>NC_072382.2:20642500-23142500 GCF_028885625.2 Pongo pygmaeus | reverse complement strand
AGGTGGCTGACCCGGCCCGGCGGCGGCCCAGCACGCGCAGGCCACCCAGAGTGGAGGTGGGAAACGGCGTTACGCCCCTTTCCCTTTTCCTGGTCCCGCGGCGCTACCTCGTGTGCCACCCTTAAAGCGTAGTCCCCGCCGAGAAGGCCCGCGCCTGAGTGGCGAAGGGACGAACTGCGCCCTGAACAGGCCGCGAAGCACGGCCCGGGGCGGACCGCCCTCACTCTCCTAGTCCAGGCGCGCTGAGCACAGGGCGGCGCTGTCCTCACCACCGCGTAAGTCGCCGCAGGGCGTTTCCGGGCGGAGGAAACCTACACGTGATGGGCGCCCACCAAGTGCCAGCACCGCCTCCTCCAGCTCCGCCAAGTAGGTGGGATCCACTACTTTGCAGAGGAGGAAGCCGTTCAGGCCTCCCTCTGTGCACTTTGCAGAAACCTCTGCCCTTCCATCTCGAATCCCTTGGCGCCGATCACACTTCCTCTGCCTGGAAACCTGGAGCCGTCTCTCGCGAGACGTCCTCCGTCCTGTAGAAGGCCGTTTCGGTTCTTCGTGCGCGGTAGCCGCCCCACTTGCGGGATTCCAAGGCCTCATCGGGTGCAGGTATCTGGCTGTGGATTCGCCGCCGTCCCGCTGGACGCCTGGAGGCTCGAACCCCGCCGCCCCCCGACCCCAGGCTTTGCACCCAGCCCGGCTTCCGCCCACTGTGCTGCCCTTCCTCGGACCTGGGCTGTCGGGAGAGCTGGAGGTGAGCGCTCTTGGGAGAGCCCAGCCAATTTAAAGAGTACCCCTGAGAAGACTTTGCGGAGGGAAATTTAACTGCGGGTACCCGCTGAGTTTCTGGTGCGCCCAGTGTATCAGAGCTTGTGTTGTGCATCAGGACTGGGAAAATTGGCAAGGAGTTACGCTATAATGACTCATATTTTATTGAACTTTGGTCATCAGCCAGGATTTGTTCTAAGTACTTTATTGTCACTAACATATATATTTATGCCTTCATGGCCACCCCGAGGTGGTTACTGTTATATCCACTGTGCAGATGAGGAAACTAAACGGCTTAGAGAAGTGAAGGAGTTCACACCCGCGGGCAGGAGTAGACCACCCTCTCCTTGGTGTCCACACCTCGTTTCTTCAGGACTGAAGAGGCAGGCCCTGGAGCTCTGCCTGGGGTGCCTGCACTTGTGGAGGCTCCCATTCCTCCCTTCCCTCAGTTCCCACCCGCCATCTGCCTGAGAACACCACATAATCTCATCCTACCCTTTACACCACAAGACTCCCAGGCAATGCTCTGCTTTAACTCAGGAAATTTTAACCTGGCATTTGGTAATTGAGGTGAGCAAGGATGGAAAAAGAATGTTGATGACCCCTTAGGCTGGAGAGTGAAAAACTTTTGCAGAAGTAGAACACGCTAAAGCAGCAATTCATTAAAGTCACATCAATGTGGCAAGTGCAGTCCCTGGCACATACTAGGTCCTTAACAGATTTTTCTTGTTGAAGTCATTGCACATATGGTTACAGCTAAGGGACACAGGAAGTGATGAGTGCATAAACCTAAAGGAAGGGGCAGATAAGAGAAAGGGGACTCCCATGACTCCAACTCCTTTCTGATGCTTGGTGCTATGGAAATCCCTTGAGCAGTCCTGTGCATTTTGTATTTTTGCAGATGTTCACCCTTCCTCAAAAGGACTTCAGGGCTCCCACCACCTGTCTGGGCCCCACCTGCACGCAGGACCTGGGCAGTAGCCATGGGGATGATCTGGAAGGAGAATGCTCCAGAAAACTGGACCAGAAGCTGCCAGAGCTCTGTGGAGTGGGTGATCCTGCCACGATCTCCTCTGATACCTCCTACCTGTCCTCTAGAGGAAGAATGATTAAATGGTTCTGGGATTCAGCTGAGGAGGGCTACAGGACCTACCACATGGATGAATATGATGAGGACAAGAACCCCAGTGTGAGTGAAGCTCCCCTCCCACTGGGACCCAAGAGGGAACTGCAGGGTGGGGTACCCTACCTTGACCAATAAGGCAGCTTCCAGCCAGCTCTTATGAGGTTGGAGTTATGGTCCTCAGACCTCCAAGAGGGCTTCTGATATAGCTTAAAGAGGACCCAGTGTACTGCCTGGATCAGGAAATGGTCCATTTAGAATATAGGGGACCTTGATTTCTGAGGGAGGAATTCAAGAACCATATGATGTTCTATGGATTCTGACCCACGACCTGTCGACTATCCAACTTTAGAGCTAGGGCAGAACTAAGGTTCAGGTCACAACTGTTTTACTTACAGGTTGTGTGTTGCTGAGCTAGTTACTTAACTTCCTTGAATCTTATGTTATCTCTAAAATGAGATAATAAGGCCAAGCATGGTGGTTCATGCCTGTAATCCCAGCACTTTGGGAGGCTGAGGCAGAGGGAACACTTGAGGCCAGGAGTTTGAGACCAGCCTGGGCAACATAGCAGGACTCCATCACTACAAAAAAGTAAAAATAAAAAAATTAGCAGGGTGTGGTGGCATGCACCTGTGGTCCCAGCTACTGGGGAGGCTGAGGTGGAAGAACTGCTTGAACCTGGGAGGTTGAGACTATAGTGAGCCAAGATCATGCCACTGCATTCTAGCCTGGGCAACGGCGTGAGACCCTATCTCAAAATAACAACAAACAAACAAAAATAAAATGGGATAATAATACCTGTTGTGTAGAAGAGTCAAGATTAAATGAGAGCAAGTATATGAAGTTTTTAGCACAGTGCTACTCAAAAAATGATAGCTGCTATTATTATTTTCTGTCCCAAATATAAGTTATTCTCATAATGCCTTCAGAAGTCAGAAAGCTGTTACAAATAACCCTTTAATAATCTTTATTTGTTGAGCATCTACCATGTAGATGTGAACAGAAACAAAGTTCTTATCCTCATACAGCTCATATTCTAGTTAGGGAGACAAACAGTGAATGAACAGAGAAAATACATATATACTATATGGTGGTAAGTACTATGGAGAAAAATAAACCAGAGAATGATGGGTGGGCTGGGGATGTTGCTATTTAGTAGAAGGAGGTCACAGAAGGCTATTTTAATAAGATGAACATTTGAGCAGAAACCTGGAAAAAGTGAGGGATTGTATCTATTGTTGCACAACAAATGACCTCAAATCTAGCAAGTTAAAACAACAGTTCACAATTTTTGGAGTTCAGGAATCCTGGTGGATGCCTCAGGCTCAAGATCTTTTTTTTTCTTTTTTTTTTTTTTTGTGACGGAGTCTCGCTGTGACACCCATGGAGTGCAGTGGCATGATCTCGGATCACCGCAACCTCTGCCTTCTGGGTTCAAGCGATTCTGCCTCAGCTTCCTGAGTAGCTGGGATTACAGGCGTGTGCCGCCATGCCCAGCTAATTTTTTGTATTTTTAGTAGAGACAGGGTTTTGCCATGTTGGCCAGGTTGGTCTCGAACTCCTGACCTCAGATGATCCACCTGCCTCAGCCTCCCAAAGTGCTGGGATTACAGGCATGAGCCACCGTGCCCGACCAAGCCACTGTGCCCGGCCAAGCCACCACGCCCAGCCTCAAGATCTTTTGTGAAGGTGCCATGAAGCTGGGGCTGTGGTCTCATCTGAAAGGTTGACTTGGGGCCAAGGGATTGGGTGGGAGGCTCTACTTCCAATGACCCTCTTATGCTTATTGGCAGGCTTCAGTCCTTCTCCACATGGGCTTCTTCACAGAATTGCCTCATGGCGTGGTAGCTGGCTTCTCTCAGGACAAGTGATTCAAGAGAGAATGAGAGGTCATGGGTACCCCAGATGGAAGCCACAGACTCTTTATAACCTAACTTTGGAAGTGACATCCCATCACATCTGCCTATTCTGTTAATTAGAAGCACGTTGCTAGGCCCAGCCCATACTCAAGGGGTGTGCATACCAGTAGGCAGGGACCTTAGAGGCTGCCCTCACAGGGAGTAAGCCATGCAGTTATCTAGGGGAAGAGCATTCCCAGCAGAGCAAACAGCCAGTGCAAAGCCTCCAGGGTTGGATCGTGCTTGACGAGTTCAAGGGACACCTTGAGCAAAGGCAAGGAGGGGTGGTTGAAAGGGTGGGGTTGTAAGAGCTCCCACTTTGCTGCCTCCAAGGGCTCCTGGGGCCTTTCACTGGCACCTCCCTGCCATGCTAACTCTGTCTCTGTACCTCTCATCTCCAGGGCATCATTAACCTGGGCACCAGTGAGAACAAACTCTGCTTTGACCTGCTGTCCTGGCGGGTAAGTCCTAGGGCCCCTCTGGGGGGCATCACCAGCTCCAAAGAGCTGTCTTCCCTGGAACGCTTTCCCAACAGGAGCCTGCTGCTTGGCTCAGTGGCCCTGGCCTGGGAATCAGGAGACCCGGGTTCCAGGCCTACCTTGGGACAGTTTTCTCTGTGATCTTAGGTGAGTTACTTCCCCACTCTCGTCCTATTTCTTCATCTCTGTAGACTCTTATTTCACTCAGTCCCTCCTGCTGTGTTGGGTCCCCTGATCTCAGAGAGAAACACTCAGTGCTTTGTGGTGTAGGTATTTAGCAATTAGCTCTTCAGGGGGACAAAAAAAGCCCTGATGTGTAGCTTTGCCAATTTCCATAGTGTAAATACCCCCACCATGGCTGATTTCAAGCTCCTCATGTGATATTACTGCAGGCAGAGTTGGAAGAGAGCTGCACGGGCACACTTATGTAATATTTTCACCATATAGACATGTAGACAGAACTGACCTCAAAAGCATAGATAGTAAAATGTACTAGCACATCAGGAAGGAGTGATGTTTGAGTGCTTATCACCTTTGTTTGTAAGATAATTTATTTCATTGTCAGTTTATATTAATTTGCTTTTTAAAAGTGGCTGTTTTTAACAGAGCTTGCAACATTTCTGAAAATTTTATAATCCGATTTCTTGAGCTGGGGTGAGCCATCTTAGCAAACCACTGACAATGTCTAATAAATGTGTCTCCCAAGGCGGCAGTGGCAGAGTTTGGGTTTGTAGAGACAGCAATCCTTAACCCAAAGGAACGTATTTCCAAAGGTGAGAAATCTCAGCCCCAAGGGGAAGGGGTTATCGGGAATAGATTTTATTTATTTATTTATTTGAGATGGAGTCTCGCTCTGTTGCCCAGGCTGGAGTGTAGTGGCGTGATCTCAGCTCACTACAATCCCCTTCTCCCAGGTTCAAGCAATTCTTCTGCCACAGCCTCCTGAGTAGCTGGGATTACAGGCACACACCACCACGCCCAGCTAATTTTTGTATTTTTAGTAGAGACAGGGTTTCATGATTTTGGCCAGGCTGGTCTCAAACTCCTGACCTCATGATTCGCCCTCCTTGGCCTCTCAAAGTGCTGGGATTACAGGCGTGAGCCACTGCGCCTGGCCAGGGAATAGATTTTAAAGGCCTGTTTTACCTAAAGCCAGCTCCTCCTTCTAAGGCAGCTAAGCACTGAAATAAAAGGTGAGCCACATATATCAATTTAAATTTTCTATTAAAAAAATAAAAAGATGCCAGGTAAAAATTAATTTTAATAATATATTTTATTTAGCCCAATATATTCAAAATATGACCATTTTAGCATGTCATCAGTACAAAAATTATTAGTGATATATTTTACATACTTTTTTCCTACCAAGTTTTCAAAATCCAGTGTGTCTTAATTCAGGTGAACCACATTTCAAATGCTCATTAGCCACATGTGGCCAGTGCCTACCATGTTGGACAGTGTGGCTCTAAGGGAGGAAGGGAGAGAGGGCAAAGGCTGGACCCAGTTATGTAGAAGTGGCTGATTCCCTTTCTTCCTTTTGGCCCCAGTGCGTAAGGCCCCTGCATTGGCCCTTCTTTGACAAAGGACCTACAATACTAGGAGTTTCTAACCTAGCACTGGTCATGGAGTGGGTGGTCTAGAAACTGCTGTGTTTTTTAAAGTGTGAGGTCGAGCTGAGTTTAGAGGAAGACAGTGGCCTAAGTCCCTCTAGAAGTTGGAGCCAAGACTGAGGTTCTAGCTCTCAGTATCTTCTATCACCCCATGGAGATGCTGATCAGTGTGGTCTTCCGTTACTACTTTTGCAAATCCACCCCTCCAATTTTTTTAGGTGGCAGTGTTGTATAAAGAATGCCAGACTAGGAGTCAAAAATTTTGGGTTTTTGTCTCAGCTCTGCCACTTGCTAGCTCTGTGACCTTGGCTGAGTGACCTCACTTTTTTGGACCTCAGCTTCCTCACTTGCAACATGGGTATGAGAAAGCGGTCACTCTCTGCCCCTCTCACAGTTTCTCTGATGAGCACAACAAGCGTTCAGCTTTACCTGCCCTGTGCTGTGGATGCGGGTAGCAGTGCTGGCCCTCAGCCATGCTCTTCCCTCTCTGTCCCCAGCTGAGTCAGAGCGACATGCAGAGGGTGGAGCCATCCCTGCTGCAGTATGCTGACTGGAGGGGACATCTGTTGTAAGTAGTTGCCATAGGGTAAGTTTGTCCCCCTAGGGATGTGTGGCAACGTTGGGAGACATTTTTGGTTGTTACAACTGGGAAGTCAGGTGCTCCTGGCATTTGGTGTGTAGCGGTCAGGGACGCTGCTAAAGTTCTACAATGCACAGGACAGCCCCCACAACGAAGAATGACCTGGCCCCGAACATCAGTAGCGGCAGACTGAGGGCCTAGTCCTGGAGACCTGGCGACTATGGGGTCTCCTGCCAGTCCCACCTCAGCACAGGAGCTCTCTAATCTGGTTTCTGGGAACCTGGGTTTAAAGCATGGGGAGGGCCTTCAGGTGAGGAGTCTTTGTCCTTGCTTTGATGGTAGCTTTAGAGAAGCCAGAATTGCTGTTCGGGGAGCTGGCTGGGGCCTTTTCCTAATGCTAAGAGGGGAGGTGGTAAATAACACTAATAGCTTGTGCTTATTGAACACTTGCTTGTGGACGGTGTTCTAAGGGCTCAGCAGCTGAGCAGGACTTCATCCCAAGTCTGATTGTAAAGCATGTGTTCTTCTAGTGTAGTAATCAGGGTGGTGGGCCCTGGAGTCAGACCACTGGGCTTGAGTGTGGACTTTGCCTCTTACCAGCAAGTGACTTAATTCCTTTAAATCTTAGATTTTGTTTCTTTGCCTGTGCAATGGGAATAATAATAATAATGATAGTAGTAGCCACATCATAGGATTATTATGAAGAGTAAATAAAAATTTTCTAAATAACATTTGTATAAGGTAAATTCTCAAAAAATATGAGCGACAATAATGGTGCTAATAGTTATTGTTGTAGTAATAATGTTTATTAGTATAATTAGCTAGATCTCCATGGAGAGTGTTTCTGGCCAGAACACCCCAGACCCTCTGTCTACTGTCCCCAGTCCCTCTCCAAGCCTTTAACTTCCTTGGGGACCGTTTGGGGCATGCTTGCACTCTTAACTCCCAAAACACTTTGAAAAGCTTGGATCCACTGAGATCAGCCCCTGATATGGTTTGGCTGTGCCCCACCCAAATCTCATCTTGAATTATAGCTCCCATAATTCCCATGTGTCATAGGAGGGATCTGGAGGCAAGTAATTGAGTAACAGGGGCAGGTCTTTCCTGTGCTGTTCTGTTGATAGGGAATTAAGTCTCACGAGATCTGATGGTTTTACAGAGGGGACTTCAGTTTCCTGAGTTCAATTTTGATAATCCCTGAAGTCTCCTGATTAGGTGGGATGGGGTGTCCTCTGCAATGCATGTGGGTAGTGGGGAGGGGAAGGTGGGTGCTAAGGAGTGGAGACAGATACACCCACACCCCATCGTGGGAAATTAGGGAAGAGTGATGACAGCTGCCTGAGGATTCACCAGAGGAGCTTCGGGATGCACTATGGGTTGGGGACCATCTGGCAAGCACTGCCTATTTGTCTTATCTTCAGCCTCCGGGAGGAAGTGGCCAAGTTCCTGTCTTTCTACTGCAAGAGCCCAGTACCCCTCAGACCAGAGAATGTGAGTAGCCCCCTCCACTGCTCCTTCCTGTTCTCCTGCCTCCCCTCTCCATCTCTTTCTTTCTTTCTTCCTTTCTTCCTTTCTTTCTCTCTCTCTCTCTTTCTCTCCTTCCTTCCTTCCTTCCTGTTTTTTTTTTTTTTTTTTCAGAGAGACTCTTGCTCTGTCGCCCAGACTGGAATGTAGTGGTGCGATCTTGGCTTACTGCAACCTCTGCCTCTTGTGTTTAAGTGATTCTCCTGCCTCAGCCTCCCGAGTAGGTGGGATTACAGGCGTGCACCACCACGCCTGGCTAATTTTTGTATTTTTAGTAGAGATGGGATTTTACCATGTTGTTCAGGCTGGTCTCGAACTACTGACCTCAGGTGATCTGCCCGCCTTGGCCTCCCAAAGTGCTGGGATTACAGGCCTGAGCCACTGATCCTGGCCTCCATTCCTCATCTTTTGGCTGGCCTGAGGGTAACCTGGGGTTGAGATCTGCCCTTCACATAGTTTTGATTTGTTTCAAAGTAGAATTAGGAATACCTTCTCCCTCCTCGATGTTTAGAGTTTGGGTATAATTTCCACCCCGTGTTGTTCTGTTTGCCTTCTGCCTCCACACCTTCAGGCGAGACCCTCTAAGTGACCAGCCCCCTGTTCCTGGCTCAGATGATCTGGAGCAGGGTCCACACGGATGAGCTTGGCTGTCAGTCTAGTGGCTTTGTTGTGACAGAGCCCCAGGTGGCACCAAGGCAGGGCCTGGTGCTCACTCTGTGCTGTCCTGGGAGGCTGCGGGTCCGTGCGCATTCCTGGAACTGGTTCATCTTCATCCCTTGGATATGTCGCCCTTAGGTGGTTGTCCTGAATGGTGGTGCCTCGCTCTTCTCTGCTCTGGCCACGGTGCTGTGTGAAGCCGGGGGTAAGTGAGCTCTGTGGCCTGCCCCGCACTGTGAGCCTCATTGTGCTTGCAGGGTTCCCAGTTGCCTGGCCTCAAGGGCTGCAATAGTATGCTTTCAGGCACAATAGAATATACTAGACTGCAGGGGGCTTGAATAAATGGCTTGACAAAGCACCCGGGGGCCAGCAGTTCCAGGGGAGGTTAGTGTGATGTCAGGGTCCTGGGCTTTCTCTCTGCCATGACATTGGCTGCTTCATGCTCATAAGGTGGCTGTTGCGTCCTCACGTGACAGTGTGTCTTAGAGCAGGAAGAAAGGGATGTGATCGTGCCGTGCCTGTCTCTTTTTTATCAGGAGATGGGGATGGGGATGCTGTTTCCCAGAAGAGACCCCATTCTATCTTCCTGACCAGAATTGGCTCATATACCTGTTTCCAAAATGGTCCCTGGCAAAGGGGACTAAGAAAATCAAGGTTGCCTTAAACCAGATGTGGTTTGTCCCCCAGGGACAGGGGAAGGCCCACTTTCCTTAGACATCTTGCTGGTCTTACCTGAAAAAACTAGTGCTCTCTTAGCATGGAAGGAAATTGGAATGGCTGTTGAGTGGGCAGCCAGCCAGCATTGCCTGATGCAAAAGCCTGCTGTTTTAAGAATCAGTTGTGGTCAGGGGTTATTGGTTGCAAGGAAAAGAGACCTGTTCATGGTAACTTAATTAATAATGAGAATATTAATAACATTTATTGACCACATACTGTGTTCCAGGGATTAGCCTAAGGCTTTATGCAGAGTATTTCATTTAATCCTCACAATACTTCAATAAGGTCGGTTCTATGGTTATCTCCATTTTACATATGAGGAGACTAAGACACAGGAGGTTAACTTGTCAAAGTCACACAAAGAGAGGTAGTAACCAGTATTTGAACCATGAAAGAGAGATTCATTGTAAGGATATAATAGGGAATTTCCTGCCTGTTCCAGAACAATCAATAACAGGAACCCTCTAAGCTTCAGTTTCCCCATCTATAAAGTTAGGATATAATAAATAGTACCTACTTCGGAGACTGATTGTCAGGAGCAAATGAGATAAAATAGAAACGAATGTTCAGTGCATTTCCCATCACATCGTAAATGCTTAGCAAATGTTAGCTGTTAATAATTAGAAAGGGGGCTGTGTTAGTCTGTTCTCATGCTACTAATAAAGACATACCTGAGACTGGGTAATTTATAAAGGAAGGAGGTTTAATGGATTCACAGTTCCACATGGCTGAGGAGGCCTCACAATCATGGTGGAAGGCGAATGAGGAGCAAAGTCACATCTTATATGGCAGCAGGCCCGAGAGGTGGTGTAGGGGAACTCCCCTCTGTAAAACCATCAGATCTCGTGAGACTTAATTCCCTATCAACAGAACAGCACAGGAAAGACCTGCCCCTGTTACTCAATTACTTGCCTCCAGATCCCTCCTATGACACATGGGAATTATGGGAGCTATAATTCAAGATGAGATTTGGGTGGGGCACAGCCAAACCATATCGGGCTGATCTCAGTGGATCCAAGCTTTTCAAAGTGTTTTGGGAGTTAAGAGTGCAAGCATGCCCCAAACGGTCCCCAAGGAAGTTAAAGGCTTGGAGAGGGACTGGGGACAGTAGACAGAAGGTCTGGGGTGTTCTGGCCAGAAAGTGACAGGCCCTCGCCCATTCCTGCCCCCAGAGGCTTTCCTGATCCCCACCCCTTACTATGGCGCCATCACACAGCACATGTGTCTCTATGGCAACGTCCGGCTGGCCTATGTCTACCTGGACAGTGAGGTAAGAGTCTTGACTTCCCAGGTGGAACCTGGGCCTGCCTGTGGTCAAGAGTTTCCTGAGTCTGAATTTGAGGGTGGTCCATGCTGACGGCTCTGGGGTTGTGATGAGTAGGGAATGGAGCCTTCTGTTGCCACATGGCTGCCTGTGCCTGGGTTCCCCGGTGGCTCCAAAGTTCCAGTCTCTGAGATCCCTGGGGTTGATGTAGAAGCCAAGAGCCAGACCTAGAAACAGCGAGGTAGGAACAGAGCAGGGCAGACCTAAGCATGGCACCTGAGAGTGTTGAGGGGGTCCCTGATGTGATGGGGTGGGGGTGGATGGCAGTAAGAGGGAGGGGACCCCACCTGCTTTTCCAGAGACTCTTCTGAGGAGGCTGGGGATTACAGGGGAGGAGAGGTCTGAGAGTTCATGTGTGTTTTGCGGGGCAGTGGTCACTGAATGTGGCTGGTGGCTCTAATGGGTCTTTTTCAGGTCACTGGGCTAGACACACGCCCCTTCCAGCTCACAGTGGAGAAGCTGGAGATGGCCCTGCGAGAAGCTCACTCCGAGGTCTGGGGATCAAATCAAACCCAAGGCTGGGTGTGGGTGGGTCGGAGCAGGGCCTGGACCCTCTTCTTATGGCTAATCTCCTCCCGGGAATAGGGTTGGTACCCGGTGATGGGGACAGACAGATAGGGTGGTAGCACAGAATTATTCTGGGAGTTAGGCAGAACCCTGCCCAGGGAGGGTCTTCCCTTTCAAAACAGACTCTCAGACCTCAGTTCACAGAGAATCAACCAGGGAGCGTCACTAAAGATACCCCCATCCCTGATCCATCTGATTATAATTCAGTGGGTCAAGTGTGGAGTGTAGGAGTCTGTGGTTTAACAAGTCTCCCTGGTAGTTTGAGGGGGCAGTCTTGCTCACTGTGAGGGGACCTGAGGACTCCCAAAGAAGAGCAGAGACCAGTATTCCAGTGGTTCCTTTCCAGCCTACTTTTCAAAAATCTACTTAATTTTTTTTACTTCAGTCATGAAAGCTATACATGCTCACTGTAGGAATTTTGAAAGTGCAAAAGGCCCACCCAAGATTCTACCAACAAAGATAACCTACTGGCATTTGGGCATATTTCTGGGCCTTGTCCTTTGCTTTTATCTGATGCTGCAGATGTAATTCTGTGTTCCACTTGTTTGCTTCATGTTGTGTTATGAACATGTCCCCCTCAAATCTCCCTGGGAGCCTTCCAGTGATCAGCCCCCTTTGACTGTGTGGCTCTGGCCTTGGGGAAGAGCTGAGGGTCTCCTGCCCTAACGGATGGTTTCAGGGTATAAAGGTCAAAGGCCTCATCCTCATCAACCCCCAGAACCCTCTGGGTGACATCTACTCCCTGGAAGAGCTGCAGGAGTACCTGGTATTTGCCAAGAGGTGAGGCACCCCACACTCACCCCAACAGAGCATCTGGGCAGCCTGGGGTTCCAATGTGCGTTTGGTGCAGGTGTTTCTACTCTCTTCACCCCACTGTGGGCTGCTACTTGCTTGGGCCCTCCCGTGGCAGTGGAGTGCGGAAGCAGGGATTTGTGGGATGCCATTCCTCTTTCTCTTTGGCTCTTTATAACAATAGCTATCAATTATCGTACACTCTAGGGGCCAGGCACCATGCTTAGCGCTTTATGTGCCTCATGCAATCCTCACAACAACCCTGATGCTGTTATCACATCCAGCTCACTGAGCCTTAGAGTGGTTAAGTGAGGGGTGGAGCCAGACTTGAACCTGCGTCTCTCTGACTCGAGCCCTTGTGCATGACCCTGCCCATCCATGGAGGTGCCCGGGAGCTCCTTTTCTCCCCTACAGTGCTTCAAAAGCTCCTCTGTCACCGGCTCTGTATGTGTGGCTTTCTGTTTGAAAAAAACAGACGAAAGAATGGTGTTCTTTGAAAAACAAGTTTGGTAACCCTGGGCTAGACTCCGGCCCTTCTGGATTTCTGATGTATTGCCTCCCCACCCTGTGGGACGCATTTGCCCTACACACTAAGTCTCTCCTCCTCACCCCTGCCTCACTCCAGGCACAGGCTGCATGTGATTGTGGATGAGGTCTACATGCTGTCCGTGTTTGAGGAGTCTGTTGGGTACCACAGTGTCCTAAGCCTGGAAAGGTGAGGCTCCCTGACACAGCTAACTCCCCCAGCCCCTATTATCCCACAGAGCCCTGGCCACTTTCTGGCTCAGCCCACAGGGCATGGCCTGCCCAGAGCAATTCCATTTCCACCCAGCTGGTCCCACTGGTCCTCAGATCTCCTAATGAGAAGCAGGGAGGGTTGGGCTAGATTAGTGATTTTCAAGTTATTCTGTGGAATTTCTGAGAACTCCAAGAAGAGGTCTCAGGATCCCTTAAGTTAGGGCTGAGTGGATGGGAAATTGGCCTCTTTGCTGTTTCCTTTACCTCCAGAGTCGCTCCAGTTTTATTCATTCATTCATTTACTCATTCATGCTCTCATTCACTCAGCACCTCTGGAGCCCCTTACGTGTGCCAAACACTGCTGGATATTTAAATGTTGGGCTTTTTCATTAGGTTTACTGTGAGCAAAGCATTTGTGGCCAAAATACCTTTGGGAACACTTGGAGCAGATCATCCTCAAGGCACACTGGCCCATGCATGTAATCCCAGCACTTTGGGAGGCCAAGGTGGGAGGATTGCACGAGCCCAGGAGTTTGAGACCGTCCTGGGCAACACAGTGAGACTCTGTTTCTACGGGAAAGAAAAAGAAAGTGGGGACCAGATCATGTGTGCAGTCTGTGAATCTCACCTTCAGGGGTTCTAACAGTTCCTGCTGTTTGTTCAGAACCTTCAGCCCTGCCAAGTCCTTTCCATTAGCCTTCTCTTCTTCTCCTCACAAAGCCTGGAGGAGTTGATGGAGCATGGATTGTGACTCTCATCTATTTTTTGGATTAGGAAACTGAGGCACAGAAAAAAGTGATTGTCCATGATCCTTGGTTAGTCATTAAAAAAAAATTATTGAGCATTGATTTCATGGCAGGCACTGTGCTAAGTGCTGGAGATACAACAGTGAACAAGAAAGACATAGACCCTTCCTGTGTGGAACTTTGATTTCTAGCCAGAAAAACCATTTTAGCAGCTAAATGCACATCCAGCCATTGGATTATGGCCATCATGAATGCTAAAAGGGAGAGTCCAGGGAGCTGTGAGAGGATCTGTTTAGGGTACCTGATTGGCCTGGTCCCAGGGGGAGTGGTTAGGGAAAGTCTCTTTGATGAGTGACATTTGAGCTAGGCTCTAGATCATGGCTGTGTTCTGATTAAACTTTATTTACAAAAAACAGGCAGCAGGCTAGGTTTGGCCCGCGGGCTGTCATTTGCTAACCCCTGCTCTAAAGGATGCATGGGAATGGGTGGTTCAAAGACATGAAACCAGGGCTTGTCCCGGAACCAAAACTAGATTCAACCACCCATCTCTTCATTTGTTCAACCAAACACATGTGGGTTCCCATAGTTCTGTGTTGCCTCTGTTCCCATGCTGTGCTCTCTGCAGGCTGCCTGACCCCCAGAGGACCCATGTGATGTGGGCAACCAGCAAGGTGAGTTCCTGGCAGGCCTTGGGGGTGTCAGGAGGGTGGGAGGGCAGAGAGGTGGGTG
Organism: Pongo pygmaeus; assembly: GCF_028885625.2. Classification (NCBI taxonomy): domain Eukaryota; kingdom Metazoa; phylum Chordata; class Mammalia; order Primates; family Hominidae; genus Pongo; species Pongo pygmaeus. The sequence goes on along the minus strand of NC_072382.2, from coordinate 23,128,257 downwards.
GAACCAGCTTCCTCTATGGAGGGCTGGCCACCGCCTAGGGTGCTTCTTCCTGCAGGACTTCGGGATGTCTGGGCTCCGCTTTGGCACGCTGTACACAGAAAACCAGGATGTGGCCACTGCCGTGGCTTCCCTCTGCCGCTACCATGGCCTCAGTGGCTTGGTCCAGTACCAGATGGCACAGCTGCTCCGGGACCGTGGTGACTGCCTGGGCCTGGTGACTGAAAATGGGAGGAGGGTTGGAGGCAGCCTGGGAACAGCCAGGAATCATAGATACTTCTCCTATGAGAATAATTTAGGGTAGGGTTTGAGAGTGCCAGCTCTGAGCCCCGACTGGGTCCATACCCTGTTTGGTCACTTCCTGGCCATGTGGCACTTTGCTTCACCTCTTTATCTGTATGAGCCTCAGTTTCCTCGTCTGTAAAACAGGGATCATAATGGTACCTGTCCTGTAACAGGTTAGTATGATTTGTAGTTCAATTAGAATAGTGCCTGGCATATAATAGGCACTTAATTAATGTGAATTCATTATGATTAGCTGTGAGCACCTAAAAAACAGAGCAGGGTCGAGCATGGAGGTTCATGCCTGTAATTTCAGCACTTTGGGAGGCTGAGGTGGGAGGATCACTTGAACCTGTGAGGTTGAGGCTACAGTGAGCCTTCATCATACCACTACACTCCAGCTCAGGTGACAGAGTAAGACCCTGTCTTTAACAACAACAAAAAACAGCAGAAGCTTCTAAGGAAAATTGTTTTAAAGGAAGTATCTCTCTTGCTGTGAATCTATTATGTTCCTAGATTCAAATAGTGAGTTTAAATAGCAAAGGTTACCTTTAAATGCCACCATTTACTGAGCCTAGCAAATGCACCTGCTGTACCATCTCATTCTCTCCAGAATCCTAGGAAGCAAGAATTCTTATATTTTCCGTATTACTTTACAGATGAGGAAAATGAGGACCAGATACTACCCCACTCACTATAGTAGCTAAAAGTTTTAAAAATAGTGACAACATCAAGTGTTGACAAAGATAAGAAGCAGCTGGAAGTCTCATACACTGCTGGTAGGAGTGTAAGTAGTTCAGCCACTTTGGAAAAGAATTCAGCAGTTTCTTACAAAGTTAAACATACGCTTGCCAAGTGATTCAACAATCCTACTTCTAGATATTGACCTTGATGGTCACCCAAAAATCTCTGCTTTATTCATTGTCACCCATAACTGCTGCTTTATTTATAATCACCCATAACTGGAAACAACCGAAATGTCCTTCCACAGATGTGTGGATGCACAAACTGTGGCCCATCACTCAATGGAACACTACTCTGCAATAAAATCCGTGGCAGTATGGGATAATTTCAAAGGAATCCTGCTGAGTGAAAGCAGCTAGCCTCAAAAGATTACATGCTGTATAATTCCAATTCGATGACATTCTGGAAAAGGCAAAACTGTAGTGATGGAGAACAGATCTGTGCTTGCAGGGAAGGGGCTGATGTGACTATAAACATTATCAGGTGTTCTTTAGGATGGTGGAACTGTTCAGAATCCTGACTATGGTGGTGGTTACATAAATGTACACATGTATTAGAATTCATAGAACTGTATGACAACAACAAAAAGTCAGTACAAACAATGAGGATCAGAGAGGTGAAGTTGCCCAAGGACCCACCCCTTGTCGTTGGCCACACTGGGATCTGAACCTTGGTCTGTGGGACTACAAAGCATCACTCTGGAACTTTAGAACTAGATAAACATTGGGTTCAATTCTTTATCCTGGGGGACTTTGCGCTGAGGGGGTGTGGGACCTGGAGCTGTCAGGGCTGAGTGTCTGGGTTTAAGGTGCTTTACATTGAACACTGAATTTCCATCCCTTTTTGACCTCCCCTTCATAATCCTCCCCACCACAGCAGCCAGCTAGAGGAGGGACTCAACAGCATCCTGGCAGCTTGTGGCCTTTTTCTTTACAGCCTTTAGACTAGTGGGACCAAGTAGAAGTTTGATGGGAGATTGATCTTCTGGCCTCTCTTTCACCCAAACAGACTGGATCAACCAGGTGTACCTGCCGGAAAACCATGCCCGGCTCAAGGCTGCCCACACCTATGTCTCAGAAGAGCTCAGGGCGTTGGGGATCCCCTTCTTGAGTCGTGGGGCTGGCTTCTTCATCTGGGTTGACTTGAGAAAGGTAATGCTGGTGGAGATGCGGGCTGGGAGGGAGTTTCAGGTCTCCCTCCAGCAGGTGAGGGGCAGTTGGGTGAGGGGTCTCAGCTATGTCCTGAGCCCCTTCCACCCTCTCAGTACCTGCCCAAGGGCACCTTTGAGGAGGAAATGCTGCTCTGGCGCCGCTTTTTGGACAACAAGGTGCTGCTGTCCTTTGGCAAGGCCTTCGAGTGTAAAGAGCCTGGTTGGTTTCGCTTTGTCTTCTCAGACCAGGCCCACCGGCTTTGCCTGGGTGAGCAGCCTGCCTTTCCAGCCCAGTCCTAACTGCAGCCTTCACTCTGACCTCTGCTTGTTTGTCCCTACCTACCTGGCCATCAGTGCCAACTGGCCCCTCACTTCCCCTTCCCAGGGATGCAGAGGGTCCGGCAGGTGCTTGCAGGCAAATCCCAAGTGGCAGAAGACCCCCGTCCCTCTCAGAGCCAGGAGCCAAGTGACCAACACAGGTGAGCTGGTCATTGTCTCGTGGCCGGAGGGCCCAGCAGCCACTGTGGACCTGGGGCGTTCTGGGGCTGCAGAAGACTGACTGTGGATGTGCCATTTGCCAGGAAGGTATCTAACTTGGCTTTGTGCCTGAAGAACTGTTTCTTGTCTTTTGCTGTAGCAGTGGGAAACACCTTAAGCTGTGGTTCAGCCTGGGCCCTCCCTCTCTCCTATTAAACAAAACTAGGAGAGTCCATATGTCTCCATTGTGAGTTATTTAGAATGGAGGAGTCGTGACTGCTTCTAACCAGAGCCTCAGCCCCCCTGAGGATGTGAAAAGAAAACAAACAACTTGTACCTTCTTTCTGATATCACCGTCATTCCTCTTTCTTTGTCACCAAGGAAACGAGTCAAAGGAACAGCACATACAGGAGAGTTTGCAGAAAAATAAAAAAAAAGTGATAAATTTCGAACTCCGAGGAGAATGGAATGAATGTTGTTTGTTCAGATTGTTCTCCCCACACTTAAGACAGTTGGACTCAACAGCACACTGGGATCGTGGGACCGTCTTCTGATTGGGACGAGGTGAACAGGACTCTATGGTGGAAGTCAGGAGAGGCATCTTTATGGGAGCTGAAGTGGTCCCTCAATCTCCAGGAAGCTCCTTCTCCCTCTCCCTTTGAAAGAGCTGCCTTCACTGATGTCCCCAAAGCAGAGTGACCTAGTGATGGTTGTTGGGGGAAGATTTGGGGCTGGAACCCTGAACTGAGGCTGCTATGAGGCCAAGCTAACCAAGGCTGGCTTTTCTACTGTAAGGATGCAGATGAGGGCCGCCTACCTCATTTTCAGGGGTGCGTTAATTCAGAGGCTAAATGAGCTTCTAGATCTGACCATAAAGCTGTGTGCTGAGGAGCCTTCCCAGGTGCTGATACTCCTGCTTGGAAGCCGATGCTTTCCTTCTTTCTGTTTTTTTTTGAGATGGAGTCTCACTTTGTCGCCCAGGCTGGAGCAGTGGCGCAATCTCGGCTCACTGCAACCTCCACCTCCTGGGTTCAAGTGATTCTCCTGCTTCCGCCTCCCGAGTAGCTGGGATTACAGGTGCCCGCCACCAAGCCCAGCTGATTTTTGTATTTTTAGTAGAGATGGGATTTTGCCATGTTGGCCAGGCTGGTCTTGAACTCCTGACCTCAGGTGATCCACCCGCCTTGGCCTCCTGAAGTGTTGGAATTACAGGCGTGAGCCACCACGCCTGGCCCAAGACTTCTTTTTGAGATCACTTTTCTTTTGCCTGGAGTATAGCACTTCAGTGTCCTTTGGTGAGGGTCTGCTGATGATGAACCCTCAGTTTCTGCTTGTCTGTATTTTGCTGTTTTTATTTTATTTTATTTTATTTTATTTTATTTTATTTTTTATTCTATTCTATTCTATTTATTTTATTTTATTTATGTTATTTTATGTTATTTTATTTTATATCATTTTATTTTATTTTATGTTATTTTATTGAGACAGAGTCTCACTCTGTTGCTCAGGCTGGAGTGCAATGGTGTGATCTTTGTTCACTGCAACCTCCGCCTCACATGTTCAAGTGATTCTCGTGCCTCAGCCTCCCAAGTAGCTGGAATTACAGGCATGGGCCACCACACCTAGCTAATTTGCATTTTTAGTAGAGACAGGGTTTCACCATGTTGGCCAGGCTGGTCTCGGAACTCCTGACCTCAAGTGATCCACCTGCCTTGGCCTCCCAAAGTGCTGGGATTACGGGCATGAGCTGCCTCACCTGGCCTGCTCTATTTTTGAAAGAATTTCACTGGGTATAGGATTCCAGGTTAATAGTTATTTTCTGACTTCCATTGTCCCTGTCAAGTAGTCAGCTGTCAGTCTGTGGCTTCTTCAAAGGTGATCTGTTTCCTCTGTCTCAACGCCTTTAAAACATACTCTGATCATTGATGTCATACAGTGTTACTATTATATATCTCGATGGTTTCTTTTTACTGATCTTATTTTGGGTATTGAGATTCTTGCATCTGTGGATTCTTTCAGCAGCTCTGGAAAGTTCTCATCAAATATTTCTTCTGCCTCATTCTCCCTCTTCTCTCCCTCTGGAATTCCTATTAAATATATGATATAGATCAACTTGCTCTGTCTTCATGTCTCCTAATCTCTTTTTCATATTTTCTTTCTCATCTTTCTGTGCTACATTCAGGGTAATTTGTTTTGATCTATTTTTCAGTTTAATAATTCTTTCTTTAGCTGGATCTAATCTGCTTTAATCTATTTGAGTTTTAAATTTAAGCAAATATATTTTTATTAGTAGAAGTTCTAAAAGTTATTCTTTATACCTTAAGCTTGTTTTTAATTTTTAAGATATAATAAGCATAATAATAATAATAATTTTATTTTTTGAGACAGAGTCTCACTCTGTCACCCAGGCTGGAGTGCTGGAGTGCAGTGGCATGATCTCAGCTCAGTACAACCTCTGTCTCCCAGGTTCAAGCGATTCTTCTGCCTCAGCCTCTAAAGTAGGTAGGATTACAGGTGTGCACCACCATGCCTGGCTAATTTTTGGCATTTTTAGTAGAGATGAGGTTTTGCCATGTTGGCCAGGCTGGTCTCAAACTCCTGGCCTTAAGTGGTCCACCTGCCTCAGACTCCCAAAGTGCTGGGATTACAGGTGGGAATCACCATACCTGGCCAATTATTTTTATATACCTCTATGCATCTTTCTATGTATGTATTATTGTATGTATCTATTTCCCGTATTCCAGTGTCTGAAATCTTTGCTGGTTTGTTTCTGCTATTCTGTCTCATGCCTTCATTCTTTTTGAGTTTAGTGATTTTTTTATGGTGAGCTGTACATTTTTGGGGGAAATTTATTTGTTGGAATTCTTTGAAGTCTTAGATGAAGACAGATTCCTCAAGAGAGTTTTTTTGTGTGTTTATTTCTTCCAGGCAACTAGAGGCAATGCCAGTCTTCAAACTAAATATTTAGCTTTTTTTTTTTTTTTTTTTTTTTGGCCATCAGTTGCTGTGAGTTTGGCCTGGAAATCTAGTCTGGCAAGAGCCAGCTTTTGGTTACAACTTCTCAGGTTAACTTTCCTCCTTTAACACCAAGGTTTGAGACAGCTTTCCTTGCAGTCTGCTGAAGAGGGAGGAAAGGATGTGATTCTTGTTTAGCCTTATTTTGCGGAGTTAGCTTTTTGGAGTCCTGGCTTTATTGGAGAAGAGTTTCCTATTAGATTTCTCATCTTTAGTCAGCCTCCAGGATATTGGGAAAATAGAAGCTCAAGATCATTGTTTTGGCAAATGCTTCAAGATGAAAGCCAGCATCATAGTTGTCACTCAGTCCCATGCCTAATCATTCCTTTGTTTTGTTCCAGCTAATGCATGTGCTCGTGAAAATTGTGTGTGTTTTTTTTTTTTTTTTGAGATGGAGCTTTGCTCTTGCTGTTCAGGCTGGAGTGCAATGGTATAATCCTGGCTTACTGCAACCTCCGTCTCCTGGGTTCAAGTGAGTCTCCAGCCTCAGCCTCCTGAGTAGCTGGGACTAACAGGTGCCACCACATCTGGCTAATTTTTTTTTTTTTTTTTTTTTTTTAGACAGAGTCTTGCTCTGTTGCCCAGGCTGGAGTGCTGTGGCAGGATCTTGGCTCACTGCAAGCTCCGCCTCCCAGGTTCACGCCATTCTCCTGCCTCAGCCCCTCAAGTAGCTGGGACTACAGGCTCCTGCCACCGCACCCGGCTAATTTTTTGTATTTTTTTAGTAGAGATGGGGTTTCACCATGTTAGCCATGATGGTCTTGATCTCCTGACCTCGTGATCCACCTTTTTTTTTCTTTCTTTTTTTTTTTTTTGTATTTTTAGTAGAGACAGGGTTTCATCATGTTGGCCAGGCTGGTCACGAACTGCTGACCTCAGATGATCCTCTTGCCTCGGCTTACCAAAGTGCTGGAAGTACAGGCTGAGCCACCGCGCCTGGCCTGAACATTGTGTTTTTAACTCAGCATTGTTATTTGTTTTCAGTGTATGTGGTAGGGAGAGGGGTCTTTCTTACTGTAAATGACCACATGGGCTTTCCTTTTGCACTCTCATTTAATCCTGACTTCATCACAAGGCAGATATTGCTGTCCTGGTTATGTTTTTAAGTAGAATTTCCATGGTGTATAGCTTTTCACTATTATGAATAATGCTGCTGTGAACATTCTTGAATATGACTTTTTGGGACACATATACACATTTCCTTATGATATGTACCTGCTAGATAATGGGGTAAGCTCAGCTTTAGTAAATACTGCCAGTTTCCTAATATGATTCTACCGATGTATAGAAGTGTATAAAAATTCTATTAGCTCCTCATCCTTGCCAACTTTTAGGTATTATCAGGTAAAAAAGGTATGTAGAAGTATCTCATTGTAGGCTGGGTATGGTGGCTCATGTCTGTAATCCCAGCACTTTGGGAGGCTAAGGTGGGTGGATCACCTGAGGTCAGGAGCTCGAGACCAGCCTGGCCAACATGGTGAAACCCCGTCTCTATTAAAAATACAAAAATTAGCTGGGTGTGGTGGCAGGCACCTGTAATCCCAGCTACTCAGGAGGCTGAGGCAGGAGAATCACTTGAACCCAGGAGGCGGAGGTTGCAGTGAACAGGGATTGCGCCACTGCACTCCAGCCTGGGTGACAGAGCAAGTCTCTGTCTAAAAAAAAAAAAAAAAAAAAAAGGAAACATCTCATTGTAGTCTGCATTTTCTTCTGTTCTGGTACAAAAACCATGTAACATTTACCATTTTAACCATTTTTAAGTGTATTCTTCAGTAATGTTAAGTACGTTCCCATTGTGGTTAAACAGATCTCCGGGAGTTTTTCCTCCTGCAAAACTGAATCTCTACACCAGTTAAACCACTCTTCCTGCACTCTTCCTCTCAGCTCTTGTTAACCACTATTCTACGTTTTGTTTCTATGAATATGACTAAACCTCCTGTAAGTGGAGTCACACAATATTGGTCCTTTTGTGAATGGCTTATTTCACTTCACATAATGTCCTTATGGCTCATTCATGTCATAGCATTTGATAGGCTATCTTTCTTTGTTAAGGCTGAGTAATATTCCATTATATGTCTATACCATATTTTGTTTATCATTTACCTATCCATGGTCATTACGCTGCTATCTCTTGTTGGCTCTTGTGAATAGTGCTGCTGACAGAGCAGGAGCATCGCCATCTTGGACAAGCACTGTCATTTTAAAGTTCACATTGATCAAAAACTGCCCAAATCCAAAGGGCATCACTCTAATGGCTAAGGTCAGCATGACCATAAACCACAAATTACATTTCTGACCAGAAACATTCCAAACCCCTGCCTGACTAGAGACATGCCAGCCCTGAGATAACCTCCTCTCCAGCAGGAGAGATGTCAGCCCCAAGATCACCTCCCCTCTGACCAGAGACATTCCAACCCCACCATAAGCTTCTCCCTTACACAGAAACAGTCCAAGCCTGTGATAAGCTGTCTCTCCCTGAACCCTTAAATAATCTTAGTCTGTGAGAGAACACGCTCCTGACCGAAAGCAGCCAGAAGCCCCTCTCAGTTTTATTCTCCACAACAAGCCTGTCTTTGACTATTGAGCCACTTTTCATGTTTCTTTCCTCTTTCTTTAACTGATATACTGCTATGAACATGGGTGTGCAGCTATCTCTCGAAGACCCTGCTTTCAATGCTTTTGGGTATATACCCAGAACTGGAATTTTTGGGTCATATGGTCATTCTATTCTTAATTTTTTGAGGAACCATCATACTGTTTTCCATTGCAGTTGCACTATTTTACAGTCCTGCCAACAGTGCACAGGGGTTCCAATTTCTCCATGTTCTCACTAGCACTTGTTTCTGTTTTGTCGTTGTTGTTGTTGTTTTAAGATGGAGTCTTGCTCTGTTGCCCAGGCTGGAGTGCAGTGGCATGATCTCAGCTCACTGCAACCTCTGCATTCCAGGCTCAAGATATTCTCCAGCCTCAGCCTCCCAAGTAGCTGGGATTACAGGCACGCATCACCATACCTGGCTATTTTTTGTATTTTAGTAGAGATGAGGTTTCACCATGTTGGCTAGGCTAGTCTTGAACTGTTGACCTCAAGTGATTTGCCCACCTCAGCCTCCCAAAGTGCTGGAATTACCTCACTGGCCTTATGTTTTTTTTGGTAGCTATCCTAATAGATATGAGACAGTATCTCATTGTGGTTTTGATTTGCATTTCTCTGATAGTTAGTGATGTTTAGCATCTTTTCATACTTGTTGGCCATTTGCATATCCTCATTGGAGATATCTCTATTCCATGTGGTTTGCATTTCCTGCTGCTAATGATATTGAACAGGTTTTCATGTGTGTGTTACCCTTTTATGTATCTTCTTTTGTGTGGTGTTTAAGAATTCTGCTCATTTAAAAAATTGTCTTTTTCTAACTGAAGTGTAGGAGTTCTTTATATAGCCTGAAAATGAGTCCTTTGTCAGATACCTTTAAATTATCAACATTCATAGTTAACAAAGTCTAAATTTTACCTTCTTTATCCTCTACCTGAACATGAAATGACCTCAGAACATTGAGCTCTTACTCCTTTACTTTCATCTCATTTGATATTGTTGGCTGGTATATTAGCTACACCTAGTTTTTTTTTGAAACAGAGTCTTGCCTTGTCGCCCAGGCTGGAGTGCAATGGTGTGATCTTGGCTCACTGCAACTTCCACCTCCAGGGTTCAAGCTATTTTCCTGCCTCAGCCTCCTGAGTAGCTGGGATTACAGGCATGCGCCACCATGCCTGGCTAATTTTTGTATTTTTAGTAGAGACAGGGTTTCACCATGTTGACCAGGCTGGTCTCAAACTCCTGACCTCAGGTGATCCAGCTTCCTTGGCTGCCCAAAGTTCTGGGATTACATAGGCATGAGCCACCACACCCGGTCCTAGTTTTTAAATTTCTAAATTATTTTTCTAGTTTTATACAGTCAGTATTTGTTTTGATTTACCCACAGGTTTATCAGTTTCATTGTTTCCCGGCCCTACTTCATTGCAGTACTTCCTTTTGGTTTTAATTTTTTCCTTCCTAATATTCTTAAGAAGTTCCTTTAGGAAGGATCTATTGATGGTAATCTCTTTCTATTTGTATTTGTCTAAGATATCTTTACTTCCCTGTTATTCTTCAAAGATGGTTTTATTGGGTATACAATTATACATCATTAACTATTGCCCTCTCAGCCTTTTTACCATGATTTTTTGGCTTTAGGTTTTCGTTGTTGAGAAGTCTGCTATTAGTCTCATTGTTAGTTCATTGCAGGTGATCATCTCTGCTCAATTTTGGAAAATTCTTAGCTATCATCTCCTTGGACATTACCTTCACCTCCTTTTCTCTATTCCCTCCTTTTAGATATGTGCCATTTTCTTCATGTCTCCTCTCCCTCTCTTAACTTCTCTTTCCTATATTTAATTCCTTTGTTTCCTGCCTTTCAGATCAATCGTTGTTGTTTCTAACCTACTATTTAACTTATGCATTGACTTTTCAATTTCGATGTTTATATTTAGTACATTTTTAGTCTCCTTGGTCTTTTAAAAATATAACATCTTATTTCTTTGTAATGTTTTGCATTCATTTTAAGTCTTTGAGTGCTATAAACATACTTGTTTCATATTTATATATCATAATTCAATTATATGTAGTTCTTGGGGGTTAAATTTCTGCTGTTTGTGATTTCTGATGGTTTGTTTTCTCATATGCTTTGTAGTTCTGAATTGTGAGTTTACATTTGTCAGGGTTTTATTTGTCAGAATCCTAGGTAGCTTGTGTTGAGGATGTGGGTCTCCAAAGGGGCTTTATGTTTCCTTCTGTTGGGTGTCTTTGGGTGCTACCAACCTGGGAATACTGTATGTTACTATCCTGGCTTGGAGCTTCCTAGACCATGCTGGTAGTATAAATTCAAACCCCAGATGGTCGTAAAGCTTGATTGCTATGAACTGAATGTTCATCCCCTCCCACACCTCATTCATATGTTGAAGTCCTAATCCCCAGTGTGATGATTATTGGAGGTGGGGCCTTTGGGACGTAATTAGGTCTTGAGGGTGGAATCCTCATGAGTAGGATTAGTGCCCTGACAAAAGAGGCACAGAAAGGACTTTTTCTCCACCATATGAGAATATAGCAAGAAGGTAACCCTCTGCAAACCAGGAAAAGAGCCCTCATCAGGAACCAAATTGGCCAGCACCTTGATCTTGGACTTCCTAGCCTCTAGAGCTGGGAGAAATAAATTCCTGTTGTTTAAGCCGCCCAGTCTGTGGTATTTTTGTTATAGCAGCCCGAACTGACTAAGACATGCATGTTAAAGATCATCAATGAGACTCTCTTCTTTTTCCACTCCCTGGACAAGACAGGTAAGTGTCTTTGGTGGATGTTGAGCAAATTTTTTCCAGTATTCCCTGTTGGGTGTAATTCTTTAAGATCCTAGCTTTATGGGTTTCTTTGTATCAGCTTCCTGCCTTGTATGCCCAAGATCGTTGTAGCTTCAATGTCATTTCTATTATTTCAGCTTCATTTTTGACTTTGGATGTTTTCCTTACTTGTCTTTGTGCGTGAGCTCAGCTTCACTTGAGAAGGTATTCCTTATATTTCACCTGGTTAGGTGTTTTTTAGCCTACCATGCTGCCTGCCAGTGCTGTTTTAAGCTGAGCCAACCTAAGGTCCCACAGATCAATTATATTATGGAGCCCTTTTCTTTAGAGAATATGCCTTTTTCCGTTCTCGGATATCTCTGTTACAGTAGACTCCTGAATAATGTGGGGGTTGGGGTGCCAATCCCCTAAGCAGTTGAAAAATGATATATAGCTTTTGACTCCCCCAAAACTTGACTACTAATAGCCTTCTGTTGACTGGAAGCCTTAGTGATAATGTAAATAGTCTATTAAACATATTTGATATGTTATATCTATTAAATACTGTATTCTTACAATAAAGTAAGCAAGAGAAAAGAAAATGTTATTAAGAAAGTCAAGAGGAAGAAAAATATATTTACTATTCATTAAGTGGAAGTCATAACGATCTTCATCCTCCTCATCTTCATGTTGAATAGGCCAGGAGGAGAAGGAAGGGGGGTTGGTCTCACTGTCTCAGGAGTGGCAGAGGCAGAATAGGCAGCAGAGGTGGAAAGAGAAGCTGGAGAGGCAGGCACACTTGGTGTAACTTGTATTGAAAAAAAATCTGCACAGCAGTAGATCTGCAAAGTTTGAACCTGTGTTGTTCAAGAATCAACTGTATTTAGAGGAAGTGCTAAATATGGGATTCAACCCTACACCAGCTATTTCTCCTAATTGAAAACTCACTTTCCCCTGATGACACTATTTTCCACGAAAGCCATTCCCTTCCTAACCCTGACTTTCATATTTCCTGACTCACTGGGTAAGGGGGTATCTGTGTAATCTTTGCTTTGCCCTGTACCTTCAAATTCAGTAAAGCAGTATCTTTCTACAACCTCTCCTCCTTCAACCACCAGCTACTAAGACGCTTTTCTGCCTTCTCAGAAACTTCAGGTCCTGGCTTATAATTTATTTCCCACTCCTCCCTGAAGTCATCCTTGGATACTTTCGCATCATGTAGCTTCTAATTTCACAGCTTCTATATTTTCCCACCTCCCTCACTTGCATGGTTTCTATGCCTAGAAATGTAGCCACACTGGATTGAAAAACACTTGCTCTTTCTGATTGCTTTTCCTTCTTTATTTTTATTTATTTATTACTTTTTTATTTTTGCAGAGATGGGGGTCTCACTTTTTTGTCTAGGCTGGTATTGAACTTGTGGTCTCAAGTGATCCTCCTGCCTCGGCCTCCCAAAGTGCTGGGGTTACAGATGTGAGCCATTCTGCCCAGCTGCTTTTCTTTCTTTAACACATGCTCATGACTTTCTTTCTCTGCCTGGAATGCCCTTTTCACCTCTCTGCTTGTCAAAATCCTAAGTATCCTCCAAAGTTGATATCCAAAGATATCAACTGTTGATTGAACTCTTCCTAGATCTTTCCAACTGGATGTCACCTCTTTTTTTTTTTTTTTAATTCTGTAGCATTTTGTTTATATTATTCTATGCCACTTTTTACCTTCTCCTTTGAGTAATCTCATTGTCTTATTTCTAGTTAGCTCCTCCCAGTGTCTAGGCATCCTTTCTCCATTCAACAAATATTTATTGAGCAATTAACTATATGCCAGGCATTAGGCAAGTTTAAGGTTACAAAAAATGAAGAAGATAGGCAGCGTTGTGTGAAGCTGTGCCTCACACAGTTCTTTAACACGGCAAATTCTCATTTTATTAAAGAACAAAGGATTAATTAAAAACATACATGTTTAAAGTACAGATAAATATGGAGAAGAAAAAAAGAGGCCACAATCTTCCAGACCAGATAGCTATTGTTGACTTATTTCAAAAAGTGAAAACAATATTCCCTGGGATAAGAGAAATTTGGATACAGTTCCACTGGTGATTGTCACTGCTCTCCACCCATCCAGTTCTCAAATGGGGTGGCTGTGTGCTACATTTTTTATCATTTGCAGGGGGGATTTGATTTGGAAAGCAGAGCAATGCCCCCTTGGATGTGGGGAAGCAGAACATGAGTGTCCCATCCCCAGAATGTCCTCATCCCATTCTCCCTAGATCTGTGACAAGCAGGCATTAACTCACAAAAATATCCCTGGAATCGAGGTTGCTGCCGGAAGCCTCTGTAGGTATCTAGTCTCAGAATCATTACTTTGAATATTTAAGCTATGAGTGACAACTTCCACCAGATGGCGCCAAAGTACATCTGGGACCAGAAGGGCTTTGGATCCTGTAGCCAGACCCACAACTCTACCAAACCAGCATCGCAGGCCCAGGGGTCATTTCGTTAACCTCTCAGTAACATCACTCTGAATTTTAATTTAATTTTTTAGTCTCCACTTATGCTTTATGACAGCGGTTTTACTGTGCATGTATAGAGCTAAATCATGTAAATAGTAGAGAAAGATACAAAACAAAAATGCGGTTTTTTTTTTTTTTAGAGACAGGGTCTTGCTCTATCACCCAGGCTGGAGTGCAGTGGCACGATCACGGCCCACTGCAGCCTTGACCTCCTGGGCTCAAGCAATCTTCCTGCCTCTGCCTCTTAAGTAGTTGGGACTACAAGTGGGTGCTACGATGCCTAGTTAACTTTTTATTTTTTGTAGAGATGTGGTCTTGCTTTGCTGCCCAGGCTGGTTTCAAACTCTTGGGCTCAAGCGATCCTCTCGCTTAGGCCTCCCAAAATGCTGGAATTACAGGCGTGAGCCACCTTGCCTGGCCATAAATGCTTCCATTTCCGCCTCGACAACTACTCCACCTGAAGCTGTTCATTTCTTCTTGCATTCCTTCCAGAAAAAAGTTATACACATGCCTGAATATAAGCACCTACTTTATATATTTCTCCCTCTTGTTTTTGCATATGCATAGTTTACCTAAAAGTGACGGTACTTGCCCGCTGTTTTGGACTACGCTTCGATCTTAACTAATATCTTGGAGATATTTCCTTACCCAAATATATTGCACTATCTCACATTATTCAAATCAATCAAATTCTATAATTTATTTCGATTGTGTCTAGCATTTCGCTATGATTAGAAAGAATGCTGTCATGGAAATTTTTGACAAACATTGTTGAGAACATCCATAGGGCAAACTCCATACAGAGAGCTTGTTGGAACGAAGGGTACCAGCATTTTCCGTTTGATGGATAGTACCAAATTTCCCTCCAGGAATGTTGTACGCTCACCAGAACTGATTATAATAAAACGTCTACATATTTGTTAGTTTTATAAGCCACGCGTGGTGTCTCGTTTGGGTTTAAGGATTCTTTAATTATGAATGAGGCTATCTGAGCATTTCACTGCTCAGGCGGAGCCTGAGCGCGCCTGCCTGGGAACACACTGCAGCGGTGCTCTGACTCCTCCTGTCCAGCAGGAGGCGCGGCCCGGCCGCTCCCGCATGCGCAGTGCGCTCGGTGTCAGACGTCCCGGAGCCCGGTCACCGGCCTCGCGCTCGCTGCTCGCTAGCCCAGACTCGGCCCTGGCGGTGGCGGCTGGCGACTCGGCGCGATCCGACCCGGGCGGAGGTGGCCTGCGCCCCGCGGCATGAGCCGGTGACCAAGCGCGGGGCCAAGCGGGAGGCAGCCGTGGCCGAGGTAAGCGCGGCGCTCCAGGGCGGCGGCCGGGCGGGCGCTGAGGCGAGGGCTGGGGCCTCCGGGGACTGCGGCTGGGCCGGGACAAGGGCCGAGGGAGTGCGGCCGCGCGGAGGCTCCGTGGAGGCCCGTGGGCTGTGAGAGGCCACCCCCAGCCCCGTCGGGGCTGTGACAATGACTGCCTGCTTTTGGAGCGCTCCGATTTCCACTCCTGCTTCTCCTCCCCCGGCGGCGGCCGCGCTTGCAGCATCTTGGTACCCACCTGTCCTCCTAGCCAACCTTCGCCCCCAGTCCGCTCCTTCCTTTCCTCCTGGGACCCGCCCTCCGCCCTCTGCCCTCCGCCCTCCGCCGTGACCCCTCCCTTCCTGCTGCCACCTTCCCGCCAGCCACAGGGATCTGATTCCTCCCACGGGGATGTCCTGCGCCTCAGTGCCCGGTGGTGGCCTGCGGCATCCCCTGCGGTGCCGGAAGCCGTGGGACGAGGTGGGGAAGGGGCCAGGGGCATGTTAGGCGGGGGACTGGGTAGCCGGGGGCGTTAGGCCGGGGACTGGGTGGCCAGGGTCATGTTGGGCCAGGGACTAGGTGGCTGGGGGCGTGTTAGGCAGGGGACTGGGTGGCCGGGGGCCTGTCAGGACTGGGCAGGGATATGTTAGGCTGCGGACTAGATTGCTGGTGGCATGTTAGGCCAGGGACTAGGTGGCCCGGGGGTGTGTCGGGCTGGGGCCAGGAGCATGTTAGTCTGGGGACTAGGTGGCCAGAAGCACACTGGCTCTGGGCTTCAACTTGAAGCCCAGGGGTGTTTGGGGCTTTGTTACATTCGGTGGGCACCAGATTGAAACACACAATTTTGAGAATCAAAGAATTGCTTGGTGTTACTGCTTGGGCAGTGCTAATCTAGAAAGGTTCTTGACTTATTTGTGTGAAGATGTGGTCTTGAAATATGTCCATTTAAATTCTTCTTGTAAGTCTTAACTTCTTCTTGTAAGTCAGGTAAGTGCTCTATGTACTTTAACTGGACTTAGTTTGTAACTTTCAGAACTCAAAGGCTATTCACTATAATAAAATAGATGATTCAGTTTCCATCATTCACTTTCCCCGACTCCCTGGTTGCATGTGAGGGTATGAATGGATAATCAGTTTTGGGGCCAGACTGCCATGCTGTGAATCCTAGCTTTGGCATTTCCAGTTGTGTAATATTGGGCCAGGTACTTAAACTTTCTGTTGTACTATCCCCATCTGTAAAATGAGGGTAATAATAGCTTGGCTTATAGTGCTATTATGAAGATTAAATAAGTTAACACTATAAAGTACTTAAAACAGACCCTGGCATGTAGTAAGTGCTTAGTAAGATTTATATATTAATTATGTAATGACACACATTGTCTTATGGTATAATTCCCATGATTAAAAGGGTATTGTTTTTAATTGAAAATAATTTTTAGGGGCATTTAGCCATAACATAACTTTAATTATAAAGAATCCTGTCAAGTAAGGCAATGAATTGTGGCTTTTTTTTGCTTTTGCTTATATTTGGTTCCTGTTTTTCAGAACGATTGGGTTAAGATCCAGTGTAGCAGTGGCCCTGGGAGTTCAGCTGTAAGGGCCTTTCTAAAAAGGTTAAGAAGAGGCCAGGCGTGGTGGCTAACGCCTGTAATCCCAACACTTTGGGAGGCCGAGGTGGGTGGATCACTTGAGGTCAGGAGTTCAAGACCAGCCTGGCCAACATGATGAAACCTTGTCTCTACTAAAAATACAAAAAAATTAGCCGGGCGTGGTAGCACACGCTTGTAATCCCAGCTACTTGGGAGGCTGAGGTTATAGTGAGTTGAGATTGTGCCACTGCACTCCAGCCTGAGTGACAGAGCGAGAGACTCTATCTCAAAAAAAAAATAAATAAAATAAAAATAAAAAGGTTAAGACGACAAGAGACTGTGGCATGTCTAAGTGGATTGGATATAACCTGAAGCACCAAGGAAAGGTTATTCAGGCAAATTTTAGGAATAAATAATTCCAGGAACAGAAAATGCATCTCATCCTCACAATAGATTGGGGTTAGAAGACTTTTCCAGTGACTCAGTGCTTGACAGCTAGCCAGATGATTCCAGTGTTTTGCAGGGGCAGGTTTGATGTGTTTCAAGGTGATAAAGTTTGTAGGGCTGAAATTCTTGTTTTGATCCAGGTTATGTTATTGTATGGAATAAACTTTCATTAGTAGAAGATTCCTTTCAGTCTGTCATCTTCCGGGGATTTTAACTTCTTGGTGGTAGGGAGCAGTCTCATTGGACAGAAAGATTATGACTTGTTTCCTCGGATGATGGTTTGGAAATACTCCATCTCTCTGTGCTTTGGCATGTGAAAACTGTTTTGAGAGGATTGGTTGTGTGTGTTACAGGGGTGAGGTTGGAGTGTCCTGAGTCAGGAGCACTGTCACTTCAGTCTAGGGTGGCAGTTTTACAAAAGGGGTCCAGTATAGCACAGGTTTATAAAGGCAGGGGTGCAGGCTGGGCGCGGTTGCTCAATCCTGTAATCCCAGCACTTTGGGAGGCTGAGGTAGGTGGATTACCTGAGGTCAGGAGTTCAAGACGAGCCTGGCCAACTTGGCAAAACTCCGTCTCTACTAAAAAATACAAAAAATTAGCCGGGCATGGTGGTGGGCGCCTGTAATCCCAGTGACTTGGGAGGCTGAGGCACGAGAATTGCTTGAACCCAGGAGGCAGAGGTTGCAGTGAGCCGAGATGACACCACTGCACTCCAGCCTGGGCAACAGAGAGAGATTCTGTCTCAAAAAAAAAAAAAAAAAGCAAGGGTGGGGAAAGTAATGGTGCTCTTTGGATGTGTTTGTGTATGATGGGTGGTGGGAGAGGAGGGTGTTCAGGGGTGGGTACAGAAAATTCAGAGTCTATGGAAATATCTAGTCATTCCCCCTCCTCCTTTGGAAATTCCTTCCTATTTAGGAAAGATAATAGTGAGAGGCCGTCACATATAATAACTCAAAACTTGGATGCTAAACCGTGTGCACCTGTGGAACTGGGAAGGATAGAAACATTTGTTCGTTCAACAAATATTTATGTTTATATTAAATATGTTCTATTTTCTTTTTTCTCCTTGGAGACAGGGTCTCCATTGTCGCCCAGACTGGAGTACAGTGACGCAGTCATGGCTCACTGCACCCTCAACCTCCCGGGTTCGAGAAACCCTCCCACCTCAGCCTCCCAAGTAGCTGGGAGTGTAGTCGTGCACCACCACACCTGGCTAATTTTTGTTTGTTTGTTTGTTTGTTTGCTTTTGAGACGGAGTCTTGCACTTTCATCCAGGCTGGATTGCAGTGGCGCGATCTCGGCTCACTGTAAGCTCCGCCTCCCGGGTTCATGCCATTCTCCTGCCTCAGCCTCCCGAGTAGCTGGGACTACAGGCACCCGCCACCACACCTGGCTAATTTTTTGTGTTTTTAGTAGAGATGGGGTTTCACCATGTTAGCCAGGATGGTCTCGATCTCCTGACCTTGTGATTCGCCTGCCTTGGCCTCCCAAAGTGCTGGGATTACAGGTGTGAGCCACTGTGCCCAGCCTAATTTTTGTATTTTTTAGTATAGACAGGGTCTCACTATGTTGCCCAGGCTGGTCTCAAACTGCTGAACTCAAGTGATCCTTCCGCCTCAGCCTCCTAAAGTGCTGGAATTACAAGTGTGAGCCATTGCGTCTGGCTTAAATATATGCTCTAGATTTGGTATTAGATGCTAGGAATACTGAGCAGAGATGAACAGCTGATTACAGGAAAAATCACAACCAGTAGAGGAGACAGACTTGCAAATACTTAACCAATTCATACAATGTGGCAAGTGCTAGAATGAATTGTATAAAAGGTGATGTGGGTGCTCACAGGGAAGATCCTCTCTCTGTAAAGCACTGCTTAGTAAGGGGCTTTTCCCCTTTCTTTTCTCATTCTTTCCCTCTCATTTCTTCTATTGTTTATTCCACCTCAAGTGCTTGCTTTTATTCCTCAGAGTTTGATACAGATATGTGGGAGTTTGCTTAGCTTGTGTCGACACACTTCACAAGCATGGAGGAGTTTACATGTCTGGGGGCATCCCTCAGCCAGTGCGGGGTGGGCTTTGGTTGTTGAATGATGTGGCTTCCCTCCAAAGGGACAGCTCTGAAGTGTGTTCTCCATGCTTCTCCAGAGGGATCCTAGAAGGACTGGGTATTGTGACCTAGCTCAGTCTGGTAAGCAGCTCAAGTGTGCACCCTTCTGACTCCTCTCCTTACTTCCTCACTCTGGCTTTCTGGATTCACCTTTTGCAAGCTACTTGCACCCAAGTTGTTTTCTCTTAGTTTGGCAGAGCACAAACCAAGATCGTTGGTACTAGAAGTGGCTCTAGAAAGCAGGCTGTGAGATAGTATTGTGAAAATGGAATCACTCACCCTCGGTTGGCAACAAGGACCTCTTTGCTAGTATTAATTGAGGTGTTGGTAACCCCTGGTACTCTCTAACGTCACAGTTGTAGTAAGACTGTCACCACCAGTGGTTTAGGATGAGACTCAGATGGAAGGAAAAGCATTGGCTAGTATGGAAGCTCTAGCACTCGAGCAGTGTATGGACAATGGTAGTGATAAGGATAGTGGAGTTGACTGGCTCTTGTTGTTTTCCTTAGAAGCCTTGGGGTAAGAGAATGCCATGCCCAGATCAGCCAGACATGAACTCAGGGTTCACTGTGAAAGACAGAAGGCTCTATGGCCGCATCTCCTGCAGCTGGAGGGCCGGCTCTGTTGAAGTTCGGGCCCAGAATTTAATTATACTTGTGGCAGAATTGCAAAGGAAGCTGAATGCACAGCCTTGACAGGTTGCCTCTGCTAAAGTCAGGGCAATGGTAGCAAGATGTGAGACCCTGAGACCTGGATGGAGATATTTGGGTGGAGGCACCAAGAACTTTGAATTCCCAGATTACCTTAGATCCCTTGGGCCAGTAGAGGTATGCACCTCTCTGATGCAGAGGACAGCAGTTTCTCCTTGCCTGGACACTGTGCAGAGCTCTCACTTGAGGCAGATGCCTCCCATATGATTCTTGTGCTCCTCAAGATCTGCCTTCCTCTCCCCTCAGATCTCAGCATTGCCTGAGCAGGAAAGCAGTTTCTTAAGGAGTTGCAGGACCTGGCTAATATGGACCAGCAGAAACTGAGGAAACACAGTGGGTTGGGGGTGGGGTGGGGAGAATCTTAAGGGTGTTGGACCAAAGGTGGGGGTATTGGTGGATTATAAAGCTGGAGAGGAGAGAACCTGTTGACAGGTGAGCATTCTCTCATGATTCAGGATTTGGTGACCTAGCAAGGACAGCTGGAGCCAGTCTTGGTATGCAGCTGGGCAGGCTCCTTGAAGCTTGGACACAACGACCCATACCAGTGGTTTGCAACCAGGGCTGATTTTGCCTCCCCAAGGGATATTTGGCAATGTCTGGATATATTTTTAGTTGTTACAGCTGGAGGTTGCTTCTGGCTTCTACTGAGTAGGGATGCTGTTCAACCACCTCCAATGTACAGAATAGCTCCCCACAAAAAAGAGTTATCTGGCCTAAAATGTCATAGTGCTAAGGTTAAGTCACTTTGGACTGCAATAAATGAGGTGGAGGCATCAGAACTATCTTGGCAGAGTATTGAGGAAGGAATCACCTGCACCTCCTGCCTGTTTTCCTGGGAGGGCCTGTTCCTTTCACTCTGCTAATGTGGAATGCCCAGTGAGGGGACCTGCATCTTTGAGAAGCTCAGTGTTGGCTGTCTTCTGTAGGACAAGATTGACCTTAGGAGATGTTACTATGAAACTGGGTTCCCAAGTATCAATGAGGATGATAGGATTCTGAGATAGTGGAGGCCAGATGGTGGCAGTTAATCATCAGAGACAAGGTAGACATAGTGCCCAGAATGGGCAGCAAGGCTGGACTCGCAACTGGGGAATCTGACCCACTCCGATGCAAATAGAGCATGGTGTTTCTAAGATGTGCAGCTAACCGTGGTGCTGTTTGACTTGTATAATCAGTAAAAAAAAAAAAAAAAAAAAAAAAAAAAAAAAAAAAAAAAAATTAAGAGCTGGCACGTAGAAGATTGATGTCAGCTGCTACAATGGAAAAATCACTATCTCTCACCTTGTGTTCAGACGTGAGCCATTTCTTAGACCCATATCCCATGAATTGAAGGGGAGGCTGGATCTCTTTCAGGAAAGATCTTGCAACATTCCTGCACGTATAGGCAGACATTCTCCCATCCTTCCTCAAGGGAACTGCAGATCTTTATCAGAATAGCTGTACAGCAAAGAAAGTATAATATTTAGACCTTTACAGGGCTGTTGAATATAGGGTTTGGGCTGATAACAGTACCAGGCAACCCTCAACCAATAGTGGATAGGTGTTGCAGACAGATGCTCTAGCCTCCCATCCTGCTTAGGGACCAGCTGTATGCTAAATGAGTCTTCAGAGGGCTCCTGGTAGCCTTAGGAGCCCTTGTTGCCAACTGCAGTAACCAGCCTAAGAACACACTTTTTATTGGCTTTGCCGTGTTGCCTGTCTCCGTGCTCCCTCACTGTGGCTTTCTGAGATCACCTCCCAAGTAAGTAGACTACTTCCACTCCTGTCTTTGTCTCTGTCTCTCTCTCTTTTTTTTTTTTTTTTGCATGGGGTTGGGGGTATGAGGGGAGTCAAACTATGACAGGTAGCAAGCAAAATGTGATACTTAAGACTAACATAGTGGGTATCAGCTCCCTCTTCCTTCTGCTGAGGCCACTTGGGACTCTGGAGTCAGTTCCTGTGGTTCCATATCTTCTCCAACAATACTTGGTGGTGTTTGACTCTTAATTTGCCTATGCTGTTGGGTATAGGTCTCATTGTGGTTTTACTTTCCATGACCATTAAGGAGACTAAACATCTTTTTATATGTTTATGTGCCCTTTTTGCCTTTTCTGTGAAATTCCTGTTTAAGTGTGTTTTCTGTTTTTTGTTTGTTTTGTTTTCTGTTTGTTTTTTTCTTATTGCTTCGTACAGTTTATTCTGGTTGCAAGTCCCTATTGCTTATATGTGCTGGAAATATATTCTTCAGGCTTGCAGCTTGTCTTTTTGCTTCCTTATTGTGTTTTTGATGGAAAATTCTTAATGGTTTGTGGTTTTTGTGTTTTGGAAATCATTCTCTGCCAGATGTCATTGATATTCTCTATTGTGTTCTAAATATTTTATAGTTTTTCCTTTTACATTTAGTTTTAAGATCTACCTTGAATAGATTTTTCTCCCCTTTGGCTGTTTTTAATATTCTTCTTTAACTTTCTTTTTAGGAGTTTGGCTTTGATATATCTAGGTAGCATTTTCTTTATACATATATATATATATATATATATATATATATATATATGTTCTGCTCTGAGTTGAGCATCTTGGGTCTTTGAATTGATGTATTTTATCATTTTTGGAAAAACTTAACAAAACACAGTTGGATTATCCCATCTGCTTCTACATTCAGTCTGTTGCAGTGTCATACGTCATGTAGCCTCTGGAAAATGGAAGTGAATAAAGCAAATGTCAGTATTAAACTAGTATAAGCCCTTTGAAAGGGCCTGGGGTGCCTGAAGCATACTTCAAGAACCACTGTTCTAAGGTTTTGATATGAAGCATTTGCTAGCCTCCTAAACTGAGCTTTGGAGTGTTTCCTCTTTTTTTTCTGAACTCTGGAATAATTTGTGGAAAATTGGAATTATTATTTCTTGAATATTTGGTAGAACTTGGAAAATTTTCTGGGCCTGGAATTTTCTTTATAGGAAGATTTTTAAACTTTTGATTCAGTGTCTTTAATGTTATAGAGCTACTCAGAGTTGCTGTTTCTCCTTGAGATGCTTTTGGTAAGTATATTTTAAAATAATTTTTCCATGTTATCGGAGTTTTCAAATGTACTGGCATAAATTCATTGATACCATCTTATCTTTTAAATATATGCAGCATTTAGAGTTATGTTCCCCTTTTCAGGTATTTATTTGCACCTTTTTCCTTGTATTCTTGATTAATCTTACCAGAATTTTATTAGTCTGTTTTTAGAAATACAACTTTTAGCCTTGTTGACCATTTCTAGTTTGTTTTTTAATTAATTTCTGTGCTTTTATTTATTATTTTCTTCTGTTATCTTTGGTTTTACTTTGTTGTGATATGTCTTTTTTATAGTTAATCTGCAACTCATGAAGATTTGTAAAGCTCATGTGTGAATACAGTTTTTGTTCCCTTAACCTCAATTTTGTCATATATAGAAACTATTTTTCAAACTATGGAGGACCCATTATTGGGTGGTATAATTGATCTAGTAGGTTATGGCCAGAATTTTTTAAAAAGCAATAGAATAACAGAGTAGAAAAATGGAGGGTTCATTGCATGTTCTGTGGCTAACACTGTGTACTCACAGTACATAGCTTAAATGTTGTTTTTTGAAACTTTATTTAAAATATCCATATACGCACATATATGTATCTGTCTATATTGGGTCACAATATAACATATATTTCTTACTGTCAATTTTAGTTTAAAAAAAACTTTTGAAAAACACTATTAAAGGGTAGTTTGTCTAATATTAATAAAGGTTTAAAACCAGATGGCACAAAATACGTGAGGAGCTTGTTTTTAAATGACATATTCTGTGGCCCTATTTTAAACTTACTGATAACAGCCTTCAGTGGTGGGGCCAAGGAATCTGTTTTAACAAACTCTTGTGCTTCTTACCCTTCAGGTGTTGGGGAACCACTGATTCAACTATACACATAGACCTTGAGAGCTTCTTGGGAAGTTCTAACGTGGGCCAGCGGAGGGCAGCTCCTTGCCTGCATTTGTCCCAAAACTTCCTGTCTTCAAACTCCAGGAGGGATATGCAGAATGGCGAGGAAGCCATACCATAGGGTGGGCCTGGAGCTGGTAGGCGATGGGAGCAGGCAGGAATATTCTGCTGACTGTTAGAATGATAGAAAAAGTGAAATCGCTGTCATGCCACATTTCTGTCATAGAACAATTAGAATATATTGAGTGACTGATGTTATACTCCAAAGATGATAAACTTTTAAGCTCAAAATGTATGAATTTTCATGTATTAGTCAATGATAGGCAAATTCCTTGTTATGTTCCAGTTTCTGGTCTTAGAGAGATATGACTTGAAATGATTCATGACCGTTTAGCATATTTTACCCCCAAAACTGAAAGTGATTGCAACATTCAAGCTTGGCAATACTCAGCTCGCTAGGCAGGAAGCAGTTTACCATGTGGGCACTGATAGGGAGAGCTCCATTTATCCGAAGCAAAAATGGTTGATAAACTCTAAGATGGTCTATGAGCTTTTCAGTTACTTCCCATTATATTAATAGCTTTCCTGGAAGATCCATGAGTAGAATGATACCATTTTGTTTATTTATTTTTATTTTTATTTTATTTTATTTTTTGAGAAAGAGTCATGCTCTATTGCCCAGGCTGGAGTGCAGTGGCACAATCTTGGTTCACTGCACCTCCGCCTCCCAGGTTTAAGTGACTGTCTTGCCTCAGCCCCCCAAGTAGCTGGGATTACAGGTGTCCGCCATCATGCCTGGCTAATTTTTGTTTTTTTGGTAGAGATGGGGTTTCACCATGTTGGCTAGGCTGGTCTTGAACTCCTGATCTCAGGTGATCTGTCTGCCTTGGCCTCCCAAAGTGCTGGGATTATAGGCCTGAGCCACTATGCCCAGCTGTCTTTTTGTGGATTGGTATTTTGACATGCAGGATGCCAAAATAGCTTGTTGCAGTAACATGGTAAGTATGTGGCAGATGATGCAGCCACACTCAAGGCTCTGCACTCCGCCGAAACAGTATCTGGGAATCACATAGGAGAAGCTTGTTTGGTAAGGATCTTAAAGTGTGGTCTACATGGGAACTCTACATTTTTAGCTGAGGACTACAAATTTTCTTTACAACTCAGTCAATAATGCTTATTGGCTGTTTTATTTATCTATAGCTGTATAACAAACCACCCCAAAACTTAGAAGCTTAAAACAACAACAGTCATTTATTTGCTGATGATTGTGTAATCTGTGCAGAGCTTCGTGGGGATGACTCATCTCTTCCCTAATGGTTTTGACTGAGATCTCCGTGTCACTGGGGCAGGTTGCCTTCCACTGGGAGCTCAGCTTCCTTAGAGCATGGCGGCTGGATTCGAAGAGTGCAAAGGCAGACTCTATAGGGCCTTTCAAGTCCTGTGCTCAAAAATCCCAAAACATCACTTCAGCCACATTTTCTTGGTCAAAGCAAATCATAAAGCTAACCTAGATTCATGGGGAAGGGACATGGATTCCACATTTTGTTTGGAGAAGTACCATGCAAATTCAGGGATGGAAAGAACTGTTGGTGTTCGTCTTTGTAAATGAATCTACCACATTGGCCCTTTTCCTCCCTTTCTCCCTTCTCTCTCTTTCTCTTCCTCTTCTTCCCTCCCTTTGTCTCTCCTACCCCATTCCTTTCTTCATTTCTTCCATTTATCTAAATGCAACTATCACCTTCATTATAAATCATCACTATATGTTTATTTAAAGATGAAAGATTAATTTTTTTTCTTATTGATATCCTTTTGTACTTAATCGATATTTTCCTAGTGGTGTTTTTACATTCTGCCTTTTGTTATAGCTTTGTTTTCTCTCCCTCATTAGAGTAGGATCTTTGCTTTCATCTTTGTTTTCTTCACAGTACATGATGGGTGCTCAATAATGGTTTGAATGAATAAGTGAATGAAAACAGATTTTTTTTTTTTTTGACACAGTGTCTTGCTCTGTCACTTGGGCTGGAGTGCAGTGGCACGATCTTGGCTCACCACAACCTCCACCTCCTGGATTCAACAATTCTCCTGCCTCAGCCTCCCAAGTAGCTGGGATTACAGGTGCACGCCACCACACCTGGCTAATTTTTGTATTTTTAGTAGAGACGGGTTTTACCATGTTGGCCAGGCTGGTCTTGAATTCCTGACCTCAGGTGATCCACCCACCTTGGCCTCCCAAGGTGCTGGGATTATAGACGTGAGCCACTGCACCTGGCTGAAAACAGATTTTGGAATGATGAAGCATCAGTTTGTCCAGTTAAATCATTATTTTATGTTAAGCAAGTGTTTTGAAATAAAATAACTGTCTTTTGCTATTCCACTTTTGATTTTTCTGCCTTGGTCAGAGCCCTCCTTCCCAGAGTCCCACATTTGCCAGCTTCTGCTTTAAGTAAATGTATATAGATAGGATATAGTAATATTTTATATTATGAATTAATATTTATGTTAAATATATGCAGTATTAAATATTAAATACATTATATACTATTTATTCATATATCTAGATAAATATTTCTAAATGTTTATAAGAAGTGTCCAAAGTCCCTTTTTGTTATTTTGCCACACCACTTAAGGGAAAGAAATAGGTACATTAAAAGTAGAGGCTGGGCGCGGTGGCTTACGCGTATAATCCTAGCATTTTGGGAGGCCGAGGCAGGCTGATAGCTTGAGCTCAGGAGTTCAAGACCAGCCTGGGCAACATGGCAAGACTCCTTCTCTATTAAAAATGCAAAAAATTAGCTGGGCGTGGTAGTCACAGTTACTTGGGAGGCCAAAGTGGGAGGATTGCTTGAGCTTGGGGAGGTGGAGGTTGCAGTGAGCTGAGATTGCACCACTGCACTCCAGCCTGAGTGACAGAGTGAAACCCTGTCTCAAAAAAAAAAAAAACAAAAAAAAGTTGAATAGTCTTTTCAAGTGTCATTTGCCATCCTAAATACTTGGTTTTTCTTATTTCTCTCCCTGGTGACCAGGAGTGTGAGGAAGAGGCTGTCTGTGTCATTATGTGTGCGTCGGTCAAGTATAATATCCGGGGTCCTGCCCTCATCCCAAGAATGAAGACCAAGCACCGAATCTACTATATCACCCTCTTCTCCATTGTCCTCCTGGGCCTCATTGCCACTGGCATGTTTCAGTTTTGGCCCCATTCTATCGAGTCCTCAAATGACTGGAATGTAGAGAAGCGCAGCGTCCGTGATGTGCCGGTTGTCAGGCTGCCAGCCGACAGTCCCATCCCAGAGCGGGGGGATCTCAGTTGCAGAATGCACACGTGTTTTGATGTCTACCGCTGTGGCTTCAACCCAAAGAACAAAATCAAGGTGTATATCTATGCTCTGAAAAAGTACGTGGATGACTTTGGCGTCTCTGTCAGCAACACCATCTCCCGGGAGTATAATGAACTGCTCATGGCCATCTCAGACAGTGACTACTACACTGATGACATCAACCGAGCCTGCCTGTTTGTTCCCTCCATCGATGTGCTTAACCAGAACACACTCCGCATCAAGGAGACAGCGCAAGCGTTGGCCCAGCTCTCTAGGTATCTCACACTCATACAGCCCAGCGCCCAAGAGATACTTGAGTGGCCCTCAGGGAACTAAAGGGAAGGGAAGGTTGGGAATGCTTCTGCTCTTGAGTCGGTTTCCCGATGCTGTCTTCTTGTAGGACGGGGTGTGTTGGAGGGACTGACTTGCAGCATGAGGCCTGTGTGGCAGCATCTGCCTGTGTGCCCGTGAAGAGTAGTCTGCTGTCTCCGGCACTACTGCTGTGGGTTCCCAGCCTCTTAGAGTTTCCAAACTAAGGGTGGCTCTTCTTCGTATATTCTTCCTTTTAAATCTAAATATGCTCCCACCTCCTCTTAGCACTTACATAATACACGTTCACTGTAAGAAATCTGAAAATACAGGTAAGCAAAAAGAAGAATCTAAGATTCATTCTGAAATCCTTCCTCTAAGAGATAAACATTATTAATATTTTGATGTTACTAAAAATATACATACACATGTGTATATAAATGTTTTGTTCCAAATGGGATCACACAGTACATACTCTTTTGCTTTTTCCCTTAATATATCATGAATATATTTCCAAATTATGACATAATTTTATGTTATTTTACTATATAACTTTAAAGGTTGCATAGTATTCCATTTTGCAGATGTTCTACCATATATTTAACCAGGCTTCTCTAATGTATTTTGTGTTTCTTTAACCAAATGGTGAACATTTGGGTAGTTTTCAACTTTTCATTATTAGAAGCAGGTCTGTATGGGACAAGCTTGAAGTACACGTCCGTTCATTTTTCCCTGTCATGGAGCCAGACTTGTGTCTGATGTGCTGTTGGGATTTCCAGGAGTTTGCTTTGCATACGTGAGAAGCAGCCCTATTTGGGCTTGGGGATCCTTGGTTCTTGTTGTCTAATAACTGACTCTTGTCTCTTCATAGTTGACACGTGAATTCTCCTACATTTTAAATTTCTTGACAGGTGGGATCGAGGTACGAATCACCTGTTGTTCAACATGTTGCCTGGAGGTCCCCCAGATTATAACACAGCCCTGGATGTCCCCAGAGACAGGTAGGAGGCATATTTGGGGCTGTCCTTATGATGGGTTCAAGATCCTTTTGTTTGTGTGAAATTATATTCCTAAATCTACCGCATACTTTGTAATCAGAATTGTTTATTAAACTAGAAAATTGTCATAAGTATTTTCCTCCTGAAGATTTAGAAGTGCTTAAATCTTTTATGGAAAACCAATTAGGGCTTCTGTCCTGGCATAGCCTCTAAAACTGTTTTCCCACTCTGGATTGTGCACTTCTGAGTGTAACACATCCAGCCCCTGAAAGTGTGACAGGCTTGTGCTAGCTCTCTCTGAATTTGGGAGCATTTGCCACAAGTAGATGCACAGCTTACTGAGAGAAGGTAGCGTGGATATGTAAAAGTGATACCCAAAGCCTGTAATGTAGAGGGTAAGGGGGCACGCTGATTCTCATTTACTTTCTGTTGTTTCAGTCAGTAGGGTTCTTTCTGTCTGTCCCTCCCTCCCTCCCTGCCTGCCTGCCTTCATTACTCACCCCTCTTGCCTTTCCTTCCTTCTAGATAAACCTTCCAAATAGGCAGATGTGGTGTGGGGTGGCCATGACTGCCTGAGAGTGACTTTGAGTTCACTCACCGTATTTATCTGCCCTTTCATCACTGACTGAAACATTTTGGTATGAGCTTTCTTGGAAAGCTCTGGTATGAGGTGCTACTTAAGGGACCTCTCTTAGTGCTGGGTTCAAGGCTTTGAGGAAAGTAGTAAGTTGGGGCGCAATATATAAGGATGCCGGGCAATGCTCAAGGTATGGGATTGTTAAGAGTTCACCTAAACTTGTTTATTACCAGTCTTATTACAGTTGGTGTTTAACTCTTAAACTCATTGTTAACTGAAAAGGTAACAGCCTGAGGTATTAGCCTGAGAACAGCCTGAGGTATTAGCCTGAGAACAGCCTGAGGCTAGTTCTCAACTCGTTAGAGGCTAACATTATCATTTATGAAAATTGACACTTAGGATTCCTTTTCCCCAGAAGATTAAATCTAAACCTTCTTTGCATTAAGTGATTATCTAAAGTCAGTTTTGGGTTTCTGTCTGGAAATATAATTATAACTAGACGAGACAAACACTCCAGGACCACCCCTCAGCTTTGGTGTAGAGACCGTTTTGGACGATAGAGGGCAGTCCGGGTGCACCAATGTTGTAGGAAGTGGCTGAACTCAGGGCAATTCCGGATTTGGCTCTCAGCCCCAGAGAAGGTGTTCCTGTTCCTGAGTGGGCTACTGTTTTATGGATTTGGTTGTTCTGGGGAAGTGAAATAACTTTGGAGAACAGAGAAGGGAAGGAAAAGAGCTGTTAGGAATGCAGAGTCTCCATCTCCAGTTCTGGATTTCTTTTTAGAAGGGCTTCTTTCTGTTTGGGTCATTTCACTTTTTGCTGACATTTTGGTATATGCATCTGCATGGGAGTTGGATTTTATTTTTATCAAGTGCACATGTTAAATGTGATTTCATTTGTCTGCAGGAAGGTGTCAAGTAGACAGGAGGAAGTGTGAGTACATGCCAGTGTTTAGGTGTTAGGATCAGGAAGGTTAAATAGTTTTTCCTATGCATGTATTTTTGTAAGTGATTATAGCCAATCCTATAGCAGGTAATGAATCACCATCTAGTCCTTTATCTTTGCATGTGGGAAATTTCATTTTGAAACTTAGGTGGCCTTCTTGTTGGGGTAAGGAATAGTAGATTTATTTGTTAATTTTTCTTATCCTTCATCCTTGCTTCTGGATTCAAAGGAGGCAAGAACCGTGAATGCAGAATGGTTTTACAGGAGCTGCATGTCAGATTGTTTGGAAATTAGAAAACAGATGGGCTAGATTAGACTGCTTTAAGATCTCCTAAAGTTCAAAAGCATAGGTGTGACTACTTAAGAATTATTTTACTTAAGGAAATACAGTACAAGGACCTGGACTGAAGGGAAATGTCTGCTCAGTGAATTTTTTTTAATGCTGCTTAAATGTTTTTATCCCTCTTTCAATTAAAAAAAATCCTACACATGGTACATATACACTTTGTACAAGGGTTGAATAGCATGCAACTCTGTAAAGAGTAAAATGTAAAAATCTGCTTTGATTCTCTCCTCTGTTTTCACTCCCTTCCTGAAAGATACTTATTATTAAAATATGATGTGTTTTTCTAGTCTTTTTTCTATGGATTTAGACACAAGCACACATACAAACCCATTTTATTTTAACTTCAGTAGGAGCATATTTCATGACATACATCTTTTAATGACTTAACTGATGTTAGTTTTCTCAGATGTGTTCTGTAATACTGTTACTACCTTGGATTTCTTATCCTTTCTTTGCAAATATCTCTCACACATTTCTACTTTTATGTGGGTGTATATTTATTTACTTAAACTTGTTATGGAAAATTTCACACCTATATAAAGAAGCGAGACTAGTACAGTGAACCCCACATATCCTCTCTCCAGCTTCGATCATTAGCTTGAGGCCCGTCTTGTTTCATCCTTACTCTCATCCACCTCCACCTCCGCTAGATTATCTAGAAACAAATGCCAGACATTAGATCGTTACATCTGTAAATATTTTTGTGTGAATCTGCATGATACAACCTTTTCAAAAAATGTAACTAACTATAATACTATTATCATACCTGAGAAAATTAACAGTAATTTTTCCATATCACCAAATAGTCACTAAATATCTAGCCTTTGCTCATGTTTACCTGTCTCACAAATATTGTTTTACAGTTTGTTTGACTCAGTGAACAAATAAGGATGACCGATAGAATCGATCTGCTTTTTTGGGTTTTGTTTTGTGCAAAACCTGAAGCTTTATATTTGAGGAATTTGCAGGCCTGATTCCATGCATGGTTTAAAGGAAAGCGAAGGATAAACTTGCCACCTCACTGTGTTTAGGCACTGTGAATACTTAGATAGCAGGAGGAGAACTATGAGAAAACATGCCGAACACTGGGTTAGGGAGGGTGGAGAATACGAGGCCGTGGAGAGGAAGGCTTAGTGTCAGAGGAGACATCCCAGAATCAGGCAGCCCTGCAAAGTGCTAAAAATACTGGAGAGCACCTCCAGTGATATAATACTTGGCCTGACCTGAGTCAGATCATCATATTAATATTTCTTTAGCTGCAGGTTTTCTTTTCAGTCTCTTGCAGCTTTGGAACTGATCTCTGATTTGGGGATACATAATGGGAAAACAGAATGTGCTGTTCAGAAATTCACTTTTCAGTCAATGTAAACCATGTGTTGTGTAAAGCAAGGGATGCTTACAATATTTTCTCCATTATAATGTAATGGAGACCTTGGCAGAAGAAGATACAGTGCCTTAGAGTTAAAGTCTTGTCAGTAGCAGGGCTGGCATGAGGCCAGTTTGACTAATTGCAGTCGTGGCTCTTTTTGAGATGACAAACAGATTGCATATGGATGATCTTCAGCATAAGGCATGCTTCTGATTGCTGCTTTCCTACTGCCAGTGCTGAACATTCACCTTAACCCCCCTGGAACAGAATAACAAGTTTGGGGCCCCAGGGACAGAATAACAGTAAAGGTTGTTGTGATATACACCTGCTTCCTTTCTCTCCACATACACACCCACTTCTCCTCTGGGGCTGTGAGTGTAATAGCCTAATCACCCACGACCCTGGCTTACCTGGACTGCCTGGTGCCTGAATATTGCATCCATGTCTGCTTCTCTGCACATAGGCCATGGGGCCCATAGAGTCTGCTTGCCATCGTGGTCATGGAACCTGCCCAAATTCATGTTGGATGGATTCAGTGCTGCATGCTAATCAGGAAAAATAAGACCGTATGTTGGTACTAAGGATAGTCATTACGTTTTACAGAGTAGATCGGCAGCTGGAGAAGTTTTTAGCCTGCAAGTTACCTCACTCACCAGTTCTTGGTTTCATAAAGCTTAAACAAACAGAGTGGGATTTCCAGGGGTGGTTTGAAAATCTTTGAACCTAAACTGGTCATGTTAGAAGGGAATGTAGGTTGTCATCAGGGCAGGGAGGGGATTGGTAGCAATCAATATTGCAAAAAATGTGGTTTCTCAGTTGAGACATCTTGGCTCAGACTTTGCAGTGTGAGCAACTGGCAAAGTTCTGCCCTAGAAAGTGATTTTGATGGGTTTGGGGTCCTGGGAGAGAATAACAGTAAAATTTGGTGTGATATACACCTGCTTCCTTTCTCTGATGAAGTGTCATTGTACTACTTGCTGGATCCAGTTAAAACAATGTGGTCACTGTTTTCTTTTTTTTGCCCTGGGAGGGTGGGGTCCTCTAATTTATTAGTGCCCAGCATTCCTTCCAACGGGAAGTAGACGGGCGACTGCTTTGTTCACACACATTTGATTAAAAATAAACAGCATCTCCCCACCTGCATTTTCCTCTGCCTGCTCTGTTCTCCTTCTGGTGGGCCAAGCAGAGCCCAGGAATCAGTCACAGGGAAGTTTCAAAGGGGGGCTGGGCTGCAGTCTCTGCGTGCTGTGGTGAGGACTCGGGACCAGGGACGCTGCAGCCCCGCATGGCCCGGGCCCCACCACACACACCTGCATGTCTCCAAGTCAGGTCTTTATTTAAAGTATCAGGGGCCTCTCAATGTTCTATGAAAACTAACATATTAACCTCAGAATATTTCAGGAAACAAGTAAATTCAATTTTCTTAAAAAACAAAACATTCTGGATGACACAAGTACTTATGAGCAGACACAGTACCTGATCCAACACCACAAGGCAAATCTATGGCCATCATGGGCCCCAGGAGGACAGCGGCCAGGACACTTCTCTGGGGGCTGCCCTGTTGCCTCTCCCCACCTCATAGGAGGAGGAGGCAGAGCTGCCCTGATAGTTGCTCTGCGCCTTGGTCTGAGTGGCCAAAGGGCTGCGTGAGTCTGCAGAAGACCCAGGCGTAGCTCATGAGGGCCACGCCCGGCTGCTGGAGCCCCCGTGAGCAATACTGCTGGGCCAGGAGAGGGAGGAGGGCAATGGGCATATGGAATGGCGTCCCTGACGTGCAGAACAGCACACTGCAGGGGTGGAAGGAGGCAGTGACCTGGTGACCTGGCATGTGAGGCCCACAGGATCTGACGTGTCCCTGCAGGCACAACACAGCACAGGGCACCTTCCAAGTCAGCACAGTTCTTATGGAGCTCAGGACAAATACAAACGACCTCTGTCCCCTATCTGAACAGCAGCGCGCTTCAGCAGGTGGATGTCAGGTGGTTTCTGTTGTGTGAAAACCTCTGCACTCGCTCCACCAGGTGCACCATCAGCTTGTCTGAGATGCCGGGGCAGGACTCCTCAGCCAGGCTGAAGGCATTCTCCAGCTCCTCCAGCGCACCCACACTCCTGCCGCTCTGCTTGTGCTTCTCTTTGAGCTCTCCCAAGACGGGCCGGACCAGCGTGGACAGGCACTGGGACCTCGGCTGCCTCTTGACGGGCTCCACAGGCTTCTATGAGCCGTGCAGGGCCGTCCCCTTGTGAAGCTTGCTGTGTGGACTCGGCCGGATGGTAGGGGGGAACGTCCAGATGGGGCCCTGCTCCCCGTCCTCCGCCTCGCCATCAATGTCAGAGTCCTCAGAGCTGGACTCCTCGCCATGCCCCTCTGACTTCCAGCGCTTATAGCGGTCGATGAGCTCCGTGAGGAAGGAGGTCTTCTTGGTGTAGCATGTGATGAACTTGTGCTTCAGGAGCTCCTTGGCCGTGGGCCGAAATCGGGGGTCTTTGTTGAGGCAGGCCTCCACGACCTCCTTGAAGGGCTTGCTGTGCTGGCCCTCCAGTGTGGGTGGGCTGTTCTTGGGAATCAGGAACAGGACGCACATGGGGTGGAGGTCAGAGTTTGGAGGCTCCCCCTTGGCCAGCTCGATGGCCGTGATCCCCAGGGACCAGATGTCAGCCTTGAAGTTGTAGGCCGACTGCTTGATGACCTCAGGCGCCATCCAGAAGGGGGTGCCCACGAATGTGTTCCTCTTAATCTGCGTGTCTGTGAGCTGCCCTGCTACCCCAAAGTCCGCCAGCTTCACGTCCCCCTGCTCCGAGAGTAGCACGTTGGCAGCTTTGATGTCTGGGTGGATCTTGCGTTCGGAGTGCAGATAATCCAGGCCCTTCAGAATCTCCCGCAGGATCGTGGCAATGTACGTCTCCTCCAGGGGACCTGGTTTAAGCAAGTCCAGTGCTGAGCCGCCACCCAGGTATTCCTTGATGATCCATACTTGGTGCTCTTTAGGTAGGAGCCAAAGTAGCGGGTGATGTAGGGGCTGTCGCACTGGCTGAGGACGGTGATCTCCTGCTGGATGTCCTCGATCTCATCCTCGGCCTCCTCCAGGTCGATGATCTTGAGGGCCACCACCTCCTTCGTGTGGTTATCGATGCCCTTGTAGACCTCACCAAAGGAGCCCTTGCCAATGCGGTCGAGCTTGGTGAAGAGCTCTTCAGGGTCCACTCGAGAGTGCTGGTTGGCAAATCCCCGGAGGTGAGCCATGGCCGCGCCACCTCAGACCCTCCGCCGGCAGCCCCAGGAGGCCTCTGGATCCCGCGGAGAGGCGCGGAGCTGGCTAGCTCGCCCCTGCGGCCTCAGTCCACTGCGAGGGACAGCAGGAACGCTCGGTGCCCAGTTCAGTCATCTGAGACCGAGCTCCGGGGCTGCGGGCTCCATGGGGGGGGTGGGGCCAGGAGACCCCCCCCCAGGCCGCCGGGGCCCCGCCACGCCCGAGCCTAATGCCCAGGCTCCCGGGGGCTCACTGTTTTCTAATTAAGGAGAGTAAAGGCTAGTACAAGCAAACTGCAAGAGAAGCACTGAGGGTTTAATTCTAAGTTCTGCTTCCTGTATAGTGAATTGGGTTAATAAGACTAAGTAGCTGGAATGGACAGTGAGAGCTGGTGGAGTCTACATGATTGAGACGTAACTCTGGGATGATGGTGGAAAGAACTGCTTGAGGCAGGGATTGGAGAGAGGCTGGGGTGTAAGCGATGTGAGATGTGATACTTTCTGGCCACCACTGCTTTCCAGGCCCATTGTCTTCTGAGATTCTAGCCAGTGGTTGGTAAATGACTGCCTCAACCAGTCTTCCCATGCAGAACTGTTATTCCTGTTATTGTAAATGTGTTTATTTATAAAGTATGACTAGGGAGAGGTGAATGGGATCTGAGGGAGGTAGCAGAGAGGCTGTCCATAAGGTGTCCTCTGGGCTATGATGTGTTTCAAAAACTGGGCAGTAAGGAAAGGGTATTTAGGACCCTGGGGGAAGGCTGGTGATTCAAGGATAGAATGCAGCTGATGGCCCCCAGATGCGTGTATAAGGCATTGTCTTTGTAGAAAACTGACTCCGTAAACATTAGCTGGTTTTGATAATAAAGACTCAGTAATTCCTGTTCCTCTCCACAGTGTGTATCAGAATAAAGTCCTTTCTTTCTCATCGTTTAACAAAATACTTTGCTTTCAGGGCCCTGTTGGCTGGTGGCGGCTTTTCTACATGGACTTACCGGCAAGGCTACGATGTCAGCATTCCTGTCTATAGTCCACTGTCAGCTGAGGTGGATCTTCCAGAGAAAGGACCAGGGTAAGGTACATTCATCCCAGCTAGGTGTGCCTTCACTGAATCTGTGAGATGTTGGTGAGGTTTAGTGTGGTGGGCATCAAAGCAACCAATACATCAGTTACAGGGTAGGGTCCTTGAGGCACCCATCTTTCCCACCTCCATGCCAGTCTCATTCATCTTGCAGTTTTCTCTATCTCCGTAAATTCACAGTGCTGTCTATCAAGTTTTCTAAACCAGGAATCCATGTGGTATCCTTAACTCCATTCTCTCCTTTGTTTCCTATATCAAAGTGGGAAGTCCTATTGATTCTACATCCTAAATACTTCCGAGGTCTGTCTGCTCCCCGAATCCTCCTCCTCTACCCTAGACCAGGTTACTGTCATCTCTCCATTGGATTGCTGAAACGGCTTCGTATGTGGTTTCCCTGCCTCTGGTCTTGCTCCCCTCGAGTCTGATCCTTGGCTTCACATTGCCCTTAGGATAAGATTCACGTTGGTCCTTAGCCCACAGTTCCTAAAACATCTTTCAAGGCTCTCTTTCATCTGACCACTATCTCCATCTTTAGCTTTGTGTCTGAGAACTTTTTACATCTTTCAGTTCCTAGAACAAGCTGTGCTCTCTCAGTTTTTCTAGGCAGCAGACACATTCTCCACTGTCTGCAGACCTTCTTCCTCGTCTTCATCAGTCTAACATCCTGCTTATGCCTTAGGTTTCAGCTTGAAACCACCTTCTGGGATGGGGTGGAGGGGGACCTTCTTGGCTCCTGCCCTGGCTCCTCTGCTTTATGCTCCCATAGCAGCCTGCACGTCTCCTAGAGTGATGCCCATCGCTACACACATGATGCCCATTGTGATGACTTGCTCAAAGCCTGTCTTGTTTGGATTTTGGATTTTGTACGTGCAGTGAAGCTGAGGTTAGGTTTTTGTTTTTGCTTTGCTTTGCTTTTTTAAGTGACAAAGTCTTGCTATGTTGCCCAGGATAGATTCAAACTGTTGGGCTCAAGTGACCCTCCTGCCTCAGCCTCCCAAGTAGCAGGAACTGTAGGCCCACGCTACTGCATCCAGCTGTTTTTTTAAACTACCACATCTTCAGTGTCTGGCATTTCTTGGCTCATATTTTAGTATGTGAGGGAGTAAATGAAAAGGGCTGACAACATGGATGTGCAGCATGGATGTAACCTTTTCTTTTCTGTAGTCTATGTAAAAATTGTGCTATTTCCTGGTGAGAATCTCAATGATCTTTAAACAAACATGATAATAAAAGCATCCTTTACTTGTGTGGAAGTGCTCAGAAGCAGAGGTGACCAACATATAAATTTTGACACTAAAAATGTCGCATTTGGTTTAAGAAATGGGTCTCATGGAAATAGTTTGCTTGGAGAACATTAGAACCATTCTTTAAGTATCTCAAACATCCCCTTAGAAACCTTTGTGGACTCTGAGAAGTAAGAGAACTTTCCTCAGGAGAAGACATCTCTCTCCTGTTTGTGTTCTACCATGTAGCCCGGGACCAAATTCTGAAACTTACATTAGCCATTCACTTAGCAAATTTTGTTATGTAGACAATGTGTAAAGCCCAGGTGAGCTTGAGACATTTTTGTTCCTACCCTTAGGCAAATGTGGAGCAAGACTGAGTGGTTCATGAAGTTGTCGCTTAGGACATCTTCCTGGATTTTTCTCCCTTTGTGGACTCCCAGAGTTGACTTATTTTATTTTATTTTTAAAATTGAGATTAATTTATATACCATAAAATTTACTCTTTTAATGTGTATAATTTAATGGTTTTTAGTATATTCACAAAATTGTGCAACTATCATCAGGCCTACTACCTAATTCTAGAACATTTTCATGACTCCACAAATAAACCTAATATCCAATAGCAGTCAGTCCCTTACCTCTGTCCCCAGCAAGAATCCTTAATCTGCTTTTTCTCTCTATAGGTTTGCCTATTCTGGACATTTCCTATCAACATAATTATACAATAAATGGTCTTTTGTACCTGTCTTCTTTCACTTAGCATAATGTTTCCAAGGCTTATTCATGTAATAGCATGGAATCAGTACTTCCTTTGTTTTTTGGCTGAATATTTCATCATATGAATATACCACATTTTATTCATCTCTTCATCAGTTGATGGAAATTTGGATTATTTCCACCTGTTAGCTCTTATGAATAATGCTGCTATGAACATTTGTATACAAGTTTGTGTGTAAAGCTGGTTTCAGTTCTCTTGACCTAGGAGCAGAACTGCTGGGTCATACGGTAGCTCTATGTTTAACTTTTTGAGGAGCTGCCAAACTCTTTTTCCAAAGCGGCTGCACCATTTCACATTCCCACCAGCCATGTATGAGGGTTTCGATTTCCCCATATCCTCACTAACCCTTGTTACTGCCTGTGTTTTTTATTCTAGCCATCCTAGTGGATGTGAAGTCGTATCTTCATTGTGGTTTTGGTTTGCATTTCCCCACTGACTAATAATTTTGAGTATCTTTTCATGTGCATATTGGCCATTTAGATAACTTCTTTGGAGAAATGTCTATTCAGATCATTTGCCCATTTTAAAATTGAATTGTCCTTTTATCGTAGAGCTAGCTATAAGAATTCTTTATCTATAACAGATGTTAGAACCTCATCAGATCCATGATTTGCAAATCCTTTCTCCCATTCTATAGATTGCTTTTCACTTTCTTTCTTTTTTTTTCTTTTGAGACGGAGTTTTGCTCTTGTTGCCCAAGCTGGAGTGCAATGGCGTGATCTCGGCTCACCAAAACCTCCGCCTCCCAGATTCAAGTGATTCTCCTGCCTCAACCTCCCAAGTAGCTGAGATTACAGGCGTGTGCCACCATGCCCAGCTAATTTTGTATTTTTTTCAGAGACGGGGTTTCTCCATGTTTGTCAGGCTGGTTTCAAACTCCTGACCTCAGGTGATCCACCCACCTTGGCCTCCCAAAGTGCTGGGATTACAGGTGTGAGCCACCGCACCCGGCCTCACATTCTTGATAGTGTCCTTTGATGCACAAAAGTTCCTCATTTTGATGAAGTCAATTTATCTATTTTTCCTTTGGTTACTTGCAGTTTGGGTGTCATTTTTAAGAAACCATTGCCTAATCCAAGGCAATGAAGATTTACCCTTACGTTTTCTTCTAAGAGTTTTACAGTTTTGGCTCTTAAATTTAGATTTGTGGTTCATTTTGGTTAATTTTTGTATGTGGTATAAGGTGGGGGTCCAACTTCATTCTTTTGCTTGTGTATGTCTAGTTGTCTGAACACCACTGGTTGAAAAAACAAGTCGTCTTCTATTGAATGGTCTTGGTACCCTTGTTAAAAATCAACTGGCCATAGATATATGGGTTTATTTTTGGATTGTCAATTCGAATCTGTTGGTCTATATGTCTATTATGCCAGTACTACATTGTCTTGGTTACCTTAGCTTTGTATTAAGTTTTGAAATAAATGTAAGTTCTCCAACTTGTTCTTCCTTTTTCTTGTTTTAAGAGACAAGGTCCCGCGTGCTGGATCAAATTGGTGGGATCATAACTCACTGCAGCCTTGAACCCCTGGGCTCAGGTGATCCTCCTGCCTCAGCCTCCCAAGTAGCTAGGACTATAGGTACATGCCACCACGCCTGGCTAATTTTTTATGGAGATGGGTTCTTGTGATACTGCCCAGGCTGTGTTCTTCTTTTTCAGTGTTTTTCTGACTATTCAAGGTCCTTTGCATTTTAATTAACTATTTTTGTTATAAGTAGATATAAATAAAAAACAGTCTAAACTCTTTGTGCTTATACAACTACAAAACTGAAATAAATTTGCAAGTTAAATATAAGCACATCTACAAAACTAATAACATTCAGATTAACATAATTGAATATGATAGCTGATGCTGTTTCTTTGAAATGAGATTGCATCTTTAAGGTGAATGTGGAGTTAATTACAGGTTTCCTGGGTTTGATGTGCCTATACTGTTGTATGTTGGGTGAAAATGTACTTTTTTTTAAAACCATGTTTTCTATTTGAAACATTAGGAACTTCCCTTTAGATAGCATATTGTGACATCATTTATCTTCATATGGTACAGATGCATGATTCATATTTTTTCCAATATTTTATTATGAAAATTTCCAAACAGCAAAGTTTAAAAAATTTTACACTGAACATAATGTATACCCACAGCCTAGATTCTATCTGCATTTTACTCTACTGCTTTGTATGATTTACATTTTTAGTGTTTCTCTCATCTCATCAGCCCACTAAATAGAAACTTGGAAGTTGAATATTTTTTAGCAGTATTCATCATTAAATATGAGCAAAACTATCCCCATACTAATTTTTTGGATTATCATCACAATGGAAATACACAAATAATTCTTCTAGTGAATTCACAGACAGAAGAAACTGATATAATTCAGTGTCCTATTTCGAGGTTAGATTTTCATAAATTCAGAAAGGATGAGACCATCTACATGAGCCCCACTGGTATCCTTTGGGGTGGTACAAGTTTCTGTTATGTGCCTAGGGTCTTAATTTGGCATATTTATGTAGCACGAGATAGAAATAACTATAAGTAGAGAAAAAAGTTACTGCTCTGATGCTTCTGTGAGCATTTACTTAAATCTGTTGTGTGATTTAAAAAGTTTTTATTCATTTCCTTTTCTCTTTTTTTCCTCCTAAAGTTGTTCTGGAAATTATTTAATTCAATTCAGTTTAGTTCAGTTCACTTCAAGTCAAACCTTTATTGAAAGCCTGTTTGGACCAAGTATTGGGCTAGACTGCTGTCTCTCATCAGGAGAAAGGGAATGATTTTATCCCCCAGGGGACATTTGGCGCTCGCTCTCTCTCTCTCTCTCTCTCTCTCT
This sequence comes from Pongo pygmaeus, assembly GCF_028885625.2. Classification (NCBI taxonomy): domain Eukaryota; kingdom Metazoa; phylum Chordata; class Mammalia; order Primates; family Hominidae; genus Pongo; species Pongo pygmaeus. The sequence continues at coordinate 23,087,632 of NC_072382.2, read as the reverse complement.
CTCTCTCTCTCTCTATATATATATATATACACATACACAGTTTTGACTGTCATGACTGTGGGGATGTGTGTCAGAGGGTCTTGAAGACCACTTCCAGTTACTGTGATTTGCCAGGAGGGCTCCATGATTCAGCATATAATTGTACTAATGTCTGTGACTTATTACGGCAAAAGGATGCACAGCACAGTCAGAGAGGTAGAAGGCACATGGGGTGAATCTGGAGAAACCAGGCACAAGCCTTCAAGTGCCCTCTTCCAGTGCAGTGCACAGGATGTGCTCAGTTCCCTCAGCAGCAAGCTGTGACAACAACTTGTGAAATGCTGTCAACTAAGGGAGCTCGTCAGACTTAGCGCCCAGGGCCTTTCTTAGGAGCTGATTGCATAGGCTGTCTCTGCCTGGCACGTGCCAAACTTCCAGACTCCCAGAAGGAAAGCATGTGTTCAGCATAAACCACATTTGTTTGTGCAGTTTGGATATAGTGAGCCACTCTTATCAGTTCCAGGGATGATGGGAACCCTCTCCAAATCCAAGTTTCCAGATGACAGCCAAAGACCAAACTTATAAGCAAGCCTTTCTAAGGAGAACACTCAGGCCTGCTATGTTAATTCTTCTCTGCATAGGGCAGGGCAGCCCCCAACATCAAGAATTACTGGGTGCAAATGTCAGCAGCGCTGGGGTTGAGAAACCCTGGGTGAGGCAGAGAGTGACATGTGAGGACTGGTTTGCTAGCACTGCTCAGCTGCTGTGGGCCTCTGTCTTCAGTGCACTTTTCTTGAGACCACTTGAACCAAACTCTCTTTTTATTGTTTAATCCCTCTCATATAATCTAGCTCTTTTATATTGGTTTAGGACTCTTAATCCCCTTCAGGTTTAATCCAGGGAAGAAAACTGAAAATAAAAGCTTTAAGTGAAAATAAAACAAAGGAGAAAAACCACTCCAAACAGTAAAACTCATTTTCAAATAATTAGTTTCAGAGATTTAGATACATCAATATATAATTAGTTTCAGAGATTTTATATTGGTGGTATTTTTCCTAGTAATTTAGTGTCTCTAATTTTTATGTATAACTCAGCTGGAATTAATATCTTTAACTAGATCCTTTGAAAAGGTGTCAGTTAATTTCTAAAGTTCTGTGGTTCAATAACCTGATAGGAGTGTCCAGTTTATCTTCAGGGTAGCACCGAAAGGTAAGGCTGCGCTGAGCATGAACCTCCCTCTGCTGGCCGGTAGATGGATTTCTGCAACTTGGCTTGGGCCCGTGCTGTCCATTTCGGTGCCAGCTTGCAGTCTGGTCATGCACTTGTGGTGTTAACTTTTATATAAGAGCATCTCCTACCACCACCCCTCCCTGCCCCCGAAAACCAAGACAAAAAAAAATTAAAAAGTAAAGACAGGTTCAGACTCATCATCCTGCCAGGGACGTGGGAGAAGGCAGGGTGGGCCATCTCATGGCAGTGTTTTGGGTTTGTTGATCCTTGTGAGAGTTGCTGTTTAAGGGAATTCCCACATCTCTTGTGGGCTGTACAGAACAGTGAGAGCTTTGCTTTTATTTTTGTTTTAAATCTCTGTCAGCATTTGTTCAATGGGAAGTAGATGATTGTTGCTATTGATAGCTGCTTCTCACAGCTGTTTTGGCCTCAGCTGGAATTCTTGTCATTTTCCTCCTAAAATGAACTAAATTGGGAGTTTACAACTGTTACTATTGAGGGAGACTTCAAGTTCTCAGCATGGTTTTGCTTAAACTTAGATATCAGCACTGCTGGGAGGAGACATGAAAGCCACAGCTAGTCATTTTAGTCTTTAAAAGAAAAACAAATCCACCTTAAAATTTAGTTGGTTTAAAACTAAAATGAGCATACTCCTTCAACCATCTGCCAGGTCAGGGACAGCCAGCATGCAAGCAAGGGACACATTTTTAGACTTGTTCACATCTACACATTTATGTTGAAAATGGAGTAGCAGTAGAGCGGGGATCCAGTGATCCTGGTAACTGAATGTCTAAAGTAGAACTTTATTTCTCATCAGTGAAATCTAACCCAGAGTCTTTCTTAAGAGTTTTCTTTGAGCACCACACATTAACATCTGTATTTATTTCTATATCTGTACAGATAGATGTCTATCTATTTATGCATATTGAAAATGATGCATTCATCTCAGTATCTCCAGTTCCATCCAACACTGCAGGGGCATTCTGGTTTTCTCTCTTTCCATATTTGTAACTCCCTTCTCTGACTCCTAGAAATCTGGCTCTCATTATCCTCAGCATCTTTGCTTATTTGATCAACCCTCTTATATTCATCAAACTTCTGTTGCCCCCCTGCCCCCACATTGCACAGAGGCCTTCCCCACCCCTCCTCATCCCTGCTGAGACTCTGACCCCCTACATTTTGCTGCCCTGCACCCTCCCAGCACAGATGCCTTTCGCACACTTCTTGGGTTCTAGCGCTGGGGTGATGCTATCATTACCATCATTCTCCCCACAACTTGGGCACCCTTCTCAGCCTGCCCAGGCTCTAACACTCTCTTCTGAGCTGCCCAGATGCCCTCCTAACCTCACTTGGTCTCCAGCATCCCCATAACTCTTCCCCCAGCACAGAAGCCTTCCTTTCCCTTCTGGGGCTCTGATACCCTGCGCCAGGCTACCTTACTACTCTTCTCTTAAGCAGAAGCTCCCACCCCACTAGGGCTTGAACATTCCACATGCGCCTTCTTCCCCACCCGACCATGCAGAAATGCCCTCTGGGACTCCAATACTCTATGCCCTTCTGCCTGGACATCCTCTTCACTCCTCTTGGATGCCCACCTGTTTATTCTTTTTCTGGAGAGGGTAGAGCACTAGTTTTGTGCTATCAGCTCTACTTAAAGAGAAAGGCTCCAGAAACATCCATGAGATCCTTCAAAGAACCAGGGTCTTATGGTTTGGAAAGACCTTTAAAGACCATTTAGCTCTTAACTTGATGCATGACTTTTCAGTAACTTTTTACTGAAAAAGTTTCTGATTTATATTGAAAAATCACCAACTTACAAGACAGTCCATTTCATTTTTGAATAGCTTTAATTATTAAGGAAGTTTCCCTGCTTGTCTTGTGGGTTTGACTATAAATTTTCCTCTTGTTTAAACGGGTAAGTTTGATTACAGAAGTAATTTGAGCAAAGATGGTGTTTACTCTGAGATGAACTGCGGGTGCTCCCTATATGTGATCTCGCCATCACTAAGTCATCCTCTGAAAATTAATACTTTTACAAAAGAAAAATTATTGAGGCTCAGGGCTTGGAGTAGAACTCAAAAGCCTGTTTCAGTGTCTAGAAAGAATACTTTTGGCTATAAATATTGAACATATTGCTCAATAAATTGTAATTTAGGAGGAAATGGGCCAGGAAAAAGGAACCAGTCTGTACAGCTGATCCAAACCATCTCCCTGCTGGGTTGCTGTTGTATACCTTTCTTATCCCCACTTACCGTCATCCTGGCCTCTGGCTCTCACCTACCTTGTGGCGCAGCTCCATTAAGTAGAACTTTCTGCAGTAAGGACGTGGTCAACATTTGTGCTGTCAGGCAGCCCCCAGCCACATATGGCTATTTGAGCACTGGAAATGGGCCTAGTGTGACTGACAAACTGAACTTTTAATTTTATTTACTTTTAATTAGTTTAATTTAAATGGCCTCAGGTAGCTAGTTGCTATTAGCGAAGTTCTAGGGAGTCTGCTGGTTCCTTTTTTTCTTAATTGTGATGTGTTAAGTGCCTTTTGCTCTTAGTTAGGCCAAAACCAGAATTGATCCTGAGGATGTAAAAGCAGTCTAGCTGTGGTATAGGTTGCTCTTTTCTCTGGGTTCATATGACTAGTCTAGCTGGCTAGGCAGGTGTTCACCTTCACTCATTGCTTTATGTGATTTGGGCCTGAAGCTTAATCCTCTATAAAAGAAGATGACCTTCTCAGTTAGAGTATAATTATTGAGTGAGATGCTCCCCAGCTAGAACTTCCAAACAAGTCTGAGTAACTAAGGAAAAGTAACAATTACCATTCTCTCTTCAAAGCCAAAAACAACAACAACAAAAAATGGATGGGTTCGCAAACTCTAGGTTGCGTGGTGGCGTTGCCTGTGAGAGATACGTAGCCCTAGTATTTTCCCTGGGCTGTACCAGTTTGAGCTGGATTTCAGTGTGTGCTGCTTCTAGGCCTAATGAGTGTTTCATTTCTTCCTGGAACATGCTTTCTGTGATTCTTCTCTTTGACTCTGATTCCTTGTGGTCCCTCAGCCTAAACAGGTTGAGTATCCCTTATCCAAAATGCTCGGGACCAGAAGTGTTTTGGACTCCTGATTTTTTCAGATTTTGGAGTATTTGCATTATACACTTGGTTGAGCATTCCAAATCCAGAAATCTAAAATGTTTCAATGAGCATTTCTTTTGAGCATCATGTTGGCATCCAGAAAGCTTTGGATTTTGGAGCATTTTGGATTTCAGATTTTCAGATTTGATATGCTCAACCTGTATAGCCTTTATGTTCTGTACCCTCTCTGTCTTGTTTGAGTCTTGTCTTCCAGGAGGGAATTACTTCCCATCTGGTCTCTCCAAAATCTTCCCCTTGACTTCAGACTTACTAACTTTATGTTTCCATATCTGTCTCTTGTGGAGATCTGCATGGCACTAGACCCTTGGAGATCTTTCTTCCCTGTTTTCTTTTACACATCCTTGCCATCCAGATGTTAAGACTGGAGATTCTATGCTTCGATGAAGATCGTTTTTTCTACTTCTTGTTTTCAACTACCAATTCTGTCTCCCTCCCATTTATGAGGCCTTGATGATGGGGACTTTCCCTATAGCCTCTCCATTGCACAGGGATGCTGTTCGACAGCCAGGAGCAGCCCTTTCCAGAGCCCTTCGGTTGCCTGCCAGTGCTTCCCATCAAGCTTCCCTCTTTCCCCATTTGAAGAATGCAGCCAGCTTCTAGTCCCTTTCAGATCAGGGACTCAGATGTAACTAAGACAACACTTTGATGTTCCTTCCAAATTATCAGTTTCTCTCCTACACGCGCACACACACACACACTCGCACACACATAATTTATAGCATGTGCTCTCAGCTTAGCATATTATAAGCATTTCCTCACAATATCAAGAACTATTCCCAAATAAGATTTGTTATGATTGCATAATATTTCAGTGTGTGAATGAATCATATCTTACTTTCTCACAATATATAATATTTTAAATATTTACTAATACTACAGAAGATAATTTAAAAAATCAGTGGAGGTGAAGACTGGTAAGGAAACACTGTCGTAAGTTTAATATCAAAGTTTGTCTTACCTTGACTAACATACCAGCTGCAATTTTCCAATCACCTGTTTTTTCGCTTGTAGTCCACGGCAATACTTCCTCCTGTCATCTCAGGTGGGTCTCCATCCCGAATACAGAGAGGACCTAGAAGCCCTCCAGGTCAAACATGGAGAGTCAGTGTTAGTACTCGATAAATGCACCAACCTCTCAGAGGGTGTCCTTTCTGTCCGTAAGCGCTGCCACAAGCACCAGGTCTTCGATTACCCACAGGTGCTACAGGTGAGTGTCATTCATTACCTCTCGCAAGGCTCAGTAGAGTTTGCTTACATGGGTTAAAATTGAGCCGAGCAAACCTGAGTTGTTTTCAACATGCAACTAGAATTACCCAAGGGGAAGAAAACATAGCATTGCTCTTTACTGGACATGTAGACCTTCAGGTACTTGGATGTCTGGTGTCTTGTGTTCGTGCAAAGCTGTTTGGCCTTTGAGAGTCCATACTCCTTTCAGATAGTCATTATACTTCAAAAACACAAGTCTCATAGATTCGCAGACAAGCCACATGGACAAAGCAGGCAAATGTATCTTGCTTTTACCCCCGTATTCATAAGGCAGTCCAGAGAAATTTTCTTCTTTGAGGTGGCAACTTGCATCCCTTGACCATACTGGCCTACAGAGCCACAGTGAACTTTCCCTGGGAGTGGAGGGGTTTAGGGGTTGTTTTGATCGTTTTGCTATTTGGAGTTCTTGCCACCTTTAGCATCTCCTGTCAGTAGCATGTCCTTTATTTACATAGTGGGAATGGCTGTACTTCCATAACCATAGGGAAAGCAGTCCCTTTGGGGATGTTTTATATGTAGGATATTTGACATTCCAAGGGTATGGTGGCTAGGAAATGAGAAATTGAGCTTTGTTCACTTAAATACTTAAAATGGACACAGGTTAGCTCAAGGAGAAACACAAAGGAGCTGGTGTGATTTTTTTTTTTTTAAATCTCCAGAGAGCTTGCCCATACTGGGATTATAAAAATACATTCAAAAAGTGCTGCACTCCTCCTGGAATGTCTGGCTGGTAACAGTGGTGATGAGGGCAGGAGTATTTATAGTAACCTTTGTCTAGACAGGAAAAATGGTTATCAGCACGTGTGTCCACATCTGGATGCCGACTCTTGAGGTCAGGGGAGCTTTCCACCTGTACCTCCGGGCACCATGATGACTTCTCTTCCTCTCCTCTTGCTGCTTTTCTCATTTATCCCCAGAGGTGTTTGGAATATCGAATTCCTTTATTTCTTTTTCTGAACTTTCCTTTTCTCTAGCTTTAAAGATTAGTTTTTGGTTTTTTTAAAAAATCTTTTTCCCTCCTTCTTAAGAGGCAAAAACTGGGAGAAACAGAATGTTAGGTAGTTAAGGTCTCTGTATTTTGGTTTACCTATTGCAGCTGTTTTTTCTGTGGTACATCTCTCCTTTTCCCAAGTATTCCCCACATTGAGGGGGTTTGAGGGAGTGAATGAGGAAGAAATTTTTCATTAGATTTTTTTTTATAGAACATATTAGTCTTAATATCTTTTCAAAGGCATTGAATTCGTGAAATGAATATCTTCTATATAAAAAGCACACTGTTAGATGCTATGGGGGGTAGAAAGATGAAAAGAGATTTGATACCTTCCCTTTAGGGGGTCTTCTAGAAAGCCTGAAATTCCCGGACAAAATAATTCCATTACAAGGTAGGCTGAGGTAAGTACTGTAAGAGATGTCAGACAGTGTGCCGTGGTGTGTTTACATAGTACACTAGGGCCTAAAGAGACACATTTGCAGGAAGTCACGTTGTTAGCTGTCTAGGGGAAGACTTTGACATTGACCTTGAACATTTTCAGAAGGCCAACAGTGGTGGCATTGAAGCAATACTGAAGAGTAGAAATATTAATACAAAACATTGCAGCCATTTAAACTTTTCAAGTTTTACAGGTGTGAGCTGTTGTCTTTTGGCATTTTTGTGTCAAGATGCCTCAGTATTGCTTGGCATCAACCCTTGTAGAAACTTTGTGGTCTATAAGGATCAAAGTTAGTGGATCAGCAAAACTAGTTTGTAATCTCCTGCCTCTTTGTGTTCCTGCAGGAGGCTACTTTCTGTGTGGTCCTTCGTGGAGCTCGGCTGGGCCAGGCAGTATTAAGCGATGTGTTACAAGCTGGCTGTGTCCCGGTTGTCATTGCAGACTCCTATATTTTGCCTTTCTCTGAAGTTCTTGACTGGAAGAGGTGGGTAGTACCTTCTAGTAAACTCTACACTAGTGGTTCTGCGTGTATTATAAATAAAATCTCAGGTCATTGTAATGTATACCCTGGTTCAAGAACTACTACAGATAGTTTTTCTCTACTTTCCATTAGGAGAGTTAGTACACTGGCCTAGAGCAGTTCACAAACCGAGGCCAGTTTGCAGGCTGGCTGTTTTTGTAAGTCAAGTTTTATTGAAACACAGCCATGTCCCTTCCTTTACGTATAGTCTGGCTGTTATTGTGTCACATTGGTGGAGTTAAGTAATTGCAACAGAAATTGGATGACATACAGGGCTTAAAATATCACTATCTGGCCTTTCATCATAGGGGTCCCCAACTCCCGGGCTGTGGCCTGTTTGGAGCCGGGCTGCACAGCAGGAGGTGACCAGCGGGCCAGTGAACATTACCATCTGAGCCTCGCCTCCTGTCAGATCAGTGGTGGCATTAAATTATCATAGGAGCGTGGACCCTACTGTGAATTATGCACACAAGGGATCTAGGTTGCGCTCTCCTTATGAGAATTTAACTAATGCCTGATGATCTGAGGTGGAACAGTTTCATCCCCAAACGATTCCCTGCCAAACCTAGTCTGTGGAAAAATTGTCTTCCACAAAACCAGTCCTTGGTGCTGAAAAGTTGGGGACCGCTGCTTTTCAGAAAATGGTTACCAACCTCTAGCCTAGACCAGTGTTCAACTTTGACTACAGAGTAGACTCACCTGGAGAGCTTAAAAAAAAAATGCCTTGCCTAATTCTTGGGGATTCTGAATGTTAAAGCTCCCAGGTAATTCTGATTTGTAGTCAAGAGTTGAGAACCACTGGTCTAGAGTCTATCGAATTTGCATAATGTTGTAGATGGTGGTGGAGAGCCTCATGTAGATGAAAGCTTAGAGACATTCCCAGTGTACAGATGGACCCAGTTCCATTCTACTGGGTGTTCACCATTTATATTGCAATAAACAGAATAGCCCTCTATTCTCATGCTTCACTTTCCCAAGATTTTGCAGGATGAAGGTTGTTGAAAATTAATTCCATTCATATCTATCTCTCAGTCTTTTCCTTGCCTCAAATGCTTACTGGTTTTTTCCTCTCCCAACTTTTTTGGTATTTCTGTCCAAATCTGATCACCACAGGTATTTGAACAACTTGAATAGCTCTAGTTTATTCATTCATTCATTTATTCATTCATCTCACATTGATTGGAAACCCTCTTGTGAGTAACACAGAGTCTCTGTTTCCAAGGAAGCTAGGATCTAGTGAGAGAAGACAAACTGATGATAATGTTTTGTGGTAAATGTCATAGCAGCTGTATGCACAGGGGACCATGGAAACCCAGAAGAGAGGAGGGAGCCTAACTCAGCTTGAAAGAGGAGAGCATGTAGTTATTCTTCATGTCTTAGAGAAGCGATGAGCCACTTCCAGAATTTATCTCCCAATGAAAGCATCCATTAAGTACCTTTTATTTACCAGGTACTGTCTTAAGTATAGGGAGACAAATACAATCAAGGCCAAACCTTTTCTCAGGGACACTCATAGTGTAGTGGTAGAAGACAGAGGAGTAAATCAGCAGTTACCAAATCCTGTGATGAGACAGCTGTGACTGGATGGGATGCCAGGAGGAGGGGGAGACACACACCATCATTGGCAGTGGGATTGGTGAGGGCTTCACAGAGGCGGTAACTCTAAGCTGAGTCCAAAAGGGTATCTCTATGAGAATCTAGATCTGCTTGGGTAGTGCTAATTATGGATTTAAAGTCAGAAGGCCTAGGTTGAGATAACCAGCTCTCTCACTGGCTGGCTTTTTGATCTTGGCAAATGACTTAATCTTTTTTGAGTCTCAGTTCTCCCATCTGTATAGTGGAAATCATTTACTTACTTAACAAATGTTTATCAAATGCTAACTGTGTGCAAGGCAGTAATATACCAGGTGCTGAGGATACGCTGGTGAGTGGAGCCAGGCACACTTTCCGTCCTAATGGACTAGCCTAGTTGGCAGAAGTGAGGTTTAGAGTTTAATCATTAATGTATACAAATGTAATTACAAACTCTGCTAAATGTCGTGAAGGAAAAGTGATTGTTGAGTCCTCTCTTTCTCTTACCCACCACATCTAATCTGTCAGCAAACCCTGTGGGCTCTACCCTCTTATCCCCGTCATCAAGTCTTCCCTCATCTGCATCTCTTGCCTGGCTTTTGCAGTGTTCTCCAGTTGTTCTCTCTGCTCCTGTCCTTGCTTTCCTGTAGTTTATTCTAACACTTTAGATAGAATGATCCTGTTGGAACATGATTAGGTTATATCATGCTTTTGCCCAAAACCCTCTCATGGCTTCCCATCTCAGAAAAAAAGCACAAGTCTTTCAGTGGCCTACAAGGTCCTATACTCTTTGCTGTGACTCTGTCTGTCCCATTTCTTCTTTCCTGGTGTTATTCTCTGCCTTCTTTACTCTGCTTCAGCCACAATAGCCTCCTTGCTGTTCCTGGAACTTGCCCACCATACTGCTTCTTCAGGGCTGTTTGCTTGTTAGACTTTTTGCCTGGAAGCATTCTTCTGGCCTGCTTACTCTCTTGCCTTCCTTGTCTAATTAATTCACTGTTGGGTTAGCACATAATAGGGCTTCCATAAATATATGCCAGATAAATGAATAGATTTGCATAGATAGCTAAAGGAGAAAAGTATTTGTTAATTTAGAAAGGGAATAAAGGAAGAGTGTACTAGGTGGTTGGGATTTCACATGCAAAGGCCCTGTGGTAGGGCAGAGCATGGGGTGTTCAAGTGACTGAAATAATACCAGTGTGGCTAGAGCACACTAGTGGAGTGGAGGCAGGATGAAAGATTAATGGAGTAGGGAGTGGGAGGTAAAACAATGGAGCTGTAAGAGAACTCCTTTGAGAAGTTCAGCGAGGAAGGGAGGGGAAAGAGACAATACTTACTGGAAGGGATGTGGGGCTGAAGGAGGTTTGGGATGTTGTTTCTGCTTGTGAAATGAAACACGACTGTGTGTAGAAATGCTTTCTGTGAAGGGCTGTGTGTATGTAAACTGTTTTGCTGTTGTCTCCAGAGCATCTGTGGTTGTACCAGAAGAAAAGATGTCAGATGTGTACAGTATTTTGCAGAGCATCCCCCAAAGACAGATTGAAGAAATGCAGAGACAGGTAAGAGGCCAAGTCCAAGCAGCCCTCTTGGGGAGGTGACATGGGTGGTACTGAAATGGTGGCCTTGACTGGATACAGAGGGACAGGAGCTGAATGCCTGAGTGGGGTTTACTTCCTCCACTAGATCAACTAGCCAAACTTAAACGATAGGAAATTAGTGTTAGGTGAGTTGCGTCAAATAAGGTTTGAAATAATAACTCTCAGAGAACTCTGCAGAGGTAAGCCTACTGCAATTTTAGGGTCTTACCATAGCAGATGCAAAGCTGAAGCTCTTTGGAGGGTTTGTAGTCACAGCAGGTGATAGTCGTAGTGACTAAGACAGCCATGGAAGCTGGACCATTTCAGGGCAATACTTCTGTGTAGCTCTTGACCATGATACTATTGCTGCACAAACTAGCCCAGGTTCCGAGTTCAGTCATCCTTTGTAATTAGGGAATCCTCCCCTCTCTTCTGGAACATTTGCCATTTTCCTGCCTCTCTTTCCAAATTTCTTTTCTACCTTCTGCCACCCCATTCCCTAGGCTGCTCTCTGACTGTCTCATACTCCAGTTGATGTCCCACTGAGTCCTGCTTCCCTTTCTTTCTCCTGAAGGACATTTAATTGGGTTTAAATATCAAGCAAGGTGAAAAAGTTAAGAAGACTATCCCAAAAATTTTTAATGGACTTTTAAAAAGGTTTAATCTTTGTCAAAATCACCGACGTGGGAGAAGAGCAGGAAAAGAGGCTTGGCAGATTCTCAGCAGTAAGTGCGTAACTGGCCCACGCAACCCCTTGCTGTTAGTTCGGCACCCCCACCCTCAGGCAGAGAGCCTGCATTTGGCCTTGTCCCAAGAACAGGCCACAGGATTCTGTCTGGATGGGGGCAGTGCATCTGCCTGGCTGTGTGGGGAGGGGATCTGAGGTTCTGACTGTTACTTAAAGTTTCATTCTGTCCTGCTGCTTGAACCCCACTCTTCCCCTGACTTGGGGCTCTGCAGTGTGACTCAAGTTTTTCTCAGCTGATTTAGGAGGCAGCTGTCTTGAGTCTATAGCATCAGTTACCACTTCTTCCTCTACTTTTCAGCTTCCACATTCTGATGCTGTTATCTTGTCTTTCATTCTCTTTATCTTAGGGGATACATACCTTAATTTAGAAAATTCCCCTTAATTGTCATTTTAGAGTTTTAGGAGAGTGAGGTTAGTGATGTGTTCAGTCCACCCTCTTTATTATGATGGTGAACTTCTTATCAACACAGATTAAGTCTGTAGGTTCTTACCTCAGATTGCCTGGCTTGGGTGTCAGCTCTATGGGTTACAAACTCTGTACCCTTAGGTAAGGATCTGCCTTCTCTGGGCCTCAGTGACCTCATCTGTGCAATATTTTGGCATTCTAGTCTGAACGCAAATCGCAGGTTAGTTTTAGCTTCCCTGCAGTTTATTTATAGCATCTTCATGTTCGTTTTAAGTTTCTGGGTTTCCCAGTTGTTATTTAACCACTGATTTCATCTAAGTTTTAGTGAATCAGAAAATCAGTCCGGAGATCTCTAGATTTTTTATCTAAACCTGTGGTTCCTAAAACTTGTGTAGAAGAAAATGCTCCTTGAGGAGTCATAATGTTTGTGCATTTTGTGTTACCTTTTCTTTCCCCGCCGAGAGGTCTCACTCTGTAGTCCAGGCTGGAGTGCAGTGGCATGATCTCAGCTCACTGCAACCTCTGCCACCAGGGTTCTAGTGATTCTCCTGCCTCAGCCTCCCGAGTAGCTGGGACTACAGTCACATGCCACCATGCCCGGCTAATTTTGGTACTTTCAGTAGAGACAGGATTTCACCATGTTGGCCAGGCTGGTCGAACTCCTGATCCCAAGTGATCCACCCTCCTCGGCTTCCCAAAGTGCTGGGATTATAGGCGTGAGCCACCACACCTGGCCCACTTTGTGTTACTTTTTATGGAATCTTGATTTATTAATAAAACTAAATATAGAATTATATGCTAAAGCAGAGACTGTTTTATACTAGAATCTAGTCTAGAAAGGTTAAGAAAAAACTGGGGAGGTTAAAGTGCACAAATTCTATCCAGTTTCTTCTCCACCCCTCCACCCTGAAGCTGTGAAAGAGAATCATTTGGTTTTTGGAGTGGCGTCTACTGCCAGCTCACAGAGTACTGTTGCCCATGGGAGGGTGGTGTGGGAACCGCAGGTCTGAGATAAGCTTGGTCGTTTTCAGTATTGGCTCAGAATCATAGAACAGTTGAGAAGGAATGAATGCTGGTCATTTAAAACAGTGTACTTTTGGGTTATTTGGGTTCAAAGAGACACACTCAGAGTCAAAAGACTTGGGTTTGATCCCTGGCTCTGTCCCTTTGATTGCATGACCATGGTAAGTCCCCAAGCTCCCTAGGCTTCCATTTCCTCATTTATGAAATGAAGGGGTTGGCTAAATAATCTCTCATGTTCCATGTGGCTGTTAAAAAACTCTATGAAATGCTTGTCCCTACCAAGAACATTACTCTCCTTGACAACATTAATAATTTAGTGGTCATCTCTTCTCCCCTTGAACAGCTCTAGTCACAAGGGCCACTTGCCTCCTCTGGTGGTGAACAGTCCACTATGCCAGCTTAAAAAGAAAGGTGGTCTTGGCACTTTCCCGGCCCCCTTTCTAACTCTCTTTTCCACTTTCTGATGGCCTCTTTCCCTGTGCTGCTTTCGGACCGTCTAAAGCTCTCCACTGTGGCGACTCACTAGTCCCACTCCCCTTTCTCTGAGTAATCCATGTTCCCAAAATGACCTCTTTTCTTCTCCTAACCCCACATTTCTAGAGTGGGCTGATCTCAATTAGATATGAGATTATCTGGTTAAAGTAATTTCCAGTTAGGTATAAAGGATGACTAGGTTTCTTCAACTACTACTAGATTCCAATAGCACCCCTCCCCTCAGTTGTGATCACCAAAAATGCCTCTAGAACATTGCTTGCCAATTGTCCCCTTTGGGGTTGGGGGTGGAGGGCAAGCAAAATTGCCTTAATTGAGAACCACTGTTCTCTATAGATAGTTAATGTCTCATCTCTCTAAAATTAGAGTTATTTGGTTCTATAACAAAATATACTGTTTCCAAAACATTCTTGTCATTTTGCTTTCTGTTTACCTTCCATTGATTTAACCTGACCTTGGCAGGAGTAATTAAAAAAATGGTAGAACAGCTGATTCTGAAAAGTTCTTATACCTTAGTGAATTCTCTTTAGGGAGGTCACAGGTGGGTCTTTTTGCAAGACAGGCATCCACTTTTAGGGGAGAGCCTATTGTATCAGTAGTTGATACCTTGGAGCCCCTAGATGATGTGTCAGAATGAACTGAGGGTGAGGAACAGAGTCTGATTTGCTTGCCGAGAAACTCCGAACTAGTTTAATGGAGCTGCATTGGACAGTTGTAGCCAGCAGAGGTCTCCATCCACTTTTAATTAACTCATTTTCCCTCTGAGTATTTAAATCTTTCCAAGAAATCCTAAATGCCATGAGCCACTCTGGTGCTTCACACTGACATCTTCCTGATAGCTGCTCTCTAGAGACCGTTTCTTTCAGATGAAGAAGAAATAGTGCTTAGCACAGGATTTTACTCTCCCTAGATGCAATAGAGCTAAAGTTTCTGATTTGGCCCCAGAAATGTGGGGTAGGGTCTTGGTGAGGAAGGTATTGGAGCAACATTTTGCAGCTTAGAGTTTAGGATCAGAAAGGCTACAATCTGACAGATGTCTAAAGTGGTGAAAGTCCTTGTTGTGACGGGAATTCGTGTGTACCAAGGGAGAAAGTCATACTGCCTGACGGAGAAAGGAAATTAAATTCCCTTAGATGTGATAGTAGCAGCCAAAAAGTTAACTACAGGGCTAGAGCCTAATGTAAGTAACAGTTATAGTTAGACTAAGACTTTTGAAAAAAAGTACAACCTGTGTCTCTGGTGTCTATTCCTGAAGGCCACCAGTGAGCAGTGCTGCCGCACGTGGCAATGGGCAGACTACTGGGGGCTTATAGGGCTTTTTGTGGGGAAGTTAAAAAACAGTTCCTTAAGTCAGTAGAAGACAGTAGTTGTAACAGTATAAAGCTGACTTCTCAGTTGGTCTTTTATTGTCCTATGAGCTAATGATTAACTAGTTAATTTATTGAATCCCTAATTTTTTTTTTTGGTGGGGGGAGAGATTATAGGAGATAATAAAAAAATCTTTGATCCCCATTCACAAAGGGCTTGTGTTGGGGATATATGGGTATAAGCATAAAGAAAGTTGAGAAGATGATGCCGATTTTTCTAGGTACATTATGGGTCATTAAGGGTCTGAAATGGAAGAGAGAAAGTTGGGGCTAAAGCTGTCAGGATGAATTTATTGGAGATGTAGAATCTGAGGTAGGCCTTGAGATGGGAGTTCCATCAGCCATCTTTCTTATGTTGGAAGGCAGGCAGAAGTATGCAGCTAAATATTTTTCTGTAGTCAAATGGAACATTCATATTCCCAGTCTCCCCTGAATCACAAAGAAAAAGTACACAATCTGGGGTCTCAGAAGGCTGGATAGGCACTAGACTGTATCGTTAGAAATGTTTGTATGGATAGGGAGGAAGGTGTAAATGGATCCCCAGTTTATCTGTTGAGTAGAATTTCCAAACATTCTTTTATTGGTCAGTGGCTCCACCAGCAGTGACCTCTAACCTCAGCCACACTAGGAGGTGGAAGTTAGGAGCCTGCCTTGCCTTTGAACTCTTCTTTGTACTCAATTGACTAGAAGCCTTTGAGGTGGCAGAAACATTCAGCATCTTCTTTTCTCTCTAGCCTTTAACACTTGGGGTACATTAAAATACCAGTTTCTTTTCAGTCTATTACACTGATCCATCTCAATGTGCCTTCATATTTTTCTATTAAGCATACCAAATATTGGTGCTGCAGAGAAGTACTTGAAGATGTAGTGGGCTGATTAGGAAAAAGACAAAACAATTTTATTTAAGAAAATAAAACCTCTAGACTATAGTTGGGCCTAGTAGTGATCAAGAAGAGGGTAGAAGAGGCCACAGAACAGTAAATGTGTACATACACTGAAGTTCCTGTACTTTATAGGAGAGCCCCTGTGAGGGGCCTCTTATTTTATCCTACTTGCATACAATTTCAACACATTTGAATTATTTGGTTTTCATAGCCATAGTAGTTTGGAAGAGACACATTTAAAGTGAAGAAAGACTACTAACAGTGAAGGTATCTGAGATGGGTTATCTGCTAATCTGGTATGAATAAAGAGGATGGAAACACTTTTTTTTTTTTTTTTTTTTGAGACAGGCTTGTTGTGTCACCCAGGCTGGAGTGCAGTGGTGCGATCTCAGCTCACTGCAACCTCTGCCTCCTGGGTTCAAGTGAGTCTCGTGCCTCAGCCTCCCAAGAATCTGGGATTATAGGCATACGCCACCACACCCAGCTAATTTTTGTATTTTTGGTAGAGATGGGGTTTTGCCATGTTGGCCAGGCTGGTCTCGAACTCTGGCCTCAAGCAATCAGCCCTCCTCAGCCTCCCAAAGTGCTGGGATTACAGGCATGAGCCACTGCGCTGGGTGGAAAAGCTATTTTTAATAAAAAAGAATGCTCAGCATATTGAATGTAAGGACAGCCAGCTTTTCAGGTTTCACTGTATCCTGGATATATCATTATAAGATGGCAGAATTCCTCAATTCAGAGAAGTACATCTTTATTTTTCATATTTTGAATTTCTGACATCCAAATAAGTCTTATCATCAATTTGAACATCAAATGTAGTTTCTATTTCTTCCCACAAAACTGTTATTAATGAGGCATCTTAAAATTGAGGGAATACAGAAATTACTATTCATGGTGATGCCCCTGAATCTTTAAGCTAAGTTTAATTTTGTTTAGCATATATGTTTTTAAGATATTTGATCTTGTGTAATATGTTTTATAAAGTTTTCTGTTTAAAATGTTTGTTTTTATTTTTAAAAATTGTTATTTGCTTAAAAGTGTAAACCCTCAGATGTCTAGAAACCTTAGCAACCCAGACTGATGTACTGAGGGTTCCCTGTGCTGCTGGCCGGTCTGTTATGTCCATGACAGTTATATAGCTGTCTGTGTCAATTTCTCCCTCATTTCCCACCCCCAGTGTACACCAGTTTACAAAGCAGACTCAACAGAGTGGTAAGCTAGGCCATTAGAAGAGTAATCTGAATTTTTTTATGTGAAGAAACTGAGGATAAAGAGACGTAAAGTAATCCTCCCAAGACCACACAGCATGTGAGGGACAGACAAGCAGCACACTCTGTTCTGCTGCCTACAACTTCATTCAAACCACAGAGCTGTGTGGCCTGGATTGAGGGTAAAAATCAGGATGAGCTTCCCAACAATTCAAGCTAAGTACTTATTGAATGGTCTTCCTTGAAAAAGTGGTTGCTTGAGACATTTAGGACTGGACACAGCCCTGGAAATATATTATGAGGAATGTGGAAAAGGTTTCACTCTAATTTCCAGTATCGGTATTATAATGTCTACCATTCTTATCCACCCTGCACCGCCACTGTGAAATTGAGGATTTTAAAAAGTATACATAAACTGGACTCTTGGGGCTTTTTAAAAAATGCCAAATATTCCCTGCCCCTTCTCCTCCCCTCTCCAGTCCTGACATGCCACTCCAAGCTGTGCTTCGTGGTCTCTGCTGTTGTACTTGCCCTTAGACAGTTACTGGCTGCTTCCCTTAAACAGTGCACATTGACCTGATCCCTGGAGTTCTTCCTGTGAAGTAGACAACCATGGTTCTGATACAGAGGGAGGCTCTTTGGCCAATGGGAGAGCCTTGGTAATGGGTGTAATCATTTTGTGGGATATTTTAAATTTCACAGTTTTTTTTTTTTCAGTAGCACTCTATATTCTGTTGGAATTTTCCTATGTATGTATATCCCTATTGTGAAGGAAAGCGGTCAACGTGTATTGTTTAAAGCAGCATAAAATAAGGCCTCATTTAATTGAAATTCTTAAGGAAGACCATTTTTATGTGTTTAACTGTTTTTTTCAACTTTGTTATTAAGAAGCTTGTTGATAAAAGACTTTTACCAAGTATCTGATGGGAAGCCAAGAAAAGCATTTTAATAGAACTGTCTCAGATTTACAATGCACTAGGGCCTGTAAATAAATTTTCCTGTCTTTAAGGTTTGGACTGATTTGCAGTTGTTTTGTATAGCTTCTGAGATCTAAATCCTCACAGTCCAGATGGAGAGACCATAAAGTTACTTTCCCTGGCAGCCTTCGTCTGTCTTGTCTGTGGGCAAATACAATTGAGTAGTATGTGGATCTTAGTCTGTATAGGTCACTCGTTTTACTGTGATGCCAGTTTTAATTGGTTTGGTGACTTTTCCAAGAGCAGCTCACCAAAGCATTCTTTAAATTTCGGAGAATTAGGGTCCCTAATTTCATAATGCAAATCTAAATTCTCACAGTCTAGATGGAGAGACCATAAAGCTACTTTCCCTGGTAGCCTTGGTCTGTCTTGTCTGTAGGCAAATACAGTTGAGTAGTATGTGGAACTTAGACTGTATAGTATAGTCACTCATCTTATTGTGATACCAGTTTTAATTGGTTTGGTGACTTTTCTAAGAGTAGCTCACCTAAGCATTCTTTAAATTTAGGAGAATTAGTGTCCTTAATTTCATAATGCAAATCAGTTAAATAAATATGGATTAAGGACTTGCTTTGTTCCTAGTATTGTATTGGCATATTGAGGGAGATTTTAAAAAGGGTGGGCACAGATCCTGTCTTTAAGAAAGGCCCTCAGGTTGCTAGAAAGAGAACTTTCAGTAATACATAAATTATAAGGCCAGGAGTGCTGTGTACTCAGTTATGCTAAGGAGAGCCAGGAATGACCTCAAGATCAGAGTGGATCAGAAGGTGAAAAGAATCTTCACAACTGGATAGCTTCAGATAGAGAGGGTGAACATCAGGGCACTGACTTCCACCAGGAGGTTCTGTGGAGAGACTAGTAGGTAAGAGGAGCATCTGGTGGCACAGGCACAGGAGGCAGGGGAGAGCTTTGAATACCAGCAACAAAGAACTTGGTTGAGAACTGAAGGGAAGGACGGTAACTAACAAGCGGAAGGTAATGAAAAGATTTGTGAGGCAAGGAGAAAGCAGTGAACATAATTGAAGAGATTTAGGAAAGAAATCAAAGAGCTGGAAGGGACCTTAGAAATTATTCAACCCATTCCTTGTATTTTACAAGTGACAAGTAAGCCCTAAAGTTGGAGTAATCTTGAGAATGAATTGTTAGGCCTAGTCTACAGCTGGAACCTAGGTCTCCTGACTCCCAGCCTGGTGATTTGTTTTTTTTTTTCATGGTGTACTGCAGTATTTTCCAAACTGAAGGTAATGATTCATTAACAGATCATGAAGTCAATTCAGTGGGTCACGACTGGCATTTTTTTAAATGAAATATAATAGGAAACTATTAGAGAGCTTTATACATAGTAAGGGTAAATATTTCCTGTAACTTTTGTTCCAGTAGTGAGTTGTTGCATAAAATGTATTTGTGTATTTCTTACTGTGGGTCCCAGTCCAGAAAGTTTGAGGAAAGTTGGTACTGGAAAGCCCCGTGGGCCTGTGAGTTAGAGAGACTTGAATTTGAATCCTACTCTGCCAGGTGTGTACCAGTTTTGTAGCTTCTGTTTTCTTATCTATAACCTGGAGGTAATAATAGTATGGTTTAAATGAGATCATTGACTCAAAGCATGTAGATTCTGGCCCCCAACTCTGTGCTGACAGTCATTTGGGAGAGCTCCTCCTGGGGCAGCATTTAAGTATTAGAAGGAGCCTCCAAGGAATGCAGAGTGGTCTTAAAGAACCACAGTAAGTTACAACTACTGATGTATTATGCATTTGCTTCTGGGCTTAGAAACTCGAAAGAGAATTTATTCCTGTGGGTTCTGGTGTACATTTTACATCTTGGCATGGAAGAGGCTTACTTCTCTCTCTCTCTCTCTCTTTTTTTTTTTTTTTTTTTTTGCGTGTGTGTGTGAGGATCAGAATGACTTGTAGGGAGATAAAAATCAGTGACTGTTTAGCTGACCTTTTGTTTTGTTTTTTTTTTTAATTCACTGGCACATTTGGATAAAATATTATTGCTTTCTTTCTCCTTTCCAATGGAAAAAAAAATGGTACTGAGCCTTTTCCCCCTTCTAATCTTTTCTTTGCCTGATCATAATTTTATCCATTTTTTAATTTAAAAAACTTATAGAGGAAAGTTAGAATCAGAATAGATGTTTGAGTGGTAAACAGCTGAGGAGCTACAGTCTAGTAAGTATAAACTAAAAATAAAGGACATTTTTATGTGAATTTAGGAGGACTGGTCACATACCTTTTAGAAATAGCTGTTCACATCCTGCAGAAAGGAGAATGAGTTCTGATGTCTGATTTTCATGGTGCCCTTTGCCTCTTCATTTTTCCTCTTCTCCCCATTTTGCTGCCTCTGCCTCCCTTCCCCCATTTCTTTCTAGCGAACTCCATCCCATATTGGAAATCCCGCTGGAGAAGGGGAGACGAGCTTCATCTCCCACATGATTTGGGCCAGGGGCTAAAGCACTCCCATAAATCTGCGGCCCATTTTAATGCCACGTTAAAACAGTGTGAGCGGCTGGTTTCCGTGGCCCCTGCCCTTTTCTTTATGGGCTTCTTTGGCTCTTCTTTATAAAGAGGCCCTGTGGAGTCATTTTAAAGTCCTTATCAGTTTGCTGACAGCTATATGGGCCTTTCTGCTGAGTCCAGGAGCTCAGGCAGGCGTGTGAAACTTCTGATATTAAAATTGAAGAAAAATGCCAGGCAGAAGGGATTGGGTGGTGGGGCCGTGATGCAGAGGTGAAAGACTAGCAAGATAATTAACCTTTGCAGGTCCAGAACCTCGCCGTTGGCCACTGGTAGGGGCAGGGCAGGAAGGGTTAGGCAAAAGAGGGTTTTCCAAGGGCTTTTATTTTTATCCCAAGATTAGAAATGCCATTCCACTGGCAGTTTGTGCTTTCACGCTTCAGCAAGTGAGTTGGGCAACTTGAAGGGTTAGGGTGGCCCGGTTTGCAATGAATTTTTTTTCCTAAAGTCAGTCTAACTGGCTGGACCTCTGCTTGCATGTCTTTGCCAGCTCCAGCCTGCTGTCTCTGCCTCCACAGCATCACTGTTACCGAATTTAAAGGGACTTTCATCAGTCTGCTTTGCTGACCCTTTTAGACCAGACTGTTAACCCTCAATAATCCTCCCAGAGAGTTTCATGGAAACACCAGGCCCTCCATAAATGTCAGCCTGCGATACTTGGCCCTTTTTACCCTCTCTGTTATAGAGAAGTGGACTAGAGGCTGCTCCTCCCTCTATCCTACCACTTTTCTTTCTTTCTTTGCTGGAAAACTGCAGCAGACAGCTGAGGGGAAGGAAAAACCATTACCTGGATCAAGACCAGTGATTTGATGGGAGCTTCAAAATCTTTGGCATCTCCTGCCCAGAATGTTTTTCCAGGCATTTTAAAAAGAGCATCCTTACTCTCCTTCTCCTTTAAACCTTCCAGCTTTGACTTCCAAAGGGGGATGGATGGGTAGAATAAGCCGTTAGAATGTACTTTATATCTTCCTGCTCTTCTTCTAACTAAAGCTTTTAGGAAGAGGTTAGTAGTGATAAGCAAAATCCAATGGGCATATATATTTCTAACTACTCTGTATACAGCTTTTTGGCACAAACATGTTATTTTTCCTTTTTCAAGTGGACATGAGCAGTTTTGCAAGTGTTTCCATTTAAAATAGTCATTTAACTTGAGGTTGAGGCAAAAGCAAGAATTTTTATAGTAAGTTAGTTAAACATATATAGCTGTTGATCTTGGATTGTCATTGAACAAATAATAAAATATGCTGATTCATTTTATTACTCGTGTAGCTCTTGTGGGGAAGAGTACAGTCATCCCTCAGTGTCTGTAGGGGATTTGTTCCAGGACCTCCTGCAGATACCAGAATTCAAGGATTCTCAAGTCTCTGCTACAAAATGGCATAGTATTTGCATATGACCTATGTATATCCTCCCTTATACTTTAAATTACCCCTAGATTAATTATACTTCCTAATACAATGTAAATGCTGTGCAGATAGTTATTATACTGTATTGTTTAGGGAATAAGTGAAAGGAAGAAAATTTTATATATGTTCAGTACAGGCACAGTTTTTTTTCTAAATATTTTTGATCTGTGATTGGTTGAATCCATGGATGTGGAACCACAGATACAGAACCACAAATACAAGGGACCAACTGTAATTGTACAAAAACCAAATGAGCAGCAAAACAAAACGAAATGCCCCAAACTCCAAAGTGGTAGAATCACTTTTCCATACTTTTCTGATGACTAAGTTGATATCGTCTAATTAGTTAAGTTTAATTTAGGACAGTGAACTGGGTGTTATTGCTTATAGTGTACTTTTAACAAACTAAATAATTTTTAAGTATGTTGAAAGTTGTCAGTAAATTTATGATCATGAACAATCTTCATTACATAGCCTTTTGAAGGTGGCAGGTAAAATGGTCACACTTTCCTCCTTGGGCATTTGTTGGAGAATTGTCTCTAAAGTTAACCATCGGTTTAATCCCTTGTCATGAATCCCCAATATGGGATATTGCTTTAGGAAATAGCCTCTCTAATAAAAGTGTTAAATATTAATTTGCAGCCTATATAAGAATTCTCTGATTCCTTGCAGCTGGTTTCCCACAGGGTGGGACTATTTGACAAATATTTCTGAGAAATAATGATCATTACAGGAAGTGAAGTACAGGTTTATGAATTCATGCTGTACCTACTTAGACAAATACCTAGGTTTACAATACAATAACTTGTAAAGTATCAAGTGTCAATGTGTTTGGTAGAGAACTCAGTGTTTCCAAACCTTCAAATAAGGGTTAAACTGATTAATAAAATAAGTCATTTTGTTTATTTGCCCGAATTTAGTATGTTGATGGCTAACATGCTACAAATATTGGCAACAACAGAAACATAGGATTTCTGTCTCTATTTATAAATATTAAAATAACTTATTATATACTTACATGTATTCTGTCTCCTTAAGCATTGCAGAGGCTGAGAGAATTTGGAGTTGCCTAATTATTTTTGGCATGGCATAATTTATAGTTTTATAATAGCACAATTCATCTTATAATTCTGTGCTACTGTTCTTGGGAATGTTTAGACAACAGTCACATATATTTATTTCATTATGTTCACTCAGAGTACAAGAGTAGCTCCATGTAAGCCATTTCTGGCAATATAGTTATTTTTCTACTGGTAACTTAAAGGCTAATTTGTTATGTTTCAGTGGGTAGTTACTGCCCATTTTGATAAGGACTTTAATAGTAGGAAAACAATTTGCTTGTTCTTTCAGATTCCAATACTTTCTTATGAAGAGGAATAAGTGGTTTTTTCCCCAAATGTTTGAAGTCTATCTATACTGAACTTTTTTTAAGTTTCAGGTTAATTTGATCAGGATTTAATGATCTTATATATGTATTATTTATATTTTAGAAAGACCTTTGAGTTTTTCCTTTGGTTTTAAGCTGCAGACTATGGTTGAGGGCAGCAGTGTGGTATTTTGGCATTTGATGGGAATGAGGAGACCTAGAGGCCAGTGATACACTGAAGGGTCTGAGTAACATGCTCATGACTGTGAAGCAGTGCATAGGGAATATTAGACCTGATCCTGCTCCCTTCAGCTTAGAATAACTCCAAATCATGATTCCTCCCGAATCTCTTTGCCTAGCAAGCTGTAAATGAATTCACATATGATATATCAGATATATAATCTTTGGAAATACTTTCATTTATTTATTTAATTTTTTGAAATAGTCTTACTCTGTCGCCTAGGCTGGAGTGCAGTGGCGCAATCTTGGCTCACTGCAACTTCTGCCTCCCAGGTTCAAGCGATTCTCCTGCCTCAGCCTTCCGAGTAGCTGGGATTACAGGTGTTCACCACCACACCTGGCTAATTTTTGTATTTTTATTAGAGACAGGGTTTCACTCTGTTGACCAGGCTGGTCTTGAACTCCTGACTTCAGGTGATCCACCCGCCTTGGCCTCCCAGAGTGCTGGGATTACAGGCATGAGCCATCACACCTGGCCTTGGAAATACTTTTAGATTAGAAACTATAGAAGAGAAGGAGTTCAACTGTCTAATCTTCTCCAGTAGCAACTTTTAACTGTGAGATGAGAGCGGGATACGATTCCCTGGGGGAATTTTCAAACTTCACATATCACTCCTACTTCTCCCACTCTTGTAGGCTTTCTGGGCTGGGGGCTTGGGACATGAATCTATCTTGAGAGTCCCTGCCATAACAAACCACAGTTACTCCTACTCATAGGTGTTTGTCATCCTTCAGATGAGAAGGGGCAAGGAGAAAAAGTGAGAGCCTCTGACATAGCAAGTGTAGCTCCCTCTTTTCAAGAGTCTCAATTTGGGGAACATATACAGGGGTCTTCCCTCGGAATCACCAGCAGAGCTTGTCTCTATAACCCTTAATCAGAAGATGGGGCTTTCTACCAGCAGGCAGTTTATAGAGGACTCATGTGCCTCTGGTCAGGTGCAGCAGTGATAGATGGTATTGGACCTACACGATTCTTAATGTCATTTTTCTAGGAATGTGTAGTAATAATAGTGGACAGGGCTGCTGTGCTACCTGACTGCTGAGTTAGTATTCATGGCCAAAAGGAAAACCTGCCAGAGAGTGTCTCCTTGGTGTTCTCCGGAATCGTTGCTATGTGGGAAAGAAAATAGAGTAGAGAACGCCATGCTAACATGGCTGTCATGATAGCAGCATTGGGGATAAAGTGAGCTTTTGGTTTCTCCCCTCTTACTCCCTTCATGTGTTGTGTTTGTGTGTGTGTTTTAATTAAAAGGAGCAGGTCTTTCAAGTGTGCCTGGTTGGAGTGAGGCTTGTTTTAGATTTGCTTTCTCTAATCAAACAAACTTACGCTTTCTTTCTCCTGGTTTTAGCATAGCAAACATGGGAAATCTCGCCCCAGGCAGATTCCTTTATAGCTAGTTGACCCAAGTTTTGCTCTTATTTATTTATTTTTGATGACACATCTTGATTAAAGGTTTCCAATCCACCTTTCAGCTCTTCATGGAACCAGCCAGGAGAGAGAACTGGTCAGCTGCTAATCACCAAATGAACTCCCTGATCTGGCCTAGGGAACAGTGGGATTCACAGGCATGGGTGACTTAGAAAACCGGGCCCAGCAGAAATGAATCTCTAGTCTCTTTGCTGAGAAGGCTTGACCAAACACAGTTTTATTGGTCAGTGGCTCCTGCTTTAGTAACCTTTCACCCCAATGGCTCTTGGAGGTGCAAGCCACTGGCCGGCCTTGCCTTTGAACTCCTCATGGCTCCTGCCACCTCAAAGGCTCCCAGTCAGAGGCTTGTGTTTTGCTAGGGACCTCATCTCACAGCAGGGTTTCAGCAGTTGGGAAAACCAATCCACCCTTAGAACATTGACATGTTTGAAGGTGATACCCCTGAGACTTGAAACCTAGGGCTTTCTATTTCAGGAGCTGTCTGTCACACGCCAAGAAACATGACTCAGGCTTCCCCTTTTCCCTTCTTGACCCCTTCTTGTTTCCCAGAGGACAGGAGGTCATAACATGGGAGCATTCCCTCAGAGTATTCATGAAGTCCTCTCTTACTGTCAAGCTCTTTCACCCCTTATTCTTCTAATGTTCCCCAAGTAGCATTTATTTTGAAAGTTGTTTTTTTTTTAAATAGGGCAAAAGCATGCAAATCACAAGCATCTTTGGTGTCTGGGAACATAGTAGTGAAGATGGTGTAGTGGAAGTGTCATGAGGCTGTGTGTTCAGTCCTAAAGCATTCAGATCACAGAAGTCCTAGTTGTGAGAGAGCCCGTCTGTAGTTTTCTTTGCCTTCTTGATTCCATTCCATCTTCAGAAAAAACTAGATCTTGCAAGAAGACATAGAAATAGCATGGATTGTCCTCCCACATCTGCTTGGGTTCTTGCCTGAGGAGCAGAAGTGAAAACTTTCGGTATTTAGAGGCAAATCCAGGGAGCTGTCGATATTAGATGACTTCAGTATAGCTTCTTTGGCAAGAAATCAAACATCTCATTCTAAAAACATTGAGTAGAAAATGCCTCTTTTACTCGTGATGCCTTTAGCATAGAAAAGGAGCAAATAATATCCATTGAAGTCTTTGCTTTTCTACAATTCAAATAGAATATTATTGATGATATTATAATACTACTTTTAGCAGAAAGGACAAAGGTCTCTTTCTGCCTTAGAGCAAAGTTTAAGTTTTTAGAAGAGTTATCAGAAGAGTTAGACCTGTTTCTACCATTGTCTTTTCTATGGTCATGGGTATTTTCATGAGTAGGATCATGAGCTCACATTTCACAGTTTGCAAAGGGAAGGGTCAAATTAACATTTGTGTTAACTACTGTGTCTGGTACTGTACTGGGAGCTTCCTCATGAAAACTTGATGAGGTAGCTATTATTCTCATTTTTATAAAGGAGGAAAATGAACTTTAGAGGCTGAGTAGATGGCCTGAGGTTATAAAACTTAAGTGACAGATTTGAGATTGGAAAGAATTTTGGCATATGACTAAAAACTATGAACTTTATTTATAAAGCTCTCTTTTGTCCTTGTTTAGAGTACTCTTGAACTATTATAATCATTTAAAATATTTGTAAAATGCCTACTTTGGTAATATACTATACACAATTCAGAGCTGTACAAGCCATGGTTCTTGTTCTCAAGTGGCCAACATTTTTGAAGGAAGAGGTATGTGATGTCCATTAGTGTCTATATTAGTTTGCTAGAGCTGCCATAACAAAATACCACAGATGGGGTGGCTTAAACAACAGAAATCTATTTCTCACAGTTCTGGAGGCTGGAAGCCCAAGATCAAGGAGTTGGCAGGGAGGGTTTCTTCTGAGGCTTCCCTGCTTGTCTCGCAGATGGCTGCCCTCTTGCCGCCTCTTCACGTGTCGTCCCTCTGTATTCATGCACCTCTGGTGTCACTCTGTATGTCCAAATTCCTCTTCTTTAAGGACACCAGATTGGATCAGGGCCCACCCTAACAGCCTCATTTTCACTTAATCACCTCTTTGAAAAGGCCCTTTCTCTAAATACGGTTACATTTTGAGATGCTAGGGGTGAGGGTGTCAACATGTGAATTTGGGGTAGACAATTCAGCTCAGCCCCAGGTCTGTATAAAGTATAAGACCCAAAGTCAGTAGTTGTCATTTAGTGGCTCAATTGAGAAAGGGTTTTGCTTCTGACTGGAGTGCACCTCTGAGGTGTTTTCTCCTAACTCCATTCTCAACACCTTATCAAGTATAAGCAGTAGTCATGGTGTAAGGCCAGATAGGGGGTAGGAGCCAGTGAAGAGGAGCGCTTTCACTACCACCTCATTCCATTGCAAGTTGAAACACTGAGAACTGGCCTGTTGGGCTCAACTCAGAATTTGTGAGGCGACTCTGCCCTGGATACCTCATCCACAAGGTGGGACTTATACTCATGGTTCCCTAATCACTACAGGGTAAGTTAGATTCTTAAAGTAGTTTATTAAGCCTAATAAATGCTCAGTTTTGTTTTGTTTTGTGGTATCAATGGAAAGATTCTTGGAGAAGACTTTTTTCTTCATTGAAATTTTGCATATCACAGTTTATGTTTTAATTCCAGAAAGAGAAAGTTGAAGGTTCAGGATTCTACACTAGATTGAGAGCTTCAGTCCTTTAACAAATGCTTGAGAATTTTAAAAAGATTTAATAATACAGAAAACCTCTTATAATAAAAGCAATTCTTCATTCTTACGCTTACATCACTCAAGATGGTTGATTTGGGGGATGGGGAGGACAGAAGGTGGTAGAGGAAACAGATTTATGAAAGTAACATATCTCTACCCCTAAAGAGAGATTGTTAATTTGTCCTTGTAACATTGCATGCCTGCCTTTTGTTGCCTCACCTAGATGCATCAGCTAGATCAACCCGCCCCAGCACATACTTGTACACCCTAGCTCTCTGAATCAGCCAGGTTGATGGAGTGTTAATGTAGTAGTAAATTGTAATAAAGAAGAAATCTTTTCAGCAATTTTTTAAAAACCTTTTTTAAAATTATAGAATTGTAGTCTCCTTGGCCCAGATAAAGTCATGGCCTTCCCTACCTCATTCGTGTTTTTCAGAGCATTGGATTCTCCTTGACTAGTAGGCAGGGCACAAAGTGTTTAGAAGATTAAGGAGACACTATCTTATAGAAGATAAACTCAGAAGCCTGAGTAAATAAATTTCTTCTGATGTTTTCCCTATTGATCCATTGATTCACTAGTAAAGCAGAGTTTACTAATACCACACTTATTTAATAGCAAGCCATATTATATGCATTAATTATTAATGGGCTAGGCATGGGCAGAAAGATATCTGGTTTTTTGTTGTTGTTGTTGTTGTTTTGTGACAGAGTCCTGCTCTGTCACTCAGGTTGGAGTGCAGTGGTGCGATCTCCACTCACTGCAAGCTCCGCCTCCCGGGTTCACGCCATTCTCCTGCCTCAGCCTCCCAAGTAGCTGGGACTACAGGCGCCTGCCACCATACCCAGCTAATTTTTTTTTTTAAATTGAGCATTTTTCCCCCTTGTACTTCGCATTGTCTTTTTTTTTTTTTGTAGCAAATTTGTTGACATAATTGGGACATTTAACATTTTATATTTTTGGACCTGAGAGAGAAGGTTTATTTTTATCCAGCAGCAAGCTACTATTTTTAGGTGCTGTGGGATCCTCCCTGTCTTCAAGGAAGTAACTCTCAAGGGAATTGTGAGCTGAGCATCACGCTTGGAGCAAGGCACGTTGGAGTACTAATAGTGGCATGAGAGGTAGTGGGACAGCCAGCAGTCATGTGCATCTGTTTCCCTCCTGTCCTTTTCAAGATTCTTAGTGCATGACTTTGGATGAGTTACTTAGCCTTGAATGTCTCCATTTCATCATCTGTTTGTTTTTATATTCTCTAGTAAGGACTAACTCCCATCTGTGTTACAATAAAAGAAATCAAGGTAGAAAGAGATCAAGGGTGAATGTGGGTATTATGTTACCTAGACAACCTACTCCCTAAATGTTGTTGAGGAAACTTCTTGGTTAATGTTATTCTCAGGAGGGTCTTCCAACATCACTCAAGCTGGACATATAACAGTCCTTGCCACTGTGTTGGGTCAGAGGTTAAATTTCTTTCTTAAATTAGCCAAGAGCACATAGGACTGTGGCTGAGAAAGGGAGACTTCTGGAAAAGTTGAACTTCATGGAGCATTAGGAGTCTTGAAATCACTGATTGATTCCTTTAGGAATCTGTGCAGGACCATAGCCCAGTACATGCTCCAGTGTTACCCAAGGTAAATCAGGAAGTCTAAAGAAAAACAGGACCAGTAAACCCCCATGAACCTGTCAGTGGCTCAATTTTCTCATCATAAAATAGGGATAATTGGGTTGTGAGGATTAAATAAATTAATACAGGTAAAATACTTAAAATAGTGCCCAATACATAGTAACTGCCTAATTTAATCAACAGATATTTATTGAGCACCTGCTTTGTTTGGGTATAATTCTGAGTGCTATAGATGCCACAGTTAACAGACACAAATCTCTGCCTGCTTGGAACCTACATTCCTCTGGCGGGAACAGGTGTTAGATGATGCTGATAGTGATGATGGTGAGCATTGTCATTATCTGAGGTCACAGATGTTGGAAGCAGAATGACCTGTGAGCATTAAGTTCACTTTTCACCCTTTCTCCAGGGGTATTTGTCTTTTACACTGAGGTAAATACATTTTTTGAGAAATTCCTGTGTTGAAGATGGTTTCTAGGTTGCTTGTCCTGCCTTTTTGTAATGTGTTCCTTCTAATTGCAAGTTTACTTGTCTTATCCCAAACTCCATGGCATGACTTAGAGAAAGAAAAGAGTTTGGGGTTGGGTGCAGTAGCTCAGGCCTGTAATCCCAGCACTTTGGGAGGTGGAGGCAACAGGATCACTTGGGCCCAGGAGCTCAAGACCAGCCTGGGCAACACAGCAAGGCCCCATCTCTACAGAAAATAAAAAACTTAGCTGGGTGTGGTGGTGCATGCCTGTAGTCTCAGCTACTCGAGAGGCTGAGGTGGGAAGATTGCTTGAACCTGGGAGATGTAGGCTATAGTGATCTGTGATCATGCCACTGCACTTCAGCCTGGGTGACAGAGCCAGACTCTGTCTTAAAAGCAGTTGGAGTTTGGAATCCCCATTTTTCATTCTCCTCTCTTTGTCCCCTGTTCTAGTTCTTTTTTCTGTATCCTTTCTCTGATGATAATTAGGTTTTTAAACTCTTTATAGGAATCAACCATGTAATCCAATGCCATATAAGCTTGTAAAGAGCTTGTAAATACGTATTGAACCTTGAAAATAAAACCTTGTCTAAAAACTCTTGTGAACTTACATGAGTACACTATTTTGATATCAGAAAGTATTGTCCTGGACTTCATCATTTAGACCTCTTCCCTACATTTTTGTCAATAATGAATATATGCTTTAGCCATTTTCTCTGGTGGAACTTAACTGTATGTTAATTCTTTAATTACTGCCCATAAATATAAATACTGAGACTGGAGATGAAAGGAAGTAATATGCTTCAAAATGGATGACATGTGCTTATATATGGGCCTTTGGGAATTTTCCAGGCCACTCTGTTTGAGATTAGGATTTGAGTGTTGGTCCATGTATTTTCTTGTTTTTCTAACCTTTGAGTGACTCATAGTTTGGTATGTAATAATAGATCTAGAACTCCCCAAAATTAAACTGCACAAAGAGGAAATTGTTGTATATTCAACTTTTTATATGTGGATGGGGCTGCTGCTGATGTTGAGAGTTCTTCAGAAATTCTTTGGAACATGCTAGGGAAACATGGCCTGGAAGATTGTGTAGAGCCTTTTTTTTCCTCAGCACCAGGGAAATGGGATTAAACTGGAGGAGATTAAGAGATGGTTAACAAAAATGCTAGGAGTGGAGAAAGTTAGATTTAAATGAGCAAGATCTTTGCAGCTAACCAAGGGGTAAGGTCATGAGCGAGTTGTCAAAATCCTGAGAAGGGCGAGAGAGAGAGAAATAAGGTCCATTTAGTATGGCACAGAGTTTCATAATTGTGTTTGTTAATATTAAAACTTTTTTTTCCTTTTCACTACATATGTACCGACTGGGTGGAGACTATTTTTAAAAAGACAAAACCACAATAATGAACAACCCATTATGGATTCTACATTCTTACATATTTTTAGAAGGATGGAAATGTGGGATAAGGTAAAAAGAAAATTGGGATTAAATCCTAGGAGAGATTAATTCCTAGCAAGAATTATTGGGCTGTATAGGAGATCCTCGGAAGAAAGCAATATGTGTTCAGTAAGGTGTGATACACTAGATCTTGCACTGGGCAGTGGCTACATTTAAAATGGTTCTCAGCTGTTCCTCTGGAACAACACAGCTTAAAATAGAGTCTCCACTGGTCAAGCCAAGTGTAGTCCTGCCTTGCTGTTGCTGAGAAAATTGTGATGTTAGGGATGGAGTTCTCTCTCCTTAATCCATTTATAATTTTGGGGGACACATGGGCCTTACTCTAGAGGAAATTCAGGATCCTAGTATAAAGAAGCTGTAAGAATCCACAGACCCATTATACAACAGCTGTAGTATTTATGGGCTGGTTTCTTGAGTCCTTGCCCATAGGTGAGGACTAGTAAATTTTGCTTAACATTTGTGCCAACCATCAGAGAGTTTTTGATCTGTCTGGGAAGATAAGCTTTTCTCCCATAGAATTACAATGGGGCAGAGAATAGATGCTGATTGTTTTGAAAAATTGTTGGATGAATTAGAAAAGAATTAAGGCTAGTTTCAAGGAAGAGATGAACATTAAAGTACAGATAGGATTTTTTAAATTAATAAACTTTAGATTTTTAGGAGAGTTTTAGGTTCACAGCAAAATTGAGCAGAAACTACAAAGAGTTCCCATATATCCCCCATCCTCATAGTTGTCCAACATTCCCCACTATTTACTGAACACCATAGTGGTACATTTCTTACAGTTCATGAACCTACATTGGCACATCATTATCACATGAAGTCCATAATTTACATTAGGGTTCACTCTTGATATTTTACATTGTATGGGTTTGGACAAACATGTATCTACCATTGTAATATACAGAATAGTTTCATTGCCCTAAAAATCCTCTGTGCTCTGCCTATTAATTGCTCCCTTCTCCCAACTCTCGGAAACCGTTGATCTTTTTACTGTCTCTGTGGTTTTGCCTTTTTTTGAAGTCATATAGTTGAAATTATATAGTATGTAGCCCCTTCAGTTTGGCTTCTTTTACTTAGTAATATGCATTTAAGTTTCCTCCATGTGTCTTCATGGCTTGGTAGCTGATTTCTTTTCAGTGCTAAATAATATTCCATTGTCTGGATGTACCACAGGTTATTCACCTACTGAAGGGCATCTTGATTCCTTCTATGTTTTGTATATGAATAAAGCTGCTGTAAACGTCTGTGTGCAGGTTTTCGAGTAGATGTAAGTTTTCAATGCATTTGGGTAACCTTCAGGGAGCACAATTGCTGGCTTGCATTGTAAGAATACGTTTAGTTTTGTAGGAACCTACCAAACTATCTTCCAAAGTGGCTGTACCACTTTGCTTTCCCACCCGGAATGAATGAGAGTTCCTGTTGCCCTACATCTTCACCAACATTTGGTGTTCTTAGTGCTTTGGATTTTGGCCATTCTAATAGATATGTATTTGTATCTTGTTGTTGTTTTAATTTATAATTTCTTAATGATATGTGATATTGAACATCTTTTCGTATGCTTACTTGCCATCTATATATGTTCTTTGGTGAGGTGTCTGTTCAGGTCTTTTGCCATTTTTTAATCTGATTGTTGTAGAGTTTCTTGTTGTAGAGTTTTATGAGTATTTTGTTTATTTTGGATAACAGTTTATTTTGGACAGTTTATTTTGGATAACAGTTATTTTGGATAACAGTTTATTTTGGATAACAGTCCTTTATTAGACGTGTCTTTTGCAAATGTTTTCTCCCAGCCTGTGGCTTATTTTCTCATTCTCTTGACATTATTTGTTGCACATCAGGAGTGTTTAATATTAATGAAGTCCAGCTTATCTATTATTTATTTCATGGGTTATATCTTTGGTATTGTACCTAAAAAGTCATTGCCATACCCAAGGCCACCTAGGTTTTCTCCTAAGTTATCATCTAGGAGTTTTATAGGTTTGTTGTTGTTGTTGTTGTTGTTGTTGTTTTTGAGACAGTCTCATTTCGTCACCCAGGCTGGAGTACAGTGGTGTGTTCTCGGCTCACTGCAGCCTCCTCCTCCTGGGTTCAAGCAGTTCTCATGCCTCAGCTTCCCAAGTAGCTGGGACTACAGGTGCACATCACCACACCTGGCTAATCTTTGTATTTTTAGTAGAGACGGGTTTTCATCATGTTGGCCAGGCTGGTCTTGAACTCCTGACCTCAGGTGATCCGCCTGCCTCGGCTTCCGAAAGTGCTGAGATTACAGGCATGAGCCACTGCACCCTGCTGAAGTTTATAATTTTACATCTTATATTTAGGTCAGTGATCCATTGTGAGTTAATTTTTTTTGAAGGATGTAAAATCTGTCTAGATTTTTTTGTATGTAGATGTCCAGTTCTTTCAGCACCATTTGTGGAAAGACTGTCTTTTCTTCATATGTATTGCTTTTGCTCCTTTGCCAAAGATCATTCGGGTATATTTATGTAGGTCTGTGTCTGGGCTCTCTATTCTGTTCCGTTGATCTATTTGTCTATTCTTTCACCAATATCACACTGTCTTGATGACTGTAGCTTTATTTTAAGTTTTGGAGTCTGGTAGTCTCAGTCTTCTGACTTTGTTCTTCAATATTGAGTTGCCTAATCTGGATCTTTACCTCTCTATACAAATTTAGAATCAGTTTGTTGATAGCCAGAAAATAACTTGCTGGGATTTTTACTGAAATTTTGTTGAATCTATAATTCAAGTTGGGAAGAACTGACATCTTTTTTTAAAAATTATTATTATACTTTAAGTTTTAGGGTACATGCGCACAATGTGCAGGTTAGTTACATATGTATACATGTGCCATGCTGGTGTGCTGCACCCATTAACTGTCATTTAGCATTAGGTATATCTCCTAATGCTATCCCTCCCCCCTCCCCCCACCCCACAACAGTCCCCAGAGTGTGATGTTCCCCTTCCTGTGTCCATGTGTTCTCATTGTTCAATTCCCATCTATGAGTGAGAACATGCGGTGTTTGGTTTTTTGTCCTTGCAATGGTTTACTGAGAATGATGATTTCCAATTTCATCCATGTCCCTACAAAGGACATGAACTCATCATTTTTTATGGCTGCATAGTATTCCATGGTGTATATGTGCCACATTTTCTTAATCCAGTCTATCATTGTTGGACATTTGGGTTGGTTCCAAGTCTTTGCTATTGTGAATAGTGCCACAATAAACATACGTGTGCATGTGTCTTTATAGCAGCATGATTTATAGTCCTTTGGGTATATACCCAGTAATGGGATGGCTGGGTCAAATGGTATTTCTAGTTCTAGATCCCTGAGGAATCGCCACACTGACTTCCACAATGGTTGAACTAGTTTACAGTCCCACCAACAGTGTAAAAGTGTTCCTATTTCTCCACATCCTCTCCAGCACCTGTTGTTTCCTGACTTTTTAATGATTGCCATTCTAACTGGTGTGAGATGGTATCTCATTGTGGTTTTGATTTGCATTTCTCTGATGGCCGTGATGATGAGCATTTTTTCATGTGTTTTTTGGCTGCATAAATGTCTTCTTTTGAGAAGTGTCTGTTCATGTCCTTTGCCCACTTTTTGATGGGGTTGTTTGTTTTTTTCTCGTAAATTTGTTTGAGTTCATTGTAGATTCTGGATATTAGCCCTTTGTCAGATGAGTAGGTTGCAAAAATTTTCTCCCATTCTGTAGGTTGCCTGTTCACTCTGATGGTAGTTTCTTTTGCTGTACAGAAGCTCTTTAGTTTAATTAGATCCCATTTGTCAATTTTGGCTTTTGTTGCCATTGCTTTTGGTGTTTTAGACATGAAGTCCTTGCCCATGCCTATGTCCTGAATGGTAATGCCTAGGTTTTCTTCTAGGGTTTTTATGGTTTTAGGTCTAACGTTTAAGTCTTTACTCCATCTTAAATTAATTTTTGTATAAGGTGTAAGGAAGGGATCCAGTTTTGGCTTTCTACATATGGCTAGCCAGTTTTCCCAGCACCATTTCTTAAATAGGGAATCCTTTCCCCATTGCTTGTTTTTCTCAGGTTTGTCAAAGATCAGATACTTGTAGATATGCGGCGTTATTTCTGAGGGCTCTGTTCTGTTCCATTGATCTATATCTCTGTTTTGGTACCAGTACCATGCTGTTTTGGTTACTGTAGCCTTGTAGTATAGTTTGAAGTCAGGTAGCGTGATGCCTCCAGCTTTGTTCTTTTGGCTTAGGATTGACTTGGTGATGCAGGCTCTTTTTTGGTTCCATATGAACTTTAAAGTAGTTTTTTCCAATTCTGTGAAGAAAGTCATTGGTAGTTTGATGGGGATGGCATTGAATCTATAAATTACCTTGGGCAGTATGGCCATTTTCACGATATTGATTCTTCCTACCCATGAGCATGGAATGTTCTTCCATTTGTTTGTATCCTCTTTTATTTCCTTGAGCAGTGGTTTGTAGTTCTCCTTGAAGAGGTCCTTTACGTCCCTTGTAAGTTGGATTCCTAAGTACTTTATTCTCTTTGAAGCAATTGTGAATGGGAGTTCAGTCATGATTTGGCTCGCTGTTTGTCTGTTATTGGTGTATAAGAATGCTTGTGATTTTTGTACATTGATTTTGTATCCTGAGACTTTGCTGAAGTTGCTTATCAGCTTAAGGAGATTTTGGGCTGAGACAATGGGGTTTTCTAGATATACAATCATGTCGTCTACAAACAGGGACAATTTGACTTCCTCTTTTCCTAATTGAATACCCATTATTTCCTTCTCCTGCCTAATTGCCCTGGCCAGAACTTCCAACACTATGTTGAATAGGAGTGGTGAGAGAGGGCATCCCTGTCTTGTGCCAGTTTTCAAAGGTAATGCTTCCAGTTTTTGCCCATTCAGTATGATATTGGCTGTGGGTTTGTCATAGATAGCTCTTATTATTTTGAGATATGTCCCATCAATACCTAATTTATTGAGAGTTTTTAGCATGAAGGTTGTTGAATTTTGTCAAAGGCCTTTTCTGCATCTATTGAGATAATCATGTGGTTTTTGTCTTTGGTTCTGTTTATATGCTGGATTACATTTATTGATTTGCATATATTGAACCAGCCTTGCATTCCAGGGATGAAGCCCACTTGATCATGGTGGATAAGCTTTTTGATGTGCTGCTGGATTCAGTTTGCCAGTATTTTATTGAGGATTTTTGCATCAATGTTCATCAAGGATATTGGTCTAAAATTCTCTTTTTTGGTTGTGTCTCTGCCTGGCTTTGGTATCAGGATGATGCTGGCCTCATAAAATGAGTTAGAGAGGATTCCCTCTTTTTCTATTGATTGGAATAGTTTCAGAAGGAATGGTACGAGTTCCTCCTTGTACCTCTGGTAGAATTCGGCCGTGAATCCATCTGGTCCTGGACTCTTTTTGGTTGGTAAGCTATTGATTATTGCCACAATTTCAGATCCTGTTATTGGTCTATTCAGAGATTCAACTTCTTCCTGGTTTAGTCTTGGGAGAGTGTATGTGTCGAGGAATTTATCCATTTCTTCTAGATTTTCTAGTTTATTTGCATAGAGGTGTTTGTAGTATTCTCTGATGGTAGTTTGTATTTCTGTGGGATTGGTGGTGATATCCCCTTTATCATTTTTTATTGCATCTATTTGATTCTTCTCTCTGTTTTTCTTTGTTAGTCTTGCTAGTAGTCTATCAATTTTGTTGATCCTTTCAAAAAACCAGCTCCTGGATTCATTAATTTTTTGAAGAGTTTTTTTGGTCTCTATTTCCTTCAGTTCTGCTCTGATTTTAGTTATTTCTTGCCTTCTGCTAGCTTTTGAATGTGTTTGCTCTTGCTTTTCTAGTTCTTTTAATTGTGATGTTAGGGTGTCAATTTTGGATCTTTCCTGCTTTCTCTTGTGGGCATTTAGTGCTATAAATTTCCCTCTACACACTGCTTTGAATGTGTCCCAGAGATTCTGGTATGTTGTGTCTTTGTTCTTGTTGGTTTCAAAGAACCTCTTTATTTCTGCCTTCATTTCGTTATGTACCCAGTAGTCATTCAGGAGCAGGTTGTTCAGTTTCCATGTAGTTGAGTGGTTTTGAGTGAGTTTCTTAATCCTGAGTTCTAGTTTGATTGCACTGTGTTCTGAGAGGCAGTTTGTTATAATTTCTGTTCTTTTACATTTGCTGAGGAGAGCTTTACTTCCAACTATGTGGTCAATTTTGGAATAGGTGTGGTGTGGTGCTGAAAAAAATGTATATTCTGTTGATTTGGGGTGGAGAGTTCTGTAGATGTCTATTAGGTCTGCTTGGTGCAGAGCTGAGTTCAATTCCTGGGTATCCCTGCTGACTTTCTGTCTCGTTGATCCGTCTAATGTTGACAGTGGGGTGTTAAAGTTTCCCATTATTATTGTGTGGGAGTCTAAGTCTCTTTGTAGGTCACTCAGGACTTGCTTTATGAATCTGGGTGCTCCTGTATTGGGTGCATATATATTTAGGATAGTTAGCTCTTCTTGTTGAATTGATCCCTTTACCATTATGTAATGGCCTTCTTTGTCTCTTTTGATCTTTGTTAGTTTAAAGTCTGTTTTATTAGAGACTAGGATTGCAACCCTTGCCTTTTTTTGTTTTCCATTTGCTTGGGAAGAACTGACATCTTGACAATATTGAGTCCTCCCAGCTAGGAATATAGAATATCTCTCCATTTATTTAGTTATTTGATATCTTTCATCAGAGTTTTATACTTTTATAGATCTTATACATATTTTGTTAGATTTATACTTATTTCATTGTTTTCAGTGCTAATGTAAATGGTGATGGGTTTTAAATTTCAAATTCCACTTATTCATTGCTAGTGTATATGAAAGGGATTGATTTTTGTATATTAAACTTATATCCTGCCATCTTGCGGTAACTGCTTATTAGTTCCATTTTGTTGTTGTTGTTGATTTTGTTGGATTCTCTATATAGACAGTCATGTTATCTGTGAACAAAGACAGTTTTATTTCTTTTTTCCCAATATATATACCTTGTATTTTTTTTTTCTTGACTTACTGAATTAGCTAGGACTTTCAGTATGGTGTTGAAAAGAAGTGTGAGAGGGGACATCTTTGCCTTGTTGCTGGTCTGAGTAGAAAAGCTTTGAATTTTTCATTATTATGATATAAGCAGTAGGTTTTTTTGTAGATATTCTTTATCAAGTAGAGGAAATTTCCTTCTGTTCCTAGTTTGCTGAGACTTTTTATCATGAATAAGTATTGGATTTGGTCAAATGCTTTTTCTGTATCTGTTGGTATGCTCTTGGATTTTTTTTCTCTTTAGCTTGTTGATGTGGTGGATTACATTAATTGATCTGTGAATGCTGAACCAGCCTTGCATACCTGGGATAAATCTTACTTGATCATGGTGTTTAATTCTTTTTACACAATGTTGGATTTGAGTACTGGGTTTTTGTTTTTTTTTTTTTTTTGAGAATTTTTTGCTTCTATTTTCATGAGAGATATTGGTCTGTAGTTTTCTGTTTTTTTTAATTAAAAAATTTTATGGGTACATAGTAGGTATATATATTTATAGGGTACCTGAGATAATTTTGATACAGGCATACAATTTGTAATTATCACATTAGGGAAAATTGGGTATCTATCCCCTCAAGCATTTATCATTTCTTTGTGTTACAGACATTCCAATTATAGTCTTTTAGTCATTTGGAGATGTACAATAAATTATTGTTGACTATAGTCACTCTGTTGCACTATCAAATACTATATCTTATTTATTCTATCTAACTATATTTTTGTACCCGTTAACCATCCCTACTTACCACTCCCCACCCTTCTCAGCCTCTGGTGATCATCATTCTACCCTCTGTTTCTTTGAGTTCAGTTGTTTTAATTGTTAGCTCCTACAAATGAGTGAGAACATGCCAAGGTTGTCTTTCTGCACCTGGCTTATTTCACTAAACATAATGACCTCCATTTCCATCCATATTGCAAATGACAGGATCTCATTCTTTTTAATGATTGAGTAGTTCTCCATTGTGTATAAGTACCACATTTTCTTTATTCATTCATTTGTTGATGGACACTTAGGTTGCTTCCAAATCTTGGCTGTTGTGAATAGTGCTGTTATAAACATGGGAGTATAGATACCTCTTCGATATACTGATTTCCTTTCTTTTGATATATACCTAGCATTGGGATTGCTGGATCCTAGTTTAGTTCTATTTTTAGTTTTTTGAGGAAACTCTATACTGTTCTCCATAGATGCTGTACCTGTTTACATTCCCACCAACACTGTATGAGGGTTCCATTTTCTCTACATCCTCACCAGCATTCATTATTGCCTGTCTTTTGGTTAAAAGCCATTTTAACTAGGAGGAGATGATATCTTATTATAGTTTTGATTTGCATTTCTCTAATGATCAATGATGTTGAGCACCTTTTCAGGTCATGTAATAACATGACTTAATTTTGCCCATTTTCAAATCAGATTTTTTTTTGCTATTAAGTTGTTTGAGCTCCTTATATATTCTGGTTATTAATCCCTTGTCAGATAGACTGTTTGCAGATATTTTCTCCCATTCTTTTGGTTGTCTCTTCACTTTGTTGATTGTTTCCTTTGCTGTGCAGAAGCTTTTTAACTCTGTGATCCCATTTGCCCATTTGATTGCCTGTGCCTTGGGGGTATTACTCAAGATATCTTTGCCTAGACCAATGTCCTGGACAGTTTCCCTAGTGTTTTCTTTGAGTAGTTTCATGGTTTGAGATCTTAGTCTAAGTCTTTAATCCATTTTGATTTGATTTTTGTACATGGTAAGAGATAGGTACCTAGTTTCCTTCTTCTTCGTTCCGTGTTATTGATAAGTTAAGGACTTATTCCTGCCATTTTGTTATTTGTTTCCTGGTTGTTTTGTGATCTTATTTTTCCTTGCTTCTGTCCTGTCTTCCTTTTTGTGAAGGTGATTTTCTCTGGTAGTATGATTTAATTTCTTGCTTTCTATTTTTTTTGTGTATCTGTTGCAGGATTTTTTTTTAATTTAAGATTACCATGAGGCTTACAAATAACATTTTATAATCCATTATTTTAAACTGATGACAACTTAACACTGATTGCAAAAACAGGCTAACAAGCAAAGAGAAAACTAATGAAAACTTACACTTTAACTTCACTCCTCCCCACCTTTTAACATTTTGCTTTTATTTATATTTTATGATACTGCCTATGTCTTGAAAAGTTGTTGTAGCTATTTTTGTTAGGTTCATCTTTTAATCTTTCTACCCAAGATATGAATAGTTTACACACCATAATTACAGTGTTATAATATTCTGTGTGTGTCTGTGGACTTGCTGTTACCGGTGGGTTTTGTACCTTCAGATGATTTCTTAATGCTTGTTAACATCCTTTTCTTTCAGATTGAATAACTCTTTAGTATTTCTTATAAGACAGGTCTAGTGTTGATGAAATTCCTCAGCCTTTGTTTGTCCGGGAAAGTATTCTTCCTTTATGTTTGAAGAACATTTTTGCCAGATATACTCTAAAAGCTTTTTTCCTTCAGCACTTCAAATATGTCATGTCACTTTCTTCTGGCCTGTAAGGTTTCCACTGAAAAGTCTGCTGCCAGATGTATTTGAGCTCCTTTATATGTTATTTGTTTCTTTTCTCTTGCTGCTTTTAGGATCCTTCCTTTTTTCTTGACCTTTAGAAGTGTGATTATTAAATGACTTGAGATAGTCTTCTTTGGGGTTCAATCTGCTTGGTGTTCTATAACCTTCTAATACTTGAATATTGATATCTTGCTGTAGGTTTGGAAAGTTCTCTATTATTATCCCTTTGAATAAACTTTCTACCTCGATCTCTCTTTCCACCTCTTCTTTAAGGCCAATAACTCTTAGATTCACCCTTTTGAAGCTACTTTATAGATCTTGTAGGCATGCTTCATTATTTCTTATTCTGTTTTGTCTCCTCTGTCTCTATGTTTTCAAGCTCACTAATTCTTTCTTTTGCTTGATAAATTCTGCTATTGAGAGATTGATGTATTCTTCAGTTTGTCAATGGAAGTTTTTAGCTCCAGAATTTCTGCTTGATTTTTAAAAATTATTTCCATCTGCTTTGTTAAATTTATCTGTTAGAATTCTGAATTCCTTCTCTGTGTCGTCTTGAATTTCCTCGAGCTTCCTCAAAAGAGCTAATTTGAATTCTCTGTCTGAAAGGTCACATGTCTCTGTCACTCCAGGATTGGTCACTGATGACTTATTTAGTTCATTTGGCTAGGTCATGTTTTCCTGAATGTTCTTGATGCTTGTGGATGTTTGTCAATGTCTAGGCATTGAAGAGTTAGGTATTTATTGTAGTCTCTGCAGTCTGGGCTTGTCTGTACCCATCCTTCTTAGGAAGGCTTTCTAAGTATTCAGAGGAAATTGAGTGTTGTGATCTAAATCTTGGTCACTGCAGCCGTATCTGCATTGGGGGCAGCACTCCAAGCCCAGTACTGTGAGTCTTATGGACTCATGAAGGTACAGCCTTGGTGGTCACAGATAAGATCTGGAAGAATTCTCTGGGTACTAGGCAAAGTCTCTTGTTCTCTTTTCTTACTTTCTCCCTAACAAACGGAGTCTCTGTCTCTGTGATGAGCTGCCTAGAGCTGGGGGAGGGGTGACACAGGCACTCCTGTGGTCACCGCTGCTTGGACTGTGCTGGATCAGATCCAAAGTGAGCACAGCACTGGATCTTTCCCAGGGCCTGCAGTGACCACTGCCTGGCTGCTTCTGATGTTCACTCAGGCTCCAGGGGCTCTTCAGTCAGCAG
Organism: Pongo pygmaeus; assembly: GCF_028885625.2. Lineage (NCBI taxonomy): Eukaryota > Metazoa > Chordata > Mammalia > Primates > Hominidae > Pongo > Pongo pygmaeus. The sequence goes on along the minus strand of NC_072382.2, from coordinate 23,045,831 downwards.
GTGGCAAATCCATTCTGGCTTATGTCCTCTGCAGGACAGCAGGCCTCACCCTTGGCCCAAGTCATGACCAGAAATGCCATCTGGAAGCCAGGGCTTGGAGTTGGGAACCTTAGGAATCTACTTGGTCCTCTATTCTACTGTGGCTGAGCTGGCATCCAAGCTGCAAGTCCTTCCCACTTTTCCCTCTCCTTTCCACATGTAGGAGAAGTCTCTCTTCACGGCCACCACTACCCCTGGCTCATGGCAAGTACAGCCTGGCCACTGGCTGATGTTCAGTCAAGGCTCAAGGGCTCTTCAGTCGGCTTGTGGTGAATGCTCTCAGGCCTGGGTCACTCCCTTCAGGGCAGCAGTCTCCCCTCTGGCCCAGGGTGAGTCCAGAAATGCCATCCAGGAACGAGGGCCTGGGATCAGGGACCCCAAAGTCCACTTGGTACTCTACCCTGCTATGGCCAAGCTGGTCCCCAAACTGCAAAACAAACCCCCTTTTCTCTCTCCTTTCCCTGAGCAGGAGGAGTCTCTCCCAGTGGCCACCACAGCTGTGAATGTGCTGGGTCATACCTGAAGCCAGCACAGCCATAAGTCTTATCCAGGGCCCACCATGAGAACTGCCTATGTACCACTGATGTTTATTCAGGGCCCAGTGCTCTTAAGGCAGCAGACTGAATCCTACCAGCACTGGGCCCTTCTCTTCAAGGAAGCAAGTTTCCTTCTGGCCCAGTGTGTGTCTGGAACTAGGGCCTGGAATGATGGTTTCAGGACTCTGCCTGCTGCCCTATTCTGCTGTGGTTGAGCTAGTATCCAAGTTGCAAGATGAAGTCCTCTTTATGGTTCCCTCTTCTCTCCTCAAGTGGAAGGAAAAAGTCTTTCCTGGAGCTGTGAGCTGCACTGCCTGAGGTTGGGGGAGCAGTGACACAAGCACCTACTTTACTGTACCAGCAGCTGGTGTATATATGTAGGCCACATGCACCCCAAGTCCGCTGGTTCTGAGCCCAGACTTGCCCAGGAATTGCCATCCTTGTGGCCTAGACTGCCTTTCAAGTTTATTCAGGACCCCAGAGCACTTTAGCCATTAACCCGATACATTGTTGCTGTGATCATCTGGAACAAACTGTTATTTGTTCTGTAAATGGGATGGCAAAGCCTGGATGACAGCGTATCAGTTTATAGCATGGTTTATGAATATTTTAAGCCCACTATCGAGACCTGCTGCTCAAAGAAAGATTCCTTCCAAAATAGTAAGAATTTAAAAATTTTTAATTTTTAATAAATTAATTTAAATAAATTAAATTTTAATAAAATTAATAATTTAATTTTTAATATTTAAATTAATAATTTAATTTTAATAAAAATAAAGAATTTTATTTGACCTTTGCTTTTTCTCTAATGCTCTTTCTTTCCTTATGTAGATCTGAATTCCTGACCTATATCATTTTCCTTCTCTCTGAAGAACATTTAACATTTCCTGCAAGGCAAGGCTACTGACAAATTTCCTCAATTTTTTTTCTGAGAAAATCTTTATTTCTCCTTCACTTTGGGGGATAATTTTGCAGGGTACAGAATTCTTAAGTGTGTGGTTTTTTCTCTCAATACTTTAAATATTTCACTCCACTTTCTTCTATTGCATGGTTTTTAGGAGAAGTCAGATAAAATTCTTATCCTTGCTCCTCTGTAGGTAAGGTGTTTTCCCCTACCCCTGACGTCTATAGAGATTTTTTTTTCTTTATGTTTGATTTTCTGAAGTTTGAATATGATATGCTAGGTGTGGTTTTTGGGTTTTTGGGTTTTCTTTTTTTTAACATTTTTAGGGTTTTTTCCTTTCTTTTTTTTTTTTTTTTTTCATTTATTCTGTTTATTGTTCTCTGAGCTTCCTGGATCTGTAGTTTGGTATCTTGATATTATTTTGGTAAAATCCTCAGTCATTATTGCTTCAGATATTGCTTCTGTTCCTTTCTCTGTTTCTTCTCTTCTGGTATTTTCATTATATGTGTTTATACCTTTTATAGTTGTTCTACAGTTGTTGGAGATCCTGTTTTGTTTTCTTCAGTCTTTTTTTTTCTGTGCTTTTCAGGTTTGGAAGTTACTGTTAAAATATCCTCAAGTTCAGAGATTATTTCCTCAGTTGTATCCAGTTTAATAATGAGCCCACCTTCATTTTCATTACAGTGAAATGAATGATCTCTATCATTTCTTTTTTATTCTTTCTTAGAATTTTCATCTCTGTTTACATTATTCATCTGTTCTTGCATGTTGTCTGCTTTTTCCATTAGAACCTTTAGCATATTAATCATAATTGTTTTAAATTTCTGGTCTGGTAATTTCAGCATCTCTGCCATGTCTCTTTCTGGTTTTGATGCTTACTTGGTCTCTTCAAACTGTGTTTTTGCTTTTCAATATGCCTTGTAATTTTTTGTTGAAGTACTGGGTGAAAGGAACTCTGGGAAATAGGCCTTCAGTGGTATGGTGGTATTGTGTGGGGGAAGGACTGGACTGTGAACTTCACAAATGCTTCTCAGTTTTTCCCCAACCTTGCTTAGGTGGGACAGGATGGCTACAGGGGACTAGAGTTGGGTATTTCCTCACTTTTATGTGGAAGGTTAGAGCCAGCTGGAGTTGGTTATTTCCTTTCCCGCAGATAGGATAGGCTCTGATAAAAACCCTAACAGGTTAGGCTCTTGTAAAATAGTTTCTCCTGAGGGCAAATCTTGTTAAGAACAAAATGCTCTGGTGTATTTCAGAATGGTTACTTTCCCTTCCCCTTTCTAGAAGCACCAAGGGGTTGTTCTCTAGTATTCTCTGTGAGAACCTGGTTGAACAAATTCTGGAGGTAAAACTCTGGAAGTGTGGGGATGCCCCCATCTCCCTCCCTGACTGGGTTTCCCTGGAGTTTTTAAACTCTCAGACTTGTCCTCACTGAGCCTCCAGCAATTTGTCAATTACAGTTAAGGTTTTCCTACCCTGGCACTGGTTCCTGGAGAGGTTTGTTCTCCAGTAAGTTGTGATTCTCTCTATTCACCTGCCCATCTCTTCAGTTTCCAAGGCAGCTGTTTGTGATGTGACCTCATTTGCTTGACAGATTGGAGAAAAGGTGTTGATTTTTTCATTTCAGCCTTTTACTTGTGTTAGGACAGAATGGTGACTTCTAAGCTTATTAAGTGCCATACTGGAAACCAGAAACCCCCAGACAGGATTTTAGTAGATGGAAGAACATGAAGATGGCATTCCAGAGAAAGGGAATACCATGAACAGAGTAATGATCATGTGTTTGTGGGCCAGTGGAGAAAGTGACTTGCCTAGACTAGCAGAAGCATGGTGAAAATAGTGGGCGAGAAGTTTAGATATGTTGAGTGCAACGGATTTTGAAGGATATTGAATGTCTTGGAGTAAGGATCAAGGAGGTAATGGATTTTGGATGAAGAATAATCTGGGCTGTGAGAAGCTGGGGTAATGGGAAGAGCTCTGCTACTGATTGTGTGTGTGTAAACTCTCATGGGGTATTGCTGGAATATAAGGGTCTGGGTAGTTTTAGTTATTTACTTAACAAATTATTTTGTAGCTGGCTAATTTACTGAACTTGCTTATTAGTTCTGATAGGTTTTTAGCTGATTCTTTAGGGTTTCCTTCTTAGCCAATCTATGGAAAGCTCTTAGATTTATTTTCACATTTGTTTCCTTTTTCTGTTTTCTTATTCATTAATTACTTCTACTGATTTTCTTGGATTTGTTTCATTTTCCACATTAAGTTGGATGCTTACTTTATTTTTGTATGATAATTTGGCATATACATCAAAATAAAATTAAAGTGTGGGACTAGAAGCAGTTGGAATTTTGGCAATATCTGAAGTCTCAGTAGATTTCATCTCTAAGATTTTAAATATAAAAAGTGGCTGTATACTTTTCTCTTAAATAGGTGAGATATGTTATCAGGCTTCAACTTAACATTTAAGGCAAATGTCAGATTTTTTATTGCTGTGAACTTATTACTGAGGAAAGAAAACATTTAACTTTTTTTCTCCAGCCACAAATCCCCATAAGTTTAAAGATTTTGACAGAATGCCATACTTTATGTATGTTAAAAAATTGTAAGCCAGGATCAATGGCATGCACCTCTAGCCACAGCTGCTCAGGAGGCCAAGACAGGAGGTTTCTGAGCCTGGGAGTTTGAAGCTGTAGTGTGCAATGATCGTGCCTGTGAATAGCTACTATACTCCAGTCTGGGCAACAGAGCAAGACCCTGGCTCTTAAAAAAAACAAAGTAATATTCAGTGAATACAATTTCATAGTTTTTAATCCTTTCAAAGTACATTAAAAATAGTGTGCTAAATTCATTGATATTTCTTCCTGCAGGAGGTGAAGCTTCATTACTCTCCCTTTCAGTATAGACTGAACATAGTGACTTGCTTCTAGGGAGCATAGACTATGGGATGGGAACAGTAGTAATTTAGGAGTGGGGAAACCTGGCAGACCTCACCTTAACTATGTGAGCAAGGTTAACGTTACTTTTAATAAGTCATATTGTTAGCATATGTCCCCTGATGGAGTGTGAAGGGAAGGGTACATCATCTCTGTAGTATTCTCCAAAATCTATAGCCTCAATCTAATAAGTAGAAAACATCAGATAAACCCAAATTCAGGGACATTCTATATGAAAGTCCTGACCAGTACTGTCAACTATGTCAATGTCATGAAAGACAAGGAAAGACTGAGAAACTGTCCCTGATTAGAGGAGACTGAGCTGACATGACAAGTAAATGCACTATGGTGTCCTGGATTGGATCCTGGAACAGAAAAAGGACTTTAGGAGAAAGCCGGGAATCTGGAGAAGAAAAAAGTATGTTGTTTGGTTAATAGAATTGTACCAATGTTAACCTCTTGGTTTTGATAATTGTACCATGGTGATGTAAGATGTTAACATTAGGAGAAGCTGGATGAGGGGCATTCCAGATATTTGAGAACTCTCTGGCTACTATTGCAACTGTTCACTAAGTCTAAAAGTATTTCAAAATAAAAAGTTAAAAAAACAATTACCAGCTGGGCTTAGTGGCTCATGCCTCTAATCCCAGCACTTTGGGAGGCCAAGGCAGGCAGGTCACCTGAGGTCAGGTGTTCGAGACCAGCCTGACCAACATGGCAAAACCCCATCTCTACTAAAAATACAAAAATTAGCCAGGCATGGTGGCAGACGTCTGTAATCCCAGCTACTCGGGAGCCTGAGGTAGGAGAATCACTTGAACCCAGTAGGCTGAGGTTGCAGTGAGCCGAGATCGCACCACTGCCCTCCAGCCTGGGGGACAGGGTGAGACTCCATCTCAAAAACAAACAAACAAACAAACAAAAAAAGCAGTTACCACTTTGCATGGCAAAGAAATAGAAAAATACTGAAACCTACCAAAAACTTGTAAAATGAATTCTGCTGCTGTTAGGTGAACCATTGTGTGTGGCTTTCTATAAACTTTCAGCAAGTGCCATATGGGTGGGTTCCTAAATTACTGTCTTTATGTAACTGATAGGTGAAGATGGTGGGGCTGGGAAAATGTACTGGATTAATAGAAACATGTTTCCAGGAGTTGCATGTGGAGAAGGCAAATAAAACAGCTTCATGAATAAGGAAGTGAAAAAAAGCAGTCTCATGTTTTATGTGGCAAGGTGTTTTACATACAACTAAATTAACTAAATATTTTAAGTAAAGAAAATGATTAGTATGCAGATAAATCCCAGCTATATTAACCTTTTTGCTTCAAAATCCCTTTTTATGTTAAAGAAAGTAAGTTCTATTAATTGCTGTTTGTTGGATCCCCAAGTTAAAGGGATATCAGATATTTGTGAACTTCCTCTGCTCTTCTGGAGAAACTGGTAACATGGGCATAGTAAATGTCTTCAAAAACCTCCAGTCCACAGGAAGTGCCTTTAAAGGGTTTTGCTGATATTTTTTTCCCTCTAATTTTAAGTTAGTTGTCAGGTAACTCTTGTATTTATGAAAATGGAGTATGTAAAAGAATAAACAAAAAAATCTTGCTTTCAGTAATTCTAAACTAAAAGTAAGGGTGCTTGGGTTACAATTTGGCCTTATTATTGAGCTTTTTGAGCTGTCAGATGAAGATTATTAGAGCCTATCTCTGGGACCTTCAGACTGTTATGAGGTTGTCTAGGAAGGACACCAGACTCCCTGCTCTTGTGCTGTCAAAAGGACCAGTGAACACCAAAGAGCCTATTGGACACAGGGCTTTGGAAAGTTGGGAATGCTCGTTGCTACTATTTTGTTAAAGCAAACAAATGAAAAGGAATAGTTAGCCTTTGGCACATGTATTTGGAAAGGCTTAGAATCTCTTTGGAAGTTTTCAGCTTATCTTCAGACACAGCTTTGAAAAATAAGTCCGTGATGCATGGAAATATTTTCCAGCTGTTCACCTGAAATAAATGGTTCTGTCAATGTTAGTGTGTTAAGAGAAAGTTTCCTATAGCTCGGATCTCTTGAATCTCCTCATTTGCTAAGAGGGAGAAGATTTGCCTTTTTAACAGTGCAGCTGTTTCTTAAACTTCTTGAGGGAGCAAGTGAATGCTTTATTTAATCTTTCTTGGTTCTCTGAGGTTTTGGGGTCTGCGTTTTGCTGTTTTCTCATTAATTTTGGAAAATTCTTAGCTCTTTTTCCTTTAAATACATCTGCTGCCTTGTTCTCCACTTCCCCCCTCTCCTCTTCTGAGACTATAGTTATACGTATATTAGAGTGTTTGATATCGTCCTACAGTTCTAGAGTACTCTGTTTTAGATTTTTCCCCCCTACTCTTTTTTCTTTTTGTGTTTCAGTTTGGATAATTTCTATTGTTCTGTCTTTCTCTCTCTTTCTTTTCTTGGCTCTGTCTAGTGTACTAAGCCTGTCAAAGGAATTCTTCGTCTATAATATTGTTTTTTCACTTCTAGCATTTTTATTTGACTGTTTTTTATATTATCCATCTTTCTACCAAAAATTCCCATATGTTCCTGCGAGTTGTCCACCTTTTTCACTAGATCCTTTAATATATTAATTATAGTTAAAGTCCTTGTCTAATAGTTCCATCATCTTGGTCATCTTTGAGTTAGATTCTGTTGACAGGTTTATTTTATGTCAGTGGGCTGTTTTGTCTTATTTTTTGTTTCTGGAAAACTTTGATAGAAAGATGGGCGTTCTGTATAGAAAAACAGAAGAGACCAACTTAAATATCACAGAAATGAGCACACCTTTTCTTCTGTCAGACCCTTAGTGTGGGAGGCTGACTCAATCTACCCAGTAATTGGGGGTGGGTTTGAGCTGATTCATGGCTGGAGTGACCATCAGTGTGCCACAGACTTCAAGTGTTCCCAGGGCGTGGCAGCCGCTACCTTACACTTAGTGTGGGGCCCAGCCTCCTGGAGTGTTTCTCAGAGTTCCTGCCTGGCCCTCTGCCCTCAGTAAACCCAACCTGCCACCTTTCTTCTCACTCCTGTTCCTCCCTTGGTGTAGACTGCTGTTGCTTGTACTTGGTGCTAGGCTCATGGTGGGGGCAGTGGGATTTTCCCTTCCCCTAATCCAGCCTCAGTCTTGGGCCCTTTTGCTGGGGCCTTGGGGGTGAATCTTTCTCAGTGTTCGTGTTCTTTCCTCTGGTGGCAGCTTAACCTGCCCTTCCTCTTGGAGGATCTTGGACTGGAGAGTTTCCTCCCCTTCCCTGAGTGGTAGTGGACCTCTGCCTTGTGTCAGTGCAGGATCCTGACCTGAACCGGTGCTCCTGCTTGTCTTTGTGGGGCAGATGGCTTTTGCTTCTGCACCTCCCGCTGAGGCAGTATACCTTTGCCTGTGATTAGTGGCGGGAGGGTATCCTGTTCCTCCCACAGCAGTAGACTTTTTGCATGGCTTCTCGTGGAGTTGGGGGAGTTTTTTGCCCTCCTTTGGGAGCAGAGGGCTTTTGCTTCGCCCTTTCTGGCAGTGGTGGTGTACTGGGGGCTGGAAGGATTCCTACTTCTAGAAATGTGGATCCTGGGCATGGTAAGGTTTCCTTCTGTCCCCTAACCCTTGAGGCTTTTGTTTTGGATGACAAAAACTACAATAAGTGGGCAGAATTTTATCCAAATCTTCCTCAGAAACATCCAGAAGAGAACTTGCGAGTGAATGTGGATCCCCTTGTGTCTAGAGCTTCTAAACTGTCCTGATGGCCCATGCTCAGTTTTGAGAATTTCTTAAAATTGTAGCTGTTTTCTGTGGCTGCTTTTATGAAGTCCATCTCCTCCTCCTGTGCTCTTCCGAAGCTGAAATAATTTGTGTGTCCCACCTCTCCTTGGAGAGGCTTGTCATCTTTTGAAATTTAATTCCCTTGACTACCTTATGAACACAGCTCTCTTATGGGCTTAAGGAAAGTTATGATTCTTGTAGGTTATGATGTTTGTAGGCTTTTCCTCATTATTATGGTAGATTCCATGTTCTCTTTTGGCTTTCTCCATCCTAAGCAGAAGGGGATCCTTTATGTTATGACCGACCAGTGGATGGGGAGAGGGGAAATGGAGCAGTATTTAAGCAAGTACCGATCCATAGTTACATGTCATTGCCAGATGTTTGGATGGCATTAGCACTTGGAAATTGGGACAGAAGCATATCTGGCTGGTTTTGTTTTGTGGGTTCCATTAGAAAAATCCTTTAATATACCAAAATTAAGCCTATTGACCTACGTCACATTCAGGAGGTTCTGATTAAAAAGGCAGTCCAAAGTTGACTGGTTCATTAGAGCCAGCCACCATTGGATGCAGATACTCTTGGGCTAGGTAGGGTTTTTATATAATCTTTCTGCTATTGGACAGACCTCCTGACCACTTTGAGGTAGCAAACTTACATGGCACAGTTTTAAATGTTGTTTATCTCTCTCGTAGTCTATATAAGCGTAACATAAAGGACATTCTTAATCCTATTTCTGCCTTGCTGTTCCAACCAGGAACAGATTTTCCTCCTTCTCCCTCAGATCCACTCCCCAATCTTTCACTTTTTAAAATTTGGTATACAAGATGTGATGCCATTATTAAATGATTGTTTTCCCCTTAAGCCTCATGGATTGACAACTTGATGATTTGGAAAAGTTTTGTAGGATGCCAGTGGTGCCTGTCCTACCTTGTGCCTGTGAGGGACTGTTGTCAGATGGATTTGTTCTTTCAACGTTGAACTGCCTGCCCTTTAACAGGTGCTGTGCTAGGTGCTAGGAGTTCAGTGGTGAGCAAAACCAGACATATTCCCACTCATGGAGTTTCTGGAAAAGGACTGTCTTCTTTCTCAGAAACCTCATGATTGATCTAGAAGGGACATGGTATTGATTGCTTGTACTTTCTGATATGAAGTGCTATCATACTCCCACTTGATGTATTTTTATTATTTCCAACTCTGTTCTCTGGGGTTGGATTTCTTCACTGTCTTCAGGAACTGAGATGAATGGAGTTGTAACACTGAGATCTTATTCTCTTTCCTCTTCCCCTTCATCCATTCTGACCCCAAAAACAGTGCTGCCAACTGTTGAATATATTCTTTTTTTTTTTTTTTTGAGACAGAGTCTTGCTCTGTCACTCAGGCTAGAGTGCAGTGGCGCGATCTTGGCTCACTGCAAACTCTGCCTCCCAGGTTCAAGCGATTCTCCTACCTCAGCCTCCCAGGTAGCTGGGATTACAGGCGGCCACCACCGCACCCAGCTAATTTTTGTATTTTTTAGTAGAGATGGGGTTTCACCATCTTGGCCAGGCTGGTCTCAAACTCCTGACCTCATGGTCCACCTGCCTTGGCCTCCCAAAGTTTTGGGATTGCAGGCGTGAGCCACTGTGCCCGGCCCTGTTGAATATATTCTAATGTAAGCAACAAAGACCCTGAGAGGACAGGATGGATGTAAGTGTTGGAGAGAGAGCTAACATTTCCCAACTGCCTATTCTGCACTAGCACTGAGGTACTTCATAAACCTCATCTCATTGAATCTTCATGGGATAGGTGGTGTGATCTTCATCTTACAGATACAAAAAACAGAGAGGTTAAGTAACTTAAAATTGCTTAGGATGCTCTATAACTGTTGTTCTTTCCACTATGCCACACTGGCTTCTCTTAAATACTTATTATTGCTAATCCTATTGCCTTTGCATTACTGAAAATTAAGAAATTAATCACATTTAATTGATGTATAAACTGAAATAGCAGTTTCAATTTAGAGTTCCATTTTGCCCATGATAGTTTTAAGCTGGCCCAGTCCCTGCCCTAGAGGAGCTTTATAATTCTCATGTTTGAAAATATCCTAGGAATTATGTAGTTCTTATGCTGTGAAATCTGTGTGTTTTATAAACAGAATCACCGTGGAATCTGATTAACCAAGAAAGTTTAAATGCTTTGTTCAAGGTTACATTGGTATGACCTATTCACCTGTAACCTAACTCTTCAACTGTGTACCTTCCACAGTTTAGGGTGACTGGGGAATTTGCATAGCTGCTGAAGAATCTCTCATTCACGCTTTTAAGATAGATATAAATGTGGACCATGTTTTAGGGGAGAAAAAGCCATAATAAGCACTTATTTGCATTTGCTCTCTGGATGAGAATAGTGGTGCTTTCGTACATTGCCAGTGTAGCTGAAAACTCCTTCCTCTCTGTGGACAAGCAAGCTATACTAAGCCCTGGAGGAGCTATAAATTGTAATACCTTCTGAACATTTCAAGGTATTACAGAAGACCTGCAGAAACAATTAAGCCTGAGAAGTTCACTTATCCCCAGGCTGAGACACTTGAGATACGATTATTGGCAAAACTTGCTTCCTTTCTGAGTGAATTGCAATTTGGTGGACAGGGTGAGATGATTTGAGACATCTTAAATTAGAAGTTCAGTTGTGCATTTGTGCCTTTGGCTGGTGTCCTGGGTGGATTTCTTACCAATCATTGTTTTCTATAAATCCCAAAAGCTGCTGTCTCCACTGTGATTATATGTGAATATAAAGCTTTGGAATGCTTAAGTTGGAATGTGGTTTAATTTGAATACGACTTAAAAGAATATATGATAGACCCAGTTGGGTAGAAAAGGAGATAAATACTCAGGATATATATGTGTTTATGTTTGGCCTGATGCTTTGTAAATTTTTACACCTTTCAGTTTCTTGAAAAAGGACCATTTTCTAAAACTTGCTATGTGCTGGTGCTCTTAATGCTCTGGAATGGGGTAGAAAAAGGTCTGAATTTAGTTAGGAATCATGGATTTGAATTGTGATTCTGCTCCTTAATATCTTTGTATCTTAGTTTCCTCATTTATAAAATGAAACTGTCCCAAATAAGTGACAAGCTGGTTGTGAAGAGCAGATGAAATCATGAATATAAAAGTGCTGTGCAGCAGGTAGAACACTAAGATTTGCAAGGATGCTGATTTTTAAAATGCCAATATCTATTTCCAAGGAACTCACAGTCTAGCTGGAGAGAAAAAAGTAATCCTCTGAAACAACAGAAAAACAATTACAGAACAGTATATAACAACTAACGTGTATGGCAAAGGCTGTAAAGGCTAAGGGATTTCATAGTAAGGGGAGATTGGTGATAACAGAAAGTGATCAGTAAAGGTTTCATAGGGAAGACGGGTTATTTCAGGTCTCATAAAATGTAAACATTTTGGCTGGATGATAGGAGAGAAAGCAGTAACATGAATTTAAGCAGGATTGAGATTGTAGTGAATAGGGCATACCTAAGCAGCAGTAGCAGGGAGGCAGCCAGCTGTGTACCCAGATGACCAACTACTGGACAACTTGAGAAAGTCAGATACCCTTGAAAGCTAAATCTGTATTTCAGCTTTTCTTTGAGTAGGAGACGTTCTCATTGTGTATGCTTTGCCTTCTTCTTGTTAGTTAGTGGAGATGATAATAGTTACATAACTCAAGTTACCCTAGGCTTTTAACTCATGGGTAGAACACTTGCCCAGGAAACAGAAGCAGAGTAAGCACATCTAGACTAGAAAGTATCTTTTTCCTTCACCCTTTTGGGTTATCCTTACAATTTCCCCCATGTTAAATTTTCACATGTTCACTCCCTTGCATAAATCCAAATAGCCTCTGGTTTTGAGTGGAATCATAGATCTGAATGAAGCTGGAGAGATCATATAGACTAGAATCCTGCTTTTGTTAGGAACTGAGTTTAACTTCTGCTCGGATAAGAAACTGCCTTCTTTCAAAAGACTATATTGGACCAGGAAAGAATAGCTGATACTGGAGCAACCCTCCTGCCAAAAGAAGAAAAAATTATAAAAGTTTATTTAAAACAACTGTTTACAGGCATTGTAGAACCACTAACACAGTATTTGAGGGAATACCATTCCTGAGAGGAAGAAAGCACTTGGAATTGAGCTACATAGTCACTCTGGCATCTTCCCTGACGGTACTTGCCAGTTCTCTATCCAAGAGTATGGGGTCCCAGCCGAAAGCAGCAGTCCTACAGGGCTTAGAGGTTGGAGTTAGGGCCTATTAAAGTATTTGGGATCTGAAACACAAAATCCCAGGAGAAAGAAAACCACAAGGAAGAAAGTGAAAAATGTGCTTGTAATCTTCCCTTGGAGTGTTTGCCAACTCCTAAGGTACACATGATCAGAGCAAGACTCCAAGAATCCTTGTAAAAAGCAGCAGTTGGGAATGTAGTGAGCAATGCAGATATTTCAGCAGCCATATACAGTGCTGGTGAGAGGCTGGTATTCAAGGCCTGCCAAGGTAGAGGGGCCCTTGCAAATACAAATAACTCAGGCTTTAATTGGAGGCCTCAGAAGGACCACACTTTAAGCATAAGGGAAAGCTGAAATAAGCTAGCCCTGACACAACTTAAAACCGACCTCTGACAGGATTAAAGTGGCCTGATTACTCTTACACCTGCCAAAAGAATACGTTACAGTCTTAGGAGGAAGATAATCTGAATCACCCAGAACCTCTACAGGTTTTAAACAGAATGTCTGCCATCCAATAAAAAATTAAGAAGCATGCTAAAATTGAGACCAAATGACCAAAATGAAGAGAAAAACGACAGTAGAAAGATATCCACAGGTGACTCAGATATTGGAGTTTATCAGTCAAAAACTGATTATGTTCAAGAAAGTAGAAGAAAAGAAGGCAACTTTCAACAAAGATATGAAATCTACTTTTGACAAGATCAAATGGAAATTCTGGAACTGAAAAATATAGGAATGAAATTAAGAATTTAATACATGGGTTTAATAGCAGTTTAAACACCAAAGAAAAAGGGCTAGAAGATTATTGAACTAGAAGAAAAGTTAGTAGAAAACACCCAGATTGAAGCACAGAGAGAAAAAATACTGAAAAGAGAATAAGAGATACATGAGATATATTGAAAACATTGTGAAATATATTTCACATATATGTATATTTGGAGTCTCAGAAGAGGAGAGTGCAACAGAAATAATATTTAAGAAATATTGGCCGAAAGTTTTCTAAAATCAGTGGAAAGCATCAAACCACAAATTGAAGAAGCACTACAATCCTCAGTGGGATAAATACAAAGGGCCACACCTAGGCATGTCATAGTTGAATTACTGTAAGCCAAAGACAGAGAAAACTTAAATGCAGTCAGAAATAAAAAGTATATTGTCTTCAAAGGTGCACCAGTAAGATTGACAGCTGATTTATTAATGAAAAATTGGATGAAGCCAGAACACAGTAGAAATATCTTGAATGTTCTGAAAGAAAATTGCTAACCTAGAATTCTCTACCTATCAAAAGTATCCTTCAAAAATTATTTGGGCAAAAAGAAGCTTTCAAACAAATAAAAGAGAGTCATCCACTAATTCTACAGTGAAATAAATAACAAAATAAATTCTTCAATTAGCAGGAAGATGATATGTGATGGAAGTTCAGATATGCATCAAGAAAAGAAAGGGTAAATATATGGTGAAAATTTACTTTAAAAAATAATGATGTCCCCAGACGCGGTGGCTCTTGCTTGTAATCCCAGCACTTTGGGAGGTCAAGGCAGGCAGATCACGAGATCAGGAGTTTGAGACCAGTCTGACCAACATGGTGAAACTCCGTCTCTACTAAAAATTCAAAAATTAGCCAGGCGTGGTGGTGCGTGCCTGTAATCAGAAGGCTGAGGCAGGAGAATCGCTTGAACCTGGGAGGTAGAGGTTGCCGTGAGCCGAGATCGCGCCACTGCACTCCAGCCTGGGTGACAGAGTGAGACTCTGTCTCAAAAATAAATAAATAAATAAATAAATAATAAAAATAAATAAATAAAAAACATGTCTTGTGGGATTTAAAATATGTAGATGAAAAATATTTGACAATAATAGCACAGCAGATAGAGAGCTGATAAATTATAAAACTGTTAGTTTGAGATGTACTATAATAAAGCAATGATGTTTACTGTAGTTACTAGGAAAGCTACTCAAACAATAACAAAAGACTAAATAACTAGCAACCTAATGAAGAACAAAAATGTGGAATAATAATAAAATTTTTTGATCAATTCTAAAGGTGAGAAAAAACTAAAATAACAAAGAAGAGATAAAGAGGAAACAAATAGAATGATCATACATTTACTCAGCCGTATCAGTAATGTAAATTAAGTATAAATCGACTATATTTGTAATTAGGAACCAAATATTTTTAGATGAGATAATATATTAAAACCCAGTAACAGATTGATTATCCCTTATCCAAAATGCTTGGGAGCAGAAGTATTTCAGATTTCAGATTTTTTTTTAGATGTTAGGGAATCTGAAATGCTCCAATGAGTATTTCCTTTGAGTATCATGTCAGCACTCAAAAAGTTTTGGATTTTGGAGCATTTTAGATTTGAGTTTTTTGGATTTAGGATGCTCAACCTGTATATGCTTTTTGCAATAGACAAGCTTTGAGGGTAAAAATTTGAAATATATATTTATAAACTTGAAATACTTACATATATATGTATATAAATATACACACACACCCCACACAATCCATAGGCACACATGCAGGCAGACAAAAATCAATAAGGATATAGAATATTTAAACAAAATTATACCCATCAACTGCAGAATATACATTTTTTAAGTGTACATAGATTATTTATAAAAATAAACAATGTACTGGGCCATAAATCAAGTTTAAACAAATTGGAAAGTGTTGAAATCACATGCGTTCTCTGACCACAGCGCAGTCAAAGTGCAGTCAAAGTAGAAATCAGTAACAGAAAGATAAATAGAAAAAATAAAAATATTTGGAAATTAAACAATATACAAAGGAAATTAGAACATTGTTTGCCTAAATGATAATGAAAATGATATGTAAATGTGCAGAAAGCACTTAAATAGCACATAGTGGGAAATTTATAACTTTAAATGCCTATATTAGAAATAAAGAAAGATTGAAATCATAATCTAAACTTTAATTTTAGGAAGTTAAAAGCAAAATTAATTAAACTCCTCCAAAATAGAAGGAAATAATAAAATCAGAACAAAAACTAGCAAAATAGAATTATCATGTGGAAAATCAACAAAATCAAAAGTCGATTTTTAAAAAAAGATTAACAAAATTGATAAAGCTCTACTGAGACTGATCAAGTACAAAGAGAAAACACAACAGTATCAGGAATGAAAAGAGATGTATTACAATAGATTCTACAGGTGTTAAATGGATGTGAATGCACAGCTTTATTTCAATAAATTTAACAATTTAGATGGAATGAACATATCCCTTGAAAAACACTGTTTATGAAACTGACATACACACAGAAAAACATGCATAATCCTATGGCTATGAAAGAAAATTAATCCATAATTTAAAACGTACACACACACACACACACACACACACACACACACACACACACACACACACACACACACACACACACACACACACACACACACACACACACACACACACACACACACACACACACACACACACACACACACACACACACCCCGATCCACCCACCCACACCCTTGCCCAGATGGCTTCTTTGAGAAATTCCTCTAAAACCTTTCAGGGAAGAAATAATGCTGATCTTGCATAAAAGTTCTCAAAGAAAAGAAAAAGAGAGAATGGTTTCCACTTCATTTTATAAGGCCAGCATAACCTTGATACCATAACCTGACTTAGATATTGTAAGTGTTGAGCAAAACAAATCAGACACAAAAGAGTAAATACTGTTTGATTCCGTTAATATGAAACTCAAGAGCAGACACCACAATTGTAATCAGCATAATGGTTATTCTTAGAGGGATGAGATACTGACTGGGAAATAGCATGAGGGAATCTTTTGGAATGCTGGAATGTTCTATATCTTTATCTGGATACTAATTGTAAGAGTATGTACATATGTATAAATTCATTGAGCTGTACACAAGATTTGTTGCACTTTACTGTGTGTTATATAAGACAAAATACTATAAACTCTGCTATAACACATGGATATTCTCATCATCACATAATTTATCTTCTATCTTAATTGAATCCAATGTGCATTTCACTTGCTAACATTTTATTTTGACTGCATTTGATAAATGCAAACGTCTGATGGCAGCTGGCTTGAACAGCAGGGAGCATATGCCCTAGGCATCCCCATCCCCACAACTTTGGGAATAAAGGAATTAGCTAAACCCAGAGTTAACTATGATAGAGCATCTAGTTTTCCCACTCTGTCTCGCTTGCTCACTTAAAACAGCATTGTTTTCTTTATAGGCCCGGTGGTTCTGGGAAGCGTACTTCCAGTCAATTAAAGCCATTGCCCTGGCCACCCTGCAGATTATCAATGACCGGATCTATCCATATGCTGCCATCTCCTATGAAGAATGGAATGACCCTCCTGTTGTGGTAAGTGAATTCCAGTGCTAGCCACATGAGGCATGGTCCAGCTGTCAGGGTGGGTGGAAGGAAAAATGTACTACAATTGTAAAGGTTATTTAAATTCTAGCTTTCTAAGATAAGAGTGTGCTTTTTATACTTGGGGCCTGATAAGGGCAGCATAATTTTGAAACACTGACAAAAGTAAAAAATACGGAAGCAGCAGCTTCCAGTGTGTTTTAAATGTGCTTAGAAAGACTGTCTATTTATTGCAGAGATAAGTAAGGAGGCATGGGTCTTGTTGGAAATCAAAGACATCGTGGTGACTTTTGCAATTGTAATGCTTAGAGCTTTTGAAAAAGTTCTGTAAGCAACTTAATAATAATAGCTTGTATTTTGAGTGCTTACTGTCTGCCAGGGACTGTGCTAAGTGCTTTACATGTATTACCTCAATTAATATTTCCAACACTCTGTAAGGAAAATAATAAGCAGAAGTGGGATTGCTATAGTCATTTGCTCAAGATTGTGGCAGAGGCCTCTAGCTACTTCCAGCAAAGAGATGGAGCGGTCAGAAGCTGTTCTTGGGCCTTCCTCCTTGTGTGAAGGGATCACAAGGCACATGTGTCATTGTAGAGACTGTAGCAGTGGCTTCTAGGCACACCTTCTTTCTCACTGAAAATGCCTGAAGTTTTGGAGCTGGAAATTACTACTTCCTAGCTGCTCTGAAGTGAACCTGGCTGTCCAGCTCGCAGACTTCAAGGCATTCCTGTAAGAGAACTAGACTCTTCTCCATTCTTTGTATTAATTGTCTGTCTCTTTCTGACCAGCCCTCCTTGTCTCCCGATTCTACCTTTTCTTTTTTTTTTTTTTGAGATGGAGTTTCGCTCTTGTTGCCCAGGCTTGAGTGCAGTGGCGTGATCTTGGCTCACTGCAACCTCTGCCTCCCAGGTTCAAGTGATTCTCCTGCCTCAGCCTCCCCAGTAGCTGGGATTACAGGCATCCGCCACCACGCCCAGCTAATTTTTTTTATTTTTAGTAGAGACAGGGTTGGCCAGGCTGGTCTTGAACTCCTGACCTCAGGTGACCCACCTGCCTTGTCCTCCCAAAGTGCTGGGATTACAGGCATGAGCCACTGTGCCAGGCCCCGATTCTACCTTTTCTAAATAGTGCTGTATATGGCTACCTGGTTAATCTTCATATAGGACCATCCTTTTCTCTTTCCTTTCCTACCTGCCTTCTTCCTTCTTTCATCCAGTCTTTTTGAAATGGTTACTGGATTTTAGGCACTCTGAGAGGTGTTGAGAATACAGAAAAAAGAAGACAGTTCCTGCCCTCAAAGAAGCTCTCCGCTGATTTGGGAAGCTAGCAAGTAATGACGTGAACGTAGAGGTCCTGTAGTGGAGTGGAGTGGTGTACTGAGTGCTGTGGGTGCAAAGGGGACAGGCATCTCTCCTCACTGGGACACTTCCTGAAGAGGGAGTGCCTGAGAGGAAGTCAGTATGTGCGTATGGTAAAAACAACAGCAAACATCTTTTTGTTTTGCTTGAGGTGAAGTTTGCTTCTATCTCCCCAACTCCATCACCAAAGGTAACATCTCAGAATGTAAGCATGATTTTGTAGTTTTAAAACATATATGGGATTATACTAAACATATTTTTCTGCCTTTTTTATTTTAGCACTAGATCATAGACTTATTTTTGTTTTATTCCATGTAGGTCTACTTCAGTTTTTTAGGATGGCTATATTAGTATTCAATTGTTTGGGTATGTTGTATGTAATAGGTCTATTATTGATAGGTATTTAGACTGCTTTCTTTTTTTTCTTCTTTCTTTCTTTCTTTCTTTTTTTTTGAGATGGAGTCTCGCTCTGTCGCCCAGGCTGGAGTGCAGTGGTGCGATGTCGGCTCACTGCAAGTTCCATCTTCTGGGTTCACACCATTCTCCTGCCTCAGCCTCCCGAGTAGCTGGGACTACAGGTGCCTGCCACCACGCCTGGCTAATTTTTTGTATTTTTAGTGGAGACGGGGTTTCACTGTGTTAGCCAGGATGGTCTCATCTCCTGATCTTGTGATCCGCCTGCCTCGGCCTCCCGAAATGCTGGGATTACAGGTATGAGCCACTGTGCCGTGCCTGGCCTTTTTTTCTTCTTTCTAACAGTAAGAAGAAACTAACTGTTACTTTCTAACAGTAACAGTTCACAAATATGTGAACATATCTACAGAATTAATTCCAACTAAGAAATTGCTTGAAGAAAATACACATTTTAAATGTTGATAGATATTAACAAATTGCTCTTTCAAAAGACTATATTAATGTATAGTTTCACAAATAACATTTGGGTGTTCTAGTTCTCCGTGTCTTCAGTAATGCTGGGTACTTGAACTTTTGCTCATCTCATAGGTGAGAAATGATCTTCATGTGTATTTTTCAAGGGATAGACTGATATCTTTGTCGAGTTTTCTCAGATAATTCTATTTGTATTTTTATTGTTATCACATTGCACTTTTAGATTGTTTTAGACATTTATTTGTTCAGTTGGTATTTATTGAATGCCTGCCTTGTTCCAGGCAGGGTGCTTGGTACTTTGAATGAACAAGGCAGAGAAGGAGCCATGCCTTTGGGAAACTTACATTGTAACGGATCTTTCTATCTAAAAGAAAGATTTGTCTTTCTGGTAGAATTTATATTTTTTATATATATATATATATTTGTGTACATATACATATTCCTTTACAAGTCTTGGTAAATATTTCTTAGATTTAAAATTTTTTCTTATACTCCAATAAAAGAATACTTTCTGACCTTATAGTTCTTAACTGGTTACCATTTGTGTACAGACACATTTTGACTTTTGTATATTAATTTTGCAACTATTCTGTTACTGAACTCTACAGTTGTTTACTTTTTTTAGTTGATTCTCTTATATCTTTAGATATACAATTATATCTACAAATGCTAATTTTGCTTCCTTTTTCCAGTATTTGAAACTTTTATTTTTTCTTTTATCTAATTGCATTGGCTAGTACTTCCAGAACAATGTTAAATCATGATTTGAATGTTAAAAGAAAAGGGTAGGTATTATCTAGTCAGAGAAAGGAAGAAAGATTCCATCCAGAAGGAACAACAAATTCAAAGATACAGACGTACAGGGGAGCTTGGTAGTTTAAGGAACTTTGGAGAGTTCAGTATGGCAACAGTGAAGGAAGCTCGGGAGGGAGAGGCAGAGGATGAAGCCTGGAGAGGGTCCAGATCACAAAACACCGTGTATCTTACATAAGGCATTAGAGTGTTATCTGTGAGAAACAAGTAATCACTGAAGCCTTTTAAACAAGGGAGTAATGTGATAAGATTGCATTTTGGGTCAGTCTCATCTTAGTGTGGAGAATGGATGATGCATGGCAGTGGGACCAGACTGGAGGCAGTAGACTGTTTGAGAAATGCAGATGAAAATTAATAGAGGACACATTTGAGTGGTATCTGGAAAAATGGACTGTTCTAATTGGTAAGTGAGGGGTAAGTTCAGAAGACTGAGGTATACTGTATAGTTTATCCAGATAGGGAATTTGGTTGCATGAGGAGTCATGGGTGAGGATGGTATTGGCATCCAAACTCAGTCTAACGGCAGGGCCCTCCACAATCTACCTTTCTTTTTTTTTTTTCCTTTCCTTTTTTTTTCCCCCCCCCCGTTCTCTTTCAGAGAGTTCTAGATTTCTGGCAGCACAACTCAATCCTTCCTCTGTGTGCCCCTGCTTTTCCTCCTCTGTGCCTTTGTGGCTGCTAGCCTTTTCTTTGGCACACCTTTCTTCCCCATCATCTGCAGATTTATACAGGCTTCAGCAGCTGGCTGGTAAACTTTCTCCAGGAGGTTTTCTCAACCCCGTAGCAGGAAGTAACTCTTAGAGCATGTTATCTGTGTTTCTTTTCCATCACTTAACATGTATAGAAGTAGAATTTCCTGTAAAGTTTTAAGCACCTTAAGGTCATTTCTGACCTTGGTGTTTCTCGTAATACCTAGGACAACTTAATTCAGACAGGAAGATCTTGACATATAAAGGAAAGAAAGAGGGATGGAGAGAGGGAGAAAGGGAAGGGGGGAGGAAGACTGGCAGACTAGGAGTTGAGCCATCTAAGACACATCCTGCTGGAAAGGTAGGGAAAGTGGTAGATTGTTTCTCATCTGTAAAGTGGTTGTAATGAGACTAACCCAATGATTTATCTAAGATCATGTAATTGGCAAGTTGTGTGAACAAGTGAGAATTCAGGTCTTCTACCTGCAGATTATCTTGAATTGCCCATGGAATTATAGGGGAGCCCTTGAGCCTCCTCTGGGCTGAAAGGTTACTACTGTTCCAAGCAAATGGTACAAGCTTGAGACGAAAAATATTACATCTGTTCCTCTGCAGGAGAATTCATACTGGTGCAGGAGAATTCATAGAGAATTCTGTCTGGTCATGACCCAGACAGAAAATACAGAAATAGTGGGACTTTATCCTATACTTTTATTTAAAGCTCTAAGAGATGTTTAATAAGAATAAGGGGTTGGAATTTAGTTCTTTTTTATAAGAATATAGGTAGGCTAGGAAAAATAGAATATGAAATTTTGCAGTTTTGAAATAGATATGTTTTAATTCAGGACAGAATGGTCAAGGTGCTAAACTCTTAACAATTAGAGAAATAACGTAAGCATAAAAAGCATAAATCAAGGTATGTAACTGGAAAATATATTCTCTATATATTTTTAACTCTTTCTTAAATAATCCTTTTTAGGATACTTTGGTATTTATCACATTTCTAGCTCAGGTGACGAGAGCCCTGATTTAAAGCAGTGGGTTATACATTTCTGCATCTTCAGTGAAAGCAACTGATGGGAGGCCTGAATAGCGATGGTTTATTTATAGTTAACTTCTCCTCTTCCCTCAGAAATATTTAACCTACTCTAGATGAGATTACTATGAGCCCAACCTGCAGGGGAGTCTCTTCTCTAGATTCCATCAAATTTATGATGTCTGACACTCCGAGGTGGGAGTAGGTGTGGATCTAGGTCAGTAAATCAAGGGGTTTTCAGAGATACACTCTTAGGGTCTCCAGCCATGCACAGAGCTTGCTCAGACTGGAGAAGGAGAGGTGAGAGTTCAGAATCATATTTTGGCTAGATGCAGCTGCCTTAGTTTAATGTTAAAAAAAAAAAGGCCTACGTGTGTCGATTATGACAGTGAGAGGTGGCCTTGCAGAGTATTCATGTCACTGGATGCTTTGTCTCTCTTATCTGTAAAACTAGGGTGATGACATTATCCACGTTGCACCACACCCTCAGAACCTGAAAAAAGTTTGACACAGTAAAACTTGGACATAATGTTAAAGTAATACACCTGTCTAAATTGGAGAGATTGACCCTTTGTTTTGAAAGGAATTCTTTTTGAAAGCAATTTATCACCAAGTTAAGGTTCTTTATCAGGGGAAGTGTGCATGTTTTTATATTAATTTTCTTAGCTGTTCATGTTAAGGCTGCCTATATTTTTATGCCTTTTCAATCTCTTCATGCTTTTATTTTTCTCTCCTTTTTGCAAATATCCGCAAAGCTTTATCATCTCCCTAAATATCCTATATTACTTCTAACTTTGGTGTCATTTCTGGTCTTGCCTCTTGGCAGACCTTCATCCGCACATCTGGGGCTAACCTCTATAGCTAGGGTTCTCCTTGGACACCCTCCTCATTTTGCTTCTGGTTCTCTGCCAGATGTGAACATGTGTAGGAGGACAGAGACTGAGACAAGTGAGCTTCAAACGGTGAATTCATGTGTCACCAAAGCTATATCCTCTCAGTGACAGCTTTTTAAAAACTAAATGTAATATAGTCTGAAAATTATGTAGAGTGGAGTGTTTTCCCATGTTATTTTTCTATGATGTGATTTAAAAGATTATACTGCATCTTATCAATGTTATAATTTTATTTACATTTTTGATAGATGGTTTTTTTCCAAGTTTGCTATCATAGGTAACACTAATAAAGATACCCCAGATTTTTTTCCTTTCTGCATTTACCTTACCAGATTTAAAACAGAAAGAGAAGAGAGTAGGGGTTCTTATAGCCATTGATAAAAATTGGCGAGAAAAATGGGGAAGCATCTTAAAATGAATTATTATACCCAGAATAAGAATGAAGTTGAAAAACAAGAGCTTTTTCTATGAAATCTAGCCAGAGTGGCAACTTCACTGCAATCAAAGCCTCAGATGAGGATTAGATACTTCCCTGGACTTCCTCTAAGCCTCAGTCTAACTCTAGTTTTTGAAGATAGAAAGGGCAAGGGATCAACTAGATGAGAGTATTGCATAAGAGCACTTGATTGGCAAGAATCACCCAGGGGGATCAGAAATCACAGCTGTGGGCAAAATGTGGTAGAGTGTGCCATGGGGCAGTGGTTCTCAATCTTTAGTATGCATCAGAATACAGAGTGCTGCCACTCCACCCTGAGATTCAGATTGGGTAGGTCTGGGGTAGGAACCTAGAATTCGCATTTCTAGCAAGTTCCCAAGTCTTGGATGTTGATGCTGCTGATCCAGGGACCATATTTTGATGTGGGATTTCATTCACTGTGTGTGTCCTAACTCACTCCCTGGAGAAGGCTCTTCCTTTCTCCTCATGCATTTCCTCCTCTTAACCCTGCAGGGCTTGGATTAGAGGCATCCAGAGGCTGGGTTCAGACTAAATCTGTCTCAGCTACATGAAAAACTCAGGGCTGCCTATACTTAGATGTCCAGACGGTGGCCCTCACTCACAAAGGTTGTGGTTGTACAAGAAGCTGAAAATATCACTCAGCTATAAACACTAACAAGCAATAAATCACTCTGCAAGCTGAAGAAGCACTAGCTCGGATGTATGAAGCAGAACTCTTAAGTTGAAAAGATACCAGGTTAACAGTCTGTGTAACTCAACTCAGCACCCTGTAAGTTGTGGAATGTTTCTCTGGAATTTGAAAGCCTATCCTGCCCCCCAGGAGGCCTTCTTGGCTTATTCTCTCCATCTTCCTCCTACTGCCTAGATATGATAAAAAAATATGTATGGAATTTAGAAATTTTAGCTTGAATTTAAGGTAAATTTAAGCTTTTTGAAGTCTGTTGCTTTTATAGGTATCACATTTATAGGATCACATTTGCACAAGTGATCCAGTATGCTACCCTAAATTCCAGACCTTTCCTTGAGTAGTACCTTTTACTTCTTTGAAAGTGAGCTAGAAAGTCTCAGGATGTCAGCAGCCAGGGAATAAGGAAAGCTGAGCTGGGTCTGCAGATGGAGAGATGCAGAAAGATACAGAGAGCTTGATCTGGGGCCCCAAGCAAAGAACTTGGCCAATTCTGATGGTCAGATAGAAAATGGTAAAGAAAATGACAATCACAAGCCAGATCCAGATGGGGAGGATAGATAAAGAATATGAAAAGATGGACTCGAGGATATTGCTAAGATGATCTTGTCAATCAGAAGAGCATGCTAGAGCTTTTGTAGCAGAGATAAACTAATGTGCCCGTGTAACACATATCTGCATGGCAGCCCCAGTGGTGGTGCTGGATGAATGAATCTACACACATTGTTTCCTTGGATGCAGTCCTGCCTTCATTGCTTACTTAGAGTTCACTTTTATGGCTCTAGCTTTCATGAATCAAAACCTGACTGCTTCCTTACATCACACAGCTTGTGGGAGGGCAGTGAGTAGAAAAGTTTTTCAGAGTCCGTGGGAGCTTGATCTGGCAGCAGATTAATTAAGAACATACTGAATGTTTTGGCAAAGTAATCTTTCATGTACCAACTATCACTTATATTAGCACATCAAATTCCCTTTCCCCTTTTTTCAGGGGCCATTGTAATTCTCCCTTGAGGTCTGCTTAAATGATTCAATAATAGAAGTTACCAGGGAAATGTGGTAGTTAAGTATTATAACCTCAAGATAACGAATTTTGTTTCCGTTTCTAATATTCTGTCCTTTTTATGTGTCTCCCAATTGATTAATATTTGAGTGTAATTTTCTAATAAATGGGTCATTACAGCTGCAGATTAGAAAACTTTACACATTGCTTCAACCAGAGGTTGATTCTTGACTTTTGTGTCTCCTAATTGATTAATGTGTCTCCCAATTGATTAATTTTTTTATGTGTCTCCCAATTGATTAATATTTGAGTGTAAATTTCTAATAAATGGGTCATTACAGCTGCAGATTAGAAAACTTTACACATTGCTTCAACCAGAGGTTGATTCTTGACCTTTGGCTCTCCTTTTTTTTTTCTTCAGCTATATTTCTTGGTTTTGTGTTTTAGAAAATAGTGTGGCTTAACACATATGTATGGCTTAAAAATTCAAGTAAAAGAAACCATAGAATGAAAATTAGGGCCTGTTTTCAAGGAGTAACTGCTTTTAACTCTAACTTTTCTCTGATACTTTCTTCCTATTTCCCCATTAATGCTGTTTTTAAATTTCTTACTCAGAAACCTCTTTTTACTTCAAGTTAGCACTTTTTCTCCTGTTGTTTCTACTTCCCCTATACACCCCTCCTGTTCCATCTTACCATTATGACTGTGTCATCATTTTTCATTAAAGTGGTATTTATTATGTGCATTATTAGAGCTGTATAAATGTTGTTTTCAACTGAACAAAGTTGTAAACAAGGATTTTGTTTTCTTTCTTGTACAGCTTTCTATTTTCCAGAGAGCTAATAAATGCCTGTTGTTTTTTCCTGCAGTTTTCCATGTTCCTATCACTAATTTTCCTGGATTCCCAAACAAAATAATAAAATTATTAAGCACAAGTGAAGTCCAGGATTTTTGTTTCTTTCTGGAGTCATCTCTCCTGTAGCCCCTCTCTTCGGTTCCAGTCTGCAGTGATTGCTCTCCAGGTCTCCTGTGCAGTGGTCCTCCTGATTCTCAGTTCACTGTGACACTCTGAATTCCCTTTGTGTCTCTGCTCTGTTGGATTTTTTATTTCCATATTGTAACATCTTTCTCTGTTTTGGTTTTTTTTTTCTGAAAGCTTCTTAAGAAATGGATGAAGGGAGATACATTTTCTGTCACCTTACATGTCCTAAAGTTACTTATTCTGGCTGGGCGCGGTGGCTCACACCTGTAATCCCAGCACTGTGGGAGGCCGAGGTGGGCAGATCACCTGAGGTCAGGAGTTCAAGACCAGCCTGGCCAACATGGCGAAACCCCATCTCTACAAAAATACAAAAATTAGCTGGACATGATGGTGTGTGCCTGTAACCCCAGTTACTCGGGAGGCTGAGGTGGGAGAATCGCTTGAAGCCAGGAGGCGGAGGTTGCAGGGAGCCGAGATCGCGCCATTGCACTCCAGCCTGGGCAACAGACTGAGACTCCGTCTCAAAAAAAAAAAAAAAAAAAATTTTTTTATTCTGTTACACATGTGATTAATAATTGGGCTAGTGTAGAATTCTGGTTGAGGTGGGTTTTCTTATGAATTTTGAATGAATTCTGCCATTATCTTCTAAGTTTTTCATTTTAATCTCAAAAAGTGAGATGTCATTCTTATTCCTGGTCCTTTTGTGTGACCTTTGTAACCTTTTTTTCCTTCCTGGTAAATTCTATGTTCTAAAATTTTATGATGATACGCCCAGACGTGGGAGTTTTCTGCTAGCTGGATACTGATTTGGACCCTTTTAAACTGGAAATCCATGTGCTTCAGTTGTGAGAAATTTTTGTATTTTATTTCTTTGATTATTTTATTTTTCTGTTTTCTCTTTTCTTTATGGGACGTCTGTTACATAGATGACGAATGTGCTAGACTGATCCCTGTTTTTCATATCTTACCATCTTTTGGTCTTCTTCTAATTTTTTGGATATTTTCTCAGTTTTGTATTCTGACCCTTCTTTTGATTTTTAATATTTTGTTTACTTTTAAAATCTGAGAGTTTTTTTCCTGGACTTCTAGTTAATCTTATAGCTTCCTAATTTTGTTTTAAAGTTGGAGTATTTTCTCTCTGAAGATATTATTTGTGGTTTTTAGTTTTTAGTTTTCTTCAGCTCCTTTTATTGTTTGGTTTGTTTGAATTCCTTTTTCAGTTTTTATTTGCTATTTTTCTTATTGGAAGCTTTCTTCAAATACCTGATGATTATTGGCAGTCTGCTCTTATTTGAGAGTGAAGCACTGAAAGCTGATTGGAAGCTCTGTATACATGGATAAGGCTTGTCAAGCAATGGGCTCCACTTAGGTTAAGAGGATTGGGACCTGATTGCCTAAGTGTTGGCATCCATGGGTTATTTCTCTTGGACTGGCTCATTGATCAGAGAATAATCTTTCTGTTTTGGGGGTTGGGGAAAGGATAGATAATAAATCTGGGCTGCAGGTATTTTGGGAGCTGAATAGAGGAAGGAGTCGGGTTCTCATCCTTCATCCTACAGATTATTATTTAATCTGTTATATTTAGTATGGTGCCTCACCGTGCTTTCTGTGCCTGGAGTCTCTGAGTCCAGAATCTCCCTCAATCATTTTTTCCAGAATATAAACCTCCCTTCTCCTGTTAAGGTTGAGGGGTGGGGGTAACAGGGAGATGGTTGGCCTGTGAGTGCTAAGTTTAAGGGATCTTGAGACCAACTGTTGCTTATTTCTGTTTCCAGAGCCCCTTCTTCCAGGATACCAAGTATCTCCAATTTCTGAGTTTTATTATTATCCTTGGAAGGTTTAACTTTTTTTTGCTTTGCCGTGTAGGTTATTGTCCACCTATCTATATTTTATTTATTTAAATTGATCTAAAAACTATATTTTCTAAATTTTAACTTTTTACTTTGACATATTTCAGAATTAAATTTCTAAAAATAGTACACTCTTTACCCAGATTTCTTAAATGTTTCTGTGTACTCTTCATCCAGATTCTTCAGCTGTTTATCTTTTATCACAGTTGCTTTATTCCTTTTTCTCTGGGTACATGTGTATGTGTATTTTTTCCCCTGAATTTTTTGGAAGTTGCAGATATGATGCACCTTTATCTCTAAATACTTCTTATACAGAATCACAATACAGTGATTGAAATCGTCAGGACATAAACATTGGTGCAATATTATTATTTAATCTATAGACCTTATTTCGATTTCATCAGTTATCCTAATAATGTCCATTAGAACAAAAGAAAATCCAAGACCATGCATTGCATTCATGTCTCTTTAGCTTCCTTTTTAAGTGTAGA
This sequence comes from Pongo pygmaeus, assembly GCF_028885625.2. Classification (NCBI taxonomy): domain Eukaryota; kingdom Metazoa; phylum Chordata; class Mammalia; order Primates; family Hominidae; genus Pongo; species Pongo pygmaeus. The sequence continues at coordinate 23,017,885 of NC_072382.2, read as the reverse complement.
ACAATTTCTCAGTCTTTCTTTTTCTTACCTGAAATTGACATTTTTGAAGAGCACATGTCTTTCTGTAAGACGTCCTTTGATTTGGGTTTATTATTTTGTAAGTTATTTTGTAAGATATCCTTTGATTTGGGTTTGTCTGATGCTTTTGCATGATGAGATTCAAATTATGCATTTTGACATGAGTGTCATGTAAGTAATGTGTTCTCAGTGTATCATATTGGAGAACACATGATGTCAATTTGTCCTATTACTGGTGATGATAACTTGGATCACAGGTTTCTGGGAGTTTCTCCAATGTCATGTCAAGTTACTACTTTCCTTTTATTATGTGTCTTGTGGGGAACTACTTTGAGACTATGTGAATATCCTGTTACTCCTCAAACTTTCACCCACTAGCGTTTTAGCATCCATTGCTGATTCTTGCCTGAATCAGTTGTTATAGTGGTTGCCAAATAGTGATTTTCCAGTTCTTATTCTCTATCTTCTGAAATAAGTTACTAATTTTTTTGAGGGTGATTTTTCTTTTTAAACCTGAAGATTGTTGAGTTTAAAGGTTCTTTAATCCATTTTTGGAAAGTTTTCATTCTCTCTTTGAATATTACATATCTACAATTCTCACTCATCTTTCCTTCTAGAATCCTATTAAATCTTTGTTAGACCTTTTATTCTGTCCTTACCTTATGTCTCTCAGCTTTGTTTTGTTTCGTTCATCAGGTTTTCCACATTTTTCTCTCTCTGTGCTGCATGCTAGATAACTTTTTCACATCTATTTTCCTATTTTCTTCATCTTTGACTAATGTGTTTTTTACCCATCCATCATGATTTAAATTTCAGTGGTTATTTGTAGAAGTTCTATTTGATTATTTTTCAAATCTGTCTGCCTGGCCTTCTTCATAGCATCTTTTTTTCTCACATTTTTAATTCCTTCTTTTATATCTTTAATCATTTGAGACACTTACTTTATATTCTTCATCCAATTTTCTGAATTCCTGTAAGGTCTGATCTTGTCATTTGTCTACTGTCCACTGCTCTTGTTGCATTGTTTCCTTAGATGTTTTATAATTTTGGAATGTGAGTTCATCTCACATGTGAGGTTTTCTGCGGAAATTCTCCCATCCTGAGATAAGGAGGTATTTTCCAGAGAATTTATTTGTTTTTGTTTATTTTGCTTCTTCAACATTAATGTCTCACTGGAGGTTTCTGTGCCACTCAGATAATTCATTGAAACCCCAAACCTGCATGAGCCCTAGCCTCTGTTAAAAGCTCCCAAGAGAAACAGAGCTGACTTGGTTACGAAGCAGTAAGTTCTTTCTCTTTTTGCAAGTTGGTGAAAACATGCTGTTCCAGTACATTTTATTTTTTCATGTATCATCATATTTACTCTGGGCAGCCTTGTTTTCCCATGTTTTAGAGCATTCTAGGTTTAATAAAACTAGCTAAAAATTACATTTTTTCTTAAAGTAAGTGCTCTTTCCAGGTGAGAACTACTTTTTTTGGTTTGGTTTGAAGGTAAGAAAGGGAGGAGGAACTTTTCTCTTTTAATAATTACATTCAGGGCTGGGCGCGGTGGCTCACGCCTATAATCCCAGCACTTTGGGAGGCCGAGGCGGGTGGATCACGAGGTCAGGAGATGGAGACCATCCTGGCTAACAAGGTGAAACCCCATCTCTACTAAAAATACAAAAAATTAGCCGGGCGTGGTGGCGGGAGGCTGAGGCAGGAGAATGGCATGAACCTGGGAGGTGGAGCTTGCAGTGAGCTGAGATGGTGCCACTGCACTCCAGCCTGGACGACAGAGCAAGACTCCGTCTCAAAAAAAAAAAAAAAAAATAATAATAATTACATTCAGCCTGTGATGAAGCATTTGATTATTAGACAGCAATGTCACTAATAAGTTTTTTAAGTTGTCAGCAATTAATTGTAAACACTAGTGTAGTACTCTTCATTATGGTAAATACAGTTGTCTTAAGATGAATGGCTCATATTTTGGTACAGTGCTTGATGTTCAAAACAAAATGTTGCAAAACAATAAGCAAACATAAATTGAAAGAAAAAATTCCCTAGGAAGATTCCCCCTCACCCACATCACCAAGCTCAGGTTGAGAAAGAAAAGTGACTTTTGTTGCTTCTGTGTACTAGTGAGAGACTTTTTCTAGCCCACTCTTTCACTGATTGTATAAGCGTTCAAGGGATCTGGTTTAATGTACAAGTCTCACTTCTAACTTCCTTACTTCCTGTGCCCAAAACCAAGTCTCCTGTTCCAGCATGAGCGTTAAAACCAACTACATTGCCAACCCCTGCAATAAGCTTGGCCCTCTGCGGTGCCACAGTGCCAACTAGCTCGTGGGCGTTCAGCTTTCATTTGCAGTTTTTTCTTCATTTTTGGTCCCTAGAGACTTATCTTTTCCAGTGACCTCAGCTGTATATTTAAAATAATTTTTGTTCTATTTTATACTACATTTCTATGTTTTATAGCAAGAGGATTTTGAAAAAGGAAGGCTTCAGCTGTTTTACCTTCCAAAAATTTGTTGAACTCTGGTCCATTCTTGTTTCCAATAAAAGATTTTTTTTGCCCTTGTGGGTTCATGCCTTTTTTTCAGGAAGAAGCAGAGATGGAGCACAGTAGACAAAACATATGCTTTATTGGAATTCCAGAGAAATTAATATTTGAGAAATCACTTTATTGTGGAGTCTCTTCTTTCCACTCTGTATCAACTTTCATTTTGGTATTAGGCTCCTAACAGCTCAAACTATACAGAAACTTTGGTTTTCTTGGTTATAACTGTGTTGGTGTTTTGAGCTTGGATGCCATAAGCTGTAATTTAGTCACTCCTCAAAGTTCTTATTTACCAAGCCAATGAAGTCTTCCCCTATACCATAGATGACCTCTCTAATATGGTCATGGGCTACCAACAATCATTTTTATGCCCAGATCAGAGAATGAGCTACTTTTTCAAACTGTCAGAGCATTTCAAGTATGGGAGAATCAGATGAAACTGTAAATTTGTTTTACCTCTCATAAGATGTAGTAGTATAAGCCATCATGAACATTGTTGGACACCTTGTCTTTGGTTTATAGATTGGCTTTCTTTGTTTGAATCAGATAAGTCACTAGTTTTTTCACTGAAGCATTTAAATATTTTCAGTGTACTTATGAAGTAGCAGGTCCAAGGATGATGATTGAAGACCTTGTTCTAAATAATCTAAATCTTTTGTACTGTAAAACAGCTGAACCGTTATTTTTAACATATCAAATTATAAACCAATAAAATCAATGGTGTGTTATCTTTGCCAGTATCTTAAGCAATCATACTATAGATATATTTAGTGAAATTTATTACTTGCAGACTGCTGTAACTCATGAATTATTAAAAGTATCAGCATATGGAACCCTCTCTTCCCTCATTCCAAATTCTTTTAATATGTCTTATGTTGAACCATTTAAATGGTTTCTGTCCATCCCACTAATGGAAGCTGCAGCCAGATGAGGGTTCTTATAAATGACTGGTTTTCTTTCCAAGCAAGAGGAGGATGAAATGTCAACTTTTTCCTCTACTATCTGAAAAGCAATCAGTGGCAACCTTTCTTGCTCTCCTTGACAGTAGTTTGGCTTTATGGAAGAAGGGTGGGCATTTAGCCAAATGTTAATTTCAGTGTTATATGAAGAAAAAAATTGAAGTAGCTAAAACTCAGATAATAACAGGAATTTTCAAGAGGCATTCAAATGGGTTTAACCTGTGAGCCTTCCAGTAAACTAACTGTAGCCCAGAAATTCCTAAACTGCATGTTTCAATCCCTTTTTTCTTGAGGATGATCTGAGTGACTTGAGGTTACTTACCAAATCTCTCTTTGCAACAATTTGCCCATCTGTAGGACTGAAATTAGGGATAATGATAGCTTCAGAAGAATAGTGTAACAATTAGCAACTGATTATTATCTGATTATATGATTATCTGATTATGTCTGATTATAATTAAGGCCATTGCAAAGGACATTTGGAATCAAACCTGAGCTCAAAACCATTTATTAGCCTGACCTTGTACAAAATTTCCTTCCTTCCTTCCTTCCTTCCTTCCTTCCTTCTCTCCTTCCCTCCTCCCTCCCTCCTTCCCTCCTCCCTTCCTCCGTCCCTCCCTCCCTCCCTTCTGCAGTGGCACAATCATAGCTCCCTACAGCCTTGACCTCCTGGGCTCAAGTGATCCTCCCACCTCAGCCTCCTGAGTAGCTAGGATTATAGGTATGCACCACATGCCATGCTACTTTTAAAAAATCGTATTTTTGTAGAGTGCAATGGCATGATCACAGCTCACTGCAGCCTCAAACTCCTGGGCTCCGCCAATCCTCCTGCTTCAGCCTCCTAAGTAGCTAGGACCATAGGCTTGCACCACTATATCCAGCTAATTTTTTTTTTTGTAGTGACAGGGTCTTACTATGTTGCACAGGCTGATCTTGAACTCCTGGCCTCCAGCTCTTGAACTCCTGGCCTCGAGCAATCCTCCCACCCTAGCAAATTTCTTATCTCTTTGAATTTCATTATTATTATCTGTAAAATGAAGATACTTATTTCAGAGAACTATTCTAAGAAATTAATGATATACATGAAAGCATTTTGTAAGTGGTGTGGAGCTATGAGAAGTGAAGTGTTGATAATTATAAGGTTGATAGTATAATGCTCTATCACATGGAAACATAAATTTTAGAATTGGGTGGGACTCTGGAGAGGAAAATTAAAAATACAGGAAGGTATTTTTTGTGCCCAGATAGGTCTTATTATGTATTTTCTCTTGTTTATTTCTTACAACAAAGAGTAGCATTCCATTAGCTCTATTCTTACAGATGAAGGAAGTGAGACATATTTATATTCAAGGCCCATCCACTGATCACCTCTTTTTTTAAATAAGGAAATGGAGGTCCAAAAAAGTATGTTGATTCATCTAATGCAGAGATTCTGTGCCCATCATTCCATCTATTATACTGCTTTCTTTTCATATAATTGTTTTCATCTTGCACCCAAATTTGGCCCCCAAGTTAAACAGGGAACACAATGACACAAAGGTACAGTGGCAGTGTAAATATAAAAAAGACTTCTGTCCCTGGCTTTCTGATAGGTTAGATATGTTAAGTGACCTCCTTAAGTGAACAACTAAAATATTGAATGAAGTATTATAAAGCAATTTTAACCTATTGCTGAGCTGGCAGGAAAGTAAGGTATTTGCTAATCCCCAAATCAAAGTGAAACTCAGTATCCTGGGAGGTGAGTGGGAGCCAAAATCAGCTTTTACCATGGAGACTTTTGTAGACCTTGATGATCTGGAGCTTTGACCTGGTAACTCTGTGAAGTAAGGGACAGGGATTAGGATTTAAATCCTGTGGCCCATCCAACTCTCACAAGAACTTCCTGGATGAAGCTAGGAAACTAAAAGATTATGTCTTCAGTGAAAGAGTAAAGAAGGAGTAAACCTGTCTGTATTGACCCTTGTGATTGAGAACTGCAATCACAAGCCACCCCCACATGGATTCATACTACAGTTATCATCCAAATAAGCCTTATGAGGGGAATTTAGTTGAAAGTGGCTTTGTATTGATAGGAACCAGCAGAAGCAGACACAAACCCTGTCATAAGGACCATATTTTCAGTCCAGGTCTCAAATAATTCTTATAAATTAAGTGTCTGAGGACAATTAGCAGCTCACAACCATAAAGCTATAGGCAATATTGTGAGCAAGAACTACCAGAAACAGACATGCAAGGGCTTGCAATTATTAGATTAGATTATTAGGGTCAATGAAATTGTTCAGAATGCAGCCCAAAGAGACAAAGAGGTGGAAAATATGAAGGAGAAGTGAAGTAATGTAGAGAACAGAGAGAAGGTCCAACATACGTCTAAGCTGAGTTCCAGAAGAAGAGGTGGGGAATGGAAAGAAGCCCTATTGAAAGGATCAGAGCTGAGAATTTCCCACAATTGTTGAATGACACAGGCCGCAGATCCAGGAAGACTAACAGACCACAAGCAGGATAAGTAAAAGTAAATTTACAGCCTAGTAATCATAATGAGATTGCAGTAAACCAAAGAAGAAGCGAAGATCTTAAAAGCAGCTATAGGAAAAAGAGAATAACAGTAGACATATTTGGCCTGCTCTTGTGACCCTGAGTTAGTCTCTGACTCAGTTTCTTCAGATATCAGTCATGGTACTTGTTAGTTCAGTACCCCCAAATGTGATGCCACCATTTAGAAAACTCACTTATGAGCAAATTGCTGTAAATAGGTTTCAGGAGCTTTAAGTTGATAATTAACTATCTTACTTAGTTGAAGCCTTAAGAGGATTTCTAGCCTTTGATTTTCTCCATTTTTCACATGTCTGTTTAATGTTTGGTCAGTGAGATTTGGCCTTCAGTGTTATTCTTGTTTTTCAGAACAGTCAGTTATTGTATTAGTCTGTTCTCACATTGCTGTAGAGAATTACCTGAGACTGGATAATTTAGAAAGAAAAGAGGTTTAATTGGCTCTTGGTTCTGCAGGCTGTACAGGCTTCTGCTTCTGGGGAAGCCACAGGAAACTTACAATCATGGCGGAAGGCAAAAGGGAAGCTGGCATGTCTTACATAGCTGGAGCAGGAGGAAGAGAGAAGGGGGAGGTACTACACACATTTAAACAACCAGATCTTGGGAGAACTCACTCACTGTCATGAGAACAGCAAGGGGGAAACCCACCCCCATGATTCATTTACGTCCCACCAGGCCCCTTCTCCAACATTGGGGATTACAATTCAATGTGAGATTTGAGCAGGAACACAAATCCAAACCATAGCAGTTATTATTTGAGAGTGAAATGAAATAGACATGTGCATCAGGTAAACTTCAGACTTATCCCCAAAACTTTTCTCTCTTGAGCTAAGAGATGCTACTTGAAGACATTATTAGGTCTCAGTAATTCTCTAGTTTTGCAAGTCAGCATGTGCCTGGCTGGTAGAGTGCTGTGCTGTGGGTATTTGGGGCTGTAGAGGTTTAATGGCTAAGGCAAAATGGACCACATTACTGATTGCCCTTTTCAAATCTCCCAGTAACCATTAACATAAATATCATCTCACCATTTTGGACAAGGGACACCACCCTTTTGCACGTTAGTAATATGATGCTAATGCTTAACTCTTTCATTGCTCTGCTTCAAAGGCCTTGTCCTGTATCCATTGATAGGGAGTCTCTTTGAACCTAAAGGAGAAATGAAAGGGTTAACTCCTTTTGGTTTTGCCCTTTGACCACTTCTGGATGAGAGGCATGATGAAATACTTTTCAAAGTCTTCAGTGGAAACACATCATGCATAATTGGAGCAAAAAAGAATAAATCAAAGCTTTTTTTCCCCTTTTAGTCTGGTAATTCATAATTGAAACCACATTGAGGTAAGGGTTGATAACTTCAAAACAACCAAGAAAACTGCCCTTTCTATCAAGGTAGGAATAGGTAAGGCTTCTCATTACTAGGGGCTGAAAAGCTTCTGTATAGCAGGCCTGTCCTTTTCTATTCCTTTCTTCTCTGTCTTCTCATTCTTCTGTTTAGGCAAAATATGTTTATTTAAATCAGATATAGGTTGACTCAAATATCTGCTGAATTCTCTTATTTTCACATGAAGTTATACATAGTGACAAAAAATCTCTGATGTGATAAGGAATAGTAATTAAAATTTGGATCATCCTGTATTGCAGCTTGATTTCTTCAGTGCTACAGTTTGGTTTGGTTTAGGCTGAAAGAGTCTTTTAGTTGGTAATGAAATGTGGCTTTCCTTGCTCTTGATTTCACAATCTGAGTAGCATCAGCAAGAACGTTTCAGAATGGCTAGCAAAGGCCACCCGTTTACCACCTTTCTCTGCTTTCTGTATGGTAATCCTAGAATGGTTTTGGTTAGGCTCACACAGCTACCATGACCTTTCAACTACAAGAAAGCAAATCAGGGTTGCAGGAAGGGCTCAGGCAACTTCCTGTGTTTGGGATTGCCAAAGGCACCACTAGTTGCTTGAGTTTGAATCTCTTTCCTGAAGGGGAAACCCCTTTGAACTGGTAGCTGACTTTAAGCTTAGTCTCCCAAGGCCTTTCCTTCAAGGCATCCTGAAACCTGAGCCCACACATCCCTCTCACTAGTGTCTGCACACTACTAGTTCTTACACCAGGGCTTTGCAGAATAAAAGAACTTTTCTGCAGCTGGCATTGTGACCTGGCAGTTCTCGTGGCTGTTAGGGATTACTTTTATGCAATTGCAATTTAACAATGTGAGATTTCTTATTGGCGCTTCTGTACTGAATTTGGAGGAGTGAGAAGTAAATGGTGGGAGAATGGGCAAGAGGTGAGCAAGGCATTTTGGCCAAAGGCCAGCACATTGTCAGAATAATACACACTTATTCTTTTGGTATCTCCTCCTACCTTTGAGTGAACAGGTTCATCCAGTGTATTTGAAAATTGCATTGATAGCCAAGTTTTGAAGGCAGAGCTGCGATAGATGAGCTTTGCCTCTTCTCCAGCTCTGTTGCTGGATGCCTGGTTTTATGCCCTATCTTGCCATCATGGAGATTTAATCAGGTAGCAGAGTTAATTGCCAGCATTGTTTGCCTTTTCCCTGGCAGAAGCCAGTCTTGAGTAAATTATGGAGGTTTAAATTTGCTTGATTTCCTGCAGAAAGTGGGGTCAAGAGGTCCCAGACTGTAGACACTCTCTTTGGTCAGCCAGCAGGGGGTCAGTTCTTAAAGGTATTTCAGAGGTGACTAAATGCCGTTTTTGAAATGTTCCTCCCCGGTAAGCTTTTTTTCTCTGGAGGTTAGTTTGCTGACCTTACCCTAGTGGGGTGGAGTGTCTGTGTGAAGGTAACACCCCAATTAAAGCTGCCTTTCTCCACGCTGTCACTGAGCTCCAAAGGCAAATAGGATTATGCTTGAGGAAGGGAAAAGCAATTGACACAGAAGCTTAGTTGCAGATCAGCATTTCCTATTTATGACTCTTTGAAATAGAGCATAACGGTAGCCATGTCAATTTGTCACTAAAACAATGACCAGGAAAAGAAAATTTCAAAAGAAATGAAAAAGCTAGCTGTGTAACTTAAAAAAAAAACAAAGTTATTTAAGGCTTTTCACAATAGAGCTCTAACCTGCCGTTACCTGAGTTCCTCTCATTTCTGCTGTCTGACCTTTCTCCTCCCAGCAAGCTGTGAGGTGCCCTGTTGGATGGCTCACTGTCTTGTCAGCAAATCTTTGCACATGCCGCTCAGCTTGCCCCTAGGCTTCTTTGGCCAGCCCTCTCCTGCTTCATCTTAAAGGCACTACTTAGACCTCCTCATCTCCAGGTAGGGAGAGGTGATTGTGTAGATCTCGATGTTTCCACCTTTGGAGTACCTTTCATTCTTTGTTTACTACTTGTTAGTTTACATTGTAATTTGTGTTTTTACCGTGCTATCTTCCCCACTAGGTTACGTGTGTTTTGAGAGGAAGGAAAGTGTTCATCTTTGCATCTTTAACACTATACCAGGCTTATAGTGTATGTTCAAGAAATGTTGGCTGAATGAATGAGTACCAGAAATAATGCTAGTGGGAATGATTGCTGAATCACCAATACCAGTGTTTTAGTAGGCAAGAAGAATACAAATCGAGAAGAGTGGAAGTGTTTTGTTTGCTTTAAACTCTAATTCATAGGGTACTGTGTTGAGCCCTCTGCTAAATGTTTATGTACATAATCTCGTTTAATCATCATTGCCCTAGGAGGTAGGTACTATCATGATCCCTGTTTTACAGATGATGAAACTGATACTCAAAGAACTGTACATGTCACAAGACTAGTACATGGCAAGGCCCAGATTAAAGCCCTCTGTTAAATATCCCTATAAAATCCTACACTTCTTCAGAACACAGCACAGTAAGATTCTTGGTAAGTATGTATAAAATGAGTTAACTAGGTTCAGAGTCATTTCAAAACTCATAATTTTAGTCATTTGAACGTACATCAGCTATTCATATCTATACATAAGGGTGACTGACAAAACAGGCCTGAGTCATTTGGCTTTAACTTACTCACTTCTTTAAAAAACAAGTTTTGATTGAACAACTAGGCATTGTTCTAAATAGTGGGTGTTCTGGCTCCTGCCTTCGTGTAGCTTTCAGGATAGCCAAAACATAATGAATAGAAAGGAAAAGAGAAAATCATGGAAATAAAAACAGTATATTTGGACAGGAAGAAGTAGAGGTAGAGAATCCAGGTAAACCAGGACCTTGAAACATGATAAGGTAAAGAGAGGGAGAAAGAAGGATTTCATCTGGGATTCTTGTACTGCAATTCATTTGGAATTCTTGTGCTGCAAGAGATCTCAAGACTGCTTAGGCTACCTCCTACCCTCTTTTGAGACACATGGAACGTAAAGCCCGGAGAAATAACTCACACAAGATCAACCATTGGCTGTCATTTATCGAATGCTTCTACATGACACTACCTTACATATATTACCTCATTTATGCTAAGTAATACTACCTAGAAAGATGGTAATAGTTGTATGATGATTTTTATAGATAGAGAAACTGAGGTATGAGAGAGATTAAGTACTTTGCCCAGGCTGTGCAGCTGGCAAGTGAAAGAACCTGGATTCCAGTTAAGGACTTGTGATTCCAAAACTGACTTCAAACATGCTAACTCAATTTTGAAGTCATTCGCATTAACCCTGGTGGTGTGTTCTACAGTAAATAATTGAGCCTGTGTTTCAGTAAATGTATGCTTAGAAGCTTACATACTTCCTCCTGTGTTCATCTCCACTTCTGGATTTTAAGGGACGGTATCGGCAAGATCCAGTCCTCCTTATGCTCCTTTCCATGCTGTCCATACCCCCATGCTGCCTTCCCTGCTTCTCCAGTACTCAAGCCCTGTTTGGGATGCAAGTGGGCAGTGGGGAAAAACTGAACATCAAGAAAAGTTACTGTCCACTTCCCAGCCAACCATTCCTTCCTGTCCTTCCTCCTCCCCTACCAATCCACTTCCCAAGTGGAGCTGGCATGTGGGATGAGACCCAATCTGTTGTCTTGCCAGCGACTCTGGCTCCATGTCCCTGGCAGCTCCTTGAAATCGGAGCTGCGATGCCTTTCAGGGATGCCTCAGTTTAAATGCCAAGGCATTCATTTTGTTTGTCTAAGCTTTACGTCTCTTAGGGAATTTTCCTCTCCTCTTAATGTCATAAAGACATTTAAGTGGGTTGGCATTCTCCCCTCTTCTCCCAAAGAACAGACCTCATTCTGTTGGAGTTTTAATAGTTTTTCCTTCTGTTTTAGTGGTGTATTTACCTTTTTAAATTTATGTGCACACTTTGTGTCAGTGTTATATATTTGGTGTGTTTTTATTCCATAGACTCTCTGAAATCATAGGATTTGGGTGGGTTCTTGCTTATCGGCCCAGATTTTATTAACAAGGATCAAGAACTTTTAGGATTTTTGTCTTGGAAAAGAGCTAGAAGTAGCAAACTCTGGAGTTCCCCACACTTGCATTTTCCAAAGTCTATAAAATGGTGATGCATACCCAGTTTGGATATGTATGTAGGAGGGCGTAGGGAAGGGCTGTAAACCATTACCGTCTGGTGTTCTGAAATCAGATTGCTTGAGTTGTATCTCAGTTCCATCACTTACAGGTTACATAGCCTTGAACATCATTTGCTATTTCTAGTTCTACAGTTTCCTCATCTGTAAAGTGAGGACAATAACCATATTTATCTTGGGGGTTGTTGTGAATATCTAATGAGGTAATACATGTAAATCACAGTACTTTGCATTTGGTAAGTACTCAGTAAATCTTGACTGTTTCAATATCCACACATTAAATCATTTTGTACACTTTTTTAAAAGAATGTTTTTGTTTCTTTTCCACTTAAAATGGTGTTTTTCAAGCAGGCATTAGTGAATATTGTGTCAAGAGGGTTAGGTGAGTGGGTTGGGGATAGTGATGGCCCATAGACCATGAACCGTCCCTGGGGATTAATTATGACTTAAATATAGGGCTACTTTCTGACTTCAGTTTCCATAAAGGTCAGGAAGAGATGAAGAATAAAATTTGGGGTAGAAAACCCAAAAAGGTTTCTAGAAGTACAATGAGTTGCTAAGGTACAAATACTAAAATCCAGGCACCTTCCTAAGACTACAGCTTAATATCAAAGTGTGATGTCATGGAAACAGAAGATCAACATTGAAAAGATGGCCTTTCCTGGCTGGGCGCAGTGGCTCACACCTGTAATCCCAGCACTTTGGGAAGTTGAGGCAGGTGGATCACCTGAGGTCGGGAGTTCAAGACCAAAGTTACCAACATGGAGAAACCCCGTCTCTACTAAAAATATAAAATTAGCCCGGTGTGGTGGTGCATGCCTGTAATCCCAGCTACTTGGGAGGCTGAGACAGGAGAATCTCTTGAACCCGGGAGACAGAGGTTGAGGTGAGCTGAGATTGCGCCATGGCACTCCAGCCTGGGCAACGAGTGAAACTCTGTCTCAAAAAAAAAAAGAAGATGGCCTTTCCTATTGTGTCTCTTGGTTGTGAAATCTAATTATAGCATGTTGTGGACATTTTCGCTTTAATATCCTGATTACATTAGGACCCCAGGAATCCCATTCAGCTTCTTTGAGTTTCCATCCCATGTGTATTCCATGGGTTTGTGTGCATTTCTCATCCCACACTGTTACATCTGGCAGACAGCTGTTGTCACAAAGTTGGTGATGGGTGTCCATCAGTGATATGGATGAGATTGATAGGGAACCTTGGCAATCCCAGAGCATAAAAGACTAGGGAAGTATGCAGCAGCCGTAATAGCAGATAGGACATTTCATACTCAGCCACCTTCTGGCAAAGATGGAATTCAGTCCTGGGCTTTTTGCATGATAACATATGAATATGAATATAATTAATGCCACTGAATTACACATTTAACAATGGTTAAAATGGCAAATTTAATATTATATATATTTTACCACAATTTTAAAAAGTGAACAATGTAATATACCAAAACCATTATATGCTTTAAGTGGGTAGATTGTATGGTATATGAATCATATCCTAATAAAGCTGGTAAAATATATAAGAACGTTTAAATAATCTTAATTATTATCAGTGCAAAAATATTTTTGCTTACATTGCTGTATTAAAAGTACTTAATATTTTAATGGTAGCAAAGAGATTGACTTTCTTTCATTACTTTTTAAACTTTATTTTAAAAACGTTTCACATTTAACCGATAAGTTTTGAGAATTGTACATTGAACTCACATGTTCCTCACCTATTTTCACACATTGTGAACATTTTCTCTTTATTCTCTGTGTTCAGAAATATGTACTTTGATATGGCAGTGGTTTTTGTTTTTTTATTTTTGTCTTTTTAAAAAATTCACTGTGCTACTTCTGTTAATCCTTTGCAATCTGAAAATTCATGCCTCTTATATCTTACGTACTGAGAACTTCTTTAATTTCTTTGATAGATTTACTTCTCCCATAGTCTGTGTTTTCTTTTCTGGAATCTCCTATTAAATAGATGTTGGACCTTCTAGATTTTCTCATTTTCTCTGTCCTTATTTTTCATCTCTGCCTTTTTGTTCACCAGTCTGGAATATTTTGTCATCTTTATCTTGCAATCCTGACCTTTTTTCCCCCGACTGACAGGACCAACCAGGTAGCAATCCTGCCCTCAAAAAATAATTTAAACTATTATATTTTTAATGTCAAAGAGTTGTTCTGTTCTTTGATAGAGCTTTTAAAATAAAAATAGCAATTTATTCTTGTTTCATGGATGAAGAGTCTTATCTCCCAGTGGATACAATTTGTTGTTGATGCTGTTTGAATTTCCTTCTGCTTTTTCTATTGTTTCTGTTACTTCTAAGTTCCTTTTTTTCTTTATTCGTTTGGTTTCTGTCGTTCATGCTGAAGATGCTCTTGAAATGTCTGTGATTCTAGAATCTGCTCATGATTGAGAGGGAAGCACTGAAAAGCTGATCGGAAATTCTTTGTGTGAGGGCCAGCTCGTTGCCTGGAGGACTTCACTGTAATATGTTGGGGTGCTGAGCTAGCCACATGGCTACCAACACTTTGGGAACTGAAGGGGAAAGAAGGCTGTAGGGCCCATCATTCAGAATGTAGATTTTTAGCCTGTATTTTCCTCTCCTCTGTGCCTGTATTTCCCTGTCTAGAGCTTCAGTTTCCTTGGAGAAGAAACCTCCCTTCTCTAGCTGGGGTGAGGGAAGAGTCGTTTTTCTGGCTGAGTAGGATCAAGGGAGGGTTTGTGAATCTGAGCCTCTAACTGCTCCTTACACAGATTTTTAACAGTCTTCCTGTTTTCAACCTTACTGCTTCTCTTTCCTCACAAGGTATCTGGTGAGTTTCATTCCTGAACCCTGTGAATTCCCAGGTTGGCTTGCTTGCCATTGCTGCCTTCCCCCTGGTAGGCACCCAGGTCTCCACTCTCACTCCTCCTCTGCCACCCCTTCTCTAGCCCTTTCCATCTTTCAGAAATATCGTAATAGGCCCATCAGCTGTTGTCTCTTTTCCCATCTATTTGTCCTTGTAGATTTATATTCTTTTATGTTCATCAACTGCCTTTTTATTGGGTTTGGGGAGAGAATGGAGATAAACGCATGCTTTAATCTGTCATGTTTAACTAGAATTCTTTTCTCAGCTGCAAAAGTTCTCAGCTCCTTTTCCAGTGATATCAGAGCCAAACTTAATTAGTTCATGCAGATTTTGAGGAGGGGAAGACTTTGAGCAGTTGCTTAGCTCTGGGATCAGCCCTGGTAAAAGCCACCAAGCCTGCCATGTTTGGGTTTGCTGACGATATTGGGTCAGCCGTATTGTTACAGCTGCTTTTCTGACCCGTGTTAATCTGTCCTCTTGTAGAAGTGGGGCAGCGTGAGCAATCCACTCTTCCTCCCGCTGATCCCACCACAGTCTCAAGGGTTCACCGCCATAGTCCTCACCTACGACCGAGTAGAGAGCCTCTTCCGGGTCATCACTGAAGTGTCCAAGGTGCCCAGTCTATCCAAACTACTTGTCGTCTGGAATAATCAGAATAAAAACCCTCCAGAAGGTAAGAAGAAGCCTTAGTGCATCTCTCAGCTGGATCGATTTTGGATAGCCAAATTATTCACATCCTTTGTTTTAAATAAATTTTCCTGCTTTGTCAATAGCGATACCATTTCTGAGACAGCATGCCTCATTTTTCTCAGTCGTCTCATTCTTGTTCTAGGGTGGCCCATTTAACTCCAAGCCCTGGCATACTCTGTAGCCACAAGTGTTTGAGGGCTTAGGAATCAATAGGATCAAAGGCTATCAGCCTTAGGAAAACAGATCTCAGCTTCCCTCAGCCATCTCAGCTGATTTGTTTACATGAAAACTCAGTTTAAAAGGCATTAGTTTTCTCCTTTCTTATCTCTGCTCTGATGCTGTACTTTCTCAGAAAAAAAAAAAGGATGGATGGCCTCACCTCTGATTGGAAAAGTCAGCAGCAAAGCATACCCTGTCCAGGCGTCCAGACTTCAAGTCAGGTCCTTAAAGAGAGCAATCACTAGAATTTCCCATTGGTTCTTCCTTAATCACTTTGTTCCTTGCCTTGGCCACCCCTGTAATCTGCTGGCTGGCAGCTAGGGTTGAGGACTATTTGATTCATTGGATTTGTTTTTAATTCGGGACGCACAGAGTATGTTCCACCTGCATTTAGTTTCTCATTCAGTCTGTGTATTACTGATCCTAATCCCAGGGACTTCAAAGCTCCTGCCATTTATAGCCTATTAAAGCCAGGAAGTTTCTGATGGATTAGAGCAAGGAATGAATGAGTTTGAAGTTAGTAATGTGCACCACTGTCACCGATAAGGTCTAGTTTATTGCCTGACAGTAGTATCTGCACTTTTTATGGCTAGTCTCTTTTAATTGGATATACTGAAGTCGGGAGAGTCAACCCTGAAAATTGCCAGTAGTAGATCTATAGTCTAGGCTAGAAGAAGTCCATATTTCTGGCTCTGTTAGGCAAATCAGAATTTGCCTTGAGAAAATTCTTTAGTTTCTCCTTTACTTCATGGGATGTTTGTTCTCTGAGAGAATCATATGCTTTCTTTTTAGACTTAGGGAGCCACAGTTTGAGTAAATAAAACAGCTATTTTAAATGAAGGTCATATATTATTCCCTGATTTTTAAAAATTAACTTTCTATGCCAAGATTTGTTTTTTCTTTCTCAACACTATAACATGGCCAGTTTTCTGGATTTTTGTTTTGTTTGATACTTAATAAGGGAGAAGAAAAGGGGTAAAAGAAAAAGGAAGATGTGGGCATCATTTAAGAAGGGAGGATGAGAATACAGAAAGGAAGGAAAAGAGAGACAATTATAAGGAACTATGTAAAGAAGGAAATTGTCGACTTGGATTTATTCACACCAATTGCCTTTCTCCAGAGTGAAGTGAATTGGATGGTATTGCATTGCTAATGAGTCCCTTCGTTTATAAAGGATGGGCTATGTTTGCAGAAGGAAGGCTGGGGCCTCTCATTGGGTCTGGAGTGGCCTGTTGTGTCTTGGAGTAGTCACAGGCCTGTATTTGCTCCTGCATGCAAAGGCCACCAGCTTTCAGAGAGACTCTCAGCCTGCTCCTGCAGTCCTGCCTGAAAGGCAGAGTTGCAAATTCTAGTGCTAAATGCAAAAGAGGCTTCTCCTTAAAACTCCTGGTTAGCCACTTTAGGCATAAGGTGAGTTATTTATTGTGAATTTGTGTCACTTCTTTGGGGAAGGTATCATTGCAAACTGTGAGAAAGGATGCATTTTTTTTTTTCCTTCTTGATCTAAGCCTCTACACTGGCACAACTAAAGGCAGTAGCAGGAGCCCAGATTTTGGAGTTGGGTGTTCAGTTTTAATTTTTGATAAGACCCTGCTAAAATGTAGTGGTTAATTTTATGACCAAGACTTTAGTTTATTTTTAAAAGATTTTGACTCTAGGGAGGAAAAAGAGCCCTTAACTGATGAGGCCCTAATTTTGACACGTGTAGTGACTGGACTGGCTTTTTTCTAACAGTGGTTTTTAGATCAGGGCTCTGGCTCTGGCGATGTGGTTGTTTGGGGAGAACATGAACCATGTTTAATCTTCTGTGGGGTGTTTGTTCAGTTGGTAAATGAGGCTGTCAGCTCTGGTCCGCATGCCAGCAAATGCATCTGATTTTCACATACAGCATTAGTAACATATATATTATTAAAAAAAAAAAAAAAAAAGCAAGTCCAAGTCTTTGAAATATTAGAGGCAAAAGTGATGTTTTTCGCTTTCTCTACATTTACTAAAATAAATATTGTGGTTACCATGTCTGCTGCTGGGAGGATTTGTGTAGGCAGAAATCTACCCCCCTTCCCACTTTTTTTTTTTTTTCATTCTCCAACCCAACCAAATACTTTTTTCTTTTGGTTACACTTAAGTCCAAATTTCTGGGTTTTGAGTTTAAGTAAATACTTAGACTAGGCAATTGAAATTTCCAGTGAGCTTTCATCACATTGATTTTGAGCTTTGTCAGAAGAAAAGGCAGGCTACTGCCTTTCTTCCTTTAACTGACTTTAGTTTTAAATTTGAATTAACATCAGGAGCCCCCCAGCTTCAGACTGTGATTTGCATAGTCTTTAGCAGGCAGGGTGGGGTTGGCTGAGCATGTCAGCAACCCAGGATGGTCAACAGGGGAGTAAAAGCAGCAGCCACCTTCCTTTTGAGCCGAGTTCTAGGACTGCAGGGAGTTGGGTCATGAGACCGGCTGTACACTAGCAACTCAGACAATTCTTAAGTGGGCTTAAGGTTTGTATGGAGATAATCTGATAATTTATTTTGTGAATCTGTGGTTGTATTTATGATAGTGATTGGCAGGATGGACTTGGGGTCATCTTCAGTCAACCTGACCATTTTGTAGTACCTTTGCCAAGTTGGAGAAAAATGTCTTTGCTCACATTTCTCTTGGCATCCAACATGGAGAAAACCGTTAATCAATATACTTAAAAAAAGAAATCCTTAACACAAGGAGTTCTTTTTCTCCTTTGAGCTGGATTAAAGCTCATACTGTGAAGTTATCAGGTCACCTGGCTCAGCTGTTTGTTTTTCATAAATTCTGCAATGCGTTTGAAAAATCATATTTTTCAGGCTACTTTGTATGAATGGAAGGTGACATTTCTATTTTGTCTGTTATAGGTTCACAGGATGAGACATGAGATACAAGGGCCTGCTGTTTCATTTAGAATTTAAAGGAGTAAGGAAGAAAGACCCCATTTAGGCTAAGCAATAGAAGTTGGGCCTGAAGATTTCTAGCTATGACACAGTTTCTGTCGGCATTCTAGGGGTCACCCCCATATTCTTCTGTTTAGACCTCTTCATGTTATCAGTAGAGAAGTGAAGTTCATAGGACTTCACGAGAATCCATTTGTGAAGATGATAATGATATAACCATATTGTATACTTTTTTAATCCTAGGAATAGGAACTGTGCTACATGCTTATTATCTCTAGACCTTAGGACAAACCTGCAAGGAAACTGTTATTATTCCCATTTTACAAAAATAAGAAAAATGAAACTCAGATTAGTAATTTGTCAGAAATCAACACAGATCTTTCTAGATCCAAAGCTCATGCCCTTTGCACTAAGCCCTCCTGTGTCTATTTAGATTACCGTTTAGTTGTAGGAAAATCATCGTGTGTTGTCAGTTCTTTGATTTGGGATCATATAGAAGAACTAGATCCTTGTCAGGGACTCAGAGAGACAGAAAAGTAGATCTATTTTTTTGAAAAAACTAATGGGAAAGAAAAAACCTCTTTTCTTTTTCACATATGTTTTTCTTTCCTACCTCATTCTCCCTTCTCCTTCTACTGCTTCAGTCCTAATTTTTTTAAAGGTTACCTTTCCGGAATCAAAATTCCATGTCAGGATTATCTAAAGGCAGGATATAATTTTAATGCTTATTCTTTGATTGCTGCCCTCTCATTTCTGGCCTCCACGAAAGGGATACTGTCAGAAGCCTGAGAGAATGGTACTTCTCTTTCATGGAGGCCATTTAATTTGACAAAGGGAAAACATGAAACTGAGAATTCTATTTAGAGTTCTGTCTGGTGGTAGCTGATCACTGAAATGGAGATGCCTTTTGCCAAAGCCGATTTTTGGCTACTCAGACCTAACTTGCAACAGGGAAAAGTAACCATGTATCTTAAAAAGCCATGATTCATTCTATATTTCTACCTGCACCCCATATCATCCTCCTGGGTCTTCATTGTTCTCTAAAACTTCCCCTTCAAAGACTTTACAGAGGCAAGTTATTCTTTGTGGACATGATCTCAAGTAATTCTTTGGACATATATAGATGAACAGTGCAGAAAGCTGTCTATGGGTTGAATATGCTATACACATTCCCCAACTGTAAGTCCAGATTCCATCCAGTATAGAGGTACGTTCATACTTAATCAAAGTAGCTAGCCTGGTTTCTCTACATAGTGGAAAGAGGAGCTGTTTGTTGCCTTGTGGAATTAACATGACCAAAGTTCCATGTTCTTTTGTTTTATTAGTGTATGAGAGTTTAGAGGATTCATGGCAGGGATCTTGCTTCTCTCAAAGTGGATATGGAAGGCCTGGGCCAGGGGTATACCACTGGGTTGTCGGGGTGATGTACCAGATCTCAACTGTACCACTTTGACACTGCTACCTAGGGTTCAAAAAAATGCTCTGGTTCTGTAGGTAGACACAGACTTTCCAGGGAAAGCATGGCTAACATTTTAGTGACTACCTCCAGTGTGCTGGGCACTGTGTTGCTAAATGCATTCCCATTCATCCTCACAGTCAATCATGTCAAGATGGTGTCATTGTTATTCCTTCTTCATAGTTGAAGAAGCAGGCTCAGAGTGTTTAACTTGTTCAAGGTCACATGACAAGCAAGTGGTAGACCTGGGATCTGAAGCTGTTTCCAAACACTGTGTTCTTTCTGTGATGTTTTGCTGCCTCATGGAATCCTAAGGCCGTAGAGGCATCTTGTTCAGTTTTCCACCCGATGTCAAGTAGAAATTTGACCTAAGTTAGTGCATTTGAAGTAAAAGGGCACATTGTGCTGCTGAAGGCAACACATCTTAGAACAGTTTATACCATCAGGAAGTTCTTACCTATTTTAAGTCTAAATCAGTTTCCCTGTAACTTCTACCCTTCCATTTGTCATGCTTCTAACTCTAGAGACCATAGAGAACAATTCCCTTTTCATTTGATAATCTTTCTGATATCCCAAGAATATTAGTCAAGGTTCATTTAGGAGACAGAAACCACATGATAATTTGAACAGGAAAAATTTAATCTAAAGAATTATTAACTAGTAACAGGATTTGCCTACTAAAGGGTAAAGAGAACTCTAAAGTTTACAGAAAATAAACTTGGGAGAGCCCCTTCCCCAGCTAGATCTGAGATTCACACCTTACTAATCACATCCACTGGATTAGTAAAGTTTACTGAGGTACCACAGGCCAAACTTGACAAGCAGGAAACCCAGTCGTGCCCTCATATACACACAGAATTCAACAGGAATCTGCCCCAGGAGTGTTATTGAACTTGCTGGGAAACTGGCTAGGGCTTTAGTGGAGCTCACCTGGAACTACCCACAGGGAGAATTCTGGCTGAGTTGCTGGTGGGGCATCCACATAACTTGCTGGGAAGCTGCCTGCAGGGGTGCTGTTAAATTCACTGGGAAGCCAGTTGAGGTGTGCTAGAACCTCCTGGGAAGCTGCCCCAGGGAAGAGGTGCTACTTACACTTGCTAGAGACAAGTGCCCCTGCCTGCCTGCCTGCTGGCCAGGCACTACTGGAGCAAGAAGTAAAAAAGGCATACCAGAACCAGGAAGAAAGCCACTCCCATGCACTGCACTGGCCCTTCAGTGCCCTGTACTGACACAGTGTGATGCCATGCCAGTTGGCAAAGAAGAGATGTTTACAGGGTCCAGTTCAGCTATCACTAACAGGGCAATGATGACTACAGTTGAAACTGAGAGGCAATAAAGTGATAAGTGGCACACTTAGTTTCTTTAAGCATTCTATAGAAAGCCTGGATACAGATGCCTGCACTGTCCTTGTTATTTCTTCTCAACTATTTTCTGGGCTTGTTGGTACTTCTTTTAGTGTTGTGGTACCCAAATCTGAACAGAGTCTAACTCAGCAGATTTCAGAGTGTAATCTGGGTACCCTGAGCATCCCTGAGATCCTTTCAGGAGATCCAGGACATGGAAATTATTTTCATAATCACTCTGAGTCATTATTTCTCTTTCCCACTTCTTTTATTCTCTCACAAATGTACAGTAGAGTTCTTCAGAATCTACAGGTCATGAGTGACATCGCTTCCCACAGCTAATGGAATGTGTGCTCATATATTTTCATGTTTTAAAGTGTCCTCAGTTTTAATTTCTAATATAGTAAATAGACAATGTGTTTGTGTGTGTGTGTATCCTATATAAACAAAATCTCTTTGGGATTTTCAGTAATTTTTAAGAGCATGAAGGGATTCTGGGACCAAAAGTTTTGAAAACCACTGGTCTGGTAGGTAGGGCTATAACCTCCTTCATTTTAGATGTTACAGTGCAGGGGTCCCCAACCCCGGGCCATGAACCCATAGCCATCTGTGGCCTGTTAGGAACCAAGCTGCACAGCAGGAGGTGAGTGGTGGGTACCACCTGAGTTCCGCCTCCTGTCAGATCAGTGGCAGCATTAGATTCTCACTCAAGCGAGAACCCTATTGTGAACTACTCATGCAAGGGATCTAGGTTGCATGCCCCTTATGATAATCTAATGCCGGATGATCTGAGGTGGAGTAGTTTCATCCTAAAACCATCCCCATCCCGCCTTCCCCTACATTCATGGAAAATTTTTCTTCCACAAAACTGGTCCCTGGTGCCAAAAAGTTTGAGGATGACTGTTATAATGTATTCATATTTTATAAGGATTTGGGAATGGTAGATGTATGACAGGGATTTTATTTATCTGAAATAGGGAGTGGGGATCAAGCAAGAATAAGGATGATTGCTGGAGAAAGTGATTGAACCTTACTAGTTTTGTTCCAGATCCAGAGAAACATGGGATTCTGAAGCTGCAGGTCCTTTTTGGTCTTTTAATGCTAAACAGACTTAGGTTCAAATACTAGCCTTATCATTTATTTTCTGTGTATCACTGGGCAAGTTAATTAACCTCTCTGAGCCATGAAAATACTAGTTTGTAAATAATTCCTGCCTCATAAGGTTGTCAGGAGGATTGAATGACAGTGCATCTGTAAAGCATCTCGCATATATTAGTTGCTTAACAAAGTTCCCTTTCTCCCTTTCCCTCTACTTATTCTTATCCTGAGAAGAATGGACTTGCTTAAGATCCCATAGATAATGCAGAAACCAGGCCTCCAGTCTTTCAGCCATGTGTTTATGCATTATTCCAAATATATTTTTCGATTATGTGCCAAGAATGAAACTATAACTGTTGATATTGATGAAAAGGCAGTGGCCCATAGGGTTATTTCTTTGGTCATGGATTTAGCCCTTCCCCAAACACACTTTTTGGAGCTGACCATTCTCTTTTAGGCTCTGTGCCACAGGTTTATTTTAAGACCGTGAATATCTTCCTTGACTACAGGGCCACTCACTTGCACAGGCCCCTTCCAAGACCCTGGGAGTGCCCCCAACAATGTGTTCTACAACCAGTTGTATTACAACTGTGCAGAAGTAAAACATTTTATCTGCAGTCAGTTAAGGCAGCTTTTCTCCTACTGACTTTCCCTCTATCATACTTCTTCTTCAATATGGTGACTTTGGAGTGGCCAGGAGCGCTTTGGGACTTCAAGACCCACAGAAATGAGATTTTTCTACAATTACATGATGGACTTTTTGAAAGCAGTATGATACCTAGCTTTCCTATTCTCATTTGACAAATGTGTAAAGAACAAACTGCCCTCTGAGATCTATGGACATGGGTACTGTACCAAAGAAGTATGAATTTCAGCTATGCTAAATGCAACATTTTAAAGCAAAGAACCTGTGGTTAAATTACTTCAGTTATTTCATAAAGTAGAATGGGAAAAAAATGTAAGGCAAGTCATGGGTTGGTGTTTCTTCAGTATACTAGAAAATCCCACATAATTGGACCTAGAAATTTGATATTTACTTTGTAAATTGGTCATGATGAGAAACCAAACCTAGTGAGTTGAGGGGAGGGGATAAAGTGCTGAGTTAAGGAAGCTACACTCATTCAATGAAACATACTTTGATGAGTGGTGGATTTTAGCGGCACCGAAAGCTGTTTGATTGCATGATGGAGGTGGGCATGTTGGGGACCTTTGGCACATGCACCGTATTTCCTAGCACAGCTGCAGGCAAGTTTTCAGCTAGGATATACTTATCTGAAAGTATTTTGCAGAGTATTTACCAGAGGTGGGTAGAGTTCTGATATTAAAGTCTTGATCCTGAGAATGAGGTTATGCAGACTTTATTTCTCTTCCTATCATTGTGACCTTGGTCGAGTCGTTGTGCTTCTCTGCCTCTCAATTGTGAGTTGAAGCCAATTTGTTCATTCTAGTTAGGACAGTATTGAGAATTAGTAGTGTTACAAGGATTTAGAGAGGATAAATATGTATGTATATAGTGTGTGTGTATATATGTTGTGTATATGTGTATGTGCAGTATACATATTTTTTATTATAATAAAGATGCATCTGTGAGAATCTCCCCTGGCATAGTTCTACCTTTGGATTTGATGAGAGCCGTGGATACAAGCTGATTCTTCCATCTCATTTGTGATGTCATGCTTTTACTACTTTATCTCCTCACAAAAGTTAGGAGAATAGTAAATACCTTTTCTGTTTTTCCAGATTCTCTCTGGCCCAAAATCCGGGTTCCATTAAAAGTTGTGAGGACTGCTGAAAACAAGTTAAGTAACCGTTTCTTCCCTTATGATGAAATCGAGACAGAAGCTGTTCTGGCCATTGATGATGATATCATTATGCTGACCTCTGATGAGCTGCAATTTGGTTATGAGGTAAGGAGGTTTTACACAGTGTGTTTATATGTTTAATATTACTTTCTATGACTGCTTGTCTTTCCTAAAAAAGAGTATTATATTTCCTTCTTAAATGTCAGAATTTCTAAAATCTTCCAGTAGAGTCCAAAAGGTGTGCCTTAGAGTGTGGGTTATGAAGCTGTTCTTTGAAGCACTAGAGAAACCCTATTCCAAAATGGCAACTGTGCCCTCCACTGGTTTTGGGAACGCCCAAGGAACGTCCCAGGGGACAATTTCAAAAGAGCATCTATAGCATTTAACAAGCACTTAATTGATGTCTCCTTGAATACCACTTCCCTTGATTCAAGCAGCTGGGCGCTGCAACAATAAAAACATCAATAAGTGAAGAAGCTGGCGACACTGACAAACAAAGCAGACCCTGTTGATGGCTTTCTTTCTGAGTTTTAAGTGGAGAGGCTGGCTGCCTGTCTTTAGGGAGAAACATTCCCTATCACTGTTTATTCAGTGAGGCTGATGGATTAGGCTGGGTTCAAGGGTTAAGTATGGAGACCAGTAAAGGTCTCCCCAGGGGAAAGTGCCAGAGTCCAGGCCTGGTGAAAAGCAATAGGAATTGATGGGCCCTGTCAGGGTGTACGTGAGATGCATGATGACAACAGGCGGAGGCTTGCGGCTGCGGGTAAAGGTGGTATCAGACTTAAGCACGCAGAGTGTTCAAGTCATTTAGCTATAGCTGGCTCAGGGGAAACGGGAGCAAGGTAACCATTTTCTTTAGCTAACTTAGGATTTGTTGAATTTGGGGTTCTTAAATCATAAATTTTTTTGAATGAAGCTATATTTAGTACATGTATTTATTATAGAAATGCATTTTTAAACACTTAAATTGAAGGTGGATTTTAAGGGAAAAGAAAAGGAATCCACTCCCCCTGACACTATCACCACCACCAAAAATTAAAAGCTCAAGTTTTCCCAGGTTTTTTAAAAAATGTAGCTTCATTTGAGTGTAAAAGAAATTGTTATGAAATAGATTGATGTGCAATGCCCGGGATGATGTAGTTATTGGCCAATGAAAGGCATGAGAGTAGCTAATAAAACATACATTCATCTTTTTGGATTTATTTTTATTCATAGGAGATGACTTTTACAGCATAGTGTCTAGGGTGTTGGATGATATTTAGTATACTATTATTTCCATTTTTAAAACAAATTGCCTACTTGTTTTTCTAGCCAAGTAATGGCAAAAAGACTAATTTTTTTTTTTTTTTTTTTTTTTTTTTTGGTGAGTGATTTCTCTCTTCATTGCATATAATGGCTTCAAATGCTACCCATGTGTTTATTTTTTTGGCAAAAGAGAGGTGGAGAAAAGGAATGTTCAAAACGACGTGACCAAGATGGACAGAGGGCTGTCTCTTAAGTATTTTCAGTTGGTGTAAAGGAAGACTACTAAAAGAAGGGTGGGCTAAATGTATTCCTATGATTTCTTTCAACCTTGAGTTTGTTTTAAGCAACTAAGAATATGTTAACACGAGGAAGTTTTGCAGCACTTAAAGGGACTGAGCTCGAATCTTTACCTCTTTCCTCTGATTACTTGTGTTTGATTCCATGTTACCGCTAAAGAAATAATTATTAGAAGAGTGAAATCAGGAAGCTTTCTTATCTCTGTTAGTCAGACTATCCAGATGCTATGGAAGGAACAACTTTGATAACAACCTTGTATATACAACTTACTATGTTCCTGTCAACGTCCCGAGTGTTTCCATACATTACTTATGATCTTGGCCCAGGCATGCAAAGCAGGTATGTTTTTCTCATTCTGTGCTGAGACTAAGTAAGGTTAGATAACTTGCCTATAGTCACATAGCTAATAAGTGGAAGAATTGGGATTTAAATCCGAATTTTTCTGACACTGTGCTGCCTTCCCTGAGGATTTTACTGTGAGTGACATTTGCCAGAGATCAGTGGTCCTCAGAAGTAGTACTTATAGCCATCAGCGTATCATTTGCCTGTCACAAAATTATTTTGACTCTAAGGCAAACAAATACATTTTTTAGGTACCCCTACCATTGGTGCTTTAGGGCCTCTGTGCCCAAATTCCTGCTCTATCACTGACCAATTTATGATGATTGACAGGTTATTTAATCTCTCTGGATCATAGTTCATTCTTATGTAAAATGGTAATGACAATATCTACTTCATGAGGTTATTATTTGCATTGGATGAAATTACACAGTGCCTCCCACATGGAAAGTGGGATTCCCCAGTCCAGGTTGGGTTCAGAGCACTCTGTACCTCTTTGTGAGCAAATAATGGTGAACTGTGTTATTTATTGTCTTTTTTTTCCTTTTAGAATGTAAGCACCAAAAGGCAGTAAGTACACTTCCTGTGTGATGGACAGTAGATTTTACACTTTACAGATGCCATGTTAGCTGCTGCTGCTGTTATCATTATGACTACTGCTATTTTCATTATTCCATTCATGATTCTACTATGATTCATGAATGAGATTGTTGTTTTCATTATTCAGAAGGAACATTTCTATCTTGAAGAAGGGACTCAGTTTAGTGTTGAATCAAGAGACAAAAGATCATGATGCTCCTAAATCCTGCTTTTTATGCCGAAGCCTAGGATTTTCATGCAGGAATTGGGAGCAGGCTTGATTGATTAAGGGAATAAATAAGTAAATATTTGCATCCTAGGGGAGTTATATTGGATCCCAGAACTACTATTTTGTGGTGTTATCACAGTCCCTTGGGATTATATCTGTCTTGTTAATCTCTGCTCATCCTTCAACACTCAGCTTGGCTGTTGCTATCTCAAAGAATCTTTCAGAGAGTCCTCAGTCAGGTTGGGTTCAGAGCACTCTGTACCTCTTTGTGAGCAAATAATTGTGAACTATGTTGTTATAGTGTCTTTTTTTTCCTTCTAGAATGTAAGCACCAAAGAGCAGGAACCATGGCTGTCTTATTCATTGCTATGCCCTCTGTGCCTAACCCAGTTCATTGCATTCAGTAGTTAATTCAGTAACATTTGATGAATGAATAAATCTCCCTTACCAACACACATATGAAAGATATAGAAAAGATTATTCTGGCCTATATGCCCTTCCACTTTACTGTGATCCATAATCTGGTTACATCCATTTTGGAAAGCAGTTTGGAGTCTAAAATGTTAAACATACCTCTACCATATGACCAGCCATTCTTCCCATGGGGATTTACCCTAGAGAAATGACAACATATGTCTGCACAAATATTTGTACGCTAACATTCAAAGCAGCTTTTATTTGTAATAGGCAAAAATTGGAGAAAATAAAACAATGTCTATCAACAGTTGACGGGATAAACATTGTGATACATCCATAGAGTAGAATATGGCTCAGTAATAAGTAAGAAGTAACTATTGATACATGCGACAACATGGACAGTTTTCAAAGTAATTATGCTAAGTTAATGAAGCAGGATGAAAAAGAGAACATACTTTATGATTCCATATATATAAAATTCTGGAAAGTGCAAACTAACCCTAGAGATAGAAAGATCAGTGCTTGCCTGGAAGGTAAGTGGGGAGGGTCAGGCTGTAAAGGGCAGGAGGGACAAATAACAGGGGTACAAAAAACTTTTAGGGGAAATGGATATGTTCATTATTTTAATTGGGGTAATGGTTTTACTGGTGTATACAGATGCCAAAACGTGTCAAATTATACACTTTAAATAAATTATTTATTGTATATCAACTATATTTCCAAAAAGCCACAAGAAATGTTACTTATACTCTAGCAGTAGCATAAAAACTGAAATACTTGAAAAATACAACAAAATGTGTGCCAGATATGTTTAGTGAAACCTAAAAAATGTTGTCGAGAGAAATTGAAGAACAACTTCATAATTGGAAAGATATACCATGCTTGTGGATCCAAAGACTCAGTATTGTTACCATGTAAATTCTCCCCAAATTGTATAGATTCAAAACAATCCAATCAAAATCCCAGAAGGCTTTTTGTTATTGAAATTGATGAGCTAAAATTGAAATGGAAACACATCAGACCTGAAAAAGCCAGAGCAATTTTTTAAAAGAAGAACAAAATTGCAGGACTTACACTCCTTATTTTCAAACTTGCTATAAAGCTACAGTAATCAAGACACGGTGGTATTGGTATAAATTTAGGTATATAGGACAATGAAACAGAATAAAGAGTTTAGAAATGGACCACACATGTATGGCCTTGTACACTGTTGGTGGGAATGTAAATTGATACAGCCATTTTGGAAAAGAGTATGGAGGTTCCTCAAAAAACTAAAAATAGAACTGCCAGATGATCCAGCAACCCCACTTCTGGGTATATATCCAAAGGAATTGAAATCAGTATATTGAAGAGATAGCTGCACTCTCATATTCATTGCAGCATTGTTCATTATAGTCAAGATATGGAATCAACCTAAGTATCCATAAACAGATGAGTGGATAAAGAAAACGTGATGCATATGTACAATGGAATACTATGCAGCTGAAAAAATAATGAAATTTTGTCATTTGTGACAACATGGATGAATCTAGAGGACATTATGCTATCTAGAGGGCAGGTACAAAAAGACAAACATTGTATTATCTCACTAAATGTAGAATCTAAAAGTCTGGCCTCATAGAAGTAGAGAGTAGAATGGTGGTTACCACAGGTTGGAGAGAAAGGCAGGTAAAGGGGAAATATTGGTCAAAAGGTATAAAGTTTCAGTTAGACAGGAGGAATAGTTCTGGTGATCTATTCACAGTAAGGTGGCTATAGTTAATAATAACGTATGTTATATTTCAATATTGCTAAAAGAGTGGATTTTAAATGTTTCCACCACAAAGAAATAAGTATGCAAGGTGATGGATTAGTCTGATTTGCTCTTCTACAATGTAAATGTGTATGGATCTATCACATTGTACCCCACAAATATATACAATTATTACTTGTCAATAAGAATAACATTTTTTTAAAAGCTGAAAGAGAATAGGATTAAACAGAGGGGGAAAGGTGGACTGAGCAAAAATTACTGCTTGAAACATTTTTTAAAAGATGATATAGGCTGGGCATGGTGGCTCACACCTGTAATCCCAGCACTTTGGGAGGCTGAGGCAGGTGGATCATGAGGTCAGGAATTTGAGACCAGTCTGGCCAACGTAATGAAACCCCATCTCCACTAAAAATACAAAAAATTAGCCGGGTGTGGTGGTGTGAGCCTGTAATCCCAGCTACTCAAGAGGCTGAGGCAGGAGAATCACATGAATCTAGGAGGCAGAGGTTGCCATGAGCCGAGATCACACCATTGCACTACAGCCCGGGCGACAGTGCGAGACTCTGTCTCAAACAAAAAAATAAAAATAAAAATAAATAAATAGATAAATAAAGGATGATATAGAGGTACAAGATAACACACAAAAAAAGTCCTCAACATCATAGTCGTTACAACAGTTTTAAAATAAAAGCACAGTGAGTTACCACTATATCTCCACTAGAATGGCTATAAGTAAAATTAAAAAGAATGACAATACTGAGTATTGGTGAGGCTGTGGAGCAACTTGAACTCATACATTACTGGTGAAAATGTGAACTGGTACAACCAATTTAGAAAACAGTTCGGCATATAAAACATTTTTTTATATGACCCAGCTTCCAAAAGAAATATGTGCAGACATATGTCTGCATAAAGACTTATAAGATCCCTAAACTAGAAACATCAGCTGGTAATGGATAAACAGAATGTGGAGTATCTATACAGGGGAGTACTACACAGCAATAGAAAGAAAGAAATGGATACATGCAGCAACATGGATAAATCTCAGAAGTGTTATGCTAAGTGAACAAAGTCAGATATAGGAGGCTACTGACTGTATGACTCCATGTATATGAAATTCTAGAGTAGAAAAAACTACATTGCCAGGCCTGGGGGATGGGATTGACCACAAAAAAGCAAGAAGGAGCTTTTCAGGTGATGGAAATGTTTTATATTATGATATGGTGGTGGTTATATCATTATATACACTTGTCAACACTCAATGAATTATACCTTTAAAACTGATAGTTTTTATTGTAAGTAAACTCTATTTCAAAACTTGAAAAAAAATTGTAGGATGCAGCTAAAGCGGTGCTGATGGGAAAATTATAGCATTAAATGCTTATATTATAAAAAGAAGAAAAGTCTAAAAACAGTGACCAAAAGTTCATTCCATCTTAAGAACCTAGAAAAAGAAGAGTAAATTAAACTCAAAGCAAGTAGAAGGAAGAAAGCAAGTTAAATGCTAAATTAGTGAAGTAGAAAACAGACCAACAGAGAAAATGTACAGATCCAGCGTCTCATAGCAATACTCAGAATGTTCCAAAATTACTCATCATAACAGAAACCAGGCAAATTGCAACTTCAATGAGAAAAGATAATTAACAGATGCCAACAAGATGACACAGACGTTGGAATTATCTGATAAAGATTTTTTAAAAGGTTATCATAAAAAAAGGCTCTAATAAGCAATTATGAGTACTGTTAAAACAAATGGAAAACAGAAAGTTTCAGTAAAAAGATATAAAGAAGAGCTAAATGGAAATTTCAAAACTGATTACAATACCTAAAATTGAAAACTCACTGGATGGGCTCAATAGGAGAATGGAGATAACAAGAAAAAACTGGAGAACTTGAAGATAAATCAATAGGAATTCTCCAGTGTGAACAACAGAGAAGAAATAGATTGGCGAAAAATGAACAGAGCTTCAGAGACTTGTGGGACAATCACAAAAGATATAATATTTGTGTCATTAGAATTTTAGAAGAAGAGAAAGAATGTAGGACTGAAGAAATATTTGAAGAAATAATGGCTAAAAAGGTCCCAAGTTAGCAAGAGACATAAATGTACAGACTCAAGAAGCTGAACCAACCACAAACACCCAAAGAATAAATAGTATAAATTTACATAAATTGTGTAACCTGAATAAATTGTAGCAATACTTCTTATTTCAAATAGTAATTCGAAAAGAGGAAAAATAAACTGGTTTATATATCCAAATATATATACATAAGGAAAGGAGAAAATATGCATAGGTGCCACATTCTTTGCTTCTGTTGCTTGATCTCCAGACCATAGGTGATATTTGTAACTTTCTTCTTCTTTTTTTTTTTTTGAGATGGAGTCTCGCTCTGTCGCCCAGGCTGTAGTGTAGTGGCGCAATCTCGGCTCACTGCAAGCTCCCCGTCCTGGGTTCATGCCATTCTCCTGCCTCAGCCTCTCCGAGTAGCTGGGACTACAGGCGCCAGCCACCACGCCCAGCTAATTTTTTGTATTTTTAGTAGAGATGGGGTTTAACCGTGTTAGCCAGGATGGTCTCGATCTCCTGACCTCGTGAGCCGCCCGCCTCAGCCTCCCAAAGTGCTGGGACTACAAGCGTGAGCCACCGTGCCCAGCCGTAACTTTCTTCTTCTATCCATTCCATGTTCCCTTTATTCCCAACCAGCAGCCTTGCATATTTACTACAGACTCAATTTCTTTAATGTCTCTAATACTATTCAGATTTTCTTCTTGTGTTGGTTTTGATAAATTGTATTTTCCAAGGAATTTGTTCATTTTATCTAAATTACAAAATGTATTGGTATAAAGTCATTCGTAATATTCTCTTGTTGTTTAAAGCCTGTAAGATTTGGAATGATGTACTCTTTTTCGTTCCTGATACTGGCAATTTTTGTTTTATCTCTTTCATGATGAATCTTGTTGGAGGTTTATCCATAATCTTTTCAAAGAATTGAATTTTTTTTTTTTTTTTTAAAGACAGAGGGTCTCACTCTGTCACCTAGGCTGGTGTGCAGAGGTGCAATTGTAGCTAACAGTAACTTCAAACTCCTGGGCTCAAGTGATTCTCCCACCTCAGTCTCCGCAGTTGCTAGAACTACAGAATTGTCCCACTATGGCTAATTTTTTTTTTTTTTTTTTGGCTAATTTTTTTTGCGGGGGGAGCGGTAGACAAGCTCCTGCTATGTTGTTGTGGGCTGATCTTGAACTCCTGGTTTCAAGCAATCCTCCTGCCTCAACCTCCCAAAGCACTGGGGTTACAGGCATAAGCCACTGCACCTGGCCTCAACTTTTGAGTTTTGTTGATTTTTCTGTTGTGCTTTTTTTGTATTTAATTACTACTCCTTGATTAATTTCTTTCTCTCCTTTGATGAATTTAAGTTGCTGTTGTTCTCTAGCCTTTTGACTTGATAGATCAGGTCATTGATTTCAATATTTGTTTTTCTAATATAAGCATATAAAGCTATAAATTACTCTTCAATTGCTGCCTTAGGTGCATTTCCAAATTTTGATGTGTCATATTTCTATTTAAGCTCAAAATATTTTCTGATTTCCATTGTATTATCTTGTTTGACATATAGTTATATAAAAGTACATTGCTTACTTTTGTCAGATTTTTAAGTTAATAGTTTTTTTATGGATTTCTGGTTTGATTCTACTGTGGTCAGAAAATATACTCTACGATTTTATTATTTTAGAATTTATTGAAACTATATGGCCCCATAAAAGGTCTATTTTGGTAAATGTTCTATGTGTGATTAAAAAGAGGGCACATCTGCACCTGTGGATTTAATGTTCTTACTAGGCCAGTTAGGTAATTCTGGCTACCTCAGCACCTTTAGCATAATCGAAATATCCCCTTGCTTGTTCTCTGAAATAAGCATCTCTATTTCTTTTTTCTGTAGCCTTTATCATTTCTGTAACAGTTAAATTCATTATCCTACTTAAAATTAAACATAGTTTAAATACAGTATTTACTATATGAGAATCAAAGAGAAATCATGCAGCAGACCTTTTTAGCTGTTGCCCCAAAGAATTTTTAAGAGGCCTGGAGAGACAGGAGTCTTCCATTTGGGAATTTTTAAGAAAAGGAAGCCAGCAATCCCCCAGCATTTAGAGTGGTTTTACTAGGTCTGCTTGGATACAGAAGAATAGACCAAGTGACTTCCTGAGATCCCTTTGGTTGTAATGATTCTAAGCCATCAGAAGTACAGGCAGATCTGTAAGGTGTGATTCCGTATGGAAAAGTACCAAACTTCAATGCATAAAAAATGTCAGATTCCTTCACTTTCTTGTGGAACACAGAGAGATTGCATGTGTTAAGATAAGGGTATATTTGCAGGTGATAGCCAATAGCATGTTGAAATTGAAGAAAGAAAACAAGAAATTATTTTAATGGAGGAGAGAGAGCTGAATATGGTGAACCAGATCTTATTTCATTCAGGATTCTAGTGACGCCTGTACTGAGGAATAACATGCAGATTCAAGCCCTAGACTTCCAGCATGTTTTTCACAAATGCAAAGGCATCCTAAGGCAGTGCTTATGTTAAAGGGTTGGAAGAATTGATTCACAGAGACCATTTTAAAGCAACTGGCGCCAGGTCTTGCTAAAGGAACATAAAACAGTGATTAAAGGCCAGTTCACAGATTGCACACTTCCGAGAGCTATGAGAGAAACTTGGGCCTAGTGTAAGAGGGAAGAGATGTAAGATAAATGATGAGGGAGATCTACCTGGATATTAGCTTGAAAATTGATAGTGAACTCTAGAATCACTCTCCAGGAGGAAGTTATTAGAGCCACAACAGTCCTTTCTCCTTCCTTTGTCAAATCATTGCACAAATAGATGATGCCAATGCACTATATCAGGATACACAGACAAGGCTGCGGCACACTAGATGTGACCCACCCGAGGCCTCACTACTGATGGGTGAGGATTAGCTCTTTACATGATCATTACCCATTCATAGCACCCCAGTCAGAAAGCTCTGTTTAAAAGAAACACAGTGTCAGAATGTGAAGATCTTAGGATCATCCTGTCACTTCAGGCTTTATTGCTGAGAAAACTGAAGTGCACAGAGGTTAAGTTACTTCTTTGGGGTGTTAAATGTACATTGAATATAACCCTTAAAGGCACACCATAGCAAGTTCTTGGGAATGAAAGGCTAGACCATGTAGGAAAGCCTGTTTTCTTCCAGTGTCTGTGACTTGAGCACACAGACATTTGGACCAAATACCGGGTATCATTATTTATTTAATTGGAAGAAAACAGAGGGGTTATTTGTGTGTTTATATGGGTCGTATTTCCTGTTGGAAGGCAAAGGGCTTTGGGAAATGTTCCATTCTCTCTCCAGCCCTGAAATCAGGAGCTAGGAATGATCTTCTCTGGCCCTGCGTGTTTCTGACTTGTTTGACAAGCTCTAGTGAGCTACCAGATGTGGAAATTCTTTTCAGCCTGGGATAATTTATTTATCTGTTTATGTATTTTACTAGGAAAGTATCTATTGAGTTCTTGATACTCATTTGCGAGGGACTCTTAGGGGAACAGTAGCAGTGTATAGTGTTACTTGAATGTTTGATTTTTTTTTCCAAGTCTGTCTGCTTTTATTTCAGATCTGAGAGCTGGGAAATAAAAAGCAACTTATTCCTCCTCCCCTCCTCCATCTTTGAGAGAGACAGTTTAAAACATGTGGCAGAAAATGAGCCATGGAGACTTGGCTGAATGTATGAATCTGTGAATTTATTTTTTCTTTCATTCTTTGATCCTCATTTCCAACCATAAAAATTACTAGTAGCACTTAAGCGTTGAACATTTTCACCTGAGAGACGTGAAATGCTCTTGGCTAAGAATATTCATTATAAAGTCAGTGAATGAATTCCTATTCATGTGAGAATAGGAGTTCACCAGAGCAACTGTGTGTTGTTAGGCACACAAAATATTGATGCTCTCCCTTTTACAACCTGGGTATCTTGTAGGTGGTAGCACTGGTAGAACCTCCTGGGTGCTAATACATTGTGAGAATTTATTTGTATTACTTTGTTCACAACTTCCCAAGGTAATAACAAGTACATACACTCAAAGAACCATGGAAGACCACAAAATAGCATGGAATGCCCCAGTTTTTTCATGAGAACATAAAACTATCTTTGAGTGGGGTTTCCTGATGCAGGAAGCACCAAGAAGAAAGACACCAAAGGAGAATGAGCTTGGTGTGTGTGGTAGCACAGGGGAACCATCAGCATATCGATGTGGCAGAGTAGGAATTTGGTTTTGGTGAGCAGTGGAAGCTAGGCTGCTTAGGTTAATAGAGAGCCAGCGGAGGTGCAGGCTAAGAGGTCAACTGAAAAGTTTAAAGTGACAGGCAGAAAAGAGGTGTTGTAGGTTTTTAGAGAAGTATATGGTAAAAGCCATCAGATCACAGGATGACTTAGAGGTTGCAGAGACTGGAGATTGTGGTAGTGGAAAATCTATAGACTTAGTGTTTGAATGGATTGAAGAACCAAGGAGAAGGAAAAGACTAGCTTACTCCATAGCTCAGATTTAATTAGTGATGAGGGGGCCTCACTAATTGGAGAATTCCAAAGCTGAGATACTGTATAATGTTTATATTTTAAACAGAATTAGTAAAACTTATGGCTATCTATATGTGTATTCAAGGAGAGTAAGAGAGATTATAGAATCTGCAATTCTTTTTTTTTTTTTTGAGATGGAGTCTCACTCTGTTGTCCAGGCTGGAATGCAGTGGCACAGTCTTGGCTCACTGCAACCTCCGCCTCCTGGGTTCAAGTGATTCTCCTGCCCCAGCCTCCCGAGTAGCTAGGATTACAGGAACCTGCCACCATGCCCAGCTGATTTTTTTGTATTTTTGCTAGAGATGGGGTTTTCACCATGTTGGCCAGGCTGGTCTTAAACTCCTGACCTTAGGTGATCCACCCGCCTCGGCCTCCCAAAGTGCTGGGACTACAGGTGTGAACCACTGCACCTGGCCTAGAATCTGCAATTCTAAATAAATGATCCCACTTTTTCTCTTCTCACTACAACAACTGAAAAATAGAAATGACGTATCCTAGAATTAGACTTCATAACCTCCTTTAAAAGCTAGTAGATGACTGAGTGCAGTGACCCATTCCTGTAATTCCCACACTTTGGGAACCCCAGGTGAGAGAATGGCTTGAGGCCAGGAGTTCAAGACCAGCCTGAACAACATAGTGAGACCTCATCTCTACTAAAAATTAAAAAAAAAAAAAAAATTAACCAAGTGTGGTGGCACTCACCTGTAGTCCCAGCTACTCAGGAGGCTGAGTGAGGTGGGAGAATCACTTGAGTCTAGGATCGTGCCACTGCACTCCAGCCTGGGCAACAAAGTGAGACCCTGTCTCAAAAAAATAAATAATTAAAAATAAAAATGCAAAACAAGTCTTGGACATGCTTCTGACAGGCTTGTGCTTATGATCCTTCTGATAAGAAATTAACTGCTTACCTCCCTAGATTTACACCCCAGAATCCTAAATGTGAAAATGTGCCTCAGGCTGTTGGGAATCCAGGAGGGTCTCTGCAGAAGGGTTTTTCTTTATGGCACATGGAACCTCCTATCTCATCTTGCCATGGATGGGCTCTAGGAAAGGCTCACCCTTTGAGTTCATCTTGGACAGAGAGAAACTCGGTTATTACTTACATAGCTGAGGCTGATAAAAAAGGGGGCATCCCTAACAGAGGAACCATAAAACAAAGTACATACCTGCAGTGCATCCACTTCTAATAAATATACTTATTGAAAGTATTTCAACTTTCAGTGGGAACCAGCACCTTAGATTTTCATTCCTTGACCTCTTGTGTGACTCAGATCGTCGAGCCTAAGTCTGACCTAGTGATGACTGGGAAGATTAGGAATTGAAGTCTTTCTTTCTCTTATCTGGATGGTGGCCTGTATCCAGAGTGCAGTGTGGATCCAGTCTAGGAGTCAGCTTGCACGGCTGCTGGTGTGCTGCTGGTGCTGGAATTCACAGTGAGCCAGGCCTGGTTTTGGTGTGCACAAGGTCAAACCTTGCCAGAGCTGCACTGGATCAACTTTTGTGCTAGGTCTGACACTAAAGCTTTACAGTGTAACTAGGACCAGTTTGCCAAAGTTGAGCTTTTAGAAAACTATAATTTTTTTATGCTTGTTGTGTACCCTGTTCTTTAAGTTGATGGGTGTGAGCTCTCTTTGAGCCTTGTGTATATATCTGAGTAAGCAACAGTTCCCCCGAGTACCTTTCCTTAGCCTGGCCATAATGTCAGTACAGTATTGAAAAGAGCATATCTCTGTCTGTTACCTCCATTTTTCACTTTTTGGACGTACCTGAAGGGTTGCCATTATAGAGACTATTGTCTTTAGAAGAGAATGGGCCACAAACAGCTCATTTCTGTGAGTGTTCCCACCTGTCAGGTACAGTTAGAGCTTCCCAAAAGAGACAAATGGAAGACTGTGGTCAGAGGTGAGTCATTTTTTCTTAGAGGATCATCTCCCTGGAGTATTTTTCACATTGCTTCAGGCTCCCTGTTTTTCAGCCTGTAGGAGAACTAAATAATCTATTAGGTCTGTCCTATCTCCAGCTTGCATTGATTTACACCCCCAAGACTCACAGGGACCTGGAGAGAAAATAGTTCATATGTGCCACGGCTGCAGCAAGTGCTGCTGAAAGAAGATCCCAAGTAGTGGGCCAGAAGCCCAGGGAGGTGCTGAGGGAAGCCGCAGTAAAGCCTGACCTCTCAGAGCTTCTCTAAAGCACCCAGTCCCCATTGGAGAACAAGTCAAACAAATGTTAAGGGAAGGAAATCAAATATGTTTGCTGAACATTGAAATAACATCTGATCATTGAAAAAAAGCACCTAGTTGGGAATTACAAGAGAGTGGCACTTTTTTCTTCCCCACTGAGCAAATTAAAACAGCAAGTTCAGAATTTGTTTATATAGCCATTAATGAAACATCCAATGTAGGACTAGCAGCCTCCCTGCCCCACAGAGGAGGGCACATACTGCTTGCTGGCACATCTGCCCGTCTGAGGGTCTCTCCTCCTCGAAGACCCCCATTCCAAATAAGCCCATTCCATTGGTTTTAGTATGTGCCAAGCAGCCCTCGTGAGGAAAGAGCCCTGCAGACCTTTCCATGGCCAGCGCTGTGTGTTCTGCACCCTCACCTCACCCCAGGATCTTTCCTGTCTGCAGCACCATGGAGGCCACCTGGTTTCATATCTCTGCTTCCAAACTAGTGCTCATAATATGAGATCGTTATTTTAAAGAGGTGTTGGTACATTTGATGGTTTAAAGAATATGTTCTTTCCCTCCCCCTGTTCAAAAGGAGATATCTGCAATGATATTCCAACCCTGAAAGGATCCATATGTTTGAGGGTTATTGTTCTAAAAGCTGCCTGCTGTCTCATTGGGATTGATTACAGGGGAGCTTTGGCTGCTTCAGGAATTCAGAGCTTCAGAATTTGGCTTATGGTTTGGGGATGTGGGGAATTTGTCTTCATGGGCTGTTTATCTGCCTTAATTGTGATAGAGATGCTCCAAGGAGATGTGTGGGCAGGACCGGGCCCAGGGCCAGGGTAAATCAGAGCAGCCCCAGGCCTGAACTCCCCAGTTCACTCAAGACAGCAGTGTATGTAGCTTTCGGAGGAAAGCTCTATCATTTCTCCTGAATATGAAGCTGCACCCGTTCATTGTAAAATTATACAACTGCCTGCAAAATCATGAGTTTCAGGCAGTGGTTGGTGATTGCTATTGCATTAGACATAGTGATTCCTCATTTGGGGAGAATAAAGAGAAAGAAAACTTGAAGGATCAGAGTAGTCCCAGACCTTGGAAATGTCACAACTGTGAAACAAGTCTCTAGAAAGCAAGATAAACTAATCAGTGTGATATTTACAGCTCATCTCTCAGATCATATTTATTTCTTGGTGCATGAAAATTGGTTCCTAGGGTTCACATTAATCATGATGAAATATATTTGCTACTGTCTGTTGGCTGGTTTAGATCAAGAGTTGGCAACCATTACTAGTAATATTTCTAGGTTCCCAACCAGCCTTTAGGCTGAAGATTTGAGGGGTTGGGTGGAGGTCATGACCACATGTTGACACTCTGTGCTTGGAGAGGGAAGGAAGAAACTGACTTCTCACAACCACCGCCACTAAATACATCCACAGCAGAAATCTGGGCTTGATTGAAAGCCTCTTCTCCAGTGTGGTCCATTCATGCAAGAATTGTATCTGCCTTGTTTACCACTGTATGCCTAAATGCTTGACACATAGTAGATGCTCAATAAATATTTATTGAATTGAATGTGTTTGGACATTGAATTTATATATACTTCCTGTCAGTAGAATTGTAAGGGGTTGTTCAAAGTATGATGATTCCATATTCCATATTCAGTGGAAAAGTCCTGGTCTTTTCCTTGCTGACTTTTTCAACAAATGGTACTGAAAGATTGGACATCCATGGGCAAAAATTTAACCTTGGCCTGGACCTCACACTTTATGCAAAAATTAACTGAAAGTGAATCAGATTTAAATGTAAAACATGAAACCATAAAACTTTTAGGAAAAAAGGAGAAAGTCTTCAGACTCTAGAGCTAGGCAAAGAGTTCTTAGATCTGACACCAAAAGCATGATCCATAAAAAAAAAATTGACCAATGAGACCTCATCAAAATGTAAAACTTTTGCTCTGTCAAAGACCTTGTGAAGAGGACAAAAAGACAAGCTATATACTTGGAGATAATATTTGCAAACCACATATCCAACAAAGGGCTAAACATCTAGAATATGTTTTTTAAAACTCTCAAAACTCAATGAAAAAACAAATAATCCAGTTAGAAAATGGGCAAAGGCCATGAACAGACCTTGCACTGAGGAGGATATACAGGTGGCAAATAAGATGTTCAGCATCATTAACTATTATGGAAATGCAAAATAAAACTGCAATGAGATATCATTACACACCTATAAGAATGGCTAAAGTTAACCAAAAAAATACAAACAGCAAATGCCAGTGAGAATACAGAAAAACCGGACCACTCATATATTGTTTTTGGAAATGTAAAATGGTATAGCCACTCTGAAAAATAGTTTTGGTAGTTTCTTATAAAATTAAACATGCAACTACCATAGGACTCAGCAATTACACATTTGGGCATTTATCCCAGAAGATTGATAATTTATGCTCACATGAAAACCTATATGTGAATGTTTGTAGCAGCTTTATTTGTAACTGCCAAAACCTGAAATCAGCCCAGGCATTCTTCAGTGGATAAATGGTTAAGCAGACTATGGCACATGCATACCATGGTATATTATTCATCCATAAAAAGGAACAAACTACTGATACACACAACAGCTTGGATGATTCTCCAGGGAATTATGCTGAGTGAAAAAAGCCAGTCCAAAAAGGTTACATACTGTGTGATTCCATTTATATAACTTCGTTGAAATGACAAAATTGTAGAAATGGAGGACAGATGGGTGCTTGCCAGGAGTCAGGGATAGGGAGGGAGACAGTTGTGTGTCTTTTTTTTTTTTTTTTTTTTTTTTTTTTGTGACGGAGTCTCGCTCTGTTGCCCAGGCGACAGAGTGCAGTGACGTGATCTCTGCTTACTGCAAGCTGCGCCTCCCG
Organism: Pongo pygmaeus; assembly: GCF_028885625.2. Classification (NCBI taxonomy): domain Eukaryota; kingdom Metazoa; phylum Chordata; class Mammalia; order Primates; family Hominidae; genus Pongo; species Pongo pygmaeus. The sequence goes on along the minus strand of NC_072382.2, from coordinate 22,977,423 downwards.
GGTTCACACCATTCCCCTGCCTCAGCTTCCCTAGTAGCTGGGACTACAGGCGCCTGCCACTAGGCCCGGCTAATTTTTTTGAATTTTCAGTAGAGACGGGGTTTCACCGTGTTACCCAGGATAGTCTCGATCTCTTGACCTCGTGATCCACCCGCCTTGGCCTCCCAAAGTGCTAGGATTACAGGCGTGAGCCACTGCACCTGGCCCAACAGTTGTGTCTTAAAAGTTCAACAGGAGGGACCCTTATGGCTGTGGAAATGCTCTGTACCTTGATTCTGTCAATGCCAATATCATGTTGTGATGTCATACTATAGTTTTGCAAGATGTTGGGGGAAACTGGGTAAAGCGTATACAGGCTCTCTGCATTCTTTCTTACAACTACATGTGAATCTATAATTATCTCAAACTAAAATGTTTAATTTAAAAAATATTGGGAGCTTAGTATCTGTGAGTCAGATGCATAATGAATTAATAAAATAAGAACACTCAAATCTCTCCATCCCTAAACTTGTATGACTTTAGCTTGATGTTGGATTGCCTTTTCTGAATCTTAATATCAAAATTAAGATTTTAAAGCTAAATGGAGTATATCTGGAGATCTATCTATCTCTATATCTATATTTATTAGACATATGTGTATATATATTAGATATATGTGTTTATATTTATATTGAATAATATTGAGGACATCATCTGTTATGATACTTTGGACTTTAGTTTTGCCTTTTATTATAAGTGATCCCAAATCATTTTTTGGAAATAGATGAGATATAAATAAATAAGTAATCAGAAAAAGTCCCTCTGCTGCTTGATTCTCCACCAAGAGATTATGGGATTTAAGCACACATATAGGGCACTAGGATGAAATAACGCATTAAATAATGATTTGGGAAGCAGATTTATGCTTTGAAGCCAGCCAGAATTACTGAGTTTGTGGTCACTGTCATTTCCTACCTTTACACAGTAATAAGAAAACAAAGGGGATATGCTGTAGTGTCCCTGACCGCAAGTGATGGAAGTCAGCAGGGCAGCTACTTGAAGTAAGCAGAGTTTATTTTCTCCTTGGTGGACAGAGCTAATATCTTTGATCCCTGGTCATTTAAATTGAGCCTCACCAAAATCAACTTGAAATTTTGAAGGCTCAATAATAGTTGTTTACAAGAAACTGAAGTCTCTGTTTCCACTGGTTGTGCAGGATTTAAAGAGAATCATCATTTGGCTTATGATGACTATTCTCCTTTTAACTTCATTAAGCAATCTTCTGAGATTAGACTTAGAAATAGTATGACCCACACTGGAGCTGAGGTTATGGAAATAAAAGTGATTTCATCTTTACTGGGTCTTAGGGAGCACAGAATTAGAAAATCCACGACCTGATCCTGACCCATCTCTCCCTCCTCCTCCCATCCCCTCAAACTCTCATCTCTCCTTCCCTTCTTATTATCTCCCAAGAGATTCATTGCCTCATGAAAAATAGTAGTTGGGGTTAATCTTTCATTTAGCTGCTTTTTGCTTGTGTTTCCTTCTCTGCCCCAGAGCCTCACAGATTACGAGGTTCCAGTAGGCCCTCAGATGTCAGATGTGGAGTCTCACTAGTTTGCTGCACAGCTGACTGGAGTTCTTTCTTTTAATGGTGTGAGCATATGGCCTTCTTTGCTAAATGGAAACCACATTCACAAAGAGCCTGTAGCTTTTAGAAATGAAGACTGATGGGAGCAAAGGGTTTTGTCATGTTCCCTGCCTCCTCTCCCTACCTGGTTCTATTCTGAACCTGGTCATTCAGCAGGCACCTGTGACCCTCTTCATATCTGCCACTGGCACTACAGAGCTGAAGAACATTGACCCTGAATGTCATTTTTGACACCATAATCTGACTTCTTTGTTTTCAGGTGAGGGGCTGAGCTTGGGGACAGTAAGGTGCTTTTTAGAATTAGCATAGTAGGAAGTCAGATGACTTAATCAATAGAAGATTGGACTGGGAGTTAGGGCCAATTTAGACTTGACCCAGCACTGTAACCTTGGGAGAACCACGTCTCTCGAGGTCTCAGTTTTCTCATCTGTGCAACGAGGGAACTGGACCAAGTCACCTCTGCCTCTACATGATCTCTGAGGTTGCAGATCTCCGAGATAGCTTGGACAGTGGTCATCCGCTCCAACTGCCAAAGTGTGAGTCTTCTTATTATCCACAGAAGGCTCATGGTTATGCTGTCCAGTGAGCTGGTACAGATACAAGGATGAGGCACATGTTTAAAGACACTTTCTTTAGCAATATCTTCCTAGTAGTGGTAATTATTGAAAGATTTAATGGCACAGATTTTTCTATCAACTATGGCCAACCCCAGTCTGTCTCTTTGCCATCTTCATGGCCCCTGGCCTTAAAAAATAACTTGCAAAGAATGGAGATCAGGTGCTCCAGTACCAAGGTACCAACCTCTAGCCAGACTGGAGCAAATGGGAGTGCTGCCCAAACCCCAGAAGCCTGCCCATGTGATTGGTTTTCCTGCTTGGCTTATTTTAAGCAAACTCCTGCCTGGGGCTGGGAAGGTCTCTCGGACAGACTAAAGTGATCTCACAGGTAAATCTTAATCCATAATGCAGTTTGTCCATGTGTTTGTCAAAACTAGTCAGCATTAGGGAACTCTACATGACAACTTCTGGGCTCCTTCGCTCTAGATGGCTAGTATCAGCATTGAATTGTGTCCCAGGAGTGAATGAAGGCTCTTTGGCTTTTTTCAAAGCACCTCCTTGACAAAAACTGCCAACTACCAATGTAGTTAGAAGCATAAGCTGAAAATGAAGGCAGTCAGTCCCTCCATTCCGCTTCATTTCAGGAAATTCCAAAAATAAAAGGTGAGCTTTGTTCCCAGAGGGCTGAGAGTGAATCCTATAACTGGCTCCTCTGTGGAAACCAGCTCGGAATTGGAAGCCAGCCAGTTGCCCCTTTCCCATCTGGGCAGCATGCAAGACAAAGCCTGAAGGGAAGAAGGGCCACTAATTCAAAGATGCTTTTGCATATTGGATTCCTTGTGCTCTGTCTTGGCTGACCCAGCCATGTGACATTAAGGTTTGAGCTGGTTCATAGAGCTGTGTTGCACTTTGATGGTTAAGGATTGACCAAACTCAGGCAGTGTGTGCAAGGAAGGAAATGAAGCCATTGCCAAGTTTGATGCTCCTTGGATCCATAGACTGTACCCCCAATTCCATTTGTCTCACTACTTCTTAGTCTGTCTCTTGGTTCATGAGTCCTGATACATTGCTCACCCAGTAGCAATATCCCTGTGGAACTGTGCCTTTGACAGTGTGATGACTGTAGAAGCCACTTCAGAGAGTGGCTTTTCTCCTAGTGCTGGCCTGTGATTTCATAATTCCCAGATGGGCACCACCTGTTGTTACACCTTCCCTCTTCTCCCCCCAGTCTGTTTCCTGAATCTGACTGCGGTTAGCACACACCCTGAGTTTAAAACGCACTCTCTAAGCTGGCTTAGAAGGTAGTGCATTATCCTCTTTTTAGGACCATTTATTAGGTACTTATATGTGTATGGCATTTTAAACAAAGTTAGATAATGCAGCCCATGCTATTTAGAAACTTACAACTTGAAACAGATCACAATTGGTGGGTTAGTTCCCTGGGAACAGGTCAGTGAGGAGGAAGATAAAAGATTTTAGCTGTTAAAGGACATTAGAATTCACTTAATCCAACCCCTTATTTTATAGATGGCAAAATGGAAGCAAGACACCTTGAATAGGTCAGTTGCACAACGCACCAGTGGCAGAGCCTCCTGGACCTACTTTAACCATGTGCCTCTGGTCCGCTTTCTATAGGGTGTGAGACTCAGTCTAGGCTGCCTCCTGTGGGCTTTTACACAAAGGTAGAAGATATTTGTTTGATCCTATCTATGGTAATGGGACATGACAAAAGGCCTCAGGAGGCTCAAGAAAGAAGAATTTGGAAAATGGCCAAGTAAGCATAGCTGAGAATCTAGAGAGCAGAACATTTCTGTAATCAGGTAAGAGGTGTTGAGGACCAAGATTATAAAAATTAGAATGGAAAGAAACAGTTGGAGGATGTTTTTACATTGTTACAGTCCCCATTTGACTAGTGGTGTGGGATAGCCACAAATGGAAGGACTATCCAAATTATTGCTAAGTCCCTAACTTGGGCATAGAGTTTATTATAACAGAGATAAGCTTCTGTCCCCAAAGATGCGTGCAATTTAAAATAGATGGGGGCACCATATATATGGAGGATTTCAACAGTATAGACAATTTAATATTGACTTTGTGATTTGACTATAACTGTGGAAGCACTGTTACTGGAACTCCAGGGATATTCTGTGAAGTTTCAAATGCCCACACCACAATATATAAAGGCATTTGGTAGTAATGACAAAAGACTGACCCAGAGCATTTCCCCGAGGTAAAAAGAAAAAAGTTGAATTAGAGTAGGGGTGGGTAGCCATGAAGAGACAGGGTAGAGTTTGAGCTCTTGCTCGTCTGGCTGGGAAAATGCTTTACTGTATACATAATCGACTTCGTACTACACTAAGGCTCAATTAGAGAGGGCCCATCCCATTCTGTTTCATTCCGTTTTGATCCTGTAGTCAGCTGCAGAGTTATAGATGAAGTGACAAGGATGGCATCTTGATTGTATCCAGCTGCTTGGAATCAGTCAAGGGCTGAGAGGCCCCGCATGAGGAACGGCGCTCACTATAAAGGCTCCAAAGCAACCTGAAATTCAGGACACCTCTGATGCCTTTTAGAGCAGCATAGTTTAGCATCTGACCCATAGTCACCAAATAAAGTCCCTGAGAGAAGTCTGATAAGTGATTTCAGCCAACAGTAAGAGGACCGAAATCTTCGAAATCTTAACAGCATTGGACTCAACAACTGAGCCAATAATAGTAATAATGTAATTATTATGGCTGCAAAAGAGGGGCTTGTAAAGAAGAATCCCTAGGGAAAGCGATTTGAACTTTTCTTAGCATGGAGTAGAGAGCTGTGTTGACTCAAAGTAAACAGGGGGAGAAAAGCAACTTCCATCTTCAGCAGAAGTGCCAACTGAATTGGATGCCCCCTCCCCATGCCCTACTCCTTTTCTTTCACTTTGGCATCCCTGGTGTTTAGTTATGTGTGCTTGGGGCCCTTCGGAAATCTCTTTAACCCCATGAATCAGTGATCATGGCATTGGTGTGACTTGAACAGGCAGGTGCTTGATGCTGAGAAAAGGAAGCTGGCAGCACATTTCATGGCATCTGCCCAGGCCCACAAAACAAACAGAAGTTATGGCTCACATACTGTGTTGCTGCTCTGGGCTCTATAAAACTGTAATAGTATCATATTATTTTAATCTGCTGAAATACAAATCCCGGAGTAGAGAGAACACAGCAGCAGCATTACACATCTGAGAAAATTTTGACTTGGATTCATTTGTCTGCAGCTATTATGATGATGCCTGTGGTCGATTGCTCTGTTGGTTACAACATGGTGTTAATAAAGCCAAGGTTGTGGGTTTGAGAGCCCTGTTAGGTGAGCTGGTTTCACACAAATGAAAGCTCTTTTCATGATCCCAGACCACGCCCAAGACCTAGGTCAGACATTCCATAAAAACACGGAGATGGTCACAGTGAGGACTGGGCAAGACAGTGCAGTGTCTCACCAAAAATGCCCCTTTACCCGCTTCTGGAAAAACAAGTCACAACGTGTGCTTTAGTGGGGAATTAGGACTGTGGTCTTCACACACAATGGATATCATGTTATTATTCATGGTAACTGCTGGTCAGTACTGCTACAGGCTTCCTTCCTGAATTTAGGAGTATACTGGCTCTGGTATATATTTTCTCTGAAGAAAAGAGAAGGATTTTTGGTCCGCTTCATTCTTGGCTTTTTACTCGCCGAGATTCTCCCCATTCGTGTGTTAGACAACTGTGTGTGGAGTGTTGTTGCGTGCCAGGCACTGTTCTTTGTGCTTGGGATACCACAGTGTATAAAACAGTCTCTGTCCTCTACGAGTTTAAATTCTGCAAGAGGAAAATACATAATAAACAATAAATAACCAAGATAATGGTGCAAGTGAAAGTTTGGTAAAGAAAAGGGTGAGGTTGGGGGTGTGTAGCGAGGAGTGGCTGGTTGCGTGTGCTGTTTGCCTCAGCAAGGAAGGTTCGAGAAGCCCTCTCAAAGTAGTTGACATTTAAACAGGGACCTGACAGATGAGAAGGACCCAAACCTTTGGAAGAGCTGGAAGAACACTCCAGCCAGAAGAAACAGCAAGTGCAGAGGGCTTGGGGTCTAGTGCTGGCTGAAGAACAGAAGGGCCACTGGAGAGTGAGGGGACATGGTGAGAGAAGAGGTGAAGAGTGGATGGGCCCTCTGTGACATGTGAAGGAGTTCAGATATTATTCTCAGTGCAGTAGGAAGCCATTTTGTTTTGTTTTGAGGGCGGGAACTTTCTTTAAATATTTTGGGAATGATATTATGGGTTGAATTGTTGAAGTCCTGATCATCAGTAACTCAAAATGTGACTTTATTTGGAAATGGGGTATTTTCAGAGGTTAATCAAGTTAAAATGTTGTCAGGGTGACCCCTAATTGACAGACTGATGTCCTTATCGAAAGGGGAAACTTAGACACAGAGACAGACTTGCACAGAGGGAAGATGGCCTTGTGAAGACAGAGGGTTGGAATGAGGCATCTACAAGCCAGGCAATGCCAGAGATTGACAGCCAGCCACCAGAAGCTAGGAAGAGGCAAGGAAACATTTCCCGATATGTTTCAGTGGGAGCATGGCCTTAATAACACCTTGCTTTCAGATTTCTCACCTCTAGAACTTGAGACTAGTTTCTGATCTAAGCCCCCCAGTTTGTGGTTCTTTGTTAACAGCAACCCTAGGAAACTTAAAAGGGCATAGGGTCCAAACACACTGGCTCTGCCCTAGGGAATGGCATGAAGTGTCCTTTCTGGACTCAGCAACACTTGTGTGTTGGGGAAGCCTCTAGTTGCTCTGGCATATGATCATATGACTTTTATATATATTTAGGGAAATTGATGATGAAAATAACTATATTAAAATAGATATAAAATAGGATAGAATGCACTAGTTGAATTACCCTGTGCAGAATACCCTAATACTCTTTTAGGAATGGTCCTTTTAGGGATGCTGTGCAAATGATGCTTTGGAAGGGCAAGAATGGCAGGAAGGAGACAAGTTAGAAGGCTAGCACAGTAATCTTGGTGATAGATCATGGTGGTTTGGGCTAGAGGGAATGGCACTAGAGGTGGTAAGAGATAGAAGAAGAGCCAGCAGTACTCACTAATGGATTGAACATGAGGAAAGGAAGGAATAAAGACTGAGTCTTAGCTTTTAGGTTTGAGCAACTGGCCGGATGATTTATTGAGATGGAGAAGATTGAGAGAGTGACTTGTCTGGGGATAAGGAATCAAGAGTTATGTTTTGGACGTGTTAGGTTTGTTTATCCAGGTGGAGATACTAACTGAGTGGTTGGCTATCTTAGGAACATTCGGGGCTAAACATAAATTTAGAGGTCACCAAATTATTGATGATATTTAAAATGATTGAAACTAGATGAGACTACTTAAAGAAAGAGTTTGAAGAAGAGAATAGAGCCTAGGACCGAATTCTCAGAAGTCTGGTGATGGTTGAGGAACTAGCAACAGAGACTGAGAAGAGGCACCAAGACTAGCCAGCAAATTGTTATACTCATTTGTGGTATGGTTCTTTTCAAGGTTAGACTAAATTATACAGAAACACATGGGAGAAGGTACTGGAAGTTCCTCATCCCCAGTATACCCAATTCTGCTTAATCCAACAAAATTCTTACGTAAGGACCTTTCCAGATTTGGAAATCAAGTATTTGTTTTCATTGTGTTACAGATTACAGAATCAGACAGCCCTTCTATCCTTTAGGCTTCCATAAGAATGGTGTATGCTCAAGAGAAATAGATGCTTTTTTTAAATAAGAAATGGGGACTTTATCATAAGTTTTCATAGTCAGCAATTTAATACAAATCAGGGCAGTTGAGTTGCAGGGTTCCATTTATCCTTCATTTTGTGAATTCATTAAGAATGGAACCTATTTCATTAATCATATGTTAAGAGATTGCCTACCTTGGCCCAACTCAGTAAGCTATTACCCCCACATTAATTGAAATTCCCAAGTATATACAAGAAGATTGGGAGGAAGTCAGAATCAGCATCTGTCTTTGAGTATTGGCAGAATAACTAATACCTGTTTGATGGACCATCTCCTATGACCTTCTTAGGTTATAACGGTTTGAACCTAGGAAGTCTGTTGATACCTGTTTGGATAACTCAGCACTGAATGGTTGCTGTCTGAATTGGGACTTGATTGTTATTATGTGTCTGTCCTTAGGTCTGGCGGGAATTTCCTGACCGGTTGGTGGGTTACCCGGGTCGTCTGCATCTCTGGGACCATGAGATGAATAAGTGGAAGTACGAGTCTGAGTGGACGAATGAAGTGTCCATGGTGCTCACCGGGGCAGCTTTTTATCACAAGGTAAGGGGGCACAGTCCTGGCAAGGTGACAAAACTGAGAGAATGATACACATTTTATTTGACCCAATTTAGTTTTTCATACCTGCCGAGAGGGCTTAGAAAAGCCATATTGTGTGACAGTATTTTACAAATAAAGCTATCGTTTTTCTAATTATAAAAGTAATGCACGCTTATAGTAGAAAATATGAAAATACATAAAATAGAATGAAGAAAAGTTACTTGTAATCCTGTCACTTGGAGATAACCATTTTATCATCCAGGTGCTATTTCCAGCTTGCCGTTTATTTATTTATTTGCTTGTATGTATACACAGACAGTTGTAAATATTCTCATTAGCCTGCTTTTTTCATGGATTGTATTGTGAGCCTTTTCTTATGTCATTGACATTTCTTCATAAACAGTTACTAGTTAGCATAATTAAGATACCATTATCTTAATGTTTTAGAAGTCTTGTATAACTATTTTGCTATCTTGGATATTACTTTCTAAATTTTTGCTATTTTAAATAACACTTAATATCTAATGTTAGTGATAGATGTCCATTTTCATAACTGTTTGTACTCATGACCATTGTGTTAGATTCCTAGAAATAGAATTATTATATCAAAGGGCATGAATATTTTGGGTTTTTTAAGATGTATGTACATACATGTATATATACACATATACAACATATACCTATATATGTTGTGAATATTCTAAGCATATATATGTTGTGTATGTATACGTGTGTGTGTGTCTGTTGGTTTCAGTATTGTTTGTGCGAATTTACACTCCCACCAGCAAAATATAAAACTGTTTTACTATGCCTTTTCTTGCATGAAATATGATTAATAGAAAAGAAATGAGCAATTTTGATACGTAAAAGTGAATTTTGTTGTTTTAACTTTGATTTGATTACTAGTAAGACTGAAATTCCTTTTGTGTATTTATTAGCCTTTTGTACTTCCTCTCTTCTGGGAATCATCACTTCGTGTTTTTGACTCTTTTTTTTTATTAGGGAGAGATTGGGGAATATGCATTTGATTTTAGAATATTCAGTTCAATAGTAGAATGCTCCCTGGGAGTGTATGGTTTAATTAAACAATCATAACTTGTCTCTTGTCAGCAGTAGCATAAAGAACTGATGTCAGGAGAAAGGTCTGTTCAGCTCAACACAGTTAATTTAATTTAGCTGTATTCATATCTATTGTTTGTTGTTAGCTCAGCACTACTGCCCTCATATTTTTCAGGTCTCTAGATCTAGAAATGGGTTTTTTAATTTTATAACAAGCAAACAAAAAAACCCAAAAACTAAGGTTTACAATTCATGGGATTTATACTAGTAGACTATGTATGCTTTATTTTTTTTGACCCAATAATTTCTACACTATTTCATATATATGGTAGTTTTAGAATTGCCTCATTTTTCTTCTACTTTAAAAAGCACACACTTTGGTAGAAGAATGACCATATTGAACATGCTTGGTCACTTGACCAAAAGCATTCTAATGCCTCCTTTTACCCTTCCTATTAATACAGCCTTGTGATTAATCTTATGAGAGAAAGCTTGTCCCCCATGCCTTGGCTATGCTGCCCCTTATTTATCAGCCAAAGGGAACTGCTATTTTTGAATATTTCTTCTTTCTGTCTCACTTGACAGTATTTTAATTACCTGTATACCTACAAAATGCCTGGGGATATCAAGAACTGGGTAGATGCTCATATGAACTGTGAAGATATTGCCATGAACTTCCTGGTGGCCAACGTCACGGGAAAAGCAGTTATCAAGGTAGGAGGCTCTGCCACTCACTTGCTTTGTGATCTTGGGCAAATATCTATTATCTGAGCCTAAGAAGTTATTGTAACTATAAATTAAATATAGAACTAGATAAACTTTAAGCTCCATTTTAGTTTAATGTTCTATGATTGATGCGGTCACATTGGGAAATTGAAGCTAGGCTTTGACAATTTAAACATGTTGTCTTTTTTTATACGGTTTCTTTAGTTGCAGTTTTTAACCTTCAGTATCAGCGATAAAGGCCATGATGATCAATCTATAAATCAAAAAATTATATTCTCAAAGCTGATGTGGGTTCTAGTTCTTTTAGTTAAAGGATGTAGTTTAAATTTTTCTTAAGGTAGCTGTTTTTTTTTTTTAATAGATGTTGAGAAAATAGTACACCTCATACAATTATGTAATTGTAGCTGTCCTAAACACAACGAATTTAATTGTTTTTAAATATCAATTACCAGTTTTTAAAAGTACCTTTCCCATAACATATTAAAAGCTGAGAATACACAAAGATCCTATGGGAGGCCTTTGTATCTGTAAAAGACGCCTGTTTATTCCTGAAATTTAGACATTGCTCAAATAAGATCCCTAGATATGTAGAGAAGGTACACTTCTTTATATGAGTAGAATCATCTTGGTCTTTTTTGCTTCTAGATTACAATTTTGTGTGTTAAAATGGGCAATGCCAGGTTCCCTAGCAATCTGCCTAGAAAGCCAAATTCCTAGGTGAGCTTATGCTGGAAACATGGTTTAATTGATAAGAGAAGCCGGATTAAACCAAAGTGAATAGGGAATAGGAAAAATCACTATCTATGCTCACCAAACTTGCCCCAGTTCACACCCTGTCCCCCAGCTCTCTAAATAACTCAGTGAACAGCTGACCACAAAAAAAAATTAAATAATGTAAATTCTGAGAGTTGTTTTAAAGGGACCCCTCCCATCCCCAAATTTGCTTTTTTTTTTTTTTTTTTTTGGTGAGACTGAGTCTTGCTCTGTCGCCAGGCTGGAGTGCAGAGGCACAGTCTCGGCTCACTGCAGCCTCCGCCTCCTGGGTTCAAGCAATTCACAATTCTCCTGCCTCAGCCTCCCGAGTAGCTGGGACTACAGGCGCACGCCGCCACATCCGGCTAATTTTTTTTTTGTATTTTAGTAGAGACAGTGTTTCACCATATTGCCCAGGCTGGTCTTGAACTCCTGAGCTCAGGCAGTCCACCCGCCTCGGCCTCCCAAAGTGCTAAGATTACAGGTGTGAGCCACTGTGCCTGGCCCCAGATTTGCTTTTTAACACGCTTCAACATGTTTTTAGCTGTGGCTGCTTACTCTGGACAGTAATGCCCAGTGTCTCTATGCTTCTTAGCCTAGACTTAGTTATCTAGCTTTCTTTCCCTTCCATCTCTTCACTGTTTATTTATCTTCACTAGGTTGGAATAGCAGCTTCCCCTGAGTTTGCTAGGAAGATCACTAGTTAAGGTTTGAGAATGTAGTGGGGAATCAGGGAAAAAGATTCGGAGTATGAGGGACCATTCATTTTTTTTCTTGACTCAAGGGAATTGCAAAATAGCTTGGCATCTTCAAGAGCATGGTGCTGCTCATAGCATATGCCATTAGCTGGAAAGAGGAGAAAGAGCGCCTGTTGGAACTAAGGTTATGGTGAAAGTTATGGGAAGCTGTATTTCATCGCCCTTATGGCTACAAGAACAAATGGTGTTTATACAAGGACCTTGGCAGTGAGAAAACAGTCATTAAACAGGAATTAAGGAGCTTGTCATCACCACTTCTTTCCAGTTACAGAAGGCAAAAGCCCTCCAAGCCTTTTTTATTGGGCCCTTGTGAGTTCTGCCGTTGGCTGAGCCAGACAGAGTTGAATGAAGGAATGGCGAGGTGTGTGTGTGCACGCGCATGCAACATCTCAGCTTACAACACAAAAGAATGCAGTGTGGTGTCACAAGCATGATTTTATTGTCCTTGACACTGACAACCAGGTATGTTTTTGTCCTCCTCTGGCAGGTAACCCCACGAAAGAAATTCAAGTGTCCTGAGTGCACAGCCATAGATGGGCTTTCGCTAGACCAAACACACATGGTGGAGAGGTAAGTGAGCCTCCAACCAAAAGTGCGCCTTAGCCTCTGATCTCTGTTTCCTGCCTTAGGCCTGTTTATGGGGCTTTATTGGAGATATAAGGACAGCAGCTGGTAGCCATAGTCACCTCCATGTGCACTGTGGGAATTGGGTTAGTTCAAGCTCAGGTCACCCAAAGAATTAATTTGGAATGCTACTCACTCAATTTGTAATGGCTGGAAGGGTCTTAAAAATATAGTGGGCCTTAAGCTCCAAAAGCCAAATTCTCCATGTGGACTAAGCAGTTAACCATCTACGGTCATTTGAGTGGAAGCTAGTTAATTCCAAGGAAATACTGGATTATTTTTCGGGGTAATAGCTCCACGTTATAGTAAAAGCTTGATTAGAAAGAATTAAACCAAACCCACCAGAGACAAATTACCTTTGCTGACACTATGGAAATGCCTGCCAAGAACAGGATCGAAAGCAAAGCCCTCATATTACAGACAGAGGGGCAAGACAGCTCTGAAATACTCTCTTTATTTCTATTCAAGTCAGTTACTCAACAAGCACACCTTTGTGTGGAATGTAATCCTAGGCCTTGTAGGTGAGAATTAAAGGAGTGGGAGATGTATGTCTTCCGTTAAGACTATACTAGACCTAAGAGTTCTCCCTTGTGCCCCAAAAGTCCCCAAGCTTTGAAGTACCTGAATCAAGCCTAGTACTTTCAGAAGACAATTCTTTATACAAGACAGCAAACTCTGACATCCCAGTAGTGCTTGTCAGGGGACCAAAATGCACTCAGATAAGGACATAGTAGCCTTTTAGAATGAAATATCTAGTTCAGATTTCACAGATCTCATATGCCTCTGCTTGCAGAATTCATTTCTGAAATCTATCAGCTATATTAAAATTGTTCAAGCCTAGAGGATTTTTGTGTGTGTGTGCAGAAAGTTGTTTCAGTTGGCCTGGCTTCTATAATGTTTTACTCTCTAAATAACTTCTTTATCTTTTTCATGTATAAACATTACCCAGATGACATGACCTTTACCAGCTGTTGATGTGAAATAATATACTATCACTGGTATCAAAAGTATTTCACAGTTAAGCGTAGTGACATACACTGTCATAGCTCCTTTGGAAGTGACCCCAATTGGACTTGTATTGGAGTACAAGAAATTGTTATTTAAACCTACCCCATTGTCTGTGTTTGGGGAAAATTCATAACAGTAAGCTAAGTGGTCATTAATAGGGCTGAGTTAAAATGGTGTATCGGATATATGGTCCAGGAAAGGAAGTATAGGAAGAAAAGTTGACCTGATGGTGGCCTCGAAGTTCATGCTGAGGCTAAACAACTCCTCTAGCACTGCTGAGATCTTAACAAATGTAAAGAGGTTTAAAATGCAGTGAGAGCCAGGTGTGGTGGCTCACTCCTGTAAATCCCAGCACTTTGGGTTGCCAAGGCTGGTGGATCACCTGAGGTCAGGAGTTCAAGACCAGCCTGACCAACATGGTGAAACCCCGTCTCTACTTAAAAAAAAACAAACAAAAACAAAGTTAGCTGGGTGTGGTGGCACGTGCCTGTAATCCCAGCTACTTGGGAGGCTGAGGCCGGAGAATCGTTTGAATCTGGGAGGTGGAGTTTGCAGTGAGCTGAGATCGTGCCATTGCACTCCAGCCTGGGCAACAAGAGTGAAACTCCACCTCAAAAGAAAAAAATGCAGTAGGCAGATTTAATTTAGATATAATTATTATTAAACACTGGAGTGAGTAACTAAGGGAGATATGGAGGCTTCCTCTTTGGAAGATCTTTTATTATTATTAAGAGAAAGGATCTTGCTCTGTTGTGTGGTGATACAATCATGGCTCACTGTAACCTTGAACTCCTAGGCTCAAGTGACCCTCTCATCTCAGCCACCTGAGTAGCTGGGACTACAGGTGCGTGCCACCATGCTAACTAGTTCTTAATTTTTTTGTAGAGACAGGGTCTCAACATGTTCCTCAGCCTGGTCTTGAACTCCTGGCCTCAAGGTATCCTCTCGCCTGGGGCTCCCAAAGTGCTGGGATTATAGGCATGATAGGATATGTTATGATATGTAGGATATATAGTTAGGAGGAGATGCTGATGGAGGGATTGGAGCGAACTATTGGACTTTAACAGTGTCAAGGACCTTAACAGTGTTACATGTATATGTAACAATGCTATTTGTGATGAGTGCCCTGAGATAGGCTCAAAGGGCTATAACTGATCAGATGAAAGAGAAGTAACTTTTTGCTAGGTTCATTATTAAGGATAACTTTCTAAAAGAGGTGACATTTGAAGTGATCCTTCAGAAATCACTAGGATCCCAACCAGTAAAACCCTGGGCCAGAAGCAGAGACTCTCAGCAGTGGAAACTGAATGGTTTGTCAAGGGTGCCTGATCAGCAAGTTCAACAAGAAGAAGCCCAATTTGGAGAGCTTAGAATGCTGGCCTATTAGTGCTGGACTCCAAAGGGCTTTGAATCCCCAAATAAGGAGCTAGAATTTTTTCCTTCAGGCTCTGGTAAGCTATAGAATTTTCGAACACGAGACTAGCTGGATCAAAGTATTGCTTTGAGATTAATTTGGAAGTAATGCACAGGGTGGAATGAAGAGTGAAGAGATTGGAGAAAAGACTAGTTAGAGCCTTTAACTAAGCTGCATGTGGAAAGGAAGGAACAAATAAAATTACAAGAGATTTTTTTTTCCCAAAGGAAGATGTACCTGAACTTGGTTTCCAACTGAAGAGATGTGGGGAGGCTATGAAAAAGGAGTTGACAAACATACCTTTAAGATTTTGAGTGGTACATGAAAAAATACTCATCATCACTGGCCATCAGAGAAATGCAAATCAAAACCACAATGAGATACCATCTCACACCAGTTAGAATGGCAATCATTAAAAAGTCAGGAAACAACAGGTGCTGGAGAGGATGTGGAGAAATAGGAACACTTTTACACTGTTGGTGGGACTGTAAACTAGTTCAACCATTGTGGAAGTCAGTGTGGCGATTCCTCAGGGATCTAGAACTAGAAATAACATTTGACCCAGCCATCCCATTACTGGGTATATACCCAAAGGACTATAAATCATGCTGCTATAAAGACACATGCACACGTATGTTTATTGTGGCACTATTCACAATAGCAAAGACTTGGAACCAACCCAAATGTCCAACAATGATAGACTGGATTAAGAAAATGTGGCACATATACACCATGGAATACTATGCAGCCATAAAAAATGATGAGTTCATGTCCTTTGTAGGGACATGGATGAAATTGGAAATCATCATTCTCAGTAAACTATTGCAAGGACAAAAAACCAAACACCACATGTGCTCACTCATAGATGGGAATTGATCAATGAGAACACATGGACACAGGAAGGGGAACATCACACTCTGGGGACTGTTGTGGGGTTGGGGGAGGGGAGAGGGATAGCATTAGGAGATATACCTAATGCTAAATGACGAGTTAATGGGTGCAGCACACCAGCATGGCACATGTATACATATGTAACTAACCTGCACGTTGTGCACATGTACCCTAAAACTTAAAGTATAATAATAATTTAAAAAAAAAAAAGATTTTGAGTGAGTAGTACCTTCAGCAGTGTAATAGGTTTAGGAGGAGATACTGATTAGGGGAGAGATTAGAGTGAACTGTTGGACCTCAGCAGTGTCATTAATGGGGACAGGAGGTGATGTTAATCAGGGGTGAAGTTGGAGAATAATAAAATATGTGATTTGGGGGTCTTGCCCTCTGTGTATATATATATATATATATTTTTTTTTTTTTTTTTTTTTTTTTTTTTTTGAGACATAGTCTCACTCTGTTGCCAGGCTGGAGTTCAGTGGTGCAATCTCGGCTCACTGCAACCTCCGCCTCCCAGGTTCAAGTGATTCTCCTGCCTCCACCTCCCGAGTAGCTGGTACTACAGGCACGTGCCACCACACCCGGCTAATTTTTTGTATTTTAGTAGAGACGGGATTTCACCATGTTGGCCAGGATGGTCTTGATCTCCTGACCTCATGATCCGCCCACCTCGGCCTCCCAAAGTGCTGGGATTACAGGCATGAACCACCCTGCCTGGCTTTTTTTTTTTTTTTGGAAGACCAGTGTTTTTATTATTACTCAAATCAGTCTCTGTATATACCTGTATATATGTATATCAAGATATGGATATGGAGAACTAGAATTTCAGAAAGAACTTTAAAAAAAAAAGTTGAGCCCAGTCATCCCTCAGTATCCACAGGGGATTTGTCCCA
This sequence comes from Pongo pygmaeus, assembly GCF_028885625.2. Lineage (NCBI taxonomy): Eukaryota > Metazoa > Chordata > Mammalia > Primates > Hominidae > Pongo > Pongo pygmaeus. The sequence goes on along the minus strand of NC_072382.2, from coordinate 22,960,770 downwards.
GGACCTCTGGAGGATTCCAAACTTCATGCATGCGCAAGTCCATTATATAAAATGGCCTAGGATTTGCATATAACCTTCGCATATCCTTCTTTATAGTTTAAATCATCTCTAGATTACTTACAATCCCTAATACAACATAAATGCTATGTAAATAGTTGTTACATGGCATTGTTTAGGGAAAAATGACATGAAAAAACTCTGTACATGTTTAGTATAGATGCAATTTTTTTCCAGATATCTTTGATCCAAGGTTGGTTGAATCTACAAACATGGAACCCTTGGATATGGATGGCTAACTGTATTTGGCAGTCATCTGTCCAGAGACAGCAGTTGACTAAAGAAAAGCAAAGGCAGACTCTTGGGAAATTCTGACATTTAGGAGACACAAAGAGTAACTGAAAACAGAGAGGCAACCACTGGAAAGGCCAGGAGAGAACCAGGATATACAGTGCTCAGAAGCACGGAAGGAACAAGGAACAGGCAGGCTGGAGAAGGTCTTTGAATTCAATGGTTGTTGGTACCTTACAAAAATAATAGCCAGGTGTGGTGGTGGGCACCTGTAGTCTCAGCTACTCGGGAAGCTGAGGCAAGGGGATCACTTGAGCTTAGGAGTTCAAGGCAGTATCACTCTACAGTTGCACCTGTGTGAATAGCCACTGCACTCCTGCCTGGGCAACATAGCAAAATCCCCATCTGTAAAAAAAATAATAATAATGTCATAGAGTATGAAGCCAAAGGGTTATAGAGTATGAGTCGATGGTGAGGAAGTAGAGTTAGTGAATGTAAACTACCCTTTTGAGAAATTTAACAGAGAGTAGAAGGGAACAAATCTGGAAATAAATTAGCAACTGGGAACAAAACTATTTATATTAAAAACTGAGTCACTGAATTATTAAATAAGGCATTTAGATAGGGAGGGAAGAAGACATGAGTTAAGCCATCTTGGGTAGATAAAGAGATGGTGTTACAACCGTAGAATCCATCCTTCCTTCCTCTTCCCTCCCCCTGTCTTTGGCTGGTCTCCTGGCCTCAAACAGGCCTCCTGCCTCGGCCACCTGAGTAGCTGGGATTATAAATATGAGCCACCATGCCCAGCTGTTTTATTTTTAATAATAATCTTTGTAGAATACACATTTTACGCAAAACAATGAAAGCAGTTAGCCACTTTACAAGTGTGTGTGACCTTGTGTTGGGTTTTGTGGTTCAGTAGCTCATTTATTCCTATATTTGAGGGTCTGGGATCAGAAATCTCAGTTGTGTAGGAGAGTAGCTTCCATTACTACCCAGCTTCCATTTCCAGGATCTGCTGTTAGTTCTTTAAGAGTCAGAAGCATGTGTCGCTGTTCATTTTGACAAGTGTCTTCACCAAGGTTAGGGCAATACGACAGGCAGACGGTATTGACTTAAGAAAAAGAACATAGTATTTTGAATTAGGCTAATCTTTATTCTGATGATGAGTTTGCCACACTTACTAGCTGTCTGACAAGGAAATTGACTTTACCTTATCCGAACTTCAATCTGTTCATCTCCTAACATAGGGATATTAATATCTGTCAAATTACAATGTCCATTCATAGGTTCAACAAATATTTATTGAGCATCTTTATACCCAAGCTGTTATGTGTGGGGATAAATGAAGTAGTGATACAGGAAAGCCTGTAGCACAGGACCTGGGAATGTTAGTTTCCTTCCCAGTTTCCCCAGTGTTAGTCCTAAAGACTCCTGGTTACTTTAAGTAATGATATGTGTTTGAAAGGAAAATAGAAAACTATTAGTTCTTTCTTCCCCAGACACCTTCATCACTTCAGAGAGAGTCACTGGCAGTTCTTGGTATGTTTATACTTGATTGGAAAACCAACACAGGAGAATGGTTACTGACATGGTAGCCGGACCCCTGACAACAGCTCATGTGGGCCACCGGCAACCAGCCAAAGTCCTGGCTCCCCTAACCTGCTCTCCAACCCAGACCCCCTATGTGAAAAGAAAGGAGGAAGCACTGTTATTACCTGGCAGGAGAGTTAAGGACCTTGACCATTCAGCGGAGGCCTGCCGCTTCTCCAATGTGGGCCTGTGTGAAGGAGAAAGAAGTACTCACTAGACTTGGGTTAGCCAGGGGCAGCTGTCAACAAATCAAGCTGGCCTGAGCCCCAGTGGCTTCTTGCCTATGACCCATTCCTGTTGGCAGATCTAGTTACAGAGGAGACATTGTCCTTAATACTCTCTACAGGGCCATGGAACCACTATCCTCTGCCAAGAACCAGGATTCTTCTTTAATACATACTTGCTAGTACCTATGCTGGGAACAGCTGGGCTTTGCCGGCCAGAGTCTGTATGCATAACTAGAAATGAGAAGAATCTGGACATATTTACAGGTGGAACAATAGTCAAAAGTAAAACCTTGGAGAGATTTGATTTTATCTGCCATGCTTTGACCCCATAATTTGAAGAGAGGGAAGCTGTTGTCCCACGTTTGGTCCACCTCACTTTGTTAAAGTTCATCCATCTTTTCCCAGTCTCCCTTCAATTTGGAACTAGGAACACCACCTCCTGAGTCTCAGAAGACTTCCAGCAGGAGGGAAACTCAGTCACTGGCATGTAATGGTAGAGTGTAATCCAAAGAGCAGGCTCTATTGCCAGCTCAAACCTGAGTTTAAAACCCAGTTCCACCACGTTCTACCCCTGGGTCCTTGGGCAAGTTACTTAACCTCTCTGAACCTTAATTTCTTAACCCATACATGAGGCTACTATAAACCCAATAGTTGGGCAAGGGGGGTGATGAGTATGGGGGATGATTACGTTAAGCAATCCATGAGATATGTATGTAAATTATCGGTCACATAATAGGTGCTCAGCAGTTGTTAATTTCCAGTCCCCTTCATTGGACCCTAGAATTGTGTTAATAAGTACATTTGTATCATCTAATTAAGACTTTTGCCTCAGAAGCCAGAATGCCTGCTTTGGCTCTAGCTTTTTCTAGTTATTTGACCTTTGAACATTTATTTGTCCTCTCTGTACCTCAGTCTTCCCATTATAAAATGGGAATGATCGTCCTACCCCATAGGGTTGTTGTGAGGATTAAGTGCATTATTAATGCATAGAAAGCAATTTTAACACAGCTTGGAACATACAGTAAATAGTAGTTGTTGCTTTGTGGTGTTGGTGGACATGATGATATTATGAGTTAAAAGCTCAAAATGAAATAATAACAAATTTTTTTAGAAACATAATGACCAAGAGAGAAGTTTGTTCTTTTTGTAGTGCTCTCAGATGTCCTGGGCCCGACTGAGGCAAGAGTGTTGACCTTTCTGAAATCCATCCTTGAGTTCCCCTTGACTTCAAAAGCAGCTTTTCCAGGCTTGTTCTCCCCCTGGCCTAATGCTGAAGCGTCCTCATTACCCAGCTGTCACACTCAGTTGGCCTGATTGACCAGAGCCACTGCCGAACACATGCCTGACCTGCTCACCTCTGAGAAGGCTGGCTTTGGGGGTAAGGTGGAGTTAGGGAGACAGCCTCTCCCCTCCTCCGGCAGTGCTGCGCTGCACTGGCACTGAAGTAGTTGTTGCTAAAAGTTCTGACATGGGAGTGACAAAAATGATGAAAATTATGAAGGCTGTCCTATGTGAACTTCAGCTTTCACAGAAGATTGTGCAGATTGACATAATTCCCAGAAATTGCCACTTACAGGCCCTCCGTCAATGTTGGTTGAATGAATGAAGTGTTTATTGTTTGAAATTTGGCCCTGTCACCTTTTTTTTTTGGCCTTTCATCACTTTGTGAGCAAGATCTCTCCTCTGCCTTTTAAACTTCAGTAAACTGAAGCTCGGATCCAAGTAGTTTTTTTTCTTTCCATCCTTTGCCTTCTCTTAGCTGGCAGAGATGGGGTTAAGAATTGTTGGCAGCTAATCCACCTTGGTTTGAGGCCCTCTCACACTGAGCTGGAGGAATGACTGGAATTTGAGGGGGAGGGGAAAAGATACTCTGACCTTTGCAGGCCCGTGGCCTCCAAGCAGCATCTCCTGTTCACGTTCTCCCACTGAACTAATAGTCCAAGTACCCCCAGTTCACCTCTTTTTTCCGCACCTGTCAACCTTTTTAAGAACCTGGGAGCAGACTGTGGCTACTTGAGCTTTTTTTGTTGATATTGAACATTATGTATTTTGCTGTTATCTCTCAACCTCTTGAACATATTATCTTTTCTCCCTGCCCCCATCCTTCTCATTCTGCTCAAACCCCTCCTTCCCACCTCCTCTCCAAACCCCACAGGTCAGAGTGCATCAACAAGTTTGCTTCAGTCTTCGGGACCATGCCTCTCAAGGTGGTGGAACACCGAGCTGACCCTGTCCTGTACAAAGATGACTTTCCTGAGAAACTGAAGAGCTTCCCCAACATTGGCAGCTTATGAAACGTGCCTTTGGTGGAGGTCTGAATGTGAGGCTGGGACAGAGGGAGAGAACAAGGCCTCCCAGCACTCTGATATCAGAGTAGTAGGTTAAGGGTGGAAGGTTGACCTCCTTGGATCTTGGCATGTACCCACCTAACCCACTTTCTCAAGAACAAGAACCTAGAATGAATATCCAAGCACCTCGAGCTATGCAACCTCTGTTCTTGTATTTCTTGTGATCTCTGATGGGTTCTCGAAAATGCCAAGTGGAAGCCTTTGTGGCATGCTCCAGATTTAAATCCAGCTGAGGCTCCCCTTGTTTTCAGTTCCGTGTAACAATCTGGAAGGAAACTTCACGGGCGGGAAGACTGCTGGAGAAGAGAAGCCTGTTAGCCCATTTGAGGTCTGGGGAATCATGTAAAGGGTACCCAGACCTCACTTTTAGTCATTTACATCAGTGAATTCTTTCGGGGAACCAAACCCAGAATTTGGTGCAAAAGCCAAACATCTTGGTGGGATTTGATAAATGCCTTGGGACCTGGAGTGCTGGGCTTGTGCACGGGAAGAGCACCAGCTGCTGAGTCAGGATCCTGTCAGTTCCATGAACGATTCCTCTTTGGTTTGGCTTTTTGATATGATTAAAATTATTTTTTATTCCTTTTTCTACTGTGTCTTAAACACCAATTCCTGATAGTCCAAGGAACCACCTTTCTCCCTTGATATATTTAACTCCGTCTTTGGCCTGACAACAGTCTTCTGCCCATGTCTGGGAACACACGCCAGGAGGAATGTCTGATACCCTCTGCATCAAGCATAAGAAGGTCCCAGATCATAACCATTTTAAGAGCAGATGACTCAGAAACCTCCAGAGGAATCTGTTTGCTTCCTGATTAGATCCGGTCAATGTTTTAAAGGTATTGTCAGAGAAAAACAGAGGGTCTGTACTAGCCATACAAGGAGTCGCTCTAGCTGGTACCCGTAAAAGTTGTGGGAATTGTGACCCCCATCCCAAGGGGATGCCAAAATTTCTCTCATTCCTTTGGTATAAACTTAACATTAGCCAGGGAGGTTCTGGCTAACGTTAAATGCTGCTATACAACTGCTTTGCAACAGTTGCTGGTATATTTAAATTATTAAATTTCAGCATTTACTAATACTGCACATGTGTGAATTATACCTCTTTAAGCTCAGTTGATGAACAAATCTACCCTGGCAAATGTTAAATGTTATGGATTCGAAACAGATTTATCTGGCTCTAATATTAAGATTAGCCACAGTTTGGGCTTTAGCCATAACATATGTCCCCAAAACACAAAATGCATAACAATTTGCTTAGAATATGGATATAATTACAGAAACCTAGTTGTTTTGCCAGTCAACGTCACTCATACACCATCCATTGTTCTGTTGAGTGACATGAAGGTGGGCAGTTATTATGCTGTGGTTTCATCAAGAGTCACTTCAGATGTGTTCCCCAGACTTTGAGAAGTCAAAGAAAATTTCAGAAGTAGCAAAGTTGGAAGTGGAAATCATAAGAGTTTTGTCTTCTTTCATTTGAATGAGTGATCGAATCATGGACTATTATTGCCAAAGGGGGCAAGCGATCATCTCATCCAGTTTGTTCATTTTGCAAATGCAGAAACTGAAGCTGCAGATGTTCATTTTGCAAATGCAGAAACTGAAGTGATTTTTTTCAGTTTCTGACAGCAGCAAACACAGGTGCTTGCCAAATACTTTTGATTTGGGTAATGTGTACTGGTCAGTAGGAGACATGGGAAAGCATTTTTGTCTCATATATTCATAATATTGGGGACGATATGATAGAAAGCAAGGAAAAATATTTCTGTTGTCACCTAGGTACCAGAGGCTGACAAGCACAGTGAGGACCTCTAACCTTTCTAGGGGTTTTCTAGTTTGTTTTCCAAGATGTGGGGCAGGTATAGGGGAGGGTCTTACATTGAAATCTCTGCTGAAAGCTATGGACTGTGCTGGCGTTGTGTATGTGTCATATTGCCCTGGCTTCTTCAGATATTTCTGCCCTTTTGCTCATCATTGAATGCACTACCTTAGTGGCTGGTTTCTAATGCAGCTTCTCTCCCAAAGGGTACATTTTTAAATTTTTATTTTTTAAAATCTTGATAGTCCTTTGATTTGGGAAGAGGAACTCTTTCATCTGAGTTCATTGTGAGCCCTAGAGAGCTGTGTGACTTTATCATCATCATAGGAGTCACTGGACTTTAAAGGCATTACAACTCCATTTAAAGTACCTCATTACTCCTAGGAATATTGGGTGTTAGATCTTGCAACATAGCATAAAACAATTTATGTTAAAGAAGGAGCATTGTATCCTAGGCACTTGAAACAACCTCAAAGGTGATGTTACCCTATGAACAGATAGGTGGTACAGTCACCATAGAAATTCAGGACAGGGATATAGCAGGTGATGGTGATTCATGGATTCAGAGTGGTCTAGGGATTCCACTTTATTGTTAGAGTATTTCTGAGCTGCTAACCAGCAGACCTCATCCATAAGCTTAGGTCAGGATCATCTGTCCTTGGGATGCCATAGAGCCTGATTTCAGAAGCGGAACAATCATGCTAATTAAAATGTCGTGTTCTGGCCTACAGCAGACAACAGCTGGTTTTAGATTAAGAAATCTTTTTAAAGAAACACATCTTACTGGCCTATAGAGAAAACGAACTTGAACTGGCCCTGGCCCAAGTGCACACTGAGCCACTGACTTTGCCCCCAGGGACCTAACTGGGATGGGCCTGCTTGGAATGCCAGGGCTGGAAATACTTTTTTATTTTGCTGATTAATAGTACATAGTTGTTAAAATGTTTATCTCATGTATTTTACCAACCCTCACACATTTAAGTATAAACCCCATTTTCTGGGAGAATTAAAGAGGAAAACAGCAACTTTAGTTGTCAGAATCTTGTGTTCTTTCCTGCCAGTGATGCTCTGCTGTATCCTTTTTTTTTTTTTTTTGAGACAGAGTCTTGCTCTTGTCGCCCAGGCTGGAGTGCAATAGCATGGTCTCGGCTCACTACATCCTCCGCCTCCCAGGTTCAAGCGATTCTCCTGCCTCAGCCTCCTGAGTAGCTGGGATTACAGGTGCTTGCCACCACGCCCGGCTAATTTGTTTGTATTTTTAGTAGAGGCAGGGTTTTACCACGTTGGCCAGGCTGGTCTCAAACTCCTGACCGCAGGTGATCCGCATGCCTTGGCCTCCCAAAGTGCTGGAATTACAGGTGTGAGCCCCCACGCTCAACCACTGTATCCTTTACTCAGTGTCATCAAGTTCAAAGCTCTGACGACCCTGGTTTCTCTGCCAAAGCCTCATCTACTTCCAGCTGGGCTTTGAACTCATGGTTTTTAAGTGCTGGTTTCTCTGCTGCCTTTGGAAAATAGTGACCATCATGCTGGTCTGTGCTGACGCACACTGGGAGCTGGAAGAGACAAGCTCCCTCTTTGCTGTCATTGGCCAAAGGTGTTGCTAATAACCCTGTGATCCTAGCTTCCTTCTAGGATGATAGCCTCTGACAGGCACCATGCCAGGAGGAAACTAGAGCATCTTTATCACTGAAAGATAGCACGTTTCTAGCCACAGGTTCTGAAGTTGATTTGAGGTTAAAATCCAAGAACCTTTGATAGTTTTCAGCCAAGATAGTAATCAGAAAGTAGATGAAGCAAAGACTGAGTTCGGGAAGTGGTTGGGTTCTGGGAAGGCTCTTCCTAGCTCTGCAGTTAGATCCTGTGAGGACCCAGCTGATAGGGTAAAGGCTTTGGGTGTTGGAGACTTCCCATCAGCCACCCATCCTGAGCCTGGTGTGTTTCCTTTGCTTTGTAACTCCTTTGGGGGTATGCTGCTTTTTCCATTTCTCTTGGCTCAGGTACTCTTCCATTGCAGCAAGAGAAGCCACAGTGGGCTGTTGCCCAAGCAGCCCTGGCACAGAGAGGCAGAGTAGAGAATGCTAAACTGGCCCCATATCTCCTCCAGCCGCTTCCTGAGGAGCAGTTCTGGCAGGAGTGTTAACCATATTGGCAGCAGCTTCCATCCAGAGAGACTTTGAAAGCAAATTGAGCTTTCCACTGCAGGGCCTGGAGGCATATGAAACCTGTGGGGCCTGCCCCTACTCACCTCACCCCTGAGCTCTGTCCAAGCCCTGGAGCTCCTCGGCCTGTGTTTGGTACTCACCCACTTTTTACTTTTGAGTAGAATCAAGGGCAGCATTTGGTCCCATTATACCAGCCATGCATCATCTGTGAACAGGCCTTATTGAGCTTATCTTGGCAGAGGAAAGTCAGGCAGGCAAGACCCACTCTAAATTTTAATGTTTCCCCCTCATTTTAGGGTGGGAGCTGTGAGTTCATCTGAAGACTGGGTGAGGGCATTGTAAGCTCAAGCCACAGCCTCTTTTCCACCTCCATTAAATGGACTGTTAGGGATGCCGAGCTTCCCCAATTTCCTGGGAGGGTATGTGGGTCTGTACAGGCAACCTTGTGTCATTCTTTCAATTTCTGGCTTACCATTGCTGGTAACAGTGGGAAGACGACCAGAGAAAGTTTGGCCCCCTCTCCCAAGCTTCCAGGTCTCTTTCCTTTTCAAGAAATAGTTGAGTCACCAGCGTCTGTATCTGGCATTTTGTTTCTTCACATTTGCAACCATTTCAGGGTAGAGTTTTTTTTTTTTTTTTTTGGAAACAGTCTCACTCTGTCCCATAGGCTGGAGTGCAGTGCTGTGATCATGGCTCGCTGCAGCCTCAAACTCCTGGGCTCAAGCAGTCTTCCCATCTCAGCCTTCCAAGTATCTGAAACTAAAAGCGTGCACCACCACACCTGGCTAATTTTTTTATTTTTTTGGAGAGATGGGGCCTCACTATGTTGCCTAGGCTGGTCTCTAACTCCTGGGCTCAAGTGATCCTCCTGCCTCAGCGTCCCAAAGTGTTGGGATTATAGGTGTGAACCACCATGCCTGGCCCAGGATAGCGCTTTTTTCTTTCTTCTGCTCTCAATTGATTGGACCACTGGTTGCATCTCTTCCCACTCTCCCTGAAAGGCACAGAACTATCAGACAGAAGACAAGGTAGTTCTCAAGAAGTACCAGGCAGCTGTGTCTGCTAGAGGCTTCCTCAGCAAAGCCCCATCTTGTGGACAACCTCTCAGGAATTGCAGGTGGGGTGGGAGTGACTGACAGAGGAGGGATCCATATGTCTTAGACCAAAGCCACCAGTCAGGCCTTGCCACCATATAGAACCTTCCCTTTAGAATATATTTATTTGGACTTTTACTTATAGCTGCAAATATATCATTGGCTGCTATACCCAAGCATCAACTCAAGGAACATTTGGTTTTCTGGTTAGCACAGCTGAAGACCAACCAACTAGTTACTGATCCAGATGAGGGAAGAGAACATTTATTCAGTCATTCTGTTATGCTAACTATTCATTTTCTCATGAAAATGTAGTCTTTGGCTGGGCATGGTGGCTCACACCTGTAATCCCAGCACTTTGGGAGGCCAAAGCGGGCAGATCATGAGGTCACGAGATCGAGACCCTCCTGGCTAACACGGTGAAACCCCATCTCTACTAAAAATGCAAAGAATTAGCTGGGCATAGTGGCGGGCGCCTGTAGTCCCACCTACTCGGGAAGCTGAGGCAGGAGAACGGCATGAACCTGAGAGGCGGAGCTTGCAGTGAGCCGAGATCGTGCTACCGCACTCCAGCCTGGGCGACAGAGCAAGACTCCCTCTCAAAAAAAAAAAAAAAGAGAAAATGTTTTCTTTGCCAGGCAGTGTGGTAGGCCCAGGAGATATAGCAATTAGAGTTGACTAAGACAGTGTCCCTATCCTGTTCTTGAGCTCCAGTTCTAGTGGGAGTTCTTGAGCTTGGTAAGATGATGTGAGTCCATCAGTGGCCCAGGACTCTACGCATGTATGTTTTAGTCCCAGCTGTAAATGAGGATTCCATTAACCCCATTTTCTCCAGTGTATGGAGGATGCAAGAAGCCTTAAAATGTGCTTTTCTCACAGTGTCTTCCCTTGACCATGCCTTCGTTTCCTCAGCCAGAAATTGGAGACAGCAAGAGCACTTATGCCTGAGTTGGTGAGATGGAATGATGTATCATATCTCTTCTCCTTTTATTAACCAGATCATTTACCAGATTGTACCTGGTGATGCTGGCAGCCAGCCCTCTTCCGGCCCCTATTTCTGCTTACCCTGTTACCAGAGAGCCTGGGGGTCTGGATCCTATCTGGCCCCGTCAGGGTGGATTACCAAATGAGCAGTTCTCTTGCCCCAGTCCCTTTCCTGTGCTATAAATAAGCCCCATGTTTATTTTCTTACGTTATTGAAATGAGCACTTGTGATTTGGGCCTCTTTTGAGGAGTCCAGAGAGCGTCCATCCGGTGCCTGGTGAGGGCCCTGCATGGCTGGCTGCTGTCTGAAGCTATTTGGAGTCCTCTCCCTGTGTTTTCTATGTGGCTTAATTTCAATAGAAAGGGCTGTATGCAACCCTGTATCTGCTGATTTTCAGGTTTCAACTTTCTGCCAGCGTCACTGCCTGCTTAGAAGTAAAGTTATGTTTCTCATTAAGGGGATAACAGCCACAATTGAGGTAATTAACGAAAATTGTACATTGGTGGCAGCAGCTCCTATAGGATTTCCAATAGTCTTTCTCTAGTAGATCCTTGGGGGCTCACCTTGATTTCCTCTCTTCTGTCTACCCTGCACCAAAATACTTTGTCCTGTTTTCTGGATTTAGTTCCAATAATTTTTTTCCTAACAGCCTTTTTGTCACCAGTTGGTTTGATATCTTACAACTTGGCCAAATGAGGGTTCCATTAACTCCACCTTGTCTAATGCATGGAGAATTCAAGGATTTTTTTTCTCTTCTCATAGCACCTTCCAGTTGCCAGTTGTACCCTGGCCCTTCTTTGGAAGTCATAATGATGAATATCCATTAATAAGAGATTGATGCTCTTTCAACTCTCATGTCATCTATACCATCTCAATGGAGAGGATGACTTTGGATGAGGTTGGAATAGAAAGGAAACATTTGGAAGTCCACTGCAGTGTATTATATGCTCTGTGGAAGTCTGGGGGTTAGGAAATACCTGGAGGGAGCACTTCCTGAGGAATGATTTTTGGTTCTTTTAGGCCTTAACAGCACAACAGAAGTATCCCATGAGACCATTATGAGCAGGACACAACATTGTTTCTCACCTTGGGCTGTGACTATTTACTTCTCGGTACAGATTACTCTGGTTAAATCATTCAGTAAAGAAATCTTTTCATGCTCACAATCTGAACCTGAAGGCTATTACTGAAGAGAATTGCATCTGACAACAAAATTTAATTTACTTCCAGAGAAAGGACCAGAAGAAAGTAAATTTTCATTTATGTTTTTAAGTCTATTGTCTTAAAAAGATTCTTTTCCCTTAAAAAATAAAAGACCTGATGTGATGGGTTCCTTCAGTCAACGAATACTTATTGAGCAGTTATTGTGTGCCAGATACTGTTCTTGGTGTGAGGATATGGCACTGAACAAAACAATGTACCTACTTTCGTCAAGCTTACATTCTAATGAGGAAGATAACCAAAACAAGTAACTGAATATAATTTCAAATGTCAATAAATGCTGTGAAGAAAATAAAGCAGAGTACTACATGTGGATAATGACTTGGAGATATTTTAGGTAGGTTGATCAGAGGTGATATTTAAGCACAAATGTAAATGTTGGGGAGTGAACCATGAGCACAGCAGGCAGAGGGAAGAGCTGGTATAAAGACCCTCAGGCAGGAACAAGCTCAGCTTATTTTAAGAACTGTAAGAATAATGTCTGAAGCATATTGAGTATGGAGAGCATGATAGATGACGATGCCAGAAAGGTAGGCTGGTACCAAATTGTATTAGGATCATATGGGCCAAAAGGATTCTAGAGTCTTACTATGAGTGTGATGGGACGACACTGGATAGTTTTAAGCAAGAGAGTGACATATCTGAATGGCATTTTTAAAAAGGTTATCCCTGCTACTGAGTGGACAGTAGGCTGTAAGCAACAGTAGAAGAAAGGAATTCAGCTAGGACACTATCTTAGGGACCCCAAATAAGAAATGGTGACCTAAACTAGGATGGTAGCAGCAGATGTGGTGAGAAGTTATATTGGAAGTAGAGTTTATTGGATGTACTGATGAATTAAATTTAAGAGATGAAAACAAAAGAGGATTCACAGGTAACTCCAAGGTTTTTATCCTTAGTAACTGCATGATACCATGAGCTGAAATATGTCAGACTGAACAGGGTGAGGGCAAGGAAATGTTGAGAGAGAAAAATCAAGAGCTCTACTTTGAACATGTTAAGTTTAAGATGTCTATTGAACATCTAAGGTATAGTGTCATTTAAACAGTTCGTTATCTAGAGCTCAGAGGAAAAGTTATGACTGAAAATAAAGATGGGATTTAAAACCCTAGGACTCGATAAGATTACCCAGAGAATTAGTGTAGTTAGAAAGGCGACAAGGATAGGGGCCCAAGTACTAGGCCCACTCTAACATTTACAGGTAGAGAATAAAAAGAAGAACCAGCAAAGGAGACGAAGTCATTGCCAGTGAATTAGGAAGAAAACCAGGAAGGTGTCTGTAGGATACCTGTGATAAATTAAAAGTGCACGCTGTAAACTCTAGAGCAACCACTAAAAATCACTTTTAAAAGAGGCAAGGCTAATAAGGCAATACTGGAGATGGAATATCAAAAATATACTCAATCAAAAAGCAGGAAAAGAAGAGTAAACAAAGGACAAAAGGAACAAATGGAAACAAAGAGCAAGATAGGGTTAAACCCAAACATGTCACCAATTACATTAAATGTAAATGATCTAAACAGTGTAATTAAAGGGCAGAGATTATCAGGCTGAATTAAGCAGCAAGAGCAATTACATGCTGTCTACAAGGAAAACCCCTATAAAAGTTAAGTTTAAAAAGTAAAAGGGTAGAAAAGATGTACTATACAAATATTAGTCATGAGAAAGTGACAGTGATTATATCATCAGGGAGCAAGAAAAACATTTCATAATGATAAAGAGGCCCATTCATCCAGAAGACAGAACAAAATAATCCTAAAATGCATGTGCATTAAATAACAGTGCCTCAAAATATATAAATCAAAAATTAATACTGAAAGAGAAATAGAAAACCCACAATTATATATAGATGTTTCAATGCTCCTCTCTCAGTAACTGATATAACAAGTTGATAGAAAAATGTAGATGACCTGAATAACATTGTCAACAACCTTGGCTTAATTGGCAGTTATAGAACGCTTCATCTGCTGTAGCTGAACACACATTCTTCTTAAGTGCACATGCAACATTTACCTCAAATGTGTTACACAAAAATAAGTCTCAGTAATTTTAGAGGAATTGAAAACATTAAAAAGTTATCTGGCCACAGTGAAGTTCAATTAGAAATCAGTAACAGCTATCTGAGAATATCCCAAATAGTTAGGAATTAAATAACATTTCTAAATAATGCATGGATTAATGAAGACAAAAAGGAAATGAGAAAATATTTTGAGTAAAAATGAAAACTGTATTAAATTTGTAGGGTACTTAGAGATTTATAGCTTGAAGAGTTTAAACTAGAAAAAAAAGTCTACATTAAGAAACTGGGAAAAGGATCAAAATAAACCCAAAGTAAGTAGAAAGAATAAAGATAAGAACAGAAATCAATGGAGTAGAAAATGGAAAACAATGGAAAAAATCAAAAACCGGTTCTTTGTAAAAGATGAATAACTGCTCAAGACCACTAAAGGAAAAAAAAAAAGGAACTAAGATACAAATTACCAGTATCAAGAATCAGAGGGGAACATTGGAACAGATTCTAAACATAGTAAGAGGATAATACATTGCTATGATCTGAATTTTTGTGAGCCTCCCCACACACAACCCCACTCCACTCCAATTTTATGTGTTGAAACTTAATCCCCAGTGCATTGGTGTTGGCAGGTGGGGCATCTGGCAGGTAATCAGCTCATGAGCAGAGCTCTCATGAATGTGATTAGTGTCATTATAAAAGAGACCTGAGAGAGAGCTCGTTTGTGCCTTCTACCATGTGAGGACACTTAGAAGGTGCCATCTATAAGGAATGGGCCCTACCCAGACACCAAATCTGCCAAAACCTAGATCTTGGATTTTCCAGCCTCCAGAACTGTGAGCAATAAATTTCTATTGTTTATAAATTACCAGTCTAAGATATTTTGCTATAGCAGCCCAAACAGACTAAGAAATATGAACTTTATAACAATAATTTCTGTAACTTACATGAAATGAGCACAATCCATGAAAGACACAAATTGACAAAACTGCCTGAAGAAGAAATGGAAAATCTGAATACCCTTGTATCTGTTAAAGAAATCTGTAATTTAAAATGTTTTGCAAAGAAATACCTATGTCCATATAGTTTTACTGGCTAAATCTATCAAACAATTAAGGAAGAAATAATACCAATCTTACTCAAACCCTTTTCAGAAAATAGAAGGGGAGGAAGTATGTTTCAATGAGTTTTAAATGGCCATTATTACCCTGATACCAAAGCCAGATGAAAACCTTACAAGAAGAAAACTGCAGATCAGTAGCCTTCCTGAACATAAATGCAAAATCCTTAACAAAATATTGGCAGATTGATACAGCAAGACTAAAGAATACAAAGTTGGCTGAATGTTGGAAAATCAATGTAATTCACAATAGAGTAAAAGAGAATATTTGTGTGATTGTCTCACTAGATATAGAAAAAGCATTTGACAAAATTCCATACCGGGATTATTTAAAAAAAAACAACATAGAAAACATATCCACACAAAAACTTGCATACAAATATTCATAGCCAGCTGTATTCAGAATAGCCAAAAGCTGGAAATAAGTCAAATGTTCAAGAGCAGATGAATGGATAGACAAATTCTGGTATATCCATACAATGAAATACAACTCAGCAATACAAATACTGAACTACTGAGTGACACAACATGGACGAGTTTCCAAAACAGGTGAGCCAAAAAAAAAAATGCCAGGCACAAAAGAGTACATACTATATGTATGAAGTGTTGATTTAAAAAAAAAAAAAGCTGATGGTTAAAAAGTATAATTCTCAGTTCCTTGGTTTTATCCTGGACTGGTATATCTTTCCTTCCTTAACCTGGGTATTTGCTTAGGGCCTCAGGATCTAGGATGCCTCCAGTCCCATTGCCTCAGTCTGGTGCATTCTTGGTATGGAATGCAGACTTGCCAGCTAGGCGGCTGACATTTATTAAATGCTGGCCGTGTGAGGGATGCCATGCCAGGTGCTTCAGACAAACAGGCAAAGGAGACATCTTTTCCGCCTTC
This sequence comes from Pongo pygmaeus, assembly GCF_028885625.2. Taxonomy (NCBI): domain Eukaryota; kingdom Metazoa; phylum Chordata; class Mammalia; order Primates; family Hominidae; genus Pongo; species Pongo pygmaeus. The sequence goes on along the minus strand of NC_072382.2, from coordinate 22,945,010 downwards.
GAGGAACTCATCGTTGAATTGATAAACCCAGGAGATTAATCAGTTATAGTCCTATCTGCTGTATAAGGCAGTGCATGACAAAGGGCAAATTGCACACATTCCCTACTGTGGAAGGAGAGTAGGATTATTTCTGACTTGGTCAAAGAGGTGGCACTTGAAGGGGCTGCGAAGAGCTAATGCATGAAGATGGGCATTAGGTGGACAGGGGTGTGTTGACCGATGACCCTCCTGAACATAATTGCAAAATCCTTAGCAAATAGAGATGCACATTGGGGCAGGCATTCGACCTGAGGGGAGTGAAAGGAAACAAGAAGATGGGAAAATATAAAGGATGTCCTAGATTTTTAGGAGCACAGAGCCCAGACTGGGGAATTAGAAACAAGGCTGAACAGGAGTTGAGGGCTATATGAAAGAGCCGGAACTCCAGTCTGTAAGCTGTGTGAAGGTGTTCAGGTTAACGTGCTGGTAAGGGATGGATCAGAGCTGGGTTTTGGCATCCCTATTGTTGATGGAGTGGACCAGGGAGAGACTGGGAATTAGATGTAACCACTTAGCAGTAGCCTGGGTAGAAAGTGAAAGGGCACTGAACCAGAATGGCTGCTGGGAATGCTGAGACGCTTTTGGATATGGGGATGGGAAAAGCAGCCCCCTGTCCATTTCTGTGCCTTCCTCTCACCCCTGTAACACATACCAGCCACACTGCTTGTTGTGTGCCTTCCCTTCGTATACTGAAGGCCTAACCCCCAATGTAACTGCATTTGCAGATAGCGCCTTTAAAGAGGTAATAAAGGTTAAGTGAGGTCATAAATGTGGAACCCTACTCCAATAAGACTGGTGTCCTTAAAAGAGGAAGGGGCATCAGACCTATCTACATGTGTACACAGAGGAAGGGCTATGTGAGGACACAGAGAGAAGTCAGTCTTCTATTCACATAAGCCAGAAAGAGGCCAGAAACCACATTTACCAGTACCTGGATCATGGACTTCTAGCCTCCAGAACTAGGAGAAAATAAACGTCTGTTAGCCACCCACTGTGTGGTATTTTGTTAAGGCAGCCCAAGCAGATTAATACATTACTCTTCCCCAGGTCCCTCACTGCCTCCCCACCCCTGCCAATCTGATAAACATAATATCGGATGTTCCCAGTGCTCCATAGTATGGTGTCACTCTTGTGAAGCAGTTATCCAATGTTTGGCACCCTGCCCTTAGCCACTTGGATGGAAGTCAACCCTTTGGCCTTCCCAGCCTCCAGTGTGCATGATTCCCCCACTGTACAACTCTTCACTATTTTCAAATATTTTAACTTTTGGACTTTGTAACCACCTGATGAGATAAGCAGGAAACAGTTGGTTATCCCCATTTTACAGAAGAAAAAATTGAAAATGAAAGCATTTTTGTGGCTTGCCGAAGGTAACAGAGGTAAGTTTCAAAGTCAGTTCTTAAACTCATGTCTCCTGTCTCTTGCTTCACCACGTGGGTTCGTGGCCAGTGCTCTCCCATGCTTTCATCTGGACAGTGCTTTCTGTCCATACCTATCTTGGAGAAGAGCTATGGTTTGCCTTGTGTTTCATCCTTCCTTAGGCTTTTATCCCCTTCCCCTGTCCTCTCAACACGCACACACACATACACACTCTCATTTATTTTCATTCTTTCCCATGGTGTAGCTTGGCCCTACTATCATAGCTACAGGGAGCCCCTTCCTTTCCAGAAGAGCCTGGAAATTACAGAGGTACACTGTGGGGAGAGGACAGAGAAGGGATGGAGAGGGGGCTTGTGATGCAACCAAAGAGAAATCCCAGGAGGCAGGGCAAGAACACTGTGTCCTCTGCACATCTAAGAACCACATCCTGATTGGGGTTCCAGGCAGATCTCATGCAGACAGTACAGTGGGTTTTCTCCCAACCAGTTAAGGCAACACCTTAACACATGGTGTACACATGCTCATAAATTGAAGCTCCCTGTGGAGGTTTGCCCTTCCTCAAGCCTGTTGGTCTGTGTTGAGCTTAAAAAAAAATCCGTTTGGAATCACACAGAATTCCTGGGAAAATTTCAACTCTCACACCCCATTGTCTTCTGGCGCTAACTTGCATCTTCTCACTTGTGCACATACACAGTTTGCCGTCAGCCCTATTTTGGGGAACTGGCTATTTGTGGAGAGCCTATTGTTCCTTAGCTGCTGAGCACGCAAGTCTAGACCTGTGGAAGGAGAGGTACCACCACCACTCTACGCCGTGCTCGCCAGATTGCAGATTCTGCTGTCACAAGGCCCAGCCAGCTTGTGGAGCCCTGGGGTTGGCTGTGTTGTCTGTAGCAAGACCTGGGACAATGGGATTGGTGATGAGCTGAAGGCAAGAGTGGTTTCTGCTGGGGTTGGCACCAAGGCAGGAAAGGAGCTGTCTTCAGCCGGTCGCTGAAGCTGGAGTTGAGAGTGGAGGGCTTAAGGGCATGAGGATTATCCAGGGATGCTGGAGAAAGCGGGCTTTGAGCCCAGGGACAAGTGGAGAAGCTTCCAGATGCGCACTCTTGGACACAGGACCTCTTGCGCCATCTTGGGGAGCTGGCCTGGTGTTGACCGGTGCTGGCCCAACCCCGGCAACACTAAATAAAGAGGCCAGGTTTACTGCTGTGGCCACAGCTTATTCTGAATGCATGTGAACCCTGGAGGAATGGGGTGGATGAGGTTCATGGTCAAGCAGAGGCTCTGACACTCCAGGAAGATGTCTAGTGGGCTGAGTCAGCTTCCAGCTGTCTGTAAAACAAATCCCTGAGTGTCCTCTGACCTCCCTCCTCCCACCCTTAATCAAAACAGAGCATCTCATTATTCTCACCTTCCCATTCATTCACTCATTCCCACATTACCTAACATTCTTATTCTCTCAGGCATTCGGATGTGAACACAGCCTGTCTCCTCTTTGAAGAGCCTTTTAGGGATGTGAGGAAGTCAGATGGACAAGTAGATAACTTATACGGTATTATGTGCCATCATGGTATTATGACACAAACAGTTTTGTGGAGGCACAGAGGGGCAGCCTTTGACCTAGGGGTGGAAGTTGAGGTGAGGGCATGTGCTTAAGAAAGAGCTTTACAGAGGGTGCTATCATTTGGAGGATACACTGCAGAGTGGCTGGGTGCATTGGAGGGGATCCAGGGAGGAGACAGAGGCATTCTAAGAAGAGATAGCAAGTCCAGTGGTGTGGCCAGGTGAAAAGGCCTAGATGGCTTGGGGAACAACGAGCTGTGCTGGGTGGTCAGACCCAGTGAAGGGCTGAGCCATAGTCCACAGTCAGAGGAGGCCCTGCTGACCCTGGCCTTGTCGTTGTTCTCCCCAGAGACCACTCGGAGGCACAGGTCCCAGGGGTGGGCTACCTGCATCCTCCGTGATGCCTAAGTCACCCATCAGGCCAGTCTTCCTCTTCAGCAGTGGTGCTCATCTGGACTCTGAGGGATTTGGGGGCAGGGGGGTGCTCAGCTCCCACAGGAAGAAGCAGGGGTGTGAGGTAGAGACAACACCCCGTGGTTTCGCATGTGGTTTGCACATGACTTTTCTCCCTCTCTGCTTCAATTCCTGCCCTGTGACTTGGCAGTGATTTGGTGTGGAGCGTCCAAGTGCTACCATGACCCTGAGCCCTAATATAGGACAGGTGTCATTTTTTAAAAAAAAAACAAGCTCCCAGCCCAGGTCAACCTAAAACCCAGTTGGGTCTATACTGAATGTGAATGCACTGGCACAGGTATCAAATCTGAGATGTGGTTCCAAGAGAATAATGTTCAAATAGTTGGAAAGAGAGGATGAAAAGGAGCTTGTTGTTGTTGTTGTTATCAGACTCACAGCTGGGAGCTGGAGGGAGATGTCGTTCTCTGGGAGTAATCATTGTCCCTTATGTCACTATGCCACATCGGCTTACAAAGCCCATGCATGGACATTGTCCACTTAATCCTCCCCCCTCCATCGGTAAGCTAAGCAGGGACAGGGCTTGTTTCTATCCTTCAGATGTGAGAACTTAAGAGTCAGCTGGTTTGGTCAACAAAAATGACTCACTGTCCACACAGTGGTCCCTTGGAGGCTGACTGCCTCTTCGTGAGTCACCTTCACGCTGGAAAGCAAGGAAACACCTATACCACAGTAGAACCTGGGTTTCTTCTGCTTCATAATTTGTCTTCAGAGGTTTGCTTTAAAAGTTGTCTGGCCATACATCCTGGAAGGACAGTTCCCCTGGCCACTCAGTAGCAGAGCCAGAACTGGGACCCGCCTCTCCTAGAGGTCTGCCCTGTGCTCCTGGTATCAAGCAGCCTGGACCTCTGCGCTCTGGCTCTCCTGCTTTCAGAACAGCCCCTGGGAACAGAACGGCACTCAGTGGCACCGAGGGGCTGGCAGTGCTGGTTGTGAAGACCTCACGGCACAGTCTGTGCCAAGCACACCCCAGATGCAGGAGAGGCAAAGAGTTGCCGCTGTGACCCTTTGGGCTGCCTGAGAAGTGGGCTCTGGTACCCACTGCCTCCTTCTAGCTTCCCTGCAGTGCAGACAGGTCCTCTGGGACAAGGGGGTTGGGTATGTCCCAGACCTTCGCAGGCCAGGCACCCCTTCTTTGTGCAGGAGCATCAGCCGGCCACCTGTTGTTCATCTAGCCCTGGTAATCCCTTCTGTACTGTGTCAGCAGTTCAAAAGGGCACTGTTAGTATTTTTTGCCGACTTCAATTAACGTGAGATTTCAGAGGCCTCTCTGATCACATTTCATCTGTCACAAGTCAGGAACAAAACAGACAGATTCCAGTTGAGAGGAGGAAGGAGAAGGAATTTATTGCAAATAACAACAACCAAACAGTTTGGGCTGGGCCAGCAAAGGGTGTTCTGGGAGTGCCCGGCTGCCTCTGCACTCCATTTTGCCCCATGCCTGGGTCCCTACATCTCCTTCCCATCCGTGTTCCTCCTCTCCCAAAAAAGATGTAAGTGCAATAACTTACTTTAAAAGGCAAGAACGTTTCTTTTAGTATTTTGCTATAATGTAGTTACATGGTGGTATAGGCAGTAAAACTTTATGGAACCGACCTCATTTTTTTTTTTACATTTTTCTGGATTTTTACTGTATTTTTAATATATATTTTTAATATTCCACCCCAGGCCATTAAGCTAAAGGAAAAGTTGCATTTATACAGGGTTAAAATATCTTACAATGAGAACAATAAGTATCGGTTGAGGTTCATGTTCCTTCTAGCACTCAGCTTTCTTTGTTCAACCACTGCACACCTAAACAGATGATTAGACATTGGAAACTGTCCTTCAAAATCAGTAGTATAAAGGCCTAGCTCTATGTGTGTGAGTGAAGAGGGAAGAAAGGAGAGGCCGAGGTTAGGTCATGGAAGCACCTTTCCTCCCTACAGCATCCTGAAAGAAGTGAAGTGGGGTTGATGGGTCTTTGTCACCTTCTTATTTTTTAACTGGATAGTCACAGAGTGTTCTCCTGGGGGCCAGTTTACCAACCATCCTCCCCCAGCTGGGCCTGTTTGCCTTTGCACCGGACAGTAAGGGCCATGAAACAGACCAGGAACCCCCGTGTGTCTTTCAGGTTCTCGAAGATGGCCCCCCACTGTCTAGCCCAGGGAGGGAATGACTGCATAAGCAGGGTACGTAGTTTTCATGGAAGCGTCCCTCTTGTCTGCCCAGCCGAAATGACAGGAGATGGGACACGGAGCTGGGTCCAGTGTGATCACAGCTGTGTGTGCTGGGGACCCACCCCACACTTGCTGCACCCATCCCATTGCAGTGTCTTTGAGCTAACCTGGCCACCATGCTTCCCAAAGCTGGAGGCACGGTAGTGAGTGCTGAGAATCAAGTATAGTTAAAAGAATTCAAGGAAAGTTCCAAAAGCCCATGTCCTCCAAGTGCTATTTCAGCCTTGGAGACAAGCCTCTCTGTGTGCCCCCCAGAGCCCTCGCTCCCATGCACCAGGAGTAGTGCTGGCATCTGGAGGGCAGTAGCAGCACCTTAGTGTCAAGCCTTGCCTGCTGAGACCTGTGCCCAGCAGGGACTGGAGGCTGTCAGTGTGGGGAGGCTGCCCATCCATCTGCCGGCTACCCACGACTTCATTTTTAAGTTGCCATCTCTGTTGAGATCTTACGCAGATATCCAAAGGAAATCCTTACCTCTCTTAGCTTATTCGCATAGCAATGAACCATGTGGCAGGTAGATGCTTCTCTCCACCTGCCTTCATGAGCTTTAGCTCCAGATGGCCTTGGGCAGCTGCCCTGACTTGCTCAGTCATCTTAGGAGCTGACACACCAGTGGCCCCCTGCTCTGCAGTGCAGAAGGCTGGGCCTAGCCACCTGTCTGGGAAGGGACTGGGCCCCAAGGTTCTCTTCTGGAGAACTGAGCTGCTGAGTGAATGCCCATGAGGCATTGGAGAGGGGAGCTCCATGCAGCACCGGCTGCCCCCGGTGCCACTGAGGCCCGGACCCTCACACCCTGGGTGGCACATCCCAGGCTCCTCTCTCAGCTTAGTCTCATGGCAAATACAAGTCAGGGCAGTCATGTCTCCACTCTGGGCCAGGGTCTTCTCTGTTGTGAAGGGACTCGACTAACTAGAGGGTTTCTAAGCTTCCTCCCAACTCAGTGGCCCTATCATACTTAGTGTGGTTAGGTAGCCCCCAAGGGCTGGGCCAAGCCACGGAGGACAGGCCGGGGGTACATGGCTGCCTTTGATGAGATGAACAGGAATGTTTCACATTGGCGTGTTTAATCCTAGACACTTCCTGGGTGTGTTGGGACAGGCAGCCATAGCCATAGAGCCTTCTAATAGATGCCTTTTCTTCTCAAGCTTTTGGGTTGAAATTTGCCTGACTTGGGTCTAGCCCAGCCAGAGAGCAGACGCATGGAGGAACTGAGTGCCGGGGGCCCCTGCGGAAGAGCCCCCTTAAAGCTCTCACTCTCCCTCCCTGCCTGCTCTGGAGCTACCTGTCTGTCCTCCTCTTTGTCCTGATTCCCTTGCTGTCCCTCCTGGCCCACTCTGGAGCTACCTGCCTCTCCTCCTCTTTGTCCTGATTCTCTCATGGGTGAGAAAGACCCAAGGTGAAAGTTCCTTCCTCCCCCATCCTTCCTCAACCATGAGCATTTCAGAAGGAAATGGGGGAGAAATGGGGAAACTGTTCCCAGCCTTAAGTTCTTCCTTTCCCTGGCTAGATTTTGGGGGAGTCTGGGTCACTTCAGAGAACCTCAGAACTAGAAAAAACTTCCCAAAAGTCACTCCAAATCCTCAAATATTTGAAACACTTAAAGCCAAGCCTCCAAGAACATTTAATTCAATGTCCAAGACCCTTTCACCTCTACAAGATCAATTTTAGAGCTACGGTTCACAAAGAGGTCTGACTCTTATTAAGGGAGGCTGCAGCCAGACCCTTCCTCAGCCTGGTTTCTAGAGCAGATGAGAACACCAGGCAGGCGGGAGACTGTCACCCCCAACCCCAGAGACCCTCATTCAACAACACCAAGTTTACCCTCAGCCCAACCCAGGAGGCCTTTCTGTGTCCGCGACCCTGAGCCTATGGGCCTGGCCCTACTCCATGACAGGAATCAAGGGAGAAGGTAGAAAAGGCGAGCGCCTGAATGCGGGGTGCTGCCTGCTGGAGGGACCCCCCCCCCCCCGGGGTCTGACAGGCCTGCCTCTGGACGGTTACTGTGTACTCCCAGCTGGGTGAGGGCTGGGGCTCAGGGCCAGACCCAAGCTGCAGGGGTCAGGCAGGCAGGCACAGAGCCCTGCTTCCTGGAGGCAGGAAGCCTGGTTTCAGGAAGGCATCCTGACAGCCCCATTTGCAATAGCAAAGCCACGCTGAGGAGCCCAGGCCAGGAGCCCTTCCACAGGCTGGAGAGAGGGCAGAGAGTCCTGGCCCCTATGGAAGAAGTGTAAGGACGGAGTGTGGAAAGCTGTGTGGAGAAAAACAACACCCTCCTAGTGCCTGGAGGGACACAGAGCCCCCATCTGCCATGGAAGGCTCCGGGCAGCGATGACACTGTGACAGATATGGCAGGGAGGACAGTCAGTTTGAGGCCATGGCAGGGCCTGGAGGCCGAGCATGGCCACATGTCCTCTAGCAAAGCCTGCACGCAGCTCTTGACCCTCTGCCGCCCGGCCCCCAAGCCCTAGCTTATGTGTTCCGCGTTGTGAGTCCTTCCATGCCGGGACACTGCTGAGCAGCCCCAGGGAGGGGCCAGGGTAGGGCAGGGAAGAGACGAGCCCCTCCGCATCCTCCTGGAGGCAACCTGACTGGGCTCTGGATGGAGAACAAAACTGCCCAGAACTCCCCCCTGTACCAGATGCCAGGCAGGCGGGAGAGCGGGAGGACTGCCCGGGCCCCTACCCCACCTGGATGCCTCCCCCTCTCCCAGGACCTTTCCTTCTTCTAGCACCATGGGAGCCCTTGTGGCATCCGTGTTCTCAGCCTCCCTCAGGTCTGGCTCCTCCCCTATAGTGTCCAGTGAGGGGCTGGCCCATGTCTCCCCTGGGGACTGGCATTGCTAGATGGCAGCAGGGGTCCTCGGCTCCAGCTCCTGTCGTTCTCTGCCCACTCCCTCCAGGTGTATCCAGCCCAGGGGACAGCCAGGATGCAGTCAGCCAGGCTCTGTCAGACTTGTCGCTGTTCAGGGGAAGGTGGAGGCCGGTGCCCTGGCCCCAGCAGGTCGGATTCCATGTGCTTTCAGGGAGAGAAAGATGGGAGGACAGGAGGCTGGCTCTGCAGGGCAGCCTGTGCTTCAGACACACAGCCACCGGCCTGGTGACCAGGGGACCCCACTAGGAGCGGGAAGGATGGACAAGACTGGGCTGGTGAGGCTGCTGGGTCTGCATGGAAATCTAGCATTGACTCATGGTCAACTAGGCAGGGCAGAGGAGCGGGCGGGAGAGAGAAAGCGCTTTCAGCTCATCATGGATGCGAAGCTGAAAAACGTGGCTACCTGGCTTTCTCCACTGCCTGTGGCCGGGAGCAGGGGTCAGGGCCTCAGTGCCAGGGAGGGGCCAGGGGCCTGCTGCCCCCTCCCTCCCAGCAGTCCACGGGGCCTCAGACTTGGGGCGGCTGAAAGTGCTGAGGGTCAGGCCCCTGGCCCAGGCTAGGTTCCTAAGAGGAAAGTCGAGTGGGAGGCTGGGGGCCTGGAAAACATGGGCGTGGCCCATGGTGTCCCGAGGTGGGGACGGGGCGGGGGTGCCCTGTCATGTGGCCCAGGAGATGGCCGCACTGTGCTCCTTGGCCTTCATGCGGAGGGCCGCGATGCTCGAGGTCTTGCGGTCCGGCTCGCCGTTGAGCTCGTAGCCATTGAGGCCTGGGCTGAGGCTGGCTGCTCCAAACAGGCTGCCCATGTGCGTCTGGCCCACGTGACTGCCAGCCCCAGACACACTCAGGAAGTCGGTGACACTGCTGGCCCCAGAGCCAGGGGGATGGGCATGAGGGGACATGCAGGCAGGCACCGGGTCGCAGGGGACCACGCAGGCTGGCACTGGTGAGGCAGCCCCGTTGTTGCCGAGCCAGGACGGGTTCTGAATCTGGGAGAGGAAGGGAGAGAGGTCACCGGCTGGCAGGCAGGCGCAGTGAGGAAGGGGCTCGCCCCTTCCCCCAGAGCACCTCTCCCCTCACTGTCCATCCTTCCCATGAAGCCCCTCTTGAGTGTTTAGCCTTGATGGACATCCAGATACCCCTGTGGGGGTGGCTTTTACACCTTGGCATCTCTGTTCCCAGGGCCAGGCTAGCAGCAGAGGGAAATTCAGTTCTAAGGAGTGACCTCAGGCTTCATTAAGGGTCCAGTGGAAGGGTGACACCCCAGCACCCCCCAGCTGGCTTCCTGTTTTTAGACTCAACTGTAGACTTGGCCTCCATCTGCGGATGGCAGCTGTGTCTCATTCACCTCCAGCTCCTCCCCAGGCCCCTCACATCCATAGGCACCTGAGCAAGGTGAGCGGACCTCAACTCAGAGAGCTTTGGCCTCGCAGGTTCCCTTGGGCCCCCACCGGTAGCAGGGAAGATGGAGGAGTTGGGTGAGGTGGGTGGCAGGGGCCTAAACCTCTCAGAAACCAAGGGTCAGTGGCTGAGGTTCCAGGGCCTGAACTAGGAGGCTTCAGAACTAACTCAGGATGGAAGGGGCTGCCTCAGGAGTGGACAGCCAGAGCTGAGACCGGACCTCCTCGTGCCAAGGGGGCGAGGGCATGCGCAGGGATGAGTTGGCCATCTTATCTTGCATCGGTGCCGCTGGGCTTCTCTTCCCTCCCCAACCTTCACCTGGGGCTCCCATCTTCCTCTGCCTTCTAGGCATGTATAAGGAGGTGGAGTTAGGGTGTGAGGGAGACCCGGGAACCTCTCAGCTTATGCACGCGGGATTCCTGGTAACCTCATGTGGGCTTCTGCTGGCCTGCCCTCCTGCATGTGTCTGGAGCACACTCAAGGGAGGCATTTTAAAGCAGGGAGAGGGAGCTCAGCCCCAATCCCAGAGGGAACCGCATTTCTCTCCACGGTGCAGGGGAAGGGAGAGCGGTTGGCCTCCATCACCCCCTCTCAGAAGAGGTCTGAGCACACACTGTGTGGTGCTGTAGGTGAGGTGGGGGTAGGAGGGGCGAACAGGGCCCTGTGTTGGTTTCTCCCTCCAGCTGTGCGCTCGGGCAGCAGAGCTCAAAGCCAAGGAGGGAGCTAGAGTTCCATCCTGGGAGGACAGAGGGAGGCTGAGTTAGGGAGGGAGAGGGGAGAAAGAAAATGGAAGAACATAGTGCGAGCTGATGCTGATGGTGCCTGTGTGAGACACCCCATATTCCTCAGCCTCACCTCCAGGCCTGTGCCCTAACCTCCTGCCCTCCTGCCGCATGAATCCCGGGCTGGGGGAGAGGGAACGGAGGGCTGGTCTGGCTGGAGAGCCAGAGACCATTTGCTAGCACAGAACCAGGTCAGGGAGAAGTAAAGGATGCAGGGGTGCCCGTGCTACTGGCTGGCTGCTGGGCAGGGCCGGGCTGGGAGCTGAAGCGGAGGCCATGCCAGAATGAGGCCTGAGCAGGGAGGGAGCAGCCACTTCTGCTGGGCAGGCTGAGGGGGGTCAGGAGTGGACTTGGACTTGGCCAAAAACACATCTCTTCAAGCATCCCAGGTGCCTGATGTGACTCAATACTTCTCGTCCCTTGCATCTCACACTAGAACAGGGGACTGGCTGACAGACACCCACGGAAAATGCTCTGGTGGGAGGGGAGGACACGGCCCCAGGAGCTGAGCGCAGGCACACAAGCTTTTTGAAACTGTACAATTCACAAAATACTTTTGCATGATTGAATTTAGACCTTACAACTGCCTGACAACAGAGCTGAGCAGATGCTTTTACCATGTCCAAGGTACAGGTGAAGAAACTGAGGCTCAGAGACTTGAGACTTGCCTGAAGTGAGAAAGACTTGGAGCTGGAAAGTAACCTAAGTCCCCGGACTCGGAATCCCAAGCTCATTCCAACTTGGCCACGAGTCCTGGAGATTTCAGAGCTCGCTTTCTGAAGAGACCCTCTGAGCGGTATCTGAGGGCCTGGTGGCCTTCTGCCTGCCTTGGTTCCGATGCCCACAGCAAAAGTGGCCAAAGCTAGTGGAGGAAAGAGCCGTTCTCACTGCCCCAACCTTCCCTTCCCTAAAGTTCAGCCAAGCCTGGTTTAATGATTAGTTGGATAGATTAACCCTGGGCCTCCCACATTCTGGTATAAACAGGCATACCCCTGGAATGAGACAGAAGGGCCGCCTGGAGCCATAAGTCATCTTGGGGTACCTGGGCTGTCCTCCAAGGGGCTCGTTCTCAGAACACCAGGGGCTGGGGATCGGTGGCGGCAGCTCAGGGCGGGACTTACCTGGGCGTAGTTCTCAGCTCGGGTGAGGAGGGGCAGCTCATACGCAGTGGAGAAGTGGGTTCGAACCTGCTGCATCTGCCCAAAACGCTCCCGCTTCCTCCACTTGGCCCTTCGGTTCTGGAACCAGACCTACAAGACACGAAAAAGCCATTGTCACCAGGGTGAGACGCCAGCCTGGATGCCTCACTTTCAGGCAGTGCAAACTGTTCCCCTGAGCCCCCCATCAGTTGCAGTGCGTTTGGGAAGTGGTGCGGCCACACATAAATATCAACCTTGGTCTTTGTCCTCAAGAGCTGACAATCTAGAATCATCCACTCTGAGCTGGGAAGGTATCTTACCCCCACTAGCCGTGGGCGTGATCCTGAGCCAGAACTTTATTTTTCTAAGCTTCAGAATCTAAAGCAGCCAAGTGTCACCACCTATAAAACAAGTCACTGGTCATCTTAGCAGTCATCTAACCAGACTCCTGTGGAGAAGCTGATAAAAGCTACAAATGCTCCTCCAGATGTGTTCTCCTAGACAATCACACACAGTTTTGCCACAGTTTTCCAAAAGGTTCGTGGCTCTCTAAGGCTTATTGGTCCAGATTCAGAATGCCTTCCTCCCTGCATCCTGTCTGCAGCCTTCTTGATGGAGACAGTCTCCCAGCTCAGAACTCCCCTGTGTTAAAGGGAGAACAGGGGCTCTGCTGGGCAACAGAGGCAGTCAGGGAAGACTTCCTGGAGGAGCGACAGGAGCTGGGCCTTGAATGGTTGACTGAAAGGAGGAAAGCCAAGGCCTGGGTTTAGAAACAGCAAGGCATGCTCCAAAAACCTAAAGAGGTCAATTTGAAGGAAGTGGTGGGAGAGAAAGAAATAGAGTCAGATCGCAGGGGGCCTTGAATGCCAAGTGAAGGGTTTTTCCTTCACAGCACTTGGTGCTGTCTGTAGAGGCAGTCGCTACAAAATGTTGTGTAGAAGCGTGGCCTGATGGTGAGAGGAAGTGGAGGCCCACCCATCACTGAGCACAAGTGGATGGGATGTTGGCCTGATTGGGAGTCCAGCGGGGGAGGGGAGGTCTCTGAATCAGCTGTGAGCACTGGGGTTTTTGGTGATGGGGAGTGTTGGGTCCTTTTCCTTTGCACGAGCATTTCTGGAAGGCTGAGAACTTTCCCAAGGCTCAAGAGCAAGAGCTGCCCTACCCCTGGCCCATGACTTAGGATCTGGAGAAGGGGTGATGGGGACGGGGTGGGTGAGAGAGGGAGAGTGAGGAGGGATCAGCTTCCAGGCCAGGAATGGCTTTAGGCTGATTCAGAGATGGACCATGGTGCTCCTCAGAGGGAGGCCTCTGCCAGCTTGATGTGCACCTGTCTGCTGGCTTTGCAGACTCAGATGCGAGTGGGCACACCTCAGACAGCACGCTGCAGACCGGGAGAACAGAGCCATGACAACAGCCTCAGCTGCAGAGCCATAAGGAGCCTTGCCAGGCCCTGCCAGGCCCAGGCGTCAAGAAAGCCAACTTTCCTGAGGTCCAGTCCCTGCTCTCCAGGTGGAAACGTTTCTTCATCCATCATGACCAATGCGGCTGCTGAGCTAAATATAGGAGTCAGCTCTCAAAATTCCTCTGCCTCAGAGCCTTTGAGCTTCCTAGGAACCACTGCGAGGAGGGGAGAAGGAGGTGTGGACGTGCTTCCTCACAGACGCTGCCTGGCCTCTTTGGGCATCCAGTGTAGCTGGCCAACGGGCAGGCTCATAGGAGCACTGGCATTGCCAAGGGCCTCAGTTTCTGCATGGCGAATGGTGCCTCAAAGTCACAGCAGGGGAGATAGACGGGAAATGCAGTCCAAGAATGTTTAGAGTACTTCCCATTTGTTTCTTTACAGCTCCTGACCTTTCTCACTGTCTTCTGCTAGAGGAAAGAGGTCCAGGAAGATGGGGATATATCTCATGTTACTGTGAGGAGGGTGGGGGTGAGCAGGGGTGCACATTAGTATGTTTCTCCACTCCTGTACCAACTCACTTTCCCCTTCCTAATCCTAAGCATGTGTGTGTGTGCACGAGTGTACCCACTAGTGTGGCTACACGCACGTGCATGTGTGCACACACATTGACTGGGGGAGGAGAAGCCTCTTCCCTAGAAACGGACCCTCTCCCCACTTTGGGGTCTCAGCCCCTGCCCTGGCCTCCCAGGGCCCCTTTTCCTCCAGGGATTCCTAGGGTCCAGGCCCTGGCCGCCCACTGGGAGCCAAGGACAGATGGGGTCTCCTCTCTGTGCTGCTGAAATGGGATCCCTCTTTATCAGCGGCCTGGGATGGGAGACTGGGGCCAGGATGAGAGAATGAATCAGAGGAGCTTGTTTTCATTTCATGTTTAATTTCCTGCAGGCTTAGCTCCGTCTTTCCGCTCCTTCCTCAGCCTCCCAGGGTTTTCTGTGGGGGAGGCTGGGGGGAGGGGAGAAGCCACTGGAGGCGCGGAGAGAGATGGCTTCTCTTTTTCTTTTTGTCACTGTGACTGTTGGGGTTCTCCTTGTGTCTCTGTGGGTTCCAGGTCCCCATGGTGGGACTGTGGAAGTGGAAGATGTCCCTGCAGGCTCTGGAACAGAGGATCCAGGGATGGGAGGGGAGGGACCCCGAAGAGGGAAGGAGATGGCCGGAGCCTGGCAAAGGGGTCTAGAGTGGAGGGAGGAGCCACGTGGGGGAGTGGAATGTAGGGCGCGGGCTCGCTGGAGCTGAGTGTGAGGGAGGAGATGTGGGTTATCTGGGGAAGACAGATGACCACGCGGGGGAGAGGCCAGCAGAGCTAGCACTGTCTTTGGAACAGGAGTGGAAGAAGGTCAGGCTGAGGGATTTATTTGAGGGCTGATGATGGAAATGGTGAGAGGCGGGTGAGCAGCTGGTGGGAGCAGAGGGGCCCACCTCCTCCCTCCTTCTTCTCCTGTTCCTTTGTCCTGGGGCCTTACCCTGTGCACCCAGTTCTGGCTTTTCTGCCCAGATCCAGACATGAGCTAGGTGAGCCTGGCCGGTCCTCAATATCCTCCCCAGTAAATTGGAGGCAGCAAGGGTATCCTCACGACCCCTTCTATGCTCACATCTGCAGGTCCTGAGGCTTGGAATGTCCTTCCATTTCTGACCCCTGGCGCCCCAGGGGCTCCAAGAGCTCCCTTCCAGATGCCACACCAACCCCCAGGCCCGCTCCTGTGCCTCCAAGCTCTGCACCGCAGGCCTGTCTCCACTGTGCAGCCCCAGGAGGACAGCCAACCACGAGGTCCCCACTGTTTTCCCGGTCTGAATGTCATACCTCAGGACCACCCCAGCCTGGGCCCACTCAACACAGGCCTCTCCCGAGGACCGGGCTGTGCAAGGAACCAACTGTCTTGGCGGAGGCCTCGCTAACCGCAGCCCATCTGGGGCCAGGGCGGGGTGGCCCAGGGCGGGGAGGCCTCTGTCTTATTGTCTTCAGACACCAGCTGCAGAGATTGGAATCCCAGACAGCAGAGAGAGGCCCCTGCAGCCCCCTGGAGCAGGGCCAAACCCCAGGCTTCTTCCCAGGAAAAGTCCATCTTGGGGCCCCCATTGCCCTGTCCCTGTCCCCACCACCACTCTACGCCAGCCACCTGGCTTGCCACCAGCTGAGTATGGGCCCTGAATAAACACAGTAGAGGCAGGCAGGGGGTTCCATCACCACCCCCTTACCCCCCCCCCCCCCCGCAGGGCACTAACTGCCAGGCTTAAGCCCCCACTGCCAGGCTTAGGGCTCAACCCAGAGGTCTGACGCACATGAAGATCCCACCCACCCTGCTGCCTTTATACAAAGAAAAGCCTCTGAACAATCTGGCATGTGTCCTTGTACAGTAAACTAAAGTCAAAGAAGCACTAGGCTGCGACTCAGGAGTCCCGGATTCCAGTCGCAGTGCCGCTACTGAGTGGCTGCTGTTAACTTCAGGTTATGACTTCCCACCTATGGGCCTCTTCTTCCTCGTCTATCAAATGGGAAGATGGGGTGATCATTTCCAGCACTACCGTTCTATAATTCTATGGTCCTCCCACTAGGTGATAAGATATGCAGCATGTCAGAGTTTCCCTTTCTGCCTTGGCTGCCAGGAAGCTCCAAGTTGAAGTTTGTGCTCAATGGCAAACATGAACCTTAGCCTAAATTTTTTTTTACCACATTACCTCCGCATTTCATGCCATTGTTCTTGTTTTTAGATTGAACAAATAAATCTTTAATTGTAAGCTACCTCAACTCCATTTTGGAAGTAGGTATAAGTGTGTGTGTGTGTGCGTGCGCATGTGTGTGTGCAGAGAACACTGTTTTAGTTGTATGGTGGTAACTGAAAAATGCTCTGTGTGCCTTTGTTTTCATGTTTTGTACTCAAAGTGTCATTCTTCTTTCAGTACTTAGTGAATTCTACGCCCGGGCACTCCCATATGTTTGTTAGGAAGCATGCATGCAACCCACATATGCAAACACAAATGTACACACGTACTGCACAGAAAATGAACAGGTTTATCCCACACCAACACAGCACCTACAGGGCTGTCCCATAACCAGCCATGCCCCTTTCTCTACCTACACCTGTGGGTCCTCCCCAATCCATTTGCTGGGGATCAGGCTAGATGCTAGGATATCTGTCCAAACTCAGGCATGTAAGGTCATGTGAGTGGCTGGTTGTCCAAATTCAAATGAGATCTGGGTGTGTGAGGGCTTCTGGATTCACAGGAAAGCCCCAGCTGCCCTGTCGTCCTTCCTCAAACATTCATTAGGCACTGGAAGGGAATAAAATGGCAGTCTTGCCAG
Source organism: Pongo pygmaeus (assembly GCF_028885625.2). Lineage (NCBI taxonomy): Eukaryota > Metazoa > Chordata > Mammalia > Primates > Hominidae > Pongo > Pongo pygmaeus. The sequence goes on along the minus strand of NC_072382.2, from coordinate 22,928,397 downwards.
GTGCAGTGGCTCATGCCTGTAATCCCAGCACTTTGGGAGGCTGAGGTGGGTGGATCACCTGAGGTCAGGAGTTCAAGACCAGCCAACCAACATAGTGAAATCCCATCTCTACTAAATATACAAAAATTAGCCGGGTGTGGTGGTGCACACCTGTAATCCCAGCTGCTCGGGAGGCTGAGGCAGGAGAATCACTTGAACCCGGGAGGCAGAGGTTGCAGTGAGCCAAGATTGCACTACTGCGCTCCAGCCTGGGCAACAGAACAAGACTGTCTAAAAAAAAAAAAAGGCAGCCTGGGCTGGGCATGGTGGCTCACGCCTGTAATCCCAGCACTTTGGGAGACCAAAGCAGGTGCATCACTTGAGGTCATGAGTTCAAGACCAGCCTGGCCAACATGGTGAAACCTCCATCTCTACCAAAAAATACAAAAAATTAGCTGGGTGTAGTGGTGCATGCCTGTAGTCACAGCTACTTGGGAGGCTGAGGCATGAGAATCACTTGAACCCAGGAGGTGGAGGCCACAGTGAGCCAAGATCACACCACTGCACTCCAACCTGGGTGACACAGTGAGATCCTGTCTGAAAAAGTAAAAAATAAAAAATAAATGGCAGGCTGCCCTCAGGGAACTTACAGCAACTCAACCATGCAACTCTTCAGCATCACTTCTGGTAGCTGCAATTTCTGAACAGCTACATATTTACTGATAACCACTAGTCCTTTTCCACATTAGCCATTTTGGAAAAAAAGTTTGTAGACTCTATTAGAGATGCCTCTGCCTTCTTAAACAGAACATGGTTGTAACAGATGAACCTTTTACTGACGCCTTAGAACAATGCTGCTGAAGATGCTTTCGTGAATTAATGCAAGAGTCCCTGGGGCCTGCTGAGGATTGCAGGGTTGGGGCATCTCTGTCCTAACACTGAAGGGCCCAGCCAACTGAGCTGCATGGCACTTTGCTGATTTAAAAAAAAAAAAAGATTTCTCTTTGTTCTAAAGCTATTGATTTTTCTGGCCCACTGGAGAGGGAAAAACTGCTACATGGAAACACTTTTTTGCTATTTCCAACATGCTTTGGGTTGGAAAAGCAGACTGATTATGACATTTATTTTGTGTTAAATTGAAACTTAAACTTGAGTGTGTGAATTTTGTCACCTGTATTTTGGCTACTCATGGGTCTTTTCTTTCTTTCTGATCCTTTCTTTGCTGTGAATTCATGCTGATCGGGGCAGACACAACTCTCTGGACAAGGGTTGATTGATCCACGGATACTTATTTTTTAGCCTTGATGCTCTGTGTTTGGCTTTCTCTAATTGGTGGGAATACAGTGATGAACAATCAGTGCTTGATCTCAAGGAAATCACAGTTTAGTGGGAGGGGACAAACAAGTAAAATAACTTAAGCCTGTCAACAATCCTGTAAAGAAGACAAAATAGGAGTTTGGCACAGTGTCTCATGCCTATAATCCCAGCACTATGGGAGGCTGAGGTGAGGGATTACTTGAGGCCAGGAGTTTGAGACCAACATGGGCAACAAAGCAAGACCCCATCTCTACAAAAAATAAAAAAACTTATCCCAGGTGTGGTGGTGTATGCCTGTGGTCCCAGCTACTCAGGAAACTGAAGCGGGAGGATCCATTGAGCCCACGAAGTTAAGGCTACAGTGAGCCATGATCACACCACTGTACTCCATGCTGGGTGACAGAGAGAGACCCAGTCTCTTTAAAAAATAAACAAAAATACCCAAAAGATAAAATGGGCCCAGGCATGGTAGCTCATGCCTATAATTCTAGCACTTTGGGAGGTTGAAGTGGGAGGATCACTTTAGCCTAGGAGTTTGAGGCTGCAGTGAGCTATAATTGTCTTATTGCACTCCAGCCTGGGTGACAGAATGAGACCCTGTTCTAAAAAGAAAACAAAAAAAATTTTTTAAATTTTTAAGAAGATAAAATAGGACAGTGTAGCAAAAGGTGAGCTGGTTTGATTCTGTTGGGTTGGGTTGAGTTCTATTGGGTTGTGTTGAGTCAGTTGAGTGTGTCAGGTTCCATTGTGTTGTGTTGTGTTAGGTTGAGTTCTGTTGGAATGTTACACTGGGTTGTGTTGTGTTGGAAGGGGTTGCGTTAGGTTTAGTATGTTGAGTTTCATTGTGTTGTGTTGGGTTGAGTTGAGTTCTATTGGGTTGTGTTGTGTTGGGTTGGGTTGAGTTCTATTCGGTTGCACTGAGTTGAGTTGAGTGTGTCAGGTTCCATTGTGTTGTGTTGTGTTAGGTTGAGTTCCATTGGAATGTGTTATATTGGGTTGTGTCGTGTTGGAATTGGTTGAATTGGGTTGAGTGTGTTGAGTTCCATTGTGTTGTGCTGGGTTGAGTTGAGTTCTATTGGGTTGTGTTGTGTTGGGTTGCAGTGAGTTGGGTTGAGTGTTGGGTTCCACTGTATTGTACTGGGTTGGGTGTTTTGGTTGTTGGCTGGTAATAGGGGGCTACTACTTTAGCCACAGTGGTCAGGAAGACTTCCCAGAAGAGGTATGAGTTGGGACTTGAAAAATGGAGGGGGATGCAGCCATTTAGGCAGAAGGAAGAGCTAAACTATTCTCTGTTTCTGCCCATTGGGATGCTGTAGACATTGTCTTCATGTTTGTCCTGTTTCCTGTCTAAGACATAGGCTTTCTAGAGCAGGGACCAGTAACCCTTCTCTGTATGAAAGAGCCAGGATTCTCACACTGTGTAAAGCCCAGAAACAGCCAGCAGCAGCCTTCCTGCCCCTCTGCTGGGGGCCCTCCTTCCTTTGCACCCCCCGCCACAGTGCAGAAGCCCAATATTAAAGAGGATAAAAGCAGAGTTGCTCTAGTTGGGACAGGGGCATGAAGGGCAGGCTAGGAGCCCCCTCTTTCAGGTTCTCAATGAACTGAGGAAAGGAAAACCATGGTGTGGTTGGTGGGCAGTCAGGAGACCCCAGCTGCAGCCAAGAGCCCAGGGACAGGCTCTGCTTTACCAGCCTCACTCCCAGGTGGCCCTCACTGACCTGCACGCGGGCCTCGGTGAGGTCTGTCCTCATGGCCAGCTGTTCCCGCGCATACACGTCTGGGTAGTGGGTCTTCTGGAAGACCTTCTCCAGCTCCTCCAGCTGGTAGCTGGTGAAGGTGGTCCGGTTCCGCCGCTTCTTGCCCTTGTTGCTCTCGGAGTCGGCCTTCTCCAACGGGCTGGGGAGGTCTGAGCTGGCCCGGTCCTGGGGCCCCTTCACCCCAGCCTCCTTGACACTCAGGTAGCTGCTGTCCATCCCCACAGTGTCAGAGTCAGGGGGTAACTCTGGCTCACCCAGGGAACTCTCTTTAGCTGAGGGAGGAGGAAACAAAGTCAGAAACCAATGGTTGAACCAAGCAAGAGAAGGGGGATGTCAGGGGGAGAGTGGGGCACTCGGGTAGCCACCCCTTGCCTTTTTCCTCTTAGAGCTCATTGGATGTAAGGTCAGGAGACTTGGCTTCTAATTCTGGCTTGCCATTAACATGCTGTGTGACCTTGGGCAAATCTCTTCCCCTCTCTGAGCCTCTTTGCCATTATCTTAGACTAGGTCCCTTCCAGTAACAATGTGTGTGAACCTAAATCAGCCAATCTGACCTCTGTGACCTTTAATCCCCACCTCATTGACCCTGAGCTCCTCTCTCTAGAGAGATTCCCTTCATTAGGACTTTTCTGGGCCCCGAGAATTCTGACCCCAGTGCCATGGCCTCCCTGGGTGGAAGGGAAACTCATTCAGCAGCCATGTCTGGCCCAGTGGGGCTTGGGGTGAGGAGGACCCACCATTGGGGCAGACAGGAGTGCCCCTCCTTTCCTGGCCTAGTCCCACCAGGAGTTCAGCAGGAGCTGTGGAGACTCTGCCCCAAGAGTCCAGTGCTGAGGAGTCAACACCTCCTTCCCTGCCCCCTAGCCCTGCACACTGATCTCACCTATTGTTCAAGAGAAGGGTCTTTCTTCCTTGGGGGTGCATGGGATTGAGGCATGAGCCACATTTCCTGTTACAAGCAGCTCCTGCCCACAGTTTACAGAGACTGCCCAGGCACCTTCATCCCCAGCACGCTGACCCCAGGCCTGGGTAGGTGTACATGAGCACAGCTCCCAGCCCCTACATCTGACAGATGGAACCCCCTGGCACATTCCTAGGAGCTCAGGACTGCAAGGACGAGTCAACCCATACCGGTTAAGGAAGAAGAGGTGGAGGCTGGGGTGGGAGAGTGAGGTGAGAAGCCAGTTTACCACCACACAACCTGGTGAGCTTCCTAGGCAGACACACTCACCTCCTGGCAAAGGGTTTGGGACAGCAGTCCCTACCTTTTTGGCACCAGGGACTGGTTTTGTGGAAGATATTTTTTTCCATGGGTGGAGCAGGTGGTGGTGGGGAATGGTTTGGGGATGAAACTGTTCCACCTGAAATCATCAGGCATCAGATTCTCATAAGGAGCACGCAACCTAGATCCCTCACATGCATGGTTCACAGTAGGATTCACACTCCTGTGAGAATCTAATGGCACTGCTGATCTGACAGGAGCCAGAACTTGCGGTAATGCTCGCTCACCTGCCGCTCACCTCCTGTGTGCGGCCCAGTTACTAACAGGCCATGGACTGGTACTGGTCCACAGCCTGGGGGCTAAGGACCCCGGTTTAGGTCATGGACTCTTTAGCCCAGCTATGAATCTTATGGCCATGACTCCCCAGCTGTGTGCTCAGGAGAGCTTACCTACCCTCTATGTGCCTCAGTTTCCCCCTCTATAAAATGGGGATGAAGACACTTATAGGATCTTCCTCATAGGGTAGCTGTGGGAAATAAAGAGGCTAGCGTGCTAGCTATGTAGTTTTGCCTTATTGATATTCACATTTCTAGTCTGGACTTGCAAACCCACAGACCCTGTGAACATTAGAGGACTCCGACCCTAGAGAAGTCCTCCAAGCATGCAGGCCCTTGGGCACAGGAGCATGTGCAGGGCGTGCACAGATGCCTAGCGAACGGCAGCCAACTGGGTGTCTGCAGATGTGGGTGTGAGCTCCTCAAGGACCGCATTCCTTGTCTGTAACTTGGGGAAAAGGAACTTGTTGAGTGAAAGAACGAACACAATTAATAAGACGTGTGGGGAGCATTTGACACGACCTTTCACGTGCACGAGCTTTGATCATCACAACAAGCACATGTGGTAGGTGTGAGCATCAACCACTCTGACCCTCGGTTTCCTCTTCTGGAAATAGGTCCAAGCGATGGGCATTAAGCATCAGAATGATGCCTCTAGCCCAGGTCTTCTGACTCCATCCAGGTCCTGAGGGCTGAGGCTTCAGACTCGTCTCATCCCTGGCTTTCTGTGCACACTGGGGAAGCTGAGAGGGACATTTGGCCTGTGGCATTCTCACCTCCCTCTCCAAGGCATCAAGGAAAGGGCATAGAGGTGAGTGCCCAGAGTAGGCCTGGAAGCAGCTTCAGGAGGCTGCTCCTGAGGGCCACTGGAAGTGCAGACGCCGTGGGGGTGCACAACCGGCCCAGCGGCATCACTCATGACACCTGTGTGAGCCCAGGCACATGCAGACAGCCACGGCTTCAGTGACAGCATTCTGCAAACTGCAGCTGGCAGCTGGGCCAAGAGCTTTCAGCAAAGATATTTATCTTCCGGGCAGACAAATACATTTTATGTTTTAGGTTTTTTTTTTTTTTAGAAACCCCACCCAGCCTCACCAAAAATAACCATCCCTGTTTTGCAACTTCCTGGAAGCCAGATGAGGGGCTGAGGGAGGTGAGCACTGAGCCCTGAGCCCTGGTCCCCAGGCCCCATCTCACAGCCCCATAGACCCTTGCTGGGGATTGGGACCACCCTGCACAGCAATGGGAGCTCCATGTTACAGGAACTGAGAGTTGGTATGGACCAGCCTGAACTCTTAGTTTTAACTGGGGGGAAACTGAGGCCAGAGAGAGAAGGGAACATGCCCCAGTTCCGGACAGAGCACAGCCTCTCATCTCCTGGCCTGCCCTCTACTCCCTCCCCTGGGGTCTTAGGCCTTATTCCCAGGGAGAGAGGTAGGGGCAGAAGGAACCCAGGGGCCTCACATGACCAAGGCATCCTGCTCTGTCCATCTTGTGGGGAGCAGGACCAGCCACTGAAGATGAGGGAGTGAGGATGTGGCCTGGGGGCAGCCTCTCAGCACTGAGCCAGCTCTTGGCCTCTCAGGGGAAGTGGCAGAAAGTCCAGTCTTCTTGGTGACAAGTAAGGGTCCAGTTTTGTCCACCTCCAGCTGCCCACTGAGACCAAGTGAGCAGGCAGAGATAGAGGTGGCACAGGGTGTGCAAAGACCACCAGCCCAAGAGTTGGGAGCCCTGGCCTCGGCCCCCGCTCTGCTCAGGACTTCAGATGACCCATTTCATCTCTGGAGTCTCACCTACAAATAGGGACAGCGGGGTAGTTGAGGGTCCCTCCTCCCTTGCTCACCAGCAGCCAGAACTGTCCCTGAGGACCTGGGGAGGGGAGGAGAGGGGGAGGGTGTGCCTGTGTCAGAGATGGAAGGAATTCAGGGGAGCGCTGCTCCTGGTTCCTCAAGGAAGAAGGAAGCAAACCTTCTAACCTGTCTTGAGTCAGCTTGCTTTAAATTCTGAGGCTGGGTTCCTCATTTAGACAACAGAGAAAAATTCCCCGAAGTTCTGCGGCTCCACTCGACTGGTCAGAATGACAAGCATGGCCCTTTCAGAGTCTGAGTCCTAAGACCCCAAGCTCAGGCTGTCTATGTCTACCTCCCGCCACCTGCAGCATCTCCATCTGGCACTGGTTCCAGTCTAGGGTAGCAGGGAGCTCACTGCCCCCAGGACAGCAGGACTATTTGTCCTTAGACCCAGCCCATGTCTGTCTCCTGTAGGTCTGGCTCACTGGTTCCAGTTCTAACCCCCCAGCGCCCTTCCCCATGACAGCCCTGTCCCTGCGGACATTGGGAGGCTACTGCCACCCCTCCGAGTCTCCCTTCCTTCTGCAGTTCCCACTGCTGTTCCTCGGGTGGCCCTGAGTTTCTCCAGCCTGTGTGAGACAGATGGTGGCAGGGATGAGATGAGGAGTGGGGCCGGGCCCTGGGCAAAGCCAGCAGATTGCTCTCCAGGGAGATGACCCCGGGCTGGCTGGAGAGTCAGCGTGGTGGCTGAAGGCCTGGGTGCTGGTCAGAGCTGGCTCCCTGCAAGGTGCCCTCCTCAGCAAGATGGCCTCTGAAAATAGAAGTTCCATGGCTCAGGCTGATTGCTCTTGACCAAAGGAAACCACCGACCTTGGTCCCCCAAGTCTCCATCTCAGGCCCCTGCCTGGAATGTTCCTCTTTCCAGCTGACCTCCAAGATCCAGTGCTCCTCCAGGAGGCCCTCCCAGATTGTGACTGTTTTCTATCCTCTGCTCACCCTCTCCACTGACTGGCTATGTCTGCTGACTCGTATCTCATCAAGCCCTGAATGTCCAGCTCCTCCTATAGAATGTCAGTTCCCCAAGGGCTGGGACCTCATGCCGTTTGTCCCTTCTCAGCCTGAGGCTCAGCACAGGATAGGTCTGGTGGCAGAGATGCAGTAAGAGGTTGCTGAGGAATAAATGAACAACTTCTAAATAACAAACATCACTGAGCTCTCGTTCTGTCCGGGTATCTGTGTGCACCTTTGGTGAGCCGATGTTCTATAGAGCATGTGCAGAAAATGTCTCTTGAGTAAATGAACCAACTGCTTCATCCTCCTACCCATTGGGGAGAAAGTCGGGTGGGATACTTTGAAAAGGGGCACTCAATGACGAATGCCACCATTCAAGGCTGACAGCACAAACAGCAAAGGTCACTGCTGGAGACAGGGGAGAAGAAAGACCCAGACAGACCTTGAGCGGTGTCTCCATGCAGAGAGCAGGGGACAGAGGGAGAAGCAAAGACGGGCTTCATAGGGGAGGCTCCAGAATTGAAACCAAGGTCCAGAAACCCAGTCCAGGATCTGCCAGGAACTGGCTCCACACCCACCCTGCCGCCACACTGGGGTAGAGAAGACTGCCAGGGAGCTCTCAGTTTGCCTGGATGCTGTGCAAGCCTTCTTCAGAGCCTTGAGGCACCTCATGCTGGCATGAGGCTGAGCAGCAACAGCGCCCAGCCTGGGTCCAGGCCACCCGCCAGGGGTTGGACTTCTCACATCTTCCCTGGAGCAGCTCCTTGTGGACCCGGAAAGGGTCTATGCTGACGCCCCTCCCATGATGAGTTTGTCCCAGGGATGAGGCTATGGGGTCCAAGACAATGTAGTCCCAATCTGCAGCTTCCCAGTCTTGATCTGATAGTAAACCCCTAACTACTTACAGCCATCAATCAAGTAGTGAACCTACATCACCGAGAGCAATGCCTGCCCCACAGAAGGTGTTGTGCACACAGTATGGCCATCATGGTATCCAATGTTCTTCAAACAATCCTAGGTCAGCATTATTGCCATAGACTGCTTTTGATGAAGTGGGAAGCATTCAGCTCAAGGTTGTATTCTCAATCGGGAGCCACTGAGCCCTTTAACCTCTGCTGGAACTCCCCCTGGGAGGACCCCCGTACCACTGGGAGCTGCCTATTCTAGTGCTGGGAACCCCTGGCTGTTGGATTTCAGCTGTAGAAATGCATGAAGTGGAAAGCCTTGCTTCGTTCCCTTAACCTCTACCCATCTGTCCTGGTTCAACCCAATGGCATCACTCTAATCTAGTTTTACCTTTTTAAAACAGGAAAACCCTTAAGAGATTTCCAAAGGTGACTGATTTTTCTTTTTTCTTTCTTTCTTTCTTTTTTTTTTTTGGCCGTGATTTAAAGAATGACCTTCTAGAGCCATTTTAGGGAGAGGGTGCTGGTAGCATCTGTGTGTACAGATGTACACCCGAGGGCATGTGGCACAAGTCTGCCGTTGTGAGTGGGTGTGGGGAACATATGTGTAGTTGCTTGTGGATGGCTTTGTGGAGTGTGCGTGCTTGTGTGGTCAAGTGCAGGCACACAAGTGGGATGTGTGTCCCCGTGGGCATGTGGGCGGTTGTGTGTGGGTGCAGATCCGCGTGGGTGGGTGTGGACATGGGTGGTGTGGGCCTGTGTGGAGCTGTGCACAGGCCCATGCATATGGTGCCAAGGGGTCTCAGTCATTTTATCCTCCATGGTTTTGATTACATCTATTTTTCCTCCAAACATGTGCTTTGCGGGGGACATGCCGCTCACTCTGTTCTCGGGTGAGCTGGCCCCACGCACCCTGTGGCGGAGTGCACACACTGATATAATCTCCTTTAAAAAAACAGGCCAGCATGAGGCCCTTTCATGCTATTGAAAGGGCACTGACTAAACCCACTGCTGTCCAAACAGTCCTGTGGGGGTGAGGGAGGAGGTTAAAGGTTAGCCATTGATCACGTCCCCACCCCACCTCATCTGACGCTGGGGTCTGTCCAGAGCTCAACTTGAATGTCCCTAATTTAGCTCCAGTCCCAATAAATAATGCCAAAGGGGTAGTAGTGACTGGGCTTAGATTTCAGCACACATGCACGGGGCACAGCCGTTTGCAGAGACAAACAGTGTCCCGGCCCTCAAGGGGCTGCCAATCTTCAGCAGAGGGTGGGGTGGAAATGGCAGTCCTCAGGCTAGCCAGTGGCACAGGCCATCCTGCTCACCCACAGCCACCAACCCAAGCCCTGAAATGCTCTCGAAATAAGGAAAGTCTGAGAAACTGCCCCGGACTAGAGGAGGCCAAGGAGGCATGAGGACTAAGTGTAATCAATGTGTTCTGGGGGGCATGCTGGAACAGTAAAAGGACATTGGGGGAAGCCAGTGAAATCTGAATAAAGTGTGGAGTGTAGTTAATAGTAGTATTTAACAAAAAGTGGGCAAAATATTCTAGCAGACACTTCACCCAAGAAGATATACAGGGAGCAAATAAGCGTGAAAGATGCTCAACCTCATTACCCGCTATGGAAATGCAAATTAAAAGCACAATGAGATACCACTATGTGCCTATCACAGTGGGAATAAGAAGACCTGATGATGCCAAGTTACGGCGATGTGTGGAGCACCTGGAACTCCCATCCATCACAGTGCAAACACTTGGGCGGTGTCTTATCTAGTTAAACTAACACTGACCTCATGACCCAGCAATCCCACTTCTAGGTAATTACCCTACAGAAATAATGACTTATTTTAAGAGGAGAGGAACCCAAACCCATAAGCAAATGTCTGCAGCAGCTGTTTAGAATCACCCTGAAATGGAAACACCCCCAAGTGTCCTTTGACAGGGGAATGGAGATGCAAGCTATGGTCCATCCAGGCCACAGATCAACTCCACAGTGAAAAGAAAGAACTGTTGACAAACAATGACATGGATGAATCTCAAAGGTGGCCTTAGGGTCTGTAAAGGAAGCCAGTCTCAAATTTACATAAAGTGCAACTTCACTCAGCTAGCACATGAATTCTGGGAAAGGCAAAACTACGGGGACTCTAGCAACAGATCACTGGTTGCCAGGTGAAGCAGGAGGGGAAGGTTTGTCAACAAAGGGCTTGCACTGGTGTGATGGAACTATTCTGTGTCCTGACTGTGGCAGTGAATACATGAATCTATACGTGAGTGTGTTAAAACTCATAAAAGTATACACCAAAAAGTTTTTTACAGCCGGGTGTGGTGGCTTGCGCCTGTAATCCTAGCACTTTGAGAGGCAGAGGCGGGTGGTGGATCACCTGAGGTCAGAAGTTTGAGACCAGCCTGGCCAACACGGTGAAACCCCGTCTCTACTAAAAATACAAAACTTTATCGGGGATGGTGGCAGCCGCCTATAATCCCAACTACTCGGGAGGGTGAGGTAGGAGAATCGCTTGAACATGGGAGGCGCAGGTTGCACTGAGCTGAGATCGTGCCATTGCACTTTAGCCTGGGCAACAAGAGCGAAACTCCGTCTCAAAAAAAAAAAAAAAAAAAAAAATTTACAGCATGTTGTTTTCAATTTTTAAAAAATGTAACTAAAAAGAAAATACAAAATTGTGTTCAAATATATAAAACAAAAACTAAATTAAAAGTTTATATGCCTTCACCCAGAAATCTCACTTCTAGGAATTTACTCTAAATAAATGATGGTAAGAATTCACTAGAGAGAAAGTTCATCATGTCATAGTTTAATATGTAGGAAAACCGACAGTAATCAAAATATTCAACAATAGGGGATTGGTTAAATAAAGGATGATATTTCCATAAATGGAAGATCCTTCCTGATAGTCTTTATTCTGCATGCTGTTTCTTTTTTTGAGACAGAGTCTCGCTTTGCCACCCAGGCTGGAGTGCAGTGTTCGATCTTGGCTCACTGCAACCTCACCTCCTAGATTCAAATGATTCTCGGGCCTCAGCCTCCTGAGTAGCTGGGACTACAGGCATGGGCCACCACACCCCGCTAATTTTTGTATTTTTAGTAGAGACAGGGTTTCCTCATGTTGCCCAGGCTGGTCTTGAACTCCTGGCCTCAAATGATCCACCCATCTTGACCTCCCAAAGTGCTGGGATTACAGGCATGGACCACCGCGCCAATAGTAAGTATTTATTTGTTCTTCTGTTTTCCCTTTGTTATTGTCTCTCTCTCTCCCTCCCATGGAGCAGGGAACATATCTGAACATGTATGCTTTGTTTACCCTGCTGTGTAACACCTAGTATCATAGCTGGCATGCAGTAGATGCTCAGTAAACATTTGATGAACAAATGAATGAAATGATGCTAAGAAAGGATAGCGTTTTAACACATGTAAAGATGTTCAATTTATATCAAATAAATCTCATTTTGACCAAAAAGAGGAAGGGAGTGGAGCATTTGTCCTCGGAAAATACTACAAGTCTCCAGAAGTGGCAATATGGGTCTATGGGTTAATTTTGTTTCTTTCCTTTTTTGCGGGGGGCGGCGGGGCTGGTCTGAATTAATTTTCTATTTGTTCTCCCAGGAACAGGTTGAAACGTTATCTGAAAGCAGTGATTAGAATCCTGGATGGTGCATGCTCTGAGAGTGGGCTGGGCTCTGTGCTGTGGGATTATGGGAAGCAAGAGACAAGTACCACTTGGAATGGGCTGGAGGAAGGTTAGGGAAGCTTCCGAGAAAGGCCCTTTTTTTGCCATGGGGATTGGCCACCATCCTCACAAACTGGGCCCCCACAACTCAGACCTCTAGGATCTCAGTGACGCTCAGGGTGACGCTCAGGGTGACGCTCAGCGTGACGCTCAGTCCTGACCTCCTGAGGGGTTTCTCCACTTTCAGGCTCACGACCCTCAAATACAACCAGAGGGCGTGTCTAAAACATACACAGCTGGTCATGTCAGGGATCTCTCTGTAACCTTTCACTGGCTCCCAGATCCCTCTTTAGAATGGCCAGAAAAAATACAGGAGACTCGGTTAAACTGGAATTTTAGATAAACAGTTAATACTTTAAACAGTATAAGTATATCCCAAATATGGCACAAGAAATACTTATCCTACAAATTATTCATTATTTCAAATGCAGATTTGGCTGAGCAACCTGGTTTTGTTGTTTGCTTGCTTGCTTTTTGCTAAATCTGCCAACCCTGTACATCAGGCTTATGTGGCATTCAGGGTCCCGAAGGCAGGACTGGTCCCCACCAGACTCACGGACTTACACCCCAGCATTCCATCTAGCTTGAGGTTCAGAGACCTGCTTCCGCTCTGCAGCGCGCTGCACGAGTAACTTCAGACTTCCGCACTCCTGCGGGCACCCTTCCTTCTACCTAGCACGTCTCTCTGCCTCTTCTGTCTGTGGCTAACTACTACTTTCACCCAGATAGCTGTCTCTGTAACTTTTGTGACTTTCCTTTCCCCTTACAAATAGTAATCTATGTTCTATATGGAAGATTAAAAAAAATCAAGACAGACCAAAAGAAAATCACTCACACACACACACATACACACACACACAAACACACACGAGAAGACATTACTTTGTAGACTTTTGTGTTTTTTTTGAGATGGAGTCTCGCTCTTGTCGCCCAGGCTGGAGTGCAGTGGCGCAATCTCGGCTCAGTGCAATCTCGTCCTCCCGGGTTCAAGCTATTCTCCTGCCTCAGCCTCCTGAGTAGCTGGGATTACAGGCACCCACCACCACACCCGGCTAATTTTTGTACTCTTAGTAGAGACGGGGTTTTGCCATGTTGGCCAGGCTGGTCTCGAACTCCTGACCTCAGGTGATCTGCCTTCCTGGGCCTCCCAAAGTGCTGGGATTACAGGCGTGAGCCACCGTGCCCAGCCTGTAAACGTTTTTGTAAAATCTAACCATATTCCGTACCTCTTTCCATGCTGTTCTATATTCTTTTACCACACCATTCTTAATGGCTATGTAGTGAGAACAATCGCTATTTGATTTAATCCATCTTTTTCTGTTGGGCTCACAGGTTTCTACTTGTTTGAAGTCATAGCAGGTCTGTGATTTAAATCTCTCAATACATGCATGGCCATTCCCTTAGAAGAAGCTTCAAGAACTAGAAATACAAAGTTCAATTATCCACATATCTGGGAGTCTCTGAGAAACACAGTCAAGTTGTCTTCTAGAAACCTGTAACGTCCTCAGCTACCACGGTGTCCCCTCCCACTTCACAGCCAATAATGGTCATTATAGTGTTTTTAAAATCTTTGCCAGCACAAAGGATGAAAGTGATATCTTGTCTTTCCTTTTTTTAAAAAAAAAAAATACTATGGAACCTTTTATTTTTTATATTTCTTCTGCTGTGAATTCCCTCTCCTGGGCTTTCGAGGCTCAGCCAAGGGTCACCTTTCTTCCTGCCTGACCTCCCTTGCCTCTTAAACACCGAATCCCCTGCTTTACAGCACCGACTTATGGGCCTGCTCCCTCCCTAGACTGTGAGCTGGTCAGAGTGGGCCTCCCAGATGTACTGCTGGGGTCTGGAGCTGGGGCCTGGGCCTCATGTGAGTAAGAGCTCAGGACACACCCCTGGAATTAATGCAAATGCCTGTGTGTGCCTGGGTTGGGGGAGACTCCTCTGGGCTCCTTCTGCCTCTGGTATGGCTGGGGCAGCTCTGCAGGCACAGCTGAGGGTGGCCAGTGCGTCTGCAGGAAAGGGCCCCAGGCCCTGGAGCTGGGCTCCAGACGTAGCAGGGCCTTGGTCCCCTGCACACACTGCTTGTGTCAGGAGGCTGCTGCATGGAGTCGGAAGAAGGGACCTTGCAGGATGAGGGAGGTCGAGGGAACCAGCCACAGCACAGGGCAGGAAGGACCAAAGGTGACCCTGGCAGCTCCCTGGCTCTGGACAAAGCTCTTGCCTTCTGTTTGCTCAGCTTAACAACATTGCATGAATTCCTGCCAGGGAGGGGTATGAGAAGAGGAGATGGAGGGGCACAGCCCTGTGGGAAGCCAAGACCGAAGAGGAGTCCCCGGCCCTGGCTGCTTACCCAGAAGGCTAAGCATTCAGGTTCCAGGGCCCAACTCCCAGCAGGCCAAGATCAAGACTGCAGTTGTGCATACTGGCCACCAGGAGGCACTGCAGTTCCAATAAAGTCACTGGACGGAAGGTGATGATCCTGGGGCCCCAGTGCCTAATGAGGTTTCTAGACGTTTGTTTGAAGACCCAGGTCCTAGCTGGGAGGATCTGCCACTCAAGCAGTAATTCAGCCCTACTATGCGTCTGCCACCATTCCAGCACTACAAGGGACAAAGAGATGGATGGGGTGGGTCGCTGGCCTTCCTTGCAGGGGTCTTTCCTCCCCTACTTCTGGGTATTTTCACATTCCTGCCTCATTCCAGTTCCCTCAGAATTCCCGCACGGTGGCCCCAGCATCCTCATTGGACAGATGGGCAAAGTGAGGCACTGAGAGAAGGGACCCACCAGTGTCACTAGTGACTGAGTGACAGACAGGCTGAGACCTGGGCTCTTTTTCATTCCTTAAGTGGCCTCCCTTTGGAGACCCATGAGGATTCCTTGGCCCTCCAGAGAGGATGGCGCACAGTGGGTGCTCAGGAAACTAACTTGCAAAAGCCTTTGCCTTGCAAAAGCTCCCCAGGACACCCCTGTCGTTTGGCCCAGCGGCTTTCCACGTGGCTGGCAGATTTGTTACCAGCTTCCCTGTGGGTTCTTCCCGAGGCGGGCATCTGCCGAGGCAGGGTCTGCCGCCCCGTCCTCCACCGCTCCGTCCTCACACAGAAGCTCTCTCAGTTCTTCCCGCAATGGCAGGGGTGAGTGGGGAGGACTGTCTTTCTCTTAGTCTAGAGATGGAGTGGGCTTCCCAGAGTCCAGGAAGGAAAAGGGATTAATGCTGGGCTCTCAAAAACAAAAAACAAAAAACAAACGAAGAAACAAAACAAAACCAGGAACTGGGCTTTGTACTTTACAAAGTACTAGGGCATCTATTATGCCATCCGTAGGGTTCCAGCCTCTTTACAACCGCCAGGTTTCCATTTTACAGCCCCAGAAACTGAGGCCAGAGGGGTAAATGCCTTGCTAAGAATCAGTAACTGTTAAGAAGGTCCAGGGGTGGTGTAATCTACAAGGGAGATTCTTAACAGTAACTGTTAAGAAGGTCCAGGTGTGTAATCCCAACATTTTGGGAGGCCGAGATGGGAGGGTCACTTGACCCCAGAGTTCCATCTAGCATGGGTGACAGAGGGGGAGACCTGTCTCAAAAAAAAAAAAAAAAAAGAAAACAAAAAACCGGTAAGAGGCAGAGCTGAGGCTTGAATCCCAGGCCTGGAGCATGCGTGCTGGGCCCTCCTGGGTGGATGCTGTGGGTGGGGCTGGGACAGGCAGACAGGAGACAGGGTCAAGGAAAAAGGGAGGAAGTCACGGGAGAATGGCTGCTCTCAGCTGCCTCGAGAGATTGGCCCCCTTGCAACCACCTTCAAGGCTGCCCCTGATTAAACTGCTCTGCTGAAGATCAACTTCATTGACCATCTGGGACCTCAGATGTGGACCAGTGCCTTGTTTCAGGGCCTACACACGCTGAAGTACTTAGAGGCAAAGAGGCATATGAGTCATATGTCTGCAACTTACTGTTTTATTTTTATTTTTTATTTTTTTAGACACAGTCTTGCTCTGTTGCCCAGGCTGGAGTGCAGTGGCACAATCCTGGCTAACTGCAACCTCCGCCTCCCGGGTTCAAGTGATTCACTATGTTGGCCAGGCTGGTCTCGAACTCGTGACCTCAGGTGATCCACCTGCCTCGGCCTCCCAAAGTGCTGGGATTACAGGCATGAGCCACTGCGCCCAGCCTGCAACTTACTGTTAAATGATACAGCTGTATATAGTATGCATGTATATCAATACATACGTAAACAGAGCATATACATAGAGAGAGACCCAGAGAGATTGAAAACAATGCAAATATGGCACAACATCACCATTTTGGGAGTCAGCATAAAAGGCATGTGGGAATTCTTTGTAGTCCACTTGTAACTTTAAGTGTAATGTTATATCAAAATAAAAAGTTTTTTTAAACGAAAAGGTATGTGGACTAATGGAAAGAAGGCACCTTCCCTAGGAACCCCTCTTGTGAAGCTGGCATATGTAATCATTTGAACAGGACCTGGACAAGTTTACCTGGCAACCTCCCTGCCTTCCCCTCATCACCACCACCATTCATAATTCTACAAGGGGCCTTGTATGTTGCAGTAAAAATCACAAGACAACTGCCAACTCTGGGAGCACACCTTGCTCCCCAGCCCTCTGGAAGCCCTCACTTCCATGGAAGCCATTGTGACCCAATTAGAACATGAGACTCCTTTAAGCAGCTCTTCTGAGAGCTGTAGGAGGCCAAGGTCAAGCTACTGTTGGAACTTAAAAGTTGAAAAAGTACTTTAATTTTTGAGTCTACTGTAATTTCAACTGTCCTATAGTTAGTCCAAATGAGTAAAGTTTCCTCGTATAAAAAAAAAACTGGTGGAAAGAAAGAACCCTAAACTTTGTCCAGCCCTCAGCCCCCATGGCCCCTCTGCCAAGGCCTGGGTCCCCTCCACCCCGCAGCTTGTGTCTGGAATTTGTCTTTCCTGTTCCCTCCCCCACCCTGTGTCTTGCCTCACTGATTCATTCATTGGGCGCCTCATCAGAGCTTCCCTTAGGAATCATGGCCTAGTGGAAGAGATGGGTGAGGGACAAGCATGGTCAAGTGTTCCAGGGTCCCCAGGGCAAGAGTCTTGTTTCCCAGGCACAGCAGGGCCCACAGAAAGGAGCGGTTGATTTCGGTTGAAAAGGTCGGAGAAGGCTTCCGCAATGGAGTGGCTCTTGAATTGGGTATTGCCAGCCAAGGAGGGCTCGGCAAGGCATGTTGCATTTTATGGTAAAACAAGATACCAAGACACCATCCCCCCACCCCAAATAGGGCAAATCCCAAATTTCCAAGGGAGAACCCTTAGACAGGAGCTCTCCAACCAGGGCTGATTACAACCATGACAGCAATAATGTAATGCCTTGTATTTGTGTTGCCCTGACCCACCCACTATCTCCTCTGACCCTCCCCAGATCCCAGAGGTCAATGTTGGTATCTCCGTTTCACAGATGAGAAAACTGAGGTCCAGTGAAGATGAATAACTTGCTCAAGATCACATAGCTAGGAGGGGCAGACCGGATAGTCCCATGCCAAGCCCACTGCCTCTCAAGGTGGTGATGAGTCATCTTTCTAACGTGGAGGACTCCTGGAGGGGTCAGGCAGGCTTCATCTTGTCCTAAGGGGCATTGCTGAGCCACTGGGGTCATTTCTATCTCAAAGGACTGGGATAAACCAAGCTTCAGGGTCTCCATGAAAAGCCCATGTATGATCTAATGCTTGGAGATCACTTCCTGATGCCTCCTGGGGTGGGACGGGTGTTCTGACTTCAGTCTGGGCTCTAAGTGCCCCTATCAGCTTCTCTCCTCAAGGAGGCTAGAAGTTTCCCGGCTCCTCGTCCCATCCCCAAGCTCCATCTCATGGCGTGGGTGGTTGGATGAGACCCTGTCCCCGGCAGGACCCACTGCCAGAGAAGCAGAGTCTCCCATGCTCTCCCCTATCCCAGCAATACGTCCCCAGGGTTCAGAGACCCCACTGGACCAGACCCTCCCTTCACAGCCAAGATGCAGAGGCCCAGAGCGAGGTCATACCGCCTGATAATGGAAGGGCCAGGACTCGAACCCTGCACCTCCTGCATCCAGCCCTGTGGTCTGTCTGCTCATTGTCCCTCTCAACTCCCCTAAACCATGTGGCCCTGGGCGTGTCCCAAGACATCTCTCACTTAATTCCCCCAAGCCTCTGTTTCCCTTCTGTAGCAGAAAGAATCCTGCAGCTCCACCACCTTCACCAAGACACTGTAATATCACTTTCATCCGGAGGCAGGCGAGACGGAGAGGCTTAGATCCTGCACGAGGCAAAATGAAATGAATGAGAAGTCTTTGGGGTACAACAGGCGTGGGCTTGGCCCCTGGCTCTGCCACTTATTTGCTACATTAATTCATTCAACAGCATTCCTGGAGCACCAGCTATGCACTGGGCAAAGTTCCAGGTGGTGAAAATATAAAGCCCAGTAAAACACAGTCCCTCCCTTCAAATGGCTCGCCTCAGTGACAGGGGCCGTGGTTACAGTGCAGGGTGGTGACAAGGGCAGGGGCACCTAGCCCAGCCTTGGGGCGACTCCAGATCTCTGTAGAGGAGGTGTTTCGAGGCAGCGATGTGGTTGGAGAGGTCTGTTGAAGCTGTGTTTAGCTAACGCTTCACATAAGACTAGGGAATGCCAGTTTTCCCCATGAAAGAAATGGGAGCCGACTAAAGGAGATTATTAAGGAAGCTCCCAAGCCACCTTGTGGTTCTGCCACAGAAGGGTATCGTTGGAAAAGTGACTTCACCTTTGTGTGCCTCAGTTTCCTCATCTGTAAGTTGAGGCTGAGAACATCCACATTCCAGAATGGCTGTGAGGTCTGACTGAAGTAGAGTGCAAAACGGCGTATCCCCTGACCCACACACGGCACCCACTCTATCATTGCCATGATATATTAATACAGTTACGATCTGGCAGCTGACAGCCAGGGCAACGTCGCTCAGCCTGCAACTGTGTCATCCCCAGCCACTCCCTTCCCCAGGTGCATCCTCTCCAGTTCGGGTTTCCCGAGTGGCAGCTCCCAGAATGACATTTATGAACCATAAACTTCTGTCAAAAGTAGCTCCCAGGGTCCCTTTCAATGAAGGGCCATTTCACATACATATAACAAAGACTATAAATGGGGTGAAACATTGGCAACTGCTGTAAAATCAAATGTTAAATTTATTTGGTTATATAGACTTAAAAAACTTTTAAAGAGTGGATTCATGGCAGCCTCTGCCTTTAGATTGTGCCCTCGCCAAGGGCAGGGGAAGGGTGTTACGAGGCATCATTATCCCTCACCCTGCCTGTTGTCAGTGTCTGGCATCCAAGTACATGCTGAATCAAACTAATCTTAAACAATTGAATTTCTTTCTCTCTTTCTTTCTTTTTTTTTGGAGACGGGGTCTTGCTCTGCTGCCCAGGCTGAAGTGCAGTGGCACGATCTTGGCTCACTGCAACCTCCGCCTTCTGGGTTCAAGTGATTCTCCTGCCTCAGCCTTCCGAATAGCTGAGGCTACAGGCACATGCCGCCACTCCCGGCTAACTTTTCGTATTTTAGTAGAGACAGGGTTTCACCGTTGTTGTCCAGGCTGGTCTTGAACTCCTGAGCTCAAGCAATCTGCCTGCCTCAGCCTCCCAAAGTGCTAGGATTACAGGCATGAGCCATTGCGCCTGGCCAAACAATTGAATTTCTTAGCCTGCAGAAGCAGCATATGATCCCAGAAAGAATGTGCTGCTTTCACCAACATCAAATCTTTTCTTTCTCAAATTTGCTCCTTCTTTTATTTTTATTTATGTATTTATGTATTTATTTATAAAGACGGAGTCTCGCTCTGTCACCCAGGCTGGAGTGCATTGATGCCATCTCGGCTAACTGCAACCTCTGTCCCCCGGGTTCAAGCCATTCTTCTGCCTCAGCCTCCTGAGTAGCTGGGATTACTGGCACCGGTCACTGCACCTGGCTAATTTTTGTACTTTTAGTAGAGATGGGGTTTCACCATCTTGGCCAGGCTGGTCTTGAACTCCTGACCTCGAGATCCACCCTCCTCGGCCTCCCAAAGTGCTAGAATTACAGGTGTGAGCCACCTCGCCCGGCCAAAATGTATTCATTCTAATCTAGAGAATCACTTACAAACTGAAAAAGCAACAAGGCTTTTCTCACCTTGGATGAGAAAGGGGAAGTAATGGCTCGATTAATTATAAGATTGCTTTTTTTTTTTCTGTTGCCTAGGCTGGAGCATAGTGGTACAATCACAGCTCACTGCAGACTCAACCTCCTGGCCTCAAGCAATCCTCCCTCCTCAGCCTCCTGAGTAGCTGGTACTATGGACACACAACATCACACCTGGCTAATTAAATTTTTTTTTTTTTTTTAAGACTAGGTGTCACTATGTTGCCCAGGCTGGTCTCAAACTCCTGGATTCAAGCAATTCTCACACCTCAGCCTCCCAAAGTGCTGGAATACAGGCATGAGCCACCATGCCCAGTCCTAGTTTGTATTTTAAGAAAGTCATCAACTTCCTTAAAGTTGGTAAGAATGGAAAAGATTTTTCAATATTGGCTTTTTAAAAAATCCACATTTACAACTATAAAATAGTTAACGATTCAAAATATCTAAAGGATAATTATATCTAAGTTTTGGTTGGTGTTTGTTTTTGTATAAATGGCTGGGATTTGGAGTAGATGGGTTCCAAGGATTTTGCCTATCACATATAGTAAGGATAAAATATAAATAATCAATGTTTCAGCATTCACAATTAACATGTTAGTTAAAAATGGTTCTTTTGGCCCTGCATGGTAGCTCATGCCTGTAATCCCAGCACTTTGGGAAGCCAAGGTGGGCAGACTGCTTGAGCTCAGGAGTTTGAGACCAGCCTGGGCAACACGGTAAGACCCCCATCTCTATAAAAAAAATTTTAAAATTAGCTGGGCGTGGTGACACAAGCCTGTAGTCCCAGCTACTCAGGAGGCTGAGGCAGGAGAAGTGCTTGAGCCCAGGAGGTTGTGGCTGCAGTGGGCCATGATTTAGCCATTGCATTCCAGCCTGGGTGATAGTGAGACCCTGTCTGAGGGAAGGAAGGAAGGAAGGAATGAAGGAAGGGAGGGAGGGAGGGAGGGAGGGAGGGAAAGAAGGAAGGAAGAAACTGTTTTTTTCATTGACTTCTGCTCATCTTAACAAAATAAAAAATTCAAATAAGTCTCTTCTTTAAAATGCATGGTGTGGCCAGGCGCAGTGGCTCACACTTGTAATCCCAGTACTTTGGGAGGCTGAGGTGGGTGGATCACCTGAGGTCAGGAGTTCGAGACCAGCCTGGCCAACATGGCAAAACCCCATCTTAAAAAAAGAAAAAATATATATATAATGCATGGTGTGTCCCTTCTACCAAGCAAACCTTAATCCACAGCGAACGTGAGACAAATACATCTCTTTTCCACCTGTTACTACTTCTTGGGAGGATGGATCCCCTGCAACGGGATGGATCTCCTAAGAAGATACTTTGTGTAGCACAAAACTGGGCTCTGTGGAATCTTCTCTCATGGGGCTAAATCCTGGGGGATGCGTTAATACAGCAGGGGTTGGGCACATACATTCCCTGTGGAGGCCTGGCTCTCACTGTCCACCTGCCACATGGTACAAGTAATATTTCCAAACCGGCCTCTTGTCCCTGGCTTTGCCAACACTGGGCAAGTGAGGAGGCTATTACTCATTCTGTTTAGAAGGGTTTGTCTCCTCCTTCTTCACCCACAGGAGCTGCTCCTCCACATCACATGGGGGTCCTGGGCTGGGCTGGCCTGGTTCTCAGGATGGCTCTGGAGGGAGGAGGGAGTGGGGTCTGGGCGGTCAGGGAACGTGGTCATCATTTCAGTAGATGGGTGAAGATGGTGTAGCCCACGCACAGCATGCGGTGTGCTGAAAACCCCTCCCAGTGCTCCCCTTTCCACCGTCTACAGAGCTCTCACATGCTGGTCGAATCTGATGGGCACATAGGCATGAGGGCGTCCAGGAAGTGGGCATGAGCCCCCTGGGCAGGGGAGGAAAAAGGCTCTTTGGCTTCAGGAGATCTGGGTTCAATTCACAGCGGGACAGCCTCACCTTCCTCATCTTCAAATTGAGGATACTAATATCTCCCAGTGGGTTTCCGTGAAAAGTCTCAGTCCAGGTGTGGCCCAGGGCAATGCCCACCAGGTGCTTTCTTAATTGCAGATGGGCAAGCTAGGGCCCAGGGAGGGTGCAGAGGCTGCCTGACATTCCCCGAGCCTGATTCTCTGTGCTCAGCCCTGTGCTGATCAGAGAGGAACATAACAGAACCCCTGCCCTGGGGACAGGCTGAAGTTCTGGGTCAAATAAACACAGAAAACACATTCAGCAGGGAGAGAGTTATTCCCCAGCTCATGACGCATGGGTATGAGGTGCAGCAGCCTATGGGGAGGAGGGGCCTGAGGGGCCTGGGTGGCCTTTGTCCCTCCTTGAAGCCTGCCCCCGCTGCGTTAGATAGAGATGGCAGCCCCCTCCCCTCCTATCACTCATCCATGTTTTAAAAGACAATGTCAACCACACAGTAATCGTAGATTCAGTAATAATTTGTTCATTTTCCAACTCTGTGCATCCCAGTCAACTTTAACTGCCTGTCAAGGTTTCTGACCAGTCTGATAGAATCAAGGTCCCAGCAAAATCTTATCAATCATAACAGCTAACATTGACTGAGCACTTACTATGCTCCAGGAACTGTTCTAAGATCCTTACCTATTTATTTATTTATTTAGAGACAGAGTTTCGCTCTTCTTGCCCAGGCTGGAGTGCAATGGCATGATCTTGGCTCACTGCAACCTCCGCCTCCTGGGTTCAAGTAATTCTCCTGCCTCAGCCTCCCTAGTAGCTGGGGTTACATGCGCCCACCACTATGCCCAGTTAATTTTTTGTATTTTTAGTAGAGACAGGGTTTCACTATGTTGGCTAGGATGGTCTCAAACTCCTGACTTCAGGCAATCCACCTGCCTCAGCCTCCCAAAGTGCTGGGATTACAGGCGTGAGCAACCACATCCGGCCCGATCCTTACTTATTTTACCTTATTTAAGCCACACCCTATCACTAACGGGTAGACATGATTCTTATCCCCACTTTACAGGTAAAGAAACTGAGGCAAAGAGGTCAACTAATTTGCCCAAGGTCTCTCAGCTATGTGGGCCGAAATCTGTTTCCAGGTCCTGAGCTCCACGGGCTTCTCCAAACCAAAGGCATCTGAAGCATCAAGCAGCCTGTGTAGCCCAATTGTGGAATGAACATAGTTTCTGTGATTTTCCAAGAACACTAGAAATTATGCCTTAGGGCACATGGCTGGAAGACCAGGCTCAAGCAGGCCTCTGTTTAGTCACCTAGGCCGGGGAAGTTCCTAGGACGGGGAGCCGGGGACGGCTACTTCTCTGCAGCTGTGCTCCCCTTGGACCCTGCTGTCTAGTCCCTGGAGCCCCAGCCCCTGGTTGTGCCGCTCACTGGATGGCCTAGGGTAGGGGACAGGGAGTTGAAAGTGCCTCTTTTGGGAATCTAACAGAAAATCTTCAAAATATGCACGGGGCCAACAGCATGGAGCCACTGGATGCTTCCCTCTTGGAGCTCCTCCGAGCTCCACTGGAAGGATTCTGGAATCATCTTAATAAAGGAAGTGGTCCCAGATTTGAGCATCTCAGAAGGTGGGCGTATAGACCCTCAGAGCACATGAGAATTTCCCCAAAGGCCACGTCCTCATGGGATGGTCAACTGAAGGGGCAGAGGGGCCCCCGAATATCCAGGGGCCTAGCCAGGGCCAAGACTGTGGCTCTAGAGTCCTCGCCTTTGGCTCTGCCCTCCACCCCTTCTCACCAGCTCCAGGTCCTGGAAAAAAAACGTGTCCTTGAGCTGAATTTCTGTGACCTGTTGGTCACTGGCCTGCAGGCAAGGAGATGAACGGATGTCCTACAAGGGTCCTTGTACATTCTGCGATCCTGGACTTCATATTAGATGATCATTCAGGGGCCAGATAGACAAATGCAACAGAATAGAGACCAGACGCAAACTCTCAAATACATGCGCAATTGATTTTCAACAAAGGTCCCAAGACCAGTCGATGAGAAAAGGGCCATCTTTTCTACAAATGGTGCTGGGAAAAGTGGATATCCCCATGAGGAAGAATGAAGTTGGAGCCTTATGTTATGTCATATTCAAAATTAAAGTGCATCAAAGACCTAAACCTAAGAGCTAAACTATAAAGCTCTTAAAAGAAGACATAGGCGAAAATCCTCCTGACACTGGAGTTATTGATGATTTCTTGAATATGACACCAAAAGCACAGACAACAAAAGAAGAAATTGAAAAATTGTACTTCTTCATCAAAATGTAAAACTTTTGTGCATCAAAGGACAGTATCCAGGGAGTGAAAGGACAACCCATAGAATGAGAAGAAATATTCGCAAATCATGTATCTGAAAAGGAATTAATATCCAGAATTCTTATGACTCAAGAACAAGGAAACAAACAACCCCATTAAAAAATGGGCAAAGTACTTGAATACACTTCTCCAAAGGAGATACACAAATGGCCAGATGCCAAAGGAGAAATACTATATGATTCCACCTATAAGAGGTACCTAAGGCCAGGTGTGGTGGCTCACACCTGTAATCCCAGCACTTTGGGAGGATGAGGTGGGTGGATCACCTGAGGTCAGGAGTTCAAGACCAGCCTGGACAACATGGCGAAACCCCATCTCTACTAAAAACACAAAAATTAGGCAGGTCTGGTGGTGGGTGCCTGTAATCCCAGCTACTTGGGATGCTGAGGCAGGAGAATCACTTGAATCCGGGAGGTGGAGATTGCAGTGAGCTGAGATTGCGCCATTGCATTCCAGCCTGGGTAACAAGAGTGAAACTCTGTCTCAAAAAAAAAAAAAAAAAAAAGAAAAAAAAAAAATAAGGAGGTACCTACAGTAGGAAAATCCATAGAGAGAGAGTAGAATAGAGGTCACTTGGGTGGGGGGTCAGGGGTGTGATGACGGTTCTCGTTTAATGGGTATGGAGTTTCTGTTTGGGATGATGAAAAAGTTCTGGAAACAGTGGTGATGGTTACATAATATTGTGGGTGTACTTAATGCCACTGAAAGGTTCACTTACAGATGTTAAAATGGTAACATTTTATGCTATGTATATTTTACCACAATAAAAAGTTCATTCTTAATTAAAATAAAGATTTTGAATGCAAAAAGCAAAGGCCATACTGAACCATGCAAAGAACACTCAGCCTGGGGTCTCACTGTTTTGCTCAGCGTCCTCCAGTGGCTTCCCCAAAGTCTGAACCCCTTGGTAGAAAATAAATGGCCCAGGGGCCAGGCACGGTGGCTCATGCTTGTAATCCCAGCAATTTGGGAGGCTGAGGTGGGAGGATCACTTGAGTCTAGGAGTTCAAGACCAGCCTGGGCAACACGGAGAAACCCTGTCTCTACTAAAAATACAAAAGTTAACTGGGCGTGGTGATGAGCCTGTAGTCCCAGCTACTTGGGAGGCGGAGGTGGGAGGATCACTTAAGCCTGGGAGGCAGAGGTTGCAGTGAGCTGAGACTGCGCCACTGCACTCCAGCCTTGGTGACCAAGTGAGACCCTGTCTCAAAAAATAATAAAATAAAATAAAATATAAAGCTCTCTTCAGCTGTGCCCCTGCCATTCCTCAGCCCACCTCACCGGCATCCATCATGCCCCTGCACTCCACAAACTTGCTTCATGTTCTTCCCTTACCCAAAGATTTAGTTCATGCTGTTTCCTGAGTCTAGAGGGCCTCTTTCAGCTCCTTCAGCTGGTGAGCTCCTATTCAACTTTCAAGGTCCGCTTCAAATGTCCATGCTCAGGAAGCCCCAGTCCATTCACCTTCCCTGGGGATTCCCATGGCATGTAGCACATTCTAACCAGGCTATGGGCTCTCTGAGGGCAGGAGCCAGTTTGTTCACTGCCAAACACTCTGGTCCCTGCCCGACACAGAAGTGCCAGGCTGAAGGATCTGTTGGATGTGAGGAGGAGCTTTTGCCAGGCGCACACTCCTCCGTGCGTTCCTTCTGAGCTGTTCCCCCTCTTTGAGCTTTGGCTTCTGTCTGTAAAATGGAGATTCAATTCCTCCACCTAGGCCTTTGGTGAGACTCAGGGGATCGTGGATGTTCAAGTGCCCTCAGATTGCATATGCCGGGGTGGGACGGGTGGAAGGAATTATGGGTGTGCTGGGAAGAGCCCAGGTCTTGGAGCCGGATGCCCCGCTGGGAAGCCGGGTGAGGTCAGATGGCATCCTGGCCAGAACAGAGGGCTGCATCCCTTGCAGGTGAGTCTCAGAATCCCAGGGTGGAGGATGAGTGAATGGGGGACTAGGGGAGGAACCTCAGCAGCTCTCAGGCAGCACCCTGGGCAGGTGGCAGGAATGGGGGTGCCAGCGGACAGGACACGGAACTCACTGTAAGGAATCGGGGAGACCTGAGGAGGAGAGTTGGGGACGAAGGGAGAAAACCATTTGACTAGAGCTGACCCCGGGGGGTGTGGCAGTCAGACCGCAGGCCTGTGGCCTGTGGGGTGAGACCCAAAAGAGGAGCAGTGAGAAAAAGTGGTACTCCTCCAACTGCTGGAGTCGGAGAAGACCAAGGCTTGTGCTGAATAGAGCTACCCAGAGTCTCCCTGCTCCTACACCCCACAGGAAACCCTGCAAAAACAATCATTTTCTACCAGAATGCAAGAGAACGACAAAGCAGGCTCTCACCCCAGGCTTCAATTCAAAGGAAGGATGAACAAAGACAGAGTGGAAAGACTTACAAAGTTCCTAGCATGTTCCCCTCCCATAAGATCCCTTCAATCATTCACTCAGCAACAGACATTTATTGAGCATCTACTATATAGACTAGCTCCAGGCTCTGGGGAAAGTTTGAAACAAAACAGACAAAGCCTCCTGCGGTCTCTCATGTTTCCTAGAGGGCAGGTGTTATTACCCCACTGTTCCCACAGATGCTCCTCAGCTCCACCCTACCTTGATCAGAGGTTCTCTCATGTTTCCTAGAGGGCAGGTGTTATTACCCCACTGTTCCCACAGATGCTCCTCAGCTCCACCCTACCTTGATCAGAGGTTCTCTCATGTTCCTGAAACCTCTGGAAACTCATGCAGTCATTCCTCATACCAACTATGAAGCCCTATGCCATGCCTGGGACCCTGTTTTCACCTAGCACAGGTGAGGAAGCTGTGCCCAAGGTCACAGAGTCAGGTGTAGAACTTCAACCTGGCAGGTGCCGAAACTTACTCCTAACAATACTTGTCTTCTGCATCCCCGGATGTGAAGCTGAGAAGAACGCTTTGGGGCCATGGTTTTTTTTTTTTTTTTTTTTTTTTGAGATGGAGTCTTGCTCTGTTGCCCAGGCTGGAGTGCAGTGGCATGATCTTGGCTCACTGCAAGCTCCACCTCCTGGGTTCACACCATTCTCCTGCCTCAGTCTCCTGAGTAGCTGGGACTACAGGCGCCTGCCACCACGCCCAGCTAATTTTTTGTATTTTTAGTAGAGACGGGGTTTCACCGTGTTAGCAAGGATGGTCTTGATCTCCTGACCTTGTGATCCACCCGCCTAAGCCTCCCAAAGTGCTGTGATTACAGGCGTGAACCACCGCGCCCTGCCCTGGGGGCCATGTTTGTAAGACCCTGTCTTTCATCCCCACATCATCTGGGACAGAATTAGGGTTATCTCAAGTCTAATCAGGATCATTCTAGAACAGGATGCCTTTTAGGTTTCTTGGAGCCCTTGGCCAGCAAGACTCGACTCTTCCTTCCTGGCTGTCTCACTGTGGACGAGTTACTTATCTTCCATGAACCTCAGTTTTCATCCATGAAATGGGGATGATAATAGTACTAATCTCATAGGATTGTGATGGTGATTAAGTGAAATAATGCATAAGCAGCACTGGTGTACTGCCTGGTGCACAGGCAGGGACGCTCAGTCATTCTGGGCTGTCACATGGTTCTGTAGCAGCAGCCAACTCTAAGCCTTCTTTGCCTCAAAACCCATTATCGTCTCTGTCCTGCAGATGGGAAAACTCAGGCCAGGAGCCAGGCCTGGAATCCCAGACTCTTAACCTTTGGCAGACTGGACCAGCCTTCCCCCTTTGCTGGTACAATGAATGGGGAAGAGTGTGGGGTCTCGAGGCATCTCGAGGATTCTGGAGGGCCCATCCACCTCTCTTGGTGAGTATCACAGAATCCCAAGGCCTCTGAAACCACTGAGTCCCATGAAGAAAGTTCAGAGATGGGGAGGCTGAGGCCACACAACAGCGGAGCCGTGCAGTAGAGCTATGTGCATGTTTGTCTTCCCCATTTGAAAGTGAGCTCCCTCCTTGAAGTCAGAGGCCATGGAGCTGGAGTTGTCCCAGCTCCATGCTGGAAGGTGAACCAGGTGTGAATGAATCCTTGTGGCCATGTAGAGACATCGGGGAGGCTCACATATCCAGGAGGACCCCAAACTCTACATACATACTCTGAAACCTGATCAGAACCCCACCACTATCATTTGCAATATCCTAGCATCCTCAAAGGGTATAGTGTGAGGGGTGGGGCAGAGAACCTGGTGGTGTAGGATGTACGGGGCAGACACACTACCTCTCTCCATCGTCACATCCTCCTCACACTCCCCTCCCAGGTGGGACAGGGCCAAAGTGCCATTCAACACAGGGAGAAATAGAGTGGCACTAGAGAAGCAAGGGGGCTGTTATACATGACTATTTCCATAGAAAAACCAAGACCTATTGATCTACAGAGAAAGCATGGAGGGAGAAAAGGAGAAAGTCAAGAGAGAAGAAGCCTCAGGATTTCCAGCCACTAGAGAAAACTCATTGGCCTGGACAAATCCCAACTGTCCCCAACTTTCCTGAACCCTCCCCTTAAGTGGCTTCCAGTAAGCTACCAAACCCTGGTGGCGCCTGCACACCCCAGGGCAAGCCAGCCTGACCTCCTCAGAGCCTGAGTCAGGGCTTTCCCCATCTCAGGGCCCACCCCACTGAACTGGAATTTCAAGATCACTTGTCTGTCTCTGCCTCTGGACCTGAAGGCAGGGGCCGCATCCAGAGCTTCCCAGAATCCCCCACAAGGCTTGGCATAGCGACAGGCAAAGTTTGGTGAGCCTTGTGTAAATGGAATCAAGCCTCTCAGTCCCCTTGTCTGTGAAATAAGACATGTGGGCCAGGAGATGACT
This sequence comes from Pongo pygmaeus, assembly GCF_028885625.2. Lineage (NCBI taxonomy): Eukaryota > Metazoa > Chordata > Mammalia > Primates > Hominidae > Pongo > Pongo pygmaeus. The sequence goes on along the minus strand of NC_072382.2, from coordinate 22,899,113 downwards.
GCCATCTCTTCCAATCTTGAGTGAGACCCCCACCATGTCACCATGACCCATTGTGTGTGTACTGCAGGGTCAGGGGAGGTACCAGGTTCCTCGATGTAACCAAAGGCCCTCAGGGCCTAGTGGACAGTCCTACACAGTGGGAGGAGCTGGTCATCTGGCCTCAGCTGACCCTGGCTTGTGGTTTTCAAGAACTTAGGAAAAGAAAACCCAGCTTGGGGAGCTGGGCAGAGAGCAGGAGTCCCAGCCTGGTGGGGCTGCATTAGAGTCAGGTCCCTGCAATCCCACCAGGGATTCCATGGGTGCTCTCCTTCTCTCCTCTAATGCCCAGGAGCTCATGGTAGGGTCTGCTTTACTTCTAAGGAGACTGAGGCAGAACTGCAAGCATCTGCCCTATTTGATGCACAGAGAGAGTGCAACTTACTGCAGGAGTCGCATCCAACAAGAGAGCGGGTGAGTGGATTGGATTCCTCAACACTTTCTGCCTTTCCACCCATCATAGCGGAAGGAGGAGAACTCGGTGGGTTCCTGCCCTCCTACTAACCTGGCTGTGGGGGTCCATTTCCCCTTGGGCCTCAGTTTGCTCGTGTGCTAAATGGGGTCAGCAGTGGGCATAGACAGTGCCAAGGACACGTCTCTTCTGCAGTGAGCCACACGGGACAGAGGGTACATTCCAGAGCTGGTGGCTTGTCGGAAGGCCTCGCCGCAGTGTGGGTGGGCTGGATGAACCACGTTCGAGGGCCCCAGGATGACGCTGGGGGTGGTTGGGCCCCACCGGGGACTTGCCACAGGGAGATTCTGCCTGCCACTCAGTGAGTCAGCTGCTCCTGGGAGCCATGACCAGGGCCAGGAAGGCCACAGGCCATGATGCAAGGGCGCTTAGTCACTCTCCCTGGGGGCGCCTCTGGAGGCAGAGGCTATGCCACCCACAGACCCAGAGAAGCTCCAGAGCCATGCACACGGGTACTCACCCTTGTACACCTGAGGCTCGCACACTGGGGGACACAGACACAAGTGCCAGAGGATAGACATGCCTTTCACCGGACTACACACAAACCCTCGGCCTTGCCCTGAAACACTCAGACATCAGGACGTGGACCCAGAGAGAATGGGCACGGCACACACCGCTCACATTCATGCTGTGCACACGCTCACACAAACACCTAAGCCGGCTCCTGGGTGCACTTAACCATGTGGGGGCAACACTACAGGAGACACCAGTTCTTCATTTATTCTTCCAGCCAGCGAACATTTGTTAAGCCCAACTGTACAAAACACTTGGAAGGACATAAGCCATAACACAGGAGGCAGGGACTTGGCATGTTCTATCTCCTAGGAGAAGGTCCGCCCAGGGAAGGCGCTCCATAAATACTGGGATAGGGAAGATGAGAGGACACAGGGGCCATGAGCCTGGGGCCTCAGCTTGAGCCTGGTCACGAAGACACTCGCTTACCCCCTCCCTATTTGCATCCCAGTCCTGAGCCTAGAACCTGCATTCCACCATGGCCCTGTAGGACCTCCAGCCGGCTTTGTGTCCTGGGATGGCTCCCCACTCAGGACCTGTGTTAGCCTCCAGGGAAGCCTTTTCCACCCACCTTACCCCAGTTTCTCCTGGACAAAAATGCGTGTGGGGGTGAGGAGGGAAGACAAAGCGGGTGAAGGTGGGCCCAGACTGCTACCAGCACAGAAACTCCAAGAGGGTCTTTGGAAATTGTCAACGCTCCTGCATTTCATACAGCTAAAATTCAGACCCCGAAGCAGAACGGACTTCTCCAAGGCCATGGAGGAGTAGAGAATGCAAAGGTGGAGGCTGGGGTGATCTACACCCCAACTGTGGGTCCCGGTCCCCACGTGTGCCACGCTGGACATCAGTGTCATGGTCCAAACCTCCCACAGCTTCCCAGCCTTCTTGGTTGTGGCCTTCAGAGCCCTGGAGAGCCAGTTGTTCTGCTCTGACCTGGGTCACCAGGTCCTGTCCCTCTACGAGGTGCATGGGGCCAACATCCATGCTGGGCCTCCAGTTCAGAATGAAAATCCACTCTTAAAGAATCTGCTTTAAGAATCCGATGAAGCAAGCACTGGCTCCCTCTCTGCCCCCAATGTGCAGCGGCGCCAGTGCCCAGCAGCCTTGACCAAGCGGTCCCGAGAATAAGCGGCGCCTTCACCCGGAAAGACAGGTACTTGGCAGCCGGTGGCCCCTCTTACCCCGCCCGTATCTCCCAGTGACCCCCTCCTTACCAAAACGGCACCCTGGGAGCCGCGGAGCGCCACGGTGACCCTTTCAACTGCCTCTGGAGTCCAAATCCGAACCGGCCCGCGGCCCTGCGTACCACCCTACACACCCTAACCTTGGCTCCTCAGAGGCTTGCCTCTGCGTGGGTCTTCCTCGCCGCTGAGCCACAACTCCTTTCCATTCCTCCCTTTCCTCGGCGCTGGCTGGTGCGGGTTGGGGTCAGGTGGAGAAGCCGGTCTTTGTTAAGGTGACAGAATGTGCTGGGGGTGGGGGCCGGGGCCGGGGCCGGTGCAACTAGGGGGCCGCTGCCCTTTCCTGGACACAGTGGAAGCTTCTCCCGCATCACCAAATTTTTGTCGTCCTTTCTGAGGGACCTGCCTCCAGGCAGCACGCAAGTTGTTGTCCCGGGTTTACTCCGCACCCCTCTACTGGGTGAGGAAGGAGCATCTTGAATGGAGATGGGGGTGTCCCCGGTTTATACATCTGCAGAGGAGAGGTGTGCTGCACCTCTGGAGGCAGGGTCTCTGGAAGCCGCGGGTAACTGATATTAGAGAAGACCCCGGTTGCAGTTAGGAGCGCTCACTGGCTGGAAAGAGGTACCTCCTCCTTCCAGCAAAGGGCCCTGTTTGGAAGGGCTGCTTCTCACTTGTCTAGTGGCACCGCAGGACGGTCGGCTTCCACTCGAATTCCCCCGGACGGTATCATCACATAGCCGGGTCCTCGCAGTGTTGGTTTCCCAATCCGATGACTGTCACCTCGGTGAGGACTTATGCTGATGGCTGGAGAACCCCTGCGCTGCGGGAGCACATGGCCAGGTGGCGCCTGGCAGGCGACGTCCGGGTGCAGGACGGCGCACTTACCGCCCCACCCCAAACCGTTGCCTGGGCCTAGGTCCTTCGGCTTCCTGAACAGGGGTTTGGGGGGCTAAGGACGCTGAGGCTCCGGGAGCAGGAAGTTCTCTCTGGTCAAGCGTTCTCTCTTCTCTCCAGCATATACTCCCCTACCCTACCCACCCACCTCGCCTACCCTCGGGGCGAGAGGCTCACCAAGGCAGCGCACCCCCCATGAATCATCCCAAGGCCTCGGAGCCGCGGGGGCTCCGGGCAACTATCCCCCTCCTCTCCTGGCCTCAGGCACCCCAGTCCAGGGGTCTGCAGAGAAGCCCGAAGCCCGGACAAACGCGCCGGACGTCAACCACCTCTCATCCCTGGCAGTGGCAAAGACCAATATATTTCCATTTCTTATTTCAGTTTGCCACCAAAACAAAGCTGCGCGCGGCTGCGGGCAGGAAGGCGCTGAGACCGAGAAGAAGGGACGTCCCGGAGAAAGTGCGCCCCGCTGATCTTAGAAACCAGAGTCCTCCGGGACTTCGCCGAGATTTTCTGTAGGGCGTTTTAATCTGTTTTCCTACTGCGGGCCGGCATCGCAGCGCGTGAGCTCAGGGCTTGGTGACTCCGGCTTAGCCTGGCGATCGCGGCGAGGTTCCTGGCGCAGCCGCTTGGAACTTCGCATTAGAATCGAGACCGCGCAAATGCCCCGGCTAAAGTGTCACCCTACTCAAGAAACACTGCTGTCAGGAACAAAATGGGGTCCCCGGTGCTCCGAAGTATCTTCTGAAATTTTCTTAAAACAACTTACAAAAAATGCTTTTGCTTTAACGTTTTACAACGTTTAAGGAAATATATAAATGGTCTGTTTCTTTATCCAGATGGTCGTCCTAACTAACAGTGTACACATACATAACAATTCTTCCAACTTTCCTCCTCAGAGCTAAGCACTTCAATATATGTAAATTATAATAAAGAAAAGATTGTGCAAGATCGTGCAAGTCGATTGACTTAAAATATTGAGTTTTAATCCAGGCCCTCTGTTTTTCTATTTAACAACGTATGTGTTTGGACCAGACTGGTGAAGCAGGCTATGGAAATTAACAAAGTAAAAAATTAAAAGCATCTTCCTTCGCCATCCCTCCCTCCAAAATTAAACAACAGTCGCCCCTTCCCGAGCAGGCTTCAGTCCCAGGCTGGAGTTTTCCTGCGATCACCCCAGTCACCCACTGGCTGTTGCTGCTTCTGTCGGGTTTTCGTTTCTGTCTTCTTTGGGTCGTCTCTTGTATACAAAACACACCCCAGTTCTCTAACTAAATTCAAATACGACCCCGGCAGAATTTACACATTTCGTGGTGCATGGATTATGTCGGTGCAGGGGAAATAAATACCCTCTGGTATTTAACCACTGCGTCTAATTCGAAAAATCGGGACTGGGCCCCTAGGAGGCACCCCAGGGGCTCCAGCATGGCCCGCGCCTCCCCAGACCTTGGCGCTGAGAGCGCTGCTTTTGGGGGTGGGTGGATGGAGAGGTAGCAATCTGCTTTCAACAAAAACCTGTCGCCACCGAATCGAAAGCGAAAGGGAAGGGGGAAGAGGGGCAGCCTCCCGCAGCGGCCCCGCGTCTCGGGACTGGTAGACTAGGACCAGCACGCGCCGGCTGCGGCTCCGGGGGTCGGATCCGGAGTTTGGGGGGGAGGCGCCGGAGTCCCTGCCCTGAGTACAGGGAGGCTCTTTGCGTCGCTGAGAAACGTCGGGTCTCCAACCTGACATGTCTCCTGGGGCCCAGGCGGCCCGCCCTGAGCTCGGGCAAGGAATTTAGGAGGCCAAAGAGCAGACCCAGAGTCTGGAGGGGAGAATGGTGAAGTCTTGGGTTGCAACAGAAGAGGGCTCGGTGGGGGCTGTTTCGTAAAAACGCGGTCTCCACACCCAAAGGACACTGCGGAGCCGCCTTAATCTTCGTTCTTTTAGCACGTTTGGGGAAAGGAAGGCCCAAGTTGGGGTAGGGACGCTTGCAGCACGGGAGGGTTTCTCTCACCAACTCTTTCCGCAACCCGGTCCAGACTCGGCCAGCAGAGACTGGAGGCGGCTTCCCCGCCCCGCACTCCCTCGGCTTGGCCCTGGCTCAGCTGCCTGGGGCACCTTCCTTGCCGAAAGGCGATTGGACTCTGCCGGGAGTGGGCCCAGAAGTTGAGGCCCAGGAAGAGGCCTCCGAGCTTCCCCCTTTTGTTAGGTGTAGTTACACACGTGAAAGAACAGCTTTCGCCCCGACCTCCAGGGCTGGGAATGGTTGCCAGGTCTCAGCTGCCTGCCTGAAGACGGAGATCAGCCAGCGCCGGTACTGGCACCAAGGCCGCCCCCGCCTCCGACTTTCCCCATGCTCCTGGGAACGTCTAAGGATTTTTCCTTGAACTCCATTTCTCCCCTTTTTAGTATACACACTCTCACAACTGTGGGAGAGAATTGTTGTCAATGCATGCCTCAGTTTTCCTGCTTGCTGGCAGGGTAGGGATCCCAATCCGGAGTCCGTCCTCCTGGCTACCTCTGTAAAGGGCAGAGCCTCACCTTTTGTATCCTCAGTTTCTTCATCTTAGACCTAAAGCGCCTAATCCCTTTCCTAGAAGGACCAGACATCTCCTGGCTGGGGAGACTCAGCTGCTGAGAGAGGGAAAGAACAAACACTGACTTGCTGTTTATTGTTTGTGGCTTTGCCCCGAGCAGTGCCTCCATCTTAGGCAGCCGGTAGTTACAGGCTGCCTTTGGTCCCAGCCTGCAGTTTATGACCCAGAGCAGTGGCAGGGACTTGCCCTGTCCTCAGAATTGGGTGCTTTCGAGTTCCCAGCAGCTCGGAGATAGATAGGGATGGAAATGTGGGCGGGGGTTGGGAGGGGCAGGGGTAGCGGGGGCTCTTGCTCTTGCCTCTTGCTGTCTCTGCAGAGGCACATTTATGACCCAGTAAGGTCTTTCTGTTATCACCCCAGGATGCAGATGAGGAAACCGGGGTTTGGGAAGGTGTTTGCTGTCAGGTCACACTGCCACGGGTTAGGGGCAGTAGTGGGTCAAGTGGCTGGCCCTTTCCCTCAGCTCCAAAGGCTAGTGCAAGTAGAGGAAGGGCCAGGCTGGCTGTGGGGGCCCAGCAGGGCACAGAGAGAGGGCTCAGGGGAGGCCAGCCCTCTCCGCCTTCCCTCTGGACCTGAAGGCATTTAACCAAAAGGTGGGGAGCTCCTTAGGCTCTCTTCTTGCCTAATGTATCAGCCTCTTCAGAGGTTTCACTGGTAATTTTCATTAAAATATGAAAATCCAATGCAGTGGAGAGAAAGCATGAGCCCGCTGGCTATTCAGGATGAACCTCCATGGGTCCCCTAGTCTGCAACCTGCCCTCACCTAATAGTCCTGAATGACAGGGATGAGCTGGGGCCTGTGTCCCTGGGCTGAGAAGGGCAATCAGTATGGACAGGGCTGAGAGTCTCTGCCGGCTTAGCACGGAAGGAGCCCCTGTATGAGAGCTGTGTGTGTCCATGTGTGGAGCTGTGTGTGTCTGTGTGTAGAGCTGTGTGTGTCCATGTGTGGAGCTGTGTGTCTGTGTGTGGAGCTGTGTGTGTCTGTGTGAGGAGCTGTGGGTGTCTGTGTGTGGAGCTTTGGGGGTCTGTGATCTGAATGCCTGATCTCATTCCAACTGGAGGTGAAGAGGAAGGTGGAGGAAGTGGGGAAGGGCCACTGAATCTTTCTAAATCTTCTCTCAGTTCTGTCCTATGGGTTTGGGAGTATGTGGCTCATTCGAGGCCACATGGGCATGTGTTCTTGGGGTATGACCACATCGGCTCCTAAAGAAGATGCTCTCTGCATGTGTGTGTAGAATGCAATTGTAGACAAGCGTATGACTGTGAATGTTTGTCAGCAGCCATCTATGAACTAGTTCTGCGCCTGTGAAAGAAGGAACCTGAATACGAGAAAACATCTGCCATCGGCTGTTTTCCCAAGGTTATTCTCGCCACCAAGGCCTCCGCCGTGTCCCAGCCTCTGTCCCCAGGCCTAGTGCCTCTCCATCAGCCTGGATCAGGGCAAATTCCCTGCCCCCAACTCTTCTCACCAGGGCCGGGCCTGAAGGCCAAGGCCTCCGGGAGAGTATGTGCTCAGGGCTCCTGGCCCAGAGAAGGTTTTTCCCTTTCTGCGTCTTTGCTCCAACTTCTGCTTTGGGGTTCAGGAACCCTGATTCTCTGGAAGAAGAGAAGGCCTAGGCTACCGAGCTGCTCTGGCTAGAGACGTCCTTGAGTGTCTCTCTCTCCCAGGCAATGGTGGCTGTGCTCTGGGGGGCCCAGGCCTGCCTCCTGTGGCTGCGTTCAAGGCGGCTTGGAGGTCATTTAAGCCAGCTCCCTCGGGTTCCCTGTGGGCTCAAATCAGGACCCAGACCCTTCTCTCTTGCCACAGCCCTGGGCCACCTGGGACTCGGGACTTCCTGTCTCCCCTCTTACTCCGTCCTAAACCATTGTTCAGAGGCCTGCCGCCTCCAAGAATCGCCGAGGGAGAAGCTCCCGGGGAACTGGCCTGCCCGCATCCCCACTGCAAGTAGCGCTAAGGGTCCCAGGACTCGGGTTTTGCCAGACCCCAGTGTCCCCTGGGACCCCAGGGTCTCTGGCTCCGCACTGTGTCGCGCCAGTGCGCCTGGATTTCCCGTGAGCTTTCGGCCAACCACACTCCGGGCTTCCCGCCTGGCTCCGCACCTGCGGCGCTCTCACCTGTGGCGGCGCCGCCCGAGGAGCCTCCCAGCCGGCGAGGAGCGAGGCCTCTGCAGTCCCGCAGTCCCGCAGTCCCGCAGTCCCGCAGCCCCGCAGTCCCGCAGCCCCGCAGCCCCGCAGCCCCGCAGTCCCGCAGCCCCGCAGCCCCGCAGCCCAGCGCCAGAGCGCTGCGCGGAGACTCCTTGGCGCTGCGCGGGGACTGCTTGCCGCCGCACGCCCTGGGCCGGTAAGAAGCATCCGCTTCAAATCCCGCCCAGCGGGCAGCGCAAAGCGAGCGATTTGGGGAAATGCCGAAGGGACCGGGAAAAACAAACTACAAGTCGAGTTTAACAGCCGAAACGCTCCGTGCCTAGGCCGCCTGACATGAAGGAGACAGAACAGATCCCTTGGCTCCCTCGCAGCGATCGATCCCGTTTACCGACCAGAGCCACCAACCGCTGCCCCCACCCCGACCCCAGCCCGCCAACTCATACCTCCCGCAAGCCACCAGTTTCAAGGGATGCGGAAGCCAAGCACCCCGTGGTCCCCAGCCCCAGGTGACCCGCACGTGCACTCACCGTAGCAGGGAACCTGCAAGGCCGCGTTGTGGCCGCTGCTGCCTTCCTGGAGTTTGAGGCTGCCGTCCGGGGGCGTCTTGCAGGCGCCTCGCTGCAAGTAAAGATGCGGTTGCGCGGGCGGCTGGGGCTGCGGCTGCTGCTGCTGGGGCTGCGGCGGCGGCTGGGGCTGCGGGGTCGACGGCTGGGGCTGGAACTTATTAAAGGAGCCCCGCGCCCCGGCTCCACTCTCCAGGGGTGTCGCCAGGTCCTGCTGCCCAGCGCCGTAACGGGCCCGGCTCTTGGCGTCCCCGAATCCCTGTGCTTTGGCGGCGGCCGACAGGAAAGTTGTGCCGAACTTGTCGCCTCCGGGAAATGCCCTAAAAGGCGACGAGCCCTCCCGACTCTGCGACACCGGGCTGTAGTAGGCGTCCATGGCAGCGGCCGGCGACTCGCAGTAAGAGACGCAAGTCTCAGCGTTCATGCCTGGCTTGCGCGGGCGGCGGGCGGGGGCGCGAGCGAGGGCGCGAGGACGCCACCGCGCGCCTTGGTTGGGAGTTTGGGGAGGCGAGGAGGCTGTGGCTGTGCACTCCGTGCCCGGCCTGCTCGCTTTCCCTCCTCCCCTCCACGCCTGCCTCTCTCTCTCCCCCTCTTCTTTCTCTCTCTCTCTCCTCTCTCTCCCTCCTCTCTCTCTCTTCCCCTCCCTCCCCCCCTTCCTCTCTCTCTCCTTCTCTCTCTTTCCTCCCTCCCCACAGCTAGCCGAGGGAAAGAATCGAGGGCAGTAAAAAGATTCAGATGTTTCGGAAAGTTGACCAGATCTCCCAAACCCTCTTAAGGTTTTGCAGCGGAAAAAAAAAAAAAAAAGTAAATTTTTTTCCCTGCCGTGCTTCTTCTTTTCCCCTCTCTCGTCCCCTCCTCCTCTCTCCTTCCACTGGCCCCTGCCCTCTTCTCTCCACTGTTAAGGAGATGCTACTAACTCGCTAGCGGGGATTCAACCCGGAGACGCCCGAGGGCTTTTCCGATTCTAGGCGGGGCTGGGGAGGTGCCAGGATCCCCAGGGCTCCCGAGGCTAGGCTGCGAATTGGCGGGGTGTCGGAGCTTTGGCCTAGGGCAAAGGGAAATGCAAATTTTAATGACAGGTTAAAAAAAAGCCTCCCAAAATAAACCTAACAGGTTTTGACATTCGAAGCCAGGGGGACCACGGGCCTGCGGATGCAAGCGAGTCCTTCGGCCTCTTGCGCGCGAGCTCGCGGGCGCAGCTGCGGGCCTTCCCGCTGGCACCTTTTCCTAGGTTTCCAACCTTCCTCCCCATTCCCGTTCCTACGGGAGATTAACACACACACAAGCCTTCGTCGTCCAGTGCATGGTCACTTGCACGTCTTGTTAACTATTTCCGTCTGCTGTAAGGGCGCTGGGCTGGGATGTAGAGAAATCTGTGCTCTCTCAAGCCCTGGGGAAGCCCTGGGGAAGCCCTGGGCTGGGCCGGGCTTCAGAAGCTTTAGAGTGCTGCCCTCTGCGCTCCCTTCCAGAGGCCGCACAGCGCACGCCCTACGTCTGCGCCCAGGCGAGGGGATTTCCTGCCAGGCCAAGTACAGAGAGCGGAGTCTGGAGACCCCTTGACCTTGCCCGATAGTCGCGCTGTCACCTGTTCACTCCTTGGGGTCAGGGGTGGGGGAGAGGGGTGAGACCGTCTCTTCTCTTTCTGGCCTCACTGCCCCCGACTGTAAAACGAACTTCTTAGTTTTGATAGGTTGTGGTTTCACCACCAATGCGAGCCTCAAGGCCCCTGGCACCGCTACAGCAAGGGAAAAAAACTTTGCGCGTGCAGCCCCTCGATTTCGCTTCATGAAAACCGTGCTAGAGATTGGGGCCCCCAATTTTCTGATCAGCTAACGGAGGCTCAGAGAGGGGCGGCCACCTGGCCCAGGTCACACAGCTGGGAAATAGCCGTCGCGCCCTGAAACCTCTGTTCAGGCTAGTCCCTCCACCGACCTGGAAGGCCGTGCGGACAGCGAAGACGCAGAGGGGAAACTGGCCCCCGGCTGTGGAATGGTTCAAGTTGAAGGAGACCAGCGAGAGCAGCCCTCCTTAAACCGCTGAGAAAATCGTTAAGCGAGAACGTACCTCGAAGGAGTCTGGGAGTGGGGTGAGAGGTAAAAGTGCAAGGTAAAATTAAAGAGGGCCTGAGCACCGTGAACCCAGGAATGTGGGTCAGATGTCAACTTTCTGCATCTAAGGTCTCTCAAAGAAAAAAAATATCTGGGAGGTCGCGCTTCTGCTCCCAACCTCATCTGGGCTAATTCTTACCCCCACCCTACCCCCTTGGTATCTCTGGTCCTTGCTCCGCCGCCGACCGCGCGATCCCACATCTGGTTTCCATCGCCGGCTTACCTTGAAGTGCTCGTTAATAAAGATATTCCGCAAACCAAGCCAAGAGCGCGCAGGCTCCAGCCGCCCCCTACTCCATGCCCAATGGGAACCGCGCCTCACTGGCCGGCAGACCTAAGCCACTTGAGAGTCCTTTATTTATTGAGCTCCTGTTGTGCCAACAATCTGGCAATACAAGGCTTATCATACCCATTTTGCATATGGGTAGACTGAGACTTAACCAAAATAATTTTCCAAAGTTAGATAGCAAAAAGCGGAGTGCTCCTGCCATCATCCTAAATGCTCCTGTCCAGCAGTTTCTTCAAGTTCCTAGAACCTGCCAAGGTCTCTAGCCTGTGCACTGTAGCATAGGTGGTTTCCCCTACCTGGAATTCCCTAACCTCATTCCTGCACTTTTGTCTGGCTAATGATTCAGAGTTCAGCCTAGAGCATCTTCCTCTAGGAAGTCTTCCCATCTCTCCTAGTTTAAGGTGACGCTTCCGTTTGCCTCATCTCTGTCCCAGATCTCGTGGTTGTCTGGTTGCCTGGCTATGTGTGTATCTCAACCCCACTAGCTGCCCCAGGGCAGCCTCCTACGTGCCTGGCACACCACAAATATTTGTGGAATAAAAGATCAAACCTGGACCAGGTGCGGTGGCTCACACCTGTAATCCCAGCACTTTGGGAGGCCAAGGAGGATGGATCACGAGGTCAGGAGATCGAGACCATCCTGGCTAACACGGTGAAACCCCGTCTCTACTAAAAATACAAAAATTAGCCAGACGTGGTGGCAGCCGCTTGTAGTCCCAGCTACTCGGGAGGCTGAGGCAGGAGAATGGTGTGAACCAGGGAGGCGGAACTTGCAGTGAGCAGAGTTTGTGCCACTGCACTCCAGCCTGGGCGGCAGGGCGACAGGGCGAGACTTCGTCTCAGAAAAAAAAATAAATAAATAAAAATAAAATAAAATAAAGATTAAACCTGGGGCTGTAGGACTCTATTACCTCAGTTTATTCCAACTGCTCAGTGCAGCACCAATTTCTGAGACTCTTTCTTTGGTTTCCCTAGTCAAGGACAGCTGGTCACCCACTCACCCCCTCTTCAAGAATCAAGTAGCAGAATTAACAGCGTGCTGGCCCTTCCTGCGCCTGTGCCTTGAGAGCAGTGAGTTTTCTCACAGCAGGGGCCAGGTCTGTCTTGTTCACTGTAGGGCTTGGCACTCATAAAATGCTTGTTGAGTGAATGAATGAAAGTGTCCTATGGTTCCCAGGGGCTTATAGATGCATTTTTTTTTTTTTGTCAAGGAGTTCCAAGCCAGCAGACTACTCCACTCTCCTGTGCCCAGCAGCTGCCTGCAGGCACCCAGAAGGTGGTGGCAAAACCCCCACTTCTTTCTCCACCTCCATTCCTGCCTAAAAAATGAGGGAAGGACTATGAGAGGCAAATTGTGGTGGAGAGGGTTGGGGTGGGGATGACAACCCCAAGACAGGAACAATTGCAATTGTACACTCTTCGTAGAACCTCTGAACCAGGCGCACCCAATGCAAAAATTTGCTGTGTTTCATGAAGCATTTTTTGAGCATCACCTCATCTCTTACCACCTAAACACTCTGGGCTTGTATTACCTGTGTAATTACCGCCTCGCTATTCAACCTTTCCCTGACCACCTGGATATTCAAACCCAAGGATTTCATGCCCTAAGCCAGAATCTTTCCTGTCTCGCCTGAGACCTTGTGTCCTTGGAACGAGCGCCTTTAGTCCTCTGCATTTTATCTTATAGATGGATCCAGGAAGAATGAGCACGTGCCAACGAGTGAGAAAGTACCTTGGGGACAACGTTCTGGGCAAGTCGTTTGAGTGTGTGACCTGAAGCCCTCATGCAAACCTCCACCAACTCCCTCTCCTAGGTCCCTTCCAAAACATTCCAGGGACTGTGCTAATAAGAGGAGCTGGTTGTTTCTGTTTGTGTTCAATCATTTGTTCCTCTATTGGTCCTTCCGTAGTTGAAAGTGGAACCACTCCCAGCTGGTTCTTGAGCAAGGGCATCCTTCCAGCTTTCTGGCCACAGGGAGAGTGCTGGAGCCTGAGTCTGGGCCTGACTGCTGCTCTCCAGGTGCGTTATTTCTCCCGCAGCTGAGGCTCTCCCTAGCTTACTGCCTGATTCCTGTCAGGTTCCTTCACATGCCAGGCAGTTTCTGCATGCCCAGTTACTTCACTGTGTACTGGGAGAGCCAGGGGACTACACCCACCTCAGCAAGTCATGTGCACTACTTGGCTGGAAGTTGCCAGCTCTGCAAATGGTGGAAGGTTACCATAACTGCTTCAAGTCCTGCACTCCCACCCCTGGCAAATGCTCCGCTGGCTGCCCCTTTCTCCCTCCCTTTTGCTTCTCCCAGTCAGCCCTCCAGGAGGCAGCTTCCACATTCTGTGGCCTCAGGCTCCAGGCTCCACACTTGGGAAGGTTGTGGGGACATGGTGAAGAAAAGCTTTTCTTCCTCAACCCTAGTGCTGGGTGTCACCTCCTTGCTGAGGCCTTCCTTCGCCACCCTAGCTACTCCTGTCACATCTTCCTTTTCCTCCGTAGTGTCTACTGCGATCTGAAATTATCTCCCACATTTGTTGATGTACTTGGTTTATTGTCTGTGTTCTTCCTAGAATGCAAGTCCCTGGCCACTGTCTCCCCAGTGCTGAGTGCAGTACTTGGCACCCAGCGCTGCTCAGAAAATATGTTGAATAGATGATTGAATGAATAGCCCAGAGGACTGCCCCTAGCTGGGGGGGTAGCTGCCCAGTCCTGGTGGCTCCGGTAGAGCCCGAGCATGGGGGATTGAGTTGGTTAGAGGGTGCCCAGTGGGGAGAGAGCACAGCAGACTCTTTCTTTCTTTCTTTCTTTCTTTCTTTCTTTCTTTCTTTCTTTCTTTCTCTCTCCTTCCTTCCTTCCCTCTCCCTCCTTCCTTCCTTCCTTCTCTCTCTCTTTTCCTTCCTTTCTTTCCTTCTTTCCTTCTTTCCTTCCCTCCCTCCCTCCCTCCGTCCTTTTTTTCCTTCCTTCCTTCCTTGTCTCTCCTTCTCTCCTTCCTTCCTTCTCTCTCTCTTCCTTCCTTCCTTTCCTTCCTTCCTTCTTTCCTTCCTTGCCTCCTTCCCTCCTTTTTTTCCCTTCCTTCCTTCCTCCCTCCCTCCCTCTCTTTCTTTCTTTCTTTTGAGATGGAGTCTCACTCTGTCGCCCAGGTTGGAGTGCAGTGGCACGATCTTGGCTCACTGCAACCTCCACCTCCCAGGTTCAAGTGATTCTCAGACTCCCGAGTAGCTAGGACTACAGGTGTGTGCCACCATGCCCGGCTAATTTTTTGTATTTTTAGTAGAGACGGGGTTTCACAGTGTTAGCCAGGATGGTCTCAATCTCCTGACCTCGTGATCCACCCACCTTGGCCTCTCAAAGTGCTGGGATTACAGGTGTGAGTCACTGGACCCGGCAGAGCCACCACCTTCAGTCTGAGCTGCCCTCTACTCCCCAATTATCTATTGCACCGCCACCCTGGCTGAGCACTGTGGACCTGTGAGGAGGGGCACCCCGTCTTCACAGCCTGGCACCTACCTTCTATGTAACCTTGCCTGACTGACCCAAGCCTTGACTTCCATGTGAGTCAAATGGGGACTACGCCCACATCAGCGAGCCCTGTGCAGCACTTGGCTGGAAGTTGCCAGCTCTGCAAATGGCAGAAGGCTACAATAACTGAAGTGTGGGGTGGCTGAAAGGACACCTTGGACACTGGCAGAAAAGACGGGAAGAGTCAAAATATGAAGCCCAGAAGCTTCTAAGTCTTGCATGGGAACCCTCCTGTCCTAGGGAACCCTGTGCACACATCTCACACTCTAGAAATAACAACGTAATTGCCACAGCCTATCGGCAACTGTTACATTACAAGTCAGCCCTTGCACACTGAGATGTTTGCAATCCTAACAATAGCCTTATGGTGGAACTATTATTCTCATTCTATAATGGTTACGAAATCGAAACACAGACAAGTGAAGTAATAGCTCGGGGCCACACAGCAAAGCAAAGGACTTGGGATTCGAACTCAGGCGATCCAACGTCAGAACCTACGGTCTTAACCACTGCGCGCGTTATCAGAAATCCCTGGAGCAAAACACTACGGGAGACCGGCGGATCCAAAGGTTCCTAACCCCTTTGGACCTCCAGGGCTCGCAGAAAAGCTGCCATTTCTCCAGAGCCGCCGGGGCGGGCGCGAGAGCAGCGAGTCCGCGCGGGTCCTCGGCGCGCTCGCCAGACCCAGCCAACCGCGTGACTCACCACGTCCTCCGCCGGGAGGAGGTCAGCATCTGCCCCGGGCACCGGCCCACAGCCGCCGCAGCCCCTGCCCCAATCTCCCCGGAATGCAGACGCCGCCGCGCCAACCCGAGCCTCCAGTCGGATAGAGGCAGGGAGGGAGGCACTGCCCACGACGAGTGCTCTCCAGGCGCTCCAAAGAGCAGGGATCGCTTAGGGGCTTTGAGACCGCGGGCGGACCTCGGGGGAGCAGGCGTGGGACCCGATCTGTGCCTGCTCAGCAGGGCCCCAGCAGCGCCCCAGGGTCGCCCGCCCTTCCTCCTCGCCCATCTCACGCTGGGACTTGCACCCCGAGTTTAGGGGCTTAGCCATTTCCGGAACTCGGGCTAGCGGACGCTGGGAATCAGGCGCTGGGAGAGGCCTTCGCAGCTGCGTCTCTCCTGCCCAGCATATTGTGTTGAATGAGGCAGGGGAGTGAGGAGGTCGTAAAGGAAGCCCGCATTCAGGGGCACACCTTCATTTATCTGGGAACAGCGCGGATCCCAGAGGTGCGGGATAAACGAGGCGTTCCAGCCGCGCACACGCTGTTTGGTACCCCGCGTCTATGAAGCGCAAAGCAGGAGCGGATTGGAAGTTTTACAAACTGACCAACCCCGCCGCCCGCGCCCGCTGGAGGGAGACGCACACCTTTGCCCTCCATATTCGCTTCCAGGCTCTGCATCCCTGCTCTTGGGGAGCCGGCCACCCGCTTTTCCGCGCGGGTGCTGGGGTTCCCGCCTGAAGGCGAAGTCCAGGTGCGCGATGGAGCCTGGTGCCCCGCCGTCTCTGGCAAGGGCAAGGCCAAGAGCGCAGGGCGGGGAGAAGAGCTCCAGGGACCCGCGGCAAACCTGGCTCGAAAGCCCTGGAGGCGAGCTCTCCACCTTGCTCGGTGGCCACCTTAATTCTCGTTGAACCGAGAGGAAGTTGTTGGAACCGGAAGTCGGCCTCTGGGGTCTGAGCCCGTCCACCCTTTGCAGATCGATTACAGCCGAGGAAAGCACAGATATTTTAAGTCCACACATAATTCCCACGTCATTAGCCAAACCCCAGGCCAGGTGTTTGGAGGGAACCCCCGTGTGCCTACTTGTCTTCTCCCCGTCCCTTCTCTCCTGGAAGCTGGTCCTTTAAGGTTTCAAAATGTGGCTGCAAAAGAGTGGTGGTGGAAGAAGTGGGCCAAACGCAGCGCCTATCCCGGGTCCTATCCAGGGTCCTCAGGCACCTCCTGGGCAGGCGCGAGGCCTCAGTTTCTTGAGGTGCTTGGCAGGAGGAGTGGACCTGCCTTTATTCAGCCTTAGTTCCAGGGAAGCCAGTAGGAATGTTCTACCCATTTCTCAACTGGGGAGGTGGAGGCATAGGAGTGTGATGGCCAGGGGGATCTGAAGACCCTTCAAACTGTGTCTGCGTGTGCCTGGCTCTGGAGAGTGGGAGAGGGCTCAATGCTCTCAGTAGAATCTCCAAGGAGTTCCTGGCCCCCAGAAGGTTAAGCTCCACTGTCCTGGGCAGAGCTGGCCCTTGGGACAAAGCATCGCTCTCCCCAGAGTTCTCTCGGTTCCCTCAGACCTGGACCTCACTCCCTTCCCCCTCCTCCCTTTCATTCTGCAATGCAAAGGTCTACATGCCCAGCCTCGCACTGCCCAACTGACAACCTGTGGGTTTGCGGAAGAGGGCTCTTCTGGGGTGGGTAACACCTCTGTCTGGTAAGGAAGGGATGGTCTTTCCATCCCACCATTCAGAAAACCTAGCTGAAGCTGGAGAGAGTCAAAGGGGCAGGCTTCCATGGGGACGGGAGGGGGCTGGCTTCCTGATTCTCTCTGGCTGATACTCAAGCTTGGCTCTGCGTCCACACCTCCCTCCCTCCTTTCCCCACTCCTACTCTCCTCCATTCCCCAGAGCCCATTGTTCAACCTTGTGCCATGGCTTCACTCACAGGAGTGAGCATGGCCCATAATTCCCTTGTCTCCTCCCCACAACTATGGCCCTGGGCCTCCAAGAGTCCTTCTTCTCTAAGGTTTCATTTGTCTGTCCACCTGCCCCGCCCCCCCACCCCAAGAGTTGGTGGGCAGTCAGTGGCAGCTGTGTTGACTTCCATTCCAACCCTCCCTCCGTCCCCAGTATGGTCTCTGGATTGGGAGGGGGCTTCTGGATTCGCTCCAGGACAGAGCTGGAGTGAGGCCTCTGTGACAGCGGGGAGGCCTGTGGGGTGGTAAAAGTGGGAAGGAAGGAGGCAGCAAAATGCTTGGACAGAGGCTGCATTAGTGGTGAGGAGCCCAGCTTTGAATCCCAGCTGTGCTGCTTACTGGCTGTGTAATGCCTGTAAGTGACTGCCTTCACGGAACTCAGTTTCTCCTTCTGTGAAATGGGGATAATAATAGCACACTACCTACTTCATAGGATGGCTGCTTAGATTAAATGAGATCATGCTGACTTCAGATTTTCCCACCCTTTCCATATTGGAGACTGCTGTTTTAGACACCCTAGCCCAGGCTGAAAAGCCCCTGAAGTGATTGATCATTTGGGGTTCCTGACCTTCAACAGCTGGGAAAATGGGTTATATTCACCCGCTTCTTCTACCCGCAGCTGGCCCTGGGTCAGGGTCCTTTCAAAGCACCGGGAGTGAAAAAGCCAAAGGAATTAATAACTCCCACGGTCCAGCCCTTCCTGTCAGTGCGCAGGGAGATGGAGGGCGTGTGTTGAGTGGGAGAAGGTCTTAGGGGTAGGGTCTCTGCTGCTCTCCATCTCCCGGCTCTGACCCACCTGGCACTTTGAGTAGCACCTTCTTCACCTTCCTTGGTTCGCTTCGTGAGCTTACTACTGCCTTGTGGAGTAGGGTCTATGCCCTTGTTTTACTGTTAGGGAAAGGGGAGCCCAGACAGGCATTGCCCTTTTCCCGAAGTCACTGGGCTAGCAAGAGGTCAGGTTGACCCTTCAGCCCAGGGCTCCCGGCTCCCAGGCCTGCTGTCTTTATCCCGGCAGCCTCCTGCAACCTCCCCCACCCTGCCCTCCTGCCGCCTGCCTCCGGAGGGAGGGGTCCCTGCCCTAGCACCTGTCATAGGAGGCAGCCGGAGCGCACATTCTGATCGCATAATCCCGAGGCTTGTGACTGGCAGGGAGGGGGGCTGAGAGGAGCGAGGCTGACATGGGGGAGGGCAGAGCCGAGGGGAATGCACAGGAGAAGCACTACGGTAACCTTAGTCACAGAAAGAGACTGAAGGAGGGGGACAAACATGGGGCTGCTTGGCACAGTGCGCGGCACATTGTAGGTGCTTCGTAAGTGGTGGTGGTGATTATATTTCGATTGCCTACTGCTACTCATTAGCTGCGTCCAGTCTGTGCAACTCCCCCGATAAGGCCGGTAGTATCTGAGGACTCCAGGGGCCAGACCTCGACCCTCTCTCCCACCCCGCCTGAGGTCCTTCCTTCCCCAGGACCTGTAGGCGCACAACTGGCCTCTCTATACTGCCCCCACACGCCCAGAGCAGGCCCAGAGCGCGCAACTGCGGGCGAACTGACACCTCTCCTGGCGTCGACCCCTCGGTCCAGAGTTGAGTCCAAGGGCCTTGATTTCCTATCTATGGGCGGAAGCGCAGCGCAGCGGCTTTGTTTCTCCACCCCCAGCCCTTGGGGAAACTTAGGGCGGCTCGCGCTCCCAGGTCGACTAAGACCTGAGCGAACCGACTTGCAGAGCCACAAGGGCAACTGATGGGATAAAAAGAAACACCCAAAGCCATAGCCTTGTGTACCACTCTGGCCATTCCCGGGGCAAAGAGGCGAGGCCCGGAGGAAGCAGGCTCCGGAGGTCGCTGGGAGGTGGCTTCTTCGTTGAACTTCTCGAGCGCCACTGCTCCATCTCCCGCCCCCCGGCCCGCGCATCTCAGCCGACCCGCGCAATGCGCTCTCTCTCGGTCCTCACTCAAGGTCTTGGGGCCTGAAGGAGGCTGGGCCGCGCCCCGAGGAGGAGCCGCCCGCCGGAAACACCCAGGAAAATACTCGTCCCCAGGGGTTGGCTGTGGAACGAGCTTTGGCTGGAGAGCCTGGTCCGGTGTCCTGGCTGTGTCTGCGCAGTGACGTGCTTCAGGGCCTGGACACCAAGCTTCCTCTCTCTCAAACCGTTTCCCTCAGGTGCTCTGCCATGCTCAGGAGCGCGGAAACTCCTCGCTGCTTTCTCTAAATTGAATTCGTTTACAGGTCCCGGTCGAGTTTTTCAAAGGGTGGTGGAAAACGCGTGCGCGAGCTCTAGTAAAGCCAGGCAGAGCTGGTTGCTAATCCGTGGTGTGTGGTTGTGCCATCTTGGGCAAGTCACTTCTCTCTGTGCCTCCGTTTCTTCACCTGTGAAATGGACGTGATTATTTCTATCTCCTAGGAAAGTTGTGAGGATCAGAGATCACGTGGGTAGATGCTCCCTTAACTTCAGTTCTTATTCTCACTTGGGATGGTTGCAGGTTTTGCAGAGCTTGGAGGAAGATGCAATTCTAGAAGCCACCCTGACCTCCTGTCCAGTCGAATTCAAATTAAGTAGTGGCTAGATTTCCCCAGATCCTCTTCCAATGGGGGCCTGGGGCCACATGACCTGCTCTTTAATGGTCCCTCGGCTCCCAAGTGTGGCCAATCCAGTCCTTTCAGGATTTGCCTCTAAAATAAATCACTGGTCAAGCTTGCCCTTTCTCTTGCCAAGTTAACTAGCACTGTTTCAATTTCTTAGAGACGAGGAGTGGGGTGCAAAATGAGCTTTGCTAATTATTGCACCTAGGGAAGCAAATGATGCTGATTTCCCTCCCCCTCCACTCCTCATTTTTTAAAGGTGAAATTCACATAACATAAAATTAACCTTTTAAAGTGAACAGTTCTGTGGCGTTTAGCATATTCTTAGTGTGGTGCAACAACCGTCGGTCTAGAGAGGTTCCAAAACATTTGCATCATCACCAAAGGACCTATTTTTCTTTTTTAAGGATTGCTTGCCCTTGGAGCTGAGATGCTATGCAGGTAGACAAGGTAGACACCAGGGCTTTTCAATGCTTTTAGAAAGAGCTGCTTCCCAGATTATTGCAAAGTTGATCTCAAAAGACTTGGGAGCTGAGGAAGTGGAGTCAGGTGCTTACCCAGAACCTGCAGAATCAGTGTGGGAGAGAGTAGGGAAGGGAGTGAGAAGGACTATGGGACAGAGACCTCCATCTCCAGGCCCAGGTTGAGGGTGTTTGCTGATCCCGCCTTCCAAATTATAGTTACAGTTTCCATCCTGCAGAAGCAGGGACTCTAGAAATACATGCAATTCACACAAATATTTTACATCCATGCCTCTTCGGCTTTCTAGGAGAGACATTTCTTTGATGATCTGATGAAAGTTGAGGACCCTCTTTCTGGAAAGATGCAGATAGATGTTGTATTAGTTTCTGAGAGCTTCCTTAACAAATTGAGGCAAACGTGGTGGACCAAAATTTCTTCCCTCCCAGCTCTGGAAGTGGGAAGTGGAAGATCAAAGTTCCCGCAGGGTCGTGTTCCTCCAAAGGCTCTAAGAAAGAATCTTCCTTTCCTTTTCCCGGCTTCTGGGTCCCCAGGCTTTCCTTGTACCTTCATTACTCCAATCCTTGCTTCTGTCTTCCCAAGGCCTTCTTCTCTGGGTCTCCTTCTCTTCAGTCTCTGATAAGGATACCTGTCATTGGATGTACGGCCCACCGGATAATCTGTAATGATCTCATTTTGACAGCCTTAATTTAATTAAGCTGCAAATACCCTTTTTCCAAATAAGGTCACATCACATTCTAAGGTAGTGGGGGTTAGGACTTGGACATATCTTTTGGGGGTTACCATTCAACCCATTACAGTTGCATACTCCCATTTTCACATACAATTTAGGGGGTCTTCAAGCCCCTGTCCAATCTAGGAGTCGCTGTTTTAATGCCACTAAGGAATCCTTTGATATCACTATTTGAAAGATGGAGAGAAAAACAACCAACCTTGTTCTGTAAATCCAAATTCCTATAGTTCTCTTCTTTTAAGGGAGGACACACCTACATATGGTTAAAAGGAGAAAAGAAAACCGCCATTCGGCCCCAGTGATATCATCTACCATTTTGAGGAAGGACATTCCAGAGCAGAAGGCTAGAGACAGACAGTGGTTGCCTTTTTATAAAGAAGCCCTTGGAAAATGCAGCATCAGCCAGAATCTAAATTTGTGAAAATGGACCAACAGGAAATTTCACCCCACGTCAGACAAACTTCATAAGGGCGCTGTGGGGGACTCTATTGCTCAGAGAGGCTTTTTAAGAAAATTGCAACTTTTTGCCAGACCCCGAGGGTATTGGGAAGTTGCACAAAGATCGTCACACCCTTTCATGACTTCTCCTCCCTTGGTGGTAAGGGAGGAGTAAGCTTTTTCTCAAAGAAGGGGAGATGGTATGGAGGAGGAGAGGCTGGGGAGAGGCTACTTCCAGAGCCAAGGATGAGGACAGCTCCAAAGATAGAAGTGACAGCTTCCTCAGCTGAGTCCCTGGGTCGCCACCTGTGTCCTTCCTGCAGATCGGATTTATAGAGTGTAACATTTTAATAAAAAACACACACACCTTCCCATTTTGGTGCATTAAGAGATTTTTAACAAAACACTGTAATGTTGCTATAAATTTTTCTCCCAGCACCCTCACAAGTAATAACTCAGCTCTGGCATTTTGCATTTAATGTTTATTTTGATGGCTACATTCCAGCCAGAGTGGGGGCTGAGGTTGGGGAGGGGTGGGGAGAGAGAAGCAAAAATGCCTCCTCTTTCCTAACCATTAACTGTGTGTTTTTAATAAAGTCCCTACAAATTGGGGAGCCAACACTTGGAAAGGAAGGAAGGAAATCATGACACCTTATCAGGAAGGGCTAGTGGCCTCAGCTCTAGGAAGTAGCTGGGGTTAGGCCCTAGCTGGGTCCTGCCAAGATGGGTCCCCAGAGGGTTTCTGGAATGTTCTGCCTAAAATGCCCTTCTCCCTTCTCCCCAGCAGCTTTGGAGGCATAGCTCAAGCCTCATCTTCTGGAAGTTTCCTCTTAATCTTCTCTACTGGAGTGATGTGCCCCTCCCCTGAACAGTGTTCATTCTCTCCACCCATCACCTGTAATGTAGATGTTGGCTAGAACAGACTCAGAGCAAGGAATGTTGAATGAATGAAGGAAGGAAAGAAGGAACAAATGAATTAAGTAGAACTGGTTGGAGAATTCCCTTTCGTTATATCTGAGTTGCTTCCATGAAGGCAGCTATTATGGGAATGGTTCATTATTTCCCCCTTTAAAACAGGATCTGAGTGGTTTAAAATCAGATGGAAATCAGTTCACAAGCCCCATCTCGTTTACAGGTTTCATATTCCAGATTTCTTATACCAAGGACACAGGCCAGAGGAGAGGTTGTTTAGGTTGTGTAGTCCGTTCCTTTGGCACCAGGTCAGAAGGAAAGGTGAGGGCTGCCAAAGATGTAAGGGCTGCTTCCTGGAAGGTTGAGACTAAGTGTCTCAAAGCCTCATGGCTGCTTACGGCCAAGCTTCCTGTACCTTGGCTGTGGAGCCTCCCCAGTGTCCTCCCGCCATCAACCCTTCCTTCTTACCAACTCCCAGCCTTTCCTGCTTGCCTTTCCATGGGGCCACTGATGAGAGCCTGAGCTCTGGGTGATGCCCTCTTCTTTGCCCAAGGCTTGCTCAAATCATAAGTGGAGATAATGAATGGAAAAAACATTATTAGCTTGTAAACTGCAAAGTGCCTCAGATGTGGAGGGTGACACTTAACACAATGGTTGTGAGTCACATGGGTACTGAGTGGGTCAGACACTGGAATCAGAATGATTGGGCTCTGACGCTTATTGGCGCAGGACCTCAGTGTTCTCATCGGTACACTGGGGACTTTAGTAATTGGGTTGGGGGTGGGGTTATTTGAGAAAGGTCATGGGAAATGCTTGGGTCAGGTTAGCGCTCCACTGTCACATTCCAGGATAGGAGGGTACCTGGCTGTACACCTGCCACTCTTTGATCCCTGGACATAGTCAGCTGGCTGGGCAGGGGTGTCCTTCCTCCACTTACCTCCACCCCTTGCCCTTCCTTCACTTTCTCTGTGGAGGAAAAGTGTTCCTCCATCAAGGGTTCGAATTCTCCCTTTGCCACTTCTGCCACTTATTAGCTGTGCAACCTTAGGTGAGTTACTTAACCTCTCTGGGCTTCCGTTTTAATTGATAAATGAGGATGATAATGGTTATCTTGATGCATTATTGTGAGGATTGAAGGAGATGATGAGAAAGCCTGGCACACAGTAGGCACGTCGAAATGTTTTTCCTTATCCTTCTTCCCCCGGGTATCCAACAAGCAGATACTGTATCTGATGCTGCAGTGCCTCTTAGGGTCTACACACAGATGGTGCCTAATAGCTGCTCTAGATAGATGGACTGGCAGAAAGCTGCATTGCCTCTACTGGGGAGCTCTCAGGGAGACCACCTCACTCCTCCTCCGTGAGGACAATATGCATTTTCCCTTTTTACAAGCTCTCAGCCTGGCCCATGGCATTTTAAAGCTGAGATAAACAGTTCCAGGGCAAAGCCAGGGATCAGGGCTGATCTTGGCTCTTTCTAAAGAAGTGTTTCTGAGCCTTTTAGGCAGGATCTCAGCCCCCACCCTGCTGCCCCTCTAGCTTTAATGGGTGCTGAGCACTTTACACCCCGTGAAACCCACGGCAAATGGTCCTGGTCTCTGATGTTCAGTCCAGGCTGGCAGCAGGGGCTGGCGCTCAGCCTCCGCCTGAGGAAATGAAAGCCCGATGGAGGCTGGAGGAGGAGGAGGCGCGGGAACGTCCAGAAACAGCATGGCAGCTGAAGCAAGCCAGGCTTTCACCCTGGCGGCGCCATCCCTCAGACATCTCTCCCTTCTCAAACTGAGGGCAGCAAGACCTGTGGCCGTCAGGCAAACTCCTGCTTACTCCCAGAAGCCCTTGCAGATCAAGCTGCGTATCTGACCATTAGCAATAATCAACAGTCAGTAGTATTTACTTAGTACCCATTAGGAGCCAGACCCAATTCTGGGCTTGTTCCGTAGATTCCCTCTTCTGAGCCACCCAATCCAAGTTAGCTCCCTCCCCACCTGCTTTAATTCTTCAGAGCACTTGGCACCAGCTGCAGTTACCTGGTTTATGTATTTGTTTACTCATCTGTTCTTGTAATGTGAGGAATCATGTGTTTGCTTTGCTCTGTCTCCAGGGCCTGGAGGAGAGCTTAGCACAGACCAAGTGTTCAGTGAATATGAACTTTTTTGCCTGAATGAATGGAAATCTTCAGAGTTGTCTTATAGGAGGGTACTATGATCATCCCCGTCTTGCAGAAAAGGCAACCAAGGCTGAGAAGAGGCCAGGAGCCTTGACAAAAGGCACACAGGAAGAGCGGAACTGGGACTCTAACCCTGAATATAAGAGTAAAATCTGTGATGTTCTTCTGCTCCACAACCACCTCATCTCACTCATCTGACTTCCCTTGTGCTGAATATCCTGTTGGAACCAGAGCCCTCTTCAACAATGAAAACTTGCTGCCCTTGTGTTTGAAGAAACGTCTCCCAAATATTTGTATTCATGATCCTACAATATCTTATTTTCTGTAATTTTTACAGCAACCAGTCAGGTCATTGTCATTATATACCATTTTATAATGAAGAAATCAAAGCTCAGAGAGGTTGAGCACTTGCCTAAAGACACACAGCAAAAACATAGCAGAGCTGGCATTCAAGTCCGGATCTGGCTGGAAAGCCCATGCAGGTCTGGCCTTGCAGACACGTGGCTTTCCAGGATGTCTGAGGGACCGCTCTGGACTCACATGGCTAGGAAGTGGTAAAGCAGAAACTGGGCCAGGACTTAGGATGCCACATCCAGTTTTCCTCCCCGCAATGCAGCATGGCAGCCTGGAAGCCTGGTGGGCAGAAGGAAGGGATGAGGGCTCAGACTGAACACAGGGTGTGATTGCCTTTAGAGCCAGGGATTGGCAAGCTGGGAGGGATCCTCTAAGACTGTGTGTGTGTGTGTGTGTGTATGTGTGTGTGTGTGTAAAATACTAAGGCCTGAGCATTGATGCCCTCTCACTCCACCTCCACCCCACCCCGCCATGGATCAGAGTAATTGTGAAGGGAGAGCGAGGGGCAGAGAACCTGGAAAAATTGCCTCATTTTACATGGGAAAGGCTGCAGAGCTCATGGGAAGCAGGAAAAAGTACAGCAAGGGGAAGGTGCAGGCTGGGGCTGGGGGAGTGAAGAGGAGACTTGGGAGGGCACCTGCCATCCTCAGTGCCTGGCGGGAGGGAGGAGAGTCTCTAAGGTGTTTCTCCGTGTTATTTGTGAATATATAAATTATAATATATAACGAATAGATGAATATAATAGTCCTTTTCTTGTGAATCTGCAGTGAACATTTGAATGAAATTTCAAGCGACTTCTGGATGTTGTTTTTTGGTTTGTGGCTCATGTCTGGAGGGGCCATGCACTGGTTTGACTTTCAAGGATTAACTTGTGTGCATGTGTGTTCTCTACCTGTGTGCACATGTCTGCATGTGTGTGTTCACGTGCATGTGGGAGGTTGTGTTCATGAAGGCGTGTGTGTTTTGGGGGGGCGGCGGGGGGAATACTCACAGCCCAGCCCAAGACTGTGAGCATGGCTCCTCCCTCAGGAGGTGAGTGGGATGGTCTCAGGGGAACCAGAAACTATGAATCAGGAAAAGCTTCCCCAACCTCCACTTTTGGGGAATGGGTGTTTGTATGGGCAGAACAGGATGTGGGGCGACACTCCCAGGGGCAGAAAACCCAAAGGGGTGACAGAGAGACACAGAGAACAGAGTGGGAAGGAGCCAGGTCAGGGGGAGCTAGTTCTTGGCTAGTTCTTGGGGTGAGGGTGGGAGCACCCTGGAAGTGTGCCCAGTGGGGCTGTCCCTGCCCCTCCCCAACTCCCTGGAATGTGTGTTGCCAAGGACCTCTGGGAAAATACAGCAATGCACATGGGGAAAGCCCTGAGCCCGGGGCCGAGAAACTGGCGTCACCTCCTGGCTCTGCACACACTCACTGGCTGTGTGACCTTGGGCAAGTTGCTCGGTCCCTCTGAGCCCAGGTTCCTCGTAGTGACACTGCCCTTCGGGAAGCCAGGAGGACAGGGTGGGCTGGTGGGTGGGAAAGTGCTGAGTGTGTGGGGGCCTGGGTTTCTTGCTGTAACCATCATCCCTGTGATGCTGTCCTGGGATCTCAGGGAATTCTGGGTCTGGTGTTCAGGACAACGGGGTGGCCAGTTATGTGTGAATATATGTGTGAATATATACTTGTAAGATCATCTAAAAAATCCTCGCAACATTCCTTGTATTTAATCTTTCTGATTTTGACAAAGTCAGCTTAACTCTTTTAGGAGGCCAGTCTGGGTGCCAGCCCAAATGTCCAGCCTGGATGTGTGTCCAGACACACTGTGACGGCTCCTCCAGAGCCCTGGAGTGACTGAAGGCTATGCCAGCTGCTAGTTGCTCTTTTTGATGTCAACTTTAAAAGCCTGGCCTTGGTGTCCAGGGAAGTGCTATAAGAGAGTTGGGAGAGAATGGCATAGAAAAAAAGAGATAGGAAGGAGCAAGGAAGGCAGTGGCAGTAATGTCAGACCCAACTCTCTTGCATCTTGTCCTCTTCAGGCCAGACACCATAGCCAGTGTCCTCACCCTTGGAATCTCATTGAATGCACAAAACCACTCCTGAAAGCAGGCATCCATCGCCACCTACAGATGAGGGCACTGAGCAGTAATGGTGCCACCAGGAGGCTGGACTCAATGCCTTCTGTCTCCCGTACGGTCCTGGCCCCAGATAATAATTCTATGTTGATGAGGAAATTATTGGTCACTTGTCTCATTCTTTGCAAACATAAGTCGTGCCTCAGTTCACATCACTGAATGTACTTGTTCAATTTTGTTTTTCTGGTGACGCTGATGGATGCAAACCCTTTTGACCCTATGAGGGTCACAGACAAGACAAGCCCCTGGGCCTCCGAGTGGACAATTCCCATCACCGCCTCCTTGTGGGGGTGTGGAGGATGTTACTGCTATTGTCTGCCTTGCTCCCTTCTGTCTTTTTTTCTACACCATTCCCTCCCCACTCTCTTATTGCACTTCTCCTCTGGACCCTCCCTCTCCCCCACTTTCCCTCCCTGCCCCTTCATCCTGGCCTGGCCCCTTCCCCTCCTCTCCCCCAGGCCCAGAGCCAGAGCCTCTGCCAGGATGAAAGCGCTGGCCAGGCCCATAAATCAGCCGGCCGGTGCTCCTTAACCTTCCCTATTAACCTCTCACACTGGCAGGCATTAGGTGTTATACTTGGCTGCCATAAATTACTCGCCAATGAATTTATGAGCACTTACTCCTTAGGGGCGTGCTTTTGCATCCTCCTCTCACTCTCCTTCTGGGCTTGCAGAGATCAAGCCCGTGCTCTTGGCAGTGCCTGGTTCCAGCCAGAGACTCCCTGTTTGGCACTCTGTGTGGGACCCCCTGTTATAGACACTAACTAGAAGGCAGAGAGGCTTTAGGGGAGGGGCAGGGTCAGAGTTAAGTCACCTCTTAACTCAGCTAGCTAATATTCCCTTCTCCAGAGGCCATTACCTGGAGCTTCTGTGCATTTACCTCCACAGGTAAACTGACCCTCAACGGTAATGTCAAAATAACTAATGGGCACTAGGCTTAATACCTGAGTGGCCACATAATCTGTACAACAAACCCCGATGACACAACTTTACCTGTATAACAAACCTGCACATGTACCCCTGAACTGAAAATAAAAGTTAAATAAATCACTTAAAAACCCAGTAATATCTGACACCGTTTACTGTACCAGGCACACATTTGCTCACTGCCTCGAATTATTCCAAAAGCTCTGGATAGAAGTCATCACCCATCTCACAGACGCGGAAATGGAGGCCCAGGTGAGTGGTCAGACATGGTTGAGGCTCCCGGGCAGATGGTGATAATAGCTACCTTCTCCTTTCTTCCTGGCCACAATCTGGGAAGAAAGGGAGGGACCACTATACAGATGAGAAAACGGAAGCCCAAGTCACACAGCTCCTAAGGGCCAGAGCTGGGAACCTCTGGTGTGGAGAGTTAGTGGCTTAATTAACTAACTTAAAAAATCTAATTCTGCAAAAACAATTCCACATACGGCAACCACGGTAACTCTGTGAATGAGAATATGTGTCTCATTCCCCAGGCAGGTTGCAAGTCAGTTCACCGTAATAACCGCTGTTATAGGATAGTGATGGTGATGATGATGAAGGCTCACACATGAGGGATGTTACCACTTAACCGTTAGGTGCCAGGCATTGTACGTGCAGAAACTTGCCAAATTCTCACCACCGTGTGAGGCCGGTACTGTTGTTGTGCCCATTTAACAAAAGAGGAAACTGAGGCTAATTAAGAGAAGTCAAAGTCACCCAAGCTAGGAAGTGCCAGGCTCAGGAGGCAGGTGCTAGCAGTCAGCTCCGGACACCCACCTTTCATTGCTGGGGTAGTGACACTGATAACAAATTCGACCAGACCATGGGTAATTAGAGCAAAAGGAGTGGAACAGGCACCTCCAGGGGCCAAGGGCTGTGTGGCACCTGTGGGGGACCCCCACGAAAGTCCTTTGTGGGCTACCCAGGGGATGAAGCCCACCTGGCTTTCCCTCCTTGGCTTTTCCTAGGCAGCGGCAGTGGCCAGAGCTGTAAGCTTTCCCTAGGGGAGCCCAAGCCCACTTGGGACGTCAGGCCAAGCCCCAGCTGTGACTCCAGCTCCTAGATCTGTGAGGTCTTCCCTGCAGCTTCCTGAGTGTGGCCCTAGGGAGAGGCGAGCAGGTGTGTGTGAAGAGGGAGCTGGCTTCAGGGGGCCTGCAGGGACCACAGGCTGAGGTTGGTGCAGGGGCAGAAGTCTCAGAGGATGCCTCCAGGTCAGCTACCCAAGGGTCCTATTCCTCCTCTCTGCCCCGCTGCCAGAGCTTTGGTGTGTGTAAGTATCCCCCTGTGCAGTGGGGACACAGCTCCAAGGAAGGGTAGCCTGTGGCTTGTGCTCCTCTTGACTGTGCGTAACCCTGACCTACAGGGAGGGACAGGTAGAGGGCACTGCTGCTGCCCCTAACCTTGAAATGGAGGACTTGGGCCCAGGACCCACTGGGAAGCACAGGAGTGTGGGATTATATTATATTATTATGTGAGTTCAGCTCCCAGCTGTATGGGGTTGAATAGTGTTCCCCCAAACTCATGTCTACCTGGAACTTTCAAAGGTGGACTTATTTGGAAATAGAGTCTTTGCTGCAGGTGTAACTCATTAAGACGAGGTCCTGCTGGATTAGAGTGGGCTGTAATCCAGTGACTGGCCACCTTATAAGAAGGGGAGAATGTGGACACAGACATGCGCGGAAGATGAGAGCCTGGGGTGGTAGATCAACAAGCCGAGGCACGGCAAGGACTGCTGGCAAACACCAGAAGCTAGAAGGAGCAGAGAAGGATTCTTCCCTTTGAGTCTTTGGAGAGAGAACATTGACCCCTTGATTTGGACTCCTGGCCTCCAGAACTGTGGGAGAACAAGTTCTGTTGTTTCAAGCCACCCAGTTGAGTTCGTTGTTACGGCAGACCTGGGCAATGAGTAAACAGGCTCCCTTCCCTGTGTGCTGGTTTACCTTGGGTAGGTCGCTAGCTTCTCTAAGCCTCAGTTTGCTGTCTTACAGTGAGGATGATAAAAACTGGTTCATAGGGTACTGTGAGGATTAAATGAAACGATGTATACAAACATGAAGCGGTTCAGTAAATGGCAGTGGAATTTAACTCCACTGTTTAACTACAGTCATTCTTCAGAGATGGGCTCACCGTTGCTTATGGAGAGACTGACAGTTCCCCTATTATTTTTTTATGGTTGATTTTGGAAATTCTAAGTTTGTGGTTTGGTTAAAAGTTGATCATAATTATGTCATCTATGTGATACTTTATTAAAAGTATCACAAGTTTTGTATTCAGCACTTTCACAAAAAGGAAAAAAATACCAGTCATATATTTCACTCTGTGCACACACAGATTACATGCTTGTACCAACTGAATGAACAGTTAGTTTATACCAGATGCCAGCTGACTGCCTGATGCCAACTGGAAATAAAGTTATATATGTGTATACACTCATATAAACTGATCTCTAACCTTGTATATAAAACCATATGTGTCTCTCTGTGCACATTGCATCCTGATATATTCACAACAGATGCATACATATATATCTCTTCAGCAGTTCCATCCAGAAAATATTTATTCAGCGTTCACTCTATCTGGGGCATGTGTGTGTACGCGTGTGTGTACAGATACAGAGGATTATGAGTTTGTCCATAAATAATATATGCACGTAGCTGATTACACCAGAAGCCAACCAAAGTCTAGAGGTAGGGATGTGAGCATTGCTGTTGGGAAACAGTATACTCCACATGTCCTGGTTGGGAAATGGGCCAAGGCCTGGAAGTTAACACAGCTCCCAAATGAGAGATGAGGCAGCATGGGCAGATTTGGGGGCACAGGATGAAGGCCCTGGGACTTTCTTTCTTTTCTTTTTTTTTTTTTTTTGAGACAAGATACCACTCTATCACCCAGGCTAGAGTGCTCACTGAAACCTCGGCCTCCCAGGCTCAAGCCATCCTCTCACCTCAGCCTCCCAAGTAGCTGGGACTCCAGGCACGCATCAACACACCCGGCTACTATTTTTGTATTTTTTGTAGAGTTGAGGTTTTGTTATGTTGCCCAGGCTCGTCTTGAACCTGTGAGCTCAATCGATCCACCTGCCTTGGCCTCCCAAAGTACTGGGATTACAGGCGTGAGCCACCATGCCTGGCTGGCCTTGGGTCTATACCATGGGAATGGGGTCAGGCTTGGGGCTACCATATTTTCAGGTCAGTTGTACCCAGACTGTCACTGTCTCCATCTTTATGGGGATATCAAATGAAATGGCTTTCAGGAAGAGTAGCATCTGGGCTCCTCTGCCACCTGTCCCTGCCTCCCACACTCAGAAGCACCTCCTGGACAGGTAGACCAAATGCCTCGAGGCCTCCCACTATTCCTTCCACTCACACCTCCTCCTTCGCAGCTCTTGTGTTCAGGATGGGGCCAGACCCGGCTAGCTAAGGCAGTCAGGGCACCCCGGAGGGTGGGAGGGGCTGGACTTTATTCTTTCCCTCACAACTAAAGTAATGTATACATCCCCTGACTTTCACGCTAGACTCCAAAGGGGAGCTGTTGGGTCTTGTTGGCCGTTCTAACCCCGGAACCCAGCACAGAGCCTGCCCCATAGGACGCTCTTAATAGACTATTGGAATACAGAGGCTTAGACAGGTGAAAGGACTTGTCCAAGGTTAGCCAGGCAGTGGAGTGGGGTTTGTGTGCACACACCCCCCTATTCAGAGCAGACTTGCTGTTGAAGAAATAAAGCAGCTCCCGTCACCTTACATCCCATGTGCCCACCAGAACATGGGCTCCAGAGCCCGCCCCTGTCTCTCAGTTCCACACGTGGATTCCCAACAATCAGTGCAGTAACTGCACACAGTAGGCACTCAGCCAGCGTTTGCTGCTAAATTGTTGCTAAGTCAGCCAGTGTTTGATGCTAACGACTTAGGGGCCGGAGTATAGAGCTCTGGGCGTTGGGACTGCAGGGGCTCAGAGCGACAGGATTTTTGCCCTGGGAAATGGAGAATCCTCACGCTAAGGCACCGGAACCAAAGAGGGTTCTCCAGGGAGAAGGAAGGTCCTAAATCAGCAAGAGTCTGCTGTGGTTGGTAAACTAAAAATGAGTGGGATTTGGCTATGACAAAAAAAGACACCCCTGAGAATAACCACACATTTTAAAAAGGATGAAAGCCTAAACACAGCAATGGATTTTAAGTATGGAAGGGCTGCCAAGGGTTGGGGATGAAAAGGAAAGGGAACAATTTTTCTTTTTTAAAAAAGATTTTATTTTTTAAGTTTCAGGGTCCTTGTGTAGGATGTGCAGGTTTGTTACACAGGTAAACGTGTGCCATGGTGGTTTGCTGCACCTATCAACCCATCACCTAGGTGTTAAGCCCAGCATGCATTAGCTATTTTTCCTAATGCTCTCCACCCCAACCCTCCCCCAACAGGCCCCAGTATGTGTTGTTCCCCTCCCTGTGTCCATGTGCTCTCATTGGAACAATTTTTCTTCAAGCCTCTATGAAGACTGATCACTAGGTCCTGGACACACTTGATCCCATTTTAGACAGCTAGAATTATCTCTACTTAACAGATGAGGAAACCGAAGTTCACAGTGGTAAAGCAATCTGCTCAAGGTTACACAGCCAGGATGAGGCAATGCTGGTGTGACTTAACTCTTAACGGTGACCTTAGGGAAAATTGCTGCTGGTCTTGCTACTGAAACTGGTGTAATAGTTATTGTCTTCCTGCTCTTTTTTTTTTTTTTCCTGTGAGAATTTAGTTCTTCTTCAAGCAAAAAGGATAAGTTGGGGGCATTCAAAAATGTGTCCCCCATCCCCCTACTGTCGGCACACCATCTAGGAAGGATGGCATGTGTTCTGGACACTTCTAAGGGCTATAACAGAGACAACATGGGCTTCGGGCGATGTGCGCCCTGACCCACTCTTCCTTGTCCTCTCAAAGAGAGCCCCTTGGATGCTGTTATGAGTGAGAGGGATGGTTTGTAGGGGTGACTTCAGTTGGCATGAAAGCAAATTATTTGCAAACTGAGGTGCCAGATACATGAATTAACAAGCTTAAGGTGGGTCCCTCATCACTACTAACATAATTGACACACAGCTCAGAACAGACCCAGACAGGACATATAAGTGGACTGAGCCTGTGCCCCTGGGGTGGGGCGGGGCAGCCCCCAGGCAGTTCCCACTGATGTGTCTCCCCAGTCCCCCCTTCCTAGCTTAGTGACTGGGGCTCTATGCAGCTAGCCTGCTTCTTAGTAGCTTAGCGACCTTGTAAGTAGCTGGGTATCCTTGGGCAAGGTACGTTGGCCCTCTCTGCCTCAGTTTCCTCTTCTGCTGGTAGTAGCAGTCCCTAATATAGTTGCTGTAATGCTTTAGACAAAGCCTATGAAGCACTGTGTGCAGAGCCCGGCTTGGGAAGCATGAAATAAATGTCAGCTGGTACAGCAACAATTGCCATCTTTAACAGGGCAGCCTTTCCGGGGTGACGGAGGTGTGGGGAGCAGTGTGTCTGAGTGGTGTGTGCCACCTATGCCGCTGATCTGGGAATACCAGGCTCAGGGGAGGTATCGGCCCAGTGTCTGCCTTGCTGAGCCCAGCAGCGGAGACTTCTCATACACACACACACACTCTGCTTCCTCCAGTCTCTGTCCTTTGGGCTGGCTGCCTGTCTGTACCCTGGCAAGGGCAAAGAGGCCCAGCCAGGGGCCCCCTGGACCCAGGCAGCTCACCCGAAACAGGCCAAGGACTCGCTGTCCTGGGAGGGGGACCAGCCCTCAGCTGCAGCTGCTCCTCCTGGGAGGGGCAGGCAGGAGCTCCCCACAGTCTCTCAACACAGCTTGGGGTCAGCACCCAGAGGAGCATGACCCCAAAGACCTTCAGGGACCCCTCAGAGCTGCTCCTCCTGTTCCTCATTCCTCTGTAAATGAGCCAGGTCCTGGGGAAATGGGGCTTCAGCTGGAGGCCTCGTCCCCTGACCCCAATTACTTCTGGCTGGGGGTGGGGCAGCGGTTGTCCGTCCTCTTGAAGATTCTCTCTTCCTTCCACCCCCCATCCAGGGCCGCTTTTCCAGACTTTTCCCTTTCCCACACTCTTTCCCGAATGGTCCTTCACAAACCCAGTTCTTCTTAAAGGGGCTTTAAGAAGAACGCATTTTCTATGAACAGAACAATGCCCTATTAATCTTACGAGGGATTTGAACTTGGCAACATTTCAGCCTTTGATTTAAATATCATTTTGGTAATGGGGAAGGATAAAGAAGGCTGACTCTTGGTAAGGAGTTTCCAATACCTTCTGAGCATGAGACGATTTTGAATATAAAATTAAACCCAACTCTCTCCTCCCTTTTCTCCCTTCCTCCCTCTCTTTCTCCCTCCTGCTTTCACTCACACAAAAGCTCACTTCCCACATACTTCATGGGGATATTTCAAGTTAAAGTTTTGTTTACCTTATAGAAAAGTTAATTAGTTCCTTTTGATCTCACAGGGAAAACCACACAGGAAATTTTTCTTCAGAAAGTGTACACACGAAGGCAGGCTTTACTCTCATAACCAGAGATATTCATTAAAACAATTCATTTCGATTTTTAATTTAAAGAAAACATTTTACATTTTCCCTATTTATTATTAAGAAAGTAGTTATCCCCAGGGCAGGGCGTTGAGGGAGTCGGAGGCAGTGTTTTCGCTGTGCTGGCAGCCAGCGTTGGGCAGTTCGTAATCCGTCCCTAGTTTGTTTTTTCTGCTTTGGATAACAAGAGACTTCTGCAGAGAGACAAACCTTCAAACATGCCAGATTTCAATCGCCAAAATATTAAAAATCCGGGGTTTTGGAGATTGAGGCTGTATGGTTTAAATAAAGATATTTAAGTTTTGATATATAAATATTCGAGATCCTGAAAAAACATATCATTGCATTAAAATCCGAAACAGGCAGTGGGTGAATCGCGGGGAGAAAATGTTTACTTTTTTGAGGTTTATCTAATGAAATACAATAAATAGTACATCGTGCTTTATTTTATCATTATTATTATTATTATTATTATTATTATTATTATTTTTACCCCTAGAGATAGTTAAGTAATACCTGGATTTGTAAAATAAGCAGCTTAGCAAAAGTCTGGAAAGAGAAACGCTTGGATTTCCAAAATGTGATTTTGAATCTTAAGCACATTTTCCACATCTTTTGTTGTTATGGGGTAAGGGATGCCTGGGACTGCAAATTGTGGAATTCATTTCCAGCACAGATCAACCAAAAAAGAAAGAGCATGGCTTCACTGAGGTTGAAAGAATAAATTAAACGATATTGCTGATGGCGTAGCCAAAAGCTGTGGTCCCCATTACTGCGAGAAAAAAAAATCATACAGATATGGTATGGACAAAAAGCCTGTGGAAAAGATGTTTTTACAAAAGAAAAACCACAAAAACATAACAGCTCTAAAGAGTGGTGTTGACATCAGTATATAATTTTGAGGGTATTTTTGGGGTGTGTATCCCTTTCCTGCCCCTGACACAAATATTTGGAGATTGGGACTGTCATTGTTGATAAAAATTAAATTGATGCCGCATACAAAAGATATATAAAAAGCATGTTAACATATGGGGCGACTTTGATGATGTTCTGTACAGCAAAAGTATAAGAATCTGATGACATTTTATTGTCACCAATTCCTGTTTTAATCTGCCCCGACCACTGCCTTTAAAAACAGAACTCTTAATATAGATTCCTTTCCTCAAAGTTTTCACCTGAAGATAAATTTTCTGGTTTAAATACACCCCATTCTCCTTTTTAATTTTTCTTTCTTTTTTATTTTTGGTAAATGGTGAAGGCACATGACAATCCATTTGTGAAGTTGGAAACAAATACAGATATTTTGAAGAAGGGTTTAAAAATGCTGACTTGAGGAGCCGATCCCTGCAAATGAACAGCCCCAGGGAAGCTGGTTATTAGTACGAGTTTCCAAAGTCTTTCCGTTCAAATGAAGAACCCCAAAACCTTTTTAAAACTGTCCTTCTATAACACATTTATTTTCATTTCCTCCCTAAGATACCTTTGATATTTTCTTCTAAAGAAGTATTTATGCTTTTTAGAGTTGAAAATGCTGTTTTTTTCTTCTTTTTTTTCCTCTTGAGGGAAACAATTTAATATGGAGTTTAAGGGGAAGAGAAACTCATTCAACAAAATGGATAGAAAACAGAAGTTTCAAATGGATACCCAATTCCCTCTTTGGATTTGCCAAATAATTACTAAAAATCAAATACTTCCCATAAGACGATGGATGCAATTCCTCCCAGAAAAATAGGCATCTATTTCCACTTTTATCCAAACAAACTATTCTGTCTGTGGCTAGAAGTTTTGGAGACTGGGGTCCCTCACATCCTAAGTGCTCGCCACGGGGAACCTTCAGATTTCAATAGGTATATAATATATGTGTATAAAATTGTCCTTTCCATGGAGAGGAAAACAGGGGAATTCCCACAAACCCCGAGTTCTTCCTTTAGGAGAGCAGTGGGCTAGGAGAGACTTGGGGCTCTGGGTCAACACTTTATTGGCCTGAAGGCAAGAGGGAAGTGGGAGAAAGGAGCTTCCAGAAAGATATAATCTGAAAGGAGAAAACGCTGGCAGAGTGATAAAAAGAGCAAGACAAGTAAACATTTTTCTAGTGTGCTTCCAAGTGAAAATCCACGAAACTACTACCCAGTTAGAGAAAGAAAAAACAAGATTCATCCCTACCTTAGTCAGTTGAAAAGTAATGGGGAACTTGCTTCCAAAGTGGTTGTGACCTGTACAGGCTACACAGTGCTTCTTACCTTAAATCTATACGTTTTGAACAAAAACAGCTTGGAGCAATTCTCTCCAAACAACCCCAAATGTTAACCATTCCATCTCAAGATCAGGTTTCTCCTTCGGCCTACGGTGATATCAGTTGGATTTTCTTTTCTTTTTCTTTTTCTTTTTCTTTTTTTTTTAAAATATGTATTCTTATGTTTCCAATCCTGAAACATACTTTTCTCATCTTTGTTAATGCTCCTTCTGGCTGGTGGATGGGATGGGAGTTGTCAGGAGCCCCTCTCTTCAGGACAATTAGCCCCCTACTTGATCATTTTAAGCTGGAATGATTTGTTGTGGTCACTGAGTGAGGGCTTTCTGCTGCTCTCCTTTAATATTGTTGCAGATACGTAAAGTTTACTGCGTGCTGTAAATATGTCAGCTTTTGCCAGGGAGTTTGCTAATAAAGAACTTCGAGGTATTATTGATGGAAAAGATAATGTTTTCAATAAGACTTGCAGGGGCTGAGGTTCGAGACATTCCACACCCAGCAAAGTGCAGGCGTTTAAAACAGACGCCGACCCTCTGGCTGTGGTGCTGCCAGCGCTGGGCCTGACAGCCACAGGCCAGGCAGCTGCCCCTCGCTCCGTGGTCACCGTGCCTCCATTTCCAGCACTGTTTGAATTGCCCAACTGGTTTTAAGAACTCTGTCCTTTTTCAAATGGTTTTCCTGACCATCAGTAACAGTTGAGCTTATCAGAGAGCCACAAGAGACCATTTTCCCAGTATGATGTCTTTGGATTTGCAAGTTGAGCCGTGGATAGGAGAGAAAAAGAAATCGATCGTTTACAGTGGAGTCTCATATTTCTGTTTTGAAAGGCAAAATTGGATTCATTTTTTCTCCCTTTATCTTCATTTGTGGATTATTCTTCTGCCTTTCTCCCTTACAAGGAAAAAAAAAGAAATTACAGAAAAGTTGGTTTTCATCTCCCATGTGGCCAGGGTTCCACAAATACAGTCACTTGTTCTTGGTTTTTTTGTCACATCACCCCACATGACAGTTTCATCTGGTGCTAATGTGGCCGTCACATGGGTTGGCTCTAAGAATTCCATGCTCACTCACCATTAATCAAATGCATCATTATGAATTGTGTATGCATTTTAGAGTAGACCTGAACCCCGGCTCGAGAGAAAAGTACTTTTTTGTGCTCATGTTCAGCAACAAAATTCACGTCTGCTGTGAAGATGAATGGCAAGGCCAAAGTGGCATTCTCTGTGTTTGCCTAGCCCAGAAATCAACAACTCTAAATGACAGGTTGGTAAGCAATGTTCAGGTAGCATTCGTTTTTCCGGATAATTATCGTGAGCACTTACGTGCCAACACAAGCACCCCCAGCTAACTGAAGCTGGTGCGAGAGAGGCCAAACAAAGCTAGTGGAGAGCTCAGCCGCGGCTTCCCAGAGGCTGGGGGTGGGGGTGGGTGCCTTCTTTTGACTGGGGGGATTTTAGTCTTAAGTTGCATTTTGGGTGAAATAGGGACTGGCCATTCTAATTTGGAAGAATGTGAAGTATTTGCAGGCTGAGCTCGGATGGGAGGGGGTGGGGGCTGTGACGGTGTTACTGCAGGATGCTTTGCTTTGGAACTGTGAGCTCATTTGCCAATTGGCGCTCTGTGGGAGCATCTGAGTTCCGGAACCTTCCTTGGAGGGCCTGTCTCTGTCAGCTGATGGGGACACGAAGTCTCCTGGGTGTATAAAGAGGGTTTTCGTTGGGCGTTGCCAGTGATCAAAGTCTTTCCTGAGGACAGGACCGTGTTTCAGGTAAAAACCCTTTGCTGAGCTATTACAACAGTTTCAGGAGACGGGGCCTGGTGCCTGAGACAGGAGGGCTCTGGGCCTGACTCCTCTCTCACAGTTAGGCTGGAGAGACAGATCTGACCTGGGGTCAGCTCACATTTTGATGTCTAATTGTCAGCAACGCCAGAAGAGGTTGGTCCCGAAGAGAGAGGAGAGGCTATGGTGCTGGTTTATTTCGTGGCACTGTTTTGTTCCCTGCAAGCAGATAGCTGGGCCTGGATTATGATATGGCTGAAGCCTACTAAAAATAAACACCTTTTCAGAAGATGCTGCTCACAGCCCGCCTTAGCCTGTGGTTTGGGAGGCTCCAGGAGAGATCGAGAGTCCTGGGCTGCTCTGTGAGCTTGGTGCTGGGGTGCTGGGGTCACCTGTGTGCGCTCCTGGGCACATTTTGGGAACTCCTCTGCCTTGGAGCCTCTGTTCCTTCTTGGAAAATCTGGGCTGCTTTCCCTTGGAGGGGTTCAGGGGCACAAGAGCACAGATTTTCAGCCCCCATCCCCCTTTTTTTGAGACAGGGTCTTGTTCTGTTGCCCAGGCTGGAGTGCAGTGGCACAATCACAGCTCACCGCAGACTTGACCTCCCAGGCTCAAGTGATCCTCCCGTCTCAGCCTCCTGAGTAGCTGTGATCACAAGCACACATCACCATGCCTGGCTAGTTTTTGTATTTTTTTTTTTTGTAGAGACGCTGTTTTGCCATGTTGCCCAGGCTGGTCTCAAACTCCTGAGCTCAAGTAATTCTTCTGCCTTGGCTTCTCAAAGTGCTGGGATTACAGGCATGAGCCACTGCACCCAGCCTCAGACCCTCTTCCTGACCTTCTCCTGGTTGGAGAAGAGTGATGGTGCCACCATTGGCTCAGAAGCAGCTATCTGCAGGTGGCCAAAGCGCTGAGCCTGGAGGCAGCAGCCAGAAGTTAAATTCAGTGGCAAGATGCGGCCCTCTGCACATGGATGGGGGAGTGTGTGGGTGTGTGATGGGAGTGGGGGGCTGTCGTCAATATCCCCTAGGCCAAGGCTCAGGCTCTGTTTTTGTTCCCTTGGGTCCTCTTTCCCAGTGGGGCAGTGACCCTGGTACTGCTGCCAGCTAGGCTGAGCCTGGAATCTGGAATGGGCATCTTGGGGCAGGTGTGGCCTCAGAGGGGTGAGCAGCTGGGGCATCGCTACTTTCCCCCCCCCCAACCACCCCCATGACCTTCAGGGCCCGGAGCAAGGCAGTAACATCCAGGCTCTGAGCCCAGGCTTCTCAACGGCTTGGAAGAGGCCTGGGAGACAAGGCTTTGGGAATGCTCTTGTCTGAGACCTTCAGTTACTTTAGAGGGTCTGTGGCTTACCCTCCGAACCACCTGGGACTTCACCAAAGCATTGGAGTCCACTCCGTGGCCACAGCTTTCTGAACCTGCTTCTTAGGGCTGTTTAATCCCACAGCAGCCCTGGGAAGTGGGACTCTGGGACTCAGAGCAGTTTATACTCTGTTCAAGGTCACTAAGAACCCAAGCTTTTCGGATTCTGAACCTTGAACCCCACCTCTGTGAATGATGCCCCAGAAAGCCCTTGCGCTGAATAAAATGCAGGGCCTCGAGATACTGGAATAGGTCATCTCAGACAAAAATTTGAGGGGTGGTCTAATTGAACTGCTTACAAAAATACAGAGGACCAGTCCTGCTTTGAGCAGGCTCACTAGGGGTTTTAGGGAAATAGCTCTGGTTCCACTGACATTTTCGGTTTTTTGAAATTAGGATTTGGGTCATTTTGGTATGAGGTTTAACAAGTTGATGTGGCTTGTCTGGCTTTTTGTCTGTGACCTGGTTTGGCTCAAGGACAGAGAGAGTTTCCGCCTATAAAACAGGCACAGACATGGCTGCCATGTGGAGGTGTCATCTCTCTCTGCTTCTGCCCCTTTTCAAGGGAGCGGAGGAGTCTGCCCTTATACACCGTGGACCGGTCCTTTAAATAGGCCTAGATCAGGATGCTGAGCAATGGAAAACTCCAGGCGGCTAGTGAAAGTGACATGTAAGTGGACATTATTTGACATGGAGAGACTTTCCCTCCATGTGTGAATTTATTTATTTATTTATTTATTTATTTATTTATTTATTTATTTATTTGAGATGGAGTCTCGCTCTGTCACCCGGGCTGGAGTGCAGTGGTGCAATCTCGGCTCACTGCAACCTCCACCTCCCGGGTTCAAGCAATTCTCCTGCCTTAGCCTCCCGAGTAGCTGAGAATACAGACATGAGCCACCACGTTTGGCTAATTTTTGTGTTTTTAGTAGAGAAGGGGTTTCGCCATGTTGGCCAGGCTGGTCTCGAGCTCCTGACCTTAAGTGATCCGCCCGCCTCAGCCTCCCAAAGTGCTGGGATTACAGGCATGAGCCACCGCGCCTGGCTCCTCCATATGTGAATTTAAACTCATTTTTAATTATAAAAGCAACACATATACCAGGTGAGAAAGTAAAACTCTACAGAAGTACTTTTGAAGTAAATGAAATGAGTTAACATTTGTACAATGCTTAGAAGAATAGGGCCTGGCTCTCTAGGAGTGTTTTTTAAATAAAAATTTATGAAATTAGAAGTACGTTTTTCTCCCACGTTAGACCTGCAGTCTCCCTTTCAAGAGCAACCACATCAATAATTTCTTGCATATTCTTCCAGCAATTTTGTGAGCTTATATAAGTGTGTGTGGGCACACAATAATTTCACATTGTAAAGTGAAAAGAGTAGGTTACAAAACAGTTTCAAAGAGTATGATCCCATTTGTGTTTGTTTGCTTATTTATTTATTTATTTTGAGTCTGCGTCTTGCCCTGTTGCCCAGGCTGGAGTGTAGTGTCGTGATCATGGCTTACTGCAGCTTCGACCTCCTGGGCTCAAGTGATCCTCCCACCTCAGCCTCCCAAGTGGCTGGGACCAAAGGTGCATGTCATCATGTCTGG
The DNA here is from genome assembly GCF_028885625.2 of Pongo pygmaeus. Lineage (NCBI taxonomy): Eukaryota > Metazoa > Chordata > Mammalia > Primates > Hominidae > Pongo > Pongo pygmaeus. The sequence continues at coordinate 22,857,868 of NC_072382.2, read as the reverse complement.
CTAACTCTCTTAATTTTTTCAGAGACGGGGTCTCCTTATGTTGCCCATGCTGGTCTCGAACTCCTGGGCTCAAGTGATCTGCCTGCCTTGGCCTCCCAAAGTGCTGGGATTATAGGCATGAGCCATCATGCCTGGTCTTGATTCCACTTTTAAAACAAACAAAAAATGCTAGTAGAAGATAATCCAGAATCATGTGTATCTAAGTAGTAACAGGGATTATCTCTAAAAAGTGGCATCTGGGGTGGATTTTTTTTCTTCTTGTCTCCTTTTGCTCATTCTTTTTGTAATTCTAAAACTAATGAAGGAGAAGTGAGTATAGATAAATGAATGAGTGGGGGAATACATGGACCCGGGTCTTCTCAGATGAACGTGTTCTAAGAGGGCTAACATCCCAGCTGGAGGCCCAGGGCTCCCCTTGTGGTGTGTGCCTGCACCACCTCCTGTGGGCTCCCTGGGACCTGCCACTCTGCTGTGGCACAAATGCTGGTCTGAATCTGACTTTCCCCAGTGGCTCCAGGACTCCCCTTGGGCCCAAGGACTGATGACCAACACTAGGATACATTCCCCAGGACTGTCTTACACACTTTGCTCAGGACGCGACTTTTTTTTAAGCTTTTTTTTTGGGGGTGTGTGTGTGTGTGTGTGAGATAGAGTCTCACTCTGTCACCCAGGCTGGAGTGCAGTGGCACGATCTCGGCTCACTGCAACCTCCACCTCCCAGGTTCAAGCAATTCTTGTGTCTCAGCCTCCTGAGTAGCTGGGACTACAGGTGTGTGCCACCACGCCTGGCTAATTTTTGTATTTTTAGTACAGATGGGGTTTCACCCTGCTGGCCAGGCTGGTTTTGAACTCCTGACCTCAAGTGATCCGCCTGCCTCAGCCTCCCAAAGTGCTGGGGTTACAGGCAGGAGCCACCACATCCAGCCAGGACATGACTTTTGCTGTTGTTTATTGAGGCTGTAGTGGGAAAGAGACCTCCACTTCCTCTACCTGCCCAGACCTGGAGGGCCTGCCTGGCTAGGCCTGATCTCCCCATCAAGGGATAAGAGTGAGACCTGTTTGAAGCAAATCCACTTATGTGTCTGTCCTGAGACCCCCACGTTCCATGGCCTGGGTCCTTTGGAGCTATCAGGCAGTCCCCTCTGGGTGTGCTTAGAGATGAGAGGTGGCAGGCCAGCCCTGGCTCTCCAGCTTCCTGGCCTGCTTTTCTTGAAGCTCAGTCTGATTTCTGCAGCAGCCAGGGCAGCAGGGGTCCTGGGTGAGGGTCCTGAGTGGGCACAGCTGACTGCTTCTGATTCCTGATGATGATCTGAAGTCAAATAGACCTGGGCTATGAAGCAGGTTCTACTATGGGACTGGAGCAGGCCAATTCATCTTTCTAAGCTTTAATTTCTTCATTTCTAAAATGGGGCAACCAGGAGGTGCTAATGGTGTCTTCATTCTCACCTCATTCCTTCAATACGGATTTATCTGGGCACCTCTTATGTGCGAAGCTCTTTACTGGACCTCCTGACATATAAACCTCTTGTAGGACACCAGGTAGAGAAAAGGAAGTGTTCTCCAGTGGTGAAAACACATGGAAAGCAGGGAAGGCTTCTCAGAGGAGGTGGCATTATAGTTGCACCTTGAAGGACGGATAGGAGCTCTGATACCTTGGGGCTTGCAATTGGGAAGGAGCTTAGGAGTTTTCACAGCCCTTCCACATATATAACTTCACATGTTTCTCACAATAGTCGTATAATTTGATTCTTGCTGAGGGGAGGTTAGGTTGATTTTGTTTTTTAGCCAGATTGTGTTGGATTGTAAGTAGAGGGGAATATGCCAGGCAGTACTCGACGATACTCAGAGTCCAGTCTGTCCTGCTCCTTCTGCTCTCATCTAGGGGTAACCAGCTGCCCCTTCCGCTTTGAGTAGGTAAGTCTTGAAGGTCAACTCAAGGAAAGTTTCCCTAGAGATACCTCCCTTTCCACTTTTCTACTGCTGGGGTGCCCAGGGCTGGAAAGGACAAGATCTTTGGGCGAACCAGCCTTCAACTTGGACTCTGCCACACGCATGCTGGTGATCTTGGGCAAGCCTCAGTTTCCTCATCAGGAAAATGGGTATTGTGGCAAAGCCCATCTTGCCAAGCTGCTGTGAGGATTGCAGATGGTGCAAAGCACCCATTTAATGCCTAGCATATGCCAGGATGTCTGAGGCAGAGCTAGGTCCTCTGCCAGCAGGGCCCAGTGTCTGGACTCAAGACATCGTACTCCTTATTATAAGCCACACAGCCAGGTCCTAGCCCATCTGGGTCCCACGTGAACCCTGGGGCTGCAGAGGAATTTCGTCCCTTTACTTGGCTTTCGTCTTCCCAACCCTGGCTGAATGCCTACCTCCCCACCTGCTGCCCCTGCAGACCCCCATCAGGCAGAGAAGTTGGTGACCTGTAAGAGCTAAGGAGAAGGAGGCTGTGAGGTGAAGGGAGGAGAAGGGCTGTGTTTGCAGAGGAGGGTTGCAGGAGAGATGGGGACCCCAGAAGCTATTTCTGGGTGATGGGGCCTTCTGGGTAACAAGGCCAGCCACAAAACCTGCTCTGGTGCTATCCTTGCCCCTCAACTTTCCAAATCAAGAAGGCAAAGAAGAGTTTGGCATTTTTTTTCCCTCTCCCTCCTCTCATCTGTAAAATTGAGACATTACAGTTCCAAAATGGGCTTTGAGCCTGTAGAAATTAACCCAGTCTGGCAGGAGGTCTGAAAATAAACATATTGTTTCGATTGGTGTTGACGTTTGGATTGTGAGAAGGTTTGAAAATGTAACTGTAGTTGGGATTTTCCAGCCCATCCAAGTTTTTCCATGGAGGAGCTCAGCAGGCTTAAGCCGGTGACTGGGTGAATGTCCTCTTACTGCCAGTGTGGGCACTGGAAAAGGCTGAGGGCTTCACGGCTTGGAGACTGCACCAGCGGAGGCCGACTGTGCTCTTTGGTGGTGGGGGGAGGGGTTGAGCATTTCAGGATGCCGAGCCCTTCTGGGAAATGTGGGGGCAACCAAGTGTCCAGCATGACCTGAACTACTTAGAGCGCCTACTACATGCCTGGCACCTTATCCGCACTATCTCACATAGTCCTTGCACCAGGGCTAGAGAGTATCGTGTGACTATTCCCACTTCACAGATTGGGACACTGAGGAACTGAGGGTTTCAAGGACATGCCAAAGCCACCCAGGAGAAAAGCAAAGACTTAAACTTAGCCCTCTCTGGAGCTCCATGGCTTGCCGTACACCACCTACTTCATGTCAGGAACTTTCTGGAAGATTTTCTCAGCAAGAGAATGGCTCATTATTCCAGAGAGAGGGCTGATCCTGGACTGAAGTAATCGTCGTTGGCATAGTACTCGGTTGTAGAGACTGCCAGCTCCATCCATTTCTGGAAACCTGTGGATTTAATCACCTTTCCACCTCCCACACTTTACCCTCTTGCCACCATGGGAGCCTGTAAAGTGGGTTTTGGCCCCTACTCCCGCTCCATGACCCAATGAGCCTCAGTGCCTGTTCCTCTCACCCAGCTCCAGCCTCCCACCATGTCCCAGCAGGGAAGCTGCCTGGTCCCCTGTAGGAGAGGCCAGCCCTGGGAAGGCATCCTGCCCAGGGCGGAGGTGCACACAGCTTTTAGCTACAAACCCAGAGTGCTGGCTGAATCAGGCAGGCACCTCATTTTTGGGAAAGGCTTGGTGTCTAATGCACCTGGCAACTTCTGTGTGCCCCAGGCCTCATCTCCCCACCTCCTGGCCTTTGAGATGCAAGGGCCAATCTCCACTTGACTTCAATTTCTGGTCTCCCTGCTCTGGTCTCTTGTCCACTCTCTACACCTGCCTCTGCATGGCTGAACATGGCTGGAACACACACACCACACCAAGCTGAGTGGTCTTGCTTTAAATTCACCATCACAGGACGGCAGGGGCGCTGGTAGTACCAACTGGCCATCCTTCCCATTTCCTGAGTCCATAATTTCTTCGGGTTCTCAGATGTCTATTTCACCTGTTGTCAAAGTTAGACCAAACGTGTCAGGAGTCCTTGAGGCAGGGGCCTCCATGCTACCTGGGATCAAGCTCCCAGCCCCTGCACCTCTACCTCCACTCCCAGGGGAGAGCACTTTGCTATCTGGGAGGACATGGAACAGGGGTTGCGAGATGGTGGCCCAGACCTCATCCTGTGCTGCCCCACCCTGCCCTGCACACTGAGCTTCTGGGGAAGGTGACTCCATGCCTGGCCAGGAAGATCCTCAGTCACAGCCCCCTCCTCTGCTGTCTCTCTCCCCTCTCAGGGCCTCCAGTGGTAACTGGCAACCTCCTTGGGGGAGGAAAAAACCTTACCTGTTTCCACCTGGGGGATTTCTGTCACAGGATTCCTGGAGCTGTCCTCATAGCTACAAGTACCTGGTACTTTTACCCATCAGTGCCTCCCTCCCTCTGCCCTCGTCCCCTGTCCCCATTCGGTCAGGCTTCTCAGGGCTTGCTCTCCTTTTCATATTCAAAGGCTCGAAACCATGACCAGAAGTTTGGGGGCGTTGGGTTTGGCCTGACACTGTTCTGGGAGCAAATGCTTGGATCCATCTGGATGTTTTTGTTTGTTGGCTGGCTTTGCCTTCGGGAGGTGTGAGCCTCTGACTGGGTTTGAGGTTCTGTAAATCGGGAAGGTTTGTGTTCATTTCAAGGTTCAGAAAATCATTGTGGTTTGGGGTCATGGCTGGGTTTGATTTGCGTGCTTGATGGCAGTGGCGGCCGGGTGGCTCTGAGCTAGGCCTCTGCTCAGCCCCGGGGGGTCTGAGTGAGAGGTACCCGGGTGTGCACCTCTGGGCGGGGCTGGTCCTGGGCCAAGCCCATAGGCAAGCATCCAAGGCAGGGGCATGAGGCTGGTTTGGGGACGTAGAGATGGTGAATTTGCTCTGCTCTCAAACTGCTTATCACGGAGCATGCCTGGATGTAATTTTCATGGATAGCCAGGGAGGTGATTTTTGGGGAGAGCAGGGTGAGAGAGTCAGGGCTGAAAGAAGGATGGCTCCAGACACTGGGGTGGAGTGAGCAGCCAGGTCTCTGCTTGGGGACCTGCACCCACCTCGCACCTGCTGGGTGATTTGAGGAGCCCCTTAACTTCTCTGAGCTCCGGCTTCCTCTTGCCTCTTCCTAAGGCAGTTCTGAGGATTAGAGGGGAGAGCATTTGTGGAAACTCACAGAGGAGGTCAGAATATATTAGTTTTCCTGAGCTCTACAAAGACAGGTCTATGCCTCATTAATCCTATTCTTCCCAAGTTCACACAATGCTTGGCCCCAGTTCCCATTCAAGGAAATCTTCTCGAATGCCACATGGGATTGGCCCCCTGGTTATTCATGTCAGTTTTAGTGTCCAGCCTCTTTCGCCCCATTGGAGGTCTAAGTTGCAGTCCTGAACTGCCGTACCTTGCTCTGGAAGAAGCTTTTCTCTCTGGACACAGCAGTTTTCCTGCAATGATCACCAACCATTGGTCACCTCCCAGGGTTGTTCCCGGGCCTGCCAAGGCTGGTTGCCTTCTGCCTCTGAACTGACTGGATTCATTTCCATCTTCCCAGGGCTGGAGGAGCCTGACTTCTCCAGCCACAGAGAATTCCCACAGTCTTTGGGTTTTCAATTTTTGGATCAGTGTGTTGGAGCTCGAGGCCCTTTGGACTGCCCATATGTCTCAGATTTCCAGCTATGGTTTCAAACCCTCAGTGCCATTGTCCCTGTTGAGTGTCAGCCTAGGATCCTTGAATTTTAGTCTGCAAATAATACTGTTATTTTATTTGACCATAAACTGAGCACTTGTCTTTTCTAGGCATTTACTTAGTCCTCACAGCTGCCCTGGGAGGTGGCAGTATTAGTACAATGCCCACTTTACAGATGAGGAAGCTGAGGCTCAGAAGGTTAAGTAACATGCCCACGTTCACAGAGCATGGAGTGGCAGAGCTGGAACACAAAGCCAGGTCTCTGGCCCATGGTACACCATTTGTTCTGCTTCCAAATATGGTGCACTGATTGAAAAGAAGGGCAACTGGTGTCCCCAAGACCCCTCAGCCTCTAACTTGCTCAGTGACACTGAATCTCTTGGGAGCTGTTCCCCCTCTGGAAAGGGGAGGGTGAAGAACTTCCCAGCCAGGAACCCATCCCAGCCTTGGAAGACACCAATGGCTGGCTGCTTCACCAGGCTGGCTGTCACGAACTGTTCAGAAGGTGCAACTGGCCATGAAAGGTGAACTGTTGGGAGCAGAACTGCCTGGGGCTGTGTCAGAGGCGCCTGCCTAAAACTCTGCTGCTTCACTTGCCATGGCCCCGCTCAATCCCTAGGTCTGTTCTGCCACCCAAACCACGAGACTCGGGATGACAGCCACAGGCCCCCTCCCATCCATCCCTCGCTTTCCTCCTTCCCTGGCAAAGGAGAAATCCAGGCCCCGAGTCGGTCAATGCCCCAGTGTTCCTGGCATCACCAGCCTCGGGGTTACTTTGCTGTCTTCAAAAAGGATCTGCGTTCCCTCCCCTCTGCCATCCCCATGGAGGCTTTACAGGCCTGCGGGTTCACTGGGCTGGGAGCACAGATGGCCTCTTTGTGGCTGTTCCCCCAAGGCCCTGCCATCTTTGAGGATGACAAACAGCCTTTGAGGAGAGAGTCACATTTGCACGCAGAAGACCACCACTTAACTTGTCCAAAAGCATTTTTATTTCCTTTGGCAATTTGTTTTCCCTTGGGTGAGAATAAAATGATGCAGGAGATTTGCATGCACTGAGATTTTTTCTCCCATTTCCCTCTTTCCTATTTTCTGCCAGCCACCCTTTAGCTGTGCTGAGAAGTCCCCCTGAATGCACCCTCTAGTAGCTCTGGAAAGCTGCCTTATCTCTCTGTTTCTGTGGCCTACGCAGGGTTTCAGGCTCAGCATCTCTCCCTGAAATGAGCCTGGCTGGTACCCGGTCTCTGGGCTTCTGCTTCTGCTGCCCTGGGATCCTTACGGTGGTCAGGATGACCTCGCAAGCTAGAATGCTAGTCTGATCCCACTGGCCAAGGCCACCTCTTGAGCTGTCTCCTCCCCTCTCTCCTTCACCATTCTGGCCTCCTCCAGGCAGGCTTCCAGATCAACACCTCTGCCTGGAATGCTTTTCTCCCAAATATCCATGTGGCTCCCTCACCTCCTCTAGGTTTCCCCGAGGTCACCTTCTCAATGAAGAAGCCTTGTCTGTCTACCCCATTTCAAGTGCTGCCCCTCTCCCAATTCTCTCAAGGCCGGCTGCCCCCAGTGCTTGATTTTTCTTCATCTCATTGATTACCTTCTGACCAGAGGCGGAGTCTCCAGCAGCTAATGATTCCAAAGTTTCAGGACCCCTCACTGGTAGCTTCCAAGGCTTTGTACCTAAACTGATATTTACAATTTTGTATTCTTTTTTAATCTTAGAGAGTTCCTTACCCTGACATTATATGAGATCGCTTCAGGCTCTGTGAAAGCCTGGATTTGCCTGCCTCTGCCTCTGACAACTCATCTGTTTTTATTTTATTTATTGTGTCTTTCCCTCTACCATTAAAATGTAAACTCCACGAGGGCAGAAATATTTGTCTTTTTTTTTTTTTTGAGATGGAGTCTCGCTCTGTCGCCAAGGCTGGAGTGCAGTGGCATGATCTTGGCTCACTGCAGCCTCTACCTCCTGGGTTCAAGATCCTCCTGCCTCAGCCTCCCAAGTAGCTGGAACTACAGAAGCTTGCCACTACACCTGGCTAATTTTTGTATTTTTAGTAGAGACGGGGTTTCACCATGTTGGCCAGGCTGGTCTTGAACTCCTGACCTCAGGTGATGCATCCACCTTGGCCTCCCAAAGTGTTGGGATTATAGGTACGAGCCACCATATCCAGCCTTTTTTTTAACTGTTTTATCCCCAGGGTCCAGAAGAGTGACTGTACACAGTAGGAGCTCAATAAATGCTGCTGAATGTATGTCATTCCCAGGCTCACACTTCTTTCAAGGGTTTCCCTTTCAGCCTCCTTAACGCCCCCATCCTTCAGCTTCCCTATTGTCTCGTACACTGGGATCCAGCCACCTTGCCCTCTTTCCGCTCCCAGATGTGCTAAGCTGCGGACTCAGGCCCTCGGAACATGCTGTTTCTTTTCTCTGGATGTTCTTCCTTTCCCCTTCCCCTCCTCATTCCTTAGATCTCTACTGGAATGTCACCTGCTTGCCTGGGCTCAGCCCAGCCCTGGGGTTATGTGCTCTCCAGGACCTCGGAGTCTCTCTTTACAGTGCTTGCTCTCACTGTCATGCACAGTCTCTGCCATTGGTGGTTTGGTAATTCATTTCCTCCTAAGGACCGTAAAAGCTCCATGAGGGTAGGCCGTGCTTAGCTGGGGTGCTGCGGTAACCCCAGCATAATCCCCGGCACTTAGGCCTTTTCACTGACCAGTAAATATCCGCTGAGGAAATAAGTGAAATAAAACACACTCAAGGCAAGACAGGAATCAGGCACAAATATTATCCAAATAAACAAAATCACAGAATCCATGGCATGTCAGAGCTGGGAGAAGGTTTAGAGATGGTCTAGTCTGCAAGTTGCAGAATGCGCTCTGCTCCCTCGTGCCTCTGTAGAGGTGTACCCAAATCTGCTGCTGCATGTGTGCACATGTGTATGTGCATGTGCATGTGTGTATGTATGCATGTGTGCACACGCACACAAGTATTGCAGGGGGTGGGGCCGTCAGGCAGGCAAAAGAGGTGGCAAATGAAAACATCTCAGTTCCCCATTTCCACTTCAAACACAAAGCAGTTCTGCTTTATCTGTTTCTGTATTGAACGTCTGCTTCCGATTTTGTTTGAAGAGAAATAAGACTTCCAGCTGAAATGAAATTTGGAAACTGACCAAATCCCTCCTCTCTGTTTTATGGATGGGGAAACTGAGGCCCAGAGAGCAGAGGTACCTGCCTAAGATCACAGAGGGAGTGAGCCACAGGGCTGGGACATGCACACTGGGACACAGGGGACATCCAGCCCCCTCTGCCTGGCTTTGGCAGAGCACCATTATTCTCAGCTGTGACCAGGTGGCTGAGCACCTGGATGTCCTGGAGCTCACAGAGAAGCTCCAGGGATCACTGACACTTCAATCCCATCATGTGAATCAGGAATCATTTTCCTAGCAGAAGACATGACTTCCTGGATGCATACAGTAAAAATCACAATGTTGAGTATTGCATTGGAGGGGGGAAATCCCAATACGGAAGACTAACTCTCTTCTGAGTCTTTCTGTTCATATTCTTTGGCTACTTGTTCATTTATACAATTGTCTGGAGGTGCTCCTTAGAAGAGACGCAGTAAAAAGCACCAAAGGTTTTAGGAAAATCTGTGGGATTTCCTCATTTTAAATGAGACCATTTCTCATATATTTTGATGGTGGAACAAATACCTCTGGCCAAAGGGATCTCCATGGGGGAAGAAAAAACATTATTTTTCATTGTTTTAAAAATAAATCTTTAATTTGTTTTCTGATTACAAAAGAAACAGGTACTTCCGAAAAAAGTAGAACATTACAGAAATATACATGACTTAGAAAGTGAAAGTGTTTCCATATTGTTTCCCCCCCACCCCACAACCACGGTTAATAGTACTTTTTTTCAAACCTACCGAGTGAGTGCCAGGTTCTGTTCTAGACACTCGGGGGCAATAGTGAGCAAACACAGATGTTGTGTGTGCCTTCATGCAGTGCATAGTTGAAAGGCGAAGAGATATAAAATCACTAAAAAGGAGAGATATAAAGACATAAAACTAGAGAAAAAGGCCTTGACAGGGAGGTCTGGGAGAGCTTTGTGGAGGGAGTGAAGCTGGAGTTGGGATCTGTTAAGTAGTGAAAATGGAGGGAAGAGTGTTCAGGAAAGAAGAGACAGCATATGTAATGGCCCTGTGGCAGAAGGGAGCAGACAGGTGTGGCAGGAGGAGCTGGGTCACAGTGAGGCTGCAGGAGGCAGCTGGGGTAGGGCTGCAAAGACCACGGCAAGATTGATGTTAAAAGCAAAGGAAACCATAAGTTGTTGTAAATAAGGGGGTGGATTACGATTAAATGTTTATTTGATACCTATTCTTTCTGTTTTTTTGTGCATATAAATATATATGGCAAAACCCCATCTCCACATAAATACAAAATTATATATATACATATATATAAATATATACATATATAAATATATAAATATATAAATATATACATATATAAATATATATAAATATATAAATATATATACAAATATATAAATATATATAAATATATATACAAATATATAAATATATACATATATAAATATATATAAATATATAAATATATATAAATATATATAAATATATAAATATATATAAATATATATACATATATAAATATATATACATATATACATATAAAAATATATATAAATATATATACATATATACATATATAAATATATATAAATATATATACATATATACATATACACATATATACATATATACATATATACATATATAAATAAATATATACATATATATACATATATACATATATACATATATAAATATATATACATATATACATATATACATATATAAATATATATACATATATACATATATACATATATAAATATATATACATATATACATATATATACACACATATATATATATAAAAATTCATTCTTTAGCAGAATGGCCTAAGCAAAAGAGATTTTTATTGGCTCATGTGGCTGCAGCTTGATCGAAGGGCTCCAACATTATCCCCAGGACTTGGTTTCTCTCCATCTCTCAGCCTTGGCGTCGGGTCTGCTGACTATTTCCTGGCTCCACATGGGGCCTCCCACAGCTCCAGGGGTGAAGACACCATCTCATCTTTCTACCCCCATCGCAGTGGAGAAGAGTGCCTGTCACTGCCAGCAGGCCAGTTTCAGCCCAATTCAGCCACATGTCACCCCTTGAACCTGGCACTGAGGTTAGGGGGGTGTGGTGCTCTGATTGGCCAGGAGCAAGTCACATGCTCGGGAATGAGGCATGAAATCAACTCCAGTGGACCGGAAGCACATGGCCTGATAAAAAGTAAATCTAAGTGGTAAAAGTCAAAATAGTGGTCAACTCTGTTATGGGAGTGGGGGCAGAATTAACTAGGAGGGAACCTGGGGGTTTGGGAGGATTGGAAACGTTTCATATTGTGATCTGGGGCTGGCTATGCAGGCAGATGTGTATGTAACAATGTACCAACTTTGCTGTGTGCAATAGAAACCAAGATTTAGTCCAGGAGCCGTGACTAACACCTGTAATCCCAACACTTTGGAAGGCGAGGCGGGAGGATCACCTGAGGTCAGGAGTTCGAGACCAGCCTGGCCAACATGGCAAAACCCCATCTCCACATAAATACGAAAATTAGCCGAGTGTGGTGGCGGGTATCTGTAGTCCCAGCTACTTGGGAGGCTGAGGCAGGAGAATCACTTGAACCTGGGAGGTTAAGGTTGCAGTGAGCCAAGATCACGCCATTGCACTCCAGCCTGGGTGACAGAGTGAGACTCCGTCTCAAAACAAACAAACAAAGAAACCAAGTGCGGTGGCTCACACCTGTAATCCCAGCACTTTGGGAGGCTGGGAGGATTGCTTGAGCCCAGAACTTGGAGAGCAACCTGGGCAACATAGTGAGACCCTGTCCCTACAAAAAAACAAAATAGAAAAACTTAGCTGGGTATGGTAGCCTGTTCCTGTAGTCCCAGCTACTTGGGAGGCTAAGGTGGGAGGACTGCTTGAGCCCAGGAGTTCAAGGCTGCTGTGAGCAATGATCCCACCACTGCACTCCAGCCTAGGCCATAGAGTAAGATTCTGACTCAAAACAATAGTAATAATAAATAATAAAAAGCACCCGGCCCAAGAGTGGGGAAGAAGTACTTCCAGAGAAAAATTAAGATACTTTGACTAAGAAAAGGGTGAATGAATGTTCATTATAGTATAGTCATATATGCATACATGTATCATACAGATACGGTTTTAACCTGTTGTGGGCATTACAATGCACCCTCTTATGTAATACTCTTTTGCTTCATAAATCCTGGGCATTTGTTCATGATATCCACGGCTTTACGGCATAGATTAATTTTGGAAGCATGCTTTAATCAGGCACACGAGCTGTGTCTCCTTAGTGCTCCCTGCAGGAAGGGGCACTCCAGAAGCATGCTGGGGCCCAGCTCCCTTGAGTGACCAGTTGCCTTCAGACGATTGACGTTTGTGTGGTTGAGGACCTCAGACCTTGTTGTGCAAACTGGCTCAGCCTCAGAGCTCTGGGCCCGTTTCTCTTCTCTGGGAGCCTTCACCTCCTCAATTAGGCTTTCAGCTCTCTCTTACTCTGCCCCTGTCAAAATATGCCCTACAAAACAGAATATATTCTTACTCATGCTAGGTCGTTAATGACTAGAAGCCTGCAGTATTCCTTTTCCTGCAGTGGGACACACATTATGTTTTCTTGATAGCAAAAACAAGGAAACTTCTAAAATGGTCCCTCCCTAAGTGCAGAGGAATGGTTGAGAGTGGGGCTCCAGCTTCAGACCTCAGACTGAAGTCCTGCTTCTCTGTTGACCAACCGTGGGTCCCTGGCCAAATTTTTACCTCTCAGTGCCTCACTTCCTCCTCTATGTTCGGGAGAAGAGAGGATTCAATGAGCCAGGGCCTGCTAGGCATTGAGCAGGGCGCCTGCCATGCAGTAAGAACTTTGTGTGGGTCTGCACTGTAGGGCGGGGGGGACTGTCAGGCTTTGGGAGCGCAGGAGAAGTTTTAGGAAACATTCTTCACTGTGGACAGAGCATTCTTCTAGTTCTTGGACCCACCCCTGTATCCTCCTCTTTAATCCCTTTTGTATGACATCCTCCACTTTTTTTCTTTCTTCTCAGGGCCTCTCTCCTTTGCAAGAAATGGAACACTCTGGGCTGTTTTCTGGGAGACTGCAGGTGGCTGCCCCAGGTGTGGTGCTCAGAGCTCATGGATGCCTGTGGATAGATGCCCAGGAATCCCCTCTGCCACCCTGTGGCTTGATGGCCACCCAGTTTCTATTTGTGATCTTCTGGCTAAGCAAGCCCTGAACCTGTGTAACTGGTGAAATGGGTCCAGGCTTTAAAATCTGACACCTAAGTTCAAAAACACCTTGGAGGAGCTCGTCTTCTGAGAGGCTCTCGGTTAGCTCGGTTGCACAGTGTGGCCCATGCTGTTCCTGGCAGGGCTGAGGGGATTCAGTGAGGTTATTTATTTATTTATTTTAAAGACAGGGTCTCACTCTGTCACTCAGGCTGGAGTGCGGTGGCATGATCTTGGCTTATTGCAGCTTCAGCCTCCTTGGGTTCAGGTGATGCTCCCACCTCAGCCTCCTGGGCAGCTGGGACTACAGGCATGTACCACCATTCCCAACTAATTTTTTTTTTTTTTTGTAGAGATGAGGTCTCCCTACATTGTCTAGGCTGGTCTTAAACTCCTGGGCTCAAGCTATCCGCCTGCCTCGGCCTCCCAAAGTGCTTGGATTACAGGCGTGGACCACCGTGCCCAGCCAGCAAAGTAACGTGTATGTGCCTGGCACATAGTAGGCCTTCAGCACTCACTCATTCTCTTTCTCTTCTACTTGAGTGATGAGATTTACTTGGTAGCCTTGTTTGGGGTGTGTTGTTCAATTTATTGGGAGACTAATCAGGGCCTAGATTACTAATTGGGCTGCCATAGCAAAGTCCCACAGACTGGGGGCTGAAACAACACAGATTTATCTTCTCACATTTCTGGAGCCTGGACATCTGAGGTCAGGGTGTCAGCAGCGTTGGTTTCTTCTGAGACCTCTCCCCTTGTAGATGCCACCTTCTCATTGTGTCCTCGTGTGGCCTTCTCTGTGTGTGTCTGGCTCCCAGTCTCTACTTGGAAGGACACCGGTCACATTGGTTTAGGTCCCACCCATATAACCTCATGTTCCCTTAATTACCTCTTCAAAGACCTATCGCCAAATACAGTCACAATCTGTGAACTGGATATCAGGACTTCAACATGTGAGTTGTGGGAGGGGGACTAGGGGAGATACGATTCAGCCTATAATAGGAGCATTGAGCCAAATCAACTCCCTTGGCCATCATTATTATTTCCTTGCTTTGGGCCTTGAAGGGTCTTCTCTTAACTTCAAGAGTTCCCTTTTCAAGTGGGCCTGTCTCTAGGATAGTGCCTCCTCCTGCTGGCTCTAAGTAACAGCAGAGATCAGCTGTAGCGATTGGGATGGGCCCCAGGGAGGAAAGCTGGGGCCAGGAGGGAAGCTCACTGGCCAGCGTGGATGTCCGGCCAGGGCAGAGTGCTCTGCACGCCTCCTGTGTTATAATGGCACCTTGGCTGCTCCTGTGCCCAGCCCCTCCCTCAGGGTCTCTTCAACCCTGACTTTGCCATGTCACATGCACCCAGATGCCATTCCTGTTCCCAGCCCATTAGGGCTGCCAGCCTGGGGAGTGTGGACCATCGGGGAGAAGACGCTGTTTTGTGAGACGGGCAGATTGGCAGACATCCCCGTGGAGCCGGGTGGGGTGGCATTAGCTGGAGGCTAATCTCATGAGCAGCCACATCCTGTGTCTACCAAGGCTCTGTTCCCCCGCCTTGCCCTCAGCCTGATGCCCATTCCCAGGCAGAAGGCAGATTAAGCATGAGCAAGGTCCAGGGTTGGCTCCTATCTCTGGACCTCAGAGACGCTGCCCTGAGCATCCCTGCCTTCTCCCACTGGCCCAGCAACTGACTTGCTCTGTGCTGAGGTAAGACACTTGAGCATCGGCAACCCTTTTTTTTCTGGCTATGAAGTGGGCCATACTGTGGGATCCCATGACAAAGAAATTCTATGAGCCTCTATGGTGATTTTTGTGCTAGGAAAAGATGTGTGCCTGGTTATGATGTGGCTGAGGTACACAGCACTTGTTTCATCAAAGAGAGTCTTGGTTGGGGCTGGGCATGGTGGCTCATCCCTGTAATCCTAGCACTTTGGGAGGGCAAGGTGGGCGGATCACCTGAGGTCAAGAGTTCGAAACTAGGCTGGCCAATGTGGTGAAACTCCAGTCTCTACTTACAAAAAAAAAAAAAAAAAAAAAAAAAAATTAGCCAGGCATGCTGGCATGTTCCTGTAGTCCCAGCTACTCAGGAGGCTGAGGCAAAAGAATTGCTTGAACTTGGGAGTCAGAGGTTGCAGTGAGTGGAGATCACACCATTGCACTCCAGCCTGAGCAACAGAGCAAGACTCTGTCTTAAAAAAATAAAGGATGGGGAGTTGCTTGGGAGATTAGGGTCAGGGTCAGGTGGAAATATTTCAGAAGTTACTGGGACACTGAGGCATTAGAACAGACCAACACTCTTTAGGGCAGAGGATATGGGGACATAGAACCTCACGCCAGTGAGATTTGCATCTTTCAGTTAAAGAGACCCTGCAGGGAGTGGCTGGGCCCAGGTCTAGCTACTGTCTTGGGTGGTGTGGCTCTAATCACCATGTTCTGCTACTTTTCTCTTCATTCCTAATAGTGGGAAGGCAATTTGGGGCAACTTCGTGTAGTTGATTACAATTTGCAACAAGTGTTTAGGAGTTTAGAAACTTAGAAATTTGCCTGAATAGAGGGCTAACCATAGACTAAAAAAATCTACATCAATGTACCTATATCTCAAGATTTCCTTTTTTGATCAGATTGTGGGTAACAGAAAGCACAGGAGCTCATTTGATCATCAGACAAGAATAAAACCATCTGCCATGTTTTCCCTTTTTCACCTTAGCCACCAGGAAGCTCTGGGTAAGATCTAATATGTTCGGTTGCCATATTTTTCAGGTCTCTGGCTTCTGATACATTTCTCTGTTCTTTTCCTTGAGTCAATTTTTCATTTAAATGATGTACAAGCATTAAAATTAAAGAAGCTATTACACATGGTGACTCACTTGGTATGGAATCTGGAATATGATAGGTACTGAGGTGTGTGTGGTAGGGAGGGGTGACCTTTCCTGACATTTATACACAGGGACACGGAATGCCACCTTCCATAATTTATGAGCTATTTTCATTTATTTAATAGTTCTTATGATATGCCAAGTGCTGTCTGAGTGCTTTACAAATATTAGTTCATTTAATCTTTATAACGACTCTAGGAGGTATGTATTAATACTATTATCCCCATTTTGCAGATGGAGAAACTGGGGCAGATGGAAACTAACTTGCCCAGAGTCACACAGCTAGAAAGTGGCAAAGCAAGATCTGAATGTAGGCAGCCTGTCTCCGGAGCCCAGGCTCTTCTCTGGAGCTTTAGGACTTAGCTGTGCTGTCCAGTAGTGAAGCCACCAGCCGCACATGGCTGGTGAGCACTTGAGATGTGTCTAGTGCAACTGAGAAACTGAATTTACAATTTTATTTAATTGTAATGTAAATAGCTATGTGTGGCTAGGGGCTACTGTCTTGGATGGTGCAGCTTTAGCCACCATGCCTTGTTACTTCTCTCATTCCTATTGGTGGGAAGGCAATTTGGGGCAACTTAGTGTAGTTGATTGCACCTTGCAACAAGTATCAATAGCCTTAAAAACTTCCTCCTCTTCGTCTCCATCCTTTTCCTTCTCCTTCATCACCATAGCTGACAATTCCTGAGAACTTACGATTCTCCATTAACTCTCCCCCAAACCTTGGATGTAGATAGTTTTTCTAATATTCCTGCTTCACAGGAGAGGAAATCAGCATTCAGAGGGGTGACTTATCGAGGGTTGCACAGCCGGTAAGTGGTAGAGCTAGAATTTGAACCAAAGTGTGAATGACTCTAAAGTCAAAGTATCTCCAGCTTTCTTTTTACTTTTTAATGTAAAATGTGCTCCTCTTATGACTCCTTAGGCCACAGGCCTATCAGTTTCCTCCAGAGTAAAGTTTCTTTTGTCAACTACAGTCAGCGTTTTTAAAGGAAAGAATGGGGAAGACAGAGGTGGTGAGCAGAGGCGGGTGAAGTGCTGGATCAGCACAGCCTCGGAAGAGCTGGGGAGGGGGGCCTGCGTGCAGTGCAGCGAAGGCACCTGGACCCCGTAGGAGTAGCCAAGGGCCTGCTCAGAGAGCCCACTGCCAGCCCCGCCTCCACTGGGAAAGGGCTGCATTCAGGGAGAAGAGTCCGAACAAGATGCCTCAGTTTTCTCATCTGTCAAATAGGGACAAGGATGATTAAAGGAGACAGTGTCCTAGAGCACATCCGGCAAGTAAAAGAGTTGTTACATTTTTTGAGTCGGGGCTTGTCTCTGGGGTAGAAGCTCCCGTAGACCTCACAAGGGAGAAGTCCTGAGCGCGGAGCTCTCTCCACCGTGGGCAAAGAGAAGGAAAACAGCTTGCTAGCTGAGGGGTCGGGGTGGGCGGCGGGGGCTGCGCACATGGCTGTCGGCTGAGATCACTGCCTTCGCCTTCCAGCTGCCTGGGGATATTAGGAGGTTGCAGAGACAGGGAGAGGAAGCTCAAGCTTGGGGGCCTCTTTGGGGGGCGGAGAAGGGGAGCAGAGGAGTAGGATGTTAATGAAAAAAACATTCGTCGTTCAAGGTGACTGAAAGGGTTTGGGGCTTGTTGGGTCAGGGTCTGGCTTTGGCTGAAAACAAGTCCCCCAGATGCAGAGGGGCCAGGCCTGCTGAGAAGGCACTTTGTGCAGCCCCAGCTGACTTCACTCTCTTTGGGGCTGCTGAACCTCAGAAACCCCCCAACTCTGAAGAGACACCTGGGATGGGGCAACTGTGAGGTCCTGGGGCCAGAAATTCCTAACGGGCTGGGCTGCCCTGTCCGTGCTTTGCAGAGATCTCGCCCCCTCCCTCCCGCTTCCTCCAGGCTGCATTTGGGCACGGGATTCCAGCTTGACTCAGAGATGGCACATGCTGCGCCCAGCCTCTGAAATGGTGGAACTGCCAAGGTGGGAAGGCTCGGATGGGTTTCTGGGGCAACTCCTCACTCGCCTCCTGACTTTGCCACTAGACAATTTCTAGACTTGCAAAGAGTGCACAATATCTGACAGGCGTCGGAATAAGGGCCCCTTCCAATCAGAGAAAGCCAAGCACAGAGCCTGTCCCCACCACAGCCCTGTCAGGTAGGCATCCCCACTTCACAGCTGGGGAAACTGAGGCTCAGAAAGGTTAAGGCCTGAAGCTACTTGGCTGAGAAAGAATCAGGGTTGAAACCAGATTTTTGCTCCTAGGGGAAGAAATCCTACGTAATTTTTTATTCCCTCACTACTTCCTTCTAGATGCCAGAAAAACCCCAAAAGGCCCAGATACCTCTGGAGAGAGCCCTAGCCTGGAGCATGGAGAGGCAGAGGACAGGGATGAAGCGCAATGGTGATTTGTCCTCAGGATGCTTTTGCAAAAGGGAAAAGTCTTATTTCTTAGAACTAAGGCTGCAGGGAAGCTAAGGGAATAGATCAAAGCCATGTGGATCCAAGAACAGGCCCTGATCATGCTGGGACCCCTGTTTCCTCTTCCAAGCCAGATTCCATCATGATTGACTTTCATCCCTCCAAAGGGGAACGGGGCCCCTGCCATGTGTTTTGGGATACATGGAAGAAACATCATCCCTCGGGAAGCTTGGTTTTCCTCAGGAGTGAAGCGATGGTTGGCAATGCAGGCAAACCCATCTTTCATCCCCACCAGGATGGGGACCAAGTCACCCATCTCCTGCCTACATCAATGCTTCTAGGGGTTTGGGAAGTTGTTGAAGATGCTAAAGGCTGCAGGGCCTTGAATGGGGATGCCCAGCCTCGGAAAATCCCCATCTTGGGCATTTGAAAGCCTTTCCCAGGCCGGAGGGAGTCTCAGCCCTTCACAGACTGGTGAACCATGAGCTCTGAAAGGGAGTTTCGGGAGACCTTATCCAATCGCCTTTTGGCACAAATGGGTAAACCAAAGCCTGGAGAGGAAAGGCACTGCCCAAGCAAGACCTGGAGAGCATTCCAGTGGTCCATGGTTCTTTCTGGAGGAAACCTGAGGATGAGGCAGTTAGTGGACGGACGGGGACGGGGGGCGGTGCGGGGCACATACAGAGGCCCTGGGAGGAACCACCTCTGGAATATTCAGGGATAGCCTCCCTGCTTCAGGCTTTTCAAGAGGCAAGATATCCCTCTCCCTCTCAAATCTTGTCCAGCTCCGGTTATGATGGAGCAGAGCATGAAGCACCCCTCTCCTTTCCTCCTGTCAGCTCTGAAATGAGAACATTCTCATAGGAGTGAACACATCTCTAGTGGGCTTCAAGGAACACCAGACAGAAGTGTCCTGAAAGAACCAGGCCCTGCAGAGCTCTCTGGATCTAACAGCTCCCAGATGGCAAGGATGCCCCAATCCGAGTGCCATTTTCTGAGCAGGGACTGAGTGTCACGCACACCGGGCACATCTTCATGGGAACCTCCAGTCCTCCCAGCGGCCCCGAAGCGGGGAGGTGTTTCATGGTTTTCTCCACAGAAAAACAGAGGCGACAGAGTCACGTAGGGCGAAGCGACTTGCTCAGGCACACAGAGCTGGGAAGTAGAAGGGGATGGAGCAGACTATAAACCTAAGCCTGTCCTTGAGTCTCTATGTCCCACTTCTCTCCAAAACAAACAAGCTCTTAAAACAAAATCCTAACTGTTCATTGGCATTCATTTTTGCCCACTTTAGATACTCTATATCCTCCTCTCCTTTTTCCTGTTTTAAATTGAAGTTGCAAATTCCCAGCACCCTAAAAAAACAAAAACACAAACAAAAATTCTCTCCAAGTCGAGAGATACGACAGGCCAGGACACCAGCCTCTCTGCATCTTCCAAAGTACAAGGACTCCCGTAGTACTTCTGTTCAGAAGCAGAACGTCTGTTTTTTTTTTGCCCTTGGACAATGTGGTTCTAATATATATCAACAGAGCCAAAGCAAAGAAAAGCAACCCCCCCTTCTTTTTTAAAAGACGTTAACTTCATTTCAAGAACTTGTGTGTTTCTCATTAGTAACGCTGTCTTTTGAAATCCAGCCGAGGGAGGCAATTCCAGTTGAAATCAAAACTGATATGCGAGAGTTTGACTTAAATGCCGCCCTGTCGGCCGGCTCGCTGCCTTGTTGGGGCTGATTGCTACAGAGATGGGACAGGCAGGGCAGACGGCCAGCTCTCAGCTCCCTGTCCCACGTCCGCGGTGGGTCTCAGAGTGGCAGGGGAGCCTGCCAGGCAGGGCTCTTTCAACCTGACTAGCTTCTCACCTGATGCAGGAGGTTTGAGACAAGAGCTTGAGCTAATGACCTTGAAGTGGGGGACTTGGCGACCTGCACCTGGGGGTTGGGGGATGGGGTGGGCCACAGTGGGCAGGGGGCTCCAGCAATGATCACAGCCACACTCTGAGCCATTCCTACAAGACAGAACGTGATCAACACGTCCCACGAGGAGCCGCACCACTCCTCCACTTCTAGGTTTTTCGAGCTGTTCTAAGCAGAAAACTCCTACTTTCTATTTTCTTGGCCAGTTTTGGCATTTCTTCTCCTGTAAGACCAGGCCTCCTGGAGAACATTAGGAAAATTGAAAAATCTTCCCATGGTCAGGCAAGGGGCCACTTATGCTTCCTGCTGGTGGGGCCACTTTCTCCAGTGTCCAGACGTGTCATTTTCTGCGTGGGCAAGCAGTTTCAGCCTTCACTAGGGATGGCAGAGTGTGTTCTCTTCCTACCCTTCTCTTCTTTTCTGTCCACTGACCCCAAATTGGATTTTTTTCCTTAATAAAACGCTGTCTTGTTCTTCAGAGAGCCGATGCGGGCTGCTCTACATGCCAAAGATATTTATTTCAAGAACGACAGAAACCAACAGGATGGTTGCTCCAACCCAGCTCCCATCCCTGTCTAATCAGATTTTCCCCATGTTTCAAGACCTAGCAATGTTCCTCCTTCCATGGGAAACCTTTCTCTACCCTCTGCCCCGCCATGATGGCTACAGCCTTAAATTCACTGGTCTGAACCAGTCCCTTTACAATTAAGGGAGTGATGTCTTTTGATCAAATTGTCCCTTCTTGCTTGATATTATTACTTAACTTTCCAGCCATCCAGACGTTTCTGTTTTGTCTCCTTAGCTGAGGGTGTGACTTCCTTGAGAACCTGACTCTTCTCCATGTCTCTGTCCCCAGGTCTTTATCACACGGAGACTTACATGGGTTTGCAAACAATAGCAGTAATGATTAAAACGACTATGAGCACATTTTTTTGACTTTAACCTGTGTTCCTATCCTTCTCTTTAATAGAAACTCCCTTAGAAAAATAAAAAGTGTTTCAAGAGATGACCAGATTAATCTTTATTGAGTCACTTTCTCTTTAAGGCCGGTCTGGTCCTGAGAGTTTTGACAGTGGAATTTGTTGGGCACCATGAGCTTGGCCTGTGCCGGATGCTTTCTCATGCATTACTTTGTTTAAAGAATTGAGGGATTTGTTGATAAATGGATTCAGTTTTCCGTAAGGGAGACTGAAGACTCCCACCCCCATCTTCCCAAATTAGGTTTGGGGAAACAGGAGGCAGTGTGGGTTGTGAAGAGCTGGCCAGACCTGCCTGGGTTCAAATCCCAGCTTCTTCCCACAGCCACATTGGAACCATGGGCAAGTGACTTTGCACCTCTGGTCTTTAGTTTCCTCATCTGTAAAATGGGGATCATCCTGGTCCCTTCCTTGCAGCGTGATGGTTTAGATGAAGTGAATTCATAGTAACATTGTATTTGCTACCATTCGTTGAGCTTTACTAGGCTAGGCACTATGCTGAGTGCTTGATAAGGAAGTAAATGTGAAAAGCTTAGGCATCAGCTATTCTACAAATCTTTCCTGCTCTTTACACCCACTTTGCCAATTGAGTGAGCTCCACTGTGATATAGTTTGTGTCTTGTCCTCACAGCTCCCACCCTGTTTATGTCTATTGTGTCTTGTGTGAGTGGTTGACATCACTCTTCCCCATTAGAAACTCCCAGAGAGCCAAGGCCTTGTCTGTTTTCACTCCCACTACTTATCCAGGGCCTACCTAGGTACTCAATAAACTTTAGCTTCCATTTCCCCTGGGTCCCTCTTCTAAATTAAATTAGAGCTCTCCTTGCCTCCCTGAGAGCCCTGTATCTAGGACTAGCAACAGAGGCCATGGGGCAGGGATTTTATGCTCAACTTATGAATGTTTGAGCCATGCAGGGATGGCTTCTCATGACTGCAATGTACAGAATCCTGTGTTCCCACTCCTGCAGATGACTTGGCATTTGGTGGCCAACCCCTCTTCCCCACCCAATTACCCTCACTCCTCCTTTCAGGATGTCCTCCAATGCCACCTCCTCTGAGAAACATTTTTTTTTTGACTATTACAGGCTCAGATATCTAAAAATAATTGTGAGCACAGGCTGTATCATAGACTTAGATATCTAGAAATAATTATGAATCTTGCTCATTGGACTCAGCTCCCTGGCAGCTCACCGAAGCTCCGAATTCCCAGTGCCCAGTACAGAGTTAGTGATCAGCAAGTGTGACTTGAATGAATCCTGTCAAAGCAAAGTAAAATCAAGCCCAAATCACTCCCACACTGGCCAGAAAAGACCAGTATACACCTTTGTAATTTACACAGCTGATTTCTTTCTTAATTCATTCAAAAAATATTTATGGAGCACCAGTGTGGTACCAGGCCCCATGCTGGGTGCTGGGTGCTGAGTACTGGGGAGTCAGTGGTGAATTGGGCAGACTCATTCCTGAGTCCTGGCACTCACAGTCCAGGCCAGTGAATTCATGGACACCACAAGGCCAAGGCCAAAATAAAACCAGGAAGTTGGGAGACATAAGCCTCCCTGCCAGATATGGCCTGGAAGCCACCATCCCCAAGGTAACCACTCATCTGTTAAGGGATAACAATGAGCTGTCTCTCCACAGGGGTGTATGGGTCTGGCTCCTTTTCCTGGCTGTGGCACCTGAGGGCTTAGGGGAGCAGACAAGCAGGGATGAAACCATCCTGCTTCTAAGGCAGGGCTGACCCTCTGAACTCAGGGCCAGGGAGGACTCTGTCCACCCAGAACCAGCTGGGCTGCCCAGCTGTGGGCCGGCACCGCTGAAAGGTCCTAATTAGCTAATTTCCCCAGCCCCGTGGGCTGCAAGCAGGCTCCCTTCACCTTTTGCCCTGCTCCATCTCACTCAATTTAGCAGTTCAAGGTTCACCGCAGTGTCAGGGTGGGGACAGGGAAAACGCCCCCTCCCTCCCACTCCCGTGCCATTAAATAAAACCATTCCTTTGTGGCAGCTCCACCTGGAAGACTTTGGAATTTTCTCCCATCCCCAGCCTGGTTCTGATGGCTGCATCGAGGGGTAGGCTGTGGATTCAGAGCCCAGCTGCAAACTCTGGCTCTGTCATTTAACCAGCACCTGTGTGATCTTGAGCAAGTGACTCACCGTCTCTGAGTCTCAGCATTTTTGATTATAAGGACCAACATCCACTTTACTTGGTGGTTATGAGGATTTAATGGGATAAGGCCTGTAAGGCAAGGGCCCAGAGCCTGGACGGAGTCTGCCCTCAGTTCAAGCCCCTGTACTCTGCTCAACTTTCCCGAGACTATAGACCCCACGGGGGTAGGCACAATGTCTGCTTTGCTCACCATTGCATTTCCAGCATCTTCCATGGATCTTGGACATAGGAGGAGCTTCCCTACTCCTTTCTTTAATCAGCAAGCATTTGCTGAAGGCCTCCTATGTGCCAGGAACTGGGCTGAAGACGTATCTGTTTAATAAATAAATAAATAAATGCTTTCTTCTTCCCGTACCTACTTCTTCAGGGCTGAGCCCTGGGTAAAACAGGGACCTCAGCCAAGAATTCAGTGTGGATGGGGCACAGGACATAGGGTTAGGAGGCCAGGAAAGCTCTGGATTCTGGGTTCAGGTCTGCCCTCAGCAGCCTGCGTCTCTTAGGAAACAGGGATTAGTTCTTTCTTCCTTGTCCCCTAACCCCATCCATGCCCACACTCCCAACCTCAGGGGCTGCTGGGTGAGCCATGAGCTCCCAACCTTCCCCTGTCACTGGCTGAGTCTGAAAACCTCCCCATGCACCTCTCAGGTAAGGGAGTGGGGATAAATATTCCTCCTTCCAGGATGGTGTGTGGTGTTGGCCAGGTATGAAACGGGAATAAGAATTGTAAAGAGCCTAGCACGGCGCCTGGCCAGGGGAGGAGGTGATCACGGTAGCCTCCTTCCCTGCAGCCAGTGCCATAGCAACCTGTTACTCAAAGTGTGGTCAGTTCTCAGACTTCGAAGCTGGTTAGAAACAAGGACTCCCAGGCTCCACCCCAGCCCCAGCGAATCTAAATCTGCATTTTGCCAAGATCCCCAGGCTTGGTGTGCACATTGAGTTCGAGAAGCTCTACTCTCTGACATGCCCTGGAGCTAGCCACCACTTCTCTACGTCTGTTTCTTCAACTGTAAATTGGGGTGATGTTAAAAATAATAACCGGATAAGCCAAACAGAATGAGGAAATCCAGTCTGGATCAAAAGAATGGGACGGCATATTCCAAAGCCAAACAGAAGGGGACTGGGGGCTTTCTGCCGGTCTCTGGGCCACAGCTCTGTTGGTTGCTGGAAGCAGATGGAACCCAAGAATGGGGGCAGCGGAGGGGCACTGGGGTCATCTCTTCCATCCTGTGTTGGGTTTAAAAATAGACCTAAGGGAGGGTCTGGACGGGCAAAAGACCTTCTCCTTATTATGGGGTCTGTAGAGGGGAGGTCAGGAATCACGCCCCATCCTGTGGTTTACAGGACCCCTCCCTAATAAAGCAGAGAGCTGGGAGGCCACGCATTCCAGGGTACATAATCAAAACCAATGAGGGTTATTTGGAATAACAGACCGTTTAGTCGGAAGCACTTGCCATGCTAATTCAAACAAGGTGATTACAGGCGATTAGCGAGCCTAATGGCTTCAGTTTAAAACCAGCCTAGCAGAGAGATGAGCGAGTGGCCTCTGCTGCTTCCGGTGAGCAGTGGAGGGGACTGACCTGGAACTGAAATTCACAAGGTCAGTGCCACGGGGGCTTGTGGGCCTCCCACCTAGGTAAGATGCTGGCCCAGTGCAAACTGCTTCCAGGGATGGAAGAGGCTGACCCTGCCTGGGGAGAGTCAGAAGTCAACCTGTTCAAGCACACCCAAACACCTTTGCCTGCCCCACAGAAACTGGGTCCTTCCTGTCTCTTTAGCCCCATCCCCTGTGGCCTCTTGAGTACAGAGGCTGGGTCTTGAGGCCCCTGAATCCTTGAAAGGGAATGTTTATGGGTATACCTACACACACCTAATATCTTTTTTTTTTTTTTTTTTTTGAGACAGAGTTTCTCTGTTGCCTAGGCTGGAGTGCAGTGGCGTGATCATGGTCACTGTAGCCTCAAATTCCCAGCTCAGGTAATCCTCCCACCTTAGCTCTCTGGTAGCTGGGACTAGAGGCACATGCCACCATGCCTGGCTAATTTTTAAAATTTTTTTTGTAGAGATGGGGGTTACCCTATATTGCCCAGGCTGGTCCCAAACTCCTGGGCTCAAGTGATCTGCCTGCTTCAGCCTCCCAGAGTGTTGGGATTACAGGCATGAGCCACTGCATCCGGCCCACACACCTAATATCTTATTCAGCACTGTACTAAGCAATTCATACGTGTCATCTCATTAATTCATTTAAGTCAGCACCAACTGTTGTTTCCATATGACAGAGGAGGAGCTTGGATGCAGACAGATTGTCTGAAAGTGACAAAGCCAGGCCTGTTACCCAAATCCTCCTGATTCTGAAACCCTTCTATTATCTTGCTGAATGCATATCACAAGGTGGGCACTTTCACTGCAATTCCCATCTTACAGTCTAGGGGACTAAAGCTCAGAGGAACTAAGGAACTTGCCAAAGGTCCCTGTCACCTGGCGAACTGGGATTTGACCCTGATTTTGCTGATGCAAAACCTTGGTTCTCAAGCACCCTGGAGAGGGAGTGGAATTGCAGCCAAGCTTGGATGGGGAGGGGAACAGCAGTTAGACTTGTCAGGGAAGGGCATCCGAGGTACAGAGAATGGCACAGATATACAAAATAGGGAGCTTTCAGTGGCCAGAGACCAAAACCCCACACTGACCTGCTTAAATTTATTTAATAAGGAATATGTATTATCGCCAGAAACAAGAAGTCCTGAGGACTGCCTAATTTAGAGGCTCCATGGTGTCCTCAAGTACACAGGCCTCCTGCCTTTCTGCCTCCCTTCCATCAGATATCCCTGGGCACCTTTCTCTGTACCAAGCATGCTCTTAGGCCCTGGGGTTACAGTGGGGAAAAAAAAACAAGTCCTTGCCCTGGTAGCACTTACATTATTGTGTGAAAGATGATTAAATAGACACATACACGTACACTGTATATATATCATGTATATTATATGTATGGCATATATACATGATGTATAGGGTGAGAATGCCTAATATGAAAATCCAAAATGCTTCAAATTCTGAAATTTTTGAGCACCAACATGATGCCACAAATGGTAAATTTTACACACAGTCTCACTTGATGGGTCACAGTGAAAACGCAGGTGCAGAACACGGTTTATTCTGGGTCCCCAAAGCAAAAATGAAATTACATGCAGGCTGTGTACATGAAGTGCACATAAATCATAAATAAATTTTGTCTTTAGACTTGGGTCCCATCCTTCAGATGTCTCATTATGTAATGTGAATATTCCAAAATCTGAAAAAAAACCCTGAAATCTGAAACACCTCTGGTCTCAACTATTTCAGATAGGGGACACTCAGCCTGTTTGATACGTACTCATATATAAGTACTTATTATATATTATATAGACACAGTGTATGTGTATATTATACACAATGCATGTGTATATAATTTAAATATATAACATAATGTCAATTAAAAGCTATGAATAACAAAGCAAGAGAATAGAATGGCAGAGGGGAGAGAAGTCAGAGAAGTCAGAAAAGTCTATCTGAGGAACTGATATTTGAGCAGAGACCTTAATGAAATGAAGGGGTGAGCCAGGTGAGAGCTGAGGGAAAGTGTTCTTGGCAGAGGGAATTGCAGGTGCAAAGGCCCTGGTGTAGGGTGGTGCTTGCAGTGGAATGTGTGAATTGTGCATGCTCGGAGGGTCAGGTTCTCCTGCAGATGAGTCCCCCTCATGGTGGCCAAGTGACCATAGCAGTTCAGGCACCATAGGCAGACATGATGCTGGCCAGTGAATAAGAGGGGGGTCTCTTCCCTGTATATCATGCCTTTTGTAAATCAATGAAGAAACTCTTCCTGAGAGCCCCAGCAGGTTTCTCCTTAATCCTCTTGGATGGAATTATATCACAGACCCATGTCTAAACCAGTCCCAGACCAGGGAATGGGACCTATGGTGGTTGGCTTAGTAAGGGAGACACCCTTGGACTGGCAATGGGACCATCCTTTGACTGGTAGGGGACAGGAGGTAGATATTCCCCCCCAAAAAATGGGGCCCTGCCAAGGAGGAGGAGGAGAAAAGGCTGCCAGGCAGGCAACCACTGTGTCTGCCATGGCAGGAGCTGAGTTCTGGCTGATGAAAGCGTTTCCATGTGGCTAGGCCCCTGATTACTGTATCAAGTGGGCCTGTGGGCCTGCTCCCCCTTTCTTCCTGGAGCACCTCTCTTCTTCGCCTTCATCCCCCATCCCCCAATCTACCTCAATACTTGGCTTTCAGAATAACTCCATGCTGGGGAAAAGAAGCAACTGAACTAAAACAATGAACTAAAAAGCCCATCTTTTGACAATATTCACATTTGGAAAAGTGAAAAATTAAATGACATGCTGGTATTTTGAAAACGAAGATTTCACAAGTCTATTTAAAAGAAAATGTCCCTTAAAGCAGCTGGAGGAACATCTTGCCCCTGGTTTAGATTTTCTAAGGCCTGGGCTTGACAGAAATCCACACAGCCATTTCCCTGCTTACCTTGCCCCATCATCGCCATGGCCAGGAGGTGCATAGGAAGGAGTCTAGAAATCTGGAAGGCTGGGACTCTGTACAAGAGCTCTGCAGTCTGAGGTCTGAGCTGGAAGGGAGCCTGGAGGACTAGAGGCAGTAGACTGTCAATCATTGGAGATTCTTCTGCAGGGGATGGGGAGGTGGCAGCTGCTAGGAAGGAGAGAACTTGGGCCATACCAGAGTCCAGACCCCTTGTTTGGCTGAGAGTGGGGAGGTATTCCCTCTTGGTTGCAAGTGGCAGAAACCTAATGAAAACTGGCTTAAGCAAAAAGGAAAATACATTGGCTCCTGTAATTGAGAATTCCAAGTGTCGACGGCTTCAGGCATGGCTAGATCCAGGGGTTCTGTGTCTTTGTCTCTCTCTACTTCTGACTCTGCTTTTCTCTGTGGCTTTCTTTCAGGCAGTCTTTCTTTCTCCACAGTGGGAAAGACACCTGCTGGAAGCCTAAGACATACGTGGTGCTGCCATCTTGGGATCCTAAGGAGGAGACACTCTATCTCTTCCAGCATCCATATAGAAAAGGCATGAAAGCACACTGACTTTCCTTGCCTGGGTTGCATCTCCAATTCGTAGTCCATTTACTATGGATGGGGGTGAGGTGGGCTTCCACAATTTGTAGGCATGGATTCTGTGCCTACCTCTGTCATCAGGGGACAAACAGGGCACTGAGATTGTTCCCTAGGAGCTGTGGGATGGAGTGGTGGATGCCCTAATAGAGATGGATCCTGCAGAATGAACCACAGCTGCTCACCTTAGGAAGTGACTGGTTCAGTATCAACCTAGTGCTAAGAGGCAAAGTCTGATTCAGCCCAGTGTTCTTACCCATGGTCCAGTGTGCTTCCCATCATGCCACAGGCCTGCAGAGGACACTGGGAGCCTCTGGTTGGGGCTGAAGTGTCTATGATGATTATGATGGGGTTAGGGTGGGTGTGGCCAAGGTCTTAGCCATGATCTCAGGCAGCCATGATGTAATGGGCAGGTCTGGGCTCAGTGTCCCTGAGAGGATTCTGATTCTGCCTTTTACTTTGTAATTGGGGCAACTTAGTTAACTTTGTAGACCCTCAGTTTTCTCATCTATAAAAGGGGTGATATGGCCCGGCTCTGTGTCCCCACCCAAATCTCACCTTGAATTGTAATCTGAATTGCAATTCCCACTTGTTGGGGGAGGGACCTGGTGGGAGGTGATTACATCATAGGGGTGGTCTCCCCAGGCTGTTCTCATAATACTGAGTGAGTTCTCACAAGATCTGATGGTTTTGTAAGGGACTTCCCCCTTCACTCAGCACTCATTCTTTCTCCTGCTTCCCTGTGAAGAGGTGCCTTCTGCCATGACTGTAAGTTTCCTGAGGACTCCTCAGCCATGTGGAACTGTGAGTCAATTAAACCTCTTTTCTTTATAAATTACCCAGTCTTGGATATTTCTAATAGCAGCATGAAAACAGACACATACAAGGGGAATGATAAATGCCCATGTCCTGGGACTGAGTGAATTATTGATAATCCTTACATGGAGAGACAAAGGGGGAAGGCAGATGAGCTCCAGGAGCTTTGCTTGTGGAGGGTTGCCCCAGGGACAGAGGGCAGAGATGTTCCCTGGCCTCTGGAGTGGTGTTGGCAGGAGGTGGTCTGTGTGGGGCCTCTCAGACTTGACTGTTACCTATGGGGGTCAGGGTAGGGTTGTGAGATATAGCAAATAAAAATACAGGATGCCAAATTAAATTTGAATTTCAGATAATCACTAATTTCTTGGTACTGGATAACTATGTCTCACACAATATGTGGGACACGCTTATAGTAAAAACTTACTTGTTATTCAGCTGTAATTCAAACTTCCTGTACTTTATCTAGCAACACCAGGTAAGGGGAAGGAGCATGTGGGGGTCCAACTGATTCAGGCCGATGACCCCAATCCCAAAGGTGCTACCAGTCTCCTGGCCCCCTCCATGCCTCCCAAGCTCCTCAGAGGTTAGCTTGCTCTTCTAAAAATATTTTTAAGGACTAGCCCCACCCTGGTGTTCCAGGAGACTTTTTCAGGGCTGTTACAGGCCAAAGGACATACTGGAAACTTGTTTCTTTGGTCAGAGGTTTCTTTGTGGATGTGCAACAGCAGGAGACCTCGAGCAGAAAGGTGAGTGGGCACCAAAAGGGAGAAGAGCCATGGCCTCAGCACCCTAGGGCCCTGTAGACCACAGGGTTTGGTGTCCCTGCACTTCCTGGACCTACTAGGCTTGGGATAGGCCAGGTGACCAGAACAGGAATTATAGTTGTGTTGGAGAGGAAAGGTCTTGGGGAAGATTAGATGATAGCTCAAAGATTAATCTCCATCCTTACTGAGACCCTGACTTCTAAAATCAACTCTGGTCCTGTGCCCAGGCCTCAGCCTCCCTCACCTCTGAGATGCACTCATCTCTTTCATTCCTGCAGAGATGAACAGGAAGAGGGTCCCCAGAGTTAAGGGGCTTTGGTGCTTGGAAGAAAGATGATCTAGCTGTCTGAACCACAGGCCCTGCCTCCTGGGATGGGCCCTGGCCAGCCCAAAGCTCTTCTCTCTGTAGACCTGAAGCTTTGAAGGATGTGTAGAAGGCAGACCAGTAGTCTCCCTCAGCTCAGATCAGTGCTTCCTTCCAGCCCAGCTCAGCTTGGGTTGTGGTGAGAACATAGGCCTGAAGTGAGAGCCCCAGCTCTGCCCCTTCCTAGCTGCAGCTCCACCTCTCTCAGCCTCAGTTTCCCATCGGGAAAAATGGGGCTAATCCAACTTGACCTTCCCACCTCATAGGGAGACATGGTAAGATGAAGGTGCCTTACCCATGATAAGAACAAACAACGAGAGGCGTTAAGATGCTCCTTGGAGGAGTGCACCCTGTTCCCTCCCAGAACATCCTCTCCCTTTTTTCCCCCCAGGAATACACACTTGTGGGATATATTAGTGATGGTGTAGATTTTGTCACTAGTAACTCCAGCAGAAGAGTTGTGATGTAAGAAACCAGGACTGCAGTGGGAGATCTGTGGGGCACCAGTCCCCTTCCATCTTGTTGCTCCATCTGCTTGGGAACTGGCCTCACTCACGTGGTTTAGAGGGGCTCACCACCATGTCCACATTCCAGCTAGAGGGAAGTGGAGGGTGTGTGTGTGCTCCTTTTCATTAAAGGCATGGCCTGAGTGATGTATCTAAATCACCTCTACTTGCCTCCTATTGGCCACATCATAGTCACATAGCCAAAGCCAGCTGCAAAGGAGGCTGGGAAATGTAGTCTTTCTTTTTGGGTGGCTACTTAGCTAAAAATCGGGAGTTCTAATATTATAGAAGAAAGAGAGAATGGATTTTAAGAGACTCTGGCAGTCCTTGCCACAGATGTCAGCAGTTTTCTCACTCGGCACTTTAGTTGGCTGAATTGATGTTTACTGAGCATGGATTAAATGCCAAACCTTTTGCAAGAATCTGCGGAGGCAAAGAGGAAACAGTCCCTGATCCAACCTGGTGTAATGGAAAGGGTACATTGGGAGCTGAGAGACTGGCAGTCAGTCTCTTGAGGGCTGAGATCCGGAAATACTTAGTACCTTGTTCTGTGGTCTCTGAGTAGCTGACTGTGTCCTAAATCACTGCTTCCTGGATGGAAAGCTGTGGGCTGGGCCATTTCAGGCGAGCTTGTTTGGAAGGGAGTAAAAGGGTCGTGGGGAGGGAGATATCCCTGGAGCACTTCATGGCCTGGCTGACCACAGACAAGATGGGCAATCTGAGTGACCCACTGAATGCATGTATTACTCAGGACTCTTCAGTTGCAAGTGACATAAACTTCACCAAAATCAGAGAAGGACAAAATAAAGGAAGAAAGTAAAGGAATTTATGTTTTAGGAGTTTACGTAGCAAAAGGCAGTAAACTCATTTCAGGCATGTTGGATCCAGAGGCTCTAATTATACCACCAGGAATTTCTCTCTCTGTCTCTTGGCTCTGCATTTTTCTGCTCTGCTTCCTTCCCAAATAGTACAACAGTGGCCACCAGCAGCACCAGGGTCTCCTTCCTATCAGATTAGCAAACCCAGCGGGAAGAGCATGCCTTTTTCTCAGGCAGTCCCGCAAAAGTTTCAGGCCAGACTTTCAGTGGCCCAAATTGGGTCATGTGCCCTTTCCTGAACCAATCATTGTGTCCCAGAAGGTGAAGTCTCCTGATTGGCCAGGCCTGGGTCATGTGCCCACACCACCGGTGCTGAAGAGTGGTATCTGCTCTGCTTACTTCACCTAGACTGAAAGCTGGGGAGCTTCCCAAAGGAAAATTGGAGTGCTGTCACCACAAGGGGAAAAGAAAGGGGGCTGTTGAAATAGCAGGTGCCCACAATGGGGATTCACATCGTCCCAGCCAGTCCCTTGTGGCAAGGGGCAGAGTCGGCTAAGCCCCCATGGCATCCGAAGAAGTGAACATCTGAGCTCTCACTGCCCTTGGAGAGATGAAGTCATATGTTCTGGGGGTAACAGTGTGGGCTCTGGAACCACACAGGACTAGAATGAATCCTAGCTCTGCTCCTGTCACTTTGGGCCAGTTCTTCTACCTCTTTGTGGCTGTTTCTTCACGTGTAAGTTGAGAATAAACAGCAACAGCATAGTAAAATGCCTGGCTCTGAGGCTGACATGTGGCAGGCACCAAATGCCTAGCAGCTCTTATCTTTTTGGATACCGTCATTCCAAGTGAGGTCCTTGTAATGGAGAAGTGGCAAAACTTTGGTTCTTGGATTATATATAGGAGGGCACCGTCTTTGGGTGGGTAAAACGTTTGAACAGTCCTGGCCCACCGGGCAATTCTTTAGACAATTAAGATTCTTTAATGAAGAACAAAACTGCTATTGTCTGGGCTCTGTATGGGCCCAAGTTCCTTGATAGGCAAATAGTGGTGCTTGAAGGGTGGGGGAGCCTGGAGGTACAAGATACCCGCCATTGAGGTTATTTATTAAGGACGGGGTAAGCAGATCTCTCAGAGGTCTTGAGCCTGGGTGGCACTGCCCTGTCCCGACGCTCAGTCATGTGTCTAAGTCATGCCAAGAGGTACATGGACCAGAACGGTTCAGGAGATGTAATTTAGGCTGCTCTCTTTGGGATCTTCAACCCTCCTTGGCTCACGCTCCTGGACTGACCTATATAGGAGATCTATGGTGGTGGTTTTCTTTTTTCAACTTTACCAATATGCTGGAAATGCCCTATCATGGCTCTATGCCCTCAGTTTTAGAGTTTCATCCTTTTCAAGATATAAATACCTCTGGAATGGGTTTGACTTTAAGTGGTTAATAACTGTTAACACCTCTCTGGGAGTGGAGGAGCTAAAACAAGATTTATAAGGGAAATGAGACAGGGAGAGAAGGGGGCCTTGGGTATGGAAAGGGGTGGGTTCAGGCCCTACTGGTAGGGACAGTTGTTGGGACAGGGAGGCCGTGGCTGCCTCTTCCGTCCTAGCTCTGCCCCCAGAGAGCCACTCACACTGCCCGGCTCCCTGTTGCCTGGGACCCTGACGATAGAGGCAGTGAGTGTGATGGAAGAAGTCAGGATTTGGAAACCAGAACCTGGCGAGAATCTTGACTTTGCTACTTAGACACAGTGAGTGGCCCCAAGCAAGTGACTTCACCTCTCAGCAACTCAATGCCCTCGTCTGTTAAATGGAGATCTTCCCGCCTACCTGACGGGATCAGTACCAGAACTTATGGATTATATTTTAAGACCCCACAGTTTGGCTGACCAGCTGAAATTTCCCCCAAGTTGCTCTAGATCTTTCTGTTTTCATGGCAGCCCATTCCCAGGGATTCTCCCATCATTCCTGGGCCACAGACCTGACTTTAGAGACAGAGCCAGGCAGCCCATCAGACCCCTAAGGAGGGACTTATGGGGTTAGGTCTTGGCCTGGATCTCACCATCGGGTATCTTGTACCTTCAGGATCAAGCACCACTATTTGACTGTCAAGGAACTTGGGCCCACGTGGTGCCCAGACAATAGCTGCTTTGTTCTTTATTAAAGGATCTTAATTGACTGAAGAAGAAGAAAAAAATCCAGCTCTTCCTTAAGAAGCTCATAATTTAATAGGTGAAATGTCAGGGAAAATCAATGCCAGGCTGTTTCCTCACAGCCTCATTATGCCGTCCATTAAACATCTTTTATGTTTTGTTTATAGTTGCTCGTTTTATTTCCTCCTGTTATTCCTCCCCTCCCCCACTCTTTGTTATAAAAGAACATTTTAAAATTTATGATGTTAAAAAGGGACGTGGGCTGAGAAATTGAGTTACGAGAAACCCAACAGTTGTCCCTGGCAGGGCTGGGAAATCCAGCCACCGCAAGGAGGAGATGTCCCCAGCCGCAGACTTAGTGGGCCTGGGGTCAGCACATTTGAGCAGTTTGCTGACCTGGAGGGTTTTCCTGGGGGTAAGAAGGTCCTTGTTTGTTGGGTGATGGTCAGAGAGGCCCTGGGGGAGCCCAAGGGGAGAGAAGAGCAAGTGAGCCTTGGGACTCTCCTTTCGCCCCCAAGGAGAGAAACTGTGGGCTCTGTAGTCTAGCAGAACCCAGCGAGTCAAGAGAGGTGCTCCCCAGGATGTGGTCTTGTTTATGATCCTCTGAAGGCGTAGCTTGACATGCAATGCAAAATCTTAGGAAGCGAGACCTCTGGCCTCATCAGCTGGGTCCTGCTTCTTCCTGGCCATGCTCTGGCCACCAGCGTGACCACTTGGGGGATGGCCCAACCTCAGGAACAACCCAGGCTCAAGATGAAGCCATCCCCAGCCTGTAGGTCTACAGCCTTGGCCAAGCGAATGAGCAGAAGTAAATTTCTCTGGAGCCTTCCAGATGCTGTGCCTGTGGCCCCCTTCCCTGGGATTCTGCTGAATCAGCCTGGAGATCAGGGTCTGGACTAGCTCCTGTCAGGCCATCAGGAGAGAAAAGGTGTTATTTCCAGAGAGGTTGGAGGGGTTCCATTGCGGTGTAGGTTTCCCCAGGATCAGATCCAGAGAGGAGGAGTCTAGTGCAAGTCATTTATCTGGGAGTTGATCTCGGGAAACGTAGCATGGGAGTGGAGGAAATGAGACAGGGATGGGTAAATTATTGAGTATGTTACCATCTTGGGCAACTGGGGCCTAACTCTTCTGGGAAACTCTGGGAGACAGTGTAGAACAAACCCTAGGGAAGAACCAAGGCTTTGAGGTCAAAGCTTACCCTCCCTCCATCCCCCCTCCTCTACTCTGGGCCAGGCCTGTCAAGCACAGAGACTACAAAGATGGAGAGGTTGCAGTCCTAGTCCTCAAGAACTTTCCTGCACATGGAGAAATAGAAGCTGAGAGATAGCTGATAAGAAAGGGGAAGGGAAGTTCTGCACAGGAGGCTGGCATAGCCACTGGGAGTGCACAGGGCTGGGGGCCAACCTTGCTGTGCTCCTTCCTTGTAGCCACACGGGCCCAGAGATCAATTTTCCAAGCCAGAGACTCAAATGGAGGCAGTCATTGCTACTTGAAACCCCTGCTCTGGCTGTAAAGGCGGCTTGGCATAGAGGTTAACTCGTTTTTACAGACTAAATTTTGCTCTATCTCCCCAGTTCATATGTTGAAGTCTTAGCCTCCAATATTTGGAGATGAGGCCTTCAGGTTAAATAAAGTTTTGTGGATGGGGCCCTAATACAACAGGATTGGTGTCCTTATAAGAAGAAGAGACACCAGTGAGCTCTCACTTTCTTCTTGCATGCACCAAGGAAAGGCCGTATGAGGGCACAGCAAGAAGGCAGCTGTCCACAAGCCAGGAAGAGAGGCCTCACCGGGAATCAACCCTGATGGGACAACAGTCTTGGACTTCTGGCCTCCAGAACTGTGAGAATAAATGCCTGTTGTTTAAGTCACCAAGTCTATGGTATTTTATTCTGGCAGCCCAGACTGACGAAGATACTCCTGAACCCTGGAACCACACTATGTGGGTTTGAATCCTACTTCTGTTTACACATAAGCCATGGGATCTTGGAGAAGTTTTTACTTATTCTCAATTTCCTTATCTGTAAAATGGGGAGAATAATGACACTGGCCTCTATCAGTAAGCTATCACTGATGTAACAACCCACCCACAACTCAGCGGCTGAGAAAGATAAGCACTTCAGCCTGTGGTTCTGTCTCAGCTGCGTGTATCTGTAGTCAGCTGTGGGTTGGGTAGAAGCTCAGCTGATCTGGGTGGGGATCTCTCACAAATTTGGTGTCAGCTGACAATGAGCTGGTCTGCTGGGGCTCAGCTGGGGCTGCAGGCACAGACATAAAAGGTACTGTTCATTCCCCCAGGCACACTATAAATGCAGAGTAAGGGCTGTCTTTCTCCAGTAGGCTGGTCTGGGCTCCTTCATGGGCAGCTGAGGTTCAAGGCAGCGAGTGGGAGCTACAAGGCCACTGGAGGTCTAGGCTTCAAATGGACACTACATCACTTCTGCTACATTCTATTGGCCAAATCTAGGGTCACAGCCCAGCCCAGATTCAAGGGGAGGTGAAAGAGATGCCACCTCTGCAGGGGAGTTGCTGCAAAGTCATATTGCAAAGGAAGTAGATTCAGAGAGGCCATGGATTGAGGCCCTGATGCCATCACTCTCCTCACAGGGCGTTTGGCAGACGAAATGAGGTCCTCAAGTGCTGGGACAACCTGTGAATTTGTGTGCTGCTTATTCGTCACTGTGCCTGACATGGAGTGAGTACTCACTAAGGTGGGCTCCTTTTCCTCCCAGCAGGCTGGTGGGATCCTGCTGTCCCTCTTCTCCCAGTGGTTGAAAGGGTATCCCCTGTGGTCTTTACAAATAAGTCAGGAAGTCCTCAGGCTATGATGGACTCATGGGTCATGAGTCAGAATCTGATCATTTTAAAGCCATAGCTTCTGCTTGCTCAAACTTTCCCTTGACAGGGCGAACACAGGGGTGCACAACACACAGACACAGACACACACAGGCACAGGTGGGTGTTCCTCATACCCAGACACACACAGGCAGTGAGATGTCCCTGTGTACCCAGACACACACAGGCACAGAGGTGTCCCTGAATACCCAGACACACACAGGCACAGCCAGGTGTCCCTGTGTATCCAGACACACATAAGGACATGTGCACACTGCGCCACGCGCCCCGCCCCATGTGTACCTCACAACACACAGATGCTGGGCACCTTTCCTCACACGCAGCCCGCAACACACAGATACCGGGCATCACCCTCCATCTACCTTATATGTGACATATGTCCTCACACAGACATAGGGCAGTTGACACGCCCAGCTGCTGTCCACACACAATGTATACACCCCATGCACAGGCACACGTGCTCACACATACCTGCACACAGATGGGCAGGAAACACACACTTCACTCCCACACAGACTTAGGTTGGAGTCTGCTGGCTGGGGCCCAGCAGTCCTGGCCACTTCAACTCCCAACCTCTGCCCACACTGTGTCTTCTCTGTGCCCTTTTGGCAAGGGCTCTTCAAAGGGGTGAGAAGAGTGGGGGAGGGAGGCTGGCAGGTAGGACAGGTGTTTCTGTCTGGCTCCTGTGCTGACGGGGTCTGGGAAACAGCAGAACTGAGGTGGCATTAGTGCCAATGGGCAGGTCACAGGGTGCTCTGTTGATGCAAAATAGGAGGAGCTGTGGTCCTCCCCAGCTTGAGATTCAGCACCTGAAGGCTGAATGCCCCGGCTGCCAGCTCCCATGCCTGCTCTGCCCTCTGGGAAGGAGGCCCAAGCCCCAAACAAAGCAGGCTCATTGGTGCTCCCCAGACCCAGCCATCCCCTACCTGGCGCTTGGTTTCAAGTGACCGTGAGGGTGAAAAGCCCCAGGCTTCCCAAAGCACATGGGCTATGCTGCAGCTTCTTGGCCATCAGCCCCCAGCAGGTGCCACCCAGGGCACAGATCAGGGAGGCAGCCAGGTTCTGCAGCTCAGCCTTCTACCTCTGAGATGGTCATGGCCCAGCGAGCTGCCACAGACTCTCCTGCAGACAGTGACTGCAGCTTTGGAGGGGTTTACTGTTTTCTTGGGTTTCTGCCTCTTTGGGTTGACTTATCCCAGAATTTGGGCCCTCTGGGTTTGGGATGTGCTAGGGACAGAGCATGGGGTACTGCCGGGAGGCTGAGAGATCTATCTGTGGCCTGAGGACAGCCTGGCTCTTCTGGTGAAGGGACCCCAGCAGAAAGACAGGCAGATCTGTGGTCTGCCTCAGGGGCTGGGTCTGAGCACTTTAGAGACCCACATACCCACATACCTGTGCAAGGTAAAGGGAGAGGGGAATCTTCAGTGCCATGGGACAGGGGCTAGAGAGGGTGAGGGGTGGGAGCCAGCAGCTGTGGGCACGTTGGGCAGGTCTGCCAGACAACCTAGAGTTATCTGTGTCCTTGATCTTGGTCTTGTTGGTGGTATAGGTGGAGATGATAGCGTGTGAACAAGCATGTGAGTGTGCTTTACTCCAGGGGCCAGCAGCTCCCACCCACTGCCCATTCCTGTAAATAAAGTTTTATTGGAACACATCCAGGCCCACTCAATTATATATTGCCTATGGCTGCTTTCCTGCTGCAGAGTGGAGTAGTTGCCACAGAGACCTGAGGAATTACAAAGCCGAATCTCTAAGCTCTGGCCTTTTACAGAAAATGTTTGCTGATTCCTGCTTTCCTTTATATTCTGAAAATTGAGAACCTGGGCTCCAGAATGAGAAAGACCTGGGATCGAACACTACTTCCTAGCTGTGTGACCTTGGGCAGGTCACTTAACCTCTCTGAGCCTCGGTTTTCCCGTCTATAAAATAGATATAACTGCACCTGCCTCAGAGGGTTGCACAGAGACTTATAACACTCAGCCCAGCACCCGGCATGTGATCGGTAAATGGCAGGGTTTATTCAACATTTTCCTTGAGGCTCCCTTAAATTGATTTTTTGTTTTTTGAGACAGGGTCTTGCCATATTGCCCAGGCTGGTCTCAAACTCCTGGGCTCAGGTGATCCTCCTGCCTCAGCCTCCCAAAGTGCTGGGATTACATGCATGAGCCACCGCGTCCAGCCTAAATCAGTGATTCTGCAGGTGCCTGGTAATAAGAATCCCTACGTGTCCATTTGTGGTGGAGGGGGCGTGGAGGGAGGGAGTGTTTGATAGAAACACAGACCCCTGAGGCTCACACCAAACCTGCTGAATCAGCTTTGCAGTGCATGTTGGTGAACCAGGAGACCTCATCAGGCCATCGGGGACAGGAGGGTAAGGCCAGCATGGAGATGGATGTGGCTTAGGGTGAACACCCATCCCTGTTTGCTTGGGACTAAGGGAAAAGTCCTGGTCAAACTGGGATGAGTTGGTCACCCTGATGTGGCTCCTTCAAATAACTGTCCAGTGGGATGGCCTGGCCAGAGCTCTGCTCCGTTGAAGCATCGCTCCAGGCCCTCCCTATTCTGGAGAGGGAGCACTACACAGTATTTGCCTGGGGGGTCCTGACCCTTCTTCCTCTGATGTACTCCCACCCCAGCAGGTCTCCCCATCTCTGTTATGCAGACTTCCATCATTTTTGGGTCTCATGCTTCCCTTGCCCCCATCAAGCCTGGCTCACAGGAAAGGATGACTTACCAGTTATTAACACCTTAGAATTAATTTCAGCAAGTGTGTTGCTTTTCCTGGGGGTCTTTGTATTTGAAACTTCCTTCTTGAG
Source organism: Pongo pygmaeus (assembly GCF_028885625.2). Classification (NCBI taxonomy): domain Eukaryota; kingdom Metazoa; phylum Chordata; class Mammalia; order Primates; family Hominidae; genus Pongo; species Pongo pygmaeus. Next base: position 22,818,249 of record NC_072382.2, on the reverse strand, counting down.
AGTGGAAGAAATAACTTTTTTTAGTGAGGGGTGATATTTATGCAATGAGGTCGCAAGCTCAGGAAAGAGATGTCTGGACCAATGCTGAGCAGTAACACCTATTCCTGCAAAGATGGCCCCAGGAGCTCTGAGGGACACTCAGGGGGTGTCTTCTACCCCCGAGGGAGACCCTGGGCCCCTGGGCCGCCTTGACCAGCGTTTGTCTTGACTTCCCCTGAGAATGGTGAAATCTTAGCTTTTGAGCCAAGAATATTGTTTTGAAAAAATGAAACGCCCAGTGAGTCCCTATAGTCCCCAAACCTCATTTTAAAGGGATTACAGCAGCTGGCTTGTAAATCCTGTTTCTTACGGTGGGAGGCTTAGAGCAGGGCTCAGGAAGAGACTAGGGTGGGGGAAAGAAAGGAGGTCATTTCATTTCCTGGAAAGGAAAGCCAGGCTCTCCTCCACTGTGGTGACGCCTGGGACGGGGCTCACTGTCCCCACCGGGGAAAACGGAGGGGACAGGAAAGGGCCCTGGACTTGGACTCTGGCCACCAGAGCTCTAGTCCCAGTTGTACCATCAATTCACAGGCAACCTGGGGGCCGCCCCTGGACCTCCTCTGGTCCTCTGTCTCCTGCATGACAAGGATTTGAGAATTAAAAAGAAGAGTTTTGATGTCTTTCCTTCTTCTCTTACCCTCCAAGCAGGGTACCCTCTCTGTGGGCTCCCTGGCATGTGAGGGGCTGACAGAGGTGGGTGAATGGATAACTGGGTAGAAATGTGCTGCCCAGGGAAGCTGTGGAGCTTTCCAGGGCAGCTGTGTGGTTGAGAGATTTCAGAAACTCTAATTTTAAAAGCTAAGGCTTATTTGAGGGTGGCGTGGGAGTGAACTTGGGGAAGAGATTTGACACCTGCTAGGATGTGGGACTAGGGGGAGGGAGAGGTGGAGAAGGAGGATTTTAAATACTCTTGGCTGTGTGTTGTGTAGTGTTATCCCCCTCCACAAAGTCCCCTGGAGGAAGCTTTAGTTAAGGTTGACCGGCCACCCCAGAGTCCTGGAGTCAGATGAAGAGTTATTTGGTGCGAGCGCCCATGCAGAAGCAGGCCTGGTGGAATGAACTGGAAGGTCCACTTCTATTTGACTGGTGTCTTCAGAATGCTGGGACTGGTCCAGACCAGTGCTGTTGGGGATGTTAGGGATGAATCACCAGCAATTTGGTAGGTGATTTTGGGTGGCATATAGGTGAACGTAGGAAAATCGTGATGCCTCTATTTAAATGGGTCTTGGGAGAAAATAACTCATTCAACAAACCTGCAATTTTGTAGATATTATGGCTTAGGGCAAAGTCCAAAGAGATAAAGAAACATAAATATGTTAATAAACTGTGGGTTGATTTAAGGAGAATGTTAAATGATGCCCTGACCACAAGGTCATTGGCTGTAAAGGTCAGCAATGGCCATCAGGAGGACTCCAGGAACTCAGTGGGTGCCAGGAAGCCCACCTGCAAAGGTCCTGGCTCTAGGCCACTGCCTACACCCTTTGTGCTATGAGGTTGCATAAGCCTCTCCTCCTTAAGAGGAGTAGGGAATGCTGGGGAACAGAAGGGCAAATGAAGTGAAGGAGTTAATGCCAAGTGTTCCAAAGACTGGATTGGAATGAGTTTTGAACCAGACTGAAGAAAACTCAGCTTCTCTTTCTCTCTCCCTTCTTCCTTTCCTTCCTTTGTTCCTTCTACCCATTGGGTGCAGATTCCTAAGCGCAATTTTAAAGGCAATGTATTCTTGGTGTAGTAGTCCGTCCTTGCACTGCTATAGAAAAATACCTGAGACTGGGTAATTTATAAAGAAAAGACGTTTAATTGGCTCATGGTTCTGCAGGCTGTACAGGAAGCATGGAAGCATCTGCTTCTGGGGAGGCCTCAGGGAGATTTTCCTCATGGCGGAGGGCAAAGTGGGAGCAGCCATCTTATGTGGCAGGAGCAGGACCGAGAGATAGGGAGAAGGTGCTACACACTTTAAAACTATCAGATCTCGTCATAATTCTATGATAAGACTGTCACCAGAGCACATAGATAATTCTATGGTGAGATAATGCTAAACCATTCATGAAGGATACACCCTCACGATCCAATCACAATCACCTCCCATCAGGTCCCACCTCCAACACTGGAGATTACAATTGAACATGAGATTTGGATGGAGACACAGATCCAAACCATATCATTTGGCAACCCTGAGCCACCTAAAACAGTAATGCTACTGGACGACCTTCACCCTCACAAATAATATTAACAAAACTAAAATAAAACGTTGGTTCAGTAACACCGCATCACCCTTTCTTGAACAGTATTACATGAGCAAACTTAAGGCTCTGAGAAGTCCTGCATTTAGCAAGAATGTACTTGACAAAATATTTCTCAAAAGCATCTGATTCTGGGAAGTTCTCTCCCTATAACGTGTATTAATATCCAGCAGAATCGGCTACTGAAGAACCCATTTTGAAAAATGCTGGACTAGAAGCCGGTACTGGTGCCTTCCATATACATTGATGATTGGAAAACCCCATGAGGCAGTCGGCATCCAGGCCAGGCTCTCCTGGATGGGCAGGAATGAGGCTTTCGGCCAAAATCTGTCCCTTACTTCAACATTGTCTTCACCATGGAGAAGTCAGAGTGACCTGCCAGCTATGGGATGGGGTGGGTGGGGTTTCAGAGTTTCCCAAACAGTCTAAATCATGCCTTCCTACTGCTCTGGCCTCCTTTTGCCTCTCTTATTGGGATTAGAAAAAGAATGACAGCAGCAAAAATACAAAACACCAAACAACAAAAACCAAGACTGAACAATACCCCAAGCCACATCAGAGGAGCCTGCTGGGCACCCGCCTGGGCAGAGTGGGATGTCTGGGTACCACTCCCAGCTCTGCCCCCTGGTCAATGCCAGTGTAGTCTCTGGGGACCTCAGTTTCCCCAACTCTTCCTTCCTTCTGGGCCACCCTCCTTGGGTGGGTGAGTGAGTGGGAGGCCAGGGCAGGCTTCATGGCAAAATCTCAGCTGTAAGGTGGCTAGAGACTCTTGATTTAAAGATTTAAAATGGTCAACAGCCAGAATCCCAGATTAATCACAATTAGCAAATTAACATCTGTTCAGCATTTGACAGTTTACAAAGCAATTAGGTAGTCATTCCTAAGATGAGCCCATGAAGTTAACAGTGCTTCTCCCCTCCATCAGTGAGGAAACTGAGGCACAGAGAGGATAAGCAGCTTGCTTGAGGTCACACAGCTAGCAAGTGGCAAAGCTGTGCTTTGAGCCTAAGTTTCTTGATTTTAACTAGACATTATTATGGAGCAAAAGACCTGGTCCCTACCTTTGAAGAGTTTTTGTTCCATTGAGGAAAAGAGGCTTATTCCCTTCTACCTTTTATTGTCATGTTTTGGGGGTGTGTGTATTCATGAATAAATTAATCTGTAAAGAATATTATAGATATTGTCTCACTCAGGAGATCTGAATTCAGAGAAAGGAGGAATTTCCATGGGGCTGGTGGATAAGGGAGAATTCTTAGAGGAAGCAGGCCCAGAGCTAGGCCTTGAAGGATAATATACACAACCCAAGAAAAGTCTTCAACATATCAGTCATTTACACCATAGTATAAAATTTATGTAGTAGCCCATCTCTAATTGCAGGAGGAAAGCAAAGCTTTCTGATTCATTCATTCAGGACAACATGTTGATCCAAATTGTGTGCTAGGAGCTGCACCAGCTTGCCCTCTGGAATAGGCCCTGCAGGGTTGTGGCATCCCTTTAAATGTGAGGAAGAAGGAGAGAGATCTACAAGAAGGCTGGGTCCCCCAGCCAGGGAGTAAGGGAGCAGGATTAGCACCCAGCACCCTGCCTATGCTTTCTACCCACTTCTCTCTGTCAGAGTGGCTGATCTGCCCTCCTGCAGGGAGTGGTGTCCAGATCTCAAACAGGGCTGGGTGCTCAGGTGCTGGGCAGGGGGTTTTGGCTGGAGGGCATATGAAGTAAAGGAAACCAGGATCTGAGCCTCTGGAGAGAGCAAGTTGGAGTTGGAGCAAGAGGCAACTGGGATCTGAGTGTCTGGTCCACCAAAGAGGCAGAAGAAGGAAAAAGTTCCAGAGAGAGAATTAGTAAAATCAAGGGAGGGTCAAGAGGTCAAGAAGTGGAGCTGGATGGAGGAGGCTGAGCCTGTAGGCATCGGGAAATACGCTAATAGGGGCTCCTGGTCAGGTTGGACAATTAGCAATGGAGTTGTGTTTCTAATTACACTTCTGATCTCAACCTGTTTGGTTAGTGAATGAAATGAGGTATTGAGAGTAGGTGGGAAGTCGCTTTGAAAGTAGGGTAGGCTTGCAGGAGAAAGTGATTTATGAAATCTTCATTAGGGGCTGTTGGCTCATCACTCTGGCATTTAGGTAGGTTGCCTGAATTTCTTCTTTTGACTTCCTACAGGGACTCTTGAAAGCAAGGTCCTCTTGATGTTTGCTCAGATCTCTTCTAGTCCCGGGGCTTTTCACATCTGTCTATAAGCATGAGTTTCCCAGGTGACCTGTCCAGCTAGGGTGGCCCCTCTGGGCTCCATCTCCATCCTGGGCCACTCAACATCACCCCATACGGTCTCCCTGCTTCTCTTCAGGTTCAATTTGTACCTGTCCTTGATATCTCCCCACACAGCCCACACTGGCCTTTCTGTCTCTTAAACATACCAAGCTTGGTCTCACCTCCAAGCCTTTGCCCGTGCTGTGCCCGCTGTCTGTAACACTCTTTCCCCAGATCCTCACAAGCCTTTTTCATGTAGGGCTAAGTTTAAAGATCTCCTCCTCAAAAAGGCCTTCAGTGGCCACCCCATCTGAGAAACAGCAGTAGCATTGCTTTCTTCTCTTTATGGTGTTTGAAAACAGGAAATTATGTATTTACTGTTTTGAGATGTAATGTCTATTTTATTAATGTAATATATGTATATGGTTTTAAAAGCGAAATAATATGATAAAAATAATATAATATAAAAAAGCAGCCTCCTGCCTGCCTCCTATTTGCTTTTCAAAAGCAACCATTTTTAGTTCTTTTAGCCACTATTGCTATTAATATTTGCCTCTAGATTTCTTTTTCTGTTTGTTTTTTTGAGACAGAGTCTTGCTTTGTTGCCAGGCTGGAGTGCAGTAGCATAATCTTGGCTCACTGCAACCTCTGCCTCCCAGGTTCAAGCGATTCTCCTGCCTCAGCCTCCCAAGTAGCTGGGACTACAGGCACGCGCCACCATGCCCAGCTAATTTTTGTATTTTTAGTAGAGATGGGATTTCACCATGTTGGCCAGGATGGTTTCGATCTCTTGACCTCATGATCTGCCCGCCCCGGCCTCCCAACGTGCTGGGTTGCCTCTAGATTTCTAAATATTTCTTGTATTAGAAGTTCTTGACATCTCTATTTTATACATTACCCACAGTTGTTCTACTGAAGGTTTAACTTTTACACACACGTACACACAGGACCATAGTCGCCCTCCATACTCTCTGAATAATTTATCACAATTTTTAATAAAAGTCATTATTCAGCTCTTTATAATCATGACTGTGAAAATATTGTTTGAGGAAAAGCCATGTGAAATAATGGAATTGTTTTCTTTCTTGCATAATTTTTGTGTTTTTTTCTGCGGTGATTTAGCAATTATTAAATTGCTTCTTGTGCTCATTTTCTTAGCTTTTCATGTGCCCGTCATTAATTCTTCCCTAAACTCTCTGACAGCACTTTAAAATGCCTCTTAATATGAACTAGCACATGAGTCCGGCCAAAAATGACACGTTTTAATTTCTTGGAGACAAAGCTCTGGGAGCTCCACCATGTCATACTCCAATGAGGATTGTTTGATTTGGGGGCACAGCTGTAGTTCTAGAAAATTCCATCTTGTTGGATCCTGGATCCCATTTTCTTGGTTTATGCTGCTCTTGGATTAGCACACATTGTTGCAAGGGGTCAAATAGTAAGTATTCTCGGGTTTGCTGGCCACATAGTCTCACAACTATTAGACTCTGCCATTGTTGTGTGAGAGCAGTCAAGCATAAATGACTGAGCATGGCTGCATTCCAATAATATTTTATTTACAAAAACAAGTGATGGGGTGCATTTGGCCAGCAGGTCATAGTTTGCCAACCCCTGGCTTACACCCTCTTTTTGATAGAGCACATCCTTCAGTAGCTTCTTGAGAAAGGGTGCCTCGGAGATAGTTTTTTAAAAAATTTGCATGCCAAAAAAAGTCATCATTCCACCTTCATGTTTGATTGACAGTTTGGCTGGATATTTAATCTGAGGCTGGAAGTCACATTTCCTCAGAATTTTTAGGCCATTCCTCTGTTGTTTTCTAGAGATGTGTGTTTCTGCTGAGAAGTTTGATACTATTCTGATTCTTGGCATATGATTTAGTGTTTTCTTTCTAAAAGTCTTTAGGATCTCTTTATCCTGGGGATTTTTGAAATTTCCTGATGATATCCCTTGATGATTTTGGTTTTCATCCATTGTCTGGGCAAATAATGGCTCTTAAAAAACATCTCATTCTAATAATCCACAGCCTTCAGTTTGGGGAAACTTTCTTGTATTATTTCTTCAATATTAAATGCTCCCCTCCCACTCCATTTCTCTATTCTCTTTTTCTGGAATTAATATGAGTTAGTTGCTGAAATTCTGGGTTGAATTCACTACTTTAAATTTTTTTTCTTATTTTTTCTTTATCTTTTTTTGGTCTTTTTTTTCTGAGTTATTTCCTTCTCTCTATCTTCTATTGAATATTTTATTTTAGCTCTTACATTTAATTTTGAACAGCTATTTCTAAATCTGTTCCTTTTTATAACTGCCTGTAGTTTTGTGGATGAAATATCTTCCCATATGTTACGAGGATTATAAATTATAATTTTCTTCAGCTTTTTCCTTTGCTTCCTGAATTTATCTATGTTTCCCCAATCTCTTCTTCCCTGCACCCCTGTTTTGTTTTCTGCTTTTCATGTCAGAGGATTCCTTGGATCCCTGGTGATCTTTGGCTGTTTGCATTGGAGGAATGCTCTGTAAAGCTGGCTGGAAGCCTGTGAAAGTAAGCAGTTTGTGTGGGATTATTGGAGAGGGACCCAGACCTTTAGTTAGGAGTTCCCCAAATCAGTATCTCTCCGTCTCTTTCTTTGGGCTGAGGATTTCTACAGAGATGGATCCGCAGTCTTTTACCTCTTTTACCTGGTTGGGGAGCGGGTTGGAGGTAAAAGTCGGGCTTCCTGGGTTCTGCGAATCACGTGGGGAGAGGGGAGTAGAAGTTCCTTCCATTTCACTCTTCTGCTTGCTTCCTAAATCCAGGGTTTGTCCGCTGCAGTTTTTCCTGAGAGTCACCCCCACCTCCAGGCATCACTGGTGCATCAAACTCCCAGCTTTTCCTGAATTTTGTGGCTCAGATTGGCTGCTTTCTTTTGGGCACTCCCCTCTCTGGCCGTTGGGTTTCAGCTTTTCCCATATAAAAAGTCAGTTCTCTTTCACTTTCCATCTTTCAAGAGTTCTTTGACCCCATCCCCTGGCATCCTCCCCTTTTCCTTCCTCATTGCTGTTGTCGTTTGAGGGAAATTTTAGGAAGGAGTGGAGATAAACTCATGTATCTTAGTGGAAGTTCTCTTTATTCTGCTCTTGTCTGCCTCCCTGTTGGGCACCAAGGGGGCAGGAAACATGTCAGTCTTGTTTGTGTCTTAACATCATCCAAAGGGGCTGGGCAAATCTTAGATAAAAGCTGGCCCAGGAAAGGAAACCTGGGGCTATGTGGGGAGTTCAGGAGGTGCAGTGGGCAAGATGAGCCCCCTTTACCAACTCCTACTTAAAGCAGCGTCTCTTTCATCAATTTCTACCCACCCATTCATATACCTCATCTTTACTGAGCCTCTACTATGTGCTTGGCAGTGTGCAAAACCCTGGAGAGACAGCAATGGACAAGACATACATATAACCACTGTCATCATGGAGTCTGCAGTCTAAAGGATGAATTGTTAGTCAGGTGGGGTAAGCACTTAGGAAAAAAAACACACACTATGGTCCAGGAGGCTGAAGAAGTGAGAGTTAAGACCATTCGGATGGTCAGTGGAGATTAAGCCATCCTGTTGAGGAGAAGCCTGGCTAGACAGTGAAGTGTCCTGGGCAGAGGGGACAGCAGGGGCAAAGCCTGGTGTATCAGTTAGCTACAGCTGCATAACAAATTATTCCAAAATTAGTGGCAAAACAGCAATATTTATGATCTCACAGTTTCTGTGGATCAGGAATCTGGACATGGTTTTGCTGGGTCATTTGGGTCACTAGGTGGCCATCAAGGTGTCAGCCAGAGCCAAAGTCATTTTAAGGCTCAACCGGGGTGGATCTGTTTCCAAACTCACTCAGTTAGACATTTGCATGATTTGGTTCCTCCCAGGCTGTTGGACCAAAAGTCTCACCTCCTCCCAAGCTGTTGGTTCAACTGGTTCCTTGCTGTGTAGACCCATCCACAGAGTGGCTTACAGCACAGCAGTTTGCTTCATCAGAGCTAGAGGTGAGAGAGCAAGAGTGTGAGCAGGAAAGAAGTCACGGTTTTCTGTAGTCCGATCTCGGAAGGTCACTTTTGTAGCTTCATCCCATCACTGTTGCTTAGAAGTGGTTAGAAGGGAGTCACTAGGTCAAACCTACACTCGAAGGGAGGGGATTTCACAAGGGCATGAGCACCAGGAGGCGGTGATCACTGAGAGCCATTCTATTTATTTATTTATTTATTTATTTATTTATTTATATTTTATTTTTTGAGACAGGGTCTCACACTGTCACCCAGGCTGGAGTACAGTGGTGCGATTATGGCTCACCGTAGCCTCGAACTCCTGGGCTCAAGCAATCCTCTCACCTCAGCCTCCTGAGTAGCTGGGACTACAGGCACCCACCACCATGCCCAGCTAATTTTAAATTTTTTTTATTATACTTTAAGTTCTAGGGTGCATGTGCACAATGTGCAGGTTTGTTACATATATATACATGTGCCATGTTGGTGTGCTGTACCCATTAACTCATCATTTACATTAGGTATATTTCCTAATGCTATCCCTCCCCCCTCCCCCCACCCCACAACAGGCCCCAGTGTGTGATTTTCCCCACCCTGTGTCCAAGTGTTCTCATTGTTCAGTTCCCACCTGTGAGTGAGAACATGTGGTGTTTGGTTTTCTGTCCTTGCGATAGTTTGCTCAGAATGATGGTTTCCAGCTTCATCCATGTCCCTACAAAGGACATGAATTCATCCTTTTTTATGGTTGCATAGTATTCCATGGTGTATATGTGCCACATTTTCTTCACCCAGTCTATCATTGCTGGACATTTGGGTTGGTTCCAAGTCTTTGCTATTGTGAATAGTGCCACAATAAACATACGTGTGTGTGTCTTTATAGCAGCATGATTCATAATCCTTTGGGTGTATACCCAGTAATGGGATGGCTGGGTCAAATGGTATTTCTAGTTCTAGATCCTTGAGGAATCACCACACGTCTTCCACAATGGTTGAACTAGTTTACAGTCCCACCAACAGTGTAAAAGTGTTCCTATTTCTCCACATCCTCTCCAGCACCTGTTGTTTCCTGACATTTTAATGATCGCCATTCTAACTGGTGTGAGATGGAATCTCATTGTGGTTTTGATTTGCATTTCTCTGATGGCCAGTGATGATGAGCATTTTTTCATGTGTTTGTTGGCTGCATAAATGTCTTCTTTTGAGAAGTGTCTGTTCATATCCTTCACCTACTTTTTGATGGGGTTGTTTGATTTTTTTCCTGTAAATTTGTTTAAGTTCTTTGTAGATATTATCCCTTTGTCAGATGGATAGATTGTAAAAATTTTCTCCCATTCTGTAGGTTGCCTGTTCATGCTGATGGTAGTTTCTTTTGCTGTGCAGAAGCTCTTTAGTTTAATTAGATCCCATTTGTCAATTTTGGCTTTGTTGCCATTGCTTTTGGTGTTTTAGTCATGAAGTCTTTGCCCATGCCTATTTCCTGAATGGTATTGCCTAGGTTTTCTTCTAGGGTTTTTATGGTTTCAGGTCTAACATTTAAGTCTTTAATCCATCTTGAATTAATTTTTGCAGAAGGTGTAATTAGATCCAGTTTCAGCTTTCTACTTATGGCTAGCCAATTTTCTCAGCACCATTTATTAAATAGGGAATCCTTTCCCCATTTCTTGTTTTTGTCAGGTTTGTCAAAGATCAGATGGTTGCAGATGTGTGGTATTATTTCTGAGGGCTGTGTTCTGTTCCATTGGTCTATATCTCTGTTTTGGTACCAGTACCATGCTGTTTTGGTTACTGTAGCCTTGTAATATAGTTTGAAGTCAGGTAGTGTGATGCTTCCAGCTTTGTTCTTTTGGCTTAGGATTGTCTTGGCAATGCGGGCTCTTTTTTGGTTCCATATGAACTTTAAGGTAGTTTTTTCCAATTCTGTGAAGAAAGTCATTGGTAGCTTGATGGGGATGGCATTGAATCTATAAATTACCTTGGGCAGTATGGTCATTTTCACGATATTGATTCTTCCTATCCATGAACATGCAATGTTCTTCCATTTGTTTGTGTCCTCTCTTATTTCATTGAGCAGTGGTTTGTAGTTCTCCTTGAAGAGGTCCTTCACATCCCTTGTAAGTTGGATTCCTAGGTATTTTATTCTCTTTGAAGCAATTGTGAATGGGAGTTCACTCATGATTTGGCTCTCTGTTTGTCTATTATTGGTGTATAGGAATGCTTGTGAATTTTACACATTGATTTTGTATCCTGAGACTTTGCTGAAGTTGCTTATCAGCTTAGGGAGATTTTGGGCTGAGATGATGGGGTTTTCTAAATATACAATCATGTCATCTGCAAACAGGGACAATTTGACTTCCTCTTCTAATTGAATACCCTTTATTTCTTTCTCCTGCCAGATTGCCCTGGCCAGAACTTCCAACACTATGTTGAATAGGAGTGGTGAGAGAGGGCATCCCTATCTTGTGCCAGTTTTCAAAGGGAATGCCTCCAGTTTTTGCCCATTCAGTATGATATTGGCTGTGGGTTTGTCATAAATAGCTCTTATTATTTTGAGATACGTCCCATCAATATTTAGTTTATTGAGAGTTTTTAGCATGAAGGGCTGTTGAATTTTGTCGAAGGCCTTTTCTGCATCTATTGAGATAATCATGTGGTTTTTGTCTTTGGTTCTGTTTATATGATAGATTATGTTTATTGATTTGCCTATGTTGAACCAGCCTTGCATCCCAGGGATGAAGCCCACTTGATCGTGGTGGATAAGCTTTTTGATGTGCTGCTGGATTCGGTTTGCCAGTATTTTATTGAGGATTTTTGCATTGATGTTCATCAGGGATATTGGTCTAAAATTCTCTTTTTTTGTTGTGTTTCCTCCAGGCTTTGGTATCAGGATGATGCTGGCCTCATAAAATGAGTTAGGGAGGATTCCCTCTTTTTCTATTGATTGGAATAGTTTCAGAAGGGATGGTACCAGCTCCTCTTTGTACCTCTGGTAGAATTCGACCATGAATACATCTGGTCCTCGACTTTTTTTGGTTGGCAGGCTATTAATTATTGCCTCAATTTCAGAGCCTGTTATTGGTCTATTCAGGGATTCAACTTCTTCCTGGTTAAGTCTTGGGAGGGTGTATGTGTCCAGGAATTTATCCATTTCTTCTAGATTTTCTAGTTTATTTGCATAGAGGTGTTTATAGTATTCTCTGATGGTAGTTTGTATTTCTGTGGGATTGGTGGTGATATCCCCTTTATCATTTTTTATTGCTCCTATTTGATTCTTCTCTCTTTTCTTCTTTATTCGTCTTGCTAGTGGTCTATCAATTTTGTTGATCCTTTCAAAAAACCAGCTCCTGGGTTCATTGATTTTTTGAAGGGTTTTTTGTGTCTCTATCTCCTTCAGTTCTGCTCTGATCTTAGTTATTTCTTGCCTTCTGCTAGCTTTTGAATGTGTTTGCTCTTGCTTCTCTAGTTCTTTTAATTGTGATGTTAGGGTGTCAATTTTAGATCTTTCCTGCTTTCTTTTGTGGACATTTAGTGCTATAAATTTCCCTCTACACACTGCTTTGGGCATTTAGTGCTATATAAATTTCCCTCTACACATTGCTTTCTGGTATGTGTCCCAGAGATTCTGATATGTTGTAGCTTTGTTCTCATTGGTTTCAAAGAACATCTTTATTTCTGCCTTAGTTTTGTTATGTACCCAGTAGTCATTCAGGAGCAGGTTGTTCAGTTTCCATGTAGTTGAGCAGTTTTGAGTGAGTTTCTTAATCCTGAGTTCTAGTTTGTTTGCACTGTGATCTGAGAGACAGTTTGTTATAATTTCTGTTCTTTTACATTTGCTGAGGAGTGCTTTACTTCCAACTATGTGGTCAATTTTAGAATAAGTGCAATGTGGTGATGAGAAGAATGTACATTCTGTTGATTTGGGGTGGAGAGTTCTGTAGATGTCTATTAGGTCTGCTTGGTGCAGAGCTGAGTTCAATTCCTGGATATCCTTGTTAACTTTCTGTCTCATTCATCTGTCTAATGTTGACAGTGGGGTGTTAAAGTCTCCCATTATTATTGTGTGAGAGTCTAAGTCTCTTTGTAGGTCTCTAAGGACTTGCTTTATGAATCTGGGTGCTCCTGTATTGGGTGCATATATATTTAGGATAGTTAGCTCTTCTTATTGAATTGATCCCTTTACCATTATGTAATGGCCTTCTTGGTCCCTTTTGATCTTCGTTGGTTTAAAGTCTGTTTTATCAGAGACTAGGATTGCAACCCCTGCTTTTTTTTGGTTTTCCATTTGCCTGGTAGATCTTCCTCCATCCCTTTATTTTGAGCCTATGCGTGTCTCTGCACGTGAGATGGGTCTCCTGAATACAGCACACTGATGGGTCTTGACTCTTTATCCAATTTACCAGTCCCTGTATTTTAATTGGAGCATTTAGCCCATTTACATTTAAGGTTAATATTGTTATGTGTGAATTTGATCCTGTCATTATGATCTTAGCTGGCTATTTTGCTCATTAGTTGATGCCATTTCTTCCTAGTATCGATGGTCTTTACAATTTCGCATGTTTTTGCAGTGGCTGGTACTGGTTGTTCCTTTCCATGTTTAGTGCTTCCTTCAGGAGCTCTTGTAAGGCAGGCCTGGTGGTGACAAATATCTCAGCATTTGCTTGTCTGTAAAGGATTTTATTTCTCCTTCACTTATGAAGCTTAGTTTGGCTGGATATGAAATTCTGGGTTGAAAATTCTCCCAGGTGCGGTGGCTCATGCCTATAATCCCAGCACTTTGGGAGGCTGAGGCGGGTGGGTCATGAGGTCAGGAGATGGAGACCATCCTGGCTAACATAGCGAAACCCCGTATCTACTAAAAATACAAAAAAATTAGCTGGGCGTGGCAATGGGCACCTGTAGTTCCAGCTACTCAGGAGGCAGAGGCAGGACAATGGCGTGAACCTGGGAGGTGGAGCTTGCAGTGTGCCAAGATTGCACCACTGCACTCCAGCCTGGGCGACAGAGCAAGACTCCATTAAAAAAAAAAAAAAAAAGAAAGAAAAAGAAGATTCTTTTCTTTTCTTTAAGAATGTTGAATATTGGCTCCCACTCTCTTCTGGCTTGTAGAGTTTCTGCTGAGAGATCCACTGTTAGTCTGATGGGCTTCCCTTTGTGGATAACCTGACTTTTCTCTCTGGCTGCCCTTAACATTTTTTCCTTCATTTCAACTTTGGTCAATCTGACAATTATGTGTCTTGGAGTTGCTGTTCTCGAGGAGTATCTTTATGGCATTCTCTATATTTCCTGAATTTGAATGTTGGCCTGCCTTGCTAGGTTGGGGAAATTCTCCTGGATAATATCCTGAAGAGTGTTTTCCAACTTGGTTCTATTCTCCCTGTCACTTTCAGGTACACCAATCAGACATAGACTTGTTTTTTTCACATAGTCCCATATTTCTTGGAGGCTCTGTTCATTTCTTTTTACTCTTTTTTCTAACTTCTCTTGTCACTTCATTTCATTCATTTGATCTTCAATCACTGATACCCTTTCTTCCACTTGATTGAATCAGCTACTGAAGCTTGTGCATGTGTCATGTAGTTCTCATGCCATGGTTTTCAGCTCCATCAGGTCATTTAAGGTCTTCTCTATGCTGTTTATTCTAGTTAGCCATTCGTCTAATCTTTTTTCAAGGTTTTTAGCTTCTTTGCGATGGGTTCAAACATCCTCCTTTAGCTTGGAGAAGTTCGTTATCACCGATTGTCTGGAGCCTTCTTCTCTCAACTCGTCAAAGTCATTCTCCATCCAGCTTTGTTCCGTTGCTGGCAAGGAGCTGCATTCCTTTGGAGAAGAAGAGGCACTCTGATTTTTAGAATTTTCAGCTTTCTGTTCTGATTTCTCCCCATCTTTGTGGTTTTATCTACCTTTGGTCTTTGATGATGGTGACGTACAGATGGGGTTTTGGCGTGGATGTCCTCCTTTCTGTTTGTTAGTTTTCCTTCTAACAGTCAGGACCCTCAGCTGCAGGTCTGTTGGAGTTTGCTGGATGTCCACTCCAGACCCTGTTTTCCTGGGTATCACCAGCAGAGGCTGCAGAACAGCAAATATTGCAGAATGGCAAATGTTGCTGCTTGATCGTTCCTCTGGAAGCTTCGTCTCAGAGGGGCACCCAGCTGTATGATGTGTCAGTCGGCCCCTACTGGGAGGTGTCTCCCAGTTAGCCTACTTGGGGGTCAGGTACCCACTTGAGGAGGCAGTCTGTCCGTTCTCAGATCTCAAACTCCATGCTGGGAGAACCACTACTCTCTTCAAAGCTGTCAGACAGGGACTTTTAAGTCTGCTGAAGTCTCTGCTGCCTTTTGTTCAGCTATGTCCTGCCCCCAGATGTGGAGTCTACAGAGGCAGGCAGGCCTACTCGAGCTGTGGCAGGCTACACCCAGTTCGAGCTTCCTGGCCACTTTGTTTACCTATTCAAGCCTCAGCAATGGCAGATGCCACCCCCTCCCACCCCAGCCTTGCTGCTGCCTTGCAGTTCGATTTCAGACTGCTGTGCTAGCAGTGAGTGAGGCTCCATGGGCATGGTACCTAAATACAGTATTAGGGTAGGAGTGTCCTGATTTTCCAGGTACTGTCTGTCACGGCTTCCCTTGGCTAGGAAAGGGAATTCCCCGACCTCTTGTGCTTCCTGGGTGAGGTGATGCCCCACCCTGCTTCGGCTCACACTCCATGGGCTGCACCCACTGTCCAACAAACCCCATTGAGATTAACCCCGTACCTTAGTTGGAAATGTAGAAATCACCCATCTTCTGCGTCACTCACACTGGGAGCTATAGACTGGAGCTGTTCCTATTCGGCCATCTTGGACACAATTTTTCAAATTTTTTTTGTAGAGATGGAGGTCTTGCTATGTTGCTCGGGCTTGTCTCTAACTCCTGGCCTCAAGCAATCCTCCTACCTTGGCCTCCCAAAGTGTTGGGATTACAGGCATGAGCCATGGCTCTGGCAGAGACCTCTTTTATTTTATTTATTTTATTATTTTTCTATTCTATTATTTTGTGGAGACAGGGTCTTGCTCTGTCACCCAAGTTGGAGTGCAGTGGTGCGATCTCAGCTCACTGCAGCCTCTGCCTCCCAAACTCAAGGGATTCTCATATCTCAGGCTCCCTAGTAGCTGAGACTACAGGCACGCACCATCATGCCTGGCTAATTTTGTTGTTTTTTGGTAGAGATGGGGTTTTGTCATGTTGCCCAGGCTGGGCTCGAACTCCTGAGCTCAGGCAGTCTGCTGGCCTAAGTCTCCCAAAGTGCTGGGATTACAGGTGTTAGCCATGGCCCCTGGCAGAGAGCCATTTTAGAAGCATCCACCACACCTGGGCTCTGGCACGGCTGTGTTTGACTAAAGTGTATATATTAATATCTGGCAAAGCTGGAACCAAGAATGTGAGGCAGAGAGTTGGGGGTGCATTAGCCAGTGCCACAAGCTCTTTTGGCAGATAGCTGAGTTTGCACAGGCTGCCATAAAAAATGCCACAGGCTGGAGGGCTTAGATAGCAGAGAGAGACAGGCAGCGAGCCTCTCAGACCATGACAAGGACACAGGAGACATTCTTCGGGGTGCGCGAGGGGAAACAAAAGCCTGAAAGGACAGTGAGCTCTGGCAATATTGATTGTTCTTCTGGGGCTCCTGGCCGCAAGTCCCCGTGCCTGCCCTGGATTAAAGCCCTGTATTGCTGCAATCCTGGCCTCCAATGAAGAGACTTCCAACAATGAAAAACCACTAATGAGGCAATCCTGATGGAAGGCATGGTCCCCACCCTCACATCTCTGCCCCTCCTGCATCTCTGCTTTGAAATCTCATCCAGCAGCGGGACCACTGGGCCTTGACTGGCTGGAAGCCCTCTCCCCTGTGTGCAGGGGGCTCACAACCCAGAGTGGAAGCGCTCCCTGGATTGGACTGGCCCTTCCCCGACCGACCTCCTGCTCTTGGGCTTGTTGCTGCGAAACTGAGTTCTTGGCGGGGGTTCATCTGTCCCACCATGGGAACCTCACTGGCTGGGGCCGCCTTGCCAAGTTGCTCAAGCGTTTACCACACGCAGGCAAGCTGGCCGGGAGCAGCAGGGGGGCTCCCTTCTCTACAGAAAGAGCAGGAGGAGGAGCTGCTGTCTTTCTGTGGTGCCCGGTCCTGGTGGCGGGCCAAGGTGACACCTCAGGGTCCCTTTCCTGCACCCACCCACCCAGCCTTGCTGGAAGCTTCCTGGGTGTTAGGTTGAGTGGCAGGAAAGCAGAGTCCTGCAGGAAGGCTCTGCTCTGAGCTGCTAAAGAGTAACAGAGGGTGTCTCCCCAGAGCATCTCTGCAGAGCCAGCCACTGAAACAGGGTGTGCCCTGACTCAGCTTTCCAGGCTAGCTGCCCTCTCACTGCCTGCGGGAACTGGAGCAGGATGGGGCAGAAAGCGAACAGTGTGGGAGAGCCCTTGTGGGGCTCGGCATCCCTGCTGACCCCTTCCCTCCTTACCTTCTTGGCCAATATTGACCAGCAGGACACTGAGGCATGGCTCATGACAAGGGCCTGATTGCAAACCTCTGGGAACTCATATGTGAAACCACGGAATGGGGGGGGTCCATCCTTTCTGCCCACCTGGCCCATAGGGCAGGAGGCTTTTGGGTCATGAGACCCACTGAGGAAGCTGTCCCAAAGTAGTTTTCCTGGCAGAGGACCAGGGAAGGTTATAGACTTTCTGAAAGAGTCTCCACTTATTTTCAGGTGTTTCAGGGGGAAAATGAAAATATGAACCAGGTGTGCTGGGTCATGCCTGTAATCCCAGAGCTTTGAGAGGCCGAGGCAGGAGGCTGGCTTGAGCCCAGGACTTCGAGACCAGTCTGGGTAATAGAGCGAGACTCTGTCTGTCTCTATAAAAAAAATTAAATTAAATTAAATTAAAAATTAGCTGGGTGTGGTGGCATGTGTCTGTAGTTGGATCTTTTGGGCCCAGGAATTTGAGGCATTTGTGAGCTAGGGTTGTGCCACTGTACTCCAGCCTGGGCGACAGAACGAGACACCATCTCTCCAAAGAAAAAAAGTTTTTTTTAATGTATGAAGCACATTACTTTCAGGATTATATTTAATCCTTTAAGGACTCTATGAAATACGTACTATTATTCTTCTCATTTTAGAAATGAGGAAACTGAGGCATGGAGATGTTGAGGAAGATTCTCAAGGCCACATTGTAAGTGCAGAGTTGGGACTCGAGCCCACGACCGTCTGCATGGTCAGCACTCATCTCCCCTGTCCTGCTTATCCTTGGTCATGTGCCCTGAAGAGTCCCAGGTCCTTCTTGTCTCTGTTGCACTCCACCCCATGCAGTGTAGAGGAATGATTTCTTGGTGGGAAAGAGGCAGAGGTCCCACTTCCTTGTTCTGCTGGTGGCTGATTGAGTTACAAATCATTGCAGTAACACTGTGGAGTAAATTGGGGTCTCTCGAAATCCAGGGCAGTCCTTTGGCTCGGGTCCAGCCTCTCTTTAACCTACCTCTCTTCTCCCTGGCGTAGCTCTTGGAACAGTTCAGTAAGGGCTTTGGGTTTCAGAAGCTGCAGATCCCAAGGTACAGCCTCTAAAAGAAAAGTTTTTCTTTGCTGCAAAACACACGCCCCACCCATCCTTTTATGTTCCTTGCTAGTTCTGTCATCTTGAGCAAGTGACTTCATCTTTCTTAACCTCAGCTTCCTCATCTGTAAAATGGGAATAGCAGTACTCAATTCTCAGGGCTGACATGAGGGTTAAATGAGATGATGTGTCACTTTCATTCTTCTTTCATCTTTGCTCCAGATCAAGCCTAACTGTCATCCTCATTCTCCATACATAGTCCTCCTTTTGGGGAGGAAGGAGGATTAGGGCTAGGGGACTTTAGCTGTCACCCCAGAACTTTAACCCAGGCCAACTGGACCATATATTGTATAGCCAGCACCCCATACAGAAGTTTAGATATCTTCCTTGTTTGCTGTCATGCATGACTTCTGTCCCCAGCCTGACTTCTGTCCCCTGCTTTCTTTCCGGTAACAGAATTGAGATTTTTCTTTAGGGCGCCATTGGCCCTTGAAGTTCAGATGGACCAGACTTTGTCTCGTTTTCAAGACAGGGCATGTGATCAGACTTGCCCAATCAGAACATGACAGTCTGTAATCAGGTGATTGGCTCAGGAATGGTCATGTGATTCAGGCTGGGCCAATGAGAGCCTTGGCTGGGACTTTTGCAGGATTGATCCAGTCCTCTTTCCTCTGAGATTGCTGACTTGGTAGAATGTAAGCTCGAAGAGAAAGGTCAAAATCATGGGGATCACTTGGCTAGAAACTGAAGCAACCGACCCATGTGGCTTGCTTCTTTCTCTCAAGAGGGACTCAGATGAAGATAAAGAGGGAAACATGGATAGGTTTGACAATCATGACTGTAGACCCACATTCTACAAGATTCTCTATAGAAAGGAGTCCATAGCCCAATGAATCTGGAAAACCCCGAATGCCCTACTCTCCTCTTGGAGTGTCAGAGTACATATTGGCATATTGAAGGTTCTCGGAAGGCCTGAACAAAAGAAACGTCTATTTTTTTTTTGAGACGGAGTTTCGCTCTTGTTGCCCAGGCTGGTGTGCAATGGCGTGATCTCGGCTCACCGCAACCTCTGCCTCCTGGATTCAAGCCATTCTCCTGCCTCAGCCTCCCGAGTAGCTGGGATTACAGGCATGTACCACCACACCCGGCTAATTTTTTTATTTTTTATTTTTTATTTTTAGTAGAGAAGAGGCTTCTTCATGTTGGTCAGGCTAGTTTCAAACTCCTGACCTCAAGTGATCCTCCTGCCTCAGCCTCCCAAAGTGCTGGGATTACAGGCGTGAGCCACTGCGCCCAGCCAAGAAACCTGTTTATCTTGCTTTATCACATTTCCTAAACTTTTTGGACCATGAAACCCTTATTTCAGTCATTCAACAAATATTTATTAGAGCCTACTATGTGCCAGGATACAAAGCTGAAAAAGATAGGCAAAGTTCTGGCCCTCAGGAACTGACATGCTCCCGTCACTCTTATAAAACACCCTTACATTAGTGGATAGGAGGGGAAACTGTTTTAGGCCAAGTTTAAAGGGCTGAACCTGAACCTGGCCCCTAAGGATGCACATAGCCAAGGCTTCTTCAGGCCTTCATTACCCTGCGTGTGCCTTCTTGGTGCAGTGTGGGATTTCCCAGGAACATTGCCGATCCCACTTGACCAAGCCATACAGCCAAAAAGGGCCCAGAACTGCCCTGCACGGGTTACTTCTGCCAGTCTGGACTTGTGCCTGGAGTGCTGTGATTGGCCCAGGCCAGCTGGGTAGCTCTGAAATGTGCTAGTGACACAGTAGCACCGGAAGTAGTGATGGGATGGGGGGTGCAGGTAAGATTGGGTGGGTATCGCTTAGTACTTACAAGATTCAAGTTCTGGTCCTCACTACTCAGCCTTACCTGAACCAAGGACTTCCCAGAAAACAGTCACCTTAAAACTTTTGGTGAATTGCAGGGCATATAAATAAATAGAAATATTAACTTTCAATGGACTTTGACTCATTTTCTCCCGTACAAGAAGACATTGAAACACATATGCATCCTTGGTTGCTGCAGAACATTTTCACTGGTCCAGGCCAGTGACTATCTGCAAGTTTACCTTAATAGTGTCAGACCTCAACTTGCTCTTTCCTTTAAATGGGCATATCGACATGGCTCCCGGAAGAGCTGAGAGTCACTCAGAGAAAATAGCAGCCAGCCAGTCCCTGAGGCCCCATCTGTCCCCCATGCATTAGCCATCTCTTCGCAGGTTGTAGTGGGTGTGCACTGCATGGGCTAGAAGGGAGGGGCCACAGGTGATGGGTGACTGAGCCACTAAGGGATTGGCTTTTGGGGGCCTGCCTTTCTCTGCAGTATATATATATATATATTTTTTTTTTGGCAGAGTCTTACTGTGTTGCCCAGGCTGGAATGTAATGGCGTGATCTTGGCTCACTGCAACCTCTGCCTCCTGGGTTCAAGCGATTCTCCTGCCTCAGCCTCCTGAGTAGCTGGGATTACAGGCACGTGCCACCATGCCCGGCTAAATTTTGTATTTTTAGTAGAGACAGGGTTTCGCCATGTTGGCCAGGCTGGTCTGCAACTCCTGACCTCAGGTGATCTGCCTGCCTTGGCCTCCCAAATTGCTGTGATTACAGACGTGAGCCACGGTGCCTGGCCCCCTGCAGCGTCTTGACTGGGCCATCTTTGCAGCCAAGTTTTTAGGTGGCTTCTTTCTTCTTTTTTTGCTTTCTCATTTTTGACCTTTGAATGAACTGTCTTGTGTTTTTTTTATTTCTTCCTGCAAAATAATTCCCTAAAGAGACTTTCTATTTTCTGACACTTACAGGACAGCAGCAGCCGCCTCCCCACCCCCATCTACTTGGCCTCCTCAAGCACAGAGAGACAGGAACGATGGTGGGGGCTGGGGTGAGGGAAGCAGCAGAGAGGCAAGGGGCTCCCAGAAGATGACAGAGTCAGGGAAGAGGCATTCCTGGGATGCACGTCTCCCCTCATTTCCTTCCAGATCTTTCCATGGACCCTAAGTCAGTCTAACCAGATCTTTTGGGGACTTTCAAAGAATCCAAGATTTTGGGAGGCACCTTAGAGATCAAGTACTGTGGTTGGCAGTTCCTACAATGGCTCCCAGCCATCCCCACTCCTGATATTCACAACTGCGTGTAAATCTCTCTCCTTGAGTATGAACTTGGCCTAGTGACTTAACTTCTAATGAATAGAATACGCACAAGTGATGGGATGTCACTTCCAAGACGAAGTTACCAAAGACTGGGACTTCTGTCTTTCAGGCACTCTCTTGCTCTCTCTCCTCTGCTCACGGCAAGGAAGCCGGCTGTCATATTGGAAACTGCCCTGTGGAGAAGTCCATGTCTATAGTGTGGTCTCTGGCCAATAGACCAGCCAGACCAAGGGTGTGGTATTCCCAATAGACCAGCCAGGGAGGAAACTGAATCCTGTATATAGCCACCTGGGATGTAGAGCTCTCCCCAGTTAAGCCCTGAGATGGCTGCAGCCTTAGATGGCACCTTGACCACAGCCTGTGAAAACCCATCTAAGCCATGACCAGTTTCCTGATCCACAGAATCTGTGAGATCAGTGTGGCTGTCTCAAGCCGCTATGTTCTGGGGTAACTTGTTACAGAGCAGTAGATAGATACAAGTACAAACCCTCCATTTTCACAGAAAACAACCAAGGCCAGAGAGGGTAAGTAAGCTGCCTAAGGTCACACAGCAATTGAGGAGCACAGCAGGAACTATAATACAGGTGTCTTGTTCCCTAGTGCTGAGCTCTGTCCATTACACTTGGGGATATAGAGGCAACATGTCACTACCACTGTCATCCACATCAGGACTTTCACCATAAATGCTAAGCCTCGATTCCTTCAACTATAAAATGGGATGAATAGTAACTAAGTGGAAGAATTGTAAACACCAAATATAAAAGAGCTGTTGTCTGACACACAGAAGGGGCGTAGTATATAGAAGTCTTTCTAGAAAGAAGCCTCACCCAATACCATCTGTCTAGAATCTCTTAGGAAACCGAAGGAGCTGGTCAAAGTGGGAGAATCCTAAAAGCATACACATTTTATCTTAACTAAAAACATAAAGGGGTGCCCACGTGGATGCAGGGCAAGAGCTTTTCTTGGCATTTAGGCTTGTTTATTGGCGTCCTCTTCCTCTTTCTTGCATAAAGCATTCCCATGGTGCAGTGTTTCCATTTCTTTAAAGTGCAAGGAGAATTTACAGATACTTAAAAGGAATCTGAGGGCAGGATCCTGGGTTTTTATCAACCCTACCCCCATCCTTTTTTTAAAGTCTTTCCAAAACATTCAATTGAGCATTCATAGAAACATTAACTTTCTTTCATTTCATCCTTGCATTTCCGATTTTCTTAATACCGCGTTCAAGTTCACAATTACCAAGTATAATGGATATAAACAGGTGTGGTAACCACCCCAGTGCCTCCTGGTAAGGCTGTAACTCAACGATGGGGCAGAAGTTCACAGGCGAGTTAGTCACAGCTGTTCACCTCCAGAGTTCCACCCATGTCACTCGATGTTTTGCAGGAGCAGAGAGAACCCTGGCTCATCCCATGGACTGGGCGAATGGAGCTCTTTTAAGGAGAATCTAATGTGTTGGTTACTTCGTAGCAAGGCAGTGCTGGAACAATTATCTCCATTTCCCAGCTGAGAAACTGAGGGCCATGCCCCTGTTCACACAGTTCTGTGATCACAGAATTAGCCCTATATAGTTTTAATCTTTATAAAATATGATTAGAATACTCCAGTGCAATCTTTGGGAACTTGTTTTCCACTTATTATTATATTGTTAAGATCACCCACATTGCTGCGTGTTGCCGTGGTTCACTTAGTTTGACCACTGTATAATATCCCACTCTTAATTTACCATGTTGATTCATCCATTGATGAGCATTTCAGTTGTTTGTGGGTTTTTGCTCTCATGACCAGAGCTGCTATAAAACCGCTGATCCATGGGCCCTGTCCTACAGTTTCAAGAGC
The DNA here is from genome assembly GCF_028885625.2 of Pongo pygmaeus. Classification (NCBI taxonomy): domain Eukaryota; kingdom Metazoa; phylum Chordata; class Mammalia; order Primates; family Hominidae; genus Pongo; species Pongo pygmaeus. The sequence continues at coordinate 22,795,144 of NC_072382.2, read as the reverse complement.
TTAGCTTGGGGATATATCCAGTATTCAAATATTCTAGGTCATAGGTTTAAATATTCAACTTAGGAGATAATGCCAAACTCTTTTAGAGCAGTTCTACCAATTTACAAGTCTATTGGCAGTACGAGAGAGTCTATGTCCTCTCCCCTATTTGGTATGGTCAGACTTCTGGATGCTTGCCAATGGAAAGGTCTAAGTGGGCTTCGTTTCTCCCAATTCTTTGAGTACACCGGTGTCTTTTCTCCCTCAGGACCTTGGGCAAAGCTGTCTCCCAGAGGGGATGCTGCTTCCTTGCAGCTCCCCACTCGGCCATCTCCTTCTGCTCTCGGATCCCAGGGAAGCCTTCCTCCACCACCCTCTCCCCATATTCTGTCTAGTGCTTTGTGTTTTCTCTCTGGCCACAGTGTCAGCTCCGTGAGGGCTCTGACCACGTCACTCTTGCCCATCCCCATTCCCAAGCTGGGCACGATTCTTGGGACCCATTAGATGTTCAACATGTGTCTGTTAAATGAATGAATGAGTTGTTAGGGCTTGTCCGTACAGGATGCTTCTTATTGGGAATCACCCTGGCCCCACAGCCAGTAAAAGTAAAAGCTTCATCTGGTTTCCAAAACCCCAGCCTCCTGTTTTCACCAGCAATAATTCGCTGCAAACCCTGCCAGTGAAATGCACACCATTTGGGATGCATAAAGCAAAATGGAATCATGTGCAAGATCTTTGGGGTGGGCTGCGCTGTTTGTCCCAAGTCTGGGAGGCCACAAAGGCATGAGACAAGGCTGGAGGAAGAGCCGGTGAGAGACAGGAGGTGAGCAGGAAGAGCAGTTATCTCCTTGCCTGCCTCCTCTCTCTCCATTTGAGAAACATGGGGAATAGGATAATCAGGGGGTAGCATGTATGCCCTGCAGGTGGTCCAGGGATCCCTCCTTTCCAGTGGATGTGTTGCTGATGATGGGTTGTCTCTTGGGCAGCCCTGCTGATGGTGTGAGTTTGGCCACTGGCTTCTCATGACTAGGGGACTAGAGGGGTTTCTGGGAGAATTTGCGGGGCTCCATCAGGGCTGTTTGCTGACCTTTTACAAAAAAAAATCCTTACTATTGTACTGTTTTCTCTGATTGTTAATTTTCTATACGTGCAATGTAGAAAAACTGGAAAAGCTAAAGAAAGTGATAAAATCAGTAAGCCTCTTCCCATCACCCAGATTCTTCTGCTTCCATGCCACGGTATTTCCCTCTGATTTTTCCTCCTCGCTTGTTCATTTAGGAGAGGCTGGAGAATACAGAGGTTAAGAATATGGGCTTTATAGCCTGACAACTGTGAGTTCAAATCCTGAGTCTGCCTCTTGCTAGCTGCCTGACCTAATGTGAGTTTAAGTCCTCTGTTTTCCAGTCTGCAAAATGGGGCATTAGCCCATAAGTAGTGCCTGCCTCTTAGAATGGTCTTGAGAATGTCATGAGTTTATGCACATAAAGCGTTCAGCACTGAATAAATGTCAGCTACTGCAATGGCCGATTCATTAAATCATTCAACAAACACTTATGGAGTACTTACTGTGTGCCAAGCAGTGGTTAAGGAGCTGGGTATGTAAAGGTGAACAAAACAAGCATGTTACCTCCCATGGGGAGTTTACAGCCTTTTGGGGTGAGGGTAGGGGTGAGGCAAACACTATCCAAATACTATGCTAATGAATTTATAATCATGAGCTGTGTTTTGTTATGAACGAAAAGAACAGGGCACTCTGAGAAAGCTGCAGTTCGGCACAGAAGATGGACGGCTGGGCACGAATGAGGTTTGGGTATGTTCAAGGTGCTGACAGCTGGCTTTCAGGGCTGGATGGAGCTGAGTAAGGAGACCAGCAGTGCGAGGTGGGGCTGGAGGGCTGATCCAGCAGTGAATGCAGGGCCTTGTAGTTTCCTTGAGGATTTTAAAAAATACAATTCACATGCAAACTGAATATTTATTATAGGAAAATGTGTCTCAAATGCGATCACACATGTCCATCCCCTGGGCCCTGCTGTTCTTTCACTTAGCATTGGAACATAGCTTCTCTGAAAAAGGCTTGTAGACATCACTGTAAACGGCCTCACCTCACAGTGCTCCATTGGATGGATGAATGTAACATCCTTTACCCCGCCCTCCCTCCTTCGCTGGAGGTTTGGCTTGTTTGCCCCATTTGGGGGGCAGCCAGTGGCTGCTTTTTGTGCTCCTGACAGCTTTTCACAAGGACAGGGCCCCTGGACCATCCCACCACAGCACAGGGGTCCCCACTCTACTGGGGAAGGTGGGGGTGCCAAGCTATCTCCCTGTCCTGCAGGCTTGACCCAGGCTGAGCTCTGATGTCATGGAAAGTTAGCTGGCAGCTGCTGGCTCTCACCGAAGCTGGCTGAACCAGGCTGGCATCTGTCCCTTGACCACAGCTTGTAGCCTCAACCCTCCTCTAGGACATCAAGGCCTCGGTCAGGGCCTTCTGGGGCCTCATTGCTCCATCCTCTGCCTTCTGATTTCATCTCTGTGTTTTGTCTCCACAGTGCCCTTGCCCCATCTCCCAGTCCTAGCCCCCGCAGGATGGGTTCCTCATGGGAACAGGGGTCTCTGGTCTGTTACTAATTATTTCCAAAAACAGCTTGTGACCAGGCAGGTCAGGGACAGACAGCAGCTCCTTTCTCTCTGCCCTGTGGCTCTCCTGCAGAAAGCACATTGCAGAAGTAGGAATGAGGGAGCAGAGCAGGGGGCTGATGAGAGGGTTTCCCTGCAGATACAGACCTTTACGGGAAGGCCCTGGAAGAAGTGATTGACATGGGACTTGGTGTGGGCCTCATGATGGGGAAGTCCCTCACCAGAAGAAGCTTACAGGGCCTCACCTTCCTGTTCTCTTTCTATTCCTAGGTCCATCCTGGGAATTTGGGAACTAGAACGGCCCTATGGGCCTGATACAAAGTAGCGGGTTGATAAATGTTTGAGTGAATGAATGAATGAATGAATGAAAAGACCCTTGGGCTCAGGATCGCGGAACAGCAGAGTGGGAGGGGCATGTGGAGACGATCAGTTCGATGTTCTTAACCTCTCTTGGGCAGGCACTTTTAGGAGAATCTGATAAAGGTTTAGTCATTTTCTCCAGAAACTCACTCTTACCAACACACACTCAAAGCTTTTGCTGTGATTTGGAGGGATCTCAAACCCCTGGAGTCTTTCCACAGACTCCTGATTGTTTAATGCTCTTATTTTATAGATGAAGAAATGGACACCAAGAGAGCTCCAGGGACCTGCCCACATTCCCAGGAAGAGGTAGCCAGGCCCTTCTCATCCTCCTCCCTCCAGAGCTCCGGGCTCTGCACAGCTGTATCCCAGGTCTGCCATTCACCAGCTGTGAGATCTTGTCAAGATATCTGAGCTCTCTGAACACCCATTTTCTCATCTATAATCGGGCACAAACAATCCTCATGCCCTGGGTCTTCTTTTGTACTGAGCAAGTGTGACTGTCGAGTCCCCCACCTGATGGCGCCTGCCACTTCCTCACATCTATCCCTTCCCCACAGCATAGGTAGACGCTAGAGGGAGGCATGCATTCCATGTGACACTGTGTCTGTGCCCTTGGTGCTGAGCACCTCCATGACACCAGAAAAGTTTCCCCAGTTGGGCTTTGTGTAATTTTGGGCTTATATCTTCTGATTTGTTAGGTTGAATGAGTACTAGTTCAAAACTCCCTTCTGGGTTTAGCACTGATGAAGTTATTTCTTTTCCAAAATGACATTCTTTGACCATGTGGAGGAGTCATTTCTCCAGATCAGCTGGCTGAAGAGATGGCAGAGAGGCAGTAATTTGAACATTTCTTTAGTTGGGAATGGGAAGGAGTGGGCAGAGGGAATGTGGCCAAAGGTCTGCCTTAGTCACAACAAGTAATCTGGTGACCTGATTTTGAACTGCAACTCAAAGGAGGTAAGTGAAGAAGAGTGCAGCCACAGTGAGGTGGCCGGGAAAAGTTGTGGAGCTTCCTGGGAGACTGCTAAGTGTAAGATAAATGTCTAGAACTTGGGACTTCATACCTCTCAAAGCCTTGGCTCTTGCCCTCTGATAAAGAATATTTTCTGTTCTGACTGCAAGCTTCACAAGGGCAGAAATTGTGCTTGATTTGCCCCTTAGACCCATGCACAGCCCGGCACATAGTAGGTGCTCAAGAAATATTTGTTGAATAAAAGAATTGGCTGGACTGCAGCAGCACAGACCTTACTGCCCCCAGCTTTGGCCTGAGAGGACAGTAGCAGCCCCAAATACTCGGGGTACCCATGGGTCTTCATGTGGACATGACCCCGCTCCCAAACCCCTTTGTGACACCCATAGGCACTCGGCTTGTTGGAGACATCCGCTGGCCACCGGATGCTTTCCCATGCATAAGGTCCCACAGAGGCCACCAGGGAGTTGGGTATTGTCCTGCCCAGAAAGCTTCCACTTGGGTCATTAATAACAGTGCATTTTATAAAAGGAAAGCCAGCTTCAAAGAGCTGTGGGTTTTGGGGAAGAGCCTTGGGTGGAAGTCATTATTTTTGCTGCCCCATCTCACTGCCCATTCTCTGTCTCCTCTGTCTTCCATTCAGCCCATGTTTGATCTCCTGCCTGTGCTTTCTTCTGTTGGCTCAGGGTCCGGGGGAATGGACTGTTGTGTCCATGGTGGGGAGGATGGGGAAAACTTTTGAACTGGACTTTGGTCCGTGAGAGGCGACAGACACAGGAGGGCGGGGTGGGGGAGATCTGAGGTGTCTGGGGGTGTGAGTTGAAGGCAGAGGGTGGTGATGACTCACTGGAAACTTCTCTGCCAGGTCAGATGAAGAAGGGGGCTCTGGTCTGCAAAAATCCTGCCTTGGAAAAGACCAGAATCTTTTTTGCTCCACTATTGCTAACATATGTAAAATCATAATCACAATGATAATAATAGCTCATACTTACCGAGTGCTTTCTCTGCACCACGGTCTGTGCTGGGCAAGGGTATGTTTCACTTCATCTTCCCAATAGTGATTCCCTTTTTACAGATGAGGAAATAGAGGTTCTACTACACTGTCACTTCTCCAAGTCACACGGCTGACACCACTCCACTGTGTGACCTGGGTCATCATGGGCCACCTCTCTGAATTCTGTTCCCTCATCTGTAAAATGGAAAGGTTGAACTCACTATATCTAGTTTTTGGTGTGAGGCACATGAGCCTTGATGTAGGTTTTCTCTGATTATGGCAGGGAGGACCTGGTAGATGGACTCAGCATCATTGTCTGGCAGCACAGCCCTTGGGCTTCAGAGAAAATACATGGAAGGGAGTTCTTCAGGAGGTGCCTCTCCACTGCAGGTGAGAACAGAGGATGATAGCACAGCGGCTTGAGGGTGAGTTATAGTCCTTACTCATCATCAGTTGAATGTGGCTATTGGGGAAGAGTGTGCCTGCAAAGGCAGTGGAGTTCAGCCTCCCAAAGGAAGACGGAGCTCATGTGCAAGCCAGGTGCTGTGGACCCAGGCTTGGGAGAGAGCAAAGGAGGGAGACAGAGACAAATGAGAGAGCACTGGAGAGACAGAAGGAGAAGGATGGATATAGGTTGCCATACAGAGAGGTAGTGAGGTAGGCAAGGAGGGAGAAATGTAAACAGAGCCAGAGAGAGAGAGAAAGAGAAATGAAACAACAGAAAATCAGGCCAAGAGACAAAAGTAGCCAGAGAAAGGCAAGCAAAGAGACACTGAGACACTGAGAGACAGTGATCAATCAACTTAGAGAAAAGGAGAGAGAGAGATGAGGGACAGGCAGAGGCAAGATAAAAGAGGAAAGGAGAGGAAGAGCCAGAGGGATGGAGACAAAGAGGAAGGGAGCGGAGGCTGCCCAGGGAGCCTCTCTCTGAGATTGGGCTGTGTTCTTCTGTAACTGCAGCTCTGACTGCCCAAAGAGAGTAGCCGAGAAGCTAAGCCCAGCTGCCCTGGAGCGGGGCCTGGAAGTCCATCCATAAATGTGAGGCCTCTGAAGGTGTTGGTTGGATGGGGAGAGAGAAACCTGTAGTTCTTTTGGTAAAACCAAAATTATGATTGTCCAGCTCACTTTCAGGAATGAGCAAGATCTCCCAGGGAAGTCATCTTGCTCTTTCTGTGTTTTATGGGAGCTGGAACATTGTGGCTGTTAAGCAAACACACACTCTCTCAAGTTCAATCATAGAGGAAGGCTGGATGGCTGGATGGGAGCTATTAAACAGAGTGGCTCTCACAGCTGGAAAAATACATCATGGACCAAAGCATCACCCAACCACATAAGTTGGGCCCCCAGTTCAAGATGGTAGAGAAAGCCCTTCTGCTCCTTTATAAAGGGGAGCCCCAAGATGGCCATGGAGCTCACTCAGGTCTCCACTTAAAATCTCAAGATCACCGATGGTCAGAACCAGACAAACTTTTGGAAATGAATAATAAGAGCAGCTGTCCTTTATGGAGCATTGATTAGTGGCCAGCCCTATCTAGTACTTTATAAATATTTGATTTAATCCTCAAAATGATCCTATGAGGTAGGTCCTATTATTTAACCTACTTATTTACTACTACCTAACCTGTAGCCCCATTTTGTAGATGGAAAAATTGAGCCCTCCTGACTTGCCCAGGATCACAGCTAGGAAACAGCAAAGACTTGAATCCCAGGCCTCTGACTTTTCCAGTCATTGTTGTTCAGGTGATCATGGTGGATACCGCAGGTGCTTCCAACAGGGAAGGCCCCAGCTGTGGTCACAGTTGTCCCTGTGGGTTGGAGGTAAGGGACAAGGGGTCATCTGGAGGGATGCTGTCTTCTTTCTATACTATATTCTGAGAATGCAGCTGTGCCCTTCTTTCCAGTTACCCTCTTCTACTGTAGGTCACCTGTACCCCAAGAAGCTTCTTTGGGAAAGAGAAGGTGAAATAGGCAGGTGTTGCCTTGGAGGTTGAGAACTGGTGTCAGGAGTGGGACAGCTATTGATTTGTTTGCCTATAATCTCTTTATTTTCCCTTTTACTGGTGACATGCTTTCCCTTTCCCCTGAAGGACATCACCCTCTTTATTCCCTGTGATTCTGGCAGAGATATCTATCCCAGAGCCTTCCCCTGTCCTTGTACCGTGGCTCACATATGACGTTGTGTCTCTGTTAGAATGCTTTCACTTCCAAGTAACGGAATGCACAGCTAACTTAAACAATAAAGACATGTAATTATCTCCCATAAGAACAAAATCTGGAAGCAGAAATCTCTGAAATTTGGTGAAATAGCTGAATAATATCATCAAAGACTCAGATTTTTATTATTCTACTGGTATTACTGTGTTGGATTTTTGTCTTTAGGTTTGTTGGCTTATGGTGGCAAGAGGGCTGCAGTGGCTTTTGCATCATGAATATGTTCAAAAGCAGGGATGAAAGCATTTTTTTTCTTCCTAACCTGGCTCTTACCAGAGAGAGACTTTCCCAGAGTGTACCAGCATGCTTCTCCTTACAACTCACTGGCCAGAATGGAGCCATCTGGCTACCCTCAACTATAAGCAAAGCTGGGAAAGCTGAGTTTCTGACTTTTTCAGCCTTCAAAATAGGAGATGGGTAAAGAAGAGCAGAAATGGATACTTGGTAGATAACAAAGGGTGTTTGCCTCATAAAGACACGCCAATCATGTCTACAAGGGTTGGTCCAAAGAGTAATCATATGGTGGAAGTAGGGCCTATCAGAATTCTCTCTGGGATTTTACACAAGGATGCTCAAAAGAGATGCTCTAGGTCTTCTCAAGTCAAAGGGCTGAGCTAATATAAGCTTGGGATTCTCTGTGGCTGTGGCCCTTTCCTTTCTCCTGCTGAGTGGAGGGAACTGGTCTTCAGTAGGAGAAAAGGAGGCCATGCAAAGTAGAGCAGACCAAAGGATGAAGAGAGAGAGGTGGGGCAGGGGGAGAATGAACATATTTGAACTCCTGATTCCTCATTATGAGAACTGCTTTGGACTTCCTCAATTTAGCTTAAATGAATTCAAATTGATTTTAATTATTTACAATCAAAGTTTTCTGATTGTTTCCAGGCTCATTGATAGATTTCGACATTCTAAGGACAGGTATCTTCTTGCTCCCAGTGGGTCATGGGACAGAAATGGGCATCTTGAACCCTTCCCAGCACTTCTGATGCCTGGAAAAGGGATTTGGCCAGAGGCTTGAATCTACAGTCAACCAAATCCAAGCCTAGGAACCACAGACAGATTGCCATAGGCTAGATGAGGGCCCCAGTGCATGTCTTCTTGGGGCAGAACGGGATATCAGTTACCCCAATCTCGGTGACCAGGACAGTTTCAGAGTCCAGCCCAGTCCATGTTACAAAAGATAATAATAAAGCCAACACTTAAAGAATGTCACTAAGTGCCAGTTTACATTTATTATCTTATTTAATTCTTACAATAGCCCTCCCAGACCACTTTAGCGATGAAAGATGCCATTTTGGCAATGAATAAAGTAAGGCACAGAGAGGTTTAAGAGAAATGTGTATGCAACAGTAACATAGAAACCTTTCTTCAAGTCTTCATTATTTTAAGAACTATCTTTTTTCCCCAACACTTAAAATGCTTATGTGAATTGTGTGTGTGTATATAAGTTATACATAGCGGTACATGCATACTGTTGGCCTTCTGTATCCACAGGTTCTGCATCTGCAGATTCAACTAACAGTGGATGGAAAATATTTGGGAAAAAAGGCAAGACAAATACAATAAAAATAATACCAATAAAAAAAATACAGTGTAACAACTATTTACATAGCATTTACATTGTATTAGGTATTAAGAGTAATCTAGAGATGATTTAAAATATACAGGAGGATGTGCCTAAGGTAGATAAAAATACTATGCCATTTTATATAAAGGGCATGAACATCTCTGGATTTTGGCATCTGCAGGGATCTGGAACCAATCCCCTACAGATCCAGAATAACTGTATATGTATATTTTTCAGGCTTTATACTTGGGTAACTTCAATCAATACCTATTTTCTTAAACTAAAGTTGTTTCAATGTAAAACCTGAATTTTTTATTTTCACGGATGGTTATAGGTAAAAATCCAGTGGTATCTTGCCTCACGGTAGAAATGAGTACTGGCAGAATTGTGTACAGAGTGGAATATTATGAAGGTATGGGGATGAAAAGATATTGGGTGGGGTTACCTTTCTTAGAGATCTTTTAAAGTAGGATTGCATTGGTTTTCTATTGCTGCAGAACAAGTTAGCACAAATGTAGTGGCTCAAACCAACACACACACACACAAAACTATCTCCCAGTTTCTGTGGCTCAGTAGTCTGGGCACAGTGTAGCTAAATCCTCTGCTTAGGCTTCAATCCAGAAGTTACTAGAGCTGTAGTCTCATCAGAAGCTTGGCTGAGGAAAGACTCATTCCAAACTCACTGAGGTTATCAGCAGAATTTATCTTCTTATGGCTGTAGGACTGATGTCTCCATTTTCTTGCTGGCTGTCAGCAGTTAGCTGCTATCAGCTTCTAGAGGTCACCCCAGTTCTTTGCCATATGCATCCCCACCACAACAACATGGCACTTTATTTCTTCAAAGCCTGCAAGGGAGTCTCCTTCTCTAATCTGCTAAGATGGAGTCTTTTATAATGAAACATAATCATTGAAGTGACATCGCCTTTCCTTTGCAACATGCTATTGGTTGGAAGAAAGTCACGTCACAGGTGTGTCCTTCACTCAAGGGGAAGGAATTCTAAAAGGGCATGGCTCATGGGTGGTGGGCAGGGGTCACTTTGGGTATGTGTGCCACAGGATCATTCCTCAGATGCTTCTTGGTGGAGTTTTGGCTAAGGGTAAAAGGGTGGTTTTGACGAACTTCAAGGCATTTGTGATGGTTAATACTGAGGGTCAATTTGATTGGATTGAAGGACACATAGTATTAATCCTGGGTGTGTCTATGTGAGTGTTGTCAAAAGAGATTAACATTTGAGTCAGTGAAAGGCAGACTCACCCTTAATCTGATGGGCACAATCTAATCAGTTTCCAGCAAATATAAAGCAGGCAGAAAAACACGAAAAGGAGAGATGGCCTAGCATCCCAGCCTACATGTTTCTCCCATGCTGGATGCTTCCTGTCCTTGAACATCAGACTCCAAGTTCTTCACTTTGGGGACTCAAACTGTCTCCTTGCTCCTCAGCTTGCAGACAGCCTATTGTGGGACCTTAAGATCATGTAAGTTAATACTTAATAATACTTAATAAACTCTCCTTTATATGTATATATGTATATATACACACACATATATACATATAGTCTAAGTTAATACTTAATAAACTCCCATTTATATATGCAAGCATATATATGCATTGCTCATGCATTTCTTTACCACTGAAGTTGTTTTACCTTGTAACATGATGATTGGGTCTATATATATGCAAGCATATTATATATATATGGGAGTTTATTAAGTATTTTGTATATATATATACACACACACATATATATACATATGGAAGTTTATTAAGTATATATATATATGTCCTATTAGTTCTGTCCCTCTAAGAGAACCCTGACAAATACAGATTTTGGTACCAGGAGTGGTTCTAGAGGAACAGAATATTAAGGATGGAGTTCTTTTGTTGGTTTTGGGGTTTCTGGAATTAGCTGCTTAATATGATCAGACCCAAAAATGCTAAGGACTCTACTTCTAACACTATGGAGAACACTCCTTGTCCGTGGAGTGAACTGTTTAGAGAGTGATGCAAATTAAATGCATTTGACACTCCTAATTCACCGCTCATGAGAGGCAAGGCGTTTAGTGACTCTATACATAATGCCTTTGACCACATGTGGAGAACCAAGGAACATAATGAAGCTGGTTTGTTGCTCCTAGGTTCAGTGGACAAAGTGATGAAAGAAAATGATGAGCCCAGGGATTCTGTCTCCTGGCTTCAGAAGCAGGCACTGAGCCTCAAATCTGCTAAGATTGCACTGAGTGAGAGTCTTATCTCCTGTAGAGAAAGAGCTGAAATTGTAAAAAAACAGACAAAAGCTCTTATCATGCAAGTGGCTGAGCTGCAAGGGAAGATGCATGCACAGCCTCACCAGGTGTCTACCATTAAAGTGAGGGCATTGATTGGAAAAGAATGGGGCCCTGCAGCTTGGAATGGGGACATGTGGGAGGAACCTGATGAAGCTGGGGACACTGAGTTTGTAAACTCTGATGAATATTTTTTGCCAGAAGGAACAGCTTCCCCATCCCCAGTAGTGGCAACATCCCCTCCCCGACCCATGCTGCCATCAACCTTTTTACTTTTGTCGGAGGAGATAAACCCTGCACTGCCCAAGGCAACAGTGATGGCCTCCCCTGGGGCAGTTGCCAGGCAAGATAATGTTGATTCTCCTCAGAAGCCACCTCCAACACCTCTGTTTGCTTCTAGACCTATAACTAAACTAAAGTCCTGGCAGGCCCCTAGAGGTGAGGTTGAGAATGTGACCCATGAGGAGGTGCACTACACTCAAAAAGAACTGTTTGTGTTCTCTAATTTATATAAACAGCAATCTGGAGAACAGGCATGGGAGTGGATATTAAGGGTATGGGATAATGGTGGAAGGAACATAGAGTTGGATCAGGCTGAATTTATTGATTCGGGCCCACTAGGTAGGGACTCTGCATTTAATGTTGCAGCTTGGGAAGTTCAAAAAGGTTCTAATTGTCTATTTGCTTGATTAGCTGAACTATGGATTAAAAGATGGCCCACTGTGAGTGAGCTGGAAATGCCTGATCTCCCTTGGCTTAATGTGGAGGAGGGGATCAAAAGGCTTGGGGAGATGGGGATGGTGGAGTGGATTAGTCACTTTAGACCTACTCATCCCAGCTGGGAAGGTCCAGAAGATATAGTCTTGACCAATGCCTTGTGAAATAGATTTGTGAGGTGAGCACCTGCATCTTTGAAGAGCTGAAGAGTGCTGACTAAGATAGCACTCATGCATGTCAGTAGTCCAGCTGGCATGCCATTCAGCATTTTGGTGCTCTGGGTTGATCATAACCATGTGAATAAGGAACTACAGCTCTCTGGTTGAATTCCTTGATACTGAGCCTGGTTTGCAAACCCCTGACTGGCTGGCATTTCCTTCTCCTGCTCGGAGACCTTCTCTTGTAGTTCTAGAGATTGGCTGGGACTAAGAGAATGATGACAAATGTCTAGGCCTGGGTGGGGAGCCCTGAAACCTGGACATTCCTCATAATTGGATGTCCCAGTGGTTTTCCTGCATCTCTGGCTTTTTAACAAGGAGCTTCTCAACAAGGAGCTGCTCATCAGGTGTATTAGTCTTTTCTTGCATATATATATAGAAATATATAAAGAAATACCTGAGACTGGGTAATTTATAAGAAAAGAGGTTTCATTGGCTCATGGTTCTGCAGGCTGTGCAGGAAGCATGGCAGCATTTGCTTCTGGAGAGGCCTCAGGGAGCTTTTACTCATAGTGGGAGGCCAAGAGGAAGCAGGTGTCTTACATGGTAGGAGCAGTACCGAGAGAGTGGGAAGATGTGCCACACGTTTTAAACAATGAGATCTCATGAAAACTCACTATCACAAGGACAGTACCAAGAGAGGATGGTGCAAAACTATTCATGAGAGACCACCCCTGATCCAATCAGCTCCCACTAGGCCCCACCTCCAACACTGGGGATAACAATTTGACATGAGATTTGGGCAGGGACACAGATACAAACCATATCATCAGGCAACTGCCAAGCACGGGAGGAGGAAGGCCTAGAAGGATCGGGCAGATTCTGACTTACAGGCTGCAATTCTGCAGCATGCTCTTTCTCTGGGTCCCACCTGCTTCTGTGGCCCTGCCCTCTGGCTCTGCAGAGTGGCACAGCCCCTAATCTTAGCATTTTCCTGCATCATCCACCAGCCTGGTCTTGTCTGGTTGCTTGTTCCTGAGTCTGCTCATTCATTCATTGACTTATTCAGTGCATATTTACTAAGCTTGGAATGAGCCAGGCACAGGCTAAGTACAGGCATACAAATACTGTGAACAAAATGAAAAAGGGGACAAAGTCCATGCATCCTTGGAGCTTGGAGCAGGAGACATATGAACTAATATGAACAAATAAATGTATAAAAAATGTCAGGTAGTAAGAAGTGCAATGAAGAAAATAACACAAGATAATGGTTTCAAGAACAAGGCTGCTGCATTATAGAGGAGGCCTGGGGAGGCCTTTGGTAAAATAGCAGCTGATTACAGCCCTATGGGTCTCTGGGGCAGGCAAGCATTCTGGGCGAGAAATCCCAAGGCAGAAGTGTGCTTGGTGCATTTGAAGAAAAGCAAGAGGCACTGTGGCTGGAAAGAGAGTCATCAGGGCATCTCTGAGAAGGAGCTATTTAAGCCAAGACTCGGCAGGAAAAAAAGTCAGGTCTTCAAAGTCAAGGAAAGAAGAAGCATTTATATGAGATAAATTTGTAAAGCATGGTGCCTGGCACATAGAAAGTGCTCCATCAATGGGGACTGTGACTTCTATTGGATTCCCGATCCGGGAGGTGGTGAACAAGGAAGCCTCAAGGTCAAAGGCTGCTGATCACCACAGCTGTTACCAAGTGGTTTAGGGAAACTGCCTGAGCCTGAAAGCAGGGCAAGCCTGTGTTAATTTCTGTTATTGACTCATTGCCCTTGTTGCTATGTGGAGAGGGCTAGAATGTTTATACGCTGGGCTCCGCGGGGAAGAGGGTGGTGATTTCTGTGGCTGGTGGTTGGATGTTCCCCGATCGCCTTTATGTCTCCCTCCTTCCCTCTCAGTCCTTTTCTTCACCCAACAAAAGACCTCAGAGGCCAGGAGGAGATGGACTCACAGCGATTATATTGACACCAGGCGTGGGTAGTTTGTAGAGTGCTTTCACGTTTCATCTACCTCATCATCAGAACAGCTCTCTAAGGGAGAGGAGGGGGAAATCTATCATCCTGTCAATTTCACAGCTGAGAAGCTGAGTCCCAGAGAAGTTGTTGAGGAATTTACGAAGTTCTGGGATGTCAGGAGGGTTTACTGTCCTAGTTGAAGAGCCCAGGAAGACCTCATCTTTTTGCTCTTTGTGTGCATTGAGGGAGGACTGCATGAGTGAGGGTAGACGGCTCTGACAGGGAGACACTGGAAAGGTCAACCCAGTGGTTAACCAGGCCATGCCAAGGACATCCTGGTGCCAACCCACTTGCCTGCCAGAAAAGGAGGCCACATGTCCCCACAGTATGACAAGGACATTCCTCTCCACAGGTTATGCCAACCTCAAGACAGAGAAGAAACCAAGTGGGATTATGAGCTGACACAATGAGACACAGGCTTATAAACCTGCTCCTTGTGGTCCCCTGGAAGGCTGCGTTCATCAGAGTCTCTCTTCTCTAATGTTTTTCTCCACTAGTCCCCTGGACATCAATCAACTTGGCTCTGTCAAGCATCTCAGCCTCCTGCATGACCACTTGCCCTTCCTTATCCTCTCTCCTGCCCTTCCTAGGGGCTTCACAGGGACAGGAAGCCAATCCTCTTGCCCATTTCTTTCTTCCTTCTTGCATCCATCCATCCATTTGTCTGTCCATCCATCCATCCATCCATCCATCCATCCATCCATCCATTCATCCATCCATTCATCTATCCGTCCATCCTTAGAGTTATTACTATGTGCTAGGTGTTATGAGGAGGAATGAGGGGTGGGCTCTACCCTGCCAGACCCTGGTTTCTTGATCTCTCAGGCTGCGGGGATAGAGGGGAAAGCATGAAGAAAGGGTTGGCAGCCATTGTGATGGTGATGCTGTGAGGAGGGGCTTGGGATCTCCACTTGAGACTCAGTCTTTCCAGGAACAACTAGAATTGGAAAGGCAGGAACCTGCTTCCAATGGCCATGGGGAGATAGATGCCTAAGAACCTTCTGGATTTGATGTGATGCCATGGGCTTTTCTCATGAGTTGACAACTTTTTCTCTCATGGAGAGGAGTTGAACTTCTTATAGATGCCCCAATGCCTTACAAAAGGTAGAAGCTGATCTTTAGATATGCCTTCTATCCAGACTTTTCTCTCAACAGCTCTCCACCTCTATCCATCCTCAGAGTGGCCCTTGTGAAGCACAAATCTGGTCGTATCCCTCCCCTGCTCAACAACTGTCTATGGCTCTCCAGTGCCTTTGGAAAAAAGCCCAAGCTTCTTTGCCTTGTCCCATGGTGTCTTTTCAGTTTCACCTTCAACTGCATTCTTCCCAGAACTCAGTGTTCCAGTTTATGACCACGGGTTCTCAGGCCCCCAGGCCTTCTCTTAACTCTGTTTCATCTGTAAGTTGTATGCTGGTAAACTGACAATCCAGAAAAAATAAAGACTAAAGAATCCCTGAGTTGTAGCATATGTCAATTTCTGTGGTGTGGGCCAATTTCAATCTACTGACATGACATCATTGAATGCAAAGCTGGGTGGGAAGAAACTCAAAGGATTTGTCCTTGTGAGCCCTTCCCCTTACTCCAGCAGAGGCAGTACAGTGTCCAAGTTAAGAGTGCTGCACTCCCCGTTCCCTGCTTTCAGCGGTGTGACTTCAGGCAAGCTACTTAAACTCTCCCTGCCTCAGTCTTCCCTTCTCTAACATGGGGAGAAGGATCTCATGTTGTTCCTAGGATCATTATAAGAAGGAAATCAGAGGATGCATTACAGTGCTTAGCACTATGCCTGGCTCATGATAAGTGCTTAATAAATGTCAACCATCACCATCTGCCGGTGAAACACTTCCACATCTTGTATCCTCAGCTCAAACCACCTCCTCCCCAGAGCCTTCCGTGAATTCTTCATTGAACTAAATTACTCCCTCCTCTCCCTTAGAAAGCTTTTCTGGTGATGAAGTAGGAGATGAGAAGTGAAAGTACTTTACAAACTACCCATGCCGGGTGTCAACTAAATGCATGCATTGCTCATGCATTTCTTTACCACTGAAGTTGTTTTACCTTGTAACATGATGATTGGGTCTAAAGCCCCAAGGCTGGCCTGGGCCTGATTCTGCTGTATTCTCAGTGTTTTGTAAAGAACACAGTGGGTGCTCAAATCCATCTTTAGGGGAGATCAGTGAGTTTGTGCATGAGACACAATGTGTAAGGGACTGGGGAAGGAAAGGAGGCAGAGATATGGATGGGTGTGCAGAGGGGAGCTAGTGGCATACACTTGGATGATCCAGTGTGTGTACATAACAAGGCACATCTGGCGAGGTGCGCCTACCTAGAGAGCCAGGTGGCCCTCATCCCTCAGAGCTGAGAAGGCCACAGCCCTTCCAGCTTGGGGAATGGCCTTAGCAGCTGGCTCCCAGGGAGGGGCTCATCTGTGACAGCAAAGCCAGCAGCCTGGCTATTAGAGAGCAGCCAGCATGGGGCTGCAACCCAATGGAAAAATAAATCCCCATCATGCCAGACATGCTTGCTTCCAGACTGGGGGAGTTAATAAAGTGACTCTGAGGTGATTTGGAGCCACTGTGGAGGGGCTGCGGAGGAATTTTCGCATTTCTCGTAAAACTTTAATTAGTGTTAGTCACTTCAAGTGATTACGGCGACTTAAAATAGCCACCGGCTGGGAGCTTTAATGACACATCTGAGGCCATTTTGTTTGTTTCTATAGGGAGCTGAGTTGGGCTTGTAATAGACACACATTTGTCTCCTCGCTGGACCGTGAGCAACTGGGAGCTCCATAAAGTCAGGGACAAGTAGAGCTTGTCTGTGTGTCCCCATGATTGGCACAGAGCCTGAGACATCAGAGAGGCACCACAAGCCTAAATGGACTGCCACTCACTGGCTGAGGGGACCTGTCAGCTCCAACCCGGTCCCTGGTTTATTGCATTCTCTAGAACTTCTTCCCCAAGTGTTTACTTTTAATCTGTTTTTCCCACTAGAATATTAGTGTTCTGCTCACTGCTGTATTCCCAGTGTCCAGATGTAGTAGAAGCTGAATGGAAGGATGGATGAGATGGGACACCATCTTCCAAAAGTGCCACTGGGATTCCCAGGAGGGCACCTGTATTGCTGCCACCCCATGGATCTGCCTTCCAGATGGCCGAGACCTGCTTCCAACCAATTTAGTTTTGTTTGTTCCACAAATTCCTCTGCAGGCACAGCCATGCTTCCCTCCTCCCCCTGCCCATAACATCCTGAGAAACATCCTCTGAGAAAAGGATCCCAGAGTAGTCACTGATGCCGTAGTATGAATTTCAGGAAGTGTCTTGCCTCTCTAGGTTGTCTCTAAGTCTCCACTGTCATCATGGGAGGACAGGCTTTGCTGTCTTTGTGAATTGATCTTGGATGTCAAAAAGGGAGGAAGAGGGTTTAGTCCCAGCTCTCCCTGAGGGGGCTTTAGTATGTAATGGTGAAGATCACAGGTTTGGAGTCAGGCTGTCCGGGTTCAAATCCTGGCTCTGCTGTTTCCTAGCTTTCTCTCTCCCCTCCCTCTTTTCTTTTTTGAGACACTTGCCCATGCTGGAGTGTGGCAGCATGATCTTGGCTTACTGCAGCCTTGGCCTCCTCGGACTCAGGTGATCCTCCTGCTTCAGCCTTCTGAGTATATGGGACCACAGGTGTGTGTCACCACACCCAGCTAATTTTTTTGTCCTTTTTGTAGAGACAGGGTTTCACCATGTTGCCCAGGCTGGTCTCAAACTCCTGGGCTCAAGCGATTCACCCACCTTCGCCTCCCAAAGTGCTAGGATTACAGGTGTGAGCCACCGTGCCTGGTCCCTAGCTTTCTCTCTTTCTTTTTTCTTTTCGTTTCTTTTGTGAGACAAGGTCTTGCTCTGTTGCCCAGGCTGGAGTTCAGTACTGTGATTGAGGCTTACTGTAGCCTCGACCTCCTGGACTCAAGGGATCCTCCTGCCTCAGTCTCCTAAGTAGCTGGGGCTATAGGCACACACCACCACACTTGGCTAATTTTTAGTTTTTTGTTTGTAGAGACTGGGTCTTGCTATGTTGCCCTGGCTGGTCTTGAATTCCTGGGCTCAAGTGATCTTCCTGCCTTAGCTTCCTAAAGTGTTGGGATTACAGGTGTGAACCATTGTGCCAGGCTCTGCTTCCTAGCTTTCTAATCTCAGTTTTCTCATCTGAAAAAGGGGCACGTCGGTAGGATGTGTATTTCACTGAGGTGTTGTGAATACGTAGTGGATACTCAGTAAACGTCAACCACTGCAATTTTTGGCCGGGCATGTCCTTGGAACCTCGGGTGTGTCCCTCTCCTTCTCTGAGCCTCAGTTTCACCCCAGGAGGCACAGGCAGGCTGTGAACTCTCACTAGTCGGAGTTCATTTCCCATGCCTGCCACTTTCAACTGTGTGACCTTGGGCAAAACACTGACCTTCTCCGATCTCTGTTTCCTCATCCACACAATGGGGACTATAAATCTTGTCATTCATGACACAACACAGGGAAAGTCTCAGCACCTGACATGGAGTCAGGTCCATGCTGGTCATATTGATCATTTCTCTGTCTCTGAGTGAAGATGGTGGCCCGTCCTTCCCCTCCTATTTGCTTGGGCCACTGGGCTCTGAATCCTCTGCTCCCCACAGGCATGGCATCCTCTGTCCACCTTCCAGACCCTGAGTGACAAGCGCCATCATGGTCACTTCAGGCAAAGTTTAAGCAAGAAGCAAGCCCTGTACTGGCTGAACACCCACCCCTGCTTTCTCACCTGCTTAGTGTCCTCATGCCTTTACAAATCCTCCCTTTTCCCAAGGCAGGCCAATCTTAGAGGATCAGCTCTGTGTGTGGGAGTGGAGTGGGGAAAGCTCAGGGGAGTCGCTGCCTGGGGAAATGGGGATAGGGCTGCTGGGAGAACCCACTAACAGCACATCCAGCAGCTGGGGAAACAGAAACAGAATGTGCAGCAACCCTTCGTGGCTCTCCCATCTGCACTAGAATCATGTCCAAATGCCTTACCAGCAAGGTCGCCCCCTCCCCCTGCCCCACTCACCATGCTTCTGCCATGCCAGACTTCTGGTTCATCACTCGGTCTTGCTCGTTCTTACCTCATAGCCTTTGCCTGTTCAGTTCCGTCTGTCTGGGACACCCTTCCTTCTCTCTATCTGGTCAATATCTACTCACCTTTTAGTCTTCTTCTTAAATGTAACTTTCTTGGGGAGGGCATCTCTGACCACCCTCAAGTACTTTAGGGCCCCTCTGTTAGACACAGCCACCATGTCTTCTAAGATATTGTCATAGCCTTCATCAGAAATACCTGCAATCAGTCAGGTCATCGACTGTGTTGTGAGTTAATCAGTCAGTTCATCAATTGTATAATGACTGCCTGCACTAGACTCCGAACTCTATAATGGCAAGGGTAGAGTCTGTCTTGTTCACCAGGTAGGTGTCTGCTTTTGTTACTAGGTAAGGTTGTTTGAAAAGTTTGTTTGTTACTAGGTAAGGTTGTTTGAAAGGTTGTTTGTTACTAGGTAAGGTTGTTTGAAAGGTTGTTTGTTACTAGGTAAGGTTGTTTGAAAGGAACTAGGTAAGGTTGTTTTTTACTAGGTAAGGTTGTTTGAAAGGAATAATACATGTATTCATTCAACAAACATTTGTTGGGCACCTACTACATATCAGGTATGTGGAATTCTTACTCCCTGCCCTCAGGGGGCTGGAGCCCAAGGATCAAGACTGACATGGAGAGACAAAGTTGGAAAAGTACTGCACTAGGGGAATGTTCTAGGCATTATAGGATGATAGTGGAAGGGATCACAACCCAGTATGGGGTTTGGAGTGCGGATAAAGTGAAGGCTGGGAGGGCTTCACAGGGGCAGGCAAATCAGAGTTGGGTCTTTACAGATGCATAGGAGTTGAAAGGGCATTCCCGACATGTATATGGCATGTGCACAGGCTCCGAGGCACCCCAGAGCAAGGTGTGTTTGGGCATAGAAAGCATTTGGTTTGGTTGGAACTTAGGGCATGTTGAGTGGGTTGCTGGGAGAGGAGGCAGGAGAGCAAGCCAGAGTTTGGGTTTCATCCTCCAGGCCAGTGATTCTCAAGCCAGGACAATCTGCCCTTTCCTTACCTATCCTGGGCACACTTGGCCGTGGCTGGAGACATTTTTGATTTTCATACCTGGTATGGAAGAGAAGGGAATGGTACTATGGGCATCTAGTAGGTAGAGGGCAAGAGAGGCGACTAAACATCCTGGAATGCACAAGAAGGCACCCAAAACAAAGCAACCTCCAGCCCAAAATGTCAGTAGAGCGGAGGTTGAGAAATCCTGCCCCAGGCCATCCGGTTCTGTTAGCGTGACGTAAGAAAGCTTAAAAGTTGTTATTTTCAACATAATAGTGACAAGAGTTCTTCTTTATAAGATACATTTCTACCTTTTTGTTCCAACAATACAAGCCTTGGGGGTAGAGGACATGAAGGGAAAAATATAAAAATGTATTTATTACCATTGAACTGTACACTAAGCATGATAAAAATGGTAAATTATATTAAAAAGTTAAAGAAAAATACAGACCTCAACCCCACCTGGGCACCAAGGTGCTGGCTTGGTGTATGGGGCTTGGTGAGTGGGTGAGAATTTAAGGGCATTCAAGTCAGCAATGACACCCTAGGGTGCACCCCAGGGCCCCATTTAACCCCTTCTTCTCCTGCCAACAGGTGGCTTTGGCCCACTTTCTTTGAACTGCTTGCTGTCTGGCTGAGCAGGAGCTAGATGGGGACACTCATGTGGTCAGAACATGGGCTTTGGGGCATATACTCCACCCCATCCCAGCAGGAGAGATGGAGGGTTCTTGGGCTCTAGATCCAGACACACAGGTTCAAATCCCAGCTCAGCTCGTTACACTCTGTGAGAACATTGGCAAATTATTGAATCTGTCTTTGCCTCAATTTCCTCACCTGGGAATCATCCCTACTTGGCAAGACTGTTATAAAAGTGAAATAAGTTGACGAAGAGAGTGGTAGTTAAGGCCTGGGATGGTGGCTCACGCCTGTAATCCCAGTACTTTAGGAGGCTGGGGCAGGAGGATGCCTACAGCCCAGGAGTTTGAGGCTGCAGTGAGCTATGATTGCTCCACTGCACTCCAGCCTGGGCGACACAGGAATACTGTCTTTAAAAAAGGCAGAGTGAGAATGGTGGTGAAGATCCTGGCCATGATGGTGTGATCTGCATGTGAGTCCCGGCTCTGCCACTCACGTACTGTGACTTTAGACAAATCACCTAATACCCTGGATGTCCTCATTTGTAAAGTGGGTGATATCGTGGTACCTGTCTCAGTGTGTTGTTCTGAGGATCCACTGAGACAATGCACCTGAAAGAGCCCAGCCGGTGCCAGCGAGCACTCAGCACATGCTGTTTGTCACCACCAACACCCCATGGGTAAATGATCCCTCCGTTATGATCCCAGATCCTAGCTCGAAGCCCGAAACACGGTAGGTGCCAGGGAGCCATGTGAATTCCTTCCATCCTTGCCCGCTTTGCCCCTGCTGAGACCTTTCTGTTTGTGCAGCGTGCCTCGCACCCCTGTCCACCTGGGGCTCTGGGGAGAGGGCAGCCACCCTTGGTCAGGGCAGGGCCTGGGGCAAGATGGGTCTCCAGCTTTCAGTCTCTGCAGCTCCCCCTTCCCTTCCTCATCCCATTCCATCCCTATTCACTTCCTGACTGCCCCGGCTCTTCCTCTTCCCTTTTGAAATCCCTGCCTCTGTCCCAGTTCCTCTCACTATTACACAAAGGCCTCTTGGATTCCAGACTCAGCCCCAGAGGGCAGCTCAGTAATTCAATTATGGTGAGGGGGCTTACTCCTCTTTTCCTCCCCTTCTCCTCTCCCCTCCTTTTTTCCTTACTTACTTTTATTTTTTTCTTACTTACTTTTATTTTTTTCTTTGTTAGATCAAAAAAGAAAAGAGAGACATTGTGACCCCCAGAAGATGCAGTGACTGAAAGTTCCCTTCTCGGCTCCCAGCCTGTCTAATGAAATACCAAGAATTTCGTCTCCTCAGAACACGTGTGTGTGGCATCGGATATGTGTTCTTTGTTTGAGGCGTCTTTCTTCAGCCTCCCATCTGATGCTTGGGACCCGTATAAGTTTCCTATGGGAGACACGATGGCTGCCCCCTCTGTCTGTCCAGCCTGGCTTTGGGCAGCTTTCGCTTGAACCTAGAAAGAGAGTCTGTCTCCAATAAGGCCTTGTTCTCTTTCTGAGCTTCACATTTATTCTTTGCAGATTTCACACATGTGAAATCTGTGGATGGGTTGTTGCCTGGAAGACAGCAGAACACAAGGCTGGGGACAGGGCAGTGTTCGGGGGCTGGAGCCTGCGCTCCGTCCTTGGGCTGAGCCCTCTGTCTGCTTGAGGGTGGCAGGTCACTGCCCCTGGCTGGGTCCTGCTTGCTCGTAGACTACGGTTCGGCTTTCGGATGTGGATTTAGTGTCCACCAGGTGTCTGACTCCACGCTGGGGCCTGTGGACAGAAATAACAAAACTGTGCCCTGGACCTTCAGGAGCTTGGAGAAAGCGGTTTTGGAGGGCTTTCTGGCCTTGGTTTGCTAAAAGCAGCCAAGGAAGTTTCAAGAAAAGACATCCGAGCTAATTTAGCCAAGGACTAATGGGAAACCAGGTAGCAGCGGTAGATTTTCTGTTGCTTTTTTAGTGACTTTTTTTTTCTTCATACCAAATAGAATCTTTGAAGTAAAAAGACTCCCAGTATTCAGCTGTCCCAATGCCTTTCCATTGCGTGAAGTTCTTCAGAAACGTGGAGCCCAAATGCTCTCCTCACCTTGCCCTGGAGAGGACCCTTCCCTAAGGGGCAGCATAGAGCACCGTGAGGCAGCTCTGCCTCTCCCTAATCCCACCTCACTCTTCCTCCTTTTGCCCTCCAACGGCCTCACACAAGAGTCTAATCTCTGCTCCCCAAGACAGGTATGGAAATACGGGGACCACGTTTCCTCCAACCCTCCTTTTTTCCAGCCTAAATTTCCCTGTCACCTCCCAGGTCTGATTGCTGCACTCAAGACCCCCAGGGGGTCAAGAATGATGGAAGGAGAAAAATGACAGGTCAATGGGCATAGAGTGACAATGGGAAGCAGGAATGGACCCACTGGTAGTTTACAGATCAACAAGAATGTCGATGGCACAGACTAGGAAACCTAGTGGAAGCCCTTCCCCAATATGGCAATGGCAGAGAAGAAAGGCTTCTGTTTCCAGTTGGGAGGGAGGTCCAGAGGACGAGGGCGCTCTGCCTTTCCCTACCTCTGTGCTTTTGCTCAACCTTTTTTTTTTCTTCCTGGAATGCCCTGCCTTGCCACAGCTCTGCATATTCAGACCCTGCCTGTCTTTCACTGTTCAGCTGAAATGGTGCCTCCTCCAGGAAGCCTCCCCTCATCTCCCAGCTGGGAGTTGCTTTTCCCTCCTTCAAACTCTCATTGCATTTTGCCTGGACTGCTCATGAGACATGTAAAACTTTCCTGCCCTGTGTTTTAGTAGGTTTGTATAGAAACACTGGGTTGCAAACTACTGGGATGGTGTTGATTATGTCTTATTCATTTGTAAATCCTCCATAGCAATGAGCACGTGGCTCAACTGCTGTTTATGGAATGAATAAGTGAGAGGCATACAACAGGAACCAGGCTGTGTGATAGGTACTTTATGTGTATTGTCACACAACCTTAAAAGGTGTGGACTCTGTTTAATCACTTTGTGGATGAGGAAGCCAAATCCCAGAGAGATTCTACAATCTTCCCAAGGTTGCAAAACTGATGTCTTTTTTTTGTTGTTGTTGTTGAGATGGAGTTTTGCTCTTGTTGTCCAGGCTGGAGTGCAATGGCATGATCTCAGCTCACTGCAACCTCTGCCTCCCAAGTTCAAGTGATTCTCCTGCCTCAGCCTCCCAAGTAGCTGGGATTACAAGCATGCGCCTCCACGCCCAGCTAATTTTGTATTTTTAGTAGAGACGGGATTTCTCCATGTTGGTCAGACTGTTCTTGAACTCCTGACCTCAGGTGATCCGCCTGCCTCGACCCCCCAAAGTGCTGGGATTACAGGCGTGAGCCACCGCGCCTGGCCCGCAAAACTGATTTTTATAGAGCTCTAGCTGCTGGTTTCTCCCAGAGCAGCCTGTTTCTCATACATGGCCGCAACATTGGCTTGGTACTCATATCGTTGGGGGGGTTGATTTTTTAAATTTTATTCCTTATATACTTGCTTTAATGTGTAGTATAAAAAAATATAATGAGCACAGTGAACCTGTCTTTTATAGATCTTATTGCATAACATGAAGCTAAAGAGGTATTTGAGTTTTTAAAAAATCAGAGAGTTCGCAGGGGATGAAATCTTAAAGCAAATACTAATTAAATAATAATTCTCAATAGAAGTTCCAAATGTGGTATAGAGATGCTGGAAGTTTGTGAAACACTGATATAAAAGAATCCATGACGTACAGAGGTGTTTTAAAAAAAACTTCAAAACGTTATTAATAGTCATGCCATATTAACTGGAGGAAAATTGGACAATTGAGAAAATTGAGAAAAATTAAAGTCGTCCTCCACTCTACAGGGATGTGCTGTGTACAGCTGGCAATGTTAGCTTGGCGGGGTGTGGACCCCAAGCTAAATTTGGACCCCAAGATGGCACTTCCCCGGTGTCCTTGCAAGCACACCCAGAACCTGGCCTCCGGCTGGCTTCAACTGAAGGTCAAAGCCATTGCAGCTGACGCTGAGACCTTTGGCTCTATGATACCTGGCCAGTGGCGAGGGGATGCCAGATCCGGCACTGCAGGCAATGGGTTCGTAATCCTGTTATCACCACCTCCCAACCAGGTGTTCAAGGGCTACCCCAGAGATTAGTGCAAGCTTCCTACTTCAGCTTCCACTTAGTGCAGCAGCCGCCATTCCTTGGTCAGCTGTTTTGCTGGAGTTTATTTAAATGTCTAACTTCCTTTCCCAAAACCCCATATCTCTCAGGGGGTCTGATCCATGCAGTGCTTTGCATAGAGCTTGGCACACATTAGGTACTGAATAAGTGAACATTTTGCCACCCTGCAACCCTGTCTGGAGACCATGATATACCAGATATGTCCAGAAACCCAATGGGACCTAGGGAAAAACAAAAAACAAAAACAAAACCCAAAAACTTGAAGAGTCTTTACTCCCTATCCCTGAGACAAATTATCTCTGTTTCTTATCATAGTCTTTTTGACTTTTCCTAAATAGTAATTACTGGCTATCTGTGATAGATAAGTCTTCTACGTACCTGTCTATCTGTCTAGTTCCTCTAGGAGGCCAGTGTTGCTTCTTTGAGATACCCAAAGGTTGAGGACAAACTGTAATTTACTATAGTGAGTAGTTGTTACGTTTCTGACCCAGATTACTTGGTGCTTCTTCCAGTTTATCTCATTAAATCATTACAGCTGTGTTGAAATATAAAGTATTATTCTTCCTCCTTCTACAGAGAGGAAACCGATTCTCAGAGGGGATAAAGACTTGTGCAAAGGGATTGTGTTATTCATTAGTGTGGTTCACCAAATATTTTTGTTTTAACTTCATAGCACAGGATGTGATTGTACTTCCTTGGGGATGAACTGTGACCAGGTACTGCTTTGGTCAATAACATGTGAACACCTCATCCCCTTCTACTGCCCAGGCATTTCTGAGGGTGGAGACTCCATCATCCTTGATTCTGGAAGGAGGGTATCCTGGAGCAGAACTTTCCCAACCAGCTTGCAATGAACATGTAGTGTAAGCAGGAGTTGGACCTTTTTTCAGCCCCCGAGTCTTGGGGAGGTTTGTTATTGTGACATAACCCAGACCTTCCTGAATTAAATGGCTACAAAGTGAGTGAGTTGGCAGGGCCGGAATTTGAACCTCTTTCTGGCTCTAAAGACTTTGCTGTTCCTACTATTCGCATAGTACCTGGGACTGTATCTTGAAGGCACTTGGAATGTGCTATGGGGAAAATTCAGAATGTTTGATGTGTTGATAATTTACATATGAAAAACATTCCCTCCCCTGCAAGTTTCTAAGTTTTCCTGATTTCAGGTGAGTCTGTCCTAAGGTCATTTTAGTGAAGAGGGTTGAATGAGTAATAGGTAATAGAATAACAACAGCAATAATAACAAGAAGAAGAAAAGAAGACAACTAAAATGGGGTGCTGGCAGGCACGGTGGCTCACACCTGTAATCCCAGCACTTTGGGAGGCTGAGGCAGGTGGATTTCTTGAGCTCAAGAGTTGGAGGCCAGCTGGGCAACATGGCAGAACCTCATCTCTACTAAAAATATTAAAAAATTAGTGGGGCATGGTGGCGCGTGCCTGTAGTCCCAGCTACTAGGAAGGCTAAGGTGGGAGGATCACCTGAGCCCAGGAGGCCGAGGTTGCAGTGAGCCAAAATCATGCCACTGCACTCCAGCCTGGGCAGTGAGAGTGAGACCCTCTCCCAGAAAGAAATGAAAATAAAAAATAAAATGGGGTTCTTACTATACATCATCTACTGTGCTGAGCACTTTATATTTTATAATCACTTTCAGCAGGAGGGACCTTTATTTTACCCCCTTACCAAATGATGAAAACTGACATTTAGAGTGGTGAAGTGACTTGTCCAGGTTGATGATACATCTTTGTATCATAGAATGGCTTCCTAAAAGTCAAAGAAAAATTGGAAAGCAAAGAGTTACACATTTGTCATTATCTGTTGAAAGGAGGCATGTTGACATTGAGTACTTCCCAAGAAAATTCAAGTTGTTCATGGATCATTGTGTAAGGAATACTGTGGAGGGCAGGGCTTTTCTAAAACCTTTCATTTTGAAATAATTTCAAAGTTATAGAATAGTTGTAAGAATAGAACAAAGAACTCCCATCTGCCCTCCACACAGATTCACACCTTGTTGACATTTGCTGATTCGCTCTCTCGGTCTCTCTATACATGTATGGTTATTAGTTTTCCAAACCGTTCAAGAGTAAGTTGCAGGCATCATTCCCTGTCAAGACTCACTCATTACATTTAGTTGTAACGTCTCTTTGGCTTCTTCTAATCTGGAACAGTTTCTTAGCCTTTGCTTTTTTTCTGGAGTTGGCCACTTATTTGTAGAATGTCCCTTAATTTAGGTTTGCCTGATGTTTCTTCTTGTACTGTTTTGGGTTATTTATGTTTGACAGTAGTATCAGCAAACTGCTGTGGTATCCTCAATACACCGTATCAGGAGGCACCCAATGCCTGTGTATCCCATCATTGAGGATGTTAATTTTATTCTCTTGAGTAAGGGGATGTCTGCCAGGTTTCTCCAATGTAAAGTTACTGTTATTCCTTTTGTAATTGGTAAGTAATTATGGGGAGATACTTTGAGACTATGGAAATATCCTATTAATCCTCAAACCTTCATATAATAGTTTAAACATCTATCAATACTTACAAATTTTAAACAATGATTTGTTTAAAGCCACAAAAAAAAATCTCCCCGAGACAATTTCTCATACAGATTCGTTATGAACATCTGGGATATTACCTCTGTTCGGAAACACCATTTTCAATTCACTGGACTGACTTAGGGATTTTGATCTTCCTTGACAGCTTGCTTGACCCAACAGTGGAGAGAGAAATACTGTGGAAAGCCTGAAGTCATTCTAAGTATCTGAGGATGAGCAAAGGCTGTTACTCTCTGTAGGAATAGGACAGAGAGGTTCACACCTGAAGAGCCACCCTCTGTATATTAGTCTGTTTGAGCTGTCATAACAAAACACTGTAGACTGGGTGGCTTAAACTACAAGGCATTTATTTTCCCACACTTCTGGAGGCTAGCAGTCCAAGATCAAGGTATCAGCAGGGTTGTTTTCCTTTGAGACCTTTCTCCCAAGCTTGCAGATGGCTACGTTCTCTCTGTGTCCTCACGTGGCTTTTTCTCTGCACGTATGCACCCATCCTTTTCTTGTAAGGACACTTGTTCTGTTGTAGTAGGAATTCACCCTTATGGCCTCATTTAATCCTAATGACCTCTCTAAAGACCCTATTTCCAAATGCAGTCACACTGGAGTTGAAGGTTTCAACATAAGAATTTTGGGAGAACATAATTCAGTCCACAACACCTGGGTATGAGAAGAAATCAGGAGAACTAAGGAGTGACTTAGAGGTGGGTAAGTTCTTGTCTAGCATCCTTCTGCCCCATGCACTCAGTGGGACTGTTTATACCCATCACACCAGAAAGGACTTTCTTATCCAGTCTCCAAATGGTGAGACTCCAAATGGTTGCTAGTTCAGCCCACTAGCAACCCCAAAGTTGTACAAACCCCTCCTGTCTCCTAATGAAGATTCTTCCATATTATTCTAGATTCAGAAATAGACAGAACAGTGAAACTCTCGGTTATTCTCGAAGTGTCTCCTGAAGAAGTGATGCATTAATGTAGGATCTGTGCCATATATCACCCCCAAGCCAACTTGCACAGATGTGTCTAGTAAAGGCAATTTGTAACTATAGCAGTACTGAAGCTATAGGGATCAATATCTTCAAATGGTTATTTGAACACTCTGTTCACACCTTCTTGGCAACAATGGGTCCACCTCCACAGAGAAAAACTCCTCAGATCCATATACAAAGTCTTTTTTTTTCCTATGTTTTCC
The DNA here is from genome assembly GCF_028885625.2 of Pongo pygmaeus. Lineage (NCBI taxonomy): Eukaryota > Metazoa > Chordata > Mammalia > Primates > Hominidae > Pongo > Pongo pygmaeus. The sequence continues at coordinate 22,766,611 of NC_072382.2, read as the reverse complement.
AAGAATATTCCTCTTTTCCAAGCTCCATTCTCAGAGAGCTCATCAATGAAGCATATTGGGGGTGGTCCTCCCCCTATTCTTAGCTCCTTGAGCCTGAAGACTCATTTGCACCTCAATTCTCTCATCTTGGGGTTTTGCTTTCTCTCCCATGACATCAGCTGTGGCTACCTCTGGCCATTTTCCCCGCTTTCAAATTCTGTTGATACTCCCTTTAGTCTTTACTGAGTTTGATACATGAAACCCAAAACTCACTTGGGAGCAGTCCCAAGAGTTTTCTCTCCTTCCAGACCCTTCAGGGTGGTGCCAAGTGGGAGGAGATGGGATGCAATTCTCTGCTTTCCTGCAACTCAGCAAATTGCAATTTATGAGTTTCAATCCACATGAAAGGGCCCTCAATGAAATCTCCCCGGATTTATTTGGAATGTTGAATTAATTTGGAAAACAAGGGGAAAAATTCAACTTGGTTTCAGCCCAGCAAAGGGATCATAACATTCTACAAAATCCTGTCACCTCTTTGCATTTTCTCCATCTCCTACTTGAGTACCTCCCTGGCCACAGAGTGTGGGGATTAGCCACAGGTAAAGTGGGGATGGTGAGAAAATTCTGCTCTGTTGCGAGGGTCATTTTATATGGATCGTTATTCACTGAGAAGAGTGCAGAAAGCCCTGGACTGGATACAGCAGACCTAGATTCTAATCTTGCTCCCCACTGTCTACTTTCCCTGATTTCTCAGATGTTCTTGAGTTCTGAATGATGTCTGAAGCCCTATGGATGGGTTTGCTCAGGAAGGCAGCAGCTACTGACAATTCTCTTTCTCCAAGGGCCTCCCTTTATGTAGTCTTGTATCCTAGATTCATTCACAGCCTGGATGCCAGAAGGTTATTCTGGAAACACAAATTGGATCATACCACCTACTGTGTTTAAACCCCTCAGCGACTCCTTGTTGCCCTAATGATAAGACCTGCAGTCATTATATGGCTTGGGAATCCCTGCATGGCCTGGCCTCTCCCAGCTCTCCAGTTGCTTCCTGAACACACTCACCTCCCTCTGCCCATCCAGGTCTCTCCATTCTGGCATACCTTCTACTACTCCCCAACCCAGTTTCACTGCGTGTGCATATGCTGAGTTGTTGTGCTCCATCACTCCTTCTTTTTAGAGACTAATTGACGCCCATCCTTTCTTCATTTCTCAGCTAGGTCTTTCCTTCCCCAGGAAAGACTTCTGGGACTAAGCCAAATGTTTTCTTTATTCTCCCCCCGACATTAAATTTCTGTTTTTTGAAGCAGTTATCACAAGAGTCATTCTACATTTGTGTGTGTGATTACTTCATTAACTTCTGTCTCTTCCATTAGACTGTGAGTTTCAGAAGGCAAGGACCACATCTGTTTGCTGTCACCGTTAAATTCTCAATGCCTAATACAGAAGTGGAAATAAAGTATGCACTTGGGAATAGTTGGCGAATGAATGATTGAGTCAATAAGCACGGAGGTTGGTTTCTCTTGTTCAAGTCAGTTGTTGTGAATGGACCCTACAGAGTTCTTTATGAAAGAGCAGATGGTTCCTGCCTAAGTAAACAGGTGTTGCAAAGGCAGGTGTCTATTTGTACTGCTGGCCAGCAGCCAGATCCACGACATCTCCTGGGGATAAGGGGTGAAGCCAAGTTGAGGACCAGCTCCTGGTCATCTGTCAGGTGGGATAATCATGGTGCCCATTCATGGGACTGCTGAGATTAAATGGGAAGCGATGTGTATGATGTTTTGTGCAGTGCCCGGCACAGAACAAGTGCTCAATGTGTATGTATATCTGTTCTTTCAGGGTCTTCTTTTTTTTATTTTTCTTTTTTTGAGACGGAGTCTTGCTCTGTCTCCAGGCTGGAGTTCAGTGGCGCGATCTCAGCTCACTGCAATCTCCGCCTCCGGGGTTCAAGTGATTCTCGTGCCTCAGCCTCCCGAGTAGCTGGGACTACAGGCATGCACCACCATGCCCGGCTAATTTTTTGTATTTTTAGTAGAGACAGGGTTTCACCATGTTGGCCAGGATGCTCTCGATCTCCTGAGCTCGTGATCCACCCACCTCAGCCTCCCAAAGTGCTGGGATTACAGGTGTGAGCCACCGCGCCCAGCCAGTATCTTCTTCTTTGTGTTGACTGCCAGTGTACTCCCCTTCCCACTTCTGCTGGGGAAATCTGGAGGTCAAGACTGTAAACCTGAATTTGTATACACCTGTCTTCTTTTTTATTTTGAGATGGTCCCACTCTGTTACCCAGGCTGGAGTGCGGTGGCATGATCTCAGCTCACTGCAACCTCCTCCTCCCGGGTTTAACCAATTCTCCAGCCTCAGCCTCTCTGGTAGCTGGGACTACAAGTGTGCACTGCCATACCTGGCTAATTTTTGTATTTTTTGGTAGAGATGGGGTTTTACCATGTTGGCCAGGCTGGTCTCAAACTCCTGACCTCAAGCGATCCATCTGCCTCGGCCTCCGAAAGTGCTGGGATTACAGGTGTGAGCCACCGCACACGGCCTCTTCTTTCTTACATATTTTGTGAGCCAGGGTTCTTGTTGGCTCCTCTCAGTGGTGGCATACTTAGAGTACAGTCTAGTTGCTGTAACAAAGAGAACCCTAGATACAGTGGCTTAAACAACCTGGAACTTCATTACTGTCTCATGTTAACAGTCCAGGGCTGGTGAGACAGTTTTGCCATCCTCAACACGTGACTCCCAATAGTGGCCCCATGGTGGCTGTTCTGATTCTAGCCACCTCCCAGACACAGTGGTGGAAGGAGGGCAGAGAGTGGGGTCACACAAGCCCAGCCCTTTGAAAGGGAAGACTCAGAAGGGAACTTTTCACCTTTGCTTGTGTCCTGTTGGCCAGAACTTTGTCATGTGGTCAGGTTTAGTTGAAAGGAGGCTGGGAACAATGTAGTTGTGTGTCTGGTTACAACTATATCCCTACAGGAAAAGGGAGGAATGAAGAAGAGGGGACAACTCATAGTCTACCACCAGCACCAGAACTGCCCTCAAGGGCTGGGTTACCTCTTGGTCCCCTGTTGAGCCCTGGTGTTACACACAGGTCATGGCACATAGTAGCCTCCTACGAATACTGGGGAAATGAATGCATGAGTGAATAAACGGCTGAGGGAACAGAGTCCCGAGAAAGCCCTCATCAAAGTTATTGAGAAAATAAATACACAAATTGGCTAATCCTTCCTTAAATTCCACTTGTGTGACCTTGGGCAAGTTGCTTAAACTCTCCAAACCTCCATTGCTTCATCTCTAACATGGGGATAATAATAGCACCTTGCTCATAAGGCTGTTTGAGGAGTACGTTAGTTCATAAGTGTAAAGTGCTTAGAATAGTGCCTAGTACATGGTGAGCACTCAATAAATGATGGGTACCAATACTGTTATTTTAATATTATTACAAATAGTGCTATAGATGTACTAACTCTCTCTCAGAAGATTTCACATCTCATGGGGTGCCGCATTATCCAGGGGTGTTTTCCTGTACAGGGGATGACCTTGAGAACTGCCATGGTAGCAGGAGGCCTCAGTTTCATCCCCTGCCCCTTGAAAGGTCCTGTGCATATTTGGAAAGATCATCAGATTTAGTCAAATGCAGTCCAGTACAAGTCCCAACTCTCCCATTTAATTACTGTGATTTTTAAGCAACAAACAAGACCTCTCTGAGCACAGGTCTCTTCAAAAGGAAGATGCTAATCACTCCCCATTGCTAGAAGGTTTCATGACACACTGCAGCTCCTTAGCTAAGGGCTTCTCCCCAGACAGTCCACCTCTGCCCCTACTGGAAAAGGAGTCTGTGAGGGGATTCTGGCCCTGGAATTGCAAGACACCTGGCCCCACCTCCTCTGTGTGCTCAGCTGCCAAGACCTTGCCATTTCTGAAAACAATCGAACATTTCAGGAAAAGTGACTGTGGCCAGGTTGCTAATGTCCTGCAGCCATCAGAATCTGGCTAGGGTCTCCCCACCTCCTGAATGGAGATGGTTTCCTTCCTGCCACTGCTAATGTTCCCTGCTCTGGGTGTGGGTAGGAGAAGTGGGAACCACATAATAAAGACTTGAAAATAGCTACTAGCCCACAGCAAGAAGTTGTTTCCACTTCACAGTGGACCAATTGCCTGATAGCAGGGAAGGGTGGTTGTTAGTTTCTGGGTCTGAGCCGGGCATCTGGGTTTGAATCCTAACACTATGGCCTGGTGCAGCGGCTCATGCCTGTAATCCCAGCACTTTGGGAGGCCGAGGCAGGCGGATCACTTGAGGTCAGGAGTTCGAGACTAACCTGACGAATGTGGTGAAACCCCATCTCTACTAAAAATACAAAAATTGGCTGGGCATGGTGGTGTGCACCTGTAATCCCAGCTACTTGGGAGGCTGAGGAATGAGAACCTCTTGAATCTGGGCAGCGGAGGCTGCAGTAAGCTGAGATTGCAACACTGCACTCCAGCCTGGGTGACACAGTGAGACTCTGTCTCAAAAATAAAATAAAATAGAGATTCAGCAGACTTAAATGTTCCTGCCTGCTGGCTCTGAAGAGAGCAGCAGATCTCCTAGCACAGTGCTCAAGCTCTGCTAAGGGACAGACTGCCTCCTAAGTGGGTCCCTGACCCCCTTGCCTCCTGACTGGGAGACATCTCCCAGCAGAAGTCAACTGGCACCTCACACAGGAGAGCTCCAACTGGCATCTGGGAGGGTGCCCCTCTGGGGCAAAGCTTCCAGAGGAAGGAACAGGCAGCAATCTTTGCTATTCTGCAGCCTCCGCTAGTGATAACCAGGCAAACAGGGTCTGGAGTGGACCTCCAGCAAACTCCAGCAGACCTGCAGCAGAGGGGCCTGACTGTTAGAAGGAAAACCAACAAACAGAAAGGAATAGCATCAACATCAACAAAAGGACATCCACTCAGAAACTCCATTCAAAGGTGACCAGCATCAAAGACCAAAGGTAGATAAATCCATGAAGATGAGGAAAAACCAGCACAAAAAGGCTGAAAACTCCAAAAATCAGAATGCCTCTTCTCCAAAGGATCACAACTCCTCTCCAGCAAGGGAACAAAACTGGACAGAGAATGAGTTTGACAAATTGACAGAAGTAGGCTTCAGAAGGTGGGTAATAACAAACTAATTGGAGCTAAAGGAGCATGTTCTAACCCAATGCAAGGAAGCTAAGAACGTTGAAAAAAGGTTAGACGAATTGCTAACTAGAATAACCAGTTTAGAGAATAACATAAATGATGCGATGGAGCTGAAAAACACAGCACGAGAACTTCATGAAGCATACACAAGTATCAATAGCTGAATCAATCAAGTGGAAGAAAGGATATCAGAGATTGAAGATCAACTTAATGAAATAAAGCAGGCAGACAAGATTAGGGAAAAAAGAATGAAAAGGAATAAACAAAGCCTCCAAGAAATATGGGACTATGTGAAAAGACCAAACCTACGTTTGACTGGTGTACCTGAAAGTGATGGGAGAATGGAACCCAGTTTGAAAACACTCTTCAGGATATTATCCAGGAGAACTTCCCCACCTAGCAAGACAGGTCAATATTCAAATTCAGGAAATACAGAGAATGCCACAAAGATACTCCTTGAGAAGAGCAACCCCAAGACAGATAATCGTCAGATTCACCAAGGTTGAAATGAAGGAAAAAATGTTAAGGGCAGCCAGAGAGAAAGGTCGGGTTACCCACGAAGGGAAGCCCATCAGACTAACAGTGCATCTCTCTGCAGAAACCCTACAAGCCAGAGAAGAGTGGGGGCCAATATTCAATATTCTTAAAGAATTTTCAACCCAGAATTTCATATCCAGCCAAACTAAGCTTCATAAGTAAAGAAGAAATAAAATCATTTACAGACAAGCAAATACTGAGAGATTTTGTCACCACCAGGCCTGCCTTACAAGAACTCCTGAAGAAAGCACTATGCATGGAAAGGAACAACCGGTACCAGCCACTGCAAAAATATGCCAAATTGTAAAGACCATTGACACCATGAAGAAACTGCATCAACTAATGAACAAAATAACCAGCTAGCATCGTAACGACAGGATCGAATTCATACATAACAATATTAACATTAAATGTAAACAGGCTAGATGCCCCAATTAAAAGACAGACTGGCAAACTGGATAAAGAGTCAAGACCCATCAGTGCGCTGTATTCAGGAGACCCATCTCATGTGCAAAGACACACATAGGCTCAAACTAAAAGGATGGGGGAATATTTACCAAGCAAATGGAAAGCAAAAGAAAAGCAGGGGTTGCAATCCTAGTCTCTCATAAAACAGACTTTAAACCAACAAAGATCAAAAAAGACAAAAAAGGGTGTTACATAATGGTAAAGGGATCAATGCAACAAGAAGAGCTAACTATCCTAAATATATATGCACCCAATACAGGAGCACCCACATTCATAAAGCAAGTTCTTAAAGACCTACAAAGAGAATTAAACCCCCACACAATAATAGTGAGAAACTTTAACACCCCACTGTCAATATTAGACAGATCAATGAGACAGAAAATTAACAAGGATATTTAGGATGTGAACTCAGCTCTGAACCAAGTGGACCTATTATACATCTACAGAACTCTCCACCTCAAATCAACAGAATATGCATTCTTCTCAGCACCATGTCACACTTATTCCAAAATTGACCACATAATTGGAAGTAAAACACTCCTCAGCAAATGCAAAAGAATGGAAATAATAGTCTGTCAGACCCAGTGCAATCAAATTAGAACTCAGGATTAAGAAACTCACTCAAAACCACACAACTACATGGAAACTGAACAATCTGCTTCTGAATGACTACTGGGTACATAACGAATTAAGGCAGAAATAAAGATGTTCTTTGAATCCAATGAGAACAAGGACACAACATACCAGAATCCCTGGGACACATTCAAAGCAGTGCTTAGAGGGAAATTTATAGCACTAAGTGCCCACAGGAGAAAGCAGGAAAGATCTAAAATCGACACCCTAACATCACAATTAAAAGAACTAGAGAAGCAAGAGCAAACAAATTCAAAAGCTAGCAGAAGATTAGAAATGACTAAAATCAGAGCAGAACTGAAGGAGAGACAGGAAAAACCCTTCAAAAAATCAGTGAATCAAGGAGCTGTTTTTTTGAAAAGATCAACAAAATAGATAGACCGCTAGCCAGACTAATAAAGAAGAAAAGAGAGAAGAATCAAATAGATGCAATAAAAAATGATAAAGAGGATATCACCATTGATCCCACAGAAATGCAAACTACCATCAGAGAATACTATAAACACCTCTATGCAAATAAATTAGAAAATCTAGAAGAAATGGATAAATTCCTGAACACATACACCCCCCCCAAGACTAAACCATAAGAAGCAGAATCCCTGAATAGACCAATAACAAGTTCTGAAGTGGAGGCAGTAATTAATAGCCTATCAACCAAAAAAAGCCCATAACCAGACGGATTCACAGCCGAATTCTACCAGAGGTACAAAGAGGAGCTGGTACCATTCCTTCTGAAATTATTCCAAACAATAGAAAATGAGGGACTCCTCCCTAACTCATTTTATGAGGCCAGCATCATCCTGATACCAAAACCTGGCAGAGGCACAACAAAAAAATAATATTTCAGCCAATATCCCTGATGAACATCAATGCAAAAATCCTCAATAAAATACTGGCAAACCGAATCCAGCAGCACATCAAAAAGCTTATCCACCATGATCAAGTGGGCTTCATGCCTGGGATGCAAGGCTGGTTCAACATAGGCAAATCAATAAACGTAATCCAAACAGAACCAATGACAAAAACCACATGATTATCTCAATAGATGCAGAAAAGGCCTTCAATAAAATTCAACACCACTTCATGCTAAAAACTCTCAATAAACTAGGTATTGATGGAACATATCCCAAAATAATAAGAGCTATTTATGACAAACCCACAGCCAATATCATACTGAATGGGCAAAAGCTGGAAACATTCCCTTTGAAAACCAGCACAAGACAAGGATGCCCATTCTCACCACTCCTATTCAACACAGTATTAGAAGTTCTGGCAATCAGGCAAGAGAAAGAAATAAAGCGTGTTCAAATAGGAAGAGAGGAAGTCAAATTGTCTCTGTTTGCAGATGACATGACTGTATATTTAGAAAACCCCATTGTCTCAGCCCAAAATCTCCTTGAGCTGATAAGCAGCTTCAGCAAAGTCTCAGGATACAAAATCAATGTGCAAAAATCACAAGCATTCCTATCCACCAATAATAGACAAACAGAGAGCCAAATCATGAGTCAACTCCCATTCACAATTGCTACAAAGAGAATAAAATACCTAGGAATATAACTTACGAGGTATGTGAAGGACTTCTTCAAGGAGAACTACAAACCACTGCTCAAGGAAATAAGAGAGGACACAAACAAATGGGAAAACAATCCATGCTCATGGATAGGAAGAATCAATATTGTGAAAATGGCCATACTGCCCAAAGTAATTTATAGATTCAATGCTATCCTCATCAAGCTACCATTGACTTTCTTCACAGAATTAGAAAAAACTACTTTAATTTCATGTGGAACCAAAAAAGAGCCCATATAGCCAAGACATTCCTAAACAAAAAGAACAAAGCTGGAGGCATCATGCTACCTGACTTCAAACTATGCTACAAAGCTATAGTAACTAAACCAGCATGGTACTGGTACCAAAACAGATACACAGACCAATGGAACAGAATAGAGGTCTCAGAAATAGCACCACATATCTACAACCATCTGATCTTTGACAAACCTGACAAAAACAAGCAATAGGGAAACGTTTCCCTATTTAATAAATGGTGTTGGGAAAACTGGGTAGCCATATGCAGAAAACTGAAACTGGACCCCTTCCTTATACTCTATACAAAAATTAACTCGAAATGGATTAAAGACTTAAATGTAAGACCTAAAACCATAAAAACCCTAGAAGAAAGCCTAGGCAATATCCTTCAGAACACAGGCATGGGCAAAGACTTCGTGATAAAACACTGAAAGCAATGGCAACAAAAGCCAAAATTGATAAATGGGATCTAATTAAACTAAAGAGCTTCTGCACAGCAAAAGAAACTATCATCAGAGTGAACAGGCAACCTACAGAACGGGAGAAAATTTTTGCAATCTATCTATCTGACAAAGGGCTAATATCCAGGATCTACAAAGAACTTAAACAAATTTACAAGAAAAAAATGAACAACCCCATCAAAAAGTGGGCAAAGGATATGAACAGACACTTCTCAAAAGATGACATTTATGCAGCTAAGAAAAATATGAAGAAAAGCTCATCATCACTGGTCATTAGAGAAATGCAAATCAAAACCACAATGAGATACCACCTCACACCAATCAGAATAGCAATCATTAAAAAGTCAAGAAACAGCAGATGCTGGATAGGATGTGGAGAAATAGGAATGGTTTTACATTGTTGGTGGGAGTGTAAATTAGTTCAACCATTGTGGAAGAGAGTGTGGCAATTCCTCAAGGTTCTAGAACCGGAAATACTATTTGACCCAGCAATCCCATTAATGGGTATATACCCAGAGGATTATAAATCATTCTACTATAAAGACACATGCACATGTATGTTTATTGCAGCACTGTTCACAATAGCAAAGACTTGGAACCAACACAAAAGCCCATCAATGATAGGCTGGATAAAGAAAATGTGGCACATATACACTGTGGAATACTATGCAGCCATAAAAAGGATGAGTTCATGTCCTTTGCAGGGACATGGATGAAGCTGGAAACCATCACTCTCAGCAAACTAACACAAGAACAGAAAACCAAACACTGCATATTCTCACTCATAAGTGGGAGCTGAACAATGAGAACACATGGACACAGGGAGGGGAACGTCACACACCAGGGCCTGTTGGTGGGTGGAGGGCTGGGGGAGGGATAGCATAAGGAGAAATACCTAATGTGGATTATGGATTGATGGGTGCAGCAAACCACCATGGCATGTGTATACCTATGTAACAAATCTTCACACTCTGCACGTATATCTCAGAATTTAAAGTATAATTTAAAAATATATAAAATAATAAAATAAAATAAATACATAAATAATAAATAAATAAATCCTAACACTACCATTCAATTGTACAACTGCAGGGGTCTCCAACCATATTGAATTCCTTGTAAAAGGAACCCCAGAAGTAGCGTGTGTTATGGGAGTAATATCCCCTGGGCTTAAGCAGCCAAACTTGTTTCCTCATCTCTCAAATTGTTGTGGAGCTAATTAAACAACGTGACGAATTATCAAGAGCTGAGCAGAGTAAGTGCCCAATAAATGGCAACTGTTGCTATTATTTCTGCTTCTTTCCCTCTCTGGGTATCCCTGGGACATTTACCTTGTGTAAAAGCCCTAAGATTTCACTTGTGTCTGCCCAGCGCAATTTAACTTTGGAGCATTGCTCTTGAGGTCTTAATGAATGAAAAAACTTCCCGTGTGTCTTCCCGGTACAGCATACCCAGGGTGGTGGCTGACTCTCTCTGCAGCTTTGCTCTGCCAATTCTTCCGATTGTATTGGGAAGAAAGTCTCTGTTGTGTGCTGGTAGTCCTTAACACCTGGCGATATTAGCTGTAGAGGGCGTCTTAAGCAGCAGGATTCCATTACGGAGCAGCTGCAGTTGACGGAGACAATGGTGTGGATGGCATGGGACTCAGGAGTGAGGCACCGTTACTGTTCCCAATCCCGGATTCTGACTGGCTGCTCCCATAGGCCCACGTGAAAGATGAGGACAGTGGAGGCTCCCTGTCACTTCCGCTGTGCCATGGGTGCCTCAGAGGCAGCCGTGGGAGGCAGGGAGGTGGGGAGGTGAGGCCTCTGTTTGCCAGAAATGAACCCATGGAAAATCCTGGAATGGCACTCCGCCTCCTGAGCCACTGGGAGGGCGCAGACTGCAGCCCACAAGGCGGGAGGTAGGCACTAGCTGTGGGAATGCAGAGCAGACAGGATTAAACTGACTTTCTGACACACTTCTGTGGGAAGGGTGTCTCTGAGTGTGAAGCCGTTTCCCTGAGTAGTGTGGGACCTTTCATGTGGCACCAGGGCTGACACTGACCCACTTCACAGGATGCCGGGGCCCTGCCTAGGTGGAAAGGCAGAGGTGGAATGGGAAGAGGCCCCGGGGTCACAGCCAAGAGGTGCCAGGCCCAGGCCCTAAGGAAAAAGTGACGGCCTCAGCTTCTTTCTACTTCCATGGAGGAAGGACTCCAGCTAGGTGCCTCCAGTCCTCTAGCATCTTCCTCACCTGAGGCCGGGAAGCCCGAGCCCTGAGTTCCAATCCTGGCTCTGCCATTCACCAGCTGTGTGACCTGTGACAAACCATTGAAACTTCTGAACTTCCACCTCTTCATCTTTGAAACAAATGGTCAAAGATAAAGCACTGGGTGAGAAAAGGTAGTGTTAGTTACTGACCAAGGCAATGTTCCAAGGCACCTTACAGATGCTATTTCATTAGAATATATTATTCTGTTTAAAAAATTTCATATATTTTATATGTATTTTTATACATGTATTTTATATGTATTTTTACATATATGTTACATATATTTTATTAATTCATTGAATCAGAACACTCCTGCAAGGGAGAGATTATTAAGCCCATTTTACAAGTGAGGAAACTGAGGCTAGAGCCTGAGAAACTCCCAGACACTGAGGTGCATGGTTCGAATGCAAAACAGTGTTGCTGGCCTCCAAAACCTGTGTTATTTTCCTTCCATGGAGAAACCTTTCTATTTAACGTGATTAATAGAAATATTGTTTATTACAGGCACGGTGGCTCATGCCTGTAATCCCAGTGCTTGGGAGGCTGAGGCGGCAGGATCACTTAAGCCCAAGAGTTTGAGACCAGCCTGAGCAACAGAGTGGGACCCTGTCTCTAAAAAAAGCAAAAAAAAAAAAATTAGCCGGGCATGGTGGAGTGCACCTGTAGTCCCAGCTACTCAAGACGCTGACGTGGGAGGATCACTTGAGGCCAGGAGGTCAAGGCTTCAGTGAGCTGTGATCGCACTACTGCACTGCAGCCTGGGTGACACAGTAATAGCCTGTCTCAAAAAGAAAGAAAGAAAGAAAGGAAAGAAAGGGAGAAAGGGAGAAAGAGAGAAAGAGAGAGAAAGGGAGGGAGGGAGGAAGGAAGGCAGGAGAGGGAGGGAGGGAGGGAGGAAAGAAAGAAGGAAGTTAGCGTTTTGTTGGTAGAGCTGATCATGCATATATGGAGTGCACAGGATGAAGCATCCTCCTTGTTATTAGAACCATAAGACATCCTTATGTGGTGGATGCAAATGTCCACATTTCATTGGGGGGACACTGAGGCTCATAAGACCAGTGAAGGGGCCCAACAGGGAGGGGATATGTGCAGCATGAATCCAATTAGTTTGTCTTCCCCTGGATCTGTCCCAAGCCTGGGAATCGTAAGAGGCTTTGGAGAGCACCTGAAATTAGCGTGGACCTGGCAGGAGCGTTCTGCCCCCTCAACCTCCCTGTGTGCACCTCACATAGCTGGAGGATGAGTCACACACCCTGGAAGACTTTCCTAATTATACAGGTATGCAGCGGCTTCTGGCCAGCCTCCTGGAGTTAGAGAAGGGGCTACCTGCTTGTCCAGGCAGCAGGGTGCTTGAGAGTATGGCTGACTTTGTGTCACCTGCCCTGGGATCCCCAGGATTCTATTTGTCAGAGCAGGGATGAACGAACCAAGGCCCAAGGCGTGAGACTAGATTGTATCTAGTGGGGCTGTCAGAGCAAGCCAGGGCACTTTCCTGGGGCCACGTGGTGGAATGGTCAGCTGAGGACACAGATAGAACTGGCCTTGAATTCCAGTTCTGCCATTTATCAGTGACCTTGGCAAACTCACTTACCCTCACGGAACCTCGACTGCTTTTTCTGAGAACAGGGGAAATGACGGTGCACCCTCCAGAGAGGTGCCAGAGGACCCCGAATGTGATCATGCTTGTACGCTAGGTAATGGGCTCAACACGTGGTGAACACTCAGTGTTGGTTGTTATGGTAATGTGGATGCTATTGTTGTCATCCCTGGCCCATTACCAGAACCTTCTACCAGCTCAAAGCCACGCACTGGAGGTAGTGCCAGAGGTGGTTTGCTAAGTCGTTGAGGCATGTGACTGCACATGGGGGGTCCCTGATGGTCTATTTTCACCAGCACCAGTCCTTATCTGGAGCCTTGAAGGATTTTTGGCATTCGGAGAGTCCCCCTTGGAGATGTCTGTGCCTGTGAAGAGGGGCTGATTGATGGGGTGAGGACTTCCACTGGGGACAGCTGGGGTGGCAGTGCAGGCCAGCGAGACCCCCTTCCTCTTTGGGTCCGAGCCTCTTTTCTCTATCAGCCTGGCAGAATCTGGAATGCCTGGTGCCCTCTCAGCAGAAGCCCTGGGGTGGGGTTTCAGGTTGGGTTTCGAGGGCTGCTCGGAGGTTGTAGCCGTCTTTGCTGCTGAGCTGTGGTGCCCCCTGGGTTTCTAGACGACCATGGGACTGATTCACAGTGGGCCTGGGTGGAAAGGAGGCGACTCTTTAAGCCTCAGCGTTTCCCTCTGAGAAGTGGGTAGAAACTTTCTGGCATCCTCTGCCTTCCTTGGGGAAGCAAAGGAGGACATGCGGGCGGGCCTTAGCTGGATGGCTAGAGAAACTCGGACAAGCTTGCGGCTTGAATGGGGGCCACGCTGGGCTCTCCAGGGCTCCCCACATTGCCTGCCTCGTCAACACAGCTGAGGAGCGGTCAGCACACACGAGGCCTCCGCCCGAGCTCTGCACAGCTGTCAGAGGCCCCCCGCTCCCTGGAAAAGGAGTGACGATTAATTAAAGTTGTCAGGTCCTAAGTAAAATCACCAATGTCAATTTCCTCCCTCTGGTTCTTGCTGTCAGAATAAATTGGACAGTCATTACCTAATACTCAGCCCATTTTCCTAATATTTCATGGATGCTAAAGGGCTGATGGGAAACAGGGAATGTGAGACCCTTCAGAGCCAGGGAGCAGGGAGCTGCGTGTGGCTAAGGTTGTCTGGGCAGAGTAGCCCTGCCTCAAACCACTGCTGGGGACTGTGGCCTCAGGAGGGAGCTCAGAGGATAGCCTCTGTGGGCCAGGGGTTGGGTTCTGTCCATACTGGTCACTGCCCTGACCCAAAGGAGGTGTCTGGAGCATGTTCACCCAGGCAGAAGAGTGTGGGTGGCTCCCTGTGCAACCCCACCTACTGGCAACAAGTCCCAGGGACCTCCTGTTACAGCAGCAACTGGTGCCTTCGTAGTCCTCAGTTCCAGAGAGCCTCAGTTTTTTAAGCTGAAAAATGGGAATGAATATATATATATTTTAAAAGCTTCTCAGTTTGTGTTTGCTTTTCGGAGAGGATTGATTGGAAGAAGCAGAAGAGAACCTTCTGGGGTACAGAAAATGTTCTATTTCTTAATCTAAAGTGTACATACAGCAAGGTATTCATACGTGAAAATTCATTGCTCTGCATACTTAAGACTTGTAGACTTTATGTATGTTACATCTCACTCAAACTTTTGAAAAGCAAAGCACTCAGTGGTCATAAGGATCTGGACATTGATTTGAAACTAAAGAGTACTCCTTGATGCTGCCTCCCTTTGAAGGAAGGGCTCCTTACGGAGCATCTCTTCTGCCAGGCCGAGTTAAAAGGCTTCCTGTACCATCTTAGTTGAATCTTCCTGGTGAGCCCATGGCAGGATAGGAATGATAGGGGTTACCATTCCCATTTCAGGGGAAGTGACGTGGTGTGGGAATTGGGAGGGTCAACTCAGATTTGCACACTGGCTCTGCCATCTCTTACCTGGAGGGCCTTGAGCAAATCAGCATACCTGTGAAACAGAGGGTGATGATAAAGCCCACCTTCGAGGGACATTGTTCAGATTAAACAGCATAAAGAAGTGCTTGGCTCAGAGAGAGAGGCAGTGCATGTTAAGTGGCATTCCTTTTCTGGGCCTCAGTTTCCCTTTATGCATTCTGGTGGTGGAAGAGGTCAGTCCTTTCTGCAAGGGCTATGCCCACTGATGGGTGTTACAGAAACTGGAAGGCCCTTCATCCTGCAGTTCCTGGGAGGGACGTGACCATCTAAGAGGGGAGGTTTCCCCTAAGGCAGAGCTCTGTGCTGCCTTTACAGTGGGAGCATAACAGCAAAAACACTCTTTCCCATGCAAATTCACGGCCAGCCCTGAGGCCTTGTAGACCCTAGGAGGAGACTCCAGGAGCCCTCCATCTGACAGAGGCAGCCCCGAATGCTTTTGTGTGGAGGCAGAGGATGCTCACTTATTTTTTATATTCATGTTTTAGAGTTCCTAAATGTGCTGAGCTCAGGCTGGGCTTCCACAGGTTGCAATGATAGGTCAGGGCTGCCGCCTCCAGGGAGCAACCAGGATGTCAAGTCCTTCCCATGAATCTCTGTAACACAAGAGAGTGACAGAGGCTGGGAGGGAGGGGTGGGATGTATCTAGAATGAAACTGGCAAGGAAACTCTGAGCTGATGCCACCAAATCTTAAGCAGTGATGTTGGTCTCTGCTAAAGAGCTCTTGAGCTAGTGGAGAGACTTAGATCACACTTCCACAGCAAGCTACCCAAAGACCCTTTCTAGACACTCATCTGGCACCCTCAAAGTCCCATAGAGCTTGGCACCTCTGCACCAGTTCTCTTTTTCTTCCCAGTTTAATCTTTCTTGTTGTCACAGGATAAAGGACTAGATAAATTTGCTGGGATCAGGGAGGGAGTCAGGAAGACGGAAATTTTTCTGACTCCCCTTGCTCCAGCTGAGCCACTTGGCAGCAAGTTACTTTACTTCTCTGAGCCTCCGTTTGTTGATTTGTGAAATGGAAATGCTGCTGCTTTGGGCCCTGTGGGTCTTGAACATCTCCCCAGGGGATGAGCTCCACCACGCTAGGGCCGAGAACGCAGTGAAGACTGGGGACTTGCTATAGATTTGTTTTTTGTTTGTTTGTTTGTGTTTTGAGATGGAGTTTTGCTCTTGTCACCCAGGGTGGAGTGCAGTGGTGCGATCTTGGCTCACTGCAACATCCACCCCGCCGGGTTCAAGCAATTCTTCTGCCTCAGTCTCCAAGTAGCTGGGATTACAGGCATGCGCCACCATGCCTGGCTAATTTTTGTAAATTTAGTAGAGATGGAGTTTTGCCACATTGGCCAGGCTGGTCTCAAACTCTTGATCAAACTCTTGATCCGCCCACCTTGGCCTCCCAAAGTGCTGGGATTACAGGCATGAGCCACTGCACCCGGCCACTGTGGATCAGTTGAATGGACATGTGCAAGAAAATAAAGCAGGGGAAGAAAGCACTTTGTAAACCCTGAGATGAGGCACATATTGAATGTCGTTATTCTTACTCCTGGGCTCATGGAATTTGAGTTGGGCCTTTAAAATTGAAGATTATACGCATCTCAGTAAGGGATGTATATAATTGGTGGTGTGGGGGTGTGGGGCACCTCCCAGGCAGGAGGAATAACATCTCAAAGACCCAGAAGTGGAGAAGGAAGAAGGCAGGGCCGGGCGCGGTGGCTCACGCCTATAATCCCGGCACTGTGGGAGGCCGAGGCGGGCAGATCACGAGGTCAGGAGATGGAGACCATCCTGGCTAACACGGTGAAACCCTGTCTCTACTAAAAATATAAAAAATTAGCCAGTCGTGGTGGCATGTGCCTGTAGTCCCAGCTACTAGGGAGGCTGAGGCAGGAGAATGGTGTGAACCTGGGAGGCGGAGCTTGCAGTGAGCCGAGATCATGCCACTGCACTCCAGCCTGGGCGACAGAGCGAGACTCCATCTCAAAAAAAAAAAAAAAAGGCAACAGTGTTGGAAGTTTGTGGGTTTTTTTTTCTTTCTAAACCGTGTGTGCTTGTAGAGCAGACGTGGTGTCATCTGGTCCCCGGTGTCCTGTGACACCAGCCAGCGGTTTGGCCTTGGTGTGGACATGGGCGTGCCCCACGGCTGCATCTGGGAGGCCCAGTTGATTACCCTCATGGAAGGTTCCGATGTTCCCAGGGCTCCACAGGATTGCTTAATCCCCCAAACACAAGCAGCCTTTAATCTGTGGAGACACAGTAGTGGCCCCGAGGTCTGAAACAGGAATCAAAGTGAACAGGCATCATTTACCATAAACAGGCTGGTCCCCAGTGGGTTCTGAGGCCCAGGCATGAGGAAGCCCCAAGATCCTCGGGTGCTCACAATAGAAGCCACCAGCACACAAGGCAGCCGTCCAAGGCTCTGACCTCAAGGTTCCTCCCACTCCGGTCTTGCAGGAGCCTCTGAGGAGCTGGGATGGGTGGTGGACAATGGAGGGTGGAGCCTTCCGGCTGCTGGGGAAACAATGGGTCATGATCAATTTAGGAGACTCTTCTAATGTTCTAAAATAAACCCTGGCATTCTGGGGTCGAAGTAAATCCTACCAGGGAAGCACAGCCTTGAACCCTTCCATTGGGGGTGGACTCTGGCCTCCGTAAGTCCCCATCCCAGCTCCCCTTCATTCTGGCTCCTGCATCCTGGCTTCTGTGTGGCAGTGGTGTGCTCCTAAGTGTTTAACGATCAGCTCCAGAAAGGGGGTGGGCCTCATTTGCAGCGTTTGCTGATTTCCGTGGTGTAAATACTGCCCTCTGACCAAATTTCAAGCTACCAAGATGATATCACTAACAAAAAAATTTCTTTAAAAGATGATGCAGCCTGGCCAACATAGTGAAACCCTGTCTCTACTAAAAATACAAAAATTAGCTGAGCATGGTGGCAGGCGCCTGTAATCCCAGCTACTTGGGAGGCTGAGGCAGGAGAATCACTTGAACCCAGGAGGTGGAGGATGCAGTGAGCCAAGATCACGCCATTGCACTCCAGCCTGGGTGACAGAGCAAGACTCTGTCTCAAAAAAAAAAAAAAAAAAAAAGATGTGACTGACTGCAGAGTTGAGAAGAGGTGTGCAGGGTACACGATTGTACAGTGTTTCTATAGAGATACCATAGATGGAAATAGCTTCATGAGCAGAGAGAACAGTAAAAATGGACTACAATACTTAGGAAATGATAAGTTTTGATGGTAACCTTTGCTTTTTAATATGATTTATTTACTTGCAAGTTTATACAATTTGATTTTTAATAACGGCTGTGTTTAACAACTGGCTCATGAAATTCCTGAAAATATAACAATCAGGTTTCATGAGTCACTTCAGCACAACATGAAGTACGGGGCGCCTGGGCTAGGCCCATCACAGGCACAGCCTCTGACCAACCCTGGAAGAAGGCAATAGTAATGGAAGTTTGAAGTATGGGAAAGCACAACCTTGAACCCCTCCACTGGGAGCAGGCTCTGGCCTCCCTGAGTCCCCGTCCCAGCTTCCCTTCATCCTTCAGCCTCTGCAGCTTCTAGCCAACCCTGGATAGCTACATGGCCTGGGAGCTTCAGCCTCATCAGCCTGTGGCCCCTGAAGACAAGCAGGACTGCCCCTGAGCTGCCCCTGAGTAGGGTCTGGACATCAGTACGGGGTGGAGAAAGATGGAAGAAGCCCCAGTTGTTACAACCTGGGCTCTCGTTGTGATACCCCCTCTGCCTGCACACCTATTCCTCCCCTTGGCTCCCTCTGATGTGGGGCCCTGCCTAACCCCAGCCTCCTTTATGGGGCCTGGCTCCTCCTGCAAGTCCACCTCCCATAGAGGGGTATTGAACCCCAGCCCCCACTACCTGGGTCATCAGACTTTGGGTAGTTCTCACAGAAGCAAGATTCCATAACATTATCACCATGGAAATGCCCTGTGTTTCCCCTAGGTGCTTCTGGTACCTCCATCTACTCACCTTCTCTGCACTGTTACTACTAACAGCAAGAACTCACTATTATTGAGCATTTACTAAGTGTCAGCCACTGGGCTGCCACAATGTGACCCTGTGAGACAGGAGACATTATTATCATCATTTTGCAGAGAGACAACCTGAGAGTCTCAGAGCAGTGAAGTCATTTGCCCAAGGGCACACGAAGCAACATGTTCTTGAAAGCGATTGTTTTCATTTATGTTTCCTAAAAACAATTAGTCCCTATTACTTTTTTAAGTTTGCATATAATTGATTTTGCCCAGGTTGTGCCCATAGAAGTCCTGAGTGGGGGTCAAGGGGTAGAGAGAAGCTTCGGGGGAAGGCAGATGGGGGACACACATGCTAGAAACAGAAATTGCCACGCGAGTGAAAAAACAAGAAAGGGATTTCAATCTTTCTCCCTCCCCTGCCTCCCACTGGGGACATGCTTCCCCACTGGGAAAGAGGGAGCATTTTCTTAAGAGTCCCAAGTGCTAGGTTTGAGTTCTGGCTCTCCCACTTCCCAACAATATACCCTTGGGCAGGTCAGCAGGCCCGTCTGAGCCTCAGTTTCCTCCTCTGTAAAGAGGGCAGAGCAATAATAGCCATAATGGGTGGGGACAAGAATGAGAGCAGAGTGCTCAGCATGGTGTGAGTCCTGCACCTGTTTGTTGCTATTTATCATTATCATTAGCTTTAAATGACAACAGTATGACCTGGGCCACAGAACCAGGGACCTACCTACACCCGGGTCCCTATGGCCACTCCCTTGTGGGCACAACAAGCAGACTGCTTCTCTGGTCTTTTGCCAACAAGATTCAAAACCCCTGTCCAGACACATTCACTGGAAATGTTCCTGAAACTCTATGGGGAGCAGCGGCTGTCCCTTCCCCACCTCTGGGGCTGCCTGGTCTACTGATGGAGGAAGTGCTCTTGAGAAACACCCAGTCGCGCCTCACATTTTACAGACTGTCCACAGGCCCCGGGGCTCTGGGTTTGATCAATTCAGAAGGGCCTGACACAGACAATCCAGGTTTGGAGGCAGACAGGGGAAAGAGCCCTGAGATCAAGTGTCAAGCGGGCACAGACTGGCTTAGCCTGGGGCTTCTTGCCAGACACAAACCAGGCCTGAACATGGTGAGGGCTGCTAGGAAGCTAGCCTGGCCAGATGCCAGAGAGGCCTGGGGGTCTCTTGGGGCTGGCCCAGATATCTGTCTTCCCCTGCTGCCCTCTGTCTATGAGGCCACATCTTTAGCCCCAGGCACCGGACTGGTGATGGAAAAGGGGACCATGAGCATACCTCTCTTTTCCAACTTTGCTGAAGAGAGTCCTATTTCCCCATGAGCAGAGAGACTCCCTCACTACTCAAAGTCATATTCTCTGATGCGGGCCTTGTGACAGTTTCACAACATCGAAGGTTTAGCTGGAGTCCTGTGCATGACCACTTTTGAGAGGTGAGTGCAGCACCCACTTCACAGATGGGAAAGTAGTGGTTTGGAGAGGGCTAGGGTCCAGCTGATGGCAGCTCAGCTGTGAGCTGCTGTCTCTGCATTTGATGCAGGTCTTCTGATTCACGGTCCAGTGCTCTTTCAACCAGACCCCTATGGTTCCCATGAAAGCAATGGGTGTGTGCATCCGGCAGAGGGAACATTCCTTTTCATCCTCCTTCCAGAGGGGCTGTGGCCACCCCAAGTCTGGCAGCTTTACGAGAACAGGCTTGTAAACTCAGCAACAGCCTATAATCCTTTTTATGGGGCCTGCTATGGTAATGGACACTCATCAGCTCTCCCAGGCTAAGCCTGGTGGGTGTTGAGGGTGAGTGTCGGAGGGGAGCCAGGCCTCCTGTTAGCTCACCCCACCACTCCCTGCTCTGGGTAAATGGTCCAAAGGGAGGGGCAGGGCCCACGGGTTTCTGAACAATGCCAGGACTGTCAGCTGGGAGCATTCTGCAGCCTGGTAGAGGAGGAAGCTACAGAGGGAAACAGTGGTCAAATCACCCTCCCTGGCATCTACACTGGCATCACTTTGCACCCAGGAGCTCCAGTAGGGTGGGGAAGAGCGGAAGCATTGTTTACAATTCAAACTCCTGACTCCTCTCCAAAAACCTCCTGATTCAGAATCTCTGAAGGTGTCTTGAGGGATGTGCATTGATTCAGAGCCTTTGAGGCAGGCCAATATTTTACATCCACTCCAGGGAGAAGCAGAGAATAATGTCAGGGAAGTGACAGGACAGCCAGGATGGTAGATTATGCATTTACTCACTCAACAAACATTTGCAGAAATCAGGCCTGGATCTCAGGCCGGGCTGCCCTTTGCCACGGGTGGGTGGGTCTGCCCCCGCCCTCACCTGTGGGGTGGCCTTGGACCCTGCCCCTCCCCTGTCTGCCATGGTGTCCTCCTCTGTCAAAGGCAGAGTGTCTGTGGTCCTTTCCAGCTCTAGCACTTTTTGATGCCATCAGGGTTTCGAGAATGATGCAGGATGACCTTGTTATCCGTTAGCATCCAGGCTATTAAAAGACAGAGAGTAGATCCTGGGGAGACACTGGGCCCTGGGCTCCAGACCAAGGGCCTTTGCCAGGCATTTCTGCCTGCCCTCCCTCACTGAGGGTGCCTGCTGTGGCTCCACGCCAGGATAGATGGAACTCAGCAGCACCTCCCTGTCTGAGCAGAGTTTGAGAGGACAAGCCATGGGGGTCTGGACACCCTTGCTTTACCATAATCTTATGGCCCCCTAAATGACAACACAGACCGTGGAATCCTGGTTTAGGATTTCCAAAGTCAGATCTGGATAAGAGGTTGCTAAATGATATGTATGATACGCCCACATGTTTGTGAACTACAGAGGATTCTGTGGTGTGTGTGTGTGTGTGTGTGTATGTGTGGTGTGTGTAGAAAAAAAAATCTAGGTTGATGCTTCTAGACTTTAAAAATGTCTTGCTTGGCTGGGCACGGTGGCTGACACCTGTAATCCCAACACTTTGGAAGGTTGAGGTGGGCAGATCACCTGAGGTCAGGAGTTCAAGACCAGCCTAGCCAACATGGCAAAACCCCATCTCTACTAAAAATACAGAAAAAAAGTAGCTAGGCGTGGTGGCCTACACCTGTAGTTCCAGCTACTCAGGAGGCTGAGGCACAAGAATTTCTTGAGCCCAGGAGGCAGAGATTGTAGTAAGCCGAGATTGTGCCACTGTACTCCAACCTGGGCAACAGAGCAAGACCCTGTCTCAATAAATAAATAAATAGGCATAAAACTATACACACACATTGTACTAATGTCAGTTTTGTGGTTTTAATGTTACACTATAGTTCTTTCAGAACTGGGGGAAATTGGGTGAAGAATATATACACAAGGCAACTTCTTGTGAATCTATAATTATTTCAAAATAAAAAGTAAAAAAGAAAATCCTAAGAACACATGGATGCTTTCTCCTAGCCTAAGGCTGGGTCTCTGTCTGTTAAAAAGAGGGACTGGCAAGTATTGATGTCAGACATCCTAACCCCACACCAAGATTTTCTCTTTGACAAATCAAAGGATGGAAAGAGAATTCTGAAAAGAATGCAGCTTTGTTACTCTGGGAGTCAAAGTTGTGAAACACGAAACCATCTCACATGCCAGGAGTGGTGTGTGCCCACTTTGGCTAACACTGTGCCTGGTGTCACCTCTGCTGCCTGTCTGGGACAGACAGCTTACAACCCTGTTGTGTGGCGGAGAGGGCACCTACTTATCCTAGGAACCACAGAGCTGCAGGGCATCAGCCCCACTCTATTCAACATTGCTCACACTCCAGAACCACGGATAACCATCGTGCTCTACCAGGCACCCCTGGTGGCTGGCACTGAACATCGTGAAATCAGGATGTCCGGGTCTGGTCACAGTTCTAATTGCAAAGTCACCATGCGGCCCTGTGCAAGTCCATTCTGGGTTATGCCTTCTCTATCTGTAGAATGGGAGCCTGCAACATTGGATCTCACATTCCCCAGAGAGGAATCAAGAAAGAGCACTAAACCTCCGGAAATTGTAGGTCAAATGTCTGTGCATTTTTCTGGGGAGAAGGTCTAGGGCTGTGCTATCCAATTCAGAGCAACCAACCATCTCAGTTTACCTGGGACTAAGGGGTTTCCTGGGACATGGGACTGTCCGTGCTAAAACCAAGACAGTCCTGGACAAACCAGAGCAGCTATTTACCCAAAGTGTGGCAGCCGGAGGCTACAGAGCACTTGAAATGTGGCTAGTCCAAATTGAGATGGGCTGTAGGAGTAAAATACATAGCAGATGTTGAAAACTTAGTGTGGAAAAAAGAATGTAAGCTATCTCATGAATTATTTTCATATTGGTTATATGTTGCAATGATAATATTTTGGATATATTAGGTTAAATAAAATATGTTAAAGTTTATTATTATAATTTATTATTATTAAAATAAATTAGTTTCTTTAAAAATTGTTAATGTGACTACATAAAAAATTAAAAAATTACATCTATGGCTTACTGTATTCAGCAGAGTCCCAAAGGGGTCTGGTCTGTGACCCTCAAAAGGCCCTTCTTGATAGGTGGTCCCAAGGTCCCTTCCAAGTTGATGATGGCACCTTTGCCTTTCTGGGTAGATGCCCAGACATTTCTTCATTGAAGGCACTTGCATGCACCCACATCTGTGCATGGGGATCTCCACCCACTGTCCCTCTCCTTTCATAATGGCCACCCTGCCCCCATCCTTCTGTTGAAAGGCACCCCTGAAAGCCCAGGGCTGCCTCCCTTCTATGCTCCATGTGATTTTCATTTGTCTAATTAAAGCTAATCTGATAAAGGCAGGAATTGCAGAGATGCGTAAAAGCTCCAGTGAGCACAGGTCATGTCCCGATCCAAAGAGGGGGTCTTTGTCTCCCCAGCCCCAGGCAGGGGCCAGCTGGGCAATGGGTGTGGGCAGGGGAGTTGGCAGAGGAGCCAAGACCAAGGAAGGGCTCTTCTTGGACAAGCTGGGCTTATATCACTGTGCTGACCATTTGCAAACACTGCCACAAAGAAGCTGAGGGAAGAGGCTAAAAAGATGAAAATACACTGAAAATCACAAGAGAAACATGCTGTGAAAAACTGAGTGGCTCAGAGGGCTAATTATAGGCTATAATCCTGGCCTGCTGTCCCTTCTCCTTTCTCTTCATGCCAGTGGCATCATCTGGAGAGAGAGGCCAGGGTTACAGCCGCTTCTCCAGAGAAACAGAGGACTCAATATGGTAGACCGTTATCCTGTAACCACGGACACGGAGTTTTTCCAGGGCCTTGGAATCTACCCAAATTCATCCCTGGAGTCAACTTCCAAAGCCTCCCCAGAAATACACTTCTTCAAGAGGTAGAACTCCTGCAGCAGCCCCTTTGATCACAGAGGACACGGTGACACCCACCTACCAACTCACTCATCCAAAATGCTGGGAATTCAGAGATGATCTTGATGAGCTGTAATGTTCAAGTTTTTCTGTTTGCTTCAGCTCCTTAGTTTAAAATTCTCTGCTTCCTTTTAGGTGGAGGGAGGTAGTTCAGTGGGGAAGATGCTGCCAGTTAATTAGTTAATTAGGCCAGAAGCATTTACCGAAGAGTTGGTGTAAAACTGGCCCTCTGCTGGAATTTTGATAGAGACAAGAGAAGAAAAAAGGGGCCCTGCCCTCCAGGAGGTCATACTCTCTTTGGAGAAGCCCAATTTGTGCACAAGAACAACCAGAGAATAGGGTGGACATACTCAATTGCCAACTGAGCAGGGCACAGCTAGGGCTCTCAGAGATGAGAATGGGGAAGAGCACATGAGCTTCAGGTGTCAGGGCAGACATTTTGGAGAGGGTGTGCTTGAGCTAGCCTCATGAAATGAGAGCAAGGCTAATGGGAGTAGGACTACAATGGGTAGGAAGCCAGGCCTGGATTCTACTTGGAGTTCTTGCATCCACTATGCGAGCTTGGGCAACTCAACCCCGTCCTTGGGCCTCCTCTTCCTCATCTGTAAAATGAGGGTGGTGACTGGGTTGACATTTTTACTGATCATGATGTTCTAGAATTTGAAGCATCAGAGAGGAGCAGGTGGGAATTCCAGGTGGAAGAAGTGTTGGAGAGCTGATAAAACTGAGAAAGCTCCTGGAAAGTGGGGGACTCATAGCCAAACTTGTTGGGAATGGCTCCCCAAAGGCAGAGAAAGTGACCTAGCTCTTTTGCTCATTGCAGTCCATCCCAGGGCAAAAAAGGCCCATGGCCTCACTGGGGTCTCAAACAAGTGGCTGCTTTGTATGCACCCAGCTGAGGTGCAGGCCAGGGCGGGTGTCATTGGAACTGGCTCTCTGCTTTTGAGGAGAGAAGGGAGATCTGACCTCAGAGGGCTT
Organism: Pongo pygmaeus; assembly: GCF_028885625.2. NCBI lineage: Eukaryota > Metazoa > Chordata > Mammalia > Primates > Hominidae > Pongo > Pongo pygmaeus. The sequence goes on along the minus strand of NC_072382.2, from coordinate 22,741,418 downwards.
GCCTGGTGCCAGTGTTCTTTGCTAACAGACTTTGGACCATTTCCCCAGAGCCCTCTCTGGCCTTATCTATCATCTTCCCAAGACAAGCAGAACCTCAGGTCAGAGCTGACTGTGCAGTGAATATGGGGGAGGAATGAACTGTGGATTCTAGAGAAGTGCTAAAGACGAGTTATGCCACTTTGGTTTCATCCTTATTGGAGCTCAGTCCAGCTACAGCCCTTGTTACCCCAGCTTAGATCAACCTATGAGAACCTTTCAGGAAGTTCACCAACAGAAACAACCGTGAGCTTCATTTCTTGCTTTGTTCTTCCAACTGAACAATTAGGAAGTGGCTGTGGAAGGCTGTTGTGCTGTTGTGTGCTAACAATGTGCATATGGTGTGCTAGGGCAGCTTTTCCAACACTGGAAAATATTCCATGTGGACTTTATCTCAGGCAGCCTTCAGAGAAATGTCTGGGGCAGTGTGTCTTCCTCTATCCCATCACCCTGCTTTATCTTCTTCATTGACTCATCACTATCCAAAATTATTTCCTATGCTGTACTTGTTTACCCTATGCCCCCACCCCTCACATAAATGCTAGCATGTAGCTCCACGAGGAGCAGGGACTGTGTCTCTACTGGTTACTGCTCTATCCATGACCCTAGAATAAGGCCAGACACTCAACAGGTGGTGAGTAAATGTTTGTCAAATATGCAGATATGGATGTTCTGCTTGGGAATGGGACAATGTTGAACAGTGGGGTGTAGAATGCAATCAGGTGATTTGGGCTGGCATCAGCCCTCAGTCAGGGCCCTGAAGGAAACAGAGGACATATTCAGGCAGGTTAATCAAAGAGAGTTAAATAAAGTCAAATGAAAGTCTCTGGCTCATGCCCTCTTCTGTCCACCCCATGGCTCCATCCTACATCTTAAGGGGCTGTCCATGCACATGCGTAGCTACATAAAAGCTCGGTCCTGGGCTGTTTGAAAAGGCGTAATTGGTTTCCAGGGAAATGGAAAAGGGACAAAGAAGCACAAGGGCTGGGGAGGAAGAGGATGATGACCACCTAGGCCTGAAGGGGCAGGGAGGAGGCAGTTACTGGAACCCTGAAAGCAAGCTACATAGCAAAGGTAGCCAGGTAGGAGCTGAGGCCTTTGGTAGAGGGGCATGGCTGGGCCACGGTGACCTGGCAGGGAGGGTGCTGGAATAAATGCCCTGACCTCCTTCTCCTTTTCCCTCCCACTCTCTTCACAGTGCCCCCAGTTGGCGGAACCCAGCCAGAAGCCAGATGGCAGGGGAGACTGATGATGGAGTCTACACGGGAGATGGGTGGCTGGGGGAGTCAGTCTCGGGGGCTCCAGAGCAGTGTGGAGAAGGGTGGAGGGGGACCCAGAAGAGCAAACAGAAAAAGTCCAGCATAGGCAGAGGAGGGGGCCATGCTGTGCTCCCGTAGTTTCTCATTACAAACACAAAACTCTGGGCTAGAAATAACTGTAGTCGTTTTAGCATTATTTACAGTTTCTGTGGGTCAGGAACCCAGGAAGGGCTCTGCAGGGTGGTTCTGGCTTGTGGCCTCTCACACTGTTCCAGACAGATGGAGGCTGAAGCTGGAGTGGTGAGGGGCTGAAGGGCTGGCTGAGAGCTAGTTAAGTTTCTCTATGTCTTCTAGAAACTGCTAGGCCTCCTACGTGGTCTCTCCATGTGAGCCACATTGTATTTTCTTACTGCATGGTGGCCACATTGTAGTAGAACATCTTACAGGAGGCTCAGGGCTCGAGCATGGATATTCAGTGAACCCAGAAGCAGCAGCCTCACCTTTTCTGATCTACCCTTAGAAGTCAGGTAGTGTCATTCTGCCATAGTCTAGTGGTTAACCAGTCACTAAGGCTGGCCCAGACTCAAGAGGTGGGGGACCCCACCTCTTGATGAAAGGAATGCCAAAGAATTTGAAGACTCGTTTTTAAAAGCCTGCAGGATGAACTAAAACTGAATATTACTTGGGTGTTAGCCAAAGAAGTCCAAAATGGTGCTTGGGAGGACACGGGGACAGAATGGAAGTTTCCAACATTGTTAGGAAGTTGGATCTTTTGCATGTCTCCTTATCAGGAGCTGAAGGACAGAGGATTGGAGAGGGAAAGTAATGGTTCTAGGGTCACACAGCTATATCTTAGCCTAGAAGAACAGAACACTGTCTTGAGAGATTCTGTGCTTGGCAGTCAATAAGGAGGGGAATGAGGGGACGGTCCTGACCAATAAGCCTCCAGAGCTGCTCACCCAGTGCTGGAGAACTGAGAGCATTCAGCTAATTTCCTTTCACATTCACCTTCCAGACTCCTGCAGCCTCCCTCCCTGGAAGGAAGGGAGAAAGAAAGGCAATTTGGAGACTATCAAAGAGAATGGCTTTCACTTTCAGGGAGCTTGCTGGGAAAGATTACTTCCAGGTGGCCTCTCCTGGGGCCCCTCCCAGCTTGGCTGGGCAGCACTTGGGACTGGTGATTGGTCAGTGGGCCTGGAAAGCTGGGGGAACTACTCCCCTGGCCCCAAAAGCCTTTCCCCAGAGCTTCTGAGGCTGCCTGCTTCCTGACGAGATCTCTGCTCGCAGGTCCCTCCCCTTGGGGGCCTTTGCTCATTATCTGCACAGAGTCAGCACCACTGCTGCTGCAGCTTCCTCTAGGACCACCCTTAGAATGGGACACTTCTAGAACCTGACTCAGAGGGCCCTGTTCTGCCCCATCTCTGGCTGCACCCAACTCATGTAATGAGAAGCCCGTGGGCTGAGGTGCTGGGCCCACCTGAAGAACACATCCTTCTTCTAGACCACAGTCGGGGTCCTGAGGACTCTGGAATTCCCTGTCCAAATATTCTGAGCCTACTTCTACGACTGAGGATCTCTTCCCCTGGCCTGTTCTCTAAGGACCAGCCATGCTGCTTGTGTGAACACCCCTAGGCCCAGGGGTGGTCCAAGGGTGCTGTTTGGCATATGGTGAGGTCGAGGAGGTAGACTGAGCTTCTATGTGGCTATGCATGTTCATGGGCAGCCCCTTCTAATGTGGGATGGAGCCATGGGGTGGAGAGAAAAAAGAATGGCCAGAGACTTTCATGGGCCTTTGATGGGCCCCACATACACCAGGAGTGTTCCTGGCTTTCTATCACATCACTCTGTCTTATTTCTTCCTTGTGATTTTCACTCTGAAATGTGTTACTCCTTTTCTTTTTTCCTGCCCTTCCTTCCCCCCGTAGAAACACACCCTCAGCAGGAGCGGAGGCCTTGGGTTGCACACCCGTTTCTGAATTACAGTCCCTCTGTCTCCTTGGCAAGGGATGGGTAGTAGTCCATGAGATTGTCTGTTAGTCTGTTCTCACACTGCTATAAAGAATACTACCTGAGACTGGGTAATTATAAAGGAAAAAGGTTCAATTGACTCACAGTTCCACAGGCTTAATAGGAAGCATGGCTAGGAGGCCTCAGGAAACTTACGGTCATGGCGGAAGGTGAAGGGGAAGCAGGCATCTTCATCACAAGGTGGCAGAAGGGAGTGTGTTAAAGAACAAGGAAGACTGTCCTCCCTGCCCTGTGCCTTGGCCTCCTGCTGGCCTGCTTGCCACCCACTGCCCCTTCCAGCCTGGACTTTCCATTCCCCCGCCAAGACCATTCCTCCAGCAATGACCCCTAACTTGCATGTGAAGAAACAGCATTCAAGTTAGCCCTCTGCACTGAATGGCCATTATTTATGCATTAAAAAAGTGCATAATGTATTTTTACTCAGAGTCAGATAAACAGAACGGACAAGAAGAGGGAAATGGTGCAGAAGAGGATGAAACAGTGAGAAAAATGAAATCAGCTCATATTTATGGAATGCTATGTACAAGGGTTGTAGTTGCTTTTCAATCTCATGAATCAGGTAATATTAATATTCCCATTTTACAGATAAGGAAGCTGAGGCACAAGGGGGCCATGGAGCCAGTAGGTGGCAGAGCCAGGATTTGCACTCAAGAGAAGCAGGAGAGGCAAGGCCAGGGCACCCCTCCCTGTGGTGGGGTACAGAGAGGCCCTGGGGGAATTTTGCTAAATGAATGGAAGAAATGAGCTTTGTCCCTGCCCTTGAGGGAAAGGTGCATTTAATCAGACTGACAGGACCCTCCAGGATGAAGCACTGCAACGCAGGAGAGGCATGCAGTTGAGGGAGCCAGTCTGTACTGGGCCCAAGGTTCCCTGACCCCGCTGTGTCACTATGCCTGGTGTCAAGGGCTGGGATGGGTCTTTTGTCTCTGGTTTCCACATACCCCTAGCCCCATAATGGTCTTCCTGGCTTGACGCAGAGTAGGTGCTCACTCAATACTCACTGTCCTGTGATGGGGCGGGCACCCACCATGGGGACAGGCTCTCCAAGGTGGGGCCAGCACAGGGATCCACTGAGATCTCAGTTCTGTCTGGCACACTGTCCTCCCTGCCCTGTGCCCTGGCCTCTTGCTGGCCTGCTTGCCACCCACTGCCCCTTCCAGCCTGGACCTTCCATTCCTCCACCAAGATGTCCCAACAATGCATTCTGTCTTCTGGGCCAAGTCGGGTTGGGGGCATGTGAGGTGAGACTGAGAATCCAGCTGAGAAAATTGGCTGAATTTCTCGGTAATGGGCACATTCCTGCTTCTGAGCCTTTCTTGTCTCATGTGTCCTCTTCAAAACCTCATCTCAGGTGCCAGCTTTCAGATGGCTTCTCCAGCCCTACCCTGGTCATCCAGGAGCTGGAAGGAGAGGTGAGGGAAGGAGCCCAGTGGGAAAAAACAGAGCAAAGGAGGAGCTGCAGGTCCCTGCTCTCTTCCACACCCACATCACCTAACTCATTCTATTGAGTCTTTGTTTTTTGCTAGTTAGTTTTGTTTCTTAATTGTGGTAAAATATACATAAAATTTACCATTTTATACCATTTTAATTGTACAGTTCAGTAGGTTAAGTATACTCACATTGTTGTGAATCACATCTCCAGAATTTTTTCATCTTGCAAATCTGAAACTCTGTGCCCATTAAACAACTTATTTCCCTCTCCCCCGAGCCCCTGGTAACCCCCATTCTACTTTCCATCTCCAGGAATTTACTGCTCTAGATGCCTTGCTTTAAGTGGAATCATATAGTGATTGTCTTTTTTTGTGACTGGCTTATTTCATTTAGTATAATGTCCTTAAGGTTCATTCATCCATATCACAGCATGTATCAGAATTTCTTTTCTTTTCAAGGCTGAGTAATATTCTATTGTACGGATAGACCACATTTTGCTTATCCACTCACCTGTCAATGGACACTTGGGTTGCTTCCACCTGCTGGCTATTGTGAATAATGCTGCTAGAATTTGGCTTCTTAGAGCATCAAGACTGCTATTCATTTAGAACCAGGTGATCTACATACTTTTCTAAGAGCATTATGGTCTCCATTTTACAATGGAAGAGAAAGCGCTCCAAAAGTTTATGTCCCTGCCCCAGATCCCACGGCCAGTAAGTGTCAGGGCCTGGCTTTGAATTTATATCTGCACCAAACCCTGCATTTAGCCCCTGCTTTCTACTCTTTCCTTCCCTGAGGGTGTTTGTTTTTATCTCTTATTCTGCTAGGAGCTGTACCAGGTGCATGTGCCCCTTCTGAGACTAGGAACCAGAACTTGCATAGGATCATACAGCATAGTGGCTAAGGATCAAAGACTCTGAATCCAGACTGCTCAAGTTCAAAGTTGGCTCCTTGAGTTTATCAGCTGTGTGACATTTGCCATGATGGATTAGTGATGTCTGCTACGGGCTCAGGCTAGGGGACATATGCCTCCTGTCTGCCTCTCTGGACAAAATGCAAAGCTCACTTGAAACCCTGCCCCACACTCAGGCTCCTTCCAGATTCTTGGTCTTGGAAGTAATGATGTTTCCTACAGAACTGCAAGAGCAGAGAGGCCACGTCTGAAGATTGGGTTTGTGGCGTGACTTGCCCTGGGGGGATTTGGTTTTCACAAGAGTGTGAGAGCCTTCCCTGGCTCAGTCTGTTTTCCAGGAGGCAGCAGGTTTGGGTCCCCTGCCCTGTTGGCCATCAGGCCCCAGGTGGAGATTAGAGTATATGAGGACCTTCTTCCCTCACTGTTCTCCCACACCCTGTGTCTTCCTGTCCCTTGAGCTGTTGTTTATTGTCCAGAACCTGGCCACATTTTCTTTTTCTTTCTTCTTTCTTTCTTTCTCTCTCTCTCTCTTTCTTTCTTTCTTCTTTCTTTTTCTTTCTTTCTCTTTCTCTCTCTCTTCCTTCTTTCTTTCTTTCCTTCTTTTTTTCTTCTTTCTTTCTTTCTCTCTCTCTCTCTCTTTCTTATAAAAGTCTCACTCTACTGTCCAAGCTGGAGTGCCATGGCACGATCTCGGTTCACTGCACCCTTGACTTCTCAGGCTTAGGTGATTCTCCCGCCTCAGCCTCCCAAGTAGCTGGGACCACAGGTGTGTGTCACCATGCCTGGCTAATTTTTTGTATTTTTTTGTAGAGACAGGATTTCGCCATGTTGCCCATACTTGTCCTGAACTCCTGGCCTCAAGCAACCTGCCCGCCTCGGCCTCCCAAAATGCTGGGATTACAGGCATGAGCCTGGCCCTGGCCACATTTGGAATGTATTTACAAGGTGCCTACTGGCTCCTTCTTCCACAGGGTTTCTGAGGCCTGTAGTTCCCCCTGCTTTTCCTCCTGGCCCCCGCATCTTGTTAAAGCAAGTCTTTATGCAAGATCCTGGGAGAGGTGGCATGGGAGCTCTGCTTGCTCTTGCCCTGAACAAAACTTCTGCTGACCCCAGGGCATTGGAGTGGACAGGGGAGATGGGTTTGCTGGCTGCAGGGCAGTGGGGTTGGGTGTGGCATGGGGCAAGTGTGGGAGGATGACATCAGCACCACTCAGGGTGACAGGAAGAAAGCAGTGCGTGCCCCTGAGGGTGATGGTGTGAGTGTGGGCTGTAGACAGGTGACTACAGGGAATGTGGCTGGTGAAGGTGTGAGGTGGTGGGATTGGAGCAGTTGTGTGTGTGTGGCGGGAGCGATAGTGGGGGTGTCCTCATAAATGTCACCATGAGTGACTGACAGAGTAGGCGGGTGATAATTCCAGTGGGTGACTATCTCAGCGACACTGCCATGAGTGGGGAGCCAGAGTGCACGAGAGGATGCCTGTGGCAGGCGCCAAGACACCTCTGGGCTTGCCTCCTGGGGACATCCTTCACGCCAGAAAGAAAGAACGAATGTGTTTTCTCTGCCTGTTGAAAATGATTCCGAGCGAAGGGCCGTGCTTCCTGGCCGGCGCAAGCCTGACTCCGCTGTGTCAGAAGATGATCTTTCACAGATGCTGAAAAGTTAGGAAGTGTAATTATGGGGAAATTGCGCTCAGGCAAACGAGTACAAGCCAAGGGCTGCCAGGCCCCATTCCTCACCTGAACGCCCTGATTGTGGCCGACAGCCCCACATCTGTATGTGCTTTGCAGCCAGAAGAGGAAAGAGAGGCGAAGCAGGAATGGGGCAGGGAGGGGAGGGATAGGGAGGGGACCTGGAGCCACCCCTGCCAATGGCTCCCCAGCTTCCTTGGGGAGGAGCTGAGGGAAGGCTGAGGCCTAGGGCACATTCCTGGGTTCCAAGGGCCTTCTGGGGCACCCTCATTCCTGGGGGTGATGAGGAGGAGGAGCTGGGGAAGACAAGCAGAGCTGAGGCCACTTCTATTCTATCCTTTTCACTTTACTGGTGGAGAAACTGAGGCTGCAGATGGCCAAGGGGCACACAGTGAGTTAACAGTGCAGGCAGGATGAGATCCTCCACCTTCTGACCAGCGGGGGCTCTTGCCAGAACCCCGAGGGGCAGGGTGGGAGGGGCAAATAAGGGGCAGACATGGTGAGCAGCAGGATGCCCCTGCCTCCCAGCCAGCATCTGGTACCAGCCTTTGGGGTAGCTCTGCCCACTGGGCAGCCTTGGCGTTCCTTAAATTCCTGGCTTTCATCCTCCCCCCAGGGCTCCTACCCCATGGCCCCTTTCTGCCGGGGCAACTGGGACTCCTCTCAGCAGAGGGACCTGCAGCTCCTCCTTTGCTCTGTTTTTTTCCCACTGGGCCCCTTCCCTCGCCTCTCCTTTCAGCTCCTGGGATAGTCCAGAGCCTGGAGCTGCCCCCTCTTGTTTAAACCCTCCTGGGCCAACTCAAGGGCACCCTGATGCCCTCTGCTCCCCCCAGGATGGGCACTCCCTCCTTCCCACTCCTTGGCCCTCTCCTGGTCTATGGAAACAATTCTTCCCATTGGGCACTAAGTTTGCTTTCCACCTCCATGCTTCTGGAAACAAGCTGCCCTGCCCCCAAGCCTCAGAGGAGGTACAGGCAGGCCCAGGCTGGAAAATTATCCCAACGTCCTCCTGGCCCCAGAAATTGAGTCAGGGAAGGACGTGTGACTCCACAGGGCCAATCAGAATTCTTCTCTGAGAAGGACACTGGGAGCAGGAAGCTGGCTTCAGTCCCTCTGCAGCTGATAGATTGGGAAGCTGGAGGTTTGGAAATCCAGCCTTTTCTTTATCCTGTGAAGTAGCCCACCTGCAGGAGGTAAGAGTGAGGCACGCAGAGAGTTAGAGGTGGGAGCGGGGCATGAAGAAATGATTGATTGTTAGCATTTTTGAACTCTGGATTTAGTTCTGTCTTCATCCCCATACCTCCCAGTTGTATTGGCTAATTTCTATTTTATTCCATTATCTTATTCTATTCTATTCTATTCTATTCTATTCTATTCTATTCTATTCTATTCTATTCTATTCTATTCTATTCTATTCTATTCTATTCTAGTCTAGTCTAGTCTAGTCTAGTCTAGTCTATACTCAGTGCATTAAACTGGGTTTCCATCACTCGCAATCAAGAGACCTAATGAATGCAGCTGTCACAGAGCTGGAGCTTGGGTGTCCTGGGACGTGTTGATGGGTAAGTTGGCAGGACCGGGGTAGGACCAGTGCCAGGAAGATCATGATCCTCTCCTGGTTGGGTGGGGCTTGGCAAGCGGCAGTCTGGCATGGTAGAAATTTGCCAAGGAATAAATATGCACAAAAGAATTAAACAGTAAAACCCCAACACAGAAGCAGATGGACAGCATTTAGTTCCAGCTGCAGCCATTGAAGGAATGCTTGTCCAGGGGAGAGAGAAGCACATGCAGGGGGAAAGGCCATCTGAGAGAAGGCGGGGTTCCAGGCAATACTCAACCTACAGGATGCACTTGGGGATGAGGCATAGGAGAGGAATTGGAGCAGGAGAAGCCGGGCAAAATGGGCCTGGAGTGTGGGCTCCACTGTCACCAAGAGCCACTGGGGGGGAAACATCAGTGAACAGCCTGGTGATGCCACTAGTAATTGACATTTAGTAGCCCAAAACTCAGTGGCCTATTTTATTTTATTCCAGGTCCAAGTCTCGTGTCCTTTTGATACACCTAGCTTTTCCGAGAAGTTTTCTGCCTGGAATACTGGCTGGGAAAGGGCAGGGAAGCGCTTGCACAGCCAGCTCGAGCTGAGTGCCTAGAAGTGATGTAAATGTTGGTGGTTTTATCTAGATTGGTGTCTTGCCTTAGCCACACCTGAAGTCATTCTTGTCACTCAACGACTTTGTTTCAGACACAGCCAATGAAGAGGGGAAAGGAGAGTATTTGCAAAGTACCTAGAATATGTCAGGCAAAGTTGCATACCTTTACTTCTTTTCATTTACCTTACATCTGTGATCTCATTTAATCCTACAATGACCCCATAGGGGATATGTTATAATTCCCACTTAATAGATGAGAAAACTGAAGCTCAGAAAGATTAAGTAACTTGCTCAAGGTCTTTGAGCTAGAATGGGGCAGAGTGGGAACTCCAACCTAAATGTGTGTGTCTCTAAACTCTGACCTTTCTCCAATGCCTTGCTTCCTCTGGAGAACTAAACCCTCCCTTGGAAGGACATGATGGAAACTCAACAGCCGACTTGACAGTCAGGAACTGCAGAGTCTCCTGTGAATGATTTATGATTACATTAGCGATGAGACTCTGGGTAAGCCCTAATCCCTGCTCACTAGGGTGCAATGTCCTTGGCAGGTCCTGGCTCCACCTTTTAGCAAACATCGTTCTAGAGAGCTGGAACCCCCACCTGCCAAGAAATGGCCAACTTCAGCCTCTCGGAATCCAGGCTCTCCAGGGAAGGAGGTGCTGCCCCAGCACCTGTCTTCCATCTGTGGTGTCTCCCTCACATGGGCTGCTTCCAGCTTCCTCCTGCCTGGTTCTGGTTGGGCAGTGATGATGATGGCACTGTGCTCTGCTCAGGCCTCCTCTGGAGTGCTCTCGGTGACTCCCTTCCCTGCACAGAAACGTCAGGCTATGCCTGGTGCGAGGCTTACCCTTCTACCCTCTTCTGTCTATAGAAATCCTATTCCTCTCCAAGGCATAGGACCAATCCCATCTCCCTCACAAAGCCCCTCTTTATGCCTTAACCAGTTGTCTTCAGGCAGATGTGATTTTTTTTAAACCCCTTTCCCCAGAATTGCATCTTGTGATTGACTTGAAGGCTGGCTCCAATACTAGCTCCTATGAAAACATCCACCCTCCAAGAAGACTTCATCTCTCTGCCTCCGGGCCTGCAATGTGCAGTTCCTAGAATGTGACTAGGATGAGCTGTGAAAGTGTCAGTTTTTTCTACCAGGGCACCAGGACTCAGGGTGCCTTGACTTTGCCTAATCAGTGACCTCCAGGGACTGAGATGACACTCAACCCGTGTTTTCCAGAATGATGGTTGACGCTTTGGCTGTGTCTCTTCTCCGAATTTATCTAACATGCCTGGGATTAGAGTCATGGAAGTAGTTCCAGGAATACGATCAAGCCCAGGGCTCCTTGTACCCCTCTGCCCCAGGTACCAGGGACTTCCATGTCCTCTCCAGCATTGTTGCTGTTGAAACTCCTCTACCACCAAGCAGTTCAAACTTGGGTAAATAACCTCTCCTCTCTGAGCCTTAATTTCCTCCACAATAAGGTGGATAAGTTGGCCAAAATCATCTCTAAAATCTCTCTTAGCCTAAAAATCCTCCCAGCAAGTTCTCACAAAAGCAAACCAGTGAATAATGGTGAACAAATTCTCGAATAGTGGAAGCCAAAGCACCAAAACAGGCAATTAAAGCAGAAAGGATCGACCAGGTTGATGAGGATGTTGACAATGATGATAATATTTATCATGATCATTTATTGTGTTGCCGTGTTAGGCACTTTGTATACACTGTCTTGGATCCTCCCAATAAACCTTTAAGGGGAGAGTAAAACCCATTTTATAGATGAGGAAACTGAGGTTCAGAGAGCTGATGTGATTTTTCTCATTGTCCCACCAGCAAGTGGCCAAGGCAGAACCTGGAGCTGGGCCCCCTGGGTTCCCTCCGGTACTCTTCTGGAACATTCCAGGCAGGCTCAAGTGGCCGGAGCAGGCCCCGCCTGCCTCCCCCCCGCCCTCTGCGGCTGTTTTGTATCCTGCCAGATTCCTGAGGTGTCAGGCCTCATTACAGCCCCGTGCCCCAGTGAGCGTGGAGAGGCAGTTGACAGGTATACAATCTGACCGCGGCTCCCTTCAAATCATCAAGTTGTCTTCAGGCAGGAACGTGCCGGGAAGCCAAGCAGAGGCCCCTGGCTTGGCTGCATAATCTGATGCACATTAAAAACATCTTTCAGATGCCTTTTCTTGTTGCACGCTCATTCTCACTCTCTGTTTTGTTTTGATTTTTGTCCTCCATCCAACAAAAGCTGATCAAGTAGTCAGCTCTGTAGGCTCTCTGGTCCAAGCAGGGTCTCACCAACCAGACAGGTATCCAGGAACTACTGACCTTCTCCGTGTTTGGCTGGCATCTGGGTGACAGCGCCTGTGGCACAGGGCCACATCCTAGCAAGGTTGGACAAGAACCTGTACTCTGCCTCCCTCTCCAATTCCAGAGAGTGAGTTCAATTTTACCACGACTCTCAACGGAGAGCCTGGACTGATAATAATCATTGCTGGCATCGAGTGAATGCTTGATTTGGGGGCTGAACCCCTTTTTATGTTTGGGGAATTCTCCATCCCAGGATGAGAGTAGGCAGAGAAGAGCAAGCTTTCCACCAAGAAGTGGAGAAAGCCAGATCCTTGCTCTCCTGGGGCCTTTGCAACCAGGAAGTGGACAGGTGACCAGAACCAGCCAATCTGATGCTCCTGTCCAGAATTGGACCCAGGCCAGGAGCCATGGAGAGTTTCGCTCCATAGCTCCAAGTGTCCCAGAGTGGCCGGGCCACAGATGGGAGCAATAGGAGTGGGGTGCCTTGGGCTGCAGGTGGTAAACGGGAAGCCTCAGCTGTGGGTTCCATAGCATGGCTTGGATTGTGGTTCTGGCCACCAGCTTCTCACTTGTTCTGGCTTTGTCTGACCCTAGATTTCCAGCCTTCCTGGAGACAATGAGCTGTTACCTTTCTGCTTAAAGCAGCCAAAGGCCCCTTTTGTTGTTAATAACTAGGACCTCTGGCTAGAACCGCTGTGATTGCTTGTTTAATTCTCATAGCAATCCTTCAGGTAGCTATTAGCCTCGTCTTACAGACGAGCAAACTGAAGCATAGAGGGATTAAGTAACAGGAGGTCACACAGTAAAAAATGGCAGGGACATGGATTCAAACCCAAGTCTGTGGACCTCAGAGCCTGGGCTCTTAACTAATTCAAGAAAGAGCTCTGGCCGGATGTGGTGGTTCATGCCTATAATCCCAGCTGCTCAGAAGGCTGGGGCAGGAGGATCGCTTGAACCTAGAAGTCCCAGGCTGCAGTGAGCCGTGATGTAGCCACCACACTCCAGCCTGAGGGAAAGAGCGAGACCCTGTCTCAAAAAAAAAAAAAAAAATCTTACAGTAGACTGGATAACGGCCCTCCAAAGATGCTCATGTTCTAATTCCCAGAACCTGTGAATATGTTACCTTATATGGCAAAGGGGAATTTGCAGATGTGATTAAGTTAAGAATGTTATGATGGGGGATTATCCTGGATTATCTGGGTGGATCCATTGTAATCACAAGGGTCCTTATAAAAGAGAAGGAAGATGTAAGGATAGAAGCAGAAGTCAGAGAGGAGAGGAATGCTACACTGCTGTTTTGAGGGTAAAATAAGGAGGCCCCCAGCTAAGGAATGCAGGTGGCCTCAGAAGCTGGCAGAGGCATGGAAATGAGCGTTCGGAAGAAACCAGCCCCACCAACATCTTGACTTTAGTCCGTGAGACTGATTTTGGACAACTGACCTCTAGAACTGCCAGATAAGACATTTTTGTTGTTTTAAGCCACTACATCAGTAATAGGAAACTATACAGGGCCAGAAAAAACTTTCCACCTTTTGCAATTCTTGTTGAAGGTAGGCTATCTAGAGAAGGGAACCTTGTGAGGAGCCCAGCGCAGTACCCCTAGGGCCTGGCACAGTGCCGGGCTCAGGGCTGCTGTTCTCTGTATCTGTATTGAATGAAAGGATGAATGAGCACAGGATCCCTGATCCCCTGCCCTGGTTAGCCAGCCAGGGAAGATGAGGCCAGCAATGCAGTCATACCCATGGCTTTGGCCCCAAGCCCAAGAGAAGACCCAGGAATCCCGAGTGAGTCACCCATATAGAGGTTTGGGCAGACCTAAGTCCAAAGCTGACCTTGTCATACCCATTACCCTTTCCCTCCAGACCCATGGCCTCTGTCGCTTACAACTCCCATGGTGAGGAAAGGTCAAGACAGAATCAGTGAGCCAAAGAGAGATCCAGAGCTGGAGTTTGTTCCTGACCAGAGGCCTCCTTTGAGCTGGGAGCTCTGCTTGGCTGCTGACCCTCTGCAGATCCTGCCACTGCCAACCCAGTGGCCAGCCACCTCCTGAATGTGGCAAACACCTCCCAAGACCAAGACATCAACCCCAGGAGTTTCCATTGAGTGGTCAGGCCCAGTTCTCCTCATTCCAGCGGCACAGAGGTTGGAGGGCCAGGGCTCAGTCCCAGTCTAGACGGCCGTGCTGTGCTTCCTGTTTGAGTTTGCTTGTGGACTAATCCCTCACTCAAGCCCTCCAGGTAGGAGGCTAGGCCCTCAGGAGGTGGCCTTGATTTCACAATGATTTTTTTTTTTTTTTTTGAGACAGAGTTTCGCTCTTGTCACCCAGGCTGGAGTGCAATGGCACAATCTTTGCTCACTTCAACCTCCACCTCCTGGGTTCAATTAATTCTCCTGCTTCAGCCTCCCGAGTGGCTGGGATTACAGGCACCCACCACCACGCCCAGCTAATTTTCGTATTTTTAGTAGAGACGGGGTTTCACCATGTTGGCCAGGCTAGTCTCAAACTCTTGACCTCAGGTGATCCACCCACCTTGGCCTCCCAAAATGCTGGGATTACAGGCTTCAGCCACTGTGCCCGGCCCAGATTTTACAATGTTTGCCTTTCTGTGGGACATGCCTAGAGGGAGCTTGCCTGAGAACAGCTAACATGATACACATCTCCCCCCATCCCATTGCCTTTGTCATATTTCTGGGGAAGCGGCACATTCTTCAGGAAGGCTGGGCGCAGTATATGCAAACTCTGTATTATCTTTGCAACTTTTCTATATTTCTAAATTTATTCCAAATAAAAAGCTAATTTAAAAAAGAAAATAAGAACTACACTAGCTTAGGCATCACTCAAGTGGAAGCCACCACAGCAGGCTGGGGTAGCTGTCCCTGCCACTCACACTGGTGGTGCCTGTTCTTTTCCTTGTTGTGATTTAGACCATCCCAAGCTGTGATGATCTTTCCCACTAGACCGGAAGTTCCTGAGGGCAGGGGCTGTGTCTTGTCACATTCTCTGCACCTGTTACAGAGCATTTACCAGTCACTCTTCTAAACATTTCACACTCCTTTCATCCTCGCAGCACCCCTGGGAAGAAGTTGCTATTGCTGTCCCCATGTCACAGAAGAACAAACAGAGGCTAAGAGAGGTCACAAAGCAGGCAAGTGACAGGATTAGGACCAGGAGCACGGGCTTAGCAGTCTGGCTGCATGTCCTAAACCCTCCGCCAGGGCAAGCCATACAGCTGGGGGCTAAGCAGACTTGGCATGGGGTTAGCATCCCAGCTCTGCCCCTCACCAGCGAGGTGACCCTGGACAAGTTCCTCAGCCACTGTGAGCTCAGTTCCTTCGTCTGTGAAATGGAGAGAACAGTAACTACTTCACATGGAGTAGATGAGATGCAACATGTAACCTGCTTAACACAGAGTGCGACACGTCCTAACCATGAGAAGATGGTCAACGGTGGCCATGAAGATGACACGCAAGTATGATGATGATGATGATGATGATGATGATGAAGATGACGATGATGATGACGATGACGATGATGATGATGATGATGATGATGATGTAATGCTTGCTGAGTGAGTGGGCAGTGCAGGAGAAAAAGGAGCTGTTAGCAGTTTCTGGAGAAGTCCAGGCGTGATAAACTGGGGGTTGGTGGAAGAGCAGAGGGCAGCAGCAGGTAGAAGACCATGTCTGGAGGAGGCCAGAGAGAAGAGAGGGAGGAGCCCACCGGCACGCCAACGTGGCCAGTGGAAAGTGGTGATGAGAGAACGGCCCTGCCCCCAGGTCCGAGGCAGACTCTTCGGACTCGGAGAAAGCACAAGTTTCCACCACCTCCTGTACTGCTCCAGACTTTGGAAAAATCAGCAAATGAGGCAAGGTCCTGGGCAGCCCTGCTTCTCCCAGGATAGAAAGGGCTTGGTCTGTTGTTTATTCCACAGTTAGAAGTAGGCTCTTGTCCCCGCCCAAGCAGAACACTTTTGTTTGGCAGGAGAAAGAGGAACTGGGCAATGCCAGAGAGGAGCCCCCCAGCGCCACATGCTCTGCATTCCCCAGCAAGCCTACCAGAGCCCAGGTGGGCGTGGAGGCTGTAGGAGCCCTCACCACCCACCAAGCCAGGCTCCAGAGGCCTGGCACCACCGAGAGAGGTGGCGGCTGTCAGCACTGAGCAGAAAGGCATTCCGAGGCACAAGAATAGCCCGACCACAAGACAGGAAGGCAGTCTCTGAAACATTGTTCTCCCTGGAGCAGAAAAGACCACATGTTGGGAGGCCCTGGGGTTTCCTGGAACTGCTGGGAACAGAGGCGCTTTTCCAGGTAGACTGATTTTCCCTGTGGAGTCTCAAAGCCCTGTACCCAGAGTGGGCACCCTCACGAAGGGGGTGACACCTTGTGCCTGTTCCTTTTACGTTAAAGACACTCTCCCACCTGTGGGTGGTGGCAAGGAAGTGCCATTCATGTGACCACCTGTCAGAAGATGGTCCATGCTTTTATTGTTTGTGTGAGGCCCTAGGCCACAAGAAAGTGTGGGCAGAACCTAGATCCCGTTGTGAGTCACAGAAAACACATGGACACCTCAGACTCACCCCTGGTCACACAACTTTGTGCATTCAGTTGATTGCTTATTAGACATCAATCAAGTGTCTTTGTGTAAGGTCTCATTCTAGGAATAGGGGTGGGATGGCAAACAGAATGAGGCCCTGACTCTTGCATGTTATCCGGTTGTCCTAGTTTACATCTAGAAGGGAGAAAAGAGACAAGGAACAAGGAAACTAAGAAAGACAGCAGATACTTTCAGATGGCAATCAGTAACACAAGGAAAATGAGCAGGGTTATGGGATGGTAGCTGCTTCCATCAGGTGTCAGGGAGTCCTCTGGGAGGAGGTAGCATCTGCATGAATTCCCTGGAGCTGAGGAGCAGCCAGCCATGCGAAGACCTGGACAAAGGGTATTGGGAGCCCAGAAAACATCCAATGGCAAGGTTCCCAAGGGAGGAGCAAGTGAGGAAGGGCAGGGTGGCCAGAGTGGAGTGTGGGCAGGGAAGGTGGCACTAGATGAAGGTAGGGTGGACCCAGTGGCTGGGTCGTGTAGACATGGAGCCTTGGAACCCAGAGGGGAATTCTGGACTTGATTCTAAGTGGTGTCAGAAGCCACTAAAGAGTTGTAAACAGAGGCATGGCATGATTTGCCTTTTGTTTTCAAAAGCCTGTTGGCAGTGGGAGGACAGTGGGTTGCAGGAGACAGTGGGAGGAAGCAGGGAGACCCCCTAAGTCTATTCAGTTCCATCCAGGGAGGATGATGACTCTGGCTAGGGAGGGAGAGCAGGACAGTCAGGATGTACTCTAGGAGGTATGCTGATGGGAGCTGCTGATGGCACCAATGGAAGAGGGGGATTCAGAATTGGGGTTTGAGCAACTGGGTGGGTGATGATGTGCCTTTGCTGCTGTGGGGAAGAGCAGATTTGTAGGGTGGAGGTGGGGGTCAAGCTAGCATCACATTCATTGGGAAGCTGAGCAACAAGGTGTTGAACCAAATTCAACTTGTGCGGAGACAACCTGTAGAATGGGAGAAAGTATTTGCAAACTATTCATCAGACCAGGGACTAATATCCAGAATATATGAGGAATTCAAACCCCCCCAAATAATCCAATCCAGAAAGTGTAAGCCCTAAGCCTTGGCAACTTCCACGTGGTGTTGAGCCTGCAAGTACACAGAAGTCAAGAATTGAGGTTTGGGAACCTCCACCTAGATTTCAGGGGATGTATGGAAATGCCTGGATGTCCAGGCAGAAGTTTGCTGCAAGGGCAGGGCTCTCATGCAGAATCTCTGCTAGAGCAATGTGGAAGGGAAATGTGGGGTCGGAGCCCCCACACAGAGTCCCTGCTGGGGCACCATCTAGTGGAGCTGTGAGAAGAGGGCCACCATCTTCCAGACCCCAGAATGGTAGATCCACTGACAGCTTGCACTGTGTGCCTGGAAAAACCACAGACACTCAATGCCAGCCCATGAAAGCAGCCGGGAGGGAGGCTGTACCCTGCAAAGCCACAGGGGTGGAGCTGTCCAAGGCCATGGGAACCCACCTCTTGCTTCAGTGTGACCTGGATGTGAGACATGGATTCAAAGGAGATCATTTTAGAGCTTTAAGATTTGACTGGCCCACTGGATTTCAGACTTGCGTGGGGCCTGTAACCCCTTGGTTTTGGCCAATTTCTCCCATTTGGAATGACTATATTTACCCAATGCCTGTACCCCCACTGTATCTAGGAAGTGACTAGCTTGCTTTTGATTTTACAGGCTCATAGGTGGAAGGGACTTGCCTTGTCTTAGATAAGACTTTGGACTGTGGACTTTTGGGTTAATGCTGAAATGAGTTAAGACTTTGGGGGACTGTCGGGAAGGTGTGATTAGTTTTGAAATGTGAGAACATGAGATTTGGAGGGGCCGAGGTAGAATGACAGGGTTTGACTCTGTGTCCCCACCCAAATCTCATCTTGAATTGTACTCCCAGAATTCCCATGTGTTGTGGGAAGGACCCAGTAAGAGATCATTTGAATCATGGGGACAGTTTCTTCCATACTGTTCTCATGGTAGTGAATAAGTCTTATGAGACCTGATGGTTTTATCAGGGGTTTCTACTTTTACATCTTCCTCATTTTTCTCTTGCCACCACCATGTAAGAAGTGCCTTTTGCCTCCCACCATGATTCTGAGGCCTCCCCAGGTATGTGGGACTATAAATCCAATTAAGCCTCTTTTTCTTCCCAGTCTCGGGTATGTCTTTATCAGCAGTGTGAAAATGGACTAATACAGACACCAAAGTAGAATGAATAATATCATGGAACCCCATGGACCCATCACTCAGATTCAACATTTATCAACCTTTTGCTACTCTGGCCTCATCTGTCCTTTTTTTCTTGTTCTTTTTCCTTCTCTCCCTCCTACTGCCAACTATTTTAAAATAAATTCTGGGCCTTTCTATGTCATTTCACTTCTACACACTTTCCTATATATCTCTAAAATACATAGTTTAAAATAAACATAATACTATTATTGCATCTTACAAAATTAGCAATAATTTTTTAGTATTATTAAAAACTCAGTTCATAGTAAAATTTTCCTAGTTGTCTCAAAAATGTCCTTTTACAGTTGGTTTGTTGAGTCTAACAAGGTCAACATACTACAGTTGGTTGTTATGTCTATTTAAATCTTTTCATCTTAAACTGTCCTCTAACCATTTTCTCTCTAAATGTTTGCGATCCTCCTCCAAATCCATATATTGAAATCCCAGCCTTCAGTGTGATGGTATTAAGAGGTGGGGCCTTTTAGGAGGTGATTATGACACGAGGGCAGAGCCCACGTGAATGAGATTAGTGCCCTTTTAAAATCAGTGCCCTTCTAAAAGAGGCCTGAAAGAACTCCCTTGCCTCTTTCATCATGCGAGGACATAGTAAAAAGACAGCTGTTTACAAACCAGGAAGCAGGCCCTTACCAGACACCAAATCTGTGAGGGCCTTGATCTTGGACTTCCCAGCCTCCAGAACAGTGAGAAATAAATTTCAGTTGTTTCTAAGCCACCCAATTTATGGCCTTTTTGTTATAGCAGCCTGAGTAAACTAATCAAATTGACTTGTGGATGAAACCATGACAGTTACCCTATAAAAGGGCCTACATTACATATTTCCCTATTTGCTTTCTCATGGTGTCCTTTAAATTTTTCCTCTATCCCTGTATTTCCTGTGAACTATTAATAGAAGCTAACTCCAAATACTCGATTAGATTCAGAGTCAACATCATTTGCAAGAAAAGCTTATTGATGGTGCTGAGAACTTCCTATTTTGTTGCATCATGTTAGACTTTTTAAAGCAAAGAAATGGAGTAAGAGAAGAGGAAAACCAGCCTCATTTAGGGAAGAGGAATCTGGAATTTATTACTCCATTGTTATATTCCCAGATATTCTGCCAGACACCCATTTGGGTGAATAAGTCCCCTTTTACAAAAAGCAAATACTTCTTGGGATGTTATTATGCTAGCAGCCATTCACACCTTAGTGTGAATTAGTCACATGCTCTCCCTGTCTTCCTAGCTACCTAACTGAAAACAGTTCATATGGGGAGAGGGCCTTTGGCAAACTGGCAGTCCTCTGTGGAGTGCCATAAGAAAGAAAACCCAAAGATAGCATTAGAGTTCAGGGTATTGGCGACTAGGAGTTGTTGGTAATGGGCTCATCACCTGAGCTGGGACAATTATAAGATAGACCAGATCAGGAAGGGATCTGAAAGCAGGATAAAGAACTGTGGCTATGATGCCAAGGAGCCTGGCAGCATGCAGTGGGAACCTGTCATAGGGACTGGCTTCCAGGAGAAGAATTCGGGTCTCAGAGTGCCCCTAGGGGAACAAGTCACATACCACTTGAAGCCCAGCTGTATACTTGGAAACAAGGGAAAAGAAGACATGAGCCTCCTGGCCAAATCAGATACTGTAGTCCCTCACTTTTGATCTTGAGATGGTCCTGAAACCCTAATCCTCAAGGCATTCTCTTACCTCTTTTTCTTCTCTATTCCAGCCTTATAAGTTCCTTGGACTTAAGAATTGTACCAATAATGCCAGAGTTCATTTATGGGATGGGTAAAGTGTGTGGAGTAACCTGGGGCATTAACAATCATTGATAACATTGCTTCCTGGAATAATCGGCTTCAAGTTCCAGGTTACAGGTGTCAGCACAAGAAGTGTTGGCTGATCCTGAGTCCCTTCTGTGAAAAAGCAGCGAGTGGGGACTTCATAAAGTTACTGCAAGGCATTGCTTTAGGAATGGGGGGGACACAGCAGTGAACAAAATAGACAAAGTCCCTTTTCTAGGGAAGCTCATGTCCAGTCAGTCTTCTCTTCACAAAACAAAGATGGCAGCCCACATGTTAGACTAAACCTGCTACCCATGCACTTCTGGAACGTGACTGTAAGCTACAGCTAGGTCTGCTTCCCACTTCCATGACCATTCTTTTGTCTCCATCACTCTTCTTCTCCCATCCTCTAACTCTGGGGGGTGCCTCCCAGGGTTCTGTAATTACCTCATGTTCTTCAAGATTGTCTGCTGTTAGAAACTTCGTGCCTTCTGACTCCAACTATAAGCTAGTGCTCTGAAGTGGTAGGATCCAGTCTGAGAAATATCCTAAAGAGTATGGAGCCCATCCTCTCGTTGATAGAAAGAGAAAGTGAGATTCAGAGAGGCTAAGTGACTTGGCTGAGAGTACCCAGTTAGTAAGTGTCCAAGCTGGGACACAAATCTATGGTGACTGACTCCATAATATGCATGTACTCCTAAGTGGGCCACATTCTCTGCTCCACACCCACTTTGCAATAGGGAAACTGAGGCTCGGTCTGCCTAAGCACTTTCCCAGATTTGCTCAGTGTGTTGGTGGTAGAGCTTGGACTTAACCCAATTTCAAACCCCACGTGCTCATGATGATGACCACACCCTTTCTGTTGGTGATCATGGGCTATAGGTGACTGCCCAAGTTAAGACTGTTTACCCGTAGAATTCTGGGAAAGACTTCCTCATCCCTTGTTTATTGTACAATACTAAGTTTTGCAACAGGAGAGAGGCCCCTTCCAGCTGTGAGGCTCCAGGAAATCCTGGGAGTGCCTGGGACTCATCTGCATCCTGTTCTTGCAGGGGGGAAAAAAGAGAGAACAGAGGAAACTGTGTTCTTCAAATGGTGCCACATAGGCCCCTAGGAGTTCTGAGATACCTTCTTAGGGGGCACACTGGGAAGGACAGCGAATTATCAGTGTCATTATCTGTGTTGTCCCATCCATGCTTTGGTCTGTTTCATCCCTGTTTTGTGTCCGCTTCACATAAATTGAGATTTCTTGTGGAAAATTATCTGAAGAACGAGTTCTATGG
Source organism: Pongo pygmaeus (assembly GCF_028885625.2). NCBI lineage: Eukaryota > Metazoa > Chordata > Mammalia > Primates > Hominidae > Pongo > Pongo pygmaeus. Next base: position 22,719,728 of record NC_072382.2, on the reverse strand, counting down.
CCTTTTAAAAGTTTAAAAACCACTCTGCTAGGGAAGGGCATTTCACAAACCGTTGGTTCTTTGAGCTGCACTTCACTGAAAGATTCCATGCTCAGATGTGTTTGGGAAACTTTGCTCACTCCAGCCCCTTCTTGGAGATAAATAAGGATCCTTAGCATATAAATGCTCTGAGAAGCCCTGTAGCAGAGAACATCTTCTTGGATTTGTTTAAGTCACTGATCCCCAAGATTATTTCATCATAAATTTTTTTGTCTAGTAAGTACCAATTAACATCCTGCAGAACAGCATTTTATGGAGCCCACGTTGGGAACTCTTGGTTAAGGGAATCTCTAAGCCCCTTCTGGCCCTGCTGTTGTTGAGGGGCGGCTGAAGAACCTGGGAGTGAGGATCTTGGTAAAGGGTACCCATGACCATGGTCTCCAAATCTCTGAAAGTCTCTCATTGGAAGAGGTGGCTGTTTTATACAATGGACCTTTAAATGAAACCCACCTCAAACACCTGAGCTCTCATAACTTACTGGTGAAGGTATGAACTGGGTCCGCTTTTCTTTACACAATTTTGACAACAGGTGTCTAAAATCTTAAGATGTGTGGCCAGGCATGATTACAGGCTCATACCTGTAATCCCAGCAGTTTGGGAGGCCAAGACAGGAGCCTCACTTGAGGCCAGGAGTTCAAGATCACCCTAGGGAACACTATAAGGCTCTGTCACTATTTAAAATAATAATAAAGTAAAATAAAATGGTGTGCATCCTTTGCCCCAGCAATTCTATTTCTAAAACTTTATCTGAAGGAATTAATGACACCAGTGCACACAAAGAATGAACAAGGATGTTCATCAGGTATATTATCCTGCAAGTTGAAAACCATGTTCATTCCGACCTTAAGGACTGGAAAACAAAACTGTGGAACAATCATGCCATGGAAGTGAGTGGCCATTAAACACAATGTGTCAGCCTGGCTACAGTGGCTCACGCCTGTAATCCCAGAACTTTAGGAGGCTGAGGCGGGCAGATCACTTGAGGTCGGGAGTTTGAGACCAGCCTGGCCAACACAGTGAAACCCCATCTCTACTAAACATACAAAAATTAGCCAGGTGAAGTTCTGTCCATTCCAGGATGTGGTGTTACATGCCTGTAATCCCAGCTACTCAGGAGGCTCAGGCAGGAGGCAGAACCAGGAGGCAGAGGTTGCAGTGAGCCGAGATTGTGCCACTGCATTCCTGCCGGGGTGACAGGGCAGGAGTCTGTCTCAAAAATAAAATAAAATAAAAAAACACAACGTGTCATAGCAAGAGAGGTCCACCATGCAGATGGAGCAGGAAGCAGTCCCAAAACAGGATGTAGGGTTTTGTGAGTGGAGTACAATTCTATTTTTATTAAAATAATATCTATATTAGTGCTTCTCAAACTAGCGAGGCTGAGGGATGACTTTATAACCTTCAATCTATTGCAAGTTGATAGTTTGGTATAGTTTGCAGACCACAGTTTGAATTGCCCTGTTTTATGTCATATGAAAGTTTGAGAGAAAATGCAATACAATGTCAAGAGTGATTTTCTCTAAATGGTAAGTTAGGGGTAATGGTAAGTTAGGGATAATTCTTTTTATTTTTTCTTATCTGTATTTCAACTTTTGTACAATGAAGACACATATCTTTTTAATTTTTAATTACTTTTGTGGGTACACAATAGGTGTATATATTTATGGGATACATGAGATGTTTTGATACAAGGATGCCATGTGAAATAAGTACATCATGGAGAATGGGGTATCCATCCCCTCAAGCATTTATCCTTTGTGTTACAAACAATCCAATTATGCTCTTTTACAAGAGTTACTTTTTCTTTTCTATTTCTTTTTTTTTTTTTTTTTTTGAGATGGAGTCCTGCTCTGTCACCCAGGTTGGAGTGCAGTGGCATGACCTCGGCTCACCGCAACCTCCACCGCCCAGGTTCAAGCCATTCTCCTGCCTCAGCCTCCCGAGTAGCTGGGATTACAGACACACACCAACATGCCCGGCTAATTTTTTTTTTTTGTATTTTTAGTAAAGACAGGGTTTCATCATGTTGGCTAAGCTGGTCTTGAACTGACCTCAAGTAATCTGCCTGCCTTGGCCTCCCAAAGTGCTGGGATTACAGGCATGAGCCACTGCATCTGGCGTTTTTAGTTACTTTAGATGTACAATTAAATTATTATTATCTATAGTCACCCTGTTGTGCTATCAAATACTAGGTCTTATTCATTCTTTCTAACTATTTTTTAACCTATTAACCACCCCCACCTCCCACTACAACCTCACTACCCTTCCCAGCCCCTAGTAACCATTTGGAGACACATTTTTTTAAAGTAAGAAATGTGAGTAAGAGTACCCTCCCTTGGGTAAAAGAGAGCTGCAGATATCTGAGGTGTGGTTGTGAGCATTTATTTGAGGTTGTACAGGCTGTTCTGTTGCAGGGTGAGAAGCCAGGAGCAGGTGGCCAAGGTGCCTTCCAATTCCTAGATGAGACCCTTATAGGACTAGACATCCATCAGTGGCTTTCTGCAGGCAGAGGCAGGCCTAGAGGCTTCGGTGCTCCTCTATGTCTGGAGCACCATCCCTCAGCCCCATCCCTGCCATCCCCACCACTTCATCCTCATCCCTGGGTGCTGAACTCTCTGGCCATCCTTCCCTTGGCGGAGCAGGCCTCGCCTCTGGAAACCCAGGGCCACAAAGTGGTATGTCACCTGCAAAGTGCACCCCCACCAAGCCAGCGTCAAACTGCCAGACATCACGTCAGCACATCCTAACCAGAGTCTGAGCCCAGGAGGAGGTGTCCTGAGCCCAGCCCCCTGCCAAGGCCCCAGGACAATGTCTGCCGGCTTTTCAGCTCAGTCTGGGGAGTTTTCCCAGGGACCTCCACCCTGCCAGGCTCCGCCAGCCTGAGGAGGAGGGAGGGAATGGAGGAGCAGCCCAGTTGTGGTTAGTATGTGGGGAGGGGAGGGAAAAATTCTCCCCACTGCCATTCCTGTGGGGAGGAGGCAGCACTGTCCCCCAGGAAGGGAGTCTGGCTTTGTCGTTGTTTCCTGAGGGGAAGAAAGAGCAGGGATGAGTTTCCAGATGCCAACCATGGGGAAGAATGTGCACCCCCTGCTGGATGACAAGGTCTCGGTGTCTTCTGGTACCCAAGCCTGACAGACGCCTGGGGGCCAGGGGACCTTGGCAGACAAAGCTGTCTGCTCAGAGCCACTACTCATTGCAGCCCCAAGAGGGAGGGCAGGGTGACTTTATGTAACTGTGGGTCTCTTCATTGCCTCGCCAAGTTCAGGCAGATCATGGCAGTCAGGGCACAGATCTGAGGATTTAGCTTGTTCTAGAGTTTTGCACCAGCCCAATGTGACAGGTGTTAGTTTATATCTATTTTGCCAGGATATAAGTGAGGACACAGAGCAATGGAGTGACTAGATTGCTGAAGGCCACAGGACTGGGAGTGGCAGATCCTGGACTCAAACCCAGGCTAGGCTGACTCTAAAACACCACACTCTCTCTGCCAAGACGTTTTCTTCTAAGATGGTTAAGCAGGTAACGACTGCTTCTAGGGTGCACCTGCAGCCCTTTCCAGAGAGCCTGGCCCCATCCAGAGCCCCTAATGCCTGGCATGTGAACCGTGCCCCATCCCTGCAGGAAGGCACATGAAGCCAGTTGTTGTAATGTGCCCATTGCAATAACATAGGAAGTTTCCACCCCAGAAAAATTAACATATTAAGAGGGGACTCTGGGAAATCAAAAGTCTTCAAGGCCCAGAGGAGTGTGCATCTAATGGAATTTCAAACATGGTGGCATCTTTCTCTGTGAGGTTCTTCTTGGGGCTCTTCAAATTGTCCTCTGCCCTGCATCTAGCCAGCCCTAACATCGCCAACCTACCTTGGGTTAGGTTTTCGCCTGAATTCTGATGTCCATTAGCTCTGTGACAATGGAAAGTCACCTACCCACTCTGAGCCTCAAGAATCAAAGGAGGTAGACTAGAAAGTGACTTGGGCCCAACTATATCAGATGCACCTGCAAGCACATGTCATCATTGCAGGTTCCTGGGCCCCACTCCAGCCCTAATGGCTGAGCCTCTCTGGAGGCTGGTTGCCTGGAAATCTGCTTTATGAATAGATTCCCCAGGTGATTCTGACAGGCACTAGAGTTGGGGAATCACTGGCATAGAGATGTCTAAGGTCAGTTTCAGGCTCTGCATGTGATAGTAAGGTTGGTGGGCATTGCCTGTCTCTCTGTCTGCCTTCCTTCCCGTCACTCCACTCAAGCTCCCAAGGCCAAAGAGAAGCAGTGAAGGAAGGCCTGGCATACAAGCAGCTAGGGCTGCCCCAGCAGCTGCAGTAGACCATCAGCTAGTGAAGGGCCGGAGCTTCAGTCGGCTGAACTCCATTCTGAGACCTCAGGCTGGATCTTTGGCTCTAGGGCTGGTTGGGCCTGGCCCCAAATCCAGAAATCCATGTAGGCTAGAGCCTGTGTAGGGCCACTGCTTTGGCTCATGTTGGTGTCCTGGTCTGTTCCAGATCCCTGCCCTGGGCCACACCTCGGACTCCAAAGGGCTTGCTGTAGGCCCAGGTCTCCCTCCCACCCCTGGCCTTCCTAAACCAACCAGGTCTTTCTTCAGAGGTGCTTCAAAGTGACCAGCAGAGACAAGGGCCAGCTATGGGACTAGGAACCAGGTAATGGTGAGAAGCTAAGGGTGGGCTTGCCCACCTGTCCCAAATATGGGAAAGCAAGCCAAATCCCAGAACACTGGCTGGGTTTCTGGAGTCACCTGGAAATAGGCCAGATCCTTGGCAAGACACCAGCAACAAGAGTCAAGTGAAAAGAACATCTTAGAAAACAGGATTTATAGTAAAATCCAATCTTTGCAAATGTGTGTATGTCAACGAGTATGTGTGTGTGGATCTACATCTATATCCATATGGACCCAGTTGGGCTAAACATTGCAAGTTACAGGGCACAGTCTGCCACAAAACTGCCCTCACTTCAGACAAGTTTGGGGTTCCCTAGGGCTACCTTCGCTCAGACCAATTAGCTACACCCTCAAGAGACTCCTATGGGCTCCCCCAGGTTTGATAATTTACTAGAAAGACTCACAGAACTCAGTAAAGTGCTATCATTACAATGATAGTTTTATTATAGCAAAAGGATACAGATGGGAAGAGATATTGATGATGAAGTCTGGGAAGGTTTCAAGTAAAAGCTTCCATTGTTCTCGGGGACACGTCGCCCTCCTGGCACACATGTATGGCAATATTCAAAGAGTACTGCCAACCAGGGGACCTCAGCAGAGTTCGGTGTTCAGGTTTTTATTGAAGCTTCATCCCAGAGGCATGCTGGGTTGAATCACTGGAGGTGCACTTGAACTCAATCCCCAGTCCCTCTCCCTTTCCCATGGGGGGCCTGAAAGCTTAAGGAGATAAATAACTCCTCCCTTCTCAGGCCCAGTCCCAAGGTGCAAGGCTACTTGCGCCAGCAGCGTGAGCCAGCAAAACAGCAGAAGCAGGAAGAGAGCTGGCGGGAAGACACCTACCCTGGCCGGAAGATATGTACCCCTGAAGGTCTAGAAAGAGGCCATCCGGGTACTACGTAGCAGTTACGTCAGACTAGGACACTTCCTGTTACAGGAGACTATAAAACCTTTGCCCCGTCCTCACTTGGGGCTGACGTCATATTAGGCGCTCATTAAAACCGCGTGTTGCTCCACACCACCTGGTGTTGTCTGTTGGCGCGCTCTCGAGGTTTGAACTGATACAAGAACCTTACACCCCAGAGGCTGGGGCTGATACCACGTGAGTCAAAGCCCCCAACCCTCTCATTACGTGGTTGGTCTTTCCAGCATGGCCGGCCCCTGTCCTGAACTATCCTTTTACCATAAACCCTGCAGGGGACCACCGTGAGTCATTTGTTAGCATAAACTATCAGATGTGGTCTGAGGGGCCCACCATGAATAACAAAGACCCTCCTATCACTTGGGAAATTCCAAGGGTTTAGAAGTCACTTCCCAGGGGCTGGAAGCAAAGGCCAGGCAGACCCTTTATTACACAATATGTATGTAACATAGAAAAATATTCCTCTGGAGATTTCCTGGAGAGAGATCCCATCCCTCCAAATCTTCACTAAGGAGTTTTTGGGACAGGCACGGAAGCTCTCGCCTATAATCCCAGCACTTTGAGAGGCCGAGACAAGAGGATCCCTTGAGCTCAGGGGTTCGAGACCAGTCTGGGCAACATAGGGAGACCCCTGTCTCTACAAGAAAAAAATTTTTTTAAGTTAGCCAGGTGTGGTGGCTCATGCCTGTAGCCCCAGCTGCTCAGGAGGCTGAGGTGGGAGGATCGCTTGAACCCAGGAGATTGAGGCTGCAGTGAACTGTGATTGTACCACTGGGTGACAAAGCAAGATGCTATCTCATAAATAAATAAATAAATAAATAAATAAATAAATAAATAAATCTTCCTGCCTTCTGCTGGATCTACTGTGGTTTCACAGAGTAAGCAGATTCAGATCTGAGGCCAGTCCCCATCTCCATCCACACTCGGGGCTTCCCCAGGGTCTAGGACCCTAAAGATCTGCTTCCTGAGGATAAACTTCTAGTTCAAGCTCAAAAAAATACCCTCCTGAGGACTCCTGCTTTTCCATTTTTCATCCTTGATGAAGTGGTTGGTGCTGGGCACACTTTCTATTATCAATAAATATAAAATCCTTTGAGACCTAGGCCTTAGGTCAGTTTTTCCTACCAGGTAAAACCTTGAGCCTCAGGGTTTTGGCAGGTGATAACTGCCTAGAAAAGCGGCCCACTGGATGCTGTGGCATTCTGATCACCACTGCGTAAGAACATCTTAAGAAGCAGCTGGCTCTGCGGGACCCCACATAGCAATCCCTGGCCAGCCTCCCCCTGACCACCCCCCAGACTGGCCTCCCAGTGCCAAGGCCTGGCCTCCACTGGAGGGCAGTAGCATCTGGTTCTGCTTTGCTTGGGAAAACAGCTCTGCTTACAAATATTTGGCCTGTGGAGCTTCTTTCCCCACTCGGCCTCAGCTTGTGCCTGAAAATGAAGTGTTTCTGTAAGGGACCTAGAGACAAGGCTGGAGGCCGGGCAAAGGGGAAGCCTCTGTCTAATTCAGCATTTTCCCTGACGGAGACTGCACCCCGAGCCCAGCAGGGTGGAGAGGGGTCTGAAGCCTGGAGGTGGGTGGTGTTTCTGGATAGGAGGGCTGAGCTGGCTGCGGCCCACTGACTGCCAGCCACACTGAGACCCAGCACCAGCCCCAATGGCACCACACAAGAGGGCCTCCAACTCCCTTCTGCGGACACAGGTCCTCCTTCCCTCCCTCCCTCCCTCCTGGCTCTGGCAGCCATCTTGGCCCTCGTTGCAGCCCTTGGGCCTGGAAAGCAGACGACCTGGGAGGAAGGATCTGGCAGGATGAGGCCAGCAGAGCTCTCCCAGAAAGGAGGGCCAGGTGGAACTAGGCAGAGGGGCTCTCAGCCAGGCATCTCCCCCTGAGAGCTCACAGACAAGAGGCAAAGCCACTCAAAGTTGCCAAGAGGCATGATTCCTTCACTTGTTAATTACTAAGTTCCTACTCAGTGCCAGCTCTGAGCTAAGACCTGGGGTACCATGGTGAGCAAAAGTGAACACGCTTTGTCCAGAACACCCAGCCCTCAGCTCTTCCCAGCATGACTCCTTCCTAACATCTAGGTATAACTCTAATTTCCGCTCATTAGGGAAGATTCCCCTGACCACTTGTCTTAAGTCATACCTCCTTATCCCCCACCTTCTATCCGTTTATTTTACCTTTATTGATAGCATTTCTAACAACTTGAAATTCTTATCTATTTGTCTGTTTGTTTGTTAGTTTCCTAGCACGTAAATTCCAGGAAGGCAAGAACCTGTCTCATTTATCATTGTATTTCCAGCGTATAATAAGGACCAGATAAAGTTTTGTTAAATGAATGAATGAATATTACTGTTAATACAAAATTTATTTAGAAATGCCCCAAATGTCACCCGTGCAGCCATGTTTGATTTCTCAGAGCATGAGGTCTACTGGCCAGTTAAACTGATTTCCGGCCAGTGCGTCCAGGGCCTCTGAGAGGAGCTATAGGGTTTTTCTGAGAGAATGCTTGGGCCCTGTTGCCTTAGTGGCCTGGAAACCCTGCTCAGGAACAGTCTGGCACAGGAGAGGAGCCTCCACCCCCTACCATGTGGCTGACAGGCCAGAGAGCAAGAGGTCAGGGCCAAAAATTAAAAACCATTTTCAAAAGAGGGAGAAAATTCAACCATTGACCGCAATGTAATGAAATGAGACAGCCACCCAGCAAAAAGTTGCATTTTAAAACCAGAGGTCCTCCAAGGCCTGGGCATACCAATCCAGCGTGTGCTCGCTGCCATGTAACTCATCTCCTCACTCTGTACTTGGAGCTCTGCCCTGGGGGTTCAATATTCTTCGGCTGCGTGGAAAGCTGGAAGTCCCTGGCCTCTAGGGGTGGCCGAATCAAAGGAGATGAAGAAAGAGGAGAGAAATCCTGCATTTAATCTGGGCTTGGGATTCGGAAGCTATTCTGGAGCTTTGAATAAAGAGCAGGTTTCTACTGAGTTAACCCATTTTATTATAGTGGTTCTGAGCAATGGACTCTGGAGCCATCGGGTTCAAATCTTGTTTCTACCAACTAAAAGCAACGTGACCTTGGGCAAGCTGCTCTACTGTTCTGTGCCTTAGTTTCTTCACCTGTAAAATGGGGATAATAGTGGTACCTACCTTGAAAACTGTCTTGAGTATTGAGCGAGACAATGTCTGTGAAGTAATCAGGACAGTGCCCAGGACACAGCTAGTGCCGATTCAATGTTTGCCTTTATTACTATCCTTCATCCACACTGATTGATTTCCCATAATACTGCATCAGAGAGTAAATCATGATAATATTACATCTCAAGGAACTGAAGATTTATTTTACCTCATTGCCAATCGAAAAGGCAATGCTTCTAGATTCTTGTGGATTAAGCTGAAAGTTTTGAGTTCTAACATAGATTACAAGAAAGACAACATATTTGGCAGGACAGGCCAGCCAGAGCTCAGGCCTCGCTCTGGGCCTTCAACCTCTCCCATTCCAGTCTTTCCTGGAGAATAATCTTTCTGAAACATGGATCTTGAAGGCTGGAAAGACGAAAATAATTAAAAACTATTGTAAACAATAAGACTGTTTGGTATAGTTCTGGTTACAAAATAAATATATGAAAATCAGTAGCATTCTTAAGGTGCAACAAGAAGTACTATGATGAAAATAAAGAGTCTGTTCACAAAGGCAGCAAAAACAACAGCAAAATAAAATATCTTGGAATAAGTTTGATAAGAAATGTGCAGGTTCATATAAAAAATCATGCTGAACACTGCAGCTCACACCTGTAATCCCAGCACTTTGGGAGGCTGAAGCGGGAGGAATGCTTGAGCCCAGGAGTTTAAGGTCAGCTTGGGCAACGTGGTGAAACCCATGTCTACAAAAAAATACAAAAAAATTATCTGGGCGTGGTAGTGCATGCTTGTAGTCCCAGATATTTGGGAGGCTGAGATGGAAGGATTCCTTGAGCCCGGGAGGTGGAGTTTGCAGTGAGCTGAGACCAAGCCACTGAACTCCAGCCTGGGCAACAGAGCAAGACCCTGTCTCAAAAAACTAAAAACTTATATTATTCCCAGGAAGTATAGAGAGGAAAACTTGAGCAGATAGAGATATATCTTGATGGCTCAAAATTATACAAATATCAATTCTTCTAAAACATATTGAAAAATTTAACCCAATTCCAACCAAACTTCCAATGTAGTTATTTTTGGAACTTGACAGTGTGGTTCTAAATTTTATCTGGAATAATAAATAGGAGAGAATAAATATCTGGGAAAAATAACAAAAGAAGAAGTTGTACTAGCAGATATTGAAACATGTTAAAGATAGAATAATATAGATCACTTAATATGGGATCAAAAATAGATAGGTCAATAGAATACAGTAGAAAGTCCACATTAATACAAGAGTTTACTTAGTACACTAGAAGAGAAACTTCTCATCAGAGAGGAGAAATATATTGTTTAATAAATGGTGTGCGGCAACTGGCTGGCCATTTGGAAAAAAAAAAAGATGGATTCATACTTCTCCCACCAAAAGAAATTTCAGATGGAATAAAATGTAAATGTAAAAACTAAACCATAAAAATATTAGAAAAAACTATGAAAGAATAATTTATAAGGATAAAGCCTTTAAAAGTGGCAAATGAAACCCAGAAACCATAATGGAAAAGATAGGCAGTTTGAGGTTTTATGGATTTTATGGCAAAATACGTTGCAAATAAGGTTGAAAGACATGCTTCAATTGTAAAAAAAATAAAATAAAATAAAATAACAGGGATAAGTTTACTATCGATAAGATAGAAAGAGTTCTTATACATCAATGAGAAAAAAAGACCAAAGAACCTGAATAACGTTTGAGAAGACGATCAACCTCTCTAATAATAAAAGAAATGAAAATTAGAACAATAAAATGTATTTCTCCCTGATCACATTGACAGTTTTCAAAGATTGAATACTTGAAGTTGGCTAAGAGGATTGGAACTAGGCATTTTCAAACATTTCTGGCAGAGGTATAAATTGGTTCAAGCTTTTTGGATAGAATTTGGCAATATCAATCAACATTTTAAAGGTGCAAGATGTGTAGAATATATTTCTGTTCTCTTTGGACTCTTACATAAGTGTGATGTAGTGGATGCTGTGGTGTGTCACCCAGATTTCCTGCAGCTGAGAAGAGAGTTGATAGCTGAGAGCTCACAGCTGGTACCACCCCCGCCTCAACCACCCCAGAAATTGCCCTTGGCTGAAAAAAAACATGTTGCCCAAGGTCATGCCTACTTCCTAGGATAGGCCCAATCCAATGACTGGTTGATGCAGGGGTGTAAAGACCCAACTGCCTTGCCCCAATTTGGGGTAATGCTGTAGGGCTATTCCAACTCCAGGGCTCCCTGTGGGCTGGGCTGAGGCTTTTGTCAAGTCTGCATTGCAGCCCAGCTTCTCCCAGCATGCTTCCTCCACCCCATCAAAGATGCTCATGCTGATGTTGACAGCCCCCTCCAATAAACCTCCTGCAAGCCAATCTCTATCTCAGAGTCTGTTTCCCAGAAAACCTGATAGATGACACTTAGTGCCACAAGTGACCCAAGAAGCAGATTTTATAGTGGGGTTTTGGAGCTGGATTAGCCTCTACTTGACTGGCAACAAAGGTCCCATTATTGTTGATATGTGGAACACTGGTCATTGCTGGGTACTGTAGCAATAATGTTATTAATCTTTGGTTAGTGGTAAACTAAAATGGCTTCTGAGTAGAAGGAAAAGGATGGCTAGGACAATGTATGAGGGCTTTAGCAGTATGGGGGAGTAGTCATTCTAAGGACAATGGAATTGAATGACTGTTGCTAGGGGTAATAGATGCTTTGGACACAGACAAGGAAAGACTAATTGTAAAAGCCAGAGGACCTGTTTTCGCAGCTAATAAAGAGACTCTAATCTCCTGAGGTCAGGAGACATAAAAAGCTCATGCTCAACTCCATGATGTTTACAGAGTAGAAAAGTTGAAGAGCTCTTAAGAGTAGAGAGTTCCAGAAAAGGAGTTTTCTGTGAAAGGTCAGACCTTTGATTACATAGTGGTAGGACCCTGAAATATGAGAGGGGGATCTCTGGATTGATACACTTGAAAATTTTCAGTTCCCAGATTACCTTGATGTTTCTGGCCTGAAGAAGTAGCCATTGCTTGGAGGCAATGCACAGACTTCTGACGTACAAGGCAATATATGCCTTCCTTAGGATGAATCCCTATTTCTCCTCCTGGCCATCAGGCCAATATCTAGGGTGAATTAACAGCATAACTCAGGCAAGGATGTGATGGCTTGCTAAGGGAGGAAAGGGACTACACTCTGAAAGAGCATATAGCCAACCAGAATTGGTTAAGAGGAAATGGTGGCCCTAGAAGCCAGACTGATGAGCAACCAACAAAGTATTTATTAGACTGTAAAGTTAATGGAAATTAAGAACGAATGATTAGGAGTCTGAGAGCAGCCATCCCGATAAAAAGTCGTTTTCTTGACCAATTTCTGACCCTGAGCCAGTTTTTCAGACCTATAACCCACTGGCTAAAGAAGAGGCTGGGACTCCATGAGAAAGGCACCTGCAACACTATGGCAGGTGTACATGATAAGAATTTCCTTAGCTCTGGTGAATGTGTAACTGTCAGGAACAGTTTACATTTACTTGGAAGGAGCAACAGTATACCTTTACTGTCTTGCCTCCACATCTATGTTAATTCTTCCACCTTCTGTCATAATGTAGTCTGAAGACAGTGGGCCATATGGACATCCTGTAGAACACTGGATCAGTCTACTGTGTTGGTGACATCATGTTAATCAGGCCAGAGGAGCAAGAAGTAGCAAATACATCAGAAGCCTTGGATCAACGTATGCTCCAGAAGGTGGAAGGTAATCCTAGGAAATTCAGGTGCCACATTAGTGATGTTTTAGGGTCTAGTCTGGTCCTGGTTTAGGGCATTCCAGGGTATTTCTTCTAATGTAAAAGACAGATTATTGCCTCTCAACTTCTCACCACTAAGACTGAAGTACAATGACTAGTAGGCCTCTTCAGGTGCTAGAGGCAGACTATTTCATGTACATTCCAATTTATATGTCAGGTGAAATGAAAAGCTGCCAGCTTTGTGTGGGAACCAGCAGGAAAGCAGTATACAGCAGATCCAGGCCATAATGCAAGAAGCCCTGCTCCTTGGGCCATACAACCCAATAGATCCTATGGTATTGGAGCTCTCCATGGTGGGAAAAATTGCTGTGTAGATGTTATGGTAAACTTCAAAAGGAGGATCTCAATGTAGACCTCTGAAGTTTTGGAGCAAGCTCATACCATCTGCAGTGGAAAATTATACACATTTCAAAAATAACTCCTGGAATGGTACTGTGCCCTGATAGAGATGGAGTGCCTGACTATGGGACATCATGCAGCCAGAACTGCTCATCATTAGCCGAGATCAGTCACTATTGCAGAGCCATCAGATTGGGTGGGCCCAGTATGGCCAGAAAGCACAAATAAACTGCATAAGCAAATCACACAGCTCCCCACATCATTGGCCACTCTTTCACTGGCATCTTCCCTTGGCTCTCATCTATGTCTATATGGAGGGTCCCTTGTACCCAACTGACAGAGGAGCAAAAAAATTCACCCATGGGTTAGCTTGACTTGTGAGTGCAAGCTACAAATGGCCCATTACTGAATATGATCCCACTCAGGGCTAGTACTGAAAAACAGTGGTGAGGGAGATTCTCCCAGGGGCAGAGCTGTGAGCACTGACCTGGTCATCCATCTAGTGCAGAAAGAGAAGTGGCCCAAAGTTAGAATGTATGTGGACTCATGGGCAGTGGCAAGTGGCTTGACTGGTTGTCTAGGAGCCTGGAAGGAGAACATTTGGAAGATTAGGAGCAAGAAGTTCTTGGGGAGGAAACACGTGGATGGATTTAAAAGAATGGTCATAAAGCCTGAAAATCTTCCTGTTGACCCAGTGACCATCAGAGAGCATCTCCCTCAGAAGAGGCACTAAACAATGACGCAGAGGGAATAACTCAGGCAGATGATGTCAGCCAACCTGTTATCAGTCACCTGAGGGCCTGCATAATTACCATCTGAATGGAGTGGCCACAGTGGCAGAGATGGAGGCCTTACATAGGAGAGATCCCATCATCAAGACTGATCTAGCTATTGCTAAATATCCAACTTGCCAGCAATGTGACCCATGCTAAGCCCTTGATATGGCCTCTTCCCTCAAGGAGACCAAATAGCCACTCAGTGGCAAGTGATGACATTGGCCTCCTTCCACCCCAGAATGAGCAGACTTTAATCTCCACTGGAATTGACACATATTCGAGGTATGAGTTTACCCTTTCTGCCCACAGGGCTTCAGCCAATACCATCACCCAAGGTCTACAGTGTGTTCATCCATCCACATAGGAGCCTGTATAACATTGCATAGGACCAAGGGACTCACTTTAGAGAAAGGAGGTGCAACTCCCTTCCTTCATCTTCAAAGTGGATCACTCCAACTCAAAAAGAAAATAATCACACATAAAACATTTTGAAGAAAACACACAAAATAAAATACCTTGGCATGGCAAGTCAGGAACTTCATAAGATTTCTTCATATAACTTCATAAAATCTCATCTCCAGCTACTGTCCTCTCCTCTTCTGTTATTCTCTGTGTATTTTGTGTTTTGGCTACCATTTTGTTTAAACCCATATGTATTCACCAAAATCTGCCTAGTCCTTTTGCTAATCATATACTTTTTGGTATCTATCACTAGATAATGAGCCTTTTGACAGCAGGGCCAGTTATTCTCAAATTTGACATAAATGCAGAATAGTTTTCTTGCAAATAAACCTCAGTTCAAATCATGAACACTCATGTAGTCATATGATGTTAAGCAGGTAATTTAACTCTTCTTTGTCTCATTCTGCACATTTATAAAATGGGGATTATAATGCCCAGAGGAAAGGCTTGTTAGAAAAATTAAATTGGGCTGGGCGCGGTGGCTCATGCCTCTAATACCAGCACTTTGGGAGGCTGAGGCGGGCAGATCACTTAAGGTCAGGAGTTTGAGACCAGTGTGGCCAACATGGCGAAACTCCGTCTCTACTAAAAGTACAAAAATTAGCCAGGTGTGGTGGTGTTCACCTGTAATCCCAGCTACTGGGGAAGCTGAGGCAGAAGAATCACTTGAACCTGGGAGGCGGAGGTTGCAGTGAGCTGAGATCGCGCCACTGCACTCCAGCCTGGGTGACAGAGTGAGACTCCGTCTTGGAAAAAAAAAAGAAAACCTAAATTGTATCATTAATTTTATAATTTTTATTATTGCTTTTCTTAACTTTGTATTCATTCCCTGCCATCACAGTACTGAATTCAGCACTCTGCTCAGACACACAATAAATATTTGTTGACAAAAATAAAAAACAAAACCACAAATTGCATCACTCCAACCATTTCTTCCATTGTCACCTTTTCTCTCTGACTTGGACCTTCCAGGCTTCTCTTTTAAGGATCCTTGTGATTACATTGGGCCTATCCATATAATCCCAGATAATCTCCTATCTCAAAATCCTTAACTTAATCACATCTTCATATTTCCTTTTGCCATGTAAGGCAACATATTCCCAGGTTCCAGGGGATTAAGATGTGACCATCTCTGGGGGAGGGGGCACTTTTCTGTCTGTCACAGGTGGTAACCCCCCACAGCCACAGCGATCATGACAGCTGAGCACAAAGCCCTCCCTGTGGTTCTTTCACACATTAACATTGGAAATCTAGTGAGCTGGTCAGCCTGATCTTGGCTATGACAGAAGGCAGAGCAAAGGCATGCCTGATGTAGAGCTGTAGAAGGGCTAACGGATTGGCAAGAGCTGAGGGGTGGTGATGGTGGTGATGCTGGGCAGGGAGACCAGCCCAGGGTCTCTGCACAGGGGGTGATGGAGCATGGTCAATACAGAGGCTGGCGAGACAGTGGTGGTGGTGGTCAGACAGCACCAACAGGTAGCCTTCCAGGACAAGTTCAGAAATGGACCTCACCCACCTTGCCAGAACACTTAGCAGAGCACAGAGGAAACCACTGCTTCTGAGAGCCAGCCCTGCAGCTAGAGGTCATCTCTCAGGGCCTCACTCCTCAGCTGGAAAATGCAGGTGATAAGAAGGATGTCTCCCTCATAGAGTTACCATGAGCATCCACGAATGATGGGTGAAAAGGGCATCACATGGTGCCAGGCATACGGTAGGTGCTCAGGGAGTGCTGGCCATTGAGGCAGAGGTGGCCATCTGTACACCAAAGGTATATGCTCCCCAGCTGAGTCATTGCTGGAAAACAGCAGCCCAGCCAGGGACTGTATTTCCTGGCCCCCTTGCCTCTGTGTGTGGTCATGTGACTTGTTCTGCGTCCAGTAGAATGTGAGCAGAGTAATAAGCCACTTCCAGGCTGGGCCTGTTCGATACCTGCTGTGGTCCTCCACATCCTCTCTCTTCTCCTAGCTGCCAGCTGAATACTGATGGCCAGGGGGACTGTTGAAGCTAGAGGGTAAAGACGGCAGAGCCTCCGTCAGCCTAGGACCTGAGTACATCTCCCTGGTATTCCACTGCCGTTCAGACTTCATATGAATGAGAAATAAAATTCTATTGTGTTCAGCCACTAAGATCTTGGGATTTCCTCTATCCATAACATCAACTAACTTTACCTTAACTGATAGTATTGTCAATAATTCTTAGCTATCTGATAATTTGAGTCCAGCCCAAGAAATAAAATTGGCTTGAGTCTCAGAGAAGAGGCTTGGGAAATCTGAAAATGGAAGAATGGGGCATTGCATCGATTATAACCCTGAGATCTCAAGGCTGACCCTTGTTGGGACAGTGTGAGGTGTACAGGCTAAATGTTGCAACTGGGATCAAAGGACCATTAATAACAACTACAAATCATTAAACACTTCCTGTGTGCTGATGCCTTCTTTGCTTTGCCTCACTGAACCTTAAGAAACAGGTACCAAGTTTATTCTATTTACCAAGGAGGAGCTACTGTAAAAACCTCCCAGAGAGATTCCAAGTTTGGTTAAGGTTGCACAGCTGCAGAGCAGGGGAGCTGAGATTCAAGTCCAGGGTGCCTGATGCCAAGCTGCGCTCTCAACCTTTGCACAGATTCCCTCCACTGTAGGCTGCTGGGAGCTACGAGGATTGCAGGCTCATAAGCAAATTTTATTTTCAGCAATGACAAATTACCCAGGATTTGGCTAAAACCATCACATTCAGAGGCTCTAGAATCAGATTTGCGTAATAAACAGAGGAGGTCCTCAGGAGAAGGGCCTAATTTATAATTCTGGGGCCAAGAAGTCTGCAAGCTTTGAGTTTGAAGACATATAAAGAGAGGTGATCTGCCTGCCTTTCCCTTCCCAACTCCTTCATCTGGCCAACATCACTAATGTTTCTGGCGTTTTTATTCTTGGCTATTTACCTCCAATGAAACACAACAACAAAGTTTAGTTATTACAGTCTAGATTTTGACATTTATGGGTTCACAGTTAAATAATCTTATAACTATTAAGACAAGGGTGAACTCTCACTACAACTGTCAATGTCTTTGGGTCCCAGATCCCCTAGGACCCATCTCAAGAGTCTATATTTCTTAAGCAAGCACCCAGAAGGTTGCATATTAATATCTGCCTCCATTATGTCTTGCCACAATAATGCTGAGTAACAACCACAAAGACTCAGAGGCACACAACAGTAAACAGATTTGGCTCAAGAGTCTATGGAGTTTCATTGGTGTGGGCTGGGCTCAACTGACCTTGGCTGGACTGGCTCATGCATCTGCTGTCAGCCGTGGGTGATCTTGGCTGGGCTTATGCCCATGTCTGGAGTCGGCCAGCTCTTGGCTGATCTAGGATGCCCTCGTCTGAGATGACTGGCTGACTCAACTTTGCTGCACAAGTCTCATCCTCCAACAGGATAGCCTGGGCATATTCCCATGGCAGGTACAAAGACTCCAGAGAGAAGTGGAAAATGTACAGAAGCTTTTTAAAGGATGTGCTTGTATCACATCTGCTAACATCCCACTAGTCAAAGCAGGCCACATGTCTGAGTTGCAGAGGAAAGACACTAAAAAGTTACATAACAGATGGCAAGAATACAAAGAGGAGTACAGAACAAGGAGGGGGACACTGACACCGTTGATCTGCCACAATACCTACCATTTGCTGTGTATTTACTGAAAGCCAGAGACAGGGTGATACCCATGAGTATTGAAGATGATGTGTGTAAAGGATCTGGCCCTTTAGAGCCAGATTCAGAGCCTCAAAGAGGTAAAGTAACTTTACAAAGGTCACATAGCTAGTAAAGAGCAGAGCTGAGATTAGAATTACATGCTTGTTGACTCCCGTAGGTGGTTTTTCTATACTAGCACATGGCTTGGTTACTAATATTTTTATTACTAATTTTGAGGCTGCATCCATACCATAACTGCTTAAATTTTTTTTTTTTTTTTTTTTGAGACGGAGTCTCACTGTGTTGTCCAGACTGGAGTGCAGTGGCATGATCTTGGCTCACTGCAAGCTCCGCCTCCCGGGTTCACGCCATTCTCCCACCTCAGCCTCTGGAGTAGCTGGGACTACAGGCGCCCACCATCACGCCTGGCTAATTTTTTTTGTATTTTTTTAGTAGAGATGGGGTTTCACCGTGTTAGCCAGGATGGTCTCGATCTCCTGATCTCATGATCCCCCCACCTCGGCCTCCCAAAGTGCTGAGATTACAGGCGTGAGCCACCGCGCCCGGCCAACTGCTTACATTTCTAAATTAGGCAGAAGATCCATATAGAAGGTTTGGGCCTTTGTGGGTTTGTTAGTGTATATTTAAATACACAATTTTAATATAAGAAGATTACTCCAAAATAACAACAGTAATAATAATAACTTATCAAGAACTTACCATATGACAAGCACTGTGCTAAAATTTTTACATATGTCCCGTCTTATTTAGGTCTCTCAATCACCTTATAAACCAGGTATCATTTTCCCCTCTATTTTACAGATGAGTTTGAAAGAGGCAGGTATGAGTTCGTAAGAGGCAGGTATGAGTTCTAACCCAGGTAGGATAATGAGCAAGCTTAGGCTTCGAACCGTCTTACTAAATGGCTCCCCGTTTGTGTTATGAAATAGAATTTGACATGTTTGGGGTCACTTTGGGGGTGATCAGCCATGCCCCCAAGAACCTCTCCCTTTCTGCTTTCATCTGCTTCTCTCAGGTGTCTGATCTCCTCCGGCAGGATTAAACCAGGCATGGGGTGGGGGGAGGGCTTTGGGGGGAGGGGCAGCTTCCAGCATTGCAGCGGTGAAATTGTGCTGGGAAGTGGGTGGGGCGGCGGGGGTTGCTCCTCATGGAGTGAACAGGCACTGGCCACTGGAACCTGATTTCTTGGCAGTGCAGCCTCCAAGATGGATGGCCATGGCCTTCAGGGCTGGACAACCACTTCGCGGGCCTTTGATGCTCAAAGCAGAGCAAATGTGAGCCGGCCGCCTGGCCACAGCTGCCTCTCATTAGGGTCTGCTTCCTCCAGCCCAGGACAAGGTGGGCCCAGGAGGTAAGCGGGGGCAAACACCATATGTGTCACCCCATCTGGCTGCAAAACTCTGCTCTTGACTTCTTGCCCCCAAATCCTCTTCTGAGCCCCCCACCCAACATCCCCCTGGTTCTTCAGGCCAGAATCTGAAGTCTGAACAGGTCTTCCCTCCCCATCATCACTACTTCCCCACATTCAATCCATCAGCAAATCCTATTGGCTCTGTTTTCAAAATAATCTTCAGTCTAACCAGCCTTCTCAACTCCATTGATATCACCTAAGTCACATTCAGTCTAGCCTGGTTAAGGGCAGGAGCCACTGGTTATGAGTCAAATTGTGCCCACCAATTAAATGTATATGTTCAAATCCAGACCCCCCGCCGCAGCACCTCAGAATGTGATCTTATTTGGAAATAGGGTCACTGCTGGTATGATTACTTAACGTGAGGTCATACTGGAGTAGTATGGGCCGCTAATGTTCCTATTTAAAGGGGAAATTTAGACACAGACATGGACATAGGAGAATGCCTTGTAAAGATGAAGGTGGAGATTATGGTGATGCCAGAGATTGTCAAGAAACTACCAGAAGCTAGGTAAGAGATAGGAAATGAATTTTCCCTCCCAGCTCTCAGAAGGAACCACCCCTGCTGACACCTTGATGTCAGATTTTTTTTAACTGTGGAATGATAAATTTCTATTGTTTAAGCCTCCCAGTTGGAGATGCTTTGTCACAGGAGCCCTAAGCAGGTGCAGCACCACCAAACTGGATTCTCCACCTCCTCTTGCCTCCCTCCCCATTCACCCCCACTCGCATGGCACTCCACAGAAGACTGATATTTTAACAATTCCAATTTGGACTATGTCTTTCGCCTGCCTAGAATTGTGTGCAAGCTTACCATGGCCTTGGGAGGTAAGCCAGGCCCTGGGAGACCTCACTCCTTCCTTTCTTCCTCTTTCTCCCTAGCCCTCTGCCCTCTGTCTGCCCCAGGCTTCATGTCCATCTTGAGCATGTCCCACCCTTCTAAGGGACTTTGCAAATACTGTGCCCTCACTCTCTTCCAAGTCTTTGCACAATCACCTTGTCTAAAGAGCCAAGGAAGGGGCCGGGCGCGGTGACTCACGCCTGTAATCCCAGTACTTTGGGAGGCCGAGAAGGGTGGATCACCTGAGGTCGGGAGTTCAAGACTAGCCTGGTCAACGTGGTGAAACCCTGTTTCTACTAAAAATATTTTAAAAATTAGCTGGGCCTGGTGGTGGCCACCAGTAATTCTGACTCCTTGGGAGGCTGAGGCAGGAGAATTGCTTGAACCCAGGAGACGAAGGTTGCAATGAGCCAATACGGTGCCACTGCACTCCAGCCTGGGCGACAGAGTGAGACACTCCGTCAAAAAAAAAAAAAATGCCAAGGAAACACTGATGAGGAGGAAGAGGATAGAGAAGGGGGGCAGGAAAGGACCCTGATGGAGGCTGACCAGCCTGTGCCCAGCTCACAGCCTCTGAGGGGACAGAGTTGCTCACCAGAGATTTGAAGTTTTAAAGTGCAGAACCAGACTCTCATCCCAGTTCTTCTCTAGGGACTTGTGTAACCTCAGATAAGTCTCTGGTATGGTGCTGTAGGCTTTGGCTTGCCCATCTGTAAAATGGATCAACATATGACCTCATTTAATTCTCTTAACATCAGTGTGAGGTAGGTGATGTCTCAATAGATGCTGTTAGTGTTTTCACTTGTTAGAGGGGAAAACTGAGGCTGGGGTAGATGAAGCAACTTGCTCAAGATTATCCAGTATGAGAATGGCAGAACTGGGATTTGAAACTGAATCTGTCTGACTCCAGAATTCACACCTGTGGTCACTGTGCTACTATGATGGTTCTGAGAAGCTGGGCCACTGACTGTCCACAACTGTAAAATGGGCAGATTATGAGACTTTGGGTGCATCTGTACAATGTAATTCCATGGAGATGATCCAAAAGACAAAGTGCATCTAGATACACTGAGGTGGAAAGCACCCCACCCGCACACACGTGTAGATAACGTGCACATTGAACACATTGTGTGTCCTCTGTTCTTTGGCTTCAACAGGACAGAAATTCCAAAGCCACCCAAGAGAAATCTCCAGGCTCTCCCCAAAGGCAATGGCCACTACTCTTGGGGAGAGGGAGAAACAGCTGGGGTAGCCTCTGGAATTTTGCCAGCATGGAGATGATCCTATGGAACATATGTTCCAAAGTTTTTTCAACTTTATACCAGCTCTGAGGTTTAAAAAAAAAAAAGGTTAATAAACAAAATCATAAGATCAATATGATTGGAGCAAAAAATTGCTTTGAAACAGTCCTAGTGTAGGTTGCATATTATTAATGGGAAGTCCCCAAATACAGTCACCTCCAGACAACAACTGCTGACCAATGTCCAGCCTCTTTAGGGGGCCAGGCTCAGGGCTAAGATTTTTATCCATCTACTCTCATTTAATGCTGAAACAACCTCTGAGGGTTCGTATGGGGAGGGGTTCCCTTACCCATTTTTCAGGAAGAGAAACTGAGCTTTGGTGATAGGGACTCCTTGGCCAATCAGTGACCTAGCTGGAGATTTCAGCCAGATCTATGGATCGCAGAGCTCATGCCATCAGCCACACTGGGAGCGTGGCAGGCCAACATGTGACCTCTTTATTAACATGTTTTTCTACAACTTCTTAAGCCTTTGACACTCCCCACCTCTCACCTGCAAATAATGCATCTTTAACTTCAAGGAGCCTTTCACCATTGTTCCCAGGGACAATGTATATCACAAGCAACTGAGAAAGAACAGAGTCCACAATCCAACTCTAATTCTCTTCCACTTAGGGGAAAAGCTGAACGATTTGGGAAGAGGATTTCTTCAATGAGTTTGGAAAGGCAAAGCTGGAAGTGGTAGCAGGAGACTGTCTCAGAATGGGGACTGTGCCTGGCACCTGGGCCAAATCTGGAGGCAGAAGATGGGAATCATAGCCCCTTACACTAGGAGGTGGGTGAGCAGAGGGACATTTCTGTCCCTCCCCAGGGAAAGCCCAGCAAGCCTGCGTGTGTTTGTGCACACTGGCTGCATGGGGGGGTGGGGGAGTTGGGGGTGGGGTTGGGCTGTGCCCACATCCTCAAACGCGCAGAGCCTGGAGCAAAGGCATAGAGTGTGGGGTCCCCACAGTCTCCCCAGGGTGTGGCAGGAGAACCCCCGGAGCCCAGGGAAACCGCACCATCGCTAAGGACAGGAAGGTGGTGGCCCAAAGCAGGACCTGGCCAGGAGGTAAGGAGAATCTCAAGCTGTGAGGAGCCCAGAGAAGGCCTAGCTGCTCCCACGGTCCCAACCTAAGGGTCTGGCGGCTGAGAACAGCCATCACCATCATCACCATCATTGGAGGATGAAAGGATGGCAGCTGCCCAGCTCCGAGGAAGCCCTGCCTCCCACTTGGGCCCAGTAAAATCCTGAGAAACTCATGGCAATGGGTGTGGCCGCGCAATACAGCATCAGCACAGGGAGGGTCCAGGGAGAAATCAGCTCATCCCGAAAAAAGAAAGAGGTCACATTGATTTACACGCCCGAGTTTATCACCTGCAAAGGATTACCCGCCTTAGGATTCTGCCTCACACTAGTGCTTCCTGCTAGGATGTGCAGTTCTGTGCACCCCTACCTTTCTTCCCTACACACACATACCACACACGCACACATACCCTCCATACACTCTCCACCCCGACACACACACCACCCCACACTCTTCATATGCTCTCCATACACACACCCTGTCTCCACATACTCACTGCACACCCTCCATACACTTTCCACACACACACCCCTTTCACACACAGACACACAACCTCCATGCACACCACACACCCTCCATAAATTCTACACACACAAACACACACCCTTTACACACACATCCTCCATATACTCTACACACACACTGTCTCCACACACTCACCACACACCCTCCATACACTCTCCACACACACACACACCATGCCACACCCTTCATATACTCTCCACACACACACACACTGTCTTCACACACTCACCACACACCCTCCATATACTTTCCACACACACATACCCCTTCCACGCGCAGACACACAACCTCCACGCACACCACACACCCTCCATAAATTCTACACACACACTAACACACACCCTTCATAAACACACATCCTCCATACACTACACACACACCACACACACACCAAACCACACTCTCCATACACTCCACACACACACACTGTCTCCACAAACACCACACACTCTCCACTCTACACACACACACACCCCCTCCATACACTCTACACACACACACACCCTCCATACACTCTTCACACACACACATTCTCCACACACACACCACACACACTTTCCATGCACACACACATTCTACGTACACACACACTCCACACCCTCCACACACACACACACACACCCTACACATACACCTCACACACCCTCCATACACTTCACACACACATTCTACACACACACACACCCTCCGTACACACTCCCCTACACACACCATACACTCTACACACACACACACCCTCCATACACTCTTTACACACACATTCTATACACACACACCCTCCATACACACACCCTTCACATACAGCACACACACCCTCCACATGGAGACTCTGAGGCCCAAGAGGATCTCTCTGTGACCCTGTGTGAAAGGCAGAATAACACTGCCTCCATATATCCCCAAGCCCTAGTCCCCAGAATCTGTGATATGCTATGTCATGACAAGGGAGAATTAAGGTTTGTCCTGGTTTGCTTCAGCTGCTGTAACAAAATGCCTTAGACTGGGTGGCTTAAACAACAGGCATTTATTTCTCAAGGTTCTGGAGGCTGGGAAGTCCACGGCCAAGGGGCCAGGAGGGTAGGGGTCTGGTTAGGGCTCACTTCCTGGCTTGTAGACAGGCCTCTTCACCAAGTCCTCACATGGCTGAGGCCAGAGAGAGGGCTTACTTAGCCCTTTTCCTCTTATAATGACACTAATCCCATCATGGGGGCCCCACCCTCATGACCTAATCACCTCCCGAAGGCCCCAGTTCCTAATACCATTGCATTGGAGCTTCGGGCTCCAACCCATGAATTTGGAGGGACACAAACATTCAATCCATAGCAAGATTATAGAAGGAACTGGGGTTGTTAATCAGCTGACCTTGAGTTGGGGAGATTATCCTGGATTATCTGGTTGGTCCTTACAAGTGAAAGAGGGCAGTGAGAGTCAGTGTCAGAGCTGGAGAGAGATTTGAAGATGCCACGCCACCTTTGGAGATGGAGGAAGGAGCTGGAGCCACAGAACATGGGAGTCTTCCAGAAGATGCAAAAGACGAAGGAGTAGATTCTCCCCTGGAGCCTTCAGGAGGAATGTAGCCCTGCAGACACTTTGATTTTAGCCCAGCCAGACCCATTTTGGACTTATGCCCTCCAAAACCATAAGACGATACATTTGTATTGTTTTTGGTGACTAAGTCTGTTACAGCAGCAATGAGTCTAATGCTATCTGTTTCCTCAGCACAGCACTTTCCCTTTGCCTCCTGGCCTCTCTTCTGCTGTCTCCCACCCCACCCATTTTATCACATTGCTCTTGCTCTCCTGGTCCCCTACTATGGTTTGGATCTGTGTACCCACCCAAATCTCATGTTGAAATGTAATCCCCAATGCTGGAGGTGTGGCGTGATGGGAGGTGACTGGATCACAAGAGTGGTTTCTCATGGTTTAACACCATCCTTCCTTACTGCTGTCATTGAGATAGTGAGATATGGTTGTTTGAAAGTGTGTAGCACTTCCTCCCACGCTTCCTCCTGCTCCGGCCTTGTGAAGTGCTCACTCTCCCTTTGCCTTCAGCCATGATTGTTAAGTGTCCTAAGGCCTCCTCCAAAGCCGAGCAGATGCCACCATCATGCTTTCCGTATAGCCTGCTGAACCATGAGCCAACTAAACCTCTTTTCTTTATAAAAGACCCAGTTTCAGTTATTTTTTTTTATAGCAGTGTGAGAATTGACTAATACACTCCCCAATCACTTTCTCTTCCTTGGACTTCTAACTCCAGCCCAGAGCAGGGGATACTCTGAATCTTTTTTTTTTTTTTACCAGTTTTGGGCCAGGCAGCTCCCAAGTTTCAATTTCCATGGGGCAAAGTGGGAGCAAGCAGCCTGGGACCGGGGCCTGGACCCCCAGGCCTCCTTGGTCTTTTCTGGGGTGGGGGCAGTTGCTTCCACCCCACCCCCCAAGCCAAGGGTGGGTGTGCAGGCCCAAGGTGGGCTAGGAGCAGGAAAGAAGGGAAGAGGCAGGGTGGATGGAGTGGGAGAGAGGTCATCTCGAAGGTACCAGAGTGAGTCACACCTCGTAAAGCAGTGTGAACTGGAGCATGGAGAGTTACTGCCATTGGGACTTTCATGTCCTTTCAATAAAGCCTCATCAGCACCAAGCTGCATTTTTGGCTCTTAATTCCAGATGTGGCCCCAGCCGGTCCCCAGCAGGGCCTCCTTTCTCCCTGCCTTCTTTCTACATGGGCCACTCAATGCAATGCTGGGCCAGCTGAAGGAGTGGGACATCCGAGTAGCCTAAATCAGCCTTTCAGGGCTGGGTCCTGGGTCACAGGAGCCAGGCAAGCCCAGCCAGTTTAGAGGAAGGTCATGGATGCAGAGACTTCTGCCCCATGAGGCAGAGAGAGAGGAGGAACTACTGGTGGCTCTGCCAAAGGTCTGGCTGAAAGACAGGGAGGTGGCCCCATCCTGGGCTAATGCTGGGACACCTGGACCTTCACCTCAGCACTGTCCTTGACTCAAATGATAATCTTGGACAAGTCAGTTTGTTTTTCTAGCCTCAACAGTCTTAGCAAAACAAGGAACTTGCTCTAGCTTCTTTTGTTAATTAGTCAATAATTATCTAGAAAATCAGTAGTACATGCTGGTTTCTGTTGTGGTCCTGGGCGATGTAGGGTGAGTGAAGAGCAGGTCTTGTAAAGCATTCATTCCAGCAGGGAGAGGCAGAAAAATTCCAATAAAATACAGAAAAGGGCAAAATAACTACAGACTGTGAGCAATGCTGTGCAACAAAGGAAAGAGGATGATATGATGGAGGGACCCTTAGAGGAGGAGCCTTCCTTAGGAAGGTGGTCAGGGGCACCTTCTCTGAAGGGGAACTTTGAGCTGAAACAAATGGGATGATGTAGAGGAAGAGCATTCCTGGCAGAAAGAACAGTGAGTACAAAATCCCCAGGTGGGAATAAGTTTGGAGATTTGGAGAAAGAAAAGCCCTTGTAGCCTGAGTGAGAGAGAGAGAGAGAGAGAGAGAGAGAGAGAGGAGCAGGAGGGGAGGGCGGTCTGACAGGCGGGGTCAGGTTTCTTTGAATTAATTAGGACCAGGTCAGGTGCATGTCCAAAAAGTACAGAGGTATGTAGTTTGGGGCTGGTATGACATTCCAGACTGTCACATCCCCAGCTCCTTCCATGTTGCTATTCCACAGCCAAAGCATGAGGTTCATTCCTCATGGCCCAAAATGGCTGCTTGAACTCCAGACATCAAGTCCGCTTTCCAATTATCCAGAAGGAGGAAGGAGAAAAAGAAGCCAGATTTTCTCCCTTTAAGGGCACTGCCCAGTATTTGAACACACCATTTCTGCTTACATCGTGTTACCAGGAATGCTTGAAAGCATATTCGTTATTCCAGTTGGTTACATGCCCAGCTAAGAATCAAGGGTTATATTACTCAGGAGGAAAAGGAGAATAGGTATGGGGTAGACAACTGGCAACTCTGCCAGCTCCCTACAAGGCAGAGAGTTCTCATGCAGAGCCTCCCTTGCCTCATCCACCACTCATACCCACATCCAACAACAGACTCATCATTTACCCTCCAACACCAAATCTTCCCAATCTCAGGAATTGGTGACAATGTCTGGTCAGTTGCCCAAGAGAGGAATTTGATGACTCTCTACATTCCCCGCAAGAACCACATCCAATATATTACCAAGGCCTGCCCATTCAACCACCCAAATATATCCCAAGTCTGTTCTCTTTATCTCTCCTGCCACTGCCCTCATGGAAAGCCCATCTGTTCCCTGGTCCTCTGCCGTAGTCCACAAATTGGTCTTCCTTCTTCCTCACATCAACTCTGCACAGAGCAGCCACCAGTCTGAAGGCCACTGGCTCCGTCAGAAGTTGTTCAGTGCCTTTCAGAATAACAATAATAAAGTCCTAAATCCATGATGTGGTCCTGCAATGACCGGGCCCTGCTTTGTCTCTTGTGCACTGTCTCCAGTTCTTCATCCCCTGCTTTTTTTCTCTCCTCTCCTTTCTGCCACATTGGCCCTTTTCCTTTCTTTCTTTCTTTTTTTTTTTTTTTTTGAGACAGAGTCTCCCTCTGTCACCCAGGCTGGAGTCCAGTGGTGCGATCTCAGCTCACTGTAACCTCCGCCTCCTGGGTTCAAGAGATTCTTGTGCCTCAGCCTCCCAAGTAGCTGGGATTACAGATGTGTGCCACCAGGCCTGGCTAATTTTTGTATTTTTAATAGAGACAGTTTCGCCATGTTGGCCAGGCTGGTCTCGAACTCCTGACCTCAAGCGATTCACCCGCCTCAGCCTCCCAAAGTGCTGGGTTTACAAGCGTGAGCCACCGCACCCGGCCACGCTGGCCTTCTTTCAAGTCATCAAACACTCCATGGTCTCTCCTATCACAGGGCCTTCGCACATGCACTTCTCTCTGCCAGGAATGCTCTGCCTGCCTCCTTTTTCCCAGTAAGTCCTATTTCAGAGCGCCTCCCCTGACCTACCACTTCCTCCCTAGACTCAGCCATTTGCTCCCACACCACCCTGTACATCTCACATACAGCATTTGTCACCATTGCAATTAACTAATTGTTTAATGGCTTCTCCTGTCAGAACATAGCTCCCTGGGGTAGGAAGTGTATTGTGTTCAGGAACAGGTCCTGGTCCCCAGCACAAGGGGGTGTCCAATCTTTGTTGGTTCAATGAATACATTTCACTTCTCTGTGCCTTGCCGCACACCCAGCCCTGCACCAGCCGATGCCTCTTGATCCTGAAGAATGAGACTTTTGAACATCTGGGGGGTGAGAAACTTCATGTGAATGGTGGGGCTGCATCTGTATGGGCTACTCATGGCAAAATAAGCCTTACACTTCTGAAAGAGGCCTTATAGTTTCATGAAGTGCTGGGTTCTCAGCTACATGTGGCAGAGTGCATCTCTGGGTTTTAGTAACAGGATTAAATCTCACTTGAGACCTCCAGCAGGTGGAATTCCAGAAGGCAAGAGAGAGAGGGGTGATCAGGGGCTGGTGGGGAGGGGAGGAAGGAAAGCTTTCAGCAGGATTTAAAGGAAGCCAGGGTGGTTACAGACAGCTGCACAGAGGCAGGTGGTGTCAGGAGCCCAGAAGCCCAACCTACAAACGAAATGTCTTTTTAGGCCTCGTTTGTGGAGGAAATCTCAAACTTTTACTATGTATATATGTTACATTATATATATATATATATTTATAATATATGTTATATATATAATATACGTTATATATATTATATATATTTATAATATATGTTATACATATATAATATATGTTATATATATTATATATGCTATATATATTATATATGTTATGTATATTATATATGTTATATATATTATATATGTTATATATATGTATTATATATATATACACATTTGTTTTTTTTGAGACAGAGTCTTGCTCTGTCACCCAGGCTGGAATGCAGTGGCATGATCTCGGCTCACTGCAACCTCCACCTCCCAGGTTCGAGCAATTCTCCTGCCTCAGCCTCCCGAGTAGCTGAAATTACAGGCATGCACCACCACGCCCAGCTAATTTCTTGTGTGTTTTTAGCAGAGATGGGATTTCACCATGGTGGTCAGGCTGGTCTCGAACTCCTGACCTCAAATGATCCACCAGCCTTGGCCTCCCAAAGTGCTGGGATTATAAGTGTGAGCCACCATGCCCGGCCTAGGATATTTTTCATTGGAACTGATATTTGATCAGTGTGGGCATGATCAGGGGACCATAGCTGTGGGCTCACCTGGGTCCCTATTGCACTGAGTGACACTGAACATGTTGCTTCCACTATCTTGGCCTGCCTCAGTTTCCCTCTCTGTAAAAAAGGGGTGGTTGAACTAGCAGATCTTGAGAGTCCTTGCAATTAGCTCTCATACTGATGAAATGTTCTCTGGAAAATGTAGGAGACCTATTTAGATGTGAATGTTACTATTAGTCAGTCTGGGCTAGGCTGTGCAGTGTATAACTGACGAACCCTGACATCTCGGTGGCTTAGCACAATAATGACATATTTCTCCCTCACATAAAATCTGCTGCATCATCTGGAACATGTGTCCTCCAGGTCCTGAGGCAGGGGAGAGAACGACGAAGAAGGCACTTTGGCTCTGACCGCCTCTACCTGGAAGTTCAGTTTCCATTCACGTTCTGCTGGTCAAAGGAGTCACGTGGCTCCACCCAGCTGCAAGGGAGTCTGGGAGGTGGAAGGAGCCCTTGGAATATGTGGTGAGTTCTGACTGTCTCTTTCACCCTCCATGACATGATGTTGGGTTGGAAGAACCTCTACACTCATGGGTGTAACTCACCAGCATCAAGCACCTTCTACGTGTGTACCCCAAAATAGGGCCACACCCTGGACACTCTCCTTTGCTCACACTCAATTCCAGCTGACATGCAGAGACCCCAATCTCTCCTGCACACCCACCACTCCTCAGCAGAACATCCAGCACCTCAAAGACATCTGGAATCCCTCCTTCCTAGTGGGAGACATGGAACTAGCCACAGAAGGTGTCTCACCAACTGTGGGGCATCCTTGGTACGACTAAGGGAACATCTGTTCCCACTTTGTCTTGAATATGGTCAAGGTAAATGGAAAAGGGGATTGGCCTTTCAACCAAAGAGAAAACATTTGAAACCTTGAACTTGCTAAGTCTGTCATTCTCGTACCACACAGCCCTCCACCCACCCATTCTGTTATTCAACAGGCATTTTATGCCAGACATTGGATGAGACTTTGAGGTGTAGAGCCCTAGAATGTACAAAGTTTTGTTGGGTGCACAAGGAGAATGGTATAAGGGTATGGCCCTTAGGGCAAGTCTAACTGGCTTTTGCTGAAACTAATAATAAGCAGGTAATCGTAATGATAATGAAGATGCCGAAGACAGTGGTGATAGCTGCTGTTTCCTGAGTGGTTATTATGTGCCAGGCACCGGGTACTGTGTTTAATGTCTTACAAATATGATTGCCATTGATCTTCAAAACAAGCCCAGTGAAGTCAGAGTTATTATCCTCATTTTCCCCATTTTCTTGATAATTCGACATCCAAAGCCAGCCTACGTGTCCAGGTACAGCACAGCTGGCTGTGCACCTTTGAGGTTTGTTCAGCAATGGTGGTAGCATCTCCAGTGGAGATCCATTCTGTCCAGGGACTAAAGGCATCCTTCCTCACTGCATAGCCTCCAAGCCTGCTTCTCCAGCCCCTGTCTCCTTAAATTAGCTACATTGGTTTCTGTGGCCTGCTACAAGGAGCTCTGTGTAGTTGATGTCAACCAGCAGGAAAGTATCCCAGCAAAAGATGAGGGGAATCCACTAGTGCCTCAAAGATTCCATCTTTTCCTTCCCCCTCTGTCTCTGCCTGAGTTCAAGGTCACACCAACTCTCCCTGGATTATTAAAATGGCCAGTACATGGCCCTCCCTATGTCCACAGTTGCTCCTTTAACCATTGTTCACACAGCTGTGAGGGGACCCTCTCCAACATAGAAATCTGACCTGTCACCCCTGGCTTCTAAGTGTCTGTAGGTCCCAGTGATCAGGAGGTCAAGGGCTCCATCCTCCACCATGCCTTTCTGGCCCTTCAGATCTGCCACTGTCTGCCTACCTCCAATCATGTCCTCTATTGGCTGCCTCTGGACAGTTCTCCAAATGTGCCACTGACACTAAGTCCTCTGAGCCTTGATTCACATGGTTCTATCCAGTAAATAGTTGTTGAATGTTGAGCCCTGTGCTTGTCCCATCTTCATCCCTAGCACCTGGCACATATTGAGTTCTCAATAAGAAGAACTTAACTGAATTAAGTTCAGTTAAGTTGTTGAATTAACTGAATTAAAATGAAATGGGACTCTGAGTGGTCATCTAATTCAGAGGTCTCAAATGGGTTTCCCAAAGGCTGAATTCAGCCAGCATCATTTAAAGATTTTATTTTAACTAGCCGTCAGCTTTTTCTAAAGGAAAGATTCCACATAGGAATGGACTCAACTTTCTGACTTCTCTTCCATAAGCAGAAGAGCTGCTCCTGCTTTCCTTCCCAGCCCACATGCTGCTCCGACAATTGGTGGGAGGAGAGTGGCGGATGTTTCCTATAAACAGGACAAGAGTTCTCCATTTTTCTGCAGCTCCTACCCAGCTCACCTTTCTCTTTTTGGCAAAATCTGTCTTGGGCTCTTATAAGCACTAAAATTTTCAGTCCCTGAGCTGTTTGAAACCTTATTTTACAAGTGGACATAGATGCCCGCTAGGGGCTTGTCCAAGTTTGCATTTGGGGGAAAGCTGGGGCTGGGACTGAGGTCCCCAGGTCCTCACTCTGGTCCACCATCTGTCACGCCATCCCCATGCATCACTCTCCATGCGATGGAAGCGGCCCTGCAGGCCCCACAGGTGCTGGAATCTCCGTTTTGGATTTGCTTTAAGCTTCTTTTGCTACAAGGTTGGGGATGTTTAGAGCCTCCTAAGTCTACATAAACTCCTCCCGTTACCACCCCCAACGAGCTCCTCCGATGCCCCCTAGCTCAGCGTCCAGGGCCACATCCATCACGGACACTGGGCTGTCAGCACGGCCACGTGCCCCTCACAAAAGCCCGAATCCAGAATGGATTTATCCCGGGGGGAACCTTGTTATGCTTTTATGTCTTCAATTCATTAGATGTTCTGTCAGCAGCATAAATCAGGACCGGAGTTTCGTCTTGCATACTCGGGAACAGAAAAGACACGCAGGGAACCGATCTAAAACTCACAGAGGGCTAAACACAGAAGCCCATGTTTTATCATCACCCCCCCATCCCATATTTATTCATTTTTTTTTTTAACCAAAAAGAGATCTGAGAGAGATCCCAGGCATTGGGGGAGAGTGAGGAGGGAGGATGGATGGGGAAACTGAGGTTGAAGTTATTGGTTTTCCCATAATCCTATGAGATTGTCCCTAATTTTCCTCAATTCCATAGTTTTAAAAATCCTATTATTCTTCCCTGGCACACCTAAGGGGAGTTATTTTTAAAAAAATAAACCCAATCAACCAGGCATGGTGGCTCACGCCTGTAATCTCAGCACTTTGGGAGGCCGAGGCGGGCAGATCATGAGGTCAGGAGAGAAAGAGACCATCCTGGCTAACACGGTGAAACCCCATCTATACTAAAAATAAAAATAAAAAAATTAGCCAGGTGTTGTGGCGGGTGCCTGTAGTCCCAGCTACTTGGGAGGCTGAGGCAGGAGAATGGCGTGAACCCGGGAGGCGGAGCTTGCAGTGAGCCGAGATCACGCCACTGCACTCCAGCCTGGGTGACAGAGCGAGACTCCGTCTCAAAAAATAATAATAGTAAAATAAAATTTAAAAAAAACCCAGTCATGCTAAACTCTTCAATAGCTCTCCATCACAATGGGAACAAAATCCAAACTCCCTACTGGGGGCCTGGCCCATGCCTTCCTCTCCCATTTCATCTTGCACAACTCTCTCCTTTTGCTCAATAAGTTGCAAAAACATTTTTCATTCATTCAATGCAAGTTTAATGAGCACCTACTAGGTGCCAGGTCCTTTTAAAGGCCCTCAGTTAGGGCCTATAAAAGCTCCGAGAGGGCACCAGTGAATGGTACAGACAGAGCTGGTGGGAAAGGTGGATGTCTTATAAACAGGTAATTGAACACTTCATTAATTACAGCTAGCCACAGAAGAGACTGCATTATAGGAAAGCCCACCAAGACTGAATCGTTGCCTTCCAGAGCAGAACCACATTTCTGTTCTTCAGGAAAACCTTTTCTGATCTACAACTCACTCATTCATTCATTCATTTATTCATTGAACAAATATTCATAAAAGGCCTACTAGGGACAGTATATATAAAGTTAGTAGGGAACAAACAGACATACATTCCTGCCTTATGAAGCTTACATTTTGGTGAAAGTGAGACAATATCCTAAATGAACAAACACACATATAATATGTCAAATGTGACAAGTGCTATTAAAGAAGAAACCAGAGGCCAGGCCCAGTGTGGCATGCCTGTAATACCAGGTACCCAGGAGGCTGAGGCAGGAGGATCGCTGGAGCCCAGGAGTTTGAGGCCAGCCTAGATGACATGGTGAGCCCCCGTCTCTGAAAAAAATTTTACAGGCCAGGCACAGTGGCTCACATCTGTAATCCCAGGACTTTGGGAGACTGAGGTAGGCAGAGAACTTGAGCCTAGGAGTTCAAGACCAGCCTGGGCAACATGGCAAAACCCCATCTCTACAAAAAAATACAAAAATTAGTGGGGTGTGGTAGCGCACACCTGTAGTCCCAGCTACTCAGGAGGCTGAGATGGGAAGATCGCTTGAGCTGGGGAGGTGGAGGCTGCAGTGAGCAGAGATCATGCCACTGCATTTTAGCCTGTGCAACAGAGTGAGACCCTTCCTCCAAAAAAAAAAAAAAAAAAAAAATTCAGATGGGGTAGACCAAGGAGGCCTCTCTTAGAAGGTATCATTTAGCCGGAGACCAGAGTGAAGTGAGGGAATGAGCCGTGAGGATAAAAGGTGGAGGGGCATGAATGCTCCAGGGAGGGATAACAGTGACTGCAGAGGCTCTGGAGTGGGAGTGAGCAGGATGTGTTCAAGCACGTGCAAGGAGGCCCATGTGGTAAGCCAAGGGTGGAGTAAGAATGAAGTTGGAGGAAGAGGCCAGAAGCCAACTCAGGCAAGGCCTGTGGGCCATGGGAAGGGCTCTGCATGTATTCTGAGTGTGGCAGGAAGCTCTGAGGGTTTAGACCATGGGAGAGCCTGAGTGGATGCTGGGAACAATTCAGGAAATGTCCCCAGCTGGGGCAAGGAGAGACTGGAGAGGGAGGAGTGCGTGGGGATTCTTGGCATCTGGAGAATGGAGAACTGAGCTTTATGCCTTGGGTGCTTGCCTGAGGCACACACAGTAACATTCCATCTTTGCTACATTCTTATATTATCATTACCTCCCTCCAGCTGTCCCTCTGTCCAGGAACCACATATCCTACTCTGTCTCTACTTCCTACACTGTTTTAGACATCTGAAAGGGTATTAGGTTCACACCAGCATGAAGTCCGACTTGATGTAATACTTTTCCAAGAATAGAGAATGCAAATGAATTTTGTTCTTTCTAACCCCAAACTTATTCCCATATCGGGCCTTTGATGCAGCTACTGCTTCGAGAATGTGGACTCTCCTTTCCCCCAGCACCTTCACCCAGAGCCTCACTATTCCATCCTTTAGAGATGTGTTGCCCCAAACTTTGCATGTTGAAGCCCCAACCCCCAGTGGGAATGCATTGGAGACAGGGCTTTTAGGAAGTAATTAAGGTTAAATGAGGTCATAAGGGTGAAGTCCTAATCCAATGGGATGGGTGATGTTATAAGAAGAGGAAGATCTCTCTCTCTTCCTCTCTGGAAAGGTCATGTGAGGACAGAGTGAGAAGGTGGCTGCCTGCAAGCCAGGAAGAGAGCCCTCACCAGGAACCAAATCAGCCACCACTTTGATCTTGAACTTCCCAGCCTCCAGAACTCCAGACATGAGAAATAAATGTCTGTTGTTTAAGGTATTGTTTCAAATACTTAAGATACTTTGTATGGCAGCCCATGCAGGCAAAAACAAGAGGTTTCCCAACTCTTTTGATCACGTATCCCTCTCCAACAGTAAAAACATTGATGGGCATGGTAGTTCATACCTGTAATCCCAACACTTTGGGAGACCAAGGCATGAGGATTGCTTGAGCCTAGGAGTTTGAGACCAACCTGGGCAACATAGGGAGACCCTTTATCTAAAAAAAATACAAAATTAGCCAGGTGTGATAGTGTGTGCCTAAGGCCCCAGCTACTTCAGAAGCTCAGGTAGGAAGATCACTTAAACCTAGGAGGCCTAGTCTGCAGTGAGCTATGATTGCACCACTGCACTCCAGCCTGGGCAACAGGATGAGACTCCATCTCAAAACAAAACAAAAAACATTGAGCACACCCTCTGCCAACTGTATGCATAACTATTTATCAATTTTACATACATATACCACATACTTTGCCATCAATCTATACATAAAACATCAGAGAAAATTTTGGTATCTTGTTTTTAAGATTGACAAATAACAATAAATGAAAGTTTTACTATTTTCTTCATGTACCCCATAGATTCGCTTACGCACTCCTCTTAGGAGGCATTATTTTATAACTCAATCTCTGTTCTTCAGGAAAGCATTTCCTGATCTACAACTCACTCATTCATTCATTTATTCATTGAACAAATATTTATAAAAGCCCTACTAGGGACAGTGTATATTAATGCATCAGATGTGGTTCTGCTCTGGAAGGCAACAATTCAGTCTTGGTGGGCCTTCCTGTAATGCAGTCTCCTTTGTGGCTAGCTGTAATTAAATAAGTGTTCAATTACCTGTTTATAAGACATCTACCCTTCCCATCAGCTCTGTCTGTACCATTCACTGGTGCCCTCTTAGAACTTGGCACATAGTAGGTATTCAACAAATAGCAAATGGATGAATGAATGAACACATGAACAAAAGAATGAATGACTGAGCTCACTTCCCCTTTTTTCTCCCCTTTCCTCAGGTCAGTCTTGCCATGAAAACATTTTGAAGTAGCCCAGGGGCCGGCAGATCGGCCAGCGGAGTGGTAGTGTTGGGGGGAGATTTGTGAGCAGGGGCCAAGTTAGCAGTGGTTTTATTACATCCCATTAAGCATATGGTCATAATTATAATAAGCACATGAGTTATGGCGAGTGACATATGTTTCTTTAGAAAAAAAAGGAGAGAAGGAAGAGAAAAAGAAACACTGCAAGCCCCCAGAAGTGGCCTGGATAGCTGGCTGGGCCAAACGAGTGAACATGGGCCTGCCCTGCCCTGTGCTTTTTAACCCCTTCGCATCCTGGGCGTGACCTGCAGAAGAGAGAGAAGGCAGCCAAGGCTGGGCTCCAGGGAGATCAGGGACTCCCAGGCACCCGGCAAGGTCTGGGGGCTTCTGAGACGATCTTGCCCACTTCTCTGAGAGTCACCAGAGGACAGGCATGTGGTCAGCTAGTTAGTGTTCCAGTAGCCAGGACAAGACCTGGCCCAAAGCAGACATTTGGGTGTGTGTGTGTGTGTGTGTGTGTGTGTGTGTGTGTGTGTGTGTGTGTGTGTGTGTGTGTGTGTGTGTGTGTGCGCGCGCGCACGTAAAGAGAATGGAGGAGGGAGAGGAGGAAGGAGAAAAGGAAGAATAAACAAAAAAGAAGGGAGGGAATAAGGGAGAGGAGAGAGGGAGGTGATTAGAGCTTCTAAATGAACTTTCATTTATTCATTCATTCAACAATCAGGTTGTTTAACGCACATGGCATGGTGCAGCAGGTGAGCCCTGGGCTGGGGTCGGGACACCTGGGTTGTTCCCTGGGCTTCTCCATTCATATCCTGTGTGGTCTTGGGTAAACCACTTTCCTTCTCTGATCCTGATTTTTCTAAGGGGCTGGTCACTCGAATCTTTCTGGGCTTGGGCTTTCTGGGGTCTGCAATCCTCTGGGTGGAGAGGGACCCAGAGAAGTCTGCCTCCTGCAGGAGATGCACCAGGGAGGTCTGCAGCCAACCCTCAGCCAGGAGGTTCCTAACAGATCATTTAATCAACCTCCCTCTCATCCATTTTCCAAGTGTAAAAATAGCAGCCTGGATGTCTGTGCTGCCTCCCCATGAATAAGCCAGTTCTTCTTTTGTCTTCCATGCCCCAAGGTCCAAAAGGACTATAACCAAAAATTCAAAGACACAAGCATCTTTAGCCCATCTTCCATGATCGAAGAGATCTCCATGTCTGGGAAGCAGCAGAAGACAAGGGACCCTATTCTAGGAAGCACTACCTTACCCTGGCAGCCAGATCTCTAGGCCTCGGCCCCTAGAACAGGCATCAGGGGCTGCAAAAGGAGGCTGTGGGAACTGGGGACCATGGACGCCAGAACCTGGGGGGTCAGGAAGAACCAGACCCCACCTCTGAAAATGTGCACTAGAGCCTTGTCACCTAGAGAAGAGTGCTTTAACTCACTCAGGTGGTTTCACACCATCTTGGTGGATGAGGAGATGTGATTTGCTCGAAATCTCTCAGCAGCAGGTGGCAGAGCCAGGCGGGGATGCAGGTCTGCCTGAAGCCTGTGCCAAGCCAGTTCTTCCTGCCCAAGGGCCCTACCTCGGCAGAGCGGAGGCCTGGCCTGGCCTCTAAAGGTGTGACCTGGGGCAAGTCAGGTCACCACTCTGACACTCAATATCTTCCCCTGTAGAATGGAGACCGCCCCTCAGAGGGCTCTCGGTGGGGGTGTGAGGCTTGAGGCGGGACCAAGTTAGAGTTTCCCGGACTCTTCCCCAAGGGAGGTGGCTTTTATTATCCTGTGTTTTGAAAAATTTCTATCTCTTGAACAAACTTTGTTTTAAAGTAATAATTAATTTATTTCCCCCTTCTTATTCCTCAAAGACGCAGGTGGTCATCCTCTGAGAGATGACTGTGACTCCAGTCGCCTCCAAGATGGAAGACTCTGCCCAGCCTGGATTCCTTGACCGCAGGCAAAATATGTCTGGTCTGTGAGGGCCCCTGAACTGTTGAGATGACAGGATTAAACCCAGAAGGCCATCTGCCCTCTGAGGACCCCAGGCCAAGCACCCCTGAGAGGGTGATGGTGATCATAAATGAAGCTGTGGGCCTTCATGGAGCTCCCTGACAGACCCACATGGCTCCTGGAAGTTTGCATGTGTGACCTGGAGGGCTCTGGCACTTGTGCTCATTTTGTAGAAAAGGAACTGAGACTAAGACATCAACGATTCCCCCCAAGCTGGGAGGTGGCAGAGTCAGGGCTTGAGTTCTATGTGATTCCAGAACGACCCTTCTGTTGTAGTCAGCTTGGCCTGTCTTAACAAGACACCACAGGGTGGGTGGCTTAAACAACAGACATTTATTGCTCCTAGTTCTGGAAGCTAGAAGTCCAAGATCAAAGTGCCGGCAGATTATGTTCCTAGTGAGGGCTCTCTTCCTGGCTTGCAGACGGCTACCTTCTCACTGTGTTCTCGAGTGGCAAGGAGAGAGACAGAGAGGTGTAACTCTGGTGTTTCTTCCTTTCATTATAAGGACGTGAACCCCAAGATGGGGGTTCCACCCTCATGACCACATCTCAACCTAATTACCTCTCAAACGCCCCACCTCTAAAACCTTCACATTGGAGGTTAGGGCTTCAACATGTAAATTTGGGGGGAACACAAACATTCAATGCATAACATGCCCAAAATCCCAACACTAATCTCCCCCTTCCCATGACTGAGTCCAGCAAGGCCTCCGTGAGTGGATCCTTGCCCTGGAGGACTTTGCAGTGTAGCAGAGAATGCTGGACGAAAATTGATGTGACCAAACTTGCAAGGCAGCCATGCAAAGGCCCCAGGAGGCCTCGCAGGATTTGGCCAAAGATTGGCCACTGGTCCTGCCTCAGAGCCAGACAGCCAGGAGAACTCTGAGCTTCCCTCTCTGTGCCTCAGTTTCCACCGCTACAGAGCACAGACACTGATGCCTCAAACGGCTGCTGAAAGCCTTCCAAGAAACAGCAGAGGTCAAAGCGCCCAGCGACCTGCGACTGAAACAAATCCGCCCTCGGGCTGCAGGCCTTCTCTGTGCATTGCCAGGTGGGGGCGGGAAAGGAAACGGAGGAGGATCGCATTCTGGGGGCCTGTCCCGGGAACTGGGGCCGCCCCGCAGAGTGATGGCCGCAGTGGGACGAACCTCCAGATAAATAAGAACAGTCCGCGTGAGCCGGGCTCATCTTAACACTAAGCAGAGGGGCCTGGGGCCGGACTTGAAAGCTGCCGGCTGAGATGGATGGGCTGCTGCCGAGGCGGGGGCAGCTGGGCGCGGGGGATGAGTGATGGGGTGTCGGGGCGCTCAGTCACCGCCAGCCAGAGATGCCGGCCTCTGTCCTGCCGCCGGGACATGTGCAGGGCCGCCGCCCCTCCCACGGCCGTGCGGGGGATTTATGGCTTCGTTAAAGGCCCGGAGAGGGGCTGAGGCCAGGCCTGAGGTGGGAGGGTTGGATGTCGGCCTGGCTGCCCCTGCTGGATTTCCGCCCTGAGCAGTGGAGGGGAAACCAGGCCGGGCCCCACGGGGCAGTGTGGCTAGGGGTCAGGCACAGAGGGGCGTAAGGCCTGGCCTCCTTCCTTAGGTCGGCTGGCCCCGGAGGACGTCTGGGTGGAGGGTGCTGGCATCTCCCAGTAACCCCCTGTACCGGCCCCACCCTTGGCTCTTGGTCTGTGTTTATACCTTGGCGCCTTCGCAGCTCCGCTTGCTTTTTCCAGCTGCCTTGCTTTTCCCCACACAGGTCCTTCTGCCTGGAGTGCCCGGTGCCTTGCAGAGCTCCCACCCTTCCTTGCTGCCTTGGCGCCTGTGCCACCGCTGTTGGAAGGCTTCATTTGACACTCCTGCTCCATCCTGACAGTGCGGGGCTCCCTCATCAGGGCCCTGCTTTTCTCCTTGTCCATCAAGGCAGGGATCCCCTTATTCTTCGTCTTTAATCTGTGATATTAACTAAACCATTTATTGCGCTCTTACTATGAGCCAGGGGCTGTGCTCAGCATTTCAGTATTTTATTACTGACTGTGTTCATCCATTTATTTCATAGACAGGAAAACTGAGCGTTGGAGAATCACTTGCTAGGATTCAAACCAAGGTCTGTCTGATTCCAAAACACAAAAGTGCTTGACAAGTCCGTGAAGTATCAGCCTTGGGGAAAATCTGCAAACATGGAGCAAGTTTTCTCTTTTTCCCTTGCTACTGTTTTTCTGAGTTTGGCACCCAATAGATTCAGTGATATGACTTCACATATGCACAGTAATGGGACTTCACATATGTCCTCCGATTTGATCCTTATAGCAATTTGGCGAGGTCAGCCTTATGATGATCAACCCATTTTACAGAGTGGAAAAACTGAGATCCAAAGAAGGGACATGCCCTGCCAGGGTCACAGCCAGCAGGTGGCTGAGCCAGGGTTCCAGGATGTCCCACACTCTTTCCAAGGCCCCTCAGCTCTTCTCACACCTCCTCTCTCTCAGCTAGGTCTCAGCTCTGGAGGGTGGACCTGGGGAATGCTGAGACCCTACAGGTGGACTTTTGATCCTTCTCACTGGGGGAGCACAGGGGCCTTCAGGCATGAAACTCTTGGGTCATCCATGAGCCTCCCTAAAGCCCAGGCCCTCGCTAACACCCACTCCACTGACCTCGCTCCAGGAGAGATCCTTCCCTTTGGTAGGATAAAGCCCCTGGCTCCCAAGTCACCCTGGCCTCCTACCCCTCTACATCCTTCTGTGCTGGGGTTGAGGTGCCTGCCTTCCTGGACCTGCAGCTCTGGAGTTGGCACAGCTGTTAGTCAAGAAGCAGCTTTCTCCCACCATCTCAGCCTCCCTGACAGGTACTCTGGCTCAAATAAGAGTGTGGACAACAGCTGGGCATGGTGGCTCACACCTGTAATTCCAAAACTTTGGGAGGCCGAGGTGGGTGGATCATGAGGTCAGGAGTTTGAGACCAGCCTGGCCAATATGGTGAAACCCTGCCTCTATTAAAAATACAAAAATTAGCCGGGTGTGGTGGCGCACACCTGTAGTCCCAGCTACTCGGGAGGCTGAGACAGAAGAATCACTTGAACCCAGGAGGCGGAGGTTGCTGTGAGCCGAGATTGCACAACTGCACTCCAGCCTGGGCGACACTGCGAGACTCAGTCTCAAAAAAAAAAAAAAAAAAAAGCGTGGACTACAGACAGTCCATCGAGGCTGTCTGGGGAGGAATTGGAGCAATGCAAACTAGATGCCTTTTTGCCTCCACGTCCTCACAGCCCCACTGCCTTCTGGGTCTCTTAATCATCTATTTTGGGTCCAGATGTTTTAACCAGTTGAGATTCTTAACACCTGTCCCAAAGGATCGGTCAAGCTCTCCATTAATTTCCTATTTAGGAGGAATGGGAGGCTTTGAGGAGGAGATTGACATGTCTGCAATTGTTGGGGAGCACAGGACTAGAGTTAGCACTTGAGCCTGCAAAGATTTTTCTGCCTTCATCATTCATTCATTCATTCATTCATTCATTTATTCACTCACTCATTTACTCACTCACCTACTGTGTGCCCTGTTTGTTGAGCACCTACTATGTGCAAAAGCAATGTTCTAGGCATTGGAATACCTTCATGAACAAGACTGGCAAATATTTTGTCTTCAGCTATAGCCCAGTAGAAAAGACAGGCATGAGACAGAAGTTCAGAGAATAATTAAGGCATGCTGTGACAAATCACTTTGCTCACATCTCTGCTCAAATGTCACCTCTTCTGAGTGACCTTTCCGGACCTCCATGTTTAAAATACCACCCCATCAATCTCCATCCCCTTTCCTGATTTTTCAAAAAGTAGGAGTATGAGTATTTGGTACAAGGTTATACATTTCTTTGTTTTCCTGTCTTCCCCACTAGACAGTGCACACCACGAGGGTGGGAGTTGTGACCCCTTTGTGCTCTGTCTCCAGCACCTGACCTACCATGTGCTCTGAGTAGATACTTATTGAATGGAACATGAATTAATGAATGAATGCTACAAAGAAGATATACAGGTGCTCTGGGAAGAAAAACAGGGAAACCCAACCCA
Source organism: Pongo pygmaeus (assembly GCF_028885625.2). Lineage (NCBI taxonomy): Eukaryota > Metazoa > Chordata > Mammalia > Primates > Hominidae > Pongo > Pongo pygmaeus. Next base: position 22,677,624 of record NC_072382.2, on the reverse strand, counting down.
GCCTGGAGTTCAGGTGAGGTAACCCCCAAAGCAGGAGCTAACTTCAGACTGAGCTCCAAAGCAGGCCAGGACACTAGAAAAGAGGCAGGAAGTCTGGGCGCGGTGGCTCACGTCAGTAATCCCAGCACTTTGGGAGTCCAAGGTAGGCGGATCACGAGGTCGGGAGTTCAAGACCAGCCTGGCCAATATGGTGAAACCCCATCTCTACTAAAAATACAAAAAAACTAGCCAGGCGTGGTGGCGAGCGCCTGTAGTCCTAGCTACTCGGGAGGCTGAGGCAGGAGAATTTCTTGAACCCAGGAGGCGGAGGTTGCAGTGAGCCAAAATTGAGCCACTGCACTCCAGCCTGGGCAATAGAGGAAGACTTCGTATCAAAAAAAAAAAAAAAAAAAAGAAAAGAAAAAGAGGCAGGAAGAGCATTTCAGGCAGAGGAACCACAGCACGGGCAGAGCCCAGGATATTGACGATCTGCAAAGGTCCCCTATCTGCAAAGCTTACCCTACAGGACAGTCACAGGCAGCTGCCTCGAGGACATACCAGGGGGAGCCAGCAAGCCTTTGATGGCACTGCAAAAGAGGCTCCAGATCCTTGAATTAAAATTCTGGCTATGTGATCTTTGGCAAGCTCTTTAACTTCCCTTAGCCTCTTTTCTCATTTGTAAAATGGAGATGAGAGTGACACCTACCTTGAGGGGTTACTGTAAGGATGCATAGAATGACAGCTTCAAGTTTTTAGATGAGAGCCTGATCCGTGGTGAGACTTTAACAAATGCTGGTGGCCGGGTGCAGTGGCTCATGCCTGCAATCCCAGCACTTTGGAAGGCTGAGGCAGGAGGATTGCTTGAGGCCAGGAGTCCCAGACAAGCCTAAATAACATGAGATCCTGTCTGTACAAAAAATTTGAAAATTAGCCAGGTGTGGTGGCATATGCCTGTGATCCCAGCTACTCGGGAGGCTGAAGTAGGAGGTTTGCTTGAAACCAGGAGTTCAAGGCTGCAGCAAGTCATTGATTGTGCCACTGCACTCCAGCCTGGGTGATAGAGTAAGATCCTGTCACTAAAAAAGTTAAAAAAAAAAAAAAAAAAAAAAAAAGCTGGCTATGTTAACACAGTACTGCCTCCCTTCACCCGCTGGAAAATTTAGGCCAAGGTAATCAGGCTGTCACAGAAGCAATATTCTCAGCTGGCTTCAATCTAGGAACGGTGGGGTGGAAAATAAAAAAGACTCCCAGTCCCTTGAGCAAAGCAGTTGCCTCAACCTCAGTGTCCTCATTTGCTCAAGGAGGCCTCGGCCGGCTTCTCCGTATGGCCGAGTTTTCCTCTCGCGGCCCGTTCCCAGCCAAGCTTCCTGTTCCCTGAGGTTTTCACTTCCTGTCAGAGACCTCAGGGCCTTGCACATCCAGGCCTTCACCTCCTGCACGGATATTTTGCACTTTCCACCTTCCCCCAGCCCAGATGTCCTGGAGTCTTGCCTCCCCGGCTCCCTCTGGGCCTGCTCTCTGTCCCTGCCTGGCCACCACCTAGCCAGCAAGCTGTTGGCCTCTCCCCAGGCATGCAGCGCCTGGTGCAGGGGCTACGCTGCCCTGAAAACCCCCAGGATACCAAGCACCCCCGAACTCCACCCATCTGTGATGACTTCAGCAGAAAGTCCTGCCCATACTTGTGGAAATTAGTGTGTGTGTGTGGCGGGGGGGTTGGGGGCTAATCTTAGAGAGGGCCCTATTTGCCCCTCGCTGCACACCACAGGGAAGACATGCTCCAGGTAAGTGCACATTTTCACACATACTCTCGAGTGCACGTGGGCTCGGGAGGGCTGGAAAAGCTTCCCCCTGGACAGAGCTAGTCTCAGAAACTCAGGACGTGGGAAGGGGGTCACTGAGGGGGAGGCTCTGGCAGTGGGCCCAGCACTGTGGTTTCTGATGCTGCCTCAGCCGCCAATTGGAGGGAAGCTTGGGAGGAGGAGGAGGAGGAGGAAGCACTGAGTGTGCAAATGAGCAGTGACATGGGAAATCTCACAGGGCAGAGGCAGCCTTCAGGATCTACACCAGGACGAGGTGACCTGGTTTCCCCTGGTTTGGTGGCCCTGGAGGAGTCACTGTGCTTCTCTAGGCTGATTCCCTCTTCTGCAAAATGTCAGTTCCAGACAGTAGGCAGCGAAGAGTGGGTAGACCCAAGTCCCAGTCACAGCCGGTCTCCCCGGGATCCTGAGGCTGCAACAGAGGGTGCTCCTCGCTGGGCCTCCATGTCCTCATCTACAAAACGGGGACAGTGACCCTGACCTTGCAGGATTGTCCCAAGGTTGAAAAATGGTGTACACAGAGCATCAGACACACTACCTCTTAGATACATCCCTTCCTTGAGGCGCCTGCCAGGCCCCAAGTGAGATCAAGCCTCCTCTCTAGGGTCTTCCCTCACCAACAGTGGCCTTCACAGCACTGGGTGCTGTCTGAACTTTTATGCATATTCATGGGATGATCTGACAAACGTCCCTTTCCCCACTAGACTGTAAGCTCCTTGAAGGCAGGGATCCCAGCCTGGCACATAGTAGGGGCTTCTCTTAGTCAAGATCCAGCCAGGAAACCAGAACTCAAGCCAGGTATTTCAACAGAGGGCATGTGATATAGGGAGCTAGTTCGGAAGGTGTTGGAGGAGCTGAAAGGCCTGAACGGGGATGGTGAGCCACCCACCGACAAGCAGTGGCAGGCAGCTGTGACAACCTGGGACTCCAGAGACGGGGGAAGAAGTGCCGATACCCAAAGCCTGGGAACCGGACTAGGTGTGGGACATCGGAACCACAGTCAGGCAGGGGGCTGCCCATGGGAGCTGGAACCCTGGCGGTGACCCAACCACTTCCCAAGTTGCCACTAAAGCAGAGAGAAATGAGGAGGAAGACCCTGGCTCCTCCCTTCCGCCCCGCCCGCTGATCTCCATCCAGTTCTTCCCATTGGCCAAGACTAACAGGAAGCCGGCGGGCAAAGGAGCCTGGGAAATATATCAATAGTTGGCAGGAGTCAGCTCCGAGACACAGGGGAGGGCCAGGGAAAAGTAGAGGATCCATCCGTTTGCTGTCTGAGAGGGAAGGACAAATGGCAGCCCCAGGGGTCCCCTTATTTACTGGTTCACAAATGTGCACAGCATTTAGGAGGCACACAGGGCAATGTTCTGAGCTTTTGACGAATGAGCAGCAGGAGTTCAGTAAATGATACCCATCCTTCTTGATGGTGCTTTTGTTTTTGTGGTCAGACGCGTTCCAAGGGGCTCAGACCTGCTGTGATTCTGAGATTTTTCTGTCTCTGACCCCAAGATCCTCACCCCAACCCTGGCCTTTTTGGGCTCAGGGAGCCCAGACCCACCCCCTTCTCCAGGCCCTGCTGAGAGTAGGGGGAGGAAGGGCAGAGGATGCCACCGGGCCTGAGCCCCTGCAGAGCCCCTCCATCTCTGCCCCGGGCTCCGTGGGGAGCAGGCTCTCCCTCTCCCCGCCTGTCAGTCAAACCCTGCCGCTTGGAAGTTCAAGCGTGGCCAAAAGGAAGCAGATTTCAAAACACACCTCTGCTTGCCCCGCTTTCCTCCCCGCCCCCTCATCCGAGCTGACCCAGGCTCTCTGGGGGCTCCCTTGCCCCAGGCCTATCCCAGACAGAGCTGAAACCATAAGGATCTGGGGCAGAGGTCGGGTGGGGTGTGGGGAGCAATAAGGGGAGCCAGCAAAGGCTCCCCCAGCAGCCTCGGCCCACCCCTCTCTGGGGGCTGCTCCTCCTGTGTGGAGAACCTGAGGCAGATCCTCAAGAAGGCCCCTGGGGGTGACAGGTGGGAGGGGCCTGACCCCTGAAATTCAGTGAGGCCGGGGGCCTGCCTGCTACCTTTCCACACTTGCTGTTTTATTTATGATGCCATCCCTGCACTAGCACAAGCCTTGGCTTCTAGAAGAGTCTCTGTAAATATCTGTTGAGTGAATGTGTGAATTCGTGAATTCCCACTAAGGAGAAATTGGTTCCACTTTGACTCAGAAGGTGAAGGAAGGTGTGGGGCTGGAGGGGCCCTGATAGTTCCACCAAAACCAGAGCCTCAGGGGCCTCGCTCCTCTGTCATCGCCTCCCTCTGGCTTCCTCTCAGCAAGGTGGTTCGGGTCAGAGCCCTTGGGACCCCATCCTGACCCTGCTGCCTTCTAGCTGTGTGACATTGGACAAGCCAGTCCCTCTTCAACCTTAGCTTTCCTCACCTATGTCATGGGGAGAGACCTGTCTCCTCCACAGTGTAGTGTGAGCCCTGAAGTGAACCGTGTCCCACAAATAAATCCTAGTACAGCCCCTGTGTGCAACAAAAAAGGCCTCACAGATACCAGCAACCTCACAGATACCAGAATGCACTGGAAATGCCTTTCCACGAGGTTGTCAATAGGGTTAAAAGCACGGCCACTGTGAACAAATAGCAAATAGCCATTGCTTCTTGGCAATTTCTTTGCAAAGGCAGATGGAAATGAAGCAATGCCCAGGCGTGGAGGCCGATTTTGGAATGAATGTCTTGACAGTGGGAGTTCACCCTTCCGAGTTGTTTTGCGAGTTTTTTTCTCATCTCCCCTGGTGCCCCCCGCTCAAAGCCCGACCATAAAAACAATGACAGCCGGGACCACATTGTTCACTTTATTGCAGTTTTGTTTTCCATTTGGAAAATCTCTCCCCAGAATGTGCTCGAAATTTTGAAGAGGTGAGTTAATATATCGATGATGTCTTTATTGTCAGGACACTTCCTGAATTAGAAATAAAAGGCTCTGCTGAATTCAATCAAGTGGCATGGGGGAAGGGGTCCTTTCCCAGGATGGAAGCCCTCCTTTTGTGGCCAGCCTGGAGGGGGTGGGGGACCAAGCTTTCTGAGGCTCAGAGAAGACTCCTCTAACTCTCGAGCTTGACAGTTGGTGCCCAGTTTCCCCCGAAGGCAAAGGAGAAATCCTTGCCCTCCAGGGAGCAAAGGGCCAGGCAGGTGAATGTCCGAGATGTGGTTCCATTCCTGGCTCCTCCTGGATTGCTCAGCTCCCTACCAGCCCCAGCCTGATCCTCCCCCAGTAACCTCCTTCGTGTGAGACACCCGGGAGCGTGGTGTGGGACCTCCCTCTGCAAAGCTATGAGGAGACATACTTTGACCTTGGTGCCCCCTCCGCCGTGAGTTCCCCTCCTCTGCTCCACCAGGCCTCACCAGCCTGAGCCCTCAAAGCCTCTTCCCCGCCACTGCCACTTTCTTACTGTCCTGTCGGAATGCCTCTGATCTTTTGAGTCTGAAGTCTGTGAATCATAAGAAGAGGCAGATGGCACAGTGGACTACAGAGACCAAGGTTTTGGAATTGCACAGATCTAGACTTGAGTCTCCTTTGTCTCTTAGTTGCTGTGTGATGTTGAGCAAATGACTTCATCTCTCTCTGTTTCTCAGTTTTCTCTGCAGTGATGGAAACACCCAGCACAGTGCCTGGTGGCTACGGATGCTACTTGTTCACTTTCCTAAAGTCTGTTATTGCTGGGGAAAGAAGGAGCCCATGGATTTTGGCAATGGATGGTACCAGGCCGCAAAAACTTCTTTTCAAATAGAAACAAAGCAGAGGGATGGTCATTTTAATGAACACCTACTATGCGTCAGGCACACAGCAACCCTATTCTACAGACTCAGAGAGGTTAAGTTACTTGCCCAAGGTCACATAGCTAATGAAAGAGGTCCAGGTTCCTACCTGGGCTTACAGACTCCCAGTTCATGCTTAGTTTTCTTCACCCTTGGCAAAGGAATGAATCTCAAAGGGTGGAATGTGGATCCCCATGGGTGGGTGGGCACGGGCAGCCCCTGCTACTGAAATCCACAAGCCCGCCCTGCTGTGAAGGAGGGAAGGGTCAGGGCTGAGGCCCCACCACTCTTGCCCTCCTTCTGGTGACCTTGGCTGAACGCAATGGGGGACTCTGCCTTCACCTGGAGCAGTCATGCTCTGGGAAGGGCCATTTTCCTCTAAGGAGAAAACATCTTTTTCACGCACAGATGCCTGGGTGGGATTCATTTCCCAGGGCCCAGTGTTTCTGGTTCTATTTTTTAGTTTCTTTTGGTGGATTTGTCCTTACACCTTGACCGTGTGCCACTTTGAGCCTCGATAGTCCCGCTTCTCAAAGGCCATCTTGGTCCCCTTTAGGCCAACAGCATGGGGGGTCCAGGACCCAGAAACAGGAAGTTGGGGAGAGCTGTGTTCACTGGCGGATTTTTCTCTGTATTGTAGGTGGAGACATGAGGACTGGCAGGATCAGGAGGAAGGGTGGGCTCTCTGAGAGCCCGGGAGACTGCCGATTTGCTTAGTTCTCAGGACCGGTTGAGGGGTTAGGTGAAGAAGCCGTGGGCTGGCACAGGAAGGAGACGCCGTACCCAAAGCTGCACTTTAGCTAAGGATAAGATGACTTCAGGCCAGGCGCAGGGGCTCACGCCTGTAATCCCAGCACTTTGGGAGGCCAAGGTGGGCAGATCACTTGAGGTCAGGAGTTCGAGACCAGGCTGGCCAACATGGTGAAACACCATCTCTATTAAAAATACAAAAAAATTAGCTGAGCGTGGTGGCCAGCTACTCGGGAGGCTGAGGCAAGAGAATCACTGAACCTGGGAGGTGGAGGCTGCAGTGAGCCGAGATCGCACCACTGCACTCCAGCCTGGGTGACAGAGTGAGACTCCATCTCAAAAACAAAAGGATAAGATGGCTTCAGGTCTCAGTGCTCAGCACCCCTTCCTTCGCCCCAGGCAGTCTAGGAAGGAACCCGAGATACTGAGCTTGTTTGCTCTTGACTGCTGTGCTCCCTGTAGGAATTGCTATCCCTCTCTGTGCCCTGTTTCTCCTACCTGAAAAAGAGGAAGGCTCAGTCTCTTTAGGCCCCTTTGGAACCTCAGCCTCCCCTCTCGCTCCATCATCCTCATCCTTCCTCTAAAATATGACAACATCCTGATTCCTCTCCTCTCAGGCAACCAGGCTTTGCTTTCTATAAAACTTCCAGCTAATCTAAGAAATGCCTCCCCACCCATGTGTTCATGTGTTCATTGTGGAGGTCTCTTCCTTCCTAAGGCGCCCCTTCCCAGGGCTGTTGAAAAGGTAACAGGGTTCGTGTGGTGAAGCTCAGATGTGGGGTCAAGTCACAAGTCTGTTACCGGAAAGGGGTCTCCATCCAGACCCCAAGAGAGGGTTCTTGGATCTTTCACAAGAAAAAATTTGGGGTGAGTCCATAGGGTAAAGTGAAAGCAAGTTTATTCATAAAGTAGAGGAATGAAAGAATGGCTCCTCCAAAGGCAGAGCAGCAGTATGGGCTACTCGAATGAGTATACTTATAGTTCTTGACTATATGCCAAACAAGGGGTGGATTACTCATGAGTTTTCTGGGAAAAGGGCAGAGATTTCCAGGAACTGAGGACTCTTGCCCTTTTTAGACTATATAGGGTAACTTCCTGACATTGCCATGGCATCTGTAAACTGTCATGGTGCTGGAGGGAGTGACTTTTAGCATGCTAATGTATTATAATTAGCGTACAATGAGCAGTGAGGATGCCCAGAGGTCACTTGCATTACCATCTTGGTTTTGGTGGATTTTGGCTGGCTTCTTTACTGTATCCTGTTGTAATAGCAGGGTCTTTGTGACCTGTATCTTGTGCTGACCTCCTGTCCCATCCTGTGACTTAGAATGGCCAACTTCCTAGGAATGCAGCCCAGCAGGTCTTGGCCTCATTTCACCCAGCCCCTATTCAAGATGGAGCAGCTCTGGTTCAAATGCCTCTGACAACCCCACCACATTGAAGCCAGCAACCTGGGGCAGGGGCGTCTTAGCGTCTCTGAGGACAATGGCCGCTCCTTGTTACCTGGGCTGTTTGGAATAGAACCTGAGCCACCTTCTGCCCAGCCATGCCCAGTGCAGAGAGTCAAGAGATCAGCCTTTGGTTTCAAGCCTGCCCTCTAAGTTGCCATTGGCCAGGGATACATAACTCCATGTCTTTGTGTCTCAATTTCCCCATCTGAACAATGACGGTGTCCCTCTTCTCCACCACCCGCCTCTCCAGACACTGAAAGGAACCAGAATTGTGGGTTTCAGTGGCTGCTCCCAGATGAGGAGAGCCAGCCTGGCCTGGAGGCCTGGAGGAGGCTGAGGATGTGGAGGAAAGGCCACGTGCTACAGCCCCGCCCAAACCTTGCAGCAGGCACATCTGCAACTCCATCTGGAACAGCGGGACCCACCCACACACATGGTTGAGCAGCCAGACCTCCAGCACACCCCCTACCCTGCCTGGCTGCCTTTCCTGCCACCCCCAGATTTGTACCCATAATCCGCATATTTAGCAGTTCACCACATTGCAAGCCAAACCATAAATCCTTCCCAGGCGGGGCCCTGGGAAAGCGCTACTCATGCTTCTGCAGAGCCCCAAGGCCTAGCGTCTAAGACCCCATTTTCCAAGTCTCCAGGTTGGCAGGATGTCAGCTCTGTCTTCAGGTGTCCCCTGCACCTTCAGAGGCTGAACCAGGCAGCTAAGCAATCAGAATAGTCAGGATAATTCGAAGAAGAAGAAAAAGGAAATGAGAATGATTTCATTATTTGACTTTCAGGACACTGAGTGAGACGAGCTGGGCAGTACCATTCTCCCCATTCTGCAGAAGGGCATACCAAGGCTCAGGTTCAAGTTCAGAGTCATTCAGGGCCGACTCAGCCACAATGCCAGGAAGAGCCGTCATGTCTCAAAGGCCCGACCAATTCAAGTGAATTTCTAATTCTTGAGTCTAGAAGCAGCTAGGAGCTATGGTCAGAGCGTGGGGCAGGGGACCCACAAGCTTGGCCTCCAGTCCCAGCTCTGCCCCTAATCAGTTGTGTAGTCATGGCTACAGGGTTGATCCCTTAGAGCCTCTGTTTCCACCACCCCTTTACTCCTGGGCTCTCTCCAGCCTCCCAGTCTCCCACCTTCCACCTCCCCAGCCCCAACTCCAAAGGAGTACATAGGGCTTTTGAATGTCACTCCCTCTTCTTGAAAATGGAAATGGACACCCTTAGGGAGCTGTTGTCAAGAAATGTGCACAGCAGACATCCCGGTGCCCTTAACCGATCCTTGAACCTGACCCCTATCCTAAAATACCAGCCATTAGCATTTTCCTAGCTCTGTCTTCCAGCCAGATGGTGCAGTAAGTATTTAGTCCTGACATCAGCCCTTCGGAGACAGAGGAAGATGATGAGGAAGATAAAGAAGATGATGTTGGTGAGTGGCAGAGGCTGGGCTCAAAGTCAGAGCTGTCAGATTTGGAGGCCTGAGCCTTCACTACTGCTCTGTGCCACCCAAGGCATGGGAGTCCCCAGGAAGAAGGAACTCTCCACCATCTTGGCTGCTTTCTGTAACCCAGTCAGCCCCATGAGGCCCATGCCTCTCCCCAGGTCCTAAAAGGCATGTGCACCTCCCCATTTCCAGCACCCACCACATCCCCTGCTCTTCTGCACAGGGTCACCCACTCCCTGGATTGGATGTGAGAGGGAGATTGGAGATGTGACCTCCATAGCCTGACTTTGTTGCCACAGGCCTGGTCTTGACTCCTCAGCTCATTGGGGGCTCCTCGGGGTGGGATTTGGGGTTCCAAGTCTTCTGTTCTCTCTTTTATTCCTGCACCTAATAAGGGTTTGTGGATCTCCTATCTCATACCAGGCATTGCTCTGGTGATGGAGACAAAGCCATTCAAAAAAAAAAAAAACAAAAAACAACTATATCCTCAGTCCTACTGTCTTCAGCACAAGCTGGCCCCTAGGCAGTCTCCTCCCCTAAGTGTCCGTGGATGGATGGAACAGAGAATTGAGAAGGAAAATAGAAAAGCCACATCTGGAACCGCAAGACCAGCATGCAAATGCTCACTTGCCATTAGCGTGCTGTGCGACCTTGAACAAATCATGTGCCCTCTGGCCTCAGCTTCTCCATCTAACAAACAGAAGGCCTTGGCTCCAGCAATCATGCAGCCATGGTTATTCCTGTCCCACCTTCTCGATTGTTGCAATGCCCACCTGTAACTCTCTTTATTAAATATTATTCTTTAAATAGATGTACTTTTTCCAATTAAATACATTTATTTTAAAAGGTAAATTTATATTGCTGGGCACTGTGGCTGATGCCTGTAATCCTAGCACCTTGAGAGGCTGAGGTGGGCAGATTGCTTGAGCCCAGGAGTTCAAGACCAGCCTGGGCAACATGGTGAGATCCTGCCCCTAAAAAAAAAAAAAATACAAAAATTAGTTGGGCATGGTGGTGCTCACCTGTAGTCCCAGCTACTTTGGAGGCTGAGCTGGGAGGATTACCTGATCCCAGGAAGGTTGAGGCTGTAGTGAGTAGTGATCACACCCCTGCACTCCAGCCTGGGGGACAAAGTGAGAACTTATTTCAAAAAAAAAATTATATCACTCCTACAAATGAAAAAAATAATCTGTATCATTTGCCATAAGAAATAAAAGGGGCCGGGCATGGTGGCTCACACCTGTAATGCCAGCACTTTGGGAGGCCGAGGTGGGCAGATCACGAGGTCGGGAGATCAAGACCATCCTGGCTAACACAGTGAAACCCCGTCTCTACTAAAAATACAAAAAAATTAGCCGGGTGTGGTGGCGGGTGCCTGTAGTCCCAGCTACTCGGGAGGCTGAGGCAGGAGAACGGCATGAACCCAGGAGGCGGAACTTGCAGTGAGCCGAGATCACGCCACTGTGCTCCAGCCTGGGCGACAGAATGAGACTCCATCTCAAAAAAATAAAAATAAAAAAGAAATAAAAGGTAACCAGAAAAGAAGTATGATGAAAACAAAACAGTGTTATTGGCTTTACTGGAAACTGCACTGTGCCAGAGCCCAGGATCCCATGCCCTGCTCTGTCTTCCAGTTCATTCATCTAACAAACCTTCACTGAGCTCCTCCCATGAGCCAGGTGCTGTGCTGGTGCTGGAGATAAAGCAGTTAACAAGAAACAGACAAAGTCACTGCTTTTGTGGAGCTCACACACTAGTGGAGGCAGAGAGAAAATAAGTAAAATAACATGTAGTAGAGGCACTGACCAAGCAAAGCGAGCAGGGGAGGGGTCACTACCTTACCCAGGATGGTCAGGAATGGTCTGGATGTGAGTTTGAGTAAATCGAGGAAGGATGCAAGGGAGTGAGACGTGTGGGCATCTGAAAACAGCATTCCAGGTGGAGAAAACAGCAAGTGCAAAAGCCCTGAGGCAGGACTGCCAGCAGATCTGAGGAATGAACGGGAGCTGAGATCAAAGAGCTAACAGGAGCTGAGGTGAGGGAGGAAGAGAAACAAGACAAAGATGAACTGGGAGTCTGATAAGCCCAGGTAGGAACCTGGACCTCTTTCGTTAGCCGTGTGACCTTGGGCAAGTAACAACCTCTCTGAGCCTGTAGAGTAAGGTTGCTGTGTGCCTGATGCATAGTAGGTTCATTAAAATGACCATCCCTCTGCTTTGTTTCTATTTGAAAGGAAACTTTAGCTGTCTGGTGCCACCCCTTGCCAGGGAGACTGCTGTTAGCAGGGAAGGTTTAGAGCCTTGAGAAAGGTTCAGGTTGGAGGGGGAGCAAATAGAAACTTCCTCATTGGTTTAATCAGAAGAAAGGAAAAGAGTAAAGCGACAACTCTCAACAACTCTCTGGCTTGGTGACTCTATGCTAAGTAGCGCCGGGTCTTTATAGCTCTCTGAAGTCAGCCTGCGGAACTCCAACTCCGGGATGTGAATATTGGCCTTCCCTGGAGCATGTTTTGGGGCTCTCTAGGTTTCTTTCCTGCTCTGTTTCCAAGCTGAACACAGAGGCATCTAAAGCAGCTCAAGAAGTGATCTAAGTGGTCTGTAAATACCCCAGAGGGATCCCTTTCCCTTACCTCCCCCTTTTCATTCCATACATCTGCACTTTGTCTTGCCTTGCTTCCTGCCCCAGCCAGGTGAGATGGTCCCTGGGGCTGGAGCCGGTGCAGATGGGACAGAGGGAGGGTCTGATCAGGCATCCAGTTGGAGGGAGGGTTGATAGATGTTTGGAATGGACCTGCCTCTGCTCCTGTGGATGGATGACTGTAGAGTCTGGGCGCCTCAAGGGCGGGGCTGGGTTTTAGTTGTACTGAAACCTTGTTGTCCCATTCAGAGGCCAGGCCTGGTGGGTATGTACGAAGGTAACTAAATAGCCTGCAAGCTGATTGGGCACAGCTAATTCCCAAGGTGGCTGCGAGATGGCAGAATTCCAGTGAGGAAAGGAGAAGCCGGCAGAAGTCTGGGCAGGGCAAGAAGACCCTCAACGCTCACCCCGGGCTAGGCCAATGGGTGGTACAACTCCTGGGGCGCTCCTTGTGTTGCCTTCTATGAAATGGTGCCTGCTGGGGTTGTGCAATGCTCAGCCTTGCCTGGGGTCCTGAGTTTTGGCTTGCCTCGTGGTGCTGGCCAGGAAGGGAGAGCTAAGCTGTGTCTAACATGGACATAGCAAAAAGGGCTTCCTAAAAGGCCAGGCACTGGAACTTGCCTGGGCTGGGGCTGAAAGCTGGCTTTACTGTGTCCCCACTGTATGACCTTGGGCCAACTGCTTAAATCTCTCTGTGCCTCGGTTTCTGCATCTGTAAAATGGGGACAGATTAAATGAGCTAATACAAAAAAGTGCTTAGAATAGGGCCTGGATTGTCAGTCCTCAATACATGTTAGCTTTCATAATAAATGCCGTTGTGGTCATTATTATTATTTTCCTTGGCCAGTGAGTTGGAGAAGGAGTTTGGTTCAGGAAGGACATGATGTAGTGAGGACAGGCAGAAATGGGAGTGGGAGATGGACCCACCTGTGCCTGGCCCTGAGCTGGACACAGGCAGCAAGTGATGAGGCCTGCAGGAAAAGCTCAGCCAGAGAATGTTATGACGCAGAAGAGGGAGGAGGGGCAGCCCACGGGGACTCAGGGAGGCTCCGGATGACCTGTAATCCCAGCACTTTGGGAGACCAAAGTGGGTAGATCACTTGAGGTCAGGAGTTCGAAACCAGCCTGGCCAACATGGTGAAACCTCGTCTCTACTAAAAATGCACAAAATTAGCCAGGCATGGTGGTGGGTGCCTGTAGTCCCAGCTACTCGGGAGGCTGAGGCAGGAGAATTGCTTGAGCCTGGGAGGCAGAAGTTGCAGTAAGCCAAGGTCATGCCACTGCACTCCAGCCTGGGCAACAAGAGCAAGACTCCATCTCAAAAAAAAAAAAGAGAGAGAAAAGAAAGGATCTAGCAATATGTAAGGTGCTGGGTGCTTATGCATTTTATCTCATTTAATATTCACGTGTTGAGGACATTTAATATTGTTGATGATTATATTCCTATCATCAACAACTGTTATTATCCCTGTTAGGGATGAAGAGACTGAGGGTCACAAAGGCGAAGTAATTTTCTCAAGGTCACGCAGCTGGGAGGTGGTGGAGACAGGAGTAGAACCATCACCCACGCTCCGGGTTGCCCTCCGCGGGTGGGAAGGGTGGGCTCGCTGGGCTAAGAATTGGGGCAGGTCTCCTCTGGGCTCTGCCTCTGCGTTGCTGTGTGATCTCGACTCGGAGCTTCTTGCCCCTTTTCTGTGGAATGAAAGGGGAGCTAAGGAGGAGGGTGTCTGAGGGGCGAGAGATGAGCCTGGAGGAGAAGCAAGGGCGGGCAGGAGGGGCCGTGACCTCAGCAGGCTGGGTGAGGTCCCAGCTCAGGAGCATCCTGGGAGCTCTGGTGGACCTGGCCTGGAGCTAATTAGCTGCTGGGAGGGGAAGTGCAAGGGCGGCGACCTTGTGGGGGCGGGCCAGCGTCCTGCTGGCCCTGACACCAGGCCCAGCACCCACGAACATCTGGCCCGCTCTCATGCAGGCCTGGAGAGAAGCTCTGTCTGAGGGTCAGAGGTGGGGTGCAGATTGTCAGGGAGGACCTAGCTCTGCCCTGGGAGTTATGGGACCTTGGACCAGTTTCCCCATCCATCCTGGTGATAGATGAAGCCGGCAGCCCCCTCCATGGGCCCCCTTCCAAACCTCACATTCCCTGGGCCTGTGAGTGTGGGGAGAGGTCAGGGAGACAGGACATCCCTGGAGGCCTAGGGATGTGGGGCGAGGCCTGTGGGAGGACAGCTGAGGTGAGCCGGGAAAAGGACTGCAGTGTCATGAAGACTTGCGCTTAGAAAGAGCCTTGTAGGTCCGGGTACAGTGGCTCACGCCTATAATCCCAGCACTTTGGGAGGCCAAGGCAGGTGGATCACCAGGTCAGTAGTTCGAGACCAGCCTGACCAACATGGAGAAACCCCATCTCTACTAAAAATACAAAAATTAGCCGGGTGTGGTGGCGCATCCCTGTAGTCCCAGCTACTCAGGAGGCTGAGGCAGGAGAATTGCTTGAACCCAGGAGGCGGAGGTTGCAGTAAGCTGACATCACGCTACTGCACTCCAGCCTGGGTGACCGAGTAAGACTCCCTCTCAAAAAAAAAAAAAAAAAAAGAAAAGAAAGAGCCTTGGAGAGCTAGCCCATGGTTTGAGCCACTTAGGATCACTGCAGTGGAGGGGTGGCCAAAGGAGTGAGGTCCTTGTCCCCTCATCCTAGGCTCCAACAGCTTTCTTTGTCTGCCTCCCTGTCTGTCTTCCACACTGGATATGGCAGAGTCAGGCCTCTACTGCTAAATCTGAAAATGCCCGACTCAGGCCAGCCCCATTTCACAGAGAGAAAGGCCCAGAGAGGGGAAGGGACTTGCTTGAGCCACAGCCAAGGAGGCTGAGGGGACCGCGGTGACAGAGGAGCGCCACCTCCACCTCCCTATCCACGTAACTCCAGCGCGTCTGCCTCTGAGGAAAAGAGACCTGCAGCCTACCCGGATGTGCTCACGCCAGCGCAGAAGAGCGTGTCCAAGGTGTGGTCCACCTGGACCACTGGCTCTCCTGGCATCTTCCGTAGGAACCTAGGCAGCTGCATGTGTTCTTCACTCCTGGTTTCTCCCTCCTCAGAATTCCAGGCTGCTGAGTTTTTCATTTTGCCGTCCCTCAGAGAGGCAGAATCTGTGTGCTGGGGAGGTCTGGAGATGCCCCTGGACTTCCCTGGGAGGTGCAACTTAAAAACAAAGAAACAAAACGGCAAATCCAACGCCTATCAACTGTCAGGTGGGGCCTGACAACATCCCGATGTCCCGTCGTAGCAGGATTGCCCCCGCTTTGGAGGGGAGGAAACCAAGGCTCAGAGAGGAAATGGGCGCCCCTGGTGTCCCCCCCGGGAGTAGAACTCAAGCCTGGAGGCTCCAAGCAGCCTGTGGCCTGCTCTGGTGAGGTTTTTCGCACCTCTCCCAGGGCCTCCTTCCTCCCCGACGCAGAACAACTCGGATCTGCTGGGCCCACGGCATCCTCAGGTCTCATCGGACCGTCAGTGGGCCTGGACAGCAGTGAGCAGGGCCCAGACGGCCGTTTCAGAGACAAGGGCGACACCTGCTGGAGATACGTGAGCACGACATGCTAAGGCCAGGAGCACATTCACTGCCTAGCGGCTTCCTTCCTTCCTTGATGCGTGTTTATTGAAGGCCTGCTAGATGCAGCGTCTCCGTCTCCGAGGTGTCAGAGACACTGAATGAAACCTGGTCTTTACCCCACAAGACATTTCCAGCCAAATATAGAAGGTGCATAGCGATAATTGCAATGTAAAGTATGAAAACCAATGGTTTTCACATTTTTTCCCCCTTTTAATCAGTGGAAATAAATTCCTGTGTGAAAACGTAGTTAACAGGCCGGGTGCAGTGACTCACACCTGTAATCCCAACACTTTGGGAGGCCGAGGCAGAAGGATTGCCGGAGCTCAGGAGTTTGAGACCAGCCTGGGCAACATAGCAAAACTGTGTCTTGACCAAAAATACAAAAATTAGCAGGGCGTGGTGGCATGCGCTTATAGTCCCAGCTACTCCAGAGGCAGAGGTGGGAGGATTGCTTGAGCCTTGGAGGTCAAAGCTGCAGTGAGCTGAGATTGCACCACTGCACTCCAGCCTGGGGACAGAGTGAGACCCTGTCACCAAGAAAACCAAAAGCAAAATCAAAAAAAGTAATTGACAATAATAGCCAACACTTAGTGAGCACTTACTATGTGCTAGGCATGGTCCTGAGTGCCTTATCCGAATGAACTCATTTATTCCTCCCAACAACCCTTAGGAGGCAGGTACAACATTAGCTTCACTTTACAGATAAGGAGAGTAATGATCAGAGAATGAGAGTAACCTGGCCAGGGTCATGTTTTGAATGCAGGCCGCCTGGCTTTGAAGCCTTGACCTTCATCTCAAGGTTATACTGCCTCTCTGTACACCTGGCACAAGTGAGGCTTCTCTGGCAGTAGGGGTTGGGGGATGTGAAGTTAGGAACCACACTTGCTCTGCCCATCCCCCACCTCCTCTGGATTCCTAAGAAACCATCAAAAGCTGCCGATCCCAGTTGGGAAATCTGTGCATACATGTCTTAAGCAGGGAAGAGGGAAAATTCTTTTTGAAGGAGAATTTGTATCATTTTAATTATTTTTTGTACAGAAAACAAAAGTGTACATTTAACCCAGTTAAGTGGCAAGTTCTTTAACCTTTGCCTTTTCCAACTGGCAATGCAAGCCACAGATTTGGGACCCAGGACATTGCCTCCCCAGTGATGATGGATCTCATCATATCTGTCGTAATTAGTCCTGATAGCTTCCACCAGCTTCATCAAAGCTCCTTTGTCTTCTGAGTTAACCTGTGTGAAGGCAACAGTGGTGCAGGTCTTCCTGTGGACTGGATGTTCCAGTCTTGCCTTCTTGATAATGCAATCAGAGACCCACATTTTACAATGCAGGGCAGGCAGGAAGACAACAAGCTCAATGAGATCCTCGTCAAGTCAAGTGCTACTCAAAATGGTTAGGCCCATTGTCTCCAACCTACCTGCTGAGAGGTGATTGGCCTAGCATGCACACTCTTCTCTGGGGGAGGCAGCAGGCTGGCAATCAAATGTCTGTTCACATGAAGTCACCACTAGCTGAGCCTTCTTGTTCTTCACCAAGGTGGTGACGGTGTTGACTCCTGCTTGAAGGACAGGTGGTCTCTTAGTGAGGATGTCCCCTTTGCTGTCAGCTTTCTTCTCAGCCTGGGCCAACAGCCTCTGCTTCTTCTCTTGATTTGTCTCTGGTCTGTATTTGTGGGTCAGCTTAGGCAGCTGAGTAGCTGTTTGGTGGTCCAGGGCCTGGGTGAACTGGTTAATCACAGGGGGCACTTTCAGCCGCTTATAGAGAATGGCTCTCTGCCTCTTCAACCTGATATAGTGGGGCTGTTTCACAAAGCGGCTGAGGTCACTTTTGGGCTGGATGTCCAGTGCCAAAATTCTTAGGCTTTTTCTTAACAGAGGGGATTCACCACTTTCTTGGTCTCCTGCTTCTCCATGACAGCAGGGGCCGGGGCCACTTTCTTCCCCTTGCGCTTCTTTCCTCTTGGCATCTTGGGAAGGTGGAGGAGCGGAAGAAAATAGATTTATGTGTTGCAATAGTTACTCCAGGGGTGGAGCAAGGAACTCAAACCAGAACCTGTGATCAGATTTGGGGGGTGAACTGGGGAGGGAGTAGAGGGCACAAGAGCAGAGGAGGAAGGATGATCTGTGTTCGCTGAGATCATATGGTCATAAGCTTGATTTTTAATTTACTTGGGGTGAGGTATGTTTCTAATTTGTCTCTTGAGCCAATCAATTTATTCAGAGCCATTTGTAGAACATCTACTATTCACTGTTCTCAATGCTGGGGACGTAGTGGGAAACAAGGACATAGGTCCTGCTTTTATGAGGCTTACACTCTTGTTGGGGGAGGGCGTCTAATAATGATCTAATAAGTAAATAAGATGAAGATTGTGATAAATATCGTAGGGCAGATAAAGCAAGGCAATGTGCTGAGAGAGGCCAACCCAGCTGGTTTGAATTCTTATGCTGCCACTGGCTGTGCAGATCTGGGAACTGAAGTGTTTCTGGCAGACGGAATGGCAGATGCAAAGGCCCCGAGGTGGGAAGGTGCTTGGGGCATTAGAGAAACAGAAAGTGTGACTGAAGCATGAGAGGACAGGAGGTCAGAGAACTAGGCAGGGGTTAGAGCACATGCCTAGAGAAAAAAAAAAAAAAAGCTTTGATTTTTGTCCAGGGCAATAAAATACTGTAGGAAAGTTTGGGGTAGAAACATGACAAGGTCTGATTTGCATTTGTAAAGTATCACTCTGACTGCTGAGAGGAGAAGGATTGTAGGGTGGCAAGAGTGAAAGCCAGGCTAAGTGTGGTGGCTCACGCCCATAATCCCAGCATTTTGGCAGACCCAGATGAGAAGATCACTCAAGGCCAGGAGACCATCCTGGGCAACATAGCAAGACCCTGTCTCTACAAAAAAAAAAAAAAAAAAAAAAAAAAAAAAAAAAAAAAAAAAAAAAATTAGCTGGGTGTGGTGGCACATTTATAGTTCCAGCTACTCAGGAGGCTGAGATGAGGATCACTTGAGCCCAGGAGTTGGAGGCTGGCTGCGGTAAGCCATGATCACACCACTGTACTCCTGCCCAGACAACAGAGTGAGACCTTATCTCCAAAAATAAAAAAGACTGAAACCAGGGGGCTGAGTTGTCCAGTTAGGAGATGATTGCATTAAGCCAGGAGGGAGATGATGGTGACTTGGAACAAAAGGGTGAAAGGATGCAGATCAAAAGCAATGGAAGGTAGAGGTGGCTGGGCTTACTGAAGGGCTGGAAATCGGGGTGGATGGGGAAGATATGTCAAAGGAAGGAACCAAGGGTACGTCCTAGAATTTGCACCATGGATGAATGGTGCTGTGACTTACCTAGATAAGGATGACAGGAGGAACAGGTGTGGGGCAGATGCTAAAGGGAACAAGAGTTCCACATGTGGTTGCATGAGAAGAGATGAGACATAAAAATGCATATATGAGTCCAGGAACTGTTGAACAGATCAGATCTGGAATTATAAATCTGGCTGTCATCTCATGAAGAAAAGGTGATCCATGACCAGGGAAAAGTTATTCACAATTCTATATCCAGCCATAAAAAGAGCTCCCATCGATATCGCTATTAACACCACCAATGTCAATGCCATTCTTGCATTACCATTGTTGTCATCAGGATCACCACCATCATCAGCAACACAATCATCACTATCACCACCGCCACCATCATTATCACCACCATAATGACCTCTCATTACCTCACCATCACACTTCACCATTCTTCTCATCACTACAGTCATCACTCCCATCGTCACTGTAGCAACCAGCATCTGCATCATCATCGCTATAGCAACCACCACCTCCATCGTCATCACCGTAGCAACCATCTCCATCATCACCACCACAGCAACCACCATTACCATCCTCATCACCATAGCAACCACATAATTCTCATCAGATACCATCATCAGCATTGTTATCATTGCCATCAATGTTATCACCACCTCTCCCACCATCAGTGTCACTAGTAACACTACCATTTTCATTCTCATAACAACTCTAACAACCATCTATCACCATTTCCTCCATCACCAACTCCACCACCATCAGAAACAGCAGATCTCTATCTCCATTACAGCTACCATTGCATAACCATTTCTATTACCATCATCCTCCTCATTATCTGTTATTAAATGTTATTATTCTTGTAAAGCTGAAAGCTCTTGACCTGTGAACACTCATCTGCACTTTTCTTCACTGTTGCTGAGTTCACTTTTCCTACTTTACAGGTCGAGGCGGGGCTCAAAGAGGAGGAGGTACCTTGTTGAAAAATAGCAGTGGAGTAAAATGTGGAGGTTTTGGTTTGGGCAATGAGGATTAGAGTCAAGGATCCCTAGACTTCGAAGATGAGTTTAGGAAAAAGGTCACTCTCTGAATCCATGTAAACCTAATGAAACCAAGAGAAACTGCAAGGATATAGATTAGTCTGCTGTTAACAAAAGACCCCAAATTCAGTGGCTTCAGCAAAATGGAAATCTCTCTCTCTGGCATGGCTGCTCAATGTTGGCAAGGACCCAGACATTCTATCATGTTTCTCCATCATCACCAACATGCAGTTTCATGCAGTTAAAGAAAGATGACCAGTTTGTCTTTGGGGTCTGCTTTCCAAGCAATGGAAATGGAGTAAAGGGAAGAGAAGGGCTCTCTCCATCTCTCTATCTCGTTTATCTCCTTTATCTCCTTTAAGGGTGTGACTCAGAAGCTGCAGACATCACTTCTGCTCACACCCTTGGCCAGGGAGAGGGTGCTCTGCCCATCAAGATAAGAGTTTGTATCCCATTATTTCTAATTATTATATTAATATAATCTGATGTTTATTGGAATAACTACTACATGCTAAATATTATAACAAGGACTGCACACATACCACTTCCAATCTTGTGACACAGAAAAAACTACTCTTTTTATTGCCTTCATTTTGCACGTAAGAAAAGTGCTACTAAAAATGGTTAGGCCCATTGACTCCAAGCTACCTGCTGCGAGGTGGTTGGCCTAGCATGCACACTCTTCTCTGGGGGAGGCAGCAGGCTAGCAACCAAATGTCTGTTCACTGTCAAAGTTAACAGCACTCTGGAGTCAAATTGCCCAAGTTCAAATGCTACTCCTACCACTTCTCAACTGTTTGAGCATGAGCAAAGGACTGAGACCCTTTATATTTCTCTATGCTTCTGTTTTTTTTAATCTGTAAAATGGAGTCTTTAAGGATAAGATCTTAGCAGAATGCCTGACACACAGGAAGTGCTGAAAAAATATTAAATACCATTATCCCTTGGTTTTCATGGGGGAACACTTCCAGAACCCCCCTCAGATACCAAAGTCTGCTGATGTTCAAGACCCTTATATTAAATGGTATAGTATTTGCATATAACCTGTGATGGTTAATAATGTCAACTTGATTGGATTACAGGATGCAATATTGACTCTGGGTGTGTCTGTGAGGGTGTTGTCAAAGGAGATTAACATTTGAGCCAGTGGGCTGGGGAAGGCAGACCCACCCTTAATCAGGTGGGCACCATCTAATCAGCCACCAGCAAATATAAAGCAGGCAGAAAAATGTGAAGCGATGATACAGGCCTAGCCTCCCAGCTTATGTCTTTCTCCTGTGCTTGATGGTTCTTCAGTTTTGGGACTTGGACTGCCTCTCCTTACTCCTTAGCTGCAGACAGCCTATTGTGGGACCTTGTGACCATATAAATTAATACTTAATAAACTCCCTTTATATATGTATATCTATCTCTCTGTCTGTCCTATTAGATATATATATATATATATATCTCCTATTATTTATATATATATATCCTATTATATATAGGGTTCCCTCTAAGAGAACCCTTGACGAATACAGATTTTGGTACCAGGAGTGGTTCTAGAGGAACAGAATATTAAGGATGGAGTTTGTTCATTGGTTTTGAGGTTTCTAGAGTTGGCTGCTTAATATGATTAGACCCAAAAATGCTAAAGACTGTATTTCTAATAGTATGGAGAATACTGATAGTCCTTGGCAGAAACTGTTTAGAGAGTTACGTGAAATAAATGCATTTGGGACACTCCTGATTCACTGCTCATGAGAGGCAAGGAGTTTAGTTACTCTATACTTAATACTTTTGACCATATGTGAAGAATCAAGGAACATAATGAAGCTGGTTGGTTGTTCAGTGGACAAAGTGATGAAAGAAAATTATGAATTCAGGGATTCTGTCTCCTGGCTTCAGAAGCAGACACTGAGCCTCAAATCTGCTAAGATTGCATTGAGTGAGAGTCTTATCTCCTGTAGAGAAAGAGCTGAAATTGTAAAAAAACAGACACAAGCTCTTATCATGCAAGTGGCTGAGCTACAAGGGAAGATGCATGCACAGCCTCACCAGGTGTTTACCATTAAAGTGAGGGCATTGATTGGAAAATAATGGAACCCTGCAACTTGGAATGGGGACATGTGGGAGGAACTTGATGAAGCTGGGGACACTGAGTTGGTAAACTCTGATGAATATTTTTTTGCCAGAAGGAACAGCTTCACCATTCCCCGTAGTGGCAATATCCCCTCCCCAACCTATGCTGCTATCAGCCTTTACATCTTTGTCTGAGGAGATAAACCCTGCACTGCCCGAGGCAACAGTGATGGCCTCCCCTGGGGCAGTTGCCAGGCAAGATAATGTTGATTCTCCTCAGCAGCCACCTCCAACACCTCTGTTTGCTTCTAGACCTATAACTAAACTAAAGTCCTGGCAGGACCCTAGAGGTGAGGTTGACCCATGTGACCCATGAGGAGGTGCACTACACTCAAAAAGAACTGTTTGTGTTCTCTAGTTTATATAATCCACTATCTGGAGAATAGGCATGGGAGTGGATATTAAGGGTATGGGATAATGGTGGAAGGAACATAGAGTTGGATCGGGCTGAATTTATTGACTTGAGCCCACTAAGTAGGGAACTCTGAATTTAATGTTGCAGCTTGGGAAGCTCAAAAAGGTTCTAATAGTCTATTTTCTTGGTTAGCTGAACTATGGATTAAAAGATGGCCCACTGTGAGTGAGCTGGAAATGCCTATCTCCCTTGGCTTAACGTAGAGGAAGGGATCCAAAGGCTTGGGGAGATGGGGATAGTGGAGTGGTTTAGTCACTTCAGACCTACTTGTCCCAGCTGGGAGGTTCCAGAAGATATACCCTTGACCAATGCCTTGTGAAATAGATTTATAAGGGCAGCACCTGCATCTTTGGAGAGCCCTGTAATTGCTCTTCTTTGTATGTCAGATCTAACGGTGGGAACTGCAGTCACTCAACTACAAAATGTAAATACAATGAGAATAATTGGATCCTGAGGTGGCAGGGGCCAAGTGGCAGCACTCAACTTCCAAAGGCAAGGTGGGCGTAGCTACTGTAATGGACAGCAGAGGCAAAGCAGCAATCAGAATAGTCTGACTCTTTTAGAGCTCTGGCATAGGCTAATTAATCATTGTGTTCCTAGAAATGAAATTGATAGGAAGCCTACTGCATTTCTACTTAAATTATACAAGCAGAAAACTTCTAAGTCGAATGGACAAAAGGCTAATTTGAATTATAAAAACAGAGAATCATGGCCCCTCAATCAATTTCCCAACTTGATTTACAGACCCAGCCAGTTTACAGACCCAGAACCCCTTGAATGAAGAGGAGGCCGGGTCCCCTTGAGGAAGGACCCCACTACATTACCCACAATTTATGCAGTGAATCTTTCTTCCATCCTTCCCCAAGGAGACCTCCGGTCTTTTACCAGGGTAACTGTGCACTGGGGAAAGGGAAATGATCAAACATTTTGGGGACTACTGGACACTGGCTCTGAGCTGACATTGATTTGAGGGGACTGAAAACATCATTATGGTCCTCCAGTTAGAGTAGGGGCTTCTGCAGGTCAGGTAATTCATGGAGTTTTAGCTCACATCTGACTTACAGTGGGTCCAGTGGGTCCCCGGACTCATCCCGTGGGCATTTCCCCAGTGCCAGAATGCATGATTGGCATAGACATACTTAGCAGCTGGCAGTACCCCCACATTGGCTCCCTGACTGGAAGGATTGTGGAAATTAGTCCACCATCAAGGATTTGAAAGATGCGGGGGTGGTGATTCCCACCACATCCCCATTCAACTCTCCCATTTAGCCTGTGCAGAAGACAGACAGATCTTGGAAAATGACAGTGGATTATCGTAAACTTAACCAAGTGCTGACTCCAGTTGCAGCTGCTATACCAGATGTAGTTTCATTGCTTGAGCAAAGTAACACATCTCCTGGTACCTGGGATGCAGCCATTGACTTGGCAAATGCCTTTTTCTCCATTCCTGTCCATAAGGCCCACCAGAAGCAATTTGCCTTCAACTGGCAAGGCCAGCAATATACCTTCACTGTCCTACCTCAGGGATATATCAACTATTTGGCTTTGTGTCATAATCTTATTTGGAGAGACCTTGATCACTTTTCGCTTCTGCGAGATATCACACTGGTCCATTACATTAATGACATTATGCCAATTGGGTCCGGTGAGCAAGAAGCAGCAAACACACTGGACTTATTGGTGAGATATTTGCATGCCAGATGATGGGAAATAAATCCAACTAAAATTCAGGGAATTTCTACCTCAGTAAAATTTCTAGGGTTCCAGTGGTGTAGGGCCTGTTGAGATATTCCTTCTAAGGTAAAGGATAAGTTGCTGCATTTGGCCCCTCCTACAACCAAGAAAGAGGCATAATGCCTAGTAGGCCTATTTCAATTTTGGCGGCAACACACTCCTCATTTGGGTGTGTTACTCTGGCCATTTATCAAGCTACCTGAAAGGCTACCAGTTTTGAGTGGAGTCCAGAACAGGAGAAGGCTCTGCAACAGGTCCAGGCTGTGGTGCAAGCTGCTCTGACACTTGGGCCATATGACCCAGCAGATCCAGTGGTGCTTGAGGTGTCAGTGGCAGATTGGGATGTTGTTTGGAGCCTTTGGCAGGCTCACATAGGTGAACCACAGTGGATGCCTCTAGGATTTTAGAGCAAGGCCCTGCCATCTTCTACAGATAACTACTCTCCTTTTGAGAGACAGCTCTTGGCCTGTTACTGGGCTTTGATGGAAACTGAATGTTTGACTATGGGTCATCAAGTCACCATGTGACGTGAACTGCCCATCATGAACTGGGTGCTTTCTGACCCATCTAGCCATAAAGTGGGTCGTGCACAGCAGCATTCCATCATCAAATGGAAGTGGTATATATGTGATCTGGCTCAAGTAGGTCCTGAAGACACAAGTAAGTTACATGAGGAAGTTGCTAAAATGCCCATGGTCTCCACTCCCGTCACCCTGCCTTCTCTCCCCACGCCTGAACTGATGGCCTCATGGGGAGTTCCCTATGGTCAGTTGACAGAGGAAGAGAAGACTAGGGCCTGGCTCACAGATGGTTCTGCACGATATGCGGGCACGACCTGAAAGTGGACAGCTGCAACACTACGGCCCCTTTCTAGGACATCCCTGAAGGACAGCAGTGAAGGGAGACCTTCCCAGTGGACAGAACTTTGAGCAGCACACCTGGTTCCACACTTTGCATGGAAGGAGAAATAGCCAGATGTGTGATTATATACTGATTCATGGGCTGTAGCCAATGGTTTGGCTGGATGGTCAGGGACTTGGAAGAAGCATGATTGGAAAATTGATGACAAAGAAATTTCAGGAATAGGTATGCAGATGGACCTCTCTGAGTGGTCAAAAACTGTGAAGATATTTGTATTCCATGTTCATGCTCGCCAACGAGTGACCTCAGTGGAAGAGGATTTTAATAATCAAGTGGATGGGATGACCCATTCTGCGGACACCACTCAGCCTCTTTTCCCAGCCACCCCTGTCATAGCCCAGTGGGCCCATGAACAAAGTGGCCATGGTGGCAGGAGTGGAGGTTACGCATGGGCTCAGCAACATGGACTTCCACTCACAAAGGCTGACCTGCCTGGCTATGGCCACTGCTGAGTGTCCAATTTGCCAGCAGCAGAGACCAACACTGAGCCCTCAATATGGCACCATTCCTTGGGGGTGATCAGCCAGCTACCTGGTGGCAGGTTGATTATATTGGACCTCTTCCGTCATGGAAAGGGCAGAGGTTTGTCCTCACTGGAATAGACAGTTACTCTGGATATGGGTTTGCCTATCCTGAACGCGGGGCTTCTGCCAAGACTACCATCCATGGACTCATGGAATGCCTTATCCACCGTCATGGTATTCTACACAGCATTGCCTCTGACCAAGGCACTCACTTTACGGCTAAAGAAATACAGCAGTGGGCTCATGCTCATGGAATTCACTGGTTTTACCATGTTCCCTATCATCTTGAAGCAGTTGGATTGATAGAATGGTGGAGTGGACTTTTGAAGTCATAATTACAGCACCAACTAGGTGACAGTACTTTGCAGGGCTGGGGCAAAGTTCTCCAGAAGGCCATGTATGCTCTGAATCAGCATCCAATATATGGTACTGTTTCTCCCATAGCCAGGATTCACGGGTCCAGGAATCAAGGGGTGGAAGTGGGAATGGCACCACTTACCATCAGCCCTAGTGATCCCACTAGCAAAATTTTTGCTTCCTGTTCCCATGACATTACGTTCTGCTGGCCTAGAGGTCTTAGTTCCGGAGGGAGGAATGCTGTCACTAGGAGACACAACAATGATTTCATTAAACTGGAAGTTAAGATTGCCACCTGGACACTTTGGGCTCCTCCTACCTTTAAGACAACAGGCTAAGAAGGAAGTTACAGTGTTGGCTGGGGTGATTGACCCAGACAATCAAGATGAAATCAGTCTACTACTCCACAACGGAGGTAAGCAAGAGTATGCATGGCATACAGAAGATCCATTAGGGCCTCTCTTACTATTACCATGCCCTGTGATTAAGGTCAATGGGAAACTACAACAGCCCAATCCAGACAGGACTACAAATGACCCAGGCCCTTCAGGAATGAAGGTTTGGGTCGCTGCACCAGGAAAAAAAAAAAAACAAAAACGCAACCGCTGAGGGGCTTGCTGAAGGCAAAGGGAATACAGAATGGGTAGTAGAAGAAGGTGGTCATCAATACCAGTTATGACCACATGACCAGCTACAGAAACGAGGACAGTAATTGTCATCAGTATTTCCTCCTTCTTTTGTTAAAAACGTGCTTGTGCATGTATACACTTGTACTAAGAAAATATCTTCATTTTATTTCCTTTTCCTTCATCATGTGACATAAGATTTATTGACTTATTCATATCAGCATTTAAATATTGTTAACTTTATGTAATAGTGTTTGGGTTGGGGATTAGCGCGTTTCCGGTTGTATGAAGGATAGCTGTATTACGTCAGGCGTAATTATGACCTCGTTATTGTCTTTATTTGAGGATTATGTATGATCTCAGGAGATATGTATGCGTTCAAGTTGACAAGAGGTGAACTTGTGACGGTTAATACTGAGTGTCAACTTGATTGGATTGAAGGATGTGATATTGATCCTGGGTGTGTCTGTGAGCGTGTTGCCAAAGGAGATTAACATTTGAGTCAGTGAGCTGTTGAAGGCAGACCCACACTTAATCAGGTGGGCACATCTAATCAGCCTCCAAAGAATATAAAGCAGGCAGAAAAACGTGAAGCGATGACACTGGCCTAGCCTCCCAGCCTGCATCTTTCTCCCATGCTGGACGCTTCCTGCCCTTTAACATTGGACTCCAAGTTCTTCAGTTTTGGGACTTGGACTGCCTCTACTTGCTCCTCAGCTTGCAGATGGCCTATTGTGTGACCTTGTGATCGTGTAAGTTAATACTTAATAAACTCCCCTTTATATATATATGCACACACACACACACACACACACACACACACACACACACACACACACATCCTATTAGTTCTGTCCCTCTAAGAGAAGCCTGACTAATATATAACCTATGCATATTCCCCCACATACTTCAAATAATCTCTAGATTACTTATAATACTTAATACAATGCCTACACAGCACTTCATTCACATGGGTTGAAGGTAGTACTCAGCACTTGGCAATTTCAAGTTTTGCTTTTTGGGACTTTGTGGAATTTTTTTTTCTTTTTTTTTTTCTTTTTGACAGGGTCTCACTCTATCATCCAGGCTGGAGTTCAATGGTGTGATATTGGCTCACTGCAACCTCCACCTCCCAGGTTCAAGCAATTCTCCCACTTCAGCCTTCCAAGTAGCTGAGACTACAGGCACGTGCCACTGTGCCCAGCTAATTTTTTCATTTTTTGGTAGAGACAGGGTTTCACCATGTTTGCCAGGCTGGTCTCAAACTCCTGACCTCAAGTGATCTGCCCACCTTGGCCTCCCAAAGTGCTGGGATTATAGTCGTGGGCCACTGTGCGAATCCAATTTTGTGGAATTTATGTCTCCAAATATTTTTATTGTGTGGTTGGTTGAATCCATGAATGCAGAATCCACAGATATGGATAGAGGGCTAACTGTCAGCAACAATAACAGTAGTAGTAGCAGCAACAGTAATAATAGCAATGGTGGTGGTTAGAACTGTAGCAGGAGCAGCAGCAACAGTATTTCTTAGAGGGCATCATTTCCTCTTGGGATTCCTCTTGGGACCTGACAGTCTGTGGACTGAGAGTCATTCCATGGGTGGGAATAGTGATGGCAAAGCTGCTGTTGATGGTAATGAAGATGCTGATAATGACTGTGATGACAATGATGAAGATGGCAGTGATGATGTCGATGATGTCATTCATGATGACTTTGGTTGGTGCAGTGATGATGGGGATGATGATGATGGTGATGATGACAAACATGATAGAGATGGTCATGGTGATTGTGAAGGTGGTGATGGTGGATTGTAATGGTAGTGGTGAGAATGATGATGGTGTTGGTGGCGACGCTGATGACGTTGATGGTGACATTGATGATGGTGACAATGGTGGTGGTGGTGGTGATAGTGATGATGCTGCCAAAGTTAACTTCTGTCTTATGTTAATATTTAGTTTGGTGGGCCCAGCTGAGAATACAGTTGAAATCCTGTCTCCTGTCTTTGTTGCTCGTTCTCCTCAATATTTGGCTGCTACCTTGAGGACTAATATGGCTGCTTCAACTCTAACCATCACATCTCCATTCTAGCCAGTGGGAATTCAGAGAAGACAGGGAGGGGGGAGCAAAAGGCAGCCTCTTGTTTTTTTTTTTTTTTTTTTATTCTAACTACATTCTCATGGGTTTTGTGTGTGTTTTTTTTTTTAATTTTTTATTTCCATAGGTTTGGGGGGAACAAGTGGTATTTGGTTACATGAGTAAGTTATTTAGTGATGACTTGTGAGAGTTTGATGAACCTATCACCTGAACCTCTTGTCCTTTTAAGGGCATAACCTGGAAATTCTTGAAATAGAACTCAGATAAAACATTCTTTTAAATACTGCAGTCATGGATAAAGTTTATCATATGGCCCAGTGACCTGATACCTAAGGACCCCAGCAAGCAAATTCCTCTTAGACCCAGGATAAAGGGGAGCTCTCCTGGTGAACTAGAAGGTTTTCTTTTTTCTAGCTGTTTCTTCATTTCTTCTTCCTTTACTGCCAGCAAAGTGCTTGGGCTCCAGAGACAGCCTGCAGGCTTCCTGACTGGGCTGGTGATAAAAGGGCCACACTGGCATCTGGGACTGGCACCATAGACTTGGGGCCCTAATAAGGGATAGGAAAGGCTTCTAGCAGAATGGAAGGGAGAGATCTTGGCAGATAGCAAATGTTGCGTCTGCTTCTTAAAACATGTTCCTAGTGGGCCAATATTAACATGTGATGTCACTGTTTGAAATACTAGTTCTATGGTTTGGATGTGCATTCCCTGTAAGATTCATGTTGAAACTTAATCCCCACTGTGGTGGTAGTAAGAGGTAGTAATCACTTCTTTTTGAAAAGTGACTAAATCATGAGGGCTCCATCCTCATGAATGGATTAGTACCTTATAAAAGGACTGGAGGGAACCAGCTTAGCCCTTCTTGCCCTTCCATCCCTTCTGCCATGTGAGGACACCTAAATGGCGCCATCTATGAGGAGCAGGCCTTTGCCAGACACTGAATCCACCAGGGCTTGGTTTTGGACTTCCCAGCCTCTAGAACCATGAGAAATCTATTTACATTATTTAGAAATTATGCAGTCCCAGGTACTTTGCTATAGCAGTACAAGTGGACTAAGTCACCTCGTTAAGACAATGGAACAAGGAATCACAAAGACATTTTCTAACTTTGGCTCCAGCACAAACTGTTTTACAGCCTTAGGTAATCCTCTGATTCTGACTTTTCTTTTTTCCTCACATGGTGGAGAGAGAGAAAGAGCTCCAGTGTCTTTTCTTATGTACACACTAATCCTATCAGATCAGGTCCCCATCTTTACCACCTCACTTAACATTAATTCCTTCCTTAGAGGCCCCATCTCCAAAAACAGCCACACTAAAGGTTAGAGTTTAATATGTGAATATCAGAGGGGACATAAGCATTTAGGACATAATACTAACCTATCCAAAAATCCCAATCGATTTATCCAATATCATACAAACATACACAGTATTACAATCCACTGAGGACTTCTGCATAATAGAGAGCATCTGAAACACCAATTGCCTAATTACCCAATCCTCAATGGAGTCATTAGTGGGTTTGTGTGTCTGCCGGCTTAGGAACTCTTTGGTGGATGATGGTTTTTTGTCTACCACCTAATCTGTTTCTCTAGGTTTTTAGAAAATACCTGTTGTGCTCAGGAAATGTGGTGGTGTATTCCAGAACCAACAACACTTGTATAACCATTCTTTACTTTCTTATTCATGAAAAAAATATGCACAGTATGTGGAGTCACACAAGGGCCAAATGGAGGCTCACCAGTGCATTTCTTTCATTGCCGAATATTTCTATGAGTGCTTAAATTTCCCAGGTCTCCGGGCTCATCTGCTTCCTCCACAGGCTCGTCCTCTTTCTTAGGCAACAGTTAAACCTAATAATGAGAATGAGCCTATGGTAGGCCAGGCACGGTGGCTCACGCCTGTAATCCCAGCATTTTGGAAGGCCGAGGCAGGCAGATCACTTGAGGTCAGGAGCTCAAGACCAGCCTGGCCAACATGGTGAAACCCTGTCTCTACTAAAAATACAAAAATTAGCCAGGTGTGGTGACGGCTACCTGTAATCCCAGCTACTCAGGAGGCTGAGGCAGGAGAATAGCTTGAACCCTGGAGGTGGAGGTTGCAGTGAGCCAAGATTCTGCCATTGCACTCTAGCCTGGGCAACAGAGTGAGACTGTCTCAAAAAAAAAAAAAAAAAGAGAAAAGAGAATGAGCCTATGGTGGTGGTTACACATTACACTGTGAACATTGGATGTAGACCTCCTGGAAGAACTACTGAGATACAGCTTACAGTCACGTGTCTTCTTGCAGTATCCACCCACAGCCCAAATGGTCTAGCCTCCATTTTTGTGTGAAATCATTAGAGCAGGCTTTCTGTTCATGAGTCAGTGCTATGGTCTGAATGTTTGTGTCCCCTGAAATTCATATGTTGAAACCTACTCCCCAGTGCAATGGTATTAAGAGATAAGGCTTTTGGGAGATAATATGGTCATGAAGGTTTCACCTTCATGCATGGGAGCAGCACCCTTTTAAAAGAGGCCCAAGGGAGCTTGTTAGCCCTTTCAGTCATGTGAGGATGTAGCTAGAAGGTGACTTCTTGGAAGCAAAGAGTGGGCCCTCACCAGATGCCAATTTGCTGGTACCTCAGTCTTAGACTTCCCACTCTCCAGAACCATGAGAAATAAATTTCTACTGTAAATAAATTACCCAGTCTAAAGTATTTTGTTTTAGCTACTTGAACGCACTAAAAGTAAATTTTGGGTAAATATTTTTTCAAATCATGATGGCAAATATGTACATATTTTTATTTACATATAAATTATATATATTATAAATGTTATATATAATAGGTATCCAAATATATATTCAAGAGGGCAAAGGCATTGACTGCTATATCCTCAGTGCTAGAATATCATCCAGGACACAGGAGGCACTCAATAAATAATTTGTGAAATGCAGAAATGAAATACAGTTGAATGAGAGCTACTATGAAGCATGATTTGTGGCATTCAGTGGCTTTGTAACTGATGTACATGGTAGCTCTGCTCTCCAGAATCTAGCTATCAGTGCTAGAGGAACTGGTGTGGGTTTTCCTTTTCTCCAATGAGTCCGTTCCCATCCCTGTAAGATTAGACAGCCCCACCCATTGTCATGTGACTGGCAACAACTCCCTCTGGGAGGACACTTCTCTGCCCATGATACGGAGCTCAGCTTCATGACTTGCCTTAACAAATGGCATGTAGGCAGAATGACAGATACCACATCTAAGCAGGAGCTTTGAGAGCCACCATGCGGCTTGACCACTGCTGCTTCTTTCCTCTCCCATGAGAAGACCATAAATAGGGACGGATTTTCCATCTTGGATCTGGGAATAACAAAGACACATGAAGCAGAGTCTCGCATGACTCACAACAATCTTTAGCGGTCATGTAACATAAGTGGGGTATAGGGCCTTTGTTGATATAAATCAATGAGATTTGGGGAGTTCTTTGTTACTGCAGTATAACCTCACAGAAGTTGTGACTCTCCAGCCAACCCCAGCCCCATGCTCCACAATTCGGGGGGCTTTGCAAGAGCCTTTAAATAAAATTTTTCCACACAAACAACTGGATTTCACTTGCCATGCTTATAACTAATACCTACTGGGTTAATGTTATTTCATCATGATTATTAAATGCGGTGACTTTAGGCCAGCTATCTCATTGGCTTGTAAATCCCACGCCTCAGGTGTCCTTATCTGAGCTGGGTGGGTGTCTGTAGTTGAAACTTGGTGTAGAGACCTAATTCCATGTCTGCCCTTGCCTGGCCCTGCAGCCAGGGGGATTAAACTGAGACCATGAGGAATGGGGCAGGCCCTATTCCCCTGCCCCCAAGTCTTTCATCTCCAAGCCTCCCACCTTTTTTTTTTTTTTTCTGAGACAGAGTCTCACTCTGTTGCCCAGGCTGGAGTGCAGTGGTATGATCTCGGCTCACTGCAACCTCTGTCTCCAAGATTCAAGTGATTCTCCTGCCTCAGCCTCCCAAGTAGCTGAGATTACAGGCACCTACCACCACGCCAAGCTAATTTTTGTATTTTCACTAAGGACGGGGTTTCACCATGTTGGCCAGGCTGGTCTTGAACTCCTGACTTCAGGTGATCTGCCCTCCTCGGCCTCCTGAAGTGCTGGGATTATGATTATAGGCGTGAGGCACCGTGCCGGCTGATTTTTTTTTTTTTTTTGAGACGGAGTTTTGCTCTGTCTCTTGGGCTGGAGTGCAGTGGGGCGATCTCGGCTCACTGCAACCTCCACCTCCTGGGTTCAAGCAATTCTCCTGCCTCAGCCTCCCAAGTAGCTGGGATTACAGGCTCATGCCACCACACCCGGCTAATTTTTGTATTTTTAGTAGAGACAGGGTTTCACCATGTTGGCCAGGCTGGTCTTGAACTCCTGACCTCAGGTGATCCACCCGCCTCAGCCTCCCAAAGTGCTGAGGTTACAGGCATGAACCCATCGCCCCCGGCCTTCAAGCCACTCTTAATTGGCTGCACTGAGCACTGTGGTGGACACCAGAGGGCGATAAATGCTCATTTTGGAGAAAAGAGTGATGAGGTTTTTGGTTTTATTTATTTTTTTCTCCTCTTTCTCTTCATTTCTGTTGGTAAAAGGAATGACTTGGACACAACTAACTAGTGCATCTTATAGCCCTAAAGTAGCAAGTATTGTATGTGCATTGCCTGCAGTGTAAGCAGTGAGGAAACAAACCTAGAGAGGTGAAGGTCACATGTGCCCAAAGTCACATGCTGGAAAGTTATCAGAGCAAGGACTTGAGCTAAACCATGTCTCACAGAGGAGGGCAGTGCAAACATGGCAGCTTTCACAGGGATCATCCTGGAAAGAAAGGAAGAAAACAGAGTGGTGTCCCTGTCTTCCCGCTAAGGTCTGTGTGGCCCTGCCAGCTACTCAGAATGCTCTCAATATGAATATGAATTCAGCCAGTATTGCTCCCCGGATTGCAAACTCAGTTCCCCATGGGAACCAGGCAGGTCACAGAGATGAGGGAAGCAGGCTAGATGAGCCACAGGCACAGTGGGGACTGTAGCCAGCTGGAGGGCGTATGTCACAAATGAAGAGGTCAGCCACAACTCAGGTCCATCCGCTGTGGCCCCGTCGGAAGGCACAGCAGGAGGCTCAGATGTCCCTATCCCTATACATCTAAAAATCAACATAAAATTCCCCAATTTTTAAATGCTAGCCACAAATTCAAAACTTTTTCAACTCAACTAAGCCTTGGCCTTCTCAAGTGTATAAGGGAGAGAATGTCTACACCATCAGCTTCTTGGGCCACAGGTGTGTTCTTTTAGATCTCAGGCCTGATTCAGGGAAAGATCTCCCCACTGATATAGTGCAGCTCCACCGAAGAACAGCTGTGAGAGTTCCCCTTTCTGCAGCACCTCCTCATCCATCTCAGAGGCTTATGAGTGCAGGCATACATCGCTTTTTATTACGCTTTACAGATAATGTGGTTTTTTTTTTTTTTTTTACAAATTGAAGGTTTGTGGCAACTGAACTGAGCAAGTTTATTGGTGCCATTTTTCCAACAGTATGCACTCACTTTTTGTCAGAATTTTGGATCAACTTTTTTTTTTTTTTTTTTTTTGAGACTGAATCTGTCACCCTGTTTCCCAGAGTGCAGTGGTGTGATCTCGGTTCACTGCAACCTCTACCTCCTGGGTTCAACCAATTCTCGTGCCTCAGCCTCCTGAGTAGCTGGGATTACAGGCGCCCGCCACCACACCCGGCTAATTTTTGTATTTTTAGTAGAGACGGAGTTTCATCATGTTGGCCAGGCTAGTCTCATACTCCACACCTCAGGTGATCCATCCACCTCGGCCTCCCAAAGTGCTGGGATTACAGGCATGAGCCTCCACACTTGGCCAGGATCAACATTTTTTAAGTAAAGTATGCACATTTTTTAGACATGCTATTGCATACTTAATAGACTATGGTGGAGGGTAAACATAACTTTTACATGCATTAGGAAACCAAAAAAAATTGTGTGTCTCACTTTATTGCAATATTTGCTTTAGTGTGGTGGTTTAGAAAGGAACCTGCAACAGCTCCAAGGTGTGCTTCTATCTGGAGACTGAAAAAGCACTGCCCAGAGAAGTCCCCTTTCTTCTGCTTTGCTCTTCCAACAATCCCTCCCTAAAGGCATGGCTGATGGTCTCCAGTGTGATCCGCTGGGGTTCAAGGAGAAAATAATAGGACTGCTTTCTGTTTATTTTATAGATATATATAATATTTTAAATAATTATTTAAATTTTTTGTTTTTTGGCCAGGCGCGGTGGCTCACACCTGTGATCCCAGCAATATGGGAGGCCGAGGTGGGTGGATTACCTGAGGTCAGGAATTCAAGATCAGCCTGGCCAACATGGTGAAACCCCGTCTCTACTAAAAATACAAAAAAATTAGCTGGGCGTGGTGGCACACACCTGTAATCCCAGCTACTTGGGAGGCTGAGGCAGGAGAATTGCTCCAACCCAGGAGGCAGAGGTTGCAATGAGCCAAGATTGTACCACTGCACTCCAGCCTGGGCGACAGAGTGAGATTCTGTCTCAAAAAAAATAATAATAATAATAAAATAAAATATTTGTCTTTGTGCATGGTTCATATTATGCAAAATGGCTAATAAAATAGTACATACATAGTACATACATATCTATTATAAATAAATGACATATATTGGGATATATATAACCCTACCGTGGGGTTAAGCTGATGCCTAAAAAGAAAAATAAACGGGTAGAACAGGGAATTGTGGATGGGGAGGGGAGACATGATTTAATAGTTTCAAAGACTTACCCAAGTGCCACAGTTGTAAGATAAATATAAATAAGCTTTAGAATATGTAAAGCGCTACACAAATGCTAGTTATCAAATTAGTTAAATATATTTAAATTAGTCATTTACAGCTTACGGTGGCTGCCATTATTAGCGTCGTAGTTGCTATGGCAACATGGCAATGTACAGGGGCTAAAAGCCCCCTGAAGAGTAACCCCTGGATCTTCAGATGTAGTAGGCGGCAGGGTAGGATTTGAGCAGGGGCCTCACTGATCTTTCTGAAATGACTGAGACAGGAACAAATCAATGGCTCAGTCTCTTCTGTGGGAACTCAGCCCCTGTCCTCAGCTACAACCCAGCTATAATGGGCTTAGAGTTCCAATCCCCTTTAAGTGGTTGGAGAAAAAAATAAAGGTCGGTGGTCCTGCTGAGCCCATTCAAATGCAGGAATGACTGTGTTTAGGAATAGAGAAATGGAAACAGAAAGTGTGAGAAAGTGCTATTAACCACTTCCTGGCCTGAGACTCAGCAAGAGGACAGAGGATGGGGCGGAGTTATGCCAAGCAAGTGCTGGAGCCCAGCTTTCTAGGGCCAGCCTTCTTTCTGTAAGCAGGAAGCAGGGTCCCTTCAAGGCCCTGGGGAACCTCCTTGATCCATTGCGAGCTTTTGCGATTCAGTGTTGGGCGCTCACTGGGTCCCAACTTGGGCCTTTCCCCCAGGGCTCAATTTCAGGAACTGAAAATTGGGTTAGCTATATATAAGCTGCAACTTCACTTTCCTCCATCACTTGTTAGTTGTATGACTTTAGCATCTGAGTGCTCCATTTCCACATCTTGGGAATGGGCCTCATAATAGTATGTGCCTCATTGGATTGTTGCTATCAGGATTAAATGAGTGCAATTTTTAAGTTTATAACTTTAAGGAAACAGTGCAGGTTGAGGGAGGGAAGTGCTAACTCTATTCTGAGGACTCTTGAAGAAAGATCTTAAGACATCTAATTACTAGGCCAGGCACGGTGGCTCACACCTGTAATCCCAGCACTTTCGGAGGCCAAGGTGGGTGGATCACGAGGTCAGGAGATCGAGATCATCCTGGCTAACGTAGTGAAACCCCGTCTCTACTAAAAATACAAAAAAATTAGCTGGGCATGGTGGCACGCACCTGTAATCCCAGCTACTCGGGAGGCTGAGGCAGGAGAATCACTTGAACCTGGGAGGCAGAGGTTGCAGTGAGCCGAGATCGCAACACTGCACTCCAGCCTGAGCAACAGAGTGAGACTTCATCTAAAAAAAAAAAAAAAAAAAAAGACATCCAAGTACTCAAGACTAATTGTCCACTGCTGAACTTCTTATTCATTTGTGCACAAATGCTTGTGTGATACATATTGTATACTGTTTTTTAAAACAATCAATTGAGTTTGAACTCTCAGCTCCCACCAGGGAAACCCTCTTCCAGTCATTCTGAGGACTCGCTTGGGGCAGATTGTATTTTTCACAGATGGCTGCAACAATATCTCCTTTCTTGAAAACTCTTCTAGAATTTTGTTACCCCCGATTAAGAAAGAGACTATGTACCCTGCTTTTGAACCAGGTAAGCCTTGGTGACTGCTTCTACTAATAGGATGCAAAGGAAGTGATCCTATATGACTTCTAAGGCTAGGTCACAAAATGCCATGCACTTCTAAGTGAGTCTTTGTTTGTTCTTCAAAACCAGCAGCCAAATTATGAGGAAGCTCAAGCAACCTGTGGAGCAGCCTCATGGAGAGGACCAAAGGCATTTGGTCCACAGCTCTGGCTGACCTCCCAGCTGGCAGCAAGTGCCAACTTGCTAGGTGTGTGAGTACACCATCTTGAAAATGGATCCCCAACCTCCAGTTGAACCACCTGACATTGCACAGAGCAGAGATAAGCCGTTGCTGCTGAGCCCACCCCAAACTGCAGATTTATGGGCAAAATAAATGAGTGGGATGGTTTGTTACATAACAGTAGGAAACAGATACCCCCACTCATTCTCTTTACCTTCTTCCACCAGAGATGTGCAAAAGTCTTGGGGCCTTAACCTAGGCCCAGACACCAACAGGGAACTGGCCCCCATGTTTTTGCCTACAAGTTCTTTGAAGTCTCCTGCTCAGCTGTTCGTCTTCCACCTTTGGGGTTGGGGAATCTTCTGAGAGCCTGGCAATCCTATAGCCATACCTCTCTGAGGTCTTGCCACACCGCCGTCTTCCCCACCTCCAAGTTGGCCATGGATATCTTCTCTCAAGGCTTTCTAGGGTGGTTCTTCTCACCCCTTTTCCCACCTCCAGAACTCCTGGCTCCACCTCTAGAATGGACTAGAGGTAGAGTCTCACTAGAAGTGTCTGAGCTCTCTGCCTGGCAAAATGCCCAAGGTGAGTCATGACAAAGCTTGCCTTCTGCTGGAAGAGAGGGGATAGGGACAATGCTGAGGGAACCAACCCAATGTGATATTTCAGTGAATGACTCTGCTATGGTTTGAATGTATTGGAAACTGAATCCCGAAATTCATATGTTGATGGTATTTGGGGGTAGGGCCTTTGGGAGGATTAGATAAGGTCATCAGGATGGGGCCCTTATTATGAGGACTGGTGGCTTTATAATAGGATGAAGAGAGACCTGCGGTGGCATGCCCTTGCCCTCTCACCATATGATGAGGCAATAAGAAGGCTTTCATCAGATGTAGCCTCTCAACCTTGGACTTCCCAGGCTGCAGAACTATACAAAATAAAATTCTTTTATCAATTACCTAGCCTATGGTATTGTGTTATAGCAACAGAAAATGGACTAAGTTAGACTCAGATGCACATCTACTCAACAACTGTCCCTTAAGCTTCCAGGCATGTGCTAGAAGCTGGGGAGACAAGGCCAAATGGCAGTGTCACCACAGACCTGGACAAGAGGGCACCTGTGGCCACCCAGAGCCCACACCTGACCTTGATCATGCTTTGCGTGTTTAAAAACCTAGACTGCCTAACCAGCCCAAGCCAGTTTTTTTGTTTTGTTTGGTTTTGTTTGGTTTTGTTTTGAGACAGGGTCTTGCTCTGTTGCCCAGCTGGAGTGCAGTGGTGCAATCTCAGCTTACTGCAACATCCGCCTCCCTGGCTCAAGCGATCCTCCCACCTCAGCCTCCGGAGTAGCTGGGACCACAGGCACACGCCACCACACCCAGCTAATTTTTGTAGTTTTTGTAGAGACAGGGTTTCATCCTGTTGCCCAGGCTGGTCTTGAGCCCCTGAGCTCTTTAATCCTCCTGCCTCAGCCTCCCAAAGGGCTGGGATTTCAGGTGTGAGCCACTGTGCCCAGCCCCCCAGCCAGTTTTAAGGTTTACAAAGCTGCCTGCCCAGGTCCATCCTCCTGAGGGTACATCCTGTCCCTGGAATGTGCATTCATAGAGAGGTGACCAAGAGGTGGCTGTAGGCAAGGCGTGTGGGCAGAGTTTGGGTGTCTGGGCTGGAGTATCCACATGCCTGAGTCCTAGGCCACTTGTGACACAGGACAGAGATGGAGTGGGAAGAGAAGTGGAGTGGGTGGGCTGAGGGCTAAGGCCAGGCTATCCTCCCGCACTGCTATGTTCTTGCATAAAATTCTAAAGAGTCCAAGAATGCTGAATTTGAACATGGTCTTCCTGGTCATTAGAAAGAACATTTGTCAAGGCAGGAGAATACACAT
This sequence comes from Pongo pygmaeus, assembly GCF_028885625.2. NCBI lineage: Eukaryota > Metazoa > Chordata > Mammalia > Primates > Hominidae > Pongo > Pongo pygmaeus. The sequence goes on along the minus strand of NC_072382.2, from coordinate 22,638,524 downwards.
TTTATTTCACAGTCGGTTAAATGTTTAGATACAAGATATCTGGTCCTTGATTTGCACTCTTATCTTGGGCTCTCCATGTTCGGGCAGGTCAGCATAACAGGACCAGTGCCCAGGCCCTGCACTCCTACAGGGAGACACTCTTCTGTGGGACTCAGACAATGACAGGGAGTATGGCAGAGATTCTAGAAGCTGCCCGAAGACTGCTTTCAATGTCACCACAGCTGCCTCTATCTCTAATCAGGAGTGGCAGGGCAGCAAGGGATAGCAGATGGGACTAATATGAGAGAATGTCTTCATGGGGGGAGGGGACAGTGAGGGAATCCAGCTGTTTTGCCAATGGCCAGTCCCCATCTGTCGTGCTGGAGCCCTATTAACTTCAGTAGGGATGGTACTAGGTTCAAGAGGCCAAAGGAGAGACCAGAGCCAGCAACTGGGACATGAGGTTTTATTGGGAAACTTACACACAGGGACGGCCGGTGGCAGTGGGCTGGACAGGAGAACTGTACAGTCCCATGGCAGGCTGGGCAGGAGAGCCAAAACCGCTTACAAAAAGCATGCAGTTTATACATCATTCTCACTTAGCATCCTCCCCCTAACAACCCCCACCTGATAAGCTTCATTTGGCCCCAAAGAGCTTTGAACCCCTGTACACCCTGCATTCCACAGGATGGGCCAGGGTTCAAATGTTCCTCACAGATAAGGAATGAATCTCCAGGTTGGTCATTCCCGGATTCCTTAGCTCAAAACTCCAAACACACATTTGGGTGCATCTGCCATACAGGACCACTCTCAGGGTATGCTTAAGTCAAGTTATTGCTGTCAGGAGCATCTGCCATACATCGTCACAAACACCCCCAGCTCGGAGGGAGGGGGGTGTGGAGTAGGGTGGGATAGGAGGAATTTTATGCCCATTTTGCATGGGCTGGGTAGGGTAGGGATCTGAAACCCAGCCCAAGACAGAATGGCACAGTGGTTCTCAAAGTGTGGTCCCCGGACCAGCATCCACATCATCTAGGAGCTTGTTAGGATCTTAACCACTTGCAGGATAGAGGGTGTCTCTCTGCGGGTAGGACACACTGCTGGGTTTAAAGGATTCCCCAGCCTCACTTTCCTGACTTGGTGTGGGAATTCTATGAAGGAGACTTTTGCTGAAAAGAGAACATTTTCTGAGCATGTACGGCATTCAAACGGTGGGCCAAATACTTTATGAATGCTGTCACATGTAATTTTCAACAGCCGCTGTCAAGATCGGTATGATTGTTATGGCTGTTTTTACTATTATTCCCTGTTAAGGGCTCATCCCAGAGAGGTTAAGTATCTTGCCTTGTCCTGGGTTTAAAAAGCAACCAGGAAGCTACCTAGGTCTGTGTGATTCTCAGACCACCCTGACTTCTTTACAGTTTGCTCAACAGTGGTTCATGCTTGAATGTGATTCAGAATCACCTGGAGGCCTTATTAGAACCAATTGTCCCACAGTTTTCCATTCAGTAGGTTGGGATGGGGCTTCAAAATACGCATTCCTAACAAGTTCCCAAATGATGTTGCTCCTGGTTCAAGGACCACGCTGTGAGAACTACAGTGCTGGGCTGGGATCCAGCTCCTGCCCTTACTCCACCCATACAAAGCGCTCATAATCATTCCCTCCCACAATGGTGTATTGTGAGATGACAATGTGATAATGGAAGTGAAAGAGCTTTGTCAGCTGCACAGGTGAATGCCCCTGGTCATTAACCAGGTAATCTGCCTGAGGCTAGTCCCCTGGAGCCTGGGAGGGCAGAGGGCTGGGACGCAGGGTGGGCACCGCAGCCACCTAGAGAGCTCTTGCAGCCCACCTCAATTTTGGGCCACTTTTTCTTCAGGGAGAAAAGCCAGCTTTGACGGCTTAGGCCCACAGCCCCTCCTGCCACTCTTCTCATCAGCCCACACCTCCTCCCTCACCTCAGTCAGCTGCTGGGCACTGCCCCAGCACTGGTTGTTCTGGGCTACTTCCCCAGGGGCCAGTCCAGGCAAGCTGGGGCAGCTCAAGCCTGTGACTCAGGACCTGAGGCTGGATCCCGCTCACGCCCGCCTCCATGAGATTCAGAGCCCGCGACTTCCCTTCACTGAGCCTTAAACTGCACATTAGTAAAATAGGCGCAATGAGAGTACCCATGAGTTGTGGGAATTCAAGGGCTAGAACTGTATTCAGAGCTTGGCATAGAGCCTGGCCCCTGGCAAGGATTCAATCAATGGTAGTCAGTATATTCAAAAAGTTCCTGGGCCCAGGCCGCCTCCTGATAGAGGCCCCGACTTGGGACACAAACCGCTCCCACGCCGTTCCCCGGCTGCACCCGGATACACCCGCCCTGGAATGCCAGCGTGGGGGCCCCAGGGCTACCCGCCCCGAGCTGAGAGGGGCAGGGCAGGGCAGGATTAGGAAGGCGCTGAGCCCGGGCTGGGGCGGGGAGGGGCGTGGCCTCACCCTACTAGGGCCGGGGGATGGGGTAGGCTCGAAGGAGAAAGTGAAGGAGGCGGGGGCGCTGGGAGGGCCCGGGAGGAGACCGGGAGGACGAGGTAGGCGGGAGCTGGGCGGGACCGTTAGGCAGCGCCGTGAGTGGACAGGGCTGGAGCGGGGCGGGCTTCATCCCCCGTGTAACCTGCGGGCGGTACTGCCGGGATAGAGGAGAGACGCCGTAGCGGGGCGGGGCGTCAGCTCCAGCGGGGCCCGGCGGCGGGGCTGGTCGGGGTAGGGCCATAGTGGGCGGGGCCTGGCAGGCGGGAGCGCACCGCCTTCCCAAAGGGCTCGGGGGCGGGGCCGGCGGAGGGAAGCCGAGGGGGCGTGTCCTCTGGGGGCGGGGCCTGCCGAGTCCGCGGCGTTCCCCGGCTGCAGCCGGGAGGGGGCCGAGGAGTGACTGAGCCCAGGGCTGTGCAGTCCGACGCCGACTGAGGCACGAGCGGGTGACGCTGGGCCTGCAGCGCGGAGCAGAAAGCAGAACCGGCAGGTGAGCAAGGGGGCAGCGGGCCGGGGGAGCCTGCCGGACAACCAGAGGCAAAGTTAGTTTTGGCCCCCGCTTCTGCGGTCCGGCTCGGACAACTTTCCTCGGAACTAGTGACAGGTCGGGGCAGCTGGTGGGTGAAAAGGAGCTTTAGCTCCCAGTCCTGAACCCCCAGTTCTCACACACGGCCGTGCACAGCTGCGTGATCCTGGGTCCGTCCCTCTACCTGGCTCTGGACCTCCCGGGTTCCAGCAGGAGGAAGTGAACCAGGTGAATTCCACGCTCCCGTTGCCCTGTCTCACTTAAAACGCCGGAAGGTGAGAGCTGGCAGGTGAGAGCAGGCTGCAGGTTGCCACAGGTGTTCCCATCGCGTTGCCCTCTGCAGTTTCTCTCCCTGCAAAATGGGACTGAGAGAAGCGAATTGCTTTAAAGAGTGCACTGGTTCCTCGGTTGGGGCTCGAACCCACGAACCCTGGGGAAGAGGAGGCCAAAGCAGGGAGGTTCCATTTCCCGCCTCACCTGCCTCCCACCAATTCTAACAGTTCATCTGAGTCGGACCCCCTAAGACTTCAAGTTGGAAACTCAGTGGGGCTTTTCCAGGTGAGCTGGCCTGAGCAGGAGGTTAGAAACTGGGGAACAGTTCTTACACTGGTGAGTGGGGAAGAGAAGGGAAAACCCCACCAATCCTTGGGCCCAGGGTCAAGCCTAGGGCCCCAGGGGCCCTTGCAGCATACCCAGGGTTAATTTCTTGGCTGACGGGTTCTGTTCCTGGAGGTGGTGGGTGCTCTGTGCTGGGCCCCAGTAGCGGGGCAGTGTAGTTCTGTGGTCAAGGGCTTGGGCTTTGGGATCAAACTGATTTGGATTCCATTCCCTCTCCAAACTTCAGTTTCCTCACCTGTAAAATGGGGATAATGACAATGTCCAATGGCAGGAGCAAGCACTAAATAGAATAGTGTGTATACACTACTTAGCAAGGCGCCAGGAAACCAGTGAGACCTCCCTCTGTGACAGCTGCTTTGATGCGGGTGGGCAGGTGATGGGCTTGCTTCCTATGGGGAATGAGCCTTTTTTTTTTTTTTTTTGGGAGAGATGGGGTTGGCTACAGCCCCTCCTGACCTTGTGAGAGCCAGAAATTGCCACCTGCCACTAACATCACTCTATTTGAGGGATGAGGACTGTGTCGTCTGGAACAAAGAGTGGCTGAGTTTTCTGTAATGTTGCTTGAGGTTGGTGAGCGTTGAGTTAAATAAGTCTAAAAATGTTTACTGAGCACCTAGAGAGAGCTAGAGGATACAGAGGTGAACTAGCCAGGCCTGAGTTGCTGACAATGAGGGCTCCCCCATCCCTACCATGTCCCTGTAGAGAGGATCGGTCACACCCAGGGCTTATGACCAGATGAGATTTCATGGGTCTGTGCTGCCCTGGTGGCTGGAATCCAGCTATACCATTGCACACTTGGCTTGGGATGGAGGCGAGGGGCAATGTGGGCACCTGATATCTAAGCAGGGTTGGACACCGAAGGACGCTGAAAGTGCTGCATTATGTTGGCTTCCTGCATCTTCTGGGAGATAAGCTGTACAGTATGGAACAAACTGGAAAGTGCTGTGGGACAGAGATGGATTGGCAGCTGCGCTGTGTGCAGGAGACTGTGTGTGTATGTAGGGCAGGGGGAGGTGTTCAGAAGAGTGAGACACTTGAGAAGCCAGGGCAGGGGGTGGGGGTAAGGAGGCTTCCTGGAGGGGGTGAGACTTGAATAGGACTTTCTGCCTGGGCTCCTGGTCCTGGTTTGGCTTGGATCAACATGGGACCACAGTCTCTTCAAGCACTGAAGTGGCATAAATTGGAGTTTGGTATGGTGGGGAGGGAGAGGGTCTGGTAGGTGGTGCCTGAGGTGGGGAGGAGGAGACGTTCATTTCAACAGAGCCTACCTAGTAAGCCTTAATGGAAAGCCCTCCCCACCACCACCCCCCCTTCCTGCTCGATGAATGACAAGCGACCACATAAGGCCTGCACCCTCAGGTTGCTTACCATCCGGGAAGGGGCTTACACAAGAATACTAGGGACTCTGATGCAAGATAAATGAAAAAAGGATTAGAGGGATCTTCAGGGCCTTACAGACTGGGAAGATTTCAGCAGCCAGAATGAAGATGGTGTCTTGAGGAGAGGAAAATGCCTAGGCAGAGGCAGGGAGGTCAACCTGTCCTGAGAATTCTCGAGAAACCTCTAGGTTGCTCATTCTGGCTGAAGTTTGGGACCGTGTGGGGATATGCAGTGGGAATAGTAGGTGGGATCAGCTTACGGAGGGCCTTGAATGCCGGGATAAGAACTTTGGATCTGATTTGCAGAAAGTGGGAGCCACTGAAGGTTTCTGAGGAGAGGAGTGACACAACAGAGCAGCACTTTAGGAAAGTCAGTCTGTACCAGATGTGCTGGGGTGGAGGATCCAGCGGTCAAGGGATAATGAACCAATGGCTGCAGTGACTGGGAAGAAGGGATCTGGGTGGCTTTGGGGATGTCTGCAACTGGGAGTGAAGGAAGAGACACCAGCCACAGGGATAGCAAAGGCACCATTGGAGGGGTGGGAGGGGACTGTTCCAGCACATTTGCACTTCTTTCTCCTCTCCATCCTGTCTGGTGCATAGCAGGGGCTCAGGAAGGTGGCTGAATTGGGTGAGTGGCGGGGTCGCTGGGAGGGTGATGAATGCTGAAGAGGGGTTTGCCCGTGAAGGGGAGGCATCTGGGCCGAAAGGTGGGAGCCTGTGCCAGCCAGCAGTAAGTTTGGGAGTCGGGGGCAGGGTGGTTAGAAGAAGTGCCTGCTGATCCCTCCCTCCCATCCCAGCCCAGGGAGGGTAGGGGTGAGAGGTCAGCCATGTGCTATCTCTGGCAGTGGGTGAGCAGTCAGGGCACAAGTTTCCCACAGTAGGGGGACTGGGGCAGGATTTTGGCTTCCCTGGGCTCCTCTGAAGTTTCTGCTATGTGGGGGCGGCCCCCTCTGTCTTGAGGCCTCACGCTTTAGAGGCACAGCCTGGAAGCTCCCACCGGCCATCCCCTTCCACCCTGGGGACCCAAACCTGTTCCCCTAAGGACCAGACAGTCCTCCTTCAACCCATGGCTGAGCAGCCCCAAGTCCTGAGTGTTGCTTCGGATTTGGAGCATCTGGGGCCAGCTGGCACCCCTGATTCTGGCTTGACCTTGGCCTTGGCCTCCTGCTCCAAACCGTTATACCCACTTCCTCCGCCCCATGGGAAGCTCACAGGGGGCGGTTATGACTTAATCCAGAACATCAAACGGCCAGGAGCTGGCTCTCTGAGAGGTGGGAAGGGAGGGAAGAGCCTGGACTGTTTGGCCTGGGCCCCTCCGTGGGACAGGACCCGTTTAATCTCAGCAGGAACTGCCCTACCCACCCGCTTCCCCTCCACTAAGCCGGAGTCTGAGGAGCTGGGAGGGGAAGCCCAGAGGTAAACATGGAGCGAGTGGTGTGGGATGTGTTGCTCCCCTTGCCCCTGACGCTGCCCTGAGAAGAGGCAAACAACCACAGACCCGGGGCCTCTGCAACAGGCCCAGCTGGTGTCTCTCGGAGGCTGGCTGGTTCCTGACTCACCCCCGGGCTTCCCCTTCCACTGCGGTTTTCCTGTCAGCAGCTGATTCACTGTGCTGACATGGACAGGCAGCTGATGGAGGAAAGAGACCTGTGTTCTGGTCCTTGGAGTTGGCTGCTGCTCTGCTGTTTGTATGTCGTGTGACCTTAGATAAGTTCCTTCTCTCTGGGATTCCTTCCCTGACTTGCTGATGCCCCATTCTTTCGTTGGCTCTCGGGGCGTTCTGGGACCTGGGATCTATCCTTTGCAAAGTAGGGCATGTCTCTGAACACGCATCCATACTCAGGCGTGCACACACACACAAAAACAACCCCAACACAGAGGAGCTGGGCAGCTCCCCTCAGAGAGCACCTCCCTATTCTTACCTTGTTTCCCCCACCTGAAGCACCTTTATCTACTTTCTGCCTGTTAACAGATTAGGGAGATGATGGTACGGCATGGTGGTAAAGCACTGGACTTTAGGGTTGAGATCTCGGCCCTGCCAATTTCTAGCTACGTGACTCCGAGCCTCAGTTTTTGAACATGCAAATGGGGATGATAATGGTCATGACTTCATAGGGCATGAGGAGAAGACAAAAAAGTGCACATGAAACGCTTAATATTGTTATACCTAGCACATAGTAAATGCTCAGTAAAGGAGAGCCGTTGTTGTTTGCTGCATCTGGTTGGTCTTTCAAGGCTGGTGCCAGGCTCCTTCTCAGGCCCCCAGGGACACTCTCAGAACACCTTCCTTCTGCACAGGGCCTCTGTGCCTCTCCAATATGTGTGTGCCCCAAGACGCCAGTCATGTCTGGCTATGTGGGGCTCTCTGGCTCTTCCTGGGGGTGGCTGGGTCTCCTCACTGTGACACTCAGCTTCCTGAGGGGCAGTAGGTCTGAACATCGCTGGCTGCCTTTCCCAAGCCCCTCATTGCCCTTCACCTTCTCCTCTGTGCTTGTCTACACTGCATACCCTCCTCTTTGATCCCACTGCTTTGTGGTGTATGACGTGTTTCCATGAGCTCTCCTGGGCAGGCACTGCCCTGTCCTGTATGTGTCTCTGATTCCTGGCATACAGCAGGCACTTGGGGATCGATGACTGAATGAATAGGTTAGTGGTTCCCTTGGGTGAGGCCGGGGGTATCAGCAGGACCCAGCTTAGTGCCAGATACCAGGTGACTCCTTGGCAAAGGCGGAACCAGGAAGCAGGACCTGGATGCCGCTGCCTGGCGCTTCAGGCCTGTGGGCCCCACCTCTGCAACCTGGATCCAGGGAGATAGGAATGCACTGTCTGTCCTGGAATTGCTTTCAGCAGAGCTTCTGCTTCTCTTCCGATGCCTGGCCTTTACCCTCCTGAGAGGGGAACAGCATGACTTCCTTCAGCCCTAACCCAGTGAGGGGCCACTCTGGCCTTTAGTGAACTCTGACTCAGCTAGAAAGAGCATCTTGGAGTCAACTGTTGTTTGTGGAAGGTGCTGCTATCCTGTGGGGACTCAAGCTGGGGCCTGGAGAAATGGGACGGTGGCCTCCAGGAAGCCCATCCTGGACATCATCCATGCAGACCCCCAGGTGGGCAGCTTTGGGAAGCCCCACTCTCCCCTCTGACCTCCTACCCTGCAGCAGCAGGTTTTGCCTCTTCTCCGCCGCCCCCCCACCCCAACTTGACTTTCCCTGCTGTGTGGAAGGGTGATCTGGCGTGGGAGTTGCTCGGAGTTCTGGGCCTTGGCTCTCAGGGTCAATGTGGAGAAGTGAACAATGCCCTGGGGGCTGGGCATTAGGAAGCCCGGGTTCAAATCCTGGCTCTGCCATGGAGCTACATCGTGACCTTGGCCAGAGAGGTGACTTCTAGGCTGGTTTTCTTCCTTTTAGGCAGCAAGTGTTCCAGAAGCCTTCCTGAGTCCCAGCTGGGCTTGGGCCCGGGGGAGTGGGGAAGAAAGCCTAGGCAAGATCACAGACTCTGGAATCAAATTGCCTAAGGATGATTCCTGCCTTTGCTACTTACCAGCTGGGTGTGACTTTGTGTCTTACCCCTCTGTGCATCAGTTTCACCATCTATAAAATGGAGACAATAATAGTACTCATCTCATAGGGTTGTTTGAGAATGATATAGAGCTAATGCATATGAAGCATTTAAGACAGTGCCTGGCACATAGTTAGTGCTATATATGTTCCTGCTGTTTTTTGTAGTGTTTATTTTTTTTTTATTTTTTTTGAGACAGAGTCTCACTGTATTGCTGAGGCTGGAGTGCAGTGGTGCAGTCTTGGCTCACTGCAACCTCCACCTCCCGGGTTCAAGTGATTCTCATGTCTCAGCCTCCTGAGTAGCTGGAATTACAGGCATGCACCACCACACCAGGCTAATTTTTGTATTTTTAGTAGAGATAGGATTTCACCATATTGGTCAGGCTGGTCTCAAACTCCTGGCCTCAAGTGATCCTCCAGCCTTGGCCTCCCAAAGGGATTACAGGCATGATCTACTGTGCTCAGTGTTTTTGGTAGTGCTGTTAATAGGAAGCAGGATGTAAGTCTTTGAAGAGCTTGAGTCTGGAGATCAGGGGACCTGGGCTCCGTTCCCAGCTCATCTTTTACTTGCTGTGTTACCTTGGGTAAGTTATAGCCCTTCTTGGGCTACAAAACTATATTATCTTGCATTTGCTGCACTTGGCTTTTGTAAGTGAGGCACATGTGATGCCACAGTGGACGGCTGCAGGGTTTTATTCATGGGAAGGACTCCTGGGGGCCTGGCTTATTCTCCTGCAGCCTAGGAAGGAAGGCTGTAGGTGGGCAGGTCCCCGCTGCTGCCCTAAAGCATTGCAGAGACTGAATGGCAGAGCTGCTCCCCTGCAACTCTACTCTATCAGGCCAAAATGTAGGCAACTACATGTAATGTACCCGTTATGAAATACAATTATATAGATTAGATTACAGATCTTTATTATCTTTTTACTTTCCCCTATTTTCCAAATCTATAGTGAACCCACATTTTTTTATGCTCAAGAAAAAACCCATTCATACAATGAAGCTATAAAAAACATACCACACATATTTGAACAAAAATGTATTGTATGAACTTGGGATCATATTGAAGTTCTTTTTGTGAATAAATCATATTTTTTTCGAAGGAGGGATGGGATGTTGGTTTGAAGTGAATATCAATTTGTCAAGCCTCAGAAGACTTGGAGGGAGTGCCTATGGTAGGAGTGTCTATGGCCCAGCCGTCCAGGCTGGGAGACAAGAGTTAGATGTGAATAGGAGTGTAATCCGTCTTCCCATGCGGTGGACACACCCTGAGCATTGGGTGGTGTGTAGAAAGCTTTTGAACAGTAGTTGAGATCAAGTTCCTTAATGAGCATTCTGAGCCTCAGTTTCCTCATCTGTGAAATAGGGATGGGCTGCTGTGAGGGTTAAATGAGCTAAACACACATTGAAGATGGAGCTCTAAATGGAAGCCGGCGGAAGAAGGTGACTTTACATCCGGGGCCCAGAGGGCTTGCTGACTGGCCTGTCCTGGACCTGGCAGAGTTACCCGTCCCGCCACAGGACGTGCTGGACAGGAGCCGGCCTCCTGCAGGACCAGGTAGCAGGAGCAGAGAACAGCCCAAATAGAACTCTCCCTGCGGGCAACTTGGCTCTGCGAGGGGCGGGGCCCCACTGAGTCTGCCCTACGTGTCTCTAAGACGAACCAATCATAAGCCTCCCGGGGCGTGGCGTGAAGCGGGGGAGTTGGTTGGGGAGCGCAGAGCAAGGCCTGAGGTGTTTCCCTGGCAGAGGTCCCTCCACTGGGAAACAAATGTAGAGGGGAGTATGTGTTCCCACGTGTACACATAAACTGTTTTGAATGATACCTGGTATGAAGTAAGCACTCAATAAATGTTTGTTGTTGCTGATAATAACAATTGGTAAATTATACTAGTACAGTTGGAAAACCACCTCCCACTCACTGTCTTAAAAGGTGGAATATAAGAACGCTTTTGCAGTGGGGCCTATGAGACATCATCGTATATAGAGGAAATAGAAACTTAGCAGGGGAGGTTTGATTTATCTGAGGTCATGGAGCAAGTGGGTGTCTAGGCCTTGAGTCACCTTTGGACATGTAGATAGCCCACCTCCCTGACCCCTGGCCTTTCTGAACACACAGCAGTGGAGTAACTGAGGCAGGGAGGATGTGTCCTCTGCTCTGAACTAGTCACTTGTTCTCCATCCGAAAGCCCCTCTTATCTGCTTTCTCTGCCCCACACCCTCTCCTGGCAGGGTTTAGCAAGTCTCCTTGTTTGCCAGGAGACGGTATAGCATGGCAGTATGGTTCTCAAAATGTGTGCCTATCAGGAATCCCTAACCATCCCTGCAAGTTGCAGTCAGGGAACCACTGGGGCTGTGCCTACAGCTTGGGGTTCTTCTAGCTTCTCAGGCATTGATGTCAGCCAGGCCTAGCTATGGGCACAGTGTCTGCTCACCTCTGGGCAAGTTTCTTGGCCTCTCAGAGCCTTGAGTTTTATGAGGATTAAATGAGATAATGCTGGTAAAATGCTTCGTGGCAGGCCCAGGGAAGAGTGCACCCTCAATGAAGCCAGAGGATAAGGGTGGTGATGATGAGCAAAGGCTGCTCCTGTCAGTACTTCGGGGGAAATGATAGGGAGTCTTCCTGTCCAAAGGCTGAGGTCCCCTATCTGGAGTGAGGGAGCTTTCCAGGGTTGCTTGAAGCTCTGCTGGGGGGTCAGCAGAAGACTTAGATTCTCTGTAGTCTTGGTCCCCAGACTATCTGAGCCCAGCCTTGACCTGGGTGCTCTTGGCATAGAGTTGAGGGCAAAGTTGAGGGCTTACGTCTAGAGTCACAGGATCTTGGTGTTGTGAGAAGCTCTGTGGTCCATCCAGTCAACCTACCTGCCCAGTCTGATCCCATGGGCCACATCCAGCCTTTGCTCACACACCTCAAGGCTTGGAAAGCTCATGATTTTTTATTTCTGGAAAGAGCTGACTCTCAGAAAATAGGGGATAGAATCTGAGCAAACCCACCCACCCTTGGCTTCCCCGTGTTGATCCTGATCTTGCTTGTTGGAATTACACACAATGTGGAAACTCCCTGGTGGGACCAAATCTTGTAGCAGAAGACCCCAGGCCAGCGATTCTGACATAGGAAGGAGATTTTTCTTTTAAAAACTTTATCTAAACCAAATGGCTACCCCAAAAAACCCCCCAAACTTTCTGATTATTGAAGAAAGAGGGGTTTTTTTGTGTGGAAAAATTCAGGCGGTAAAGAACAGACCTGCAGGAGGAAATAACTGCTCAGAGATAACTGCTGTGAACAGTTTGGTGTTTTGGCCTTAAAGACACACACATACAAGATTGGGATTGTACCACACAAACCACTTCCTGCACTGCCACTTTTGACTGAATGCTGTATAGGGAGGGTTTTCCCATGTGATTGAGCATTCTTCTCCAGCAAGTTTCCCAGCTCTGTAGTATTGCACCATAGGAATCGTCTGTGACCTGGTTAAGCATTCCCCAGCCATTGCACATTTAGGCCCTTTGAATTTTTCATTAGTATCCACATTGCTATAATGATCGCCTTGTCCCTATGTATATTTTGTACTCAACTATAATGAGCTCCATGGAATGAATTTCTAGAAGTGGCTTTCCAGCTCAGATGGTTTTTAAACTCAGGGTCAGAGGACCAGAATCTCCCACCATAACCAGTCCCCCAATTTTGCTTCAGCTCTACTGGTGGGAGAGCGTTCTGTCTGTCCCTAGTGCTAGTTGGCCCACCCACAGGAGGAGGAGGAGCAGGCTTTTAGGGTATGTGTATCTGTGAAAGAGAAGGAGATGGAGAAAGGCAGATAGATATAGGGGAGTGTTTTCTCTTCAATTACAGTCTGACTTTTGACCCTCTCCTCTCTGGGAGCCTGTGGTGTCATTAACTAATCATGGGCTCTCTTTACTATTTAATGACCTCTCCCCACAGTGACTCCTTCCTCCCCAACAGTCTCCTGGAAAGGAGGAGGTGGGAAGATGAGTCAGTGGGGGAAAGTTTCTCCTGAGTGGGTAGTGGGTGCTGCGGTGGTTCTCAAACTCTGACATGCATCAGTCCCTTGGATGGCTTATGAAAGCACAGATTGCTTGGCCCCACCCCCAGGTTTCTGATTCTGTGGGTCTGGGATACTGCCTGAGAATGTGCATTGCTAACACGTTCCCAGGGGACGCTGCAGCTGCTGGCCCTGGACCACACTTTGGGTACCAGTAAAGTAGTGGGATGGGGCAGGGTGGGGTTCTGTGGTGAGTTTCAGCTCCTGGTGTTGCTGACAGTAGGAACCTTGTCCTGTTTAATAAAGGCTCATCTTGTGAGGCCTGAACTCACCTTCCCCTCCTGCCCCCACCTCACCACCCCTTCTCCCATGTGTCCTTTGTATATATTGGGAACTTTCTGTACAGGAGGACAAGAGGATTATCAGCATCCCCGTTTTACAGAAAGGAAAATTGAGTCTCTGACAGGTGACCTGCTGTGTCTAAGGATGTTGAAAGTAGGAGGGCTAGTACTGGAACCCTGGCGCTGTCACGTTCCCCACCTCGACTTCTCCAGTGCCGGTCTGGTGCGGAAGCAGAGATGCCTTCCCTGGCCACTGCACCGGCCCCAAGTGAGGGGCCTGGGGAGGCAGGTTCCTCCACACCATCTCTGCGCTAGGATCTTGCTCCCCTTCTTATCCCCCGACTAACTCTTCAGTAACGTGATCTTCTTCCAAGGTCTAGTGTTCTCCAGCAGTTTATGTTCCCAGTTGTTGTTCTGGGCAGGTTTTCCAGGAAGCCAGGAAGTTTCTCCTGTCAAGCCTGGGCTTCATCTGGCAGGCACAACAGAGGGAAAAGAGAAAAGCCTCAGTTGTTGAGCATCTAATGTGTACCAGGCTCTGTCCTGGGCACTTTGCAGCCATGATGTCAGGCCACCCCAGGTAGGGGTTAACATCAGGTCCCATTGTACACATGAGGAAACTGAGGGTCCAGGAGGTAAAACAACTTACTCAAGGTCACAGAACTGAAAGGGGCAGAGCTGGGCTTTTGATTTCAAACTCAAGGCTGGGATCTGGTCTGGGATGGCAGCAGGTCCTGTTCTGGAGGGAGCCAGGATATGGAGTAAGCAGCCTCTGCCCCAGCCGCCATCCACGCAGAGACGGTCAGCCCAAGGGTCAAAGCTCTCTTGGGATTCAGGGTCTTGCAATGGGAGGGCATTGGCTGGTCACCGGGAGACCCCTTTCAAATCCTGCTCTGCTGCTGCCTGGCTGTGTGGCCTGGGGGCAAGTCACTGCCCGGTTTGGGACATCTGAGTCCTCCTTTCTCATAATGATCCCTTATGCTTTATAGCTCTTGGCAGTGGACATTTTCTCATGTACTTATTCCCAGTCCCTCAAGCCTTCCAGCACCCTGTGAAATAGGGCGGGCATTATTACTAAGCCCATTTTCACAGAGGATGAGGATGACAGGGCAGTGAGTTGCCCAGGATCCCGTGGGCGGTTGAGGGATGGTACAAGAGCTAAGACTGGAACCTGGGTTGTCTTTGCTGCCCATCTTGAGCCCAGCCCCTAAGATGGGAGAACTCTTTCTCTCTATTCTCAGCCTTAGGATGAAGGATCCCAGGTCTCTTAGCTGGGCTGGTGGGTCCTGGGTGCAAGGGGCCCAGGATCCCAGGAAGGGCTGGCCTGGGATCTTCACTGTTGGCCAAGAACCCATGGGGAGGCAAGATAGGGTAGTCCAGGCTGTCTCTGTTTCTGACTCCTGCCCAGGCCTTGCACGTGAGGTCCTTGGTGCTGCGGGGAAGGAGGGATTCAGCCCAGGTTTTCCTCCCAGCTCAGCTGCTTGCTTCTCCTGGGAACTGTGCTTGTCCTCTAAAATGTATCCTTCAGAATTTTCCAGACTCTCACACATGGGTGCCTGGGCCCTGCAGTTTCACCTGGATGCCATCACTTCCTCCTAAGTCTTCCTCATTCTTCTACACCTGGCTCCAGCCACCTTCTTCCCTCGGGGAAGCCTTGCTCCTCTGGCCAAGCCAACTCAACTCTCTCGGGTTCTGTGCAGTGGGCAAACTGGCTGACCGGGTTGGTTAACTCCCCAGTGAGGCATGAGAGCAGGGCCTGTGGCTGGTGTGGGTCCAAGCCCCTGAAGGGTCTGGCAGGGCATGCAGCTGAGTCTGTGCATGCTAGAGAAAGGTTAGCCTCAGACCTGTAACTCTCAGGCTTGTGACTTTCAGCAAGTCACTTATCTTCTCTGAACCCTGGTTTCCTTCGTTGAAAAGTAAGAAAGCTACTTTCCTCGTTGATAGCTTCCGATACTTGTAGGAGATAAAGTGCAAAACATCTAGCACTGGCACCTGGGGGTTTATGGCACTCAGGAAATGCCAGTCCCTCATCTTCCCTGCAGTGGGCTCAGGCTATGTTCTGCCTCCACCCACCCCAACCCTCTTGAGTAGGGCGCCGGGTTGGGCCTTGGCCTAAGGCCTGAACTATAGGTAGCTCTAGGTAGGGGGTGTCCTCGGCAGATAATGGGCCAAGAATTGGCCACAGGGACAGAATCAGGCTGATTTAATCAGACTCTGCCAGTTCCAACTTGTGATCCTCCCTGGGCACATTTCTAACCTCCCTGAGCCTCAATTTCCAGATCTGTAGAAAGAGATACTCTGTCTCCTGTGTTCTCAAGGTCACACATGATCGGCAAACAGGAGACCAGGGGATGGGGCCCAGGCGACCTGAGGGTGGCCTCCCAGGAGGCTTGGGTCAGGCCAGTGGCTGCTTATTTACATATCAGTTTTCCTACTGGGGAACAAATAGTCCCCTTTTCCTCTGGACACCCGGAGGCTCTCCAGGCCCGTATGCTCTTAGTGCAGTGCCTGGTTTGCTGGGTCGCCCAGGAAAGGAGGCAGCCTCTCTCTGAGCTCCTATATTCCTGTGGGAAGAGAGCCAGGGAGCCAGCCCAGGTGTGAGGCCCTGCCTGGTTCTATCTGAGACCATGATGGTGTCGCCACATGTCCCATGCCTGGCCTCTGGGGACAGACCCCTTCCTATAGCGCCTAGCACCTTTCCTTCTCACCTCTGTCTGTACATCTATACACCCCTCTTCTAGCTCCGTGTGGCCCAGGACCTTCTCACAGCGATAATGATCACCACACTTCCCTTTATTGTGTGTATTGCTCCTCAAACCACACACCTCCCTAGGACAGGAATGAACCGTTACTACCCAGAGAGGGGAACTCGCCCAAGGCCCACAGCCGGGCTCACTATCCTCTCTGCCTGCCCCAGCTCTCAGTGGATGCCAAATTCTTGGCTGAATCCATCAGCGATGGAAAGTTGGTTGGCCCTGGGAAGAGGAGGGGCTGGCAGATGGCTAGGTCCAGGACTGGACCAGGGGGGATGGGGTCCCAGATTTCCACCCTGCATTAGGATCTGCCATAGGGACTGTCCCCACTGCACAGATAGGTAAGCTGAGGTTTGGGGAAGGGGAGTGATTGATCACAGCCTAGAGCTGGCTGGGCTCGTTCCCCTTCTCTCTTCCTCCCCGTGGCCCTGAGTTGCTCTAGTGGAGGGGATTGGATGGGGCTGTTTGGGACCCAGATGTTCATTTTGTCTTAGCCGCTGCCAGCTGAGGTCAGGTCCCTTCTGTCTGCCTCAGCTTCCTTAGGGGGCTGAGAATGGCTGGCTCAGAGCACTGCAGTGCCCTTTCTCATCATAAAGACCTGGCCAGCAGCCTGCTCAGGAGTCACATTTGGTGGGGTAGGGTTTTTTCCCAGGGCACAGCGCCGCTGCTCCTAGAATCTGGAGGAGGCCGAGGCTGAGAAAAATGTGCTGGGGAAGGGTCATTGTTAATGGGAGGTAGGGAGGGGGCAGGGTAGGTGAGGCTAGAGGGTGGGCCCATTCCTTCGGAGGCCACAGGGGAGGCAGGACTCTTGGCTACAAAACAGGGGGAGATAGAACATGCAGGGCAACCTCTGGGGTGGCCCCAGAGCAGGAGCTGGGGAGCTGGCCTGGCTCCAGGGGTGGGTGTGGGATCCTCCTGGGTCAGCAGGGCCTGCACTTCCGGGCCGGCCTCACTGCAGGCTCCCCTAGACTTCCTGGTGAGACCTGAGAGGGCCGCAGGGTCTGCAGGTTCATGCTCCAGGGGATCAGAGGCTCCCTTCACCCTCGAGTCTATCCGTGTCTTAGTCTCCCTGTCCCTGCCTCTCTCACTCTCCCCTCTGTACCTTGCTCTGCCCAAGCCCCTCAGCAATCTCAGAGGAGAGGCCCAGGGAGCCCTGGGGAGGGAGCCCTGACAGGCCCGTGCTGGTTTCCTTTTGTTACCAGTGTTCCTGCCGCAGCTGCCAAGTGTCTGGGCTGGTTAAATGGCCGCTTCCCTGCCTGGGAACCAGGGGCCCTCTGTGGGAAGCACAGCCCCTTCATTCCCGGCTTGGCAGGCCCAGATCTCCGCAGTAGACCATGGAAGTGGGTCTCTCAGGGCCACCCCTCGCAGGAGCTGGGCTCCCGTCATGGAGAGGGCTCAGTACGCTGGAGAATAGGGCCTGTGGGCTGGGTGAGGTTGCCTCAGACACTCTGGGTATTCCAAGGCTCTCAGGATGTTAAAGGGAGAGACTTGGATGATCACAGAGACAGGGAGTGACAAGGAAGAGGGAGTGGCTCCAGGGAGCCACAGACAGAGATAGGGACCCTCACAGAAGGGAAGAGACAGGTGAGGGAGAAGAACTTCAGAGAGGGCTGAGGCCCCACAGAGCCCTGCCCTGCCGTCTCCTTCTCACCTGGGCTGAGCTGCCTCCAGCTAGCTCTCAGCCAAGAAGGCTCCCCACCCCCAAGTTCTTGTAATTAGAGACTTGCCCCTACCCTCCACACTGGCCCATCTCTCTGTGTTTTCACCCAAGGATCTATGGAGACAGAGTCCCTGTACCTATGTGCATCACTTTGCCTTCACTCTGTCTCACTTACTCCTCTCTCTGCCCATCAAATACTCCTAAAGGCCTGCAGAGTACTGAGAACTATAGCCTTGGAAGGCAGGAAGGATTAGCCCATTGGACAGATGAACGAACTGAGGCTCGGAAAAGTTAAATGACAGTTAGGAAAGGATAGACAGGCCAGGTGTGGTGGCTCACGCCGTAATCCCAGCACTTTGGGAGGCTAAGATGGGTGGATCACTTGAGATCAGGCTGGTCTATGTAGTGAAACCCCGTCTCTATTAAAAATACAAAAATTAGCCAGATGTGGTGGTGTGCGCCTGTAATCCTGGCTACATGGGAGGCTGAGGCAGGAGAGTCTCTTGAACCCGGGAGGCAGAGGTTGCAGTGAGCCGAGATCATGCCACTGCACTCCAGCCTGGGCGACAGAGTGAGACTCTGTCTCATTTAAAAGAAAGGGTAAACAGAACCAGGGTTTGAATCTATGTCTGTCTGATGTCTATCCTAAATTCTCATGATGAGATAATTAGGGCTGCCATATGGTGTTGCCTGAAAGTCTGTGCTGGAGAATGTTTTGGAAAGGCTGCCTTGAGGAGGTGGCATTTCAGCAGCCCTGTCTCTATCTTCCTGAGCTCAGTGCCTGGGGAGGGTATGATGTGACAAAAGGTTTGCCTGTTGCCATGTGGGGTCCCTGATTAGAGTCCCCCTCCCTCTCTCTAATCACCCTACTCAGGGCCCACACCCTTTTGTTAGCCACCTACTCCAGCTGGCTAGGCTCTGGGATCAGTGTGCAAGCTGGTCACTGGTGCCTAATGTCGCCCCAGAGTGGCTTCAGCTGGTTGGGTTTGGAAGCTGGGCCCTAAGACCCAATTAATCTAGGCTGGGCCTTGGTGGGGTAATTTTCATTAGCTGTCATTTACAACTTTGTTTCTGCAGGCAGCATGGTGTGACAGTAAAGCTCAGGGGCTCTGGGAGGGTCAGATGTTGGGGTTCAACTCTCTGCCCAACCAGCAAGGTGACCTTGGGCAAGGCCCCTGACCACCCTGAGTCTCAGTTTCTGCAGTTGTACAATGGGGTGATGAGCAGTGGCTTATCTCATAGGATCATTGCAGGGATAAACTGAGCCACGTGAAGGACTTGGCACAATGTCTAGCTAGTAATCATGCAAACATGTTTGCGTTTGTCATTGTTAAACACTTGAGTCTGTGTTCTAGAGAGCCCCCTTTGTCCTTCAGAGGGAGATGGAGTCAGCAGGCTGCTTTGTATAATTGCTCGCGTTCATGTCTGAGCCTCTCCAGACTGGGTGCTCCCTGAGGGCAGGGATGGGTTGGAGTCATCTGTTTCCTGTTTCACTCCAGCTCTGGGCCAACCTGGAGTGGGGATTCAGTGAACTGCAGTGGATGGTGGCTCAGGACAGAAACTGAGCACAGAAGGGCCACTTGGGAGGCCCCTGGGAGGGCAGCCCCTCAGACCCTCTGGATCATGAGCTGTGTACTCTAAGAGGAGAGTGTGCGGTTCCCTATGAGGTCCACTCTGAGGGCTAGGCCTGGTTCCATGTGCTGTTCTTCCATCTCGGCCCTCTGTGTCCACCTTCTTCATGGCTGGCTGGTGAAGGGAGAGAATTCTGAAATGCTGTGTGTTTGCTAAACCTGCAGGTGCCTGGCCTCACCCCCAGATGCTCTGATTTCACAGCCCTAGGACCAAGGCTTTGCCCCTTTAACACCTGGCTGCAGTGACCACCCTCTCTGCCTTGAGATTGCCTTGGTGGTGGGAAGTAATGTCACAAAGTCAGTAGGATATTGAACTCCAAAGTCAGAGAGTCTCGAGGGCAGAACTCAGCTGCACCACTGTCCCCTGTGTGACCAGGGCCAGTGCCGCCACCCTCCTGAATCCCAGTGATCCTTCCTGGGGTTTGGGGGCTGAATGAGATAAGATCAGTGAAGCAACACTCCCATGTGGATGCTTTCATGAATGTTCCTTTTGTTCCTAGGTCTTTCCTCTGCCCAACCTCATTTCAAGTTCTTGGGTGGTAATGATCTCCCTGGGGCAGTCTGCAGGAACGCTGTGTCCATCCCATGCCTCAAGGGACAATCTTTATGCAACTTCATTGCTCTGGGACCTAACAGGACCTCTTCCCAGAATCCTCTGCCTCTGTCATGCTTACAACCTTGGGTTTGGCACGCTGATTCTGGTTTCCTCTCGGAGGGCCCTAGATAGCCTGTTTTACAGATGAGAACACTGAGGCTCAATGCAGGTAGGCAGCTTGCCAGAGGTCATGTGGATACTGAGAAATGAGATTTGGAATTTAGATCTCTCTCAGGGCCCATACTATCATCTGCTTCATTATTCTGCCTCCAGTTGTGGCACTGGGAGAGGGCCTCAAAAGGTGGCTGACCCCTGAGACCCCACCTGGGAATCCTGTTGTCAGGGCCTCTGGAATCTGGGGCTTCTTGCAACCTCTCTTTAGCTCCTAAATATCCCTCTAGGTTAGAGCTTTCCGATCAATGAGCTGTTGAGATGGTTATCTCTGGAGCCCTTGAGAACAGAGCCCTGGGCTAGTAACCTCAAGCCAGATGTAGTTCTATCTGTCCATCCCAGTGTGCTGAACAAATACGTATGCTTCTCAACGTGTATCATGATGCCAAACAGGCTGGGAAACACTGACTGCCCTACCCAATCCCCTCCCTATCCCCCAACATACACACTGAACTTGCGCATTCACCAGAAGGGGCGGGGGTAGGGGTTCGTTTTCTTCTCTGGGCATCAGTCATCATCTGAGAAGTGTGGGCTGAGCTAGTGATGTCAAAGGCCATTCTGGCACTGTGAATCTGAGTGTGAGTCTTGGCACCTAGCATTGGGAGGGAGTGGGGGCTGTCTGGGGCCCAAGCAGCTGGCTAAGAAGCCAAAAACAGTCAAGCAAGGGAGCTGTGGAAAGCAAGAGGTCAGAGGCTATGGCTCAGCCTCAGCTTGATTCTTTGGCTGCATGGGGTCCAGGCAGGAATGCTGGAGGGCTCCAGGTATCTGCTGGTTCCCACTCTGCACCCTCCTGTCAGAGAGGCCCCTTTCTTTATCTAAAGGCCCTCCAGTCTCATTGCCACGGTTTCAAAGCAAAACCTCCTGAGAAGGGCCACATCTGTCAGCCTCATCAGCCAAACTGAAGGATGTCCCAGTCAGGATTAGGTGGAGCTGCTCTTTTCCTTCCTGAAAGGAAGCTGAGAGTCAGGCCTCAGGGATCTGGGGTAGGGTCAGGGGATCAGACAGCAGGCGGCAGAGGTGTGGAAGGGTGGGACGGTGGGCTGCACCATTTACCTTGTTCATTTGGGCAGCAGGTGAAGATGAAAGAGCTTTCAGCTCTCTAAAATCAGACCTGAATTTTAATCATAGCTTAGCCACTTGTGTGGCCTTAGGCAAGTCACTGAACCTCTGAGTCTCAGTCCCTCTATCTGTTAAATGGGGATAATAATCTCTCAATAATCTCTCGTTTAATAATAATCCAGGGTGTTATGGAGATTGCATGGGATACAGTGGGTAATGGCATAATATTCGGGGATGGCTGCTGGCCTGTGTTGCTCTTGGACCCCTGGCCTCCTTTCCCCAAGTGTCAGCTGTCAATCCCAGCTCTCTCAGGAGAGAGGGAGCCTGTCTCACTGGCTCGTGGGATCCTGCGACAGGGGGCTCTTCCTTAATCTCTAAGACAAACAGGGAGGCACTCTGGGCTCTGAAATCCTGTGATTCCTGGGAAGGTCTGATTTGGATGTGTTTCTTCCCACTTTGGTGGCAGTGGTAGTGGCGGGATCTCCTCACTTTGTGGTGAGGAGCTGACAGTGACCCCAAAGCTCCTTCCATGTCGTTTCCTGCTCCTCCAACAATCCCATGAGATGGGGATCCCACCAGCATTTTGGTGTTAGAGGTGGGAATGTTGGGGCTTAGAGGGGTTTAGTAACTCACTTGCTCAAGCTCACACAGCTAGGAGGAAGCAGAGCTGGGACTGAAGCCTAGGATTCTGTTTTTGTTTTTGTTTTTGTTTTTGTTTTGAGACAGAGTTTTGTTCTTTTGCCTAGGCTGGAGTGCAGTGGCAGGATCTCCGCTCACTGCAACCTCTGCTTCCCAGGTTCAAGCAGTTCTCCTGCCTTAGCCTCCTGGGTAGCTGAGATTACAGGCACCCGCCACCATGCCCAGCTAATTTTTTGCGTTTTTAGTAGAGATGGAGTTTCACCATGTTGGCCAGGCTGGTCTCTAACTCCTGACCTCAGGTGATCTGCCCGCTTCGGCCTCCCAAAGTGCTGGGATTACAGGTGTGAGCCACTGTGCCTGGGCCAAACCCTAGGTCTTAAAGGAAACCTGAGGCCCTCGTCCTGCTTATGCTCACTCTTCTCCTGTCGCCCAGAGTAGCAGCTATTTTTTTTTTCTGGTGGGTGGGGGTTAATATCAACAATAAGAGTAAGACCAGAGATTGAAAAATAAGATAGTGAGAGGTCAAAAAGCCAGGCCCTGGTCCTGGTGTCAGCGGGGATTTCAGGAAACACATTACCTGTCAAACATGAAAACAAACACAGCCGTCTGTGCCCAGCCTCTTCCCGTGGGTGATCAGGACAAAGTCCAGAGGACCAGAGAGCTGGTGGCCAAGAACCAGCTTGCAGGTGGAGTGCCTACATATGAGCTGGCATCCAGGGCACAATAGCCCGGCCAGGCTTTCTCACTCCACTTTCTGCCCGACTGGGCAGACCGAGCTCCCACGGGATCGGATGCCCAACTCACCAAACTGGCTGGACCTCTGAGTCTCAGGCAGTTCCCAGTGGCACAGCCTGGAGGCTAGAGGCAGAGGCTCCTCCTTCCTTAGGCGGCCCAGCCTGGTCCTACTTCTCCCCCAGCCCCTTACCCAGGAGCAGTAGTGGTCATCTTCTGGCACGGAGCCTCTCCAGGGTGGGCACATGGCTGGAGACTGGATCAGGCCTCAGAGGGCTTCAGATTGTTGGTCAGGAAAGCAACAACTTTTCCAGATCATCATCATCATCATCATAGTTGGTAACATTTATCTGACATTTACTGGGTGCCAGGCACTTTATAGATACAAACTCTTTAAGCCTGACCACAACCCATTATTAAGTTCATTTTACAGGTGGGAAAGCGGAGGCACAGTGGTAAGGTGATCACCCAAGACTACACAGCTGGCAAGGTGTGGCAGATGTGGCATCTTCAGGCAGGAAGAGGGGGAGGAGAGGGCCAGGCACCGGCATAGATTATGCCCTACTATGCACTAGCCTGAAGGCAATTCACCTTCACGCCTGCGGTGGGTGGGCGGGGTTGGCATCCCCATCTGTGGATAAGGGAGCAGCTCTGCAGTGTTTCCCAAGGTCATGTGGCAGACACCCGGCAGAGCCAGGGTTGGGAGCCAAGGGCCGGCTCTGTGATTCCGAGTCCAGTACTTCTTATCCCTCCCATGTGGGGGCCCCAGTGTGCAGGGACAGGGCCACAGGTAGAGAAAGGAGCTCCAGACTGGGAATCTTAAGTTCTCCACTTCATGCTTAGCCCAAGCTTGCTGTGCCACCTGCCATCTCTTGCTCTCTCTGCCTCCTCTGAATAATGCAGTGATCTCAAAGGTCTTCTCATGCACAGTGATATTGCTCTGGGGTAACAGACTGGAGTGGAAGGAGCCTTGAGGCAGTCCGGGTTGGAAGATGGTGCAGGGAGCTTCATGTGACACTTTTTCAGATGCCAGAGTGCCAGGCAGATTCTCCCTGGCCAGGCGCTGCTGCACCAGAAACCCCAGGCCTGCCTACACCCCACTGAGGAGCAGAGGGGCTGGCCTGTGTGAGGGATGGAGCCACGGCAGTGGGTCTCAATACACTAGAACCCCCTGGAGCACTGAAGAAACCCTGATGCCCAGGCTGCACCCCAGAACAACTCATCAGGGTCTCTGGCAGTGGGGGCCGGGCATCAACAACTTTCAGAACTACTAGGGTAATTCCTGTGTGCAGCCAAGGCTGGGGACCACCACTCTAGGGCATTTAGGAGATGGGGGCAGAAAAAACCTTGGCCCCCAGGTAGGCTTTCCAGGGCCTGTGACCTCCTGAAACTGGAAGGAAGTATGTGCCTGCCCGTCTGTGTGCATCTTTCTAGGGAGAGTTCACAGCTTCCGTCAGCTTTTCTGACCCAAAGGAGATTAAAATCCTTGCTTGACCCCAGGCATTTGAGACAAGTCTGGGAAATAAAGTGAGACCCCATTTCTACAAAATAATCAGCATCGTGGCATGTACCTGTGGTCCCAACACTATGGGAGGCTGAGGCAGGAGGATCACTTAAGTCCAGGAGGTTGAGGCTGCAGTGAGCTGTGTTTACACCATTGCACTCCGGCCTTGGCGACAGAGCAGAGGGAGGTCCTGTCTCAACAAATATATATATTTAAAAAAATCCTGTCTTAGGAGGAAGCAACCCATCTCTACCCCAATCCAGCGATATCATTCTAAGGATCAGAAACCTCCAGCTGCAGGATCAATTCTGGTCTAAGAAATCTTTTCTGATCTCTCTAGACCTCCCTTTTCTCTCCTGCTTCCGAAAAACATACAACAAGAGCTTCTTATACACAAGGCACGGTTCTAGGCTCTGGGACACAGGGTGAGTGGCACAGGTGCAGCCCCTCCCCTTGAGGAGCCCATGTTCTAGTGGCGGATGCAGACACACTAGTGAACAAACAGGCTAACTGCAGTGAGGGTGCCATGTAACAACCCAGATGTCAACCCGGGCTGCTCCTTTGAGTCTCCTGGGGAGCCCAGCCCTACCCCTAGAGATCCTGATGACTTGGTTGGGGCAGGGGGCCTGGGCATGGCCTATATTGATTGTAATGAGCAGCTGGAGTTGAGGCCTTCTGAATAGATTGGGTGTTTAGGGAGGGCCTTTGGGAGGAGGGATGTCAGCCTTCTGAGCCAAGGCCTGTGGGAAAATATGGGAAAAGAGTAATTCTGGCACAGAAACCCTTTTGCAAAGGCCCTCAGGTGGGTAGAAGGGCCTGGGGCCTGATATACCAGGACAACAGGAAAGAGGTCACATGAGCCTGTGGGGGGAAGAGGACAGAGGAGTGGCAACCCCGGCGGGGCCCCACCGGCCACACAGGGAGCCTGGATTTAAAGTGAATATGTCTTCAGCCACATTACCTTTGGAGAGTCACAGACAGGAGTGACGAGATCTGGGTCGTGTTTTTCAGAGTCCTCCCTGCTGCTGTGTGGACGACACGTGGGCACAGGCAGAAGCGGGCCCTGTGACCAGCTGCACTGGTTTCGTGGAAGGTAAGTCCTGGGCTGAGAGGAGCGGTGGGTTGGAGGGGACACACTTGGGCTGTGAGGCGAGGAAGGTGGAGACCGAGCATGGCCCTCAGGTGTTCAGTCTGAGCCACCTGGTGGGTGGAGGGACCACTTCTTCCCCTTCTCTGGATCCTACAGCATTTAGAGTCCTGGAGTGCTGGTCCCTGGGGAGGCTCGGCAGCAGGTCCTGGCATTCAGAGCTGGCCCAGGGTTGAGCACCTGACACACCCCCAACCTGCTCTGTGGGCAAGGACAGAAGAGGCCTGAGAACCGTCCCTGCAGACTCAGGGGCAGTGGAACTCAGACTGCCTTCAGGTGGCCGAGAACTTGAAAGCCCTGGTGTTCTTTGTGGCTGTCCCTCCATCTGTCTGTCCATCCATCCATCCACCTACCTACCCATCCATCCTGCATCCACCCAGTCTTTCATTCAGCAACATTTGTTGGGAGTCTGCCTTGTTCTCATAAATAACAGTCTTCCCATCAAGGTATCATGGTCCTCAGGGGAAATGGACAGGTAAGTAGAAAGTGACTGCACAGCATGTGTTATAGGAACTGCCGTTTATCCACAGCCGACCATGTGGCAGGCATTTTGCCCTAATTTAATGTCTGGACAAATCTGCAAAGTAGGGTTTTGGGGTTTTTTTTTTTTTTTTTTTAGATGGAGTCTCACTCTGTCACTCAGGCTGGAGTGCAGTGGTGCGATCTTGGCTCACTGCCACCTCCACCTCCTGGGTTCAAGCGATTCCTCTTCCTTAGCCTCCTGAGTGGCTGGGATTGCAGGCACCCGCCACCAAACCCAGCTAATTTTTGTATTTTTAATAGAGATGGGGTTTCACCATGTTGGCCAGGCTGGTCTCGAACTCCTGACCTCGTGATCCGCCTGCCTCGACCTCCCAAAGTGCTGGGGTTACAGGCTTGAGCCACTGCCCCCAGCCGGCAAAATAAGTTTTATCTTTGTCATTTCACAGATGAGTAAAGTGAGGCTCAGAGAGGTTAAGTCACTTGTCCAAGGTCACACAGCTAGGAGGCATTAGAACTGCATTCAAATTCAAGGCAGCCTGATGCTAGAGCCTGTTCAGGGAGCTGCTGTAGTCTCCAGTGCCACTGGAAGGAAGGAGAGAGGGAGTACCCCTAACTGACATGTGTCTTGGGGGTCAGGGGGTGGCAGTGGTAGTGATGACAAAGCTGGCTGGAGTAGGAAGTTTCCTGGAGGTGGTGATTTCGGAGGTGAGTGTTAAATGATGAGTAGAAGTTGGCAAAATATTAATAATTTTATTATACAAACTGATTTGGCATAAAATGATACATTTGGTCAATTAAAATTGTAGTTGCTCAGAAATGGTCAATTTACCTGGTGTCAAGTATAACATAAGATCAGCACCTCACCAGGAACGGTGGCTCACGCCTATAATCCCAGCACTTTGGAAGGCCTAGGCAGGTGTATCACCTGAGGTCAAGAGTTCAAGACCAGCCTGGCCAACACGGCAAAACCCTGTCTCTACTAATACACAAAAGTTAGCTGGGCATGATGGCACACACCTGTAATCCCAGCTGCTCTGGAGGCTGAAGCAGGAGAATCACTTGACCCTAGGAGACGGAGGTTGCCATGAGCCAAGATCGTGTCACTGCACTCCAGCCTGGGTGACGGAGCAAGAGCAAGAGTGCCTCAAAACAACCACCACCACCATAACAAAGATCAGTACCTCCATCCTGCTGCTCACGGCTCTCTGTGAATGTTCTGGAAGTTTCCCATAAGATGTGCTTGCATCTCATTCCCTTGAGTTGTCAGTGTTTTTAACACAGGAAAGCTTGGGCAGACTCTCCAATGTTTACCAAAAGTATATACAAGAAAGCATAACACTGGAGGACATTCTTTCGGCTTAAGATCATCTGTAAATTAAATCCTCATCCCTTGCTTCTTCTGCAAGCACTGAGCCAACTGATGATGATGATACAGACACCAGCCCCAGCTCCGGGTCATCGGGTCCTGACTGTACCAGGCGCTGACCTCACTCCCTCTTCAGGACAGGAGTCCAGTTGGGAGTTCCACTCCCCAAGGAGATGAATGAGGCCCAGGAAGTCCCTCCTCTGTGGCCACACATTGGCAAAGCCAGGATTTGAACCCTTGTTCAGGGATCCTGTGTCTTCTCTCTCTAAGTCACAATCAATTCCTGCCACCCAGCTGGCTGTTTTCTTTCTCCAAAGTTCCCTTGCTAAGGGTAGTCCTGACCCTTGCTGCCTCTTTGTTTTGTCTTTTTTGAGATAGGGTCTCGCTCTGTCGCCCAGGCTGGAGTGCAGTGGTGCAATGTCGGCTCACTGCAAGTTCTACCTCCTGGGTTTACACCATTCTCCTGCCTCAGTCTCCCAAGTAGCTGGGACTACAGGTGCCCGCCACCATGCCTGGCTGATTTTTTGTATTTTTAGTAGAGACAGGGTTTCACCGTGTTAGTCAGGATGGTCTCGATCTCCTGACCTCGTGATCTGCCTGCCTCGGCCTCCCAAAGTGCTGGGATTACAGGCATGAGCCACCGCGCCTGGCGACCCTTGCTGCCTCTTAGAGACACTTGTGGGTGTACCATTTGATCCTCTACACCAAGGGCCAGGAGGCTTTTTCTGTAAAGGGCCAG
Source organism: Pongo pygmaeus (assembly GCF_028885625.2). Lineage (NCBI taxonomy): Eukaryota > Metazoa > Chordata > Mammalia > Primates > Hominidae > Pongo > Pongo pygmaeus. The sequence continues at coordinate 22,611,135 of NC_072382.2, read as the reverse complement.
ATAGACCAGTAGGCATGGCTGTGTGCAGAAATTTAGATTCCATGTAATTTTCATGCATTAAAGAATCCTTTTATTTTTCTTTTAACTATTTAAAAATATGAAATCTGGGCCGGGCACAGTGGCTCACGTCTGTAATCCCCGCACTTTGGGAGGCTGAGGCAGGTGGATCACGAGGTCAGGAGATCAAGACCATCCTGGCTAACACAGTGAAACCCCGTCTCTACTAAAAATACAAAAACAAAATTATTCGGGCGTGGTGGCGGGCGCCTGTAGTCCCAGCTACTTGGGAGGCTGAGGCAGGAGAATGGCGTGAATCCAGGAGGTGGAGCTTGCAGTGAGCCGAGATTGCGCCACTGCCCTCCAGCCTGGGCAACAGAGGGAGATTCTGTCTCAAAAAAAAAAAAAAAAAAAAGATGAAATCTGTTCTTAGCTCAGAAACTGTATAAAAAACAGGCAGGGGGCTGGATTTGGTCTGCAGGCTGCAGTTTACCAACCCTGGCTCCACACCAACCTTTATTCCTGTCTCATGGATGGCAGACTGAGGCTCAGCTCTCAGTATGGGAGGGCAGAGCCAGGCATAACCCCTGGCCCTCTGAATTCAACCTCGGGGGCTCCTTGGAGCTTGGTAGTGGTTGTGGATTCCTTGAAGTTGATGCCACAGCCCATTGTGGGTGACCTGGGTGTGTCCCCGCCTCAGGCTGAGCTGACTCCCTTGCCTGTGTGGGATTGCCCATCTCCTGCTGAGGGTGGAGAATGTTCTTCACCCTCTGCTCCCTGTCACTTTGAGGCAGAAGCATCTGCACTTGCAGGGCAGGAAGACTTTGTCTTCTGGATCTTGGCCAGTGTGCCTGGGAGCTGCCCAACCCAGGTTCCAGTTATCAGCACCTTCTCCTCCCTCGGGTGATGTCCAGGTACCTCTGGGTCTGTCCCACTTGACTGGGCTGCCTGGCTCTCATTTCAGCATCTGGACCCACCCAGCTGCCTCCTGTGTGGGATGGAGCCCATGGGTGGTGTAAGGGGCCAGGTGGCCTGGGCCCTGTACTTGCTGGTCCTCCTACATGTGACCTTGGGCAGGCTCCTTCTCACCTCTGTGCCTCCGTTTGCACGTAGAGGGCTAAAGAGCTTAGCCCAGTGCCTGATACAATTTGTGTGCGTGACCAAGGGACCAGCCAAGCTTGCCCAGGGTCTGGAATATCATGGGAATACCAGCCCAGCCACATCTGCCTTGGTGACAAGGTTTCCCAGCCTCCTCCTTGCCCTCTGAGCAGAGCTCCTCTGAGCAGTCATTTTGTCCTCACACCTAACTGGACAAAGGAAACCCAGCCATCCCCAAAGATCCCTTTATAATCCTGGCTACTGTCCAGGAGGGACCACTTCACAGAAGAAAGATCTTGGGCTCTGAAAACCACTGCCACTTATGAGCTGTGTGACTTGGGCAAGTTACTGAACCTGTCTGAGCCTCTGGTCTGCCAGAGATAGGAATACTCACTTCCTGGGCTGGTTGTGAGGATGATGGGGGATGATGTCTGAAAATGGCCACTTGTAGTAGTTGCTATTCACTGGCGGCCACTCCTTCTCCTTACAGATGTCATACTTACTCTTATTTTGGTTTTTATTTTTTTGAGACAAAGTCTCGCTCTGTTGCCCAGGCTGGAGTGCAGTGGCGCAATCTCAGCTCACTGCAACCTCCGCCTCCTGGGTTCAAGCGATTCTTGTGCCTCAGCCTTCTGAGTAGCTGGGATTACAGGCACCCACCCCCACGCCTGGCTAATTTTGTATTTTTAGTAGAGACAGGGTTTCACCATGTTGGCCTCGAACTCCTGACCTCAGCCTCCCAAAGTGCTGGGATTACAGGCGTGAGACACCGTGCCCAGCCTATACTTATTCTTTTCTAAAAGCTGCCCTTTGCTGAATGCCCCCCCCCCCCCGCCGCGAGGCTGAGCAGAGGACGTGTGAGCTGGAAAGTGTAGAAACCCCTTTCCCAGACTTTCTGAAACTGCAACACCGTGGATCTGACTCAGGGTTGCCAAAGAACTCTTTCCACACTTCTCCAATTTCACAAGGATGCCAATGGCCCCGTTGCCGAGACGCATAGTTAGCTGGCGGACTGCAGTTAGTGGTTGTTCTTCTGGTGAAGGAGTGGCCTAGCTACTGCTGCTTGGGCGCTGAACCTGGGTTGGTCTCTTGGGGCATGCCCCGTATTGTTTCCTGGGAGGAGACCTGGTCAGGCTGAAACACAGCAGATCTGTGGTAGGAAAGAAGAACAGATGCCGCCCGGCTTTGGGAGAGAATCTCTCTTCTCTTGCTGTTTAGTTCCTGGAGTTTGTGAAGTGCCTGCAGTATGTCAGGCTCTGTGCTGGGAGGTGAGACAGAGGAAAAACAATAGCTATCCTTGATGTAGTGCAGACCCCCAGGAGGCCTTCCTAGGCCAGGATGGGGTTTGGGCATTGAAGATCTCTGGCTTCCTGGGCACGGGGAAGTCATGTTTCCTCCTCTCTAGGTCTGGGGAGTTGCCCAGACTGCACTGCCCTGGCTCCCTCCCGAGTCACTGCCATCTCTGCAATTCTCAGACCCAGGCCTTGGAGCCCCCTAGACTGGAAGAGCCATTTAGTCTAATCTCCCTACATAGCACTTAAATCCCCTATGAGTATTTTTTTAGACTTTGCTTCCATGCCACTTGTGATGGGAAGGTCACTACCACCCAGGCAGCTTTTTCCTAACTTGGGCAGCTTTGCTTCATGTTATACCTCCCAAATCTGCCCTTTAAAAAGGCACTTAAAGAAAACTTCCTCTAACAAAGCTGTTAGAGGAAAGAAAACTGGACTGGACCCCTCGGGAGGTCATGAACCTCCTCATTAGCCACCTTCCCCATCACCGGAGGTGTGTGAAGTGGAAGCTGAGCTCCCACTTGACAAGGAGGATGGAAGATGGTTGATCGTTAGCATGTCCAGAAAAGAGCAGGGAACCTGTGTGTAGCTGGGGAAATTGAAGACTTTCAGGTGGTGCTGGAGGAAGAAGGAGTGAAGCCCGGGCCTCCAGCTTTCCTTTCCCTTTGCTCTGTGGCCTGCCCTTCCCCCTTCATAAAGCAGGGAAACACAAGTGGGCCTGGTGCCGTCCCCTCCACCCCCCCAGCCCAGCTCTGCCCATGCAGCTGTCCCAGGCCAGCTGTCTAGGCCCCAGCTGCCCGGCGGTACTGGCTCCCTTTGCCCCAAAGGGTCTGAAGGCTGGTGGCTGGCACTCCTGGATTTTCTGGCCTCTGAGTCAGGGTGAGAACAGTCAGCTTCCAGCTTCCCTCTTCCTCCCAGGGCCCTCCCCTCGCCTGGGGTCTTTTGGAGTGGAGGGGCACAGCATGCCCGAGCATGGTTTGTGTCATTTCAGAAGCACAACTTGTGTCATCGGGCAGACTGTGAAAACTTGGAAACAACCTGTGTGTCCGATCTTAGAGTATCAGTTAAATGCTTTTATGGGATGGCCACATCTGAGACTTTAACCTGGGGCCACTGGGGTTCCTGAATGGGTTTCAGAGGTCCATGAACTCCCAGAAATTATTAGCATCACAAAATGCTAACTACACATGAATTTTTTGGAGGACTCTGAGCCCCCAAATGTTAATAAGTACTAATAGGATGGAATCCTATGCAACATGTGAAACTATGAAGAGCATTTTATCAACATATAGAGAGGGAAGATTGTAGAATGAAAAAAACAGGCTACAAAACACTATACAGAATGAGCCCAATTTTGTTTAGACCCATTTGTTATACACACACACACACACACACACACACACGAATTATAGCTACTAAAATGATGACAGTTTTTAATCTCTGGAGTGAGATACATTTTGCTTGATTTCTGTTTTTCTGTATTTGTTGGGTGTTCTACAATGCATGTTTATTCCCCTTGTAATAAGAAGCCGGGACACTCAGCCTATTTTCTGAGAAGCCAAAATTCCCCTTCTTACCTTGGCAGACCCCACAACTCCTAGCCCTTAGTCCCAGAGGGAGTCTGTGGAACAAGCACAGGTCTCACCTCTGGGTTTCTGTCAATGGATCACTAACTTCCTGGCCCCCGACTTCAAACAGAATCCATCTGTGCAAGTTCCAGAGCCTGGGTCATGGAGCTGAGGGGTGAGGGTCTCCCTCTGTCATTTTGCTCCCACCAGCCCCAGCTCCAGTGCAGTGGCTGATCCAGATCCTAACTGCCAAGCATCAAGTGCCTGGCACACGAGACTGCTCGTGGGACCTCATTTCCTAGCTGTGTGGCTTTGGGCTAGTTGTCTAACCTCTCTGGGCCTCTGCGTCCTGTAAGGCAGGGACAGGGTTAGTACCCACCTCCTGGGGTTGCTGCAAGGGCAGACTGAGCTGATCCCCTCACTGGCCTGCCTGCCTTCTCTCTTCCCCCAGGAAGCTCCAGGACTGGCAGGATGGGCTCAGCCTGTATCAAAGTCACCAAATACTTTCTCTTCCTCTTCAACTTGATCTTCTTTGTAAGTATGTCCCGTGCCACCCTGACTGCCTCCGAAAAGATTCTCCTCCCAGGGACATCCCAGCCTGAGCCTTTCCAGAGCCGACCGGGCTGGGGATTGGGGGGATTTGGTGGGTGGGGACTGAGGACGAACTATCTCCAATGGAACCTAGTGGGGGTGGCGAGGAGATTCCCCGCCATTCCCAGCTGGTCCTTTGACCAAGCACTGGATTCCTGACCCGGCCTTCCCCTCTCCTAGAGCACCCAAAGCCTGGGCTGGCCAGGGCTGGAGGTGGGTATGGGGAAGGAGAGGAGAGCCCCTGGGCATCCCCCTAACTCAACAGCAGGAGCTACTAGAAGAAGCCTCTTAGCATCTCTCTAGTCCTGTCCTGGCCCCCACCCTGCCTGTGTGAAGAATTGACCTGTGACAGTTCCAGGCCCCAGTTGCCCCATCACACCCCCGTCCCTGCCGTGGGAAGGTATCTCCCTGAGCTCTCACAGGGTGAGCAAGAGGGCGCCAGGCTTGGGGCCAGCGAAGTGCACATACCTCCTTCCCCAGACCCACCCCAGCAGATGGGCTGTCCAGATGTCAGTTCCGTGGACATTGACTGCTGGTTTTTCTGGGGCCTCGGTTTTCCTCTCTGGCCTGGCATGGACTGCCTCTTGCCTTGGAGTTGCTGGGATGGTGGGGTGTGTGTGAGTGAGAGTGTGTTGTGGGGGTCCAGTGCCCTGGAGAGGACTTCATAGCCTCAGAGTAGTGTTGGGGGCACTGGCTTCCCTGTGTTGATGGTTTACCCTATAGTGTTAAAAAAAAAAAATCAGGATGTTTCTTATGATCCAAAGTTCTAAATGTACATATTCATAAAAAAGTGAGTATTTTTGAGAGGAGAAGAAAATACCTCAATGTTAATATTGGGATTCTCAGGAATTTTGATTTTATTCTTTATGCATCTCTGTATTTTCCCAATTTTCTATGGTAGATATTAATTACTTGTTTGGGGAGCAGGGGGTTTACATTACGAGTTACATAGTTTACGGGAAGTTTGGGAAATAAACAAGAATCATTCTAAATTCCCTTTCAGGCCAGACATGGTAGGTCTTGCCTGTAATCCCAGTGCTTTGGGAGGCCAAGGCAGGAGGATTGTTTGAGTCCAGGAGTTCTAGACCAGCTTGGGCAACATAGCAAGACCCTGTTTCTCTACAAAAAAAAAAAATTTTTTTAAAATTCCTCCTTCATAGCTTTAACCCAATGCACAGACATGTACAAGTGTGTTCCTGGCACCCGCACACAAGTGTGCACACACGCATGTACACACACAGGAAGCCCTGGCGCTGCCTGCCTTGCTTTTTGTCCACCCTGGCCCTGGCCCTAGCTCCCTCCTGGAGGACCCTGTGAGGCCCCACTGTGGCTCTGGCCCTCTGCTCATGGCAGCCGGGCCTGGAACCCACCCCACGCCGGGCTTGGGCTTCCCCAGCTTGGTGGTCAGGTCTCTCCTGGCTGCCCTAGGACTTTGGGAAGCAGCTGCCTGTGCAGGCAAAGCCAAGCTTTTCCTGGCAAGCACTTGGTGTCTGGGCCGAGACCCAGCATAAAGGCCAATGGGCCAGGACTCAGGGGAGGGGGTGCGTGGGCGCTGTAGCTGTATCCCTGGGGGCTTTAGGGACTAGAGAGAGGAGCCTGGGCTCTGGCCTAGGAGGTCACAGAGCTTGTTTCAGGGATAAAGAAACTTTCCTTCATGCAGTGGGGGTTGGGGAGACCCTCGTAGAGAAAGGGAGTGGGGTTGGTGGTTTCAGCCAGGGTGGCCCTTTCTGTCCTGCTCGCAGGCTGCCCTATGGAACCAGGGACTGGAAAAGCTGCTCTCTGGCCAGGGCTTGGCCTCCTTTTGGCTCCTCCAGGGGCTGGCGGGAGTCAGGTGTTAACTGTCTGTGTACTGGGGCCTAGGATGACCCATCAGGATGCTGGAGGGGGGAGGGGCAGCTTGTATGACAGGAGGGTGAGAGTGAAAGAGGAGGGCTGGAGGAGGCAGAACGAGCTTGTTTACTCCTCAACAAATGTGTATCTGACACCTCAGTATCTTCAGATGTTCAGGGCGGAAGAGCCCTGATTGCTATACTTCCGGAGCTTGTGTCCTAGAGAGCAGTGGGCTTCCATCAAATAACTACTCAAATGCATGAAAAATTGCAGTTGTTGGGGGTACTAGGAACAGATAGGCTCTTCAGAAAGCAGATGAGGCTCTTGGCCTGGTCATGGAGGTCAGCAAAGGCTTCCTGGGGTTCTGGGTGTGGCTTTGGAGAGGGGGATCCTGGCAGCAGGGGCAGCCGGTGGAGGCAGAGCGCGCCTCCCCAGGCACAGACCCGATCAGCCTGCCTCTTTGTTTTATGCACATTGGGAGGGGTTTCGTGGTTGGATTTGTGGTTTGGAAAAATCCCCGTGGCTGCTATGTGTGCTCGCGCTTGCGCGCATGTGCGCCTGTATGCCTTTGCCTGTACTCCCTCCGGACTCCAGACTCCGCAGCGCATTGCCACTTTTCTCAGGTCCAGAGGAATGCAGAGGCGCTGTTGCTGTGGCTATGCTGGGGAAGGATGCTCACTGCTCTGAGGGTCCTGGCTCCTGATGGGTCCCATCTGGGGACTGGGGAAGGGCTGGGGAGTGATTAACATGGGGCCTGCCCCACAGCTCCAGTCTTGGTTCACAGAGAAAAAGGGGGTGCCATGGTGCCTTGCCCATTCTGGTAGGCTGCCCAGCCTCCTTTCTGGCTCTGCCACAGCCCCGTGGCTGATTCAGCCACATCTGGCCATCAAGCTGGGGTCATCAGACCTGCAGAGGGACTGAACGGGTAGCCCCAGGGACTTTGCTCTCTGGGTTCCTCTTGGCAAGCTGAGGAGCCAGCTGAGTAGTGTGGGGTTTTGATCTACTTGGGATTATGTGTGCCAAGAGGGGATTTTCTGTCCTGCCTCCCATTCCCTTTTGGTAGGGGCTGTCCTCCCTCCTGTCCCACCCTGTGAATGCGGGAGGGAATGGGGCAGGGGCTCTGCCCACATGGGTCTGAGATGCAGAGGAAGCAGACGTGGGCCTGAGCACTGGCCCCTGCCTCGCTGTGCTGTGGGGTGGTTGTGTGCTGGGTAGGGTTGCAGGTCTTGGGGAACCAAACTCCCGGGTCCTGGAAAGCCCCCATTTCCCCCAGCTGTGCAAATTAAGGTGGGCCCACCTTCCAGCAGACTCTTCTTCTCCCCAGTGTCTCAGGGGCTTTTCTGTCCTGAGACTGGCTTTCTGGGTGAAGGCCCAGGATGGATCCAAAATATCCCTATAGCTCACCTACCACCATCTGGCTTCCAGTCCCTGATGGATAAAATCAAGGCCTCATATAAAATTCCCTGTGTATAAAATGAGGTCAATTACAAGGCCCGTCTCACTGGGATAGAGGAGAGGACAGATAATACCTCAGTGATGATTCTGGTGGGAGACACTGGGGGGCAGACGTGGGGTGGTCACCGTGCCTTTGTGGTTGTAGTCATCAGTCACAGTGGCCTTTAAGGCAGAAAGTACAAGGGTAAGGGGAGAGAGGCAACCCCCTACTGAGCCACCTGGGCCCTGGGGCAAAAGGAAACATCGATAATACTGATACTGTCAACATTTTATTTCGAAGTTTAATAGTTCAGTTATCATGGATTTTTGGCCTTAATTTTTTTTTTTTTTTTTTTTGAGATGGAGTCTCACTCTTGTCCAGGCTGGAGTGCAGTGGCATGACCTCGGCTCACTGCAACTTCCGCTTCCTGAGTTCAACTGATTCTCCTGCCTCAGCCTCCTGAGTAACTGGGATTACAGGCCCCCATCAACACGCCCAGCTAATTGTATTTTTAGTACAGACGGGGTTTCGCCATGTTGGCCAGGCTGGTCTCAAACTCCTGACCTCAGGTGTTCTACTTGCCTGACTTTTTGGTGCCTCCTCATGTGTTACACCTGAGGCAGGTGCCTCATGCCTTGGGCCAGTCCTGGCTCTGGTCTTTGATAATGATAGAATGATACTGATGGAGACCCTGTGCCCAGGCCAGCCCCAGGCTCAGGGCTCTATGGCAGCTGCTGGCCTCGGACCTGAGATTATGGGATGATGGCTGAGGTGGGAACCCAGGGCTGTGATACAGGTGGGAGTTTCAAGATGGGTCATCCACCAGGTGGGCCCAGTCCAGGCCCCCACTAATGGCCAGCCTTGTGGGTTGACACAGGGCCACCCCCACCTCCAAAGGGAACCTGCATCTTTGCCCAGATGGCAGGTACTTCCCCAGCCTTTGCCAGCTTTGTGGGATGGTGGATCTTGGCTGGGACTCCACCTGGGGAGATGAGCTCAGCCCTGGTAGATGGGAGAGAAGCAGGGAATCCCTGGGCTTGGGATCCTTATTTGTAACACCTCATTCATTTTTTCCTTTTTGTGGGGGGGCAGAGTGAGGGGGTCTTGCCCTGTCACCCAGGCTGGAGGGCCATGTCATGAACACAGTTCACTGCAGCCTTGACTTCCCTGGGGCCAAGTGATCCTCTCTCCTCAGCTTCCCCCGTAGCTGGGACTACAGGCACGCACCACCACATTGGCTGATTTTTGAAATTTTTTGTAGAGTTGAGGTCTCTCTGTGTTGCCCAGGCTGGTCTCAAACTCCTGGGCTCAAGTGATCCTCCTGCCTGGGCCTCACAAAGTGTTGGGATTATAGGCATGAACCACCGGGCCTGACCTTCATTTCCCTTTCTAGTCCTGCATTTGCAGTTTGGTTCATCAGCTTATTCATTCCCCCAGCCACTTAGCACCCAGTGCTATAGAGCTGCTGGGGATGCAGAGCTGCCTCCAACCAGCCCTGCCCTCAGGGAGCTCACAGTTTAGCCAGAGAAACCAACACAGCAGTTAGACCCAGTCAGAATGACTGTTAAGAAGGGTCGGACAGTGGTTGCTGCAGAATGGGGGCACCCGAGTCTGCCTGAGGGGGTCAGAGAAGGCTCCTGTGGCAGGTGACCCCGTTGTTCAGACCTGGGGATGAGTTGGGCTTTGATGTTCCAGTCCATGGAGGGTCCTCCTCAGAGCCTTTCTTGTTTGGGAAGCTCTGAACTGGGTGGAGTTGGGGGGGATGAGCTGAGAAAAGAGCCAGAAGATGTGGCAGGAAGGGTGCCCCTGGCAGGAGGCTGCACCAGGAGGCTCGGCTGAATCACACATGGTGGAGGGGGGCAAGATGGGAGGCAGGAGGGATTCCCTGCCCATGGTCCTGGTGTCTGGCTTGCTGCGATGTGGGACCTGAGGCCATCTGGACATCTCTGGGCTGGAGAAGGGTGGAGGTGGTGCCCTCTGTGGCCCCCTGCCCTGCCCACCCTGACTTGGGTTCCAGGGACAGCTGGCAGGGGGAGGGCTCTCACTCTGTCTGCTCTTGGCTCCCCATTAACTGCTCCCTTCTCCTTCCAGATCCTGGGTGCAGTGATCCTGGGCTTCGGGGTGTGGATCCTGGCCGACAAGAGCAGTTTCATCTCTGTCCTGCGTAAGGACCCCTCAGCTTCCCCAGACCCAGGCCCACTGGAGAGGGGAGGGCCAGGGCGCAGACACAGCTGCTCCCATAAGTGCTTCGGCTTCAATGCCTGTCGCTTTTCCCGCTGACCTCAGGGATGTGGCCAGGTCCTGCTGCCCACCACTGCCCATGGCTCCCTCTGCAGGGGTTTCCAAAAGGAATTTTCTCTTCTTCCCCGAACAAAGCTGCTGTTGTCTGGGGGAACACTGGGGGTGAGGGAGGCTTGTTTTCCCTTCCTGGCCCCTTCCCTTGGCCCTGACCTTAGGAAAGCCTCTTACATTCTCTGTCCCGTCACTTGCCCATCCAGCAGAATGTAGGCAACAGCCCCTCCCATTTCACAGGGATGTGGGAAAGATAGTCAGGGGCTGATGAGGCACCTGCTATCAGTGGTGCTTCGCTATAAGCCCGGCAGCAGCTAGGTGGGTCAGGTGTGTGCACAGATGAGGAAGGTTCCAGACATAGTCATCAATTATCATGCTGCTCATGTGCCAAGCAGTTTGCACCGATAAACTGTCTTAATCCCACCACAGCCCTGTGAGGTAGATACTGTTCTATTCCCGCCTTACCAATGAAGAAACAGAGGCTCGGAGAGGTTAAGTCCCTTGCTGAAGTTCACACAGCTTCTGAATGGTAGGTGTGGGACTCGAACTCCAAGAGCTTTGGTCCTAAATGCAGCACATGGCAGGGTGAGCCACAGTGTGGAAACCCCTTCTCTCACCAGAGGCAGAAGGAAAGGGGCCTAAGGCATTTTTACAGGGATAAGAGCCCTTCTGCACCTGCTCAGCCTCCTCCAGGAAGCCGTCAGGGCCTGCTGCGCTGACCTCTCAGGGGCTCCCTGTGGTGGGAGGGAGGCACAGCAGAAGCCCCCAGGGGACAGCCGTGCCACTCCCCTCACTGAGTGCGGCTCACTTCTCCCAGCAGCTGCCCAAGGCAGCTGGTTTGGAATGTGGCCCATGACAGCTGCTTGATTTACATAAAGCGGAACCTAGCTAGGATGTGATGATGGAGGGGCCACATCTGTCCCCCTGGCCCCAGGGGCTAGGCCTCCCCTCCAGGAGATGGAAAGCAAGGATGATCTACACTCTAGCCACATCTGATGCACCCCGGGGCTATCAGTCTCACCCCCTTTCACCCTCCATTCTGGGGTTAGGGTGGGTGGGCAACCCATGCCCCCCACGTTCTCCTGGCCTGTGACACACCCTCCTTGGCCCCATTAGGCCCAGCTCTCTACTTCCTGAGTCATGGCCCAACCCAGCAGGCACTGCACCCCAGGGCAAAGTCTAGAGGCCCAGCCTGCCCACCCACATTTCTGCCCTCTGCGCCCTGCCCTGCAACTGGCGCAGTGGGGGTGAGCCCACTGGGTGGGGAGAGCTTCCTGCGTGGTTCTGGCCTCCTCCCTGTTTGGGTCTGAGAATCTCAAGCTGGCCGGACCTCAAAGGTCTACTGTCTGCAGGAGGGAGTGCATTTTACAAATGCTTCGGCCTGAGCCCCACCCACCCCAAGGGACCTGACTTGGTTGGTGTGGGTGGGAGCCTGAGTGCTGGTGTTTTCTAAAAAGTTCCCCGGGTGGATTCCCCAGGCAGCCAGGGTTCAGAAACACTGATCCTCTTGCCTGGTCACTAGGCACTTGTGTAAACTGAGGCCGGGGGTGGGGAAAAATGACTTGCGAATAGTCACAGAGCAGCTGAGGGGCAGAACTGGGGACAGCTCTTTTCCTACCAAGTTGAATCCCTGCTCTGAGTCCATTGGTCTGGGCATTCCTATCCTCATTTTACAGAGGAGGAAACTGAAGCACAGACAGGTGTAGTAACTTGTTTAAGGGCACACAGCAAGCCGGTAGGGGAGCTGGCTGCAGATGAGGTAGCCTAGCTTCCAAGCCCGTGCCTTGAACACCTGGACCACATGGCTCTGCAGCCACATTCCACTGGTTAGTACCTTAGTAAGAGGAAGCACTTTGCAATGAAGAGCAGACTCAAGCCTGACTGCTGGGGTTCGATTCACAGTGGTGCTGTCCACTAGCTGTGTGACCCTCAGCACATTGCTTCACCTCTCTGTGCCTCCTCACTTATAAAATGAGGATCGTAATAGAGTGCACTTTCTGTGGTTATTGTGAGAAATTAAATGAGCCTCTCATTTTTATCTGAAAAGAGTTTGGGACAGCCCTCAGTGAAAAACCCTACATAAGTGATTGTTAGCTAAATTTTATAATACAATTTAATCCTTTTGCCATCTTCAAGTGGCAGGCTTTAGACCCATTTTACAGAGAAAGAAATAGAAAATAGCTTGCCCAGGGTCAGAGCGTGTTGGCAGCAGAGCTGGGATTAGAATCTACTTTTCTTGATCCCTCATCCCTTTCTGTTTGGGCCACTTCCTTTCTACCTTCCTAGTCCCTTCTAGGCCCAGGAAGACTAAAAGGTGATTTTTTTTTTCCATGCCCTGTGGATGGCCTACCCCAGAACATACCCTCGCCTACTTCCTAAGTCAGCTTGCTCAGATGTTGGGTAGGCCTGGGATCCTGGGGGGAGACAGGGAATGGCATCAATGAAATGTTCTGAGATACGGAGACCTCGCAGTTTGTCTGGTATCCCGGGGGAAGGATCTGAGTTGGGGTCTCAGCCCTGGTCCTTCCCTGCCAGACACCTTGCAGCCTGCTAGCCTTTCTGAGCCTCGGGGTCCTTGCAGACAAATCAGGATGTGAGTACAGCTGCAGAGGGTGGTTGCTGAAATTAGGCAGGATGCTTTGGATAAAGGGCCTTGTTCAGGGCTGGCACACAGCGGCTGTCTGGGCAATGCCAGTTTCTTTTTTCTGAGAGTAATCACTGGGAGGAATTGTTGGAAGCCAAACCCAGCAAGTTTAGGAAAAGTGGAATTGACAGCCTCTCCCTGCCCACACTGATGGCTGGGGCTCAGTGCCAGGAGGTCCCCACACTCACCCTGAGGAAGGTGGGGGGCTCCTGTGAGGAACTGGGTGGAGGAAGCCTGAGAGTAGGGTTGGCAGGGCTCTTCCTGAGCTCCAGAACATTCTGTCTGTGATCAGGAAGTGGAGATGAATCCCACAGACTCCCTCCCATCCTCCGGTTTGATAGTTATTCTGTAAGGGCACTAACGCCCCTTGGGGACCAAGATGGGGACCTCGGCCTCTCCAGGATCCCCAGGGAGTCGTGGCCAGCCCCAGGCCTGTATTCTCCCTGCTGATGGTCAAGGGGTTGGTCCTGGCTGTGCCTCAGTGCTTAGGGGAGCAGATTAAAAACGCAGGTCCTTGGCCTCCTGCCGGGAGCGTCTTGGTTGGGTTGTAACAGACTCAAGCATCTGCATCCCTAAGAGGCTCCTCTGATCCACACTGCTCTCCAGCCTTCTGGAGACGCCAGCACCCTCGCCCTCCAGGTGCGTCCCATGCCCTGGGGGTACAGCGTACCCATGCTGGTGAGTTAGAGATGACATGAGCTTTACCCTGTGTGATGGGTTGGGTGTCTTAGGAAATGTTGGCCAAGTGCCCCTGCAGGACTCCTGATCTCTCCCTCCCGGAATGGGCCTGTCCACAGGTGGCTCTAAAGAGGGTCTTAGCCATCAGGCCCATCCCTGTACCTCCTAAACATCATTTCCTCCCGGGCTCCTTTCTTGCTCTCACTGGTCCATTCTCTCACCTTCTTTCCAATCTTCAAATACATCAAGCTCCTCCTTCCTCAGGCCTTTGCACCTGCTGTGCTCCCTGCCTGGAATGCTTTTCCCACAGATCTTTGCTTGGCTGACTTCTTCATGTCTTGGCTCAAATGTCACCGGCTCAGGCTGGCCTTCGTCGACCCATTCTGACCCTCTCCCAGCCCGGCAGTTCTCTGCAGTTAGCCCGCTTTGGTATCTTCATGGCACCCAACACAACCAGAAAACCTGTATCGTGTACTTTTTGTCTCCACTCCCCACCCCCAAATGTCAGACCTTGTTAGTCACTCTTCTGCATCCCCAGCAACTGGCACAGTGCCTGGCATGAAGTGGGCACCCAGTAAACATTTGTTGGCTGAATGAATATGCATCGCACCTGTAGCAATACATGTGCCCTGTGCATCAGCGGAAAGAGTGTGGCACTGGAGATTTGCATATTTTCAAATTCCAGCTCAGGCCCTTGCCTGTTCGCCTTTCTGAGCCTCAGTTTTCTTATCTGTGAAATGGCCATGCTAGTGCCTGCCAGGCAGGGTGATGTCAGAGTTGGAGACAGCATGTGGAAAGCCCATGAGGCACAGTGACTGGGCAAGAAAGGCTGGTGTTTGTTATTATATGGACAAGAAGGAAGGCGGGTTAAAAATCAGCTTGGAATCTTAATGTCAGTGGCCCCTGGAGAACTAGCCAGCCTCTTGTCTGTCAATTCCGCAGACATTCACTGTGCACAGCACCTCACTGCGAGAGGTGCTGTTCAAGCTGGGGGTTCCCTGGGAATAAAGCGAAGCTTCTGCCCTCATGCACCTCAGGTCCTTGGTGGAGGGGGAGAGTAGACAATGAGCAAGAAGAATCAGTGAAATGTAGTCTATTCAATCCTGAGAAGCGTTACTAAGAAAAAAATAAAGCCGGGAAGGGGCTTAGGCTGGATAAGGGTGTGGATTGCAATTTTACTGGGGGAGGGACACAAGTGGGGATGGGGGTGAGCTGGTTCCCTGTTGGGCAGTGAGAAGCCAGCAGGGGAATGCAGCTGACCCCAACACCCTGGCTCCAAAGAGGGGATCCGGAAGAAGACCTGGGCGGTTAGGCCAGGTGTTTATACCTGCTGGGCCCACTGATTTTGTACTTAGTGAGTGTGCTGCTTCTTCCCCCTAGAAACCTCCTCCAGCTCGCTCAGGATGGGGGCCTACGTCTTCATCGGCGTGGGGGCAGTCACCATGCTCATGGGCTTCCTGGGCTGCATTGGCGCCGTCAACGAGGTCCGCTGCCTGCTGGGGCTGGTGAGTACGGTTCCCTCCGCAGCTGCCTGCCCATTTCCTCTCATCCAGCCGAGTGCAGCCTGACCGCGGCGCTGGCCGTAACACCGGGTGGAGAGCATCTCTCGAGGCACGCGGGCTGGGTGCACCTGGTCGGGGATCCTCAGCTGACTTTGCCTGCTCTGTGTCCCCAGTACTTTGCTTTCCTGCTCCTGATCCTCATTGCCCAGGTGACGGCCGGGGCCCTCTTCTACTTCAACATGGGCAAGGTAAGCCCCTCTCTCCCTGCCTCCTCACTGGGCTGGACCAGCCATGGGGGTGATTGACCTTGAGTGTGGGGGATGGACAAGGACCCACCCCCGCCCCCAGTTGTCACAGACAGATCCAGTAGGTGTCAGGGACGGCCTCCTGGACAGTATTCCTTGTGATCAAATGGGGGAGCGTTAGAGGAGAAGGCGGCAGGTGTGGGCAGTCCTCGCTGGGCCTGGATCTTAGCCTGACCCCCCTGCTTTCTAGCTGTGTGGCCTTGGGCAAGCTGCTTGCCTCTATGTGCCTGTTCCACCATCTGTAAAATGGAAACAATAAGAAAACTGAACTCTCAGAGTGGTTGCAAAGATTATTCGAGATTATCTGAGTGAAACACATAGCGCATGATACCATAAGTACTCAATAAATGTCATTCTTGTTGTTATTAAGATACTTTAGCAACTATTAAATCCATGCCACTCACCCACAAATGAGGTTTAGAAGGAGACTATTAATAAAAACATCAGTCTTGTGTCCGAGGGGAGATGTTCAGCTTTCAGAAACAGAAAATCAGACTTACAGCGGCTTAAACTTGAAGGACATCTGTGGTTGACTTGACCGGAAGTCTGGTTTGGAAGCTCAGAGGCCCTGGTTCTGGCTGTTGAGCATCCTCGCTGGGACGGCTGTCCTGCATTATGACACTTACCTCGTGGTTCCAAGATGGCTGCCACAGCACCAGGCACAATGTCTGTGCCGCTGTGGCCGGAAGATGGGGAAGTGGGCAGTGCCAGACATGGCCATCCCTTTTATCAGAAAAGCAAGCCCTTTTATCAGAAAAGGCACAGTGGCTCATGACTGTAATCCCAATACTTAGGGAGGCAGAGGTGGGAGGATTGCTTTGAGACCAGCCTGGGCAACATGGTGAGACCCCATTTCTACAAACAAATTTTTAAAAATGCTAGCCATGGTGGTGTGCGCCTGTGGTCCCAGCTACTCAGGAGGCTGAGGCAGGAGGATCCTTGAGGCCAGGAGGTTGAGCTACAGTGAGCCATGAAACAGAGCTTGGGGCAACAGAGTGAGACCTTATCTTAAAAAAAAAAAAAAAAAAAAGTCCTCCAACAGACTTCCCCAGACTGGGTTACAAAGCCACCGCTGGTTGCAAAGGAGGCTGAGAATGTGAGTATCCAACTTTCAGACTCTAAAGACAGAGGCACAAGAGAGAAAGAAGCCAAGAATGGCTATTGGGTGAGCCAGTTAATTGTGAGTCACAGTTATCATGTAAGAAGCACCTACTGTGTGCACGTGGGATCTTCTAGAAGCTTTCCATACAGCGTCTTGTCCTCACAATGGCTCTGCAGGGTTTTATGTTGACAGATGGAGAAGCAGATGCTCTGAAATGAAAAGCAATAACAGCATTGATAATAGTGACTCTAACACCCACCATCCCTCCAGTTGAGTCCATGCACAGCATATACCAAGTACGGTGTTGACCACGTTACACTCCTCCTCTCGCTGATCCTCACTAGGCCCTCTCAAGGTCGTGGGAGAATCTCCGTCCTGCAGATGAAGGAGTAAGGGCAACCTAGGCTCCCTGACTCCAAGTCCTGAGTTCACCCGTCCCCAGACGCTGCTGCACGTGGCCTGTGGCCTAGCAGACCCTTGGGGTCCCTGCTTCCAGTGCCACCAGTTCTTGTCCACCAGTGAGGGTGGCAGAGCCGGCAGCCAGATGGGCTCCTACCCTTCACCACTTGAAGGTCAAGTTGCCTGAGATCCCTCTTGGAAGGAAACTGAGAAAACACTATACCAACATCAACATCAACAACTAACACTTAATAGAACTTAGAACTTAATAGAACTTCACAAGACAAGATACTCTTGGTAGCTAAGGGCTAACTTGGGCACTGAGCTTCCTGGCAGTCAAGGCAAAAGTGGAAAATAGTGAATTTTGTAGATGAAAAGCAGCTTGTTTGGCTGTTAGACAGGAAGCCAGCAGTTAAGGGAGGGAAATTCCTTTCCCAGAAAAATGGTTATGGGGTCAGGTCTTCATTTCTGCCCTATGGCACTGAGCTTCTTTAGGACCTAGTTAGTGATAAAATCAGGGTGGATTAGAACCAGGCCCCTGTGAGCGGGTTTCTATGGCTCAGAAGCTGGTCGCCTCTGCAGGGATCTTGGGCAGTCCACCCTATGTGATTCACCATCTCACAGTAATAAATATGGTACCCACCGGGTTGGCACCAACCACATGCCAGGAGCTGAGCTAGAAAAGTGAGCTGAAATACACGTTTCAAATTTACAAACATTTTCCATTTGAAGAAACTGAGGCCCAGGAAAGCAAAGTGACTTTCAGCCACTGACACACACAGCTTGGATGCATCAGAGTGGGGATTTCCATCCTGATGCCTCAGAGTCCGAGGCCCATGCTTCCCTATCCACCATGCTGCCCTCCCGCGAGCTCGTTAACTCTGCTTGGCTGATAGTGAGGAGCTTAGCCTCAGAGGTGTCCTATCAGCCCCAGAACAGGACTTGTTTGGAGATTTGGGTTTCCCGACCCCAGCCAAGCTCTGTGCATTGCATCCCCCGCCCCTGCACAGCTTTATGCCTATCGTCCTAGAACTAATTCCCCTAAAAATCTTCGAAATAGGGCCCGTATTCACTTTATAACCCTTCCACCCCACAATCCGCCCTACTTCCTTTCCTGAGGCTCACTGCAAAGCTAACCTAGCATTAACCTTTTAAGTTAAAGACTAAGAGAATGAGCCTCTCTTTGCAGTGAAATGCCCCAACTAAATACCACCACATGACCCACCATCATCACCTCAATACTTCTCGCACTATTCCTCATCACTCAACTAAAACCTTCCCCTTCAGAGTCCACACCGCCTAGTCCCCAGCCTGCCTCATCTTAGTCCACCACCGTCTTTTCGGGAAGGCAGGGGGAAATTTTCTGGCTTTGCTGAAGAAGTTCTGGTGCCACTGTATCGCCCGAGTTGGAATGAACAATTTATTTTTTTCTTTCGCAACGCATCGTAAATCTCAGTGGAAGACTAAATATACTCTTGATGGTGTTTATTCTGGCAGACAAGGCTCAGCGTGGGGGTGGGACTTGTTTGAACCTAAGGAAGAGAAAGACCTTTTGAAAGGAGATAGGGCTCCCGTGCAGGTGGGTGGGAGTGACCCTGCTGTGGTCTCCAGGGCTGCCCTCTGTCCTTCCTGCCCCTGTCACCCACAGCCACTCTTCTCAGGGCAGCGATGGGGAGGTTGGGGACCTTGGCTTGGCCTGTCACCTCTGGAGCCTTGGGTTCTGCTTCTATAAATTGAGAATAAATCTGCCTCTCCCTGCCCTACCACCCAGGTTGAAGTGAACACAGACTGTGACACTTCATGAAAATGCAGAGTGGTGTCCAAGGGTCTTGACTGTGGAACCACTGCTCTGACGTTCTGGGCATGCTACTCAGCCTCCCTGTGCCTCAGTTTCCTCATTTGTCAAACTAGTAACAATATAGGCCCACTGTCCCTTCTCTGCAATTCTGAAATCCAAAAAAAACACTTTGAAAACCAAAAGTAGCATTTGCAACTCATTTGGTGGCAAAATTGAACCCGAAAGGAAGCAAGGCTATGTATGGCCTTTGCCTGCCCCATTCGGGCGTCCCTGGGGAAACAGAAATGAGACTCATTGCAGGCTGGTGCCCCAGCCCCCACTAGTGGGTGTGATCTGTCCCTCCAGGCCCTTTCTAAAATCTGATCCTGTCTCCAGCCGGAGCCCCCAGGGGCTGCCTCGCAGCACTTCAGAGATGAAGAGCACTAACATAGGGGAAGGGTGTCGTGCGGCGCTCAGCTGGAGGCTGATGTTGCTGGCATCATTGCCAGTGTTTATTATTATTGCTGCCATTATTCACTTCATGAGGGCCTGGTAAGGGCTCAACAGGTGGCAGCTGTTCCTGCTGCCCTCGTTGTCTGCAGAGCAAGGGCTGCAGGAACGGGGATTTGGGTGTGGTGCTAAGATCCTCATCTGCTTGTTTATCCAGCCTCTGGTGAGCAGAGCCCAGCTCTGGGATTCAGGGGCCCTGTGTTTTAGTGTGGGCTCTGCCGCTGATTGCTGTGTGGCTTCAGATAAGTTACCCAGACTCTCTGATCCACAGGCGAGCTCTTGGGCCATGCCCAGTGCAGGCAGTCGGGGATTCTGACTTGTTCTGTCTAGACAGTGGAGGTGGGAGGAGTGAGAAGGAATGAATGCAGTTTGCCCTTTCCTGTGGTGTGTGGGCGCTGAGCTGGGTGCACTTGGCAGGCCATACCTGTGCCAGGGAGGCCCCTGAGGCTCTGAGAGCTGTCAGGCTCAAGCAGAAGACATTGGAGGGGAAGGGGCTCACTTGGCCTGGCTGGGAGCCAGAGGTGGGGGCTGTGACAGTGGCAGTTGCCGGCCAGACAGCTCCCCAGAGATGTTGGTCAGGGGAACTGTGACTTCCTTCTTGTCCTCCTTGCTCTCACCCTGAAAGCCCCAAATTGTTGGTGTGCACATACCCTCATGTGTGAGACACAGGTGGCGAGACGGGTTCCTAGGGGACAGTGTGGTTCTCTGTGAGCTGTCTGCTTGCTGAATTAGAACTTCCTGATTCTCTGGCTTGGGGTTCTTTTGCGATGGGGCAGAGGGAGGAAGAGCAGGTGGAGCCTGGGACAGGGAGAGGTGACCTTTCTCTTCCCTGTTGAGAAGAGAATGGAGGAGTCCAGGCTACTCCTCTGGAAAGGGATTATGGAAAGACACTTGGGCTAGAATCTCTGAAGCACACGCTGGTCACTGGCTCTGCATTCTGGGGTAGCTAATTATGTGGATTGCAGCTGGACTTGGAGGAAAGATGCAGGAAGCGCCCTCATTTCCTATCAGGATACTGGGATGCAGCCTCTGAGCTGGTGTATCTGTATTCTAGCAAAGCATTTGCCAACATCTCATGTGGGAAACCTGGAGAGGACAGGAAGATGTAGGTCCAATTCATGCATATGTACCTCATTATAAGGGGCGATTTCACACCTTAAAGAGCATGGCAAGAGGTCTGCACAGCACCGCAAGGGGTGGGCACAGGAGCCTGAAAAGTTACCCTGGAGATGTAGTCTAGTCTCAAGTATCTGGATGACATGTGTCCTTCGAGAAAGGGATTTGATTTGTTCCTGTGGTCCTAGCTGGGACTTGGGTAGCTGGGAGAGGAGGAGGATGTGAACTGATACATGTGGGTAGAAGTCATTTGAGCAGAACTTAAATTGTATCAAGAGCCTCTCAACTCCGCAACATGCTATTGTGTGAGGTACTGAGTTCCCCATCACAGGGAGCATTTAAGGAGAGCCTAAAAAAGTATGACTCTTCCATGCTTTGGATGATTTGTTGGACTCAAAGGTCTCTCCTAATTCTGACTCTGTGAAAATTCACACTAAAAGACAAGTCAAAGCTCAGCATTTGGGTGGGACGTGAGTAGAGCCATGCAGAGGACAGCAGGGTCATGGGGAGGCGGTGGGCAGCTTGCCGAGGCTAAGATCCCGGGTCCTTGGAGCTGCACAGATCAAGGTCTGGTCATGTCTCTGCTGCTTTCTATCTATGTGATCTTGGGAAGTTGCTCCAACTCTGAGCCTCATTTTTCTCTTCTGAGAAATGGGGAGGAGGGAGACAGGGAAGACAGGGCTGGCTTCCTTGGCATTGAACCCATGCAGTTGCACAGGATAATCTGCTGTTGCTGTATTGAAATTCTTTTTTTTTCTTCTTTTCTTTTTGAGATAGAGTCTTGCTCTGTTGCCCAGGCTGGAGTGCAGTGGGATGATCTCGGCCCACTGCAACCTCCACTTTCTGGGCTCAGGTGATCCTCCTGCCTCAGCCTTCCAAGTAGCTGGGACTACAGGCATGCACCACCATGCCCAGCTAATTTTTGTGTTTTTAGTAGAGATGGGGTTTCACCATGTTGGCCAGGCTGGACTTGAGCTCCTGACCTCAAGTGATCTGCCCATCTCGGCCTCCCAAAGTGTTGGGATTACAGGTGTGAGCCACCATGCCCAGCTGAAATTCTTAATAATTTTTAAACAAGGGGCCCTGCATTTTTGCTTTGCACTAGGTGTAAATTATGCAGATGGCCCTGGGCAGGACTCTTTATGGCATGTGACAGTGACCTAACTGAAAGTGGCCAGAGCCAGCAGAAGGCTCAGCTGGATCCAGGTTCCCAAAGGCTGCTCCTGTCCCTCTTCACCCTTCAGCCCTGCCCTCCTCTGTTGGCTCCCTTCTCGGGCAGGCTGTCCCCAGTGGAGCCTGAGGGTAGCCCAGGTCCTCATCCTACCACATTGATGGAAAGAGGGCCGGGTATGTGAGCGTGGGTCTCAAGCCCGTCTCTGAACCACTCGCCATGCCTGCAATGTGGATGGCACTGAGTGGCAGCCCAGGTCTTTTGCCTGCTTCTGGCATCGAGGGAGTGGGGCCTCCTCAGCTCCACGGAGAAATAGAAGGGTGGTTACATCCAAGGAGTGGGTTTCTGCAGGGCAGGCAGAAACAATGGAGTGGTCCCTTGGGGGATGGAGGGAGATCATGAATGTCTGCTCCTGCTACCTCCCTGTCCTTTTTGTCTCAGTAGCTACCTGGTTGCCAGGGTGACCTCCCTGCACTCCCAGCACAGGCCTCCTGAGCATCAGCTCCAAGCTGAACCAGCCCCTGTGGCCATGGTCCCCGTGGCCCAGGTGTGTCCCTCAACCACATTCTGGACTGAAAGATGTTGTGGTGTTTCCATGGAAACCACCCGTCTAGGTGGAAACCACCCAGCTTCCATCACCTTCTCATTTCAGGGGGCCTGGGAGAGAAACAGGGAAGTCCAGGCTGCTGTGACAACCACGCTGGGGTTTAAACAGAGCCTCAGTGCAACATGTTGTGAGGAAGCTGGGTGGGTGGGGAAGGATGTGGGAGAGGCAGCTTTCCGCACAGATGCTTCTAGAGAACCCCTCCTTTCCACACCGTGGGGATCACCCACCCACTGGGGTTGAGAGGTGGACCCGAGATGTCAGATCGCCTGGCAGACAGCCCCAGCTATGTGACTCAGGCAAACCACTTAGCTTTTCTGGGCCCTGGTTAAAACTGGGTATGGCCTTGTAGTTTAAATGCCAATAAAGCTTAATAGGTAAAAACCTGGGTTCTGAAATCAGCCAAGCCTGTGTACAAACCTCACTTCTTCCACATGTTGGCTGTGTGACTTTGGGCAAGTTAATTAACCTCTCTGGGTTTGTTTTCTTTATCTCTATAATGAGGGAATGGAGTGAATACCTAGGCCATAGGTCTGCTGTGAAGATTCAGTTGAGATAATACATTTAAAGTGCTTACCACAGCACCAGGTACATAACAAACATTTGATAAAAGTTAGCCACTATTAGTGTTGTGATTAATTACTGACAGGAAAGCTTTGTAAATTGCAGAACTCTGTATAATGGCTTTTTTTTTTTTTTAAGTATCATGCTGAGAGCTTTATTGAGAGAAGGGTAGGGAGCGTCATCGTAGGCTGGTTTCCCAGCATTAAATTTTTTTTTTTTTTTTTTTTTTTGAGACGGAGTCTCGCTCTGTCGCCCAGGCTGGAGTGCAGTGGCGTGATCTCGGCTCACTGCACCCTCCGCCTCTTGGGTTCAAGCGATTCTTCTGTCTCAGTCTCCCGAGTAGCTGGGACTACAGGCGCCTGCCATCACACCCAGCTAATTTTTAGTATTTTTTTTTTTTCAGTAGAGATGGGGTTTCACAATGTTAGCTAGGATGGTCTCCATCTCCTGAGCTCGTGATCTGCCCACCTTGGCCTCCCAAAGTGCTGGAATTACATACGTGAGCCACCATGGCCAGCCCCAGCATTAATTTAACCAAGGGAGCTGGGTGAGGAGCCGGGGCTGCAGGTCCATCTGCAGGATATGGGTTTTCTGAGCACAGTGTTCATTCAAGGACTACCCGTGGGGAGCTGCCGGAAGCCCCACCAACAGGATTCCGTGGGAGTCAGGCTCTGAAACCCCACCTGGAAGTACCTGTCCCATTTCTCCCAATTCTTCCCTCTCAGGAACCAAGATGGGAAGGTGTGTGGCCTTCTCCTTGGCATCCCTGCCTTCTAGGGTCCCTCGCCCCCACTGCCATGACCAGTCCAACCATACATTTGCCCTGGAAGGCCTCTGGGCAAGGTCCATGTGACAGGCTAGGTGGAGCCAGGCAGGGGCTGGCTCTCGGAGGCTCCCCTCCCACCCAGGCCTGCTTATCGCCGAGGGAGGCCCTGCCCTTAGCGGGCTCTGGGTTTGCCTCCCTTTGCACAGCTGACTTATTTAGAAACCCCTCCTCTGCCTGCTTTGTAAATCAGTGTTTTCTCTGTGGGGTTAGCTGAGAGCAGGTGCTGCTCTCCACCACAAGGAGGGACCCTTAATTCCTGAGCAGGGTGAGGACCAGCATAGGCAAGATGTAGATTTGGGCCAGGCGAGGTGGCTCAGGCCTGTAATCCCAGCATATTGGGAAGCTGAGGCGGGTGGATCATTTGAGGTCAAGAGTTTGAGACCAGCCGGGGCAACATGGTGAGACCCTGTCCCTACTAAAAATACAAAAATTAGCCGGGCATGGTGACTCATGCCTGTAGCCCCAGCTACCTGGGAGGCTGAAGTGGGAGGATTGCTTAACCCCAGGAGGCAGAAGTTGCAGTAAGCTGAGATCCTGCCGCTGCCCTCCAGTCTGGGTGACAGGGAGACCCTGTCTCAAAAAAACAAAACAAAACAAAACAAAAAGTGAGATGTTTTTGGAGCTCTGGGGCAAGCAGTGAGGTCCCAGAAAGGCAACTGACCTCATACTCCGGCTGGCTGGCGCTGCTGGCTTGGGGCTTGGGAAGGGGTGAGGGAGGATCTTTTCTGTTTTGTTTTTTTTGTTTGTTTGTTTTCTTTTTTTTGTTTGTTTTTTGAGATGGACTCTTACTCTGTCACCCAGGCTGGAGTGCAGTGGTGCGATCTTGACTCACTTCAACCTCCAGTGAGGTTCAAGCAATTCTCCTGCCTCAGCCTCCTGAGTAGCTGGGATTACAGGCACACACCACCATGCCTGCATAGAGGGAGGGTCTTTTGACCATATAGTTGATCCCGAAGTTCCAGGTCCCCCAGTCTTGGGGCCCCCTCCAGGCATCTACCCTGCTGTCTTGGGGGCCCTGTTTGGAGAGGCTGCACTCTGGTCCTTGGAAGAAGGAAGCTGAGCTGGGCTTTCCTCCCTGTCCCTCCTTCTCCCTGAAGCTGCCCTGTGGGAGGTGTAAGGATTCACCAAGAAGTTGCATGGGTCTGGCTCTGGTGCCTGGCAGACCGTGGTGGTTAGGTGTGCATTCAGCATTCACGTACCCCGCACACCTATTCTGTGCCAAGCTTGTGCTAGCCATGGGGGACCCTGTAGTGAGCGTGCCAGATGTGGTCCCTGCCCCCACAGAGCTGATGTGCTAGTGGAGAGAGATGATAAGCCCTGAAAACCAACAAGCATGTAACGTCAGTGCTCTAAAGAAAAATACAGCGTGCTTTCCCTTGTGGGATAAGGGAGGCCCGGGAGGGGTGGTTGATTGGTTGGGGGAGAGGGGATGGGGAAGGGCTGATATTTTGTAGAGTGGTCTGGTAAGGCCTTTCTGAGGAGGTGACACTGGAGCAGAGCTCTGAAGGAAGCAGAGGGTGAGCCATGTTAATGTCTAGGGGAAGAGCATTCCAGGCGGTGGGAACAGCACGTGCAAAGGCCCCAGGGCAGGAGTGTGCCTGGCACAAAGACAGCACGGAAATCTACTCAGTTGAAGCAGAGGGAGGAAGAACAGAGGACAGAAGGTCTGGGGAGGCAGACAAGTGGTGTAGGACCTCCTAGGCTGCTATGGGGACACTGACGGTGGGGACTGCCCTGGTGGTGGGAGGCCCCTACAGGGTTTTCAGCAGTGACATGAGAATATTGATGTTTACAGGGCCGGGCTGCTGCCAAGCGCAGAAGAGATAGTGGGGCAGGAGTGGTTGGCACTGCCTGCATCGGGCTCCCTGGGAGCACCAGGAAAGTGGTTGGAGCCATGAGCATGTCCCAGGGTTGCTGAGGGGAACGGGGTGAGGCAGTTTAAGTAAGGGTGACCACAGGTGGGCACGGGTTTCAGGGAATCTGACCGCGATCTTTGTCCTCCCCGCTGCAGCTGAAGCAGGAGATGGGCGGCATCGTGACTGAGCTCATTCGAGACTACAACAGCAGTCGCGAGGACAGCCTGCAGGATGCCTGGGACTACGTGCAGGCTCAGGTGAGGTGGGGCGGGGCTGCAGGAGGCTCTCTGGCCTGGGTGTCCCTGCATTTGGGGCTCTGTGCACCGACATGTCTGGGACTGGCATCTGCAGTGCTCGTGTATGCCTGACAGTTTGTAGGAGTGTGCTTCTGTGGGGGCAGGGCACCCTGGCACCCCAGGGAGCACCACAGCTCCCTGCTCAGGGGGCCCAAAGACTCAGAGGCAGCTTCACAGCTCTGTGCTCCCATTTGTGGCCAGAGAGCATGGGGGCAGTTGTCAGCCCTCTTATCTCAAGCCACACTGGGGAGCGTTGGGACCTCCACCCTGGGTTTTAGGAAACTGGGTGCCAAGGCTGATATGCTGAGAAGTCCCAGTGAAGGCTGCCTCCGGGAAGGGCACTAGCTGGGGAGGTGTTGAGGGAGCCTTCTAGGGCAAAAGGAGTATTCTAGCCAAATCTTGATACTGGTTTCGCCAGTATGTGCACATATGTAAAAATGCACCAAGCTGAATGTGTGCCCATTAGTTCATGTGTATTATACCTCCATTAAAGTGAGAGAGATGGATGGATGGATGGGTGGACAGATGGACGGACGGACTGACCGACTGACCAACAGATAGACTGACCAGGTTCCCAGCCTGTCTCAATAGTGATCCAATGACCACCTGGCTCTCCTTTCTTGTGGTCCCGGATGCTGTGTGTGCCCTTGGCTGGGACCTGCCATCTCTGATCTTCAATCCTGTGAGGGCGCAGAACACAGTGGTCACGTAGGGCCTGTTGACACCTCAGGGGAGGGATGTGGGGTATAAAGGGCATGGGCAGCAGGAGAAAGTGTGACTCTGGGGCACCAGGAGAGTTTGCAGAGAGGACACTCTATCTAGGCAACATGGACATGGCCATTTTCTGAGTGGAGGAAGGGGAGAGCGATGTTTTCTGGCCCTGACAGAGATCAGGTGTGGGGGTCGTGGCAGCTGGAAGTCTTGGTGCATACAAGGAAATGTTTTGGTCGCATATGTAGTTTGACCCACAATTGCTGAGACTTTGCTAATTTTAGCAAAGTCTGGATGTCATCAGTGACATAAACCAGTGCCATCTGACAAGGGACCTGGGAGGAGAAGTGGGTCCCTTGGGAGGTGGTGAGCATCCTACCCTGGAAAGTCATTGGCTGGTTCTAGATGATTCTGATGCTGTCAGATGCTGCTTAGCTGGTGGTAAGTCAGACTCCCAAGGCCTGGAGTGCTAACACTGCCACAGCCGCTAGACCTTTGCTGAGCCTGCTTCCTCATCTATGCAATGGGGCTACTGACCCATGCCGTGTGAGATACATTGTTAAAGCCTGAAGCACTTACGCAGCATTTATTATGTGGTATGTTGGTGGTGATGTTCTAGTCACCATGCACATCCATGGAGACACAGGCGGAGGTGGCATGTGCTGCTGGGGACCAGGTAGAGCTGGAGTCAGGCCAAGGGGTTGCTTGGAAGGAGGCTCTGCCATAGACGGGCCAAGGAGACCTGCCTCATTTTGCTCTGGTGCAGGACGGCCTGTGGGTACCCCCAGCCTTGCAGACCTGTGCACCTCTCAGAGGTGCCAGCCTTTTCTGGGAGAGAAGAGGCAGCCTGGCTGCTGGAACAAGCGCCTGTAAACCTGGATTAGAAACTGCCTGGAGCTGAGCATTTCTGAGTGTGCCTGGCACTCCCCCTGCTGGCCACTGGCTACTGGTCGGGCGACACCCCTCCGAGATAGGAAGGAAGCGGTCCAGGAACTGACCCCTACTGTGACCGTGGCTATCCCGTTGAATCCTCCCAGGAACCCCCAGCATTGCAGGGATTCGCACACAGAGACCTCCTTTAGCACACAGAGCCTGGAAAGGCTTTCTTCTCTCTAGAGCTAGAGTATTTTCTCCTTTAAAATGGCAGAATTGACCAGCTAGCCGAGGTGGCTCACACCTGTAATCCCAGCACTTTGGGAGGCCGAGGCGGACGGATCACTTGAGGTCAGGAGTTCAAGACCAGCCTGGCCAACATGGTGAAACCCCGTCTCTACTAAAAATACAAACATTAGCCAGGCGTGATGGCGAGTGCCTGTAATCCCAGCTACTCAGGAGGCTGAAGCAGGAGAATCATTTGAACCCTGGAGGTGGAGGTCGCAGTGAGCCAAGATCACGCTGCTGCACTCCAGCCTGGGCGACTGAGCAAGACTCTGTCTCAGAAAAAAAAAAAAAAAAAAGGCAGAACTGACCCCGTCTACTTTTTCACTTTTCACTTTTTCTCCTTTTCACCAGGAAGCTCAGAGGCAAATCTCAATTCCTGTGCTAAAGTCAAACAGCCTTTCCTAAGCTTATTGTGCTCCGCACACCTATGCTGGGTACTTTGCCTGCCTCATCCCATTTAGTCCTTGTGATAGCCCTGGGGTTGGGGATTTTAATTATCCCCATTTACAGATGAGGAAATTGAGGCTAGTTTCTAGATGGAGGTTGCTCAGCTGGTAGGTGGCAGGGCTGGGATTGTAACCCAGTAGCCTGACTTTAAACCCTGCACTGTGAACTGTCTGCCATCCATTCTCCTTGTGCCCTGCACACCTGCGCTCCTTCAACTTGAACTTCCTTCCGACTCTGCTTTGTATTTTTGCTGGTCCTGGTTTTGATTTTTCTGCTGTACTTGTAGTTTATGATGGTTTGGCTGGGACCAGGGGCCTGGAAGTGGCATATCTGAGTCTCTGTCCTGGGGAGGCCCTGCCTCTGCCAGGAGGGCAGCCTGCCTGGGGTGAGCCGTGAGCACAAGCAGTCTGTCCCCTGCCTTGCCCAGGTGAAGTGCTGCGGCTGGGTCAGCTTCTACAACTGGACGGACAACGCTGAGCTCATGAATCGCCCTGAGGTCACCTACCCCTGTTCCTGCAAAGACAAGGGGGAAGAGGACAACAGCCTTTCCGTGAGGAAGGGCTTCTGCGAGGCCCCCGGCAACAGGACCCAGAGTGGCAACCACCCTGAGGACTGGCCTGTGTACCAGCAGGTATGCGGGGGGCTGCGGATCGGGGACTGGGCTCCGAGGGCGTTGGGAGCCGTCTGGGCTACTGCTCAGCTCTTCCTTCCTCCATTTAGTTCCTTCCCTTGATTCACCTGTCATTTGTACCTTCATCTACTTCTTTGTTAATATATTCATTCAAGGAACAGGCAGAGCCCTCTTTAGGGGCTTCCAGGCTGGGACTGGGGGGCTTTCGGTGGTTCTGCATGGCAGGACGGGATGGTGCAGAGCGGGGTGATGTGACCGCATTCTCCCCTTGCAGGGCTGCATGGAGAAGGTGCAGGCGTGGCTGCAGGAGAACCTGGGCATCATCCTCGGCGTGGGCGTGGGTGTGGCGGTCATTGAGGTCTGAGCCCCCTCCCCCATCCCTTCTCCATCCCGGGTCCTCCTGGGTTGTCTCTGTTCTGCTGATCTCCTTGGGGAGGTGGTGGCCGAGGGGGCCAGCACCCCATCAGCTTCCAGAGGCCCTCTGGCCTGAGCACTGTCTGGCTGTGTGACCTCAGACAAAGCACTGCCCCTCTGGGCCTCCCTCTGCTGCCTGCGTCACAGGGTGGTTGTGAGGCTCAAGTTGAGGATCCACTTAATCCCCATCTAAACCTGGATGGCGAGGCTGGGGCGTCTGAGGCCGGGACACCCAGCCACCCTCTGACTCTCCGCCTCTCCCCACAGCTCCTGGGGATGCTCCTGTCCATCTGCTTGTGCCGGCACGTCCATTCCGAAGACTACAGCAAGGTCCCCAAGTACTGAGCCAGCTGCTATCCCCATCTCCCTGCCTGGCCCCTGACCTCAGGGCTCCCAGGGGTCTCCCTGGCTCCCTCCTCCAGGCCTGCCTCCCACTTCACTGCGAAGACCCTCTTGCCCACCCTGACTGAAAGTAGGGGGCTTTCTGGGGCCTAGCGATCTCTCCTGGCCTATCCGCTGCCAGCCTTGAGCCCTGGCTGTTCTGTGGTTCCTCTGCTCACTGCCCATCAGGGTTCTCTTAGCAACTCAGAGAAAAATGCTCCCCGCAGCATCCCTGGCGCAGATGGGCTGGACTTCTACCTGCCCTCAAGGGTGTGTATATTGTATGGGGGCAACTGTATGAAAAATTCGGGAGGAGGGGGCCGGGTGCGGTGGCTCACACCTGTAATCCCAGCACTTTGGGAGGCCGAGGCAGGTGGATCACGAGGTCAGGAGATCGAGACCATCCTGGCTAACACGGTGAAACCCCGTCTCTACTAAAAATACAAAAAAATTTAGCCAGGTGCGGTGGCGGGCCCCTGTAGTCCCAGCTACTTGGGAGGCTGAGGCAGGAGAATGGCGTGAACCCGGGAGCGCAGGTTGCAGTGAGCTGAGATTGCGCCACTGCACTCCAGCCTGGGGGACAGAGCGAGACTCCGTCTCAAAAAAAAAAAAAAAATTGGAGGGGAGGGCGTTAGATAAGGCACTCTGGGCTGTCAGGAGGCTGCCTACTGGGTGGGTCAACTTATTTCCCACTATGACATTTATATCTTTGTTTTTTCACAATTATATTGAAGGCAGTGGGAGAGGGTGGGTTTTACCTGATATTAAGGGGTGGCACCCCTTCCCCAGGCCTGATGCAGGTCCATCTAGACAGCTCAGATTAGCCTGGGCCATGCCCTAGGGACAGGGCCTAGGGGAGCTGGGCTGGAGGGGGTCTGCCTGGATGAGGGGATCTGGCTTGGCCCTGAGCTGCTTAGGGACAGGTGAGTCCTTGGGGGCATGGCACAGAGCTGGTCCTGTATTCTCCAGAGTCTGGAGCTGGCCAGCGGCGGGGAGGAGGAGGATGGCTTCTCCTGGGAGAAGGTGGGCTGGCCTTTCTTGGCAAGCTGTCTTCTGGCCCCTGGGGAATGGGGTGGGTGAGGCTGTGCCTTGTAGGGGGGAGAGGGGAGGGGGCTTTGTGTGCACCATTCTGTAAAACACACTCAAGATTCTAAGACTATTAAAGAGGATTTATAACAGTCTAGTCTAGAATGGTAGGGATGCTGCTTCCTGGGGCAGGGGAGGACCCAGGGCAGAGGGTGTGAGCGGAGTGGCTGGGTCTGCTGGAGACTGCTGGACCCCTCACTGCTCTGCCCTCCCACAGGCATCTGCCTCTGCAGCCTGAGCCTTAGGACCATGATGGGCCTGCCTGCATGCTGGGGTGCCTGGAGTTTGATCTGGTGCTAAGAGAGGTATAGATTGTACCTCTCGATTCCTGCTTCTGAAACTAGGGTATGGGTGCCCCCAGAAGCTGCACAAAAGTGGGCTGGTGATGGGGGACAGGGAAGCCACAGGATAAACTTGGCATCGCTTTCTAGAGCATCCGTTTCTGCAAAGATTTGTGGAAGGAAACATTTTCATACTAAAGAAATGTGATGGAGTAAGATATGCAGAATTCAGGGGACTTTTTAAGATGAAATGTGAGACTTTGGGAGGCTGAGGCAGGTGGATCACTTGAGGTCAGGAGTTCGAGTCCAACCTGGCCAACATGGTGAAACCCCATCTCTCCAAAAAATACAGAAATTAGCCGAGTGTGGTGGTGCACGCCTGTAATGCCAGCTACTCAGGAGGCTGAGGAAGGAGAATTGCTTGAACCCGGGAGATGGAGGTTGCAGTGAGCCAAGATTGTGCCACTGCACTTCAGCCTGGGCAACAGAGCGAGAATCTGTCAAAAAAGAAAGAAAGGGAGAAAAAGAAAACGACAAAGAGAGAGAGAGAAAAAAAAGAAAAAGAAGCTTGCTCTTACTTGTGCACGGCTCTGACGACTGAGCCCCAGCATGCCCCTTGCCCGGCGTCATGGAAGTCCAGACGGCACTTGCCCCACCTTCTCCTCTCATTTCTGGAGCCAGTGGGCAGGGGAACTCTTGCCTCCCTGCAGTGGGGCCAGGCGGGGCGGCGGCTAGAGTGGTGTTTCAGCAGGGACCACCAGGCGGCGCTGCAGCCTCAGCCTAGGAGCCCGGCAGAGCCCAAAGGTTCCGTGGTTACTCCCAGTTTCGCCAACGCCGAGCCTGCCGGCGTCCCACTCCAGTGGAAGCACTTGTGAAAATGCAGATTCCAAGGCTCAAGGATTCTGGCGCTGCAGATCTAGGATGGGGACAAGGAATCTGCCTATTTGCACCCCTTTGCGTTGATTGCAGAAGATTCTCAGACCTGGAGTAATGTCTGTCCCAAGCCACATGCTGACCTCCCAGGGAATGTGGCAGCTGAGGAGGTGTCAGCAGTGGGGTCGGCTGTGGGTCCCTCTGTGGCCTTGGTCGCCTCCCTCTGGGATGGGGGGAGGAGAGGAAAATGTCGATGGTTCCACCTGGCCTGACTTCCCTGGCCTCCCACAGCTTCCACCCTCAGGAAGGGTAGCAGAGAGCTCTTGGGTGTCTTTTCATAAATGCTTTCTCACTGGGAGCAAGGGGACCTGAGTTTGAGTCCAGCTCCATCTCCATCTTCCCGTGTGACACGGGGCCTGGCAGGCTGAGGGTGGGCTCAAAGCTGTTTGCAAAATAGAGGACTGAGAAAACGTCAGAAGTTAGCGAAGGGGTGGGCTGCTTCCTCTGCACGTCCATCCTGCCCAGAGCTCACAGCTGGAAGGGGCCAGAGCCAGGATTTGAACCCCACGTATCTGACTTCACAGACCATCCTCCTGGCTCCACTGGCTCCTACCCTTCCAGATTTCCCAGAGCAGCCCTAGGACATGTGGTAGTGTGAGGCTCTGACCCTCACTTTTGTGAAATCTGGTCACTGTGAGCTCTGAGCCTGCTGGGTTCCTCATTTCAACCTCCTGAGGAGCACCCAGTTTCAGCACCCCACTTACTCCCAGCCTGTGAGGTTTTGGGAGGGAGGGAACATAGACCCATGTCTAACACTCAGAATCGTCCCTGCAGCCACTCATCTGTCCCATGCCCATCTGGGGCTTCCATGCCTTCCAGCTGCCCTCCCTGGGCCCTCTGTGGGCCAAGGGCCCTGCCAGGCCCAAAGGACTGGCACATGGGTACCATGTGGAAGAGAGTACAAGAGTGCTCCTTGGCAGTGCCCACCCACAGCTCCCTGGGGCAGACAGGAAGAATGGCTGGAGCAAAGGGTTGCTCTTTGGGCTCCCATGGGAGGTTAGAGACAGTGCCTAGGATGTGTTCA
This sequence comes from Pongo pygmaeus, assembly GCF_028885625.2. NCBI lineage: Eukaryota > Metazoa > Chordata > Mammalia > Primates > Hominidae > Pongo > Pongo pygmaeus. Next base: position 22,578,613 of record NC_072382.2, on the reverse strand, counting down.
GGGAGCTGGACTTTGGGGGGGCACTGACTGGCATGGCCACTGACCAATGGGTATGGAAGTCAGGCCTGAGCTGGAATAGGATCCTTACGTGTGGATTGGCAGGAGGTGCAGGAGCTCTGAGAGGTTGGGCTGGGAGGGGGGGAATTTTCAACAGGTGTGGAAATATTTCACCATTTTATTCATAATAACTGGTATGGCTGGCTAGGTGAGTACTGCTGAATGGCTAGGTGAGTACTGCTGAAGATACATGTGCACATACATGCATGCACTCTCTCTCTCACACGCACAAACTCGAGGCCCTGAAGGCCTCTGAGGGCTCAGTCCATTTCCGGCTGGGAGGAACCCTAGCTCTTCTCCCCTGAGACTAAGCCATGGGTGGCCCGTAGTGAACAGGGAAAGCCAAGTGTCTTCCTGCCTGGCCTTCCCAGGCCTACACTGCAGAGCCCCCTCTGCCGCTGATCACCATCCTGTCTCTTAGTAGAGCTGCCTCCAGCCTCTGCCCCAGGTCTTCCAGGTGAGCAGGTCCCCCAGGCTGAGAGCAGCTGGGTGTAGGGGAACGCTGGTGACGCTGGAGCATCTAGCCACCAGGTATCTCCTGGGCCAGCACTCCCATCGCCTTTCTCCCCTGCAGAAGGACAGAGACCCAAGTTGCCACGCTGCCTCGGGGCAAATGTCTGGCTGTTCTCTGGGGTCTTTAGAGGCTGTAGGCGAAGGTTTATTCATTTATTCATTCATCCCATGAATACTTAATGGCACAGACTATTTGTGAAGCACAGCTCTAGGATCTTAGGAACAGCAGTGAACACACACAAACCCCCTGCCCACATGGCACCTGCATTCTGATGAGTGTAGAGACTCTTGCACACAACTGATGCACCAGGACACACATGCACACAGCACACCCTGCCACACGTACACAGGTATGTACCAGCACACACTGCTGACTGCTGACAGCACAGTCTGAGCCGAGTGTTGCTTTGGGACCCCTGAGGCCCATCCAAGGCCCCATCCTGTGGAAGGAAGTAGAATGAACAGCGCGTCGAACAAACAGGAAAGTGGGGGGAAGTGCTCATTGCTCAGCCCCGTCCCCTCCAGCCACAGTGCAGGAATCAGCCGTTGCCCTGGCAATCCCCTTCCCAACTGAAATCAAATAGAATCAGAGCAGCTGCCACTGGACATGACGGGCTGTGTGGCTTCACCTCTCTTAGTCTCATCTGGAAAATGGGGACTCTCATTCCTCACTCCCAGTGCTATTGTGGGAGCCAAATGTGGTCTCACAGTGAGCTCATTCCCCAAGCAGCCCATTCCAGGACTGGCCCCAGCTTCAAGGGGAGGTTTCCCATCCCCTGGGGATACCTTCCCTGAGCAGGAGTGAGGCCCACGGGCGGACTTTGGGCCTTGGTGCCTCCGGGGCAGGGATGGCTGATTGGCCCAAGGGGCTGGGGCTGGGGCAGGTAAGACCTGTACTCAGCCTCTTGCCTAGTGGGAAGGTGAGCAGGTAGGAGGGCCATTAGAGGACATTTGAGCTGTGAGCACCCCGGCTCCCAGCTGCCCCCTCTGACATCATTTCCCCAGCACCTGCCTTCTGAGCAAGGGGAATGTCAGGCCCAGAGCCAAGCGCCTCTCCCCAAGTGACCTCAGATGCCTTAAGCAGTAGCCCCTGGGATAGGAGTGGGCTTCCTGCAGGATGCTGGGGGCGGAGGGGCGGCCAGCCGGAACAGCTGGGAGTGCAGAGGGGCTGTGTGGAGGTGGGGAGTGGAAGGAGAGAGCTGGAGAGTCTCCAGCAGCCTCTTGGAGGACTGTGTGGGCCGGGAGGGGATGTTGGTGGCAGCTGATAGGAGTGGAGGGGTCCATCCTCTGCCCTTGCATCACACACCTGGGTGAGCCCAGCTTGGGGCTTCCAGGGTGACAGGGGCCCTGTGATCCCAGCACCCAATCCTCTTGGTCCTGGTTCATAGAGGACTCAGGTGCTTGGGGTGGTGTCTGAGTTCTTTCCATGGGGAAGCTGTCGAGGAACCCACTTGGTGGGTAAGTGGGGGTCTGGTAAAACGGAAGGAGAGAGGCCTGTATTAGTCCATTTTCACCCTGCTGATAAAGACATACCCAAGACTGGGCAATTTACAAAAGAAAGAGTTTTAATGGACTCACAGTTCCACGTAGCTGGGGAGGCCTCATAATGATGGAAGAAGGCAAAAGGCACGTCTCACATGGTGGTAGACAAGAGAAGACAGAGTGAGAGCCAAGCAAAAGGGGTTACCCCTCATAAAACCATCAGATCTCCTGTGACTTATTCACTACCACGAGAACAGTATGGGAGAAACCACCCCATGATTCACTTATCTCCCACTGGGTCCCTCCCACAACACATGGGAATTATGGGAGTACAATTCAAGATGAGATTTGGGTGGGGACACAGAGCCCAACCATATCAAGCCCTTCCCCAGAGGGGCGGGCTCTAAACCCAAGGGAGCCCACAAAGGGGAGGAACAGAGTGGGAGTGAGAACAATGCTACGAGCAGGACTCCAGCTGGGGGAGCTAGGAGGATGAGCAGGGCTGACCCTTTGGGGTGAGGTAGCACTCGCAGCAGGCAAAGAGGCAGCAGGGCAGCAAGAGGAGAGGGCAGGCAGCCACTGTGGAGGGTATGGTAGACCCCAGCAGCCATGGGACCCTGTCTCCTTCCCAATCATCATCATCGTCACAGCAGCCACCATGGATTCAGTATTAAGCTTTAACCCTGACACCCCAACAGTGTAGACACACTTGCTCCCCCCACCCCTTTACAGTGTGGAAACCAAAACTTGGAAAAGCTAAGCTGTTTGCCATAGCCCTGACCCACTACACAATCCATGAGTCATTCACATTGGATTCACAAATCCACTTTCAGGTCCAGAGTCACAGTGACTGAAGAAACTGGGGTTGGACCCTGGGGCCTGTGACTCTGTGTCCTTTCCAATAGTTCTCAAGGCCAATGGGAATGAAGACCCCTCGTTCATAAAAAGAGGAGAGGAGTGGGCCTTTTCTAAGGAGGCACAAGTCCACTAAACCCAACTTTTCCTCCATCAATCTATGCAATAAAGATTTATCAGGTGCCCACTCTATGCCAGGCACTGTGGAAGGAATCAGGGGTCACCAAGGTAAACAAGCTTGTGGAGCTGACAGTCCAGTTGTGGGAGAGGCACAGGGAAAAAACACAAACAGCAGAAAAAGCGCCCCATGTCAGGGACAGAGAGGACAGCAAAGGTGATCAAAGCCCTGTCTCTACCTGCCAGGAAGTGCACAAGGTAAGACAAGCCGGTCCGCAGGCTGGCTGTTGTCCCTTGATGTCCTCATTGCCCGGGGCACTGTGGAGGCTGCCACTCCACCAGGATGTGGAGGAATGAATCCAGTCCCAGGGGCTGACTGGCCCAGAGTTCAAGAGGATGCATGGGAACAAATCACAGTGTGAATGCAAATGAGAACCAGGCACCCCCTACCCACAAGGGGAACTGATCTGGGCCTCCTGTCTATGTGGTCAGGAAAACCTTTTCCAAGAGGCCAGCGGAAACTATCTGTAGCTTGTGATGATCTAAAATGCCTTGTCAGGGATTGCTTAATGAGTTTATTTAACAGACAGCTGGGGCAGAGGGGTTGTCCAGGTGGGCCGTGTGTATTTCCTTCCTCTGAGGACCGAGCGGGGCAAGGACTCCATCCTGCGTCGGTCTATGGGGGATGCAGGTCATGAGACCCCCATGACTCCATCTGTGGGATGCCTGTGCCTGGTCCCATATGGAGTCTGGTTTCCATCTCCTTCAGAAAAGGAATGTGAAGGTGGCAGCCTGGCTCGGACTGGGGAATGGAGAATGAAGTGGGGAAGCCATGTGGGAGAGCAACCAGCTTTCCTGCCAGCGTCACAGGGCAGAGTGAGCAGCTAGGGGGGGAGTCATGGCACTGGGAATTGAGGGACTTGGTTCTGTCTCAGATGTCCCCTAATTAGTTGCATGTGGTCATTGCAAAAATAGTCACATGTATTCCCCTTCCTGTATCTATGCTCTCTGCAACATGACTATGCAGCTAGCACCTCTCTGATGGCTGGTCGTGTGACTTCCTTTGGCTAATGGAATGTGGGGGAAAAAACAGTGTGTCAATTCTAAGCCTAAGTCTCAACAAGTTTTGCACACTTCTCCCCATGTCTTCTCTCTCTCTGCCTCACTCTCTCAAAACCTGCCACTGCCTCATGAAGAAGCCCAAGTTAGCCTGCTGGAGCATGAGAGGCAAGTGGGTCAGTACTCCATCATCCCAGATGACAGCCAACTTACCCCCAGAAGCAGAACCACCACCCTACCTGCAGCCAACTTCAGACGCAAGAGAAGACCAGATGAACCACCTAGCTGAGCCCAACCTAAATGGCTGACACACATAATCATGAGCTAAAGAAATGGTGGTTGTTTCGGGCCCTAAATTTGGGGTTAGTTTATTACACAGCAATAGCTAACTGATAGGATAGGTAATCATAATGACAGCTACCATCTGCTGAAGGCCTGTTGGACACCAGGCCCAGCACTAAGCACTTGACATACATTGCATGAGTCCCCTGACTCATTTAATCCTCACAATAGCCCTGAGAGTTGGTATCTGGATGCACACTTTATAGATAAGAAAACAGAGGCTCAGAGGAGACATGAGTCTGGTCTAAGGTTGCTGAACAGTAAGAGACAGAAATCAGATGAGAACCTAAAGTCTGTCTTCATGGGCTCAGTATCTGAATCTCCCTTCCAGAGAAGCCTTAATGTCAGAGAGAATCAGCATCACTTGAGAGACTGTAATGTATTCTGCACACGGGAGCTGACATCATTAAGAATGTTCTCAGCCTTCCGTCCCCAAGAATTATGCCCTGTCTCACCCTGTTCTTCTCTCACCCCCAGTCAATGCCTCTAATTCCCTTGGGCTTCTGGAGAGCAAGACAAAAGACACAGATGACAGGATAATTTGTTTCTTTTTGATCCCACCTGCTATTTAATCAGTAAATATTTACAGAGGGCCTGCTATGTGCTAATTTCAGAGTGTTCTTTCTTTCATGACACATTTTCTGGGTCCCTATGGTGTGTTCTCACTCAGCCCATGTAGCCCCAACACGAGGGTCATTGGGATTATCCCTGCTTTACAACTGAAAAAACTCTGAGGTTCCAGAGAGGTGAAGTGGCCACCTTGAGGTCACTTAATTAGTAAGTGACCAAAACAAGATTCAACTCCAGGTTTGGCTGAATTCAGGCAGGGTCTCTTCTTACTCTATCACCACAGCTGTGGCTTTTTTAAAAAAGGGATTTTGAAACTTCCCCTGGGCTCTGTGTATGGCAGGTAGGGGGCTGGAAGGTGGAGAGGAGAAAGGCTAGTGGGGCTGTTGGAAAATGTCCTCTGACTCTCAGAGCTGGCTGGCTCCTGGGCTGAGCATGGTGCTCAAGCTTAAGCTCTGGGTAATGCTGTGAGCTGTCCAAGGAGGTCGCATGTCCTGAAGGGAGGAGAAATAGCCACAGGCTCCAGCCTGCTTCCCTTGTGTCCGCAGCTGACAGCCACAGCCATTGCTCATCCCCACCCGCCCCTCTGCTTAGCTGCTGGACCACTGCCATCTTCCACCACCAGGCACTGGGCACTGGGCCCTGGGCCCTACCCCTCCCCGGCTGCACTGTTTACAAATGGGAAATTCAGGGAGAGTCCGCCCAGGCTGTTTTCTCCTCCCAGGGCCATCACGTCTCTGGAGTTGGGGCTTAGCCACAGGTCTCTCAAGGGTCCCAGAGCCCACCCCTAACCCAGGGTTCCTCCTTCAGACTGGAAGCAGGCCCCCACCCAGATGTCCTGACCAGAGTCTAGCTGCATGGAGTCTTCACCAGTGTGTGGGAGCAGGAGGATACAGAGGTGAGAGGCTGAGAGGCCTGGGGGTCTTTTAGGCACCGAGGGAACCCGCTGCCCTGCAATCACACATGGTTGCCTTCCCCTGGGGCAACTTGGGTGCTGGAAATATCCCTGCCCTGGAGGCCCTTACTGGCTGAGAAACCTTAGACCAATCACCTGCCTCTCTGGACCTCTGTCTCCTCATCTTGAAACTGAACAGAAATATTCTCAGAGCCACATAACCACACAGACACCAATATGAATTTATTAAGTGTTCAGCAATTTGCACACATGATCTTAGCTATTCCCACAACAACCTGAACTCTTAGTGAGGTTAAGTAACTTGCCCAGGGTTAGGGTGAGTGAGTGACCACAAAAGGTTTGGACTCAGCCACCCTGACTCCCAGTCCAGGGGCTCAGCCTCGTGGCTACCAGCCTCCTTTCTCAGGGTGGGTCATACTCGCAAATGCACGGACACCCTGCCCAATTCATGGGCTGCAGGTCAGGTCATGCTCCACACTGGCTTGCTTGATGCCCTGGATGAAGTTGCTGACCCCCGGGGTCTCCTAGTGCCCTAAACTCCTCTGCGTATCTCCATCATCAATGAGCTGTGCTCCTCTGGTTCCTGGAACAATCTCCCTTTTTTCTTCCACCTAACTCCTGCTCCTCCCTCAGATTCGCCTTCAGGGAGCTCCCCAGACCACAGCCCCAATGACAGAGGTGGCCTTGCCCTCCTGCCACCCTCTCTGTGGGGAGGGCCTCCCCTGTGCAAATGCCTGGTCCAAGGGTTCAAATCCAGACTCTGCCCTCTCTTTTAGTCCCTCCTCTGGGAAATGAGCATAATAATGGTCCCAACCACATAGGGTTGTTTCCAGGACTAAGTGATTTAACACAGGTTCAGGCTTAGAAAAGCTGTCAGGTTTTTAAAAGATGTCTAGAGTTTAGGCACTCAGCATGGCCCAGCGTGTGACACGCCGTTGTAGGCTTTCCTATGATACAGCCTCTAACAAAATTCGGTGTCCTGAGTCCCTGGCAATAGAATTGTTTACTTTTATGCCAAGATGATCCAGAAGCCACTGAAATCTGCATGTGGCATGTGCCCAGGCAGAACCCGCAGTTCTTATGAGGTTGTCTAAAATGAAAACACACATCAGCAAGGCCCATGGTGGTCCCGCACGTGCTGAATGTATCTGGGAAAGGAGTTGACGTGCTTTCCTTATGGTGGAGCAGGAAATTGTTGGGAAAGTGTTGAAGGCACAAGCACAGTGTGTTTAGTTCAGAAAGCTAAAGAAAAACAAAATGAAGCCTTTTTGAGTAATTACAAAAAAGAAAAATTCTGTGGATGTGGAACAAGCTCTCCATGCCCAATGGGCATTTTCCCCCCAAAAGGCGCTCTCCTGATAGTCAATTATCATTGCTGGTTGAAGTCTGTGTCTTCTCCGCTGAACCCTAAGTTCCTCGAGGGCAGGGAGGGCTTCTGGTTCATTCCTTGCCCTGTCCCCAGCTTGGAGCATGTGCCTGGCATATAATAAGCATTTAATGCATATTTGTTGGATAAATGAATGAATGAATATAAGGGGCCCCATTGTTAGTAGCAGAATGAAATAATGTGATGCAGAAAAGAACTCAGGCAACGTTGAGTTCTTTTAGAGAGGAGTCCCGTACTTGTCTGACCTAATAATCAGCTGTGCCTTCTGCTAGAAATCCAGATTCTGGGGCCCCAGCCCTGGAGATTCTGGCTCTTTGGGTCGGTTTGGGGGGTGCTCTGGAAATCAGGGCTTTTTTTTTTTTGAGACAGAGTTTCGCTCTTCTTGCCCAGTTCTTGCCCAGGCTGGAGTGCAATGGCACCATCTCGGCTCACCACAACCTCCGCCACAACCTCCAGGTTCAAGCGATTCTCCTGCCTCAGCCTCTTGAGTAGCTGGGATTACAGGCATGCACCACCATGCGAGGCTAATTTTGTATTTTTAGTAGGGATGGGGTTTCTCCATGTTGGTCAGGCTGGTCTTGAACTCCCGACCTCAGGTGATCCGCCCACCTCGGCCTCCCAAAGTGCTGGGATTACAGGTGTAACCCACCACACCTGGCCGGAAATCTGGGCTTTTAAAAGTACCTCCATTGATTCAGATACATGGGCAGTTTGAGAAATGCTGGCTTAGAGCAAAGCTTGGAGAGGAGAAAAGTGAATATACTGCTTACCTGTCTCAGAGGGTTGGGCCGGGGGTTCCTCCTGTCTGAGATAGAAGGCAGAAGGAGAGAGACCTGGCAGGCTTCCTGAAGGAGGAGGCATGGCGGCAGTGTCGAGGATGGGTGCCAGTCTTCCAGGGAAGGAAGAGGAGAGGTGGAGGGGTGTTGCCACCAGTGGCCCAAAAGGATGGGGCTCCACCCTCCAACCTCACAATGACCACCTCTAGAAGTTGGAGGAAGGTGGCTGCAGCCCCAGCATGTGACAAGGGTTCTATGAATCAGGATGCCCCTGGGGGAAAGGACACCCTGAGCATGATGTCCTCTGTCCACTCTGCTTAGGAGGAAATGTGGGGCAGCACTTTCTAAAGGAGGCCCAGTCAAGACAAAACCTCAGGCCTGGGATTAGCCCAGCAGGCCTTGCCTGGAGGTGGCACCCTAGGCTCTGGAAAGAGAGCTGCCCCAGCCTAGAAGGGCTGGGGGAAGGAGAAGAAACAGGGGTCGATGATGGTCAGCAGCATGTCCCATTTCTATCATGATGCAGAGGAGGGGTGGCCAGTCTGGAGTCACATGGCAGGCATTAGGACTAGAACTCAGTGAGGACATTTGGAACATAAAATGCCCATCTCACTGCTTCCCACCTCCTGCGCACAGGCGGGCCATTAGCCTGTTTTTGGCCCAGCACAGGTGGGGAGGAGAGAAGGCAGCGAGAAGAACATTTTTTTTTTTTTTTTTTTTTGAGATGGAGTTTTGCTATTGTTGCCCAGGCTGGAGTGCAATGGCACAATCTCAGCTCACCACAACCTCTGCCTCCCAGGTTCAAGCGATTCTCCTGCCTCAGCCTCCTGAGTAGCTGGGATTACAGGTGTGCACCACCATGCCAAGCTAATTTTGTATTTTTAGTAGAGACGAGGTTTCTCCATGTTGATCAAGCTGGTCTTGAACTTCCGACCTCAGGTGATCTGCCCGCCTTGGCCTCCCAAAGTGCTAGGATTACAGGCGTGAGCCACTGTGCCTGGCCAAGAGGGACATTTTATAGTTGGATATTAGCTATGAACTTGGGCCTCATGAAGTCCAGCCCCCAGGAAAGCTGTTGTAAACTGGGGTCTTTGTTTATGTCTGTGTGCGTGTGCATGTGTGCGTGTGTGTGTGTGTGTCCACATGTATGCTATGGGGCTCCTGAGTGTGTACAGGGATGTTATTGTTTCTTTACCACTGTATCCTGAGTGCATAGCGCAGTGCCTGGCATGCAGTAGGTGCTCAGCAAATGAACAGGTGAGTTCCAACATGTCCATATATGTGTTGTCAGATGAAACTCAGATCTGTAGGACCCAGGGAGCCTCCCCAGAGCTCCGGAGAGGGCAGCACTTGCACAACCTTAGAGTTCAGGCTGTTTTGAGAGACAGGAAGGATTTGCAGGCAGGAGACCGAGAGCTACCCTGGACAGCCAAAGGTGAACCGCATTCACCAGGCCCTGGAGGAGAGAGAAGGCAGGAGACACAGCAGGTGCCAAGGCTGAGAGGTGTGAGATGGGCAAGTCCAGAGCAAAAGGGTGCACTGGGGTTAGACTGCAAGAATCAGCAAAGACGCCCAGTTACAGCTTGAGCAGCCGAGTATGCTGAAGCCTGTATTTCCTGGGCTTGGAGACCATGGGGAAGGAGTGCAGCTGGGGGCAGATGAGGGGTCCTATTATGGAATAAGAGCCATGGTGGAAGCTTGGGCCGAGAACAGGCTGATGGCCCGACTGTTGAGGGTGTCAGAAGCTCAAGTGACTAGAGAGAAGGAGACATTTGGTCAAAAGGATTTCTTTGGAGGGAGATCTGGGGATGCTTAGATTTCCAGCCCCTATGAGGGGCTGTTTTGGAAATGCTTGCCCCTCTCATGGCTTCGTTAGAGCTTCCCAGTGGATTATGAGAAGATGGTAAAGTGTCCCTACAGTGAGTTGGGGACGCAGAAGCCTAGGCAAAGTTGGCTCCCACCAGGAAAATCTAAAAGGGCCAGCAAGGGACTGCTATCTGCTAGGAATAAGCAGAAGATGGATCTGAGGTGGGATTGGCTGGGATTCCCCAGAGTTCATCAGAGTGCAGAAAACAAGTATATTTTCTGGGGTCCAAACATGGGCCTGGTCTGCCAAGAAGTTTCACAAAACACAGCTCTTCCTCCTCCTCCTCTTCAGAATTATGTGGACAAGTAAATCTGGGAAGCACTGCAGCAGAGCATGAGTGTGGGGTGGACATGGAAAGCCAGGGTTAGAGCGGGCAGCAGTCACCTGCAGGATGCCCCTGGCCCGCGGTGTGGGAAGTGCAGCCAAAGGCTCCTGGGACAGGAAGGAGGCGTCCAGAAGAATCCACAGAGTCAGCCCTGCCCCCTGCCGGGCCCTGTGAGCAGAAGCCATCCCACAACAGGACCAGTGAGACAAAACCTTTCCTTCCCGACTCCTCTCCCTTTTGGGCTATGCTCTGGCAGCCCCTGGAACTGCAAATACAGAGTGAGTGTCCCTTATCCAAAATGTCTGGACCAGAAGTGTTTTAGATTTGGGATGTGTGTGTGTGTATATATATATATATGTGTATATATTAGACAGAGTTTCACTATTGTTGCCCAGGCTGGAGTGCAGTGGCACGTTCTCAACTCACTGCAACCTCCACCTCCCAGGTTCAAGTGATTCTCCAGCCTCAGCCTCCCAAGTAGCTGGGATTACAGGCATACGCCATCACGCTCAGCTAATTTTTGTATTTTTTAGTAAAGATGGGGTTTCACCATGTTGGCCAGGCTGGTCTTGAACTCCTAGCCTCAAGTGATCCACCCACCTTGGCCTCCCGAAGTGCTGGGATTACAGGCATTAGCCACCGTGCCTGGCCAAGATTTGGGATATTTTTGGATTTGGGAATATTTACAGATACATGATGGGATATCTTGGGGATGGGACCCAAGCCTTAAACACAAAATTTATTTATGTTTCATATGCATCTTCTACACATAGTCTGGAGGTAATTTCTAGACTATTTGAAATAACTTTGTGCATGAAACCAAGTTTGTGCATATTGAACCATCAGAAAGCAGAGGTTAGGTGGAATATTCTACACTCGTAGTGTCATGCCATGGGTACTCAAAAAGGTTTGAATTTTGGAGCATTTCAGATTTTGAATTTTTGAATTAGGGATGCTCAGTCTGTAGCAACATGAGGGAAGAGGGGCATGGAGCAAGGGCATGTGCAGGGGCAAAGTAGGTCCAAGCCCCTTGTCCAGCTTGCTGCCTGCAGAGGGCAGCAAGGGCAGAAAGAAGGGTCAGCTTTGAACCAAGTTCAAAGATGCAGTTACTACCTCGGACCAGACACTTTTAATGCCAACCTGACGCCGTATTTGCAATTTAAAGTGACCTAAGAGTTTTTATCACCTAACCGGGGGCAGAAAACTTGTGGGGCTGCCCGAGTTTTCATCCAGGAATGGGGGGACGAACTTCCACCACAGAAGGAATCGTAAAAAGTTAAAAAAAAAAAAGTGTTGGGTGACAAGAGTAAAGTTGTTTTCCCTTTCGCCTGATTTTGCTTATCTAATGCACTGGTTTCTGTCATTACGGCTGTGAATCTGTCTCCCCTACTAGAATGTGGGCTCCTGAGGGCAGGCCCCTGTCAGATTTGGCTGTGTCGCTCCAGCATCTGGCCCAAGGCTGGGTATTTGATAAACCTCAGTAGATGCTAATTTTCTCTCTTCTTTCGCCTGACTCTGGGTGTTTATAAGAGGTGGCATCATGTTCAGAGGGTAGCCCAGGGTCTCACGGATGTGGACAGAGATTTGGCCCATCCCTCGTGGCTCCTCCAAGCGTCAGTCATGTAAATCAGTCAGGCAATCCATCTGCCAGTGACGGGACTCAATGGTCAGGCGGTCAGACAGTTGGGCATTGATCAGGGCACGGCTGGCCGCCAGCCTTGCCAGTCAGATGGACAGACAGTCCGAGGATCACTCTGCACCCAATCTGATACAGACACCGCTTTGCAGGGTCCCCTCCCAGCATGCCAAGAGTGTCTCTCCTCTCCCAAAGTCCCCCCCCTGCCCGGGAGGCCTGGTCTGGGGTGCTCCTGGCAGGGTGCCCGTCCCTGATCGCTGACTTGGCAGCCTCCTGGATGCTGGCTCCAGCGATGCCCCTCCTCCTTCCCCTCCCTCCCCAGGTGGGAGCTTCAGGCTCTGCCAAAGCATTACTAAGCCCGGCGGTGACGTCACCCTCCCTGGTCCCACCTCGCCCCGGCCGGCTTACCCTTCACCCCTGGCTGCCCCCGTGAGAATGACACATCCTGGGTGGGGGAGGGGCTGTGCCCTGGGACGAACGTGAAGATCCTCCCCCACCCAGGCTCCTCGGTGGGTGGGATCTGGTCTGACGCTTCCCCAGCTGGAGGCTGCTCAGCTCCAGCAGTTATAGTCCTGGATACCCAGCCAGACACACCCCAATGCACACTGAGGCTCTTCCCCTCACCAGCAGGGTGGCCCTGGACAAGGGACTTTATCTCCTTCAGCTTCATCTCGGATGATAATAGGACCTGCCTCCGGGGGCGAGTGAGCGGGTGTGAGGCTTCAATGAGACCATGCACCGCAAGCCCCTGCCCCACTTACAAGGGGACCTTCAGTCCATCTCAGTTGCCTGTGGGGTGTTCACTCCGAATTCCTCAAGGTCCATTTCAAAGCTAAATGGCTGGTCCTTTGCTGTCAGCGTTAGCTGAAAGACAAGGACTTTTCACCAATGCTGTCAAGCCGCGAGGTCAACACCCATTTCTTGGGATCACTGCAGCCATCCCGCGGTGTGGGGGGCCACGTGGGAGTGGGCCTCGGACCTTGCTGCCCACGGAAATTCTAAGCACTCCTCACTTTGATTGCAGCGATTTTCCCTCCTCAGTGTGGCCAAAGGCCCAATCCCAACTCCCAGCCCTGGCTCTTCTCTCTTCTTCCCAAATAAATACCTGAATGGAGGTTTTATTCAGGAACAACCTTGAAGTACAACCAGGCCATCAATCTCTATCCCCCAGCACCTGGGGTCTGGAGCCCCAGAATTCAGAATGCTGAAGGTTGGTTGGCTTGGCATTGGGAGGAGGAAAGCTTTCCTCCCATTCCTCCAGGGAGATCAGAAGGCAGCAGGGTCTGCTGTGATCTGCCCTGCCCAAGATCTCTGTCTGACCAGTGGAAGATCACCCGGGCTGCCCCAGCAGGTGCCAATGAACCAACACTTCAAGGGTGTCCCTCAGAACATTAGTCTTGCCAGGTGCTTCACAAAACCCACACCTACACACATCACCACCACCAAAAATCACATAATAGTAGTAAGAGTTATGTGGCTTGCTCAAGGTGGAGGGTCTATAAGAGAATTCCTCATGAAGTTGGGATCTTACAGAACTCAATTCCTAGTGTAAGGGTAAAGAATAAATAACTCCAGCAGGGTGCGGTGGCTCACACCTGTAATCCCAGCACTTTGGGAGGCTGAGGTGGGTGGATCACCTGATGTCAGGAGTTCGAGACCAGCCTGATCAACATGGTGAAACCCTGTCTCTAATAAATACACAAAAAAAAAAAAAAATTAGCTGGGTGTGGTGGTGGCACATGCCTGTAATTCCAGCTATTCGGGAGGCTGAGGCAGGAGAATTGCTTGAGTCTGGGAGGTGGAGGTTGCAGTGAGTCGAGATCAAGCCATTGCACTCCAGCCTGGGTGACAAGAGCGAAACTCCACCTAAAAAAAAAAAAAAAAAGCATAAATAACTCCACTGCACAGAGGGGGAGCAAGGAAATGTATCCATCTTAAGCATGACATCATGTGGAAGAGGAAAAATGTCTACAATGAGAATGCAGAAGCATAAGCCAGCCCTGATGTGCCTTTGCACCTGAATTGGTGCTACCTATGTGCATCAATAAACTTCCAGTAGAGATTTCAGTTTAATGTAGTCCAGGTTGGTAATGCTCAAACGTGATGTGCAGGATCAAATATAAACTCTCTCTGGAGGGATGTAATTGTAAAGACTCCTACAGATAATGTTCCAGGAAATAAGAGGTCTCAATAGAAAAATTATAAAACACACAAAGAAACGAAATACCACGAATGAGAGTCAGCATAAACAACAGACAGGAGAATCAGACCAGAAAAGACATGTGACATTGAAATTGGATGCAAAATATAGGATGTTTCAAAAATAAGAGAAGCTTGAAAATATGAACAAGTAACCAGAGCCTGTACAACAAAATGGATTTGGAAATTAATCAAATGAAACTTTTATTTTTTATTTTTTAGATGGAGTTTCGCTTTTGTTGTCCAGGCTGGAGTGCAATGGCACCATCTTGGCTCACTGCAACCTCTGCCTCCAGGGCTCAAGCGATTCTCCAGCCTCAGCCTCCTGAGTAGCTGGGATTACAGACGCCTGCCACCAGGCCTGGCTAATTTTTTGTATTTTTAGCAGAGATGGCGTTTCACCATGTTGCCTAGGCTGGTCTCAAATTCCTGACCGCAGGTGATCCACCTGCCTCGGCCTCCCGAAGTGCTGGGATTACAGGCATGAGCCACCACACCCTGCCAAATGAAACTTCTAGAAATGGGAAATATAGTCATTGAAATGGCAGGATTCAAAGTATGGGTCAAATAAGAGTACATACCTGTGGAGACAGAATTAGTAAAATATGAGGCGAAACTGCAGAAATTATCCTGAATATAGTTCAAAGTGAAAAAGAGTTGGAAAGTAGAAAAGAAAAGTAAAAGATGTGGAGGATAGAGATCTGACGTGTTAGTCAGAATACTAGAAAGAGAAGAGGGAAAGTATGGGAAGAGGCAATATTTGAAGAGATGGTAACTGAGAGTTTTTAAGAATTGTCAAAAGACATCCAACCTTAGACCCAGAAAACTCAGTAATTTCTAAACACTAAAAATAAGAGGAAATCCACCACTATACACGTTAAAGTGAAGCAGCAGAGTTAAGAAAGAGAGATTGTCATCCGTAAGTGAACTCTAAAAAAGTTGATCTCATAGAAGTAGAGTAGAATAGTGGTTGTTAGAGGCTGGGGAGGGTAGGGAGGAGGGATGAATGAGAAGAGATTGGTCAATGGGTACAAAGTTACAGTTAGGAGAAGTAAGTTCTAGTGTTCTGTTGCACAATAGGGTGACTATAGTTAACAATAATGTATTGTATATTTCAAAATAGCTAGAAGAGAGGATTTTCAATGTTCTCACCACAAAGAAATGATAAATGGTGATGGATTTGTTAATTACCCTGATTTGATCATCACACAATGTTTACATGTATCACAACATCACATCGTTCTCCATAAATATGTACACTTATTATGTGTCATTTAAAAAGAAATTATACTTTGAAGAAAGAGATCATAAAAGCAGCCAGCAAGACCAAAAAAAAAAAAAAATCACATGAAACAGCCTTTAGACAGGTGGCTGACTTCTCAGCAGCAACAATTCAATTCAGAAGACAGTAGAATAATATTTTTAGTGTATTTTAAATTTATATTGCTGAAATAAAATAGTTGTTGACCTAGAATTCTGTATCTGGTGAATCCACATTTCAAGAACAAAGATGTAATAGAGGGGCCGGGCATGGTGGCTCATGCCTGTAATTCCAGCACTTCCGGAGGCAGAGGTGGGCGGATTGCTTGAGCTCAGGAGTTTGACACCAGTCTAAGCAACATGATGAGACCCCCTGTCTCTACAAAAAAAAACAAAAATTATCTGGGTGTGGTGGCGCATGCCTGTAGTCCTTGCTACTTGAGACGCTGAGATGGGGAAATCATCACTGCACTCCAGCCTGGGTGACAGATTGAGACCCTGTCTCAAAAGGGGAAAAAAAAGAAAACACTGAGTTTACCACAATGGACCTCACTAAAGTTGGTCTAAAGAATATTCTTCCTAAGGTCAAGAACAGATAAGGATGTCTGTTATCACCAATTCTATTTAACATTGTACTGGAGATAGTACCCAGGAAATTAGGCAAGAAAAAAATTAAAGAAGTAAAACTATCTTTATTTGCAGATGATATGTTCCTCCATATAGAAAATGGTAAAGAATCAACTAAAGAACTATTAGACTAATAAACAAGTTTAGCAAGGTTGCTGGATACACGATCAATGTATACAGATAATTGTATTTCTATACATTAGCAATATATAATCTGAGAAAAATGGATTTAAGAAAAACATTTCCACTTGCAATAGCATTAAAAATAATTTAAAAAACTAAAGAATACATTTAACAAAAAAAGAGCAATGCTTGCACCCTTAAAACTGTAAAATATGATTGAAATAAATTAAAGGAGACCTAAATAAATAGAAAGATTGCTTCTGTTCATGGACTGGAAAATTTAATATTATTAAGATGGAAATGCACCCCAAATTGATTTACAGATTCAGTGCCACCCCTATCAAAATCCCAGCTGGCTGTTTTACAGAAATTGATGAGCTGATCTTAAAATTTATATGGAAACATAAAGGACCAAGAATAGATAAAACAGACTTGAAAAAGAACAAAGTTGGAGGACTCACACTTCCTGATTTTAAAGCTTACTACAAAGCTGAAGTAATTAGGACTGTAGTCCTGGCAAAAAGATTGACACAGAGATCAATGGAAGAGAATTGAGAATCCAGAAATAAAATCATACATTATGAAAAAGGGTGGATGCCAAGACAATTCAATGGGAAAACATATTCTTTTCAACAAATGGCACTAGAACAACTGGATATCCATATGCAAAAGGATGAAGTTGGATTCTTTCCTTACACCATGCACTAAAATTAACTTACAATGGATCATAAACCTAAATGAAAGAGCTAAAACTATAAAACTCTTATAACAAAACTTAGGAACATAGGTTTAAACCTTAGTGACCTAGGATTACGCAAAACCTTCTTAGACACGATGTCAAAAGCATAGGCAACAAAAGAAAAAATAGATAAATTGGACTTTATTTAAGGTTAAAACATTTGTGCTTTAAAAGATATCATGAAGAAAGTGAAAAGACAACTATAGAATGGGAGAATATATGTGGAGATCATATGTCTGATAAAGGACTAGTACCCAGAATATATAAGGAACTCTTACAACTCAATATTAAAAGGATAAATAATAATCTATTTGAAAAATAGGCAAAGGACTTGAATAGACATTTCTCCAAAGAATACATGCAAGTAGGCCAGGCACAGTGGCTCACGCCTGTAATCCCAGCACTTTGGGAGGCCGAGGCAGGTGGATCACAAGGTCAGGAGTTCGAGACCAGCCTGGCCAAGATGGTGAAACCCTGTCTCTACTAAAAATACAAAAATTATCCGGGTGCGGTGGTGGACGCCTGTAATGCCAGCTACTCGGGAGGTTGAGGCAAGAGAATGCTTGAACCCAGGAGGCAGAGGTTTCAGTGAGCCAAGATCACGCCACTGTACTCTAGCCTGAGCAACAAGAGCGAAACTCCGTCTCAAGAAACAAACAAAAAAAAGAATATATGCAAATGGCCTATAAGCACATGAAAACAGGCTTAACGTCTTTAATCAGCAGGAAAATGCAAATCAAAACTACAATGAAATACTACTTCACACACACAAGGAGGGAAATAAAAAAAAAGAAAAAGAAAAAGAAGAAAATATCAAGTGTTGGCAAGGCTGCAGAGGAACAGAAACCCTCACACATTGCTGGTGGGAAGGTAAGATGGTGCAGCCATCTTAGAAAGCAGTTCAACAATTCTTCAAAATATTAAACATGGAGTTACCATATGACCCAGCAATTTCACTCCTAGATATATACCCAAGAAAACTGAAAACATACATCTACATAAAAATTTACACACAAATGCTCATAGGAGCATTATTCATAATAGCCAAAAAGTGGAAAAAACCTAAATGTAACTTTGGTGGATGAATGCATATGTAAAATATGGTATATTCATACAATGGAATATTATTTGAGAACAAAAAAAAATGGAGTACATGCTGTAACACAATGAGTTTTGAAAACATTATGCTAAGTGAAAGAAGCCAACCACAAAAGACCACATACTGTATGATTCTATTTATGCAAAATGTCAAAAATAGGGAAATCTACAGAGACAGAAAGTAGACTCATGGTTGCCTAGGGCTGGGAGATTTGAGGAAAAATCTTTGAGGAGTGAAAAAAAAATTTGAGGAGTGACTACAAAGGGTTATAAAGTTTCTTGTTGGGATGATGGAAATGTCCTAAAGTTGATTGTGGTGGCGGTTGCAAAACTCTGTGAATATATTAAAAATTGTTGAACTCCACAATTTAAATGGACGAATTCTGTGGTATGCAAACCATATCTCTATAAAGCTTTTTTAAAAATGTACTCTAGACAGAAAAATATCTGAGTTGGAAATTTTGAGATGCAAGAAAGAATGGTGGGCAAAGATAATGATTCGTGTGTGGTTAAATTCAAAACATAATGACTGCATGTACAAGAGATATAATGTCTGATTGTGGGGAGCCGATTTCACAAAATAAAACTAAAATATTGGACAATAGTAGCTGGTAGGTGGAAGGAGAGTAAATGGAATTAAAGTGTTATGAGATCTTTGTATTGTTTGGAAAGGGAGTAAAATTATATTGACTATCTTAGTTAAGTAAGAATGTTAAACTTAAGGATAAGGATATACAGCTATGTTTCACATAATGATGTTTTGGTTAATGACAGACTTCATAAACAATGGAGATCCCGTAAGACTATAATGGGGCAGAAAAATTCCAATCACCTAGTGATATCGTAGGCATCAGCCATCATAACATTGTAGCACAATGCATTATATTTCCTACGTTTAGGTATGTTTAGATACACAAATGCTTATCACTGTGTTGCAATTGCCTACAGTATTCAGTACAGTAATATGCTGTACAGGTTTGTAGCCTAGGAGCTATGAGCTATACCATATAGCTTCAGTACGTAGTAGGCTATACCATCTAGTTTGTGTTTAAGTATAATCTATGATGCTTGTACAATGACAAAATCACCTAATGACAAATTTCTCAGAAGGTATCCCCATCGTTAAGTGGCACATGACTGTATAGAGAAAATAAAACTGCTTGACTAGTAGAGGGGGAAATGGAACTAAACACATATACAAAACTAGACCTGATCATGACTGACCAGATAAGCAGATCACAGAGGAGCTGTACTTATGGGTAGAGTCCCATAAAGAAGGCAAAGCTCACCTAAAAACAGGCAGACTTTTTGAGTGCTGGGTTTTAGGCATTAGTGGATAATATTACTTTTAGTTGTTTCATACTGTATGTTTTTCAGTGAGTATCAAATTCTTTTAATTCAAAATGAGGCAAGAAAGAGAAAAAAACTGAAAAAGCTGTACACATAGCACGAAATAAGATGGTGGAAATACACCCAAATATATCAGTAATCACAAGCAATATAAATAGACTCAGTGTTCTAAAAGATACATTTTTCAGACAAAATTAAAAATTAAATTCCAGCTCTAAGCTGGTTATTTTATCATTAAGACTACATGCTTATATATTTTTATTTTTATTTATTTTATTTTTTGTACAAACAGCACCTCCACTATGTTTCCCAGGCTGGTATTGAACTCCTGGACTCAAGTGATCCTCCCACCTCAGTTTCTCAAAGTGGTGGGACTAAGAGTATAAGCCACTGTGCCTGGCCTATATATTTTTTAAAATATCAGCTTTATTGAGATACAATTCATATACCACACAATTCACCAATTTAAAGTGTACAATTCAATGGTTTTTAGTATATTCACAGATTTGTGCAACCAACAATTTTAGAACATTTTTAATTGTCTCCAACTTACTGTATAGAGAGTTTACAGGCCATAACACAGGGAAGAGGAGTCCTCAGGGAGCCTGTCAGCTTCCTGAGTTAAGGTAATGGCACTGGGAGTTACAAGAGGCCAAAAAGTCAAGTTCACAGGGAAGAGTCCTGGAAAAGAGAGAGCTGTACAGAGAGAGAATTCTGGAGGTAGGAGATCCTCCTTGAATATTCAAATGAGTACTGATTAATGCATGCATGTGAGGAACATACCCAAGTCGGGGGGTATAAAACCACTAGACAAGATTAGAGCTCGCACAGGTCTGGGGATAGTTCTTGTTAGCACCAGCCAGGATTTTTTAAATGTCATAATTTATGAATCATGGGTGGACTACTCAAAAGAGTTGTCTCAGTTTTGAGGGAAAATTAGCCCTAGACTCAGTGTTTCTCTGGTCCCACCTAATAAAGTTTAAAAGCAAGACCTACAAGAATCCATCTGTTTCCAAGTATCTTTACTGAATTCCAAAACAATGCTCAAGAATAGTTATAGGAATACTCAAATATGCAACATCTAACAAGATACAATTCATAATGTACACCATTCAACTAAAATTTACCAGGGAGATAGATAAAAACTACAACACTTGAGATAAAAAAAATTCTGGGATTAATGGCAGATTAAACACTACAGGTGAACTTGAAGTCATTGCAATAGAAATTAACCAAAAGAAACATGGCTAGAAAAGGGACCAAAAAAATTAAAAACCACGAGTATAGTATCAAGGAGATGTGGGAACAACTTCAAGCAGCCTAACAGATGTGCAACTGGAGTCTTCAAAGGAGGGAAGGGAGGCTAAAAAATATTTGAAGAAATAATGACCACAATTTTTCCAAATTTGATTATATAAATATACACAGAAAATATGAAAAAATGACACTAAGCCACCATTATAATCAAGTTATTTGAAATCACTGATAAAGACAAAATCTTAAAAGCAGCCAGAAAGAAAAGACACATTATGAACAGAAGAAGAAAGATAAAAATGGCAGCAGACTTTTTGTTGAAAATAATGCAAGTCAGAAGGCAGAGGAGCATTTCAAAAGTTTGCCAACCTAGAATTCTTTATTCAGCAAGAATATTTTTCAAAAACAGAAGTGAAATTAAATCTTTTCTGACATACAAAAGCTGACACATTTCATGACTAGCAAATCTGCACTATAGAAAATGTTAAATAATGTCCTTCAAAAGAACAAAAATGATACCAGATGAAAATCTGGATCTACACAAAGGAATAAAAGGCATAAAAATGTTAACTATATGAGTATAAAATGTATTTATTAGTATTTAAATATCTTTGAAATATAATCTACTATTTAAAGCAAAAAAAATGGCAATGTGGTGGAATTTTATAATATATATAGAAGTAAAATGTATGATAAAAATGGCACAAAAACAGGAAGAGGAGAAATAGAAGTATATTCTTGTACACACTTTATACTCAAGAAGTGGTGGTGTATCACTTGCAAGTAGACCAATAAGTTTTATAGTTATACTATAACTATGTACTATAAGTTTTATGGTTATACTATACTATAAAACCTAAACACTAAAATAACACAACAAAGGATTCCAGGCAATAAGATAAAAAACAAGATAAAAATACTGAACTCAAAAGAAGACAGAAAAAGGAGAAAATTGGGGTCTTCAAGGAACATGTGAGACACAGAGAAAATAAATAACAAGATGCTAGATTTAAATTCAACCATATTGGTAATCACATTAATATGAATGGCCTAAACACCCCAGTTAAAAGGAAGAGATTGTCAGATTGAATAGACAAGTAAGACTTAATTACATGCTGCCTACAAATATAAAGACACAAATAGGTTAAAAGTATGAAAAAAAGTTATACTGGCTAACACTAATCAAAAGAAAGCTGAAGTAAGCATATTAATATTAAACAAAGTAGATTTCAAAGCAAAGACTATGCCCAAGTATGAGTGTCATTTCAAAATGATAGAGAGGTGAATTCATCAAGGAAAAAAAAAAAAATCCTAAATGTTTATGCTCCTAACAAGAGTTTCAAAGCCCAAATGGACAGAACTACAAGGGGAAATAGAGAAATCCATAATTACAGTTGGAGACTTCAGCAATCTTCTCTCAAGGACAGCTAAGACAAAACAGAAAATTAATAAGTATACTGATGACTTGAACAAGTCTATCACCTCAATCTAATATTTGTAAAACACTCCACTCACAATACCACAATACACATTCTTTTTCTAAAGTACACATAGATTATTTACCAAGATAGACTATATTCTTGGCCACAAAACAAGTTGCTATACATTTTACAGCATTCAGATCAAACAAGGTATGTTTTTTGACCATAATGAAATTAAATTAGAAGTTATTAATAGAAAGTCACCTGGAAAATCTCCAAGTATTTGGCAACTAATAATTGAAAAGTTCTAGATAACCTAATGGTGAAAGAAGAAATCAAAAGGAAATTATTGTGAATTAAATGAAAATGGAAATGAGATATTAAAAATTAGGGGATGCAGGTAAAGCAATATTTAGATGGATATTTATATTATTAAGTACATATATTAGGAAAAAAGCATTAGAAATCAATTATCTCAGCTTTCATCTTAAGAAACTAGAAACAGAAAAGAAAATTAAACCCAAGAAAATAGAAAGGAAATAGTGAAGATCAAAGTGAAAGATGATAAAACGGAAAAGCAATAGAGGAAAAATCAATAAAACCAAAAGCTGATTCATCGAGAAGATTGATAAAATTGATAAACCTCCAGCCAGATTGGTCGAGATAAAAACAGACACAACTTCAATTACCAATATCTGAAATAAGAGAAGTAATATTACTAAAGTTTCTACAGATACTAACAGGAAAATGTAGAGACATTATGAACTTTATGTTAATAAGTTTGACACCTTAGATTAAAAAAAATTCCTGCAAAGAGACAAATTATCAAAGCTTACTCAAGAAGAAAATAACTTAAATAACTGTATTCCTAGCAAAGCAATTGGATATGTAGTTCAAAACCTTGAACAAGGAAAATGCCAGGCCCAGCTTCACTGGGGAATCCAATCAAACTTTTACGGAAAGAAACAATACCAATTCTACATAAATTCTTTCAAAAACTTAAAAAGTGACATATTCTTAACTCGTATTATATGGTCAGCATTACTTTGTTACCAAAGCCAAATAAAGCCATTATAAAAATAGAAGACTATGTGTTTGGTATAGAAGACTATGTGTTTGGTATAGATAAATCTCTCTCATGAACATAAATGTAAAAATTATTAGCCAAAGTGTTATTGAAGTAAGCATAACAATATATTAATTTTTAATACACCATCCTTCTGCAACACAATATATTAAATTCATAATGCATCATGACCAAGTGGAGTTTTACTAGAGAAACATAAGTTTGGCTTAAGATTCAAAAATCAATCAATATAATTCATTATATTAACAGACTAAGAAAGGAATGTCATCTGGTCATCTGAATGAATGCAGTAAAAGTATTTGTCAAATCCAAAATTCATTCCTTATAAAAGCTCTCAGCAATAAGAGGAGAGGAGAGGAGAGGAGAGGAGAGGAGAGGAGAGAAGGGAGGAGGGGAGGAACTTCTTCAATCTGATAAAGGGTAACTATAAAAAACATACAACTAACATTATACTTAATGATGAAAGACTGAATGCTTTTCCCCTAAGATGAGGAACGAGGCAAGGATGTCTGCTGTCACCACTTCCATTCAACATAGTACTGGAAGTTTTGGCCAGTGCGTTCAGGTAAGAAAAAGAAATAAAAGTCATCCAGATTATTTTTTTAAAAAGTAAAATTGTCTTTATTTTGCAGATGACATGATGATCTATGCAACAAATTTTATGGAATCTATAAACATACTGTTATAACTAATAAGTGGATTAAGCAAGGTGGTGGAATATAAGATCAATATGTAAAAATCAGTTGTGTTTCTATATACTAGTCACAATAGAAAACTGAAACAAAAAACACCATTTACAAACATATCAAAAACATAAAATACTTAAGGATAAGTCTGACAAAAGACGTGAAAACCTGTATATTAAAAACTAGAAAATATTGCTGAGAGGAGTTAAAGAAGACCTAAACAAATGGAGAGATATACCATATTAATGGATTGGAAGATCAAATATTGTTAGTGTCAATTCTTCCCAGATTGAACTACAGATTCAACTGTATCCCAATCAAAATGTGGGCAAGTTATTTTTGTAGAAAGTGACAAGCTGATTCTAAAATTCACTTGGACATGCAAAGGACCCAAAATAGCTAAAACGATCTTGATAAAAAACAAAACAAAACAAAAACCAGAGTCAGAGGACTTACACTATCTCACTTCAAGTCTTTATACAAAGCCACAGTAATCAAAACAGTGTGATATTAGCATCAAAATAGACAATGGCACAAATAACGGTCGGTAGCTAGACCTGCTTATAGATGGTTAATTGATTTTGAACAAAGGTACAAAGGCAATTCAGTGGACACATGGACATATGGTGCTGCAGTAATTGGATATTCATATTAAAAAATAACTTCAATCTAAATATCACATCATATATAAAAATTAACTCAAATGGGCCATAGATTTAAATGTAAAACTTACAATTATAAAACTTCTGGAAGACAACATAAGGGAAGATATTTGTGACCTTGGGCTATTTAAGAAAAAATTGAAAAACTGGACTTCATCAACATTAAGAACTTCCACTCTTCAAAAGACTTTTTTTTTTCCTTTTTTCAACTTTTTAAAGTTCAGGGGTACATGTGCAAGATGTACAGGTTTGCTACATAGATAAATGTGTGCCATGATGGTTTGCTGCAATAATCATCCCATTACCCAGGTATTAAGCCCAGCATCCATTAGCTATTCTTCCTGATGCTCTCCCACCCCCGACTACAGCAGGCCCCAAGGTGTGGCATTCCCCACCATGTGTCCATGTGTTCTCATTATTTAGCTCCCACTTATAAGTGAGAACATGTGGTGTTTGGTTTTCTGTTCCTGCATTAGTTTGCCAAGGATAATGGCTTCCAACTCCATCCATGTCCCTGCAAATGACATGATCTCATTCCTTTTTACGGCTGCATAGTATTCCATTGTGTATATTTACCACATATTCTTTATCCAGTGTATCATTGATGGGCATTTAGGTTGATTCCATGTCTTTGCTATTGTGAATAGTGTTACAATGAACATTCACGTGCATGTTGCTTTATAATAGAATGATTTAAATTCCTTTGGGTATATACTCAGTGATGGGATTCCTGGATCAAATGGTATTTCTGCCTCTTGGTCTTTGAGGAATGGTTGTGCTGTCTGCCATAATGGTTGAACTAATTTACATTCCCACTAACAGCATAAAAGCATTCCTTTTTCTCCACAACCTCGCCAGCATCTGTTGTTTTTAGACTTCTTAATAATAGCCATTCTGACTGGCATGAGATGGTATCTCATTGTGGTTTTGCTATTTGATTGCGGTTTGAGATTACCTCTTTTGTGCTATCTCATTTGCATTTCTCTAATGATCAGTGATGTTGCATTAAAAACTTCTGCTTTCCAAAAGACATTTTTTTCTCTTAAAAAAATGAATCTCATTTGCATTTCTCTAATTATCAGTGATGTTGTGCTTTTTTTTATGTTTGTTGGCCACATGTATCAAAAGACATTATTAAGAGACTCGAAAGTAAGTCACAAATAGGGAGAAACTGTGAATCACATATCTGATAAAAGACTTGTATCCAAAATACATAAAGAACTCTTAAAATTCGACAAACAAAAATTAGAAATGGACAAAAATATTGAGCAAATTCTTCACCAAGGAAGATGCACAGTATAAATGTCAATATGTACATTAAAATATGATGTACAGTACAGTATGTTGAGCACATAAAAGATGCTCAACATCACTAGCCAAATAGGTAAATGCAGATTAAAACCACAATGAGGTACAATTACACATTAGAATCTCTAAAATTAAAAAACTGACCATACCCAATGTTAGCAAGGATTAGAACTGTCATACCCTGCTTGTGGAACTATTAGAACTACCATACACTGCTTGTGGAAATGTAAAATGGCGAAACTACTTTGAAAAACAGTTTGGCAGTTTTTTGAAAAGTTAAGTATGTATCTGCCATATGACCCAGCCATTCAACCTCTGTTTAACTAAGTAGAAATAAAAGCATATGTTCATTTAATAATTTCTACACCAACAGTGATGGCAGTAGTCAAATCCAAAAACAACCTAGATGTCCATTGAAAGCTGAAAAACAAACAAATGATGATATATATATATATACATATATATGTATATATATATATATACACATATATATGTATATATATATATACACACATATATATACGTATATATATATATATACACAATAAAATATTACTCAGCCTTAACAAGGAATGAACTATTGATACACATGGGAACTTAGATAAGCCTCAAAATAATGACACTGAGTGAAAGAAGCCAGACAAAATAGAGTGCATGTTGTATTATTCCATTTTATAAAATTCTAGAAAATGTGAGTAAATATATAGGGACATAATACCAGGGATCGGTATTGACCTGAGTGGAAGCTGGGCGAGGAGCAGGGAGGAAGCATGAAGACACATGAGGGAATGTTCAGTACCTTGAACGCATTGACAGTTTCACTAGTGTTTATGTAGGGGAGAAAAGATTTCTCACATATCTCAAGGTCCATGGCTAAGGCACCTGTAACAAAACACAGATTAACAAGAGAAAAGCATGCAGTTCTATTTAATATAAGTTTTATGTGACTTGAAGAATAAAATCGCAGAAATAACTTCAGAAATGAAGACCCAAAGAAACAGAGAAAACTGTATTTTTATGGATGGTCAGGTAGAAATATGATTGGACAAAAGGGGGTATGATCTAGTGGAAACAAACTGGGGGAACTTAGCGATCCCTATTTGTTCAGATTCTTGGCATCTCTGCGTCTTTGAGGAGAAGGAAATTACCTTTCTCCAGATATAGGGTGTGCTTCTCTAGAACTAGGGTCTCATGACTTACTTTAGTGGGTGGCTTGAGAATTGTCTTATGATCTGCTTCAGTGGAGAAGGGTGGGAGGTCAGAGAGACCTTCTTGTTCCTGCTGTTTTCTGAAATGGCAAGGTGCCATATTTTGGAGCAGTGTGTCCTGAATCCCATTATATGTGTTAAAACTCATCAAATTGTATGCTTTATATATGTGAAGTCAATTTATGTCAATTATTTCTCAATTAAGTTATTAAAATAATCAGAGGACATTATGAACTTTAATCCAAATACATTCTTTAAGTATGTAACATGAATGAATTAGAAAAATAAAACTTGAAAATTGATTCCAAAAGAAATGTGATGTAAAACAGTGTCATCTAAAATGGCTCAGTGTGGGACCACTGATCTTAATAGTTCTCAAACTGAATCCGAAGTTTCAAATTTTCTTCAATGAGAACACCAAGCTCAGACAGCTTTACAGGCAAGTTCTACAAAACGTTCAAGTTTCAGATAATTCTAATCCTACACAAAATATTCCAGAGGTCAGAAAAAGAGAGGATATCCCTTAGCTCATTTTTTTTTTTTTTAACCTCAGCCTCCTGAGTGGCTGGGATGACAGGCATGTGCCCTTAAGCCTGGCTAATTTTTGTATTTTTGGTAGAGATGGGGTTTCATCATGTTGCCCAGGCTGGTCTCCAACTCCTGGGCTCAAGTGACCTGCCTGCCTCAGCCTCCCAAGGTGTTGGGATTGCAGGCATGAGCACCATGCCCAGCCCTTGTAGCTTATTTTTATGAGGTTAATATAACCTTGATACCCAAACCAGATGCAACTCAATGGAAAAAGACACTTCCTTACCCTTGAACATGGATACAAAACTTTGGACAAAGTATTAGCAAACAGAACCTTGTAATGAATGAAAACTACAACACATCAGGTCCATGTTCAATTTATCTCAAGAATTCAAAGTTGGTTTGACTTTCGGGAACAGATTAATGTAATTCACATCAGACAAATCAAAAGACAGATGCTACATAATCTCAACAGGTGCAGAAAAAGAGGGCAACAAATTTCAACATTCATTCATGAAAAAACTCTTAGAAAAATGGGAAGAGAAGAAAATTTTCTTTAATCTAGTAAGTGGTACCAACAGAAAGCTTAGAGCAAGCAGTTAGCGTGAAGTAGAATTGAAAACATTCCCTTTAAAATCAAGCAGGGCCAGGCACAGTGGCTCACACCTCTAATCTCAGTGCTTTGGGAGGCTGAGGAGGGAGGATTGCTTGAGGCCAGAATTTTGAGACCAGCCTGGGCAGCATAGCGAGACCCCTGTCTCTACAAAAAACAATTTTAAAAAACTTAGCTGGGTGTGGTGGTGCACACCTGCAGTCCCAGTCACTCAGGAGACTAATGGGGGAGGATCACTTGAGCCCAGGAATTCAAGATTACAGTGAACCATGGTCACACCACTGCACTCCAGCCTGGGTAACAGAGTGAGACTCTATCTCTTAAAAATAAACATTAGAAATAATAAAAAAATCAGGCAGAAGACAAAGATGCCTGCTCATGCCACTTCTGGTTGTATTAGCGGTCCAGCACAGTAAAAGAAAAAATAAGATAAAGTAAATTTTTTAAAAATTAAATGATATAAAGATTGAAAACAAAGGGAAAAAACCTACTTGCAAATGACGCAACTGTTTATATAGACAACGGGAAGGAATTAACAGATGTACTATTAGGATTAAGGAGAATTCAGCAAGGTTGCTACATACAAAATCAACATGGAAAAATCCATGATATTTCTAGGTCTTAGTAAAAACAATTAGAAAATGTAAATAATAGAAAATGATAGTGTTGACCATATTTGCCTCATCTGTGGCATGTGAGGAGCAGTGTCTACTTCAGCATATTTGCGTGAGGATTAAGTGAGAGAAGTAAGTCAAGAACTAGCAAGTGCAAAGTTACTAAGTTACCAATGTCAGTTTCTCTCTTTAGTCCCTGGGCACTGGGTTAGGCGCCTTCTGGAGATCACTTGGCGGGACTCAGCTCACCTTGGCCTCTGGAGCTCCAGGAAGACAGGTATGATCCTCACCCAAATATCTACCGTATAAGGCAGAAAATGACCAGAGCCACAAGAGAAAAGACACGGGGGATGGCAGAAGGAGCAGACAATAGTGGGAGATGCTTCCCATCTGGAAGCACTTTACTGGGGGCCTGAGAGTGGGCAGAATGTAGGCATTCGGAAAAAACGTAAAGGCTACTGTATGGACTGTGTAGACAATGGCTACAAGTGGAAGCATGGAGAGGGTTTAGGGCAGGAGAATTGGTGTTGGCTGCAGTCAAGCATGTATGGAGCGGAACTGTGTGCGGTGAAAGGGGAAGTCACTAATGGCGGGACTTCAGGCATCACACAGATACCACACTGGTGAAGGGGCCCAGGCAAGGAGACCTGGGTATGGCAACACCGTGGCCTCTGACCTCCTCCCACCGTCCTTACTGTGCCTGCCTCTGAGCTCGGCAGGGTCGTCCATTCCACTCCCTGCTCTGCTCAGCCCTGGTGGCTCCCCTAGAGCTGGTGGCCTTGTGCCCTCTGAGGTTTAGAGAGAAGCCTCCTGTCTGCGGGAGGAAATCTCTGCAAGGTGTTTACTGCAGGGACCCAGGGAGCCAGGGTGGCCACGAGCCAAGTCTGAGTGCTGACCGGGGATTTTGCAAGGAAGAAGGAAGGGGGCCTGGATGTTTGAACAGCTGGGGTGGATCAGGGGCTGCCATCCCCCTTTCCCCTCTCACCCTCCCCTGCTTCCGGGCTTTGACACCCCGTTCTACCTGGGGTCCTGGCTGTTGAAGTGTCCGTTAATGGAGCTCTAGTACTGGAGGGCATTTTCTGTCCCCAAACAGGCAGACTGTGGAAGGAACATGTTTTGCATTTTCTCCTGGGTGAGTTTGTGCGTAGGGGGCTCACATGCATACAAGCTGAACTGTGCCTTGGAGTTCCACAGAGGATGGGCTGAAGACCCAGCCAAACAAAACACACCGAATCGTAAATCTGTCAGAAGCTGAAGTTAACTTGGGAGGTACCAAAGATACTTTCTCAGCACAGGATACAGAGGGTACCAGGCTGGAGGATGTTTGGGAAGCCGAGCCTCCCATCTCCCTGTCTCTGCTGGAGACAGGTTTGGAGGGTGGTGATGGAGCCTGGAGATTGTGGGGATCCCCAAGTGAAGGCTCCCCAGTCCCAAACCCCAATCACCTCTCCAGGAAACAGTAGCATGAATTCTCTTGGACAGCTGCAGAAACCTTTTATGAGCCACGTCTGCTGACTCTAACACCAACCTTCTGGTGCATTTCTTCTCACAGTACCAGCATCTTCTTGCTCATCCTTCACAGGTGTTTAATGAGCACAGGGCATCCTGGGGATGGGGATGCTGCAGCCACCTGCCAGGGACCATGGGCCCTGAGTTTGCTCCCATATTACAAGGCCTGGGGGAGCTGAAGCTATGAAGTTCTGTTCAGGCCACTTGCGTTGTCCACACAAAACCGTGCCCCTGGAGAATTGCGGGCAGTGGCCAAAGTCACTGTCAGTGAGAACACTCTGATGGTGTGAAATGGATATTCTTGAAGATGGTCCGCAAATGTGCTCAGACCCTCTTGGGCAAAGAGCTCTCCTCTTAGACGACCAAGGACACCAGCAGTGTCATTTGGAAAGTAAACGATAGAGAGGAAACTGCACCCCACCTCCCCAACGTGGTGAGCAGTCCCTGAAGAAATACACATCTAAGCTCAGGTCCCAGCCGCGCCACTCCCCAGCTGTGTAACTCACGGAGCCTCAGTCTTTTCATCTGTAAAAGGGGGGCAGTGACGCCTACCGCAGGTTATTGTGAAGATAGATGGAGACATAAAAGGCTTGCCACACAGTGGCTTTGCCCAGTGCTAGCTCCCTTCACCCCCCTCACCCCACCGCGGAGCACAGTGGCGGGTTAGGAGCAACACCGGGAATCCCCATGAAGAGCTGGGCTTTCCTGTCACCCAGCGGGTGGCCTCCTTGCCACTGCTTTTCCAGCACTTTCCAGCTCATAACTGTGGGCAGCCGTGGGGCGCCAGGGGGTGGGAGGAGGCAGCTGCAGGGCTGGGGGCAGCAAATGGGGTGGATTTTGCTGACTTTGCCTTTTCTGCTCCTGCCTGGATCAAAGTGTGGGAGGCACGAAAGGAAAGAAACACGCCTGTTTGCAGCCAGCCTTGTTCTCCCCTCTGTCTTTTTTCACCTGCAAGCTCTAAGGGCAGAATCAGCCTGGAGGCTATGGAATAGGAGAGGCCAGGAACACGGGGCTGAGCCTCCAGGGTCAGGTCAGGTTTCTGGGCCCCCAGGAAGAACCTGGAAAGTGGGGGGCTCTTCGCTCTTTTCCCTGTTGCTGCTCCCCTCCCCCTCTCACCCTAGCATTCTGGCTGGTTCTCTCCTCTCCGGCTTTTCCACTTAGGAAAGCCGGAAGCCATGGGTTGCGCACACTGTCTGGGACCCATTTATGGCAGGCCTTGGGCACATGAAGGTAATCAAGCCAGAGGTTCCTGATTGTTCCTGCTTTTCCAGCAAGGTGGCCATAGAAGACTGTCACTGCCGTCAAGGAACTTGGGACCTAAGTTCTGAGAGAGACAATGACTCCCGCTTAGGGCATTTGGTAAGGAGGTCTCAGGGCAGGGGGCTCCTGATGGAGCCAGGGCCTCTCTTGGAGACCTTTAAGGCCTGGGAGTTGGTCATCCTCCTCTTGACCCAGGAAGCCCTCCGCTTCTCCTTCCTTGCTGATGCAGGACTGCCCTCCCTGCCAGTGCCCTGGTGCCCAGACCTTGCCCTGTGACTACCTCCCTGTGCCTGGTGTGGCACTGGGCATAATCGCTCACCCATCCTTATCAAAGAGACAGACTTGGTTGGGGGGACACACTCCTGGAGCCCTGCCCCAGCATGGCCACTCCCTAGGTGGGCCACTTGGGACAGTGGGCCTCTCTGAGCCTCAGTAGTCTCATCTGCCAGGTGGCAATAAGAATGCTCCCCTAGTGAGCAAGCCCCTGGGCTGTCTGTGGCATGGTCCAGGAGAGGTGAGGCAGGACTGCTGCTTTCTCTGCCCACTCTGCTGGCCAACAAGGAAGCTCGCAATGTCAGTAGCTAAGACACCTGCCTTGTTGAATGAACTAGGCTGAAGAAGGGGCCTGGGCAGTGGTTGAAGTCCCATCCATCCTCCCCCTTCCTCCATTCCCCACCTGGTTGCCCAAGTATAGGGCATGGGAGCAGAAGGGAAGGGAATCAATGTTACTTTGAGCCTTCTATGACCCAGGCAAGAGCTTTATCACAAGCCATGCTCTTAACAAGCCTATAACATAAATACCATTGCATCCATTTTACAGATTAAAGCCATGGCTCCGGGAGTTCAGTGATGCCTCCCCGGTCTTGCAGACAGCTTCGCCATGTGGCTGGCAAAGCTGGGCCCTCTGCAGAGCTGGCGCAGGGAGCCCCGCAGGTACCGAGGGGGCCTCTTTTCCAAATGGCCCTTGCAGGCTCAGCTCCCACACATGACACAACCAGGAGTGACAAGCACAGGCCTGGCTCCACAATGCCAGCCTTTCCCCTGTTCTAACAAGTCCAACCCACCACCTGCACACAGGCTACCTCTTGGCCTACTCCAAAGCCAGGCTAGGGGTGTGGGCTGTCCCACAGTGTGGGTCCTGAGAGTCCTACTGCTTGAATTTCAGCCCTAGCCTTGTGCTTACTAGCTAGAAAGTCCTGGCAAGGTTCACAGCCCAGGGCTACCCTCTGCTCCCAACCTCCTCCAGTGCTGAATGCCTCTCAGCCTCTTGCTCATGCTCAGATGGAGGTCAGGTCAGAAGGGGCTGGCAAACGCCGAAGCTCTTTGGAAATTACAGACAGCAGTCATGCTTTGTTGGTTCTTCCCTTTCTGACTAGCTGCTGTCCATACTCTGCTGGCTAGTAAATTTTTTTTTTTTTTTTTTTTTTTTGTGAGACGGAGTCTCGCTCTGTTGCCTGGGCTGGAGTGCAGTGGCATGATCTCAGCTCGCTGCCACCCCCACCCCCCGGGTTCAAGTGATTCTCCTGCCTCAGCCTCCTGAGTAGCTGGAACTACAGGTGCGCGCGCCACCACACCTGGCTAATTTTTGTATATTTAGTAGAGATGGGGTTTCACCATGTTGACCAGGCTGGTCTCGAACTCCTGACCTCAGGTGATCCGCCCACCTCGGCTTCCTAGGCATGAGGCAATGCACCCAGCCAGTAAATATTCTTTTTTTTTTTTTTTCTTGAGACGGAGTCTCGCTCTGTTGCCCAGGCTGGAGTGCAGTGGCACGATCTCGGCTCACTGCAAGCTCCTCCTCCCAGGTTCACGCCATTCTCCTGCCTCAGCCTCCCGAGTAGCTGGGACTACAGGTGCCCGCCACCACACCTAGCTAATTTTTTGTATTTTCAGTAGAGACGGAGTTTCACCGTGTTAGCCAGGATGGTCTCGCTCTCCTGACCTCGTGATCCACCCACCTCGGCCTCCCAAAGTGCTGGGATTACAGGCGTGAGCCACCGCGCCCGGCCCACCAGTAAATATTCTTAATGTCACCCCTGGTTATAAATCTGGTTCAACTACATTTATCCCTTGCCTACTGCTTGTGGTTCTGGTGTTAGGCTATGTGTTTTTTTTGGGGGCAGAGGGGGAACAATGTGATTTAGACAGCAGGCCCTATCCCACTTAAGGAGCTCAAAGGGAGAAGACAGACACAACACCCCCTCACTCAACACTTCTGCAGATAAGGCAGAGAATGATATGTGTGTACAGGGGGAGTAAATGAATTTTTTGGGAACAAAGGAAATCATCAACTCTTGCTAAAGTTGGGAGAGGTGGGGCAATCTGGGAAGGCCTCCTGAGGGAGGGGTCCTTGGGGATGAGTATGGAAGGTGGGTAGGATTTGTTCTGTTGGAAAAGCAGACTGGGGTGTTCCAAGCTAGAGGAAACAGTAGAAGCAAACACATGGAGACTTGGAGAGTGGGCTCTGCTTGGGGCAGAGAATTTGCTGAAGGGGAGATTTATGGTGAAACCAAAAAGGGGGCTGAGGGGAACGCTGTCTGGGGGACATAGCTGATTCCTGTTTCCCCACTGGCGACGCAAATGCTAAAGAAGTTCAGCCAGGTGCGGTGGCCCATGCCTGTAATCCCAGCACTTTGGGAGGCCGAGGCAGGTGGATCATCTGAGGTCAGGAGTTCAAGACCAGCCTGGACAACATGGTGAAACCCCATCTCTACTAAAAATACAAATATTAGCCAGGTGTGGTGGTGGGCACCTATAATTCCAGCTACTCAGGAGGCTGAGGCAGGAGAATCACTTGAACCAGGGAGGTGGAGGTAGCAGTGAGCTGAGATCGTGCCACTGCACTCCAGCCTGGGCAACGAGCAAAACTCCATCTCAAAAAAAAAAAAAAAAAATTGCTAAAGCAGTTCATGAGGTGGCAACAAGTTCTCTTCTGCTACAAAAAGATTTGGCAAGCAATTCGGCCAGTTTCAAATGATTCTGATAACAAATACCTGAAGGATTGGGCAAGGGAAGAATTCAAAAGAAACAAAAGTGCCACCGAAGAGGTATGGAGCCACATTCAATAAGATGTGGGCCGGAATAGAACTGCTGGTGATTTTATGAAGACATGAGAAAAAGGAAAACAGAAAAAAAAAAAGGTACTGGTAAAATGCATTTTATTGTTCATGAAGTGATCTTTGTCAATGTCTTGGACTAGACAACAAATTACTTTCTGGATGCTCCCTGAAAATTGTACTCCTGTTTGATGTTAAACTTTTGTTTCTGAAGTTTGATTTTAAGATGTTTGAATGCTAATTTTATATATTTGAACTATAATAAATCAATCCTTTTGTATTAAAAATAAATTTTAGGCCAGGCGTGGTGGCTCATGCTTGTAATCCCAGCACATTGGGAGGCCGAGGTGGGAGGATCGCTTGAGCCCAGGAGTCTGAGGCTGCAGTGAGCTATGATTACACCACTGCACTCCAGCCTGGGCAAAAAAGAGGCTCTATCTCAAAAAAAAAAAAAAAAAGTAAGCACAAAAAGTTTGAAGCATAAGAGAAAGTAGCTAAAGTTATTTGTTATATAACATGTTATCATTTGTCCTTATGTCATTCCTTCTCTTTAAAACATGCTATCAGGGCCAGGCATGGTGGCTCACGCCTGTAATCCCAGCACTTTGGGCGGCTGAGGCGGGCCGATCACTTGAGGTCAGGAGTTCGAGACCAGCCTGGCCAACATGGTAAAAATTTGACTACTAAAAATACAAAAATTAGTCTGGCATGGTGGCGGGCACCTGTAGTCCCAGCTACTCAAAAGGCTGAGGCAGGAGAATTGCTTGAACCCGGGAGGCAGAGGTTGCAGTGAGCCGAGATTGTGCCACTGCACTCCAGCCTGGGTGACAGAG
This sequence comes from Pongo pygmaeus, assembly GCF_028885625.2. Taxonomy (NCBI): domain Eukaryota; kingdom Metazoa; phylum Chordata; class Mammalia; order Primates; family Hominidae; genus Pongo; species Pongo pygmaeus. Next base: position 22,543,282 of record NC_072382.2, on the reverse strand, counting down.
TAAGACTACATCTCAAAAAAAAAGAAATAAAAAATAAAATAAAATATGTATCGGGTTGGGAGTTTTAAATTCACAGTACAAGCATTGCTATGGATGTGCCTGAAGGAAGAGAAAAATTACTTCCTTTTTAAAAAATTTTTTAAGAGACAGTCTCCCTCTGTCACCCAGGTGGGAGTGACTTTCTGATAATTGAGGAAAGCAGAACATATTCCCTGCCATTTGCATTTTTCACAGTGATGCCAGCAGATGCTTTTAGGAAAGGAAGAGACCCATACCTCAACTCTCTCTATCTTTGATAGCGTAAGTAAGGAACACGCTTATAAAAACAATGGAAAGCGGCACATGTCTACTTTGAAAAAAGTGGGGGTTATGTAGAATAAGGCCCAAAGAGGATCAAAAACAAATTGTCACTCTGCCAAACTAGAAATTTCCACAGGCTTTCTCCTTGCTTGGGTCGAGCATTTGAGAAATTGTATTGCGATTACATTAAATTTACTATTTTTGTTTGCTGAAATGAATAAATCAACCCACTCTTATTTGTATTTAAAAAAAACAACAGGCACCACACATATGATCCCCAAAAGGGAGCAGATGGTAGGGCAGAGGTACTCTCAGATTCCCTTCCTGGGCTGGGGCTGCTGGTCAGCTCCTCAGTCATAAAATGGGAACAAATCCCATCTTCCTCGTAGGACTACTAGGAGGAAAAGAGAGAGTGTGTGAGAAGCCTCTGCTCATTGCAAGCACTCTTGAAAACTGGGTCTTTCCAGTGTTTCTCTTCTGCCCACCTGCTTCCCAAGCACAGACCCAGTTCCACCTGCAGACCCAGCAGAATTGGTATCACTTGTGGATTTAACGCACTGTCATGCAAGCTCCTGACGGCTGGGGGCACCATTAGGTCCAGGCAATAAACATTTATTAATATGTCACAAGTCGAAGCATGCTGATCCCCTGAGGAGATACTGTGGCGCTTCCTAGTTCATGGAGAACTCAATAAATGGTAGAGGGGTGGAAGGGAGGGTGGAGAGAAGACTGATTAGCCAGATGAAAGACAGAGGGCTGGGCAGAAGGAGGGTGGAGAGAAGACTGATTAGCCAGATGAAAGACAGAGGGCTGGGCAGAAGGAGGGAGGAGGGCGGAATAGAGGGGATGGGTGCAGGAATGGAGACATGGATGGATGAAGGATGGGAGGGTGGAAAGTGAATAGAATAATGAAGGGATGGAGAAATTCAGGAAAGGATAGAGAGGTGGAGGGGCGATGAGATGGAAGGAGGGAGGGAATGATGGCTGGACAAAAGGATAAAGAGGTTAAAGGGATGGGTGGAGCCATGGAGAAACGGCAGGAAGCATGGAGGGGTGGGTGGAGAAATGGAGAGATGGAAGGATGAAGGGATGGAAGGGTAGAAGGTGAATGGAATAATGGAGCGACTGAGAGATCCAGGGAGGGATGGAGAGGTGAACGGATAGATAATGGGATGGAGAGAGGTAGGAAAAGATGGATGGTGGCTGGATGAAGGGATAACGGGGTGTAGGGATAAGTGGAGGCATAAGGGAAAGATGACAGGAAGGATAAAGAAGTGGCTGGAGGAATAGAGAGAGAGATGGATGAAGAGATTGAAAGGTAGAGAGGGAATGAAGAATAAAGGGATGGAGAGACTGAAGAAGGAATGGAGAGGAAGAGGAAACAGAGGGAAAGATGGATGGAGAAATGGAGAGATCAACGGATGGATAATGGGATGGAGAGTTGGAGGACTCATTGTTTTCTGATGAGCTTACCTTTACCTCTCCCTGCACTTCCTGGAACAGGGTATGTGCCTTGTTTGATTTCTGTTTGATTTCAGGGCATGCGTATTTGTTGAATTAAAACCCATGCATGGGGCCCTGCTAATGCTGAAACATTCTGTTCTCTCTCCTCCTTGGGTAGGAGTGGGAGGTCCTTTGAGGAGGACAAAGAGAAGAGAGGCAGGAAAGTCTCTGCTGGGGGGAGGAGGAGGAGAGGCCGACTCAGCTGTTCAGTATAAACTTCCCACCCTGTTGACATATGGGGAACATGTGGCCCCCTCCCTCCTGGCACTGGAACAACGTCATGCCAGGGATGCTGGCAGCCAAGGGCACAGAGTGTTCCCAGAGGGAACTGGCAGTCAGGCAGGAGGCAAGCGTCTGAGCCTGGCTCTGGGGTGGGCCCTGAGGGCCTGAGGGCAGCTGAGAGAGGTAGGCTCAGTTCCCCTGTGGATATGGCAGGAAGCCTGCAGCCACAGCCACCGCTCCCAGCCTCTTCTGAGAAGCAGAAAGGGGCCACCCGCAGGTACCAGGCCCCCATCCCTCACAGGGCCTCTGCTGCCCCTTGTAGCTCTGGGGAATCAGCTGCAGGGACAGGGCCCTGGACTTGAAGTCCAAAGATGTGACCTCTGATCCCCTCAGCCCCTCACTGTGCAGGTTCCATGCCTCCCTTCTTTCTGGGCCTTCCTCAGTTTCCCCATTGTTCCAAATGCCATCCTGCCCATTGGGATGGTGAGGATGAGATTTTATCTCCAAGTGAGAAAACCAAGTATTGGGCTTTCTGAAAAGAGAAGTGTTTCCATATGAAGAACTGTACATTATCGTGAAACCACGCCCACCTTCCTCCAACAGTTTTGACGTTCAAGAGTGTCACTTAGTTTATGAAATAAGGGCTAGTAGATGGTAATCTTGTCAGACAGCACCCCTGTTTTATTTTTTGTAATTTTCAACTGGTGCATAAAACCCCAAATTGTGAACCACTAGACAAGACAATTCCTGAAGGGCCTTCCAGAGCCAGTTAGATTTTCTGTCTTAGATGCTGATATTGTTTGGCTGTGTCCCCACCTAAATCTCATCTTGAATTGTAGCTCCCATAATTCCCACTTGTCAAGGGAGGGACCCAGTGGGTGGTAATTGAAGCATGTGGGTAGGTTTTTCCCATGCTGTTTTCATGACAGTGAATAAGTCTCCTGAGACCTGATGGTTTTATAAAGTGGAGTTCCTCTGCACACACTCTCTCTTGCCTGCTGCCATGTAAGATGGGACTTTGCTCCTCCTTGCCTTCTGCCGTGATTGTGAGGCCTCCCCAGCCGTGTGGAACTGTGAGTCCATTAAACCTCTTTTTCTTTATAAATTACCCAGTCTTGGATATGTCTTTATTAGCAGCGTGAGAATGAACTAATACAGATGTACCCCTGGAATAGGTCTGCCTCTAACCAGGGCTCTAATTTGGAACCTTGATGTGTACAACTTCCCTCTTGAGCTCACATCTGTGCCCTGGAGGAAGCAGTGTCCGCAGAGGTTCAGGTGCAGGCAGACTTCTCTGAGGGGCAGAACAGTGCCTTGCCCTCAACAAGCCATCTCAGCCCCACAGTTTGAGCTCAATCCTATTCCCCCACCACAACCACCCGCAGCTCAACAGGAGCTGTCCACAACTCCCCCAGTGATCCTGTGACCAGATCCCTGAGAGGCCCCCCAGAAAAACTCCACACAGGACAAGTGTGGGCTGATAACTTCTCCCTATGAACTGTGCTGCAGCTGGAGAGAATCAAGTTCAAGTTTAGCAGAGAAGCAATCCAGTTGGGCTGGGTGGGTCAGGCCACAGAAGACATGACTCAAGGCGTGGGAGCCCCAGCACATGTGGCCTAGCTGGTCTGGCCCCCAAGTACTTGCAGGGTGTGGAGAGTCCATTAGAGACCATGGGAGCGTGAGGCGGGAGACATTCCCAGGCCAGGCCAGAGCAATGCTCCCAGAGTTCCCTCTTATCCTTCCCTTCTCCTTAGATACCCCCTCACCCAATGCCAGCTCTCCCAGTTGCAGCAACTTGTAAGAGAAATGTCACCGCCAACCCCAGCCAGTCCCGCCAGCTCAGCAGTTTCTCCCTGCCCTGCTCCCCAGCTCTGCACTGTCTTCCCACTCAAACAGGCTGCAGGGAGCTGGGGAGGCAGGGAGGCTGCAGACAGGCAGGGCCCAGCCGGGCTGTCTGGCTTCCTGGATCTGAGAATCAGCATTCATTTATTATTTAGCAAATATGTCTCCATCCCTGACTAAGGGGTGTGCAAAGACTAAGGGGTGTGCAAAGCAACCCAGTGGGCAGGGTGGGAGTGTGTGTGCACATGTGTATCTGTGTGTGTGTCGGTGCAGGTTTATGTTTGTGTGAGAGTGTGTCTGTGCATTTCTGTGTATGTCTCTGTGTCTGTGCATTTCTGTGTGTGTGTGTATGTGTTATCTACACATCTGTGGGTGGGAAAGGGGTTTCTGGGGTGAACAAAGGAGAGCCTGTGTGTTCCAAGGGGCCTGACTTCAGCAGGCGTGTACATGGGGAAGGCAGATGCACCCACCGTTCACAGGAGCGAATATAGAGGGTGTTGGGGGAGGCTCCTGCTATCTGCCAGTCCCTGAGATATCATTATCGGCAAGACAGGCCCAAGGATAAAGTCAGGAACTTTCCTAAGCAGGTCCTTGCAGTTTCAGGAAGGTGAGGAAATGTGGAAGGGCTTAAGTTTAAACTTTTTTTAAGATTTTATTTTTAATGGGTAATGTACAGTTTCAAAAGTTTACATAATTTGAAAGGGTAGCAATGAAAAGTCAGCTTCCCCTTCTCATCTTTCTCCCTCCAGAGTCACTGGCTCTCCCTAAAACTTAATTTGTGGGAGAATGAGATGCAGAGAAGTGGCTGGACCTTGACGTGTGTAATTGACAAGGCAGGTGAGAGTGGGGTGGGGCTAGAGCTCAGACCTTCAGCCTGCCACCCAGCGTTCTTTCTCCCAAGCACACTGCTTCTCGGCTGCTGACCAGGGGCAGGTGGGACCCCCTAAGAGGCCTTGGGATATGGTCAGTCCTGGGGCCCTCCCCAGACAGGAGCCACACACAGCAAGGTCACCAATCAATGAAGCCCTCCTAGGGTCTGAGCTGAAGAGAGAGCCCATGGTTGGGGCCCCAAGATGAGGTGCCACCTGTGGCTGGGGGATATTTATTTCCTTCTCTGTTTCCACCTCAGACCAGACTCCTAGATGTTGGGGACTGAGCCCTGGCTCCATTCCACCTGGCTTGTCACTACGTTGTCATTCACAAAAGGTGAGCTAATCACAGAACCAACCTGTAGGCCAGTGATGAGCATGAAGCGAGATAAAAGCCTGTAGGTTTCTCAGTGTCTGATGCACCTCTTAATATTGGAATTAAGATAAATATCATGATTAGGCCACGCACGGTGGCTCACGCCTGCAATCCCAGCACTTTGGGAGGCCGAGGCGGGAGGATCACGAGGTCAGGAGATCGAGACCATCCTGGCTAACACAGTGAAACCTCGTCTCTACTAAAAAAAAAAAATATATATATATATATATATATATATACATAAAATGAGCCAGGTGTGGTGACGGGCACCTGTAGTCCCAGCTACTCAGGAGGCTGAGGTGGGATAATGGTGTGAACCCAGGAGGCGGAGGTTGCAGTGAGCCAAGATCATGCCACTGCACTCCAGCCTGGGCAACAGAGCGAGACTCCATCTCAAAAAAAAAAAAAAAAAGATAGATATCATGATTATTATCATTATTGCCCCTACCTTCTCCCTGGCCTTGTTTTTCTCCATTGCACTCTGACATTCTATATATTTTACTCATTTTGTTATCATCTCTGTTTATGAAAGATGTTCTATAAGGGCAGGGATTTTTTTTTTTTTTGACAGGGCCTTTTTTTGTCACCCAGGCTGGAGGGCAGTGGCACAAACATGGCTCACTGTAGCCTCAACATCCTGGGCTCAAGCAATCCTCCCTCCTCGGCCTCCCAAAGTGCTGGGATTATAGGTATGAACCACCGCAGCAGGCAAAGGCAGGGATGTTTAATTGTTTTTGTTCACTGTAGACCCCCAGGATCCAGAACAGTGCCCCAGCATAGCGGGGTTGCTCCGTGAATGTCTGCTGAATGAATGAGTGAGCAATTGAATGTAGCATTTCTGCCTTGAGTTTGAATACTCCCTAAGGACTTGGTACAGAGCTGTGGGATGAGTAAGGACTGGAAGTGAACCTGACCTTGAAGAATATTAGGGTCTGATTGGTCATTGAGAAGGTCCTCAGCCCCATCAAAGATGACAGGGACCCACTTGGACCAGAATCAGGACAGCACAGAGAAGCTGCAGGAAGAGGCTCCGGTGTCTGGCTAGGTTTCCTAGGCACTCAGGATGTGGCTGCCTTCCAGGACATTGCCTGGAGATGAGGACAGACCCCTGAGTTCCCTGACACAGGACCCTGGATCCTAAAAGGTGAGACAGCCTTGGGAAGGCTACCGGCCCCATAACCTCTCAGCCTCCCCAGTGCTCCCATAGTACCTGTGCTCCTGGCTGTCCCAGCTCCCACCCTATTAGCATAGATTGATTAGCTGAGGGTCTCCCCACTCCTTCCCTTGGTGGGGAGCAGGGCTGATTGGTCATTGTTTGCCTGGCCCCTAGCCTCGAGTTGGGGTACATAAGAGCCCAGGGGATGCTGGAGATGTGACTGAAGGAGCAAAGGAATAAGTGCGAGTGAATGGGTGGGGAGTGAAGGAGAAAAGAAATGGGTGCATGAATGAATGAACAAATGAATGAATGAGTTTGTGAAAGCAAGAATGAGAGGACAAGCCAATTGGCCAGGCTGGGGAGATGTTCCTGCTGAGGATGGGATGTGTTCAAATTGGTCCTCCTGCTAAGGTGGGCAAGGGTGAGCTAGAGTGCCCCTGGCCCGGCTCTGCTGGCAGCCCCAGCCTCTCACTCCATCCCTACCCCCTGCCTCCCATCTCGCTGTCTGCCTGAGCATCTTGGCTGGTTCCCCACTCACTGGGCAGCCCCGGGAAGCTCACAAAGGCCCATCTGTGAGCCCAGACCCTGCGTCTTCTTCTTGCCCTTCCCCTTCCCCATCCCCCAAGAATTGGTCTGAGCCCCTCTCCCTTCACCTCCCATTAAAATAAACATTCATTTACTGGGATTTCCTCTGGGCACCTCCTCGCTCCCAGGGCAGCCCCAGCCCTGGCTTTTAAAACTACCTTCCCTCCTCTGGATTTCCTTTTAATTGTCCTCTTCCTTTTACTTGCTGGGGATGGGGTGGTGGGGTGAAGAGAAAGGAGTAGAATACAGCTGGGTCAGTCCAGATGTTTCCCCAGAAACCTGGAGATGCTTAGGATATAAGGTGACAGCCGGCTCCCTGCCCAGCAAGGTGAGGCTTAAGTTCATGGGCTGCCAAATTTCCAGGGCAGCCACCTCTGGCCCCTGGGCCAGGCTTGAACCCCTGCAGCTGGTGGAGTGGGGAGGGTAAGAGGAGAGGAGGGAATCCCTCTTTCCAGCTAGTGCTGACATATCACAGAACAGGGGTTCAGAGGTCTCCTCCCAGCAGTCCCCTCTTCTCTCCCTTAATCCTGCTGCGGCTTCAGTCACCAGGGCTGGTCTGCTGTGTGACGCTGGGCAGTCTCCTAACCTCTCTGGTCTCACATTTTACCAAATGGAAGGTGGGGCAGAAATAATGAGGCTGAGAGGGTGTTGGACTCCCCTCATTCTCAAAGACCCTTTGGACTTGGAGGTCCGTTATCAATCCCTGCATCCAAGCATTGGTTCATTTAGCCTCCAGATGTGCCAGACTGGGTGCTGGGGACAGAGCAATGACCAAAGCACAGAGCCAGTTATTGGGAAGGCAAAACAGGGAAGAGGCAATGAGAATTCAGTGTGGCAAGGGCTCTCGACAGAGGGGTGCTGGGAGGTCAGGGAAGGCCGAAATGTGAAAGACAATCAGCAGTAGCCAGTCCCCATCAAGTCCTCATCAAGACCCCAAACTGCCATGCCCTGTGGCCAGGATTGCTAATGCAGCTTGCTGCTAGATCCTGGTCCTGGATTCCATCTTGTCTACTGAGCTACTTCCATGACAACCATCCTTCGCCTTCACTGGATCTTGAGTGCCCTGACCTCTCGGTTTACTTCCTTTCTGGTCACCATCTCCCACCTTCCCCTTCTTTGTATCCAGGTTAGAATCCTCAGCGGTTCACCTCTTCAATAATACTCTTGCCAATTCCTGAATCCTTTCTTCCATCTATCTTTTTCACCCACCTATGAAACTCCAACTTTAAATGAGTGAATTCTCAGCTGCTTCTTTACCTGCACCAGGGCAGAGGGAGCAAACCACCGCCTAGGGTAGACTGGTCCCCTGGAAATAATGTATCTCAGGACCACGCACTCTCCTGCTCCACAGTGTCTGTTCTAGTTTCTATTACCGTATAACAAGACACCCCAAAACTCACTGGCTTTAATTTAACCGGACAGTGGCGCATGCCTAAAGTCCTAGCTACTCAACAGGCTAAGGCTGGAGGATCACTTGAGCCTAGAAGTTTCAGGTTACAATGACCTTTGATTGCACCGCTTTGATTGCACTCCAGCCTGGGTAATAGAGTGAGACCTTGTCTCTAAAAACAAACAAGGCCCAGCGTGGTGGTTCACACCTGTAATCACAGCACTTTGGGAGGCCGAGGTGGGGGGATCACCTGAGGTCAGGAGTTTGAAACCAGCCTGGCCAAGATGGTGAAGCCCTGTCTCTACTAAAAATACAAAAATTAGCCAGGCGTGGTGGCGGGTGCCTGTCACCCAGCTACTTGGGAGGCTGAGGCAGGAGAATCACTTGAACCCAGGAGGCGGAGGTTGCAGTGAGCCGAGATCACGCCATTGAACTCCAGCCTGGGTGACAAGAGCAAAACTCTGTCTCAAAAAAAATTTAAAAATAATCAAAATAAAAACAAGCAAAGAAACATTTATTTAGCTTACAAATCTCTACTTTTGGGTAAGGCTCAGCTCTGTTCTGTGTAGCCTCAACTGGGGCAGCTCTACTGGAGTCTGGGGGACCCTTTTTTAAGGGGGTTCACTTAAAAGAAGGAGAAGGGAGAGAATGATAAAGCCAAGGGATAGAATGTTACAATTAAATGAATCTGGGTAAAGGCTCTATGAGTGGTCTTTCTGCTATTTTTAGTTTTGCAACTCTTTTTTGGTAAATTTAAAATTATTTCCAAGTAAAAAGTTACAAAAGTAGACATGTATTACAACAATTCTAACCATTTGAAAATGTTGTAGTTATATGGTTATTGATTTCACAGTGGCCAAAACCCAGACCGTCCTATTATTTCAATCTTTTGAAATTTGTTAACACTTATTCTACGGCCCAGTAGGATTGTTTTGGCAAATTCCGTGTGCCCTTGAAAGTAATTCTGTCAGTACTTGATGTATTTCTCTGTGTTTCCCAGGCATTGTTTGTTCATGTTATTCATATCATCTATACACTTAGTGACTGTTTTTTGTCAGCTTGCTCTATAAGTTACTGAGAAAGGTGTGCTAAAATCTCCCACTCAGGTTTTTGATTTATCTATTTCCTTTGGTAATTCTTTCATTTTTGTGCTTATGTATCATTAGATGCATCCAAAAAATAAACATCAATAAAAGTAATTTGAACAAAGCAAGCTCCCTTAGCCCACAAGCCACCCCAGCCGTCTTCCTCTCCTGCCTCTCTCACTGCTGATTAACCTTCCCAGGTGACATGTCCGCACCAGTGCCACTCAGTGCGGACTGGGGACCAGCAGTACCTGGGAGCTTGGTAAAAAAGCCAGTGATCTGCTCTGCCCTAGACTTACAGAATTGAACCTCTGCAGGATGGGGACCAGAAACAGGTTTGAATGTGTGATTCTCAGTCACACAACAGGGAACGATAATTACTAGGGTGAGAAGCACTCGTCTTAGTCACCTGCCTTATCCTTACCTTCCATTTACTCCTCAACCAACTCTGCCAGAAGTGATGACTCTCATCAGGCTCAGAAATGACCTCTGTTCCATGAAATCCAGTAGGAATTTCCCCCTCAGCAATATTTCACCTGTTGCCCATTTCCTCCCTTAGTTTAGACAACAATTTATTGTTTTCTGTAAAAAATAATATATGCTTATTATAAAAATTAATAATGGAACAGTATCTGAATAATGTAAAAAAATCACTCCACATTCCATCATTTAGAAGCAACTGTTTTTAACATTGGATTCATGCAATTCCAGATATCTCCTTATACATACATACAGAGAGAAGCATGGGTAGATAAATAGCAGGAAAAGTGAAGAAGTGTACTATAATAATATGGCATATTAAATATCCTGTTCCCAACTTGAAAGTATCATGTTTAATATTATTTGACTTTTTAAAAGCATAAAAGCCAAGTTCAATGAGGAAAAAGGAGCTGACCCAAGTAAATGAAAAACGATGTTTTGACTGGATACTGTAAGATTAAAGAGGAAAAGAGTAAAACACAAACACTACTGTCATTAATTTGTTTCTCAGGGCAGTCCAGGTTAGCAATCCTAAAATTACTTTGCTTGTATGCTAGGTTGAACAAATAAATATACATTTTGTACATAACTAGAGCTAGGTTTTTCTCTTTCGGAGAAAAAAGTTACAAATGGGGAAATGAGGAGGCTAGAATGAAGGCTAGAATGCTGCATTAGAGTCAGTCAGTGTGCATTCAGGCTTATTTTAATGTAAATATAGATAGATATAGACAGAAATATAGTTATGTGTAGATACATATATGTCATAGCTCTGCCTCTGAGAGGGCCTAGAAGTAGTGACACTTCAGTAACAACAAGTGCACCTAGCATCCACATCTTTTTTTTTTTTTTTTTTGAGATAGAGTCTCGCTCTGTCGCCCAGGTTGAAGTGCAGTGGTGCGATCTTGGCTCACTGCAACCTCCACCTCCTGGGTTCATGCGATTCTCTTGCCCTCAGCCTCCCGAATAGCTGGGATTACAGGCACACACCACCACACCTGGCTAATTTTTTGTGTTTTTGGTAGAGACGGAGTTTCACTATGTTGGCCAGACTGGTCTCGAATTCCTGACCTCGTGATGTGCCTGCCTCGGCCTCCCCAAGTTGTTGGGATTACAGGCATGAGCCACTGTGCCTGGCTTTTTTTTTTTTTTTTTTTTGAGACAGAGTCTTGCTCTGTCGCCCAGGTTGGAGTGCAATGGCATGATCTCAGCTCACTGCAACCTCCATCTCCCAGGTTCAAGCGATTCTCCTGCCTCAGCCTCCCAAGTACCTGGGATTACAGGCATGCGTCACCATGGCCAGCTAATTTTTTTTTTTTATTATGTCTAGTAGAGACAGGGTTTCACCATGTTGGCCAGGCTGGTCTTGAACTCCTGACCTCAGGTGATCCACCCGCCTTGGCATCCCAAAGTGCTAGGATTGCAGGCATGAGCCACCATGCCCCGCCTTGCATTCACATCTTGAATTCTAAACAACATTCACCAATAAAGAAACTTGGGTTGCCTGGAGAAATGGCCGATTCTAGGGTTGAAATAGAGTGATATGGTTTGTATATTTTGTCCTCACTCAAATGTCATGTTGAAATGTAAACTGCAATGTTGGAGGTGGGGCCTGGTGGAAGGTGTTTGGGTTGTGGGGGTGGATTCCTCTTGGTTTGGTGCTGTGCTCATTATAGTGAGTTCTTGTGAGAGCTGGTTATTTAAGTGTTTGGCACCTCCCTCCATTCCATTGTCTCTCTCTTGCTCCTGCTATGCCATGCGAAGTACCTGCTTCCACTAGTGATGACCTAGGGTATCTTGAAGAACAAACTTCTAAGCAGCAAAGTGCTCAAGATGTCGCCTGGCTGCTTCTAACTACCTATGCTCAGATATGGGAGCAAATAAATGATCTAAAGTTGAAATTTATATTTAAAAAGGAAGCAAAGCATAAAAATTTGGAAATTTTGCAGCCTAGCCATGTAGCAGAGAAAGAAAATCTTTTTTGGGAGAGGAACTCAAGCAGGCTGTGGAGCAACCACTTGCTAGAGAAATTTGCATAACTAAAAAGGAGCCAAGTGCTAATAGCCAAGACAATGGGGAAAAGGCCTCAAAGGCATTTCTGAGATCTAAGAGGCAGCCTCTCACATAGCAGGCCCTGAAACTTAGGAAGAAAGAACGGTTTGGAGGGAGAGGGCCTGCTGCCCTGCACATCCTTGGAACAGTGCTTCCCACATGTCAGCTGCTCCAGCACCAGCCAGGGCTCACAAAGGCCCAGGTACACCTTAAGCTGCCACTTTGGAAAATGCAAGCTGTAAGCCTTGGTGGCTTCCACATGGTGTTAAGCCTGTGGGTGCACAGGGTGCAAAAGTGAAGGTTTGGCAGCCTATGCCTATTTCAGAGGATGTATGAGAAAGACTGTGTTTGTGTGTCCAGGCAGAAGCCTGCTGCAAAACAGAGCCCACACAGAGAACTTCTACAAGGCCACTGTGGAGGGGAAATGTGGGGCTGAAACCCCCACACAGAGTCAACACTGGCACACTGCCTAGTGGAGCTGTGGGAAAGGGGCCACAATTCTCCAGTCCCCTGAATGGGAGATTCACTGGCAGCTTGCACCCTTTGCCTGGAAAAGCAGTGTGCACTCAACAACCCATGAGAGGAACCATGGGGGCTGAACCCTGCAAAGCCACAAGGGCAGAGCTGCCCGGGGCCTTCAGAGCCCACCCTTTCCACCAGTGTGCCTAGGATGTGGGACGTGGAGTGCAAGGAGACTATTTAAGATTTAATGACTGCCCTGCCAGGTTTCAGCATTGTGTGGGGCCTATAGCCCCTTTCTTTTGGCTAATTTCTAACTTTTGGAACAGGAATGTTTACCCAATGCTGGTACCCTCATTGTATCTTTGAAGTAAATAACTTGTTTTGATTTTATAGGCTCATAGGCGAAAGGAACTCATTTCCAGATACAACTTTGGACTTTGGACTTGGGACTTTTGATTGAGTTGATACGGAAATGAGTTAAAACTTTGAGGGACTGTTGGGAAGCCATGATTGTATTTTGCAATATGAGAAGGACATGAGCTTTGAGGGGTCAGAGGCAGAAAAATATGGTCTCAATACATATCCCTACCAAATCTCATGTTGAATTCTAATCCCCAGTGTTGGGAGTGGAGCCTGGTGGAAGCTGTGTGAATCATGGGGGCAGATCCCGCTTGGCTTGGTGCTATCCTTGTGATGGTGAGTTAGTTCTGGGGGATCTGATTGTTGTAAAGTGTGTCACCTTCCCTGCCCTGCTCTCCCTTGCCCTCACTCAGCCAAGTGAGATGGCTGCTCTCCCTGTGCCTTCCACCATGAGTAAAAGCTCCCTGAGGCCTCCCCAGAAGGTGAGCAGATGCCAGCGCCATGCTTCCTGTATAGCCTACAGAACCATGAGCCAGTTAAACCTATTTTCTTTGTAAACTAACCTAGTCTCAGGCATTTCTTTATAGCAATTCAATAATGAACTAATTTACAGAGAAAAGGTAAGATGAACCTGGAGCATCTTGTAATGCCAGAAAGAGAGTGCTTACAGAAACAAAGAGGATGGAGGCACGTCAAAAGGACACAATATGCTCAACATCATAAATCAGTAGGAAATTGCAAAATACAACAAGATACCACTACACACCTATTAGAATAGCTAAAAATCTAAAACACCGACAGTGCCAAATGCTGTGAGGATGTGTGGCAACAGGAACTCTCATTCATTCCTGGTGGAAATGCAAAATGACGTAGCCACTTTGGAAGGCAATTTGGAAGTTTCTTACAAAACTAAACACACTCTTACTATACAATCTGGAAATTGTATTCTTTGGTATTCACTCAAATGAGTTGAAAACTTAGAGCCACACAAAAACCCACACATGTATATTTACAACAGCTTTTTCATAATAGCCAAAACTTGGAAGCAACCAAGATGTTCTTCAATAGGTGAACAGATAAACTGTGATACATCTAAACAATGGAATATTATTCAGAGATAACAAGAAATGAGCGATAAAGCTGCAAAAAGACCTGGAGGAACCTCAAATGCATATTGTAAACTGAAAGAAGCCAATCTGCTGAGACCTCCCCCCCACTTCTAAACAAAATAAAACAAATCTCTGGGGTGGGCACAGTGGCTCACACCTGTAATCCAAGCACTTTGGGAGGCCAAGGCCAGCAGGGGGATTGCTTCAGGCCAGGAGTTCCATACCAGGCTGGGAAACATAATGAGACCCCAGCTCTACACAAATAAAAAAACTATCCAGGCATGGTGGCATGTGCTTGTAGTCCCAGCTACTTGGGAGGCAGAGGTGGGAGGATTGCTTGAGCCCAGGAGTTCAAGGCTTCAGCGAGCTAGGATCACACCACTGCACTGCAGCCTAGGTGACAGAGAGAGACTCTCTCTCTCCAAAAAGCCAACATGAAAAGGCTTCTGTATGATCCCAACTATGTGACATTCTGGAACTATGGTGACATGGTTTGCCTGTGACCCCACCCAAAATCTCATCTTGAATTTTAATCCTCATTATCCCCCCGTGTCAAGGGAGAAACCAGATGGAGATAATTGAATCCTGGGGGCGGTTTCCCCATGCCGTTCTCGTGATACTGAGTGAGCTCTCAGGAAATCTGTTGGTTTTATAAGTGTTTGGTAGTTCCTCCTGCGTTCACTCTCCTTCCTGCCACCTTGTGAGGAAGGTTCCTTGCTTCCCCTTCGCCTTCTTCCATTATTGTAAGTTTCCTGAGGCCTCCCCAGCCATGCTGAACTGTGAGTCAATTAAACCTCTTTCCTTTATAAACTACCCAGTTTCGGGAAGTTTTTTATAGCAATGTGAGAACGGACGAATACATATGAACACAGTAAAAGAATCAGTGGTAGCCAGGAGTTCAGGGAGAAAGAGGGAAGATGACTAGGTGGAGCAGAAGATTTTTAGGGCAATGAAACTATTGTGTACGATACTATAATGGTGGACCCATGTCAGTACCTATGTGTCAAAACCCACAGAATGCACAATTCAAAGAGTGACTACTCATGTAAACTATGGACTTTAGTGAAAAATAATATATCAATATGGGCTCATCAATTGTCACATATGTACCACAGTAAAGCAAGATACTAATAACAGGAGAAGGTGTGTGTGTGTGAGTGGGGGTGTGAGGGAATATATGGAAACACTGTGCACTTTCTTCTCAATTTTTCTATAAACCCAAAACTGCTCTAAAATATCAAGTCCATTAGGTAATAGAAAGGAAAAAGGACAGAGGGACCAACCTGAAAAAAGCTCCCAGTGGCCAGGGCTAGAATAATTTGAACAACAAAATAGATTATGATACTGTTGGATTATAATGCAAAGAATAAAATAAAGATCCACAAGGTCATACTGGTACAAACAAATGATTGCCTAAATAAATAAATGGGGGAGAGGGGAGACAAATCTTTATAGAGAATTCCAGATACTAAATGTGGGATGTAATCATGTGAATAATATTCCAAATAAGAAGGATGGGGGCAATAGAGCATCACCATTAGGAGACAAGTGCTAATGACTGCAGGCAAGATCCACTGATGAAGTCCCCAAAGTTCCTCTCCAAAATACTTACTTATTACTGTGGTGATTTTAATCTATGTCCACAAATTCTTTGATACTCCTCCCTCAAGGAGGAGGAGATGAATTCCCCTCCTCTTGAGTAAGAGCTGGATTAGTCATGCATTTCTAAGAAATACAGTATGAAAGTAGAAAAGCAGTGACTTCACAGCAGACAAACCTGGTAGATGCCACCTTAACTAAGTGATTGCGGTTAACGTCACCTGTAATAAGTCACGTCCATACTATATACCACGTGATAGGCATTTTTACCTTCGTGGTGTTCTTCCCCCAAATCTATCTCAATGTAATCATGAGAAAACATCACGCAAATGCAAATTGAGAGATCTTCTACAAAACTTCTGGTCAGGACTCTTCAAAAGTGTCGAGGTCATGAAAGACAAGGAAAGACGGAAAAACTGTCAGAGATTGGAGACCAAGGAGATGTTGATTACTAAAGGATGAAATCCTTGGGTAGAAATAGGAGATGAGTGGAAAAACTGGTGAAATAAAGTCTATAATTTAGTTAATAGCCTTGTATCAATGTTAATATCTTAATTTGGACAAACAGGTAAGATGTTAGCATTAGGGAAGCTGAGTGGAGGGCATATGGGGAGCACTTTGCAAATTTTCTGTACATTTAAAATTATTTCAGCCAGGTGTGGTGCCTCATGCCTATAATTCCAGGACTTTGGGAGGGTGAGGCAGGTAGATTGCTTGAGGCCAGGAGTTCAAAACCAGCCTGGGCAACATGGCAAAACCCCATCTCTACAAAAAATATGAAAATTAGCCTGGCTGGTGATGCATGCCTGTAGTCCCAGCTACTTGGGTGGCTGAGATGGGAGGATGGCTTGAGCCTGGGAGGTTGAGGCTGCAGTGAACTGTGATTGAACCTCTCCAGCCTGGATGACAGAGTGAGACCTTGCCTCAAAAAAAATTTAAAAATAGGGCCAGGCATGATGGCTCAATCCTAGCACTTTGGGAAACTGAGGGGGGAGGAGTGCTTGAGGCCAGGAGTTCGAGATCAGCCTGGGCAACATAATAAGACCCCTATGTGTACAAAACAATGAACAAATTAGCAAATTAGCCAGTCATGGTAGGTGCATACCTGTAGTCCCAGCTACTTGGGATGCTGAGGTGGAAGTATGACTTGAGCCCGGAATGTACTCAAGTGACAGAGCAAGACCCAGTCTCAAAAATAAATAAATAAATAAATAAATAAATAAATAAATAAATAAAATAAAAATTAAAAATAAAATAAAATTTTAAAATAAAAAGCTTAAAAAATAAATTAGTAAATTAAAATCAAAGAACCGCTTAATTTTAGATAAATCCTTTTTTACCTCAAGTGATATGAGTTTTTAACCAGGCTTTTTAAAGTTAAGAAACATAATTCTGTAAAATATTAATTATGAGATTATATTATGTTATTATTTATTTATTTTTATTTTATTTTATTTTATTTTATTTTTTGAGACAGAGTCTTGCTCTGTTGCCCAGGCTGGAGTGCAGTGGCATGATCTTGGGTCTGCAACCTCCGCCTCCCAGGTCCAACAGATTCTCCTGCCTCAGCCTTCCGAGTAGCTGGGACTACAGGTGCTTGCCACCACACCCGGCTAATTATTTTTTGTTTTTAGTAGTGACAGGGTTTCACCATGTTGCCAGTCTGGCCTTGAACTCCTGACCTCAGATGATCCGCCCACCTTGGCCTCCCAAAGTGCTGGGATTACAGGCGTGAGCCACCATGCCCAGCCAATTATGTTATTTTTTAAACGACATTTTTCCAACTTTATCCCTTACTGGTTGACTCTTGCTGTGAAAAATGAGGAAATTAGCAGATTCACAGTTTCTCTCTGCTTCTCTACTAGATCTCCCAATTATTGTTAGTCACTTAATGATATTAGTTTTATTGTTGATGTTTATATAACCTTTGCACTGTGTCCTATACTCCAAATTCACAAAGATTTTTATTTCTATATTTAAATTGATTCAGAGCTTATCACCAATATGTTTACCCTGGCTTCTCCATTCTGAGCTATTTATTTTAATAAATCCCTTTGTTGGCTACATTTCATTGCCTAATTTTTTGTTTCAAGAAGGACTAAGAGGCACTCATTCCCTAAATTCTAGAACTCTTGAGATTGTCTGTCTGTGGCCTTTCCATTTGAAGGAACTTGTCTGGGTATAAATTTCTCGGGTCATACTTTCTATCCTTTGGGAGCTTATAGAGTCTGCCCCACAGACTCTGGCGTGTTGCTAGAGAGAAGCCTGCAGCCAGCCTGATTTCCCTCACTCACGTGACTTGAGATTTTTTACCTGGACTCCCATATGATTCTTTAGCCTTTTATTTCAATACCTTCATTAGCGTATAATGCTTGATGCTGATGGTCTTGAATCAATCTTTTATATTCACATTCAAATCTTTATTTTAGGAATGTTTTTCCCTGTTATGTCAGACTATTTTACATCGTTGTTCCATTTGTTCTCTTTCTGTTTTCAGGAACTGACTGTGCAAATATTGTCTGCCTCTGATCTGTCCTCCATGTCTCTTAGTCTTTCCTATAACGGTTATGGGCTGAGTTGGATCCTCTCAAAAAGCTATGTTTTTTTTTTTTGGTTTTTTTTGTTTGTTTGTTTGTTTTGAGATGGAGTGTCGCTCTGTTGCCAGGCTGGAGTGCAGTGGCGTAATCCCAGCTCACTGCAACCTCCACCTCCCGGGTTCAAGTGATTCTCCCGCCTCAGGAGAATCTCCAGCCTCCTGAGGCAGGAGAGCTGAGATTACAGGCACATACCACCATGCCCAGCTAATTTTTGTATTTTTAGTAGAGATGGGGTTTCACCACATTGGCCAGGATGGTCTCTATCTCTTGACCTTGTGATCCACCTGCCTTGGCCTCCCAAAGTGCCGGGATTACAGGTGTGAGCCACCACGCCTGGCCTCAAAAAGCTATGTTGAAGCCCTGATGCCCTGTCCCTAACAATGTGACTTTATTGGGAAATAGGGTTGATGTAATTAATTCAGATGAGGTCACACTGGATTAGAGGGGCCCTAAATCCAATATGACTAGTGTCCTTATATGAAGAGGAGGGAGACGCAGACACATGGAGAGAACAAAGCGTGGAACATCAAAGGCAGAGATTAGGCTGTTGCAGCTAGAAGCCAAAGACTGCCAAGAGTTGCCAGCCACACCTAGAAGGTTAGGCTGGAGCTGTGGAGCAGCTTCTCCCACAGGGCCCCCAGAAGAAGCCAATGCTGCTACCAACAGGATTTCAGAATTCCAGCCTCCAGAACTGTGAGAGATTACATTTCTCTTATTTTAAGCCATCTAGTACTTGTGGTACTTGGCCACAGCAGCCCTAGAAAATTAATAGAACTATTGGTATATGTTTTGTTTGTTTCTTTACATTCGTGTTTTTCCCCAGATGTTCATTATGTGGCCTTCTCCACTCTGTGTTTCTGTTTATCCCATGAGTTGTTTTTCTTATTTTCATAATGTCTTTTTTCTTTTTAAAAAAATTTGAATAGTTTTAGGAGTGCAGGTGTTTTTTTGGTTACCTGCGTAGGTTCTTTAGTGGTGATTTCTGAGATTTTGGTGCACCTGTCACCTGAGCAGTGTACACTATACCCAATATGTAGTCATTTACCCCTCACCCTTTGCCCCGATTCCCCAGAGTCCATTATATCATTCTTTTTTTTTTTGGCAGGGGGGTGGTTTTGAGACGGAGTCACCCAGGCTGGAGTGCAGTGGCGCGATCTTGGCTCACTGCAACCTCCACCTCCTGGGTTCAAATGATTCTCCTGCCTCAGCCTCCTGAGCAGCTGGGATTACAGGTGTGCACCACCACGCCCAGCTAATTTGTGTTTTTAGTAGAGATGGGGTTTCACCATATTGGCCAGGATGGTCTCAATCTCTTGACCTTGTGATCCATCTGCATCAGCCTCCCAAAGTTCTGGGATTACAGGTGTGAGGCACCGTGCCCAGCCACCATTATATCATTCTTATGCCTTTGCATCTTCGTAGCTTAGCTCCCACTTATAAGTAAGAATATATGGTATTTGGTTTTCCATTCCTGAGTTACTTCACTTAGAATAATGGCCTCCACCTCCATCCAAGTCACTGCAAAAGACATTATCCCATCCTTTTTATGGCTGAGTAGTATTCCATGGTGTATATATACCACATTTTCTTTATCCGCTCATTGATTGAATATTGTTGGTTCCATATTTTGGAACATGATTGGTTGAATATGATTAGTTCCGTATTTTGGCAATTGTGAGCTGTGCTGCTATGCCCATATGCATGCAGGTGTCTTATTCGTATAATGACTTTCTTTTCCTTTGGGTAGATACCCAGCAATGGGATTGCTGGATGGAATGGTAGCTCTATTTTTAGTTCTCTAAGGTATTTCCACACTGTCTTCCACAGTGGTTGTACTAGTTTACATTCCCACTAGCAGAGTAAAAGTGTTCCCTGTTCACCACATCCACATCAACATCTATTATTTTTTGACTTTTTAATTATGGCCATTCTTGCAGGAGTACTGTGGTAGCTCATTGTGGTGTTCATTTGCATTTCCCTGATAATTAGGGATGTTGGGCATTTTTTTTTCATATGTTTGTTGGCTGTTTGTATCCATACGTCTTTTTTTTTTTTTTAATTGACGCAGAGTTTTGCTCTTGTCACCCAGGCTGTAGTGCAATAGTACGATCTCGGCTAACTACAACCTCCGCCTCCCGGGTTCAAGTGATTCTCCTCCTCAGCCTCCCGAGTAGCTGGGATTACAGATGCCCACCACCACGCCCAGCTAATTTTTGTATTTTTAGTAGACACAGCATTTCGTCATGTTGGCAAGGCTGATCTCAAACTCCTGACATCAAGTAATCTGCCCACCTTGGCCTCCCAAATTGTTGGGATTACAGGCGTTAGCCACTGCACCCAGCCTATATGTCTTTTTAATTTCAAAATGTCTTTATTTTTTGCTTCTATTTCTTTCCTGAGAGCTGCTGTCTTTCTGTCTGTTGCCTCATAAGTGCTTTTTGGAAACCTTGACATCTTTTAGCTCATTAAGGAGGTCGGGTTGCCTGCAATCTCTTTGAGTACCTGGAGCACTGTGTGTCTGACTCTCCCTCTGTGTTTTTTGTTTGTTTAATAAGTCCTCTCCTGACGTCAGTTCTTGTGGTCTTTGCTTACGTTCCTTACCTCTATTGCCTTTTTGTTTTCTTTAGTCCCTTTTTGGTTCCTTTGTGATTATCATTCACCTTAGAACACAGCCAGTCATTTGTTGCAGGATGATATTGAAGAGAGAGGTATGCAACCCAGAAAGTGACTAGGGTTTGTTCCCAGCAGACACGCTCCTTCCAAATCCTTTATTGTTATTCCTTGGACATACATCACCTCCCACTTCAGCACTGAGGTTTGCCAAGACTCAGCAAAGGCCTTCAAACGTCCTCCTTCCTCTACCTCGCCCCAGCAGTCTCCTGGTGCTGGGAGGAGTTGGGTGCCAGGCAGGAGACATGGCCGGTCAGCACGTCCCGTCTCACCCCCCACTGTCCGGTGCTATTGAACTGGGTCTACAGAAGGATGTCTCTCATGACCCTGAGGCCTGAGCTGCCCACAGACCCTATCATCCACAGAGGAGGCCTCCCAGTGGTGCTGTCTGTAGGGAGACTCGCTTCCTCCTCATCTCTCTGTGCCCTCTTCATATTTATGGCATTTAGCAGCATGTATACTTTCTGGTTTAATAAAAAATGGCACCTGTAATCTCAGCACTTTGGGAGGCCTAGGTGGGCAGATCACCTGAGTACAGGAGTTCGAGGCCAACCTGGCCAACATGGTGAAACCCCATCTCTACGAAAAATACAAAAATTAGCTGGGTGTGGTGGCAGGTACCTGTAGTCCCAGCTACTAGGGAGGCTGAGGCAGGAGAATCACTTGAACCCAGGAGGTAGAGATTGCAGTGAGCCAAGATCGCGCCACGGCACTCCAGCCTGGGCGACTTCGTCTCAAAAAAAGGAAAAAAAAAAAGGAGGTCTTGCTCTATTTTTTCCCCCCAAATTCGTTGTTGTTTTCAGTGGGATTTGGGTGCAATGAACAGGGTAAACAGGCCTTTGGTAAACAGGCCCAAATGCATCCTAAGTTTCCTCTTTTCTCGCAGGCCACCCTTTCTTGGCATCCCTCGCCCCCATCCCCCTCTCTTCAGCCATGAAATGCAGAAAGAGAGGAGGTACCTCCCTGAAGGCCACGCTAGTAAAGGGAGGAGTCAGGACGCCCCTCCCAGGCACCAACAAAAGGATGTGGGTTTCTCGGGTGTGGCTGAATTTCCACTGGGCACAGCCTGACCTGCAGCTCCTGAAAAGCCACTGTTCTGTCTTCCTGACTTCTTCAAGTCAGTCCCAGAAATAATCACCACGGGCTCACCCAGCAGAGAGGGACTTGATCCAACACTCTTTTATCGGCCTCAGGGCCTGGGAGGGTTGCTCAGCATCCAAGAATCCTGGAGAGTGACTCCTGGAACATTACAGGGGTTGTGGTGAAAGACACACCAGTGTTGGAATATAAACCAGCCCCAAGGAGACTGCTTCCAGCCACGCCCTGCCTAAGAAGCCTCAGGGGTTCCTGGAGAGTCTGGGTGGTTTCACCCCACAGCCAAGGAATAGCTAACAATGAGGACTGGAGAGACCCCACAGCCTGGGACCTGCATTCAAGCGCCGACTCCACCCTTGATTGACCTGCAGGGCACCTGGGGAAGCCACCACCTTCTCTTGCCTCTGTGTCTCCATCTGCCCCATGGGTGGGGTGGCCTGGAGGATCCCTGAGTCCCTGCTGGTGCTGGTGCTCCAGGATTCTGGGACCCCTCCAAGCTCCCTCCCAGGGGCTTGCCCTGCTCTTCACTCCCCCTATAATCCCGCTTGGGTGGCTGGTTGGGGATCAT
Organism: Pongo pygmaeus; assembly: GCF_028885625.2. Taxonomy (NCBI): domain Eukaryota; kingdom Metazoa; phylum Chordata; class Mammalia; order Primates; family Hominidae; genus Pongo; species Pongo pygmaeus. The sequence goes on along the minus strand of NC_072382.2, from coordinate 22,520,965 downwards.
TCCCTGAGACCTCTCCTGGATGTGTCTGAAAAGGCCCCTCAGGACCTGCAGCTAGGGCCAGCTGGGCAGCAATGTGGTGTTTGCTTCTGCAGCCTTCAGGTCACCGTAATGACTCACTCTTCCTTGACAGTGGAGGAGAGCTTAGGGCTTCCCTTCCCCCAAGGAGCAACTTCATGGTCAGTGAACTTCACAGTGAATTCTAAGAAAGCCTCTCGGCCAAGGGCAGATTTATAGCCCTACATTTGCTCCTTCAGCTATTCCACAGCCAATCTCTTCTTATTCCAGAGGCATAACCTCAAGTCGGCCTAGGGACAGTCACTGGGAGGCTAAGTTATGAGACCTAGTTGAGATCTGGGCTATGGTAGAAGGCTGGGATAACAAGCAGCCTTTGACTCTTGTCTCTAGCCACCAAGACCTTTGGTCTTCCTGTCAACCTCTTGCCTCCTTTCTTCTATCCTTACTTATGAAAGGAAAAGATGGACCCTTCATTCATCAATCCATCACTCACCCACCCACTTATCCGTTATGTACCCATTCACCTACCCACCTATCTATCCATCATCCAGCCATCCACCCATTCGTCCATCATCTATCCATCTATCCGTTTATCCATCCATGCATCCACCCATCCACCCATCCTTCCATCCTCCCATTTATCCATTCTAAGAGTATCCATCCGGCCTCTATTCATCATCCATCCTTCTCCCTTTATCACCCATCCATATTTTCATCCTTTCACTCATTATCCATTCATCCATCATCTGTTCATTCAGTCATCCCTCCCTCACTCTGCACATCCCTTGTTCAAAAAGCCACAGGCTTAATAACAATAGCAATTATACTACAACAGTAATAGCCACTATTTATGGAAAGCTTACTTTGCATCAGTCACTGTGCTAATTGCTTTCTTGCATTATCTCATCTACCACTATCCAGAGGGTCCCATGTCACAGATGAGGAAACTGTGATCAATAATCACCTAAATACTCCCTTGGAGATACAAATATGAAGAAGATAGTGTTTCTCTGACTTCCAGCACTCACCATGGAATGAAGGGGACTGACCAGTGAAAATACAGGGTATCCATGAAGTCCAGAAACCTAGAAAGTCATAACAATGTATGCATATGTTACATATGAAAGATGTCTTTGACAACATGCTGTATGTTTGCCTGTTACCAGATTTCATGGGCACCCTGTACAGTATAAATATAAAGTGACAGATGCTCGAACAGGACCAGATAAAACATCCTGTAGAAGCATTGCAAGAAGATAAGGGCACAGGGAGAGGAGAGGACGATGCTAGAGTAGCCAGGGAAGGCTTCACTGCAGAGGTAATACGTGAGCTGAGTGTGATTTTGCTAAGCAGAGAAGGGCTTTGCTGGTAGAAACCAGCAAGTACAAGGGCATGGAGGCATGAATTGAAGACCTGATCAGAGAAATGCAAATCACTTTTAGTGTTTTCAATAAAGGAGTCATGGGAGAACCTGGGCAACATGAGACCTTCAAAAAAGGCCACCTTGAGCCTGTGGGTGTCATTAGAATGACATGGGTATCAGAAATAAATGCTCCAGTGCTGCCCAGTTGACATGCTATATTTAGATGGGGAAAAATAACAGATTACTAAATAGCCTAGTCACTATTATCCGATTTTGTGCTGTAAAGTGCATACAGTCATCTTTCAGTATCCCTACAGGATTGGTTCCAGGATCCCCTGTGGATACCAAAATCCACAGATACTCAAGTCCCTTATATAAAATGGAGTCATATTTGCATATAACTTATACACATCCTCCCATATACTTCAAATCATCTCTAGATTACTTATAATACTTAATACGATGTAAATGCTACATAAATAGTTGCTGTAGTATATTTTTAACTTGTATTATTTTCATTGTTACATTTTTTGGTTTTAGTTTTTTGAATATTTATGACCCTCAGTTGGTTGAATCTGCACATGCAGAAACTGCAGATATGGAGGGCCAGTTGTATATGTTTGGAGAAAAAGGCTGGAAGGATATTCTAGGATGTCAGCAATGGAGATCTCTGGGTAGCAGGATTTGGGATAATTTTTATTTTCTCCCCATACTTTCTTTATAATGAGCATGGGGGAAGGAAGAAGGGCTTCGGTCCTGGGAGGCAGGGCATCTGGGTTTGATGTCCTGTTGGCCACTGACTTTCAAGGAGGCCTTGGGCAAGTCCCTCCCCATCTCTGGCTCTTGGCTTCCTCACCTGTAGGATGAGAACTGGCCCAGTGCTCCCTGAAGGTCCCATCTGGCCCAGCTACCCCAGGCTGCGGTTTCTCAGACTGCAATCTGGAAATGTGTCCTTAGGGGGTCCTTGCATTCTATGAAAAGTGTCCAAAAAATGGCCAGGCACAGTGACTCACGCCTGTAATCCCAGCAGTTTGGGAGGCCGAGGCAGGCAAATCACTTGAGGCCAGCAGTTCGAGACCAGCCTGACCAACATGGTGAAAACCCATCCCTACTAAAAATACAAAAAAATTAGCCAGGCATAGTGGCGCACACCTGTAATCCCAGCTACTCGGGAGGCTGAGGCATGAGAATCACTTGAACCTGGAGGCGGAGGTTGCAGTGAGCCAAGATTGTGCCACTGCACTCCAGCCTGGGCAACAGAACAAGACTCTGTCTCAACAAAAAAAAAAAAAAAAAAAAAAAGAAGAAAAAGAAAAAGAAAATTGTCCAAAAAATATTTGTGTGCTTTCATTTTCATAATGAAATCCAAGGAATGAGTTGTACATACACATAATGTACTAAAAGTTGTGTCTGGGACATAGTGAAGCCTCCATACATGTGAGCTATTTTTATTAAGAAAAATAAAAAAGCCATCTATCATTTATTCATCTCTGTTGCAGTGATAATTCACAACAGAAAGACATTTTCCTGGGATAAGATTTTGGTTCTTGGGCCGTTGTTTCTCAAATTGGGGCCCACGGATCTCAGGGGCCCCCAAGACACGTTTTCTCCTGTAAAAGGGGCCTGCTACTCAAGTTGAATAAGAAACAAGTCTGGGGCCCCTGAAGAGCCGGGAGTGTGGGCTCTGATACCTTTCGTCCCTGCTTTCATGCCTTCCCTTCAGCCGGGGTGACTTGCTTTTTCCTGAGGGCTTGGAAACACGCGTACCTTTCCCAGGAAAATGAGTCCCTGAGGAGGCCTCCCCGCCTTCAGGCTCACTCCAGCACCTGTGTTCTGTAACATAGCCCTAATTGAAATCACATTAACATTATGATTCCATTACGGGGAACAAGAGGCTGGCTGCAGGAATGCGCCCCACGGGGCCTAATCAGCTGGACTGGATCATTTATAAAGGGCTGTGCATCTGCCTGGAGCTTCAGTGTTAAGTAAGGCAGACAGGGGCCTATTCATTATTAACAAGGCTTTATGCGTTTGGCCAGGCAGGAGTACAAAGCTGGCCGCAAGGGGAGTCTGAGGGAGGAGAAGCATTCAGATGCCGACTGCAGGTGCCCCGTCTGCCGGTGCCCCGTCTGCCTTGTCTGTTAGTGGAGTCTGAGATGGAGCTGCTTCTGCCCAGGTGGAGGTGACTTCCTATCCCTAAAGCCTTGACTGTGGCCACTCCTCATGCTGAAGGGGGAGGCTGAGTAACTTGCCTGAAGTCCCATAAGTAATACGTAGTGGAGTCAGAATTTGAACCCAGGCAAGCTGAGTTCAGAGCCCACATGCTTGGCCAACTTGCGGTCCACAGTCCACCCTTTGGCAGTTCATACCTCTCCTGAGATGTGCCCTGGTACCACTCAGTGCTCCCCAAACTCAAAAGCTTTGAGGTTGTGATATAAAGGAAAGAGCACTGGAAATCAGAAAATGTGGTTGGAGGGCCAACTCCTCCATTCATTTATTTCATTTATTACTCTAATTCTAAGTACCAGCACTGTGCCAGGCACTGTGTTAGGTGCTGCTGCTGAAAAGGCGACTGAGACCCAGTCCTTGCTCTATAGGAGTTCAATAACCACTTGGTGACACCCTACACTGCAGGGACTGTGTCCCCCAAACACTGGACATATGTGGTTTTGTCGGCCCCTTAACGATAATGAATGAACCTTTCATCATAATGCAGTGTGTGAGAACCATGAACACAGAACTTCATCAACTGTACATATTCTGTCATAAAATGTAATTCTAGATCATTAAATACTAATTTAATTACATATGATTGGAGGTGACAGCGTGTGCTGGTTAGGAGCACAGGCTCTGGGATCCGACAGCCTCAGTTCTAATCCTGGATCTGTTACTTATCAGTTGCGCCACCCCAATCGTGTTACATCACCTCCTATGTTTGCCCCTTCTGCCTTACTTTGTCCTGGGTGCAGGGGATGAGGTGGAAGGAGGCCACCGGGATGAGCAATACTGACATCTTGTAGAAAGAGGTTTGCAGAATTGGGGAAGAAAATGGTGGGCAGAGGAGTATGGTGGCTGGGATTGTGGGTCTGGGGGTAGAAAGACCTGGTCTCTAGTTATAGCTCTATTCCCACGGCTGTGTGACCCTGAGCGAGTAACTACATGAGGACTCTCACCTTCTACACCTGCAAAATGGGGGCAATAGCAACACTTACCTTACAAAGCTGTTATCAGGATTGAATGCAATGACAGCAGTAAAGTGCACAGCACATGGTCTGAAATGCAGCAAGGAGTACACACAAAAAAGATCCCCCAAACCAAACACCTAATAGCCTTCACCTAGCATTTTAGAAGAATCTTCACCACCCAAGGTGTGATGGGAGTATTCTTAGATTCCACCAGCTGCGGTCCATTTGAAATAGTGAGATGGGTTGGTAAGACCCATTCATTCTGTAGGATTGAAAGTTGATGATGGGCGTGGATATGTTTGTAAACAGAAACACAGTGCACAAGTGTGCAACTCCCCTCATTGAGCACTGATCATCCACCAGGCCAGGACTCAGATGAGATGGGTGGGGAAGGAGAGGGATGATCTCCGGACACCCAGGAGAGTCCAGTTGGCTGGAGGAGGTATTGGGCAACTCAGACGACCCCACATGTATGGTATCAACTTGAAAATCAGGCCTTTGGAGGGGACAGAGTGGGCAGAATGGTGGCTCAGCAGGTGGCTGAGGTGCCAGCTCCCCTGCTGCTCCCTGCCCATGCTGCCTGGCATTGCTGGGGTCTGTTCACTGGGTATGACCACAACCTCTCTTGTGTCTTCTTCCCTCATTCAAACAAGAAAGATGATTTGGTTCCCTTCCCTCCAAAGTGCTGGGGACCCTGAGTCTGTCCAAATAATAATTTTTAAAAACAATCAGCCTTTACTGTGAGCCAGACCCTAAGTCTTTTACACTGGACTTTAACAGCTGTGCTGGGGGGAGTTCTGCAGATGAGAAAACTGAGGCTTAGAGAGCTGAAAGGACTTGCTGCGGGTTCCATAGCCGACAGGTGTAGCCTGTTTGATGCCGAGGCTCTAGTTCTATTCACGATGCTGAACTGACCAGCACCCCCTGCCTAGCCCAAGGTTGCATTTTGTGACCATGAGGGGTGTCTCCCCACGTCGTTTCTTACTCCAGTAAGGAGAGATGAAGGACTCTGGGATAGGTAGGAGTCCAGCCTACAAGAGCTCCCTCCCCAGCCCAGACTCCATCCTACAGTAGTGACCTCGTTATTTGCTCTTTCATCTCAGTCTTCTTATGAAACAACAACAGCAACACCAGCAATAACAAGAACAGCTACCACTATCTAGTGCTCACTGTAGGCTGGGCATCCTCCGTGCACCATTTCTCTTGACCCTCATGTTAACCATGGGAGGTGGACATAGTTGAATGCACATATTTTTACAGAGGAGGAAACTAAAGTTTAGAGAGGAAAAGCAGAACCAGGATTGGGTTTTCCCCAGAATTTCAGCTCAGTTTCTTTTAACACTGACTGAGCACTTCCTCTCTGTAGGAACTGCGTGTGCTAAGAATTGTATATCAAAATCCCAGGAAGAGAGGCACTATCGTTACCCCCATTTCACAGATGAGGCCACTGAGGTTCATAGAGATTTAAGTGACTTGCCCCCAAAATACATAACTTAAGTGGCAGAGCTGGGTCTTGAACACACCTTTCTGAGATCAGACCTATGTTCTCCACCTTTCTGTCCACAAATGACAGTGACCTTTCTGATGCTGAGGCTGGGGAGAAGGGCATACCTGGGGCCAGCACGAAAGCAGCCCAGCAGGGAAGACAGAGGCAGAGCCTACTTTCAGAGCAACCCAAAAAAACCCAGTTGTCTTCACCCAGTAGCCCCTGATTAAAAATCGAGTATGTAAGCCTGGCTGCCCAGGAGCTGAGCTGAGATCAGAGACCATTTCCAGCAAGCCTGGGTCTTTTTAAGTTATTTATCCGTCTGCATTTTTCATCATTTGCCATTGATTTGCAAGGGCTCTTCCTGACAGTCCCTCTGGTGCCCGCCTGGCAGGATGGCTGGCTCTGGCCTCCCTCATTTCTGGGCACTTCCACGTTCCAGCAAGGCAGCCCAGCCCCAGCTGCCCAAGCAGCATCTTCCAAACCTGGACTCTCCATTGCCAGGACTGTCAGGGCTGAGGGACTTTTGTCCCTCTCTCTTCCTCACCCACATCTCCCCACAATGTGAGGGCTGCCAAAGTTCTGGAGCAAGCAGATACCTTAGCACAAATACGACACTCTAGCCCTCCTCTCTCTCACTATGCCCTAATCCGTGCTCTGCCCCTCCCTGCCCCAGGAGGTTGACCTCTAAGGATTGCATCCCCAGGCTCCCTTACTCTTTTGACTGTGGTCGGGCTTAGGTGATGGGAGACACTGGTGGGAAACCAGAGGGAAGAAGGAGAGAGGGGTTGGGGTATTTCCACCAAGGTTTTGGCTGCATCTTTCTATAATGGCAGCTCTGGTGCAATGGCCTCTCTCCCACACTCCAGTCCTTGCCGGGTTCCCTAATGCTGTTCCCTCCCCCAGTGCCTTCAAGATTAGGGGTAGTAATGGCTTCCTGCTGTTGTTTGTTCCTGGGTGCCTCAGCATACCTTTTTAGTTCCCTTAGTTCCGTCCATACCTCTGTTAAATCCTCCTCGAAATCCTAGTTGATGTGACTTCTGTTTCCAGTCAAGATCCTGACTAATCCACAGGAACTCCTGGTTTCATGAAGTGCAAACATGGGCAGGAATAAAATCTCCCAGGTTGAGGCTGCCAGGGATACAGGAGAGACTCGTGCTTATTTCTGTTTAGAGGACAGAAGTTACATTTCCTCCAGCACACACCTTAGGTAGTGTCCTCATCTCTCTCTCTATCTCTTGTTGAGGAATAAACAGAGATGCTCTGTTTTATCATACTCTTTTGACGGCTGCTTTGTCTAGAAAGGTTTGAGGCTGGATTTGAACCTCCTAGATGGAAAAGGCAAAGCCCCCTGGTTGGGGAGTGGGCTCACAAAGCCCATATAGCCTTCCACTATTCCTGGCAAGGGTATGACTTCAGGCAACTTCACCACAAACCTCACTGAGTACTTCAGTTGTCATGCTTTGTCTGTAAGTAATAGAAAGACCAATACAAACAGCTTGAATAATGAGAAATTTATTATCTTGCCTAACGAGATACCCAGAATGAGCGGTTCTAGAGTTGGCAAATCCAGCAGCTCAATGGAGGTAAAACTCTCAGTTGGCTTCTCAACTAGTCTCTTGGCTTTTCCCTCATGGTCACAAGGTGGCCATCCAGCAAGATCTGAAGCAGGAAGGCAAGAATCCCTGAGTAGACACTGACCCAGCTGCTATAATAAGACACAAAATAGCAGTGGATTAAGCACGATAGAAATGTATTTTCCTGTTCTTTTACAGTCCCAGGCTAGTTCAGGGTTAAAGGGGCAGCCCAGTGGTATTGAGGACTAGGTTTCTGTATCTTGTTGCCCTTATTGCAAAGCTGGAGGTGGCTCATCATGTAAGTACAGTCATGTGTTGCATAGTGATGGGAACATGTTCTAAGAAATGTGTCATTAGGTGATTTCATTGTTGTCTGAACATCATAGAGGGTACTTACACAAACCTAGATGGTGCAGCCTGCTACACACCTAGGCTAGACGGTATAGCCTATCGCACCTAGGCTATAAACCTGTACAGCATGTCCCTGTTCTGCATACTGTAGCAATTGTAACACAGTATTTGTGTATCCAAACACATCTAGACATAGAAAAGGGATAGTAAAAATACAGTACTGTAATTTCATAGGACCATTGTCTTCCATGAGGTCTGTCATTGACCGAAACATCTTTATGTGGCACATGACTGTACTCTATTCATCAGGGAGGAGGAGGAAAGGGAGGGGAGAACATGCTCCTCCTTTTGTGGGTACACATGGTAGATGCACACATGGCTTCTACTCATATTGTTGGTTAGAACATGGCTGCATGGCCACATCTAGCTACAAGGGAGGCTGGAAAATGCAGTTTTTGGCTGGGTGGCCACATGCCCATCTAAAAACTATTCCTAAGGCCAGGTGCTTTGGCTCATGCCTATATTCCCAGCACTTTGGGAGCCCAAGCTGGGTGGATCACCTGAGGTCAGGAGTTCAAGACCAGCCTGGCCAACAGGGTGAAACCCCGTCTCTACAAATAATACAAAAATTAGGCAGGCGTGGCAGTGCGTGCTTGTAATCTCAGCTGCTTGGGAGGCTGAGGCAGGAGAATTGCTGGAACCTGGGAGGCGGAGGTTGCAGTGAGCCGAGACTGTACCACTGTACTTCAGCCTGGATGACAGAGCGAGACTCTGTCTCAAAAATAATAAATAAATAAATAAATAAATAAATAAATACGGTTTATACAGGCCAAAAAGGGGAAAACAGATACCTGGGGACAAAGAGCCATCTCTTCACAGGCCCTATCTCATGTCCCCTTTGAATAACAAGGAAAACCTTCCCAGGCACCCCCCACTACCACCCCACCACCAGGCTCCCTCATACATCTCATTGGCTAAGTAAGGTTCATGCCATGCCAGTTCTGAACCTGCAAGGAAACCTGGCTGGCTGAGATGCAGGTTCTGCCAGGAAAAACAGAAGGGCAAGAATGCCTGCTGAGTGGTCAGCTAAAAGTGTACTGAGTGATACAGCTACAACCTGGGAAGCAGCCTGGTTCTTCTATTCCTACACCCCAACCCCTCCTTTTCTTTGGTGGCAAGCAACAGAAATTGGATTTGCTTAGCTAGGCCAGCACAAGAAAGAAGTGAACAGCTAGTGAGAAGGATTGGGGTGCTGCTGGATCTCAGGGGCCAGAAGCAGGACATCACATGCCTCAGGAGTCTCTGCTCTCTCTGTGGGCTGTCCTTATACCTTCTCCTTACAGACTGAGTCCTCCACAGGTGGGGGACATGGCCAGTGAGCCCTCCAGAGCCCTGTCTAGCAACCCCATCACTAGGCAGGAAGACTCCTCCATTCCAGTCAACCTGTGGAAGAATTCTGAAGAGGCCAGTAAACTGTGATCTAGGGAGTGGGATCATATGAGAGCAGGACAACCCTCCTAAAAGCATGAGATCGACTTGGGAGAAGGTAGGAGCCCAGAAAAACTGGTCCGGCTGGAGCCTAGACAGATGAAATAATAGGTGAGCATTTCCATTCTTTACTAAGACTGGAAAGTGAGGGTGGTTGTGGTGAGGTAGGGATGACAAGACCCTAAGAAGCTACTTAAACTGCAGGGGGAACTGCCCCTAATTAAACTTCACATGGTGCATTGTTCTGATGTGTTTTCTGATTCTGGCACAAATATGCTGAAGATTGCTGTGCACTGGTTTTCAAACTGTGCTCCAAGGAACCTCTGGAGTCTGGAGATGTGGGGGTGGCCCCCCTGGAGTCAGTGGCAGCATGATTTTTGCCTGTTTTATTGACACTAGTTCCTGCTTCTATAAAATGGCAATAATCATGGTGGCTATTCGTAAGATTATTTTTAGTCGTAAATTAGATTATCTATGAGAAGGGCCTGGCACATAGGACATACTCAAACATTGTTGGCTAGGGTTATTATTTATTACTTTGTATAAGAAATTAGTTGAGGCCGGGTGCGGTGGGTCACACCTGTATTCCCAGCACTTTGGGAGGCCGAGGTAGGTGGATCACCTGAGGTCAGGAGTTCAACCAGCCTGGCCAACATGGTGAAACCCTGTGTCTACTAAAAATACAAAAAAATTAGCTGGTTGTGGTGGCACGCACCTACCTGGGAGGCTGAGGCATGAGAATTGCTTGAAGCTGGGAGGCAGAGGTTGTAGTGAGCTGAGATGGCGTGACTGCACTTCAGCCTGGGTGACAGAGCAAGACTGCCTCAAAAACAAAAAACAAACAAAAAGAAATTATTTGAAATAAGCATTCTGTGGGTTAAAGCAGTTTGAACTGACTGGTTGATCCAAACAAAGGGTCTAGGAGTCTGGAGACCCAGTACCACTCGGCAACTAGGGGATGGACCCTGGGCAAGTCCTGGGCTCCTCCTGCAGACGGGACCCGCCCACCCCAGTGCTCTTATATCTCCTGAAAAATAGGCCCCTCCCACCCCCAGCCCTAAAGACATAGCCCCATGTCAGAGCACGTGGCTGGGCAGGATTTCAACCTGACCCTTGAGTTGGGTGCCCTTCTGCAATGCAGGCCCCGCCTATGTTTCTGGTCTCAGTCTCCCCTTTGTTTAGGTGCGGGTCACACAGCACCCTGTCTGTCCATCAGCGTGGTTGTGGCTGTGGATGTGGGTGACTCTGTCAGGATTCTGCCCCTGCTGTGCCTGTTTTGCCAGGGAGCAGGACTGTTGCTGTGGTGAGGTGACCAGCTGGGAGTCATGGGTGATGGCAATGCAGGGCTGGCAGGGTGGGAAGGGGGAAGCAGGAACCCCCAGGAAGATGAGCTGGATAGCTCTTGCCTGACCCCAGGGAGAGGCCTGGGGCGGGGGGTGTCCATCTGCCATCTTCCCCGACCCGGCCTCGCCCTAGGGGCTGACAGATACCCCACTGATTGACTGGGCCCTTGAGAGGCCCTCCTCCCACGTCCTTAGACAAGGCCTTTGACCTCCTACTCTGTACAGGCAGCCAAAAGGGGCACAGGGAAGGTGGGGAGGTGACAGTCCTCCACCTCCACCAGCCCTGGGGCAGCCTCTTGTCCACCCCTTCTGAGACGTCATGAGGGCTCCTGCTTCCATTATTCATGAGCCACAGCCTTAGAAGCCTGACACTGCAGACTGGGTGCTTTCCACCTCTCTCTGACTAGTCCTTTCGACAGCCTGGTGCAGGAGTTCCCAAACATGCCTGATCACTAGACTCAACTGGGGCACTTGTCAAAAATATGGCTTCCAGACCGGGCACGGTGGCTCACATCTGTAATCCCAGGACTTTGGGAGGCCGAGGCGGGTGGGTCAGTTGAGGCCAGGAGTTTGAGACCGGCCTGGCCAACATGGTGAAACCCCATCTCTACTAAAAATACAAAAATTAGCCAGGCATGGTGGTGCATGCCTGTAATCCCAGCTACTTGGGTGGCTGAGGCAGGAGAATTGCTTGAGCCCAGAAGGTAGAGGTTGCAGTAAACTCTGGGTGAGCTCCAGTCTGGGTGACAAAGTGAGACTGCCTGAAAAAAATGGTCTCCAGAGTCTCATTCCCCTTGCATCCCAATTCAGTGGATAAAGGTGGGGCCCAGGAACCTGCATTTTACCAGCACCTCAAATGATTTGAGGAACACTGAAGTTGGAGAGTCACATAGCCATTGAGATTAAAGGGGTGGGCTATGGATCCTTTCTGACCTGGGTTAGATGCTGTGTGGCATTGGGCCAATGACTTACCCTCTCTGGTTGTATCTGAGACAAAATGGGGACAACATAATCACTACCTCAGACAGACCTTGCAAAGCCTGAGACCAGGCAGGGGCAGCCCTTACAACTGTGCCTGATAAGGATCAGTAGATGGCAGTGACCACTGGTCTTTTTATGATTATTAATGTCATAGCTAACCCCTGCCTGCACAAGGACACTGCGTGGCTTAAGTGAAGAAGGCAGGACTCACAGGGCATATGTTCCAGTATCTAGTCCCACATTTTATCTGCTCCCAGGGCCCCAAGATGAGAGCTTAGCCCTGTTCACCCTGAGGGCCTGTTAATGCCATTAGCTCTGCCGGCCTCAATCCCCTCCCGCCACACTCAACACCTCCCTCCCCAGAGCTCCATCAGGCCGCCCGCCCGTCTGCTTCTCCCATCAGGGCTGCCCCACGTGCTGCCCTCTTTGGGGTGGGGGTAGTCAATCCCACTTCAGGTGATGAGTGGGGAGCTGCAGCAGGCCCTGGCTTGGGGCTAGGGAAGGGGCCCTGAGTTGGGAGCTGGGGAGGGCAGGGAGTGCATGGGGGGGTAGGGGCTCTGCCCGGATGCCCCTGTTCAGGGTCTGCCCTTGGTTCTGAGCCATCACCAAGTCTCAAGCTCTCACCTGGACTGGGCAGATGTTGGGATGGGGTTGCCTGAGTGGAGACCGAGGTGGGAGGATATAAAAGAGTTAAAATCTTGTCCCCCACAACCTACCAGTCTCCTCCCCTGCTTCCTCCAGCCTGAGGGTGTGAGATCCCAAGATGCAGAAACCAGGTGTCTCCACCAGCTCCACAGCAAGTGCTGGGCCTGCAAAACAAGTTGCCTCACTGTCCTCCAACCTGAGACGGCTTCCACAGGGGAAGGCTGAGAGGCGGGTAGATCTGAGTTCAAGTCCCGGCCCTGCTGCAGCACGTTCTGCTGCACTGAGTCTTGACTTCCTTGTCTATAAATTGGGCGTCACAAAGGGGCCCACGGGACTCCTGTCAGGATGTGTGACGATGCTGAGTGGTGCACACGGTGCGTGCTTCACTCACGTGGGACCGCCTTTCCATACCTGCGCCGCACAAACCACGTTAATGGAAAACGAAACCAAATCACAATCCCCCACCAGCTGGGCTTCTCTGTAAATTAACTGTCCTCGTTATCCCTGACCCCTCAGTCCTTGTCCCCACTGGGATATAATGCTTACAGGGTTGCAGTGTGACCTAGGGCCAGGGCTGCTGTCTAGATGTGTTTCCTACTTACCCTCATATCACAATGTTTTCTCTGCACTGCAGGCTTCATTCGTTGTTTTCGATTCAATACGAACCTACTGAATGCCCCAATGCATGAGGCCCTAGGTTACCCTCTTGAACATCCACTCACAGCTTTTCTTTTCCAAGAGCTCCAACAAGTTCCAGAGGTGTTTTTTGTTTGTTTTCTCCCCCTTTGTCTCTGTATTGGACCTTGGGTCACAGAACTCTATTAATCATGATCCCTCATTCATGCCATCCTCTTGCCATAGGTTCATAAACGGTTCTCCTTTTTTTATTTATATAAATAAACACCCAAGACCTGGTCATCCAACACAAGAATCAGAACATTAACCAGCACTTGCATCTGTCTGTGGGCTTCTTCCCTGCCTGACCATCAGCCTGCCCTAGCCAAAGAAGCGGCTATCCTGAAGCTTTCTGTAGGTCACATGATCATCCCTAAACCAATCACTGTGGCCTGGGGGACAGAATAGGCTGATTGGCCAGGTCTGGATCACGTGATCATACTTGGACTCAGGGCCTGGGGTAGAATCAGCTGCATGCAATGCACGTGGGTGGACGGGAGTGAGGGTTGGGTGGTTTCCCAAAGGCAACCTGAAGGGCCAGGGAAAACAAGAGCTATCAACCACACTTTGTCCCAGGCTCAGTGTCACTTGAACCAAGTTTTAACTTTTTCCTTAACTTTTCCATGTCTCAGTTTCCTCATTTACATAATGGGGTTAATAACAGTTGCTATCTCCTGGAGTTGTTGTGAGGATTAAACAAGTTAGCCTCTAAGTGAAGTGCTCTGAACCACAGGGCTCAGGCTTGCCTTGCTGACCCTGAAGGCCTGGACCTGAAGCTCCTGGAAGAACAAGAGTTGATGAGAAAGGACATTCTCACTTCCTCCCACGGTCTGGAGCCACAGGCTGGAATCTCCAGCCCCACCTCAGCTGAAGGAGTGGGGAAAGGAGGCTGTCTCTGGGGAACTCGTAGAGGGCAAGGCAGCAGGCTGGGGTGGACAGGATCCTAGGCTGCTGTTTGACTCCTCCTCCTCCTCCTCCTCATTATTACCATGTCCTCAGGGCATTACCCAGGTCATCTCATTTAGTCTTCCCATGGTTTTATGCGGAGGGTCATTATTATCCCCCTCTCACAGCTGAAGCTTCCGAGGCTGGCTGGTGAGAGACTGGCATGTGTTTACCCAGCAAAGCGGGGTCAAGCAGAGCCGTAGAGTCCTAGAGCCGGGTGGCCCTGTGGGACTGGCTTAACCCTTACATTGGGGAAGCCAGAGCCCAGACAGGTTAGAGTCCCTGTCCCAGGGCCTACAGTGAGTGATGGCTCATAGCCTGACTCCTAATTCAGGGCCTGCTCCATGAAGCCAGACGAACCCAGGTGTGAGACCCAGCTTCTACCCTTCTGATTACTTAAAGTCTGTGTCCCTCCGTGACCTCGTCTGCAAAAGGGGATGGCAATGGGCCCCACGTGGGAGCTTACCGTGAGGTTAATCACGTTCTCACCTGCAAGGTGCTCAGCATAGTGACTGGCACATGGCGAAGCCTCACGAGTGAGGGCCCTTTTCAAGATCATCATTTAGCCCCATGTTTCTCCACCTGCAACACAGGAAGAAGAGAGGCTCAAGTCATCTAAGGGGTGTGGCCATGCTTCAGAAAAATGTAATATTGAAATAGTCCCAGAGAGGTAGTACAAGGTGGTGGTTAAGAACACAGACCCTGGGACCGGCTGAGGTTCCAGTCCCCACTCTGCCACGCATTAGCTGAGCATTCTTGAGCAAATTCCTTAACTTTTCCATGTCTCAGTTTCCTCATCCGCATAATGGGGTTAATAACAGTTGCTATCTCCTGGAGTTGTGAGGATTAAACAAGTTAGCCTCTAAGTGAAGTGCTCTGAACAACACCAGGATATGGCTAAGGACTTTGTAAGTATTCGCTGTTACTAAAAATGCTGGTTATTAGCTGTCACTTTGGACAACCAATCATAGTTATAGAAATAAAATAGAATGTAAATGCTGTTAATCTTCCCAATATGAAATAAAATCACATAGTCAACAAACATTCGGGACTGATTGTTAATTTCCTCACCTTTTATGGAGAGTCACTAGTAGATAGTGCCTAGAGTGGATAAATGAAGAAACAGAAATGTATTTTTTAAATTAATTGATTGATTGATTGATTGATTTTGAGACAAGGTCTCTCTCTGTCACCCAGGCTGGAGTGTAGTGGCATGATCATAGCTCACTGCAGCCTCAACCTCCTGGGCTCAAGCAATCCTCTCATCTCAGCCTCTCAAGTAGCTGGGACTGCAGGCGAGTGCTACCACGCTCGGCTAATTTTTGTATTTTTTTCAGAGACAAGGTCTTTTTATGTTGCCCAGGCTGGTTTCAAACTCCTGGGCTCAAGCAATCCTCCTGCCTCGGCCTCCCAAAATGCTGGGGCTACAGGCATGAGCCACCAAGCTCAGCCAGAAATGTATTTTCTATGATTTAGTTTGAAAAAAACACAAGCTGGGCACAGTGGTGCGTGTCTGAGGTCCCAGCTACTTGGGAGTCTGAGGTGGGAGGACTGCTTGAGCCCGGGAATTCAAGTCCAGCCTGGACAACATGGCAAGACCCTGTCTCTTAAAAAATTTTTTTAAATGAATAACAATGAAAAGCAAACTTGGAGTGTTTAGGAGAACAGAGAAACTTACTTTTTATTTTTTTTTTAACCATATGCATAGGTTTGTTCCGTGGGAAAAGTTTTAAAAAATTGAAAACAAATAAATGACGGTAAGTCATTTATAAATCAGTAACAGTTCAAAGAAAGCACTTGCTCTCTTTGTTAGTAAGAAACAGGAGATGGAACAGAAAAGTCCACACGCCTACCCCGATTAGAGTTCTTTGGGCAGCAAGCGTGTATTACTTATAACGAGAATGAAATAAACTTGAAGCAAATGTGATGATTTTGATTCCCAGCAGGAAGGAATATGACATCTAGAATCACACCGTCCCTTCCTCTCACTCCTGACCAGGCCTGGGCGGGAATTCCACTCCTATTATCGGATATTGCAAAAATCCCAGAGCTGCTTGGATCTAACCCTGGCTGGGCCTTCATATCACGGTGGGCCTCCAAAGCAGGGATGAAGTTGCCCTGAGCAGCTTCCCAACCCAGCAAGAAGCCAACTGGCTGCTGGAGCCAAGAAAGCCCTGTGCTTAGCTCGCTCCATAGAAGGTTCTAGAACTGGGAGCAGATAGTTCCAGGCAGTCCCAAGCATTAGCTCACCTGTGAGTGGTAATAAAAGGGGCATTAGAGAGCTTCCTTCACCAACCGGTATCCATTCATTCACTCACCCATCAAATGTGTGTTAAGTTCCTAGCAATAGTGTCTAAATTCTCACCACTTCATAAATAACTCTGCAACCCTGCTTCCAGATCCTCACATGCCTGACACCTTCTTTCTATATGGATGGTACATAACATTCCCATTAATATTCTGAAATAAACCTCATGGATGTTGTAACCTACCTACATGCACGATTTTTAAAAATAACCATATACAATGTCCTATCTGTAACATAAATAGGAAATATAAAGAATGTTCCGTAAAATAAAATCTGTACTTGAACAAGTAAGCACTGAGGCCCAGCTGCTCTGGAAGACATAGGAAGCAGTCAGGGGCTTGCAGCCTGTGCAGGACCACCGTCAAGGGGACAGCTACAGATGTACAGGAACGTGGGGCACTGAGCCGAGAAGCCAACGTTCTAATCATGTCACTGTCAGATGCGCGTTTCCAAAATTGCGAGCAGTTCTTGGCATGTTCTGAATAAAACTAAATATAGGGTTCTCTTCTCTTGTTTTTGTCTTTAGTTGCATCCTTGAAAATTCAGTATATATTCAAAGTGTAGAAAAATGCTTTATATTTACATGTAAAGCAGAGCTAAAGTCTAGACTCATATAATGATAAACATATTTTCTTCCCTACATGAATGTCCAGCAGGGCGTGTGAAAGTCATGTGGCTTGTGGGGACAGTTCCTCACTGGGCTGCACCATCCCACTTTTTTTTTTTTTTTTGGGACAGAGTCTCACTCACCCAGACTGGAGTGCAGTGGCGCGATCTCGGCCCACTGCAACCTCCGCCTCCTGGGTTCAAGCAATTCTCTGCCTCCTGAGTGGCTGGGACTACAGGTGCGTGCCAACATGCCAGGCTAATTTTTGTGTTTTTGGTAGAGACGGCGGTTTCTCCATGTTGGCCAGGCTGGTCTCAAACTCCTGACCTCAGGTGATCCACCCACCTCGGCCTCCCAAAGACCATCCCTCTCTTAACTCATCACCTGCCTTCCCAGACCCACCACCTGCTCAGTTCAGTGGTACTCCCCATCTGACTTTATCTTTGTGACAATCGAAAATGTCCCCCATCCATTTCCAAATCATCCCTGGGGGCAGTGCCACTCATCTGAATGTGTTGTTTAATCATCTCAACAATCTGATATAAGAGGTACTAACATTATCCCCTTTTTACAGATGAGGTGAAATGGCTGAGCCAGGACCCTCACCGGAAGTTGTCTTAAGTCCACGCAGTCTGCTGTACTTCCTTCCCACGTGTCCATTGGGCCTGCAGTGGCACTGGGGACCCAAATATGAGAAAGACATCCCAGCTGGGGGTTGCCAGTGCATAGACCCCCCTGTCTATACAGCATGGCGCAGATTCAGACAGAGGAACATATGGCGTGCTGGGACATGCAGCAGAGGAATGAGCAGAGAGCAAGAGCACCACAGCTAAGCCTGGGGTGGAGATGGTGGAGCAGCAAGGGAATGGCATTCCAGGCAGGGGAACTGCATGAGCAAAGGCATGGAGGACAAGGCAGCATGAAAGGTTCAGGGTCTGTGAGAGGCTTGGTGGGGGGGACATAGGTCTGGACAAGTAGGCTGTGATGTGATTGTGAAGCCAGAGAGGCATGGTCAAGCAGTGTGGTTGAGCTGGGTAGGCAATGCGGAGCCACGGGAGGTTTTTGAGCAGAGTAGCTGCATGAAGGTGTTGGTTTTAGAACAATCCCTGGGAGCAGGGAGGAGAGTGAACTGGGAGGGTGAGGCGAGGGTGTGCCTCCAGTGAGCATTCGTCTCCACAATCCAGGCCAGGGATGTGGGTGGGAGCAAGACAGCAGAGCCCTTTCAGAGGCAGAATTAGCAGCCTCACAACAAACAGGCTGTAGGTCCAGGGTGAGGAGGAGCCTCGAATGACCTTGGAAAACAGGTAACGGCTGGAGGAGAAACAAATTCAAGCAGACCCGGGATCTGGGTGAAGACATTTTGAATCTGAACTCTTTCCCCAACACTGCATCTCCACTGCTGCTTCGTCTGCCCGGAACAGTCAGCCTCGGCTTTAAGTATGGCTGGGGCTCCTGCTAAATGTCCCCTCTTAAGAGAGCCTGCCTCACCTCCCTGTCTACAGTAGCTGTCACCTCCTTATTTCCTATCCAAGCTCTCTACTTATTCCTGTTGCAACAGCCATCATTGGTAACTTGACCTGCTAGTTTTCTGTTTCCTAAAATAGAGCCAGGATCCATCCTATTTTTGGTCTCTTCCGTAGCCACACAGTGTGTGGCACATAGTACCTGCTTGAAAACATTTGTTGAATGAATAAATTGAGAGAGAAGGACACCAAGGGAGAAATGCTCAGTGAGCACTCAGAAATGCCCCTGCTGCCTGAAACTCCCTATTTGAGTCTCTCTCCTTTGATGCCAGTCAAAGTCATCGAGAAGGACATTAGTCCTCTCTGAGCCACCTAGCTAGCAAGGGGTATGTCAGGCTCCTAGTGGAAGCCAGGGGTAGAGATTGGGGGTCTCCGTGGACCTTTACCCCACTCTCTGTAAGAGGATGGTGGGAGGGAGATCCTTCCATCTCTGCTCTGTGTGTGTGTGTATGTGTGTGTGTGTGTGTGTGTGTGTGTGTGTGCTGGGGGTGTTAGGGGTGGGAGTGGAGGGAGGAGAAAGCAGCCTGGAGCCGGTTCCTTCCTGGAAGCCAGAGGCAGAATGCCAGAGGCACGCGTTCCCCAGCAATCCCCAGGCCCAGGGGAGGGAGCACCAGACCTGAGCTCAGCAGGTTGGAGATGCACCCTCCAGCCCACCCCCACCCTGCCCTGCAAGAGGTCCTGCAGGCCTGGCCAGCACCCTCTTTCTCTCCCTACAGCGCTCCTCAAGGAACTGTCTGGCCTTAATAAAAGAAATAAAACCTCCTCAGTCATGCTGTGACTTCCAGCGTCTCCCTTAATTCCCACACTAGCCCTGGGAGATGTACATTGCCACCAGCCCTATTTCACAGATGGGAAAACCAAGACTGAGGGAGACCGTGGCTCACCCAGGGACGCAGAGCCAGGCACAGACAAATCTCATGCTCTTAACCATGCCATACACCATCATCTCCACCCCGGCCCTACACCTAGAGCCCCTACACCTGGATACCCCACATGTAGATGCCCCATGCCTGGGCATTCAACATGCCTGGATACTCCATGCCTGGGCATCCCAGGCCTGGATGCCCCACATCTGGGCATCTCACACTGGCAATGGGAACAGACTGAATGGGGGCCCCTGCCCTGGAGACCCTGACAGCCCTGCTCCCAGAATCACTAACACTCGCAGGAGGGCCTGCCTTTTTATTTCTGTCTCCTTGGGCAGGAAACAGGCCAGGAGAGAGATAAGGAGGAAAGAAAGGAGGGGCAGGCTTCTCTGCAGCCAGGGCTGCTGCCTCCCCCTCCACACACAGGGCAGAAGAATAGAAGGAAGTGGCCAGAGAAAGGCAAGTGTCTGAGTCTGGGGGTAACGGATGTGGGGCAGGGAGGTTATCATCTACAAATAACCCTATCTCCAGGACCCCCAGGAGAGGGTCAGAAGGGGCTGAGGCCAGAGGGTCTGGGCTGTGTGGCTGAGGGGGTGGACAGGGGTCATCAGTGTCTACCTGGGAGATGATCAAAGGGCCACACAGAGGACAAGGACATGACCCAGGACCCTCCCCTCTGCCTGCTGCTCTGACCCTGCAGTTGGCCAAGCAGGTTGTGCAATGCCCCATCCACCACACACCCTGGATCCACCTGCCCATTGGATCAGTCCTCCCCCAATCCATCCAAACCTTTGTTCCCCCACCCACTCATCCATCCATCTACTCCTCCTGCCTGCCTGCCTCTGAGCCTTCCATTCTCTGTTCCTTCTGTCCACTGCATCTACCTTTCCTCTTCTCCTTCTGTCCACCGCATCTACCTTTCCTCTTCACCTTCCTGACTCATCCTTCAGGTCCCAGCTTGGAAACAACATTCTCCAGGAAGCCTTCTCAAACACCCCCCAACAATCCAGTGTAAGGAACATGGCCCATGGCCTCCCACAGCCCTGGTCTTCTCTTTCTGTGATACTTATGACAACAACAATTTCATACTCACATCCATTTCCCCTGCTACCTGAGGTAGCTGATAATTCTTCAGCAACCAGAACAGTGCCTGGCATACACTAGGTGCTCAATAAGTTCATCTGGCATCTTTACTTTCTTAACTGTGTCTCCTCTCTCTTCCCTGTCTCTCTTTCCCTTTTCAAGGCTTCCTGAACACCTACCTGAGCCAGGTTGGTGTTTGCCACTGCCCTTGAAGCTGGCAGAGCTAGCATGGGAGTAGATGAGGCAGTGGGGTGGATGGATATCCTACCCACAAATCATATGACCAAAGGTAGAGAGAGACTGCATTCTGTTTGGGGTAAAGGAGGAGGAAGAACTGAGAGTGGGCTTCTCGGGGGAGACGGCACTTGGGCAGTGGAGATGGCAGTGGAGATGGCTGAGGGGTAGGCTCAGGAGTCACACAGGGAAGCACAGGCAGCTTTAGGGAGTGGGAGGTGTAGGGAGGAGGTCTCCCTGAAGAGGTGGGGCAGAGTGAGAGTGATGCAGTAATAGCAGTATCGAAGTAGGGGCAGGGAAAGAGAGATGTGGGGGTGAGGCAGGGAGGGAGGGAGAGAAAGAAACAGAGATAGAAACAGCAGAGAGATGAGGGAGAGTGAGACAACAAGACAATGTGACAGAGAGAGAGAGCAGGACACAAAGAGACCCCATCGCATGCCCAGGGTGTGTGCTGGTGGAGGCCGGAGGACAGTCCAGGTGCCTGGCTATGGTGTGTCCTGCCTTTGAGAGAGTGGCAGGCCCTAGGCAGGGGTTGGGGGGGCCTGGCTGCTAATCTCCAAGAGAAATGGTCATGGCCATAGGCCTTAATGGAGTCGATGACTCACAGTGTGTGTGTGGGGGTAGGGTGGGGGGTGGGGATAGGTCCTATGCCAAGAGCTATGCAGGAGACAGCTCTGGCTTTGAGGATGAAACGCTGTAGCCAGGGCCAGTGACTGGGGCCTGCTTACTGTCTGGATGCCTTCAACATGGAGAGGCTGCCTTTGAAGGAGAGGCCTGGCCGAGCCCAACTCCTAGCCTCTGGCTGGGCTGTGTCCTCCTCCCGTCCTTCAACCTCTTCCTCTCCTGGACTGGGAGGGGTAATCTGGGGCCTTCCAGAGGGTGCAGCACCAGTTTTGGGGCCCCTCTAAGGGTGAAACTGGGGTGCAAAACATGGGATCTGCCATGACATGGACATCAGGATGACTAAGAGGCCCTGGAATGTGGGGAGCAAAGCAAAAGGCCCGGGGATGTTCCTGTCATCAGAGCAAACTGTTTGAGCCTGGCCTTTCTGGGCCTAGATCTTAGCAAACCCCAGGCATTGTTCAGGCTCAAAGTCCAGGTAGAGCAGACTTGTCATCTGCCCTCTGGGAGGGCTTAATTATTAAAATTAAAATAGCTACCATTTATTCAGAACTCACTTGGGGCCAGGCATGGAGCTATGTACTTTATACAAAACACTGTGTTTGTCCCCAGTGACTGTCAGTTGCAGGCACAAGTATCACCCCTGTATTAGTTATCCATTGCTGTGTAACAAATCACCCCAAAGCTTAGTGGCTTAAGACAGCACTCATTTGTTGTCTCACAACTTCTGTGGGTGAGAAACCCAGGCATGACTTAGCAGGGTCCTCTACTTCAGTGTCTCTCACAAGGCTGCAATCAAGCCGTCTGCAAGGGCTGTGGTCTCATCTGAAGGCTTGAATGGGAAAAGATCTCTTTCTCAGCTTAGTCAGTGGTTGTTGGCAGAATTCAGTTATCTCTGGGCTGTGGCCAGAGGCTGCTGTTAACTCTTCATCACGTGGGCCTCTCCCACACACACACTTGCTTTTTCAAAGTCCACAAGCAGAAGGTGGTAGAGTCGGCCAGCAAGGTGGAACTCACAATCTTTTGTAACGTAAGCAGATACAAAGAAACATCCTCAACATTGCTGTATTCTATTGATTAGAAGTAAGTTAGTGACTCAGTGGAGAGGATTACAAAAGGCCATGAACACCAGGAGGCAAGGTCATTGGGACCATCTTAGAGGTTGTCAGCCATGCCTCCATTTAATAGATGCAGAAACAGAACCATGAGAAGTTAATCATTCAAGGTCACAGCTAATGAGTGGCAGGGCCAAGATTTGGACGTGGGTCTGTGGGACTTCCAATCTGTAGCAATGCGGAGCCCAGGCTCTGGTAACAGACTGGCTCCACCCCTTACCAGTGATTGATCTTGGGCTAGTTAGTTACCACTTGAAGCCTCAGTTTCTTCTTCCATAAAATGAGGATAACAATCATAATGATAGAAAATCTCATGTAGCACTTACTTTGTGCCAGGTACTCTTCACGTAAGTCCTTTTATGAATGACCTCACTTGATTCTTACAAGCACCTGTAAGTATGAGCCCTCCCATTCTGCCCACACTAAATCATACCATGAGATTTCCTTTTTCTGAGTGGGGAGGTGAACCAAGTTTTCTCTTGTTGTCCAGGCTGGAGTGCAATGGCACGATATCAGCTCACTGCAACCTCTGCCTCCCAGGTTCAAGTGATTCTCCTGCCTCAGCGTCCTGAGTAGCTAGGACTACAGGTATGCGCCATCGAGCCCAGCTAATTTTTGTATTTTTAGTAGAGGTGGTGTTTCCCCATGTTGGTCAGGCTGGTCTCGAACCCCCGACCTCAGGTGATCCACCTGCCTCAGCCTCCCAAAGTGCTGGGATAACAGGCGTAGCCACTGCACCTGGCCTTTTTTTTTTTTTTTTTTTTTGAGATGGAGTTTCACTCTTTCACCCAGACTGGAGTGAAGTGAAGTGATCTCAGCTCACTGCAACCTCTGCCTCCCGGGTTCAAGCGATTCTCCTGCCTCAGCCTCCCAAGTACCTGGGATTATAGGCGCCCACCACCATGCCCAGCCAATTTTTGTATTTTTAGTAGAGACGAGGTTTCTCCATGTTGGCCAGGCTGGTCTCGAACTCCTGACCTCAGGTGATCCACCTGCTTTGGCCTCCGAACGTGCTGGGATTACAGGCATGAGCCACCTCGCCTGGCCTGACATTTCCTTTTGAAAACTGTCCAGTGGTTTCCCTTCCCACTAGAAGTAAAAGCCAAAGTCTTCTGCTCCTTGCTCACTCCTTTCCAGCCACTCTGGCTTCTGGCTGTGAATTGTCCTCCTGGGGCTCTTGTGTGTAGTTCCCACAGCCTGGAGCCCAGTCCTGCAGCTGGGGCTCCCTCCTCACTTCCTGCGGCCTCTGCTCAAGTGTCATCTCTTAGAGGGCCCTGGGTCCCCCCGTTTAAATACCACTCCCCCTCCCATTTTCTTTATTTTCCCCCTTTGTTTTTTCCCCTCCTGTTTTCTTTTTCCTTTTTTCTTTTCTTTTCTTCATTTTTCCTTGAGACAAGGTCTCACTCTGTCACCCAGGCTGGAGTGCAGTGGCACAATCACAGCTCACTGCAGCCTCAACCTCCTGGGCTCAGGTCCTCCCACCTCAGCCTCCTGGGTAGCTGGGACTATAGGCGTGCATGCACCACCATGCCTGGCTAATTTTTTTTTTTTTAAATAGTTTTTGTAGAGACAAAGTCTCTCTATGTTGCCCAGGCTGGTCTGGAACTCCTGGGCTCAAGTGGTCCTCTCACCTTGGCCTCCCAAAGTTCTGGGATTACAGGCATGAGTCACTGCACATGGCCCCCGCTCCCATTTTCTATCCCCTTACCCCGCTTCTCTTTTCATCACAGTGCTGACGTTATATGATATCAGTTTTGGTTTCTTCATTGTCTGTCCCCCTCAATAGATTATGAACACAAGGACAGAGGCATTGTTTGTTCCACCGAATCACTAGTACTTAGAATAGTGCTGGCCTACCCCAAGGCACTCAATAAATACTTGCTGAATGAATGATTGGATGAATGCTAGCTTTTGGTCATTGAAGGTAAGGCCATGAAAGGCACCTCTGACCCTTCAGTCCAGGCTGGCTGCCCATCTTCTTCCACTCCTTGCCTTCTCCCTCTAAGAAATTGAGGTGAAGAGGAATTCTGGGTTCTTGGGAATCACTGAAAAGAAGCTACCCCACTGTCGCTCAGAGCAAAGATATAGCCTGGCCCCGAAGGGAAGGAACTGCTCTGGTACCTTCCACCCATCAGTCCTGGCTGCCATCCACTGAATTTAAACAATTTGGTTAGATAGAGCAGTTATGTCAATTTCCAGCCGGGCATGGTGGCTCACGCCTGTAATCCCAGCACTTTGGGAGGCTGAGGCAGGCAGATCACCTGAGGTTAGGAGCTCAAGACCAGCCTGGCCAACATGGCAAAACCCCATCTCTACTAAAAATACAAAAATTAGCCGGGCACACTGGTGCGAGCCTGTACTCCCAGCTACTTGGGAGGCTGAGGCAGGAGAATCGCTTGAACTCAGGAGATGGAGATTGCAGTGAGCCAAGGTCGTGCCACTGCACTCCAGCCTGGGTGACAGAGTGAGGCTCCATCTCATAAATAAATAAATAAGTCCATTTGCATTGTAGTGGCGGAGAATGCAACAATTAAAAAACATAAAAGTGAATTCAAATGCCAATACAAATACTAATAGCTCATGTTTATTGAGCTATTACTAGGTGTGAGGGGCTGAATTCTCTCCTCTCCAAATTCATGCTGAAGTCTTAACCTCCAGTACCTCTGAATTTGACTGTATTTGGAGTTAAGGTCTTTAAAGAGATAATACATTAAAATGAAGCCACTAGGATGGATCCCAATCCAATATGACTTATGTTCTTAGAAGAAGAGACTGGGACACGGACCTGCACACAGGGAAGACTGTGTGAAAGCATGGCGAGGAGACAACTGTCTACAAGCCAAGGAGAGAGGCAGCAGAAGAAACAAACCCTGCTCACACCTTGATCTCAGACTTCTGGCCTCCAGATCTGTGAGGATGGAAATGTCTGTTGTTTAAGCCAGCCAGGCTGTGGGACTTGGTCAGAGCAGATCTAGCAAGCTCAGACACCAAGCATGATGCTAGGCTGTGTGTGTAAATCTGGCCAATGAGATACAAAGGCAGTACTAATGAGGTTTTCCTCTCTCTTATAAAGAAGCAGGTTGGGTGTGGTGACTCATGCCTGTAATCCCCATGCTTTGGGAGGCCGAGGCGGGAGGACTGCTTGAACTCAGGAGTTTGAGGCCAGCCTGAGTAACATAGGAAGACTCCGTTTCTACTAAAAATTAAAAAAATATCAGTCCAGCATGGAGGCGCATGCCTGTAGTCCCAGCTACTTGGGAGGCTAGGAAGTGGGAGAATCATTTGAGCCTAGGAGACTGAGGCTGCAGTGAGCTATGATGGCACCACTGCACCCCAGCCTGAGTGACAAAGTGAGACCCAGTCTCAAAGAAAAAAAACAAAGGGAAGAGTCCCACTCTTTGAAGGCCTATGAACATTGTTGTTTGAGTATGCTCTGCCTGGAGCTGCTGCAGCCGTTTTGCCACCATGAGGCAAGCAAACATGGATACATGGAAAGATGAAGGGTACCTGGGTCCTTGATGTCTCTGCTGAACTATGAATTACCCACCCTAGTTCTGGACTTTTACTTATATGAGAAAATGAAAATTCGTTGCTTTTTAGGCCACTTTGAGTTGGGCCTTTTGTTACCTGCCTCTACACCAGTATGACACCCCAGTGACAAAGGCAGTCCCTAGTCGTACCCCAAGGCCCTGAGAAGTGGAGTGACCTGTCTCACATTATACAGCATGTGAATGGGGTTCTGAGACTCAGACCTCATCTTTCTACTCCAAAGTTCAAGTTCTCTGGGCTGTTTCAAGCTGCCCTGGCCCTGAAATTTTGCATGGGACAAGATCCCTGGAATCTGAAACCACTTGGCCTCCCACATTGCCATGGGAAGCAAGGAGGACTCTGAGGATGGAACCAAGGCCAAGGGGTGGACATTTAATGGGAGCAATCATGGACTCAGGGAGAGGCAGGGCTTGGTCAGAGTCAGGGGCAGCAGACCACAGATGAGGCCGCCAGGGGAGGCTGTGAGCCTCAACTTCCTCCCCTACACATCGGAAATGATAATAGTGCCTACCTCTTTGGCTTGCTGTGAGGATTACACGAGAAAATGCAAAATGCCTAGAGCAGTATCTGGCCCATAGTGAGTAGTCATAGGTCTTAGTTTGTACTATTACTTTGTGACATCAGCCTGTTTCCGTTTTGTCCTCCAGTCCCCAGCTGGGGCCCTGCCTCCTTCCACCTGAAGCAGCAGCATGAGTGGAAAATTGGCTTTGGGAATCTCTGAGTCCTTCCATTATAGGAATTTGTCTGGGTAGCAGAGCAGCTCCGTGATGTTGTGTATTGAAACCCAAGAGCCCCGCCGGCACGACTGGAATTCAGGAGAAGGGTCCCTCGGGATTCCCTGCACAGCCTGCCAGGCCTACCCACGCTCTCCTCACTGTGTCATCCTGGCTGAACTCGGAGGGCTGGACTGTGATTAGAGGAGCTGTGGTTCCAGACGACGGTCACCCTCTTAGCTACTGTGTATCCAGCACCACTGTGTACTTCATTTCATTCACCAGCCCAGTCCTCCTGAGTGGTAGGTATCCTGTCCCTGAAGAAGAAACTGAGGTTCAGAGTGGCGAGGTCAGTTTTCCACAGTAAGCAGTGGAACTGTGATCTGCACTCAGACCTGTCCAGAGGGAAAGCTTGTGCTTTGTCCACTCTCAAGCACACAGAAAAGTGTCACTTCATCCCACCCAAGCTAAACCCAATTGAGAATCCAAATCACGAGTTGGTCACCAAAGACTGTGGTTAATTGAGAGACCACTATGTGTGAAGTGCTGTGCCAAGCACTGTGCTCTGATATCCCTCTTGGGGTTTCACAATTTATCTTACCACTGTGAAGGCTCTGAGAAGTCCTGCTATAAAGAAGCCCCTTTAACGTTGAGTCACTACCAGCTTCCTGCTTGGTAGAGTTCTGTTTTCCAAGAATCCCGTTCACACCCCTTGCACAGAACATTCTTTGGAAAAGGTCAGTCTAGAGAATGGGAATGCTGGGGAGAATCCTTCCAGGACCTTCAGAACAAACCCACGCAGACGATGCGACTTCCTCCCCAGAGGGGCACAGAGATAGCTGAGAACAGAAAGGGAGGGACTCCAGACTTGAAGTTTCAAAAGGGCAGAAAGTACTCAGGTACCTGGATGATAGATCTGGGGATTGCGTGTGGGTAGATAGATAAAGAATGATCTCCACCCACACCTCCAGCCAGAAGGAATTATTCAGACTGTGGAGGGGGAGACGGGACAGGATGTGGCCAGGGAGAGGGGTCAGGGAGCCCAGAGGATGCAGCAGGACTGGCTGTAGGGATTCAATGTTGGAAATGGAAAGCACTGTATGAATTTTAAGCAGCAAATGAATTAAAACCAAAAATTAGATGGTTGCAAAATTGTGGGAGGGCTGGAGAAGGGCAGTCAGGGGCAGCCCCTGGACTTTGGTTTGGAAGGTCATGCCTGCTGATATGACTCAGATGTGTGGAAGCTGCTGCTGCCACTGGAATTGCCACATACCTGCGAAGCTGGTGAGCAGACGCTAGGGCCGCTCTAGCTGCAGCTCGGTGGCTACCACTTCTCTTCCTCCTTCCCCACCTCATGGGGGCATGTTTACCTATAGAACCTCATTCATAGCCCAGATTCTAGCTGCAAAGGAGTCTGGGAAAGATGACTGCTTAGCTTTCCAACTTCTGCTTGACAGAATAAGATTCTCAACCTGGGAGTGAGTGTCCCAGAGGCCAGGAGAGCACTCAGGGTCCCTCCAAGAACCTGCCTCAACATTCAACAGTAGGCCAAACCATAGGGGCTTGCTTGTATTAGTCTGTTTTCATGCTGCTGATAAAGATATACCTGAGACTGGGTAATTTATTTAAAAAATAAAAAAGAAGTTTAATGGACTCACTGTTCCATGTGCCTGGGGACCCAGTGTAGTAGGAGAGAAAATCAGAGAGGAGATGGGGGCAGCTAGCAGGTGGATCATGCAGGGCCCTTGCACCTTGCATAGACTTTGACTTTGACTCAGCATGAGATACTGCCATCGCAGAGTTTCAAGCTGAAGAATGAAGTGATGTGACCAACATTTTAACAGGCTCATTCTGAGTAGTGTATAAGAAGAGATACACCTGCAGTGGGGGAGGCAGGAGGAGGCAGCGAGAGCATGAGAGCTGAAAGTGAGGGGCCATTGCAATAGCCCAGGGGAGAGATGAGGGTGTTTTGGAGGAAGATGGTGGCAGAGGAGGTGGCGAGAAATGGCTGGATTCCAGGCGCATTTTGCAAGTGCAGCTAACAGGATTTCCTGACAGATCAAATGTAGGGGGTGAGAGAAAGAGATGAGTCAGGGATGACGCCAGGGCTTTTGGCCAGAGCACTGGAAGGATGGAGTTGCAATCAACTGGAAAGATGAGGCCATGGTTCTTCCTGCTTCTTGCAGGTTCTGGGGGGAGGTGGGGAAGATGAAGAGTTTAGTCCTGAACTTGTAAAATTTACAAGTTCGAACTTATGTTCATCTTCAAAACAGCTGCCAGAGTGTTATTTCTCTGAAAGAAAAACAAAGGAAGGAACAAACAAATCTCTAGTTGGCTAAGTCATGAAGTTCTAACTCTTCAGCTTGGGTGGATGAGTCTTTAATGAAACCTGCCCAGGTGCATCTTCCCAGCTCTTTGCTCTCTGCCCATCCATGTTCCCCTGTGCTCCCAGCCTCCACTGAGCATCTCTTGTAGAGCATTCATCCATTCATTCCCTCCCTCCCTCAGTATTTGTTTAGCATCTACTCTGCCAGACATGGAATTAGGCATCAGGGCTACAACCCTCTTGGAGCTCACATTTCCCATCACCCTGTCCCCAACCCTAGTGACTTTGCATGAATTGTGTCATTTGTTTCAAATACCAGCCAGCTCTTTCTCCTCTCCCTGTTTACCCTCTAAGGCCCAACTGTTACCCTGTCCTCTGGGGGACATTTTTGATGCCTCAGACACAAGAAGGTCAATATTTCCAGCACCCTCTGCTCCTATCATCTGTGGGGGCTTCTTGAAGGCAGAGACTTGTCTTTATTCAGCCCTCTATCCCCAATGTTTGCTTGATTGCTTGAATGAATGAATGTTAGTAAGGATTCAGCAGCTTGGATCTTGGTCTGAGCCACACTTGGCTAACAATGTCCTTTTGGTCATGGCCTCAGCAGGGATGAGCTAGCCACGATTCTAACCTTTCTAGAAAACAAATACTGGCAATATCCTTTTGAGAACCAGGTGGACCCTTAGAGCCTTATGGTGGGTTCTCCAGGGTAGAGAGGAGGAGGGAGGCTCCTGATCCCAGTTAGTCTAAGCCACTGGCACCAGACATCCACTATGGCCTCTGAGAGCCAGGGTAACCATGGAAACCAGGGATTGGAGGTGGGAGGAGCAACGAGTGGAATGAAGCCAGGCCCACAGAGAGGCCAGCAGGCCAGGCTGGGCTTTGGGGCCACTCCATGTGTATATGTATCGGGTGGGGGATGGGAGAGGTGGGGAGTGAGTGTCCCAGAGGCCAGGAGAGCACCAGCTGCAAGAAAGGGGGATCTGTAAGGCATAGACTAAGAGCTCAGAGCTCATGAAGTGTCCTTGTGTTTCCCACAGCACAAGGGCCCTGGGCTCCAGCCCACTTCTCTGAGAATCAGGAAAGAAAAACAAGTGAGAGGTATAGAGAAAGGGGCTGGTAGTGATAAAAGACAGCAGAGGCCCAGGAGCTGAGCAGGGAGGGCAGGGGAGGGAGAGGGAGAGAGAAAGAGAGAGAGAGAGGCTGTTTGATGGAGAAACCACAGAGATGGGGAGGGAGAGAGAGAGAGCACGCAATACCTACAGAGAAAAAGAGAACTGGCAGAAGACAGAAGGAAAAACAGCAACACAGAGACTGAGAGACACACAAAGATGAGCAGAGAGACAGAGGGAAAGGGAAGAGTCCATGGGGGAGGATGAAGTAGAAATGGGGCAGAGGTGGAGGGAGAAACAGCAACAAAGAGCAAGGGGAGGTCGGAGAAAAACGGGGCAGAGAAACAGAATCAACAAGTGGGGACACAGAGAGGTTGTCAGCCAGAGAGAGGCCAGAGTGAGTGTGAGCAAACGTGAGAGGAAGAAAACAAGTCAGAAACAGACAATCAGGAGAAGAAGAGGGAGGAGATTGAGGCTGAAAGATGATCAGATTGGCAGACGGCAAGGGCTGAGCTACGGAGACCGGCTCCCAGCCCTACTCCAGGCAAGCCTTGGGCCCTCTGCCATGTAAAAGACCCAGAGAAAATCCCAGTCTGCCCTAGAAAGTCACCAGAACTCGGCCCCTTGTCTCCCCAGGAGAGTAGCCAGATGCGGTGTCCTGTCCCAAGCCGAGGCCCAGATGCGGTGGCCCTGGCTATTCGATGGGGACCCTGAGGAGTAGTGGCTGCAGCAGCAGTGGCAGGTTGGCTGCTGGAAGTGTTTATCAGTGGTGGCTGCCCTCCCAGGGCCCTCCATATGCTCTTGCATATGCTTAGCAACTTGCCTCTGAACTATGAGCTGTATTTACATCTGGGCAGGTGACGGCCTATTGTTGGGAAAGGAAGCTGGCAATGTTTTCCATTTCAAGGTCGTGTTGCCATCTAGGCAGGCTGGGATTCCCAGGCAACCTGCAGCTCCTGCTTAGTGAAAGAATAAGAACTACTGCTTTGCCGCCAAGAGATCAATTCCTCCCAAAAGGTAATGCCAGGAAGTAGAATTTCTCTCTCAAAGAACTTAATATTTTTTTTCCTGAAGACAAATGAGAGCTATAGACCCCATTATCTCCTTTTTTTGCCTTGGCTGCCAGGAAGCTCAGATAAAAATGCAGTGGGGGTCTGTAGAGGAATGGGGGTCAGAGCTTCCATTCAATGTTTCAAAGTTTCATGTCTAGATTGCTGGGTAAACCAATAAGAACCATTTAAAAAAATTTATTCATTCATTCGTTTCATTGACAGACAACCACAGAAAGTCTGCTGGGAGTCAGGATTTAACCCAGGCACCTTTCTTATCTGCTAAGAGTGATCTCCAAACACAGGTCCCAGAACACAGGACTCTCCCTAGCCCACAGTAAACATTTTTAAAATGTTTGTTCTTTGAATGAACAAATGAATTCACGACCCTGCTTGGAACCCCACTCTCCAGAACTCCTTATAAAGGCCAAACTTTTCAGCTTGGCATTTTGTAAGCTTCCCTATCTACTTATCTGGCTTTGCAGCTTACCCCTCCCTCATGTGCATTCCATGATTTAACCATATGGACACCTCATAATTCCCAGAAACCCTCATACTGCTTCATACCCTCCCCATTTCTTCAGCTGGTGAACTCCTATACATCCTTCAAGACCCCAGTGAAACATCATTTCTCATGACAAGCCTTTCTCAGCCTCCCTAGTTGTATTTAATATTAATGTCTCCACTTTGCTTCCTCAGCATGCTTGGGCCTTGCCTTTGTTATTGTCCCCAAGTTATGTGGCACAGCATGGCTTCTTACATGTCTGTCTCCTCTATAAGTCTGTGAGCTCCCTGAGGGCAGTATGGGCTCTGGGGCTAGAACCCCTGCATCTAAGTCCCAGTTCTGTCACTTACCAACACAGACTTTGGGAAAGTTATTTAATTGCTCTATGCCTCAATTTTTCCATCTGCAAGTAGGGCTGATAATAATATTTACAATTTAGGGTAGTTGCAGGGATTAAATGAGTCAATACCTACAAGGCACCTAGAATGGTGCCTGGCAGTTTAGAGTGCTGAATAAATGTGAACTCTTGTGTTAATAGCTGTGCTACTGATTGATCTGATTGGTCCCCAGTGCCTAGCACTATGCCTGGCACATGGGAGGTCCCAGCCATGGCCTGTTGTATGGAAACAAAAACTATTAAAGCATGACCTCTGCTCACAGAGTCCTAGTCCAAGGGATTCATTCCCTGTGTATTCAGTGTCCACTGTACCAGGCTTCATTCTAGGTGCAGCAGTAAACAAAACAATAAAGAAGTATATGCTGCAGAATCTTAGAAGATCCTAAGTGCTATGAAAAATAGGACTGAATAAGTAGTATTAGGATTGCAATTTTAAATGGGGCGGTCAGGGTAATCCTGGCTGTAAAGGTGACATTTACGGGAAGCCCTAAAAGAGGTAGGCTGTGAGTCACGTACCTATCTGGGGGAAGAACATTCCAGGCAGAGGGAATAGCAGGTGCAAAGGCCCTGGGGTGGGAATGTGTCTGGCGTGTTGGTGTTAGAGGAATGGCCAGGGGCTCATCTGGCTGGAGCAGAATAAGCAGACGGGAGAAGGAAAGGAGGGGACCTGAGGCAGGGGGTTGGGGAGGTAGGGGAAGACAGATTATGTTGAGCCTTGTAGGTCATTGTCAAGACTTCAGCTTTTACTCTGAGAAGCAACAGGGACAAATCCAAGCCTGTCCTCTCGATCAGTATTTCACTCTGCTTCTTAGAGGTATGTGTGGGGTGGAGGTGCTCTGTGTGGAATGCCCAGTAGAAGTGAACTCCCCTGTGGATGACACAGAAAAAAGGCCTGGATGGAGGTCTCTGGCAAGCCACAGGATGGCCAGGTGTGGTGAGGCAAGAGTCTGCCTGAGCTGTGTCTTCTTTAGCCATCCAAACCTAAACCCAGGTGCTCCCTGGGCCCTTGGCCCACCAGCACTGGCTTGTTTGTCCTTTGACTTCTGAGTCCAAAGTGAAAGCTGAGGTTCCTTCCCAGTCTTTGGGGTGGCTGAGTGTTCTGTGGTTCCCTGGAAAACTGACTTTTTCCTCACCTTGGAGGGAGGTGCTTTAGGTCCTTGTTTCTTAGGCCTGTGGTAGGGCGAGCTGCTTAAGGACAAGGAGAAAGTGGGAGCTCTGCAGAGGATACACAGCCTAGGGTAGGTGGTCTTGCATCTCTGTATCCTCAAAGACCACTACTGGGCTGGTCAGGTCTCCAGGAACCCCCAAGAAAACAGAGAAAAAGAGAGAGGGAAAGAAGGAAGATGGGTGGGAGATGGGTAGGGTGGCTGTATAATTTGTCATCCAAACCAAAGACACTTTGAGAATGAGAAGGCACTGCTACTAATTACAACAGCACAATCCAGGCATAAGCGGGAGCCTATGGAGGGGTGGGGAGACAGGCAGAGCGTCAAAGACAGGGACAAGAGAAATATTGAAACAGACATGGAGGGTGTATTAGTCCATCCTCACACTGCTAATAAAGACATACCCGAGACTGGGTAATTTACAAAGAAAAGAGATTTAATCTACTCGCAGTTCAGCATGGCTGAGGAAGCCTCAGGAAACTTACAATCATGATGGAAGGGGAAGCAAACACATCCTTCTTCACGTGGTGGCAGGAGAGAGAAGTACATAGCGAAGGGGAGAAAAGCCCCATATAAAACCATCAGATCTCATGAGAACCCACTCACTACCATGAGAACAGCATGGGAGAACTGCCCCCATGATCTAATCACCTCCCATGACATCCTGCCCCGAAATATGTGGGAATTACAATTTGGATTATAATTCAAGATGAGATTTTGGGTGGGGACATAGCCAAACCATATCAGAGGGTCAGCACTGGAAGGAACTCACAGGTCATCTCACCTAACCTGGACAACTCAGAAAGGGCAGAGACTTGTCCAGGCCACCAGCACATCACCAGCAAAGCTGGCACTGGATACTTGATCACTGACATCCAGTGTGGTGGTCCCTCCCCTCACTGCTTCCTGGTCTTGGGTGTACTCAAGGCCCTCTTAGAGCTCAGCTGTTCCCTTGTGTTGTTATTAGTTTGTTTTGGCCGCAGCGGTGGGGGGGTGGTCAGTGGTTCCAGCCTATAAAAATGGGGTATGGATTGTTCAGTGGGCTTTTATCTCTAATAAAGTGCTGTTTGTCTCCTTGGCTTGGCCTCTTAGGAAGGATGAGAAGTCACCCACTATTCCCACAGGCCATCCACAGGAGTCTTTATCTGCTTGCAACATGAGGAATGACTGGGGCCACTTCTGTGACCCAAACCCAAGCCCAGGTGCTCTGGAACCCTGGATGACAAGCACTGGCTTCCTTGCCCTTTGGCTTCTGAGTCCAAGAGTGAAAGCTGAGATTCCTTTGGTAATTACTGGCCTCCTTCTAGTAAATCCCAATGCAGAGAGTCTTCTCCATGATCTGTGAGCTCTGCAAACCAGGGACCACATCTGTGGTATTCACCATTATATGCCCAGTGTTTACCTAGGATAGTTGTAGGCACATGGACAGTACTCTAAAATATTGAATGTCTAAATGAAACCTCAGATTTGAGGGCTTATGCCCCAGAATGTGGCCTGGTGTGGTGCTCAGTGGCACAGATAAAACATAAGATTTTTTTTTTTGGTGGACTTGATATGCTACTTGATTTTTTTCCCTTTAGGGGATTTAACCTCCTAATTCTGTTTTGCTAAAGCTAATATTTATTGATTATTTGATTCAGTCTTTAATTCACCAGCTGTTTATTGAACCCCTACCAGGTGCCAAGCACTGTGAATTAAACTCTGGATAAGGCCTCTCCAAGGTGGCTGGTTCACCACACTCAGATGTGAGCGGCTGCGATCTGCTATGTCGCAATGGTCTGAATAGACCCAAGGTCTTGCAGCAAAGGTCAGCCTCTTAAAAATCGGAGCCACTAAGCAAACATTCTTGGGGCGCTTTATGGAGTTAAGCTGTTTATGCTGGGGAAGCATTTCTAAAAACTGCACCTGGGGACTTATATCCACTTTATAATTGTCCCTGGCTCCTCTGTAACTGGGGATAGATCAAGCATAAGCCTGTCTCTAGGTTTATTGGAGGTTTACATATTTGGAATAAAAAGCAAAGAATCAGGCAGATAGTAGCAGAGACAGAGAAAAATCTGGGAAGAAGAAAAATTAGAAGGAGAGAAGTGGATATCTGGACAAATGTGGCTCAGCCCTGGTTCTGCAATAAATTCCTGGATGAAGTTGGCCAAGCCATTTACCCACTCTGATCTGCTAGCCTCCTCATCTGCAAAGTTGGTTGGGTAAAATCACTTTTGAGAAATGGTAAAGTGTTCTCTTCCTCCTTTCTGGGAGTCCTTATTCCCTGTCTTCTTGAAGAGGCTCTCACCAATCCCTTTGTCAGAATGCTAGACAGAGATCAGCAGGCATCACTGTGAAAAACAGAGAAAGTCAAAGAAAAGCTGGTTGTTGTCCAATGCTCATTAACTTAAGAACAAGAGACTTTCCATATTTTTTTGGTGAAAGGTCTTCAGGGTCAGTTCACATATTGGCACATGAACTAGCTGTTCCCATTAAATGAGTTAGGCAAGATGTGAACAAGTGTCAAGACCACATCCTTCTAACCTCCATAGGGTGTTCCTAAGATTTGTGAATTTATTTCCACGAAAGTTGTCGCAAAGATAAACAAATTTAATCACTCAGTTTAATGAACTGTCATTTAATGAACTGTCACGTTTTGGAAATGATTGCAAATTACATATAAAAGGAGACAATTCAGAAAAAAATCAGGGAGGCAATGATTAAACATTTAAAATGCAGACTGCCTTGGCAAAGCTAGGTTGTAAGGTCAGCATGCCTCTGGGGAAAGAATCTGCCAAGTCTAGTGTTATCCAAACAGCCATTCAAGCATTGGGCTCACCTGTATTGTGTATTTATCACGTGCCAGGAGCTATACCAAGGAGTTTCCATGAGACCCTCACAGCCACCCCACACTAGAGTTGCAGTTACGATTCCCATTTAGAAATGCATGGGAGAGTTTAGGTGGCTGGCTCAAGGTGGCACAGTTATGAGGTGGCATAGAAAATTCCCCTGAGTGGCCAGGCACGGTGGCTCATGCCTGTAATCCCAGCACTTTGGGAGGCCGAGGCAGACAGATCACGAGGTCAGGAGATCGGGATCATCCTGGCTAACACGGTGAAACCCCGTCTCTACTAAAAAATACAAAAAATTAGCCAGGTGTGGTGGCGGGTGCCTGTAGTCCCAGCTACTTGAGAGGCTGAGGCAGGAGAATTGTGTGAACTTGAGAGGTGGAGCTTGCAGTGAGCTGAGATTGCGCCACTGCATTCCAGCCTGGGCGACAGAGCGAGACTTCATCTCAAAAAAAAAAAAAAAAAAAAATTCCCCCAAGTACCAACTCTGCACTGGGTCTTGGAGACCCAGAGATGAACAAAGCAGGGCCCCAGACCTTGAGAATCGCGCAGCCTAATCAGCCATCACGTTATAAATGTCAGGAGCCAGAGGTCATCCCTTCTAGTGATTTCAAATGCCTTTTAAACGAAGGACACTTTCTCCTTGAAATCTCATGTGAGACACCATCATGCAAAACATATGAAAAGGGAACCTGTTTCTGGCTAAAGCTGGGAGGGGGATTGTTATTCCTCTCTCACCATTCTCATTCTTAAGATATTCTCATTCTTAAGATACCCAGGAGCAGCACCTACCAACCCAACTTGAAACCTGCTGATCTTGTCCAGATGCCTCATTTCACAGATGGTAACACTGAGACCCAGAGAGGGGAAGGAATCGCCCAGATGGCCAAGACTGGAACGTGGGCCCGTGGACTCCTGGTTCAGGGATCTTTGCTGGGCATTAGGTCTGCAAGTGCTCACCCCAGGTGTCCTGTGTACAGTGATTGGGGCGTAGAACCTGGGTGGTGCAGCACTAGACACACTTCGGTAAATTTGGGGCTTTTAGGCCAATTCAACTTTTTTCTCCAGATGCTGGAGAAAGCGAAGCCTAAGAGCTTCCTAGGGGAAAGGTGAGTATTTTCAGAAGGACCACTTCCACTAGATGCCCTAATTCCAGAGGTATTGAAATCACCCTGGCCTTGGAGTCAGGAGGTCTGGGTTCAACGCCCAGCTATTAACCATGACGAGAATCTAGTCTATGTTTCTTCCTCAGTTTCCCTATTGGTGGAATGAAGTGGTTGGATTACAGTGAATTCTCCACAAGTTTCCTTCCCAAATCTTTTTAGAACTTTCGGGCCAGGCCACTTCTGGGTTTCTGCCAACCTAGACTCCAGTGGGTCGGCTCTGGCCTTCCCTGCTCCTTCTCCCTCCTGAGGACTGCCCATCCATCCACAGCCCCACCACCTGCTCTTTCATTCCTTCCTAGCTTCTCCCCTCTCTAGCCCCTCTCTTTGGTGGAGGCTTCACCCTCTAAGTTTCCTGATAAGCCACAATCTTGGTGTCTTACTTGCTTTCATCAAACAGCCAAAGGGATTCTATGGGCGATTTGCCCAAGCCTCCATGTTACAGATGGAAGGACTGAGGCCAGAGAAGGGAGGGATTTCCTCCAGATTACCGTGTGAGAGGGAGGTACGGTCTTCCTGTAACCCGAGTTGGCCTTATCTTGTCCAGGACTAAATTCTTCGGGCGCCTAACTAAAAAAAATAAAGTACTTTTTTGGCCTAATATAAGGTTGGTACAAAAGTAATTGTGGTTCTCGCCATTACATTCAATGGTGAGAACCACAACTTTTTTTTTTTTTTTTGAGACAGAGTCTAGCGCTGTCGCCAGGCTGGAGTGCAGTGGCGCAATGTTGGCTCACTGCAACCTCTGCCTCTCGGGTTCAAGCAATTCTCCTGCCGCAGCCTCCCGAATAGCTAGGATTATAGGCACGTGCTGCCATGCCCGGCTAATTTTTGTATTTTTAGTAGAGACGGGGTTTCACCATGTTGGCCAGGAGGGTTTCAATCTCCTGACCTCGTGATCCACCCACCTCGGCCTCCCAAAGTGTTGGGATTACAGGCGTGAGCCACTGCACCCAGCCCACAATTACTTTTGCACCAATACATAGAATTATGTTTCCCAATTGAGAGGAGATCCGAGATGTTCAAGGAAATTAAGGTCATTGGAGGTAATCCAAGGGCCTCCAATACCCTAACTGACCTGGTAAGGAGTGGGAGTGGAGGGGGTCCCTTCCCAGTTCTCTTTTCATCAACACTCTTGATGAAGAGTTTGTTGCTAATGTGTCTTTAACACCTTTCTAGCCTTTGGTAACCACCCTTTCAAAGAGAAAGTAGGGCCTGAGCTTCAGCACCTCCTCAGGCAGCAGTATCTTGTTAGACTGTATTATTATTATTGTGGTTAAAGATACATTGTTAGAATTTAATAACACTTATTTTCATTGTATTTATTTTAATGGTTACCTTATATTTATAGTAATGTAATGCTGGCTTTCCATTTATGGTAATAATTTAACATATCTTTTTAAAAACAAGCTCACTTAAGTAAAGTAAAAAAAAATGAAAAAATAAGAGCAGCAGATGTCCTTAGCTAATGCACAGATAGGGCCACATCCTCCATGGAGGCTGGAGAGAGGCTGAGGTCCAGGAAACTGACTTTGAACTGGAGTCAGGCACCGAGCTGGTTGTCTGAGTTGTGCAGCGGGTCTGCACTCTCTTCCCCTGCGCCTGCCCCCTTCTGCCAAGCCCCAGACCCTTAGAGACTCTATCCCTCCCTCTGGCTGTCTCTGGTCTCCACTTCCCAAGCTCCAGCACCCTCGCTGTGGGCTTCCCGTTTTTCCTCTTTAAATGTATATGGCGCCTGTTGTCGAAGGAGGCTCACACGGGGCCTCTCCCAGCAGCATTCCACAAGTGCAGGGCCTGCGGGGTGCTCAGCCTCCACCCTCCATTCTGTTTTGGCAGCTGAAGGGTGAATGTGGAGCCCTTCTCCTTGTCCTCCTCTTACAGAAGTTCCACCATTAGGGACTTCCTCCCCTTGGGTGAAGATTTGCTCACTCTGGGTCCCTTTGAAACCGCGGATCCAGGGATTTTTCTTCCAGCCACGTGCCTACTCTAAGAGTCCCGGCGACGCGGTGAAGTTCTTGAAAGGACCAGACATCCCTGAAGTCCTTACAGGGACGAATCCATTTCCTGGAATGTGGGCAAGGAAAGGCAGCCACTTCCTGCCTCTCAAAACTCTGGCTGGTGGCTGGGTGCAGTGGCTACGTCTGTCATCTCGGAACTTTGGGGGACTGAGGTGGGAGGATCACTTGAGGCCAGTAATTGGAGACCAGCTTGGGCAACATGGTAAGAGTCCAGATCTACAAACACACACGCACACACACACACACACCCCCCCCAAAAACAACAACAGAAAACATTAGACAGGCATGATTGGCGCATGCCTCTTGTCCTAGCTACTGGGGAGGCTGAGGTGGAAGGATTGGATTGCTTGAGCCCAGAAGGTCGAGCCTACAGTAAGCCGTGCAGGAGGTCGGGCTACAGTGAGCTGTGCTTGTTGACCAGGCTTGTCCAGCCTGGTCAGCAGAGCGAGACCTTGTCTCAAAAACAAAACAAAAACAAGAAGACCCCCCTCCCCCCAAACTCTGTCCAGTGGCCCGACTACCAACATTCATATACAAGACAGGGGTAGGGTCAACTCCTTCCTATCAGTCACTCCTTAGTAAGAATCAGCTGGCCAAGGGGCCTCCTGCAGAGCTGATGTGTGCTTGAATGCCTAGGGCCCACGGGGATGGGGTGTGGAAGCTCCAAGCTGGGACTCAAAACAGAGTTGCCAAGGGAAGAGGAGTGGGCGACCTGTCATCAGTACTTTCACTTGGGCTGTCAGCTTTGATCTGCTTGCTTGTCCGTTTTGTCTGGGGCAGGGTCGGGTAGTTGTTTAGAGGAGGCTCAGAGGTTAAAAGTCTCAGGCAAGTCATGTCAGGGGTTGGGAGCCAGTGCTGCTGTGGCAGAAGTACAGAGAAGAAAAGATAAGCTCCCCAGCCCCCAAGAACCTCAGCCCTGAGGCCGGAGACACAGATCTGGCCCCTTGCAATCAAGTCATTTGCATCTGACCTGGGGTCAGGCCCCTCCATGCGGGAAGTCCCCTTTCTTATCTGCAAGTCAGAGGAGGGTGAGTTCCCCAGGCTTTCAACAGGTACTTCCCCCGGCAGCGGGAAGCCCAGGAGCCCGATCGGGACCGAGGATCTCGCCCCAAGCCCTGCGTTTGGGCCCCGGGGTCAGCTGAAAGTTCCCCTGGAATAAACACTTCGGGTCCAGCATGCCCCTCTCCCCACTCCCGCGACTATCTTCCGAATTCAGACGCAGCGAGGGCCCGCGAGCAGAGCGGGAGGTGGTCGGAGGCGGAGGAAAGGGAGATGGGCAGAGGGTGGGCCCAGGGACCCCCAGACAAGGCCTGGACGCGGGGCTGGAGGCGGAGGCGGAGGCTGGCGGGAGGCGAGGGGCAGCCCGCAGAGGAGACGCGCTTCTCCGCAGCAGCGGCGGCTGGAGCCGGGAGGGGCGGAGGTTTGGGGAGGGGAGGGAGCGCGGGGGAGGGGAGGGACGGACGGCGGTGGAGGTGGGGCCGGCGGGCTGGCGGGCGTGCAGCTGCCGCCGGCGTCGCGGGGCTCCAGGCTGCGGGGCGGACGTAGCGCCGAGCGATCCACCGCGGAGCCGCGCGAGGCCGCCCGAGCCCCAGCCCCAGCCCCGGTCCCAGCCCCGGTCCCGGCCCCGAGCCCCGAGCGAGCGCCGCCGCCTCGCGCTGCGGGTCCCCGGACGCGCCGCCACCGCCGGGAAGGCAGCCGGCGCCGGGCAAGTTGCGAGCGCGCCCCTTCGACCACGAAAGTTTCCCCCCGGCCGCCGGCGGGAGTTGGCGCGGGGTCCGGCCGCCGCCGCTGGAAGGTATGGGGCTCCGCACCTCCGTGCCCTCCGCACGCCACCGCCGCGCCCCCGGGGACCTGGGGACCCGGGCCCCCCCCTCCGCGCGCCGTCCCGGGGGTGCTGCTGGACGCGGCGGGGGAGTGGGGTGGAGTAGGGATCCCAGGACGGAAGCCCAGCAACCAAGTTCCACTCAAACTAGCGCGCGGGGACTGGGGGGCTAGGGACGGTCTCCGCCCCGTGCCTGCCTGGAGTCCGCTGAGGGCCGGGGGCTGCGCCCAGGACAGGTGCAGAGCCGGTGGGCTCCCAATGCTCCGGGTGGGGGAGTGGGGGCTTCTGGAGAACGGCGCGGGTGGCAGGTGTGGTTGCAAGGTTCAGGGTTTCGGCCAGGGCTGCGCCCAGAAAGGGGCTGCTCGCCACGCCACCCGGTAAGACAGGGAGGGACCAGGGACTGGGAGCGGCGATCGGGGCCTGCAGGGCTGTGGGGCCCGGCAGCGGCATGGAGGGCGGGCTGTCTTTGGGGTCCCTGGCAGCGGGGCGGGGCGGGGCGGAGGCGCCACGCGTTCCTCCAGGACCTCCCTTATTCCTTAGGTGTGTGCGATTTGGGGGAGTGGAGACTCCATGGGGTGCTGGGTGGGTGGGAGGCTCGGGCACGTCCAGATTTAGGGGGCAGTGGGAGCCAGTTGGGAGGGTGCTCGGCTTGGGTGAGATCGCGCCGGCTCCGGGTCCTGCTGGAGTGAGGTGAGTGGGCTCCCGCCAGGGGGCGCACTGCCCCGGCCCTCGCCAGCAGGAAGCGCGTTCTTGCTCCTGCGAGGCAACAGCGCCGACATCCAGGACGCAGGGACCACAGACACCCAACTTACGCGGGGTCCCGCCCCGAGGAGCCCGCCCTACACTAGCCAGACGGGGGAGCGGGACCAAGAGTGAGGCGAAGGGTTCACAGTTATAACTGCGCCGTGGGCTGGAAAGGCTGGGAGTCAGGATGTGATTTTTCTCGGGAAGGCTGGCAGGGCAAATGGATGAGTAAGAAATTTACCCCCAGAAAAAGACGTAAGAAACTACAACTGCGAATTGGTGCAGAGAGAGTGGGTTGGGGAATTAACTTTTTGACGGTTCTTGGAGTTGCAGAAACCCAAACCCCAAAATGCATGCACCCTTTTTGTAAAAGTTGCACCTTTGTTCCCTGGATCTGGCCGAATCCCTGTCTGGTGAAGGCAGGATGGGGGTCTTGGGATATCCTCTCTCTGGGCACAAGTAAACTGGGAGGCACAGGGCGGGCGGTGGGGGATGGGGTCTTAAAGACTTCAGCAGTCCAGGCAGAAGTGTTAAATTTCTCAGCAGTCAACGAGCCCTGGCCCCCACCCTCATCCCCTGGGTCTGTGGTCTCTAGGCCACATTCTTCTGGTCATTTCACAATTATTGGTGGAAATCTGCCCTGGGTCCCAGTTATCTGGCCTCAGGGTCCCTGTATGTTAAGTCTGTGTGTCTGTGCCTTGGGAAGTCGACGGCTGCTGGCATCTGTGAGGAGTGTCATCTTTGTCATGTGCAGGGCTAACATTGAAGGGACATTGGAGGGACTATTGCCTCATCTTTCTCTCCAGTTCCCTCCCTC
This sequence comes from Pongo pygmaeus, assembly GCF_028885625.2. Taxonomy (NCBI): domain Eukaryota; kingdom Metazoa; phylum Chordata; class Mammalia; order Primates; family Hominidae; genus Pongo; species Pongo pygmaeus. Next base: position 22,478,342 of record NC_072382.2, on the reverse strand, counting down.
CTCCCATCACCCCAAGTGAGTGCAAAGGAGCAAATCATAGATTGTGCCATGGCCTCATTGTGGTTGGTAGAAGTTTTCATCTTTCTCTTGGCTGGTAACCTGTGCTCCTTGGGCAGCCCCCCTCCTGCTCCCATGCCCTTAATGTCCCTTACAAAGGTGGGGGAAATGGGGGTCCCTGAAAGACATGAGGTTCCTCTGTTCAATGTAGTCTGCCACATGTTTTTGTTGGATGCTACTGAAATGCTCCAGGACAAAGTTGCCATAAAGACAGATCAGCATGATTTTTATTTTGAATAGAAGAGGAGGAGGAGAGAGGAGAGAAAGGAAAGGGTGGAGAAGTCTGCTGTCTCTGGATAGGTCTTTAAGACATTCCAGGGGGCTGGAAAACAAAAGAAGTTTTTTTTGTTGTGTTTTGCTTTTAGTGACTCTTGTTTTTCTGTGGAGGGAAGCCGACATGGACCAGCCCTGCCTTGGAACCTGCCTGGGAGCATGGGGCCCCTAGAAGGCCAGCGTTTCCCGTGTTCGGTCCCTCCCCTTTTCTTCCCACCCCCACCCCACTTTTCCTGAATTGGAGAGGGAATTGAAGCTCTCCAAGGGCTACTAAAGTTTGTGTTTGGGCTTAAAGTACCTTGTGTGGGCTCAGTCTTCTCCCAGGCAATCTCCAAGATCTCTGATTTAGCAACATTTCAAGTCTTGGGCACTCTGTTTCCTTGTCTCCCTTGTCCCCAAACCCATTCAAACAGCCAGTATATGTGGTGCTTTTACCCAACCCCAGGCTGAAATGGTAGCACATCATTGAAAGCTCCAGGACACTTTCTAGAAGTGGAAGTTAGTTGGGTTTAGGATACCTTGGGGTTGGGTTTAGGACACCTTGGGCTGAGTCCAGGAAGGAACCCTCTGCCCTTTAAAAATGAGATTTTAATGGTCTGAGGGGTGTGTTGGAGGGCAGGGTGCTGGGTAGGGACACGGGATTAATTCAAGGATGTGTGGGAGGGGGTGCCAGGAAGAGGGAAAATAGCAGATTTGAAATCTAGCTCTTCTGAGTCATCCGTGTGGCCTTGGGCAAGTTATTTCCCCTCTTGAGCCTGCTTCCTCAGTCTGTAAAATGAATATGTTGGCTGAGGAGATTCTGAGCCATCTTGCAACTTAGAGCAGGAGAGTCTAAACTTTTAGGGGGCTGGGCAGCCCTGCTCCATTCCTTCCACCTTCCATTCAGTGGAAGGTGCCTCTCTGGGCTGGCTTGCCTCTCTCTGCCCGCCTGTACACAGCAAAATCCTGTGTTGAGTGAATGCAGCAGATTCAGAAACCAGCTCCTGTCATCAGAGCTGAAGGACAAAGTGCCCAGCAGTTTTGGGTAGAGAGGGGAATGTCTGTAACCAGTCCCTGCTGGGAGCCCCATGTTAGTCTGCAGGCTTGCTCCCCACTCTTCCTTGGGAAGAGCCCTTTCAGTTCCTGGGCTGCAGGCTTTAGGGACCTCTCCCTTTCCAGAGGGCTGCTCTTCTGGTCTATTTCATCAGCCATTGACAGGGAAAATCAGGAACATTTGTTCATGCTCAGCTGGGGTGCAGCACAGGGAGGGGGCCTTGGAAACCAGCACTCTGGTCCCACTGAGCAGATGACGCCCATTGATCAGGCGTTTCGACCACCTGATGCCATTGAGCAAATGCACCAGCTTGGGCTCCTCCTGCCACCTGGGCTGGCACCCTGGACCTGCATTAGTGCTCCATCTGAGGGAGTGGGGGTGGATCATGAAACACTTTTTTTTTTTTTTTTGAGACAGAGTCTTGCTCTGTTGCCCAGGCTGGAGTGCAGTGGTGCGATCTCGGCTTACTGCAACCTCTGTCTCCCGAGTTCAAGCGATTCTCCTGCCTCAGCCTCCCAAGTAGCTGGGATTACAGGTGTGTGCCACCACGCCTGGCTAATTTTTTTTGTATTTTTCGTAGAGACGGGTTTCACCATGTTGGTCAGGCTGGTCTCAAACTCCTGACCTCGTGATTCACCTGCCTCGGCCTCCCAAAGTGCTGAGATTACAGGCGTGAGCCACCGCACCTGGCATTTGAAACACTTTTTATAAAGAATGGGAGAGTAAGATGATGAGCCTGTGTTTGCAGCTGGCAGGGCTGGTCTTTCATCTGGGTACTTGTTGTCTTAAGATCCAGCTCTTGCCCCTGGTCTGCACCCAAGACTGCTGGCTTAATTAGTGAATTCAACAACTTGGAGATGAGCAAAAACATGTTCACTGGTCGTGGGCAAGTGTGTACAAAAGGCAACAGAATGGAGCAGAAAGGTAGCTGAACCAGGCATTAGGAGACTTGTGTTCTAGCCCTGATACTGTTACAGATGGAGCGATGTGGCCTTGTGTGAGTCACAGCCCCTCTCTGAGCCTCGGTTTCTCTGTCTTTAGAGGCAGCAGTGCGTGGTGGTTAAACTGCCTGGATTTGCCTTTTGGCTTTATCCTTCATATCAGTTGTGTGACCTTAGACCATTCAGCCCCTGGTGCCTCCATTTCCTGATTTGTAAAATGGAACTAGTAATACCCCATCAGATTGTTGTGGGTAGTCTTTGAGATAAAACTAGTAAAACATTTAGCGTAATCCCTGGCATATAGTAAGTGCTCAATAAGTGTTCACTATCATCATTATCATGATTATCATTATTACTATTATTGTAAAATGGGAGGGATTAACTTTGCTCCTTTCTAGTTTTCTGGGGCCTGGATTGTGTGTGTGTGTGTGTGTGTGTGAGAGAGAGAGAGAGAGAGAGAAAGAAAGAAAGAAAGAAAATCTGTCTTTGGGGTAGAAGGCAAGGGTGAATAAGTTGCTTTTTTGGTTCTTTTCTTCCTTTCTCTGCCTCATTGAGGGACTCCTGAATCTTGTGACTATGCTCACGGTAGCCCCGTCCCCATGGCAAGAAGCCCAATTTGACGTCACTGACAATATCCTGGCTGCTGGCAGTTGAGAGATGATATTTCATCAGCTAGCATTTGCCCGTGCTTTCCCTTCCACCCTTTGTTTCCCACCCTTCACCATGGTATGAAAACCATATGTGCAGATAATGTGTTTAAGCTGATCAGCCTCTCCCAGAGTCACCCAAATAAAAGGCCATCTTCCTAGAAGACACTTTTGACTTTAAGATAAATAATCTGGTTCTTCTGTTGTGTTGCTTTATGTCTGGCTGGCCCTGAATCCCTTTTTGTGTTCTGCCCATGGTCTGCTCCAAGGACGTGGGCTGGGCCAGGTCTGTGGTCTAAAGCTTTGGACCTTATTGGCCATGCTGGCTGGGGCAGCCTCTTCCAGCGGCTTGGGAGGGGACAGGCCAGGCTGGGCCTCTGCCTCATCTTGTTCCTGCAAGGCTGCTGCTCTGAGATATCCCAGAGATGATTATCATGGGGGCAGACACTTGGGGAATGCTGCCGTCCGCCAGGAGCTTGACAATACTTCATCCTGTCTCCGCCTACAAGGATGGTTTAGATACTGCCCCCATTCTGTAGATTAGAGAGTGAAGGCTCATGAAGAATTCAGAGTAAGTGGTGGGATTGGGATTTGATCCTCGGTTGATCTGATTCTCTTATCCTGTGTGCTAAACCACTATATTATATTTCCTTATGTATCAAAACCTCCTGTGAGCCGAAAAGCCCCAGGAATGATATCTCTTAGACTGAATCAAGCCCCCTCATCCCTGCCTTTGATCATCTTCCAGGCTCAGAGCACCTTATGAGGTTCAGTTTTTGTCCTGCATGGATTACTCAGGTATCTTGGGGACAGTGAGGAGTAAGAATTTTTTGGGACATGGCTGCTTATGGAGGGGTCAGAGGGGGGAATGATCTTATTAAATAACAAAAGGTTGTAATGGAAAGAGGATGTGTATTGGAGTCACAGATCTGAAATTTGAATCCCGATTCTGCAATTTACTGGCTGTGTGGCCTTGGCTTCCTTATCTGTGAAAATCAGAATAACAGCAACCACAGATGACTCTAAAATCTCAGTGGCTTAACAAAATGATTAACTTCTGATCACATTACTTGTCTAACATGCGTCTCTGTTCCACATGGTCACTCAGAGACCCAGGCTCCAAAGATAATGACTCCACCATCTTTGTAACTGCCCCTTCTAAAGCATGTGGCATCCAAAGTTACTGCAGATGGGGAAGAGGGAGAAGGGAAAGCCACGCTAATACTCAACTGCTTTGGCCAGGAGGTGACACACATCAATTCACCTCCAGCACCTTGGTCAGAACTGTCATCTGGCCCCAAACCAGCCCCCAAAGGAGGCTGAGAATGTAAGGAAGTACATGGATATTTGATGAGCACTAAGTCTCTGCATTTACATTTACCCTAGTAGAGTGCTTTAAGGATCAATTGAGATGATGCATTTAAAGCTTCTAGTACAGACCTGGTATGTTGTTGGTTGTTAACACATAGAAGCTTCCTTTCCCTAATAATCCCCGATGTACATTGCTCTTTATAGATTACAGACTGTGTCTATTGAAATTATTTCTGGGCAGATCATATTGTGCCTATAACATACCAGAGGGACGTGAGTTCACGCATGGCAAGGGCACTATAAGCCAGGCCCTGGATCTTCAGCCCAGTTCTCCCGTGACTTCCTTTGGCTTACTGAAATTTACTGCTCTGAGAACTTTTTCCAGCATGTCTCCCAGGATCTTTCAGAACCCACTTCTGCTGCTGTCTCCTCCCCTCATTCCTCAATAGGGTAGAGTATCTGTATTCATTTTATGGATGGTGAGGAGGGGAGGTTGCAGGAACTATCTGGAAACTAAGGGAGAAGGGTCTGGCCGTGAGGTGAGACAAGCCAGAGTCTTAGGTATTCATAGGGAGAGCCATAAGAATTTGGGCCCCACATTTGGGCCGCTTTGGGAATTGCCGTGCAGCCAAGCTTTGGGGTACCCCTCCAAGGCACACCTGGTGCTGCTACCTGCTGCTCCCATCCACCTACGTACCTCCATGCTGGCCCATTGTGTCCTTGTGAGAGTGGGCAGGGAAGCGGAGGGTCCTGCTATGGTTTGGTTTGTTTGACCCTCCAAATCTCATGTTGAAATTTGATCCCCACTGTTGGAGGTTTGGGGGGCGGGTGTTTGGGTCATGGGGGCGGATCCCTCATGAGTGGCCTGGTGCCCTTCTTCAAGTAAATTCTCATGCTGTCAGTTCCCAGGAGAGCTGATTGTTAAACAGCCTGGCTCCTCCCTCCCCTCTCTCTTGCTTTGCCTCTCACTGCGTGATCTCTGCACATGCCAGCTCCCCTTCACCTTCTGCCCTGAGTGGAAGCAGCCTGAGGCCCTCTCCAGAAGCACATGCTGGCACCATGCATCGTGTACCACCTGCAGAACCATGAGCCAAACAAACCCTTTTCCTTTATAAATTACCCAGCCTTGCATATTCCTTTATAGCAACACACACGGACTAAGATGGGGCCCTAGGAGGCTTCCAGGTCTGCTTTTCTGTGGACAGTAAGATGTCCAGACCTAGGTTCAAATCCTGACCGCTCTACATAACACTTGTTCATCTCTCTCAGCCTGTCTCAGTTTTCTCCTCTGCAAAATGGCAAGAATATAGGAAAGCTAAAAAGTGAGTCAAGTGCCTGGCACATAGTAGGTGTCGTGTTTGCACCTCTTCCCTCTCCCTTGAGTAAGACGAAGAGCTGCCCTTGGCAAGGGAACAGTGCCTGGGGAGATGCTAGAAGTGGGCACACGTGCTTGGACTCCTGGTCCTTGGAAGGAGAGGTACCCACTTCCCTTCCCAGCAGCCTTGGGCTGGACTCTTGTTTTGAACTAATATGGCTTCCATTTGAAACAGAAGAAGAATTTGGAGCCCTGGGTCTTAGATTTAGGCCCACCTTTTCATGTCTAACTCCCACAGTGGGTGCAGGGCTGGGGGTGTTGCTGAGAGAGGCTCCCCCACCCCGCCCTGTGTTGCTGCCTCTCCTTCTCGGGGGACAGATTGCAGCATGCTCTAGTGGGCCAAGTGCACTGGGCCACCTGCTGCCTGACATTTAGGGCTCCCCCAGCAGGGCAGGCCCAGGGAACTTGCTCATTGGTTGGTGTCTTAGCCCTTGGGGAATGAGGCATTTCTCCAGTCAAAACAGAAACACCGCCCTCCATGGTCTCTGTAGAGAAGAGCTGGGCAGGCTGGACACGGGGAGTGGAGGGGCCTGCGGTTAGGAAGAGGATGGTCTCTGAAGACAGGGTTCTGAGATGCGCATTCTTCTCCTGAGCATAGTGGACACTTGTTCCTGGGGTCATTGAAGAGGGTAGCCTTCCCCTGCAGCTGGATTTATGCTGACTCAGGCACAGAGGCCAGGGATGGCTGTGACTGTGGCACCTTGGGGCCCTCAGACACCTCACTCACTCCTGCATCCAGACCTCGGCTTCTGTGGTGCAGGGGCAGCAGCTCTGAGGCAGCTCCATGGCCCTTTGAGGCGGCTTATTGGTTTCCTGTGGCAGCCATGACAGCGCCATAAACTAGATGGCTTAAAACAACAGAAACTTATTCTCACAGTTCTGGAAGCTAAAAGCCTGCAGACAAGGTGTTGGCAGGAACATGCTCTGTCTGAGGGCTCTAGGGAAAGGTCCTCTTTGCCTCTTCCTAGCTTCTGGTGGTTACTGGCAACCCTCTGTGTTCTTTGGCTGGTAGATGCCTTCCTCCATCATCGCATGACATTCTTCCTGTGTGTCTGCCTCTCCTCTTCTTATAGGGACACCAGTCATGTTGGATTAGGGCCCACCCTAATGACCTCCTCTTTTTTTTTTTTTTTTAGACGGAGTCTCACTGTGTCGCCCAGGCTGGAGTGCAGTGGCGTCATCTCGGCTCACTGCAAGCTCCGCCTCCTGGGTTCACGCCATTCTCCTGCCTCAGCCTCCCGAGTAGTTGGGACTACAGGCGCCCGCCACCACACCCGGCTAATTTTTTTGTATTTTTTAGTAGAGACGGGTTTCACCGTGTTAGTCAGGATGGTCTCGATCTCCTGACCTCATGATCCGCCCGCCTCGGCCTCCCAAAGTGCTGGGATTACAGGCTGAGCCACCGCGCCCGGCCATGACCTCCTCTTAACCTGCTTACATCTGCAAAGTTCCTGACAGCCAGGGGTTAAGCTGTCGACATATCTTTTTGGGGTACACAGATCAACCCATAGAGGTGGTAGCATTATTGTTCTATTTACAGTCAAGGAAGTCGGCGCAAAAAGGTTAAGTAATTTGCCCAGGTTCATACACCTATACAACTAGTAAGTGATTGGTAGATTACTCTCTATACATTTCATTCCTCTTACTATTACAGTAGGTTTGTATACCTACCTCATAGCCTAGTCCTGAGCATCAAAGGAGGTGAATGTCTGTGTCAAAACACACTCTGTCCACAGCTAAGTGTTTGCCAGTTGTGTTATCCATCTTTGCTCCCTAGCTGGGATGTCTCCCAGGAAACATCAGCATATAGAAATTACAACCAGTTGGAGCTAGAATGTTTTCTAGAAATAATTGTTTGAGTTGACTGAATGAAGGGCACCATTTGCATTCTTTCAACTTGCCTTTCTGGAGTTGCCTGCCAGGTCCGTCTCCTCGCAAATTGAGAATATCAGTTGAGATGAATGTTTCTTGCTTGATATTTTTCCTGGGTTCCATTTTAGCACCGGAAGTCATCGTGACTTTTGCAATTTGGGCTTCTCTCCCCAGGAGAGTGTCTGGGCATCTGAATAGAGAGGGTCCCTGGGAGGCTCAGTAGATGACTCTCAGCTCCAGAGCCCTTCCCTCTGGGCCTGGGAGGGTCTGGGGGTTTAGCTGTGGAGGCTGGAGGACTCTGATATGCAGCCTCATCTGGGTGCAAGGAAGCAGGGGAGGCAACCTGCTGGTGGAGGGTTAGGACACATTCTGAACACAGCGCCTGGGTTCAGATGCCAGTTCAGCCTCACACAATGACCTTTGTTTGATCTTTGACAAATCACTTAAATTCTCTCTGACTCCATTTTAACTCATAGGGTTTGATTAAAATGCATAAATGTATCTCTTGGGATGGAATGTGGTACATGAAAAGTATTCAATGAATGTTAGGATTACTTTAAATATTTCATTTGTCATCTGTTTTCCTCCATAGAGTGAGGGCGGAGATGTTTCTGTTTGGTTTTCCATGGAGCCTGCAGCATGGAGCTTAGTACCTGGGGTTGAACAGATGCTCACATGCTGAGTGAATGAAATGAATGATTGAATGGGTATATTCTTAGCTATAGCTTCTTTGGGATTCCATCCCTCCTTGCTATGTACCAAGGTCTCTGCCCCTAAGCCCGTCTTATGTGGGGGCATGGGGAGGCCATAGCACCAAAGCCCAAAGGGAGCCATATAATGCCATGAAAATGCTCAGGGCATCCAGGACAGAAAGGCCACCTCATGGACACAAAGGACAAGCTCTGTTGGAGGATGAGGAGAAGCTGAGAAGGGGGGCCGGGAAGATGGTGGTCACCGTAGGAAGCTGGTCGTGGTGGCTGAGTGGGAAGATCACATTCAGAATGTGGGGTTTCTCCCATGACACAGCCACCAGAGGCACTCCCCGACGTCTCCAGCACACCAGAGAGGCCCACCCTTCTCCAGTGTGATAAATCAATAGGCGTACCTCATTTTAGGGAGCCCGATCTATGAAAATGCCAGCTGGATTAGAAAGTCTGCCTTCAATTTATAGACAAGTTAACTCTAAAGTTCCCACTGCTTCCTTCTGCCTTAAAAAGAAATACAGAAGTTCAGCTTACACACTTTGTTAGGAAAACATCTGTTGGGTAACGTGGTCATGTTAGCCGCCTGCTTAAAACGCTTCGATGGATTCTCTGTTGTGTTCAAAAGGCTTTCATGTAGCGTCTGCCCCCTCCCCACCCAAGCCTCATTCCCTCTTCTCCAGCCCATCTGCCACTTGTTTTCTTCTCTTGCCCCTACCTTCATGGACCAATCTTTGTGATCTTCTTCCCCTGGACTGCTTTTTCCTCCCGCTTTAGTTACCTGACTCCTCCTCATCCTTTGGATCCCAGCCCCTGCATTACCTCCTCCAGGAAGTCCTCCTTAAGTTCCTAATGGGCCAAATTTCCCATCTGTAGGCTCAGATGGCTCCACAGTCCTCTCCTTAGTGGTGTTTTGTCACTCTTGGATGATTATTGACTTCTCTGTGTAATTTTTTTTTAACATTTATTTCCTCCACTTTGGTGTAAGCCCAGGAAGGCAGGGGCAATGCCTGTCTGTTCATCCTTGTATCCCAGGCACCTGGTAGGGTCTCGGAAGGTGCCTGAGAAATTCTCTTGCCTTCTCTCCATTTTCTCCTCTGCAAGCCAGTCTTTTTTAGGTTGTTCTGGTGGTTACTGGTAATCCTCCGTGTTCTTTGGCTTGCAGATGATCACAGCTAATATGTGTTGATTACTTGCAGGGTGCCAGGCCCTCACAAATCAGATCTCATCCACCAATAGAAGAGTTTTTTACAGTGGGAACGCTGGAGCCCACCTGGCTGGAGCCCCCCTGGCTGGAGCCCCAGCTTTATCACGTACCTGCTCTGCAGCCTTGGACAAGCTCCTCAACCTCTCTGTGCCTCATTTTCCCATCATAAAATGGGACTAAATATAACACATAACTTAAGAGTTGTGAGGATTACATAAATTAATTCATGTAATATTTGTTTCTCCAGTTTTGGAGGCTGGAAGTCCATGACCATGGTGTTGGCAGGTTTGGTTTCTTCTGATGTCTCTCTGCTTGGCTTGCGGATGGCCACTTTCTCACTGTGTCCTCACACAGCCTTTCCCTGGTGTCTCCTGTGTGTCCAGAGCTCCTCTTCTAAGAATACCAGTCAGATTGGATTAGGACCCTTAAGGCCTCATTATAACTTAATTGCCAAAGCATTCACATTCCAAAGTGCTAGGGGTTAGGGCTTAAATATGAGTGTGCAGGAAGCACAATTCAGCCGCTAACATCTCCTAATTCAGCACTCTATCCCCATTTTATGGTTGAGAAAACCAGGGCACAGAGAAGTTAAATCACTTGCCCAAGGTCACAACACTGCTAAACAAGTATAGGAGAGTAAAACCCAGGTAGTCCGAACCTGGAGCCCGCACTCCACCACCAGATGGTCTGTTTCCTGGCTCTGCTCCTCTGCAGATCCTCTCAGTCTTCCCTTTTGGAGCTGGTTTGTTTCTTAACAGCAGGGTGGGGAGGAAATCAGGATCCAGGGGTCTTGGTGACTTCTCTCCTGGCCCTTTGCTCCTGTCCAGCCTTGAATCCCTCGTTTGGTGGCAGCTGCCAAAACTACGAGGGAATGGGGACCTTTACTTCTGCACGTAGGCTGTGAGGGAGGTGGAGGCTGCAACAGGGTGGAAAGGTAGTCAAAGATCCCAGGAAATGAGGGGGGTTTCTTGATTCCAGGGTTTCCCTCTCTCCGTATCTTTTTTTTTGGATTTTCCAGGAGTTACCTGCTTTTTGAAAATAATCATGTCTGGCTGGGCGTGGTGGCTCATGCCTGTTAATCCCAGCACTTCGAGAGGCTGAGGCGGGCAGATCACTTGAGGTTAGGAGCTCAAGACCATGCTGGTTAACACGGTGAAACCCCATCTCTACTAAAAATAGAAAAAATTAGCCGAGCATGGTGGCAGGTGCCTGTAATCCCAGCTACTCAGGAGGCTGAGGCAGGAGAATCACTTGAACCCGGGAGGCAGAGGTTGTAGTGAGCTGAAATTACGCCAATGCATTCCAGCCTGGGCCACAGAGCCAGGCGAGACTCTGTCTCAAAAAGAAAAGAAAATAATCATGTCTTCCTGGTGAAAGACTTAGGAAAAAATAAAGAGTAACATAGCAAAAGAATATGGAAATAGAACAAAAGCATATTCAATGGAAGGTCACTCTCAGTCTTACACCAGTCTCTGGGCCCAGAGACAGCCCTGGGCTGCTCCTATGGGTTTCCAGCCTGCCTTCAGGCCAAGAGTTTGAAGCTGGTGCTTGAGGTTGGAGGAACCGGAGGGAACAGCTATTCACCAAAGCCATGGAAGTTCTCCTGGGTGGACCATGGGACATGGGAGAGGCACGTCCTTTTGGGATGGGTGCCTGGCGTGCCACTGCATGGCCAGCCGTGATGCAGTCATTCCCGACTGGTGGATTGAGCTGCTTGTTTCATGCACACCCCTTTCCTGTTGTCCCACCAAATGGACAATCTGCAGAGACACCTATGGTAGGGTGGCTACCGGGTCATGGCTTATTCTCTTTGTCATGGTTGCCTGGCCCTCTCCGATCTCTGCCTGCCCCTTGCCTATCTCTGCTTTGTCCCCGCAAATGTCATCTTTTCCTTTTCATCTCGTGGGGTTCAGGCGCCTGGGCTAGGTGGGGTTTGGGAAAGAGCCCTTGGGACCCTTTGGGGAGGATGTGTGACTGGGAGACCCGTGGGTCAGGACAGAGGGCATCTCTACCTTCCTCCATTGTGTGATAAGTGTGTCGGTTGGCAGATCAAAGGGCTTTTTGTTGTTTTATTTTCCTTTCCAGAGCCTTCTTGCTGGGAAAGCAGGCTGTACAACCAAGGGGAACAGCTGCCACCTGTGTGTCCTGTGAGAGAGCAGGGCCAGCCAGGGGCGTGGGGCACCTGGTGCTGCTGAGGGGCTGGGACTGGGCCACAGGTGGGAGATTTCCCTGGGGGACTCTGCACCTAGAAGCTGATGGGGACGTAGTGGCTGAGCTCAGAGGCTGTGGGCCCTCAGCAAGACAGGGACACCTGGAAATGCAGAGAATTAGCAAAGAATTGGGGGAGCTGCCCCCACAACCCCATCCTAGCCTGGGAATTTCTGTCTTCCATTGTTCCTCAAATGGAGTGATGGAGGGAGCACTGGACTGCGAGTCCAGAAAGCCTGATCTTTAAGTCCAGTCTTGTTTGGTTCTAACAAACTCTCATGTTCCCTCTGGACTTCTGTTTTGAGATGGAGTCTCTCTCTGTCGCCTAGACTGGAGTGCAGTGTCGAGATCTTGGCTCACTGCAACTTCTGTCTTCCAGGTTCAAGCGATTCTCCTGTCCCAAGTAGCTGGGACTATAAATGTGCACCACCACACCCGGCTATTTTTTTTTGTATTTTTAGTAGAGACGAGGTTTTGCCATCCCTGTGGATTTCTGATATCCCATCCGCATCACGTGAGTGGGGCTGCTTGTTCTCCTTTTAACTCCAGAGCATCTGGGTCTCCCCTGAGAGTCCTGAACAGGGAACATGACCTCGGAGCCTCGCGTCCCCTGGAGAAAAGCTCTCAGGAAGCCGAGGCGTGGTTGTTGATGGAAGTGGGGATGTTGTTTAAATAAATTAAGAGCCAAAGAGGACAATCCATGGCATGCTTTTCAAGAGCTGGGATGATATGCATAACATTTCCTCCCTTTCATTTGATAATTTTTCCTTCTCAAAGCAGTTTAATGAAAGAAAAGTGTCTGAAGATTGGCTGCACAATGAGCTCAAATAAAAATATTCTTTTAAAAAGGTGGTTGCTATGTAGTCGAATTTAAATAATGGGCAATTTTTGTTTCTTCGTAGTCTAGCCACTCACAAAGGTCTATTCAAACCTGTGTCAGACGTGTATGTGTGTATGTGTGTATGTGTGTGTGTGTATGTGTGTGTGTATAAAGAAAAATGAACTTACTGATAGAATCTTTTTGGAAAAAAAAAATGATGATGATAATGTAGTTAAAGTTGTGTGTGTGAGTTCGTGTGTGTCTGCTGGTGAGACATACGGGATTAACATGAAACGCGCTGCTAGAAGGAAGTTCTGAAGGCAGCTGTAGAGTCCTCCTGGCATTTGAATGGGTGCTGTGAGCAAGAGAGGCGAATTCTAGTTTTGGAGTCCCATGGATCTGGGTTCAAATCCTGGGTCGGCCCTTACCAGCCACATGACCTTTGGCAAGTTATTTATTCCCTCGGAACCTTAGTTTCCTCATCTAGAAAAAAGGGACAGCAAAAACAAGATCAAGTGCCTAACCTGGTGCTGGGCATGGGAGCGACCTGCCAGGTTGGCCCCTCCCCTCCCCTCTGCACCCTTCTCCTTCCTCTCCTCTCTCTGCTCTCTCCCCACTCCCTTCCCGTTTTTTCCTTTTCCTCTCCAGAAACAGCAGAGTTTTTCCATATACACACCAGACCCATATACATTATAGCTCATTCAATGCCCAGCAATCCAATTGGAGTGGTATTTTTATCTCCATTTTACAGAATGGAGACCTGAGGTGCTGCAGCTATGGAATCGGGTAGAGCACCCAGCACGTGGAGTGGGTATGAGAAAGTGGAAATATTTGTCTGAAGCATAGCAAGGCCTGGCCTTTTCCGTTGTATGGAAATTTTTGCCTGGGAGGTATGTGGAATGCAGAAAGGGTCCTTGGTGTTGCTTCTTGTAGCCTGCCTCACCCCTCCCCTCCCCTTTTTCCCTTCCCTTCCGTTTTTCCCTTCCCTTCCCTTTCCTTTTTCCGTTCCCTTTTTCCCTTCTCTTCCCTTCCTTTTTTCTCTTCCCTTTTTCCTTCCCTTCCCTTCCCTTTTTCCCTTCCCTTCCCTTTTTCCCTTCCCTTCCCTTTTTCCCTTCCTTCTTTCTTCCCTCCCTCCCTTTTCCCTTTTTTCCTTCCTTCCTTCCCTCCCTCCCTCCCTTTTTTCCTTTCTTCCTTTCTTCCTTCCTTTCCTCCCTCCCTCCTTCCTTCCTTACCTCCTTCCCTCCCTCCTTTTTTCTTTTCTTCCTTCCTTCCCTTCCTCCCTCCCTCCTTCCCTTTCTTCCTCCCTCCCTTCCATTGTGTGCACTAGACTTTTGCTGAAGGTTTGAAGCTGAGGGTCATCCATCCAGAAGGTAGTGGCATCATCATCCAGCTCAGCAGTGCACAGTAGACTGGTCTGTCTTAGAAGCTGCTCACCCATACCCACCATAGGAGCTCTCCCGGGTCCCTGACTCAGACTCCTCTTGTTCACTTCTTGTGTCTCAAGCTTCTTTCTTGTCTCAGGCCTGCTCTATCCCTCTCTCAGAGGCCAATTGAGGACACAGAGTGTTTCTGCTCCCCTGTTCTCGCTTGGAGGAGCCCCTGCCCCCAGCGTGCTGACTCAGGCTTGGTACCGCTAATGCGAAGAGAGCAAGAGGGTGGGAGGAGATGGCCTCTCCAGCACCCAACTCCTCATCCTTTCCTGCCATCCACTCTCCCATTGACAGAGACCCTTTCTTATGGGCCCTGGCTGGGGCCTTGGCTGAGGACATGGATGGACCCACCAGGCCGGGGCCTCCTTGTCTTGGACCTGCAGAGGGATGGCTTCATGGGGGAGCTGGCGTCTGCTCTCACACTCCTGGATGCTGTCTGATTCCCTGGGACTGAATTACGCATCAATACACGGAGGCTTCTTAGGAAACATCCTTCTAAGAGTCCTCCCCTGGGGGCTGGCAGACCGTCTTCCTGAGTCGCCTCTGCCTGCCTGCCTCTCCTGTCAGTTAAGGGAAGCTGTCAACAAAAGCAGCACTTCCCCCTAAAAATTCAGTAGCCAATGATGCATCTGGGCACATACGAATGCACTCACATGGGTTCTGTCAGGCCCTGAACTTGTGCCTTAAGCCATCACCAAGGTTTGTGTCAGGAAAAGTGTGACATTAAAGGCAGAGCGTGACAATGTCTTTGGGGTGAGGAGCAGCAGGATTAGACCAAGCACTTCTGCCAGTTCAGTGGGCAATGGAAAGAGCCGTGGGGTGCAGTGGTTAGAGCCGAGGCCTGGGGTCAGGACATTGTGGATGCATTCCAGCCCTGTCTCTCTCTGGTTTGTGTGACCTTGGGCTGGTTATGTCTTGGTGCATCCTTGTCCTTCCATGTGACATGGGACAACAGCAGGCAAATGGTTGGGGAGAAGCCGAGAACGGCGCTAGTGGGGCTTCTGCAGGAACAGCTGAGTCCTCGGAAGTTTGAGGCCTCGTGGGAAGATGTGTGCTCCGAGCTAGGAAATCCCCAGCTTTCGAGTTGCCCTTGGGCATTTCCCGTCACCCCTATTCTGCCACCTCTGAGAGCAACAGGCAGACTCCCAAGGCTTGCAGCCGTTTCGGGAGTTTCTGCGGTTGCTGGAGTCCTGCCTTACTTCCTGGTTGTGGATGGGCATGCCAGGTGCCTTCCTCGGGCCCAGAGCTCCGTAGAAGGAAAAGACTTCAGAGATGAAGATAAAACTGATCCTGATGGAGGAAATGCCGTTGTAACACCATCCGAGTACCCAGTTTGGGGTACATTTTGCTGAAAATGCCCTCAAAAAGGCAGATTTGCAGATGTTAGGGAATTTTTAGATATTTTATTTTAGTTATTTATTTATGTTTTTTAATTTCCAGTATGAGTGAGGGGAAAAGAGCAAGGAGCCATCTGGCCTGGTTGAGGGGAGAAAATGAGATTGCTTGGTTTTCATTTGCAGCAAAATGTACTGTGAGTTTTTCTGCAAATGTTAATAAAGACAGAAAGCAGTGAGACAACAGAGGCCTCCTGGGCTGCTGCTGGAAACACCTCCACAGTGGGGCCTCCTCCCTAGGTTTGTGTGTATTATCGCTTCGGAAAAGGCCAATTTTCAGGGATGTCAGATCACCAATCTCAGTTGCATTCGAGAAAACCTCTTTCTTCTAGCCCAGAGATCAACAGGGGAACGTCTGCTCTGGGCTGCAGTCTTGTCTCAGCCTGGGCTCTGTCTCCACTGTTTACTGCTTAGCTGGAAAGAAGTGAAACAGATGTGATTGGTTTGAGATGAATGAGGTTACCGTCATGTTTCTGGCCTTCCCAGTGGTTCCTAATAAGTTGCAAGAAACTCCATGGTGTTGGTGGGGAGAGAGCTCTGGCTTAGAAATGGGGGTGTAGCTTCAAGTTCTAGCTTTGACCAGGCCTCATCATGTGACCTTAGACAAGGCAGTACTCTTCTCCGGGCCTGTTTGCCATCTATAAAAACCAGGGCAAAAAACCAAAACCTAATGCACAAACAAAAACAAGGCAGGGTTGGGATAAATTATCTTCACAGCTGGCTTTGCAGGGTTGGCGTGGGAAATAGAATCAAATAAGCCGAAGAATGGGGTCAGGTGTGGGTTTAGTTCTTTCCCTGCTTCTCTTATAGTCACCCTGCATACGAGAAGGCTGGGCTGCTTAAGAAAGTAGCAAGGACTTCCAAAGAGCAGGGGTAGCATGGTGTGGTAGTATCTGGATGGCAGACACTTCTCATCTCAAACGCCAACGCTGATCGATTTGTAGGGCCTGCCTGAGTGCAGCTGAAGGGTGGATGAGCCTGTTTTACCCAGGCTTAGCAGAAAGGAGTGCCAAGATCAATTATTGATGTCTGTCATGGTTGGAGGAGGGTGGAATGCTAGCAAAGAATAGATAGGGAATAGATATGAGGAACTTTGGGGTGCTGGGTATAGAGCATAGGGACTGGAGCACTTAAATGCCCTGTCACTGGCTTTGTTGCTATATGACCTAAGGTGAGGGTCCAATATGGGGCTGGATTTCAAAATCATAAAATAATGATGCGTGGGCATCTTTCTTCTTCAGGAAGTCTGGTTGGTACTGTACAGCTGAGCTAGTGCATTGCTGAGCATGTGTATTTTGAAGAGGCCATTCAAGTGATTTTGATATAATTTCATCCTGGTGGAGAAACAGTAAGTATAACCACGGACAACCTATTCAGGCTCCAATTAACTCATCAGTAGAGAGTAGGGTTTTCCTCACTGCACAGCATTGGAGCCCTGAGGCTCCAATGAGCTCACAGAGAAGATGGTCTGACCAGTGGCTAAAATAAATGAAGTGCACAGGCCAAGGATACAAAATGATGGCATGTATGATTCTACTTATATAAAGTTCAAAGTCAGCAAGATAATCTAAGAGAGTCAAAGTCACAACAGTGCTGACCTTTGGGCATGAGTTGGGGGGTGTCCAGGAGGGGCACGAGGTGCTTCTAGGTGCTGGTGTGTTCATCTTCTCATCCTGGCTGGTGGTAACATAGGTATGCTCAGTTTGCGATATTCATTGAGCAGTACACTTCAGATCTGTGTACTGTTCCCTCTCTGTTATACTTCAACGAAAAAAATTCTATTAATAAAACAAAAAACATGGCTGGGCGCGGTGGCTCACGCCTGTAATCCCAGCACTTTGGGAGGCTGAGGCGGGTGGATCACGAGGTCAGGAGATCGAGACCCTCCTGGCTAACACGGTGAAACCCCGTCTCTACTAAAAATACAAAAAATTAGCCGGGCGTGGTTGCAGGCACCTGTAGTCCCAGCTACTCGGGAGGCTGAGGCAGGAGAATGGCCTGAACCCGGGAGGCGGAGCTTGCAGTGGGCCGAGATCGTGCCACTGCACTCCAGCCTGGGCGACAGAGCGAGACTCCATCTCAAAAAGAAAGAACAAAAAACAGCAAAGCTGATTCTAATCAGTTGAAAAAGTGAGAGAAGTTGCATAAAACTCCAGATTTCTGATTTCCTTGACACATGGCATGGTCTGGTGGCAAATATGGGCTGGGGGTAAGCAGCAGCTGCCCCCCGTGGGTGGGGCATGTTGCTCTCTTCTGTTTTGGTTCAGAGTTCCTGTTGGGATTTGAGTATGAGACCCAAGACAAATGCTTCTCTCTGGGACTCCCAGCCTCTGTCAGGGAGTCTTTGCAGATGAGTGTTGGGTGAGTTATAAGGGAATAGACGTCTCCTGTCATGCTGGGGTTCAATCCTGACTCCACCTAAACTTACTATCTTGGTGATTTGGGGTAAGTTATTCAGCCTGTCTGAGCCTCAGTGTACCCACTTGTAAAGCAAGGAGAGTAGTACCCACACCAAAATATTGTTTTGGCCAGAAGCAGTAGCTCATGCCTGTAATCCTAACACTTTGAGAGGTGAGGTGGAAGGATTGTTTGAGGCCAGGAGTTCAAGAGCAGCCTGGGCAACATCGGGGGCCCTCTCTACAAAAAATAAAAAAATAAAAATTAGCTGCAGGTGATGGTGCATGCCTGTAGTCCCAGCTACTTGGGAGGCTGAGGTGAGAGGATTGCTTGAGCTGAGGAGTTAGAAGCTGCAGTGAGCTATGATGGTCCTACTGCACTCCAGCCTGGGCAACAGCAGCCTGGGCAACAGAATGAGACCCTCTCTCAAAAAATAATTATTTTGGGGTTAGGACAAGATTATGATTAGAAAATACACGGTGTGCCTGGGCAGCAGAGATGCTCAGCAGAGCTTTATTTGCCCACTTCCCCCACTGCTTGCCTGGTGCTACCCCTTGTGACTGTCAGGAAGGGAGACTCAGTTCTTCGGGAGTAGTCGCCTGGACCCAGCCTTCCTGTTGCTCATGTCAGGGTGAGATGTGGGAAACCCATTCTTGGGACCCTGGCGGTTCTCTCCTCCCTGGCCCAGCCCTGTGTCCCCAGCCAGCTGGCATTGAAGAACGGGGCCTTTCTCTGACTGGTCAGGGCTGGAGGCCCAGGCGAGGTGGTGGCTGCAGCTCCCAGCAGCTAATTCTGCTGGTCACAGCGCCAGGCCCTCCCACAGGCGAGCATCTGCTTTGCCTTGTGGGGCAGCCGGCACCTAGGAACATGCCAGCTCCCTGGCATCTTTTCTCCATCCTGCTTGCAGCAGCCAGGAGCAGCCCTGCCTAAAAGAGGCAGCTCTCTGGGGCACAGAACTTCAGCAAGGAGCTCACTGCTTGGATCTCAGCTGCCTTCTCGGCTTTTTTTTTAATCCTAGATATCCCTTGGGCAGGGAGATGTGGAGACCAAGGGACTTCCCTCCTCTAAGACTCAGTAGCCTTATCTGGAAAATGGGCGTGAATTGTAGAGGCCTCTTAGGGCTGCTACGAGGAGGGACTGTTTGTACTGAGCCTGGTTGCTGCTCAGGAATCTTAAATATGATCGTGAGTATGATGGTTAGCATTACGACTGGTTACGAGGCAGCATCAAGGGAAGCCATTTGGGTCGACTTTGGTATAAAGGATGTGGTTTGAAATGGCCTGTGTCTCAGAACAATCTGTTTTGATTTATTCTATTGTGGGAATTTGAAAATGGCCCAAATATTTCTCCTCCCCCCTCCCCTCTCTCTCAGCACTCAGATTTCCTCACTCCTGCACTCATCTCCTCGTGCACACTCACACGCTACCTTCACACTTGCTCACTCTTATCTTTCCACACTCAAAGTGCAGGTGGAACTTCCAGTGGCCCAAATACTTTTCCTTCTACCTCAAAGGCTCACACTGTTTCCACTACACACACACGAACACGTATGTGTGGTCATTCTCACACTCAAACTTCTCTCCCTGTTTCTCATCCCCCCAGTTCCCTCCCTCACCTGCAGCAGAGCTGCAGGGTCAGAAGACTTCGGTTCTCTCTCTGTCTCTTACTAGCCAGCTCTATGGCTGTGTGATATGGGTCAAGTCACTCAGCCTCTCTGGGCCCTGGTTTCCTTCCTCTCAAAAGAGACAAACTACTGGTTTATGTTTAGAGAGATCATCATTTTCTGGCCGGGCATGGTGGCTCACACCGGTAATCTCAGCACTTTGAGAGGCCAAGGCAGGCAGATCACTTGAGGCCAGGAGTTCGAGGCCAGGCTGGCCAACATGGCGAAACACCATCTTTACTAAAAATACAGAAATTAGCTGGGCACGCCTGTAATCCCGGCTACTTGGGAGGCTGAGGCACAAGAATTTCCTGAACCCCGGAGGCGGCAGTTGCAATGAGTTGAGATTGCACCACTGCGCTCCAGCCTGGGTGACAGAGTGAGACCCTTTCTCAAAAGGAAAAAAAAAAAAAAAAAAAAGACCATCACTTTCTTCCACAGTATTTCAGATGATCTGAGATAAGGTTCTTTTGACATCTCAAATTCCATGACTCTGCCAGTGAGTGGACTGGATCTCATTCGGCAGACCATGTGCCAACCTGGAATTATATCAGTATTTTAGCCTTTTCCTGGTACTGAGGAGACATTGCTTGATTTCAAGCTAGAAATTAACACAAGTTGGGAGAAAATGGAAAGTTCAAGATGGTGATTTACTCTTCACTTTAGAGAAGCCACAGTCTCATAGCACCACACTTTTATTCTTCTCATTTCTTCCTCATGCACCAGCAGAGATGACTTAGGGAAACAGAGGCAGCAGTCAGATTGCCACTGTGAATGGGGGAGGGGCTGCGGAAATCAAGACAAAGATTTTGCATTTCCTGCACCACATCCACCAGAAGGATCCACTTCCTTTTGGTGTGTATCCCTCTTCCCACCCGCTTCCAGGGACAGAGAGCTAGAATGTATTGAGAGCGTACCACATAGTGTGTACCGCCCTGTTGAATCCTTGCAACAACCCTACAGATTAAGTGTGGATCCATTCCCATTTTAGGGATGGTAAGACTGGTTCATGGTGAGGCTAGGTAAGTACCTGGCCCAGCATCATACTGCGTGTCTGGCAGAGCTGGATCTGCACCTGGGTGCTCTGGTTCTTGAGCTAAGCTTTTGACCACCAAACCCTGCAGTCTTGAGTGGCCCTGTGTCAAGGTGGAGTGGAAAGACACAGGATTTCAAGAGGAGAGGCTTGAGTTTTAATCTTGCTCTGCTATTAATTTATTATGAGCCTTGAGTGAGTCTCTTATCCTCTGATTCTCAGGTTCCCCATTTGCGAAATGGAGAGAAAACTAAAACCTGTTGCTCAAGATTGCTGTGAGGCATGAGGGAGGTAAACTGCCTGGGACAATGTGAGTGCTTCCATATGTCAGCTCTTTTCGTGGTTTTCTGATTTGCCTTGGCAAACTTTTTTGCTAGGCATGTGGGCTTGCTACCTGGTATACAGGGCCCCACCCTGGAGTGAGAAGAATTCATTCCCAAGTGACATTGCGCATGGGTCATCATGATGCCTTTGGCCACCAAAGTGTCTTGGGGATTGCATTTCAAGCACTAAAGTGGAATGAACAAAGGATGATTTAGTGCAGTGGTATTCAACTTTACTTGTAGCCACAGAACTCAAAGTTCCACGTGGAACTTTCTTTTTTTTTTTTTTTGTTTTTTGAGACGGAGTCTCACTCTGTTGCCCAGGCTGGAGTGCAGTGGCACGATCTCGGCTCACTGCAAACTCCGCCTCCCGGGTTCACGCCATTCTCCTGCCTCGGCCTCCCGAGTAGCTGGGACTACAGGCACCCACTACCACGCCCGGCTAATTTTTTGTATTTTTAGTAGAGATGGGGTTTTGCTGTGTTAGCCAGGATGGCCTGGATCTCCTGACCTCGTGATCCACCCGCCTCGGCCTCCCAAAGTGCTGGGATTACAGGCGTGAGCCACCGCGCCCGGCTCCATATGGAACTTTCAAATGTGAAATTGCTCAAAATGGAGCTGCCCTGTTGAAGCAGGCATGGGGGCTGCTCCAACCTCCCCAACTCACCTCACTTTGGTATTTCCTAGGGAATCCCTGGGGAACCCATTTTGAAAACCATAGGCCATCAGGTGACAGATGATGAAATTGAGACCCAGAAAGGGGCAGTAACTCACCCAGGAACCTGGGGCAGGCACTCAGTTAGAATTAGTTTCATTAGTAGCATCATTTTCCTTTTTTATAAGAGGGCTTTCCTGTGTTTCTTTTGGCCATCGATCTTAATTAATCACCTAGAGATGTGTCTTTCAATGTTGACACTTACTTAGCAGCTGACATTTCTGAATTATTCTCTCTCCTACCTTCCTCATAGCCATAGATAAAGGCTGGATGGATATTTATTGTTAAAGCAAGGAAAATGGGGCTTTTTATTTGGAAGCTTTTGAAACACTGTATTTACTTAAATAATCCTCCCTGAGTCTGCAGGTGTTTGGAGACCCAGGAAAATGTATTTGACAAAATAAATGAATAAAAATTGTGACCAGAGTGAATCCCCACATGAGGCGGTATGTAGGCGATCTTAAGAGTCCTATTTGAATGCAGCATCTCTCTCCACTTCCCACATCCCCCCTTTTGCAGCCCCCACATCAATTTGGTGTTCTAGACCACGTGGCCTTCTTCCTTCAAAACCTAATTTCCACATGGATTTAGCCAGCAGTGACCAGCTACATGAAGAGCTTTAGTGAGAATCAATAGGCAAGGTCCCTGGAGTGGGCTCTATGCCACCTGCATGTGAAACATCCCAGCTAGGATGAGGAGCAGCGAAAGAAAGATGGATGCTTGCAAGACATCTGGGACATTGGATGTTTAAGGGCAAGGTGAAGTGACTCAGAGAGGCTTGGTGACTTGCCCAAGGTCACACAGTGACTTACAGGCAGTGCCCTCATCCTCTAGGGTTCCTAGGCTGAGGCCCTTTCCAACACACTGAACCATTTCTTTGCTGAAAGCAGGCTGCCTTTTGCTTTATTATGGAGGTGATAAACCAATTCTTTAGTGTGGCCAAAGAGAGAGAGAGAGTGAGCTGTTAATTAGAGGATGACTTTTAGGGCACATAAATGGGCAATACTATCAGAGCAGGTAGAGATCACCCAAGGTGTGTCCGGCTGTCCCTGAGTGATGGGGAGGTTCAGGAACGGAGAAGACCTGGTGCCTGCCAGCGAGTGTGGAAGAAACACATGTGAATTCAATTCAAGGCTGGCGAGGCTCGTGCTTGGCTCCCTGCACACTTTGTGTTCTGGGAGTGGGTGGAGAACACAGTCTTCTCCAAGCCTGACCCTGGCAGCCTGGCAGATTTCATTTCTTCCTTTTCTACTTGGGAGGCAGACAGGCTCCAGGGCCAGGCTGCCTGGGGTTCAGATGCTGGCTCTTACTGCATGGATCTGTGATCTTTGGCTAACTGCTTGTGCTTGTAGAATGGGGATAGTAACAGTACCTTTCTCACAGTGTGGTGGTGAGGTCCTAATGTGACAATCCACAGCATATATGCTTAGGAAGTGCCTAATGGAGTAAGCAGGCAGTTTGCATTACCTGTTACTTTAGGGCATCTTAGAAGGGAGTGCAGTTGTTTCTGCGTTTAAATAGTAATGTTTATCACTTTCTCTGATTATAAAAGTCACATATAAGGCTGGTGCAGTGGCTCACACCTGTAATCCCGGCACTTTGGGAGGCCAAGGTGGGTCAGGAGTTGAGGTCACTTGAGGTCAGGAGTTCAAGACCAGCCTGGCCAATGTGGTAAAGCCCCATCTCTACTAAAAATACAAAAATTAGTTGGACATGATGGCAGGTGCCTGTAATCCCAGCTACTCAGGAAGCTGAGGCAGGAGAATCCCTTGAACTTGGGAGGCGGAGGTTTCAATGAGTCAAGATCACACCACCACACTCCAGCCTGGGTGACAGAGTGGGATTCCGTCTCACAAAAAAAAAAAAAAAAAAAAAAAGTCACACATATACATACTTCAGCTACCTAAAGTTAATATTTTGCATATGTTTCTTCCCAGTTTTTTCCCTGTGTGTTGTATATGTTTGCATGTTGTTAAGTA
Source organism: Pongo pygmaeus (assembly GCF_028885625.2). Taxonomy (NCBI): domain Eukaryota; kingdom Metazoa; phylum Chordata; class Mammalia; order Primates; family Hominidae; genus Pongo; species Pongo pygmaeus. The sequence continues at coordinate 22,454,963 of NC_072382.2, read as the reverse complement.
AAATATATGAGAAGCCAGTGTTTTGGACTGAACTCTAGCACTAGGCCCCACACACCAACCCAAAATGGAGTCATTCATGCTAAAGTTTCACATTATCAAACTGAAACCTAAATTGTTTACTTGTAAGATCTGACCTTCCAGGAAGATGATAGCTAAATCTCCAAAACAGGCTAGTTTTAGCTGGTGTGATGAAGTCCTCTCTGTTTTAACCAATACAAGGAAAGTGACCTTAAATGACCAATCCGCATTTTGTTCTTTGTTTCTGCCTTCTTTAGCCTTTTCCTGTCTATAAACCTCATCCCTTCTATGCAGCTCAGCAGAACAACTTTCTTTCTTTCTTTCTTTCTTTCTTTTTTTTTTTTTGACACAGGGTCTCACTCTGTTGCCCAGGCTGAAGCGCAGTGACTCTATCTTGGCAACAGAGCACCTTTCTGTTTTGTAGATGGGATGCTGCCCAATTCATGAATCACAATAAAAACAAATGAGATCTTTACAACTCAATTTGTTGAAATTTTGTTTCTTTGACAGTTTGTGTATGTGTGTGCGTGCATGCGCACATGTATGCATACCATATATCTCTATATAAATGAGTATGTATTGTCAGTATAATTTAAAAAATAAAGCCATGATTCTCATAAATCTAGAATGAACATGAGTCAAAGATTGATTTAATGAGGAGGCCAGCAGGATGGAAAAGCTAGCTCTCAGGAGAATTCAAGGAACAGTGATTATGTAGGCATCGGAGAAAGAATGCCTGAATATGATGGCTGGATTGGATATAAAATTGGTTAATGCCCTATAAGGCAGAAAACCATAACCTTGGGGTTTATCTGTTTTACTAGCCAAAAAAATCTACAAGTTCATGTGTAACTTTATACAAAGTTACATTCCTCTAGAATCCCCTGGGTAATTACAGGATTCTTGGGTGGGCTTGCTAAACAGTACTCCAATATGAGGTTGAAATGATACAGACCTCTCTTTGCCTTTTGCCACATTACAGATGACTTTTCTTAACAGTATCCATGTATTCTTTTTGATCACATGCTAGAAAACACTGTGGACCTCACCTTTCTCACTTGATATTATAGCGCATCCATTTTCTTTTCTTTTTTTTGAGACAGAGTCTCACTCTATCACTCAGGCTGGAGTGCAATGGCGCCATCTCGGCTCACTGCAACCTCCGACTCCCTGGTTCAAGCGATTCTCCTGCCTCAACCTCCCGAGTAGCTGGGATTACAGGCACGTGCCACCATCACGCCCAGCTAATTTTTGCATTTTTAGTAGAGACAGAATTTCACCATGTTGGCCAGGATGGTCTCGATCTCCTGACCTCATGATCCGCCCGCCTCAGCCTCCCAAAGTGTTGGGATTACAGGCGTGAGCCACCACACTTAGCCAGCACATCCATTTTCAAAAGAAAGCTTTGATCTGCTCATAAACCCAGCTTGACCCACCCTCTGTGGGTGCCCCCAGCATCTTGCTGGGGGTCCCAGGGTAGCTGGACTCACCGCTGCCTCCCTCACATTTTATTGTAATCACCTATTTCCCTGTCTCTTTCTCCATTTGAACTGAATTTTTTGAGATCAGGGATTTGTTGAGCTGAACTGGCTTCCTGATCCCATTGACCCAAGCATCTATTATGTGAGCACATAGTGATCGACTTCATCGTGGCTTGCTGAGTGAATACACATGGATTTTAAGAAGCCTGGCTTTTGTCAGTTACAAAAAGATGAGCTGTGCTGTTAGGGATCGTCAGGGACTCCTCTCCTGTAGTATTTGAGTCAAAGCAGCTCCCACCTCTCATGCAGGGTGACAGCCTATCCTCTACTCCCATCTCTAATTCTGCCATTTAATTGTATTTGGACGGAACACACTCAGTCGAGAAAACCAGTCATGCCTCTTTTCTCTAGGACTCTCTTGACCGAGCTCTCTGGTTTTCTAACTTTCTTTGCTAATCAAGGTCTTAAAGGGGTAAAAAGTTCTTGGCCTCCTAAAGCTTAGGAGGGACAAGTGTGACTTGAAGGATTAATCTCCACGCTATGAATTTTAAAGCTCTCTGGTTCCATGTGTTAGGAAAAGCCATCAAAATGCTAATGACTCTGCGGTCTTGCCTCCTGCGGACCTTTTCTGCATTAGAATATATTTACATGGACTTGAGCAGGGAAGCATTACAAAGAGTTGGGGTGCAGTTTTCCCAGTATTCCGCCACAGCCCTGTGGGTTATAAAGTCTGAATTAATAGCCCCAGTTGCGGAGAAAGGCTGTGGTTGGCTGTGGGGCTGGGCTCTTCACTCAATTCCAGTTTAAAGTTCTCAGCTTTCAGCTTCCTTGCTAGTTGCAGGGTGGCCAGTTTAGAAACATCTCTATTACTGTCCTGTGGCTTTTTAATACTGCTTCTCTCTGAGGCAGACTATCCTTGGACATGCGTTCCTGTGTGTTTAATACTGCACATTGCATCCACGTGGAGTTCAGGGTCTGAAACATGTTGAGACACAATTCATACCAAAGCCAACTTCAGCACTGAGACAGTCTCTGTTCTTCTTGAACCATGTGCCAAAGCACTGGCTGTGCTTGTGACCTTTGAAAGCCTGGTATCTTTGCTCAAACAGCCGAATGACCCAAGATGTAAGATCTCAGATGTATCCTTGGGAGGATTAATACTATGGTGTTGGCCACACCTGGCCCCTAATGCAGGCTGGAGTTAATGAGTGCCGTGGCTTGGGCAGCTTTGGCTCTGTGACTGTGGATAAGATGCCTGACCCCTCTGAACTGTGTGGTGTAGGAGAAAGAAGAGTGCAATTTAGATAAAAAAGGGAGGTCCAGTGGATAGTCCTTGTCCTTAACTCCTTGAAATGATGAGAAAGTGCTTTCAGACAGCACAAAGAGGGAGCAGATGTGGGACAATGCCCACCGATGGCAAGAGGTTTTGGGCTGCCGCAGGCTACACACGCTCTTTCCTACTCAGTTGGCCAGTGTGGCTGTGTCCGTCTATGGCAGGTCCTACACAGGAGGGCACCCAGAGACCCTGGCTGGCATGTGCTGTCTGCAGAAAAGCCCCAGACCAGATGGGAGGCGTGAGGGGAAATGATTCTTAACAGCAGTTGCATTGAGAATAAACAGTCTCACGCAATCATTTATGGGGATTGGGACATTCCCTCCCTCCCTGGCCCTTCCACCCTCCTCATCCCACCAAGAGCTAATGGGCTCAGATCGGGAGGCCCGTGCCTCTGGGTAGACCCTTGGGGCCCCTTGCTGGCAGTGCCCAGAGCCTGCTGCACTGTGTCAAGTACAGTAGGGAACGGCCTCCTCTTCCTGAGCAGGAATAGATCTCCATCTTTCTGAGGATGTCATGGTTTCACTTCAGCCCCACTGAGACCCTGAGGCACAATTAGCCAGGCTGATTGGGACTCATTCTGGGAACAAAGGGTGCTGGGCCTAGTGACAGGGTGAGCAGGTGGGAAGCGCTTCCCTCCCCCAGCCAGACAAGTGCAGGTGGAGAGCCCGGCAGACACTGCAAGGTTCTCGGCGCTCAGGTGGCTTCATTAAGGCCTGCCCTGGGGTTTGCTGAGCTGGGGACGCAGCCCCAAGGCGTCCTGAGCATGTCTTGGCTCCCCTCCCTGTCCCCCGCCCCCACACCAACCCCTTACATAGCTAATTTAAAACAAAGCAAAACAAAGCCGTGGCTTTGCTTTGGAGTCATAAATTGCAGAGCTTTTATCTGTCAACAAGCAATGCATCAGGCTGGCAGTGGCCCAGCCTGGATCCTGTGGCCTGGCATCGGCGTGGGAGACGAGGTCTGAGGCTGAGCTGGCATCCAGGGTCTCCCTGAGGACGCTGCCCCTTCTTGGGGCATAAGGCCAAATTCTTGTGGCCTCGGGACTCAGAAGGGTGGCTATTTCTCCTAGGAGCCAGGAAGAGATGTAGGGTGGCTAGGGTTGGGAGTACAGAGCCAGGGTGCGGGGAAGGGGAGACAGAGAGAGAAATGGAGAGAGAGGGAAAGAGAGATGGAGGAGGGAAGAGGGAGATGGAGAGAGAGTTTGCCAACAGAAGCTAACCAGGGAAAGGCTTATCACTGGGTTGGTCAACGCTCTCTCTCCCTTTGTTCCTTGCTGCCTCTTCCAGGAAGTCTTCCTGGCTCGCTTCCTCCTCTGATATCCGACTGACTTGGGATTCTAGGACAATAAGAGACTCTTAAACCAGTGGTCTTCAATGTTATCTGGAAACTTAATATATAAATTATTATGAAGTCCAATTGTTGTGAATTAAGTGTGTTGTGTGTGTGTGGAGGGGTGTAGCCCCCATCTGTTCTTTGTGAGAACAAAAAGGAGGGAGGGAGGGAGGGAGGGAAGGGTTCCCAGGAGAATAACTTGGAATCATGAATCAGCTACTCCCTTTTTTTCCCCATTTTTTTTTAGTTGTCATAAAATACAACATAAAATTTACCATCTCAGCCATTTTTAAGTACACAGTTCAGTTATTTTAAATACATTCATAATGTTGTGCAACCGTCCATGCCATCCATCTCCATAACTCTTTTTATTTTGCAAAATGGAAAATCTGTATCCATTAAGCAATAATTCTTCCCATTTCCCTCTCCTCCCAGCCCCTGGTAACCTCCATTCTATTTCTGGTCTCTATGATTTTAACTATTCTACATGTTTCATGTAAGTGGAATCATGCAGTATTTGTCTTTTGTGACTGGCTTTCTAAAATTTAGCATAGCATTTTCAAGGTTCATCTATGTTGCAGCATGTCAGAATTTCCTTCTTTTTTAAGGCTAATACTCCACTGTGTAGATAGACCACATTTTGCTTATCCATTCATCTGTAGATGGACACTTGAGTTATTTGCATGTTTTAGCTGTTGTGAATAATCCTACTCTGAATATGAGTGTACAAATATCTCTTTGAGACCCTACTTTCTTTTCCTACTGTCTTGTTCCTGATCTTAGAAGAAAAGCTTTTGGTCTTTCACCATTGACTGTGATGTTTGCTGTTTGCTGTGGGTTTTTCATATATGACTTTTACTGTTTTAAGATAGTTTTCTTGTATTTTTAGTTGAATGTTTTTATTATAAAAGGACGTTGAATTTGCCAAATGCTTTTTCTTTTGGGTGTATACCCAGAAGTGGAATTGCTGGATCACATGGTAATTCTATTTTTAATTTTTTGAGGAACTGCCATACCATTTTCTACAGTGGTTGTACCATTTTACATTCCCACCAACAGTGGGAACAGGGTTCCAATTCCTTCACATCCTAGCCAACACTTGTTATTTTCTGTTTTTTTTTTTTTTTTATAGTAGCCATGCCAGTGGGTGTGAAGTTGTATCTCACTGCAGTTTTATTTATTTGTTTACACTTGATCTTAGCCAGAAAGCTGAGAAATGATTATTTATTTATTTATTTGAGACAGGGTCTCACTCTGTTGCCCAGGTTGGAGTGCAGTGGTGTGATCTTGGCTCACTGCAGCCTCTGCCTCTCATACTTAAGTGATCATCTTGCCTCAGCCACCCAAGGAACTGAGACTACAGGCATGTGCCACCATGCCCAGCTGATTTTTTGTATTTTTTGTAGAGACAGAGTTTTGCTATGTTGCCCATGTGGGTCTTGGACTCTTGGGCTCAAGAGATCTGCCCACCTCTTCCTCCCAAAGTGCTAGGATTACAGGCAGTGTGAGCCACTGCGCCTGGCCTCATTGCAGGCTTTGATTTGCATTTCCTAATGTTTAGTGATGTTGAGCATATTTTCATATACTTATTGATCATTTGTATATCATCTTTGGAGAAATGTCTTTTAATCTTTTCTGCCCATTTTTTAATTGGGTTTTTTGTTGTTGCTGGGTTTGAGTTTTCTATATTTTCTGGATATTAATTCTTTGTGAGATGTATGATTTGCAAATATGTTCTCCCATTTCATGGGTTGCATTTTTGCTCTGTTCGTATTGTCTTTTGATGAACAAATTTAAAATTTTTTCATGAAGTCTGGTTTGTCTATTTTGCCTTTTGTTGTCTGGGCTTTTAGTGTCATATCCAAGAAATCATTACAAAATCCAATGTCAAATTGCTCTGGCTAGAACTTCTAATACTATGTTGAATAGAAGTGGCAAATATGGGCATCCTTGTCTTGTTCTTGATCTTAGAAGAAAAGCTTTCAGTCTTTCACCATTGGATATGATGTTTGCTGTTTGCTGTGGGTTTTTCATATATGACTTTTACTGTTTTGAGATAGTTTTCTTGTATTTTTAGTTGAAAGTTTTTATTATAAATGGGTGTTGAATTTGTCAAATGCTTTTTGCACCATTTGATATAACTGTGTGGGGGTATTTTCCTCTTCATTCTGTTGATGTGGAGTATTACCTTGATTTTTGTATGCTTAACCATCCTTGCATTCCAGAAATAAGTCCCACTTGGTCATGGTATATAATCCTTTTAATATGCTGCCAGATTTGGGTTGCTAATATTTTGTTGGGGATTTTTGTATTAGTGCTCATAAGGGATATTGGTCTGTAGTTTTCTTTTCTTGTAAGTGTCTTTGTCTGGTTTTGATATAAGAATAATGCTTGGCTCAGTGCCCTTTTTACAGAAAGTAGCAGCAGATTATATTTTACAAAATTCCTGCTTCTTCTGTGTATCAAGTGTTTATGATAGGCTGGGTCCTGTGGGAATCATTTGCAGTCTATTAGCTCATCCAATCCCTAGTTCAAGCCTGTGAGGTGGGACTATGGTTGTCCACACTTTGCAGGTGGATATCCTGAGGTTTGCTGGGATAGAGAATTTTCCTGAGGTCACATTGGTAGCAAGAGGCAGAACTGAGATTTAAACTCCGGTCTGTGGGGGCACAAAAGCCTGGCTTCTTAACCACAGTGCTTTACATTGATTTCATGCTGGGGGCTCCTCATCTCCTACTGTGTTTCCTACCCCTGTTGCAGATAGGCAGCAGGCTACACTGGGGAATTAGTCCCTGTGCAAAGCCCGTTCACAGGAACCATCCAAACAGTGCTATGCTGTTCAGTTATCCTGACCTTTTACCGATTTTATAGTTCCCCCAAAATGGCATCTTTGCAGGGCTTCCATCAGCAGCTGTCCTTCTGCTGTAAATCAGGCAGTTTGCCTATCCCATGCCTGTTCACAAGCTGGCTTATTGAACACAGTTGGCGAAGCAACTGCCCTGCATACTGGAGCTTGGCTTAGACACAGGAAAGCTTTGGTCTCCTTGTGGCACTGTTGAATTCTTCAGCACCTGGGTCAGCAAAGGCCAAGACAAGAGGCAGCTCTGAGCACTCCTTCCCGAAGGCCTTACCTGTAGATCTATGGATAGAGCAGGTGGTACAGTGGGGTGAGCTAGGGGGTGATGGTGTTTGACCACATGGTCTCTCCTCAGACCTGCTGACTCTGGAAGACTAAAGCTAGGCTCTTCGTAGTCCTAAGAGTCTCAGTTTCTCAGGGTCTAGAGAAAATTATACAAATGGTTGAGGGTCATTCATTCCCTCTCTTTCTCACCATTAACCTAATTCTGCCTTCCCACATTCATTTAACTCATTGTTTTATAGATCCACCTGTCTTCCCTCTGTCCTTCTGTTCATCCCTGCATTCATCCATCTCTCCATCCACCCAGTCATTTTCCCATCCCTCAACCAATTATAGCCTAGTTCCTTCTTTCTACCATTCAAGTTCTTTTATAAATCCGTTCACTACCCATCCATCCATTTCTCCTAGCAACTGTCTATCCATCCAACTATTATTTGCAGAGTCAGGAACTGAGACTCAGAGGGAGTAAGATACCACCCATATCTTTGAGGAACTCATAGTCTGGTAGGTGGAAAAAATCACATGAACAAAAAATATACTATTACCTATACACACAATTTGTGATGTGAGCCTGGAGAACAATGACTTATTATACCTGTTGAGAGAGTGGGAAGGTTTCACAAAGGAGTTAACTGAAAGACGGTTTTGAAGGATGATTAGGAGTTTGCCAAGTGAGGGGAGGGGTGAAACTCAGGGTTAGGAAAGGAAGAGAGGAATTCCAGGAAGAGCAAACATCAGTGAAGTTGGGCTGAGCACACTTTGAGTCCAGGTGAGTTCAATTTGACTGTGGGGTCTGTGCATATGGCAAAGACCTGAAGGTGGGCCTGGAAAGGAATTGGGGATCAGATGATAAAAGGCCTTGTGTCTAGACAAAGGGAGGCCAGGGAACACACTAAAGCAGGAGACAGACACAGTGGTCTCCATTTATGGGCTCACTCTGACAGTGAAGGAGAGGGCAGAGCGGGGAACAAAGGCTGCAGGCTGGCAGACCAGCCAGGAGCCGTGTGCAGCAAGCAGACAGCAGTAAGGAGGGTGAGCCCAGCCAGGGACTGGCAGGTTCTATGAGGATGGAGAGTCAAGGCTGCTTTGGGACACATGAGGTGAATAGAATCAGTAGGTGGGAAATAGACAAGAGTCTTTGATCTGGGTTTTGGTTGCACAGGGATGCTCTGTTTGTGAAAATTCAGTGGGGTGTATATTCGTGGTGTGTGTGTTATTGTGTATGTATGTTATATTTCAATTAAAACAATAAAAGTAGAGTAGGAAATATCAGGAGACCTATTAAAGTTTCTCATCTGGGCCTCATCCAGGACTCTGAAGTGGGCTGACTGAGTTTTTCTTGTAAATTGAGAGCTCCACCCCTAGTTTGGAAGAAAGAAGAGGAGGAAGAAGCTCTAACTTTTGAGCCAGGCCTTGCAAAATGGGTGAAATTGGCTTGTACTCATCATAGTTACTGCCACCTATTAAGCTCTTGTATTTTGTGGATTCCAAGGCACACTTTTTTTTTTAACATCTTAATGTCTCTAAAACGGGGTTGCATTGTACAAAAAATGATGTCATAGTTAATTTAATTAATTGGTAGTGTTTTCTGTTTCTTAATACTTAAAATTATGGTGTCATTATAATCCATGGAGACTTCCATTCAAGAGCCATGATATCGTGTGCCAGGTTCTCTGCTAAGTCCTGCTACACATTTCTCATCAAATCTCACAACAGCCTGTGAGTCATCTGCTGTTGTTTGCCCTGTGTCATAGATGAGGAGTCGAGGCACGATGTAGGTAGGTCACTTGCTCTGGGTTACAGCTAGTAAGAATTTGATTTAGGATTTCAACCTGTGCCACCCCAAACATTCAGGAGAACTGTGCACAGAGCAAGATCAAGTCTGAGGCTGGGAGGGTTGTTGGGACTTCCCAAAGCCCAAGACTAATCAGGTCAAGGGTGACCCCCATCGCCTGCCCGCCAGGCTTACACTCTGCCACTTGCACCCAGGACCCGTTCCTGCTCTTAGCCCTAAACCTTGGGATTCTTTTCTCCATCTCCCAGGACAGCTCTGGCTCTAACATCTGTAGTGACTCCCCTCCCCCGCAGAGAGGAGGGGACTGCAATGAGATCTCATGGGCAAGGGGGAAAACATTCTCAGCGCAGCTGGTTTCCCTCACACAATGCAGATTTGCTTAAATGGGAATTAGGATTAGTGCTGGGTTTTGCCTCTTCTGGCAAGCTGGTAATAAACTAATCTCCTCTGAGGCTGCAGGAAGGCAAAATTCCACCGAAGACGGGAGACAGCTTAAGGCTCTGGAGCGCAAAACCTGGAAAGTAATTTCGTTATTGACAGGCGCTGCCCACACCTCTTGACATGCAGCCCGCAGCTCCTTCCTGGCGTGGCTGCAGCTTTTAATTCCGTTAATGTGTGACATTCACCCAGGCTGCGTGGCTGACAGGCACTCTTGACGCTAATACGTGTTCCGTGCAGTCCCTGGAGCTCATAAAAGCTCATTATCAGTTCTGAGCCAATAAATGCAGTTCCTGGCTCAGGTAGGCCCGTGTTCCTCTGCAATGCTCCAGACAGTAGAGCAGGGACATCTGCGCCAGCCAAGTCCCACACGCCTCCCTTGGTCCAGGGCCCTTGGCCTCCCAGGCCACTGGAATGTGCCTAGGAAAGCCATTCCATAGGCAGAGCCCTGGGTTCAAATTTACATCCAAGAAAAGGGGTTCCTTCTGCCCTGCACTGTGAGGTGACTCAATCCAGCATTTTGGGAAGGCAGTTTGTCAGCACTACCCAAAGGTGGGATGTGGCCAGCCTCTCCTCTGCCAACTTCTAAGCATCTGGGCTTTGGAATTGCATGAACATTTCTACACCAAGATGGGCACCAGAGGGGTCATTGCAGCGAGGCTATAGAGGCCAGAAATGGAAATATTCGACAGAGCCACGGTGGGAAATAAACAAATGGTAAATAAATCATGGCCCACATGTACTATGGGATACTGTGCAGCTATGAAAAGGACTCAAGAAGATCCATTTTGGACATGATATCATTGACAAATGATGTTGCAGAATGTGTGTGGTAAGATCCCATTTTTTAAAAAGTCACACTGCATGTGTGCTCACATAGATACATGCTTACACACACATGCATACATGTATTTGATTAGGTAGAATAAAGTCTAGAGGGTCTCACTCCAGAGTGTTTGCAGTGGTTCTCTCTGTTAAACAGGATGGCCGGTAAGGAAGCACATGTACTTTTGTAGTTAAAAATCAAAAATTTATATATATATAAATAACTTGCCCAAGGTCATACCTATATATACACATATGTGTGTGTGTGTGTGTGTATGTATGTGTGTTTATGGGTTTATAAATGTAACAAATTCCTCTGATTGTGGCCTTAGTCTGGTTCATGATGCATGAGGTCCCCCTGCGCTGACACTGCCTGAATGGACACTCGAGGCCCAGATAGCCAAATAAAATGAGGTCCCATCCTTCAGCCAATCCCTGTTTCCCATCAGTTAATGGGAGTTCGGAGACTCCCTTGCATGCATGAGCTGCCTTGATGCTGGAGTCTGTGGGGTAGACTTCGAACTCATCACCTTCCTGCTTACACCCCTCCCGCTATAGAGATGGCACTAGCACCAGGCTTGACTTCCCATGGCCAAAGTTCTAGTCCCAGCTCAGCCTCATTTCAGTGATGTAACCTTGGGCAAGTTATTTAACTCCTCTGAGCTCACAGTCCTTGTTCCTGAAGTGGTGACACTTTCTCCTGGGGTTGTAAGGGGCGTCAGGATGATCATCATTATCATTTGAGAGACCTGAAACTTGATCAGGGTTTCCACTGTGCAGCTAGTCTCTGAGGGCAGGAGGAGCCTGGGAGGGGAGAGATTGGGGAACTTTGCTTTCTCCCCTGTGCTCTAGAGGCTGTAAGTTTTGCTCTTATTTCTCAGCTGTACATGTGACCGAGCCAATCTCTCGGGACTGGCCTGTCTCTGCTGGCAGGTATGTGGCCTGGACATGGTGAATTTGATCCTTCTCTGGTGATCTGGGGATGCTTCATCAAACTGACAGAAGGGAAGGGTTGGAGAGGCTGGACTTCCAACCCCACTGGAATTCTGGAACTGAGTTCTTTTTTTTTTTTTTTTACCACCAGAGACTTTCCTTACTATTACTTATCTCTTCATGGATAGCAGATCTTGAAAGTGTTGGGTCTGCCTAAATAGCCTGCATTCATTAGGCAATGATTAATTCTTTTTCCTAGTTTCAAAATGACTCAGAAAGCCTTTTTTTCAGCCTGAGGAAACTGGAGTTCCCACACCAAGTTGATAATATTCTAGCTAGAAGCAAAGAAACACAGTGTGATGTTTTGATTAGCATATTCAATGCCATCACATGGATGTATAGGCTCCGGGCTGACTTGGGAAGATTGAAAATATGCCCCCATTCACAGGCTCTGGAGACGCTATCCTGGGAAGCTTTGTGGGGCTGGTGCTTAGTCCTGCCTTTCCAGCTGTATTAGTCCATTCTTGCACTGCTATAAAGAAATACCTGAGACTGGGTAATTTATATATAAAAAAAGATTTGATTGGCTCACAGTTCTATAGGCTATACAGGAAGCGTGACAGCATCTGCTTCTGAAGAGGCCTCAGGAAACTTACAATCATGGTGGAAGGGGAAGCACACATAGCGACATGGTAGGGACAGGAGAAAGAGAGAGAGGGGAAGGTGCTACACACTTTTAAACAACCAGATCTCATGATATCTCACTCACTATCACGAGAACAGCACTGAGGGGATGGTGCTAACCCATTCATGAGAAACTATCTCCATCATCTAATCACCTCCCACCTGCCTGGATGGAGATCTGAGGCCCCACCTCCGACACTGGGAATTACGATTCAGTTTGAGATTTGATGGGGACACATTTAAACCATATCACCAGCCATGGGTTCCCTGTCTGGCTTCTGTGATTGCAGTAATGGAAGTGGGGAAAGGAGACCTTGGGGAGTGGGAGCCACATGTGGACTGAGATGGTCCCCAAGGACTCCTGCCTTTTTGAAATGTATTTCTCTCTCTTCTTTCTCTAGAGTGTATCCAGAAGCTACTATAAGGAGGACACTGTAAGAGAACCTTGGCACCCTGGGCCCAAAGGGAAAGACACCAGTGGAAAGAGGTATGATATGGCAACATGGCAGGGTAGCATCTTCCCTTACTCAAACAAGAGGGTCTACTCTTCTCTCTTCTTCTCTTCCTACCCTCCAAACCACCACTTCCGTGTGAGAGGGCTCTCAGCTCTTGCCCAAGGGGTGCAGGGCAGGAGAAGGGTGGCTTCAGTCTTGTCCTCACCCCTAGACATTTATTCATGGGTGAGGGCAACAGGGCCACCTTGGTGCAGGAAGTGAGGGTTGATGGATGGCAGGGAGTGAGCCCTTCAAGGAAGAGTAGAGCTCCTGGGGGCTCCAGGCAGAGTCATGAGGGCTCATGGAATCTGTATCAAGGACCCCTCCCTGACCTCAGCCTCCCCCATACCCACCACAGTCTTGGGACTGTGAGAAGCAGATCGCTTCCTAGGGTGATTACCTTCCCTCTGCCCTCGATTCTCTTTTGGACAAAGTCTAAATCCACAAGTACTAGGATCAATCACCACATTCCATGGTGAAACTGAGAACAGAAAAGCCTTGGTCTGCTTCGGAGGCTCTGGGAAGTCCTTCTTGAGCTGACCGTGATTCTGGGACTGGTGATGGGCTGGGTGGCCTCATGGAAGCTTTCTGGATGAAAAGCCAGGATGTCTGTCCTCTGAGCAGCCTCGGCCACCAATGTGACTTATAAGTCATTTCCCTCATTGGGCCTCGTTTTCTCATTGTAAAATGAGACAGCTGCAACTTGAATCTCTGTTCCAGTACTCACGCCCTCCATTTCTGGGATTCCAAGACCAGGGCTGAAATAGAAGAAGTGACAGGTCGGGGGTTGGGAGGTTGTGGAAGGCCATGGAGAGGAGAGGGGATCTGAAAACTCCAAGGAGATCTGATTGCCTGTCTTGGGCAAAGGACGATGGCTCCGACCCTTGGTGGTAAATCACAGGGTCTGAGGTGCAGAGGAACCTGGGTTTGAGTCCCTGCCTATCAGAAGAGAAACCAGCAATATGATGGAGGGCTTCATGCGCCAGGCACAGTGTGACGCTCACTCGCTGCACCATTCCTTTCTGTCCTCTCATTCGTCATGTCATCTTGCCACTGTGATCACTTCCACGTTACAGAAGAGAAAACCAGGCCTCAGAGAAGTTAAGTGACTTGTCTAAGGTCACATAGCACTGAGTAATCTCATCGAGATTTGAAGCCACTGCCTGAACTGCCATACAATTCTTGTGTCTTTTGCTTACTTCAGTCTGTGACTTGAAGCTTAAGATTAAAAATAATTAGCCAAATCATCTCTCTGAAGTTCCATTTCCTGTAAAAACATAAAAATGGTTTGTTTCCTTGTCCTAGACTTTTTTTTTTTTTTTTTTTTTTTTAATTTTGGGCATCTCATGAAATCCCTGCAGGCCTTGATTTTCTGATCTCTAAAATGGGACAGTGACACCTACTCACACGTTGCTTTGGGGAAGATGAGGAAGACTTAGGAAGCTCCCTGCACTGTTTCTTGGATGTGTGCCCTCCACACCCGCTCCACCTGCTTCCCCTGCCTGGGCTGCTGGTAGGTGGATGGGGTGTGCAGATTGTAAAGTGCTGCACCACTGCCTAATGGCATTTTCTATTTCGGCTGCCTCGGTGCCCATAGTCGGAAAGCACTTGGCCACTTTCTTAGTCACCAATCTGATAGTTCACTCGCCCTTCTGGAGTGTGCCGCTGGCTGCCCTAGATTATTTTAGGCTGGAATCAAAGACAGGGTGGCCGGCTCCCAGGGGCAGATAAAAACAGGGCCAGGCTGAGGCCTTAGTGGACAGTGTGGGAGGAGCATTGAGGCCTGGGGCCTACTCAGGCTGTCCCTCACTGACAGCATCTGTGTCCCACGGCTCACCCCGCCAGCTGCCAGGACCATAATCTTAATTGTAAACCTGGCAGCAGCTGCCCTGTTCCCCACAGGAAGCGGTTGCCTTATCACAGAGCCTGGATCCTGCCCAGTATTCTTAATCTGGAGAAGGCGCTGAAGTGAGTCAGAAAAACCTTCCCGTCCCCAGGACCTTTCTTCTCGGGGATGTTTCTCCATCAGGGGAAGCCGTGGGCCTCAAGCCTCGGTGTATAAGAGTAAAAAATCTCTTTAAGTTTAGAGCAAAGCAGCAGAGGTGCTGTTGTTCTTGGTTTACTTTCAGGAGGACAGTCCAGGGAGCAGAGCTATTTAGCCTTGCCCCTCTTGTTAGCCAGGAAACAGATAAACGTTATAGCATCACAGGGAAAATATAAAGACGACCATAAAGCGACAGGCAGAGAGGCATGCGCTGTCATGGAAAAGCTTTGCTGGGGTTTTGGAGCCAGAAGGTTGGGGGCTGAGTCCCAGCTCTGCCCTTCAGTAGCTGTTTGGCTTGGGGGTGAGTGACTTGATCCCCCACAGCCTCAGTTTTCTCATCTGTAAGATGGGCAAAGAGCATGCACCCCACTGGGTGGTTGTGAGGTCAAGGTGACTACCATGGGAAGCCCCTGTTTGCTTTGAACAATGGCAGCCCCCTTGGAATAGTGTAGCCTCCCAAGGTGACCTCTTTGAAGAGTGCCAGGCTCTTGGGATGTAAGAGCTGGGTGTTTGTAACCAAACAATGGGGTTACCCTGGAGACGCATACCTCCTTCTGTGTTAGGTCTAAAAAAGGGCTGTGAGAGCGACCTGGGTTGTGTCAGCTCCCTGTCCTGATGTGCTATCACTTGGAGCTACCTCAAGTATGAGCAGTTCATCCCAAGCCTCTAGCTGATGGCTGACACTTCACTCACAGCCATCTTTACTGGACTCTTTCTGTAGATAATTGTTAATCCTACCCACACCGCAGAAGGCGGGCATTAATAAGCTCTTTAAATGACTCCAGGCTTCATGTCTAAAAAGCAGCAAGGTAAGGACCCAAACACAGGGTTCCTAGCCCAAGGACAGTGTTTGTGGGAGCTCCTCATGGCACTCTCCGCATCTAGAGCTGCCCTCTGTGCCCATGGTGGCACTCTTCTCCAATTCACCACCCAGTCTTGCACTCAGTGTGGAGCTCAGGCAGAAATGAAAGTCTCCTGATGTTTTTATCTCCCCTGCCCATAGGGCTTGAGGCAGGCTGAGTGAGAGAAGGCAATTTCTATGGATTCCCCAGGCTTCAGTTTATCTATTTTTTTGTTATTGTTGCTCAAGCTTTTGGTATTCTCTCTAAGAATCCATTGCCAAATTCGAGATCATGGAGATTTACTCCTGTGCTTTATTCTAAGAGTTTTATTTAGCTCCTATATTTAGGTCATTGATCCTTTTTGAGTTAATTTTCATATATGGTGTGAGGTAGGGATTCAGTGTCATTCTAGTGTATGTGGACATCCACTTGTCCTTGCACTATTTGTTGAAGAGACTATCTTTTCTCCAGTGTATTGCCATTGCTCCTTTGTCATATATCAGTTGACGTATATATGTGGCTCTATTTCTGGGCTTTCTGTTCTGTGTCAATAATCTATTTGTCTGTACTTTCACAAATACCACACCATTTTATTACTGTATCTTTATAGTAACTCTTAAAGTTGGGTAGTGTCAAGTTTTCCAACATTGTTCTTCTCTTTCAATTTTGGATTGGCTATTCTGGGTGTTTTGCTTCTCCAAATAAACCTTAGAATCAGTTTGTTGATATCCATAAAACAACTTGCAAGATTTTGATTGGGATTGTCTTGAATCTATATATCAAGTTGGGAAGAACTGACATCTTGACAGTATTGAGTCTTCCTATTTTTGAACATTGACTATCTTTCAGTGTTTTCATTTATTTACTTCTTTGATTTCTTCAATATAGTTTTGTAGTTTTCCTCATACAGATCTTATACATATTTTATTAGATTTATTCTCAAGTATTTTATTTCTTTAGGTGTTAATAGGAATGGTTTTGTGTTTTTAAATTTCAAATTCCACTTGCTCATTGCTGGTAGATAGGAGAGCAATGACTTTTCTATATTAACTTTCTCTCCTACAACCTTAGTATAATTGCTTATTTGTTCCAGGATTTTTTTTTTGTAATTTCTTTCAGATTTTCCACATAAATGATGATATCTTCTGCAAAAAAAGACAGTTTTACTTCTTCCTTCTCAACCTGTAGGCCTTTTCTTTTCTTGTCTTATTGCAGTAGCTAGGACTTCCAGTATAATGTGGGAGAAGGGGCATCCTTGCCTTATTCCTTATCTTAGCAGGACAGCTAAGATCAGATTTCTCATAATTGAGTATGTTGAGTATGATGTTAACTATTGGTGTTCTGTAGATGCTCCTTATCAACTTCAGGAAGATCACCTTAATTCCTAGTTTGCTGAGAGTTTTTATCATGAATAGGTATTGGATTTTGTCAAATGCTTTTTCTGCATTTATTGATATGATCATGCAATTTTTCTTCATTAGATTGTTGATATGATGGATTATATTATTTGATTTTTTTTTTTTTTTTTTTGAAACAGGGTCTCACTCTGTCGCCCAGGTTGGAGTGCAGTGGTGCGATTTCTGGTCACTGCAGCCTCCGCCTTTCAGGTTTAAGAAATTCTCTGCCTCAGCCTCCTGAATAGCTGGGATTACAGGCGCATGCCACCATGCCCAGCTAATTTTTTTGTATTTTTAGTAGAGATGAGGTTTCACCATTTTGGCCAGGCTAGTCTTGAACTCCTGACCTTGTGATCCACCTGCCTTGGCCTCCCAAAGTGCTGGGATTGCAGGCGTGAACCACTGCACCTGGCCTATTATTTGATTTTTTAATATTGAACCAGTCTTGTGTACCTGGAATAAATCTCACCTGATCATGGTATCTAAGTCCTTTAATACATTCTTGGGTTTAATTTGTTAATATTTGTTGAGGATTTTTGCATTTACATTCATGAGAGATATTGGTCTATAGTTTTGTTTTCTTGTAATGATTTTTTCTGGTTTAGGTATCAGCATAATGATGGCTTCACAGAATGAGTTAGGAAGTATTCTTTCTACTTCTATATTCTGGAAGAGATTATTGAGAATTGCTATAATTTCTCCCATAAGTGTTTGGTAGACTTCACCAGTGAACTCATCTGGGCCTGATACTTTCTTTTTTGCAAGATTTATTTATTAGATTTCTTTAATAAATATAGGCCTATTAAGATTGTCAATTTCTTTTTTGTGTGTGAGCTTTGGCAGATTGTGTCTTTCTAGGAATTGGTACATTTTATCTAAGTTACAAATTTGTAGGCATAAAGTTGTGCACATTTGTGGGCATAGAGTTGTATATTTCTTTTATCCTTTCATGTCTATGGGACATTCCCATATCTATGGGAACTATAGTGATATCCCCTTTTTCATTTCTGATATTAGTAATTGGTGTATTTTCTGGTTTTTCTTAGTTAACCTAGCCAGAGTTCTATTGATTTTATAGATCTTTTCAAAGAACCAGCATTTGGATTTTTTGAATTGATTTCCTGTTTTCTGAAGGCTATGTTTTAATCATGGCTTTATCACTAAGTATCTGAGGGATCTTAGGGGTAAATCTCGTTGATTCTACATCTCAATTTTTACATCTGCAGAATGGGTGTGGCGATAACAATGCCTAGCCCTGAGTTGGCTTGAGGACAAAGGTCAAATGTGAGTACACATTCATTTATTCAGCAAATATTTGTTGGGCCCCTACCATGTACCTGGCACTGCTCTACATACTGGGAATATCATTTTGAATGAAATAGCAGAGTCTCTGCCCTTATGGAGCTTGCCTTCTGGTTGAGGGAAACAGAAACCAAACAAATACATTGAATATCAGGTGCTATTAGGTGCTATGAAGTTCAATAATGACAGGAAGGGGCAGGGAATGACTCGGGTGGTGGGTTGGGGGAGAATTGCTATTATGGATAGGAGGTACAGGGAAGGCCTTCCTAATCAGATGTAATTTGAGCAGAGACCTGAAGGCAGTGAGGAACAAGCCTTGACATAATCTGGGGGAAGAGCCTTCCTGTTTGAGGGAACAGCAAGGGTAAGGCACATTAGGCTGGCTGGCATGTTGGAGGACCAGTGAGGATGCCGGGGTGCTACACCCAGGGTAGTGTGGATGGAGAGGAAGCCAGGAGTGAATTGGAGGCCTAGCCTAAACAGTGCTGCTAGCTAGGGTGAAGACTTTGGATTTTGAATCTAAAGACTCTAAGTTTGGCAGGAAGCCAGTAAGCAAGAAAGAGACAGGATGAAATTTATATTTTACTAAGATCACTCTGGCTGCTGGATGGAGGGCAGTCTGCAGAGGGCAGGGAGACCAGTACGAACACTGATGTCGGCATCCATGGAAGAGGCAAGGTGGCTTGGAAGGTGGAATGTGGTGGAGGTGCTGAGAAGCCACAACATTCAGGATCTATTTTGAGAGCAAAGTTGATAGGACTCGCTGATAGGATGGGGGTGAGAGAAAGAGGAGTCAAGGCCAACCACAGCTTCTGGCCTGAGATGGAAGGGCTTAGGGTGGGCTCTGGCAGAGAGTGGAGGGAGGGCATATTGAGTTCTTCTCAGGCATTTTAAGTTGAGATGCTTATTAGCCACTAAAGTGGAGGTGGAGAGGAGTGGATGGAGATATGCACCTGGGGTTCAGGGGTGAGGGTGGGGCTGGTCTCCAAATTTGAGAGCCATCAGCTTATAGAGAGTATTTCAAACCTTTGACCATAATGAGATCACTCAGGTAGTGAGTGAAGATGCAAAAGATGATGGAGGACTGAGCCACTGTCAAGGGCAGTCATGTGTTGTTTGAGAAAATTCTGGTCCCAGGCAAGGGTGGATATGCCGAACAAAAGTGTGCCCCTTAGGCAGGGGCAAAGGTGAGAGGCTTGAGGATGAGTGGAGAAATGAAGCTCTGTGCCTTGCTGCAAGGTCTGGCTGGATCTTCTAATGTCTTTGTTGGATCATTCATTCATTCATTCATATGAATCAAAACACTTATCAAGTGTCAACTGTGCTGGAAGCACAGAGCTATTTACCTGTGGGCCCCAGATGTAAATGACACGTAGTGCCTGAGCTGGAGGAGGCCACCATTCAGCTGTTGATGCCTGACATAAAATGTGACAGGAGCAGCAGATGCATTCCTAGGTGTGTTAGTCAGCTTTTCCAGAGAAAAAACCCATAGAATATACAGTCAGCCGGATAACAGATAGAATATCAGGATACATATCCGATAGGATAAACAACCCTCTGTATCCATGGGTTTTGTATCTGTGGATTCAACCAACTGTGAACCAAAAATATTCTAGAAAAAAATGCAAAATAATACAAAAACTCCCAATACAGTGTATTAGCTATCATGAGTAAACTAGAGATGATTTAAAGTGTACAGGAGGATGTGCATAGGTTATAAGCAAATACTATTCCATTTTATATCAGGGACTTGAGCATTAATGCATTTTGATATCGATGAGGGTCCTAGAACCAAGGGATGGATACCTCCATGGATTCTGAGATGACCGTTTATATAAAGAGATTTATTATGAAGAATTGGCTCATGTGACTATAGAGGCTGAGAAATCCTGAGATCAGCACTTTAAGTTTGTGACTCAGGAGAGTCGATGGTATAAGTTCCAGTCCAAGGGCAAGAGAAGTCCAGTATTCCAGCTCAAGAAGTCAGACTGGTGAAATTTCCTCTTACTCAGCTTTTTGGTCTATTCAGGTCTCCAGTTGATTGGATGAGATCCAGCTACATTGGGGAGGGCCATCTGCTTTACTCAATCTACCTATTTAAATGTCAATTTCATCCAGAAACACCCTGGAAGACACTCCCAGAATAATGTTTGACCCAAATTATCCATCACTCTAGGATATTTGACACCTAGAGCACATGATTTTTGTATACTTGCTTCCTCTATACAACAAAATTATTTTCAGTAATAATGATGAAATAAAATCAATTCGAATAATGGCCAGAAAACAAACACACTGAAATTTTTGTGAACTTTGTATGTATGACCATGCCAGTACACAAACATTATGACATGAAAAAGTAAAAAGGTAACGGGTCAACAGTTCTTAATTACGTTAATAGATATTTTGGCAAAAGAGAAAACAATACATGAAGAAACTTGCAAAATGCATTAATGCTTAAGTCCCTGATATAAAATGGAGTAGTATTTGCTTATATACTGTATACTTTAAATAATCTCTAGTTTATTCATGATAGGTAATACACTGTATTGGGAGTTTCTGTATTATTTTGCATTGTTATTTATTTATTTATTTATTTATTTATTTTGAGATGGAGTTTCGCTATTGTTGCCCAGCTGGAGTGCAATGGCGCCATCTCGGCTCACTGCAACCTCCGCCTCCCAGGTTCAAGTGATTCTCCTGCCTCAGCCTCCCTAGTAGCTGGGATTACAGGCATGTGCCACCACGCCCAGCTAATTTTGTATTTTTAGTAGAGACAGGGTTTCTCCATGTTGGTCAGGCTGGTCTGGAACTCCTGACCTAGGTGATCCACCTGCCTCAGCCTCCCAAAGTGCTGGGATTACAGGCGTGAGCCACTGTACTCGGCCCGATTCTGAGTTCTTATTCTTCAAATGAACGGTTATCACAGGATCCACACATGTTGGCTTCTGACTGAATAAGTAGGTGCTCTGTGAATTCACACCTATGCAAACACAATGTGTTTTAAAGCCTAAGTAATAAAAATATGCTCATTTGAAGCTTACATACACATTATTAAAACTCACTGGCCAGGCACTGTGGCTCATACCTATAATCCCAGCACTTTGGGAGGCCAAGGCGGGCGGATCACCTGAAGTTGGGAGTTCGAGACCAGCCTGACCAACATGGAGAAACCCCGTCTCTACTAAAAATACAAAATTAGCCGGGTGTGGTGGCACATGCCTGTAATCCCTGCTACTAGGGAGGCTGAGGCAGGAGAATTGCTTGAACTCGGGAGGCGGAGGTTATGATGAGCCGAGATCGCGCCATTGCACTCCAGCCTGGGCAACAAGAGTGAAACTCCATCTCAAAAAACAAAACAAAACAAAACAAAAAAAAACAAACCCACCAGTGACTGCAGCAATTGTTTAGAACTTAGATCACCAAAAGATTTTTTTTTTTCTCAAAGCAGAGTGTTTTATCACTGACATTGTTTAGAACTGTCAGCTTTTTGTGGGTTTTAGGTTTGTTTTAAAATTCCCTACAGGCAGTTCATCCCTTTGTTGCCAGCTCCCTGGAAGGACGGCTTCCGCTGCCCCACTCTTGGCATGCCCATAGCAAGATGCTTCCAAGAGGGTTGCTGTGGGGGGATGGGATGGAACAGTGGTCAGAAGGTTGGGGAGACCCTGTAGCTGAGTCCTGCAATAGGACCAGGTAGTCTCCAGGTGGAATGGATGGACACAAGACCAGCCTGAGAACCCCTGGCGTCCTGGGAACCCTGGATCAATAGGTATTTGGTTGCAGTTCGTAAAAGCCGCCAGGGTTCTGAGCACCATCTGTGTACCCGTGCTTGGGGTTATGGAGAGCTGGGCACTAAAAGCTTCATCTCAGAGTGGCAGTTTGGAGCCTGTGAGGCTGCCTCCCTCCCAGTCCTGCGCTCCTCAGTCGGACTCCCACCCTCAGCCCCTCTCTCTCCTTCCCTTTCCCTTTCAGCAGTGTAGCCCATGGAGGCAGCTGTTCTAATTAAAAATCTCATAAATACCAGGAGATAAGGATCCAGGGGTTTTGTTTTTTATTTCTGCCGAGACTCCCCAGAGAGTCTCTTCAGTAGGAAAGGTCCCTTTGGAGCTGAGATTTTTCTCCTGGACTTCAAAGACAGGGCTTCTTAGGAACAGAACATCTGTTTAAACTGAACTTGAACCAAGAGGCAGGCAGGCATGTCCCACAGGAGAAGGAGGGGGCAGAGCCCAGGGGTGTGGAATCTGCTTTCTGTCCCTGGGGGAAGCTCCTCAGGCAGGCTCATTCCTGCATCTCACAGTGTGTCCCCATGCTGGGCAGCTTCTCTTAGTAAATGCAGAGAAAGTGATGGCAGGTGGCCCACAGGCCTGGGGCCAGGCTTTGGGCTGACGGCTGTCCAGATAGCATCCAGGCTCCTGACTTCAAAGCCTCTCCATTCAGGAGAGGTAGCAAGGAGACCTAGGGTGACAGAGTTGGCTTCTCCTGCCTGGAGGTCCCTATGGTCCTCAGAAGTCACCTTCCAATTGGGGACCTCCCAGCTCTTGGCATTTGCATGGACACAGCCTCCTTCATCATCCCTTCTTCCCTCCTTATTTCCCTCCCTTCTTTTTTTCTTCCCTCCATTCACTAGGCATCCACTGGGGTTCAGAGAAGAAAAACTCCCAGTCCCTGACTTTGAAGGACTCATCACCTGATAGAATAACCAGGTTGATCTCAAAAGATAAGAAAAGTTGAGCACTTTGGTTGTGTGTGTGTGGCTGTTCTTGTTAAGACAATAAAACAATTCAGAGCTTGGAAAATGAAGAGAAAAGAAATCATTCACTTCCTCTCTCAGGACCAGAGCCTCCTTCATTTCCTGCTTTTGTTCACACTCAGGCATGTGTTCGATAGTTGACACCAGAAAGTCCGTTCAGTTTGGCTTCCTGCTTTTTTTCCCCATGTCTCCTGGCCTTACAGTGTGTGAGATTCCTTCCTGGGCATCACAGGGCTGGAGGGCCCCTACTGTTGGACACTCAGCTGTGTCCAGTGTCTGCTGTCACCTGCATGCCTCCTGGGAGGGGTCGCCAGCAAATAAAATTAAAGGATGCCCAGCTAAATCTGAACTTCCTATAGACAATGATTCAATTTTTAGCATAAGTCTGCCCCAAGCAATATTTGTTCCATGTACTATTTAGGAAGAATCACTGAAAGATTATTTGTTGTTTATCTGAAATTCAGATTTCACTGGGCATCCTGTATTTTATCTGGGAACCCTGTACTTGGAGTATCTTTTTGCACGTGTGTAGTCAATGCTGCTTTACTTAATGATAGGGAGAACTATCTGGCTAATACGTTCCTCTCCCCATTTGTGGGGAACACTCTTCCTAACTTGAATCGCTCCTGTTCCTGCCCATACTTCTGGACTGCTCTGCAGCTTAGCGTACTTGGAGGTCACCGAATCCCTATAGGTCCTTTCCAGGCACGTTTCATTCCCAGCCTCCTTCTGGGAGCCTCCAGTGACTGCAGAGGTTTGGTTTGCTCTCTCTAGTGGCGGGGGTGGGAGGGAGCGCTGGGAGGTGTACATTTGCACTCCTCTTGGGCCTCTGGGGCTGCTTTCTCCAGTGTCCGCCAGCATCTTTGGCAGGGATGGAAACAAGGATTGTGTTCTTGCCACGCTGGAGGGAGCAAGGGCTTGAGGATGTTGCTCCAGACTGCTAACCTATAGAGGTCGATGACATCTTTCTCTCCATCAATGAATTTATTTTTCATTCCAAGGCAGCTTTCAGGGTGATAAAAATATAAAGCTAAGTGGCAGACAGTTTTTTTAAAAAAGTGATTGGAGGCTGGGAAGACAGGGTGTTGCCTTGTGGTCAAATGGATTTTCTGTTTAACTGAGGGTTAAGTAGAAAACTCGTTTTGATTCAACCTCTGTTGTTGCCAATCTTTCTAAAATGTATTAGCTGCTCCCTGGTTTTCCTAAGTGCACCATAATGACCATAATTGAATCTCTCTGCTGGCAGAGGATCCTGTGGGGCGTCTGGGCACACTGTTGTAAATGTCAGTCTTCACCGAGTGGCCCAGTTATTGGGCTTTACAGCCTGCCGCGTAGGCTGGTGTGCTCTGCAGTGGCCTTCACATTCGCTGTCTTCTCATTCTGTCTGCCCAGCCACCCTGGGCTGGGACTCAGGAAAGGAACTAATAAGACCACTGTATAGATGTAGAAACTGAGGTCCACTTGGGGAAAGATTGGCCCAAGTCACATCTGGCTGGTGGAGGGGCTGGGACTGAAGCCAGCAGAGACAGATGTGGTACTGGCCGTGATTTAAATCCTGGCTCTCACTTGCTGGCTGGGAGACCATTAAGCTTCATGAGCCTTGGTTTCTTTATCTGTGAATTGGGCACGATAACCTTTCCCTAAAGAGCTACCGCTGGGGTTAAGGGTGAGGATGTGGGTGGGCTGCAGACCACAGCCATCATATATTTAAAGGGAAAATAGGACCTCTCCTGAAAAAGAAATCAGCATACCAGTGCTGGGACCCTGTGTCCAGCTTCTTTCTGCTCTGCCGTCCTTCCTCTGAGTGCTGGTGGTTTTACACGCAGACCTTGCAGCTGGAACGTCTGGGTTTGAGCCCTGTCTCTGCTCCCGACTCTCCGTGTGACTACAGTCTGGGCCTCAGTTCCCTGTCTATAAAGTGGGGATCATGATCGAAACCTGCCTCCTAGGGCTGCCATGAGGATTCCAGGGAAGGGAGCTGAGGAAGTGCTGGGTCAGGGCTGGCCATTGTCATCCTAGGACCTGGTTGAGTGAGTCTAGTTTCACCATGCTTTCTGGATTTGGCTTATATTCTGAGCATTTTAAAAGGATTGGGTTTGGGAC
Organism: Pongo pygmaeus; assembly: GCF_028885625.2. Classification (NCBI taxonomy): domain Eukaryota; kingdom Metazoa; phylum Chordata; class Mammalia; order Primates; family Hominidae; genus Pongo; species Pongo pygmaeus. The sequence goes on along the minus strand of NC_072382.2, from coordinate 22,430,050 downwards.
CCAAGCTCCCTGTTGGTGCCCCAGGAGCCTGCATGGGCAGCCTGGGGAGGAGAAAGATACACCCTGTCACAAGCTGGCTTCCTGCACTGTCCGGCGATTTACCCCTCTCTGGGTGCTTCCCCAGGCCTGGTTCTAAAGAAAGATGTTAAGAGAGACCTGAGGGTAGCTTAGGAGGGGACCTAGATGGGAGACTTCTGCCCTGCCATGGCCCCTGCGGTAGGGTCCCCTGCCTGGGGGATGCTGGCCCTCAAATAGCTTCCCTATTTGGGACCTTCTGTGCTCCCCCATATGTCATACATTTCTAGCATCTCAAGAGGTGTTTGTTTTTTTCCATATCAAGGGATCCATGGAGTGAAGAGACTTGTGTGTGACCTCTGAACCCTTTATGGGGGATTGGGTTGGGGGTGGGGAGGACACCCTGCCAAGGTGAGGCCACCTCATCTGGCCTCTGGGCTGCTGGCTCAGCCACCTCCTGGGTCCTGCAAGCAACTCTGCTTCAGCTCCCAGTCACCAGCACCTACTTATGCCAAGCTGCTGCCTTGTTCTCCAGCTCACCCACTTCCCAGGACCCCTCCGGAATTCTGTGGGGATGGGGAGGTTGCAGCTAAGTGAATAGTCACCCTATTATTTTAGGAGAGGAACAACAGCCTGTGTGCAAAGCCCCTGGGTAGGGCTGGTTTATTTATGCATTTGTCTTTAATGGGAAGGCTGAGAGAAATTGCATGGTTTGTGAATATTTACAGGCAAATTACTACAGGGAGGAAATGAATTCATTCTCTCTCCTCTCCCACTGTTAATAGATCACACTGTGGTTCCCTGAAGCCTGCCTCCCACCTCCCCCCCTTTTCTTTCTTGCAACTCCTTATAATCTTTATGCCAGCTCCAGGAGGGCATCTGGGTGAACATGCCAATTTAATTTACCGTGCAGTTATTGAGCGCTAACTGTATGCCAAGCCCTGGTTCAGGGACTAGGGATACCCAGGTAGGCACCACATGTGTGGGTTCTGTCTGTGGGGCTCTGGGGCAGGCTGGCTCAGGAGAGAAAGTGCCACTTAAAGGATTTTTCCCCCCAACAGAAAGGGTACCCCAGGGGGTAGAGCACAAGAGAACCATTGGAAGGGTTGAGCAGATGGGAATTATGCTCCAGGTTGGGGGTGGGGCAGTTAGTCTTCTGGTGTGGTTAGAGCACCCATGGGAGGAAGAAGGAGGTAGAACTAGACATGGGGGCTGGGCTGGGTTCTTTCTAGCTCTGAGATGGGGAAGGAAGGTGGGGAGAGGGGAGAGATTGCCCAGGATGGTGCAACTTGTGTAGGTAGCCAGAAGGAGCACACTTCTTGTTTAAGGGCCTGAGTTGGCAAATAGTAGCCTCTTATGGGGAGAGGGGAGTTTCTCCCTCATCTCCCCTTTCCTTGGGGCCAAGAGACATAAATGGGAGGTCTCTGGGCTGTTTCTCCTCCCTCTCTTTTTCCCTGCAGACATCACCAATCAATTGCAGCACTTTTGTTGGTTCCAGAATCCTCTGGAAAACAAGCTAGGCAGGCACTACCTATTGATTCCAGCTGGCCTTCTAGAAGGAAGATGAAGGGCCTTCTAGTAGGTGGCTGGAACTTAGGGTAGCCCTATCAATGAATTTGCAATGGAGGAAATTTCTTCTTCTCTTTGGGTCTCAGTTTCTCTACCTGTAAAATGGGGAGAGGGATGGCTCACTTGGTCTCTGAGGACTTTCCCAGTGCTAGCCAGCCAGCATTTGTTAATACCCGCGTTTAGTCTTTCCATTAAGTGTGTATGCACTTACTCTGGCTGGTGCCAGGTGGGGCCCTGGGATACACAGGTGATCCTGGCATCTGAGACCTGGCCTCCTGAAGCTGACAGTCCTGGCAGTCTGTGGTTCTTAGAACCTCAGGTGTTGAGGTCAGCTGACACCAAGGGCAGGGCTGTCTTGATTCTTCCAGACAGATGGCACCCAGTGCAGCCAGCTGTCCAGTGGCTGGAGGTCCTGGGGATCTCTGGGGACACTAGTCTTGGTCTCTGGGCCCACACACCAGGCATCCTCCCAGGATGGTTAGATGCCATTAGACTCAGTCTGTGCAATAAGAGCCATAGCCCAGGCCCCAGGTCCTGCTGAGCCAAGCAAGGAGCTGTGGCCACTGGGGATCCTGAAAGGGCCCCAGGCCACATGTATCTGTCCTGGGAGCCTGCCCCAGGATTGACCCCCCCAGCCCTTTTTGGCAGGGGAGAGGCCTCCATTGTGCTCCGTTTCCTTCTAGGTGCACATGTTCCTCCTCAACCCTTCCTCCCCACCCACTCCATGGCTGTGTTCTCAGTTTACCCCAGGTCATGTCAAGTGAGATCAGCCCTTTACCCTCGGGATTCTGAAATAGGGCCAGGGAAAGGCCAGGCATTTCTGAACTGTCTAGGCGCTCCCTGGGGCCAGATGCTCTCAGATGCCAATAAAAACACCATGTCCTTTTTGTGTTCAGTGAAGGCCCCTCCTTGACCTGCTCTGGGCAGGAGTGACTAGGAATGGTCAGCTGGTTTTAGACCCTGGAGAAGGTTAATGGGATCAGTAGCATCCTAGGCTGGGAGCCTTTGAGATTAGAGTTGTGGGTGAAATTCATCAATCTCATGGGGTACACCACCATGGCCTTGTGAAAACATGGATGGCCTTCTACTGCTAACGGGTACACACACTGCTGCATGCTATGCCTTAATGCCTGCCTTCCATGCACACAACTACCCACATACCTGTGCATATTTACACACACTGGCACACATACCTGCATACAGGTGCATATCTACATATATACCTGCACACCTCCCATATACCTGTGCACACCTATCCACATGCCTGTGCACGTCTATGTACACTCCTAAGTGCCTGCACGTACCTACCCACATCCTTGTGTCTGCCTATGCACACACATGCACACATCCCTGTGGACACCTACACACATACCTGTGTATACTTATGCACACACCTGCCCACATCCCTGTCTGCCTGTGCGCATACCTGCACACACCTGCCCCCGCATTCCTATGCACACCTACGCACACACCTGTACACACTTACACATGCACACACCCATTTGTGCAAGCGTCTTCACACACCTCTCCTACACCACCCCCCAGCTCCTACGCACCCACCCACACATCCTTCCCTACACATCTTTCTTCAGATTCATTCACTTCAAATATGTCCTCCCTGCCTCTCCCCACTGTATGCAACACACACACACACATGCACACACACGTTCACAAGCTGCAACCAAGCTATTAGATGAAATTGATTGTTTCTCTGCTCTGGGCCTTCAGGACTCAGGATTATCTCTTTACTCCAGATTATCCATTTACCTGGATGCCAAGCCCAGCAGGGGCTCCAGGGAGGATGGGAAGGTTGAGTCAGGGACAATCTGGGCCCAGTACAAGTGCCCTCCGAGGCTGGGTACATTTTCTGAGTCCTGTTTCATACCTTCCTCTGCTCATTCATACATTCATTCATTCACCTACCATCCGTTCATTCCAACACTTACTGACAGCAGCAATCCAGACAAAAACATGGCCTTTGCCCTGACAAAGCTTCCCTTCTTCTTACAGTCCACCAACTTCATCATTTCCTTCATGGTTTTGATATTTGTTGAGGAGAAAATGACATCAGACTTTGATACTTGCTTTTGGAACCAGACGTCCAGTCCTGGAATCCAGTCTGTGTCTGGAATCCACTTGCTAGACTTTGGCTATGTCATGTCACCCCCAAGCCTCTGTCTATTTCCCCATTTGTAAAATAGGGATCATGGTTCCTCACTCCTGGGGAGGGCCTTGAGCCCTGTGAATGGCAGCTGCGAATACAGACTTGGGGACTTCTGTGTTCATCAACAAAACCTTCCTTAAAACAGGGCCCCACAACTTGCCAGCTTCGTAAGGCTAGGGTGGGGACCCTGGGAAACAGTTTTGAATTCCTGGTGAGACTTTGAGCCTATCTGTGGAGCACCTGCTTTTCAGACATGGCCGGTCAGCTTATTTTTTCTGTCCCTTTAAGAGAAAGCGGTTGCAAAAGGACTGGCTTATCACAAACATTAAGGAAATCTGATTCTCTAGAGGTGTCTGCAGAGGGCCGGAGGAGCAGCCAGGAACCGGTGGCTTACTCATCATGTGCCTGCAGCCTTGCTGGAGGGCCCTGGCCAGTCTCTCCCCATCTGTAGAGTACAGATAGGAAGCCTGTTGGTGAAGGCTGGGAAAATCTCGCTGATGTCAGCATATTGAGCATGGTGGGTGGCTGCCTGCCGTCACCCAGTGTCCAGCACGAGGCTCTTGTTGGAGGGAGGGAGCTCTTCCATGAAGCCAGGGCTTCCCAGGGCCTGGGAAAACCATGAGGTAGCTAAGTGGCTGTTTTGTGTTTGTTAAAATGTTATAACAACCTTAATTGGTCATTGGAAAACTGGACTGTTAGCTTCTCGATGGCTGGGACACTGTGGGACACTATTGTGTCTATGTTGCTCTAGAGGCTGCAGGAGAAGCTGCAGTAGCAGCACACAGTAGGACACAGCACATCCTTGCTGGATGATGGATAACTGGAATCTTCCAGCAACCTGCGCTGGGCATCTGTCTTCTCCCACAGCCCCGGGCACGTTTGGTAACAACCCAGGACTCTGGAGTCTTTTAACATAGCCTGAGTACCTTCATACACACTTACCCAGCAACTTTTTTCCTTTTCCCCCTAAAGAGCTACAAACTTTATTGAGGTTATCATTTATATACAGACATAAATTGTACAATAACATCTATTTTGACCTTGTATATGTCAGTCCCCGTAAGACATAAAAATTTTCCATCAGCTCAGAAAGTTCCCTCTTAGCCCTCCCCAGTTAATCTCTGTTCCTTCCCCAGGGGCAACCACTGGTCTGCTTTCTATCACTATAGATTAGCTTTGCCTGTTCCAGAACTTGCTATAAATGGAATCCTACAGTAGGTACTCTCCTGTCAGTCTCCCTTCACTCAGCTTACTGTTTCTAAGATTGATTTACATTGGTGCCTGTATTAGTAGTTTATTACTTTTTATTGCTGAGTAATATTCCATCTTATGTATATATAATAATTTGTGTATCCATTCACCCTTTGATGGATGTAGTATTGTTGTCAGTTTTTGGCTACTACATAATCAAGCTGCTATGGATATTTGAGTCCAAGTCTTTGTGTGAACACATGCCTTACTTTCTCTTTTGGAAGTATCCTGGAATATAGTAACTGCATCATAGGGTAGGTGTATGTATAACTTAGAAGAAACTGCCAGCTGGGTGTGGTGGCTCATACCTGTAATCCCAGCACTTTGGGAGGTCGAGGGTGGATCACGAGGTCAGGAGTTCGAAACCAGCCTGGCTAACATGGTGAAACCCCGTCTCTACTAAAAATACAAAAAATTAGCTGAGCGTAGTGGTGGGCGCCTGTAATCCCAGCTACTTGGGAGGCTGAGACAGGAAAATTGCTTGAACCCAGGAGGTAGAGGTTGCAATGAGCAGAGATCACGCCACTGCACTCCAGCTTGGGTGACAGAGTGGACTACGTCTCAAAAAAAAAAGAGAAAGAAGAAAAGAAACTGACTGCCAAGCTGTTTTCCAAAATGCTTGTATTGTTTTCCACTCCCATCAGCTGTGTACTAGAGTTCCAGTTTCTCCACATCCTAGTCAATGCTTGCTATGGTCAGCTTTTTAGTTTTAGACATTCTAATAGTTGCGTAATGGTATCGCATTCTGGTTTTAATTTGTACTTCCCTATTTAACTACTGATATTAAGCATCTTTTCATGGGCTTATTGTCATTTGAACACTTTCTTTTGTAAAATATCTGTTCAAGTCATTTGCTCTTTTTTTTAGAGAGTCTTGCTCTGTCTCCCAGGCTGGAGTGCAGTGATAAGATCTTGGCTCACTGTAGCCTCTGTCTCCTGGGTTCAAGCAATTCTTGTGCCTCAGCCTCCCAAGTAGCTGGGATTACAGGTGTGTGCCAGCATGCCTGGCTAATTTTTGTATTTTTAGTAGAGATGGCGTTTTACCATGTTGACCAGGCTGGTCTCGAACTCCTGGCTCCAGTGATCCACCTGCCTTGGCCTCCCAAACTGCTGAGATTACAGGTGTGAGCCATCACACACGGCCTCTTTTGCCCAATTTTTATTGTATAATTTGTCCTTTTTAAAGGAATTCTTTAATTTGTAGAAGAAAACACAGGAGACTATCTTTAATGATCTTGAGGCAGGCAAAGATTTCTTAGACACCTAACCATAAAAGGGAAGCTTGATAAATTGACTTCATTGAAATTAAAAACCACTGTTCATCAAAATACACTGTTAGGAAAATGAATAGGAAAGGTACAGACTGGACAGACTGGAAGAAAATAATGGAAGAAAATAATCACAACAACAATATGATATACCAAGACTCTTTCTTTTTTTTTTTTTTTTTTTAGTGAGACGGAGTCTCGCTCTGTTGCCCAGACTGGAGTGCAGTGGTGCGATCTCGGCTCACTGCAACCTCCACCTCCTGGGTTCAAGCGATTCTCCTGCCTCAGCCTCCCGAGTAGCTGGGACTACAGACACATACCACCACGCCCGGCTAATTTTTGTATTTTTAGTAGAGATGGGGTTTCACCATGTTGGCCACGCTGGTCTCAATCTCCTGACCTCGCAGTCCGCCTGCTTCGGCCTCCCAGAGTCCTGGGATTACAGGCGTGAGCCACCACGCCCGGCCCACCAAGACTATTTCTGAGGACTTGCTTATGCCAGGCACTTGCCTGACCCTGTGTGGTCCTACAAATCCCACCCCTCTGTCCATCAATGTCTGTGTCGGTGTCGTGTGTCATGGCATGTCAGTCCCTCAAGGCTCTAAACTCTTTCACCCTGGTAGCTGCCTTCACAGAGGCTATTTTCTGGAACATACTTTTCCTGGCTGTTCACAAAGCTCCCTCACCCCTCTCGTCTCAGGGCTCAGCTTCAATGTTTCCTCCAAAAGAAAACCTCCTTGGACCCCAGAGGCACAGTCAGGGAGGGATCAGAGCACAGCCTGCCTTGCTGGCTGAGGGAGAGATTGGAGTACAATTTAGAATCCCATCCCTTGACTTGGGGGTAAAAATGCAACATGCCATTAATAAGGGGGTGCTGGTACTGACAAGATGGAGAGGATACGGGGCCATAGTCCCAGATCCAGAGGCCCCTTCTGGGGCAGACATTCCTGCCTTAGCTTCTAGGGAATGGAGAGGGACCGAAGAGGCTGTAGTCAGACATATGAGGACCAGCCTGTACCAGCGTATGTCAGCATTTTTCTCTGGTGTGTACAGGCAGGCTCTCAGCCCTGCTCCCAGGGCCTCTGTTTTCAGCTCATGGTCTTGCTTTTACTCTTGTCTTTACCACAGTCCTGTCCATCCATTACCTCTCCACAAAGGCCATAGATTTTGAGAATGTATTCAGGCATGAATGCCCCTAAGTCGGCCCCGCAAACTGGGTTGGACTCCTTGCTCTAATCGCTCTGGAGACTCTGTGCTATCACTTCCCCTATTTATCACAGTGTAATGCAATACTATGGCAGTATTCTTTGTTCACTGTCTGTCTCCATCCCGGGACAGAAGACTCTGTGAAGGAAGCTGCCACCCCTGCCCTGTTCTCTGCTGTGTCCCCAGCCCTCGGGGCTGTGCTTGGTACACAGGAATCACTCCATGACTTGGTCAATCAGTGATGATTACCCAGCAACCACCGGCAAGGTAGACAGCACAAGTACATTCTCTCCATTTTCCCAATTGGGAAATCTAGGCTTCAGGAGTTAAATGGCTTGTTCAGGGTCTCACAGTTGGCAAAAGGCAGGGTTGTGAGTGAACAGCAGATCTGGTTTTGAATATTTCTACCCTAAGGCGACTGCACTCCTAAGTTTAAACCTAATAATGTGAGTGGTGAATGCTATAAAAATGTGGAGTGCTGTATAAATAAAATGTATCATTAAAAATATCTGTGGTGATTTTAATCATCCCTAACCACGGTAATGAGACAAAGCGTGGTTCTAAATCTGGGCAGGGCTAGGCTTAAAATCCAGATGTATCCTAGGGGCCTGATATATTTTGCATTGTGAATGCTTTTGTTAAATGTTGATGAGATGCAAAAGGATATTTACAAAATAAATGTAGGTGATGGATTATAACAATACATTGAACACGTGAGTACCCACCAACCATATCCAGAGACACGGAAAACCCTGTATGCTCTGCCTGAAGTCACCTTTTTCCCATCCCAGATTTTCCATGTATTCCCTCTTGCTTTTTTTTTTTAATAGCTTTTTCACATCCGTTACTTTAATGTTTTCTATTCATTTATATATTCGTTCAGCAAATGCTTGTTGAGCTCTGCAACCGCGGATAGAGTTACGGAGCTTCCGAATCCCACCCCTGTAGCCATGCAGTTGTTGAAAAGGAAGAAATAGAGGTGTTTTTCCCCCCTCGTACAAAAAAGTTATCCTCATGGTACATGCCCCCTGCCCCCCACGCCCCCTGAAGCAGGCTTTTATCCCCTCAAATGCCTCATTTGTGCTTTGGCCCAAACTGCAGCCCCCTGTGAGTTTTTTCCACAAAGTACTTGTGGCTTTGGCAAGGTGGTTTTATAATGTTGATAACGCTCCCTTTGTCTGGGGCCTCCCCCTGCCCCTTTCCTTTTCAGTCTATGTATTTTGGGTCTTTGGCGGGACTTTGCAGAACTTTGTACTTAGCAGGACTGGACTTAGCATAACTTCACTCCTGGGGTCTCTCACTCTTGCCACCTTGCCAAGCAGTGGGGCCAGGGCAGCTTCGATGCTGGGGTTCGAGGGGCAAGAATGGGAGGTGCCCATGAACTTGCTGGCAGAGGGTTACAAACACTTGCTACTTGCTATTTGTGTGACCCTGGGCAAGTCAAACTTGACTCTTCCTGTTTCCCTTTCCACAAGGTGGATATGGCAGTCGTGCCTACCTGGGCCATGTTGAGGGTTAGGCAGGCAGAGCCTGTGAAGTGCTGAGCACTGTGCCTCATGCACAGCGAGGGCCCCACCCAGCTAGCTGTCAGTAGGACAGATGAGATGAGGGCACCAAGCGATGCCAAGGACCCCACGGTGTTTGGCAGTCTGGGATTTAAAAAGCTTGGCACACCCACCATGATCATTCAGGCTCCCGATGCTGTGCCCAGTAGGCTGGGCATGCGTTGTATCTCTGTTTGACAGATGAGCAGACTGAGGCTCAGAGGATGGTCCCTGCTGGTAAGTGGCAGAGCACAGCAGGAGCTTCCTTTCTGTCCTGTGGGCTGCGTGCCCCAGCCCTCCTCATGGGGAGGGGCCAGATGGGCTTCTGGGGCTGGGGACAGAGGGTAGAAGAGGCTGCAGGGAAAGAAACTCTGTGGGTCTGGGCTTTGAAAGCTGGCATTGGGTAGGTTCAGAGTGAAACTCAGTGATGTCCTCAGTGTGGTTCCCTGCCAGTTTTGTGGCATCTGCTACCCCTAGGGGGCAAGCATGAGGGCTCTCCTCCCCCAGACCCTGCTGGTGAGTGGAAGTTGCCCCAGGATCTAGGGTGATGTGGTCACTTCCCTGCTACCTGCACAGGATTATCCACTTACTTTTTTTTTTTTTTTTTTTTTTTTTGAAGACAGGGTTTCACTCTGTTGCCCAGGCTGGAGTGCAGAGGTGCGATCTCGGCTCACTGCAACCTCTGTCCCCTGGGTTCAAGCAATTCTCCTGCCTCAGCCTCCCGAGTAGCTGGGATTACAGACAACCACCACCATGCCCTGCTAAGTTGTATATTTTTAGTAGAGACTGGCTTTCTCCATGTTGGCCAGGCTGGTCTCGAACTCCTGACCTCACGTGATCTGCCCACCTCGGCCTCCCAAAGTGCTGGGATTACAGGCATGAGCCACCGCTCCTGGCCTGTCCAGTTAGCATTTTTAACCCTTGCTCCATTTTCCTCTGCCACCGTTTAGGGTGATCTTAGGAAGGCAAACTGCTCTGACTATTAGCCAGGGCAGGGCCTAATTAGGAAGGCATACATATGATGCTTGTGGGCTGGGGACAAGATTTGGATAGAGACACAGTATGGATAGAATGGATTGTAAATCTATGCAAATTGTTTGGGGGAAAAATTTCAACTCTTAAAAAGCAGTGATCTAAGCTGCCGATATTTGAGTGCTTTCTATGTGCCACTGTTACCTCCATCACCTCACTTAATCCTCACATCAACCCTGTGATGTATGTACTTTTAGGATTCCCATTTTACAAATAAGGAAACTGAGGCTCAGAGAGGAGAATTAATTCTTACGTAGTTAGTGAGGAACACAGTTGCAATTCAAAGTCACCTCATGTGGATTCCAGAACCTGAACTTATCCCATCCCCACCTGCAATTCGGATCTTTCCACAGTCATGGATGGTGCAGAGCTGGAAAAATTCCTGCAGTGGACAACTCAGTGTGCTGGCATTGCTGGCTGTGCAGGTTGATTCTCATCCTCTTAGACAGAGTGGGAAGGCAGCAGGCTTAGAGGGTAAGAGCCACACTGCCTGGCTCTCTTGGCTTCCCTGTGCCTCTGTTTCTTTATCTGTATAGTGTAAATAATAACAATCTGACTTAATAGGCTTCCTATGAGGGTTAAAGAGAGACTGCATGTAAAACGTTAAAACTCGCCAGGCCCAAAGCAATGAATAGATATCGGCAGATGTGAAGATCATCTCTGCCCAGGCAAAAGCCAAGAATCTGGCTGACCTGTCCTCCAGCTGCCAGGGGATGCTTTTGAGGGGATCTGTAGCAGTCCTTTTTTGCGAGGCTGCTCTCTGGAGTTCTCAGAAGACCCCAATGTTACTGCTCACTTAACTCACCCTTCCCAGCCTGTGTGTTTGCCGTAATGCCTCTCATTACAACACAGGGCAGACAGTCACACTGGTTTCTGTTCACTGTGGGCCTACTAGGAGCCTGGTCCAGGCCCAGGGACATTCCAGGCATTCTCTCTGGTAGGACAAGTATCATTATCCCCATTTTGCAGATGAAGAAAAGGTTAAGCATGGAAATGGGAGCTGGCTGGCAAACTTTTCTTCGTGCCTTTTCCTCCATGGTTCATGCAGGGGCCCAGGAACCTTCGGTACACAGTTGGTGGTTGAAGCTTTGGAGGGCCAGGGACTCAGGGATCAGCCCTTATCCCAGGACCCTCAGTCCCCAGATGGCGGGATTGGTCACCGCAGAACCTCAGCAGCTCTTGGGCTGCACTGCTCAATGGAACTTTCTGTGTGGGTTGAAATGCTGTCTACGTGCGCTGTCCAATACGAGAGCCACTTGCACATCAAACTGACCAGTGTGGCCGAGGGACTAACTTTTCAATTTTAATGAGTTTAAACGTCAAGAGGCACACGTGACTAGTGGCTACTATATTGGTCAGTGCAGGTTGGAGGATGGGTTTTCTTTTTTTCTCTTTTTTTTTTTTTTTTTTTTTTGAGCCGGAGTCTTGCTCTGTCGCCCAGGCTGGAGTGCAATGGCGTGATCTTGGCTCACTGCAACCTCCGACTCCCTGGTTGAAGCAATTCTCCTGTTCCAGCCTCCCGAGCAGCTGGGATTACAGGCATGTGCCACCACGCCCAACTAATTTTTGTACAGATGGGGTTTCACCATGTTGGCCAGGATGGTCTCTGTCTGCTGACCTCGTGATCCGCCTGCCTCGGCCTCCCAAAGTGCTGGGGTTACAGGCTTGAGCCACCACACCCGGCCCGGAGGAGGGGTTTTCTGCAAAAAGAAGTATTTGTGAGAGCTGGCGGCACCTTGCTGGTGGCTTTGTTTCTCCTGTACCTGAAGATTAAGAGGAGGTCATATGTCAGAGCTGATTTTACACTGATTCCCTCCCCGCCACTTCATGGAGAGAAGAGAGGGCCAAGTGACTGGAAGAATCCATGCATGCAGCTGGTGTTGCCTTTCTGCAAACACAACTACGTGGGGTGCCTGGGCTCGGCATGTGGAGAAAACCGCAAAAAGCAACGCAGGCACGTGTGTTGTCCAGAGAGGAACAGGAACAGCAAGGGAAGGAAGACCTGTGGATTTTCCCTTCGCACTAACCTGACAATAACACCCTCATGTCAGTCTCTGGGTTTCATTCACCCAGGGAGAGAGTGTTGCATGAATTCATCAATGAATTCTTTTCACAGCTTACCAGTGTTTGCGTGACGCAGAGCCGGGATCATCGGAGAAGCTAAGGTTCTTATTTCCCAACAGAAATAAGTCACGGGCAGGGGAATAAAACAACCACCCAACGTCAAATCTTGTAGAGATCTTCCCATCTTTAGCCAAAACTGAGATTAAATTATCCAGTTTGGAGCCTTTGGAAGAAAAATGGCTCTATTGGCTTTTCCTTCTGCCAAGAAAAAAGCTCTTCAATTTGTCAGTTCCTTTATGAACTTGCTGTGTGTCTTAGGACAAGTTCCTTAAGGTCTCTGAGCCCCAGTTTCCACACCTGACAAAGGCATATCTTGAAGGGGGAGTGTAGAAATTTGATGAGACAAAAAGTGAGGCTGGTTTTGGCAAGTAAAAAGCTCTGTTCATCCTTGAAAGTAGCCATGACATTGTGCAGAGGGAGGTGAGCTCTTGAGGAGGCTTCGAGATTGGTCATTCTGAGCTGGGAGCAAGCCAGGGGTGAATTGCGGGCCATATATCCAGAATGATGGTATTCGTGGAATGAGGAGAAAAAAAATACCCCAGATCAGTAGGAAATGACTCTTTATTTTCCTTGACTGTCAACAGGACACCACAAGCACTGGAAAAGGAAAAAACAATAATAATCTTGTTCAAAATGTATTTCCAGGGGCCCTTGGAAAAGGCAGCCCTGCCCTCCTCCTAATTCTTGTCGCTGTGGGGCTGTGCCGGGCTCAGAGGAGCTGGAAGACCCCTCTGGAGCTCTTCTCCCATGCCTGTGCCCCTTGCTGAGTGTGTTAGGGGCATGAAGGATGATCTGGCGAGTCCACAGGGTAGCTGGGTCTCTCAGGGTTTCTGGGGTGTCCTCATACCGTCCCTGAGTCTGAGACCTCAGACATCATGGGCTTACTGCCCCTGGTGGGTCGGGGCAGCAGCTTCACTGCCGGGCTCTAAGGGGTGTGACTGCTGCATGTTTCCACCTGCGTGTGTGTGTGTGTGCATATGTGTGTGTGCATGTTTGTATTTGCATGTTTGTGTGTGTGCGCATGTGTGTATGCATGTGTTCGTGTGTGTGCATATGTGTATGCATATGTTCATGTGTGCATGTTTGTGGTGTAACGTGTGCGTGTGTGTGCATGTGTGTGCGTGTGTGTGTGCGTGTGTGCGTGTGTGTGCGTGTGTGTGCGTGTGTTTCTGCGTGTGTGTGCGTGTGTGTGCATGCGTTCATGTGTGCATGGGTGTGTATGCATGTGTTCGTGTGTGTGCATGTGTTTGTGGTGTGTGTGCATGTGTTTGTGTGTGTGTGTGCATGTACACACTTGCTGTGAACTATAGGAGAACACAAAAGAACATGGGATGCCAGATGTTTAAGTAAACCTGGAACCTTATCAGGCAGAGTGAGATACCCGAAAAGATGATGCCATGAGGCTTAGAATCCTCCGTCTCCCTCTGAGCCTCAGCTTCCTCATCTGAAAAGTGGGGCTGCTAGTAGCTAATTCACAGAGTCGGAGAACAGGTCCATGTAGGGCCAGGAGGACAAATCGTAGCCAGGACAGGGTGATGTGGTGAGGCTGTCATCCTAAAGTTGGCTTCCTCTTGTGGATCCCTTTAGGAGATGTCATTTTTGTGTTTGAAGCTGGAGTTTTCCTTCTACCTGGGTCCTCTCTTCTCCTGGGGGCATCAGTACAGAGTCTGTCCTGAGACTTCTCTCCAGACCCTCAAGAAATGAAGGCTAGCCTGGTTCCCATGGCATGGTGTCCGGTCTGCTGCTGTCTCAAGCCTGGTTTGAGTAGTGGCCTCCCGAGAGACCCTGTTCCCTCTGAGTTTGGGGAACTGAGCCTAGGGGTGGTTTTCTCCCTTTCTCAGTCTCCCCTCACACCACTGAATGGGGGCAGGGGCATCGCCAGTGGGGAAGTATCCTGGACGTAGTGCTAGCCCTTGGCAGACTCCAGCACACACCTAGGGTGAGAGCCGTGGAGCCAATCTGCTCCTCCCACTTTGGGGGGTAGCCGGGGAGATATGCCTGAAGTGCATCCATGATAACTTTATGCACAAGTTTGAACTAATTGGCTCATCTGTTTAATTAATAATGGATACGCCAGGTCCCCTGAAGAGGCTGGAGAGCATCCATCTGTCCCCCCACATGGGGAGGCTGGAAGCCTTGGCAATGATTCCGGAGCGAATGGGGCATTTGTTTCCATTCTGAATAATGACCGCCCTGATGCCACCCACCCCACCTCCTTCTCCTGGGCACTGGGAGGCACTCAGAGGCGTCCTAGTCACTTCTTCTGTGGACTGTCTTCTCTTCCTGGTCCCCCCTGTGTCCCCAGGCTCCAGGGAGCCAGTCTTTAAGGTCTGGGCATCTGCTCTGGGAAGAGGGGATGGGCTCCGGGAGCAATGTGCAGTGGACAGTGGCGTTGCCAGAGAGGGCTCACAGAGGGCTCGTGGCCAAGGGCAGCAGTGAAGCTCCCTGGCTGTAGCACTCAAGGCACCCTCACTTCTTGGCTGTGTGACCTCGACAAGCCATTTCACCCAGCGATCTTCGGTTTATCACAGCACTCACAGCAGATGATGGTTTGCCAGCAGTAAATTTGGGGCTAGCATTTTATTTGTTCATTCAAAAATACTTATTGAGCACCTACGGTGGGCTGCAGACAATGTCCTGGATAGGGGGGTGCAGCAGTGGACAGAAGCCCCTCCTTTGGGGAGCTGACACTCTAGTAGGAGAGGCAGACAGTTGAATAGGTATTCAATGTCAATTTATTTATAGACAATATTTGTTTGTATGTTATATAAATATTATATAATTTCATGTGCATAATTAAATCTATATTTCTTATTGGCTCATATATTAGTTATATATATCTACCTAATAGTCCTGAGAAATTCAGTGAGTGATGCTGGGGGAAGCTGTTTTTGGTGCAGGTCAGGGACACCTCTGTGAGGGGTGACATTTAAACAGTGTTGAGGAAGTGAGGGAACAGCCTGGGGCATCTGCGGGGACAGTCGCAGGCAAAGGGGACTGCAGGCATGCACGGCCTGGAGCAGCCAGGGGCTGATGAGTCCCAGGGCTGGAGACAAGTTCACAGGGGCTGAGTGGAAGGAGGTGAGCGGGGGTGGCCAGGGAAGGTCATGAGGGGCCTTGCGGACACTTGAGTATGGTGTCTGTCTTGCTGACTGCCTGGCACACAGTAGGTGCTACCTAAGTGTGCTTCCCTTCACCCACTGTTTCATTAGAGCTTTCTCAGTGGCATACCTTGTGCAGGGGGGTGGGAATTCAGAAAGGAGCTGGGGCCTCTCCATCATGGGCTTTGGTGGAGCTGTGTGGAGTGATGTAGAAACCAAGAGGTTTCTGTGCCCCTCTGATCCTTACTCAGTGGGGTTCCTCCCGGAAGAGGTGATACCTCAGTTTGCTCTTGAAGGAGTGGACCTCCACCCCGGGGAAGTAGCCTGGGAAGGATGTACTGAACAGAGTGGACAAACAGTACCTGCCAAGGCCAAGAGGTGGGAGAGAGTGTGGCTTGTGGGGCAAGGGCTGGCAGTGACTGTGGCTGGAAATCCAGGGTTTGCAGGAGGATGGGGAAGCCACAGGAGCTGAGGCTGGGGAGTGGTCCAGCTCCTGCAAGGCGTCTCATGTGACTCAAAGTCAAGTTGTCCCAGAAACAGACCCTGAGATGTGATATGCTCCCAGGGGGAAGGGGAGGGAGCCGGGAAAATGGGAAGGGAAGGAAGACAGTGAAACAAGGGTGAGATCCTAGGCCAAGCCCTGCGGGGTCTAGGGTGTCTGTTGTGCCTCAGAGTTTGTACCCCACCTCCTGGGTTAAAGTGATTCTCATGCCTTAGTCTCCCAAGAAGCTGGGCTGACAGGTGTGTGCCACCATGCCCACCTATTTGTACCACATTGTGGCAAGGGAGCTGTGCTTTCCTACCCCATGCCTGCCAGTCATTGGCTGAGGAGGTGGGGAGGCTCAGAGCACTTCTGACCTTTGCTTGTGGGGCAGAGCCACTCCAGGGACTCAAGGGCTACCTGCTGAACAAGAGTCCTAGGTGCAGGAGTTAGGAGCAAATGTACTCAGAAACGCACCAGGCATCAGAAGGGAAATGGCTGAGCTAAGGTGACCAGCCCTCCCAGCGTGCCAGTGACCCAGGGATTTCCTAGAAGTAGGATGCCGAGTGCTAAAGTCAGGATGGTCGGTCATCCAGAGCAGCAACAGTGTTGCTACACAGAGCTCACCTTTTTCAACCTCAGTTTTCTTTTCTGTAAAATGGGGATCATAATAGAGCCAACCTTGTGGGGATGCTGGTGAGAGTCACCACATGTTACCCTGGTGCGTTGCAGGAATGCTTGCTCTCTAAGCCCTCCTCTCCACTTGCCAGGCACTGGGCAACCCCAAGGCCTGGAATGATGAAAGCAGACATTTCCAAAGCTGGGGAACGTCCTCCCGTTCTTTACCTTCCACTGTGCTCCCTTCCCATCCCTTCCCCAGCCGTTTGACAACTGCCCATGAGCTGAGGCCCTGGAGAGGAGGAGGCTGTGTCTTTAAGTGTTCCGAACAGCACTGAAATGTTATGACAGTGCATCTCACAAGGGATGCCGTTTCCACGGCAACCCCACTCTAAGATAAGCAAGCCGCCTGTATTTTTTTCTGAAAGGTTGAGGAACAGGGGGGTGGGGGGAGTTAGGCGATCTGTCAGCGGGTGGGACTTGAAAGCAAGAGCCACGTCCATTAATCCTTTAGCTCCGATTGTGTTATCCAGGAATAAGCCATTAGAGGAGGGAGAAGCAGGGCCCCTTCCCCTGGCACCCTGTCTCGTGAACTCAAGTAGGGGCTACCTCTGGACGCGTGGCAAGAGGAAGACAGAGAAAGAACCATGGTCAAGTTTTGTCTGAGAAACTGCCGCCCTCTAGCCTTTACCAGGTTCACCCCTACCAAGTGTTTCCTGGTATCCAGAGAGTACCTGGCCAAAAGATCCTGGAGCTTCACACATGTGTGGTTGTGCGTGTGTGTGTGTGTGTACACATGTGGATGCATGTGTGTGTGTGTGTAGAGCCCAGGGTCTTTGGCATTAAGAACTCAGGCTCTGGCTGGGCGTGGTAGCTCACGCCTGTAATCCCAGCACTTTGGGAGCCCGAGGCAGGTGGATCACCTGAGGTCAGGAGTTCAAGACCAGCCTGGGCAACATGGAGAAATCTCGTCTCTACTACAAATACAAAAATTAGGTGGTTGTGGTGGCACATGCCTGTAATCCCAGCTTCTTGGGAAGCTGAGGCATGGGAATCATTTGAACCCAGAAGGCGGAGGCTACAGTGAGCTGAGATCTCACCACTGCACTCCAGCCTGAGCAGCAGAGCAAGACTGTCTCAGGAAAAAAAAAAGAGAGAGAACTCAGGCTCTGTTCTGAGACGTAAGTTCAAATTCTGGTCCTATCAGCGGCTGGGGTATTGGATAAGCTACTTTACCTGCTGAGCCCTCAGCTTCTTCATCTATAAATGGGCATAATAATGAAAGCACCTGTCTGATGAAGTGGGTGTGAGGACTTAAGAGAGAATGAATGTATGTAACTAATGGTGCTCAGCACAGTGCCTACTCCGTAGTAGGTGCTTAATAAATGCTAGTTATTAACATGCATTTTCATTAACTGAATCAATGGGAAAAATGATGCCAGCTTGGTTGAAGCATAAAGAGGGGGTCCTCACGGGCTTTAGGCAGACATCGGCATTGTCCAAGACCACCTCAAAGACCTCCTGCCATTTCTGCCATTGGAACCCCCACCCCCACCCCCAGGGTCTTCCCATCATACCTAGAGTCAGATCTAAGTTCCTTATTGTGGCTGGCTCCTGCCAGCCTCATCCTCACCACCTGGGCTCCTTCAACAAGCTGGGCCAGTTCCTGTCCTCACTCCAGCTGCTTCTCTTCCTGGGACCACTCTTCCCTCACTGGCCCACTCCAGCATGGAAGGGTTTGACATCATCCAAGGGCTGCTGCCTCATCCCCTGGTCCTGATGTTGGCATCAGGTGATGTTTAAGATGCCTGCCCTGGAGCTTCCCTGCCTGGGTTCAGATCCAAGGTCCCACTGCCTGCCCCAGTCATGGTAAGCCAGATGATTTCTCTAAAGCTCAGCTTCCTCATCTGCAAAGTGGTCATGATGGTATCCTACCTCCACTCATCCAAGCAGTAGGGCAGTGGGGGTGCAGGAAACCAGCTGGGAGGCTACTGCAATAGTCCAAGCGAGTTCTGGTGGTGGCCAGCCTGACACACAGGTGTGAGGATCAGGCATGCACTGGACTTCCAGGGATGAGTTCACACCCACTCACTGCCACATCATTACTCCTGCCGCTTCTGATTGTCTAAGCTTCTGGGGCCCAGACCCCATTTTCTGCCCCAGGAGCCGGAAGAAAGGATACATTTCATTCACCAGACCCCGCTGGAATCTTGACCTCTCAGAACCTGACTGGCTTCCATGTGGTTTGGGACCTTGGGGTGTATAGGCATGAAATGCATCGTGCCCTGAGCCCACTGCCAGCTGGCACCAAGGACCTTTGGAGGCTTTCGGGTGATCTGGGACTAGCCAGGGCTCCCTGCTCCCAGGACTGCTAAATGTGGAGCTGTAGCCTGCAGACACAGCCTGTCACTGTCACTACCTGCCCCAAACCTCAGGGGTGAGCCATGGCTGTGAATGCACTTTCTATTCCTTTTTTGTGCCCTCTGGCCTCCCTGTGGTCCCTCCGTTGCCCTTTGCATGCCACGTCATGACTGCATCTCACTCATTTGCCCCAGCGTTCAGGAGACGCTTTGCCCACATCTGCTTTTACAGAACAACAAGCTGAGATGTCACAGGATGGCAAGGAGGAGCAGAAAATGGAGGCTTCTGGTTCTTTGCTAATTTATTTTGACAACTGTAATTTCATTTTAATTATTTATGATCATTCTTCAGAGTTCACTGGCAAGCGACCTGAGGTGTATGTTTTGTGCAGTGGAGAAGCCATGGCAGTGGCAGGTTGGTTTTCAGTTTTTATGATGTTTTTGCTGATTCATGGGAAATGGATGGCAGGGTCCTCTGCCCCAGCCTTAGCCCCACTCCTGTGGATTCCTCCACCGCCACTGAAGAATTATTCTCCCTTCACACGGTGGAGATAAAAGCAAGAACCTGGAGCTCAGGGTCGGTCGTGGGGACTGGTGGAGTCATCGTCCCTGTTTCCAGCTGGGTTTCTTCTCCTTGGAGAGGCAACACTTCTCCGGGTGTTGCCTGCACATGGCGCCCAGAATGGAACCCAGCATGTCAAAGTAGGGAGAATGTTGGTGACTACAGGTCTCCCCCGATCCTCGTTTTATGCACTAGGGAACTAATGACCTGAGAAAGACAAGGATAGCGTCAGTCACACAGCAACAACCAAAATGCAGACCTGCTGAGCCCGGGCCAGCCTGAGCCTACCCACCCTCTGTCTGTCCTCTAGGCTCCTGCCCTGGCTGAAGCAGAGTGTGTAGGTATCTGTTCACATGCATATTCCCAGCCCCCAGGCCTGAGTCTGCAA
Source organism: Pongo pygmaeus (assembly GCF_028885625.2). Lineage (NCBI taxonomy): Eukaryota > Metazoa > Chordata > Mammalia > Primates > Hominidae > Pongo > Pongo pygmaeus. The sequence goes on along the minus strand of NC_072382.2, from coordinate 22,410,368 downwards.
GGACTTTCTCAAGCAAATGATCACCCACGTTGAGACACTGGCTTAGAGGGTATGTTCAGAACTGTGGCTTCTTGAAGGCCATGGCTGGTGGGTTTCCTATGGTATTGGCTTTGAGGGTTCTGAGAACATTGTCCTGCCTCTGAGTAGCATCCTCACCCAACTTCAGGTATTACAGGACCTGAAATCCTACCTGTGGAGATTTCTTCCTTTGGAGATAAGCATCACCTTCCATATTCTGGATGTTCCTAGGAGGAGTGACTCATTGATGCCACAAGAAATCCATAGTAACAACCCCTCATGTCTGTTGAGTAGGTTGGACCCTTGGCTTATCTGATTTCTCACAACCCAGGAGGCAGACAAAGCAAAGACTCTTTCTGCCCATTTTACAGACAAGAACCGAGAGGTTCCAAGAAGTTGATGCCCCTAAAAGTCACGTGACCAGTGAGTGCACAAACCAGACTCTGGACATTTGAGCCCCCACTATAGCCTGATGAGGTGGGTGTTAGGGAATAGAAGAGGCTGAGAGGCCAGGTGAGTGGGTGAGGGAAGGAGAGGGGAAAGGTTTTGGTGGGGGCCACGGTACCCACCATTATTATTTATAGGATAGATGTGGTGGGACTTTCTGAGCGATGTGAGAGATGATGGTGGGGTGGGGAGGAGTATGGAGACTGATGAATGGATTCTGTGCCTGAGCACCTGGGAGCCAAGTCCTGCCATTAGTGAAAATGGGGGTGGGAGCAAACACACCTGCAATGAACGCCTCCTTGGTGAGACTCAAAGATTCTTAAGGACCAGTTCTGTGCCACATTCATCATTTTATTATCCTTGTGTCTAGCAAAGGCACTGATGGGATGAGATTCTCAGGACTGGTTTGTCAAGAGCAGATGTGAATGGGGGAGGGGAAGGAGCTCCTAAAGGCATGAAAGTGAAAAAATTCAGGAGGAATTAACACTCCCCTGTGTCAGGTGAAGTGACCTCTGGCCTTTCTCTAAGTGGGTGACATAGAGCACTAATGCTTGGCCCTAAACAGTTGCTCAGCAGAGAATTTTAGGAATGAGTGTGTACTCTGCCTCCATTTCTAGAGAGTCAAGACGCTTGTTGGGTCAAATAAAGGCTCTGATAAGTTCTGCACACAGGAGTGTTTAACTTGGGGTAAGCCAGCATTTCCCAGACTTCATGGACCACAGTGCCTTTTTTTGTTGCTGAGGTTATTAACATCTGAACACACTTCTAGAAAGGCTCTTCAGGCCAGCCTCCCTCCTGTGTGCTCAGTGGCTGGCTGTCCCTGAAGAGGGTCAGAGAGGCCCGTGCTCTCCCACACTCAGCTCTTAGGAAATCACTATCTGCTGTTGAGGATTATTCTGAAGATGGTACCATCATTAGCATCATAATAGCAGCTTCACTTACTCAGTCCTTAAACTCCCGAGCAATGTGGTGAGCAGCTTTCCTGCGACTTTCATGTAAGGCTCACAGCAGCCCTGTGACGTGGGTACTGTCATCACCATCCTCATTTCACAGACAGGGAAAGACGGGGAAAGCAAGGCTTGGAGGATTAAGTCGCTTGTCCAAGGTCACACAGCTGGAAAGTAGCAGAGCCAGATGTAGTCACAGAAAAGCTCCAGTGCATTCCTTCCCCTAAGCCTAACCACTTCCCTGTCCTGTGAGGGACTTGGTAGCCTCCCCCATCTGGCCCAGACCGTGGCTAAGCCACTCCGGGGGCCCCAAATTTGGTGTTTGCATTGCTAGCTTCAGTCTGGACCCCCCTGGGCAGCCCTTACCCCCTGCCCTCCCCTCGGCCTTCCTGGAACTGATGCTGAGTATATTAGAAACCCATGGAATTGGAGAGTTTTAAACAGGAAACTGGTATAATTTTGGTCAGGAGCTCAGGCTAGAGTGAGGAAGCTCTGCCAGGCACAGCCACATCCAAAAGAAATAGAGAGGGAGGGTTTAGAGTTTCCAGTTTGTGCATTTCAGGGATATGAAGATAGATAAAGGAGTTGTATTCAGCCCTGTCCACGCTTGACTGTCTTTTGTTTTTCTTGTCTCCCAAGTCCCTCTTTATTGAATCTGGTGAGACTGAGGCCAACTAGGGGACCCAGGGCAGTGAAGCTTCATCTCATGGGACTTATCCCCACCCCCACCCCGCCTTTGTGACTTTTTGTGTCATGCTCTGCACCCCGCCCCTCCCAGGCAGTGCTGCCCCCTCCTCACCCTTGCCCTCCCTCGTTTTTTGTTCCTCTGGGAGCTCCCCAGAGAGTGGGCCACTGCGGGGGCCATCGGTGCAGAGAGGACACAATGGAACTCTTGTGAAGCTGTGGGCTTCTCCTGCCCCCTCCCCAGGGGCCTGTCCAACATTCCTCAGCCTTGCCCGAGACCTTCTTGAACCCTCGTCCCCTTGGAAAACCAGACTAAACTGGTCTTATGGGGAGAGGGTTTTTGTCTGCCTAAGGAGCCTCTCCCGCACCCCACCCCAACTTCAGAGCAGCCACTGCCCTTGCACACCCTATACCATGGTCCAAACGACACACCCACAACACCGTGCCAACCTCGGATTTAAAAGTTTTATTAGATTAGCAAGTTCATTCTTCACTCAGCTCTCCCCAGCCCCCATTCAACTGTATTTCAATTCCACAAACATCTGTTAGCCCTCCAAGTAAGGGAGAATGTCAGTGAGCCGGCAGTAGCTCCTGGTGGAAGAGGGCACTGTGGTGGGGGGACTAGAAGGATGACCCTCCCAGGCCTATTGCGTGGGGCACAACATCGATTGGGTGTTTATTATGTGTCAGCAATGATCTCGGTGGTCACAGCAACCCCATGAGGTAGGTGCTACTATTTTCCCTTTCTATGAAAGAGGAAACTGAGGCATGAGGAGTGATGACCCATTCCCAGGGTTACAGTCAGGAAGTGGCAGAGCCAGGATTTGAACCCAGGCAGACTGCCTTCAGAGCTGCTCTTAACCACCCATGCATTTATTAGAATGCTTGGCAAGTATTTATTTATTTATTGAGACGGAGTCTCGTTCTGTCACCCAGGCTGGAGTGCAGTGGCACGATCTCGGCTCGCTGCAGTCTCTGCCTCCTGGGTTCAAGCGATTCTTATGTCTCAGCCTCCCGAGTAGCTGTGATTACAGGTGCACACCACCATGCCCGGCTAATTTTTTGTGTTTTTTTTATTTTTTTTATTTTTAGTAGAGACAGGGTTTCACCATGTTGGCCAGGCTGGCCTCAAACTTCTGACCTCAGGTAATCCACCTGCCTTGGCCTCCCAAACTGCTGGGATTACAGGTGTGAGCCACTGCGCCCAGCCTGGCAAGTATTTATTGAGCCAGGTACTCTCTGCCACTAGAACAGCCTCTCCCCACGGCACACGCTTTAAGATTCACAACATACATTCAGACCACAGTCTTCAGGATGACTGTGCAGGTATTAGAGGACCCATTTTGATGATGGAGAAACTGAGGTTCAAAGCAGTGAAAGGTATTGCCAGAGGCCCCAGAGCTGGTGGATCTGGTAGATCTGGGATTAGAGCCTCTTTTGCCTCACTTACATCTCAACTGAGCCCTCAGCTCAGTGTCAGGACTAAATACCTGTGCCATAAATGAAAGCCTGGTTACCTGCAAGAGACCAGGGCCGGGTGAGCCCCTCTGTCTGGGTAAGAACAGGCCACCTGGTTCAGGGCTTTCCCTGGCTGTATGAAGTTTCCCTTCCATAGGGCCTGTATTTGTGCAGTGATGGGAGGCTTCGCTCAAAGCTCATTTGCAGCTGTTCTCTGCCAGAGCCCCTTTCTGGACTGTGCAGCAGGATGCCCGGTGACACCTGTTTGCAGAAGTTTCTGGTCTCCCTACCTGGAACAGATTTGGCCCAACCCCCTCATAGTCTCTTCCTGAGAAGGGGGCTTCCTAGGATTGGGGACAGGTGGGAGCAGGGACTTCTCAGGCAGTCAGTGGGGTCATAAATCGGGCTAATTGCAAAGCTTCCTTCCACAGAGGCACAATGTCTGCCCAGAAAGTCTGTCTCCTGGGAAAAGGCCAAGAGGACACAATGAGTCTTTACCATGCAGGGGCCCGCCTGGGCTGCGAGGGGCTGGGGGCCTGACCCACAGCCCAGAGCTACACAGTCTGACAAGGGCAGAAGCAGGACCAAGCCTCACATCTTCTGACCCCCAGGCTAAAGCTTTTTAAACTGCACAGTTGTCCCCCCATATCTATGGACGACTGGTTGTATGGATGCTAAAAATCTGCAGGTGCTCAAGGCCCTTAGAGTATTTGCTTATTTATTTTTGTTTAAATAGCTTCCAAATCAGGATTGTCGGATTGTTGGGGCTGAGCAATTGGTACATAGGGGTTCATTATAGTATTCTGTCTGTGTGTGCTTGAAAACTTCCAAAAGTTAGAGTTCACGTGATAAACTAAATGTTACCACTTCAGAAAGGCTTTTGCAGAACAAAAATTTAGATTGCCATTCTCTACAGCCCCTGCTTTGCTTCCTCCATAGAAGTTACTCTAACGTGAGGTTCTTTTCTTATCTGTCCCTGTCTGTCTCTGTCTCTGGAGTGGAGCTTCCTGTGTTTGCTTTATTTATAGATATCTCCTTATCTGCCAGCACAGAGCTGGGCATACAGAAGGTACCCAGTACATACCTGTGGAAGGAAAAAATATCCATATAGCATCCAGAGAAACCACACTAGCTTCAAGGAGTTTGTGGGGAATCATGAGAAAAAATGAAAAAAAAAAATCTTCATAAGTTAGCAGTGCCTCAGGGTGGTGGTTAAGAGCTCCAAAGACAGAAGGAAACTGCCTCATTTGAATCCCAGCTCCGTTTTCCCAGTGACGTTGGAGGAGTTACTAGCCTTTTCAAGCCTTTATCTCTTCACCTGTAGAATGGTGGCAATAATAGTTCTAGCTGCCAGCTTTAGTGGCTCATGCCTGTAATTGCAGCACTTTGGGACTCCCAGGTGGGAGGATCAATTAAATCCAGGAGTTTGAGACCAGCCTGGGCAACATAGTGAGACCCTGTCTCTACAAAAAATAAAAAACATCAGCTGGGTGTGGTGGTGTCCACCTGTGGTCCCAGCTACTCGGAAGGCTGAGGTGGGAGGATTGCTTGAGCCTGGGAGGTCAAGACTGCAGTGAGCCATGGTCAAGCCACTGCACTCCAGCCTGGGTGACAGAGTGAGACCTTGTCTCAAACATAAAAAGATTCTAGCCATCAGTGTTCAAGAACATCATCATCTATGCACTTCCCTGCTAGGTCTTAGACCTACCTCACTGGGAAGCACATTAGGACCTGGAGAGTCTCTCCTCAAGCTGGAAAAGGCAATAGAGGGGGAGTTTGGGGAATGGACAGTGGAATACGGCAGCTCCTGGGGCTCTTTGTTGGGTCAGGAACCCTGCAGGAGAGGAAACAGCAGACAGACACAAAGGCTCTGAGATGGGTTCTGGGACCCAGAGAAGCGAAGCACAAAGTGGTTGAGGTGGGTGGGGGGAGAGCTATGGGAGATGAAGTGAGGGGGTAGTGGTGGGGGCTGCAGGGCCTTGAAGAGTTTGGGTTTTATTCTAAGTGCAATGAGAAGCCTTCAGAGAGTTTTAAGCAGAGAAGCTCCAGGTTCTAATTTGCATTTTAAATAAATCCCTCTGGCTGCTGCATGGAGAATGGATTATTAGAGCAAAAGTAGGAGCCAGAGACCAGAGAAGATAGAAGTCAGGGCTGCCTCCCCAGCCCCCACTGGATGGAGCAGACGGGAGTGGGGGGCTGGGAAGCACTGCACACACACACACACACACACACACACACACACACACGCGCACAGTCTCTGGCAGAGTGGGCTCAAGAACTGGGGGAGAGGCGGCTGGGGCTGCAGGTGGTAAAGGCTATGGGTGGGGATTCCAGGGCCTCTAGATGAGAGGTCCAGTTTGTCCAAACTGGTTCCCAAAATGCTGGGATGGAAGAGGAAATAGTGAAAGCCAAAATAATACAAAGGGCTTTACTAGAGAAGCCTTCCTTGGAGTCTGCTCAGACCCATTCCTTTTATTATTGTTGTTCAGAGTATTGCTCTGATTTTAACATTGAGCTGCTCTGATAAACAGGCGCACCAGCTCCAAGATGGTGGGGACAGTGGAGGGACCCGTGTTTGGGGAGAGTCATGGCAGAGGCACGGGGCACAAGTGAATCTTTCACTCACTACCCATTGATTGAGGGCCTGACACATTCCAGGCCCTACTAGGTGTTAAAAGTTATTCACTGGTCTATGAAACCAAGTTTCTGTCCTCTAGGAATTCAGCCTAGTAAGAAAAGGGAGTGTATGCAGACCACAACACAAGTAAGTGTTCGTGGGTGTGAACAGGGCAGGAACAAAATTCACACAGGCAGATAAGGCTTTTCAGAAGACAAGTTGACAGAGAAGCCAGGAAAGGATTTACTGAGGTGGCCTTGAAGGACTGGGGCTGGGAAGATGACATTCTGGGTGGAGGGACAGCATTTGCCAGTGCTTAGATGTGGGAAAGCATGGGGTGGGGGGGTATTTTTTCAGCAAAGAAGGTATCCTCCCTTTGGGTAGGGATTCTGGGAACATGTACAGGAGTAGGGAAACATTAAATCAGAGAGGGAGGTTGAGGCCAGAGTACAGAAGTTCTTGAATGCTGAATTTGGATTTAATTGTTCTGTCATGAAGAGTCTGAAGGTTTTGGATCAGGCCAGTGGTCTGGAGATATGGCTCTGAGAGAGGGTAGAGGAGGGATTGAAGAAGTGAGAGACTGGAACAAGTTGTCTACTGCAAGGATCCAAGGAATAGAAGCTGCCGCCCTGGAGTGGAACAGGGGACACTGGGGTGGAGATGAGGGGCTGTTGCAGGAGGTAGCAGGACAACTCTATAGGACTTTGGAATGAATTGGATGGGGCAAGAACAGAAATGCTCTGAGTCTCTGCGTATTTGAGCTGAGATGCTTAGATTATTGAGGCTACTAAGAAAAATGGTGGGAACTCAAAGGATAGAGGAAAAGCTAGTGAGAGGGGCCAGAGAGATGATAAACTCAGCTTAGGGCAAAAATGTGATGATTCTTATTCCATCAGCCTTCCGACATGAAAACCCTATTCCAGCAGTATTCTCTCAGCACTTGGATGGAAGTTTGACTAGCATTTATTACACCTGAAAAATAAGAATGAAATGTCACCAGCTCACTGAGCCTGCCTGTGCTGTTTATCAGACTACATTGCTGTTCATCATTACTTTGCTGCTTTGTCTCTTTCTGCTCCTGGATGGTAAATTTCTGTTTTTTCTTTTTTTTTCCCCCCAGAGACAGAGTCTCGCTCTGTCACCCAGAGCTGGAGTGCAATGGTGCGATCTCAGCTCACTGCAACCTCCACCTCCCGGGTTCAAGCGATTCTCCTGCCTCAGCCTCCAGAGTAGCTGGGATGACAGGCACGTGCCACCACACCCAGCTAATTTTTGTATTTTTAATTTCACCATGTTGGCCAGGCCGGTCTCGAACTCCTGACCCTGTGATCTGCCCACCTCAGCCTCCCAAAGTGCTGGGATTACAGGCCTGAGGCACCGCGCCCAGCCAGTAAGTTTCTTGAGGGCCACAGGCAGAGGCCACATCAGTTCTTTTTTGACTTCTGTGGACCCAGGATACAGCACAGTCAGCACCTGGCAATGGATGAGTTCAACAAATATTTGTGGACTGAAGGAAGGAAAGGAGGGAGGGAAGGAGGGAGGAAAGAAGGGATGCCTTATCCATCTCAGTTCAGCACAGAGCCTGGCCCTCAGAAGCTCTGTAACTAACATTTGGGGACTGGCGAGCAGCGATGAGGGATTCTTGGCAAGCTGAGGTTTTCAGAGCTCCCCTCTGGTAGCTGCTGTGCTTGCAGGGGTGTGTTTATCTTTAAGGTCTGGATCAAAATTTTTCTTTCAAGTCCAAAGGCTTTTACAAACCCCAGCCTAAAACAACAACTGGATTGCATTTCTGAGGAGGAAGGGTGGGGGTGGGGAGAGAAGGAGAAGGAGAAAGCAAGAGAACCTCTCCACTTCCCACACCATAATGAGTTCCGAGATGGAGGTAGAGCTAGAAAAACAGAACAGGCTGTTTAAGTGGGACAAGCAAGAAGCCCAGCCCCCTGGGGAGGGCCTGGGGAGGATGCAGAGAAGTCAGTTTGTGGAGAAATAATAGATCTTCTCCTGGTCGGCTGTTAACAGGGCAGCTGTGGCCGCCCTTGGTGGGGGGAATCAGGAGTGACTGTCTGGCTACCTTATTAGTGGGAGGGGGTCCTCCCAACCATGGGCGGGAGCAGCCGGCACTGGACACTGCCCAGCAGAAACAGAGCTGGTTATCGCTTTTCATAAAGACTGGTCATTTTCATAAAGACTAATAATGCCTGGGTGAGTATCCTTGGCAGAAAGAAAGGCAGCTCTAAATGGGAGCAGCAGATGCGTGCATCTGTGTGCATCTGTCGGGAAAGCCAGGGAGAACGTACAGAGGGATGTGGCTAAAGACAGGTGGCATTCTTGGCCACATTTCACAGCTCTTTGTGATGCAGAAGTAAATACATATGTAAGCTGCTTCCACAGAGGCATCCTCTGGGTGCTGGTAAATCAGGGAAGGTTTGGTGGGAAGGGTCTTGATGCCTAACTTCATATTCTGGCTCCAGTTTCCAGGAAGCCCCTGTTCCTCTCAAGATGAGACTGGGGCCCTGGGCCGGGGAGGTTGAGTTTGAGTCCTGTGCTGAGCTTTACTAATAATAGTGGGATCTCAGCTCAGTCACACCGTCTCCCTGGCCATTCATGTTTGCCTTCTGTGTTAATCTGCTAGGGCTGCTGCAATGAACACCCACAAACTGGGTGGCTCAAAACAAAAGATGTAATGTCTCACAGTTCTGGAGGCTAGAAGTTCAAAGTCAAGGTGCTAGCAGGGTCGTGCTCCCTCTGAGGCCTCGAGGGAAGAATCTCTCCTCACCTCTTCCAGCTTCTGTGGGTTGCTGGCAATCTTTGGCATTCCGTGGTTTGTAGACACATCACTCTAATGACATGGCCATCTTCCCTCTCTCTGTGTCTGTCTCTCTCTGCCTCCTCTCCTCTTATAAAGACACAGTCATGAATTTAGTGCCTACTCTAATCCAATATGACCTCAACTTCATTAATGACCTCCACAGAGATTCTTTCCAAATAAGGTCGCATGCAGAGGTTTTGGGTGGACGCACATTTTGAGGGAACACTATTTTTTCCTTTTTTTTTTTTGGAGTCTCGCTCTATCCCCCAGGCTGGAGTGTAGTGGTGCAATCTTGGCTCACTGCAACCTCCGCCTCCCGGGTTCAAGTGATTCTCATGCCTCAGCCTCCCGAGTAGCTAGGATTACAGGCACCTGCCACCATACCCAGCTAATATTTGTATTTTTAGTAGAGACAGGGTTTTGCCTTGTTGGCCAGGCTGCTCTCAAACTCCTGACCTCAGGAGATCCACCTGCCTCAGCCTCCCAAAGTGCTGGGATTACAGGCACGAGCCACCGCGCCTGGCCAATATTTAAAGCATTATTATACTGTATGAAGTCAAACATATTAATTCCTAAACAATTATTAGGTGCCTGTTGGGTGCGTAGTGCTGGAGAAGCACACAGATTAAGGACGACACTGTTCCGGATTTGCCAGCCTCATTCCTAACAAGCCAACTTCAGCTCAACTTGCACTAGATCTGTTAGAATGGGCGGGGTGGGTCCAAGAAGCCAAACTTTGCCCCAGAAATGTAACTGCTTAAGGACAACACCTGTAGTGTTTGTATGATACAACCTCAAACTTGCTTGGATGTTTAAAGGAAATTGTGAAAGCCTTTTTTTCAGTGTTACTTGTTCCACTATAAAAATCTGTCTAACTCATCTTGGGGCTGAAAGAACATTTTCTGATTCCAGAGACTCTCTCCAACAATTGTTGGAACGTTGGTTGAATAATCTAGGAAGTCTTTGGCAGATCTAAATCAAACATAACTTTTCGAGCTGGTTCCTTCAACACCTCCAGAGCAGGGAGGAAGTATATTAGCAATAAGAGGCATGTGGTATGTCAGACAATTTTAGGTGGCACTCAGATGAACTGGAACACTTTTTATTTCAATGGTTATATAGTTATCTGAGTGAGTATTTGATGAAGTATATTTAGCACATAAAACCCATGGTTTCCTGAACAGTGCTGCTTAAGACAAAGTTTAAAAAATGAGTTGGGTTTAAGTCATTTGAAAGAAACAGATTCAGTAAAGGACAGTACAAGCCAGGAACAGTGGCTCACACTTGTAATCCCAGCTACTTGGGAGACCAAAGTGGGAGGATCACTTGAGGCCAGGAATTGGCATCCAGCCTGGCTAAGTAGTGAGACCCTGTCTCTTAAAAAAAAAAAAAAAAAAAAAAAAGAAGGAAAGAGGCCGGGCACGGTGGCTCATGCCTGTAATCTCAGCACTTTGGGATCCTCAGGTGAGTAGATCACTTGAGGTCAGGAGTTCGAGACCAACCTGACTGACATGGCGAAACCCTGTCTCTACTAAAAATACAAAATTAGCCAGGTGTAGTGGTGCACGCCTGTAGTCCCAGCTACTTGGGAGGCTGAGGCAGGAGAATTGCTTGAATCCGGGAGGCGGAGGTTGCAGTGAGCCGAGATCGCACCACTGCACTCCAGCATGGGCACAAGAGTGAAACTCCATCTCAAAAAAAAAAAAAAAAGAAAAGAAAAAAGAATAGCACAGGTGGGATACAGAGAGGGTAAAATGAGTGAATGAAGGTGGTATTCAGTGGGTGTGGATATTGCAAAATTCCCAAACTCAAGTTTGGGAATCAATGGTTGAGTGGATTAGAGACTTTGGAGTTGGTACCTGGGTTTGAATCTCTGCTCCGCTGCCTGCTGGCCTGGTAACCCTCAGACAAGTCACCTAATGCCTTTGGACCTCAGTTTCCTCATCTGTAAAGAAAACCTCTGTGGCCCAGCTGAACATCCCTGTGGAGCACTGGGCTCAGAAGGAGAGCTGATATAGGCTGCATGTGGCCTCCAGTGGGACGGGAAGACAGACGCACACCCCAGCTGCCCAAGGGTTACTCAAAGTAGAGGACCGTGTGGGGGTGGCTGAGTTCCGAGGCTCTGAGCTGGGGATCTCCCCTAGAATGTGGGACCCTGGGGTGCAGTCTCAGGAGGTAGCACTTGAAGATCCAAGACTGAAATAGGGCCAGGAGCAGATATTGTTTTAGTAATTTGGGAAGCTTTGGTTTGTTTTTTTTGTATAAACCCCTATTATGCGCCAGGTGCTTCACATGAATATTCATTGTTTCTGCAACAACATCCCCCAGGAAAGTGATATTATTCCCATTTTACAGATGAAGGCACTGAGGCTCAGAGAGGTGACCAAGGTCACACAGCTAGAAGAGGTGGTGCGAGGATTGGAAACCTCTACCAATCTTCTACCTCTACCATCTTCCTCCAGCATCTTGGGGGTGGGTGTTTCTGAACCTGGATTCAGACCACAGCTGTGATGATGGACAGAACTAGTACAGGAGGGAGAGACAGGAAATTGACCAGAAAATCCTATGCCTGTGTAAAGAACAGCCTATTTATCTGTATGGATTCCCTAGGTAAAGGCATCCATAGGCTCTGCTCATTTCTCCTGTGTTTCTAGAGCGGGAACACTGGGGATCATCACCTGATCTGTGGCTCTCACTTTTCTCTGCAGCGTAGGAGTGAGTGACATGTACAAATACATCCTGCAGAGACCATGGGGGAGGGAGGTGAGGACGTGGAACAGGGAGATGGAATCTCAGGAGATCAGAAAGCAATTTGAACATGAAGTTACTCTCTGAGGCCTGGCAGCTGTGTGGAGAAAACGATATAATTTAACGTTTCTTGGAAATTGATATTCTCACTTCCCAACGAATCTGGGTTTGTGGACAGATCTCGGTTCCGTCTCCCTCACCGTGGTTTGTGATAACTGCTGATTATCCATATTCGTCTAAGATTTGCATTTCCACACAGACTCTTTGCTTGAAAACAGGCCTGTCTTAGTTTGGCACTTGGGTCTATTGCAGTTCTCAAGTGCCATCCTTGAACTTTGTGCCTTGACTCCTTTCCAGGCTTACACCCCCTCAGAAATCATGGTAATCGTGAGAGCTAACACTGATTCTATAGCAACTACCATGGGACAGACCTTGTTCTAAGCACTTCTCATGTCCTAAATTATTAATCTTCACCACACTGTTCACTGATGCAGGTACAATGAACACTGTTTTGCAACTGAGGCACAGAGAGGTTAGGTGACTTCCCACGGCCACACAGCCCATCTGTGGTGGAAGCAGGAATAGAACCAGAGTCTGCCTTCTTAACACTGTGCCATTCTGAGTTCCCCAGGAGTTCCTTTACACACACCCATCATGCACTGTGCAGATGTCCATCGCTGAGTTTATAACACTGGGGAGCACTCATATATTTTCCCATTTATCTCCACCAAGAGGTCTCTGAAGCCGGGGCACGAGCTTCTTCATTCTGTATCCCCAGGACCCGGCATGGCACCTGGCACATGGAGACTATTCAATCAGGTTCTTGTCACGAAAGGATTCAAATCTGAAATTCACTTTTAGGGAAATTCACATCAGTGGCTCCCCAGGAATTGGGAAGGAGCCATTTGAGAAGCAGAGAGCCACAGGTCCATAGATACATCTGGCTGTCAGGACATGGGCCCGGATAACCCAGCTTCTCGCTTGATGCTGAACATTAGTACAGAGCTGAGGTGCATTGCTGAATCTTGAGGGGGTGGGTGCTTGGAGTGTGTATCTCAAGAGGTGTGATAGCTCTTCTGAATGATGGTAGTGAGTATGCCATGGGCAAGGCAGGGTGGCACCATGGCTTAGAGCAGCATGCGCTTCTGATCTGGCTCTACCGCTGATTTTCTTTAAACCTCAGGTTCCACTTCTGTAAAATGCGTTTGTTATGGGGAATAAGTGAGATGCACAGCGAAACGTGTTCAGCACAGCGACTGGCCCATAGGTGCTCAGTAAATGTTAGCTTAATGCATCTTATATTGTCAAAATTACTTTCTTATCTAGCACCCACTGGGTCCTCACGCAGCCCTGCAAGGCCCCATTTGATGGAGGGGGAAACGGCACAAAAATGATTGCCTTAGGTCATGGGGTTAGGAAGTGATGGAGCAAGAGCAGACCTGGAGCTCTGGCTCAAAAACCAGTGCCTTCATCCCATATCACCCTTTTGCCTTCATATCATTGGGAAAACTCAGGCTTTTCTTGCATCTTTTTTCTTTTTCCAAAAACCATTTATTGAGGTGAAATGCACATAACATACAATTAAGCATTTTAAAGTGTGCAATTCAGTGGCATTCAGCTCATTCATAGTGTCCTGTAGCCACCACCTCCATCCAGTTCCAAAACATTTGCATCACCCCTTATCCATCAAGCAGTTTCTCCTCACCCTCCTCTTTCCTCAGCCCTTCGCAACCAATTCCTCTTCCTTCTCACACTATGTGGCCTTTTGTGTCTGGCTTCTTAGCATGCTTTCAAGGTTCATTTCTGTTGCAGTGGGTATCAGAACTTCATTCCTTTTTGTGGTTGAATAGTATTCCATAGTATGTATATTCCATAATTTGCTTACTTATTCATCTGTTGATGAATAGTTATTTCCATCTTTTGGCTGTTGTGAACAGCACTGCTATGTTTGAGCACCTGTTTTCAATTTTTTTTCTTTTCTTTTTTTTTTTTTTTTTGAGACAGGGTCTCACTGTGTCACCCAGGCTGGAGTGCTGTGGCTCGATCTCAGCTTATGGCTCACTGCAACCTCCTCCTGGGCTGGAGCCATCCTCCCACCTCAGCCTCCCAAGTAGCTGGGACTACAGGCACATGCCACCACACCCAGCTAATTTTTTATTTTTTTGCAGGAAGGGGGTTTTGCCATCTTGTTCAGGCTAGTCTCGAACTCCTGGGCTCAAGTGATCTGCCCACCATGGCCTCTCAAAGTGCTAGGATTACAGGTGTGAGCCACCATGCCCAACCTGTTTTCAATTCTTTTGAGTATATAATGGTTTCCTCATATTTTAAAAGAACAGGAAGAAGCATGTTACACTGTCATTTCATAATATGATGTAACCAGTAGGCATTTCTAATTAAAGAATTGGCTGATATCTGTCTCATCCCAAAACAATAGCGGGCTTTCTCTTCTACAAACACAGTTGAAACTCTTTTATATCCCTAGTCAATAACTGGAGTTTTAACATACACACACACACCCCCCCACACCCCTGCCTGTGCCTTCTCATACTGTAGCCACAGCTTTTCCACTAGTTGTTGTCCAACTGGGAGATTGCACCTCTGTTGATGTTTATTCACATAATGTGATGTTTTGTTTCGTTTTGTTTTTTAACTGCCTTCATTAGACACTCAGCACAATTCACTGGATGTGAGAAGAGAGAGGGAGGGAAAGGCACACTCTACAATTAGCCTTGGAAAGGGAATCAGAAATGTAAGCACAATTAGTCTCCTAGTGATAAACTCCTTGATGACATGTACCACATTTTAGGATTTTTTTTTTTTTTTTTTTTTTTGAGATGGAGTCTCGCTCTTGTTGCCCAGGCTGGAGTGCAATGGCGCAATCTCGGCTCACTGCAACCTCTGCCTCCTGGGTTCAAGTGATTCTCCTGCCTCAGCCTCCCGAGAAGCTGGGATTATAGGCGCCCGCCACCACGCCTGGCTAATTTTTTTGTATTTTTGGTAGAGACAGGGTTTCACCATGTTGGCCAGGTTGGTCACGAACTCCTGACCTCAGGTGATCCACCCGCCTCGGCCTCCCAAGGTGCTGAGATTACAGGCATGAGCCACTGCACCTGGCCTATGTTTTATGCTTTTGAAAGAACATTTAGCCCTGAGTGTAAAGTCAGGGCTCTGCAAATATTTGTTCAAGGAGTTAATCACAGCATTATTTTGATGTGCTGACAAGTTCCTTAATGAAGATGGCTGCTATTGGTAAAATTAGGAACCCCCAGGGGGAGAACAGAAGGGTCAGCTCATTCCCCGGGATGACAGCTGTCCCAGTTAGCCCTGTGAGTGGGCAGGGCTGGCAATGCCATATGTTGCTAGTGGTCGACTTCGGTGGAAACAGGCTCTGTGGTTTCCTTCTTTGATCACTCTCAATGAGTAATCAAACACGCTTACCTCCCAGGTCTCTGCCAGGTGGGCCTGCAAGCTGGGGGCATCCTCCGTCCTGTACAGCTAGGCAGGTCTAACCAAGGCAAAGAGCATGCACTTTGTAGATCTGCAGGCCTGGGTTCCAAACCCAGCCTGGCCACTTCCTGGCTGTGTGACCTTGGGCAAATGACTTAGCCTCTCTGGGCCTCAGTTCCCTGATAGGGTTACAGGAGTGATGACATGAGTGCTAGCTTGTAATGTGCTCAGCGAGGTGCTTGGTGCATATTAGGGCTCAGATCTGTGATTGTCGTTACTATGCTCTTTCCCTCCTTCCTTCCTGCTGTGTGTATGATGTAGGACCTTCTTGTGTCTGATGTGTAACTGATGTTGCGATTAAACTAAAAGAATCCTCTGCTCTCATGGAGGGCAGTCCAGTGGGGATGACGCATAAACAGACTCACAGAGGGGGCACCACATGCTGCTGGAACCCAGGGGAGGTGGCGCAAACTCTGATGGGGGCCCATCTTCACAGACTCCCTAATCTGGTTCCTAGAGAATGAATAGTGGAAAAGGTGGGGCTAACATTCCTATTGCCCATCCACTCACCCCACCCCCAAAGGGTGCCAGGGATCATTAAGGCACAGACCAGGTTCATAAAATAGCTTCACTGGGCTCGAAGAGAGGCTGCAGGATTCTTAGCCAAAGCAGGTATCTGAGGGAGGGAGAGGGGGTGCCATGGGCTGCCCTCAGGCTGTGATGCTGCTTTGGCACCATTGGGGTCCCTATGGTTCCTAGGAACGTTAAGACAGACCAGTGTACATACATACACACACACATACGCATACACACACATAAACACATAGAACACTATTGCTTATTTGCCCTGAGAAAAATTAATGCTTCATGTGTTGAATGAGGGAGCAAAGCCCTGTGTCTGTGTGTGGCTCCCCGACACCAGGCCTGCTCTTTCTGGGGCCACCCATAACCCTCACCTTGCAGCAGCCTGCTGGCCGTCTCTCTGCGCTCAGCTTCCTCACTCTCCCAGGGAATGGGCTGCCTTGATTTCTCCCAGTCCTGCCAGTCCATTCCTGGCCTCAGCGGCCTGGCACTTCTGTGTCCTGCAGGCCAGGCACCTGGTCAGGCTGCTTCTGGAGAGATGACCCTGAGCAGGGGAAGACCATCTGCATGCCCTGTGCACAGGAAGCCACAGGCCACGGCATGAGGACAGACACAAAGGAGAGGGTGTGCTTTGAGTGGATATGGGCCAGATCCTGGCTTAGTTTTCACTGTGTGATCACGGCAAGTCAGGGAACCTCTCTGAGTCTTGGTTTCCAGAGGGGGAAAGTGGGAATCATGATACTTCTTGCATTTGTGGGGTTAAAATAACGTATATAAAGTGCCTGGCACAGTTCAAGTGCTCAGCACACGGTGGTTATGAGCACAGTGTGAGTGAATTGGAGACAGTCTTATGCTTTCTCATGTCCAGGAGTGGCTGCCAAAGGGCTCTTGAAATTTCCGCTCAGCAGGCACTGCTGGGAGGAAGACCTCTATGAACTGGCTTTGTGCCCCTCCTTGCTGTGTGACCTTGAACAAGACACTTGGTCTCTCTGAATGAGGTTAGAAATGGGAATTGTACAACCACTATCAATGCCAGGGTCCCAGCTGCATGCATGACAAAAATATACTTCAGAGGCTGTGATTTCGCAAGATGCACAAAACCTTGCCTGGAGAGGCCCAGGAAGTAGTACATAGACCAGAGGGCAGACTATCACAGAGGGCTGAGCTGAGCAGGGCAGAGCCCTCCTGGGTCCTCTGCACACTTGGGATCCAACCACGCCCAGACCTAGAGAAAAGCCTGCATAATGCAGGGGCCAAGATGTGAAAATAAAAATCAAGGGTGCAGAGATCCTGGGAACGGGGCCTTGGAGATAGATCCTTCAGGGATCGTCAAACTTTATAAAGCAGCAAAGCCACTTTTTCAAAGGAAAGCCCAAATAGAAAACAGACAAAAGCAAGAAAGGAGTCCTCAAGCAGTTTAATTCTTCATTGTTTGGTGGAAAATGCCTCATTGTTTGTGGCATCTCTGCAGAGCACCAGAATGGAGGTTCCCAGACTTCATTTCCTTTACCAATAATTTGTTTTTTTAAAGTCAGGACTGACATCTGCATCTGGTTGCCAATCTCTTCCTGTTGCAGAATAAGGATTTTTTTTTTAAGACAACAGTCATCCCTTATCACCATTATTTCTTGGAAGAAAGAATATTTGTCCCTCTTCCCATCCCCCAGATAGGAAGGACTAGGCTTTGCAATGAAGACACTTGGCTCCATGAAAACTCACTGTCATGTCTTGAGTTTTCTCACTTGCTTATTTGAAAACTGCAGCAGCAGAGCAGGATGTGTGAACCCCTTCCAGAAGGTTTCCAGCCACATTGTTTGAAAAGCATTGACTAGTCCCAGTGCCTCATTTTGCAGATGTGAAAACTGAGATCCTGAAAATAATACAGTGCGCTCACTCAGCAACACTTTGTGTCTGTGCCATGCTGTGCACCAAGCCTGAGTTCATACTGGGGCTTCAGAGAGAAACACCATCTAGGAGGGTCCCAGAGGGAGTTGGTGGTAGAATCCATCCATCCATCCATCCATCCATCCATCCATCCATCCATCCATCCATCCATCCACCCACTCATTCATCAATGGTAAATGGTGTGGCCACTACAATAGACCAGCCAACCAGGAGTACAAGCTATGAACAGGGCCTACAAGGTACTGCCTACTGGGTTTAAAGTCTGATAGAGCAGGCTGCTAAAACTAAAGGAAGCAAGTAAATAAGATAATTTCAGAGAGTAAAAAGTGATGCAAAGATGATGAAATATGATAAGATGGAAGGGTGACAATGGGGGCTGCTTTGGTGTGTCCCTCTGCTGGGAGGACGTTGTGCAAAGAAGATCTGAACCATGAGAAGAATCTCACTATGCAGAGAGCTGGCAGAAGAGCATTCCAGGCAGAGGAAATGGCAAGATAGAAAGGTGCTTGGCGTGGGAGCATGGCAATGGGAGGATTAGAGTGGCAGATGGTGGAGCCAGTCAGAGGCTTCACTGTGGGCCTAGGAAGGGCTCAGCAGGCAGGCAGCTAGGCTCCCACCTGTAATGTAGGGCAGGCACTCCTGGGGGCTTCCAGGCCCCACTGGGACCTGCCTTCTACCTTGACATATGGATCCAGGCACGGACTAGAGTATCCATGGGCTGGATGCATTTCTCTCCTCATTTCTCAATCCATCTTGTGTCGAAACAAGGGACCAAAATGAGCCCATGTGCACTCCCAGAAGATGACTGAGAATGGAGAGGCCAAAGGCTGAATTCTTCAGCTCTGCTGCTGATCAGCCCCTCCTCAGGGGCTGCTGGACTGTGAGCCGGATGGGGGCACCCTCAGGGTTAGGGTGTGTGGTCTGGAGGCCTGCCCAGCCGAGGTGTGTTCTTTTGTCCCTGGAGTGTGTGGTGTGTGAAGGGGGGTCTGAGGAGTTGAGGGCTGATGGGATTTGGTTACTCGCTCAACAATTATGTATTGAGCACCTACCCTGTGCTGGGGATTGTTCTAGAATGGCCCCAGGGATACCATGGTGATAATGATAAATACATACATGCCTTAGATAAACTCAGGCGATGGTGAGTGCCCACAAAATAAAAGGAGCTCATGGAGCATGATGGAGGAGTGGGGAGGATGCGGGAGACTTCAGCTCACTGGGCAGGGGCAGCTTCTTTTGGAGGAGCGGGCAGTTGAGAGCAAGCTTGACAGCCCACCAGCCATGTGTCATCAGGAGAAATGTGCCAGGCCAAGAGACCAGCAAAGGCAATGAGGTGGGCACAGGAGGAGGCTGGGTGGCTGGGCAGAGGGAGCAGAGCAGATGATGGAGTCTCATGGAGCCTTCTCCCCAATATATCCAGAAAACAAAATCAGTGTCCATGTGCAGCACAAATGCAGTGGGGAAAGCGCCAGAATATAAAAACTTGAGCTCTTATCGTGCCTTCCTGTGTGACCTGGGGCAAGTTTATTGCCCACTCTGGGCCTTAGTTTCTTCTCTGTAAACAAGACTGCTGGACTGGAGAAGGGATGATAAATCGCTTTTATTGTTAGAGCCAATGTAGACCAATGATAGCAGCTGCCAAGGCACTGGACTGAAAAGGTGCATGGAGCTCCCTTCCAGGTGGATCAGCAAAGAGTACTGTAATCGATTAGTGATGTCTGCCATGGGTGAGAACCAGAAGGCAGTTGCATGCGTGCCACACATTTGCCATTCCTGGGTCACCCGCAACTGAAATTGTCCAGAGACTGCATTGGATATGCATGTGCTTGTACCAGCTTCAGCATCTGTGTCTTTTCCCCTCTGGTTCATCAGAATCGAGTGCTGTGTGTGCTCTGGCACAGATGAACATCAGAGAATAATAGCAGCTGATGTGTGGTGCTGCCTCTGTGTTGACACCAGGCCCTGGTGCTCATAAACCGTGCAGTCCTCCCAGCAACCCTGGGAGAGGATCTTAACTCCTCTCTCCATACATGGGGATTGAAGGCAGGTGAGGGCCCACACGAGTTCAGAGACTGCACCCTGAGAATCGCTTGGGGAATGAGTTGATGAGAAGCTGATGCTGACTGGCAGCTTCTCCCGTGTCCTCCTGCTTTCCCCGAGCCTGCCTGACTCCAGTGAATTCTGCCTCCAAATGCAAGTGAGTGTAGACTTCCTGGGGGAATCTGCTCCCAAGCTGCTGCTGTCTGGGTGCAGGAAGGAGGTGGGCCATGGTGCCTCCTGAGCAGGAGGAGCCTGGCAGCTTTCTTTTCCAAGTTGCTGTCTGCCTCTCCTCTTCCCCCATTGCACTTCTGTTCTGTCCCTGCCAAGGAAGAGCAGTACAGGAGAGTGCCAGGCCCTGGTGAGGCAACTTTCAGGTCAGGGAATCCTATGGCCAGTTGGGCTCTGGTGCCACATGCGCAGTGAGCTACCGGGGCTAGTGAGGTGGGGCCACTTGAATGAAGTCTTCCTCTCAGG
Source organism: Pongo pygmaeus (assembly GCF_028885625.2). Lineage (NCBI taxonomy): Eukaryota > Metazoa > Chordata > Mammalia > Primates > Hominidae > Pongo > Pongo pygmaeus. Next base: position 22,390,195 of record NC_072382.2, on the reverse strand, counting down.
GAAGTGTGAGGCTGGAGGCGAGGAGCGGGGTTGGGGGCCTGCTTAGCTTCCCTTTGGGGATGCCCTTGTGAACACCACAAGTTCAGCACGCGGAAGAGGCAGCTGATGGCATGCACGGTGGGCCATCCTGGGTTCCAGCTCTGGCTTTGCTGCCTGCTCTCACTGTAAGCTTGAGCAAGTCACTCAACCTCTTTCTCAGAGTAAAATGGGATTTATATTGGTTATCACCAAAGTAATGCCATATAACAAAAGATTCCAAAGCTCAGTGACTGAAACCAACGTTTACTTTCAGCTCAAGGGCTGTAGGCTGGCTGCCACATGGCTGAGCTGGCCTGGACATAGGCTTTCGGCTCCAGGCTTGGCTGCAGGTTGTGTTGATGTCTGCTCTCTGTGTCTCTCTTCCTCCTTGGGCCAGCAGCTGCCTGGACCCTTGGTCAGCTCTACATGTGTTTATTCTGGGACTCAGGCTGAAGGGGCAGTGGCTACTGAGATTTTCTTCTCACAGCAATTGACCAGAGGGCAAGAAGACCCTCCCAGCCTTAGGCACAGTCATGCCTCTGCTCTGACATCCCACTGGTCAAAGTAAGTCATGTGGACAGGGCCAAATTCAAGGGGTGGACAGTCACTCCACCCATGTGAAGCTATAGCAAGAATGTGGGTGACTCATTGTTTTATAGAGAGGGAAGACTTAGGAACCCTAATTCAACATGCCACCAAAGTGCAGAAGGGCTTTGATACAATACATAGTGTCCAACCCATCTACTTCAGACAGGAAATGAGGCTCCAGGAGCTGAAGTCACCCAGGCCACCTGACCACTGTGGTCCAGGCACTTCTGCCAGTGTGTTTTCATTTCATCCAGCTGGACAACAGTCCTCAGTGGGAACTGAAATTATTCCTGCTTTGTAAATGGGAGGTCCGAGGCTAGAGAGGAGAGGCGTGTAGCTGAGATCACCTATCCAGGAAGTGGGGCTGGGGTAGGGATCTGCAGAGTTCTGATTTTTTCCGTGTTGAATGCTAATATCTGTTCCCATTAGCCTTTAAGCCTGTGTTAAGTTAGAAGAGCAGGGAGCACTGGCCTGCAAGTCAGGATATCCCAGTTTTGCAAATGGCTAGGTGGGTGATGTGGGCAAGTCCCTGTTGTTTAACTTGGCTGGTGCAGAACTGACGGTGAATGGCAGGAAAGCCAATTTCCCTCCACGGCCCTGCCCGTGCAGCCCTCCCTGGGCAGGGGATGCTATTTCTATACATCCTCCAGGACGCAGCCCTCCCAGGGCCCTGACCCTCACCTTCCTCTGTCCCCAGCTCTGAAGCAATGGAGAGCCTGGGGCCAGAGGGCCAGAGGATTTCCTGGCTCAGCACCCCAGCTGTCCAGAGAGCATCAGCAGGGGCCCGATCCTGTGTCCTTGCCTGGGTTCTCTGTTTCCAGCTGATCAGGGCAGATGAGCAGGTGGCCCAGCGTCCTGCGTTTGTCTGAGACCTGGCTCCTGGCTTCTCTCCTGTGTACCCACTTCACTCCGGGAAGAGCTACAGCATTCCCCCATTCCCCCCTGCCTGCCTGCCCTATCCCCACATCTCCAATCCCCCAGGGCTGGGAAATGCAGTAGTCAATGTCTGACTGTTATCCTTCAAGGAAAGGTAAGAAGAAGTGAACAGTTATGTATTGACCGCTTATGTGCCAGGCCCTACATAGCAATGGTTATTATATTGAAAGAATAATATATGATATAACATGTCCTAGATGAGCCTATCATATAAGGGGGGAGTCCTGGCTGGGGCTCAAGGGGCCCAGGCCTGAGTTCTGGTCCTGCCACTAACAGCACGTGGCCTGACTTCCCTGAACCTATTTCCCCATTTGCCAAATGGCCTAGGTCATCTCTTACCTCCCTCCTGACCCTGGTAGTCCAGGGTTGGGCCAGACAGACCCCTCCTGAGTAAACAGCCTGGCCATTTGCCTGTCTTCCCAGGTCCTGGTTTCATGGATTGTTTAGAACATTCCCTGGAATCTAAGCCACGGATGCGCCTGGTGTGCGGATGTGGAGCTGGACCTGGGGAAGGAGTCAGGCTGCTCTGAGCCCCCTTCTGTCAAGGCTGCCTTCAGGCGGGCTCTTCTCCGGAGTGGTTTGGCCCCATCTTGCCTTTGGCCGGGGATTGCTACCCGCTCCAGGCTCCTGCTCTGTGCCCCTGGCTGGGAATTTGCACCCGCGCAAGCTGCTGAGTGCTAATGAGAGGAGCTGGTAATTATAGCTCCTGGGGTTGGGAAACTTGACTTCTGGGGAATAGATATTGGGGACAGCAGAAACGGCTGCATTTCAGGCTAATCGCAGGGGCCCAGGGAACTTGCTCTGTGTGTGTGTTGGGAAGGGAGGTGGATTGTGCGCATGTGCGCGTGTGTCGGGTTCTTTAAAACTGCTAATTGTCAGGATGAAAATATTTTCACACATTTGCTCTCCAGGAGAATGTTATTATGGTGCACACTGGCAGCCTTGTTGAAGTCAAACGGCCACAGTCAACATGGAACTCCTAATTAATAGACGCTCATGCTGCTCTTGGGCACGGCAGCGGAAGTAATTATTATGATTTAATTGACTTTTCTCCCCTCTCTTATGCACTCTGCTTTTTCCATTTTCTTGAGCTTGGAAGGCTTTTTTTTTTTCCTCTTTCCTTTCCTTTTTTTTTTCTTTTATGCATACTGTCTCTCACGCCAGTGCTCTGTCAAATCCTATTACAAGAAATATCATGACAGCAAAAATCTCTGTATTACAGAAAAGTCCAGAACCGGAGCCAATGGCTTACTTATTACTTATTACCTTCTGCTGGTTTTGTACAGGTACAGACAGATCCAGGCAAAGGTGTCTGGCAAGGGGAAAGGGAGTTGATTTGCTCAAAAGTTTTGGTTTCTGGAAGCTCCTTGGGACTAAGGACACAGAGAACCATCTGCACTAGCGCCAGCCAAGGAAGGTTGCTGTCAAGATATAGTCAGGGCTTAAGGAAATCCAAGGGGCAAAACTGGGACACCTCTGAGTCCCTGCAACCAGCAAATGGAAGAATTCTATCTCTGGCCAGGCTCCTTCAGGGTGGCCCATGCTCTCTGTGCTTTGACTAGCGTGTTCTACTCACTCACGGTAACCTTGACCCAACTGGTGCCTGCGCCACACATTCTCATGGGTTTTAGTCAAGTTTCTCACAGCCAACTGGCCAGCGCCCTAGGAGCCTCCCTATGCAAACCTGAATGCCTCCTGCTGTTAGGCGGGGCCTTCCACACCCAGCCATGCCTTCTGTTGCTAATGGTCAAGGGGTGGACTGCTCTGGGCACAGGTGTCCTCCCTGGTCCAGTCATCTGTGGTAAGTGGACAGGGTCATATGGTGCACTGTCCACTTCTCAGAAGCTATAGACAGAGCTTTTTGCAATAGATGAGACTGTGGGAGGTGCCACATGGCACTTGAGAGCTAGACTGTTTGTGATTGAATCCTGTTTTGGCCACTTGCTGTGCATTTTTGGGCAAGTTCCTTAAACTTTCTAAGCCTTGGGATCCTCATCCATAAAATGATACTTTCCTAGGTTGTCATGAAAGATACATGAGTGATATGGTTTGGATATTTGTCCCCCCGCCCCCAATCTCATGTTGAAATTTGACCCCCAGTGTTGGAGGTGGGGTGGAGTGGAAGGTGTTTGGCTCATGGGGGTGGATCCTTTATGTCATGAATGGTTTGGTGTCCTCCCAGCAATAATGAGTAAATTATTGCTCTATTAGTTCATGTAAGAGCAGGAGTTTAAAGGAGCATAGCTTCTCTCTTGCTCCCTCTCTTGCCATGTGACATGCCTGCTTCCCCTTCACCTTCTGCCATGAGTAAAAGCTTCCTGGGAGTTCACCAGAAGCCAGGCAGATGCTCTGCCATGCTTGTACAGCCTGTAGAACAATAAGCCAAGTAAATCTCTTTTTTAAATCAATTACCCAGTCTCAGGTATTCCTCTAGAGCAATACATATGGACTAATACAATGAGTTGGTGCTTGTGATACACCAGAGAGGCACTCAATAAAATGTTAACTTTTGGGGTGCAGAAAGATAGATGAGGCAGCTGCCAATGTCTGATAAACAAGTGGGAACATGCTAAAATCACAGACATCGAACATTGCAATAAGCCCAAGAGATCATCAGGTTTAGCTCTCTATACTCCTCAGTGTACACATGGGGAAACTGAAGCACAGAGAGGGGATGTAGTCCTTTTTAAGGTCAAATAATTTTATCTAATATGATATTGGACCGTTTCTCATGGGGCTAAAATTAGGACCAAGACATTTCCTTGGGTCTCACTGGGGATTATTGAGAGTGGTTGACTTTTAATTAGAACATTACAAATAGTAAAATCAGGAAAAAGAAAAGATGAACCTGCGATTGTTCTGTTTCTTTTCTTTGTTCCCATATTGGGATGATTAGTTAAGTGCATATTAAGGTTCTGGCCTCTCTTGAAGTACATCATCTTCATTATTTTTCTCAGATAATTTCTCTTTGGGGTCAGTGGGTGAGATGACACTCATCAGCTATGTTATTTTAGACACTTAGTTTCTCTGAGCCTGAGTTTTCTCATCTGAAGAATGGGGATATACTTGACCCTACTTGGACTGAAAGCCATTCAAGGTCAGGGATGGTTTCTTCTTTACCTCCTCTTCCTCTTCTATATCCCTGACTACAACGTTGTCTAGCACACAGTGGGTTTCTGCATAAATTTACAGAAACTAACTAAATGATCCCTCGAGGTAGTAGAAAGAGTCACGAGGAATCAGGTCTGTGGACAGGTTGTGTGGTCAGCTTGGCTGTGCTCCTGAAAGGTGGGGCCATTTGTACAAGAGCTGAGGTTCCAGAATATCAGAACTGCAATCTTGACTGTCGTGGAGGAAGGGTGACCTTGGCGGGGTCTGCTTCTGAGGATGGCTGGGGGTGGAGGCCAGACTGGAGGAGTTGAGATGTGAATAGAAGATAGAGAAATGGCAACAGGAGGTGTAGCCAATTCCTTTGAGAGGCCTGGCTGTGACAGGCAGGAAAGGTGGGGTGGGGGTACAGGGATAGGGACATTAGAGAACTTCTGTGTGTCGATGAGACAGGGCCAGGGATAGGAGGCATTCAGTAAATAGTTCCCAATTTAAATGAACTTTGATCTGGGGGTCTTTCTCAACACTTTCAAGAATGACTGTGGGTAAGATGATTGGTCATAACTGAGAACCACAACTACTAGTAATGGGTTAAGGCAGTGCCCGGTGCTGCAAGAGGTAAACCCAGAATCTCAGTGGCTTAATACAATACACATTAATTTCTCCCTCAGCAACAATTCAGTGAAAGTGGTGGGTGGCTGTCCACACAGTATTTTGGGTCCCAGGTTTCTTCCATTTTCAACATGTGGCTTCCAAGGTCATTATGGAACGAGGAAGGAGTAAAGAGGGCTCACTTATTTTCTTATCACATTCTCAGCAATGATAGTGGAAGTGACACCCAAGTCACTTCCACTATCATTGGTGAGAATGAGTCTCATGACCACATAGGTGCAAAGGAGGCTGCAAAATGTAGTTCCTGGCTGGCTAGCCCTTCCCAGCCACAGCCCTAAAAGGAGCATCCCAGTGTTTGGAGGACAGCCACCCTTCCGGAATTACAAACCCCTTCAGCTGTCCTTCCCCAAAGGCTGAGGAGACACAGGCTAACTCTGGGAAAATGTCAGACCCCAAATGAAGACCAGGACCCTGCTTCTGAGGACAAATGACATAAATCATTGACCTGGGCTTCACGTTCTCCAATTGTATAAGTCCTGCTAAACCAAGTTAAGGGAATTAAAGGGACTGAGGGTCTCACACGTAGGTGGAGCTGAGTTCATTCTCCCACCAGCTGTGTAACATTGGGCAGGTTTCTTAGACTTTCTGAGTCCTTGTACAGATTCTCCCTGACTTGCAATGAGGATCAGCAAGATACTTCTGGCCTATAGTCAGCCCCCAGTGAATGTGAGCTGCTGTTGTTACTATCCAGGTCATCACTTCATTCATTACAACATTGGAAAGTGACGCAGAATTTTTCTCAGCCACTTTGCCAATCAGGGACCTCAACGGCCGGCAATGCCCCCCACTGCCCAGGCCTTGCTCAGCCCCAGGCCTACCACTAGAGGCACCCTGCCCACTCAGCCTGCTTGCATTATAGCTTGTACCCACATTTGGTGGTTCTGGAACTCTTGTCCTGTGTCCAAGAAGAAGGAGGATATGCTGACAATTCAAAGGGTGAGGATGGGTGGAGAAGAATTTTATTGAACAATGGAACAGCTCTAGTGGAGAGGCGATGCAGTGGGGGGGTTCCCCAGCCCTGAAGTTGGGTGGTTTCTCTCCTAGTGTGGCTGGGTCCAGGGCTTTTTATGGACTCACAATGGGGAGTGCATGCCAATTGATTTATGAGTATGCAAAAAAGGTTAAAGTAAAGACGCCACTCAAAGGTGGGCACAACAGTGTAGAAAACCAATTAGGAAATGGTAGGTAAGTGTAGAATAGGTGAAGGGTGGGGATCACTCAGAGGAAAGCACGCTAGACTGGAAGACAGGTTCTCAATCTGGTCCATGGATTTGACTTGTAGCTTGGCTTTCAAGCTTTAAACTGTCTTCAGCTTGGAGGTGGGGTTTCACCGGGGACCCGCCCCTATTTGTCTCCTGCTGCTATCAAAAATAAAGGTCCTGGCTTAGGTTTAAGGCAAAATGAATAGAACTGATATCGTCATGTTTTTGTCGTCAGTATTTTCCATCACCCTCTGAGACAATCAGAGAAGCTCATCTGAGTCAAGTAGCTGGAGGAGGGGAGGAAGAGAATGAGGACCCCCTCTCGGAGCTGGGCACCACTCATACTGGAAAACCAGGAGCTTATTTCTTGTCTGTCTCTGAAAAGAGGTACTAGAGTCCCGCGCTGTGGCCAGTCGCTGGGAATCGGTTAAAAAGCAAGGCTTGGTCATGACTGCCCCCAGCTCAACCTCCTGCTGTCGGGGTCTTCCCTGAACATAAAGCCTGCCTCACTACCATCGTTGAGGGTTTGGAGTTCAGGCCTTTGAGGGATCATTTGTTTCTTGAGCTGAGTACTCAGAAACCTCTGGTGCTTTTGAATTTCCCCTCTGCTAGGGAAGGATGGATTGGCACCCTGCCCTCACCCCACACCCCTCCTAGCTGTCACTATGTAGTATTTTAATTTATGGGTCCTGGCTATTCATTTGCCTTGTTAATTTTTTGCCTGCCCTCTACCTTAGCTAATCATTTGGCCTCTTTGGGGGGCCTCTGATCACCCACCCCCCACTGGAGCTGGGGGCAGGGATAGGGGATGTGGTGGCCTTGATGTCTTTGAGGAAACCAAGCTGTGTGGGGGAGGGTCACTGGGAAAGTTCAGAAAGGAATGCTTCCCTAGGAGGGGCATTGGCCATTCTGCCCTAATCGAATGCCTCTGGAGCAGTCAGGGCCACCCTGTGACCTCCAAACAAAGCTGGGGCCTTGCCTAGGGCTGTGGGAAGCCAGACAGGACAATGGGAGGAAGGAGAAAGCAGGGAGATAAATCCAGGGGCCCACGGGCCTGTGCCTGGGATTCCAGAGGCCGGCTCCTCACATCCCAGCCACGGAGGCCTTCAGAGTAAACACACTGGGCTTCCTGGCTCACAGGGCCAGTGCTGGGTTTTAATTGTGGCTGTTATTGTTGAGATAATTGTTCAATTTCAGGAGAAGCCGGAGAAAGGAGAGACTGTGTGTCTGATGCTTCCGCGGGGATGATGCTCTCATTCATTCATTCACTCATGCTACAGATGTTGACTGGCACCAGCCAAAGGCTTTGCTTGGTGCTGAGAATGTAAAAATCAACATCAGCTCATCCTTGTCCTCCCTACACCCTTCTCTGGTCCTAGAGATAGACACTAAACCCATCCTCCCAGTTCAGTGTGGTCAGACAACAATAGGGGCATGAAGCTGTGCCAGTGCTGGAGCTTTACCTTCCTTTTATAGGGTGCTAGGTCACAGCCTCCTCCCACCACCCCCCACCGCCCCGAACTCGGGGAGGAGTTCTGATCTGAGTGCTCCTGCTGACTCCTGAATATCAAAGGCGGGCAGAGCTCCCTTTTGATCTCTTCTCTTGACTCCAAACTGAAAGACACGTAGAAGGCAACATGGTACAGCCTGATGTTTATCCAGCACCTTCCATGTGCCAGAAACTGTGTGAGTGCTTTTGCAGATCACTCAGCGCAGCCAACGAGGGAGGGCTGACTTTTTTCCCATTTCACAAATGAGAAGACCGAGGCCCCACCAGGTTGAGTAAATGGCTCAGTTCACATTATTAGGAAATGGGCAGCCTGGGTGGGAGCCCCGGTCAGTCTGACTCCAGTGCTCTCGAGCTTCTCCCTGGGTCCTGCAACCTTCTGCAGTGTGCGCCCCGATCCACTGGTGGGCTCTCAGGCACCAGCAGAGGCTGAACCTCTCCTAGAACAAGGCTGGTCTTGCCTGACTTGATGCATCCCAGCGGGACCCCTCCTGTGTGAAGCCTCCTGACAGACTCGAGCTGGAAACAGGAGTCAAGGGCCATGCAGCTGTCTCCTTACAGGTTTCAGGGATGTTGCCGTCTCAGCATTTGAGCTTGATGGAAATGTTGAAGCAGGGGTTGGCTGGGTTTTGTACACCCAGGGCCTGTTTTCTTAGACAAGGCCATTTCATGGATTCTCAGACGTCCCCAGTTCACAACAGAGACCCTGGTGGGCTTGTTTCTCCATGAGTTTGTTTAGGGTTGGATGCTCTCTCTGTCTACTGTCTACAGGCCTTGCAGCACATGCAAGACAAGGCAGCCTCGAAAACCAGGGTGTGGGTCCCCACTCTGTCCTCTTTCTGACTGTGGGCCTCAGGCCGGGAGCTTCTCCTCTCTCAGCCTGCATCTCCCATCATTACAATGAAACAAGGGTAAGATCTACCTTACAAGGCTGGAGGAAAGATGGTGGGAGACAGGGGCCACACTCTTACACCACACACAAAGTGAGGGGGCCATTGCAGAAAGGAAGGCTTTCCAGGAACAGGCAAGGCTAAAAGTAGGGCCGGACGTGGTGGCTTACGCCTGTGATCCCAGCACTTTGGGAGGCCGAGGTGGGCGGATCACCTGAGATTAGAAGTTCAAGACCAGCCTGACCAACATGGAGAAACCCCGTCTCTACTAAAAATATAAAAATTAGGCTGGGCGTTGTGGTGCATGCCTGTAATCCCAGCTACTTGGGAGGCTGAGGCAGGAGAATCACTTGAACCCGGGAGGCAGAGGTTACACTGAGTCGAGATGGCGCCATTGCACTCCAGCCTGGGCAACAAGAGCGAAACTCTGTCTCAAAAAAGAAAAGAAAAAAGTTTGCATTCGCCTATACATGAAGGGTGGATATTTTTGGATCATCGTCTATGTGTCTATTGCCGGCAGGTACCACTGATATTAGCACCTAAGCTTGCTGTGTGCCAGGCACTGCTCTCAGGGTTTTACCTGGCTCATCTTGCCTCACCTGGTTTAGAGATAAAGAAACTGATGCACAGCATGTTTAAGTCACTTGCCCAAAGTCACACAGCTAATAGGTGGTAGAGCCAGGATTTGAAACCAGAAATGTCAGACTCTAAAGCCAAAGCTCCTTACGCTGCAGGCCTTGCCTCTGGATGTTTGTGTGCCCTTGTGGATAGACACACACAGGGGTTTGGATTCTGCACAGAGCCTGAGTCAGCCGTAGTGTGGGGAGTGCCTTGGGGAGCCTGGGGTAGGGGCAGGATTTTACTCTCTTTCTGTATAATGTCATTTCTCCTTTATACACTTTTTGCCCTCCCTGCCCTATCGGCGCCTGTGCCCAGCTTACCATAGTCTTATGTGATTGGGGGCAGGAGGGACTCTCTCTTCTACATGTGAAGGCATTTGGACTCTTGGGTGCTTCCTGTTGTGGCCAAACCAAGAGCCTTTTAGCTCACGAGGGCCCTGACTGGATGTCTGGCCCCTCTGGGCTGGGCTGGAGTCTTGGGTGGATCCTGCCAACTCAGCCACTGCGCTCCTTCCCGCCTCCAAGGTTACTGCTTACACGTGACCCTTCCGGGGGCCTGATGGTTTTCTGGCTGGTTGCTATAATCTGTCCTCTGAGCCTGTCCCAGGAGCTCTAGGCCCCGGGGTTGCTTTTCCGGGTCCCTGATGTTACTTACTTACCACACAACAGGGATCCCAGCATGGGAAGCCAGCAGACAGAACAAGACCAGCAAGCCTTGGGTACCTGGAGCCACAGCTTCCCTTTCTCCCTCAGCCCCTGCTGAGTCTTGGACCCTGAATGTCTGTGCAGACAGGTATGCCCTACCCAAGCCCAGGCCCTGGAGGAGGGTAGGTGATTCTGCAAGGAGACTGGGGAAGTGCCTAGAATCTGGAGGCAGCATAGCCAGGGTGGGTAGGGAAGATGGAGGCGTCTCCAGGTAGGTGATTTCCTTATGCTGAGAGGGACATGTCCCACCCTGGGGTCATCAGGGACTTGGCTGGAATAAAGCCTTAGCCTGAACTCAGGTTAAAATTATCCCCCTTTCAAAACGTGGAAACCCAAACCACTTGTGATTTTGAATACCTCTCAAGAGACCTGTTCCCACTACAAAAGATGTCTTTCCACATGGGAAGCTCAGTGTGCGTTTGCGAGAATGGATGCTGAGGGGTTTGGAGACAGGTGCATGAGGAAAGGGCAGTGTGGAATTGTGCAAAAGATGTTGGCAGAGAAAGGAGAGGGACATGGGAAGCAGGGATGGCTGGGCCCTGAAGCAGGAGAACTTGGCTGCCTTCATCCTCTGCAGGCCAGGACAGGCCTCCTGGGAGAGTCCAGGGTGCAGGAGTTTTAGGAAAGCAGGCTGCAGACTCCCACCTGGGTGTTTGGTTTGAGCCTTGGCTTCAACCTTACTCATGTTTCCCCACAGGGAAGACTTCTCTCTTCCTGGGAGTTCATGGGCTTTGGACCTTATTGTTATCATTATTATTATGTTGAGGGTCTTCTGTGTGTAAGCATTGGGTGTCTTGCACAGGTGGCTGTGCAGAGTGCCACAAGGTAGAGGCTGGGGGAATGAGGATTTGGAGATGCATATGGTCTTTACCTATGTGAAAGGCTGGAGGTTGAGGTGAAAAATCTAGCTTTGAAATCTTCATAGAGGACTGCATCATTCTGATCCCGAATCCTGTTCAGTTCTCTTATTGACTGATTGCTGTATTAAAAATGGTTTTTTAATTAAACAACAACAACAACAAAAAGATAGCAGAGAGATGGGATCCTCGATCTTTCATGAGCTGGCTGGAGGATCTTGGCAATTCTGATTTGTCTAGAATGGTTTCCTTACCTATAGGACGATGAAGGGGTGCTCAGGGCCTTTGCAGGGCTGGTATTGCCACAGGTAAGTCCACAAGGCCATAAGCACTGTGACAGGGGCCCCAGAAAGGTGGTCTGAACTGAATGCATGAAGGTGAGCCCACTTGTGTGGCTTCAACTGCCATTGTATGATGGAGGCTTCTGAATCTCTAGCTAGACCTGTTTCCTATACTCCAGACCCCTGGTGTCTGGATGTCCCATGGGTCCTTTACTGACTTAACAGCTTCCCTGACCTTCATTCCCTTCCCCCTTCTGTAGCCCAGCTGCAGTGAATGGGGAGCCTCAGTCCACCCATGGCCTGAGGCCATGACCAGGGGATCCTCCCTGACTCTCCCCCTGCTTCACTCCAGCCCCCTCAATATCCAGCCCATCCCCAGGGCCTTCCATTCTACCTCCTAAATAGCTCTTGAATCTACCCTCTTCTCTCCATCATGACCCTTGTGGAAACCACCACTATCTCCTGCCTGGACAACTGGTCTCCCCACCTCTACTCTTGCCCCTCTCGTCAATCCCATCTCTCTACTATAACCCAGTTTTAAAAATGAATGTTTATTTTTTAATTTATTGACTTAATTTTTAGAAAAAAATTAGGTTTACAAAAAATTTGAAAAGTACAAAGTTCCCAAAGAGACTCCCCTTACCCAGGCACACACATGGTTTCCCTGATATTTACATCTAATATTATTGTGATACATTTGTTACAGTTGAACCAATACATTGCGATTAACTAAAGTTCATAGTTTCCATTAGGGTTCCCTCTTTGCATTGTACATTCTGTGGGTTTTGATACATGTATAATGACATGTGTCTACCAGTAGTGTGTCCTACAGAGTAGTTTCACTACCCCCCAAATCCTCTGTGCTCCATCTAACCTTCCTCCCTTCCTTCTCCTGAACCTCCCACAACCACTAGTCTTTTTACGCTCATCATAGTTTTGCCTTTCCAGAATGTCATATAATTGGAATTATACAGTATGTAGCCTTTTTAGACAGGCTTTTTTCACCAAGCAATATGCATTTAAGATTCTTTCATGTCTTTTTGTGTACGATAGCTCATTTCTTTTTATCCCTGAATAATATTCTGTTGGACAAATGCAATTTGTTTACCCATTTACCTGTTGAAGGACATCTTGGTTGCTTCCAATATTTTTGGCAATCATGAAAAAAATTGCTGTAAACATTAGTGTGCAGTTTTTTGTGTGGATACAAATTTTCACCTCATTTAGTGAAATATTAAGGAGTACAATATTTGGATTATACAATAAGAGTATGTTTAGTTTTATAAGAAGCTGCCAAACTCTTCCAAAGTGGCTGCACCATTTTGCACTGCCCCCAGCAATGAATAAGAGTCACATCCATGCCAGCATTTGGTATTATCAGGATTTTGGATTTCAGTGATTTTAATAGGTATATAGTGGTATCATATTGTATGAAAAAGATTATTTCATAGTCCAGACATTTTGAAACATGCAATATGAACCAACTGTGTCTCTCCCAGCATTCTGCGCTTCCCACTGCACTGAGAATAAAATTCCCCTCCTTCTGTGGTCTGAAGGGCCTGCATGATCCACCCCTGCCCTCCTCACGAGGTCACGTCCCTTCCTTCCCCCAGCCCACTCCACACCATCCACATAGGCCTCTTTTCAGTTCCTAGAACCATGCGATCTGTTTCTTGACTCAGGGGCACACAGGGTGTTCCCTCTGCCTGGAGTTCTTGTCCAGCCCTCTCCACCTGGCTGGCCCCTCTTATTCTTCAGTGTTCAATGCAGATATACCTCCTTGGAGAAACCTTCCTCTTCTCTCTCATCCCACTCTATCTATTGCCTTCATGGCACATATTTCAAACTGGACTTACAGATTTATTTGCTGGCTTATAGTTTGCAAGTGCCATAGCAGGGAGAAGCCATGACAGTTTGCTCACCATCACACCCCAGTGTCTTGCGTGGTACTTGGCATAAAGGTGTGGCTTGATATTTATTTGCTGACTGGAGAATGAATGGCTGGGCCAGTTTAGTTGGGCAGGAAAGGGAAGGGGAAATATTTATTGAGCATACTGGTTAGGCGCCAGCCAAGGTCTGGCCACATTCACGTTTGTTATTTTCTTTGATCCTACGAGGGAAGATCATCGTACTTTACAGGTGATGAAAGTGAAGCAAAGGGAGCTTAGGGCAGGGATCATTCAAATTCCCACAGGGCCAGGCACCTAACACAAATAAGTAAGCAAATTCAGTGAAAAACAAACAAGCAAATCAGCAGCTCGGGCTCAGGCATTTGAACTATGGCTTTAGGGTCTGGAAGATACCGGAAAGTGGTGGGGACTGCAGTAAACTTCAGCACACACCCTGTCTAAATGGAGACTTACTTTTCAGCTAGCTCCAGTATTTTCAGATCTTCTAAAGTTTTTAAAAAGAAGCTGGAAACTCAGCTTTTTAAAAAGATGTTTTGCAATTGTTGAAAATTACCAAGCTAATTCACACTTAAAAAAAAATGCCACTGTGCCGGCCGGGCGCAATGGCAGGTGCCTGTAATCCCAGCTACTCAGGAGGCTGAGGCAGGAGAATTGCTTGAACCTGGGAGGTGGAAGTTGCAGTGAGCTGAGATCACACCACTGCATTCCAGCCTGGGCAACACAGCAAGACTCTGTCTCAAAAACAACAACAACAAAACAAACAAACAAAACAAAATGCCACTATGCCAGTGCTGTGTTAGGCCAATGGAGGTATGATCCAGTTTCTTCAACTCTGATTTAGGGTCCAGGGAGCAGAAAAGCAGAAGAGGTCCTCTGAGGACTCCCATCTGTTCTACCTTTTCAGACCTTTTGAAAGGCTGTCTCCTACCTCAGGAACCGATGAAGAGGTTATGTATGCTCAGAGCTAGAGTCAGACAAAAGATGTGACCCCAAAAAAGATGTCAAGATGTTGCAGTGCACTAGAGCTGACAAGTGTGGTTACATTTCTTTGTCCCTGCTTTCAAGGTCCCTCACCTAGGCCCTCACAAGCCCCAGGGGAACCCAGAACTTGGCTTTGGAAAATGCATGTCCAAGGATCCAAACCTGAGCATCACTGTACTTGTTTACACGGCCCCTTGACCACTCCTAGGTCCTACTGGAGAAGCTTGGGTTATCAGAGCATTTGGATCATTCATTTACTCGCTCACTCACTCATTCATTTATTCACAAATCTAGGCTGAGTGTCCAGTATGCACTGGCATTCTACATGCTGAAGAAACAGGGAACAAGGTCTCTGCCTTCATGGAGCTTGGCTTCTAGTGGGAGTAACAAGTTAAGAGATGAATACATAACATGATGTCATGCAGTGGTTAGGCTGAGATGGCAGGGTGTGGCTGGTGGGGTGGGAAGCTGTCTGGGACAGCTGGTCCAGGAAGCCTTCTTGGAGGAGGGGATATTTGAGCAGAGACCTGAATGAAATGGAGGGAGCTGAGCTAAGATCCAGGATAAGAGGTCCTAAGCAGAGGGAGAACCAGCGCCATGGCCCCTGAAATGCAGCAGCTCAGAGTTCAAGGAACAGTAAAAAGGTCATTGATCAAAGAGGGTGAGAGGGGAGGAGAGTGAAGGAGACCATCACTCCCCTAACTGGAAGATGGCAGCCACCTGTCCAAGCACTTGACTCATGTCATAGTGACCTTCAGTTCCCTGCCTATGACCCAGGCATCATTATCCTCACTTCATCAGAGGAGGCGACATCGCTCGACCCCAGTGGCTGCCCGTGCTAGGTGGGCAGTGTGTGGGATGTGAAGCCAGGCCCCCCACCTCCGAGCCACCTCCTTTCCATCGGTATGCATTCTGCATCTTACCAAGGCCTATGTATGTGGCATCCAGCTCCATGCCTAGCACAGTCCATGCTATTAATGAATAAATGATGCTTGTTCGTGCTCCACTTGATGGAGGGTAAACCTCATTTTCATCCTCAACTCCCCCTCTTTTTCCTTCATTCTCCTCTGCTTCTCTCATCCCTCCCCAGCCCATCTTCTGTTTCCAGTTCTTTACCCTAGACCCCCAAATTCCACCTTCCTCAGCTCCCAAAGAGCTTTTCCAGCTCTGGGCTGCTTCTTCCCATGCTGACAGCTGGAACGGAAGCCCGGAACAAGCCAATGATATTCCTCCCAAACTGCCACTGCCCCTGAGGGATCTGTTTCTCTGCGGCACCCTCATTGTCCCGGGGACCCTGGGGAACAGCTGTCATAGTCGGGCTTCCGAAGCTGACCTTCTTCCTTGTCCCTCCTTCTTCGATCCTTGCTGTACCTGCTCCTGCCTGGCTTTGCCACAGCCTGCAGCCTTCTCCTTGTTCAGGCGACAGCCTCACCACCCACTGACTTCACAGACGTTCACTTATCCAGGGAAACCTCGGTGGCTCTCCACTGCTGGTCTCCTTCTCGAGTGGCTTGGTCTGAATATCTAGGATATCTTTGGGACTTTACTTGCCAACGATGCTCCCTGGATGTCTATCAAATAAGGCTACACTCCTTCTCTGTGCCTTTGCCCACAGGCTGTCCTCTCCTGGGAATGCCCTTCTTCCCTTCTCTGCCTGCCTAAAGCTTCCATGTTTGAAGACACCTCCTCCGGGAGCCCTCCCTTCACTGCTCCAGTAGAAACACTGTCTCCTCACTCTGGGCTCCAAAGCCTGTGGTCTGCCCCTTATCATTTATCTCGGTGCCTGGCTATCCTGGACACAATGGACAGGGCAGAATCCTGGACGGACACGTGAACCTGGGTTCAAATGCTAGCTTTCCTTCCTATTGGCTTAGTAACCTTGGGCAAGTAGCTTAACCTCTCTGAGCCCCATTCCTTCATCTGTAAAGAGGAATAATAAAATTGCCTTCTTGGGTTGGTTTAATGATCAGAGACAAAGCCCCTACCTCTGAGCAAATGGTGCAGCAAATGGTGACTCTTAGGTAAGTATTTCTCATTTGACTCTAGTTGCCTTGTTTGCAAGAGCTTTACCTTCCAGCTCCTCCAGGAAGCCCTCCCTGGATTTCCAGGCTTCATTCCTCCTTCCTGTTATCACCAAATGACTTCATTAATAAGCACTTTTCCCTGCTTAGAATTGTTATTTGAATGATTTTTATCTTCTATGCTAGAAAAGGCTTATAAGGATGAATGACATAATTTTATCTCAAAGAGTCCATCTGTGGTGGCTAAATGTCACTATGGATCACTGTAAACCCAGAATGATGGCTGGGCAGGGGAGAGGGACCCAGGAGCAGACAGGTCACCCCACCGAGCAGAGAAGATGCCGGCAACTGCAGCCTGTATGTAGACACCAGGTCTGATAGACACCCCACCTGGGCCTTGATTCTTCTTTCTTAAAAGTCACCTGGTGGGTCTCTGGGATCTGGGACTTGCTGGGGATAAAGACACCCTCCCCATCTAATCACCTGCAATTAGATGCTCACCCCCACCCAGTAGAGGAATCTGCTTTGTCCGTAACCTGCCTGCCCAAAGAGAGCCTGCTGGGCAGGTAAATAACACTTGGGTGTGGCTTCCCTTTGAAAAGGAATTTATAATGGCAGCTTCCTAGATAATTAATTACTGCTGCCCACTCTGTCCAGCTACAGGCAGTCCCAGCGATCAGCTTTTGTTTCCAAGGCTTAAACCCAGGCAGGAACCATGAGATTGCTGAGGCCAGGAGCAAAGAGGGGGCTTTTTAGGATTCTTTTTTTTTTTCCTTTCAAATGGACCCTCAGGGAGATGGAGGCGAGGTGGGGGGCTTGGGACACAGAACAGTGAGTTATTAGCTTCTTTCCAGCCTGCACCTCGGGCACCTCTGGCAAAAAGACCTGCCAGTTTCTTTCGGCCCCTGGAGCCTCTCTCCTCTGCTTAGAAAACAAATCCCTGCCTAAGCTGGGGCTTTATGTTGGCTCCAAAAGGAGAGAGCCACACGGGTTCTTTCTGGGGAGGAAGAAACAGCCCCAGGGAGAGGACTGAGTGGTTGGGTTTCAGAGCACACTGTGTGTGCCTGGGTTGTGAAGTTGGCAAATGATGAATCTATTTTTTTTTTCCACTTTGATGAAACCCAAGGCCTCACAAGGAGTTTTCACCATTGTCCTTTGCTAAATGCATTTCCCCAGCACCCCTTCTTCCATTTTCTCGCTTCTCTAGGGAGTTGGGGAAGTCATAGAGAGAGGGGGTTAGACAGGCAGGCTCAGCACCAGGCTGATATGGGTTCAGATCCTGCTCAGCTGTAACCTGGTCATGTTGCTAAACTTCTCTGACCTCGATGTCTTTATCTGAAAAATGAGAATAATCACAACACTCACCTCAAAGCATTGTTGTTAAATGGGATAATATTTGCATGGTTGTCAGATGCCCTAGAAGTAGACACCAAGGCAAGCATTTGTGAACAGAAGATATATTAAGGATGATTTCCCAGAAGAAGCCTAAGGAGGTTGGGGGAACAGGACAGGGAAGGGGAGGAAAGCAAGGGGGCGAGGTTAGGTCCTGCAGAGGGCTGCTCTTGCTGATCCCACAGGGAAACCTGTAAGCTTCTGTTAACTTGAGAGGAGAGAACTGTGCTTTCATCCTCCACACCCTCAGACATTGGCTAAGGGCCACCCTGAGGGTGTGGGAGGGATGGAATCTTCCAGGCACCTCTGGCTGCCTGCACACGGGAGCAGGGGGCTCCGGTAGCTCAAAGGTCATCCTCCCATGAGAATGGCTTAGGCAGGCCTCTAAGGAAGAAACACACAGAAGAGGGGGCCGGGGGGAGGGTCCCCGACAGCGCTGCTGCAGTATGGGCAGCCCCCAGCCTGGCATACAGCGAGCGTTCAGTACATGGTCCTGGGTCAGTCACTGGACAATTCATGCAAATGAGAATCACAGAAAGGTTAGGACATGAACCTGCAGAGGCACAGCATATCCATGTAGGGACTGGAGTTAGTAAGTCCCTTCTCAGACAGGCTTAGATCTCCTAATGTCATACATAGTTCTTTGGAATTTCAAGCTGAGATCTTCTTGGTATTTCCTGAGAGTCCTTCTCGTGCCTTCCCTGGGGGTTTGGACTGCTCCCAGGGACGGAGGAAGGCTTGGGTGAGGCATTACTGGACCAGACCTGATTTTGCTGAGACAGCGATCTGCAACCCAGCTTGGATCAAGCCCCTCCCCAACTTGTCTCTTCTCATAAACACATTGTATTTTACTGTTGCGGGGGCGGGGTAGGGGGCAGTGGTAGCAAAATGTTACAGGCATACCTGGTTTTATTGCACTTCAGTTTATTGTGTTTTTATTTATTTTTGCAAATGGAAGCTTTGTGGCAACTGCGCATAGAGCAAATCTATCAGCACCATTTTTCCAACAGCATGTGCTCACTTCCTATCTCTGTTGCATTTTGGTAAGTTCAAACTTTTCATTATTAATATGTCTGTTGTTGTGATCTGTGATCACTGATCTTTGATGTTACTGTTGTAATTGTTTGGGGACATCACAGGCTGCACCCTTATATGACGGTGGATTTAATTAATAAATGCTGTATGTGTTCTGACTACTCCACCCACTGGCCATTCCCCTGTCTCTCTCCCTCTCCTTGGGCCTTCCTATTTCCAAATACATAACAATATTGAAATAAGGCCAATGAGTAACCCTACAAGGGCCTCTAAGTGCTCAAGTGAAAGGAGGAGTTGCACATCTCTCATTTTAAATCAAAAGCTAGAAATGATTAAACTTCGTAAGGAAGGCATGCTGAAAACTGAGACAGGCCGAAAGCTAGGCTTCTTGCACTAGTTAGCTAAGTTGTGAATGCCAAGTTCTTGAAGGAAATTAAAAGTGCTACTCCAGTGAACACACAGATGCTGATATGGAGAAAGTTTTAGTGGTCTGGATAGAAGATTAAACCAGCCACAAAATTCTCTTAAGCCAAAGCCTAATCCAGAGAAAGGTCCTAACTCTCTTCAATTCTATGAAGGCTGAGAGAGGTGAGGAAGCTGCAGAAGAAAATTGGGAGCTAGCCAAGGTTGGTTCATGAGGTTTAAGGAAAGAAGCTGTTTCCATAACATAAAAGCCCACAGTGAGGCAGCAAGTGCTGATGGAGAAGCTGCAGCAAGTTATCTAGAAGATCTAGCTAAGATCATGGATGAAGGTGGCGATACAAAACAACAGATTTTCAATGTAGATGAAACAGCCTTCTACTGGAAGAAGATACCATCTAGGACTTTCATAGCTAGAGAGAAGTCAATGTCTGGCTTCAAGGCTTCAAAGGACAGGCTGACTCTCTTGTTAGGGGCTAATGCAATTGGTAACATTAAGTTGATGCCAGTGCTCATTTACCATTTTGAAAATTCTAAGGCCCTTAAGAATGAGGCTAAATCCATTCTGCTTGTGCTCTGTAAATGGAAGAACAAAGCCTGGGTGACAGCACATCTGTTTACAGCATGGTTTACTGAATATTTTAAGCCTATTATTGAGACCCACTGCTCAGAAAAGAAGATTCCTTTTCAAAATATGACTACTCATTGACCGTGCACATGGTCATCCAAGAGCTCTGATGGAGATGTACAGGGAGATTCATGTTGTTTTCATGCCTGCTAAGACATCTATTCTGCAGCCCATGGATCAAGAAGTCATTTCAACTTTCAAGTCTTCTTATTTAAGAAATAGATTTTGTAAGGCTATAGCAGCCATAAATAGTGATTCCTCTGATGGATCTGGGCAAAGTAAATTGAAAACTTACTGGAAAGAATTCACCATTCCAGATGCCATTAAAAACATTCATGATTCGTGAGAGGAAGTCAAAACAGCAACATGAACAGGGATTTGGAAGAAGTTGATTCTCAACCCTTATGAGTGACTTTGGGGAGTTCAAGACTTCAGTGGAGGAAGTAACTGCAGATGTGGTAGAAATGGCAAGGGACCTAGAGTTAGAAATGGAGACTGAAGCTGTGACTGAATTGCTGCAATCTCATGATAAAGCCTTAGTGGATGAGGAGTTACTTCCTATGGATAAGCAAAGAGATGGAAACTACTCCTGGTAAAGTTCCTTTAAACATTGTTAAAATAACAACAGAGGCTTTAGAATATTACATGAACTTAGTTGCTAAAGCAGTGGCAGGGTTTGAAAGGATGGACTCCAATTTTGAAAGGAGTTTTACTGTGGGTGAAATCCTATCAAACAGCATGACATGCTACAGAGAAATCTTTTGTGAAAGCCAGAGTTGATCGGTGTGGCAAACTTCACCATCTTATTTTCAGAAATTGCCACAGCCATTATGACCTTCAGCAACCACCACCCTGATCAGCCAGCAGCCATTGACATGGAGGCAAGACTCTCCACCAGTAAAAAGATTACTACTTGCTGAAGTCTCAGATGATAGTTAGCATTTTTTAGCAATGAAGTATTTTTAAGGTGTGTACTTTTTTTTAACAATGCTATTGCACACTTAATAACAGTATGGTGTACATGTAACTTTTACTTTCAGTGGGAAACCACAAAATTTATGCGACTCACTTTATTGTGATGTTTGCTTTATTGGGATGAGCTGGAACTGAACCTGAATATCACTGAGATATGCTTGTATCCACCCAAATATTGATGAGATTTGGGTGGTGGGGTACAAGAATAATGCCCCCACATCCCTTACAAAGATGTCCACGTCCTAATCGCTGGAACTTGTAAATACATTTTCTTATATGGTGTATTAGTCTGTTCTCAAGCTGCTAATAAAGATATGCCCGAGACTGGGTAATTTATAGAGGAAAGAGGTTTAATTGACTCACAGTTCCACATGGCTGGGGAGGCCTCACAATCATTACAGAAGGCAAAGGGAAAGCAAGGCATGTCTTACATGGCAGCAGGCAAGAGATCTTGTGTAAAGGAACTCCCCTTTATAAATCAGATCTCATGAGACTTAATCACTATAATGAGAACAGCACGGGAAAGACCCGCCCCCATGATTCAGTTATCTCCCACCCGCTCCCTCCCACGACACATGGGAATTATGGGAGCTAAAATTCAAGATGAGATTTGGGTGGGGACACAGCCAAACCATATCACATGGCTAAAGGGACTTTGTAGATGTGATTGAGCTAATGATTTTGAGGTGGGGAGGTTGTCCTGGAATGTCAAGGTGCAGCCAATCAAATCACACGGGTCCTTACAAGCGGCAAAGGGAAGTTTGATTTCAGAAGAGGAGTGTGGGAGTGATGCCACCTGTGAAAGACTGGACTGGCCGCTGCTGGCTCTGAAGAAGGAAAGACCCATGAGTCAAGGAAGATGGCAATCTCTAGAATCTAGAAAAGGCAAGGAAAAGGGTTCTCCCTTGGAGCCTCCAGAAGGAATGTGACTCTGCAGACACTGTGTACCACAGTGAGACCCATTTAAAAGGACTTCTAGAATAATTAAGAAGATAATACATTTGTGTTGTTTTTAGCCACTAACTTTGTGGTCATTCATTGCAGCAGCCAAAGGAGACCCTTTTAGGTGGTGTGATCATTTAATTTTATGTGTCAACTTGACTACCTAGAGTACCCAGCCATTTATTCAAATCCTCATCTAGGTATTGCTAGAGAGGTCTTTTGTCAATGTGGCTAACATCTACAGTCAGTTGACTTTAGGTATGTAGGAGGGCCTTATCCAATCTGTTGGAAGGCCGGAAGAGCAAAAATGGGGGTTTCCCAGAAAAGAAGGAATTCTGTCTCAAGCCTACAGCATCAGCTCCTGCCTGAGTTTCCAGCCCGACTGTTTACCCTACAGTTTTCAGACTGTACATCTCTCTGAACATTTTGGTGGACATGCAAATACGTTTCTGTTCATTTCACCTTGATGCAGTGGAAGGGGTCAGGGGCTTGGACTCTGGGCCCCCCGGCTCCCTAGTCTGTCCTCTGTCTGCTCAGGCTGTCTCCCTTGCCTCCTGCAAAAAGAGAAACCATTTCTCAGACACTCTCTGGGATTAGGCCAGATAAATGAGCCTGTGTCCGTCTGTTTTTCCCTAATGAGCTTCTCCCTCGGGCTCTTTTCCCTTTTCCTTGGATCTCTGCATTCATCACTTTCTCTCCCACGAGGAAAGAAAGTATATCCTCGTGTCTTCCTCTGTCCCTCCTGCAACAGCTTCTTGGGATGCAAACCCCTCTGCCATTCTTTCCCTCTTATCTAGCCCACCTCTGTCTCTCCTACCTTCCCCCTGTCTGCCCCAGGGGTTCCTCTACCAACTCTTCCATCACCACCACCACCTGCCTTCTCTCTGCCCCACTAATCTTGTCTAATTGCTTCCTGGAGTTAAGACAGGCACCATCACTGAACTGAGCATGGAAGGGGGGAGGGAGGTAAGTGTTGTGGGGCAGAAGCTCAGGGGCCATTTAGGGACTAGGGGGCAACCAGAGGACAGGGAAGGCCAGTGGCTATAGGCCTAGGGAGGCAGAGGTGAGTGTGAATTGTTGATTCCCTGGTGCTCCCCAGGATGGCTCTCCTGGGGCCTAGTCCTCCCAAGCACATGGCTTGTTCTGCAGAAATACTCCTAGATGCCACACCCAGGGTGGGTGGCTGTCCTCAGTCCCTCACAGGATTGTGATGGGGCCCATGGCCAAGGACCTCCCCAGAATTCATGGCTACGTCAGGAGTGAGCATCATCCTAAGTCAACCTGGGCTTTGATCTGCGCAAAACCAATGTGCTGCCTCGGCCAAGTCCTCCACGGAGAGAAAACTCCTGAGGCCAGGGAACCTTGAGCAACGTTGTTTGAGGGCTCAGTTTGTGAATCTATGAAATGGGGCTGATCGTGCATGACTAACTGCTGAGCACTTAAGGAGACTGTTTGGTGAGGGCATGGCACAGTGCCTGGCCTGTTGTCACTAGCCAGGGAGTTGGGGAGGCAGCCTTGAGGGTCTTTGCCCATTTCCGCTGGCCTCTCTCCCTCATTGGGGAAAGTTGATATAATAACTAGATGTCATAAGACATCAAAAAAGGAAGCAACATTTGCACAGCACTTCGTAAAGAATAAAGCTGTTTTGGCAGGTGATCTTGCTTAATACTCCTAATAGCCCTGAGGTGAGGGAATTATTCTTCTCATTTTGGAAATGAGAAAACTGAAGTTCAAAGCAGTGAAGTAGTATCAGTGCCTGAGGGTGCCCAGCTCAGAGCTGGGATGGAGCAGGATTCCAGCCCCAGGCTGCCTCCCAGAGAGGTGAGGCACAGATTCCCATGGGCAAAGCAAGCCCCAGACCCTGTTTCTGTTTCAACAGAAACGCAGCGGCATGCTGCTTGATGGTGTGCAAAACACACCACGTTCATTATCCTGCTTGATCATGACACAGCTTGCATTTCAGGCAGGAAATCTTAGCCTCACTTTGCAGACAGAAAAGCACCATCTAGAGAGGTTGAATCACATCCCTGTTTTCCGTAGCCAGCAGGTGGCATGGGGCCATCATCCTCCAAGCTCAGGGCTCCTGGTTACTGCTATATGACCATGGGTACAACTGTACTATTCTTAGCCTCAGTTTCCTCCTTGTCTCCAAGAGTGTAGTGAGAATTAAATGACACAAGGATGCAAAGAACCTGGTATCATCACAGTACCTGCTGGGACCTCAATACTTGAGCATTTTCATCCCTTTGGGGAACTCTTGCATCAGCCCCCCAGGGCAGCAGGAGCCCAGGAGTATTGCCTGGCAGGATTAAAGATACGCAAAGATTTATTGAGTGTCTACTGCGTATGTACCGGAGGGTTTGGTGGTGACAGACACAGTGGCTGCCTACATGGAGCTTAATACTCCAGCATAGGAGGTGGACAGAAAACAAGGTAGCCAGAAATTCATCAAATGACTGCATGTGGCCAGGTGCGGTGGCTCATGCCTTTAATCCCAGCACTTTGGGAAGCTGAGGCAGGTGGATCACTTGAGGTCAGGAGTTCAAGACCAGCCTGGCCAACATGGTGAAACCCCCGTCTCTATTAAAAATGCAAAATTAGCCAGGAGTGGTGATGGGTGCCTGTAATCCAAGCTACCCGGGAGGCTGAGGTGGGAAAATCACTTGAACCCAGGAGGCAGAGACTGCAGTGAGCTGAGATTGCACCACTGCACTCCAGCCTGGGCAAAAGCACGAAATTCCATCTAAAAAGAAAAACAAAACTGCACGTTGTAATAAGTAGTATGAGGGTGGGGAAATATTTTTTTAAAATAAGAAAGACAGGCTGCCTTACTTACAGTAGTCAGGAAAGGCCTTTACGGAGGGGATCCTTGGGCTGGTGCCCTAAAGCAGGTGAAGCCAACCATGCAGAGCTAGGAAGAGGAGGGTTACATCTGAGAGGGAAGTATGTGCAAAGGCCCTGGGACAGAAATAGATTTGGGTTGTTCACGGGTAGAGAGAAGAGCAATATGGCTGGGGCCCAGTGAGAGACAGGGCAGTGGTTCCAGCAGAGGTTGGCAGTGACCCCACCATCAGGTCCAAATGATAAGTTTAGTCTTTTCTTCTAAGTCTAATATGAAGTCATAGATAAGGCTTTAAAAAGGAAGGGACATGCTATGATTTAAATTTTAAGAGGTGAGCTGTTTGTAAGCTCATAAACAGTTATGGTTGGAAGGATCTCTAAATCTGATCTAGCCCACCTTTTCATTGTGCAGTGGGGAAACTGACCCCCAGAGGTGGGAAACAGGTTGTCAGTGTCACACAGCACATCAGGGCAAAAGCAGCCCTTGAACCCAGATCCTCAGACTCCAGCTCTAGTGGTCCTTCCTTTGAGAGGCTGGCAGAAGCCCCAAGGTGGGCACAGCCTCGGTCTCCTTCAAGGATGAGGAACCATGCCAGCAACCAGGCCTCCTCAGGTCCAACCATGGCTGCCCCTTGCCCATGACTTTTGCTTCATGGCCACTATTAGGTCCCTTCATGCCAAAGAAACACACATGGACCAAGTTGGATTTTTAAGCCACACCCTCACTGTAGTAACTGCAATTCTGCCTGAACGTGTTTGACCCCATGTAAAGATACATCTGCTAGCAATTCTGGGAATGCATTTAACATTTTTGCTCTGTGATGCACAGAGCATTTTCTATGTATGACCGTGTATTTCTCTTTTGGAGTAGAGTCCAGGCAGCATGACCCACTTTGTGCAGATGGGATGATGAGGCCAAGAATGGCTGATTGACTTCCATGAAGTCAGGGAGGGATAATAACCGAGAGAGGGCCTCCAAGGCAAGCCAGGGGCAGTGAAAGGGAAGAGAAAGAAGAAACTGAGCATGAAGTCCTTGAATTCCAGCATTAGAACCTGAGAATCATTCTCCAGGCTCTGAGAATTATAAAATGATGGAGCTGGTAGGCCTTAGCAATGGCATGATTCAATCCATCATCCTAAAATTCTATTTAGGAATCACATATAAACAGTAAAATGTATAAAACTTCAGTGTACAGCTCAAGAATTTTCATGCACCAAGTTACCATCATCCAGATTAAAGTATAGAATGCTCCCATCCCTCCAGCCCAGAAGGCTCTCCTATGCCCCATCCCAATCAGTACTTCCCTTTTGCCTCCCCCTTCCCCCCACCCTTCCCCCAGCTAGGTGACTACCATTCTGGCTTCTATCGCCTTCAAGCAATTGTGCCCGTTCTTGAACTTTATATAAATGGAATCATACAGTGTGCATTCCTCTGACTCTGCCTTCTTTAGCTCAACATGATTGTATGATCCATCCATATATATCCAATATAGCATATAGCAGTAGTTTGTTCTTCTTTATTGCTGTGTAATATTCCATTTTAGGAATATATGACAATTTATCCATTTTTATGTGGATGGACATTGGATTGTTTCCTTTTTTTTCTTTGGTGCTTATGATTAAGGATGCAACTAATAATCTAGTCCATGTCTTTTAGTGGGTCTAGGCAGGCATTTCTCCTGGGCGTGTAACTAGGAGTTGAAATGCTGTGTCTTGTGTTTAGCTTTAATAGATGCTGTCAAATAGAGTGGGCATGTCATAGGACAGTCCTGCTAGCAGTGTGGAACAGTTCTAGTTGCCCTATCTCCTCATCCACACTTGGCATCATCTGTCCAGTTTTAGCCAACTGGTGGGTCTGTAGTGATACCTCATTGTGCCTTTTAATTTGCATTTCCCTGGTAGTAAGATGCTGAGCACCTTTCCACATGCTTATCAGCTATTTGGATTGCTTCTTTTGGAAAGTGCCTAAGTCTTTGGCACAATTTTAAACTGGGTTTTCTCTTATTTCTTATTGATTTGTAGGAGTTATTTATATATTCCAGATATAAGTCTTTTGTTGTAGATAAGTGTTGCAAATACTTTTCCCAGTCTGTGTTTTGCTTTCTTACTTTCTTATGGTGCCCAGGAATCATTTGAGAAGAAAGAAAATGAATGTTTATTGAGAACTTCATTTGTGCCAGGCCTTGGTCCATCTACCTCACCTTGCCTGGTGCTCATCACCACTCATTGAGGCAGGAATCATCATCACCATTGCAGATTCAAAAGAGGCTCCAAAGGTGTATCGAAAGGATTGGAATGTGGTGTTTGGAATTCATGCCAATACTTTAGATGTATGTAATTCTTTTAGTTTATGAAGTACTTCCCTGATGACTGTCTTATTCCATCATTAGTTTAAGCCAGTGAGGTAGGCAGGCAACAGTTATTAGAGAGGTAATGTCCCATAGACTTTTACTGAAGACTCACCCAGAGCAGGGGGACACAGTGGAATTTAGTCCTGCGTTTGGGCATTCAAAGTCGAATGAGTAAGACATACAAGTCAACATCCAATACGGGGTGAAATCATAGAGGCTTATTCATGATTTACCCCTCTGAGCCTCAGTGTCCTCATCTGTAAGATGGGTTTAATGAGACCTACAAGTCATAGAGCTGTTGCATCGATGAAAGGTGATACTGCGTGCAAAGTGCTTAGCACAGTACCTGGCACATGAGTACCTCACTGAGTTTTGACATGGTGTGTATATACCAAGCTTGTTGATGAGGGCCCTGCAGGGAATACACCAGAAGCACTCTCTGCCCTCACGGAGCTTGCAGAGATGAATGAAGAAAACACAATGGGAGCACAGCACAATAGTGGCCACTTTGCTGTGGGATAGATGGGAGCCTTCACGTAGGAGGCAACATGTGAACTGGGTCTTGAAGGATGAATAGGAGTTCATCAGGTGGGCAAAGAGAGGAATGACATTCCAGACCAAGAGAACTGCATGGACAGGAGCCTGAAGCTGGGACTTATCCAAGGCTACCTGGCCTAGAAATGGGTGAGCCTCTTGCCTGATCCCAGATCCCAGACCTGTGTTTTATCTGCCCTCTGTGCTGTCTCCTTAACACTCTCTAGGGCACACAGTTGACACGGAAGTGGGTGGGTAGGCGCCACCTGTGCTATTTCCACCTGGCAGGGTGAGCCATCGCCAGTGCCAGACCTACAGCATTTCCCAAGGCAGCAGGGAAAAATGGGCTTCCAGTGGGGAGCAAAGCATCAACTTGGGGACCTTATGACTCTCCGAGACTCCTGCTTCCCCTCCTGGGCCACTGTTATTGCATCTGTAAGATGGGGAGAATAAAAATGACAATAATGGCCACGCTGATGGAACCTTTCTTTACTGTGTGCCAGGCACTGTGCCGAGTACTTTGCAGGTGGCATCTCTTTTCTTCTATGCAACAGCCCTATGAGTGGTGGGTCTCATTACTCCCATCTTATAGATGAGGACATTGAGGCTCAGAGGGGTAAAATGACTTGTCCAGCATTTCACAGAGCCAGGAAGTGGCAGAATCCGAACCAGACCAGCTTTGTGTGACTCCAGCATTCCGGCTTGTAGCTAAGAGATCTTCCTGCTCACACTCCATTCCCACTGCCTCAACATACATCTCTGATGTTTAACGAATATCTGTTTAATGAACGTGGCTGTACCTTCTTGCGGAGTGTTGGGCGCAGGCCTGTGCCGTGATGGGGGACAGCGCTTGGCAGGGGCCTGCCTCCCCTGAGGCCAGAGCTTCTGATTTCCCCTGACCTGTGAAACCTGGTCATGGGGACACCTCAGGGATCAAAACACTCGACAAACGTCGAGTCTAACGAGCCCCGAATATTTAACAGAAACAGCCTGCTCTGGGCTGGGCTCTTCCAAGGGACTGTGTGTGTGTGTGTGTGTGTGTGTGTGTGTGTGTGTGTCTATGTATGTCTGTGTGCACCTGCTCTGGGGCCAACCCTAGCTGAGAGGAAGTGGAGTTGCATTTATTATAACATAAACTGTGAACTAAGATAGGTTTTCTGCCCAGGGGAAATACAGGCTCTCTCCAGGTAGGAAGGTGCCCCTTTGTCAGGGAAGTTCTCCTCCACCTTCTACTTTGCAGCCATTTGAGGAATCCTGCTGAACACAGGACTTGCGCCTGGGAGTGGCAGGTCCCCGCTCTTCAGGAATGAACCCAGCCTATTAAAAACCATCATCTATTGAGTGCCTGCTGTATGCCATGCACAGAGTAGAGAACTCTGGGAGCATTCATAGTATTTAACTCTCGGAAGAGCCCTGTGCCTGCAGTATTCCCTCAGGCTGGTGGGAAGCTTTGCAAAGCACTAACTTCAGCAGGAAGCAGAGGAGCCACTTGCTGTGGGAGAGGGAGAGACCCAGGGCTGTGCGGCTCCAAGCCAAAGAGAACTTCCAGGAAATTCAGGGATGGAGTGGCTTTTAACCAAGGCTCTAGAAGGATGGGAAGGATTTTGACAACAGAAATGGGGAGGAAGGGCTTTCCCGGCAGGGGCAGCAAGCAGAGGCAAAGGCCTGGAGGTGGACAAGCACAGGATAGTGGCGAAGGGTACAGGCCCTGGGCTCAGAAAGCCACAAGTGTGAATCAGCCTCCCTCACTTATAAGCTCTTTGACCTCCTGTGAGTTACATCACCTCTTCTTTAAGAAAATTGAGGCAAATTTTACATAACATAAGATTAGCCATCTTAAACTGTGCGATTCACTTTGCATAATGTTTGGGAGGTTCATCCACGTTGTAGCACTTATCAGAACTTCATTACTTTTGATAGCTGAATACTATTCCATTGCATGGATATACCACATTCATCTGCTTATCCATTCATCTGTTGATGGGCCTTTTGGATACTATAAATAATGCTGCTATAAACATTTGTGTACGAGTATTTGTTTGAGTCCCTGTCTTCAGTCCTCAAGTGTAGACCTGGGAATAGTTGCTGGGTTGTATGGTACCTCTAGGTTGAACTTTTTGAGAACAGAGTATCACTTTGAACTTCTACACCTGCAGAATGGAGATAATAACAATAGCTGTCTCATAATGAAGGGAGGATGGGAAGGGGTTTGAGGATTAAATGAAGTGCCCAGGATAGTGAGGGCTCAAAGTACCTTTTGTTGCTTTTTTTTTTTTTTTTTTCCCCCAATGGAGTTTCACTGTGTTGCCCCGGCTGGAGTGCAATGGCATGATCTCAGCTCACTGCAACCTCTGCCTCCTGGGTTCTAGCAATTCTCCTGCCTCAGCCTCCCAAGTAGCTCGGACTACAGGTACATGCCACTGTGGCTGGCTAATTTTTCTGTATTTTTAGTAGAGATAGGGGTTTCACCATGTTGGCCAGGCTAGTCTTGAACTCCTGACCTCAGGTCATCTGCGCATCTTGGCTTCCCAACGTGCTGGGATTACAGAGATGAGCCACCGCACCCAGCCTCAAAGTACCTTTTGAAGAGGCTGCGTTAGGGAAGGCTGACAGGTTGTGGGAAAGGAGGATGAGGGGCAGGGGTCTCCTGTGCCTGGCTGACCTTGCCCCTGCCCTGATCCGTTTGGCTCTTCGAGGCGTTCAGTCCTTTGCACACCAAAGATGGGGCAAAGTGAGCAGATGGCTGGTACCCTGGGAACCAGGCCCCTTCCTGCTCTTGGAGCCAGGGAGGCTGGATCTGCCGGCTCCACTGAGCTGCCTTTCCCCAAGGAGTGTGCCCTTAGCGACCACTGATGCTGCATTTGCTGTTTGCTCTCTCTCCACTTCTTTCCTTCTCTTCAGAGCTGTTCAGGCCTGGCAAGCAGCAGGGGCTCAGAAACCAAATTAACAGGTAAAATTCCCATTCTCTGCCTGTTACTCGCCTGGCTGAGCTGCAAAGTCTGCAACATAACAGGAATTGGGAGTGAGGAGGGGGCGGGGGAAGGGAGCCAGTGTCAACAGGACTCAGTTGAGAGAAAGAGAGAGCCCCAGACTCATGATGTGGGAAGGGGCCAGTGGCACCCAGGGAAGCAATCACTGGGGTACCCCCATTCCCTCTCTTTCTTCGGAGCTGCCTCCTGGAGTCTGTGGTTCTCTGACGCCACATGGCCCATGAGTGGCACAAGGTGACGAAGGAAGACAGCAGTGAGCTTTGCCCAGGGGAGGACTCTAACCATGGGGCTCCCCCCACCCCCCTGGCCCTGTCTCTTCAGCTGTACTCAGGTCCCTTTGGTGATCAGGAGGCAGGTGCTGGGGCCCAGCAGTCAGGCAGAACTGAGTTCAAGTCCAAGTGCAGCCATGTAGGCGTTGCAAGTGACCTTGGGCAAATTCTCTCTCTGAGCCTCCGTTTCTGCATCTTTAAAATGGGAGAACACGTCTCTTAGCTGGGTTGTTGGTTTTGCGATCAGGAGGGAAAGTGCATTGTACAGCACCTGCTTGTGGTAAGCTCTTAGGTTAGAGGCTATGGGTGGCGGTGGGGGACAGGGGGGCAGTGGTGACAGTCAAAGTGATCTTTGTTGATTCCTGTCTCAGGTTTGACTCCTGTTGGGTGTTGAGTCCCGTGCCAGGAGGGACTGTGTCTGTCTCCTTTGTGAGCTCCCTGTGTTTTAGGTGGGGGTCCCTAAAAGCAGGACCTGAGTGAGGATGGTTATCCACGTGAACTAGTGAAGGAGGATTCTCAGGAGAGCTCTGCAAACCAGCAAGGGAAGCAGGAGAAGGCAGAAGAAGTAGCTAAGCAAGGGTGAGGTTTAAGAGCAGGCTAGCCTCAGCCTGGTCTCTGGGGCATGAATGGCCTCTCAGACATTGCCCCCAACAGAGGCAAGGGGGCTGGACTCTTATAGCCCCATGTCAGCCTGTCAGTGGCTACGGGCTAGGGCTGGGGGTGCAGATGGGGGTGTGGCCTCCCAAGGATCTCTGAGCAAGGTGGCTTCACAGCCAACAGCAGTTTCCCT
This sequence comes from Pongo pygmaeus, assembly GCF_028885625.2. Taxonomy (NCBI): domain Eukaryota; kingdom Metazoa; phylum Chordata; class Mammalia; order Primates; family Hominidae; genus Pongo; species Pongo pygmaeus. The sequence continues at coordinate 22,358,732 of NC_072382.2, read as the reverse complement.
GGAGAAGGTTGCAGCCCGTGGCACTGCTGCAGTTGGGATGGGTGTCCCGTCCAGGAAAGGGGACCAGGGCCCAGCACCCAAAGCACCTGCACACCCTGAAAGCCCTCAGTCTAGGATGATGAGGAAAGCACTGGCCGTGACACCTGGGAGACTTTGGTGCGATGCCCCTTCTGCCACTTCACAGAATCAGTGACCTCCCTGGGTCTCAGTTTAATGACCCCTCCCACATAGGGCCCACAGGGTTTGCTTGAGGATACATCAGATGCCACAGCTCATTGGCCAAGCACACAGTAGGCCATGAGCATCAGCTGGGTGGGGGGCATCTGACTTTTTGCTTTCCCCATAAATAGGGAGACCATCCCAGGATGGGGTCTCTCCTGCCTGGCCTGGCCCAAGCAAGTGCCTCCCCTTAAGGGTGAGAGATGGACTACATGACCCCTAATAACCCCTGTCCCCAGGACCAACAGAGAAGAAGGCCATTGTTCTCGGCTCCCTTCCTCCAGAAATGAGAAACACAGCTGAAGCCGCTCCTGCTCCCCAGGGCCCACCAAGGCCTGGAATTTCGCCAGGGGTGTTTGTCCCCGACGTGACTGATTTATTCCTATTGTTATTCCTACATATTGAGTGATATGTAGATACATTCTGCTTAGAGAAAAAGGACACATTTCAGGTGGGGTTAGAACCCCTCCTGCCACCATTTGCCAAGAGAACCGATGACAATTCCGTGTCCTTGTGTGGTTGGGGTGTGGTCAGGAAAGTGAGGCTTTAGGGTGAGGCTGCCAGGGCTTGGGAGGGACTCACACGATCCCAGTGAGGACAAGTGTGAAGGCCAGGCACTTCCCAAGGTCCCTGCTGGCCGGAGGATGGCACAGAGGGATGCATGAGCTGCCTGGCTTGGGTTTTTCCAGAAAAACCCTTCAATGTGGATGCAATGATCATTGTAATAATAATAGTTTCCACTTACTGAGCCTTACTCTGCCCCAGATAATAGCGATGGGTCTTCTCCTTGCGTCTTCTCATTGAACTCTGCACATGAGACATATCCCCATCTTACAGATGAGAAGGCAGAGGTTCAGGTTCACATAACGTATCTAAGATCACATAGTAAGTGATGAGGCCAGGGTTCAAATTCAGCCTCACTCACCCAGGAAGTGGGGTGCAGGAGACCCTGACGCTTGTCCCAGTCGGTGCCAGCTGGCCTTATCCCAGGTACAGGTCATTTCACCCCCCTGGCTCAGGCTCCCCAGATTCCTCCTCACCTCACCTTTACCCATCTGTGGGCACTTAGCCCTCTGCCTTCCACTCCAGGGTTGAAGATAGTGGAATACCTCTGTCTCCTTACAGAAAGGAGAATGTAGAAGCCCAGAGAGGGCACTTGATCTGCTCCAGGACACACAGCAACACCATCCCAGGGCTGTGGCTAGAACAAGGGTTTCCTCCCTCTTGGTCAGCGTTATTAACCTGTTGTCCTTTCTGCTTTAATCCAACCCCAGACTTGGCCATGCTGCACGTGTGAGTGGGGATGTGAGTGCGTGGAGAGAAGAGGGAAGCTCCTCTCCTTGGTCATGTTCACCACACACAGCCTGAGCAGCGGGCCAGCGGGGAATCTCTGGGGACTGGCCGGCTCTGAGTGGAAGCTGCTTCCGGCGTCACCTGCCCCTTCCTACAGCTCCCTGGATGTCACACTTCCCATTTCCTAGCAGGGCTAGCCCGGCATCCCCTGACCACCCAGAGGTTGCCCTCTAAGGGTTGTGTACTTTCTTTGTGGTCTGGCCTCTGGCTGAACAGGGGGTTTTATATAAATCCCTGGAGAGAGAAATAGATCAATGCTCCCTGGAAATGTCTCCATCAGCTTCTGGAGAGTGGACTTCAGAGTTCCAAAGATCAAGGTTTGAACATCAGACAAGGGGGACAAAGAAAACCCAGGACCTAGAGTGGTCCCTGTTGCCCCTGCCATGAAGTTCCTCTGGGTCCCTGTTAGCCCAGGCACTCTTGTCACCCCCCCTCCACCCCCCCAGTGCTGGGTCCCTGTCTACCTCCCTCTCCTCTCTCCTCTCATACCTCTGCCAAAGCACAGCCAGCCTGCTGCTTTCTACACCTGCTGTGCAAATGGAGGCCCTGCGCTGTTGCCTTGGCTGTGTCCTCTGCTTAGAGCACCTTTCCTCCTCATCTCCAACACCCATTGCAGCTAAGCCACCCATCCAGGTGCTACTTTCTCCATCTGCAACAGCGCTGTTATCCATTCATTCAGTGCCCAGGTATGACATGCCATTCCAGGCCCTGGGAATACAACAGTCAGTGGTTCAGAACTTTCCCCAGCCTCTGTCTTCTTCAGCTATTTGGGAACACATCGCTAACTCAGCCTCACTGCAGAGACAGTGCCAGAATTTCTGTGCCCTCCCCCAATGCCTGACCTAGTAAGTTATACAGTGGGCACTTAATGAGTGTTTGCTGAATGAATGAATGATGAATATCACTTACTGCCTTCTGTTGTAATGTCTCTGCAGGGATTTCACCACCCATTGGTCGAGTATGCCATGTTCAGCTCTAGGCACCAAGTTTCTGTGTTCCCAGGGCTTATTCTTCTTATTTATAATAACAACAAAATAGCTAACTTTGGCCCTTCTCTTGTGCCAGGCCCTGATTAGAGAGGCCTTGGTGAAGAGGCAATGGCGATGTTACACATGCAATGTTACATGTAGTAACAACACTATCAGTAGGAACTCTGATTATCCCCATTTTACAAATAAGAATTGAGGCCCAGAGAAGTTAAGGCATTTTCCCCAAGTCACACAGCTGGTCAGAAGCAGAGACAGGACTCCAACACCAGCACTCTGACTCCAGAACTCAGCCTCTTATGTTTATTGAGTGACTGAATGAATGACTCATGTTGCTACTTGATATGTTGGCTTCTGAAAGAGTTAATTCACAGTCAGGAGTGGCCTCAGGGGCCTTCTTTGTGCAAGCATGTACATACCATGCATACATGCACATGTGTGTGCCCCCCTTGGCTCTCTCTCCAGTGTGTGCCACCTGTCCTGGAGTCTATTGTCCTGTCCCTGATTCTTGCCTCTCAAGTGGACCATGCACTGGCCCTGCGTCTGAGGGTCCTTATATAGTCTCTTTGCTCAGCCAGACATGGGGGTTACTATGCCCTAAAGGATCAATTGTTCCTAAATGCAGGGAAGATGTTTGTCAGGGGAAGGGGAAAGGAACCAAGATGGTCTGCAAATGAACTGTGACAGATAAACCTCACCTCCCAGGAGACTCTTGGGAAATATGCAAGCTTATAAAAATGCTCCGGGCCATTCCAACTTGGAAGGCACAGATGCATCTAATATCTACCAAAACGTCCATTCATGTGATCAATTGCTCACTGCTTCATCAAAAGCTCAAGTGTTCGTGCTATACTAATGCCCTAAGAAATGAAGGAGGGACTTGGGCATTGGTAGTCTTCCAGGGCCTAAAACAGCAGGTGGGGAAGTTAGACCTTGGTGAAGAGGCAATGGTGAGCTATAGAAGGTTTTTGAGCAGGAGAGGGACATGGTCCAAGCTTCATTCCTGAAGATCTGTCTTCCCGCCTGGTGGAGGATGGAATGGGGGTGCAGCAGAGAGACTGTGGAGGTTATAGCTGGGGACTGGGTGAGAGGGGATGAAAGCTCGGGTTAGGGACGTAGAGTCCATGGAGTGGGTGGGCAGAAGGGAGGGGCCTCATTATGGAGATATTTCCAGGTAGATGGGACTGAGTTGTTTTGGGAGGGGAGAGAGAGTGGAATTTGAAGGCCCATAAGTCTGGGAGAGTGAATGATTGGAAGCATTCCTGGAGGGGCCGTTTCTGGGGCAATAATAACAGTAATTGCTATATAGGCCTTCATCTGTGTCAGGCACTGTGCTTTATGGCTTTTGCTGTATTAAATACTCACAAGAATCCCCTCAGGTGATAACTGCCATCATCTCCATCTTACACTTGGGGAAACTGAGGCACAGTTACCTTGACAGAGATTACCCAGCCAATAACTGGTAAAGCCAGGATTCCACTCCAGGCAGCTGCCTGCAGAGCTTCTGCTGGTAACCCCCGCTCCACGCACCTCTCCATCCACAGGCCTGCAGGAGGCTGTCTTTATTTCTGGAGTGGACATGCATTTCCAAGCGGAAGCACTGAGAGGAGAGGACCAGGGCTTCACTTGGAAACTGACCGGAGTGCAGAAGCAGCACCTTAGGGAGGAGGACGCAGCCCTCTGGGGCTCCCGGTTCTGTGTGGTGGGGACATCAGCCCAGAAGATTAATGAGAGGGCAGGGGAGGGAGGAAAGGAAGGAAGGGAAGGAAGAAAAATTGCTGCCCATTATACCTGTCCTTTGGCAAGGCCGGGTAATTAGCAAACCCTCGGCAATAAAATATTTCGTTTTGGTGTAATTGCAAAGTAATTATGTGGTATGGGTTGTGTATTAATCGTGTTGATTAATTACACTCAGGTAGTAATTAAACATCTGCTTGATAATCGTGTACAGCCTGAGGCTGAACATTTATACACATACACACACGCCTGTGCCACATGCAGAGCTCCTTGGTCTCTGCTCATTGGGGCAGGGGGTGGGGGGGTGTGTTTGTGTGTGTGTGATGTGGGTGTGTTTGACAGAGCCTGGCTGAGTTAGAGACCTCTCCCTCCCCCACCATACAATGAGCACTTTGTTCCCCAGCCTCACGTGGAACACCGGGAGGAACTGAACTAGGACTGGGGCTGTGCCACCCTGCAGCCCCTCTCAGAACAGAACATGAGGCCCAGGTGTCTCCTGTCTGGCAGGGCTGCCAGGCCAAGCTGGGTTGGCACAGGGCTCAAGTGCTCCATACGTGGCAATGTGCTGTCATCTCTTAGAACTCACTGCAAACTTTGCCACCAGTCCCCTCCTGCACCCTCTTAGACTGTGTTCAGCTTTGAGGGTCCTTTCTTGGGCAGATTCCTTTCCCCAGCAGTTGGGAGAAAGTTCTTACTTATTGTAGGAACCACTTGGGCTGAGGCCCCAGTACCAGCACAGCACACCCATTAGGACTGGATTTAATAACCTGATCCTGGACACTGTGGGGACCAAAGCAGGATGCTGACCTGTGTGTAGGAGCCCTGTTTCTCACCTGGATCCTACCCTTGCTGTGTGATCTTGAGCAAGTCACTCCCCTTCTCTGTCTCTCTGCTTCCTGGTCTATAAAACAAAGAAAAACTGAGCTTGGAGGTCTCCAAGGGCCTTTCCAGTGCTGCTGTACTCAGATTCTAATTTGGTTTGTACTAATTAGGAATCGGAGACAATTTAAATTCAATACATATGATCCTTAGTGAGTAAACAATTGGAAATAATTCCTTCCTTTATGACTTCCCAAAGACTCACTCATGAGCAATGAGAACCCAGCTAAAATCAATAGCTTTTATTTTTCAGACAGAGAAATTGCAGGTTCCTTGAACTGCTGGGCATTGCAATTCATTGTTGTATTTTAAAATTTTATGTTTATGTTTATGGACTGCCATTAGATAATATGGATTCATCCTGAAGGTTTTTTTTTTTCATTAACTTAACTCATTTTACTTATTAGTTCACATTTATAGCTTGGGTTTAATAAGCACACTGTGTAAAAGTCATAAAATACCCTTTTTCTTTAACAATATTTTAAAATCAAGACTCTTTTCTGAGTCATCTCAGGTTTATTTGCTCATAACTTGCTTCTCCGGTGATTTGAGGCCCAGCACAGCCAACTCTAGCCTGTTATTTGACCTTGAGCTTCAGTGTCTTTATTTGTAATAGGGGAAAGGTATCACTAGTTAATAAAAGTAATAAATTTTAAAAAGCAAGCATTCAACAATCACTTACTGTATTCAAAGTGGTTCTGATATATAAGGTGGTTGAATCTCACATTCCTGAAATGGCTTCCCCCCCCCCCCCCCCCCCCCCGCTTTATAGGGGAGGGAACTGAGGCCCAGAGAGGTTAAATGACTTGCCTGAGGCCACACAGTTGGTGACAGTGGCAGAGCTGGGATGCAAACACAACAAGTCTGTATGAGTCAAGCTGACACCTCAAATTAACCCTCACAGTATCTAAATCAGCCAACATTTTCCCTCCCACATCGTCTTCCTACCCTCAGCCTGTCAGACTCAGTATCCCCCCACACCACCCACCCACCTTCCCCCGACATCCCCTTATCCACATCCACCCCACCCCCCACCAGGCCCTGCCCATCCTCCTTCCATCTTCTCATTTTCTGTTTCCATTGCCTGGGCTTCTTGCTGCTTTTATTTATTTTTTAAATTTTTTGTTGTTGTTGTCGAGACAGAGTCTCATTCTGTCACCCAGGCTGGAGTGCAGTGGTGCGATCTCGGCTCACTGCAACCTCCGTCTCCCGGGTTCAAGTGATTCTTCTGCCTCAGCCTCCCGAGTAGCTGGGACTACCAGGTGCGTACCACCACGCCTGGCTAATTTTTTGTATTTTTAGTAGAGACGGGGTTTCACCATGTTAGCCAGGATGGTCTTGATCTCCTGACCTCATGATCTACCCGTCTCAGCCTCCTAAAGTACTGGGATTACAGGCATTAGCCACCATGCCCAGCCTTCTTGCTGCTTTTAATCTCCTGGAAGCACATTTCTGCCCTATGATCTTCAGTGGCTCCCCATTGCCTGTGGATAAATTTCATCATCCTTGGTCTGGCATTCAAGGACCTTAACCATCCACCTCTTGCCTTCCGTTTCTGTCTCACTTCCCACTCTGCCCCAACAGGCGGGCTTGGCTCATGGTCTTGAATACCCGCCCACATGTGGGTACCCTGTGCCTTTGTTTGCCCTGGTCTCTCTGCCTATAGTGCCTTCCTCATCTTCATACATTCCAATCTTCCCCTTCCTCCAGGAAGCCTTCCCTGGGGCCTCTCACTCCTCTGAATTCATAATGATATGATGAACCCCTCCTTAGCCACTTGGAACTACTGAGCCATAGGCATTGTCTTCTGTTGCCCATAACAGTGAACAGCACCTTTGAAGGTGTAATCTGTGCCTCTCTCATCCTTGGTGCCCCTGGAATCCCAGATATATAGCAAGTGTTCAATTAATGCTTTCCAAATGAGTGAATGTTCATGTTCCTCGTGGTCTCCAGGAAACAGAACTCCCTGTCTTCTCTGTTGAATTCAAGACCAGCCCCGTGCAAATTTCGGGAAATACTTGTCCAAGTTCTACCTACTTTCAACAGCTCTTCCTCCCTCCCTCCCTCCCTACACACTTCCCTCTGTCTTCCTAGAATTGTCACATTTCTTCTTGATCAGTGACTCAAACAAAACTGTTTTCCTCTCTTCTTCCATAAAACTTACCTGTCCTGGGTGCCATTTACTTGGTTTACTGCTGTGTGAATGGCCTTCTGGTTTCTGGCAAATTAATTCCAGCTATGATGTTCATCGTGGATAATGGTGAAGAAAACGAGCTATCCAGGGGCTGCACAACACTCTGTTTTTGAGCCTGAGGATTTTGTAGATGAGGAAACTGAGGCCCAGAGGTGGGGAAAGAGGGACTTAGGTAAAGGAATCCGCTGAATTCTCAGTCAAGTCTCCCTGGGGAACTCTCTGCTGTTTCCTGGGTTATCTTGATCACTGGGATTAGAACTACCACTCTGTTGGTGGTCACTGCACTTTACAGTTTGCATGAACTTGACCTACAACAGGCATCTCAGCTGCTCTGTGAGGTTTCACCAAGGCTCAGAGAGGTGGGTTGCCTGCCTCAACCACACAGCCAGTGTCTAGCAGTGGAGCCAGGGGTGGAATGCAAGTCGGGCTGTGCCACAGCTGTGCTCTCCCCACCTCCCCCGTGGATGCCGATACTCACTGGCTTCCCTACCTGCTGGCAGCAGCCTTGTGTTTACACCAGACTTGATCTACAGATGTATTCCCCTGGCTGGAGCAGGTAGCTAGAGAGTGAAGGAGACAGAGCCAGGGAAAATGCCAGGCCAGGCCTCCATGAGAGGGATCTGGCCTCAAGGAGCGTGGGATCAGAAGACAGTTGACGTGGGCCAGGCCTGGCTCACAGCCCTCAGAGCTGGGCTCCCTGAGCTGCTGTGGGATGACCAGGGCCTTGTGACTGTCCACTCCCAGCCCCATCCACCACTCAGCCGTATCCTCCCCAACTGGCACTTCTGGGCCTGGACTTGGGAAAGGAGCTTTATCTGAGGATGACACACACATGCATTTACAACGATACATATTCACACACTGAATCCCTCCCCCCCCACACACAAGATTCATGCCCAGCCCCACATGCTGCCAACAGTCATGTGTACACATGGGTGACACACGCCCTCCTGAATGTCTCCAGTTCACACTCTATTTTAAACAGTCTAGGTGGCAGCATCCGACAGTGATCAAGAGCTTCCGCTCGTAAAGCAAATAGGGGTTCAAATCCCGTCTATTTCACAGCCGTGTGTCTGAAAGTTACCTAGCTTCTCCAGTCTTCAGTTTCTCATCAATAGAATGGGGATGATAGCACTGTTAGAATGAAATGGGTGGACACACATAAAGCACTGACCATGGGACCTTTCTATCTCATTTCTACTCAGCTCCCACAGGCAGCCTTGGCCTGTGGTCTCAAATGCCTGCCCCCCACTCCCACATCTGGGTATCTCCACGCCTGTCCTCACCCTGGGCCCATTGTCCACAGCACCCTGCTACCATCTCCACACACCCCTGTCTGCCCCCTCCTCCAGGAAGCCTTCACATGCTCGTGGGTGTTATCAGGGGAATTAGAGGAGGAAAAGCTCCTCTCCCTGTGAGTTATTAGAAGCACAGGCTTCAAAGCTGGCCTGAGAGATGGCAGAGACTGACGGAGGGTCCGTGATCCCCTTTCACAGGTGGAGAAACTGAGGCCCCACGCAGGTGAGGGTGTGCCTGAGTGTTCACAGCAAGTTAGTGTGGTGTTGGGACTGGAACCCAGGACTCCTGCCTGTGGGTCCACAGCTGTCACCTCCTTCTCAGAGTGAAGACTCCCCATTCCATGGATCTGTTAGTTAGCTGGGTGATCTTGTTCTCTCAGACAGTTTGAGGGAGCATGGAAGTTGGGGGAGATAGATGGAGGCCAAGGGGGTCCCCAGATGAGCTTCTTTATCAAGTGTGTGATGGTGGGGTACAGAGAGGAGTGGGAGATGCTGGGGAGGAGAGGCCGAGAGTGGGGACTGGGACAGGGTTGGCTGAAGCAGGAACCATGGGCGACCCTGGTGAGCCCACAAGGATGGCATGGCTGTGCATGCTGCTATTGAAACAATCTCTGTTGTCACCTCTTTCCTGCAGCCGTTCATTTATTTCTTTATCATGCCCTTTTGGAAAATGCTGGGAATGCCACCCCTCCTGGGGAATGCACCCTCCTCCCGCTCCCCAGTTCACACCGTCTGGTGTGACATTCGTGCTCACCAGCTTGCAGAGCGCTAATGACATTTGCATTTTGCTGGCTGGTGAAATGTGGGCTGTGCTTGGTGACGGGGGCGGGGGTAAGGAGATCCTTAGGCAGATGGGAGGTTCCCAGCCTAGAAAGAGGGGCAGGCTTGCTGGTCTGGGGGCCCACGCAGGTCTCTGAGACGCAGAGAAGGGGGAGAAGGTGGGTGCAGAGGGGACGAATGTCTGGCAGAATTTAGAGATGCTGTTTGTTTAAAGGCTTGCCAGGAACACAAGGCAACCCCAAGTCTGGTGTTCCAGGTCCCCTGACATGCACATGCACTATCCTCTGTGTCACCTCCTTAACATTTATTGAGCAATTTCTAGATGCCAAATGCTCCTCTGTGGGCTTCACAGACTTACGAACGTCATTTTAATTCCCGGCAATCCTCAGGAAAAGATGCTATTATTATTCCCATTTTACAAATGAAGAGTCTGAAGCTCTGAGAGGACACCTGACTTGCCTCTTCTGGAAAGAGTTTGCACCAGCTTGTGGCCAAGGTCCACCTGCCTCCAAAGCCCGTGCTCTTGGTCACTGTGGGTAACCTCCTGTTCTTTGTCTGGGCTTGAGCAGAACCAAGAAGCATTTGTCTGCTGAGGCCCAAGACTGGGTAGAGGTGGTGAGCATCCTCCCCCGTCTGCCACCACAGCATGCAACAGGCTCCAGCTATGCTCCTGGGGCTGCTCCAGTCTGACAGCTACAGAAGAGGGTATGGCCCTGGAGAGAGGCCTCAGCATGAGTCAGGAGAGACCCAGAGTTTAGGCCTTGCTCTGCCACCAACTTGCTGTGTGACTTTGAGCAAGTCAGGGCCCCTCTCTGAGTATCAGTCTCCTTATTGGTAAAAAGAGGCCATTGGTCTGGCAGCATGGAGCATCCCAGGAATGCATTTTCACACGAGGAAGAAACTTGTCTCCAATCTGCTTGGACTCATGGAGTTGCCTTGCACTCAGACATACAAATTATGTTTTACATCAAAGCAAATCATGAAACATTTGCTGAACCTCCTCTCCCTTCTACAAGGGGCACTGTGCTAGATGCAGGGGTTATGACGCTTATGTATTTTTACTCAGCACATGCAAACACAGGCACATGCATACCTTTGTGTCTTAGAGTTATTTCCAGGCTACTTCAGTCGGATCTAGATGTTGAGTCCCCAATCCTGATGCTCACCTGCAGGCTCCTGCAGTCTTGGTTTCATCACTTCGCCTCCTGCCGGGCCAGGAGAGCCTTTCAAACAGAAAGAAGAGACCTCAGCTCAGGCAGGTAATCACGGATGCTTCTGCTTCCCTCTTACAGGTGAGCATCTCCTGGACAGCCTCAAGCTTCAGGTGAGCTGAGCTTCTAACACTACCATCAAAGCAACTGGAACCCCTTGAATTTGATTTCTGGAGACGCAAGCATAATCCTTTTGCAGACGTCTCAACGCTGGCTCTCCAGGTAAGAGAGGTTAGGCTTGTTCAGCAAGGGGATTTCTGCTACTTTTGTTGTTGCTGTTGTTGTTGCTAAGGGTAACCATCAGCAGGGCACCTGTCATTCTCTTTCATGCATTGGTGTCTGTCTCTGCCATCACACCAAATGTCCTTGGGCAGGATAGTAAGGGGTGCAGATAGTGTGAGTGGATCTGAGCCAAGGTTGCTGAGGTCTCACTAGATTAGCCAAAAAGATAACCCTCGGAGGGGCCAGACAGCTGAGAAGGCTGAGGTGCAGGCTAGCCCACCAGGTTGCTGGCCCATGCCCCTCAAGCTCAACTGGGGAAGGGTGGAGCTGTTGCCCAGGTAAGCAAGAACCAGTGGTGGGTCAGAAGTAAAGGCTGGCTGCAGTGGGTGGTGAGAGGGCAAAGGCTGAACTGAGGTCAGATGCTGCATCATTTGGGAGCCAACACTCAAACTGGATTAAGCAAGACAGGCCATTTATTAGCTTTTTTAAATTGGTTTCTAATATATTGGCGAGTTGGGGCCTATTTATTGGTTTCAAGGCAGGCAGGGCTGAATCCAGGGCTCAAATGATGCTGTTAGGACCGTGTCTCACCACATCTGTGTCCTCTACCTCCCTCCTTGTGAGCTTCAGTCCTCGGCAGCCACTCTCCATGTGGCCGCAGGGCAGGCACCTGCAGCTCCAGACTGACATCTTGCTCATTTCAAATCCAATGGAAGGAGAGCTTCTTTTTCCCAGGTGGTCCAACAAAAATCCCAAAGTCAAGGCTTATTGGATGGTCTTGGGTCACAGGACACCTCTGCCCAATCACTGAAACCTGGAGGATAAGATATGCTGATTGGCTAGACTGGGTCAATTGGTCGGGGGGCGGTCAGTGCGGGTGGTGCTGAGGGGGTGGTCGGTGCTGTGGGGAGTGGTCGGTGCTGGGGTGGGGGCGGTCGGTGCTGGGCTGGGGGTCGGTAGTTGGGGGTGGTGTGGTGAGGTCGGTAGGTGTCGTGGGCTGGGGAAGTCAGCCTGAATGCATGAGAGGGGATGGACTTGCAAGGGACAATCCAGGCATTATTTTTAGAAAAAGGAGAAAGGAATGCTGGGCAGACAAAGCAGCAGATTCTCCTTACTGGTGTCATGGTGGGAGTCGGGGGCGATGAAGCACTCAGGTGGTCGCATGTGTCCCAGTTGGGATCCTTCCTGTGATTTATGGTACCAGGGTTGTCCTCCCTCTAAGTGCCTCATTTTTAGTGAATCTAGTATCTGAAAGCCGAACTTACACACACACACACACACACACACACACACACAGCCCCCATGCCTCTGATGGATCTGCAAGTGGTACTTCACGTTCCAAAAAGATTGTTCCAGAAGGTCTTTCTCATAAAGAGTCCCTGCACTGTCTGATGGCCGCCCCACTATTTCAGCCACCCCAGCGCCTGGCTGCCTTGAGTAGACCTCCACTCGCCGGGAAGGCCTGTTCCTTCTTCCCCTACCTCCACTCCTTCATGTCTGGGGGGAGTTTCCTGAGCCTCTTTAGGGTTTATTTGCCCTAAATGGGCCCCTTCCCAGAAGACCCACCGCAGCCTTGCTTTTCTGAAGCCCCTTAGAGGGACAGGGGAGCAGAGGGGGATGGGCACTGGTTGAGTGGAAGCTCCGTCTCTGGGGGCATGAGGGTACACGTGGCCAGGCCAGCCTGGCAGCCCTGCTGCCCTCCACCGCGGCAGCTCCGTCCTACATTTAGGATGCGATGTGTGATTTCATTTGAACAAATATTCCTCTGCAGAAAAAGTACTGAAAACCACAGCTTGTGATGCTGCCTCCCAGGCAGCTGCCCCTTGCTTGGTTTTGGTCAACCACAAACCTCCTGGCCCTCCCCCAGTCTCTCTCGCTCTGTGTCTCGCCTGTGGGCTCCAAAGCTCTGACTCACCATGCAGCCAGCTCAGCACTCAGCACCACCCTGCCTTATATGGTGAGCTCAGCACCTCTGGGTCAATGAGTGTTAATTCATTTATTCAGCCAATGGCTGTTGAGTGCCTACCATGTGCCAGGAGCTGTTTTAGATGCTGGGGATTGAGGGTGAGCAAAGCCCAAAGGTCCCTGTCCTCAGGGTTCCCTGCCCTCTCCTCTGGGAGATCTCCTGAGGGCAGGACCCTCCCCTGGGAGTCTTGCCCCCAACCCCTCGCCTGATGTCTCAGACAGTGCTAAACCATAACTGGGCTGGCTTGGTAGATATGTCAGTCAGTTACTTTCCACACCATTTTGTAAAGCCCGGGCCTGTGCCTGATGCAGCAGAAATAGCAGAATGACTTGGTTCTCAGCCTTTAGGACTTAGGGTGTAAGGTGCCACGCGTCATGGCCCTGGGGAGGAGGAAGAGCAGCTGTTAGAGATCTGTATGCAGAGCTGCTCCTGGAGTTTGCACCTGTTAATAAAACGAATCATACAAGCTCCACTTCCCAGGCATTCTTCATTCATTCAGATGCACTCAACAGGCACCTCAGAGGCCAGATTTTTAAGGGAGACGATCAAAGTCAAGACATCCAAGGTAAAGAATGGGAGGGTCCAGAGCTGAAATATAAAGGAAGGCTTGGGGGATCAGAGGCCAGAAGGAGATGTTACTGCTGCACAGTGGTGGTGTAAAATCAGGGGATGCAAGGCCTGTTAGCTGTGCCTAGATATGGGCCAGGTTCCGACTTTAGAAAGGACATTCGGGAGGAAGACACAGTGAGAGCAAAGGCCTGGCAGTGGGACCCTGAGGCTTGAAAGACTGTGCCAGGCAGGAAGCCAGATGAACTCGGTTAGCCTTCTTTCCCGCAGGCCTCCAGGCTTGGCCATGCTGGGCCTGGGGCCATCTTGTCTTCAAGGCTGCTTTCAACTACAGCTTGGGTGGTGAGTTTAGTAGCGCCTCCCTTTTCCTTTTGTCCTCTTCTTCCCTGGGAAAGGGAGTTTTGGAGGGCCCTTTCAAAGAGATGGTGCTGCACAAAGACCAAGAGTTCTTAATCCTCTCATTCCTGAGATACTTTACAGAGCTTAGGGCTCATTTTCACTTAGAGCATTACAAGCAGCTGCCCTAGTGGCAGACCCTGGGCTGGAAGTTGGGAGACTTGGGTCCCTGCTGCACTACTGATGTCCTTAGCCTCCTGGCCTATAGTTTGTCAAGCTCCTTCCAGCTTGAAACATTGTATTCCATGTCAGACCTGGGTTCGGATCTGAGCTCTGCTAGCATTACAGCCTCAGTATTCTTATATGTAAGTTAGGGATAATAATAGTACACTTCTCATAAGACTGTGTGAAGATGAAAGGAAATACTGGAATGACAGTGCTTAACAGAGCACCTGCCAGGGATCAGCATTCAGCGTAGTACTGATGCTATTGGTGGTGTTATTATTTATATTTCAATTATATTAATATAACTCTGTGGGAGTCTTCAGTGTATAGGTGCCTGTTGGTCCATTTCCCAAAAAACTTGGTGATGGGGGCCGGGCACGGTGGCTCATGCCTGTAATCCCAGCATTGTGGGAGGCTGAGGCGGGCAGATCTCAAGGTCAGGAGTTCAAGAGCAGCCTGGCCAACATAGTGAAACCCCATCTCTACTAAAAATACAAAAATTAGCCGGGTGTGGTGGCATTCGCCTGCAGTCCCAGCTACTTGGGAGGCTGAGGTGGGAGAATTGCTTGAATCTGGAAGGCGGAGGTTGCAGTGAGCCAAGACCGCACCACTGCACTCCAGCCTGGGTGACTGAGTGAGACTCCGTCTCAAAACAAAAAAACAAAAACAAAAAAAACTTGGTGATGGGGTGGGGCGTCACACCCCTCCCATCTGCAAATAGTGTTGGGGTTAGGGCTGCCTTACCCAGAATCACATTTATTCGTTCATTCACCAACACTTCATTGAGCACTTGCTGTGTGCCTGGGCCTCTGAGAGGCACGTGGGGTCCTATTGGATAGGATGCTCAGGGTCCCTGCTCTCAGCAGCTCAGGTCTTCAGGCTGAGGCCTTGGGGGAAAATCCCACCCCGGCCTCCCATGGCACCCGAAGCTTTGTTCAACCCTCCCTTGCCATCTTGGGCCTAAGGCCTGGGTGAAATGCCAGAAAATCCACTAAAATGGACTGGTCCAGTGTTGCACATGGACCTTATGGGGTGGATTGCCAAGTCCCAGTTCAGCATCAGGAAAACTAAGTGTTTCAGGGGGAAGATGGGCTTGCCCTGGGCGCCAATGGCAAGGTCCTGTTTCATTTTCACCCCCCTTTGATGCCTGTTTGGATCATGAACTGCAAAGGATTTTGATTATTTCTGGAGGACGCCAAGCCTGTACATGGAAGGTGCTGGGGGTCCAGTCTGCCCCTGTGTTTGCCTTGAGGTCTCCTGGTGGGTATCTCACCCTCTCCGGTCTCTGGCAGCCAGCAGAGCCTGCCATGTGGGGCATCACCCAGGGGTTGGTGAATGGATGGATGGGTGGAAGGATCACAGTGGATTTACTAGAATCGGTGTTGTCCCAGCCTCAGCCGGGGTGGTTGGAGATACCAATCTCTTGGCTTGTTTTTCTGTGACAATTTGATTTTGGCTCCCGTGGAATATAAGGGATTTTCAAGTAGTGGAATGGACTCAAAACAAATGGCTTTTGAGCTGATCAGGTTTCTCAGTTTGATTTCAGGGAGGCAGCCTGGTGTGTACCCTGATTTAAGGACAGAGCTTGCAAACGCCAGCTCTGAGGCTGGGTGACCTTGGGCATGTTATTGAGTCTTTCTCAAATTCTCGACTCTCATCTAGAAAATGGTAGCACTAATGGCATCATAGGGCTGTGATGAGCTTTAAATTAAATAATGAGTGTTAAAACATGTAGCAGAGCTCTGGGCACATGGTAAATGCTCAAGAAAGGATGATGATGGTGTATTTAATGAACACCCTTAAGCTATTTGTTGCATCTTCTTGCTCCCACACGGGTTTTTCCAGACTACTTTGCATTTGTAAGACAAAAAAATTACTTTGAAAAGTTATTATTACACAAGCAATATAGGCTTCTTAAAAATTCAAATGATCTGGAAGGATTTAAATTAAAAAGCAAATTCCTCTTCCCTCCACCTGCCAACCCCATCAGTCCCTTTTCCTAGCAACATTCTCTTTGAATGTGGGGCTGTTCAAGACTAGAACTTTTCTTCTTTTTTTTTTTCTCTCCTTAAGGACAGGGGACAGGTATGCAGTCAGGAGGGGACAGTAGCCTGGTGGCTGTTGCAGCCAGTTGTCATCCAGGCTAAAAGTCCTGAGGCTGGTGCCAAGGGGTCTCAGTGGAGCAGGAACAGGAGCAGGAGCAGTTGGGTCCCTTAGGCAGCCTGGCTTCCCTGGCACTGTTTGCTCTGAGTCACAGGGGTCTCCAGCACTCTATGCGGTCTCAGAGTCCTGGGAATGGGAGTGGCCTGAGCCGAACCACATTCAGGCCAGGCTTGGGGTGCCAGGCTCACAAACAATGTGGATGGCCACCTGCCGGGGGCCCCTCTTCTGTCACAGTGCCTCAGGGCTCAGTCCAGCTCCAACTTCTGTGACCCCGGCAGCACAATCGATTGTTCCTGCTCACCTCCTGACAGTCTGCACTCCCAGCTGTGCCCTCTACTGCCACACTCCGGCAGAGGCCCAAGTCCAAGTGAACACAATTGGCATTAGGTTCCAGCAGGACTGGCATGGGGCCTGGCACATCATTGGTGCTAAATGGACTTGCAGCAGGTACAAGGTGTGCCATCTGCCTTTACTTCTCTAAATCTGATTTAATCTGCCTTCAGCTCCCTCCATGCATTTGAAAGACTTTCAATCCCAATTATGTTGGGGAGTGGATTTCTTGCCACCTAGGATCACATAGGAGTCTTGGTGGCCTTATGTGATCCGAAACATTTGGGAAAGGCTGCTGGATTTGAGCCCACACAGGGGCCCTGCAGACAGGCTTCTTTGCCAGTCTCAGGATCTAATGAGGCCAGGTGGGCAGCAGCTATTTCTATGCTAGCCAGGGCACAGCTGTGATCTTTGGTTGCAACTCCAAGCTATGAGCTTCAGTGTTCAGTCTCCCAACCATTCCCTGGCATCTCAGGATCACCTCATCAAAGTCTGATCACCTCTTGGGAGAGCTGTTCCGGGAACAGGGCACCTGAGCTTGTAGATTTTGGATCCCACCAATCTGACTGATCTCCAGAAATGCTCTCTACCCCTCCCCTCAAGCCTGCTGCCTCTGCTGCTCTCCTCTGCAGGCTCACACCACAGCCACCTTCATGGGCTTCTGCCTAAGCTGTCTTCCTAGACTCAGCCACTTTTCTGACTGGCGTGGGAAACCAGCCGCCCCCAAGGCATAGGACCCAAAGACTTGGCCACCATCTTGGGAAAGAAGAGAGAAGAATGCCCACTGCAGAGTGAACAAATTGGGGAAAAAAAGTCTCAAGACATAATCCTGTCACTCTTGTTGGCTGTAACAAATGCATAAATACCTTTCATTCAAGTATTGATTGAGCACCAACCTTAAAGCAGATTCTTTCAGAGACTGGAGGTAAAAAATAAATAAATAAAAGACCAACCTCAAGTTGCTCAGGGTTTAAATAGTGGTTCTCAAACATGGTCCTCAGACCAGCATCACCAGTATCTCCTGGGAACTTGGATATGCAGATTTTCAGACCTCCACCCCAGATCCACTGAATCAGAAACTTGGGAGTGGTGAGGCCTGGCACCCTGGGTTTTGACAAGCCCTCCAGGAGATTCTGATGGAAGCTCAAGTTTGAGAGCCCCTGAGGGCAACAGCAGGCAGTGGTCTGTCTAATGCACTGCGATGCATCAGCCCATAGACCAGGTGATGCACGCTGGGGAACGGGGAGGTGCTGGAGAAGGCTTGGTTTATGAATCTTTTTTTTTTTTTTTTTTTTGAGACAGAGTCTCGCTCTGTCACCCAGGCTGGAGTGGAGTGGCCCGATCTCGGCTCACTGCAACCTCCACCTCCCCAGTTCAAGTAATTCTCCTGCCTCAGTCTCCTGAGTAGCTGGGACTGCAGGCATGCACCACCACACCCAGCTAATTTGTGTATTTTTAGTAGAGATGGAGTTTCACCATGTTCACCAGGGTGGTCGCAAACTCCTGACCTCAGGTGATCCACCCTCCTCAGCCTCCCAAAGTGCTGGGATTACAGGTACGAGCCACCACACCCGGCTCATTTGTGAATGTTTTAAAAGGCGACAAAGGAGTCTGTGTGTGAGTTGAGAGAGAGTAGATTCCAGCAGAGGGATCAGCACATGCAAAGTCCCTGGGGCATGACAGAGCAGAAGCATTCCAGGAGCTACAAGTGGTGCCACTGGGTGGAGTGAGCAGAGGAAGTAGGGGAGGGGAAGGGATATGAGATAGGCTGCTTGTGCTGAGTTTGGGCTTTTCCCCAGGAGCACTGGGGAGCCATGAAAGGGTTTATGCAGAGGAGGAGCACAGGTGATGCCCTGAGAAGATGGCAGGGAGGTGGGATAATGGTTGAGGGTGAACAGACTCAGTTGCAGTCATTGCAAGGCCTCCAGCTGGTGACAGGCTGGCTTCTGAGGGCAGGGTTGGGCCTGTGGGCAGATGGAGAAAAAGGAGGCCGGGTGCAGCGTGGATACCCTGGTCATGCAGGAGCCCTGCCCTGTTACTAGATCCTTCCCTCAGGGGACGCAGTTGGAGGCTGGAACCCAGGTGGCCATCTGCCGTCACTCTCTGTCTGAGTGCCTTGGAAGCCTTCAGTTGCTGCCAGGCACTATAATTCATCTTTGCATGCTCCCCTGTATCTTTTTGGGGATAGAGAAAAACAAAATACCCTCTGCAGTCTGGGTGCTAGGCCTGGAATGGAGGCACCAGGACATGCACCAGGACATGCACCAGGACATGCAAGAGCTGAGTGTGGAGCTGGCAGGAGACCAGGAGAGGATCCTGTCGGGGCCTGAGGTGGGAGCTGGGCTGTGGGTGTGGGTGTGGAGGGCACCTGGCCTCCCCACCTCAGTACTGGCATGGGGAGCCCCATGGAGAGGAGGAAGCAGAGGAAGCTCCAGCCCAGCCCCTTCCTCAGAGACCCCAGCCTTCCTTGCTGCTTTCCTAGGGCCAGGTGGGCACAGCTTAGGGAATGGGGACTTGCCTCTCCCAGGATCAGGGCTCTTGCTTGGAAAGGAGCTTCCAATAAGCTCATCCTACAGTGAGTCCAGCCACTGGCCGGGAGGAGAAAACTTGCAAACCACAACCAGGGCCCCAAGTCCTTGGGGCGGGAAGAACTGGAGAGGGGGAAGGTGGAGCGCCCACACTGGGGCAGAAAGTGAGGCAGGTCTGAAATAGCCCGCTGGCTGGAGGGCCAGATGGGGACTCTATATGCTTTGAGTTTGAGTTTGGCAGCTCCTGCTTCCAATGCACCCACTGCTGGTGCTAGTTTAAAGAGCAGTTGCTTGGAGCCAGGTGATGCTGGCCCTGGTCTGTGTGTACTTAAGTATTACATTAGCCCCAACCCGCAATCACTGCTGATTTGTGGTGAGCACTTGGAGGAGCTGTGGTTCTGGCTGAGGGGGTGCCAGCCAGGTTCTGCCCACTAGGCGTCCCCTTAGGAGGGCTCAGGCCCTTTTTTCTGCTTTACTCTTAGTATAGATTTAACTCTCAAAGGAAGTGATCAGCAAGGATGTGTGGCCTCGCAGACTGGGCCGGGAGGGATTTTAAGGTGATTGGTTTTGACTCCTAAGAGGTGCTCATTCAGCTTCTGCTTACGTACCTGTAGCGATGGGGAGCTCACTACCAACCAAGAGAGTGTTCAGACTGCTTTGAAAAAAGTCATTCCCCTGCTTTGCAAAGGCCTTGGGTTGAAATCCTATCCCTGCCTCTTGCTGTGTGACCTCAGACAAGTGACTTACCTTCTAGAGCTCTGGTTTCCTTTAGTCTAAAATGGGTTTGGTAAATACCCGCTTCTCGCTCGTGGAGAGGTTAAAACCAGTTAACTGTACAACCAGGAACAAGTCAGATCTCTCCACAGTGCATAGAAGCTGGGCCCAGACAGTCTTCTCAGCAAATGTACATGTCCCATGTCCAATAGTATCAGCAGGATAAATGTCAGCTTCTCCCTGGCACGTAGCTGATGCCAGGATGTGATTGGTGCTGCCCCTACCTCCCTTTGATGGAACCACAGTGCCTTAGAGACACGGCCAGGCCCCGTCCATGGCTTTTATCCTAACTCAGAGGCCGCAGACCACAGGATGCCCTGAGC
The DNA here is from genome assembly GCF_028885625.2 of Pongo pygmaeus. Classification (NCBI taxonomy): domain Eukaryota; kingdom Metazoa; phylum Chordata; class Mammalia; order Primates; family Hominidae; genus Pongo; species Pongo pygmaeus. The sequence goes on along the minus strand of NC_072382.2, from coordinate 22,338,641 downwards.
TGTCACACGGGCCCAGTGTTCAAAGGCTTCTAGGAGGCTCAATCTCCCTGGAGGCCTCCTTCCCTCACACAGTCCCCTCCCAGGCCCACCCTCCTCACATTATCAGGCTTCGTGTCAGGGTTTTAATGAGGTCAGGGTGGGTGGGCAGGCAGCATTGCCTCGACTCCCACAGGAAATAACAAGAAAACACCAGTATAACAGCTCAGGTGGAGAGGTGGTCCCTGAAACTGGCAGTGACTTCTGACCTTGTGACCTCAGGCCTCAGCCCACAGTGCCACACTTCCCACAGGGCATGGGCCTTGCCCCCTACCATACCTTTCTGCAATCCTGTTTTGCCCTTGTTCCTATTTTATTTTTTAAACAGTTTTATAGAGGTATAATGTACACACCCTAACACATGCCAGTTTAAGGATATTATTCAATAGTCTGTAGTAAATTTACAAAGTTTTGCAGCCATCGCTACAATCTAATTTTAGAATATTTCCATCATCCCCCAAAGAAATGTGGCATACATTCGCCATCAGTCCCTGTTCCCACCCCAGCCCCGGGCCACCATCAGTCTACTCTGTGTATCTATAGATTTGCCTTTTCTGGACATTTCATGTAAATGTACTCATACATCATGTGTGGAGGTGGGTGGAGCAGTGTCTGCTCAACGATATGCCTGTCTCCCCACAGCCAGCTAAGGCCAAGGCAGAAGTGTGGGGTTTTTTTAAGAGTTGGAAGAGCTCATCGAGGCCCCTGAGTGCAATTTTTACTTCAGTGCAAGAAATAAATCCTCAGTACCAATCTCCACACTGAGACCCCTCTGACATCTGCTTGAATACACCTAGTGTCAGCAGCTCACTACTTGCCAGAGACTACAGGAAATTCTCAGATCCTGATCACATGGAGTGCCAGGCCCGCTGGTGTCATTTGACCTTTGGTTTCATCCTTTGAGATGGAATCATTTTACAGCTCAGGAAATTGTAGATGAGAAAGGTTGAGGCACTTACCCAGGGTCACACAGAGGATGGCTGGATTTAAACCCCACGTCTCTCTGATTTCAAATACATTGTTTAACACCTGCACCACATTTCAGCTGTTAAAGATGTCATTACATTCCACTCTGCTGGGGGACTACTCATCTTTGTATTGGGGTTCACTCTGTCTTCTTATGTTAATGACTTCTACTCATTGTTTCTAGTTTTGCTGACTAGACTCACACAGATCACCAACCTGAGAGTGGAGTGGCATAGAGACTGCAGAGGAGGAAGGAAGCAAGGAGGACTTCCTAGAGGAGGTGATGTCTGAGTTGGGACTTGAAAGATAAGCAGGAATTAATGGGCAGAGCTGGTAGGGAAGAGTTTCCAGGGACTCTTAACTGCCAGCTCTTTAATATTTCACAGCTGCTTGAGACTCGAGGGAACTGTCTAGAGTATTTACTCTTGCTGTCTGTCATTTGCAGTTTGGGCTATTATAACAAAATACCATAGACTAGGTGGATTAAACAACCAATATTTATTTCTCAAGATGCTAGAGGCTGGAAGTCTAAGATGAGAGTGCTAGCATGTTAGGGTTCTTGGTGAAGGCCATCTTTGCCTTGTATCTTCATGTGGCAGAGAAAGAGGAAGCAAGCTTTCCTGTCTTTTCTTATAAGGGCACTAATCTTATTCATGAGAGCTCCATCCTCATAACCTAATTACCTCCCACCTCCAAATACCATGACATTGGGGGTGAGGATTTCAATATATGAATTTGGGGGGACACAAACATTCAGTCCACAGTACTATTTATTCTTCCCCACACATCACCAGTAAGTGATGGTCCAGCAGCAGTGCTTGATTACCTCCCAAGACAGGGAGCTTACCACCTTAGCTGGGAACCTGTTCCATGGTGGAGCAGTTCTGATTCTGCCACAACCAGCAGGACATAGCCAGTCCCTCTTCATACCACCAGCCTTCAGGATGCTGGGCCTGGCAGGCGGGTCCCAGAGGCAGCTTGAAAGTCTTGGCCAAAATGTGCCCTGCTCCTTCATCCATTCTTCCCAATGTGTATTGCTTGCTATAGATGCTGCTCATGCCTGCACACCTGCCTCAGGGATGCCCAGCCCATACCCTTGGACTTGGAGGCAGGTTCAGAGTAGTGGTTAAAAGCCACTCACTATGTCCTCATGCAATCTTTTCTCCATGCACAGAGACAAAGCAAGAGAGGGAGCTCTGTAGTTTCTCTTCCTCTTTTTTTTTGAGACAGAGTCTCGCTGTGTCACCCAGGCTGGAGTGCAGTGACACAATCTCAGCTCACTGTAACCTCTGCCTCCTGGGTTCAAGCGATTATCCTGCCTCAGCCTCCCGAGTAGCTGGGATTACAGGCACCCACCACCACCACGCCTGGCTAATTTTTTTGTGTGTTTTTAGTAGAGACAGGGTTTCACCATGTTGTCCAGGCTGGTCTCGAACTCCTGACCTCAGGTGATCCACCCGCCTCGACCTCCCAAAGTGCTAGGATTACAGGCGTGAGCCACTATGCCCAGTCTCTTCCTCTTCTTATAAAGATACCAGTCCTGTCAGATTAAGACCCCATTCTTATGATCTGACTGAACTTCAGTTACCTCCCTAAAGGTCCTATCTCCTATGAAGTCACGTTGGGGGTTAGGGCATCAACATTTGAATTTGGGTGGATGGAGGCATAATTCAGTCCATAGCATGCACCAACCTCATAGGGTTGCCACGAGGATTCACTGAGTGAATGCATGTAAAACATCAAGTGCAGTGCCCGGCACATGCTAAGTACTGTGCTGGTGTGTGCTGTCATCAGAGCACTGAGCATTATGGGAGAATCCCCTTTCCATCCTTGCTGCAAGTCTAGACCCTATGAAAGCCTAAGGAATACAGTTCACATGTTATTTAATGATAGCAGGTATCTATATTGTGCTTACTATATGCCAGGCTCTGCTTAAATGCTTTACATAAGTTATTGAAGCTTCACAGCAGCCTTATGAGATCTAGACTCTTAGTATCCTTATTATACAAAAGGGAACTGAGGCACAGAGAGATGAAGCAACTTGCCCAAGGTCACACAGCCATCAAGTGTCTAGTAAGTTAATAGCACACAGTTAAGTAATATTATAGTTAATATTAAGTAATATTCATTAAGTGCCACCTGCCCAGCCTGGGCACAGGGTGCCTGTGCTTCAGAGGAGATAGATCCATGACCAGGGAACTGTCATGGAGCCCAGGTTATCTAGGGCTGTGGCACCTAGCCAGGCCTAGAGAGACACCAGGGAGGGCTTCCTGGAGATAGGAATGTTTCAGCTGAAGTCGGGAAGAAGATGGGAGAAATGCTTGGATAAGGGGCTAGAGGTGACAGTATGTGGTTGTGGGTTGTTGGAGGACTCAGCCAAAAATTTCCATTCTAAGATATTCCAGTGGTCTCTTGGCAGCACAGGGGCCCTGCATAGCCCAGAGACCCTGGGGTGGCCCAGCACTTCGTGGCAACCTGGGGGTTACATGTTAGTTCAGGGAATTTCATGGTAGCCCAGAATTTTTTCCAGTACTCAAGGGACCTATGTGGCCTGGGCACACCATGACAGCTCAGAGATTCTGGATAATCCCAGGAGTGCCACGGCAGCTTTAGGAAGTTCCAGACATTTTGGACCCTGGGGATTTCTGTGACAACCCCGGAGATTGCATGGCAGCTCCAGGGTCCTGTGGCCCTATTCTTGTGGCTGCAGAAAGAACAATATGCAAACTCATAGCAGACAAACCCCTTGACTGGGGACAAAGAAAGCAGCATGGAAGGGACTGTACCCAGCGATGCATTTTACAGGGCTTAAGTCTAAGGAGGAAAGTCTAAGGAGATGTGGCCGAAAGCCCAGTCCCTCCGAGGCCCAGGAGAGCTGAGGGGTCTGGACTCCCTAGGGTTTATTTCCTTCTGGGAAGCTGAAAATGAGCCACCTCGAGGAGGTCTGTGGGGAGTGCTGTCCTGACTTGTAGGCATGTGACTTGAAGAGGACTTAGGATGTGCCTGTTGCCTGGATACAGAGGCACTGGTCCTCAGAGCCCTCTGAGCAGAGCATGGGGCAGAGCCCAGAGGGAGCTGTTATCTGCGAAGGGAGCTGGCATTCCTGGACCTACGGACATGAGGATTGGCCCCTCAGGGGGCTTATATGATCTGGGCCCTCCCAGGCTGTCACAGCTGGGTTTGTTCCGGCTCTGCCTCTCCAGGCCAGCTGGGTGGCTTCACCTGTCCCCGCCTTGCACCCAGCACCCGCAGCATGGGAATGGCCCTACATCTGTTTCTTAGGGGGCTTCAGGAGCTGAGTGGGGTGGGAAAGACCCCTGTATAAAAGCACGAGGACACATTCCTGTTCCACCATGGAGCTGTGCACTCCTGGGCAAACTCCTTCACACCACTGAGCTTCAATTTCCTCATCTGTGAAAAGGAGATGGGCCTAGCACGGTGTGGGACATACAGTAACCAATGTTAGTTTCACCTCCACCTCTTCTGCCTGATTCAGAGATGGCAGCCAGGTGACCTGGGCATGGGGAAAAGGGCGGGTCTCAAGAGGAGGGCCCATCTGGCCCCATAATACTCAATGGTCTTTGTGCCTTTGCCTCTGGGCAAAACCTCCCTCTTCTACCCTTGGAAGAGCCAGAATGATCACTCCCTGTGCCAGGCACTCGATGTCATTTAGCCCTCCCTCTAACACTGTGAGATAGTACTATAGCAATCCCATTTTACAGACAAGCAAACTGAGGCACAGAGAAGGTAACTCAGCTGTGCCAAGTCACAGAGCAAGGATTCATGCCCGAGTCTGTCTCGATTGCAAAGCCTGGACACTAATCACCTCTCTTCCCTGGTATCCTTCTAGAAACACCCCAGGGAGAAAGGAAAATGGTGAGATGGGAACCAGCTGGAGAACTAATTGCATGCTTGGTACCTGGGTAGGGGGACATCTTTGTCCCTCAGGTCTATGGCTGGCCGGGCCTGGCAGTTCCCAGTAGGGAAGCTGTGAGGAGAGGCTGGGGCTGGGTTCCACCCAGGCTGGCTCCTGATCCATTTGAGGATCTTCCAGCCCTCAACAGCATGGAGCCTGCTGAGACCACGCTCCTCCCTTTAGCAACCCTTTTTCAGAGAATTCCACTGGAAGAGGAGGGAGGGAAACAGACGTAACTGGAGAAAAGGAGGGGTCCCGCAGCACACGGACCCATTTTGCTTTTCCAACCAAGTAAGAATCAGCATTAAACGGGGGGCAGAGGGGGCAAGACCCACTTCCCCTGCTCCCCTGTAGTTACATCTTCCCCAGGGCTGGAGCAGCAGCTCCATGCAAGAGTAAGAGGCCTTGGACCAGCCCCTTGCAGAGGTACATTCTCCCACGTGGGGCCCTCCCAGCCCACGTGGGCCTAGAACACCAGACAGCCCAACTCACAGCCAGCTTCTCTGATGCCACTGCCAAATACCAGACCGTTTACCAGGCTTTACCAGAGAGCTGGTGTCCCCAACCAGACCTCTAAGCCTGCAATTAGGCAAGCAGCAGAGGGCTTAGCTTTCTCTGGGTTGTGGGCATTTCAGTGGGAAAGATAAGCTTGGTTTGGATTAAGCTAGAGCATAAAATAGTATTTATCCTCAAATAATACTCTTTGGCTAGGAGCAAGTCTGGGCCCTGGGGCTTCGGAGGCTAGGGGCTGCCAAGGGATTTGCCACCTCCCTCCAGGTCACCAGGAAATCTTACCTACCGACCCTCCCTCATCCTGGCTGGTTGCACAACCCAATTCGCAGTGCTTGCTCTCATTACAAAATGGAATTGAGAAGATGTTACAGCATTCAGTGCGTAATTATGTGCAGAGCACTTGCCCTGTGCAAAATTATCTCATCAAATCCTTATAACTACCTTGGGAGTTGAGCTTATTGCCCCCACATTGATCCAGACTCAAGTCCCAGCTCAGTCACTTCTAGCTCTTGACCTCAGGGAAGTGGCTTCATTTCCTGTGAGCCTCAGTTTTTTGCCTGTAAAATGGGAGTGATAATATCTTTCTAAAGCGTGCTTAGGAAGATGAGCTAGGATTTATATAAAATGCCTCATCCGTGCCCTGGTGCCATAGTAGTACTTAACGAATGGTAGGTGATATTATAAAATCTTAGTCTTTCTGGTAAAATAGGCCTCAGGTATGTGAAACAACCTGGCTGGAGTCACAGAGCTATTCAGTGGCAAAGCTGAGATTCAGACCCCAGGTGGTGGGCCCTGTGGGAGCCAGGCCTCCAACCAACTGGTCAGGAAAAGGCCCAGGCAAGAGCTAGCCTGGCCTGCATGGGGCTGGGGGTACCACTCAGACACAGCCTGGAGTTCCAGAGAGGAAGGACCCCTGTGCTTCCTGTCTCCAGTCCCCTTTTGTGGAACAAAAGTTTTTCTGTTTTCTATTCCTTATCCCATGCCTCAGTGACCTGTGCCCCTGGGGACTGGGAGAAGATCACCCTGGCTCATTCCCCGGATGAACAAAGGTGGGTCATTGCTGTCTCTGAGAGGACAGGGGCTGACTCCAGGGAGGCGGGTGTTATGTGTCAAATAGGGTGTGTGCCAGCGTCCCCAGCCTGGACACTGTAGAAGGCACTCCTCTGAGTTTTAGTAACCTTCGCCACATGTGACCTTGCTGTGTGGCCTGAGGAGATCCCTGTCCCTCTCTGGTCTTTGCTTCCTTATCTCCAAAGTAAAGGCATTGGAAGTAAACAGAAGGGACCACTGCTTAGGCTGGAGAAATCAGGGAAGGCTTCATGGCTGAGGAGACATCAAGCTGGGCCTTGGAGGGTGAGAAGGAGTTTTCCAGGCTGACCAAGGAAGAAAAGGTATTCCTGGCCCAGGTTGTAGCACCATCAAAGACATGGTAACATCAGAGTATGGGGTTTAAGTTGTGGGTGGCTCTTTTACAATGATTTGTTTTAATTACATAATACATGTTCCTTGTTGTAAAAAATAGAAATCATTTGAGTATGAAGAATAAGATAAAAATCACCAACAGTCAGCTACTCTTTGGTACTGCTTCAGCTTTTTTTTAACACGATTGAGAAAGTGGCTTGTAAGCTCCCTGATATATGGAGACTCTCAGCTTCTGGGCAGACAGCAAAGAACAAAGAATTGTCTTCTGGAAGCAGAGCCAGGCCACAAGTCCCAGACAGACAGACAGGGTTTCATGGAGCTGGGACTGGGAAGAGCCCACCAGTAGCATTGGTGCCTCCTCCCCCAGGCCCCTGCAGAGCCTGCGGCAGACGCCAGGATGGAGGGACTTCTCCGCCTCTGAGGAAAGGAGGCCCAGAGGGAGGACCTTTGTGTGCACAAATGCAGCCTGTGGGAAGGGCCGTGCACTGCCGCTTCTGGAAGTCCCTGGGCCTGTCAGCTGGCAAAAGTGGCCATCCTGCTGCCAAACAGTCGAGGGGTCCCCATAATGGCTTAACTGTGGTTTCCTACGACGTCTGCAGGGTATGGCAGGCTGGGGCGGGAGCCTGATGACATTGTGAAGTCACTACTGTGATCTTGCCAGTTCTCCAGCGCCGCCTTTAAAATGTGGTTCATCTAGTGGACATGGGGTGGGCTTGGGCAGGGGAAGTGTATGGCCCAGGAAGAGTGACCTGGAGTGGTCTGTCCATGGTCATTCGAGGGGAGAGGTGCAGGCTGCAGAGACCTCAGGGTCCATTCCTTGGGCTCCTGGCCTCGTTCTCCCATCCCCAACACAGAGAACGTTTTCCAGTAGCCTCAGCCAGGACCCGCTCAACTAAATAAAGGAGTGAAAGCAGCCCATGAGGACCCCCCACCTCTGCTCCTCTGTTAGATCATCTCCCCGGGCGTCCAAGCATCTGGGGCCCCAGAAAGCGAGGAAGGGAGGGGATGGGGAGAAAGAGCCCAGGTTTTGGTGACCACCTGACCCATCATCATCTTGGCTACGAAAATAGGATGGGTTGTTCCATTTCGCCCACAGCCCCTGTGAAGTCTGTTAACGATAATTACGAAGTTAGGAGAAATTCCCAGGCCTCCTAATTAGTGTGAATAGGGGCTGGGTAAGCTAGTCGTGGGAAAATAGATGTCTTTGTTTGCATTCTTAAGAGGAGACCACGGCTTTCTACCTTTAGGTGTAATAGAGCTTGGCTCTCTTCTCTCCCTTTCCCCACTGCTCCTGGCCTAATACCCTGCGCTGTGGACACGCACATAGTTGCACATACCCACTTACCACCATATCTCCTGTGTGTGTGCACGTGCACACACACAGACACACGCACACACAGAAGCACAATAGACTGCATCTTTCCGTCCTGAATTAAGACGTCATCTGGCAAAGCAAACACCAAAAACCGAACAGCATTTCAGCCATGCTTCCGGCCCCACTGGCAATACCATCAAACGCCCCTTCCCCCAGCTCCACCCCAGACACCCCAGGGGACTCCTTCCCAGGCCTCCCCAAATTAGACTGTATTAACAAACCATTACGTGTTCCAATTAGAGCGGCAGCGGACCTGGCTGGCTGGGCAGTGTAAGAACGCTCTCGTCTTCCCGCGAACAGGCTGAGGGGCGCCGCCCCAGGAGGGAACGAGCCACGCTGGGCTCCCCTCTGGACACTGTAGAGATAATGAGATCCAGCATCTCCATCCCGGCCTGAGGAAGGCTCCCTGCTCTCTGGGTCTGGGGCCAGCCCGGGGGAGGTTTCCTTTGGAACAAGCAGGAGGGAGGGAAAGAATAAGGGAGTGAAACTAACATTTATTATGCAGTGTGGGCTGTTGAGCCTGTGCCAGGAAATGTTGCATAGGATGGTGCTTTTTAAACTGAGTGGTGGGTACCCACGGGGCCCTGGGGTACTTCTTCCTGAACCAGAGGGTACACAAAGTCTCAGGGTTCACCCTGTGCATCCTAATAGAACATTAATTCTTGGAGATTTGGAAGATCACACCTTACTTTTTTATTTAAAAATCATATTTTTTAAATATGTGGTATATTTTGAAGTAAAATGCAAAAAAATTGCCTGAATATGTGAAATAAAACAGGAGATTTATAGTCAAATGTGCTCTCCCACTCTTGTGTCTGGGCTGAGTCTCCAGATATCCAAAAACGTGGTGGTAACATGTTGTCTTCCATTGCCATTGCGGGAACTGAGAAGGGAGAGCTTCCCCATTGTGTGATGTTGGGCAACCCCTATACCTCTCTGAGCCTCCCATCCCTCAGCAGCATGATGGAAATGCTAATAGCACCTCCCCAGGGCCGGCTTCACAGCCACGCGACCTGCACAATCCCACAGAGCCCTGAACTTCCAAGGGTCCCACACTTGGTTCAATGCTCTGCCCTTGCCATCTTGAAATTCTTAATAACTTTTGAACAAGGGACTCCCTTGTTTTTACTGAGCCTCGCAAATGATATAGTTGCCCCCCAGAAATGATGTAGCTGGTCCTGCACCTTCCAGCAGAGCTTTAGCAAGGGTTAAATCAGAAATGTGTGAAAGAAGCCCACACGGAGAGTTATCTCTCCCTCCCTCCCTCCCTTCCTTCCTCCTTCTTCTTTCCCTAAACATCCATTGAGCACTCAGTATACTGGGTGCTGTGATTCAGCCATGAACCAAAGCCCCTGCCCTCTTACATTCAAGAGAAGGGGAGAGAAGATGAATAACAGAAAGAAAACATTGCTGGAGATCCTGTCCACAATGAGGGGACAGACAGTGACGGAGCGCATGGGGTTTTGTGTGAGAGGGGCTTAGGGAAGGTCTCTGTCTTCGAGCAGAGACCTGAATAAGTCGAATAAATGAGCCATGTGGAATATCTGGGGGAAGAGAGTCCCAGGCAGTAGGATCGGCAGGTGCCAAGGCCCTGAGGCGGGAATGTGCTTGCCATGGTGGAAGAGGCCAGAGCAGCTGGAGCTGGCTGGAACAGGGTGAGGAGGGTGGTTGGAGGTAAGCCCAACAAGGGAGGGCCAGGTCACTGAGGGCCTTGTAAGCTGTTGTGAGTTTGTGGCAGGGGTAAGTAAATGACAGCATAGGGATAGAGGACTCCTTCAGCGAGAGCTGGATGTCTGTGGCCTCCCAGGGTAAGTGTCTGGAAGCCACATGGCAAAGGGGAGGAAGAAGCGTGTCCCATTGTCCTCTGGAAACTCAAGGCAAGTTGTCTTTGGTCAAGGGATGAGTGCCAGCTGCCATGCAGGGACCTCCACTGTAGGCAAGAGATGGCTCCTCTCCCAGCTCTCTCTCCTCCAACTGGACAGTAGCTGTTTCAGCCCAGACAGCTGAGCCTCACCGCACCAAGGAGGTGAAGCTGGGGGAAGGCTGGACGCTGGAGGAAGGAGTAGCCTGCCTTTCTGGAAGCCTGGCCTGTCATCCATCCTGGGCCTCCATGACCACATCTTGGACAAGCTGCACAGTCAAAGACCAACCCGAAAGGCACCCATGACAGTGCCTGTGCCAGAAGAGCACCAGGATGGCCACTGAGTGAGGTTTTCCAAGCCATAGCCCTGCCAATGAACTCCAAGATGTATGGCAGGAATGCTGGAGAGTGGGACAGCCGGGCAGCCTTGGTGCCAGGTCCCATACGCAGGGCTGGAAGCCGTGCCAGTTCTGTGCTTGTGGATAAAGAGACCCTCATGCTCTGTTAGCCTCTCCCAAGCTGCATAACCCTGGTGAAGGGGTGTCACCTCCCTGGGACTCCCTCTCCTCATCTGTAAAATGAGGATGATAGTGACGTTATGAGGATTAAATGAGAGTGCGGGTGAAGCACACAGAAGGTCTCCTGGCACATGGGGCATATTCACCCAGTGTGAGCCCTTGGGTACGGAGGCCTGGTCTGATAGTCCCCTCTGAGCCACATGACCTGGTCACAGCTCAGCTGAGAAGTAGGCCACTGAGAGATGAATCTTAAGACCAAGCCACCGTGTAATATTGCCAAAGACCTTCAGAACATGTTATGTGGCCAGGGCCAGGTCCTTAGAGCGATCATCTATGCATGAAGTGGTTGGACTCAAGGACCTCTGTATAATGAAGTGGTTGGATTCAAGGACCTCTGAGCCCCCTCCAGCCCTGACATTGTGTATGATGGGAAAGTGACTGATTCCTCCGTGAGAGCCCACCTGCCAGGGCAGCACCGCTCAACGCTGGGCAGGACAGCAGACTGCAGGGGTGGGCAACATGACACCTTGTGGCTCCAGAGGGCTGCTGGGCAAAGGGCCTGGCCAGCAGGCTGGAGGGGCTGGCTGTCCGTCCTGTAGCAGGCGTGGGACTCCTGCTGTCCCGCCTGGGAGAACAGTAATGTTGGGCAGTTGTTATAAGTCCAGACTCTGTAGCCAGACTGCCTGTGTTCAAATCTCAGCTCTGCCACTTTCTAGTGTGTGACCTTGAGCAAGTGACTTAACCTCTCTGAGCCTCAGTCTTCACTGCTGAGAAATGGGGGCAATAATAGCATGACCACACAGGGCTACAGCAGTGGATAACCATGTCTGGCACTCGCAGATCTGTCGAAGTGCAAACTCCTCTTGTTATTGGTTGTTTTCCTGGAACTAGGTCCCCAGCCAGGTCCTGTCCTGGTGAGCCAGTTCCACAGCTGATGGAGGGGGTCCTTCCCAGACCCCAGCCACCCTCTGAACCTCAGCCGCCACCCCTGAACACCAGTTCCCTCCAGGAGCAGCTGGGCAGCTGTAACATCATGACCAGTCATGGGAAGGAAGGATTTCTTTGAGCATCACTCATGAAGTTGAGCAAAGAATTCCAACATCCCTATTTCAGAGGGAAACATGACATGAAAAGGGTCTTCATCCTAGTTTCCTGTCCGTGAACTGAGGATATCGATCCCTCAAAAGGTTGTTGGAAGGCTGCAATGAACTGTGTGGGAAAATGCAATGCAAGTGCCCGCTGTATGCCAGGCACTGTTCAGACACGCTCCACCTGCTTCATCCTTCCCAACTGGCAGGGGAGGCACTGCCTGCCCAAGAGCACACAGGTAGGAGGTGGTCAGTGAATTCAGACCAGGGCCAACCGTTCTTGACCCTATCCTCATTGTCTCCAGTTGCAGGCACCCAGGAAATAGGATCCAGGTTCTACTTTAGGTTTGTCTCTTCTCAAAACATTTACTTTGGCAAGCCTGATATGATGCCTTCTATAAAGGACCTGTTTCCCATAGCATCTCTTCTCTAATAACATTTGCTGTTTGGAATTATACCTTGGAAGGGGTCTTTGGTGAAATAATGACTTCAGGCTAAATTCAGAATCATCTTCCCAACTCTCACAGTATGGCCCAGCTTCTTAGGCTCTCTCTGGACCTGACCCAGCTCTGTCCAAGTGGTTAGGGCCCCTGGTGGTCCTGGAGTCACCTAACCAGGGCTCAGATGTGAAGTGACTTGCCCAAGGTCACACAGCACCCAGGGTAGGGTCAGATCAGACCCTGGACAGCCTCATTCTAAAGCCGCCTCCCATTCCCCAGAAGCACAGCATCCATGTGTTCCCTGGGAAACCCTGTCCCTGCCCCTTGGAACTTCCTCTTCCTTAATTAAGGGGCAGCTGGGGGGAAATGAAACACCTACCAGTTCTTCCTTTTCCCATTGAGGAGGCTCCCTGAGGCCCCTGCTCCCAGCGGGTCTCCACAGTCCTGAGGCTACCTCGGGCAAGCAGGGCTTTGTACAGTGGTTCACACATGCAGAGCCTCTAAATTAAAGGCAGCCACCTCCCTCTGGGGGTCACAGTCCCAGGGCAGGGCTAGGGGATTTATGCCTAGGCTCCCGGGTGCAATGTGCTTTAAGAGGATGCGTTGCCACTGATGTTAGCAGGTAGCCTTCAACCTCACCAGGAAATGGTGAGAGAGAGAGAGATACACAAACACACACACACACACACACACACACACAGAGAAAGAGCGCGTGTGCGTGTGCGTGCATGCGTGTGTTCCGAGAGGGAAGAGAGAGCAGACAGAGAGACAAGACTGAGACAGAGAGAGACAGAGGGACAGCCTGGCACATGGGACTCAAGGCCAGAGAGTTGGGTGTGGCCGAGACACCGAGCTAGCTGGCTGGCTGTGAAGCCTGAACTTAAACCCAGACCCCCAGACCCAAGGGTGCTGCCTTTTGTTCTTACATCCTCAAGAACTGCAGAAAAGGTACCAGTTTGCCTGATGTGAGCCTGGCTTGAAGCCCTGTCAGTGTCCTGCTTTCAGCACCCCTACTCCAGACACACAGGAGGCACTTTCCTGGGTTAAGTCACCATCGCTGTCTGTGTTTAGCAGGGCAGCATGAGTGTGCCCGACTGTGCCTGCGACCTCCCCTGCTGAGCTCAGGCACCGGGCACCATGAGGCAGGAACAACAGCCCCTGAGATCTAGCGCTCTTACAGGATGAGACCCACCTTCCCTCTGCTCCCAAGAGTTCTGTTTCATTAAAACCTGGATCCTTCCATTTTACTGACGTTTCTTAGCTCTGCAAGCCACGGATTGGGCTATATGTACATTTTTAAATGACAAGGCTGGCTCATCAAATATTCAGACCACCATTTCCATTTCTAAAAGGACAATACCTGAATCCTTTCCTCCCAGAAATGGAGCCAGTGGCACCTAGATGTTTCTGCAGTGTTGGCACTGGGAACCGTGAAACCGGGGCACAGTGGCCCTCGGTAGATAGCAAAAGGTGTGGCTTCCAAATGAATCATAACAACGCGTGCTTCTTTTCCATGTTTCATGCGGTGTGGTCTCATTCAACATTCACCATGACCTGTGAGGTTACAGGGTGTGCTGAGGCGCGGAAAGGCCAAGGCCACACAGGTAGTGAGTGGCAGAGACCTGGGCCACTCTGGGTCCCTTAGCCACTCTGCATGATGTGTGCCCAGAGAAGCCCAGGGCAGGCAAGTAACTTGCTCAACATCAGAGTCTGGTTAGTGGCAGAGCAAGGGCCAGACCCTGGGTCCTCTGACTCCCACTACAAGGCTCTTTCTAGTGGGATTTCTGGTTCTGCTCCGTGCTTTGCCCTACCAGCTTTGGGACTTGGACACCTCTGAGCCCGGATGCTGGAGAGACTGCCTAGGTTGGGATGCCAGCTTAATCATTGTGTGACTCAGGGCCAGTGACTTCACATCTCTGTGCCTTGGTTTCCTCATTTGTAAAATAGGCATAATAATTGTACCTACTTCATAGGTTGTTGTGAAAATTAAATGAGTTAACAGATGCAAGGTATTTACAACCGTTTTTGGCACTTAGCAAGCATTCTGTATTAACTCTTATTGCCATCATCGCCATTAGTGCCATATCGTCTCTTCCCCAGGGATGCACAGGAGATGACTGGCTCATCTCTGCCAGGGGCCCAGCCTCCTCTCTGCCCCAGGTCTGCCCACACTGCCTCCAGCCTCCCTGCCCCTTCTAATTGCTGTTGGGCCTCAGCAGAGCAGGGAAGAGACCTGCCCAGGCACAGCAGGCTAATCAAAGTGCACACCCTTGGCTTGTCATATGCTCTGGATGGGTCATTTGTCATCCATTATGGCCCCAGAGACGGGGCCAAGGTCCACAGCAGGCAAGCGGACCGAAGCTGCCCAAACAGATCTCAGCACAACCATTCCATGTGCCCTCCTTGCCTGGTCCGGCAACCCTTGTGCAGCAAAGCTCCGTTCCCATGTGGTACAGGGGTGGAGGTAGAGGGGCTTGCTGTTTTCAAACAGGGCAGCAGCGTCAGGCCTCTGGCCTCGATGGGCGACCAGTTTGATTTCCTCCAGTTCCTTTAGCTTCTTCTCTTGGAAAGATCCCACCTGTGCTGTTCAGCGCCTCACATTCCCCACTCGGGGCTTTGGCTAAACCTCACCAGCTCCCAGGAATCACGGCTAGAGCTCCCCTTGCAGAGGTTTAAGTCAGCCACCACTTGCCCAGTGTTTCTCATTGCTAAGGGTATTGCCCATGACCCATGAGGGCCTCATTTGACCCTCATGACAACCCTGGGAGGTGGGTGCCATCTTTATTCCTGTGCTCCAGTTGAGGCTGCTGTGGCTCAGAGAGGTACAGAGACTTGCCAGAAGCTTCACAGCCACATGGGGCTTGAACCCAGCTTTCTGGATAGGCAGTTCTGTTCTCTCTCCATTCTCTGTCCCCACACAACAGAGGGAAAAACATTCACTGAGAGTCCTCTGCGTTAGACCAAAGTCACTCCCTCAGTAGTTCTTAAAGTCAGGGATCCACAAACTATAACCTGTGGGCCAGATCCTGCCCAATGTTAATTTGTAACTAAAGTGGGGTTGTCCCAGAGTCACGCCCAGTTGTCCACGTGCTCTCTATGGCTGTTTTCTCAACCCAAGGGAGATCTGGGTAGCTGTGATGGATACAATATGGCCCCAAATCCTAAAATAGGTAGTATATGGCCCCTTATGGAAAAGTTACCAACACCGCTCTAGACCAGTGTTTGGCAAATCCTCTCCTGTCCCCATCACATCGATGTCCCTTCCCTAAGCCCTTCTCCGGTATTTATTACCTTCCATCCTGCCCAGCTCCCATGAGGTAAGCCAGGTGGGGATTTCTGTCCCTATTCCACAGATGGAGGAACTAAGACCTGGAGAAGATAATGATGATTGTTACTATTATTTTTTCCCCCCAAAGAAAAGTAGAAATATTGTCCTGGTGCTCTGAAAGGGTGACTCCTTGCTCATCCCTGGGCTTCCTGGTGGGATTACCAGCATCCTTCCAGGCCTGGAGAGCCGGACCGGGTTGTTGGAGCTGGTGACTGGTCCTCTGTGGAGGGATGAGGCATTTCTCAGCTTCCCTTTGTTTCAGCCCCCTGGCTGTCTCTTTCCAAGCCCAGCCCTCTCCCTCCCCCAACACCCTGATGCACATCTTTCTTTTTGACTCCAAGGAGCAGCTGGGATATTTTTTATGGGGAGGAAAGAAAACAGGACTCTCTGACTCCCTCCTGTCCATCTACTCAGGCCCAAGCCCCAGGTTCTCTCTTTGATTCATTTCCTCGCAGGCTTTTCTCAGCCACGCAGGGTGCTTCTGTCACGGTCTCTCTGTCTTCCGGTTGTTCAAGCTCCATAATTTGAGCTCTGAGTACCTGTAGTCATTCCTCTTATGGAAGGGGTTGTGGCCTCCCCTAATTCGGGCCAGGTGACTAGAATCAATTGCAGTTGCCCTGGGAAGACCCTCTGTCTCCAGTATTTATTACCAAGCAAATATCAATGGGGCAGATGCCCTGTGGGGTGAGGCCTGGGACTGGGCTTGATTTCTGCTCTGATGACAGTTCCTGGGCCCTGGGGGTTGGAGGAAGCCTGCCTTGGAGCTGGAGGATGCTGTGAGAAGGAAGAAGGAAGGGAGGCCTCCGCTGTCTGCCTGCCTTTGAGGTTCAGGAAACTTGCCCTCCCTGGGACCGGAAGACACCTGTTGCCTCTGGATCTGGAAGCCTTTGGGAGCTTCAGGCCCTTGAGTTCTGAGAGATCTCTCCTTCATGCTGCACACGAGCATTATTCAGGCAGGAGGAGACGTGACACAAGACCAGCAACGTCTCTTTACTGAACACAAGCTGAGAGCTGAGAAAGCTCATTGCAGAGAGGAGCAGACAAAGTGAAATTGATGGGACATTGATGGCAGCTTGGGGTAGCTGAAGGAGCCGTGAAATCAGCAGTAAAATCAAATGCACACCACTTAGTTCATCCCAAGCAAGCACGGCTCCAACATGGCTGTGTCTTCTCAGGCAAACTGCTTAACTTCTCTGGGCACCACTCCTGGTGAAATAGAATCATCTTTGCTGTGCTGGCTTTGCTGGACGGTTGTGGGGATCAAGCAAGAACATAAACACGGAGGGCTTTCGGGGCTGTGAAGCAGAGAATTGATGCAAAGAGCTGTTTTGTGATTCATGTAAAGTAGGAAGGAATCTGGTTAGATGCCAGGAAGGACTTCCCCACTTAAGGAGGAGACGTGGGAATAAGGTTGTGGGGGTTGCCTTCCTTCCTAAAGATCTGTAAGAATAAGGTCAGTTTGGCTGTTGAGAAACAGTCTTGATATTCAGAGGCATTGGCCAAATGACTTTGGATGTCTTTCATGACTCTATAGTTAGTTCATTCACGCAGGAAACTGATCAGTGGCCATATCAATATGTGCACATAAGTGTGTGTGTGTGATCTGCATCCACAGCTTGTCTGTGTGCCTGGGTCTATATTGTCTGTGTGGGTTTGTTTGCACATGTCTCTGTGTGTAGAGCAAGAGGCTGGAGCCAGAACTCCGGCTGACTCATCTTCATTATGAAGTTGTTGGAAGAATTTCCTCTTGCTGTCCTAACCAACTGGGGAGGACTTGGACAAAGTACCAGAGTGAAAAAGGATTTTAGATTTGATTTTTATTTTGTATTATCCGACTTTCTAAATTTCGGCTAATAAGAGCTAGATGAAGAGCCTCAGCTCTGGAATCGACTGCTGAGGCCTGAATCCAGGGCCCCTGCCCCATGCCCCAACCTATGATCTTGGCTCCTACTTCCCCTCTCAGGGCCTCAGTTTCCACATCTGTAAGATGGGGGTGGCAATGCCTACTTGATAGGGACATTGCAAGGGCCAAGTGAATTAGAACATGCAACGTCCTTTATACAGTGCCTGGCCTGTAGAAAGTGCTTCATACATGCTGACTGTACTCAAAGAGCACTGGCTTTGGAGCTCCCCAGCAGTGGTATAGCCTTGGGGGACTCACTTCATCTCTCTGACCCCAGTGTTCTCAGCTGTCAACTGGGAATAATAATATGCCTGCCTCATAGACTATAGTGGGGTTCAAAGGAGATAATGTAAGAACTTAGCACAGTGCCCACTGCACAGTAGGCATGTAGGAGGTAAAAGTAAGTTTCCTGTGTTCACCTGCAAAAGGGAAACTCTCCCTGGGGCCCGCCTTTCCCCTCTCCTGACCCTTGCCATAGCCCCAGTGTGGAATTCTTTGTCTCGCCCTCTCCCTGGGTTCCAGATACCACCTGCTTTATCCTGTCTGACACTAAATGCACCAAGGAAAGCCGGAAGCTCCCTGCACCCTTTTCTGCTGGGGTAGGGGTGGGAATGAGGCTGCGCTGGCAGGAGTACCCAGGGCTCCCCCGTCCCTCACCCCTGGCTCAGAACTGTGCCCTTTCCCTCCCAGTTCCCAGGCCTCCTTAATACCCGTGAAGCCATTAAATATTTAAATCTGGGCAGTGTGGTGGGCCAGGTTGTCCCAGCAACAGCCCTGCATATTTTGGGATGGATTATCGTCTTTCAAAGAGTCTTTTTCAGAGCTCCAGGCCCTGGTGGGGATGCAATGTGGGAAGGGAGAGCTAGTGGGGAAGAGGTGACGCAGCTCCTGCCCCACTCTGAGGCTTGGCTGTGAGAAGCAGCAGAAACTTAGTCAGAGACAGGGCAGACTTTGCCCGAGTTTTCAGGGTCTTGACTCTAACCCAGGACTCGGGGCTGCCAACTCCTCCTCTTCACCACTTGCTTCTGCCTTGTGAGTGCCCATCAGCCGGCAGGTGCCCTGGCCCTTAGCAGCCACGTGCCTTCTGGCATCTGAGCCCCGGTTCTTCCCTCACCAACTGGGCCACGTGGGAAGCTTACTCACCTTCTCTGAGCCTCAGTTTACCCCTGGGTAACTCAGGAATTGTTCACCCACTTTCAGGTGATGTTGGAAAGTGCTTAGTATTGTTCCTGGCACATATGAAGCAGGAGCAGTTATTACATTGACAATATTATTATAATGACTGAACCCTTATTGGGGGGCACTGTCTAATACCCCCTGTATTCTCTGAAGGGACTCAGAGGAAGTGGGAGAAACAGACCGAATCGCCAAAGGGTTTATAATCTGGTAGAGAAGGTTCAACAGCAGCGAGTCCAGAGTCACCTTTCCCTGGGGCTGGGCTTGGCTTGGGCTGCATTTGGAGGTTGCCCGGTGTGTGTGGCCAGGATCACCCAGGCTGGGAGCCTTGGCTACACCATTCAGCTCTGATTTTGTTATGAGCCTCTGGGCCAGTCCACCCCCCTCTGGACAGTCTCCTGAGCTGTAGAATTGGGGTAACCTCTAAGTTACTTTCTGGCTCAGCTTCCTGTCCAGGATTTGAATTCCAAGGTAGCTCTGAGACCCAGGTGGGATGGATGCACCAGAAAACCATGAGGATGGTGATATAGTTTGGCTGTGTCCCCACCCAAATCTCATCTTGAGTTGTAATCCCCACGTGTTGAGGGAGGAAAGTAATTGGATTATGGGAGCAGTTTCCGCCATGTTGTTATCATGATAGTGAGTGAATTCTCATGGGATCTGATGGTTTTATGAATGGTAGTTTTTCCTGCGCTTGCACTCACCTCTCTCTCCTGCCACCCAGTGAAGAGGTGCCTTCCGCCATGATTATAAGTTGCCTGAGGCCTCCCCAGCCATGAGGAACTGTGAGTTAATTAAACCTCTTTTCTTTATAAATTACCCAGTCTCAGGTATGTCTTTATAGCGGTGTGAGAATGGATTAATACAGATGGCCTGTTTCTCCCACCCTTGGTCCGGGGGGCACCCCCTCAGGAAGTGGGCCCAAGAGGATAAGGCCAGTCCTGCAAGGTCCTCCTGGTCCCCATGTAAACCCCTCTCCTCGAAGATGATTTCAGGGCTGAGGTGGACATCCCAGAGTCCCTGACACAACCCAGCCATAGGATCCAGCAGGGCTCACAGCACCTCTTTCCCTACATTCCATTCCTCACCACAAACCTCTGGGTAAGCAGAAAAGGCCACGGCCACCTCATACCCCAGCCCCAGGCTTTCTCTGGAGGCAGGAGGGTTTCCATATAATAAAGTCTCCATTCCAGACACATGCTGGCTGGCCCCAGCAGGAGGCCGGTGGCATCAACCATCCAGTTTGGGCTGCCTAGAAGAGGAGGGGGCAGAGGCCAAGAGCCAAAGCCCACATGGGGTGATGTCAGGGAACCTGGGCTCTGGCTGCTGGAAATTACCTAGAAGGGTTCCATGTGGGTTTGACTGGCAGATGGGCCATTAGCTGATGACTTGGATGTCCCCCAGATTTGGGGGCCATAATTTTCAGCTTGCTTGGAGCCCTGGACCCCAGATAAACCTCAGGGGCCTTCTCATCTTGTGGTCTCTGAAGCTAACTTTGTAGACCTCCCAGGGATATGAGAAAAACAGAGACTCTTGGGCCCTTCATTGAGCCTGCAGAATCCAAATCTTAGGGCTGGGTCCCAGAGGTCTGAGGGTTAGCAAGCTCCCAGGGGCTTTTCCGATGCTGACTGGCTCCCTGTTCTCCCTGTGACCCAGAATGGCTGGGCCTGCCCTAGGCAGGAAGATGGCCACGGTCCTGCCCCACGGGCTCATTCCATGGAGTTTAGGGTTTTGATCCCCAGCCTCTTTCCTGCACACATGGTCCCATTTGCTTCTGCTGCAAACTTTTTGTCCCTCTGCTGAGAGCTGGGGCTGAGGAGAAGGATGATCTGGGGGAAGGATGGGAATTGTTGAGTGGCAGATTGGACTGCTAAGACAGATGAGGTGAGCCATTACCTTCAAGGCCAAACGAAGTTCTCATTCTGGGGTCCATGTATTCCATAGAACTCAAGGGATTGGTGAACTTTCAGAAACATATTATAACTTCACTTTAGCGTTTCACTGAAAATGAGTATTTTCTTCCATTATGAACACAAGCAACAAACCACAGTACTGTTAGCACTACTTGTGACTTTGTCATCAACAGATCTAAGTACGTATTTTCAAATTACCTAAAAATTGCTGGGAATTTTTTGGCCGGGTGCGGCGGCTCACTCCTGTAATCCCAGCACTTTGGGAGGCCGAGGCAGGAGGATCACAAGGTCAGGAGATTGAGACCATCCTGGCTAACACAGTGAAACCCTGTCTCTGCTAAAAATACAAAAAATTAGCTGGGCATGGTGGCGGGCACCTGTAGTCCCAGCTACTCTGGAGGCTGAGGCAGGAGAATGGCATCAACCCAGGAGGCGGAGCTTACAGTGAGCCGAGATCGCACCACTGCACTCCAGTCTGGGCGACAGAGGAAGACTCCATTTCAAAAAAAAAAAAAAAAATTCCTGGGAATTTCTTAAAATGATGATAGTTATTAGATCCATCACTAGATCTTGAGTTTTGCATGTTTATTAATAAAAAAGCACTTGTATTATTCTACTCCAAATTTGCTTTTAAAAAAGTATTTTGGTTGTGCACAGTGGCTCACATCTGTAATCCCAGCACTTTGGGAGGCCAAGGCAGGCGATTGCTTGAGCCCCAGAGTTCGAGACCAGTCTGGGTGTCATAGGGAGACCCTGTCTCTACAAAAAGGGAAAATATTAGCTGTGCGTGGTGGCATGCATCTGGAGTTCCAGCTACTTGAGAGGCTGAGGTGGGAGGATTCCTTGAGTCCAGAAGTTGGAGGCTGCAGTGAGCCATGATCATGCCACTGCATTCCAACCTGGGCAACAGGGCGAGACCCTGTTCCCCAAGATAAAGTTTTTGATAGCTATATTTCAATATAATTGGTTTCCTTTTTAATCTTATGTATTATACTTAAGGGGGTCCAGAGGCCTCACGAGACTGCCGAAGGGTGGGGGTAGATGGGAGAGATCCTTGCTAAGGGGCTAGGTGCTGGGCTTTGGAGTCAGGCCAGATGGCTTTTGCAGCCTGGCTGAATGATGTGAGGTAGGTTGCACACCGTCTCTAAGCCCAGTTCAATTACGGGTCAGTGGAGAGGGAACACACCCTCTAGATTCTTGTAAAGACCTGTATGCCTTTAGTTCAAGGCCAGGTATACAAAAAGAGCTGTGGAAACCCAGGCTTTGGTTAGCATGAAGTTTCCAAAAACCTTCACGGAGGAAGCCTGGAGGATGAGAAACAAGACTCAGTCCAGGTGGAGCCAGAGCAGGTGTTGCCAGAAGCTCTGGCTTGTGCAAGGCTGGGCAGGGGACACGGTGAGGATTGGTGAGACTGCTGTGGCCGTAAGCCCATGTGTGTGTATAGCAGGTTCCTGAGGGACTGGGACACAGGGACGCTTTGGAGCAGCCAGGGCAGGGCTATCCATCACCAGAGGAACTTCAGAGGCTGCTGCTGGCTGATCCCCCAGACCTCAGGTCTGGGGATCACTCCTTCCATTCTTTCTGGCCAGTGAGGCTCCTGCAAAGGCCAAGGATGCTCACTAAATGGGAAATGAACAAAAGCACGAACGCAGGCAGGAGGGAATGAATCAAGAGTGTTATGGTGTGAATTACCACAAGAATAGTGGTTGGTTGGAGGAAGCTTGTTCTTTGACTACCCAGGGAGGCCACTGAGTGGATGCTCTCTGAACCCCAGGGAAGCAGCCAGGCCACCTGCCCCCTTGTGCCTACAGCCCCTTCCCCAAGGCTGTGGGAGGCTGCGGGGCTGTCTGCTCTCCCCACAGCAGGCTGAGTCAGCCTTCCTTCCCGTTCCCCTGGTGCTTATACCATCTCCCAGAACTGGACTTTCCCTGCCACACCTAGATGTCTGCTTCTCTCCTCCTGGTACCTGCCTTTCCCCAGATCACCAGTTTGGCTGCCAGGCACCTTTCCTGGAGGGCTCTGCTGGGCTCACATGACAGGGTGTGGGTGGGCATCCTGAGCAGAGAGGGTGGCTTCACTCTGACCTGCGCCATTCCTCCCAGGCCCCTGGACTTGGTCGCTTGGCCTGCTTCAACTACACTTGGCTGTTGGAGGTGGACGCTAGTGTCCTCAGGCCAAACACTCTTCCTAACGGAGTGAACTCTGTGCTTCTGTGCTCCCCCCAAGTTCAAACTGCGTGGGTTTCCCAGGTTGCCTGGCCTTCTGACAAAGTGGCAAAGTAACAGTCCCTGAAAGAGGGCGAAGAGCTTCGTCCGCAGAGGCCTTTGCAAACAGGTGGTCTCAGTGCAATGTCTAGTGCCTAAGACAGGCAGAGGAACCTCCGACCTGTGTCTGGGACTGGCACCTTCTGTGGCTTAAGTCCAGCCCCAGTCTATGGGGGATGGGAAGCATGGATTGTTTGAGGGTGACCCTGGGGTTCGGGGGCTCAGAGTCCTCTGGAAGACAGCCAGGGCAGAAGAGCCAGGAACCTTATTTTGTCCCAGCAGGTCCTCCAACCTGTGACTTCAGGCTAGTGAGCCTCAGTCTCCTCATCTGTAAAACACGACTGCTCCCCTCGCAGGATAGTTGAGAGGGTCTGATGACATAAAGTGTATAAAGCACTTTCAGGAGTTACCTACATGCAGGTGTAAGTCCTGGGAGGCTGCCTCAATTGGTGGGAAGAGCAGTGGGCTTCATATCAGGAGGTCCTTGTTCTAGCCGTGCTGTGTGACTCTGGGCAAGAGCCAGTCCTTCTCTGGGCCTCAGCTCCCGCAGTGTGAAATGAGAAGTTGGAGACAACCCTCACTAAGATGCTTCCTTCTTTGACGATTCTCTGATGGCCCTGTGGGTGTTCTACGTGGGACAGAGGAAAGGGCTGGTGGCAGGGACAAGGTGCCCAGCCTGGCTCAACTCACAGACTAGAGAGGGGTCCTTCCCAGAGCCTGCAGATGCTCTGTGCCACCTTGTCATTCACAGTTCCATGAGCGGGGGGGGGGGGGCGGGGAGGCGGGGGAGGGGCAGGGGAGGCTGTCATTTAGGATCCAATTGCATCCACAGCAGGCTGTGCTCCTGGTTAATCCTCAAGGCACCCGCCCCTCAGGAGCCTAATTAGATTTTATCCTCCGCTCAGCTGTGACCATGTCCCCATGTTGGTGCCAGCACCAGGCATGCCAGGATCTCAGGCCAATTGCTTGTTTATGAGACCGTCTGTCTTGGGATGAGGCCCAGCAGGCACAGCCAGTGAGCAAATAAGTCCTCCCCATCAGCCTTGAACCTGATGGCAAGAATCATTGTTAGTCTTCCAGGCCTTGGGCCGGCGTCCTGACCAAGGAAAAGATGTGGGTTTGCAGTCCAGCAAAACCTGGCTACAAATCCCAGCTCTGTCTCTTCCCAGCTCTGGGACCTTTCTAGCCCCATGGAGCTTTAGTTTCCTCATCCCTAAAAGGGAATGATGATCATATCGTCTACTTTGTAGAGCTTTTTGGAGGATCAAGTGAGATCATTTTAAGTGAACGCCCATAATACATTGCCTTGAGTTATCATCAGGCCTCAGTGAATGCTGACCCTGTCCTGGTCCTCCCCACATGGCCTCCCTGATTCTAGGCTCTCCCTACCCCAGCCTTACCCTGGCAGTCAGGGTTTTATTTCTGTATCTTGCCTGGCAAGCCCAGGACACTGGGTTAATGTGGCCATTAACACTTCTCTCCAAGTAGGGACTGCGGTGATTGAGTCTCACTAGACTTGAGTGAGTCCTTGAGGAAGGGCAACCCTTGGTCCCTATGCCTTGGACCAAGACCAGGGCTGGCGCTGTTGGTGCCGGGAGCGCAGGAAGGAGGGAACGGGGTGTGCAGCCTGTCAAGTGCTTTCACCCTCATCATCCCCTTGCATCCTCCTGGAAAGGATCCTAGAAGTTAGCTCTGAGCATCCCCACCTCCCAGATGCGGAGGCGAGGCTCTGGAGGTGAGGCATCGGGCTCAGGCTTATGGCTGGCACAGGCAGATCTCCCAGTGGTGGGAACCCAGTTGCAGGGGAACACAGGGTTCTCTGAGGCTCTGCCCTTGGCCACAGCGCCCTCTCCTGGCCAGGGCACGTGCAAGCCCTTTCTCGGCTCTGCACCAGCCCAGACCTTCGTTTGCTTCCTCCACTGGGGGCTTCTCCATCTCTCTTGTCCAGCCGCCACCTTTCCTTCTCTCCAGAAAGCATGCCTGGGGGCTGGGGGGAAGTCAAAGTAAAAGAAGTGATTTATGAACTGAGCTGTTCTTCTTAATCAGAGAGCCCCTCCTGGGCCCCTACTCCGTGCAGATGGGGCTGAGCCGCCATCTGGGCGACAGGAGGGGTGAGATTAATAAAGCTGTCTGGCCCGGGCAGGGGTCCGCCGAGGAAAGCCCCGAGGCACTGCGTGACCTCGGTCCCATCTCTGTGCCTTTCTGGGCCTCAGGGCTCCCATCTGTCAAGGGATGGCGGGCCTGGGCCATCCCCAAGGGCCTCCAGCTGGCTCAGGGAAGAAGTTTAGCCAACTTCCTGGGCCTCTGGGCCTGGCTGCCTGGTTCAGGGAAGAGCAGCACTGGGCTGGAGACTTCAGAGACTGGGGCACGGCACTTCCTCTCTCTGGTGCCACACCCCACGGATAGGTGTCGTATCAGGAGCTCTGGTTTGGGGTCCAGCTGACTTGGGGCTAAATCATAGCCATGTTTTGCTAACCAGGTAAATGAACTCAGACGAGTTAGTTACCTTGCCCACGCTTCAGTTTCCTCATCTGTAGAATGGGATAATAATAATACCCACCTCCTAGGTAAGGATTAAATAAGAGGACAGGTAGGAGAAAGGTATAGTGGAGTCTGGTACATGGTAAACCGTCAATCCTAGTAGTTATTAGGCTCAGTTACCACAAAATTGTGGCAATTCATTAGAATTTGGGTCTGTTTAGGGGAAAGATGTTTGTATCCATGCTACCCAAGCCATGTGTCCATGGTTCTCCCCTAACCCTGCTCCATTCATAACTGGTGAATGTGGGCTGGACATCCACTTATTTCCAATATCTGATGTGCTGATAATAATAGCTCCCATGGTACTGTGAATTCTTACAACCACCTTTGGCTTCCAAATTAATCATCACAGTTTTCCAAGGAGAACCTAGCACCTTGGAGAGGGGGTGACTTTCCCAAGGTCTCCAGGGAGCTGGCCAAGGCAGAAACCAACCCAGCCTCTAGAGAAGCATCAGTGATGGGGTGAGCATGGCAGGTGTCACTGGGCTGTCCTCTTCCAGGACAAATGAGCCAGTCAATGGGATGGGGGCTCACGGAGGACAAAGAAAAAAAGGGAAATGAGGTTAGTTCAGGGAAGTTGGGACGTCACAAGGGGTGAGCCCATTCCCAGCCAGGGGACAGCATTCAAAGGGGCTGGAGCTCCCTGGTGGGGAGG
Source organism: Pongo pygmaeus (assembly GCF_028885625.2). NCBI lineage: Eukaryota > Metazoa > Chordata > Mammalia > Primates > Hominidae > Pongo > Pongo pygmaeus. The sequence goes on along the minus strand of NC_072382.2, from coordinate 22,312,726 downwards.
AGGCAGGCAACTGCCAGACATTCCCCCAGAGTTCAGCATCTCCTCCTTGTCTCTGGGTTGGCCTGTGTCACCCATGTTTCTCATCTCAGCCTCAGTGTCCAGACAGAGATGAGGCAGGGAATGGTGATATAGGGGAACAGGACTGGGATGCAGCAGGAGAAGAGAAGCGGGAGGAAACCCATCACCCCGTCCTTGCTTCCCTGAGCCCTGGGGCTGGGCATGGGGTGCAGGCCCTGAACTACAAAGCTGGAAACAGCTTGAAATCTCCCGAGGATGCTCGGCCTTGTCACTGGCATCTCCAAGCCTCAGTTTCCTTCTGTAAAAACCACTCACCTGTGTGCCCGTGCTTATTTGCACCTTGCACTCCCCGGCACTTCCCCAGCACATAGTAGCAACTCAATGTACGTCTACTCAGTGGATGGCAGATGGCTGAGTGGGTGGATTGAGGGAGGAAGGGAGGGATGGGTAAATGGGGAGGAATCTTTCACCCACCCCTTCACTGACCCCAGTGAACCCGTGGTAGCCTGCCTCGTGGGCTGTTGTGAGGATTCATTGTGATCACACAGAAAGAGAAAGCACTTTCTATAAAAGCCACTTTTGACTCTGACCCCTGAGTTTGGATTCCAGCCCCATCACTTACCAACAGTGTGATGTTGGACAAGTCAATTCTCTCTCTTTTCCCATTGGACTCAGTTTCCCCGTTGTACTGTGGGGATGATGGTGTGATACCTACTTCATAGGGTTGTTCTGAGCATTTCATGAGCTCATGCATGTCAGCACTGTACCCCAAGTGCACGGAGTACCTGAAGCTGGTGCACACAGATGGGGCAGGCAGTTGAAGGGCCTGTCACATATGTATGTTTAGGCCAAATAGGGGTGCCAGCTCCCGGGGCTGTGGCCGTGTCTCAGGAGGGAGGCCTCTTCTCCTGCCTTTCTATCTTCCCATTTCTACCTCTGCACTCCCCCAAGACTAGCCTTCGCCATCCCCTTCCCCACGATTCCTCTCCCCTCAGCCCAGAGTTATGCCGGTGGAGTTAGTCCTCCTCACTGTGGGTTCCCCAGCCCTGCTGTTATCTGCTTCCTTGTCTCCTCCAAGCTACCACCACCGCCACCACCACCACCACTCACCTGTGTGCCCGTGCTTATTTGCACCTTGCACTCCCTGCACAGCCCCTGGCACATAGTAGCAACTCAATGTATGTCTACTGAGTGGATGGTAGGTGGGTGAGGGGGTGGGTTGAGGGAGGAAGGGAGGGATGGGTAAATGGGGAGGAATCTTTCACCCACCACCCCTTCACTGACCCCAGGCAGGCTCGTACTTGAATGGGAGGGATTTTGAATAGGTGTGGATATCTCTCCCTTCCTTCCCTAGGAACACCCCCACAGCCCAGGCTTCCCCAGGTCCCAGGTCTTCCTGGGACTGTCCTCTAACCCAAAGTTTGAGCAGGAGCTGGCTGTGGAATTCCCCGCAGGAGTGATAGAACAGGAGTCTCCATATGGGCCTGTTTTGACTTCTGAAATCGAACCCTCATTTCCACTGCTGGGAGCTGGCCCTCTGAAGGAACCTTCTCGCAAATCCTTATGCAAAGCCAAGAAACACTTTCCAGCATCAAATCTCTCTCTCCTGGGAGTCTGGGTTTTGGGGGAGGAAGCTGATGAACAGGGCCCTGCTGGCGCTCTCTCTGCTGAGGTATTGTGGATGCCTGGGTGGCATCCAGGGATGCAGGTTACTCACACCCATCTCCTCCTCCCAGGCCATCAGCCTCATGCAGCTGTGTCAGCATACATGAAGTCCATGCTAGAATCTGCAAGTCTTTTAAAGATGTGCCTTGCAAGGCAGCACCTGCAAAGGCACCCAGGAGCTGCCATCTGGGCAGAAGGCCACTCCCCCACTGGAGTGGCCACAGGTGCTGAGAGCTTTTCATGAACTCTGATGGGCCTAGATTAGCAGGACACTTGCCCCGAGTGTGTGTATCTGGAGGGCGGGTTTTCATAAACAGCTTCTTTCATGGGGCTGCTCCTTATTGACTTCCTGTAGTAATTGAATATTTTCTCTTATTGGACAAGCTGGGCCGATAAAAGAAATATACACAAGCCTCGCTGACGGGAGAGTCTGTCCTGCTGATGTCTGAAGAACTGCCCAGGTGACACATTGGCAATTGCCTCTACTTTCTCAGCATACCTCTGCCCCATCACCTGACACTGTCCCATCTCCACTCTGATCCTTTCCAATCTGCCTGTCTGCCTCTGTGTCTCCTTCGGTCTTTCCCTCTCTTTCTGACTTGGCTTTGTGTATTTCTCTGATTTGCTGACTCCACTGTCTCTTTTTGCTCTTTTCCCACTATACATTCATTCATTTATTCATCCAGATATATAACTGAGGACCCACTATGTGCCAGGCACTGCTCCAGACACTAGAAATAAGCCAGTGAACAAAACAAGTCCATGCCTTTATGAAACATGCATTCTAATAAAGGCAGATGCATGCTCCCAAAATAAATAAGTAGCACATAGAGTATGTGCTGTATCCACAGGGCACTGGGCTGGGCTTCCAAGCTCATATCCATGACTAATTAATTGGTTTTGGAACTTGGCCAAGCTCCTTTTTCCTCTCTCAGCCTCAGTTTTCTCATTTCCAAAATGAGGGTTTTGGGCTAGATCGTGCTTCCCAACCTTTGATGATTAGGAACTTCTTTTATTGATATGCTGGTGACATAAGTTACACAAGAGCTGGATCTAAGTCAGCACTTACACCAACAGTGGTGTCAGAAGTTTACCTGAAGTTCCCTTGAAATCCTTTGTCTTAGTGTGTTTTCTGTTGCTATAACTGAACACTTGAGACTGGATATTTTAAAAGAAAAGCCATTTATTTCTGACAGTTCTGGAGGCTGAGAAGTCCAAGGTCAAGCAGCTGCACCTGATGAAGGCCATCTTGCTGCCGGGGGACTCTTTGCAGAGTTCCAAGGTGGTGCAGGGCATCACATGGCAAGGGGGCTGAGCATGCCAAAGTGGCTTTTATAATAGACCCACTCTTGGGATGACCAACCCACTCCCGTGATAACCCATTAATCCATGAGTGGATTGATCCAGTCATGAGGGCTGAGCCCTTGAGATCCGATCACCTCTTAAAGGCCCCACCTCTTCATCGTATTACATCTGGTATTAAGTTTCAACATGACTTTCAGAGGGGACACACATTCAAACCGTAGCATCTTTAAACACCTGGTTTTGTTTTACACGAAACACTTGGCTGCATCTGAGGGTCATGTTGTATTAGACACCCATCTGTAAGCACAGGACCTTCCTATGGCCAGATGAGGGTTGCTGTGACAGGCACATGAACCTTCAGACCACGGGATCCACAGAGCAGATCCTGAGGCAGACGCCACGTGGAAGGACAGTGGGACCACAGCACCTAAACTGCTCTCCAGTGCTTTCCGGGTACAAACGGGGAGTGGAATTCCCACTAAGTCAAGCTTGCCTCTGACGCTGACTCCTGCATTTCATCCCTCTGAGCCCCAGGATTTAAAGAATTTTATGCACCAAATAGCATGTTCGTTTTTGTTCTGCAAAGTCATACAGACATGGTGGCCAGATATTCTGAACAACCCAATAAACAAGGTCCCCACCTGGGGGTGGTCTAATTGCTCCAAAACCCAAGACACTTGCCCCTTGAGCCAGCCCATGATGAGAGGTTGAAAATAACTTTAGGATGTTGCTAGTCTCAGGAACCCAGTTTGAGCAGCATTGAACACAGTCACTCTCCACTCCAGAGTCCTTCCCTCTCCTGAGGCTGAAGCTGATGTGCCTGGTGTCTAGGAGAGCGGCTGGGAGGAGCTACCTTGTGGCAGGGCAGGAGGGAGGAGCAGAGCCCAGAGCCGGGATGGAGCCACCACGTGTCAAGCACTGCTTGAGGGACTGTACCTCTATGATACCATTTCATGCTCAGCACAATTTCTAGAGGAAGTCAGCATTCCTGTCCCCATTTTGCAGGCATGAAAGCAAAGGCCTGGAAAGGTTATGTAGTTCACCCATAGTCATGAGGCAAGAAAGTGATAGGCCGGGTCTCACCTGACCCTACAGGCCCCACCCACACTGCTGCTCTCCCTTCAGGGCCCCCTTAGCTCAGGGAAATGGGGAGACTTCGATGGGCCTCCCACCACCGGCCCCAGGGAGGGCATCATGTCCCACAGCAGACAGGCCCACCATTTCCTTCCTAAGTGCCGCTTTTTTGAGCAATAACAAAGCTCTTGGACCTCATAGTCTCAATTTTCTTCTCACCCCACCCCCCAGAGATTCTCCATGGTTCTCCTCCCTTTAGAAGTAAATTAGGAAACTGCGCAGTGAAGTTAACTTCTAGAAGTCATCCATGGATGGGTGGAGCTAACAGCCAGGCAGAGATTGGAGGTCCCATGTGTCTGTCATTCTAGTCTGACCAATTGGCTATGGAGGTGTGTCCCCACATTCAGAAGGTCTCTATAGGGATGGAGCAGGCAAGCCCTGGCCTCTAGGCTTCAGCCTGGCGGTGGGTGATGGCCCAGGAGGCTGTCCCTGCTGGAGAATAATGGGAGATCAAATGGCATAGGTGGTGTGAAGACAGGTGTGCACTTTGGAGGAGGATGGATGAATGGGGCAAGGGAATTCGCATTCATTGAGAATGATGATTAGGAGTTGTGGCTCCAGATTAAGACAGGCGTGGGTTCAAATTCTGGCTCAGGAACTTCTGTACTGTGTGACCTTAGACAAGTGATTCCACCTCTCCGAGCCTCAGTTCCCTCCTCTGAAAAATAGAATGACATTACCTATTTCCCAGAGCTTTACAAGGATTCAATGAAATTGTGTGTGTTCCCTGGCACATAGTAAGAACTCAGTGTATGCCAGTGGTTACTATTATTAGCTACCATGTGCCAAGCCCTGTGCTCAGTATTTTCCATACAATATGAGGAAGGCTTTTTTTTTTTTTTTTTTTTTTTTTTTTGAGATGGAGTTTCGCTCTTGTTGTCCAGGCTGGAGTGCAATGGCATGATCTCAGCTCACCGCCACCTCTTCCTCCTGGGTTCAAGCAATTCTCCTGCCTCAGCCTCCTGAGTTGCTGGGATTATAGGTTTCTGCCACCACCCGCAGCTAATTTTTGTTATTTTTAGTAGAGACAGGGTTTCGCCATGTTGGCCAAGCTGGTCTCAAACTCCTGACCTCAGGTGATCTGCCCACCTCAGCCTCCCAAAGTGCTGGGATTACAAGCGTGAGCCACTGCGCCCAGCCGAGGAAGGAATTATTTTTATCCTGACTTTACAGAGAAGGAATTCAGTTGTATGCAGTTTAGTAACTTGCCCCACCAGCTAAGCTTGGCAGAGCTGGGACACAATCCCTTGCTGGGTACCAAAGCCCTCTTTTTACTCATCCACCCTGCTCTGAAACTGGAACCCGGGCCTCCATATTCTTCACTGGCCCCCGGGCTCACATCATCTATTTTCCTACCTGACTCACCTTTGAGGTTGTGGGAGGCTTTTCCCAGGAGACACGTCTCCTTTGATTGCATTTGTCTGGGAGCCCAGCACTCCGCAAGCCCGGGCCATGAGATGTAATCTGCAATGAATGTGGTACACAATAAATACAGGTAGTCCATTTATGAGCTGCCGTATTTATTACACCCCTTAATTGCTAAAGAGCCAGAGCCGGCTGAAGCTGGATCCTACTCTGGAGAGAAGCTCTGCCTGGGTGGGCAGAGGGAGGGATGGCAGAGCCTGGCCTCCTGCACAGGACTACTCAGCCTCTCGCTGTTGTGGCTGCTCTGCCTCTAAAGGCCTGTTCATCCAAGTCAGGGCCTGGCAGAGGAAACAGTCAGGCCATCAGATTCCTGCTCTGCCATTTGACACAAGAAGGCGCTGAGGTCAGAGAGAGAAAGTGATTTGCCCAAGGTCACACAGCAGTGACTTACAGAGCAGGAGCCTGGGCTCCAGACAAGTGCTCCTTGTGCCCAATTCTCTGCTTGAGCATCTGCTCCTGGATCAGGTAGAGCACAGGATCTGGAGTTGGGTGAGTGATGGTTTTGAAGCCCAGTCTGTGCATACAAGCTGTGTGATACTGGCCAGGTTACTTGACCTCTCTGAGCCTCAGTGTCCTCATCTGTAAAATGGGCATAGTACGTCCTGCTTTAGGGGCTTGTTGAGAGATTAAAGGCAGTCAGTTCTGCGGAGTTGGCATGTGACTGGCCATGAGTCAGTGCTCAATAAATGTTCTTCCCTATCCTCTTTTCCCTTTCCAAAGGGCACAGGGTGACTGAAGATGCATGGAGCTGAAGTAAGCCAAGAGCTGAAAGGAGAGATGGGTCAGAACAGAAAGCTCTGCGGTGCAAGGCATTGTCCTGGGTTTCTGGTCTAACAGGGAAGAGCAGGCCTATGAGTAACCTATGAAGGTAGAGTTAGGTGTAGACGTGATAAGAGCTGTCCACCCTGCTCTGTGCAGGTACAGCGGGGAGCCCTTTACACTAGCCATTTTTATAGGTGAAGAAACTGAGGTTCCAAGAGGCTAAGTCACTTGCCCAAAGACACAGAGGTAGAAAATGTGATGGGCTGGGATTCGAACCCAGTTGTGTCTGACTTCAGAGCCCGTGCTTAGGACCATGCTGGTTGGATGCAGTTAGATGTTCCTTCTAGAAAGTCAGGGATGATGTGAGGGATGTGGCTGGCAAGCTGGCCTGGAAATGGTATCCTGGGGGACCATTCTGCAGGAAGAGAGCCTGGGCTTGATGATGAAGGAAGAGCCAAAGGCCCCACAGTCAGTGATGATGGTTGAGATGCTTAACAGCCAGTATGCACTGGCATGAACCAACCAGAGGAGATGCTGGCCAGACAGCAGGACAGCCATCCCTATGGGTCCCCAGTGAATCTCAGCCCTGCCCATTGCCCTCTGGGAGGGCAGGGCCTGGAGAAAGGGAAGGGATAGGTTGTCCTGGTGCCTCCCATCTCAGGCAGGCACCAAAGCAGGCAGCTCTAGGCTTTCAGGCCTCAGGAAGATCTGAGGAGAGAAGGGTGAGCAAGCAGGGCATTAGGAGAGCCCTGTCCTGGGCTGTCCTCACCCAGGAGAGGGTACAACAGAGAGAGGAAAGGGAGCACAGGAGAGCATGGCTGTGGGTTTGAATCCTTGTTGCTCCATTTTCTAGCTGTTGGAGGCGAGGAGGATATGAATGACTGGAAGCATGCCTTAGCCCAGCACCAGGTTTCCTGCACACTGCTGAATTAACACTCCCTATGTGGAGGGGTTTTACTCAGTCCAAACCGTGTGCAACCCTACTGTGTCCCAGGAGGGCACAGCCACAATTCTGCTCCTCTGGGATTCACCAGGAACACTGGCTGATGATGTTATGGTATATATTTTGGTGGGGGCAGTGGTGGATGTTAGCAGAAGCCGTGGGCTATTATACTAGGGGAAGGCACTGAGCTGGGCTTGATGGGGGCAGGAGGGGGGAATCAGGGAAGGCTTCCTGGCAGAGGTGATGCCTGTGACGAGTCTTAAAGGATGCATAGGAATTAAGTGGGACTGGCGTAGGTGGAAAGGCAATCCAAACAGAAGGGATCAGCATGAGCAGATGCACCAAGTAAGCCTCAGGGAGATACCTCTGGGGGACTCTCCTTTGATGGTGGTGATAGGAAAGTCAGGGCAGGAATAACAAGAGGTGGCCATGGTGAGTCTTGGAGGTCCTGTGGTCTGCAGGAGGCAGCTTGGTCTCCTGTAGAGGTCGGGTTCCGGCAAGAGAGGGCTGTGGTGACATGTGCTTTCTGGAAAGCTCCTTCTGGCAGCAGGGAAGCACTGGATTGAAGGGGAGGTAGGGAGGCCAGTCCCAGCCCAGAGGCTGCGGCCATGTCTGGATGAGAGAGAAGGCCAGGAGCAGGGCTGAGGCTGGAGATGTTTCAGAGACCCCTGTGATAGAGAGGATGATGTCATCCGATTTTACCTCCGAAGGCAGATGGCATGTCTTGAATTCACGCCGTGCTCACTGAAGTAAAGACAAATCGCCCCCTGCCCCATCACACACACACCATCCTTTGTCCTTCCAAGCTGGATTGCCTGGGTTCCAATCTTGGCTTCACCACTCACTAGCTATGACCTCAGACAAGTCACCTCGCCTCTATCTGACTCAGTTTCCACCTCTGGAAAATAAGGATAATAAGAGTACTAATCTCATGGGTTGTTAGGAGTTAGTAAATGTAAAGTATCAGGACGGAGCTGGCACATAGTAAATGCTCAATAAATAGTATTATTTGTAGGGGTGGAGACTTGGGTGGATGATCTCAGGAAAACCCTGATTTCCCATTCCCCCAACACAATTTAAGGGAAACCCTTGGGGCACTGTTGGAAGGACAAAGGCTTGGAGCCTGGAGTCCCTGGGTCAGGTTCAACCCATGATTTTCCCTTGCGTTCCTCACCAGGTAACTTGGTGCCTCAGTTTCCCCCTCCTAGTAAGATAAGAAGGAGGATGTCCAGGTGGGCTCTGAGTGTCTTCCCCTCCTCGCTTTGATGCTGAGTGGCCCCGCCTGTGCCTCCCCTGCTCAGCATTTTTCCAAGTTGCAATAGGGACCAGTAGAGCAGCAAGGAGGAGGTGTCCCTTCAGGGAGGAAAGCCCTCCGGCCCCAGGGCCAGTGCCGAATCCAAAGCCAATGTGCCTGTCAGACCTTCCTCATGGGCTCCAGGCACCTTAGCCATGTCTGCCTGGCCAAGCTCAGCTGGTGGACAGACACCTGGCACCTTGGCAGAAACAATGAGAGGAGGGATGCAAGGCACCACCCCTGAGACCAGGAACCTTTCCTGTGTCCACTCCCCACCAGCTGGCTCTGTCTGTGCTCGTCTCTCCATGGATTCAAATGCATTTAAACAAACAAACAAACAAACAAAAACACCTCTAGCTCAGACCAAAATGCAGCGTGGGATGGTGCTGTCATCACTGATTAGGAGAGGGGTGGAGTGGCCCGGCAGGTGAGAGGCAGGCACCGCTCTGCTCCGTCTGTTTCTTATGATACGAGGGTGCTGGTCTGGCTGCTGAGGAGAGTGTTGGATTGTGGTTTTGGGCGGGGAGGGGATAGAGCTTCCTACAAGCTGTGTGGCCTTGGACAAATCCCTTAACCCCTCTGAGGGCTGGGCTGATGGAAGAATGTGTGGTCATCAGAGTACATACCTCCTTGGTGGTTACAAGGATTAAACGAGATAATATGCGCAAAGCCGTGGGCACAGTGCTGGATCCCCAAGCAGTGGCTACGATTATTACTGTTTCCTGACTTCATTTTAAATTGACAAATGATAATTGTATATGTTTATGGAGTCCAATGTGATGCTTTGATACAAATTTTACTGTTACTAATATTAATAATAAGCCTCCCAGAAACCCTTTGAGTCAGACTTAGCAACTTTATTTTGTGGAGGAAGTAGAGTCCAGGCATGTCCTGTGGGAGGAAGCGGGAGCTGTAGAAAGTAATCAGACACCATCTCCCCCACATCCATCCACACCCCAACACATACTCCCAGAACCCTTTGCACGAGTCCTGTCATGGAGGTACAAACCCCCTGCTGGAAGCACCTGCGGTGCCGGCAGCTCAGGACTGGCTTGAGTTCTGGCCCTTCCCCTTACTAGCTGTGGGACATCGGACATGTCGTTTTCATTCTGAGTCTCGGTTTCCTCACCTGTCGCATGGATCTCTAATCCCTGCCCTAAGTCTCTCCTCAGAGCCGTTATGAAGAAAATGTGAAAATAATGAATATGGAATGTGAACATGTCTTGTGCACCTTGAAGTCTGACTCATGAGAGCAGATGCTTTCAGCTTCCCCTGGGGGATGGGGGACATTTACATCTCAGTGCAGCCCCGGCTGTGCCTGGCAAGCAGCGGATGCTCAATCAATGTTGGCTGAATGGAATTGTGTTCAATGACTTGCTGCCATTGGTATACTTTTAGGTGAAGACAGGAAAGGCTCCCAGGGAGGTGGGATGCTGGAGGTCTCAGAGTAGAGGTAGCCAAGGCTCAGGGAGGCTTTGACCCCAGAAGCAGGTTTTAGATCCTCAGGTAGGCTGCTCTCCTTTTCTCTGCAACACCCCATCTCACTGGCACCAAGCAACCGCCCTGGTCTGTTCTGTGGCTGGAGGGTGTGTGGGATGGTGGGAAGTTTGTCAGGCCTGCCTTCTGGTCCAGGCTCTGGGCCTTGGTTTTCTCATCTATGAAATGGCCAGCTCACACCTGCCGTAGAGCAACAGCATGAAGCGGGACTGCTGAGCACTTACCACGTGCCCGACGATGTGCTAAGCATGTTACTGTGGGATTTCAGTTCATCTTCACAACACCGCTAGGAGGAAGGTTCTGTTCCTAATCTCTGCTTTGAAGTCGGAGAGAGCAAGACTCAGAGAGGTAGAGTAATTTGCCCAAGGTCCCACAGCGAATGAAAGCTAGAGCCAAGGCTGAAACCCAGGCAGGCTGGCTCCAGCATGCTCATCTCTATCATTGGCCTCCATCTTCTTCCAGCCTTTGCAAGGGTGGGGCTGGCTGCGGGGACCCCCTGGGGAGGGGCTGGGGTTCTTCCTGGGTGGGGTCCCCCATCGGGAAGACTGAGGTGGCCTTGTATTTTTAGGTGGAGCACCATGGAAGGCGACTGTCTGAGCTGCATGAAGTATCTGATGTTTGTATTCAATTTCTTCATATTTGTAAGTATTCCTGGGTCTTCCCAGGCCTCTGCTGGGTGGGCAGAACTGGCTGCTGCTTTGAAATAGTCACACTGGGCTGAGTCCCTAGGGCGAGCACAGGGGCCGGCACTAGAGGCAGGGGTACCTGCCAGCCAGGCTTTCATGGAAGGGGGCCCCCAGCAGTGCCCACCTCACTCTGAAGAGCCCACCTTCTTAGGAGAGACATTTTACACAGGCCCTGGGGTGGGTCAGCCCCTCTCAAAAAGGTGGAGGGGACCTCGGTCCAGCCACTGTCTTGGAATCTGACCTCTCGTGGGGAGTGGGAAAGGAGGGGATGGGGGTGATCAGAGGGCAACAAGAGGGAGCCCCACCCAACCTTATCTCCCTGAGCAGTTGATGGACTTCAGACCTGGAGCGGCTGAGTCCATGTAGCCACAGGATATAATCAGAAACCTCTCTGGGATTGGAAGACCTGCATTCAAATTCCAGTGCTGCATCTTAGCAGCTTGTGATTTGAGACACATTTCACCTCTCTGAACCTCAGTATCTTCATCTCTTAATGACCTTCCTCAACAGGCTTTTTGAAAATTAAGCAAGATTAGTTTACAAAGTACCCTGGATGTGGTCAGTCCTCAATAGCTTAGCTCCATTTCCATCCAACCTACGGATTCTGTATATGAAGGGACAGAGCCCTGGACATTCAGGTGGCCGGCCCACCTGCTGGCGGCCCACCCACCTGCTGAGCCCACCCACCCTCTGGCGGCCCACCGAAGGCTCTGCCCAGACTCATGGGCCCTCCCAGGAGTAGAGCTGTGGCCCTGGCTTCTTGGGCCCCCACAGGCTTTCCTGGTCCAGCCTCAGCCTTTGATCTTAGTACAGCCAAGACCTGGGTGAATAAACCTCCACTCATGTCCTTCAGGGCAGGCTCTTGAAAGAGGGGTCCTCTTTCTGGCCAGGACTGACCGTCTCTCTCTCTCTCAGTGTCTATCTTTCCCTCTCTATCTCTATCTCTTTGTGTCTTTTTTAAAAAATGTACATTTCAGCAACTCCCTTAGCTTCTCTTCCCTGCCTTATAATCCTAAAAAGCCTCAAGCCTTGCAGACTTGAATTCTAGACCCAAGGCCACCACCTTCCAAGCTGCGTGACCCTGGGCCAGCTCATCCTTCCTCCAGCCCCAGCGTTCCCACCCGAAATGGAGCTGGCCCTCCTTGAAGCGTTTAGCATACAGTTGCTGAATCCCCAAATCTCCAACAGCAATAAGTAGGCACAGATTTTCCTGGAGGTCGTGTGGGAGACCAACAAGAGAGACACAGGCTGGAGGCAGTGTCTCACGTCTGTAATCCCAGCACTTTGGGAGGCAGAGGCGGGTGGATCACCTTAGGTCAGGAGTTGGAGACCAGCCTGGCCAACATGGTGAAACCCCATCTCTACTAAAAATACAAAAAGTAGCCATGCGTGGTAGCAGGTACCTGTAATCCCAGCTACTTGGGAGGCTGAGGCAGGAGAATTGTTTGTACCTCGGAGGTGGAGGCTGTGGTGAGCCAAGATCGTGCCACTGCACTCCAGCCTGGGCAACAGAGTGAAACTCCGTCTCAGAAAAAAAAAAGAAAAAAAAAAAAAAGGAGAGAGACACTGCACAGCAGATGGCAAAAATGGAAACCCTGTCACTGGCCATGCCTGTTAGGTCTTTCCTTCTCTTTCTCCTGCTGGGTCCTGCCCTAAGGTTGCCTACAAATTCCCCTTGCCCAAAGCCATCAGCTCTCTTCAGCTTGCAATCCTGCTCAGCCAAGCCAAAGCCCAGCAGTTTTCCTGTCGCCCAGCTGTCAACCCTCACACAGGCCTCTTGGGCCTCCGGTCCTCCCACCACACAAAGGGATTTCAAATACTTTACAGCCCGCAAATCCCATGGTGCCAAACTTTGGTTCTTCCCACAACAGATCTGCTTCTAATACTTATCTGTGCCCAAGAAAAATGGAATAGGCTGGGCACAGTGGCTCACACCTGTAATCCCAACATTTTGGGAGGCCAAGGCAGGAGGATCACTTGAGCTCAGGAGTTCGAGACCAGCCTGGGCAACATGGCAAAATTCAGTCTCTACAGAAAAATACAAAAATTAGCCGGGCGTGGTGGCATGTGCCTGTAGTCCCAGTTACTTGGGAGGCTGAGGTGGGAGGATGACTTGGGCCCAGGAGGTCAAGGCTGCAGTGAGCTGTGATCCCGCCACTGCACTCCAGCCCGGGTAGCAAAGCAAGACTCTGTCTCAAAATAAATAAATAAATAAATAAAAATAAAAATAAAAAAATAAAGAAAAGAAAAATGGAGCAGATATTTATTGAAATCTGCTAAATGCCTTCTATCCTTTCTTCATTAGGGCTGCCTTAGGTTGAGGGTGTTTGAGTCTTCTTTTGACCACAAGGAAGCTAAAAGGCTCAGAGAGGTTATGACACTTGCCTGGGGTCACACAACTAATAAGTGGCACAGCTCTCTCTCTAGACTACACTGCCTCTTTCCAAAGATAAATAAGGCATACAGAGCCCATCTTGATGGAGACATAAATAAGAAGTCTTTTGAGCCACGGGTTTGAGAGTGGGGAGCCCACTCTCAAGTTGGAACCTCACTGAGAGTCCTGTGGGGGACATTGACGATGACTTGGTCTGTGTTTTCTGTGTTTTCCCAGCCCCTAGCATGGGTGGTGCAAACACAGCATAGGGCTGACTCAGAGCATGTTCATGGACCTTTGTTTAGGGTGTTGAGACTGGAGTCAGGGGGCCTGCAACCAAGCCCTGACTCTGCCATGAACTTGCTGTGTGACATTCAGCAAGTTGTTGGTCCCCTCTGTGTGGAATCAGAGGGTTGGACTAGATGACCTCCTAATCCTACAGGTCTGACATTTCAGGAAAAGATAAAATTGGCAAATAGCCTTTATATGGTACAGCCCGAGGTGGGTCCTGGGTTGGAAATTGGATTTAGAGGATGCGTGTTGCACTTAAGGTCACGGCAGCTAGAAAAATTCAAAGCAATTCAAGGTGCGGCTGGGACTCACTGGCTCTGGCTGCAGGTGAATTCCTGCCTGGCTCACCTAGTGCTTGATGCCTCCAACCCTGAGGCTGGCTCAGGGGAGTGGTGGGTCAGAAGTGCCTAACCTCCCTTTCTGCCTGTTTCTCCTCCCAACTCCTCCACTGGCCTGAGCAGCTGGGCGGGGCCTGCCTGCTGGCCATCGGCATCTGGGTCATGGTGGACCCCACTGGCTTCCGGGAGATCGTGGCTGCCAATCCTCTGCTCCTCACGGGCACCTACATCCTCCTGGCCATGGGGGGCCTGCTCTTTCTGCTCGGCTTCCTGGGCTGCTGTGGGGCCGTCCGTGAGAACAAGTGTCTGCTGCTATTTGTGAGTACCCCAGCCCCCACCCCACCCATGGGTGCTCTGAGGGGTGTCGGGGATCGGCTGCAGACTCCCAGGCCCTGCCTGGCTTCCATTCAGACCAGTGCTTCCCAAACTGGGGGCGGGCTGTCAAAGCAGAAGGGATCATGGAGATAAGCATGTCCAACCCCACTCATTCAGTAGTCAATGGTCCTGAAACCCTGAGACATTCAGCAACTTGCCCAGAGTCCCATGGAGTTGGCGGCAGAGGGGATGAAACAGACGCTAGGCCAGGGCCCCTGCAGTGCCTCAGGCTGCCTCTTCCCATGCCTTTGGGACCTGTTTTCTCCCTGGGGCAGCCCTTCCTCACTCCCACTTCACTTTGCTGCTTTCCTGCAGTCAATCCAGGGCCCCTGGCTTAACGCACACCTAGTCTGTGTCTACATGCCAGGAAACTCAGAATAAGGTTTGTGCCACATCGTCCCACCTCCAGGGGTGGGACGGTCCCCAGCCTTTTCCATTTGCCTTGGTGGCCTCAGCTTCCAGAGCCTGCTTTTGCAGTGGGCCCATGCCTGCAGTGGGTGAGCTGGCCCAGATGGAGGGGTCCTTGGCGTCCAGGTCTGAACAACCAGGTTTCTCCAAGGCATGGTCAGCTGAGAGCACTGACATTGACCTTGATGTTTTTCCACTTGCTTGCTATTAAAAACTCTAATATATAACTCTTTAGTAACATCACTAAGATGCCTAGTGGATGAGGCATTCCCCTTGTAGATATGCAATTCTGAAACAGGTATGATATGGCCTCTGAAGTTTTCTTATTCATCACGTAAATAGCCCTTGAACTCCTATCATGCGCATGTAGTTCACTGGGTGCTGAAGATGTGTCAGGGACCAGGAGTGATGGTCCCTTCCCTCACAGACAGGCACAGGGGAGGCAGCCAAGCCGTGCGGATGAGCTGGGCAGTGGACAGGCCTGGTTTGAGTGTACTCCCTGCTCCATCCCCTAAGGGTGTGCCTCCCATCTAGTTCCCCAACCTCCCAGAGCAGCCATATCTTCTTGTTAAACAAGGGGGCCGACCAGCTCAGCTATAGATCACAGCCAAACCAGACAAGCAGTGGGTCTTCTAGTTCTCGAGTCTCCTGGATTCCCATGGGCAGTGGCGCTTGGGGCCTCCGCCTGCTTTCCTGTGCTGGGTGGATGGGTCTTCTCTAAGAGGTACTGGACTTGGAGAACTTCTGGGCTGAGCCCAGTCCCGCTACGGGGTAAGTTAAAAACAGCCCTGTTTAGAGAAGTGTGGGTGTGTCTGGGTCAACTTGCGGATGCTCCTCATGGGTGAATTCGTGGGCGGAGTTAAATGACACAGAGACCTGGGCTGGTTGAGGGGCTCCCTTGCAAGTTTCTGTGAATAAGCTAGCACCAGCAGTGCTGGGAGGAGAGACCTGGCACCATACCTCCTCCCCAGACGAGAGCACACTGCACGGCCCCATTTGTGTCCCGGTGAGATGCTGCCCATCCAAAGGAAGTGAAGTCAGCTGCGAAATGAGTGACAAGGAGCCTTGGGCCCATTTGTCCTTCAACGGCACAAACACTGCAGACTTCATTTGAAGAGAAACAAAGAAAAACTTTGAGCGCCCCCTGGTGGACAATTCTCTACAGCTTGTCACGGTGCTTGCAGAAGTCTTGGCTGGGGAGCCCGAAGGGACTTTAAAAGGAGCTGGGATATGGGTCCCAGAACACACCCAGCCTCCCTTTCCCCCTCCTCACCTCGGCCCCCAGGGGCTCATTCATTGTTAATGGGCTCGGTTCTGAAGCCAAGACAGGAAGCCAGGCTGGTGTTCTTGGCTGGGAGCAGGCTGGGGCGGCTCCAGTCTCCTCCAGTAAGTGGCTGCCTGCAAACCTGCCAGCCGCCCGAGGACGTCCTCCCTCCCGTGCTATGCGAGGCAGGACTGAGGCCCAGGGATAGGAGATGTGTCCACGATCCTCCCGAGAGAGGTGATCCTGGCTGCCAGGCTGGGGGCCCTTCTACAAGGCCTGATGGCAGATCCTTCCCCTCCCCTCCCCACCCCCACCTCTCTCCCTTTGTCCCCCTTCTTTCTACCTATCTCTGTGTAGCTCCCTTTCCTCTCTGCCTCTGTCCTCCCAATCTTTGTCCTTTTTTTTTTTCGAGACAGGGTCTCAGTCTGTGGCCCAAGCTGGTATGCAGCGGTGTGATCTCAGCTCACTGCAACCTCAACCTCCTAGCCTCAAGTGATCCTCCCACCTCAGCCCCCTGAGTAGCTGGGAACACAGGCACGTACTGTCACGCCCGGCTAATTTTTGTATTTTTTGTAGAAACAGGGTTTTGCCATGTTGCTCAGGCTGGTCTTGAACTCCTGGGCTCAAGTGATCCACCGCCTCGGCCTCTCAAAGTGTTGGGATTCCAGGCGGGCACCAACACAACTTGGCCTTGTCTTTCTCTTGATCCCTGTTTTTATTCCTACGCCCTTTCCTTGTCCCTGTCCTGACCTCTCCCTCCCCCATTTCCCTGTCCCTCTCTCTCCACTTCACCTGCTTGCCCTCCCCTCTCTAAGGCCCCGCCCACACAAGCCTGAGGTCACAGTGTGGGTCAGAGGCAAAGGACACTTGGATCAAGGTCTTCTGGCTCCCAGACCAGGGCTGTCCACAGGCTCCTAACCTGGAATGGACTCCAAAATTTACCTGAAATTATGTGCAAAATGTTACGTCAGGGCCTGTGTATGTGTATTGTGTATACATGGATTGTGTGCATACTCATGTGTATGGGTACAGTGTGTATGTGCACGTGTGTTGTGTGTGCATGTATGTTGTGTTCTATCGTGTGTGCTTGTGTGTACATGTGTGCATTGCTTTGTGCATGTGTACACGTGCATGGGTATTGTATGTGCATGGGTGTTACGCATGCATGGGTGTTACACGTGCATGGGCGTTACATGTGCGTGGGTGTTACGCATGCATGGGTGTCGTGCGTGTGTGGGTGCACATATGTATGCATGTGGACATGTGCCTGTGTGTGCACATGTGTGTTGTGTGTGCATGTGTGTTGTGTGCATGGGGGTTGGAGGGGTTCTGTGAGTGTTTCCAGAGAAAGGCACCAAAGTTTCTGGAAGGTTTTCAAAAAGGTTTATGCCCTAAAAAATAAGAAAAACCACTTCTCCCTTCCTGGCTGAACCTGGACCTAACTGTGTGGTGGTTCCAACCGAAGAGAGCATGGAGCCTCACCCCTGGCAGCTTCTGGGATTCTTCTAGAAGCCTTTCACTGCTTTCTCAGCCTGTCAGAAAGGAGAGAAGGCTTGTCTTGAGAGGGGCCAAAAGAGTGACTTTAGTCAGCCCAGGAAACCTGGTTCAAAGGTTCACAAAGCAAGGAGGCCTTGAGATGGGGCTGACTGTCCCCTTCCCTCTGCTCTGAGACTGAAGTCCTACAGGACCTGGGGACAATCAGTCTAATGACCAGACCACCTAATGATCAATTTATCTATCTAAAGGTCCATTTCCCAAATACTCGTATTGATCAGTATTACAGCACTCACATGCAATAGGACAATTTCAGCCTCCTATTGAAAATTTCTGGCATCCCTTTTTCTCATTTGCTTACCTTTGAGTATTTCAAGGATTTTTTTTAAGCCAACTTATTTAAAAATTCTAATTTTAAAAATATTTTATAATGAAGGCAAGCTCAACTGGAAAAAAGAACAGCAAAAAGAGAGGAGTATATTCAAAAAAGATAAATGAGCTGAATTGTACATGCGGTATGTAAATTTGGTAAATATTTATTAGAAATGGGAACTGTGAGCAGACATTGCCTATAAGCAGATGGGTTAGAAAAGCCTGGAAATGTTCCCAACTAGGCAACATAGTAGTTTCCTCCCCTTTGCTAATTTTTCCATCCTAAGGAAAGTGATGCAAATTAGAGGATCAGGAATGGCTGACAAATGTGTCCTTAGGCAAATGGGATGCAAACCCTAGGAAAGGCCTTGATGAGGGGAAGCCCCAGGAATGGCTGGGTCCAGGGGAATTCCCCAAAGGACTTTAACACTGGTAAACTGTCTTAAGCAGGAGGACATTTTCATGCTGGAGAAGGGTGAGTTGGCAGAGGTGGCATTGTGACTGCCATGGGCACCGCAGCCTTGCACTTTGGTTCACAGGATTCACACTCCCACATACTCAAGTCATGCCCAGGCCTTGTGCTTGGGGAGGCCCACTTCCTCCAGTCCACAGCTTCCCAGGTTTATTTTTATATCTCATCTCCTGATGCTTCAGCTCAATGGAAACTCCATGAAGATGGGGACTGAGTCTGCCTTGTATGCATTTATTTGCCAATACCTAGCACAGTGCCTGGCACAGAGCAGGTTCTCAGTAAACAGCCCCGGAGCCAAGGAACAGAGAGGAGGTGGTAGCAGAGGTTTGGCTAAGAGCATGGACTTTGGAGTCAGAAAAGCCCGGGCTCTAACTCCTGCTCTGCCATTTCCTGGCTGTATGACCTGGGGCTGGTCACTTAACCACTCTAAACCTTAGATTCCTCATATACAAAATGAGGATAATCATACTTCCTTCCCAGCCATAGTGTTGCGTTCATGATCCAGTGGGAAATGCATGTTTTGCTTGGCTCTGTTTGTGGGATGCCTAAGCACTCTATAAATGGGAAACTAGAAGAATTGGTGCTGAGCCTCAGGAGGCTTTGCAGGCTGTGTAGAAACCATAAGACCTCGGGGCTCCCGTGGCTTCCAGGGTAACATGGTGATGAGAGGCTGTGTTCTGCAATCAGAGTTCTTGGGGTGAAGTCCCAGAGGTACTACCCACCAGTTATGCCAGCTTGGGCCAAGTACTGCTCCTCTCAGCCACAAATCCCCTGTCAGTAAAATGGGGGTGTTGCTGATAACAGCATCTGTCTCGCTAGATGAGAGGGCTTGATGAGATGATCTATGTAAGATCCACAGTGTCTGGGTAGCAAGGACTCAGCAGGTAGCTATTGCTATTTTTCCAGAGCCGCCCACACCAGCACTTGTCTTCGGGAAGGATGTGCTTCCTCTGGGCTCTAAGTAACCATCTGAGCATCTCTCATGTCGTGCCGGTCTTGCGAAAAGCACCATACCTGCATTACCTCGTGGAAGCCATGTGCAGTCATCCTGGATGGCACACACACATCCCAGAGTGATGGGCACACAGAGTACACGAGGCCTGTGATCTGCTTCATCCATTATTTATCACTGTCCAGGCCGAGGCTGCTCCTTACCAGCCTGGGGACCTGCCAGTGGCTCCAGCGAGAGGGCAGAGGGCAGGGAGGGGCTCCTCATAGAGGCCCCGTGTAATGGAAGTGGATGGCCATCCATCACCAGCCAAATGGAAATGCCAGGACCCCTGCCAGCAGCCTCCGTCACTGTCACAGGGGAGGTGAGGCTGCAGAGGCAGAAAACACATCACTCAGCAGCCACTGAGCCCAGAGCCCCCCATCCTCCTGGAAAGGAGAATTGTAGGAGTGGCAGAATGGACCGTGGGCATTGTGACCTGGGGCACAGGAGGCTTCCCCCACCCCACCCTCATCATACTCTGCACTGGTTGGGGAACTCTGCTCCCTGACCTCAGCTGGAGGTCAGCCCCCTCTTCAGGAAGCACAGGAGCATCTGGCCTGGTGTCCCTCATCTAGATGTGCCAGCAGGCCACCCAGCAAACCCCAGCCAGGCAGCCTGCTGACCTGTGGAGACAGACTCCTGGGCTCAGAAGAGAATGACAGCGCAATCCCTGAGCCTCGCCCTGCCTCAGGGAGCAGACGCAGCCTGGCACTCTGAAAAGGCAGCTGGGCCAGGATGGGAGTGTTCTTTCTGCAAAGCTCCAAAGAGCTCTGCACCCATGGAGTAGTCACTTCCTTTCTCCAGCTTCAGCTTCCTCAACTTCGAAAAGGGGAAACTACACAAAAAAGAGACCGTGAGAACAGCGTCCGGTGCCCGGCGGTCCCCTGTGAGAGCAGAAGCCTGTGTCAGAGCAGCTGGAGCCCAGTGAGACCTCAGGGGCTCAGGAGCCCACGGTGCATCTGAGGGCTGAAGCAGACTTGATGTGGTGGCTGGGGACAGACACCAGCCAGCAAAACGCAGGATTGTCGAATGACACATCCCCGCCGTGGGCTGGCTGCTCTGCTGAAGCAAGGGCCTTTCTTTAGGTTTGGACACTTAAAAAACTAAAACCCACTTGCCAGGCCTCAGAGATGTTTCATGTCCGTGTGCTGAATGGACAGATTCTACACCCCTCCCGAGGTGCTCACTAAGGTGGACCCCGGCCCACGCAGTTTGGAGAAGCCTCAGGACCTCTAGAAGGCAGCCGCTGTGGGCGCTGAAGAGTCAGGGAGGGAATTGGACTGGGGTCTCCCTGGGGTGGGGATAAAGTGACAGAAATCTTCCTCTGACCACAAGAGGCACATTCCAGGAGAGAGATGCCTGAAGGTATTGTCAGCAGCCCACAGAGCATCTGCAAGGAGGCCAGTGCCTCACCAGGAGCCAGGCCTTGGAGGCCACAGAGGAACCTGCTCGTGGCCCACATTCGCTCACCTTCTGCACATGAGAGCCCAATGTCAAGCTCTGCTTGGCTCATTTCCAACAGGGGAAACGCTTTCACATGCCTCGTGATTCCCCATGGGGAGTCCCCGGAAGTGGGTCTCCACATCCCCATTTTTTCTGGCAAGAAAACTGAGGCTGGAAGGGGTTTGTATGAGTGGTTGTCCCATGACACACGAGGACAGACAAGGCGGGCCCTGAGGTGTCCTAACTTGAAGCCCAACACCCTTGCCTCCTTCCAGCCTGGCACACCGGGGGCAGGCAGGCAGGCAGGCAGGCAGTCCTGACGACTGGGACCCCAGAAAGCAGGTCTGGCTGCTGCCTGGGTGCCTGGGAGGGTATGAAAGAACCAGTCTCTGTGTGTGTCAGGGATAAAGTCCTCTGCTGGTGGTTTCCAGGTAGGGTGACAACGGACTTTGTCAAGGGCACCAGCTATGCTGAGTAATGAAGGCAAAGCCAATTTCTTCTGTTGACAGCTCTCGGCCCAAAGGAAACCACACAATGACCAGGGCCGGTGATGTGGCAGATCACAGGGCCTTCATGGCGAGTGCTCCACCCCGGCTCATTCATCCATCTAAGAGTCCTGTATCAACACCTGTGCTGACCCAGGCATCCGAGCAGGCAGCGTGCTGAGTGACAGCTCCTGTGCTAAGGCCTTGCGGGCACCTCTGTTAGGCACTGCGGTGTGGGGGAGCCCAGGAGAGGGAGGGTTCTCCCTGCTTGGAGAAGTCAGGAAAGGCTTCTCAGAAGGAGAGGGGCTGAGGCTTCACCTGATCTGGAGAAATGAGGAACTGGTGGGCAAGGGAGGGCAGTGCCTTCCTGGCAGAGGTAA
This sequence comes from Pongo pygmaeus, assembly GCF_028885625.2. Taxonomy (NCBI): domain Eukaryota; kingdom Metazoa; phylum Chordata; class Mammalia; order Primates; family Hominidae; genus Pongo; species Pongo pygmaeus. The sequence continues at coordinate 22,291,310 of NC_072382.2, read as the reverse complement.
CAGAGCCTGTGAGGTCCCTGAAATGAGGGGCACTGTGGCTCATTCAGGGAACATCAAATTCAGTGAGTGGAGCAGAAGACTGTGTTAGATACCAAACTCCTGGCCCCTGGGTTTTGAGATTTGGTAGTCATACCACCTTCCCTCCAATCTTATTCCTTGGATTTTGGCTGAAGGTCAATGTGACCTCCCCACTTCCCATGGGAACCAGAGACAGTGGGGCAGGGAGAGGTGGCCCTGGGGCTGGCAGATGGGGAAATCCAGCTGGGGATCCCCAAGGCACTCAGGATTCTCGCAGCCTGTACAACCTACCCAGAAGGAAATTTACCCAGAGTGGGCTCAAACGGGTTTCATCAGCGATCTCCTTCCAGAGTGGCTAAGTAGGGTTGTTCAGGTTGCACACTGTACAAGGGGCCTCTCTAAGGGTACCATTTGCGTGGAAGGTATATATTTGTTTATTCTTTTCATATTTTGATCACAATCCTGTTGACTCCAAGGAGGAATCACTGGTGTTTTTGTCATGAAAAATGTCTGATAGCAGTAGAGTGCCTTAATCTTACAAAATGAGTATACTGCGTCACTGGTGTGACAGATGGACGGATGCATTGGCCAGTGGCCGCCCCATCCCCTGCCTGCCCTCTGGGCTCACAAGCCTGTTCCTCTTCCTGCAGTTCTTCCTGTTCATCCTGATCATCTTCCTGGCAGAGCTCTCAGCAGCCATCCTGGCCTTCATCTTCAGGGAAAATGTACGTACCAGGCCCCAAGCTTTCCTGCCTTCTGCTATCAGCAAGGGGTTGGTGGCCATTCAGGTCTGGCTCCTCCCCTCCTTGAAGGGTCTCAGAGAGTGGGCAGCCTCTTATCTGGCACTTCCAGCCCAAGTCATGGCCTCACCCGCCTGGCAAGGCCCCGCAGACCAGGGAGAGACCCCAGTAAGCCTGTTCCTGCAAGGGCTTTTCTCTGCTCCCAAAGCATCTGGTACAACCCCATACCTTATTCTGGAAACATCCCTTCCAATCCTTGCCTAGTAACGGCCCAGTGATAGCAAGACAGTCAGAATAATCAGAGAGGCTGGAATGTAGGAGCACAGGGCAGACTGCTCTCGGAGGAGGCCCTGGCTGGTATCCTCCTGGGTACCTTGGCCCCACAAGCCACCAAGTTCCAGAGGCTACAGGCAGCTGGGGTGCCAGCTGCCTCCCCTGAGTTGACCAGAGCCAGGCACCATAGCCAAAGGGAGACTGGGGCGGGGGGTTGGAGAAAGATGGGAGGGGAGGAGGGGCAATGGGGCAGGACACACAAAATGGCCCTGGGGTAGAGGAGGCGGGCGGAGAGGGTAGTCAGCACGGAGCAGAGGAGGAGGCCACCACAGCCTGTGAGCAGACAATGGTGCCTAGATGGTCTCCTCTGCTGGGTACCACCCAGGGCCCTAGCCTTCGACTGTAGCAGGAGGGAAGGAGAATATTTTGGGAGTAGGAGAAACTGAGGAGGACTCCTCTGGAAACTGACATACAAAGACTTCCTGCCCGGTCCTGTAGCTTCTTCAGGGCCTGGGACCCAGGGCGTCTGCTTGGCTCTGTCTGGGGAATAGCTCAGGGTGGAAGGGGTGGGGTGAGGTGCAAACTCCCCATCCAGATAAGCCCTCCCTCTGGGCAGAGCTGCAGGTGGAGCGAGGTCCTCAGCGTGCCCTGACCTCGGCTCCACCGAGATGTGCATGTGTATGGACTTCCTTTCTACATTGGGGATAAGGAGATTGCCCCAAGTTCGTGGTTTAGGAGAATCCCAGGGGACCTGGCACCAGGATGCAGAGCCCCTAGCTCTCATTCCCCCAACTCCCAAGCAGGTGGATGGAGAGATGATGGAGGGTGGGGGCTGCACCCAACTGCCAGGCCTAAGCCCATCTTCTCCCTCTGCCCCCAGCTCACCCGAGAATTCTTTACCAAGGAGCTCACCAAGCACTACCAGGGCAATAACGACACAGACGTCTTCTCCGCCACCTGGAACTCGGTCATGATCACAGTGAGTGACGCCCCAGAGATGCTGTGAACATTCAGAGCCACGATGCCCAGTGTTCACATGCCCACACCAGGCATCAGTAATCAATCCAGGCACTCTCCCGTTGATCACAGACCTGGCCTTGGAATCAGCATCCACGCAGCATTCCAGGCAGCCATGCCATTTGATCACAGTCCCTACTCGGGGTGAAACCTGTTTGCTATCCTTGTCTTGGGTCCCCAAGCAATGGTCATTATGATGATGATAATAACCACAGCAACTGTTTATGGAGGGCTAAGTGCCTGGTGAGGTAGGAATTGTTACTGCCACCTCTGTTATAGAGATGAGGACACTGAAGGCCCAGAGAAGTGGAGTGGCTTTCTCATGGTCACACAGTAGTGACAGGTGGAGCCAGCCCACACCCAGTCTTCTGATGCCACTCCTTTGCAGAGGCTGTATGTCCTTCTCTGTCCCTGCCCCTGCGCCCTCCTCCTGCCCACCAGACCCTTCTCTGGGATCTCCCCCTAGTTTGGTTGCTGCGGGGTCAACGGGCCTGAAGACTTTAAGTTTGCATCTGTGTTTCGACTCCTGACCCTGGATAGTGAAGAGGTGCCGGAGGCCTGCTGCCGGAGGGAACCCCAAAGTCGGGATGGGGTCCTGCTGAGCCGGGAGGAGTGCCTCCTGGGAAGAAGCCTGTTCCTAAACAAGCAGGTACTGGCCCTGCTCTCCAGACAGGGGAGTGGGTCTATCGGGACTTGGGTGGCCAGAGCTGGGTGGGAGGCGCTATCACCCCAGAGGATCTGAAGCTACCCCAGGAATCCCAGGGAAGTGTTGTCCGTGATATGGGATGCCTGCACCTGAGCAGGGGCTGATGGAGGCTCCGTCCAAGTCCCTGAGATCCAACCAAAATGGGGAAGGATGACAGTGGCAGATGGTCTGCCACTGGAGTGGGCATTTAGGCTGGGGCTAAGGGGTAAGTAGTTTTCCAGTGTTTCCTGAGTTTCTGATAATGCAGGTCCAAAAGGAGGGAGGGGGACAGAACCAGAATTACACAGTGGGGGGCCCTTCTTAGCCATGCACTGTATTTTGGAGGAAGTTTCATTTGCCATGTGGGGTGCCCTAAGGGAGCAAGGTCTCCTTGACCTGACTCTCCAAGGTCAGAGAAGCTCCTAGACTTTTCTGGTTCTCTTGCAGCCTGAGGACTTCCTCTCAGCCTTGGAAGAAACCCTTTCCCTTCCTGCACGTGCCATTTCTAGGGAAGACAAGGGCCTGGGTTTGTGTGCCTCCTGCCCACACCCCGCTATGAGTTCACAATGCCCTTGCTCTTAATCCCCTTCTTCCCACTGACCAGCCCCCACTCTGCCAGTGTGGGTGTGTGACCAGGCTAGGCAGGAGGAGAGGGAGGGAGAGGACGAGGGTGAACTAAGCCTGGGCCCTGGGCCCCTTGCTTGAGTAGGACTTTAACGAGGGTCTCATGGAGAGTTCCACATGCAAGAGACACAGCAGGGGACAGGAGACAAGGCCCCGTTCCTGCGAGGCTCACGATCTCATTAGAGGACACGCAAGATGAACAAGCAGCAAACTAACAAGAAGTAATCATTTCACATGGTCATGATTGCTGCGAAGAAATAAAACCAGATGAGGGGCTAGAATGGGCCTTGGGTGAGGGCTCAAGGCAGAACTTGCAAAGTCCCAGAGGAGGTGACAGTGAGCAGAGTCCTGGGTCCTGGGGCTCTGGCGGGCCCTTTCCAGCCTCAGCTCTGCCCCAGGAACTCAGCCCCTCTGGCCCTGGCACCTCCCCAAGGATTTCTGAGGCCCTGAGGGCCACATTCTCTCTGTCCCTCATCACCCTGTCTTCCTGCATTGGGGGGAAAGAGACTCAATAGAGAAATGAGGGCCCTGAGTTGAGGCCACTGTGGACGTGGGGCAGAGAGACCTGCCGTGGGGAGCAGCTGCAGGGCGGGGAGGGGAGTTTCAGGCTTCCATGGCAGGCAGGGGTGGGCTGTTAACTGCTGCATTGCCTTTGCCAAGACACCCTCTCTGGACCTCAGATTCCATACGTTGGCAGCAGCTGCTGGCTGCCCCGCCATGATCCATTTACCCCTGCTCTCTTGGGAAGAGAATTGTTGTCACACCCCACGACCACCAGCTAGAGGCTGCACCTCCCAGCCTGCCTTGCAGCTAGACCATGTAACCGAGTTCTGGCTAACGGGAGGTGAGCAGAGGTGATTTGTGCAACTTGAGTCACATCCTTAAGAGAAAGTGCTGTGCCCACCCCTCCTTTTTTCCCTGGCTGGGACTTGGCAGAGGGAGGTGGTCCCTAGGATGGCAGAGCATCCAGAGAGAAGGAGCCTGGGCCACGGACAGTTCCACAGCATACAGCGGCCACCATAGCGCGGGGTTTACGTGAAAGACCAGTGAATTTCTAACTTGTTGAAGGAGCTGCTGTTTGAGATGCCCGTTACCAACAGCCAAACTTAGAGCCTTTTAATGCTACTTGTAAGTTTTCAGGAGGCTTCCCATGGGCCCCATTCCCCGCATCAGATGTGCTTCCCATTTCTGGACTCATCCTCCATCAGGATGTCTCCTTTCTTTCCTCTCCTGGGCATGTCTTTAAAATTGGAGCTCATCAGAGAGGTCCCTGCACAGCCACGTTCATTCTTTCCAGTGACTCTGTTGTTCCTGAGGGTCTGAGCCTGGCTCCTGGGGTTTCTTTGCTGAGACATTCATGTCCCTCCTGGGCATTTCTTCCCGTTAAAAACCTGCTGCTGTGGAACTGTCTCTATTTGTCTTTTTCTCCAAAGCCCCCTTGCTTAAAGCCCAGGATGCATTTTTTGTTTGTTTGTTTGTTTTGAGACTGAGTCTCGCTCTGTCGCTCAGGCTGGAGTGCAGTGGCACAATCCTGGCTCACTGCAACCTCCACCTCCCGGGTTCAAGTGTTTCTCCCACCTCAACCTCTCAAGTAGCTGGGACTACAGGCACGTGCCACCATACCCAGCTAATTTTTGTGCTTTTTGGTAAGACCGGTTTCACCATGTTGTCCAGGCTGGTCTCAAACTCCTGACCTCAAATGATCCACCCCCTTGGCCTCCCAAAGTGTGTGAACCACCATGCCCGGCCCCAGGGTACATTTCTGACTTTGCTGGCAGGCCCATGGCAAGGATCTGGGAAGAGTTGAGTTCACTGTGGGGCTTGGGGTGGGGGTGAGGTGTGCAGGGATGCATGGCGTGGCCACAGGGACATCCTAGTTGCTCTGTGGCCCCCTGGTCCACATTGGTGGTGGACCTGGGTAGACAGGGGCCTTTTATGCTGGTGCCAGTGAGAAAGGACAGCAGGTAAGACCAGGGTGAAGGCGGTAAAGACAGAGAGGTGTGTGGATCTGAGAAATGTTCAGGAGGCAAAAATCTACCAGCCTCCGTGATGGGTCCTCATTGGAGGAGGAGCAGGAGGAGGTGCTGAGTGACTGGCTTCTGGTTTGGGGACGATCTTGCATTCAGTCTGGGGCATGTTGAGTCTAAGAAACCTTTGGAGGCCAGGCGCAGTGGCTCACGCCTGTAATCCCAACACTTTGGGAGGCCAAGGCAGGTGGATCACCTGAGGTCAGGAGTTCGAGACCAGCCCAGCCAACATGGAGAAACCCCGTCTCTACTAAAAATACAAAAATTAGCCTGGCGTGGTGGCATGTGCCTATAATCCCAGCTACTTGGGACGCTGAGGCAGGAGAATCACTTGAACCCGGGAGGCGGAGGTTGCGGTGAGCTGAGATCGTGCCACTGCACTTCAGCCTGGGCAACAGAGTGAGACTCCATCTCAAAAAAAAGAAAAAAAGAAGCCTTTGGAACAGCTGAGCAGAGGTGGGCTGTTGGGTGTATGGGGTGGAGCTGGAGGGGTCGGTGCTGGAGATGTACGTGTGGGAAGCATTGCGTGTGGGTGACCCATTGTGGTGGCAATCAGGCCTGGCTGCCCCTCATCAGATTAGGTAGGGGGTGACTGTGGGTGGCAGCAGGGGGCAGGGGATGTGCCCACCCAGCAGAGAGGGAGGATGGCACTGGCAACAGCCCACATGGTTAGAGGACTCATAGTCTGTGGTGGCAGGCTGGGGAGAGGCTCCCCGCCATGTGTCTCACCAGGTGGTGACAGGGGAAACCGTCACGGGGTGGAGATGGTGGGTGGTGGTGAAGCAATCTCCAGGTGTGTAGATGTAAGCTCTGGACTACAGCCAGGGCCTGGCCCACAGGAGGGAGAATCCAGCCGCTCATGCCAGCCCTCTTTCCCTTAAGAACGGAGGAAAGACCGGGAATTTGGAATCCTCCTCAGTGTAAATCCTGGCTTCCCTTCCTCGTGTGTGACCTTAAGCAAGTTAGCCACTGCTCCTCCCTCCCTTTTCCTGTGGGTAAAATGCAGGTAAGACCCCTCCTCCCTGAGGATTGTAATGAGATCAAGTGAGAAAGAGCCAACGAGGCCCTAGCAAAGTTACCAAGAGAGCAGACACTCACTCAGCGTGGGTGGTGGCATCCCGTCCATGCCCCAACCTCCCCAAGGGTGTCTCTGTTCCTGGGAAGCTTCCATTGGTCAACCTGGGCTGCTTGGTTGAGTCCAGGGGCCTGAAGGGTCTTTGGTGCCAAAGACCGATAGGGGAAGATGAGCTGTCAAGGCCCAGGTGCCACACAGCAGGGCTCAGCTTCCCTCTGCTGGACAAGGTCCCCGGCTTCTTGCCAGTTTCCCTGGGTGAGACATGTCAAAGTCAATTTCATGCTCTGGAAGAGATGTGCTGCTTCTCTTGTCCCCTTCTGTGTGTGTGTGTGTGTGTGTGTGTGTGTGTGTGTGTGTGTGTGTGTGTGTGTGTGATTGTATTGCAGTGACACCCATGCTCAGACACTTTCCACCACTCAGGATATGCTGAGAGAGCGGCACAGAGAGACGGACGGTAATCCTTGGTAATCCTAACAAGCATTGAGATTGAGAGCTTGCTACTTGCCAACACTCTTCCTAGTGCCTTACCTGCAGTATCTCATTTTATCCTCACAGCAATCCCATGAGGTAATCTACATGGCCCCATTGTATAGATGGGGCAACTGAGGCATAGAGAGAGGAAGTAAATAGCCCAAGGTCGCACAGCAAGCCAGTGGCAGCGCTGGCTGGGACCCCAGGCAGCCAGGCCCCAGGGACCATTGCCAGATACCAGTCTCCTGGGCCATTGCTGTTCCCTGTCCAGGAAACCCCTCGAAGAGCTTCACAAACCCAGTGTGTGTGTTGGGGCTGCAGGAGGTGGGATTATGCACATGTGGCTGGCGGGCACGTGGAACACTGAGGGGATGATGGGAGGGCCAAGGCATCCCCTGCCAGGGCTGATCCCAAAACTATGCAACTCATCTCTCTTTCCTTGCTTGCAGAGTAGGTTAGTTTTTTTGCTGTTATAGTTTTGCATTTTAGGGTTCTAATGCTTCAAAATCGCTTAACATGGGACGGGGGAGGGATAGCATTAGGAGATATACAGAATGTAAATGACGAGTTAATGGGTGCAGCACACCAACATGGCACATGTATACATATGTAACAAACCTGCATGTTGTGCACATGTATACCCTAGAACTTAAAGTATAATTTTTAAAAAATCGCTTAACAAAGGATTCGGGGCTCCAACATGGGTCTGCTGGCAGATCCAGGATGGACCCTGGGCCTCACTGAATGGAGGACCAGCCCTGAACGGACCCCCAGCCACACTGATGTCCTGACCTGGCTTGGGGTAGGAACCCCTGGGTTGCCCTTAGGGCTCCGTCCCAGTCATACAGCCCTTAACTGGGCTCCCAGTGCCACAGCAGAGACAAGGCCTGAAGGTTCAATTAAGACCTTTTCTCTTTTTCATCTCTGGGCTTGAGGTCTTTCAAAGCCTGGCCACAGCCTGGTCACTAGAAATTACCTTGGGTATCGTCCCATAATGCTGATACCTGGACTCCACGCCAGACCCACTGATCCAGTGTTGTGGGGCGAGACCTTGGCATCTGCATTGCCAACCACTTCCCAGATTATTCCCATGCACACTCAGTCCCAAGAGTATCATGGACCCAGATTGTTGTGCCAGTGGGGTCTGTTTCTATCTGGGTATATCCTGTTTGCTCCATGGGGCTCCAGGGAGGGCTTCTGGGGGCCTTCCCTGCCCAGCTCCTGGTCAGCCTCCAGGCAGGTACTAGGACACCACTTGGCCACTAGTCCCAGATCAGGCCCTGCTGTCCACCTGCCTGGGTGCAGCCTCAGTCCTACTTTTGGCCAAAGGGGCTGGGCTTCTGCACGATGGACAAGAGAAGTGAGCATGTCAGCACCCAAGAATCCCCCATCTCAACAGAGCCCAGAAATAGCAACCGTCACCCAAAAAGGGCTGGGCATGATCTCTCCACCCCCATCTGGGGATTTGTTCCCTTGCAGGTTCTCAGCCTGGGCCCAAAGAATATGCAGACTCCTATAAAGGAAGGAAAGTTCTCCCACTTTGAAAATATGTGTCATTCAAAGCAAGTACCATGCATCAGTCTCTGTGGTCAGCATGGGGGAGGGGAGAGTTATGAACATGAAAATGACAGAGGTGTGAGGTGCTCAGGGTCAGAGAGGGCAGCAGCCATGGACTGGCAGCGCCTGGCTTGGCACTGGCTTGCTTTTTCGTATCTCTATCTATCTCGATCTCGATCTCTGTCTCTGTCTCAGTTTACATATCTCTAGGATTGCTTAAGAAAGCAGTAAGATCATGGGAATTAAGTCCAGGGCCTGTGGGCTGCGCTGGTTCAGAAAGCTGCCCAAAGGAGGTGGCATGCGAGCAGGGATTTGAAGGCTGGGCTGTGTTTCCTTGGGGAAGTGGCTGAAAACCAAAACACCTTCTGCAGCCAGGCAGGTCACGAGGAACAGTAGAGCGGGTGGGTGTGAAACAATAGGGAATTGTGCGGGGGAGAGGGGTGAGGTGCTGTGGATCCCCAGGGACCACCTGTTGCATCCGAAGGCAGCAGCTACTGATGGTGCTGATGTGAAAAGGAATAGCTCCCCTTGCTGGTTCTTCTGATTTCTCCAGAGCAGCAGGAAGTCCAGATATTTATGGGAAATTTCCCAATATTCCAATCACTGTAGTAGCAACATTAGACATGGCCTGCATGCTGTCAGTTCTCTGTCCCACCTTAGGGGCCAGGTGGCAAAGAGGGTCTTTGGTGCAATGCTGCCAAGTCGCTGTTTCTGGGTCTCCTGCCCTGCACCCCCTCCCCACTGTCCTGTCTCAGCAGCCATGTAATAGGGTGAGAGCTCTGGGGACACCTGCCATGAACCCTAGTCCACATGCTGGACTCTGACTCCAGGACTGTCACCCCTGGCCATAGCTTCACCTCTCATCCCTCCCTCCCAGGGCTGTTACACGGTGATCCTCAACACCTTCGAAACCTACGTCTACTTGGCCGGAGCCCTTGCCATCGGGGTACTGGCCATTGAGGTAAGTAAAGGCCCCCACTTCTGCCGCTCCCCAGGATGAAGCCTCACGTGGAGGCTGGGCAGATCCCCCCAGCCTCCTTCCCTCTTCATTTCCTTCACCGGGGACCCAAGGGGCCCCCACCATGGGTGCTATGGGGTGGTAAGCCTGGCTGTCTCTGCTGCCTGAGAGTCATTCTTGAACTCTGGAGATGAAACATGGGAGCCAGTGTCCCAGAAGTGGGGATGGGCAGGCAGTGTCTTCCCCACTCCCTCTTACTCCCCCATCCCCATCCCCACCTCTGCCCCAGCTCCATGGTCCAGAGAGATTTCACGCTTGCAGAGGCATCGGCATGGCTGCCTTGAAGGACAGGCTGCAGCCCGTGGTTTGAGATCAGGCCTTTTCTCTGTGGGGTGTTCAGGGCCTACGGGGGGGCCTTATTCATCCACAACGGTGGCCTTATCCTCCTTTATCTGAGGGCCCCAGAGTCCCCTTGAAAGGTAAGCTCCTGCAGACCGTTTGCAACCACCACTAGGTGGCGCCTCAGCCAAAGGGAGGAGCAGCCACCTCCCATCTCTGTCCTCTGGGATCTCCATCCTCTGGGATCTCCGACCTGCTGCTCCTGGGGGCTGGACAGAGCATTGCCCACACCTGACCAAACCCAGGAAGGGGCACTCTGGGGCCTCAGTCAGTCCTCGGCCTGCGGGGGAAGGAAGTCAGGCAGCCCGATCCTCAGCTTCCCCCTCCAGCAGCCTGGGCACCTGGCACCATGAACTTCACCTTGCCTGGTTTCCCACTGTGCCTGCAGCGCCACCGAGTGCAGTTTCGTGGAGGCTACTGCGGATGGCGGAGAGGGAGGGGTCATTTATTATTCATTCATGTATTCAACAAGCACACTCTGAGCCCTACTCTTCGCCAGCACTGTTATAGGTGAACAAGTGCCCTCATGGCGGGCAACAATGAACAAGATGAATCTGCAGCAAGCCGAGGGAAATCTCAGGGGCGTGTCCCATGAAGGAAGAGCATGGGCCCTAGAGTCCGGCTCCCAGCTCTGCCTCTCTCCAGATGCAGGATGTCTGAGTCACCGTTTCTTCATCTGCAAAATGGGCTGATCACCCTGCTCCCAGGGCACAGAGGGATTACAGATGACGGGGACAGCATGCTGCTGGGGCTCAGGAAGCAGCATTCGTATACTTGATCTGCTGCCTCACTCCCAGCCCAGCCCATGAGCCTGGCTGGCCAACCCCATGGGAGGCAGAATCCTGCTCAAGACAGAGACCTTTACATGGCCCTGTCCCGGCAGCCCCTCCCCACCCCAGTGAGCCTCCTGGTGATTTGGCCATGACCTGTGGTCTGAGGACTGTTCCCTCGGCTACTTGCAATGAGCTCTGGCCGTGAGAACATCAGCAAATCTGGTCAGAGTCCCTGAGCTAGGGTCTCCCTGCTCCACCACCCCAGGCCCTCAGACAGGTGTTCAGGGATGGAGCTCATAACTCCGGGAAGGGCTGCAGCTGCCTGCCTATTCATAGCAGTCCTGGTAACCTTTTACTGAGCATCTTCTAGATAAGAGGCACATTACGTCATTAGGTAATTGCATTACACTTAAATCTCACCACCTTCCTGTGAGCTGGAGGGAGGCCTGCAGGGGTTGTAAGCATGGGCTCTGGGGTCGCAATGCCTGGGACTCAAACCCAAGCTCCCCTGCTGGTGGCTGTGTGACCTCAGGTAGGTTACATACCTCCCAAGAAAGCACTTAAAACCGTTCCTTGGCTGGGCGCTGTGGCTCACGCCTGTAAATCCTAGCACTTTGGGAAGCCGAGGCAGGCAGATCACGAGGTCAAGAGATCAAGACCATCCTGGCTAACATGGTGAAACCCTGTCTCTACTAAAAATATAAAAATCAGCTGGGCGTGGTGACGCACGTCTGTAGTCCCAGCTACGCAGGAGGCTGAGGCAGGAGAATTGCTTGAACCTGGGAGGCAGAGGTTGCAGTGAGCTGAGATCGTGCCACTGCACTCCAGCCTGGGCAACAGAGCGAGACTCTGTCTCAAAAAAGAAAAAAAAAACTGTGTTTGGCACATGGCAAGCTCTGGATACATACTCAGGCCCAGTGTAGGGAAGTGCTTTGCCTAAGGACACCCCTGGTATGTCAGGGAGCTGGATTTGAACCCAAGACTCGGTTTCTAAAGTCTTCCTGGTCCATGACTCCACCACATAAAGGAAGCCAGGTACGGGCTGGTGAGAAGGGCTGGCCCCAGGGGAATGTCAGGAACCCTTAGGGGAGGAGTGTGCTAAGAGTGACAGGCATTCACTTGGCCCCGGAGGCAGATGACCCCTTCCCCTGGAGTGGGCCAGGCAGCCCACAAAGGGCCCAGCCTGATAAGCCAGTTCCTGCTTTTTTTCTTTTTTTGCAGCTTTTCGCCATGATCTTTGCCATGTGCCTCTTCCGGGGCATCCAGTAGAGGGTGTGGCCTGAAGCCTGAAGACTCGCCCCACCCACCACTGCCCAGCACCCAATGTCCTCCCGTGCCCCTCCCTGCTGTCCTCTTGGCCCCAGGGGAGAAGATGAGGCCATCAGAGATGGCCAGGAGAAGGGTCAGGGGAATAGAGCTATTTTTTTAACAAAACAAAACGAAGACAAAAATACGGACTGACGTATCTGCGCCTGGACTCAGGGCAGGTGCCATGGGTTCTCCAGAGACCCCAGCACCTGGCCCAGGATGCAGGCTGCTCTAGAGACCAAAGGAACACCAGGCCTAGCGCCCTCCTTGGTCCAGCCAGACCCTGGGCCCTCTCTCCTCACTGCACCAGGACCTGATGCCAAGAAAGTGAGGATTTAGGCAACAAGGAGGCAAAAGCAAATCTCAGAGAAGTCATCAAAGCCCAGGGGCCACACGGAGATTCAGCTGCCACGTGTTTGAGGACTCGGAACCCACAGCTCAATCCCTGGTCCACTGGAGGATGGACTGTTCCCCCCTTCAGGCCGGGGCCAAGAGTGAGCTGCTAACACGGCATCCAAGAATGGCCCAGCTGGTAGGATCCTTGCTTTCCCCATCTGTTGGACCAAATAATCTCAAAGGCCCAGAGAGGACAGTGACCCATCCACAGACACACAGCACAGGCGTGACAGTTCTGAAAAGAAGCTGAGTTGTCTCCAGGCTGCTGTCACTGCATCCAGGACTCTGTCAGCTCTGCTGCTCACAGGCACCCCTGGCCTCAGCATCCCGGTTCCCCCAGACAAGAGAGCGCAAGTCAGCCAGTAACTGCCTCCTCCCTGCTCTACAGCTAAGAAAACACCATTCCATGACTTCCCACCGCGCCCTCCCTCCTACCTCCCCACACCTCTCTCTGAGTCCCCAGGAACACACAGAGGCGCACATCACATTCCCTTGTCCGCACTGCCCGCCTCTCCCCACATGCCACCCCCTTCCCTGTCCTTCCCCAACTCTCCGACTCCAAGAGTGGAAGAAATCCCCAAGATCATCTGGGTCTCCCTCTCTGCACCCAGAACTGAGGCTTGGATATCTTCTTCAAGATCCTTGCCAAGACTTCTCCACCCTCTTGTTGCATACCTCCAGGGACAGAGAGCTTACTACCTCCCAAGGCAGCCTCCTGCCTTTGGACTGCTCTGACTTTAGCATCAGCTTAATACACAGAAGAGGTTTCTGTGTATTCTGTCCACGGCATCCCACTTGCCCACTCTCCTTCCTGGAGTGTTAGGGTCACACATTGACTCCCCTGAGCCCTCTTCTCTCCAGGCTAAAGAATCCCGAAAGCATCGAGGCCATTTCTGCTGCAACAAGGTTTCCTGTCTCCACTGTCCACACATTTCTTAGTATTCCCTCCAGGCTTGGGCAGGGAGACTCGCAGATGCACACCCACAAGTATTCAGTTCTCAAACTCTAGACGAGTGTTGGCAACTGGATTGCAAGATGCTCCTACCCTGATAGATCAGGGGCGGCTGCTGGAGGCTGTGCTGGGGATCTGAGGTTTGGTCTGGGCTCAGTGGGAGATGGCAGTGCAATCCTGATGAGTGATGTCTGCCAGGCACCGTAAGTTTGATTAGTGATGTCTGCCATGGGCAGGGATGGAAGGAGCAGTGTGATGTCTGCTCTCTTCTCTCCCCTCTGTCCCTCTTCAGGAAGAAAGAGCTCATTCTGTCTCACAAGCCACCAGCACCCTGTATCAGCTTCCAGCCTCCCCTCAGGCTTTCCAGTCACCAGGGACACTCGGAGCCACAGCCTAGAGCCCAGTGTTCCCTGGCCTGTGCATCTGCCCCCTTCTGAGATGCAGCCAGAAGCTCTGTGCCTGCTGCAAAGATTCAGGTGGACCCTCCTCTAATCTCCTGCTGTGTCCGCCAGTCCTTGCCCTCCCACCAGGTCTCTGAGCTCAGTCTTACCAAATTCTCCCTTTAACAGCTTGCTCTGGCAACCCCATAAATGACACCTGAGCTCCGTAGAAGCTAAGCTCCTGAGACCCAGGGGGACCTGCCACTGGTACCGCAGCCCAGCCTGGGGCCTGGGGGCTGCCCCTCTTGAACCACCCACACGCTTAGCCCCAGCTTTTTGGAAGAGGCAAATGGCTGGTCTGAGGATGACACACAAAAACAAAAACCAAAAAACCCATGCTGGGCAGGACTGAGGCAAATTGCACAGCTTTATGGCTCTCATCCAGGGGCATCCCAGGCTTCTGGGGCCCATACAAGTCAGAGGGAGGACCCAAGAGAAAGGGCTGGTCATGAAGGGAAATCTGGCTAAGGTGGGTTCAAGGGCAGATACAAGACTGCCCCTCAGCAGCTTTCTACAAATGTGCCAAGGAACCCTCAATCAGCCCTGATTCAGCTCCCCAGCCAGCCACTGGCCACCCTCTTAGGCTGGAAAGGGAAGACAGGCACTTTCTGCTCCTGTTGGCATTCGCTCAGGCTGGCAGCTATTTGCAAGACTGCCTGAGGCCATTCCTTGGAGGCAAGGCAAAGAAAGTTCAGCCCAAATCAGGCTTGAGCCTCCCTCCAGAGCACAGGGAGAAACAGGGTTTAGCTGGCTTGGTCCAGATACAACCCACAGCAGGTTCTGGTGGTGGCTGGGGGTGGGGGGAGGGATGGGCAGGGATACCTCTTTGTTTGTTTTCACCCCGAAATACAACAGCCCATAACAGAGACTTCCTCGGACCCCACTAACAGGGCAAGGAACAAGAGGACTACACCGCTCATCACAAACCCTGCCTGTATCGAAAGCCACTTTCCTGCTGTGAAGCTACTGCCTCTTAGAGAAAGGGAATATCTCTTTATGGGATGGGGGTGAGGGCCCCTCCCCAGGGTCCCTGTTAATTTCTAGCCTTGGTGCTCAGGCCTGTCTGCAGCCTCTCTTGTCTACGTCTCTATCCATGCTTAAGGGGCCCGGACAGGATTTCCCAAACCAGCCGAGGCCCCAGCACCCCCGTCTCCCCAGAAGCCCCCTCCTCCTTCCCCCATGGGTCATATGTTGAAAGTCTATTTTAAAAACTGTCTATGTTCCTTGCCGTAGATTGCAGAGCTAATTTATCACGTTTCTCTCCTGTGAGACCCCCTTTTATATGCTATATCCAGAGGAAGTTTTGTAATATAAAACAGGACGCCCACACTGATGGTTTTGCACTGGTTTTTGTGAATGTTTCTTACAAAAAGAAAAAGGAACAAAGAATAAATAGTGACCGTGAAGAAAGGTGGTCTTGATTTGGGGTTGGGGATAGACTGGGGTGAGGCAGAAGCTTGACAAGAGGCTGCTGATGGCGGGAGGGAGCTGGGAGAAGAGGCGTTCCAGGTCACCCCGAACGGAGCGGAGAGCAGGCCCACACCGAGCTTTCCTCGCTGGACTTAAGGGCCCCTCTGTCCCTCGCCCCTCTGCCACTGCCTCCTTCCCAACTGTAAATCTCCTTGCCCTAGAGTCCCCCTGCCCTCCAGGCTGTACGTCTGTCTTCCAGATCTTACCTGACCTGCAGCCCCCTCCCTCACCCTCACCCGCAGGCTCCACTACAATTAGGTCTAACCAAGCCACCCAGTATTTTGTGAGCACAGCTCTGTGCCAGAGCCTGGACAGTCTCATGGGGTAAGGCCACGCCACCCTCCCATCCCACAGTTGAGTGTGGAAGACTGGATGTCTCAGGGCCAGCAGACGCCCGACACGTAGCCTCATTCCCCAGGTGGAATCCACCTGCAGTTATGGGAGGAGAAACCAACCATCACTATTAGAGGATTAGGCCTGGTTCGGATGGGGGATTGAGGCTTTGGCCTGAGGGCACTGCCCATTGGCAGCACCGCCTGTGGGAGGCAGTAGTGGCTCGTGGCCAGACCAGGGCTCGGCAGCAGGGAGGCAGCTCTTTAGGGAGAGGCACAGGCTTAGGTAGCAAGAGACAGATGCCAGGAGAGGGGCTCTTCCTCAGGGTCCGGCCTCCCATTCTGCTCCGCCACGCTTACCAAGCAGAGTCTCGGGGCATCCGCTGTAACCATGGTGGTGCCACCACTCTGCTGGGTACAGGCCATGTTGCTGTATCTGGGTGCAGGGACAGCCAGGCACAGGGTGGACAGGGGTGAGGACCCCTGGTAGGGGCCCACCTGGCAGCAGCCAGAGCGGGCTGTACCTATAGACACCCTCCAGCCATCCCCCACTCTGTGCCAGGATGGGAAGTGAGTCTGAGGCCTGGGGCTGCTTTTCTCCCTACACCTGTCCCCAGGGCTTGGGCTCGCCACTTCCGGTGTGTGTGTCGGTGTGCCGGCAGGAGGGAGAGGGTTGGGATCAGGGACTAACGGGGGGTGTACAGCACAGGCTGGTGGGCCTGCAGGGAGAAGCTGGGCGGTGGGTATGCAGCACAGGCTGGTGGGCCCTCAGAGGCAGGGCAGGGGCTGTTCAGCCCCAAGACAGCCAGTTGTCAGCCTTTGCCAGGGCGCTGGACAGGGCGGGGGAGATGAGGGGAGGCGGCCTGCTGAAATGTTTCTACTTATTTCCCATGCTGAGTTTGAGGGCCACCTGGTCCCACTCAGCCAGATCCTGGAGGCAGCCCGGGCTGCACATGTAGGGGGCAGCTCACCGGGAAGCAGGGAGGAGTAGGGGGACAGGCTGAGCCCAGTGGCCATCAGGCCTTGGGGGACATGCCAAGGGGCAAGGGAGCGCTATGGCTTTCCTTCTGTTCCTCCTCTCCCAGCCCCACCACTTACAATGGTCTCCATTGGGGGCTGTGTGTCCCTTTGTCCGTGGGGCCTGTGGGTGCAGCTGCTGGCTGCCTCTGAACTCAGGCTGGTTGCAGGGAGGGGACTCCCAGGGCATTCCAGTGTCCTGGGGTAGAGGCAGAGTGCCCTAGAGCAAGGTCCCAGGAGAGCTCATCTTGTCAGGCCAGGAGAGTGGGGACAGGACTTCTAGCTGTGTGTGGCCCATTCTTGAAGAACGGCTGAAAGGGAGGTGCCATCTCAGACAGCACATCCTGCCTGCGTGCCCTTGGCTGGGCTGTGAAGGCGCACGTGTGTGTGTGTGTATGTGTTGTGTGTGTGCTTGCTCACATCATGGGTGTATGTGTGTCTGTGTGTGTTCAGGGGTGTGTGTGTGTGTGTTGTGTGTCTGTGTGTGTTTTCAGGGTGTGCGTGTGGAGAGGGCCAGGTTGAGGAGGAGGGGTACAGGGTTTTCCAGGATTAGAAGGAAGCCAAGTTTAGCTGCTTGGGCACTAGGTTGGCTGGGAGTGTAGGGAGAAGGATGGGGGGTGGTCACAGCCTCTCTCAAAAGCAAGAAGGGCTTCCTGGCAGAAGAGGCTGGACCCTCGACTTAGCCCACTACCCTCATGACTCCAGCTTGACTTTAGTCAGTGTCTATTGAGGGGGTCTGGAGGCCAAGAGACCCAAGGAAAGGAGGTATCACTGTGAGGGTGAAGAACAGGGCAGCAGAGGCCCTGTCTCTCCCCAAACCAGCATGTCAAGCCTGAAAGCCCAGGAGATCACAGCACACGGGGTGCCCAGGAGGAAAGGAAGGCCCCCCACCCCCTGCCTCCCTGGGGCAGGACTGGAGCAGGGCAGGGGACCCTCCTGCCTTCCAGGAGCCAAAGGGAAGCCGAGGCCCCAGCGCCACTCTGGCCCGGGCATGGGCAGGGCCCCAGGCCCAGTGGGCAACTAGGCCTTCTTGGGTCTTCGGCCGACTTGGTAATAGTAGTAAATGCTGATGACGACAAAAAGGAGGCGGCTGACCAGGAGCAGCAGGATCCCCAGGGACATGAGGCCCGTCTCAGCTAGCGTGGCAGTGACCACTGTGGGAGAGAGGCCGCAAGGCCACAGGGTCAAAGGGGGGGATGTGTCCCGGCGCTGCCCGCAGCCCGGAGCGCTGGTGTGGGAGCGTCTCCCTGACTTCGCTCTGAGCCCAGGATCCTCCCAGGTGGGAAGCACAGGACCTGCCCCCTGCCCCTGCCAACCCCACAGATGTTTCTGCTCTGATGTCTCCCATGTGGCAGGAACTGGGGCACAGCAGGTGGGCAAAATCGAATGCGTGTTATTACACAGGTGCTGGGTACAGTGGGCAGTGGGTGTGGGGGGCTGCAGGTACACGTGTGTGCAAGGCCATAGATACAAGTGTGTGGATTTGGGAAGCTACAGGCATGTGTGTTAGGCCTGTGTGCACAGGTGTGCGGGCACACAGGTAAACACAGCCAGGTGAGTCCTTATCCCTCTATCCCCTCCCTACCCCCCCACAGACAGGTTTCCATCACTTCCCACACACCCAGGTGGCTAGAGCAGGCAGGTCAGGGGCGAAGCTGCCCATCAGCCTCCCTCACTGCCCACCTCAGGACTCACCCAAGAACTGGACCCCGAAATAGCAGGCTTCGGTGAGCAGGGTCCATCGAATGATGACCTTCTCAGCCGTGTAGAGAGCGTTCCACATGATCAGGGAGATGCCTGGGGCGGGGGACGAAGAGGGGGCTGGGGGTGGGACAGCTGACTCCCTCCCAGCAGGGCAGGAGGCCTGCTCCTGCTTCTTCTGGCCACCGCTGCAAGACAGCTGGGGTCCTGGACTCCATGCCTCCACCCCTATTCACACTTCTCAAATCAAAGCTGTCTGTCCCTGATCCTGTCCCCTCCAGACTCAATGCTGCTGCTTCAGCCTGCTCCTGTCATTCCAAGGCCCTATGCGACACTGGGCGAGTCACTTCCCCGCATTGAGACTCGATCTCTTTATAAAGGGGGAGGACTGAGCTCCTGGCCCCTGCCCATGTCCGGTTCTGTCAGGAGGATGCTGTGTTGATGGAGTTCATGAGTTAATGGGTTACCTGGTCCTATGATCGGGTTTTCTTTCACATGGACTCCCAGACAGAAAACCTGAGCCCGTTAAGGACTCACTTTAAGGAACTCCCCCAGGGGAGAGGGGGATGAACCATACCTTTTAGCAGAAGAACCACTGGCTTGGCCTCTAGCCGGCCCCGCCCGCCCAGTGTCTGCTGGTACCAGACATGCCACCGGGTGTGCATTTATTTTATTCCAACAACCCTAACTCCAGAGGAGCTCAGCCTTTATTCTGTAGGCAAGAGGGAGCCATAGAATATTTCGTAGAAACAGAGGCATATTACCTATGCTGAGCTTTAAAAACTGTAATTCCAAATCCTAACATGTGCATCTCAGGTTAGAGAGGAAACAGAAGTGGTTCAAACAGAAGTGGCTCTTGGGAGAAAATAGGGTGGGTGCGAGGGGTGTTGCAGACACTGAATTGATCTGCCTCTCCTCTAGGCTGTGAAGTCCTAGAGGGCTGGGCCTGGGCCTCCTCCATCTCTGTACCACAACGCCCAGGGGCAGTGCACACACTTATGAGCGCTCCTTGCAGATGGTGGCAACGGCAAGTTCCAACCCACTGGGTGTATTCCACCAATGGCCACAAGATGGCAGCACATCCCCAGCAGAGAGCTTCATCAGAGGCCGGGGTGTGGGCTGCAGCATCTGGCCGAAGAAAGGAAGGGGGTGCCCGGGCACGGACCCCCGTGCTGTCCTCAGCCCCGCTGGGTCTCCCAGCTGCCCGTCGCCTCCCCCAGGGCCCGCCCCAGCAGTACTCACTGAGGAGGGCACCGCCGTAGAGGCGGATGGGGGTCTTGCTGGTCACCTGGGCTCCATCAAAGACCGCATCATAGAGCTGGTCAGGGAAGGCAAGTGCCTGCGGGCAGCGAGAGGGGCTCAGAGGTCCCACTTGGGAGAGGGTGGGGGGTGACAGCTGATGCTTCCCACGGACGTCTTCCTTCCCCCCAGGAGCAGGATCAGCATCCTTGGGGGCAGTCTAGGGTCTGGACCCAATTGTCCCCACCCGCCCCCATGCCAGGACAGAAAACTCTAGGGTTTCTGGGACAAGGAGTCAGGCCACAAACCACGGGATCTAGTGTGCTCCTGGAGAGGGCACAGGCGTGGCAGTGTAGGAGTCAGGTTCTTGGAGGCAGCCCGAGAGCCTGACAGATGGGCCCCTGCACGAGGGGCCAGGATGGAGGAGGCAACTCCAGTGAGCCAGAGAAGAGCTGAGGGAGCCACACAGGGCCAGATCTCAGGGGCTGGGGGTGGGGGCTCACCATGATGGCAATGCCGGAGAAGAGCACAGCAGAGAGGAACTGCCAGACCCTGGGAGGCGTGGAAAGAAGGTCACAGCCCTGCCCCAGGGGACCCTCCCCTCTCCAGCCCAGATCCCCAGGGATGGCAGGTTTGGGGAAGGTAATGAGACAAAATAAAATCCAGGGACCAGGCCAAATGAGGTGGGGTCTTATGCATTCTGCCCCCCACAAGCCTTCCCCTCCCCCAAAAAGTCAGGTAAATGCTCACCTGAGCCCCAAAGGCTCCCGAATGGTAAACTTGATTTCATTGCCCAAGACCTGGCTGATCTGTGGACAGAGGGGGTCAGAGGCAACCAGGGTGAGGGCAGCTTTCAGCACCCCCACTCGCTTATCCTCCCAGAGCCCTGCACACCCAGGGACCTGCCTGGGCACCTCAGCTTGGCCAAAGGGTCCCCCAGGTGGTGAGGGTCACATGAGGCCACCCCCTCTCCTGCTTCCCCCTGACACTAGGGTTTAATAAAAGAAGCTGAAAATATGATGGTGACGTATGAAAGCTCAGGGCTCTGCCAAATGCAGACTTGAAGCCCGGTCCTGCCACTTACTGGTGTGGCCTTGGGCAAGTTGCCTAACCTCTCTGAGCCTTCATTTCCTCATCTATAAAATGGGTTAATGATTTTACAGTATCTGCATCTTCTAGTGCCAACAAGAAGATTTAAAAAGCAACTGCTGGAAAACCGGGCATGCAATAGGCACTTAATTCTAACTATCTCGTTATTCCCCTGGCATTGCCATTACATTTCTAGGAAAATCAGCTAAGTCCTAGAACTCCTGCGGCTACATGGGCCTGGGCTAACATTCTCCCCTAGCGGTGGGTCAGCCTGGCCTCCCCAGTGGGTGCCGGAGGCCCCTGCTCTGCACCCCACCTTGGAGCGATGCACCTCCCCGTCGTCATCCTCCCCGCCCACGCCGAGGATCTTGCGGGTCTTCAGGCGGCTCACGAGGTCCGTCTGGCTGTGCTTCTTCATCAGAGGCGGGGGCTGCTTGGCCGCCATCTTCTCCTCCAACCCGGCCTCTGCAGAAGGGCTGAGGGGAGACACGGGCCTCAGGCCACAGTTCCTACCCAGCTTCCAGACCCTAGGGGAAGGGGCCTGACTAGGGGAAGGCCACACCCCACACCGGGCCTGCTGAGGCCTCCCCATGAGCCCAGGGCAGCAGGGGGAGTACAGCTGGCTTCCTTGTCAAACGGGTTGAGGAAGTGCTCTCTAGGCCCCTGAGGCTCTGGGAGCCGGTCTGCTCTAGGTGGACACAGCACACCCCATCTGACAGGCTGCATGGTGCCTTAGAGCCAGCCCTGGAGGCGTAGGGCCTAGGAGAGGGCATTTGGGCCTGGATGGCGGCCACATCCAAGCTTCCTGGGGGGATGGGGAGGAAAGGAGCCTGGATTCATGGGGCAAATGAGGCTTAGAAGAGGGGAGGGTCTGTCCAAGCCTGGGGCAGGGGCTTCTGAGTTCTGGGGTCTGGGCCCCCACCAAACTTCTGCCCAATCCTGCAGGCCAGTGAGCCCCTTTCCCGTCTCCCTGCCACCCTCCTTCAAACCTGCCAAGACCCAAGAAGGGGAGGGGGTGCCCTCATACTCAGCAGAGCCAGAGAAGGCTGCCAGGGGTGTTGACAGGGACGCTAAGGTGGTCTAGGTTCCCTGCCCCCTGGCCATCAGCCCCCCACCAGCCCCTCCTGGCACCCCAGGTCTACTCATGATCCCCCCCAGCCCCCCACTCCCCCACCGCCAGCAACATCTTGGGCCAGGTTGGGAGCACCTACTGCGTGCCAGCCCCTGTGCTGGGCGACTGAGATGCAGAGAGAAGCTGAGTGCCCGTCGCGTCCTCAGTCAGACAAATCTATGCAGAGGAGACAGAAGTGTAAACGGGGTGAGGTGAAGCCTCAGAGGCTGGCTCCGGGGTGGCCCTGGCTTCTTTAATCACAGCTGCCCTGCAAGATGGGCGCTACTGATGGCCACGCTGCAAATGAGGAAACCAAGCTCCCGGGGTTTCAATGCCAACCAGGGTGAATAACGGTCGTGCCACTTCCCACCTTGGACCACTTCCAGAATCTCATTCCCACTTGCACCCACCCTCTGGCAAGGCAGAAAAGCCATCCCCATCTACAGACAGGGTCAGAAGCCACCGGGCCCTCCACCAGGGGACCCTGCTGTCTCAGTGCCGTGTGGGCCCAGGCAAATCTCACCCTCCTGCCCCAGCCAGGGCTGCCAGAGGCAGAGTGCGGGGATGTCCCCAGGTCACCTCCCATTTTTGAGCCTCCTGGTGTCTTTAAAGCACCCGAACAAACATCAGAACACAGTTTCAAACTGTGGGGTCTGTGAATAATGTGGCTGTGGAGCGGATCAACTAGGGAGGCAGTATACCATGTCGCATTGGGAAAAAAACTGCAAAAGTTGCTATTGGCGGTCTTTAGTGAGTGTGATGTCATTTCCAGGCCAACTACCCTCCTACGCCCCCTGGCTTTAGTTCCTCATCCACAAAAGCGAGTGGATACGCCTTTCTCCTCCCCACACACAGGCCCCATGGTGAAAGGAGACAGCGGCGGGTGGTAACTGTGACGGCAGTCCCACACCCGGCACACAAGAGACTCCCGGTTCATGCTTCGGTGTGTGCCAGCCCTCAGGACAGGAGGCCAACCCCACCCTGCCAGGGAAGCCAGAGCCCAACCTTTCATCACCCGGCTCCTGGAGGGCCCAGGACGCTGTCCCAACACCTCAGCTGCTAGCCACTGCCTTCTGGTAGACCCAGATAGAAGCTACAATTAGCCACGTCCCTCCCGCGGCCAGGCGAGGCTGCCCTGTAAGTCACTAAGCCACTGGTGAGAACCGGGTCCTTCACCTGTTCCTCAGCCAAGGATGTTGCCTGGCCCACACCCTTCCTCTTCCAGCCTCCCCATGGCCTTTTATCTTTTAATACATACAGCAAAATTGACGGGCTTCAGTTGTGCAGTTATTTGAATGTTAGCACACATATAGATTTTTGTAGCCACCAGCTCCAGATCAAGAGAACGAGCAGTTCCATCACCCTAAAAACTCCCCGGCACTGGCCACACCCTCCCCTCACCCCTCCACCCTGGCAACCACTGATCTATTCCCTGACACTATGGCTTTTGTGTTTTCAAATATGCTATGTAGGTGGAATGATAAAGCGTAGAACCTTTTGAGGCTGGCTCCTATCATTGAGCAGAATGCCTTTGAGATTCCTCCAAGTCACTGTGTGTATCAAGAGTCCACTCCTTTTTATTGGAGCGCAGTATTCCCTGGGGTACGTGTAACAGCTTGTTTATCCATTCGGTCACTGAAGGCCATGTGGGTTGTTTCCAGTTGTTGATGATTATGAATACAGCTGCTACAAACCCGCATTTCTGTGGGTCTGTAAGTTTTCATTTCTCTATGGTAAATGCCAGGGGTGGAACTGCTGAGCTGTGTGGTACATCCCTGTTGGACTTTCAGAGAAAGCATCAAACTGTTTCCCAGAGCAGCCATGCCACTGCATGTCCCTGGCAATGCAGTAGTGTTCCAGTTCCTCCACATCCTCACCAACACTCGGTAAGGTCGGTCTTTATTTCAGCCCTTCTACGAGCTCCTCCTGGCTGGTTAACCCCTCTCCCAGGCCAGATGTGCTGCCTCCCTCAGTCCTGCCTTACCCCTTCCTGCTGTGTGGCCTTGTGCTCTGAGTCTCGGTTTCCCCATCTCTGAAATGGAGCCGTCATTGCCACCTCCTAGGGAGCCCAGGGCAAAAAGAAAAGCTCAGAGCACTCAGCAAAACACCTGCACATTTGCCTGAGGAAACCGCATTTAGTGAGGTCTACTGTGAGCAAGGTACGTGGGTGGTGGGACAGGCCCCCTATCCTGAAAGAGCTCCCAGCCTTGGCCGGGGGAGGGGGCGCTGATCTGCTAGCCACTGATTAGAGCAAGTTACTTTTCCTCTCTGAGCTCCAGGGTCCTCATCTGTGAAACGAAAACAGCCAACCTCACTTTTCCCCTACAGCTGGTCTCAGGAGAAACAAAATAATGGACAGACAGAGCTTTAGAAAGAGCCAGCTCACTGCTCAAGCCAGAAGGCCTAATGGGTAAGTGCTTAACTGCTGAGGTCGCTCCCTGGATTTGAATCCCAGATCCATCACTGCCTGGCTGTGTGCCTGTGGGCAGGTCAGTCACTTAACCTCTACGTGCCTCAGTCTTCCCATGTGTAGTTGGGAAAATAAGGTGTGCTATCTTATAGAGACATTGTGAGAATAAAAGATGTAATCTCCATAAAGCCATGGGGAAGTGCCTGGCCCACAGCAAGTCCCCAATGAAGACAGGCAATTATTAGACACAGACACTGCCACCCTCCCCAGGCCTCCCATGTGGCAGTGGCACCGGGATGGAGGCAATGGAGGAGTGGGAAATGGATCTAACTAGCACTTCTTAACTTCTCCGCCCCACTGGGCAAAGCCCCAGATCTCAGTCCCCAGGCACAAGGCTGGCGCTCAGCCACTGCCCACCAGGCCCAGGCTGTGTCCACGGCCCACCTCCAAGGGGCAGAAGCTTCCAGACATTGGATGCATTGCTTTCCTCTGCCTGCTGACCCCTCTCCACCAACACACGTACACACACACACACCGCACACACACAGTACACACACACACCACACATATACACACCGTACACACACCACACACACACGACACAAACCACCACACATACCACGCACATACGCACACACACAGTACACACACACACCACACACACAACACACATATACACACCGTACACACACCACACACACACCACACACACACGACACAAACCACCACACATACCACGCACATACGCACACACACCACACACACACAACAAACCACCACACACACCACACACATATGCACACACACACCACACAAACCCACCACACAACCACACACACACCCACCACACACCTACCACACACACATCACACACATACCACACACACACCACACACATACACACCACACACACCGTACAAACCACACACACACCACACACACACGTGCACACACACACCACACAAACCCACCACACATACATCACACACACCCACCATACACAATGCACACACAAAACACACACACACCACACATACCCACCATGCACACACACCCACCACACACTTACCACACACTCCACACACCACACACACATACACACTACACAAAGCCACCACACATACCACACATACTACACACACACCACAAACACATCACACACACCACATACCACACACCACACCCACACCACACACTACACACCATAGACACCACACACACACACACTCCACAACACACCACACACAACCATACACACACACCACACACCGCACACAGTACACAAACACCACACACACACCACACACAACCATACACACACACCACACACCGCACACAGCACACAAACACCACACACACACCACACACACACATACACACACAGAGCATTCCCCTCTGCACCCCAGGCCGGAGCCAACAGCTGCTGCAAATCAACGGCTGTGAGACGTGTCAGTGCCCACCTGCTGGGGCTGGGAAGAGTGGGCACTACAGTGTCCTGGGCAGAATTGCTCATGGGTGGGACAATCTTCATCCACAGGCACTGCCATCAGACATCTGAGCTGGTGAGAACCACTGTGCCCACCTCCCAAGCCCACCCTAGTAGGGAGGGCATCACTCACAAAGGGCCCCTGTGACCCCACAGAGAAAATGGAATCTTGACTTCCAGGGAGGAGGGCCCCACACCCACCTTCCAGCACAGATAACTGCTCTGAGAACTGCGCTCCGCCCCTGCTTCACCCCCAGGACTGGGCCCTGCAATGATCAGATCCACCCAGCAGCCCCTCACCTGCCCCACCGGTGAGGCAAGCTGCACACACCCCTGAGGTCTGCCCTTGACCTTTCCTCCCCTTCAGGGCCACTCCAGGTGTTTATTTCAGGCCTAAGTGAGGACAGAGTACTCCACCATACACTACGGCCAAACCCCGGCTTTGGGGGTGGGGGACCTGGGTTTGAGTCTTGGTTCTGCCCTCTTGCCAGCTGCACGGCTTTGGGCAAGTCGCTACAGCTCTCCTAGCCTCAGTTTCCCCTCTTGTGAAATGGGGGTAGTGAGAACGCTCACCTCGCAGAAGTGCTGGTGCAGAGAGAAAGAAGGAGTGCACGTGGGTGCCCATGGAGAAAGTGCCCTGCCCAGGGAGGAGTCTGGCCCTCCTTCCACTTCCCTTTCTCCACTCAGCCATGCACAGTGGAAAAAGCCTGCCATCAGTGCTGTGAAGCTTCCTGCTCTGCCCCACTGCCTTCTGAAGGGCCCCCGGGGGTTTCCCCCAGGAGCCAGGCTGCAGGAGGCTGGGGGCAGGGGCAACAAGGGCAGCCACCCCTCCACCCACATCACCTGTCTGGCAAGAAGTGAGGACATGGCTCCCAGGGCCCAGGCCTGGGATCCTGAACCTTTCCCTTCTGCCCTGCCAGCTGCTCTCGCCCACATTCCTGATCAGCCAGCAAACCTTTCAACAGTGATTCTCATTGCTGACCCTTTACCCAAGCGAGAAGGTCCCTGGGACACTCTGTCCCCCCCACCATGCTCCTTGTTCCTCCAGGCTATCTTTTCACACAGCCCCTCTTCCCAGGGGCCCTCCCAGGGCACTGGGTCCTCATCCTCCTCCCAACTCTCACAGGTCTCTGTCTGCAGCCACTGGCCACTTACAGCCTCTACTCCTGGTCATTTCACGGCACTTTGGCTCCCCAAGACCAACCAGTCTGAAGGTATGGCTTGTACTGTGCTCCTCCATGTATCTCCCTGTGAGGCTAGGGTGCACAGTAGGCACTTTGTCAACACAGGTGGAATGAGGAGCTGTCGGGCTAAGCCCAACAAGCACACTCAGAAGCCCACAGGTTAGACATGGCAGGCTGAGGGGAGGCTGTGCCCCAGGCCACATGGAAGCTGGTGGCACAGGGCAGGAAAGGGCTTTCCAATTAGGCAGAACTGGGTTCAAAAGTGGCCACTCTCTGTTGGTCAGGTGGCCTTAAGCGAGCAGTCTCAGCCCTCAATACAATGGGGATCACACCACAGCACCTTACTTGCCTTACTCATGGGGTGCTGAAGACTCCAG
This sequence comes from Pongo pygmaeus, assembly GCF_028885625.2. Taxonomy (NCBI): domain Eukaryota; kingdom Metazoa; phylum Chordata; class Mammalia; order Primates; family Hominidae; genus Pongo; species Pongo pygmaeus. Next base: position 22,264,181 of record NC_072382.2, on the reverse strand, counting down.
GAGAGGGGGTGCAAATGCTCTTGGCAGAGGACCCGGCAGTGGGGGGTCTGGGCAGCAGTGAAGGTTAGAGGACTGGATGAGAAAACTAGGCCTCTGACATTGCCCCCACCTCCTCAGAAAGCTGTGGCATCGCTCTCAGGGGAGTGCCCCAGGGCAAGGATTTCTTTGGGTCTTGTTCTCTGAGCCTGGGACAACTCCAGGCACAGGAGGAGTTCAACAGGCATTTGTGATTGAATGAATGAGTTGGGAGGAGCTAAGAGGCCCTCTTCAGCCAAGATCTGACTCCCTGCAGTCCCTCCCACCTCCCCATCTGCTGTGGAATCTGAGGCCAGGGAAGAGCACCTCCACATGGTTCCCAGGGGCAAGGCAGGAACAAGCAAAGCCCCCAAGACTAAACCAGCCAGGAAGAGAGGGGCTTGTTGAGGGTACAAGAGTCAGGAGAGGATGACAGACAGGGAGGTGGTAAGCATATTTGTAACAATTGGGAAAACTTAGGCTCAAATCCCTACTCCTCTTCATTGCTCTGTGACCTCAGGAAAGTTACTTAACCTCTCTGAGACTCTATGTCCTCATCTGTGAAACCAGACTACTACTTCTATACGAAGCCCACAGGTTTGTGATGTGTGATGATGAGAAAGTGCAGCTGAGGAGCCTGGCCCCTGGTGTGTACTCTGTAAAGGACAGCAATTAATAACATGAATAAGGTGGCTGCCCAGGCTCTGCCCTGGCCAGATCAGATGGGACTGAGGTGTCATTCCCATGCAGATCCTGGAGGACTTCCCCAACCCCCTGTCTCTTTCCCAGGAAGCCTGGTTTCCATAGAAACAGATGGACTGCTGAGCTGTCCCCAGCATGAAGACTATGCCCGTGAGGGCTGGCTTAGGAAACCTGACTGGCCGGGGGAGTGGGGAAGATGAGGGAGGGAAGAGGAAGGGGCCCAGAACATCCATCGGTGGCCAAGCCTCCCTGTGAGTCAAGGGGGAGTCACTGCTGCTGCGCACCTCAGCCAAGGAGCCACTGCCTTTCCAAACAAGAGCTTCTGTGATGGGGCAGGCAGCACACCTGTTCCTCCACCCCTCATAAGGAAGACTGCCCCCAGGGCCACCTACGCCGGGGCTGGGAGGAGCGGGGCAAGTACTTCAAGACCATGAATCCCCTGCAATCCCCACCACAACCCTATGAGAATGGCCATATTATCACCCCCATCTTACACATGAGAAAACAAAGGCTCATGTGACTTATTCGAGTGTCCCTTGAGGTAAGTGGCAGAGCTGGAATTCAAGCCAAGGTAACCGTTCTTTAACTGGACATCCTGAGAGGAGCTGGTGTGTGTGTGCAATGTGTGCGGTGGTGGGGGTGGGGGGTGTTTGGTGGACATGAACTGAGCTCTAATCCGTCTTCCCCATGGCAACTCCCCCGGAAAGTCCCTGGCGGTCGCCAGCATCTGGACTCCTCTCTGGGGTCCAGCCTCCCTTGGGTTAAGGCCCTGCGACTCCAGCAGGACTTGGGGAGGGATGCAGGGAGACCCATTGTTCTATTATCGCTTTGGTACAAAATAGCTGGAAATGGGGTCTGGGACAGGGCAACACCGAGTTGGGGGGCGGGGTGCTGGCAGTGACAGCCAGAGCCTCAGGCCCCCAGCCAGAGAGAAGGGGAGGCAGGAGAAAGAATCTCTGCTCCCTGGAGGGCGGGACGGAATAGAAGGTCCAGCGCTTGCGTCATCCGCTCCAGCTGCGGTCCCTCCCAGGGCTGCCATCGGCCCCTTGGGCAGGATGGGGACTAGAGATCCCCTAGCCCAGAATCTATTGCCTGGGCCTTCAGGCAGTGAATCCACTTGTCAATGGCTGTACTGGAGAGGCTTAGGGACTAAGGGACTTGTGTTCAGATCTTGGCTCTGCACTACTAGGCTCGTGCCTTTGGGCAGACAAACTCCTCTTTGAAGGAGCCTCCCTTCCTTCCACCATAAATGGGGCGGTGGTCCCTGAGTCACAAGGCTGTCGGGGGCTAGAGAGCTAATCTAGAAGTCATGGGACACAAAAGAGGCTTTATGAAAGTGGCTGCACTACTGACATCCTCACAGCGGCCTCTGGGGTGCAGGTTTCATTGGAGGCCCACAGCTAAGGAGGAAGCCGGGGCGAGGCTACCCGGTGGATGGGCCTTGGCTGGCTCCAGCTGGCTTGCTATCAGGCCATCCCTCGAGAGCATCATTATTCCAAACGCTGGGGCTGCCTTAGTCAGTCTTGTCTCTCAAGCAGATCCTGAGCCAGTGGAGGGCGGAGCTGCAGCATCCGTCTTCCTCATCATCTCAGCATCACCACTGGACTCAGTGTCCAGGCTGCTGCAAAGAGTGAGGACAGAGCGGAACTGGCCGGGAGAGGCGGGCGCAGGATGCGAGTCCCGTGGCAGTGGCAAACCCCGTCTCCATGACACAGCTCTGCAGTTGAGAAAGGTTCCACGCCCCATTTCCAAGAACCTCCAGGAACATGTGCCCTGGGATCTGGTAGTGGAAGGTTTGTCCTGGAGCTGGAAGGTGGCAGTGTGTCCTGAGTCACTGGGCTCGCAGACAGGACAGCTGAGGTCACAGGCAGATTCTGCCATCACTGGTAAGCCAGGCCCTGTCTTTGGGGCTCAGTTTCTTTGTCTAAGAAAATGAGAATGTGGTCTCCAGGGCCCCTCCCAGCCCTGCCTCACAGCGGCCACACTCCAGGTCCCTGCTGGGCCCCAGCTCAAGCTGCCTCACCCCCAAGTCCCACCACCCCTCAGCCTGGACTGGCACACAGGTCCTATCTTCCTACTCTTTCTTTTTGAAGGGGCTCAATTTCCAGAAAGGCAGAGGAAAGCCCAACCTTTCATCAGAAACATTTCCAAAGCTTTAGGGACAAATATGAACATTTCCCTACTGTGCTGAAGAGGGTGAGAGGTCAGGGCAGAGCAGGTGGCAAGAAGGAGGCATTCCTGGGCTCCTCCCCCGGGGGTCTGAAGCTGCTGCTGTGGGCAAGGGGATCAGGCCCTCTGATGGCCTCCATCACCGCTCAGAAGTCACTGGGAGGTTCTTCCTGTCTCGACGGTCATTCACTTGGGCCGAACATGAAGAATTCCTGTGCTTTTCGACTCAGAGAATAGGCCAGCCTGCCCCTTGGTCCAGTGACCATGTCAGGGCCCTCAAGGGCAGCTGGTGTCATCATCAGGACAGCCTGACTTCCAGATCCTATGGGGCTAGGGGTCTGGTGAGAATGCAGCAGGCACCTCCCTCTCCTCCCTGCCCCCAACTCTCCCCACGCCCCTCCCCTGCCCCGTGGCTGTTCAGGAACTTAGAGGGGAGGAGAAGAGGGTGGGAGAGGAAGGGAGAGGAAAGGAGAGGAGCTTCCTCGAAGGGATGCTTCACATTTTGAGCCCGTTTCTTCAAAAGCAAGTGATGATTTGTCTTCTGGGTGAGTTGGGGGAGGCAGGTGGAAGGGTCCCTGCCCTTTTTGCAGGATAAAACGGGCCACAACCATAGTCCAGGACTGAGTGTCTCCCCAATCCTGGGGTGCTGGCTTAGTGGTTAAAGGACTAGCTCATGACTTAAAAGGCTTGTGCTTCATCCTGGCTCTACCACTTATGAGCTGTATGCCTTTGGGCCAGTGACTCTGCCTCCCTGGGCCTCAGTTTCCTCATCCGTTAAATGGGGTGTAATAATGACACCAACCTCTCACCAGTGAGAAGATGCACAAAAAAACATCCAGAACAGCGCCTGTTTTGTAGTTAATGTTCAATAATAATGCTGCTCATTATTTTTAGACTAGAAGACTCTACTTCCTTGCCTCAGTTGCCCCCTTGACCAAATCTGCCTCAAAGCAGGTCCCCTTCTAGGGATCATGTGCCAGGTCAGAGTTGGGTGCTCAGAAGGGAGTAGTCATAGGAAGGAAGTGAGATGAGAGAGAGCAAGGGTCACTTTGGGGCAGGAGGACGATGCTGTGCTGGCCCTGGGAGGGGTCCAGCCGGTGTAGCAGGATAAACAGTGAGACGCAGGGTGCCGGGGAGGTATCATGGACCAGGAGTCAGAACATCAGGCACCCCGCCCTGCAGCTGCCTCTCCTGGCCTGTGTGTCCTGGGGTGACTGATATACTGTCTCTGAGCCTCACTTTCCTCACCTGTGAAATGGGAGGAATTCATCCCTTCTCAGTCACTCACTCTTCCTCAGCCCCTCACTCCCCGCTAGCTGCAGGGCAGGCACATTCCAGCCTCAGGGCCTTTACATGGGCTGTGCTCTAGCTGTCTATACAGCTCACTCCCTCATCTCCCTCAAGGTTGTAGCTCAAAAGTTACCTCCTCAGGGAGGCCTTCCTGACACCCTATTTAAAATGACAACCCAGTCCCTGGCCTCAATACCCCCAACACAACCTTTCCCCTTCACCTCTCAGTACACTATATACTTTGCTTATTGTTTTTATTAGCTAATTGCCTCCCCCTGCCCCCTGCTTTTAAGCATCAGTTCCATGAGGACAAAAATTTTTATTTTGTCCACAGCTGTCTCTCCAGTGCCTGAAACTGTCCCTGGCACTTTGCTCCATAAGCCATTTTTGGTGTAATGCTCACAAACATTTTGTTCAATAAGCAAAAGTAAAGAACAGCCCCAAACTGTGTGACTATGGGGCATTTCTGTTAACTCCAGCCCCCTCCTCCCCCATACCCCAAGAGGGGCAGGCCCTTCTTCCCACAGAGGTGGGGCTATCAAAAGAACTTGGGAGGCTGGGTGTGAGCTGGAGAAGCCACAAGGGGCCTGGAGAAAATTTTCTGGCTGTGCAGAAAATATGTCGCAGTCCTAGAACCGGCAGGTCATGACAGCTGGACATGGGTGAAGGGGCTTTCGGCCTTAGCCCTCCACTCCAAATTTGGAAGCACGGAGGAAGTTGACGACATGTGACTGGGAAAGAAGCGGCCAGGGCAGGGGCCTCCTAGGATGGTGGGGACAGAGGGGGCCTCAGGAACAAGACGACCCATTTTACAGATGGGACAACAGAAGCCTGGAGAATAGTCTTATTCCCTAACAACCCAACAAGAAAAATCTTTTCTCTCCTTTCTCGAAGCCTGGGACTGAGGCTAAGGGGCGGACAGTGCCCCCTCCTGGCTCTGCAACAAAACGACCCCCGCGTCCCTGGGATCTGCGGGCCGCAGGTCCTGGTCCCCTCTCCACAGGCCATCAGGGGTGGAGGTCCAAGGGACCACATAGTTGGGGTGGGCAGCCCCAGTGACTTCTCCCCGCAGGCCCGCCCCGTCAAGAAGTTTGTTTGAAAGAAACCAACCAGGAAGTGCGGAGTAGTGGGGCGGTGAGGGGGCCTTGGTCAGCCGGTCTGGGCTTTGGAGGAGCCTCGGGGTTCTTGGCCTCCGCGCTGCTCTTGCCCCAGCCTCCATCTCTCTGGTGGAGAAACCCACTCCCCCCGGGCTCCAGGAAGAGGCGGAAGCCCGAGACTGGGTCAGGGCGAAGGAGGGTAGAGCGAGTGGACCCAAGGCGAGCGCCCCGCCCCGCCCCGCCCCGCCCCGCCCAGCGGGGCGCGCCGGGGTGGGCGCGGCGTTCTGGCCGTTCCTCCACACAGCCTCCCCCGGGGAGGTGCGAGTATTCTGCCCAAGGCAGGGGCCCTAGCCCACCCAGCGCCCGGCCAGTGGCCCCACACTGCCCCCTTCCTGCAGATCGCGCGACTTTGGGGAGAGTGGGGGGCGTCTCCACCTGTGCGTCCCCTACCCACCCCCTAACTGGGCTAAGGCGCGGCCTGGGTTTCTGCCCGCCCCGGGTTTCTGCCCGCCCCTTTCCAGCCTGGGGACGGGGGACTCTCTCAGCCTCGCCCCTCCCCCTGCAATCTGTCCCTGATGTCCCCGCTCCAGACACTCACCCGCCTTCTGAGACCCGGGCCTGAGCGCCGGTGTCCCCCGGCGGGGAGCTCCGAGCCGTTAGGCGGCCCCGGGTCCTCCGGCCCAGGGCCCCCGCCCCCAGGCCCCCGCCCCAGAAGGTCGGGCCAGACTTGTGGGCAGCGGGAACTCCGCCACCACCTCCGTCCGCGGCCCTGCGGGGGCAAAGACTGGGGGAACTCGCAAGTTTGCGCCGCGCACTCTTCCGGCCGGGAACAATGGCGGGAGGGGGAGGGGACAGAGAACCGAGCGCGGGGGACCGAGTCAGACCCCAGGGAGACAGAAACTGCTTTCGCTCCGTTTCTCTCCGGCTCCGAAGCGGAAAGCTCGAGCCCGACAGGCAGTGGCCGAGGACGAAATAAGCAGTCCAGGAGGAGGGCGACGGCGGAGCCGGGGGAGAGGGGAAACCGAGTCAGAGGGAGGGGCGGCGAGGGGAGAGTGCGCAAGGGAGACAGAAGGGGCTGCGGGACGGCGCCTTGCGGAGCTGGGGAGGCGACCCCCCGGGGTCCCAGCGGGCTCGGCGGGTGCCGAGATGTCCCGGGACGCCCGGCTAGCGCGCGCGGGGTCCCGGCCGCCCCCCTGCGGTCCCGTCGGCCGCAGGAGCCCCGCTGGGTTGCGCTGCGCAGGCGGCGGGCGGCGGGAGGGGAAAGTCCGCGGCTCGGAAGCGGCGGCGGGGAGCAGAACTTACGGGCCTCGCGCGTGCCAGCGCCGGGCTGCGTGGAGCTGATGCCAGGCGGAGGCTCCGGGCTCGGGCGCCTCACATCGCGCCGCCCGTGCGGGACCGGGCAGTGCAGGGCAGGGCAGGGCAGGACAGGGCAGGGCAGGGCAGGGCCGGGCCGGCTGGACTGCGCGCGGCGCCCTGCGCGGCCGGGGCTTACCGAGTCTGGCGGCCCGCGCTGGTCCCTCCTCTCGGTTCCGCGCACAAGCCAATGGCGCGCCGTCCCCTCCCACGCGCCGGGCTGCCTCGCCCCCAGGGTGGCCGCCGGGGCGGGCGGGATGGGGGTTGGCGGGGAAACCGGGCTCCCGGCTCCCCCGCGAGGCTCTCCCGGGGGCCGCCTGCAGGGGGCGCAAGCGCGCCCGAGAGAAGGCGCCGGGGGAGGAAGCCGCGCGGGGAGACCCTGGCGTGGCCCGCGCCGCCCAGGATGATTTTCCTGGCAAGTTCTGCAGACGGTGCTCCTTTCTTGGGACGATCAACGCAGATGGGCAAGCCACACCATCTTAAATAGCCTTGTGGTGTCTCCCGGGCCCAGGCCGGTGTCTGAAATGGAAGGGACTGCTTTGGCTGGCGGTGATACCCGTGTGTAATACACAGTCACGACAATAGTCACCGTTTGCTGCGCACTCTCTGATGCCAGGCACCATATGCTAAAGGAGTTACAAGTATTAACTCATTTGATTTTCACAGCAACCCATAAGGGCGCTGTGCTTAGTCCCATTTTACAGGCCATGGTCGTTAAAGTTTGAGTTCACTCAGCCTTCAGGCTTCCAGCTTAGGCCCACCCTTCTCTCTCCCTGCTTGGTGTGACTTGGCCAAATAGCATGACCCCACCGTCACTACGGCCACCTTCTTCATACTCCACCCTAAAATCCAGCCTCAGAGATGCTGCTGTCAATTGTGCTGTCAGGAGACTAGGATCTTATCTGGGGCTCTAGGACGCTTGTTGGGGCTACAGTTGTCAAACCTTTTGTCTCTACACATCCTATGGGGGGCTGGGGTGAGGATGAGGGTTGGGGGTCATGGAGGCTCTCTGGTGGCCTGTCAGCCTAAAAGAACCAGGCTCCTACAGACAAGGCCCCACCCCCAAATTCTGGGCTCCTTCAACCCCTTATGGTGGGAAAATAATGTGCTCTCTCCCACCCCAACCCCCACCACCCTGTGCTCTCCTTAGAGAAATGCCTGGATCTCTTTCATCTGATCTGATGGTCACAGTGGGCCAGGAACCGGGGTGGGGGGCTGCAGGAAAAGGAAGGCAAGGCCGATGACATGCTCCATTTCACAAGTAAATAAGACAGAAAGAGGTGAGTGGCTGCCCCAGGCATCTAGCTAGGTGGGCATTCTGACTCCAGGTGTCGGTTCTGTCTGCACCAGTTCCTTAACGGTTAATAGAGCAGGCTCTGGAACCAGATCACCTAGGTTCAAATCCTGGCTCTGCCTTTTAGTGCCTGTGTGGCCTTGGACAAAGTAAGTCACCTAGAGCAACCAATAGTAAGAACCGGCTATGGTTGCTGTAGAGATTTAGAGTTAATAGGAGCTGCTCATGTTTACTGAGCATGGACGCTGTGCCATGCAGGCTCCCACTGTCCTCACCAGAGCTGGGATTGGGCAGGAGAGTCTGTGCCTTTGGCAAGGAAGTAAATGGAACAGTCCTTTGTTCATAGTGAGTGCTCAGTGAATATAAACTGTCCTGATTACTAAGGTAGATAAACTCTGATGCCCCAGTGCCACTGACACTGCCCCCAGCCAAACACGTAGACAGTGATAGCCAATAATGAATGAATGAATCAATCAATCAAAGTATGTGACTCTAGATGAGGATTATTTTTAAGGCGTGTTGGGTGGAGCCATCTGACTGAAGGCTCTATAGTAATTTCTGCAACAACTCAGTCTCACCTCACTGCCTTTACAGAGCTGGGCCAAGCTGGGTTGATGAATTCATTTGTCACTCCCTCTTCTGCCTTTCCGGCACTCAGGGCTCTGGGTTGCTGAAGGGAGGGCCCCCAGCGTCATTCATGTGCAATGTCCTCCCAAACTTGGGGACACCTGCCAGTGCTCTGCTTGGTGTAACCCTAAAGACTAGCAGCAGGGTCTGTGCTTGTAATCCCAGCCAGCCTGATCATACATCAGTGGGGGGCCTTTGTCACAATCACTCCCCAAGTTTTCCAACATGGAAGAGGCTGCCTTAGTTGTCATGAATGAGTGCCCTGTCACCAGCAGCATGCAAGCAGAATCCAGGGAAGGGTTGATGAGGACGACAGAGGAAGAATTCCCACCTTAAGTGGTATTTGGAGTGGATAACCTTTGCCTTCTGGGTGTCTGTATTCTCTCAGTCTCCCAAGCTTATCAACGGGAAAGCTGGGGAGGCTGGGAGCTCAGGCTGGGCCAAGGCTGCCCCACCATCCTTTGTGAACGAGGCCATCCTGACAGTGCCTGACCTGTATGCCAGGCAAGGTGCTATGTGCTGGGGCCCCAGGGGTGAACAGGACAGTGTCCCTGTCCTTGGAGAGTTCACAGCCCCCTTGTAGATGACTGCACAGATAGTCAACAGCAGCAACAGTAACCGCTCAAGATAACAGGCAAAGTGCTTGGAGGGGGACCAGGGGAGAAGCAGCTGTCTCCATCCATAACCTCCTGCATTCGCTTTCCAGAAAGCACCCATTAGAGGCTCTTATTGTTTTCCTCCCTATATACTTTTCATTTATTTATTTATTTATTTATTTATTTTGAGATGGAGTCTCGCTCTGTCGCCCAGGCTGGAGTGCAGTGGCGTGATCTCAGCTCACTGCAAGCTCCGCCTCCCGGGTTCACGCCATTCTCCTGCCTCAGCCTCCCGAGTAGCTGGGACTACAGGCGCCCACGACCACACCCGGCTAATTTTTTGTATTTTTAGTAGAGTCGGGGTTTCACCATGTTAGTCAGGATAGTCTGGATCTCCTGACCTCATGATCCGCCTGCCTCGGCCTCCCAAAGTGCTGGGATTACACGCGTGAGCCACTGCGCCCAGCCCCTATATACTTTTCTAAAGTGATGTGTCCAGTTCAGAAACATCCCTTAGGCAGCCATTCTGCTCTCAACTCTTCTGAGTTACCTGATCTTTATACTGGGCATAAAAAAAAACTCACCTCGCTGGGCTGCTGTGAGGAATAACATTGACTTCATTAAGTGTGCCCCTAATGCCAGGCAAGAATAGATGCTTCGTGCGCGGTAACAACGAGGAGTCATCATTATTCACGGTGAGGGTGAGATAAGTCGGCTAGGACCTTGGCTCTGCTCCTAAGTAGCTATGTGACCCTCTCCTGCACGGATATAAAAATATCTGCCTCACAGAACTTGTGAGAGTCAAGTGAGGTGATTCAATGAAAAAGTTCTGCAAACTGGAAATGCTGATTCCTATTATTAACATTATTATTGTGATTCTTACCTTGGTAAAGTGTTCCTCTCAAGGCCCCAGGGAGGTGGGGATGGGAGTGGGGGTGAGGACGGAGCCAGGAAGCAGCCAGCGGCTGTTGCAGGGGTGGGAGGGTCACTCCCTCCAGACTCCCACAGGAACCTGGGAGCAGCAGGGGCTCCATCTTCCCTGGTCACCCTCCACAAGCAGGGGCAGCAACACCTCCTTGGTGGCCAGGTGTGAGCACTTAAGAGTGCGCCTGTGTGTCTGTGTTTGTGCTCCTGCAGGAAGGTGTGGTGGGCACAGGGATTGCCAGTGTCTGCAGCCAGAAACCGCTACGGACAAGGAAGAATGGGGATGTAATTGGATTTCAAAGATGCTTGGAGTGAGACTACTGTTATCACCTGGGATTGCAGGAGAGAGGCCTGCGGAGCGGGGGTTGGGCCTAGTCTTTGGGGTTGGGGCCAGGGGAAAGAGGTTTCAGCCCTGATGGGCACTTGTGGAGGAACGTGATGTTGTCAGAGACCTGTTGTGGTTGAGCCCAGGGATTTTGGACCTGACAGATCTGGGTTCAAGTCCTGGTTATGGGACCATGGGCCAGTGATTTCACTTCTCTAGGCCTCAGTTTGCTCATCTGTAAAATGGTGATAATAACAGGGCCTACCTGATGAGAGTTGTTGGAGGTTTAGCAGAGAGGCTGCACGTGAAGCCCTTAACATGGGGCAGGCACATCGACAGTTATCAATTAGTGCCACTGGTGTTATTATGGGGCAGCCTGGGAGGAGCAGAGTGCTGGTGCATTCTCAACTGGAAAGGGGAGCTCTGGGGTGAGAGTTATCTAGCCAGGGTTCATTGAAGCTGGCACAAAACCCAGAGAGAAGGAGCCTCCATCCCACAACACAAGGACTGAGGCAGAGAGCTGGGCTTTCACAACTGCTTCTGGTTCCCCTTCCTGGATTCCTCTCATTTCCTCCAGAGCTTCGTTCTCTGTGAACCTGCCTGGTGAGGAGAACTCTGTTACACATAGCTTTGGGGACTGGAAGGAGCAGCTGGGAGCTCAGGAACTCCCAGGCAGGCCTCCCCAGTGCTTCCTGCCCCCACCCCTCCAGAGTGAGCACTGACCAGCCCTCCTTCCCCCACCCCACTCAACTGCCAGCTGCTTCCCTCCAGTGACTCATCCCCACCACCTCTGTTGCTGCACCAGGACCAGGAAATGTCAAGCAGTTTCTTATCTGTGGGAGAGAGAACCGATCAGGATGGGGGTGGAAGCAATGAGGCTCAGATCTCCCCAAAGAAAGAGTATGACAGCTAGGGGACCAGAAGACCATGGCCAGCCCTTTCCTGCTTCCTGTGGGGGAGGGCTCAAGGAGGCAGTATGAGAGTGGGATTTAGCCACCAGACCCATCCTGGATTTAGGTTCAAGGTCCTAGTCCTCTTCTAACCAGTTCTGTGGCCTTAGGCAAGTAACTCAGTGTCTCTGAGCCTCAGCGTGTTCATCTGTCAAATGGAAAGAAGAAAATCATGATGATGCATAGGGCACTTGGGGGGTTAAGTGAGATAGTACATGTGAGTCCGGAGCTCACAGTCAGTGCTCAATGAATGTTCATTGACTCAATGAATGAATGGACATGTGGAAATGGTGGTGAGCTGTGTGCATGTGGCTATCTGCAAGAAATCCACCCTCCACCAGCTGGGAGAGTCGGGGAGATGTCTGTGGACCTCGTATCCCAGGCCTGGGACATCGTTGCTCTGTGCTGGTACTGAAGGGATGGCTTCCAAAACTCAGGGCAGATGGAGTATGGACTACCCCTTGTCAGCATAGCTGACATTAGAACCTCAGGCTGGGTCCAGATTTTCTGAGTGCTGAGCCCTGGCCAAGAAAAGAATTGCTATGCAGGGAAGTGAGTAGCAGATTTTGGACCCTCATCTTGGGCGACCCCGAGGACCTCTTCACAGTGAGTGCCCAGAGCAGCCACTCTGGGCTGTGGGATCATAGTCTTGGACCCTGGGCAGCCGGCTAGGCCAATGACCACCACTTCACTTGCCTCCTACCCAGGGGATTTATTATTATTTCAAAAAATAGCATTCTGAGCTCGTACTGTGTACCAGACGCTGGTCGAGATCCTTACATATCATTAATCCTAACAAATCTCACGAGGTTGGTACCATTACTAGTCCCATTTTATAGATGGCAAAATGGAGGCCCACTGAGTTACATAACTTACCCAAGATCACACCCTAGAAAGCGGAGACGGGACTGGAACCCTGGCAGTCTGGCCCAGAGCTCAGGTGGTTCTGGTGCTGCCGCTGGCCAGGGCAGGCATTGCTGATCCCTTGTAAGGCCTGCCACTCCTGGCCCACCCCCACCCCAGTGAAGCCATACAGTTTGGGGGACGGTAAGTCACCCGCGGACCAACAGGAACATCTGCCAAATAGATTCTAGTTTATAAATCTCTTTAGCGTGTATGAGTCTCAAAGCCTACTTGGGAGCAGGAAAATGTTAGAAACACAAATTCTCGGCTCCACCTCAAACAACTGAAACTCTGGGAAAGGAAGTCGCAGGGGCAACAATCTGTGGTCCAACAGCCCCCCATGTGATTCTGATACAAGCCAAAGATTGAGAACCGTTGCTTTAGAATTTGCAAAGCAGATTCCTAGATTATCTAATTTAAATGGGCACTTTGCTATTATTCGGCTCATTTTACAGGTAAGGCTAATGAGTTTCCATTTGCCAGCTATCACCCATCAGGGAAGTGAAGATGGGCCTGGAACCCACACTTTTTGATTCTGGAATATTCTTGTTTGCCCTCCTGGGACCGAGCTGCTGAGCAAGGTGGGTGGGGGAGGGACTCTGAGCTGAAGGGCAGGGTGAAAGACCAGAGGGGAGGGGAGGGAAGGGATTCCACCTCCCTCTTTCCTGGGGGAGGCGCGGGCCGCGTGGATAATTCCCTCGGAGGCGCCCCAACCCAAATCTACATACATAAAGCCCAGGCTGGCGTTTTGAGTGATCCGTTTATTAATACAGCGGGGCCGCTGCCGAGGCGGATCGCAATAACAAAGGCGGCCTCTCCGCCACCCACCGGAGGCATCGTTATGTAATTGCTCCGAGGAGGAGCAGAGGGCTGGGGCGCGCCGCGGGTGCTGGGGGCTCGGCCAGCAGGGAGGCTGCGATCCGGGGCTCTGGGGCTCTGAGCCGGCGGCGGATGGAGAGAACACTTGCTGGAGAGTCATCAGCCCTTCACCTGGTGCTCTTCTCCTCCCACGCACCGGCCAGCGATCAAGGGGCGAGTTAACACCGGTATGGCAGGGTGCAGACCTCCGCCCACCCGGGAGAATTGGCCCCGGGGGCAGATGTGCAGTCCCAGAGGACCCCAAGGCTGACCCAGGGCCTCCCCTCCCCTACTCACCACCGCCCATCCTTGCCCCACTCTCACCCTGGGATGGGGGAGAGAGAGAAAGGACCAACTTTTTGCGCGACTTCTGTGGGCAACCTCTGTGAGGTAGTCCATTTTTAAAATGGAGAACTGAAGCCCAGAAAGGGCTGGCTTCATGTACCAGGGTTTTGAATCCCCAAATTTGTCAGCTTCGAAGCCCAAATTTTTTTCCCTTGGATGCCACAAGGGGTCTTTATAACCACCATGGATCAGTTTTTGCCTCAGTTTCTCCAGATGCTCTGGTACTTCAACCCTCCTGGCCTTTGCAAACGCTGAGCCCTCTACCACGCATCTCTGAGAAGTCCTTCCCAGCCCTCCCCGACCCCCACTCACACCCCCCACACATCCTAGGAAGCCTTGGAGGCTACCTCTTCCAGCTCTGGGAGCAGCTGGTGACAGCACCTGCCACACTGCTTCATGGGAACTACTGTCATCTGTCTGTCCCCATCAGGCCACGTGCTGTGGGATGATGGCTCCAAGGAGTCTAACACATCTTCACTCAGCCACTCCATCTCACCCCTCAGTGCAAGGCTGGGCACACAGCACTGGGTGAATTTAAAGTGAAGGTTTGAACCCTCAGGTGGATTTAATGCTTAGTGACAGTCTTCAGACCTTCCCTTCAAAACTCCACACACTCACCTCTGGCTATGCCAACTCCTAAGTATGTGGCCTCTGGCAACTTCTGTAGCCTCCCTGGGCCTCTGTTTCTCCATTGTACAATAGGGCTCACAGCAACCCCAAATCTCATGATGCTAGTTAGTGTTTACTGAACACTTACTATATGCTGGGCACTGTGCCAAGCACCTGCAGTGGGTGGCTTCATGAACTCTGCACACGGGCCCTGTGGAGGTAGTTGCTGTTATTATCTCCATTTTATAGATAAGTAACTCTCCAAAAAAAAAAAAAAAAAAGATAAGTAACTCTCCCAAGTCTCCAGCTGATAAGAGACACAGCCTGGATTCAAACCATGCTCCTTCTGTCCCCTGGGTTTCTGACTCCCTTTCACAGGACTATTTTGATAATTAGATGAAAAACAGTTAAGGGCCAGCATGCAGCAGGTACTTAATAATGTTTCTGCCCTCCACTGTAAAGGTCCCAGGGCAGCTCTCCTTTTCCCCTTCCGTTCTCTCCCCCATTGCCACAGGCCCCAGGGCATTATGGGAGCCCCTCTGTTCAGGGTGGGGCTGAGCAGGGGGAGGCAGGAGGACCCAAGTGTTCTGGTTCCTGAGTATAAATAAGTATTGTTTTATATCCTTACAGTAAGAGAAGGGCATAGCATGCATTTGCCAGTCTAACAAGTTGAGCTGCAACTTCCCTGTGTTTTGCCAATCGCTGATATGTGTTTTCAGCCCAAGGCAGTAAACAGAAGCCCACTCTGCCTGGCAGCTCCATGATCCTGGAGTGAGGAAGGGCATCTGACCCAGAAGCTCTCAGATCAACTATCTAGGCCTACTGAGAAAGTAGGTGTCAGTGGGGATACTGAGATAGGGAGAGTTCCTGCAGGTCTCCCCCAGGCCATGAGAACTCGAGCAGAACTCCTCCCTTCTCTCAGTGTACACAACAGAAAATGGGGATTATATATGCAGAGAGGGAGAGAATAATTACTACTTATCAATGGCAATGTAGAGCAAGGCTGCAGGGTGCTACACCTATGGCAGATGGAGTGGTGCAGTGCACAGCCTGTGCAGCAGGACCTGGCAGCCCAAGGGGACAGGCCATCATAGATCTACAGCTTCATCCTGCAAGATTCATAATGAGCTTTAAATTATTTCAGCTAAAACAAATGAAGGAATGAATGCATGCATACAGACATAGATACATCTACAAAACGAGTGATGAATGCAACCCCAATTATGAATCAGAGAAGCTCATAATCTAGTGCAAGAGACAGACATCTGAGCAGTTGCTACTCCCAGCTCCCATCTTGTGTCGGGCTCTGTCCTGGGTTAGGACCTTGTCTTTGTCCCTGCTGTTCCTTCGGCTTGACCTTTCTTACCCATCACACCCCAGTCTTCATCTGCCAGCTCTTCACCATGCTTTTCTTACCGCAGCCAAAATGTTTTTCCAGGCCAGGCGCAGTGGCTCATGCCTGTAATCCCAGCACTTTGGAAGGCCAAGGCGGGTGGATCACTTGAGGTCAGGAGTTGGACCAGCCTGGCCAACATGGTGAAACCCCATCTCTACTAAAAATACAAAAATTAGCCAGGCATGGTGGCACATACCTGTAGTTCCAACTACTGGAGAGGCAGAGATGAGAGAATCACTTGAACCTGGGAGGCGGAGGTTGCAGTGAGCCAAGATCTTGCCATTGCACTCCAGTCAGGGCGACAGAGCGAGACTCCGTCTCAAAAAACAAAAAACAAAGTTTCCTCTGGCAACTTTTCCCTACCCACCCTCCCCCATTCCCCCATCCCCCAAGCCTCATACGGAAGTTGGGCCACATCCGTCGGTCCCCATAGACGCCTGCAAGCTGACCCCAGTAGCTCCCTCCAAGCCTTGTAGCGAATTTGACAGCTGGGTTCCAGGTGCCCAGGGCTGGCTGTGAGCTACTCGAGGGCAGGGCTGTATCTTGTTTCCCACTATGCCTTTGTACCTAGCACAGTGCCAAGCACACGGCAGGTGTCTGAACAGTGTGGGAAGAGAAAAGGTGGAGGGAAGATGGTGGGGGGTAGACTGTGAGAGTGGAGGTGGCTCAACGCTCCCACCCCCAACCTCACACACAGCACCCTCAGCCCAGGCACTGATCCCAGGAGTCTAAGAAGCTGATTAGAACGGCCCATGGCTGCAGCTAACCTCGGAACTACGCCCCACCACCTGCTGTCGTCTCCCTGCCCCCACTCCTACTTCCCTCTCTCCCGCCTCCCCAGAGGTCCAGGGCAGCCTCCCCCTCCCCCACCCCATGGTGAGAAATCCCAGAGACTCCTGGGCCTTTCTCTGCTGCCCGGCTTTCCCGCCTCCCCTTTTTTTTTCTCTTCCTTCTGCTTTGCCTCACATTCAATCTCTCCCTCCCCCAGCCTGGTGAATCCAAACTGAAAAGAAAAAAAAAAAAAGGCCCACACAGCAGCTTCAACAGTGAAAAATAACCAATTTAAGGAGTAATCGCTGCTGTAATGATTGTCTAAGCCCTGAGTCACTGCAGAAAATCAGACTGAGGCTCTGGGACTCCCAGGCTCCCTGAGCATGTCATATGGCTTTTTTTTTCTTTTTTTAAATATCCAGGACCTCAGTATCTCCATCTGTAAAATGGAAGGAATATTATCAGCCCAAAGGAACTGATCGTTAATCTCCTGATTTTCCCTGGGGCTGGGAATCAGAGGTTAAGGTGGGCCACACAGTCAGCTTGGGAATCACCACGGGACACATTCTTCCTACTACAGGACCCATGGGAGAAATGTGGTGCCCGGCAGGTGCTGAGAGACTCACAGCTTCGAGGGTCTCTGGGAAAGGTTTCTAGAGATTGTGGTGTTTAACTGAGCTGGGAAGGATGAATGGGTGAATGAGAGCTATGGGAAGTGATGGAGTGATGGAAAGTCAGCTCTGGAAGAAACTAGAGACCTCATCTTGCCCTATGCTCTCATTTTATAGATGAAGAAACTGAGGCCTGAAGGGCTTCGGGAACTGCTCAAAGTCATTGGTGGCAGAGCCCAAATTAGTGGCAGAGCCCACATTAGAAAGCAGGTGCCTTGACTCCTGCTCCAGTGCTCTTTCTTTCTTTCTTTTTTTTTTTTTTAGACGGAGTCTTCCTCTGCTGCCCAGGCTGGAGTACAGTAGCATGATCTCAGCTCACTGCAACCTCTGCCTCCAGGGTTCAAGTGATTCTCCTGCCTCAGCCTCTCAAGTAGCTGGGATTATAGGCACCCACCACCACACCCGGCTAATTTTTGTATTTTTAGTAGAGACAGGGTTTCACCATGTTGGCCAGGCTGGTCTCAAACTCCTGACCTCGTGATCTGCCCGCCTCGGCCTCCCAAAGTGCTGGGATTACAGGTGTGAGCCACCGCGCCTGGCCTCCAGTGCTCTTTCTTATGATGCCAGCCTAGCTCATAGGAACAGTAAGTACAGTGTGTGGAATGCTCACCGTAAGCCCAGTGCTGTGCTAATGCCTTATGCGCATGTACACCATTGTCTTTCATTCTTGGAATAATCCTATAAGGTAGGATTAGAATATAGGTCCTGTTATATCTTAGTAAAATTCACAGAGGTTCAATGGCTTATTCAGGGACACACAGCAGGGCTTTCTTGGCCCTGCAGCCCCTCCTGGCTTCTCTATTCTCCAACATGATGTAACACGGAGGGGCCTAAGTAGAGAGAGGGGCTTCTGGCCTGCACCCATGGGTGGGCTGCCCTTCCCTCTAGTCTCTGTCCTCTCTAAGGAGGGTTGGAGAGGGGCCCCTTCCCTAGAGGGGAGGGAGCCTGGGCTTTCCCTGGAAGAAGCTCCCACAGGAAGGGAAGCCAGATCGTCAAAGAGACAGGAGGCATACATTTAAAATCCCCATCAATAAGAGCCTGCCTTGCCAGGGCATGCCTTTGAAATGCCAGGCTCTCCTGGTGAGTGCATTCCAGTTCCAGGGGGAGGAAACCAGGTGGGATTAAAGGAGGTGGAGAGGGAGCAATGTCCAGGGGTGGGAGGGACCAACCTGCCCCTCACCCAGACTCCACACTGGAATGAGCATTGCAGACAAGCAGCTATCTCCTAGGAAGCCAGGATATTGCACTGGGCACCACAGAAGCAGGGCCACCCATAAAACAAGGAAAAATGTTTTTAAACAATTTTATTTACAAAAATTCATTAAAGTACTGTTGTCATCATGGGATTTTCTTACAGTTACAGTTTAGTGTTATTTTTGTTTAGAATTCATTGGGGATGAGGGGAGACACCATAGTCTTTTCAGGACTTAGGGCCTTTAAATATTGTAGCTGTGCGGGGGCGGAATGGAGGGGCATGTTTAAGGGCCATCCCTGATCTCCCCTGGGGACTGGTGTCCAAAAGCCATTAACTAAGGAGCCTGAAGCACTGGGTACCGTGCCTAGCTCTGGTATGAATTTACAGCATCAAATTTGCTTTATGAAACTGTAAGCATTTGGGGGCCTTGATTTCCTCACCTATTAAATGGGTATAGTTACTATTGCTTCACCTATGTCACTGACCTTTAATTGTCATTCAGGCTAGAAATGAACAGAGACAGCAGGATGGCAGTGCCCAGGAGAACTTCAGGGACTCAGCTGCAAAGTTTATTACAAATGCAGATTCACAGGCCCCTCTCCAGACCTCCTGGGTCCAAATCCATGGGGTTTGAGCCGAGAGATCTACATTTGTAGCCACTCCCCTCTCCCCTACTCAAGTGATCTGATGCTCATCCCAGTGAGAACTCACCAGGAGCCAGAGATTTGGGTTCCTCCGATGAGCTGCCACCTCTGGCAGGTGGCTGATGCCTCCTGTGTGAAATCAGGGGACTGACCTGGGTGGCATCTGCGGGTGCAGCCTTCATGGTACCTCTCTGAATGGCCTGGGCTGGGGCTGGCTGGCCAGTGGGAGGTGGAGAGGGCAACCCAGGACAGAGGCCCCGTGAGGCAGGGCCAGGACTTGAAGTCTGGTGCTGACAACTTCTCTAAGAGGAGGGTGAACCCCACCGCCCCAGCTTCCGGCTGGGCCCCAAGGCTCCGGAGACTCCACGGACGGTGGCAGGTGGGCCATCTGCTCAGGCCTGGGCTGGGAAAGGGGGGCAGACACAGACCGCCCAGTACTGAATGGCATTTCTGTTGGGCCCCAGCCTGAAGAACAGATGGCCTGATGGCCGCTGGCGCTGGTGGGTGAGGGGTCAACAGAGGCCGGGCCTCCCCCTCCCCCTGGCTAAGTCACAGAGATCTCTCTTCCTGAGTGAGAAAGCCCTCACAAGGCACCCTTGGTGACAGCAGCCAGGAAGAAGTGAGTTTAAAGGGGATTAGCAGGTCCCCACAGCAGGCTGCTGGGGGAAGGCTGGGAAGCCGCCTGGCACCTGCAGCCTCCACTGGAGCCAGAAGGGAAGTGGGGATACCTGGTGTGGGAGGGCAGGAGCCAGCAGAACTTTAGGCCCAAGGAAAGCCTAGGCATCACTCGCTCCCAACCTCTTTTTCTTTTTCTTTTTTTTTTTTTTGAGACGGAGTCTCATTCTGTCACCCAGGCTGGAGTGTGGTAGTGGTGCAATCTCGGCTCACTGCAACCTCCGCCTCCTGGGTTCAAGTGATTCTCCTGCCTCAGCCTCCTGAGTAGCTGGGATTACAGGTTCCCACCACCACTCCTGGCTAATTTTTATATTTTTAGTAGAGACGGGGTTTCACCATGTTGGCTAAGCTGGTCTCAAACTCCTGACCTCAGATGATCCGCCTGCCTCGGCCTCCCAAAATCCTGGGATTACAGGCATGAGCCACAGCACCTGGCCTCCCACCAGTTTTTCTGATGGAAAAACTGAGGCCCGGGAAGGCGCAGATCCCTCACTCCACATCACGCCGCAAGTCAGCAGCAGACCTGGGACTGGAACCTAGACATCCGGATGCCCTGTTTGAGGCTCCTCCTGTCCCTCCTCCAGCTGCCCTCCTGACGGTCCTCCTTTCCCCCCTCCCTCCCCTCCACTCTGCCTCCCTCTCCTGAGACCTGGCCAGGCCTCCCCACCTCTGTGTCTCTGCCACCCTCTTCCTCTGGCCTGAAATGCTCTCCCACTTTAGCTGCTGCAGAGTCTTCAAACCTCAATGCAAGTCCCCACCTCCTCCAGGAAGTCTTCCAACCCATCTTCCAAACCTAAGCATCCAGAATGCGAGACCTCTGCACCGTCCACTTGGGATTGTTGAGGCCAATCCCTTCATGATAAAGAATCAGTACCTGAGACTCAAACAGGGAAAGACTATTAGAAATGTTCTGCACCGCTGCCTCCCCCAGCCATTCTCCTGAGCTTCGTTTTTCTTTAAAAATATATTAAAAAGAGCTTCACTCCAGAGAGGCTGTCAAGGAATCTGGTAAAACAAGGGTGCCTTTGGGTTCTTCTCTTGAAAGGAGATATTTTTTCTGCTTTCTCTCCAAGGTTTCCCAGAGGGTCGGATTTCCTTTTCTTTCAGAGGCAGGAGCTGAGCCACGCCTGCAGACACCTGCTCCTCGGCTTTGGAGATAATCGCGGGGTGATCAGCTCTGCAAAGGGCCTCACAGCTGCTGGGCCTGAACCAAAAGGGCCTCAAGGGAGAAGCTTTGAGGGGAAAGTGGGAGGGGGAGAGCAAGGGCATCCCCTTTTGGGGAGAGACCCAGGTGTGAATCCCTGATCCAGCATTTACTAGGCCTCTTGCCTGGGAAAAGACTTTGAGCTGCCTCTGTGCCTCCCTGGCCAGGCTATGGGGAGGTCTTGCGCAAGGTTTGGTAGCCAAAGGGGAGAAGTTGGGCCTCAGCCCCTGCCCTCTCAGAGGCCCAGCCCAGGGGCAGAATCCACCAATCGCAACAACCACTCATGTCTCAAGATTCCTCAGTCCACTTAGCCAAGGGTGTCCCTGACTCTGCCCTTCACCTGCGTTCCGGGCAGTGCTCGTGCCCTGACTTGCTGGGTGTCTTTAGGAACGACCCTGGCCCTCCTGACACTCCAGGTTCTCAGCCCTCCAGGCAGAAAGTGGACACCTCTTTCTCAATAGCTTCTTCCACTCCTGGAAAACTACTTCAGGCTTTCTCTGAGTTCCTTGGAGCTGGGCTTCCAGCGCCCTGGTACGAGGAGGGAGGCTGGGGAGGGCTGAGGCCAGGGAGGTGGGAGTTTCCGCATAGCTAGCAGCTTCCAGCCGTGACAAGCCCAGTCCAAGGAAACATTTGTAGATCCTCTCAGACCTGATTCGTTCATCTCATTATTCATGCATTTATTGAGCACCTACAATATCCCGAGACCATGCTGGTCTCTGGGCATACGGCAATGAAAACAGCAGACATGGATCCTCTCTGATGAACTCCAAGCACATTGCCTAGTTGGGGAGACAGTAGTCAGAGTCCATGAGCAGATTTACATAGTGACAACATGTGATGGGCACTTTAAAAGTTATAAAGGAAACCCTGAGACAGTCATTGGGGGGAGAGTAATATTCTTTAGATGAGGGGCCCTTCTCTGAAGGGTGACCTTGGAGCTGGGACCTGAAGGATGAGAGAGGGAACCTGCCATGTGTCATATGGGGGGCCATGACTGATGCTGAAGGAGCGGCGGGGGCCAGAGCTGGTAAGAAGTTTTACTTTTCCCCAAGACCTATGATGAGCCCTGGGGAGCAAGTGACGGGCAGTGATTTGGTCAGATTCACAATTTCCTAAGCTAATCCTGGTTTCTGTTTGCAGTTGGATTGGCTTGGAAGGGAGAGGGACAGTGAGGAGCTCTGGAGATACAAGGGTCTCCAAAGTGGGGGGCACGCAGGCATCACAGGAGGTGTTTAAGGGACTTATTTAAGGAGAAAGGAATATTAATTTTTCTATTTCTATTTCTATTTCATCCAAAAAAGAGAAAAGAATTCAGCAATACTAGTATTTATAGATTGACGCTGATGTCCATATTAGGTTCTTTATATGAAATGTCACTAGAGGAAAGAATGGGAGCTGGACCACACAGAAAGGCCAGCCACTCTGCCCTCACTCCCGCTGTTGGCATTTAGAAGAATTTTTCTACTCATTTGAGACCAGTTATGCAGATTCATAGATTTATCAAATGGATACATGACTTAGAAAGAAGCCAGACAAAGGAAGAACAAAGAAAAAAGTGAAAAATGCTGAACCTAACTCAAATGTTGGATGATCAAAAGCATGGCGTGGCATGGACACTTCACTCCTAATGGTGCCACTCTGGCCAACAGAGGAAGGAAAAACGGTGACAATCCAGTTGGATCCCACAAGAAGGTGGCCCCCAGATTTATACTATGAATGAGAAGACAATTTGAAATAAGAATTTATATCCACTATTATTACTAATGAACCTAGCTATACTGTATATTTTTGCTTTGTTAGTAAAGGTAATGGTGGTAAAAAAGAAATCATCCATAGTAATTAAGGCATTTTAAAATATCATTTTATCTTGGTTTTATTTTTTAAATTTGTATTTTTGTGCATGTTTGACAATGTTCATGTTAGTATAGTCATGCATGATTATTATTTATAAATGAATTACTAGATTGAGTATGTGTGATTGACATTTTTTGCTGCTTTAAGGGCATGAGCAAACTAAGTAGAGAGGCCCGAGCTAAGATTTGAGGAGCCCAGGACCGGGGCTGCTGTGGGAGGCACTGACTGTCCAGGGGGATGCCAGGGCCCCTGGGCCCGGCCTGCTGGCTGTAAGGGCTTCCTGCTGGCATCCATGCCGTCTGCCTAGCTCACTCTTCCCTCAGCCCAGACTTTCATCTGGGAAGGCTTTTTTTTTTCCGTCTTTACAAATGAAGAGAAGTTCATTCCCTTAAAGGGTAAACGGCAGATCCTGGCGAGGCTTTCAGATTATTTATTCGCTGGCCAGTAATAGAATAGAACGCACATCCTGGCTGGAGGAGGAGGCCGTTCTGGTGCCCGCACAGGGGTCTGGAGCCCTGGAGGCCTGGGGCTTGCCCTCTGTGAGGTTTGCCTGCTGGCTTCTTCGACACAAAGGCCTGCTCGTCCGACCTGTCCTTATGGGGCACATCACTCCTGGGTATTTCTCTGTACAGCATCCCGGAAAGGTGCCAATAACGCCAGCTTTGTGTGTGCGGCCTCCAGATCCAGCACCGCACATGCGATGGCCAACTCCCTCCAAGGAGTGTGGCACTGGGCTGGCAGCCCCTCTGGTGGAAGGTCTTTCTCTTTGCTTTGGGGTTTTCAAAGTCCTTTGCAGCTACGGCACTGTTGCCATCAGCTCCGCCCTCACCAGGCACCCACGAGCCAACAGACCCTGGGAGAAAGATGTGTCCAGCTTCCTGCAGTCAGGCCAAGCTATGTGTCCAAGCTCCATGTGGCTTAGAGTCCCTCTGGCTGAAGGGTCAGGGCCCCAACCCCTTCCATACTGTTCCACCCAACTCTCCTTTTCGCAAAAAGGCTTTCACAAACTGCAGAGGTCCTTGCAAGCCCCTAGATGTCTGTCAGCTGCCTGACTCCCTTCTCCCCATAGATCCCTGTCTGTTTCCTTTGTCACCAAAATCCAGCCAGAAATCTCCCCAGAGCATGTTCTGACTCTTGTTCCCAGGCGGCAGTCGCCATGTGGTTGGCATAGGTGCACATTTATTAATAAAATGAGCAAAATAACCAAATGCTTTGGCAGCTCCTGCAGCTTGCCAGAGGCTCTCCGCATGCCCAGTGGCACCAGAGGGTGGAGATGGGTCCTGGGGAGGAAGGCTGTGGGGAGCCACCACAGGAGACATGCTTCTGACCATTGGTGAGACATTCCACAATCCACAAGGGCTGATGGGTACCCACTGTCTCGGCTCAGGTGGCTTTTGGAAAAGGAACCCATGATGGGGGCATGGTGGCCTGCAAATGGTTGCTTGAGTGACCCTGCTCAAGAGAGCTCACCCAGCCCTCCTCCTCAGAGAGTGGGCCAGGCCAGAATCCTCCAGCCCTAGGGAGCGGCAGAGAGCAGGTCAGGGCAGGCCCACCAGGGGCATGCTCTTCGTAGTAAATAATGGTGATTTAGGGTCCTGCCTCAACATTCAAATCCTACCTCTGTCCCTACCGGCAGTGGGGCCTTTGCCAAATCACCTAACTCAGCAGGGCTTCCCACTTCCAAATCACCTGGGATGCTGCAGGCATGACAAACCTGCATTATTGGGGCCCATGCCAGGCTCACTCAGGGAATCATCCTCTGCAGGGACCCTGGTTTCTCACATGCTCTCCATGTACATTTGCATGTGGTCAGGTCAGCACCTAGGAACCACTGATTTAACCTCTCTAAATTTTTATTTTCTTATTTAAAAAAGTGGAGATCGTTGTGAAGCTTAAACGGATGAATATCTATATATAATACCAAAATTTAGCTAGCATTTAGTATGACTGCTAATGCATTAGCTCATTTAATTTTCATAACAGCCCTATGAGGTAGACACCATCCCGAAGCCCATTTCACAAGTGAGGAGACTGAGGCTCAGAGACATTAAGCATTTTCCTAAGGCTGGCTACGCAGATGGTAGTGGCTGGGATCCATGTAAACTGCTTGGCACAGTGCCTGGAACATAATAAGTGCTCATTAATTTGTGGCTTGTTTAATGGCCAGTTATAGTGGTTCATTCCTATAGTGCCAGCGTTTTGGGAGGCTGAAATGGGAGAACTGCTCGAGAGCAAGAGTTCAAGACCAGTGGGTGGATCACCTGAGGTCAGGAGTTCAAGACCAGCCTGGCCAACATGATGAAACCCTGTCTCTACTAAAAATACAAAAATTGGCCCAGCGCAGTGGCTGACACCTGTAATCCCAGCACTTTTGGAGGCCGAGGCAGGCAAATTGCCTGAGCTTAGGAGTTTGAGACCAGGCTGGCCAACAGGGCAAAACCCCATCTCTACTAAAAATTAAAAAAATAAAAATAAAATAAAAATAAAAATAATTAGCTGGGCCTGGTGGCACGTGGCTGTAATCCCAGCTACTTGGGAGGCTGAGGCAGGAGAATTACTTGAACCCAGGAGGCAGAGGTTGCAGTGAGCCAAGATTGTGCCACAGCACTCCAGCCTGAGTGACGGAGCAAGACTCTGTCTCAAAAATAATAATAATAATAATAATTTAGCTGGGCATGGTGGCAGGCAACTGTAATCCCAGCTACTCAGGAGGCTGTGGCAGGAAGATCGCTTGAACCCAGGAGTCGGAGGTTCCAGTGAGCCGAGATTGCACCACTGCACTCCAGCCTGGGTGACAGAGTGAGACTCTGTCTCAAACAAACAAACAAAAAACGTGGTTTGTTTAAAAAAGACGGAGGGAAGGAGGCTCAAGTCTGGCTCAGTCTTCAGAAGTTGTCCGTGCCCTGCATCCCAGCACATTCTGCTCTACCTCTGGTCAACCCAGCCAAAAGCATCTCCCTGTAGAAGTGCCCCAACTGCCCCGCCCAGATTGACAGCGAGGTCTGGCTGCCTTTGTCCGGTTAGCTAACGGGCCCCCTGGAGAATCCACCTCCAGGCCCCATGGAGAATCCTGGGACTGAGTCGAGCAGGATCTTTCCAGCATCAAGAACACCCACTCAGCACTCGACCATTTTACCCTAGAGCCCGTGGAGGCTCTCTCACCAGGTGGGAGAGGGAAGTCGCTTTATGCTTCCTCAGCTCACGCCTATAAGTGTTCAAGTTCACAAGTGGTGCTTTTCTTAGACCGGCGCGTCATTTATGCTAGAAGCGTAAATTTGACAGGAGGGAGCATCGCAGGGGGGAAGAAGTGAACATGTGGGGAGCCAGGTGCCAGGATAGGACTTGGGCATGTTATCTCATTTTATCTCATGTTATCTCATTCCCAACAGCTCTGTTCAGGAAGTATCATTACCCCAATTTTGTAGCCAAGAATACTAAGGCTCAGAGGTTAGGTGACTTACGACTGTAATACACAATAGTTAGCATTGATTGAGCATACATTGATTGAGTGTTTACTCGCTGCAGTGGTAAAATGCATTGACTGACTCCTCCAAAGCTCTGTACATTGTCTTTACAGAGAAGATAAATAGCTTGCCCAAGTTCACCTAGGAAATGACAAAGGCAGAATTCAAAACCCAGGCCCTTGTGGTTCCAAAGCATTTCCTTCTATCTGTAAATAGTGTCTTAACATTGTATGGTTTATTTTAGAACCTAGAAACCTATCCCCAGGTGGATGCAAACCCCCTCCTCTTGGGATTCCTGAACGTGCAGTAAGGAATACTGAGCCGGAGCCTCCTCTTGCTGTGTGACCTTGGGCAACTTGCTTCAAACCAAATTGTTTGGGCAATTTGGTTTCTTCATCCGGAAATGAGGAAGAGTGACCCTTGTCGACATTACTGGCTTGTAAAAGTCTACCCAGAGAGAAACCGCATGTACAGACACACATGCAATGCCTCTGGGAGGACTTCGTCTTCTTAAATTGCAACATTAAGCACTTTCCTCCCACTCTGGTCACCTTCACTTGCTATTCCAAGTCAAATCAATTCAACAGATGCTGGGGGTAGCCATATTGCTCTGTAGCATGCTGGGTTCTGGGGGTGCGGCCGGAAGTGAGGTGCACTGGAACCTGGTGCCTGCCCTCTTACCCACCTAAAGTTTGGCTGCAGTGTGAAAACCTAGCATCTCTTGAATTGAGTTAACTTGGAATAGCAAGTAAAGGTGACCAGAGTGGAAGGAAAGTGCTTTAGTCCATGCTTTAGTCTCCCCAGACCTGGCGCTTCCTGCCAAAGACACCCCTGGGCCTTATAAATAAGTCCTTTTTTGCTGAACCCAACTTGAGTGACTTCCTCTGATTCAAAATTCCAGAGCCCAATTAGTACAGCCCTACCTCCCTCCAGGCCAAAAAAATACACTGATGAGAAACCCCCCACCCTACAGGGCTCATTTGTCAGAAAGGCTGGGAGAGAGAAACGGCCGAGCACAGGAGCGTTGGTCTCTCAGGGTTCTGGGGGAAGAAGTGGGCTCTGTGACCTAGGGAGCCACCTTTAATTATTATGCAGTGGCTGGAGCTTGTGCTTGCTTTGATTGGAACAATTTCTAAAAACTTGATCCCAAGATGGAGCCCTCACTATAGGTGCTTAATCATAACCCAACGTGGTTCACATTTATTCAGCTTTTGAAATACACAAATTGCCTTATCACCCCTCTGGGAAGCCTTGCTGGACCGTCCCACCAGGCCAAATCTATCTTTCTCCTCCCTGCATCTTGGACACCATTCCGCTGAGGCTGTCACACTCTCTCAAGATAAGCAGGCTGTGTGCAGAGGGAAGAGTGAGATAAGGCTGGGTTCAAATCCCAGCTCTATTGCCCATTCTCGTTGGTAAAATGGGGGTGAAAATCTCTTCCTTGTAGGGTCATTTAAGAATCTTATGGTACTGTGTATTGGTGAGTTCAGCACAAAGCCAGGCACTTAGTCACATCCCAAAAGCAGCTTTACTACTGGTAGCATGGTCTGTTTAGATGCTTTTATCTTCCCTACCTCACGTGAGTGCTTCAAAAACAGAAAAAAGCCATTTTACAGCTGTTGTCTCATATCGAACAGTGCCTGGTGTACAGTAAATACCTGTTCAGTCACCAATACTGCATTTTGGATCCATGAACTTCCTTAAGCATCCCAAGAAGTCATGAAATCGACAGGGTGGCGTTCTGCCTGGGCCCTGAATGGGAGGAGTCCCCAGGTCTAGCTGAACCCAAGCCCAGGTCTACTCTCCAGTTGCCCAAGTTGTATTTCTGCTCAAGACTGAATTAATCCCAATCTCACTGGACGTGAATTAAGCTGCGGGACCTTGTATTCTGCTTGGACAATACCCATTACTGACTGGAGTTTCTCAGTGGTAGACTGAGCCAAGCAGGAGATGCGGTGGGGATGGGGGGACATGGTAGCTTTCCCTAGAGGAAGCCCAGCCTTGGCCTGGCCCAACTGGCCAAGGAGTGCTTTGCTGAGTTATGGGGGTTCAGTGCTCAAAGTTCCAGAGGAGTCTGGGCCCCCAAGATTCTCAGAATCATCCGCCCAATTATCCCCACCTGAGGTCTCAGCATCCCACTCTCTGCCCAGCAGGGTTCTTGGCTTTGGCTGAGATCCGGCCAAGCTATGCCCTCCTTCTCCTTCACAGCCCTGTGACCCTCCTGCCCCTAATTCCATGCCGAGCCTGATTTTCAGTACAGGATACCCTTTGGCTGTGGAAGGAGAGAGTGTCTTACAACAGCACTATGGGGATCTTGTTCTTCACTGCATGGCCTGAGTTGACAGTGGATCAACCCGAGCCTGCTGTTTTCTTCCTTTAAGGCTTCTAGAGCAGTTAGCCGCCAGCCAGCCTCACCATCCCTGTAAGGCCCATCGCCTCTGGATTGTTTAGATGCTAGTACTTTCATCTGATCCCCCACCCCACCATCATCTGTACCTCTTCCCAGCCCAGCACAGAGAAAGTCTTAATCACTGTAATACTAGGGTGGCCACCATCACACGTCCCACGACAACAGGGCCCTCATTGTACCTCACCAAGTGACCCAGCTCCAGAATGCCCTCCTGTAGTGGTGTTCTCAGGGCTGCGACTCTCTTAGCTTAAGATACCCCCAAAGTAGAACCCAATGCAAAGGCTTGTGTACAGGGAGTTTATTTTGGAAATCATTCTAGGGACCAGAAATGAGGGATGAACAGGAGTGGGAAACAAGAGAAAGCAGAAGAGCCAAGATAACGGTGCATTATTAGGTCACTGCCGTGGGTGGCTGGGGCTCAGCGCTGCCAGGACCTTCCAAGCAGTGCACAAAGGGACCTTATGGGCCAGATGATGGCCTGGCAGAAGCATTCACCCGGTGGCGCCTGTGCACCCCAGGTTGAGGCTGGCTCAGTGGAAGCAACTTCCCTCCAGAAGTCCTCCCGCTGAGCCCGCTCCTGCCAACCTTGTGTTGGGGCGCTGCGGAAGCCCCTGGGCAGAAAATGAAAACCGCCTCATGCTGACAGGAGGCGAGGTGCTGGTGGTGCAAAGGGAGCTGAAGCCCGCCCGGAACTGCTTGCCACAGCATGGCTGGAAATAGAGTTGTAGCCGCGCACGTGGCAGGCGGCGTTCAGAAGGAATCTGGTGCATTCTCTCGTAGTTATGAAAACAGGCTCTGGAGCCAGGCTGTCTTGATTCCAATCCTTCTGCTGTGCTTCCTTTCCTTCCACTTACAGAAGGGGGAATACTAAGAAGAAAGTACTTTATAGGGTTGTTATGAAGTAAATGAGAAAATCCATGCAAGATGCTTGTAATAGTGCCTGGCACATAATAAACACTCAATTAAGAGCAGCTTCTAATATCCCCATTTTACAGTTGAGGAAATTGAGATACGTATCTTTTGAGGGATGAGGAGAAAGGGGACAAAGAAAGGGAGGGAAGGATTTCGAGTAGATCCCGCTCAAACCTCCAGAGAAGTGGAGGCCCTGGCTCTCTCAGTGTTTCTATGTCCTCTTTCCCTATCACAGGAGAGGCCCAAGGATGGGGAGCAAAGGCTTTCTTCCTCATACAGGCATTCAAGCTTCCTCTGCTCCAGCTACAGGGTCCGTGGGTTCCTTGTGATGTCACAGCTGGTTGCTATGGAGACCAGGTTGCTGTGAATGTCAGTCCGAGGCCCATTAGGAGCACAGTGATCAGCAGCCCAGGCCAGCCCAGGGAGACAAGAAAATGAGGCTCCCTGTGAGGTCTAATAAACACCTCTCGCCACACCCCAAACACACAGACACACAACAGAGCCCGCAGGTCCTGAGTGAGTCCGCTGGCCCACCCCATTCAGCTGAGATCTGACAACATATGTTTGGGGACAAACAGCCCCAGCAGCCAGGAGCAGGCCACGTCATACATAGTCAGCATCAGCCATAGTCCCCTCTCACTCTCCTGGGGGAAAAAGGTGCTGCTTACAGGCAGCGTGGCATCCGAGCATCCCCATGGCGATGCTGAGGTCAGACATCACTGTGGTGATCTCACACTGGGGCCACCGGGCTCAGGCCAGGCCGGGAGTAGGCTGTCTACCCATCGCTGGCTGTCATTGTCACCAAGGGAAGAGGAGAAGCTGTGAAGAGTTGCTCTGGAAAAAACAAATCTGCTCATAGGACAATGGGTCTGGGTGAACCTATCCCGGCCCTCTTGGCTGCTGGGCCAGGGCCTGGTTTTTCACAGGGCACAATTAAGGCCACAGGAAGTGGCGTCCTGCCTCTGAAGACAGCACACAACTACCCTAGAAAGCGCTCTTGTCACCCCTGCTGTGAGTCCCCCAGTGGGTTGCTTTAAGAGCCTTTCCTTTTACTGTGTATGGGGAAAATCTTCTAGAGGGATTGGCAGAGGTGGGGGGAAGCACCCTATGCCCTTCTCTGTATCGCAGGGGATCCTCCCTCCATGCCCTGGCGAAGCACTGCCCACCGCCTTCCCCAGGGCTGAGCCAGACTCTAGGCAGCCTCCAGCCACCCGTGCCTCCAGTTCACCCCTGCCTGCCTGCTGCTGTCCTCAGCCAAGCCCTTCAGCATTCCCCAGCTCCAGGCCCCACTGTACTACCTGCCTAGTTGGGACACTTTTGCAGGAGGGACTGTCGCCTTTCTTTTGCTGGACTTTTATTTTTTTGAGACAGAGTCTTGCTCTGTTGCCCAGGCTGGAGTGCAATTGCACAGTCTCGGCTCGTTGCAAGCTCCGCCTCCCAGGTTCAAGTGATTCTCCTGCCTCAGCCTCCCGAGTAGCTAGGACTACAGGCGCGTGTCCACCATATCCGGCTAATTTTTTTATTTGTTTTTTGTTTTTTGAGATGGAGTTTCACTCTTGTAACCCAGGCTGGAGTGCAATGGTGCAATCTCGGCTCCCTGCAATCTCCATCTCCCAGGTTCAAGCTATTCTCCTGCCTCAGCCTCCCG
Source organism: Pongo pygmaeus (assembly GCF_028885625.2). Taxonomy (NCBI): domain Eukaryota; kingdom Metazoa; phylum Chordata; class Mammalia; order Primates; family Hominidae; genus Pongo; species Pongo pygmaeus. The sequence goes on along the minus strand of NC_072382.2, from coordinate 22,233,280 downwards.
AGTAGCTGGGATTACAGGCGCCCGCCACCATGCCAGGCTAATTTTGTATTTTTAGTAGAGATGGGGTTTCACCATGTTGGCCAGGCTGGTCTCAAACTCCTGACCTCAAGTGATCTGCCTGCCTCAGCCTCCAAAAGTACTGGGATTACAGGTGTGAGCCACCGCATCCGGCCTGGACTTTCTTAAGAAACAGTTACTCCTAACCTAGAGCTTGACCTCATAGCTGGGCCCTTCATCCTGCTGATGGGCAGTGTAGGGAGAGAGGAACCACAGAGGCATCTGGGAGGCAAATCTCATTGCCACCCCTTTCCAGAGACGTGGCCCTGGGCAAGTCATGTCCCCTCTCTGAGACTGTTGTTTTCTCAGGGTCATTGTGAGGATTAGATGGCCCCATAAGTGTTCACCCCTTTCTTCCCAATCCTGCATCTGGACCCCAGATGCCACCTCCCACATCAGAGGCCCTGCATCCATGCTCTGCATCTCCAGCTGCCCTCACCACACATCTGTTGCTCTGCCCAGGCCCCTCAAGGCTGGTGGGGTTCTTATACCTTGCTTTTGCTGACTCAGTGGATGTGTCTAGATACCACCAGGCCCGACCCCGTTCTGTAGGTCCCTTCTAGAAAGGAGAGCCACCAAGAGCCTATGCCCTGCTCTGTGTTAGGATCTGTGTCAGACATTTCACACCCATTATTCTAATGAACTCTCACCCCAAGCCCAGCACAGAGTGATCACTAGTCCCATTTTAGGGATGAAAACATTGAGACAGAAGTAAAATGACCTGCCGGGCACGGTGGTTCATGCCTGTAATCCAAGCACTTTGGGAGGCCAAGGCGGGTGGATCATGAGGTCAGGAGTTCAAGACCAGCCTGGCCAACATGGTGAAACCCCGTCTCTACTAAAAGTACAAAAATTAGCTGGGCATGGTGGCACATGCCTGTGATCCCAGCTACTCGGGAGGCTGAGGCAGGAGAATTGCTTGAACGGGGACCCAGGGGGTGGGGGTTGCAGTGAGCCAAGATTGTGCCACTGCACTCCAGCCTGGGCTACAGAGGGAGACTCAGCCTTAAAAAAAAAAAAAAAAAAAAGGAAGTAAAATGACCTGCCAAGTTCACATGGCAACTATAGCTACCATTGACCAAGCATTTTCTCTTTGTTGAGTTTTATGCTAAAATGCTTCACACCTATCATTTCACTATAGAGTAGGAAGTTAAGTGCCTGAACTCTGGAGCCAGCCTGCCTGGATTTGAATCCTGCCTCTGCCCCTTACTAGCTGTGTGACCTTGAGCAAGTTACTTAATCTCTCTGTGCCTTGGAGTCCTTATCTGTAAAATAAGATAGCAACAATTCCTCCCTTATAAGATTGTCATGAGGATGAAATTAGGGATAAAGTGCTTAAAGTCATGTCTGGCAAGAAGTAAATGCTATATAGTGTTTCTTTTTTTTTGTTTTCTTTTTTTTTTTAAAGTTGAAGAAAGCCTCACAACAGCTCTTAGGGTAGAGTACTACTGTTAGTTGCATGTTAGGGAGTAAACAGGCACGAGAGATGAGTTCACATACTTGAGGTCACACAGCTTATACATGGCAGGGCTGGGATTAGAGCCCAGGGTTTATTGTATCAGGAGCTGTGCTGGTCCCATCTTGCCATCCACCCTGCAGGAGAGGACAGCAGGAGTCCTGCCAGAGGGTAAGGTCCATGGCAACTAAGAACCAGAAGGGAGTGCTGCCCCACCCATAGAGCTCGGCTGGGGCTGGGTCGGGGCACAAGGACTCAGTGGCTGGTGGAGGAGGGAGAGAAAGGAGTAGCCGGCTGAGGCTCGCCAGGATCCTAGCATCCAAAATTCCTGCTCCAGCTGAGAAGGAAGCATGGCCGGGCTGAGCTGCCAAAGAGCTAGGCTCTGGGTCACCACCAAAGCCCCATGCTTCTTGCCTAGATTGAGCTTGAGCCCTTGGAAATCTTTGCATTTATCAATAGTACATTCCATAAATGGGATTCTTATTTCCAGCTCTGTGACCTTAGGCAAGCAGCTGGACCTTGCTGGACCATGTGTCATGAGGTTGTTATGGGGCATGAGTGAGTTAGCGGATGGGAATATAAAGTTCCTATCGCAGTCCAGCACAGGGCAGGGGGTGTTCAGGATATGGAGGTTCCCTTCCCCTGTCTGCTCAATGCCCAGGCATCGTGGCTGACCCTTGGTCAGTAGAGCGCACCCAGACGAATCCAGGTGGACACTTGTGTCTTTGTGGTTATCTTAGGGTAGAGAATCAAAGGCTTGTAGATGTCTTTGCCGCTTCCACGGGATCTCTGAGAGCTGGAAACTGAGCTTTAAGAAATAACTATAGTGCAAATGTGAGTATAAATATAATCAGGTTTTCATCATGTTCTTCCTGCAAAATTCTCTTGGAAATGACAACCGACCTCCATTCTATTGCAGGGAACTAAAGGAAAAGGGTTCAGCCCAAAGCAGAATGGACTGTGATGATCAGTGACCTCCTGAGGCCAGCCTGGTGGTAGCAGCCAGAGACAGCAGCTGAGTGAGACCCCAAGGGAGGGATGAGCCGGGCAGTGTGTGGTTGGAGTTCTCCCAATACATCTCGTTTTCCTCACCTCCAGATCACACACATGCACACACACACCCCTTACACACTCCGGCCCGAAGGTTTCTGCAGGACTCCTTCCTGGCGCTCTGTCCATTGTTGCCAGCGTCGCACCACACTGCAAGGCTTTGCAAACCTTCCTTCCAAAGTGAAGGAGACCCTCTGGCCGTCTGAGGCTCGGTCTGAAGCAACAGCTTCAGAGCGCAATCTCAGGCGTGCAGGAAGTGTGCCGCGTGCCACATACGTTACCTCACTTAATCTCATTAGCAGGAAATGTCTTTAAAGTCTTATGTTGGTGCTTAAAAATTCCTGAGCAGTTTAGCCCTTACTAAAGCCAGGCTTTTTAAAATTTGAAATGAGATTGAGAAAATTGTGGTCATCGGAATTCCCTTCAGAGACAACACTTAGCTGAGTCTCTTGGTTGTAGGGAGGAGGCTGATGGTGGCAGAAGGGGCAGTGGGGATGGCAGAGAGTGGGGAGAGCATGCCAAGGGGACACTCAAGTGAGAAAATGTGATACTAAATCGCTCCATATTATGTGGAGTGAGGAGGAAAGAGGGTATGTTTGGGGGTGGGGAGAGTGTGTGTGTGTATGTGAGAGAGAGAGAATGTGTGTATGTGTGTGTGTATGAGAGTGTGTGTATGTGAGAGAGAAAGTGTGTGTGTGAGAGAGTGTGTGAGAGACAGAGACAGTGTGTGTGTATGTGTGAGAGAGAATGTGTGTGTGTGTGTGAGACAGAGTGTGTGTGCATGAGAGAGAGAATGTGTGTATGTGTGTGTGTGTATGAGAGTGTGTGTATGTGAGAGAGAAAGTGTGTGTGTGAGAGAGTGTGTGAGAGACAGAGACAGTGTGTGTGTATGTGTGAGAGAGAATGTGTGTGTGTGTGTGTGAGACAGAGTGTGTGTGCATGTGAGAGAGAGAATGTGTGTGCGTGACTGTGGGTATGTGTGAGAGAATGTGTGTGAGAGTGTGTGTATGAGAGAGTGTGTGTATGTGAGAGAGAGAGAATGTGTGTGTGTGAGAGAGTATGTGTGAGTGTGTGTGTGGGAGAGTGTGTGTGTGGGAAAGTGTGAGTGTACATGCATGTGTGTGTGTAGGGTGTGCAAGATCGAGCAGAGAGATTGAAGCAAGTGAGGCTGGGAGTTGCTTCAAGGCGGAAGAGAGGGAAAGAAAGAGAAAGTCTTGCCTGTCAGAGGAGGAGCTAGAGAAGAAAATGTCAGCTGGAGTTCATGCAGGGGAAGGGAGATGGGCTGTGTGGTGTGCTCCTCTTAGCAGAGGCCTTGAAAATCTTCAACGGGACTCGGCCTGTGTCCCCTGGACTTTGATATCCTTGGCAGTGCCTTGGACCTCACTGGGTACTGGAACCCACTGGTCTGTCTTTCCCACTAGACTGTGATTGTCTCAGGGGTAGGCAATGTGTAGCTTCCTCCCTGAGCCTCAGGCCTAGCCCAGTGCCAGGACTCATAAATATTGTTTGAACTGGCTGAGCTCCAAGCAGGTGGGTTTGGAGGTTTTCACTCTTTGTTTGTTTTCTAGGTTGGTCTTATTTAACAAGGCAGGCAGCCTAGGGTCAGACCCAAATTCTTGCCTACCTAGTTTCAGTCCTGCCTGGAGAATGAGATGGGCCTGACTCCCTCAGGCTGGAGCCCAGATGAGTTCCTGGGTGCAACAGAGGAGGCAGTTGGAGCAATGGGGACTGCCCAGTGGGAAGGAGGTGGAGCCAGTCTTATTGTTGAGAGGGCAGAGGGCAGAAGGGACTCCTTCTCTTGGCAGTTGGTCCAGCTCTGGGCTACCTTGTCCATCCTGAGCCCTAGGAAAGAAAACAAAAGGAGCCTTGCAGTACAGGCCTGTGTGGTCCAGAAGAAGAAGGGTAAAACCTCCCATGGCTGCTGCTTTCGGTCTGAGAGGCATCAGGCTGAGCTACTCGGGCTGCTTTTCCCCTCTGGGTGAGGAGGCACCAACATGAACATACAGAGCGGCTGCTTCTACACAAAGGGACCCCAGGAGAGCAGGAGAGGCATTTGTGGGACGTCACGGGCAACTTGTTGTCCACCTGGAAGGGGCTGCCAAGTCAGACTCTTCTTTGGGGAGAGGAGACAGGTAGCGCCCCTGTGGGGTGCCAGGGGTTGGCCATCGCTCAACGACGGCGTGGCTGGTGCCTTAAGGAGCTCAGGGAAGGAGAACACACCTGCGAAGCATCAGCCCAGCTCTAGTGTGAGTCATCACCAAGTAGCTGATGGCAGCTGCGGAACAAGAGCAGGTACAGGATGGGGGCCCCAGTTGGGAGAGAAGAGTGGAAGAGGCATGTTTGGGGTGAGAGCTGGAGGCATGAAAAGGTGGAGGGACATGGAGGGTACGTGCTCCTCACAACAGCAACTGCAGCCAGCCAGCCTGAGCACAGGGCCCTGGGAGTTTGGGAATGGAAGCCATAGGGCTGAGTGAGAAGGTGGAGGTGAGCTTCCTCATTACAGGGGCCAGGAAATGCTGACGAATAAACAGCCATTGTTTACTGAGCCCTTGCTGCATGCCGGGCGCATAGCCAGGCCTTCACACACATGACAACAATGGAATTTACTAGGTGCTGGGCACGTTCTGAGCACGTCACTGCACTCACTCAAGTGGCTCTCACAAACCAAAGGGCGGAACAGACCACAGAGAGGTTAAGTAGCTAGTCAAGAGGTCACCCAGGATCAGGACTCCTGACCCCCCGACCCCTGCCAACTACAGCTTCTCCAGATATGACTGCCCGGTAGATATTCTCCCCACTTTACGGACGAAGAAACTGAGGCTCGGAGGGATTAACTGAGCAGGGAAGGAATCCTCTCATTGTGCCAGGCTCCGTGCTAATCACGTTCCCACCTGTTATTCCCTCCATTCTGGCCACAGCTGTGTGAGGTGCAGATTATGATCCCCAGGTTACAGAGGAGAAAACAGGGGACAGGGAAAGGAGGGATAAGTCATTTGCCAAGATTTGATCGAAGAATCAGCATGAAGCCTGCGGAGTTTTCAGCGATTCTCATTCCCTCAGGGAGCCACAGCTACAGCACCCACATTTCAGGTCCCAGTAATCCCCCCAGGCCTGGGGGTGAGATGGTCGGGGTCCCGAAAAGACCCTTCTCCTCCAGAGCCCAGCTCAGGGACCCAGGCTGGGGTGAGATAGGCGGGGTCCCAAAAAGACCCTTCTCCTCCAGAGCCCAGCTCACTGCACCCAGCCACTTCCTGCTGCAGGAAATGCAGACCAGGACGATTCCCGCTCCCCAGGGCTGCAGGAGGAGTCCAGGGGAAGGAGCTGCATGGAGAGCTGCAGAATCCAAGTGCAGGAAGGAAAAGCATCCTCTCCAGGGTCTGGGTTCCGATTCTGGCTTAACCTTTGCGGTCTGTGAGCTGATCAGAGCCTCAGTTTCCTGTCAGATAAGAATGGTCACCCTCCCCGCCTCGGGGCGGAACTGTGAGGACCAGATAGAGAGGGCCCTGGGTACAGTGCTGCTCTGGCCGGACCCCAGGAGTAAAGTCTAAGATGAGGATTCCTGTACAAGGGATGCATCAAGGGTGTGCTCCCGGGGGAGCTGGTGAGGGCGAGGGAGGCACCCAGCCAGGGTACATGCAGGAGGCTGGGGAGGGGTGCCTGCAGTGTAGATCACGCCTCTGTGTTGGTCAGACTCAAAGCAAGGCCCTCTGCCACTGGCCAAGCCTCCCATCCTGGCTTCCAGTTCTCTGCACTCAGGGTCAAAGTGGCTCCAGGGGCCTGAAGGCCATCAGACGCCAAAGCACACAGAAGCCAGGGGTGGGGCGGGACACTCAGAGTTGGTAAGCAGCATCCAACGGGATTTGGGTGCAGCACAGACACTGTCGCCTGTGCCTGACACACAGCAGATGCTCATTCAACAGGGTCAGTAACTGCTGGCACCCACAGAGCTGGGACAAGGACCCTTGGGCCTGGGGCAAATCATGTGGCTACTCAGCCTTGGCAGGTGTATGGGTTTTCTGTTGCTGCTGAAACAAATGACCACTCCCCTCAGTGGATTAAGCTGGTATTCATGGATTGCATTCTCTTAATGGTTCTGGAGGTCAGAGGTCAAAAATCAGGATGGCAGCAGGGGTGAGCTCTTTCTGAAGGCCTCGGGAGAATCTGTTTCCTTGCCTTTTTCAGCTTCTAGGAGCTGCCTGCATTCCTTGGCTTGGGGCCCCTTCCTCACATCCCTCCAGCCTTCACTTGCAGCGTTACCTCTCCTGCTGGATCTTCTGGCCTTCCCCTTGTGATAACACTGGGCCTGTTCTGATAGCACAGGATACCCTCCCCATCTCAAGACCCTTAGCTGAATCATAGCTGCAAAGACCCATTCTACCATGTTAGGTAACCTATTCACAGGTTCCGGGGATGAGGATGTGGACGCCTTTGTGGGCCACTATGCAGTCAACCATAGCAGGGGAAGGACAGGGACCTCAGCCTCCCCCAAGATGGATACACAGCCCTGCCTTTGTCTCAAGGGGACAGTTCTACTCCAGAGCTCCCTGTGGGATGGGACTGAGACTAGACTTCAACTGGACCCACATCTTTGCCTGGCTTCTTCCCTTACTTTCTTGTTTCTTTTACCCCTATAGGTTTCACCCCAGACACCCCCTGCAAACAATAAATTACTTGCATAAGACTCCCTGCTTCTGGAGAACCTGACCATGTCACTTTGTAACATTATCCCCATTTCACCGATCTGGAAGCTGAGGTGCAGAGAGAATGATTATATCTTGCCCAAGGTTACACAGAGAGTCAATGGCAGAGCTAGGACTGGACCCCAGTCTCTCAATTTTCAGTTCTGGGCTCCCCATCCTTCCTGTTTGTCTAAGGGCCAGCGAGGGGGTCTGGGGAAGATCAGAGAGCCAGTCTCCACATAGCTCGCCATTCTCAGCGTTGTCATGGTGCTGCTGAGCTGGCTACCTGCCGGCCAGAGCCTTTTTCTTCCTACCTCTTCTAAGTCCTTTGTTAAGGAAGTGCACTTTGAAGAGACTTCTGGCTGTTTTGCTTTGAATTTCTGCAGCAGCTCTTTTGCCCCAAATCCTGGCAGCTTGGCTTGAGAATAGACTGTCCATCCGGTCCCCTGGGATGATGTGAGAGGGGTGTGCTAGTCCTGGAGCGGGAGGCCGAGACAGAGGCAGGCCACCCCATGCCCTGAACCCCCTTCAGAAGACCCAGGCCACAACACAGCAATGGTCCGAGCTAAGACAACTCAAGTCTTGTGCTGCTGAATTTTGGTCTCTCCCCACTCCATCCCTTCCTTTCTCTGCTCCAGGTCCCAGTTGCATCTGTGGACCATGGGCTCTCTGCCTTCTGGCCTCCGATGGCTGCAGCCAATGGAAGGCCCCAGCAGAAGGAGAGACCGGTGTTTATTCCTCCCGGATCCTTGCCCTTTCAGGCCTAGGGATGGTCACAGTTTCCCAGTGATGCTAAGCCCCCACTGCCTCTCCATCCCTTCTCATGTGTGATAGGCAGTCATGGCCCTCAAGTTGTCCATGTCCTAATCCCTGGGATCTGTGAACCTGCCACCTTATATAGCAAATGAGACTTTGCAGATATGATTATATTAGCCAGGTGCAGTGGCTCACACCTGTAATCCCAGAATTTTGGGAGGCCGAGGCAGGCGGATCACTTGAGGTCAGGAGTTTTGAGACCAGCCTGGCCAACATGAAAAAACCTCGTCTCTACTAAAAAATACAAAAATTAGCTGGATGTGGGGGTGGGTGCCTGTAATCCCAGCTACTTGGGAGGCTGAGGCAGGAGAATTGCTTGAACCTGGGAGGCGGAGGTTGCAGTGAGCTGACATCATGCCACTGCACTCCAGCCTGGGTGACAGAGCAAAACTCCATCTCAAAAAAAAAAAAAAAAAAAAGATTTAAAAAGATGTGATTAACTGGCTGATCTTTAGATGGAGCGATCATACTGAATTACCGAAGGAGTGGGGGGCTGATGATGTCATTAGGGTCCCCATAAGAGGGAGGCAGGAGGGTCAAGGTGATCTGATGATGGAAGCAAAGGTGGCAGTTATGTGGCCAGGAAGCAAGGCAAGCCAGGAGAGGCAAGCGATGGATTCTCCCCTGGGGCCTCCAGAAGGAACCAGCCCTGCTGACACCTTGATGTTAGCATTTTGGACTCGTGACTTCCAGAACTGTAAGGAAATAAGTTTGTGTTGTTTTAAGCCACTACATGTGTGGTAATTTTTTACAGCAGGACTGGGATGTTAATACGCTGCACTTCTGTAAATACCCTCTTAATTAAATTATCTTCAGTTAAAGCCTCAAATGTATTTTGTATTTCCTGCCAGGAACTGACTCATACAACTACTGATATGTATCAGAAATGGTGTCAATTATTTTATTTATCTCTCATCGCCCATGTTGCTGGTGGGGAAGGTGGGACTTAGGTCCCACAGTCCATAGTAAGAGGTGGCATCCAACCCTCTGGCTCCAGGACCTCAGTCACAACCCGGCAGGCTGCTGCTCGCCACTGTTAAAGGAGGAGCCGATAGCAAGGGAAGGAGCCCTCACGAAAGTGAGAACCACCCGCACCCCCACCCTGAAGGACACAGGCCCAGGCTCAAGTTGGGTGGGGCGAGTGCAGCCTGGCTGTTCAGGGGCATGAACACTTTGCTTCTTGCTTCTGAGGACTCAAAAACACACCCAGGTGCTTTTCAAGGTTTAGCTGAACCCAAGGAACAGCATTTGAATCGATAACTCTCAACTCTCAGTTTCCTCTTCCACAAAATGGGAATTTAAATGCCCATCTTGTAGGGTGGCATTGTGAAAATTAAAGTACACATGAGGAATGATGACCACATGGTAATTACCCAATAAATGGTGACCACCTTATTTTAGCATCTGTCATAGATGCTAAAACTCTAGCACAGTTCTAGGTACTGGGGATAAATCAGAGAGCAAAATGGACAAAACTCCAACCCTCATGAGATGTTCATTTTGGTGACCTGAAACAGACAATAAACAAATAACTACATTTTGTTTGGAGACTATGTTGCCCAGGCTGGAGTGTAGTGGCCTGATCACAGCTCACTGTAGCCTCAATTCCCAGGCTCAAATGATTCTCCTTCTTTGGCCTCCCAAATAGCTAGGACTACAGGCATGCGCCACCATACCTAGCTAATTTTTGAAAAGTTATTTATAGTGATGAGTTTTCACTATGTTGCTCAGGCTAGTCTGGAACTTGTGGGCTCAAGCGATCCTCACATCTCAGCTTCCCAAAGTGCTGAGATTAAAGGCATGAGCCACCATGCCTGGCCAACTAAATTACTGAGTGGGTCAGAGGATGGTAAGAGGCGGAGGGTAGGGCACTGGAGGAGGGGGATGCTGTGATTTTACATAGATTGGTCAGGGGCAACTTCGCAGAGAAGATGACATTGGTTTTTCAGCATCTCCTTGTTGTTTCATCTGTTGACGTGTTGATGTCCTTGTATTTGCTTCAGTATAATTGGTGCTAATGGGTGGCTGTCTCTTGAACCCTGGGTGAGGTAAGGATGAAGGCTCAGTGTGCCTCGTGCATGTGTGAGGATGGGTGTGCTCCCCAGCTTTCCCTACCCCCGCCAGCCATTTACTGACTCTGAGCCTTTGCCCAAGCTTTGCCCTCTGCCTGACATGCATCCCTCCCCTTGCCAAATGCCCTTCCATCCATCAAGTCTGCAGCATGCCCTCTCTTATTGTCCTTGGTGCCCTCCCCCTTCCTTGGGAAGAACTGAGGGCCCCTTCCATGTGTTCAAGCAATTCTCCTTCTTCAGCCTCCAGAGTAGCTGGGATTACAGGAGTGTGCCACCATGCCCAGCTAATTTTTGTATATTTTGGTAGAGATGGGGTTTTGCCATGTTGGTCAGGCTGGTCTGGAACTCATGACATTGGGTGATCCGCCCACCTCAGTCTCCCACAGTGCTGGGATTACAGGCGTAAGCTGCCATGCCCAGCCTCATGCATTCTTCTAACACACCTTTATTTTTTTAATAGATGAGGAAACTGAGGCACAGAGAGGCTAAGGCCATTCATGTGAACCCACAGAGTCTGACTGCAGAGTAGAGCTCTAAAAATGATCTAATTTTGAAAAGTTAATTTGTGCATGTGATACAAAATTAAAAAGATATGCAAAGTAATGGAATGAAAATTTAGTCTCTCTCCCAGGGAGTATCCACCACAGGCATTTTTGTTGGAATGCCCTTCCAGAGATAATCTGTGTATAAACATACATGTATTTGAAATTTACATTTAACACAAATGGGAGGAAAGCAGCTTGTGCATGGCCCCTTGCCTTTTCCTGCAGGTAGCGGCATCTGTCTTGAGATGGCTCTATATCCATGCACACAGGCTGCCACTCCACCGCTGCTCCATGCAGTGCAGGGAGAACTTGGGGCTGGAGGGCTGAGCCCGTGGTTCAAAGCATGCACACAGCATTGAGCAGCCATGCCTATCCTGTGGTCCTGGTCTCCCTGAATGCATAGTGGAACAGAAGCACCCTGGATGGTCACCACGACCCCATCAGAACCCAAGCATGGCACTTCCTTTCCTGCCCTCTGTCCCCGGTCAGAAGGCACTGGCTGTTCCAGGATGTGTTTGTCAGAACAGTAGAGGATAGAGAAGACATAATCTACAAGTCTCTCATTCAAAAGAGAGGCTCCAGGGAGACCATCCGAGGCCCCAAATAACTCCAAGGTAAAAGCTGGTGTACAGCAAGGAAAACGGGAGAGGCACTTTGGTCGCTATCAGGTTATCTGTCTGGGACAGGCAGGTAAACTCGATGTCCAGTAAGAATTCCTACACTCATGCCTCTGGGTCCTAATTTCTGATCTCTGGGCTCTGAGGCACAGACCCAGCCCTCACGGTCCTTGCACCTGCTTCAGAAGCATGTCATTTCTCAGCCTCCTGGGCAGCTGCTGGCCAAATTGCAGAATCATTGCACTGTGAACCCCGAGAGGTCCTCTCACCTAGCTGTTTTTTAAGACATGGGCCCTGTGCAGTCCAGTCCACCGCTCTGCTAGCTTTTTTTCCTTGAATGCCTCCAGTAACAGGAATCTCACACCTTTTCAAAGGCATTTAGGGGAATTCCTCGCCACCAAATGTCAGAACTAGAAGGCATCTTAGGAATCTCTTTGCCAACCCCTTTATTTTTTCTAATTATACTTTTTCCTGCCTTGTACTTTATCCAATACAGACCTAGCTCTCTTCTTCTGGCAGGTGTCTTTATTTTCCTTTCATTTAACACTCTTTTAACTGCTACATAATATTTGTACATATTTATGGGGTACATGTGATATTTTGTTACAGGCATAGAGTGTGTAATGATCAAGTCAGGGAATTTGGGGTATCCATCATCTCGAGTGTTTATCACTTCTATATATTGGGAATATTTCAAGTCCTCTCTTCTAACTATTTTGAAATATCCAATACATTCATTAGCTATCATCACCCTACTTTGCTATCAAAATGGCTGGCTTTGTAATTGCTGCAGTGTGGGGAAGGTCCTCTTTCTTGAAGGAAAAGCACCACCAAAGTAAAGACCAATTCTGGCTTAGTTCAGGTTTCCATAACAAAATGCTACCAACTGAGTGACTTAAACACAAGATTTTTGTTGCTCCCAGTTCAGGAGGCTCGGAAGGCCAAGATCAAGATGCCAGTGATTTGGCTTCTGGGTGAGGGCCCTCTTCCTGGTTTGCAAATTGTTGCTTCCTGTCTCTCCTTACAGGGTGGATGATCTCTCTCTCTCTCTCTCTCTCTCTCTGTCTTTCTTATAACAGCACTAGTCCCATTCCTGGGGGCTCTACCCTCATGATCTAATCACCTCCCAAGGGTTCCACCCCCAAATATCATCGCATTAGGGATGAGGGCTTCAACATAGGAATTTGGGGGGACACAAACATATTTAGCCAATAGCAAATCCCTACTACCCACCCTAGCTGTCCCCTCCAACTCCACCCAGCCAGGATGGGAAGTACCTGGCAATTGCGCTACTCCCTGGGCCTCCAAACACTTGGCTCCAGTTGCTAATCACACTCAGATGCAGCCTGAGTCCTTCTCAACACAGCACTCTAGGAGCTGCTCCAATCACTGGGAATCGGCATGGAAGATGACACCCTGCCATCCTGCTCCTTCCACCGAGGCAGCCCTGCAGATGAGAGAGTTTCCAAACCCTCCCGCCTGCAGGGTTGTTTCCAGTCCAACCAGACCAAAGGCCTCTCATGGCCCTCAAGCTGCCTGAGCCCCTGCCCCTGGCTCTCTGTGTCCGAGCCACCTGCTGTGGAAGCCACCTTCCCACACAGTTCAGTCTTCATCATGCCTCGCTTCCCAAATGCCATACTCCACCCCAATCTCCAAAAATGGGTTCAGCCTCTTCCCCAAGTCTGGAGCGCCATTCTTGGTCTTTTCTGTGTATCCAGATCTCCAACCTTGGAGGGCCCCTTTACCTGCAGCCGAGGTTGAACCACTGCTAGGTGATCTAAGAGAACTTTCCACACACACCCTCAGTTTGTACCACAACCAGACCTTCCTGCAAAGTGCTTTTATGGGTTTGTTTATTCATTGTCCACGCTTACTAAGGGGCCACATGTTGATCAGAGTATTTACCTGGGGCCAGGTACCATGCTGAGACTTACTCACTTCATCCCATTAAATCTTCATGACATTCCTATAAAGTAGGTCTTCTTATAAGCCTGGTTTTTGGGAAATGGAGGCTAAAAGCTTGATGGGCTTATCAAATTTGCCTAACTGGTCAGCGGCGACCCCAAGATTTGAATCCCAGCCTGACCCCAGAGCTGGCATGGGTGGCCCCGTCTCTGCACAGCCACACCCTCGTGGGTATAGCTCCCCATTCTCTCCACCTGTTATGTCCCATGCACCCTTCAGACCTCAGCTTGGCAGGGAAGGCGGCCCTCTCTGACCTCCACTGAGTCCCAGACACACTCTCACTGAGAGAGCACTTGTCATTGCGGCCATTTTTATTTATTCGTGTCATTATTTGAGTCATGGCTGTCTCTTTCTGCCCGCTCCACAGACCATAAGTTCCATGGAGGCTGGATTATGTCTGCTTTTTACTGCCTTTCTCAGGGTTCATTAGCAGAATGCCTGGCACATGTTTGTTGGATGGATGGATGGATGATGGATGAGAAAAGAAGGAAGAAAAAAGGAAGGAGGGAAGGGAAGGGAAGGGAAGGGAAGAGGAAAAGAAGGAAGGAAGCAGATTCTAGATACAAATTCCAGCTTCCCAGCCAGCCAGCCACAACTGTAAAGACAGAGACTCGTTTCTACTTCTCTAAGCAGCAGGGATCTCAAGCAAAGGACAGAAGCTACAGAGGCAACTTTGCTTCCTGGCTATGTGACCTTGGGTAAATGCTCCAGCTCTCTGAGCCTCACCTGCAAAATGGAGATGGTAGTACTCACTTATAGGAAGGTAGTGAGGATTAAACGGGAGCAGGAGAAGGAGCTCCCTGTAAACAGCAAGAACTTGCCCACAGTGAGTTACGATTATGCTTCCAGATTTCCCTGAGCCTGGTGCCTCTCACAGGGGCTCCATCAACAGTAGCCAGCTCTCCCCACCCCACCCGCACTGTGTGCCATTAGCCTATTAGCCTTGGTAGTGAGGGCAGCCTGTGCAAATCCAGGGCAGAAGCAATCTAGGAGTGGGCTTGTGAGTGGGCTCCCCACATGGGCTCGTTTTTCCCAAACGGACCTTCCTGAAGGCTGCTAAGACTCTGATGAGAAGATGGTAAAGGAGCAGAGTGGAGCATGGGTTCTGAGCACTGTGGTCGAACTGGGAGGTGCAGAGACGAGATCGTCAGAGGCAATGTGTCCTGTAAAGCCCTCTCTCCTGCCACCCTCCTGTTAGTACCTGGCTCACCTTCTGCCTGACTGGGCATGGCACTGATTCTTATCAGCAATCAGTTGTCAGGACCCCAGGTCAGAGGCCCAGTGCTAAGTAACCAGGCAGCTTTGGGACCCTGAGTTTGTTTAGGGGAACTCCTTCAGCCTCAGATCAATGCATGAAGGATGATGACCTCTAGGGCAGGGGTCCTGAACTTCCTTTCCAGGTCAGGACCAGCCCTCCTCACTTCTCCCATCATCCAAGGACAGGTGGGATCCTTCCAGGAGCTCTCCGGAGCCTTGGTTTTCTCATCTGTAAAATGGAATAATAAGGCCCAGCTCACAGGCTGACCTGTGCACCCAGTGAGTTCATCTAGGAAAGAGCATGATACACGGGAAGGGGAAGTGCCTGTACCCAGGCTCTTGCCCTCCTTTGGTTCCCAGGTAACCCTCAAGCCCGCATCCCTGGAGCAGCAGACCCAGGCGAGAGGTCATCGCTGGCAACCCCAGGCCTCTCCTTTCCTGCGAGGCCCAGCCTTCAGCAAAGGCTGTGAAGCTGACTGCAGTTGCCTCGGCAGCAGCCTGGTGCTGAAGTCAACACTGTCATTTTGCTGGAGTGTGGGAGTCGGTGCAAACATGGCTCCTCGTCAGCCAGGAAGACGCCCAGCCTGGCACAACCTTTGGTTCTGACTCCCATCACCTCCTGTTGACAGCGTCTGGCTGGCATCCTAATCGCTCATTGAACAAATTGCCAGGGCAGCGGTAGACAGCTGGCATGTGTTAACTCGCTCGGTCCTCACAGCGGTCCCATGGGGAAGGCGGTTATCATCCCCATTATTGTACGGCCAGAGAAACAGTGGCACGGAGGAGTGAACTGGCTTTAGGACTGGCACTGAGGCAGCCCTGGCTCTGGGGGTTGAGGCCCTCAACACTGCTCTAGATCAGAGGTCTCAAAGGATTTGTCTGTTAAAACCCCAGCTGCGGGGCCCACACCCTGTGCTTTGGATCCAGTATGGCTGAGACTCACAGTGCTGGTGCCTCACTGCTCAGAGAGTGGGGAGCTGCAGCACCCAGTGCTGGTCGGAAATGCAGACTCCCAGGCCCCGCCCTGGTCCTACTCAATTGGAATTCAATCAGAATTCACATTTTAGCAAAATCCCAGGCAATTTGTGAGCCCACTACAGCTTACAAAGCTGACTCTAAACCACCGCATGGACAAGGACCCGTTACTTCTGGGGCTTACATACCTGTGTGGGAGGCAGAAACAAATACATGAGATCATCTCAGAGGGCAACGTGTTCTATGAAGGGATAAAACAGAGCCACAAGGAGTCAGGCACTGGGGGTGGTCTGTGCTGTTTTAGGAAGAGTGGTCAGGGGAAGCCTCTCTGAGCTGGAGACACTGGAACTGAGGCCTGAGGGAAGAGGAGAGGCCAGCACTTCACAATCAGACGAAGAGCGCTGACAGCCTGGGAGGGGCACTGAGCAGCCGCCCCCAAACAAGCGAGGGACTCAGACACAGACATGGTGAAAGCTGGCAAGATGGGTGCGCTGAAGACAGACGTAGAGGAAATGCTGAGGGCCGGAGGGATGGCTGGGCCTCAGGGTCAGGCACCGGAGATTCAGATGCAGGTGAGACCCAGGCCCCACACCATAGGAGTGCACAGTCCAGTAGGGAGATTAAGTTAGGAATACAAAATTGATAAAACAACACAGAAGGTGCCAAGTCAGGGAGGGACAGAGATAAGATTTATGGAAACTTGATGTCCCCTGAGTGATTGGACCACTTGGTGCCTGGCACGGTGCTGTGAGCTTTCTCTCTCTGTCTCACACAGGCACACAATGCACACACACACACACACACACACACGGCTGTCACACAACACACGCGCACACACTTATCACACAATGATTAAGAGCAGGGGCATAGGCATGGTGGCTCACGTCTGTAAGTCTCCCAACACTTTGGGAAGTCAAGGTGGGCGGATCACTTGAGGTCGGGAATTTAAGACCAGCCTAGCCAACAAGGCAAAACTGCATCTCTACTAAAAATACAAAAATTAGCCGGGCATGGTGGTGGGCACCTGCAATCCCAGCTACTCGGGAGGCTGAGGCAGGAGAATCCCTTGAACCTGGGAGGTGGAGATTGCAGTGAGCCGAGATGGGAGATTATGCCACTACACTCCAGCCTGGATGACACAGTGAGACTGTCTCAAATGAAAAAGAAAGAAAGAGAAGAAATAAAAGCAGGGACCTGGAGCCAGGCTGCCCTCCACACAGTGCCAGTCCCATCTCGGCTGCTGATTAGGTCCTTGTGCCTGTTCCTTCACTTCCCTGTACCTTGGTTCCCTCTTCACAGATGGGAAATAACAACACCAGCCTAATGGGGTTGATGTGAGGATTAGGTGTTTGTAAAGCCCTTCAAACAGTATTTGGCATCTAGCAAGTACTATGTGAATATCAACCACTCTGATTCTTTTGTCCTCTGACCCTACGATTCTCTGAGACAGGTGGATTAGCATCCTTGTTTTGCAAACAGAGAAAATGAGGCTCAGAGAGGTCCAGCAGCTTCCCCGACCGGAATATCTGTCTGCCTGACACCCAGCTTGGAGGGAGCCCGATCTCTTCCAGCTGGGGTGAGTGGGTGATGACTGCTGGAGGAGACGTCTGAGCTGGGTCCTGTGGGGTGGGAAGAATTTGATCCTGTAGACAAAGGATTTGGGTGGGGGGTGGAGTGAGTGGGAACAGCATTTCTGGTGGAGGGAATAGAATAATCAAACACACAGAGGGAGTAAGTTTGGGAAGCAAATGGAGAGTAGGGAATACCACCATTTGGCCTTGAACACAAAGGCTGCTAATGGGGGAAATATGGCTGGACCAGGTCAAAGAGGGCTCAAGGTTGGGGGCTTTAGGATTGGTTTTGTGAGAGCCATAGAAAGCTCTAGCCCCAACCACCATATTCCAAGCCACCATGGGAGCCACTGGGCATCTGCAGACAAACGTGACCTCATTTCCAAAGGCCATACTCATTCCCACTTTAGAAGGCCTGGCATCGGCCTTGGTTCTCAGCTGGGCCTTAAGCCACATGACCCAGAATTAGGTCACATCCTATGGCCAGAGCTTATTTCTCAAGGAAAGTGGGGCCCAGCAACACAGCAAACCCAAAGGCAAGTGGTGCCTACTGAGTAGCAACAGCTGTGGGGTTCAAGGTCTTTAGCCCGTGCTGCAGACCTCCACGGAGGCCCTGCCAATGGTAATGTTCTTTTCCCTGGCTGGCTGTCAAGGAAAGCCAGAGACCTCTATCCTCGGCCCTCAGCCAGCTGGAATGGGCACTGCCAAGGAAACGGGCACTGTTTTGGGAGACAGCTGGCCCTCTGGGGCCAGGAAGAAGCATGTTCACAGGTGGGGGCAAGCCAGGAGGCTGTCCCCAGCCTCAAAATGCGAAGAAGGGTTTGCACCTCAGCCTTGGCACCTACTTGTTACAGGACCTTGTGGATGTCACTTCCCCATCTGGGGCCTTGATTTCTCATCTGTAAAATAGGGATGGTGGTAATTTACACTTTTGCTGGTCTGTGTGTTGTTCGCTTGCGGTTGTCAAATTAATTGTGCACTTGTTTACTTCCTGTGTTCACACTGGTCTGCACATTTCCTGAGGACTAGAAACACACGTGTCATGCCGTTCAGCACACAGTTTTTGATTGATTCAGTGACTATTGCAAAGATCAAATGAGATGGGGAATGAGAAAGCACTTAGCAAAATATGAAATGCAAAAGATACCTACAATAGTATCAGGCTCTTATCTAACCATGACATGGCCCAGCCTCAGCACATGAAAGCGTCACTCCAGGTGGTGACAAGGATGAGAAAACAAGATAGGAATGATCAACGTTGAAAAGGCAGGCAAAAATAATAACAATTTGCTGATGGTACGATTTTCTACCTTGAAAAATTCAAACTCTGCTGGGGAACCATAAACGGCTCTAGTAAGAAAATTTGGTAAAATAACTGGATAGAAGAACTAGGTAAAAATCAATTGTTTTCCCATTTAGTTACTATTTTTAATTTCAAGATGTTATTTAAAAAAAGATCTCGCTCATAATAGCAGCAACAAGCTGAAAAACTCCTAGGAAATATACTTAACAAGAAGTGTTGCAAGTGCTATATGGAGAAATCTTTAACACTTCATTCTAGGAGGGGGGAAAGAATATGTGAATAAATAGAGACACATTCAGTTTCTAGAAAGGAAGTCCCAATTGTAAAGATGTCAATTCTCCCTAACAGAATTAATACATGTAATGTAATTCCAGGGAAAATAGCAGTGGGAGCATGAAGTTTATTTGGAAGAGTCCTTGCTTAAGAATAGCCAAGAAAATTTGGGACAAGAATAATAATGAAATAGTGATAAGGAGATCTTACCTAACATGCTAACCAAAACATAGCATGAAATGACAGTCATTAAAACAGTGTGGGTTTTGCATGAGAATTCCTGCTCTTAGGACTCAATGGATTATTCATAGACATTCAGTGATGTGACCTTCCTGTGGGGCATGGTGGAGCCTCAGCTCGGTAGAGTGTAAACCCTGTTTTGCAGGGGTCTGGTTCAATTCTCACCTCCCCAGCTCCTAGCAGTGGGACCTCAAGTAACCTACATAACTTCTCTAGGTTCTGTTCAGCAAAATGGGTATTATAACATCACTGGAGTTAATGAGGGAATTAAATGAGCCGGAGTATAAGTGGCACTTAGCATGGTGCCTGTGGTAAACTCTCAATAGATGATTATTTTATTCACTAAAAACAATAATAAATAAGTAAATTGTTAATTGGCTTATGGGCCAAGGAAAAGCCAGTTGCATTTTTTCAGTTATTGGTTGATGAAATCTTGGCAAAATTTCCCAATTGGAGTCCTTGCTGGGCAAGCTCTGAGCAGATGGGAGGTGGAACATCTGCGTATTGAACTTGGATTCATTTCCTCTGCCCTCAGCTCACCTTCCAGGTGGTTCTGTGGGTTCATTGTGGTTGTTCTTTCTGATCGCAGTTCAGAAGACCAGCCTCCTGGCCATCCTCACAGGCCAGACTTGCTGAAGCCAGGATCAGACAACCAAGAGCTGCCCAAACTTTATCCTGTAGGGGAAGGGCCCCTGTCCTGCACTGTATTTTTTCCATGGGTCCTTCATGCCTATGATGCACTCCCTACCCCACAGGGCTGAGTTCAGTACAGAGTGGGGAGTTCCCTTCTACTCCCCTCCCCACCTATCCTAAGCCTTCTGGCACGCACTGGGCTCCCAGCTGGGAGAGAACAATATTTTCCCAAACACAATCTGTATGTGATCTGGGGTAAAGCTCCCTGGGGTGACCTTGGGACAGTTTGCAAGGAAATAAGCAGAGAGCACAGTGAAATTCTCAGTGTCCTGTGAGCACAGTGGGCACCACATGCAGGTCACTGTTGGGGCTGTCATCACAACCGTCCCCTCCAATGGGAGAGACGGGAGCCCCTGGAGAATGGGCTGTGCTGGGAAGAGAGGGATTGTTCTGAAGGGGAGGTGGATGGAGTAGGAAGACCACTGGATGAGGAGTCATGAAGCCCAGGTTTGAGCCACTTAGCCTCTTAGAAGAGAAGGTAACTGCAGGGCGGGTGAGCTTCTCCCACCAGGCTGTCTTTTCCTGAAGGGAAAGACCAGTGTCCTATTTGTGTCCCCAGGCCCACTAGGTTGCAGTGTTAAGTCCTGGAGGTGCCCCTAGCATTGAGAAGGTTGAGGGCAGGGGGCCACGTGGGCCTGGGCAGAATGGAGTCCATGTGACGGTTGATCTTTCAGAGGGCACTGATGGTGCTCCCATGGCCCCACCCTCTAGCTGACATTCATCCCTGGTCGCTTAGACACTGTAGGCACAAGTTCCTGGATATCACGGAGACAGGACTTCGACACTGACCAGGGCTAAGCATCCATCTGATTGGAGTCAGTGCCCATCTGGGGCCTATCAAAGAAGCCATGGGCTATCACTCTGTGATTTTTTTCCCTTATCAGTAACCAGTTCAAACTCCCATTTTTTCCTTCTTTGTAAATGACACTATCATCTCCCAAATTCCTTAGGCTGCAAACATTGACATTTTCCTAGAGTTTCCTCCCTTTCCTTCAGCACCCACAACAAATTAATCAACAAACCTTGCCAGTGCCATCACCAATTACTGTCTCAGAGATCCATGTCTCTATCTCGGTTGCTGAGAACTTAGCCCAAGCCATCCCAGGACAGGATAGTGCCCAGAGCTCCCAGCTGGGGATCTACCTCGTTCCAGAGTCCAGCATAAGGAAACTTGTGTTCTCAAAAGAATAAGCTGCATTTTCTATTATCAGTTTTCTAAAAATTTCATTTTATTTTAGATTCAGGTGGTACATGCACATATTTGTTATATGGGTATATTGTATATTGGTGGGGATTGAGCTTTTAGGGTACCCATTACCCAAATAGTGAACATTACATCTGATGGGTAATTTTCCAATACCATTATCAGTTTTATCAGTAATAATAGTAACAGTTTTGTCTTATTTCTTAATTGGTTGAGATTAGGGAAGAGAGGAGTTGTTCATTGAGCCCCTTCAAAAATACCAACACTAACACCTTGATCGCACTTTATAGGTCAAAGAGTATTCCTATTTATAATTTCCTGGAATCCTCCTTTCAGTTATGCAACATAAAGATTATTATTATCCTCACTTCACTAATAAAAAAGTAAAGACTGAAAATTCTGAAGTGACTTGTTCAAGGTCACACAGAGTCAAGCATAGAATCCAGGTTTCACAAAAATTTGCTACCATGGCTTCTTCCTTTTGGCTTAAGGCTTGGACTCCTATTAAAATACAGTTTTATAATTATATGACTGCATTAATCAAGACATCATGGTACTGATGGAGGCAGAGGCACTTAGATCAATGAAAGACTCATTTATCGGGGGAAGAGGAAAGTAGCATAAGGAAGTTTCTTTGCTTATGCCCATCCTTACACTTCACAGAAATATATATTCTCTCTCCAAATGAGCATGTAAAAAATGGTGAAATCCAGCCGGGCACGGTGGCTCATGCCTGTAATCCCAGGACTTTGGGAGGCCAAGGTGGGTGGATCACGAGGTCAGGAGTTTGAGACCAAACTGGCCAATATGGTGAAACCCCGTCTCTACTAAAATTACAAAAATTAGCCAGGCATGGTGTCAGGCCCCTGTGGTCCCAGCTACTCAGGAGGCTGAGGCAGAAGAATCACTTGAACCCAGGAGGCGGAGGTTGCAGTGAGCCGAAATCATGCCACTGCACTCCAGCCTGGGCAACAGAGCAAGACTCCATCTCAAAAAAAAAAAGAACCTTAAAATGGAAACTTAAATGTAAAATGGCAGTGATGATTATGTAATTACCTCCCTCATAGAGTTATGAAGACAAATTAATAAATATGTTTTTAAAAATGGTGAAATCCAAATAAGGTCTGTAGTTTAGTTGACAGTATTGTACCAATGTCATTTTCCTGATTCTGAGAATATACTATGGCTGTGCAAGATATAGCTGGATGCAGGGTACATGGGAGCTCTCTATGCTAATGTTGCAATTTCTTGCAAGTCTTTATTTCAAAATAAAAATGTTTTTAAATGCAGATCCCACGAGGCAATAGATATGTACTTTAATTCTGAGATGGCAAATGAATTTCAACTCCCATCTCAATTGTGGTCAACTGACAGGGGTTCTCTGGTCCACACTTCATAGTGTTAAGAAGTCTGAAGCCACATATGGGCCCAGTGGTAATGAGCACCTTCACTAATGAGTGATGTCTGCTGTGGACTCTGGGAATGGGATGGGGAGCATGAGGCAGGTTCACGCCATCTGTGCACGCAATCCCTAACAGCTCAGTGTGAACCAAGGTGCTGAGACTAGGGAGACACTGGCCTGAGACAGAGGGGAGAGGAGGGAGGGGGCAAAAGAGGGAAGCACGTGCGCTGTGCAATCCTGTTTATGTCAAGTTCAAGAACGGACAATGTGAAACAGTGGTAGCTTTTAGTGGTGGGAATTGATTGGTAGGCAGCATGGGAGTGATGGAAAAGTGTTCTCTATCTCTATCTTGGAGTGTTGGTCATGCCAGTGTGTACATTTGTTAAAACTTATTGGTATTTTAAGATCTGTGCATTTTATTACATATAAATTATACCTCAACAATAAAAAAAGAGGGAGGCAAGGCAGATCTCTGAAAAGAAAATCATTTCCATGAGTAAAACGTATCCTGGAACTTCCAAGGCTATCATGGGAGGGAATTCCTCCTAGTGGACAATGGGTGGTAGACCAGATGCTCAGACAGGCCTATGTTACCCCCACCCCTTGGTGATGGGGCTGTTTGGGGCAAAGTCCCAGCCCAGCCACTTCCTAGCTGGGTGGCCTTGGACAACTTGCTGAATATTTCTGCCTCCATTTCCTCAGCTGTAAAATGGGGGTAGAAATAGTGCCTGCCTCACAGAGTACTTGCATGAATTAAAGGAGTTAATCCAGTGAAGAGCTTAGAATAGTGCGGTCTGGTGCACAGCACCTGCTCCATGTATCTGAGCCGCTATTGTGATTGTGGTTATTTTTATTATTGTTCCCGTTTTGATTCCCATCACTGACAGCTGCTTTTCCTCTTTAAGGCTGTGGCACGAGGGTGAACACAAATTCTTCATCGGGCATAGCTGAGACTCACTGGATATCCAAAGAGATCAAACCCTTCAGGAAGACAACAGTGAAAGACACGCTCTCTGGCCACTGCAAAGTAGAGCCTGGCCCCCATGGAGTAAGCTCTGCCCTGGATCCTGTCCCTTCCAATCTGCCCTTTGGGAGCCTGCAGTCCCTCTCTTAGACTTGCTGTGTGCTAGCGCTGGGCTGCTCTCAGTACAGAGTTGCCATCTGAGCACTCACTGCCTCCTAAGTATTTCATATCTTGAGCAAGATAAGAGAGCTCCTACGGCCTCTGCTCCTGCCTCCCAGTTCCTGGTCTGGGAGCCATGTGCTTGCCTTGATCACTACCCCCAGAAATGATCTCAATCCTTAGGCGGGGCCTTGCCCTCTCCCTACTGTGAGGGCTCAGTCCCCTAGACAGGGCTGGTGTATAAAACAGCATGGCAGAGGGGAGGAGTTGCTGTTTCTTTCTAAACACCCACTTTGTACTGCTCTGAGAACAATCAATAAACTTCTGTTATCTTAAGCTGTGGATGGTTGGAGTTTTGTTACAGCAGCTAGTATTTCCTTGAAGAATACACCCATGAAGAGACAGAGAGGAAAGGGAGAAGGGTGTTTCAGATAAAACCACATGTGCAAAAGCCCTAGGGAGAGAGACAGAGGAAGAGTGATGCCAGGTGAGGCTGGAAGTAAACTGAGGCAGCTCAGGGGGCTCTTTCAGCTGTGCTAAGCAGTTGGGACTCCATCCTAAGGAAACAGGGTATACACAAGGCCAGACACTCTCAGACATGCCCCTCTGTACCCTAAGGCTCAGAGGAGACAGGTAACTTGCTGAATGGAGGTCACTTGATCAGTGAAGGCAGAGCTGGACCCTCCCCCTGACCCCAAGGCTCCCTGTCTCCATGTCCCTAAGTGCTCAGCTCTATACTTCAAACAGAATATTCTACAACAGAGAAACAAGGACATCCATCTCCCAAGAGTTCCATGAGAGTCCTGACTAGGTGGGCCCCTTCTCCAACATTCTGGGACTGGTCCCCAACAGGAGTGCTGTCTCCTGGCACCAGGCCCAGGCCAGCTCACTGAATGATGTCCCTTCCTCCCCCGTGCACCCCTCCCCCAACCAGCAACAGTGGCCCCCAGCATTCCTCACCCTGACTGAGGCTTTGCATCCCCAGGAAAAGCAAATGAATGTCCACCCTGGTGTAGTCGTCTTTTCTGAGTGATCCCAAAGAAGCTCATCACCCAATAGGTGAGGTTGACCACTTTGACCAGCTCCCACCTGTGGTCTGGTCCACAAATAGGGCATAGTAGGTAGCAGAGGTTGGTCAGAGTTACTCACTCCTCTCTGCAGCTTTCTGGGTAGAGTGAGCAATGTGGCAGGGTTGCAGATAATGCCCAGCTCCCCATCTGGACATCCTCAGGGGAGCTAAAAGCAGACATCGCTGTGTCCCCTGGGCTACCACTATTAACTAAGTGCACCCTTGCTAAAACACTAGGCAGAAATTTTTGGGGTTTTTTTTTTTTTTTGGTTTGTTTAGAGACAGAGTCTTGCTCTGTTGCCCAGGTGTGATCATAGCTCACTGTAACCTCAATCTCCTGGGCTTAAGTGATCCTTCCACCTCAGTCTCCTGAGTAGTTAGGACTATAGACATGCACCACCACACCCAGCTATTTTTTTTTGTAAATTTTTTGTAGAGATGGGGTCTCGCCTGTGTTGCCCAGGCTGGTCTCGAACTCCTGGCCTCAAGTGATCCTCCCACTCCAGCCTCTCAAAATGCTGGGATTACAGACATGAGCCAACATGCCTGGCCTAGGCAGTGATACGTGATGTGGGCAGGAAAGGCTAGGAGTTGGGCTAAGATCCCCATTTCTCTGCCACCCCTCTCAACATGTCTGTCCCCATTTCTGAAACTGGGGTATTTTGGATCACATGTGTTCAAGGCTTTCCTTGGTTTTGGGGAGTTCACTGGGTGATGCTCAGGGGCAGAACTTCTGGTACTCTGCCCACCTCCTTCCCTGACCCTATCCAGAACAAAGTCCTCTTTTATCATACTCAACTTTCCCATAAGATAGCATTTGAAGAAAGGATTTTACTACTAAAACAATAGTATAAAAATAATCTCCTCTTGGCTCAGCTCATTCCCTGACCTCCTGCAGGTCACCCCATCAATTGAGAGAAGCCATGTGATATGGTTTGGCTCCGTGTCCCCACCCAAATCTGATCTTGAATTGTAATCACCATGTGTGGAGGGAGAGATCTGGGTGGGAGGTGAATGGCTCATGGGGGTGGTTTCCCCCATGCTGTTCTCGTGACAATGAGGGAGTTCTCACAAGATCTGATGGTTTGAAATTTGAGTCCAACCCTCCAATTTTCTAGATGGAGACCCTGACTTTCAGAAAAAGGAAATGAGCTTCTTGAAAACATACATATAGGTTACAGAAAACGACCTGCTTTCCTATTCATGTCTGTCATTATCCATCCATTCATCCACACAACCACCCAACTACCTATTCTGCCAGCCAGCCAGCCAGCCAGCCACCCATCCATCTATCCATCCATCCATCCATCCACCCACCCATCCATCCACCCAGGCAACTTTTACTGCAGGCTTAGATGTTCTGGCCTTCTAATCTTGCAGCCAAGGTCATTGCATCTAAAGCTCTCAGCCTTCTTAGCATCATGGAACAGAAAAGCCTGGGTTTCTACACAGATTTAGGCTTCAGCTCCTTTTCTGTCACCTTCCAGCAATGAGCTTAATTTCACTTTTTTCAGCTGGAAAATGGATCGGCACTTTCTACCTTCAGATTACTGTGGGGAGTTATCAAGGTCATGAACACGATCCTTGACCTAGTGCCTAGAATGCGTGGGACCTTCATGACTGCTCCACGTCTGAATGAGTTTTCCAAGTGCCCCATACTTGGGCATGAGTGGGGAGACCGGGGCTGTTCTTATCCAGAGGTGCTCAGGGCCACCAGGGAAGGATGTTTCTCTGCTCCCCTTGCAGAAAGCCTGGCCCTAGTCCTTCCTAGGTTGTGACCTAATTTTGGTCTGGCCAGAAGTGGCATCTTCCTTTATCCCTCATTGTCTTGAAGACCTTGAGTGAACTTGGCCAGGACCATTTCCGCAGTAGTAACACATCCAGCCAGCTGGGCATGGTGTGCACCTCCTGTCCCCACCCTTTCTCACACACTTTCCCTGAGCGGTGCCCGCAGCTTCTGCGGTACCACCTCCCAGATCTCCCCATGGCTCAGCTCACTCCCTGACCTCTTGCAGGTCACCCCATCAATTGTCACCTCCTGAGAGAAGCATGTGATATGGCTTGGCTCTGTGTCCCCACCCAAAGCTCATTTTGAATTATAATCCCCATGTGTCAAGGGAGAGACCTGGTGGGAGGTGATTGGATCATGGGTGTGGTTTCCCCCATGCTGTTCTCGTGACAGTGAGGGAGTTCTCACGAGATCTGATGATTTAAACACGGCAGTTTCCCCTGTGCACACATTCTCTTTCTCTCTTTCTCGCTCACTCGCTCTCCTTCCACCTTATAAAGAAGGTACTTGCTTCTCCTTTGCCTTCCACCATGATTGTAAGTTTCCTGAGGCCTCCCCAGCCATGTGGAACTGTGAGTCAATGAAACCTTTTTCCTTTATAAATTACCCAGTCTCAGGTAGTATCTTTATAGCAGTATGAAAATTGACTAAAATAGAAAAAAGGACTAAAATACCATGCCGGATGCTCTCTCTACCACTTTCTCTTTCCATAACTTATTTTTTATTATGTCATTGGAAATTAGATGACATTCATTGTTCCCTTGTTTATCACCTGCCTCATCACACTGGGGTGTAAGTTCCATTACTTTGTTCATTGCTGTATCCCCAGCCCTGTCTCTTGGTTGGTGCTTAGAAAGATTTGTCGAAGGAGTATATTGGTGAGAAATTGGGAAATTCTAAACTTTCTAGCTCTAAAATTAGCCATATTCATTGAAATCCTCACCCTTACCCCACAGGGTATCTATGGCTGCCTGGGTTGAGGTGAGGATGACACAGACCAGGTTCTGGACAGAGCATTGGAACTTCTCCCAAAGGGGCAGTGGAAAAAGTCCAACTCACCCAGCAGTGTGTGAGGGACTGTGCATGGCTCATATCTTCTCTCAAGAGCAGGCAGAGAAGTGACTGAATGCCAGAAGCTTGAGAATCTGGTCTTAAGTTCAAATCCTGACTCTACCACTCTCTAGAAGTCACTTAGCCTCTCTGAGCCTCAGTTCCTTTTGGACAACAGAGTGGATGATTCTTGCCTCACAGAGATGTTCATCTCAAAAGCTACACTTCACTGCTATTTGAGCACTGGGAGCCAATGGTGAGCATGGCAGACACAAATCTTGTCGATTGGAGTGAGTGAGTTGTGTGACCTTAAACAAGTTACACAACCTTGGGGTGCATCAATTTCCCCATTTGTAAGATTTGTTATGCTTTCATGAGTTGATGCATGTTAACTCTTTGGATCGGTGCCTGGCACTAATAATGCTCAGTGGTTTTATTTTTATATTTCTTCTTTGAAAATTAATGTACATTTTATGTACAGTAAATTTACACTTAATTATATATATTATATAAAGTAAGAATTGTATACAAATCTTAAATATATAGTAAGAAGAGTTTTGACAGATAAGGTATATGTAAATATATATATATGTATAAATTCTAGGCTAGGCGCGGTGGCTCATGCCTGTAATCCCAGCATTTTGGGAGGCCGAGGCAGGTGGATCACCTGAGGTTAGGAGTTCGAGACAGCCTGGCCAACATGGTGAAACCCTGTCTCAATCAAAAATACAAAAAATTAGCCAGGTGTGGTGGCAGGCACCAGTAATCCCAGCTACTCGGGAGGCTGAGGCAGGAGGATCACTTGAACCCGGGAGGCAGAGGTTGCAGTGAGCCAGAGTCATGCCATGGCACTCCAGCCTGGGCAACAAGAGCAAAACTCTGTCTCAAAAAAAAAAAACTACATGTATGTATATATGTATGGGTATATACATATAATCTCCAACTAGATAATCCAGACCCCAAGCAGGACTTAGAACATTCTCATTGCTTCAGATGGATCCTTTATACCCCTTCCCAGTCAATTCCTGCCATCTCCCCTCCCCAATAGGCAACTACTGCACCATTCTAATGTCTGTCACTCTAGCTAAATGTTGCCTATTCATGAGATTCATTTAAATGAATCAAACAGTACACGCTCTTTTGTGTCTGGCTTCTTTTGCTCAGCCTAGTGTTGTTGCAGTTTATCCATTTTGTTGTGTGTATCAGTAGTTTATCCCTTGTTACTGCCGAGTGCTATTCCATCATGTAGATATGCTGCAGTTTGTTTATCCATTTTCTTGTTGATGGATATTTGGACTGTGCACATTTCTGGGTAATTGGGAATAATATGGCTATAAACATTCTTTTGTATGTCTGTCTCGCTGTGGGCATGTTTCCATTTCTCTTGGATACCTAAAATAATTACTGGTCATAAGGTAAGTAGATGTTCAACTTTATGAGCAATGTTCAACTATAGTGCTTTGAAATTTCTTGAGACTTATTTTTTGGCCAGTCTGTCTTGCTGACTGTTCTACGTGTACTTGAAAAAAAAAAAACCATGTATTTTGCAGTTCTAGAGTATAGCATTTTACAAATGTCAATTGACTTAAATTGAGTAATTGTGTTCCTCAAGTCTTCTATAAACTTACTGGTATTTTGTCTCTCAACTACTGAGGAAGGAGTCTTAAATTTTCAACAATAATTATGATTTTCCCTATTTCTTCCTGTAGTTCACATATTTTGAAGCTCTGTTACTAAGTATCTACACACTTATGAGTATTATATCTTCTTATTTATTTATTTTTTTAAGACAGAGTCTCGCTTTGTCTCCCAGGATGGAGTGCAGTGGCACGATCTCAGTTCACTGCAACTTCTGCCTCCCAGGTTCAAGCAATTCTTGTGCCTCAGCCTCCCAAGTAGCTGGGATTACAGACAGGCACATGCCACCACGCTCGGCTACATTTTTTGATTTTTAGTAGAGATGGGGTTTCACCATGTTGACCAGTCTTGTCTTGAGCTCCTGCCCTCAGGTGATTTGCTGGGATTACGGGATTACAGGGGTGAACCACCGTGCCTGGCCAAGAGTATTATATCGTTTTAATAATTGACCATTTCATCATTTAAAAACACCCTGCTTAATATTTCTTGCCTCATATTCTACTTTGTCAGGTCTTAATATAGCCACACCAGCTTTCTTATGCTTAACGTTTGCATACTTTATAATTTTATAGCCTTTTATTTTTAACTGATCTATGGTTGTATTTAAAATAGGTTTCCTGTGGACAGCACATCACGCATCTTGCTTTTTTTGAACATTCTGAACAACCACTGCTTTTAACTGGGGTGTTGAGCACTATTTAATATAATTGTAATTTCTGATAAGTTGGGTATAAGTCTATCATCTTAATATTTGTCTTCTACTTGTAATAATCCGCTCTTTGTTTTATCTTTTCCCGCCTTCTTTTGAATTACTTCTTTTGAATTACTGAACTTTAAGCTATGTATTTTTGCTCTGTTTATTTTAGAGGTGTCTCTAGGAACTAAAATATACATCTGTAATGACCAAATTCTACTTTGAATTAATATTATACCTTCATGTATAATGTAATAATTTTAAAACACCCTACTTCCATTTTACCCTCTTTCAATCCATGGATTGAAAGTTAGCCAGGTGTGGTGGTGAGTGCCTGTAATCCCAGCAGCTTGGGAGGCTGAGGCCTGAGAACTGTCAAATATTTGTCAATTTTTTGTCCAATATTTCACCTGTATATGTGACATAAAACCTAAAACATATCATTATATTATTTTTGCTTTTAACAGTCTGTTTTTATCATCTTCATTGAGGTCCACTTTACATAGCATAAAATCCAGCCACTGTATAAGTGTACAATTCAATGATTTTCAGTAAATTGATAATGTTGTACAACCATTGCCACAATACAATTTTAGAAAATTTCTATCATCCCGAAAAGATACCTTGTTCCAATTTTCAATGACTTGTCATTGTCCTCTCTCCCAGCCTTGGGCAACCACTGCTATATTTTATGTGTCTATAGTTTGTCTTTTCTGAACAGCTCATATAAAGTAGTCTTTCACATCTGGCTTTTTAAATTTAGCATAACGTTTTTGAGGTGCATCATATTGTAGCTTGTGTTATTAGCCTGCTCCTTTTTATTGCTGGGTGGTATTCCATTGTATGGCTGTATTTCATTTCGTTTATTAATTCACCGGTTGATGGGCATTTGTGTTGTTTTCACATTTTGAACATTATGCATCATGCTGTTATGAACAGTCCTGTAAAAATCTTTATGTATACACGATTTACCTCTCTTGAGTAAATACCCTTAGGAGTGAAATTGCTGGGTTATATTACAAATGTGTGTTTAACTCTTTAAGAAACTGTTAAACAGTTTTTCAAAATGGCTAGAACATGTTACATTCTTACCTGCAGTGTATGATCAATTGTTTTTTAAAGTTAAGAGGAAAAAACAATCTTTTATATTAAAAAATATATACTTAGCTTTGATGGTGTTCTTTATTCCTTCTTATAGACTGAGTTTCTATCTATACAATTTTGCTTCAGCCTGAACATCTTATTATCTGAATTTTCTAGCAAAAAATTCTGGTTTTGTTTATCTGAAAATATCTTTTTTCCTTCCTTCCTTCCCTCCTTCCTTCCTTCCTTCCTTCCTTCCTTCCTTTCTTTCTTTCTTTCTTTCTTTTCTTTCTCTCTCTCTCTCTTTCTTTCTTTCCTTTTTTTTTTTTTTTTCTCGAGACAGGGTCTCATTCTGTCGCCCAGACTGGACTGCAGTGACGTGATCTCCGCTCACTGCAACCTCTATCTCCAGGGTTTCAGCAATTCTCAGGCCTCAGCCTCCCAAGCCACTGGGATTACAGGCACTCACCACCACACCTGGCTAATTTTTGTATTTTTAGTAGAGATGGGGTTTCTCTATGTTACCCAGGGTGGGTGGTCTTGAACTCCTGGCCTCAAGTGATCTGCCTGCCTCATCCTCCCAAAGTGCTGGGATTACAGGCATGAGTCACTGTGCTCAGCTTGAAAATATCTTGATTTTACTTTTATTTTTGATGGATAGTTCACTGGATGTAGAATTCGTGGTTGGCAGCTTTGGATTCTTCCAGCACTTTGAAGACACTTTCCATTATTTGCTGACTTGCACTATTTCCAGTAAAAAGTTAGCCTTCATTCTTGTTATTCTGTTCCTATATGTAATGCATGTTTGGGGGAACACTTTCAGGTTATTTCTATTTATCCTTGGTTTGTATCAATGTTACTGTAATATACCTCATCATGATGTTTTTTGTGTTTATACTGTGTTCTTTCCTTATCGGATTCCAATTCTACATCTGTATACTACTTGATGGCACACCACAGGTTGGTGCTTTGTTCATTTTTTAAAAATCTTTTTTCTCTCCATGTTTCAGTTTCAATTTATCTTGGCCTATCTTTAAGTTTACTGATTCACTTTCTGCTGTGTTGCATCTACTGTTTATCCAATAAGTTTTCAGTTATGATATTTTAATTTTCACCTCCAGAATTGCAATTTTATTTTTAGAACTTTCACTGATAGTCTGAAATATCCCACCTTTTCATCCATTCTATTTCCCATAAATACCTTAATCTATTCATATATATTTAAAGTTTTTTTATTCTAATTCTAATTGGGACATGTCTGCTTCTACTACTTGTGTATTGTCTTGACTGTGGGTCACATTTTTTCCATTGATTCTCTTGTCTAGTGTTTAATTATATTATATTCTTGAGAGTGTGCATAAAGTAACAATTGAGATTGGAGAGTAATTTTTATTTTTAGTTTTGTTTTTTAGAACACCTAAACCCTTTCTGCTGTCTGGTGGTTAGACTGAGAAGCTGATCACTCAGATTTCTCAGAGTGTTATTGAGCTGGTGATGAGAAACAGCTTTAATTACATTGAGTTACCTGTGATTGCCAACCACCAACATCCTCTGTCTTTCCAATCTTGTTAGTGTTTGGAGTAGGAGGTGGTTGGCTGCAGTTTCAGTTATTTTTGGTTCACACTTTAATTCAACTACTTCAGGGTCCTGCAACCCAATCACAGCAAGAATGCAGGAGACCATGCAAGTTTTCCCTGCTCATGTATCTTTCCACCACCACTGCCTTCTAGAAAAAGATGAGCAGAACCGGTGGGGCTGCTAAATTGCTGAACCAAATGATCTATTCTTGCATCTAAGATTATCCATCTTGCTGGCCTGAGTGACTTCTCTTTGCATTCAGGACTCTTCCAGACCCGTTTGATCCGCCATCCCATATTCTGATTCAAGCTGGAATAATTTTCCCTTGTCCTTGCAAAGTCTCTCCGTCTATGGTTGATGTGCCTTTGTCCACCCACACAGAATGGCACCTCTTTAGTTGTGGAGCTGCCATAGCTCTTGTTTCTGGAATTCAGTTCATTGAGGCTTCTTTGATTCTACAGCTCTTCCCTAGCACCACAAAAATCTGACTTTTATTTTGTATGAGTTTTTCTTGTCATTACCACAAGAACAAAGGCCTTTTACACTTCTCTACATCTTAAACAGAAGTAGACATTTCTATAATTGTTAGCTATTATTATTAGTGAATACAGTCATTAATAAGATAAGCACACAAAAAATATAACTGCAATGAAGATTAATGCTATTATGCAGAAGCACATGGTTCTCTGAGAATATTTTCTGGCAAAATGACCATTTTGCAGGTAAGGAAACTGAAATTAAGAAAAACTAAGTACTTCACCCAAGGTCACATTACTAGCAATGAGCAGTGTCAGGATTTAAACTATCATCCAATTCTAGAATCTTGACTTTTACCCACTGTGCTATAAAAACAAAAATTTATGTTTAATTTACTTGAAGTCCCAGACACATAAAAAGCATTTAATAAATGACATTATGTAAAAAATATCCTGCCTATGAGTTAGCGACTAGGAACACAGTGGATAGATAGTTCTCAACAAATATTTATTGAATAATGGAATGAATCTTCACCCCACAACACACACAGACACACACACACACACACACACACACACTCTTAACTTGCCTTGGCAGAAGAACCTAATATCTGAAGGGATTTCAGAATCTTCTGTCACACACATCGAGCCTGCTTTTGTGTCTTTGTTCCAGCTACCTCTTCCTTCTCTGCTTTGACAGCTAGTGGCTCTGGGGAATTAGACAATGGGATAGAAAGGGGAAATCTCAAAGTTCTAGAATGGCCTCATGTTCCCTGAAGCTTACTAGGTTTCTGGCTCCAAGATGACCCAGTGGCATCTCCACTACATGCTGGAGACTGAGAGGCTCAGGACAGTGCCTGAAGTTCATTCACCTTCAGGCTACATCTTCAGGGACTCTGATCTGCTACTAAACCCAAGCCCCAGGGAGTGAAGGTCCCTGCCATGTCATCCCTCTGATCTCCTCCCTGTGAGGGCAAAGAAAACTACTGGGTGTTGATCATCCAGCACCGTTAGAGCCTGCACTCAGCTCTTAGACTCCAGTATAATTGTGAAGAGTGTTGCAGCAAACCGGTCAGTTCAAATCCCAGCTTGACTTACTTCCATGTTGCACGGTCTTGAGCAATGTGCTTAACCGCCCTGAACCTTAGTTTTCCATCTAAAACATGGATATTAAAAATATAACCTGCCACATAGAGTAGTTGATTAACTGGGCAAATGCATGGTCTGGTTTAGCACAGTGCTTGGCACATAATAAACACTCAATAAAAAATAGCATTCTTATTAAGCTATTTGGATTATATATTACCAGCAGAAGGATCAGGATTTGAATCAAAGTCAAAGTCTGTATGTTTTAACTGTTGTATTAGTTTTCTCACCCAGTGAGCTTGTTAGCAAGACATATTTCAGATTTTAGCCTCCAAAGATGTTGATTCAGAGGATCTAGGGTGGGGTTCAGGAACCTGCATGCACTCCAGGTGATTCAGATGCAGTATCTAGGGCCATACTTTGACAAGCACCCTAGGCTTTTTCACTTCCCTGAGTGGGGCCAGGCGCTGTACAGAGATACAGCTTTGGAAGAAAACCCTGGTCACATCTGGTCCTTAGCACATCATCTGTCTGCACTCTGCAGATATGACAAAGAACAGCTGTCCTCATTGGTACATTTAGGTGGTTCTGGGAGTCCCATGGGGGGACCACATCCCCAGCTGTCAGCATGAGACAACACGGGAAAGCTGGAGCCCCCAAAACCAGCCCACTCTTTTTTTTTTTTAGTGGTTTTTTTCTTTATTTTTAAAAGGAATTTTATTTTAAATTTATTATTATTATTATTATACTTTAAGTTTTAGGATACATGTGCACAACGTGCAGGTTTGTTACATATGTATACATGTGCCATGTTGGTGTGCTGCAGCCATTAACTTGTCATTTAGCATTAGGTATATCTCCTGATGCTATCCCTCCCCACTCCCCCCACCCCACAACAGTCCCCGGTGTGTGATGTTCCCCTTCCTGTGTCCATGTGTTCTCATTGTTCAATTCCCACCTGTGAGTGAGAACATGCGGTGTTTGGTTTTTTGTCGTTGTGATAGTTTGCTGAGAATGATGGTTTCCAGCTCCATCCATGTCCCTATGAAAGACATGAACTCATCATTTTTTATGGCTGCATAGTATTCCATGGTGTATATGTGCCACATTTTCTTAATCCAGTCTATCATTGTTGGACATTTGGGTTGGTTCCAAGTCTTTGCTATTGTGAATAGTGCCGCAATAAACATACGTGTGCATGTGTCTTTATAGCAGCATGATTTATAATCCTTTGGGTATACACCCAGTAATAGGATGGCTGGGTCAAATGGTATTTCTAGTTCTAGATCCCTGAGGAATTGCCACACCGACTTCCACAATGGTTGAACTAGTTTACAGTCCCACCAACAGTGTAAAAGTGTTCCTATTTCTCCACATCTTCTCCAGAACCTGTTGTTTCCTGACTTTTTAATGATTGCCATTCTAATTGGTGTGAGATGGTATTTCATTGTGGTTTTGATTTGCATTTCTCTGATGGCCAGTGATGATGAGCATTTTTTCATGTGTCTTTTGGCTGCATAAATGTCTTCTTTTGAGAAATGTCTGTTCATATCCTTCGCCCACTTTTTGATGGGGTTGTTTGATTTTTTCTTGTAAATTTGTTGGAGTTCATTGTAGATTCTGGATATTAGCCCTTTGTCAGATGAGTAGATTGCAAAAATTTTCTCCCACTCTGTAGGTTGCCTGTTCACTCTGATGGTGGTTTATTTTGCTGTGCAGAAGCTCTTTAGTTTAATTGGATCCCATTTGTCAATTTTGGCTTTTGTTGCCATTGCTTTTGGTGTTTTAGACATGAAGTCCTTGCCCATGCCTATGTCCTGAACGGTATTGCCTAGGTTTTCTTCTAGGCTTTTTATGGTTTTAGGTCTAACATGTAAGTCTTTAATTCATCTTGAATTAATTTTTGTATAAGGTGTAAGGAAGGGATCCAGTTTCAGCTTTCTACATATGGCTAGCCAGTTTTCCCAGCACCATTTATTAAATAGGGAATCCTTTCCCCATTGCTTGTTTTTGTCAGGTTTGTCAAAGACCAGATAGTTGTAGATATGCAGCATTATTTCTGAGGGCTCTGTTCTGTTCCATTGGTCTATATCTCTGTTTTGGTACCAGTACCATGCTGTTTTGGTTACTGTAGCCTTGTAGTATAGTTTGAAGTCAGGTAGCGTGATGCCTCCAGCTTTGTTCTTTTGGCTTAGAATTGTCTTGGCAATGCGGGCTCTTTTTTGGTTCCATATGGACTTTAAAGTAGTTTTTTCCAATTCTGTGAAGAAAGTCATTGGTAGCTTGATGGGGATGGTATTGAATCTATAAATTACCTTGAGCAGTATGGCCATTTTCACGATATTGATTCTTCCTACCCATGAGCATGGAATGTTCTTCCATTTGTTTGTATTCTCTTTTATTTCATTGAGCAGAGCCCACTCTTTTTTTTATCCCCAGGAAATAGTAGGTTGGGGCTGTTGTAATCCTCAGATAGAAGGCTCTCATGTTGAGCCATAGAATTGCCAAATTACATTGTTGACCTACTAAGCTCTGAACCTGCCTGAGGTAGCCCAGCTTTGTTGGCCAAATAGGTTTTATTTTATGGTCCAATGATGGCTGGCAGAGGCTGTTGGAGAGCTGTGTTGAAAAGATGCTGAAGCTGAGTCCGCATCAGTGGTTTTCCAACAAGCACAATTTTGCCCTGCATGGGGATATTTGATAATTTCTGGAAAGATTTTTGATGTCAGGACTGAGATGGGGT
The DNA here is from genome assembly GCF_028885625.2 of Pongo pygmaeus. Lineage (NCBI taxonomy): Eukaryota > Metazoa > Chordata > Mammalia > Primates > Hominidae > Pongo > Pongo pygmaeus. Next base: position 22,196,776 of record NC_072382.2, on the reverse strand, counting down.
GGGATAATGGAATCTAGCAGATAATTGCCAGGGATGCTGCTAAGCTGCTAATTCCCCTAAAACAGTGCACTGGACAGGCCCCCTACAACCAAGAACTCTCCTGTCCAAAAGTCAATAATGCCAAGGTGAGAAATTCTGCTGGAGCAGAGCCTGGAGGCTCAGTGGGAAAGTGTCCTGGTTGATTAATAACATCTGGCATAGTATGGGGGTAGTGCTTTGGTGACAGCTAATGTGTTCTATATTTGCAGATGACAATCTTTGAGGTTTGATTTCATTGGGTCCTTTAAAATTCCCATTGTATTAGGCCATTCTTGTGTTGCTATAAATAAATACTTGATGCTGGATATTTATAAAGAAAAGATGTTTTCTGATCTTCTGTTAGTTTGCTTAGAACGATGGCTTCCAACTTCATCCATATCCCTGCAAAGGACGTGAACCCATTATTTTTTATGGCTGCATAGTATTCCATGGTATATATGTGCCACATTTTCTTTTTTTACTTAAAAAATTTTTTTATTATACTTTAAGTTCTAGGGTACATGTGCAGAACATGCAGGTTTGTTACATAGGTATACATGGGCCATGTTGGTTTGCTGCACCCATCAACTCATCATTTACATTAGGTATTTCTCCTAATGTTATCCCTCCCCCAGCCTACCACCCCCTGACAGGCCCCAGTGTGTGATGTTCCCCGCTCTGTGTCCATGTGTTCTCATTGTTCGATGCCCACCTATGAGTGAGAACATGTGGTGTTTGGTTTTCTGTCCTTGTGATAGTTTGCTGAGAATGATGGTTTCCAGCTTCATCCATGCCCCTGCAAAGGACATGAACTCGTCCTTTTTTATGGCTGCGTAGTATTCCATGGTGTATATGTGCTGCAATTTCTTAATCTAGTCTATCATTGATGGACATTTGGGTTGGTTCCAAGACTTTGCTATTGTGAATAGTGCCACAATAAACATACGTGTGCATGTGTCTTTATAGTAGCATGATTTATAATCCTTTGGGTATATACCCAGTAATGGGATCGCTGGGTCAAATGGTATTTCCAGTTCTAGATCCTAGAGGAATTTCCACACTGTTTTCCACAATGGTTGAACTAATTTACACTCCCACCAACAGTGTAAAAGTGTTCCTATTTCTCCACATCCTCTCCAGCATTTGTTCCTGACTTTTTATTGATACCCATTCTAACTGGTGTGAGATGATATCTCATTGTGGTTTTGATTTGCATTTCTCTGATGACCTGTGATGATGAGCATTTTTTCATATGTCTGTTGGCTGCATAAATGTCTTCTTTTGAGAAGTGTCTGTTCATATCCTCTGCCCACTTTTTGATGTGGTTGTTTCTTTTTTTCTTGTAAATTTGTTTAAGTTCTTTATAGATTCTGTATATTAGCCCTTTGTCAGATGGGTAGATTGCAAAGATTTTCTCCCATTCTGTATGTTGCCTCTTCACTCTGATGATAGTTTCTTTTGCTGTGTAGAAGCTCTTTGGTTTAATTAGATCCCATTTGGCAATTTTGGCTTTTGTTGCCATTGCTTTTGGTGTTTTAGTCATGAAGTCCTTGCCCATGCCTATGTTCTGAATGGTATTGCCTAGGTTTTCTTCTAGGATTTTTATGGTTTTCAGTCTTACATTTCAGTCTTTAATCCAACTTGAGTTAATTTTTGTATAAGTCTAAGGAAGGGATCCAGTTTCATCTTTCTACATAGGGCTAGCCGGCTTTCCCAGTACCATTTATTAAATAGGGAATACTTTCCCCTTTTCTTGTTTTTGTCAGGTTTGTCAAAGATCAGATGGTTGTAGATGTGTGGTGTTATTTCTGAGGGCTCTGTTCTGTTCCATTGGTCTATATATCTGTTTTGGTACCAGTACCATGCTGTTTTGGTTACTGTAGCCTTGTAGTGTAGTTTGAAGTCAGGTAGTGTGATGCCTCCAGCTTTGTTCTTTTGGCTTAGGATTGTCTTGGCAATGCGGGCTCTTTTTTGGTTCCATATGAACTTTAAAGTAGTTTTTTCCAATTCTGTGAAGAAAGTCATTGGTAGCTTGATGGGGATGGTATTGAATCTATAAATTACCTTGGGCAGTATGGCCATTTTCATGATATTCATTCTTCCTATCCATGAGCATGGAATGTTTTTCCATTTGTTTGTGTCCTCTCGTATTTCGTTGAGCAGTGGTTTGTAGTTCTCCTCGAAGAGGTCCTTCACATCCCTTGTAAGTTGGATTCCTGGTATTTTATTCTCTTTGAAGCAATTGTGAATGGGAGTTCACTCATGATTTGGCTCTCTGTTTGTCTGTTATTGGTGTATAGGAATGCTTGTGATTTTTGCACATTTATTTTGTATCCTGAGACTTTGCTGAAGTTGCTTATCAGCTTAAGGAGATTTTGGGCTGAGACAATGGGGTTTTCTAAATATACAATCATGTCATCTGCAAACAGAAACAATTTGACTTCCTCTTTTCCTAATTGAATACCCTTTATTTCTTTCTCTTGCCTGATTTCCCTGGCCAGAACTTCCAACACTGTGTTGAATAGGAGTGGTGAGAGATGGCATCCTTGTCTTGTGCCAGTTTTCTAAGGGAATGCTTCCAGTTTTTGCCCATTCAGTATGATATTGGCTGTAGGTTTCATAAATAGCTCTTATTATTTTGAGATACGTTCCATCAGTACCTAGTTTATTGAGAGTTTTTAGCATGAAGGGCTGTTGAATTTTGTTGAAGGCCTTTTCTGCATCTATTGAGATAATCATGTGGTTTTTGTCATTGGTTCTGTTTATGTGAAGGATTATGTTTATTGATTTGCATATGTTGAACCAGCCTTGCATTCCAAGGATGAAGCTGACTTGATTGTGGTGGGTAAGTTTTTTGATGTGCTGCTGGATTCAGTTTGCCAGTATTTTACTGAGGATTTCTGCATCGATGTTCATCAGGGATATTGGCCTAAAATTCTCATTTTTTGTTGTGTCTCTGCCAGGCTTTTGTATCAGGATGATGCTGGCCTCATAAAATGAGTTAGGGAGGATTCCCTCTTTTTCTATTGATTGGAATAGTTTCAGAAGGAATGGTACCAGCTCTTCTTTGTACCCCTGGTAGAATTCAGCTGTGAATCAGTCTGGTCTTGAACTTTTTTTGGTTGGTAGGCTATTAATTATTGCCTCAATTTCAGAGCCTGTTATTGGTCTATTCAGAGATTCAACTTCTTCCTGATTTAATCTTGGGAGGGTGTATGTGTCCAGGAATGTATCCATTTCTTTCAGATTTTTTAGTTTATTTGTGTAGAGGTGTTTATAGTATTCTCTGATGGCAGTTTGTATTTCTGTGGGATTAGTGGTGATATCCCCTTTATCATTTTTTATTGTATCTATTTGATTCTTCTCTCCTTTCTTCTTTATTAATCTTGCTAGCAGTCTATCTATTTTGTTGATCTTTTAAAAAACCAGCTACTGGATTCATTGATTTTTTGAAGGGTTTTTTTGTGTCTCTATCTCCTTCAGTTCTGCTCTGATCTTAGTTATTTCTTGCCTTCTGCTACCTTTTGAATTTGTTTGCTCTTGCTTGTCTAGTTCTTTTAATTGTGATATTAGGGTGTCGATTTTAGATCTTTCCTGCTTTCTCTTGTGGGCATTTAGTGCTATAAATTTCCCTCTACACACTGCTTTAAATGTGTCCCAGAGATTCTGGTACATTGTGTCTTTGTTCTCATTGGTTTCAAAGAACATCTTTATTTCTGTCTTCATTTCGTTATTTACCCAGTAGTCATTCAAGAGCAGGTTGTTCAGTTTCCATGTAGTTGTGCAGTTTTGAGTGAGTTTCTTAATCCTGAGTTCTAATTTGATTGCACTGTGGTCTGAGAGACAGTTTGTTGTGATTTCTGTTCTTTTGCATCTGCTGAGGAGTGTTTTACTTCCAATTATGTGGTCAATTTTAGAATAAATGCAATGTGGTGCTGAGAAGAATGTATATTCTGTTGAATTGGGGTGGAGAGTTCTGTAGATGTCTATTAGGTCTGCTTGGTCCAGAGCTGAGTTCAGGTCCTGGATATCCTTGTTAACCTTCTGTCTTGTTGATCTGTCTAATATTGACAGTGGGGAGTTAAAGTCTCCCACTATTATTGTGTGGGAGTCTAAGTCTCTTGTGGGTCTCTAAGGACTTGCTTTATGAACCTAGGGTTCTCCTGTATTGGGTGCATATATATTTAGAATAGTTAGCGATTCTTGTTGAACTGATCCCTTTGCCATTATGTAATGGCCTTGTCTCCTTTGATCTTTGTTGGTTTAAAGTCTGTTTTATCAGAGACTAGGATTGCAACCCCGGCTTTTTTTTGCTTTCCATTTTCTTGGTAGATCTTCCTCCATCACTTTATTTTGAGCCTGTGTGTGTCTTTGCATGTGAAATGGGTCTCCTGAATACAGCACACTGATGGGTCTTGACTCTTTATTCAATTTGTCAGTCTGTGTCTTTTAATTGGGCCATTTAACCCATCTACATTTAAGGTTAATATTGTTATGTGAATTTGATCCTGTCATTATGATGTTAGTTGGTTATTTTGCCCGTTAATTGATGTAGTTTCTTCATAATGTCGATGGTCTTTACAATGTGGCATGTTTTTGCAGTGGCTGGTACCAGTTGCTCCTTTCCATGTTTAGTGCTTCCTTCAGGAGCTCTTGTAAGGTAGGCCTGGTGGTGACAAAATCTCTCAGCATTTGCTTGTCTGTAAAGGATTTTATTTCTCCTTTGCTTATGAAGCTTAGTTTGGGTGGATATGAAATTCTGGGTTGAAAATTCTTCTCTTTAAGAATGTTGAATATCGGCCCCCACTCTCTTCTGGCTTGTAGGGTTTCAGCTGAGAAATCTGCTGTTAGTCTGATGGGCTCCCTCTTGTGGGTAACCCGACCTTTCTCTCTGGCTGCCCTTAACATTTTATCCTTCATTTCAACCTTGGGGAATCTGATAATTATGTGTCTTGGGGTTGCTCTTCTCAAGGAGTATCTTTGTGGTGTTCTCTGTATTTCCTGAATTTGAATGTTGGCCTGGAAGTTCTCCTGGATAATATCCTGAAGAGTGTTTTCCAACTTGGTTCCATTCTCCCCGTCACTTTCAGGTCCACCAATCAAACATAGATCTGTTCTTTTCACAAAGTCCCATATTTCTTGGAGGCTTTGTTCATTTCTTTTGGCTCTTTTTTTCTCTAATCTTCTCTTCACAGTTTATTCCATTAATTTGATCTTCAATCACTGATATCCTTTCTTCCACTTGATCGAATCAGCTATTGAAACTTGTGCATGAGTCATGAAGTTGTGCTGTGGTTTTCAGCTCCATCAGGTCATTTAAGGTCTTCCCTACACTGTTTATTCTAGTTAGCCATGCGTCTAACCTTTTTTTTAAGGTTTTTAGCTTCCTTGCGATGGGTTAGTACATGCTCCTTTAGCTTGGAAGTTTGTTATTACCAACCTTCTGAAGCCTACTTCTATCAACTTGTCAAACTCATTCTCCATCCAGTTTTGTTCCCTTGCTGGTGAGGAGCTGTGGTCCTTTGGAGAAGAGGTTCTCTGTTTTTTGGAATTTTCTGATTTTCTGCTCTGGTTTCTCCCCATCTTTTTGATTTTATCTACTTTTGGTCTTTGATGTTGGTGGTCTACAGATGGGGTTTTGGTGTGGATGTCCTTTTTGTTAATGTTGATGCTATTCCTTTCTGTTTGTTAGTTTTCCTTATAGCAGTCAGGCCCCTCAGCTGCAGGTCTGTTGGCGTTTGCTGGAGGCCCACTCCAGACCCTGTTTGCCTGGGTATCACCAGTGGAGGCTGCAGAACAGCAAATATTGCTGCCTGATCCTTCCTCTGGAAGCTTCATCCCAGAGGGGCACCTGCCTGTATGTCTGTCAGCCCCTACTGGGAAGTGTCTCCCCGTCAGGCTACATGGGGGTCAGGGACCTGCTTGAGGAGACAGTCTGTCCATTCTCAGAGCTCGAACACCATGCTGGGAGAACCACTGGTCTCTTCAGAGCTGTCAGACAGGGACGTTTAAGTCTGCAGAGGCTGTCTGCCTTTTGTTCAGGTATGCCCTGCCCACAGAGATGGAACCTAGAGGGCAAAGGCCTTGCTGAGCTGCACTGGGCTCTGCCTAGTTCGAGTTTCCAGGCCACTTTATGACAACAAAACCCCCTACTCCAGCCTCAGCAATGGCAGACGCCCCCTCCCTGTCAATCTGAAGCATTGCAGGTTGATCTCAGACTGCTGTGCTAGCAGTGAGCAAGGCTCCTTGGGCTTGGGACCTGCTGAGCCAGGCATGGGAAGGGATCTCCTAGTCTGCTTATTGGTGAGACCATGGGAAAAGTGCAGTATTTGGTCAGGAGTGTATCATTCCTCCAGGTACAGTCTGTCATGGCTTCCCTTGGCTAGGAAAGGAAAATCCCCCGACCCATTGCACTTCCCCGGTGAGGCGATGCCCCGCCCTGCTTCAGCTTGCCCTCCTTGGGCTGCATCCACTGTCCAACCAGTCCCAATGAGATGAACCAGGTACCTCAGTTGGAAATGCAGAAATCACCTGTCTTCTGCATCGATCTTGTTGGGAGCTGCAGACTGGAGCTGTTCTTATTTGGCCATCTTGGAAGCATACCCTGCCCATATTTTCTTTATTCAGTCTATCATTGATGGGGATTTGGGTTGGTTCCAAGTCTTCGGTATTGTAAATAGTGCTGCAATAAACATACGTGTGCATGTGTCTCCCTCATAAGTGGGAGTTGAACAATGAGAACACATGGACACAGGGAGGGGAACATCACACATGGGGGCCTGTCAGGAGGTAGGGGGCAAGGGGAGGGAGAGCATTAGGACAAATACCTAATGCATGCGGGGCTTAAAACATAGATGACAGGTTGATAGGTGCAGCAAACCACCATGGCACATGTATACCTATGTAACAAACCTGCACATTCTGCACATGTATCCCAGAACTTAAAGTAAAATAAATACATAAAAAGAGGTTTGATTGGCTTACTGTTCTGCAGGCTGTACAAGCATGGCGGCAGGCAAATTTTAGTCATGGCAGAAGGTGAAGCGGAAGCAGGCATATCACATGGTGAGAGCCGGAGCAAGGGGAGCAGAGGAGGTACCGCCCACTTTTAAACAGACCTGACGAGTACTCACTCACTATCTCCAGGACAGCACCAAGCCACGAGGGATCCACTCCCATGACCCTAACACCGCCCACTAAGCCCCACATACAACATTGGGAATCACATTTCAACATGAGATTTAGAGGGGACAACCTCTAAATCTCATGTTGAAATGTGATCCCCTGTGTTGTAAGAAGCTCTCCCCCTGACCCTGATGCATGGCAGTTTAAGAACCACCCATGTACGTGAAAAGACCTTTAAGAAAAAATGGAGATATATGTTGTATAACTATTATTCTGCTCTGGAGTCATCTGGGGAAAACGGGGTCCGGTGGGTGGAGCATTCACTAAATGAGGGGGATTCAGTTAGGATACATCAAGGCATGGCTCCAGATAATTAGATCATCTAACTAAGGTTTAAATTATGCTAAACTGCTTTAAAATTACATTTGTGTAAATTATATTACACAGACCAAGAACGGCAATGCTCAGGTGTGGCAAAGATCTGATTTTATGTAAGTATTTACGTCCAACATAAATATTATTTTGTACCCTCATTTGTCTGGTGGGCTCATTCCAGGTCAACAGCTTTCTGTTACCAGGATTGATGCCATATCACCCATTAAGTGGAGAGAGTAGGCATTGTCACTCCTCTTGGCCAAATGAGGGGAATAGAGACTCAGGACAGCAATGTGGAATCCCACAGTTGATGATCTTGCAGTGTCCCTGAGGCCTGGTGACATGAGGAAGGATGAGACTTAAGGAGCCTATTGCTATTCGGGGGCTTCCTCTCTGGCCTGATTAACTCTGAGGAGCCACTTCTTGTCCTTGGGGACCCAACCTCAGCCAATCCTAGGAACATAATAAAGGAAGAAATGGGCACATCCCCCCGAGCTCCTAGGTGGTGGGGACAGGCGGCAGGGGGATGTCCTGGGAGAGGAAAGGGAAGTCAGAAAAAGCTGTTGAAGAAGCAGTTAGATATCCCCTGATCCCCTTCCCAGCTCCACGCTGCAAGGTGACTGTGCCATCCCACCCAACAGAGGACTCTGAGTTTATTGTCTGGCGACCATAAAGAAAGGAATCTCTGCATTGGAAAGCTCTAGGCACAAGGGAGGATGCGGCAGCACACTGACAACGGGGGAGTGTGTCAATGGGTCTTTCAGAGGCTGAGACTGCAGCCTGCTCTGCCCCAGAACACTGGCAGCCAGACCTCTGAACTCCAAACAGGAGAACAGAAGTCCCCTCTGGGGAGTTGTCAGTTCAAGAAGACAGACTTAACAATACCAACATCCAGTATTTCCCCTAAATGCTCAACCCTCCCACCCACTCTTGGGCCTGGTTCTGTATCAAGAGCAAACACTGAAGGACCTCCAGACATCCCTGAAAGTCTCTAATGTGAACATAGAGACCTAAAGAGATCATGTGTTTACTCTTCTGTGTATGATCACTAATTTTTCTCACCTCAAACTCTTTGCCTATTGTTCAAATATTTTTCAGTATTCTCATTCACACGGATCATGAATGGAAGAGAGACACTACACAAGGAGAAAAGTCATCATCATATAACCTTAATAATAACAAACCCCTCTATCCAAAGAGAGACAACAGCAGATAAGGCATTCGTGAAAAAGGAACACGATGCCATAAAAAAGGAACATGAAGCACAAGAAGAGGTCTTGGAGAACAAAAACACGAGAGCAGAAATAACAAATTCAGTGGGAGGTCTGAGAGCTAAAGTTGAGGAAATCCCTCAAGAATATACAGTGCAATAAATCAATGAAACCAGGAGACAAATGACAGGAAAATTGGAGGACTAGTGCAAGAGTTCAAATAATCTGTTACTCAAATCATAGGCATCTAGAAACAGAGGGAAAATGGTAGGGAGGAAATGTCAATAAAATAAAAGAAGAAAACTTCCTAAAAGTAAAAGACATGAATCTCGAGATTGAAAAGATCCCACAAGTGCTTACTTAGCACAGCAGATAAGCCAGATTTCCAGATTTCCATCAGGGCAGGTCAAGGGAAATTTCAGGACGTTGGTAGGGTAGAGAAAGTCTACAAACTTTCTACAAATCAGAACAGCTTTAAACGTCTCAACAGTAATCCTGGAAGCAAGAAGACAGTGGAGCAATGCCCTTAAAATTTGGAAGGAAATGTATTCCTAACCTAGAGTTCTATGTGAAGCCAAAATATAAAAATATCCTTAGATACGCAAGGTCTCGAGAAATTTGCCTCCCACCCACCCATTCACAGGAAACTACTAGAGGATGTGCTTCCCCATAATGGGAGAGTCCAACTCGAAGTGAAGTTTGAGTGACAGGGAAGGGAGGGACCAGGACGCCAGTTTGGGAATGCCAGAAGTTTCCAGGAGAGACTTCAAGATATCAAATTGATATCTTGATGTGAATGAAAATACTGAAAAAGGTTTGGACAATTGGCAAAGAGTTTGAGGTTAGAAAAATTAGTGATCATACACAGAAGAGTAAATACATGAAGAAATCATAACAGTCATAACATTGAATACCTATCTCATCAAAATGATGGCACATCTATTTAGGGAGGATGGGAGGGATGGAAGTTTAGGGTTAAGGGGTAGGGGAGGACAGAGATTTAAAACTGCATCTCCTATACCAAAGAGGCAATGGATAATGCCTAAAACTGAAAAATATACCTAGCATTGCAAGCATGTTTTGTAGCAATAGAAGCCAAATGGCAGAGTGGTCAGCTGAGGGCATTGAAAGTTGTTGTTTCTGGAGAAGAGGAAGTGGAGGGGGGAAGGGCTGGAGAGAGCAGCTTGAATGAACCAGCCTCCTAAACCAGATGACTTTCTAAACTAGGCACACTTGGGTAACTGGTAAAACTGGATAATTAAAAACAATACAATTAAAGTATATGAAAAACTGGTAAATGTGAATAAGGTCTGTTTCTGAGTTAATAACATTGCACCAATGTCAATTTCCTGATTTTGACAAAGCGTGTGTAGGAATTCTCCAAACTATTTGTTGCAACTTTGTGTGAGTCTTAAATGATTTTGAATTAAAAGGCTATGTAAATAACACAACAAGCATAACTACAATAGGAGAATGTGCTGTGCCCAAAGCCACAAAGCCACACCTAACAGAGAAAAGGGCTTTCCTGGCCATGTCTGCCCAGGTCCTGGGTGGTGGGCCCAGGCGCCTCTGGCCTCCCAGGTACATCTAGAAACGGTCAGACGGGGTTAATTGAAGACACTGTCTGTCTCCAAGCCTCAGCTGAAGGCCAACATTGCCAACTCCAAGAGAGGGCAGTGCGCAGAGGCTGAGCTATTCCTCTCCAGCAGTTTTGTGCAGAGCTGTGGAGGAGAAAACAAAAATTAAACCATAAGCATGCTGCTGACATTGTCCTTTTAAAAGGAAATAAACACCTGCCAGTCACTGTCTGGGGAAAATGAGCCTTAATCATGCGGTCGGGTCATGTCTGGCCATCCCATTCTGCTCACATTCTCAGGGGAAGCTTGCGGGGCTCTGCAGCTATGGGCGGTGGCCTCCATCAGGGGGCAGGGCAGGAGGGAGGTGGGCCAGGGCCAAGAAGCTGAGCGGCGCCAGCCTAGAAATTTCATCCACAGCCTCGTGGGACAGATGAGCAAACAGTGGGAAGGAGGCCCAGAGAGAACTTGAAGATGTGGAGTCAGGCTGATCTGCATTTGAACTTTAGGACAACCTGATCCCAAATTACTTCAAACTGCATGGCCTCAGGCAAGAACCTCACACTTCCTGAGCCTCATTTTCTTCTCCTGAATATGGATGTTCCGTGTGAAGATTGGAAATTACCCCAGCACATTGCCAATCTACACGTGAAGAACAGTGGCCCAGAGATGTTGAGCAGCTTGCCTGGGATCACACAGCTGGTGAGGGGGGAAGCCAGGATGGGAACCGTGTTGGGATGGGTTCAGAGTATGGCTCCACCCAAACCAAACCCTTTCCAGTCTTTGCCACTATCCCACGGTGTGCAGTTGGGGATTCGCAGATACTTACTGAGCACCTACTATGCACAGGCAGTGTTCTAGAAGCAGAAGTTGCAGCAGTAAGCAACACAGCCCTATGCCTTCAAGAAGTGGCATTCCAGTGGGGGAGGTAACTGTAGACAGAGACAGGAGACAACATGAGCCCGATGTTACAGGTGAGAGGTCAGCTGTCGAGGCATGTTGAGTACCTTGAGAATGTGTGTTGCCCACTGAAGGTGCCATACTGTCCCATCAAGGACCCTGAGCCAGTTCCTCCATGCGGGCTACAGGGTGTGAGTAATGAGGTGTGGATTTCAGCGTCCTGACTCCTGGAATGTGAGTGGAAAAGGCCAGCCTTAGTGGTTAGCTCAAAGATAGTCTCTGACCACGCTTAGGCCACTGGGATAATGAGCCTACACCCCTTCTTCCCAGACGCCCAAAGAGCTTCAGGGGCCTCAGGCACCGCTCCTAAGACACCGGTGGCTAGCTGCCCCATGGGGTCCTGATTCCTGTGAGGCCACAGGGGCCCAGGCAGGGACACTGGACTAGGGATCTAGCCCGTGTTGTGCTGCCCCCTTGCTGTGTGACAAAGGGTGAGTCCTTGCCCTCTCTGAACCTCTGTGTTCTTACCTGAACAACCTGGGGGCTGGACTTAAGAAAGGCAGCTCTGGTTTGTACATTTTGACATCTTCAAACCCTCAAGCGTTTGGGGAAGCATTCCTTTATTCAGCATCCTGGAATGCTCCCTATGTATCTGGTGCTCAGTTACAACGAGGAACAACACAGATGTGGCCGCTCACCTCATGGAGCTTACAGGACACTTAAAAGAAGCAGCCATATCTGGCATGAAGCTGATCATGATATGCCTATGAAGGAAGAGTGTAGGGGGCACCTCTGGATCATTTCCTGTTGGTGGAGTGTATGAGGCTGGGTGACTGTAGGTTATAGCATGGTGGATAGAACATAGGGCCAAGGAGGAAGGCCTGGGGGGTCAGTGGACAACCATTTGGGTCTGCAAGGGCAAGCTGGTGCTTGTGTGTCAGGACCACAAACCAGGAGCCAGGGCTGGAGCTCCTCCAGCCCAGTGAGGTTCAAGGGAAGGGGGAGGGCAGTGGCTTCTTGTCACCATTTAGACACTGGGCCCTAAGAAAATGGCTGAGTGAACTGTGTCACTCAGTTTCTGAGGCCTGCTTTCCAAGTTTGTAAAACAAGCCTGATGGCATCAGTGATTAAATGACATGATACATGAGTTACCTGCCATCAGTCAGCCCCACTGTCCACTTCAGACCCTCTTTCAATCTACCCTCCACGGTATCAGGAGAATGAGCCTTTTAAAAACACAGACCCATCGTGCCACCCCTCTATTCACATGCTTGCCACTATAACCAGGAGAAAGTCCAGCCTCCTCACCATGGCCTAGAGGGGTCACATTGGCTGCTGTGCTGTTTCTTGAATATGCCAAGCACACTCCAGCCTCAAAGTCTTCACACTTGCTGTTCCATCTGCCTACAACATTATTCCCTCCACTAGTTCACATCTTGTAAACTCCTACTTATTTGTTAAGCCTCAGCTTAAATGATACTTCCCAAGGGAAGCACCCATCAGGCTGAATTTGGGCCCTTGTTTGTAACAACTATAAAATCATATACTTTTTCTTCAAATCCCATATTTATTCTTGCAGTTACATGTTTAATGTGTGTCTGCCCCACCAGACTATAAGTTCTTAGCAAACAGGGACCCTCTGCTTTGTTCATGATCATGTCTCTAGTGCCTGGTACCATGCCTTGTACATGGTAGGTGCTCAATTGTTCTTAATAAATAGTTCGTGACAGAAGGATTATACGAATGAATGAATGTCTATCACTTTACTTCAAGTTTCCCATGGGACCAAGGCTCCGGATTGCCTTCAGCAATTCTTGGCACTACCCACATTTTGAAGCAGCAACCTGGACTAAGACTTCAGCACCCATGCCCCTATTCCCAGCTCTATGGGAATCTTCCAGTGAATTCTGGAAGTCATTAAACCTCTCTGGTTCTTAAGTTCCCACATCTATAAAATGAGGAAAGAAAGCTCCTCCTCTGGTTTCCCAAAGAGTCTGGGAGGAGGAACAGCAGCAGCGCATCTGCAAAGTGCTGAGCCTCTGCAGGGGAGTGGCTGGCCTTGGTCTGCTGTACAGGGTGACACGCATAATATCCAAAAATTGGAAACCAAGGCTGTCTCTTGTTATCCTCCATGGGAGTCTGCAGTACAGGAGAGGGATTTGAAGAGGATCTGTCTCCCAAGTTCACCTCACAAGATCGTGGAGTCCAATGCCATAGTGGAGGGAGAATTTGGGGGAAGTTTTGGGAGGAGGTGAATATATTTTGCACGTGGAAAAATTATGGTCAAATGGAGGTTCTGTGGTGGATGAACAATGAAATCTTTTGTAGCATTTCACATCAAGGGCAAGAGTCCCTGTCACCTCTTGACTTCTACAAGAGGTCTCACAGCTTCCACTCTTGCTGTCTTGGAATCTAGCTGCCACATAAGGAAGCCCAAGCTAACTCCCTGGAGAAGCCACCTGGAGGTAAACTGAGGCACCTGATTGGCAGCCCCATCCCCATTGCTAGACTTGTGAGTGAGGCCATCTGGGACCAGCCAGCCCCTAGCTGACCTTGCCTCTTCCTTAAACTTGGTCCAGCCAACACCACACAAAGAGGATTCATCCCAGCGGAACCTTGCCCAAATTGCCAAACCTTAGAGTCATGAGCAGTCAGTGATGGTTGTTTTAAGCCACTCAGTTCTGGGGTGGCTTGTTTTGCCCCAATATATAATTGAGGCAGCTGTCTGTGTGTCCATCTGTCTCTTTGGCCAGACTTTCTTATTCTTCTTCCTGTCTCCTGATCACAGCAGAGCAGAATGTTAAGAGCATGCAGCTGCATCAGAAAGATCTGGATACAAATCTTGATTTTCCTACTTACACGCTGTGTGACCTTAGATAGGTTTCTTAACGTCTCTGAACTTATATTTTCTTTCATCAGTAAGATGCACACACCTTTGGCTTATGGGTTGCGAGTTTGAAATGAGATACTAGTCAGTGCCTGGCACATAACTAGTGCTCATTAAATTTGTTAATCTGCCAATAAATATTTACTGAGCACATACTTCATGCTTCATGTCTTATTAGGAGGCTGAACAAGACAGATGAGAGCTCTGCCCTCACAGGGGTTATAGTCCAGAAGGGGAAGACAGAATAAACACTTGAAAAACAAGATGATGGCAGATGGTTACACATGCTCTGAAGCCTATGAGACAGAAAGTCTGAGCCCATGGGACTGAGGCATGACATGGTGCAGGGGATGGGTCTAGGGAAGACCTCTGTGGGGAGGTGACATCTAAACCAAGAGGTGGTTAATGAGCAGGAGCCAACCACAAGAAAAGCAGGAGAAAAGGTGCTCTAGGAAGAGGAGCCAGCGTATGCAAAGGCCCTGTGGAGGGACAGAACGGGGAGAGACTGAGGAACCCAGGGGAGGCCAGCGGGGCTGCCACATGGCAGGAGGCGGGGGGCAGGCTGGAGGAGCTAATGCTGTGGCCTAAGTAGGTGGAGGCTGCTTTGTTATTATTGCTGCTGTTACTGACAGTAGCTCAGGTTCAAGGCCTGATCCAGAGCAAGTGCTCGCTTCATGCTGGATAAATAGCTGATAAGCGAGGGCTTCAGGCATAACCTGTGTAATGTTTCCATGGAAACTTATCACTGCTCCCTGTTGGTAACCTGAGAGACTCCCAGAGGTCTCTCATCCTCTGGTCCTGCCCTGATCTGGGTTGGGGACTCACTTCCTCTTCCTCTGCATCTCACTCTGAGCCCCAGCTGTCGGGGAGGACACACAGCATGGGGAATGGAAGCTCTTCCTGTCGCGGACCCTCTGCACACGCACAGCACACCAGGCCCAGATGGCCCCAGGCCAAGCCTCAAAGTTCCAGTCCACGTCAGCCCAGGTCCAGGATGCAGCTGGGCTCATGCAAGAGGAAGAGCTTACGTTGGTGGTGGGGAGTTGGGTAGCAGCCAGTCCACTATTCTAGACAAAGGAGCTGGCCTGAGACGTGTTCCTCAGGAGACCCCACCACCAGGCAGAGCAGCAACACAGTGGAAAGACGCTGTGTGGCCCCAGGACCAGGTCTGCAGCCCCATTCAACAGCTGAAGAAACAGAGGCAAAAGGCAGAGCTGGCCTGCTCTGGAAGGCTGGTGTTTTGAGAGCCAGGTTGTACCCGCCAGCTGGGCATACCTGTGTCCACACACATAGACCCACAAACACAACCTCACATGGTTCTACATGGTTATGAGAGATTCACACACACATGCTGTTATGTGAATAGGACAGAGACACAGACACACACCATCCAACAGGACAGTCTCTTATGAGGATGTGGCATTCAAACATGTCATTCTACACAAGTCACACACACACAAAGCTGAGGACACATCCATTGATGTTTCTGCCCTCACTTCCCAGATAATTGTGCTGAAAAATAGAAACACCTGCACCCTACCAAGCTATTACCCAGCAGCGGCAGGAGCAGGCTAATTAAGCCTTCACAGGAGGCTGGCATTTTCCTGGCAGCCCTGCTGCCCCTTGCTGCCAGGGTGGCCGCCAGCCCGAGTGGCCTTTGTGATGAGCCCCAGGGGGCACACGGCCCAGCCTGTCTCCCTCTCCTCCCTCTCTGGGCCCTGAAATGATTCCACATCTTGTTCTCCCAAAGGATCCCTCTTGGGCCAATGGCCTGCTCATGAAGATGGCTAGAATGAAACCCTCCCTGAAGCTTGAGGCCTGGATCAGCAGAGACCCTCCCAAAGTTCCCAGTTCTCTGACTGGAGGACAATTGAGGGACCTAAGTTAGCTGTGGACATGAGTGATGGATGCCCTTGGCTGCTGTTTGCCTATTCCAAGGGCTTAACTCCATCCCTCTGGCTGAGTCTGAGAACGGGACTCAGTTTCCCCTTCTTGCCACCCTGGGCTTGGTTCTTGGCCATTCTCTCACGCACATTGACCTCTCAGCCACCCTGGACTTCCTGTTCTTCTTCCAATACGCCAAGCTCATGCCTGCCTCAGGGCCTTTGCACCTGCCCTGTTCTGTCTCTGAGACCCACCCTTCCTCCCAGGTCTTTGCCTGTTCCTCTCAACATTCAGATCTCATCCCAAACGGCACCTCCTTAGGAAGCCCACCCTGACCCACCTAGTTAAAACCTCTCCTCCAGGTGCGCCCCTCAGTTTTTTCTTAACTCGGTGGTTTTCAGCCCTGGTTGTTTGTTAGAATCACTGGGGCAGCTTTTAAAAATAATGGTGCCAGGGCGCTGCGTAGGCTAATTAAGAATCTCTGGGATGTGGGTCTTGCGTGCTGCCATTATTTTAAAAAAATCCTATGTGGTTTGAATGTGCAGTCAGGACTAAGACGTCTTGATCCAGATACTTTTTGGTCAGCAAGAGAAAAGGCCGAATTCTGCAATCCCCTCCCTTCGGTGCTCTCTCCCTGATAGCTCTGTGATATGGGAACTATTATCACACCCATTTTACAGACCAGGAAACTGAGGCTGTAAGTCAGAGAAGTAACGTACCCAAAGTCATGCAGCTGGGAAACTGTAGAACTGGGAATTTAACCCAAGCAGTGTGACTCTGGGGTCTGCCTCTTAATCCCAACACTTGGCTGCAGTTGTTTTATTTAATCTCACAACCACTCCATGACACGACATTTTAAAGATGGGGAACCATGGCTCAGAGAGTCAGGAGACGTGACCAAGGTTACACAGCCAGGATTCAAACCCAGGTCAGGCTGACTCTAAAGCAGGGTGTCCAATCTTTTGGCTTCCCTGGGCTACACTGTAAGAAAAAGAATTGTCTTGGGCCATACATCAAATACATGAATACTAACAATAGCTGATAAGCTGAAAAAAAATTACAAAAAAAAAAATCTCTAATGTTTTAAGAAAGGAAAGTTCAGGAATTCTTGTTGGGCCATATTCAAAACCGTCCTGGGAGGCATGTGGCCCATGGGCTGTGGATTGCACAAGCTTGCTCTAAAGCATAGGAATTTGTGTTGGGCCGTATTCAAAGCCTTCCTGGGTTGCATGTGGCCCGCGGACTGTGGATTGGACAGCTTGGCAGCAAGGCAGACCATATCAAATGAGGTCTGGGCCTGAAAACACATCACAACTTCACCCAAGGACCCAGCCTTCCTCTTTGGAAGCATCATCTCTCCCCAGCCTCCCAAGCCCCTTCTCTTTTCCCATCTCTATCACGCCCATTGCCTGGCTGTTTCCTGCTCTGCTGTAAAGCGACATCTCTCAGGAGGATGTGCAGAGTTGCTCTAAAGCATAGAGTACAGGACACAGGGAAGGGACAACTTCATGATCTCTCATGTCCTCATTTCTCCACCTTTTGGGAACCAGCCTCAGGGGGAACGGAGCAGAAGGAAGATTGGCACTAGAGCATAGATCTACTCACTTGCTGCCCATGAATTAATTTCACAGTAGAAGAAGTGGCATTGTATATAGCGCTTATGTGGCAGCCACTGTTCTAGGTATTTTACATATATTGGCTTGACCCTCAAAGAAACCTTATACTCTTCCTCTTTATTTTATTGACAAGGAATAGGCACATAGAGAATTAAGCAACTCACCCAAAGCTGCACAGCTAATCATGCAGAGCTAAGACCTGAACTCATGCAGGCTGGTTCCAGAGTCTCTGCTCTCAGTTCCTGCACCACACTCTCCCTCTCAGCTGCCTTGCTTATTGAACTGCGTGAAGCTCACTTTTCTCCCCTATGAAATGGGTATAATAGTGCCTACCTCGGGTGGAAAATTAGAGGACAAACCCAGAACATGATTGCACAGGCAGGCCCTGGCACAGGGAGGTGCAGAGTAGGCGTTTGGTAAGCGAGGTCACTGGACAGCCGAGAGGTCATGGACAGCCAGGATGTCACCCCTTCAGCAACCAGCCTGGAGACTTATATACAGTAGGCACTGAACTGACATGCAACACGGATGAAGGTGGTGACATTTGGAGGCCACCAGGCTGCAGTTTCCCCAGAGAGGTTCAGGGCTCAGCAGCCCCTTGGGATCTTGAGCTCAGCAAGAGGACCTTTAAATGCCTAGAAACTGCCTACGTGCGTCACCGCTGTCTTCCATTAACGCATAATTGCTCTTGCAGGCGAGTAGCTATGTTCTCTGGGGTCAGATTTACAGCAGAGCAGGAAACAGCCAGGCAACGGGCATGACAGAGATGGGAAAAGAGAAGGGGCTTGTGTGGCTGGGGAGAGATGACGCTGCCAAAGAAGAAGGCTGGGTCCTTGGGTGAAGTTATGATGTGTTTTCAGGCCCAGACCTCATTTGATATGGTCTGCCTTGCTGCCCCCACAAAGCACATCGGGGAAATGCCAGCATTTGAGCCTCCAAGCTACATCTCCCAGGAGGATGTGAAAATGTATCCCCGAATGGGCAGTACTAGGATTAAAGATTTTCTTTTGAGTCTCTGTAATGTTCTTCTTATCTGTGTAATATCACTGAAATCTGCAACAGGTCATCAAAGACATCCCGTCTGGAAGGTGTGACGGCAGCTTTTTCATTTCAAGGCTCTGGCTGCCTCTCCTGGGAGCTAACCCCCATGCACACTACTAGGCATATTGTTCATCACTCCAGCCCTTCAAAGAGATCTCCAAAAGTGCACACACAATCTGCAAGCTGCAGAGTGACCCTTCACTCACGTGCACTCCACAGATGCTTAGAGTTTAGGGAAGATCACTGTGCCTCAAATGTGCCATATTTTCTCCTGCCACCTTGCCTGGGCACCACCTGTTCCCTCTGCTGGGATGTTCTTTGTCTAGCCACCATGGCAAATTTCTCCTGGTCCTGCAAGGCTCAGCTCAAGTACCACTTATTTTGCAAAACCTTCCCCAAAGGGGCAGCCTGAATCTCTAAGAAGCCGGGCCAGAGCTCTTAGAGTTATCTTCTCTCGTGTCTGTGTCCCAAGATCAACCGTCCATCCACAGAGCAGCTGATGTAGCCAAACAGTGGTTCTCAAAGTGAGGTCCCAGGACCAGCAACATTACCTTCATCATTACCTGGGACCTTGTTGGAAATGCTGGTTCTCTGCCCCACACCCCAGACTTACTGAATCAGGAACTCTGGGGGTGGGGGCCGGCAAACTGTCCTTTAACAAGCCCTCTAGATGAGTCTGATACATGCTCAAATTTGAGAACACCTTTGGAAGGGGGATAAGGCGAGTTTGTGTATGACTCACCCAGGACAAATATTAGGTTGGTGCAAAAGTAATTGCGGTTGTTGCCATTAAAAGTAATGGCATTAAAAGTACTTTTAATGGTGACAACCGCAATTACTTTTGCACCAACCTGATAACACAAAAAGCAACTACAACAAACGCTACCTATGGGACCATGAGCTAGATGTGTGCCAGGCACTTTACCTGCACTAATTCTTCACAGCAATGCATGAAGAAGTTACCCATTACATAGATGAGAAAACTGAGGCTCAGACAGTCACTCATTTCCCTAGGAAACAACCAAGTGATGGCTCCAGCTGCAAACCAACCCCAGTCTAACTACAAAGCCCGTGTGCTATCACAGAAAAACTGTGTGATTTGGAGATTCAAAGGAGGGAGAGACCACATCCAAGTCAGATTTTTCTTGAATTTTATATTTTCAAAGTATGGTTTTGAAAGATCAAATAATGCTTTAAAAAAAAAAAGCAAGCTCTTGTTCCTTCTTACCCTTCTCTCATCTCTGCTCTTAGAAGTGACTACTTTCAACTCTTTTAGCTACTTTTTTAGGTATTTACTTCCATACTTTAAAATATCTGTCTTGTATTATTTCTTGTTTCATCTGTTTTAGACTCCACCTCTTGACTTACACTGGATAAGGACTTTTAATCATGAACACCCCCTGTCCCAGGATCACCATGTAATCTTGGGATACATCGGTTCACCTTGTAAACACCATAGATTCATATATGATCTAGATAATTTTCCTTTCAATGGCAGCAAAACTTCTTGAGGGCCTGTGTCTCTAGTTGCCCACAGGTACTATAAGGGCTAAGGGTAGGTTTTCCCTGCTGCCATCCCCTCCCAACAAAATTAAATCTCCATTTTTTTAAATTAAATTCATAGTCAATGTTTTATAATTGTGACCAAATAAATACTACTAACAGCAGAACCAAGTCATTTGCTACAGATGCTCACTTTCTTGGACTTTTTGTTTTTCCTAGAGCTGATAATTGTTGTGGTCCATTTTCCTGGCTCCTGTGATGTCCTTTTTCTTAGTTGCCTCTTTATAGAATATCCTAGAATCATCATGAGTTCCGTTGTTCCATAGTGAGTTCTCCCTGAAGATTCTCCAATGCTTTCATTCTTCCTGACTGTATGAAATACCCCAGCATCATCCCATAAATCCATATGACCACTTTAGATCACATTCAGCTTTAAGTAGCTTACATAAGAGAGAAGTTTTTGTTTGTTTGCCTTTGATCTGTATCAAGAAACTTAAAATTCAGAGACAGGTCCTGGGTGGGCATAGAAGACCCACGACCATCAAAGACCCAGGCTCCTTCCACCCAGTTGCTTCACTACCCTTAATATCAGGCTTCTAACTCATGGTTCACTGTGGCTGCTTGAGCTCCAACCATTATGTCTGCATTCCAGCCATGAGAAAGAAGAGTACTTCCACTGTATGTAAAACTACATCTTGAAAGTTGCACATGTCATTTTTGTTTGTACTCCTATGTTCACAGCTTAGACACATGGCTATATCTAGTTGCAAGAAAGGCCAGGAAATGTAATCTTTATTCTGAGTGGCTACATTCTCAGCAGGAAAACTGGAATTCTGAGATCAGGTAAAAAAGGCGAACTGAGAGTTGGGGCAACTAGCAGGCTTGGCCACACCCCCTTTTGCTATAGTTCATTTGAACTTGCATGTCAGCTTCACACCTTTGTTGAGAGTATGTGGTGGCCTCTTCCTACGTTTCTAGGACCTTTTCTCCACTGTTGCCTTCATTCATTGTGCTTTGGGCACCCCACACTCCTCCTGCCTTGGGGGCCTTCCACACACTGTGCCTCTGCTGGCAGTGACTCCCTGAGGGCCACCTATCCTGGATGCAATGCCTCCCACTCATCCTCCAGTCTTCAGATGAAATGACAGCTCCCCAGAGAACCTTCCCATATCCCAAAGGGTCAGGGTCTGTTAGAAGGTCTCACAGCCTTCTGACCCTCTTTGTTACAGCATCCATTGCAATTGTAATTGGAGATTGATTTGTGTGATCAGTTGTTCACTCACTGTCTCTCTTGCTAGACTATGAGCTCTTGAGGATGAGGCCACCTCTCTCATGTGCATCCACCTGACATGTGGAAGCACAATAAACATTTGTGGCATGAACAGTTGCCTCTTCCTGAATCACACATCCTAACCCCCTTATCCTTCCAGATCAACTAAAATGCTCCCTCCTCCAGGAGGTCTTCCTGTGCTCCCTCTGAGACAAGTAGCACCCCCTCCTCCTGAGTGCCGAAGCCCTCTTTGTCACCATCACTTTCTATCACATGCTATTGACTTTAGGGAGCATGTCTCAGCTCCTCTCTGAGCCTGTGAGTTCCTGGAGGGAGGGAGCCACATCTGATTCTTCTGTGTCTCTCACACACATGCACAGGGACAACCCAGAAGACTCTCTGGTTCAGCAGCAGAATTGTTGACCAGGAAGCAAAACTCTGGTGTGGCCTCTGGCTGGCCATGTGACATCCAGCAACAGCCTCACTTTCCCCACCTGACCTCTCAGGGCCCATCCAGATCCAGCATTCTCTGATATGCCACCTGATGCTGCAGCTCAGGGGCTGCTGAGCTCTACTCTGCATGCTTCTCTCCGTGGGCCATGGGCTTGGGTTCCTGGGAATTTGTTTTCCATTCAGAGATCAAAGGAACAGAAATGCTGGACACCAGGTTTCCAGGCAAAACAAAACAAACATATCAGAGTGGAGAAACTTTTATTAACTTAACAGCTGGCACCAGGCCTCAGAGGAACTGTAACATAATTTGGACAAAAATATTGTGAGGAGTCTTAGGGAGGAAGGTAAGAACTCATGAGTCTGGAGCCAAAGCTTTGGGGCAAGGGAGGATGCTGCCTATGAGGGGAAAGACTTTGCAGCTTGATGAAGAATACTTCATATTTATTGATACATTGCTTTGCACTAAGGAAGGTGTGTACTTTAAGCTTAATGTATTGCAGCAATCAAGGTGCTGGATTACAAAAAAAGAACAGAAAGGAAAAAGAGAGAGGGAGAGAAGGAAAATAAAAGAACAGAAAATAACAAAAAAGAAAGGCAAAGGAACCATCTGTGGCTAGCTGAAGCAGTGGAGGAAATCTATTAGAAGGTATGTGAGTTAGATATAATATAAGGCACATGGCTATGCAAAGAAGAGAGAGCCCAGAAATAACAGTGGCTTAAATTAGACAGAGATTTCTTTCTTTCTCAGTAAGTAGCCAAAATGTTATGGTAGTTGTCTTAGTTGGTTCAGGATACCATAACAAAATAGCTCAGATTGGGTGAGCTGTGAAATTTATTACTCACAGTTGTAGAGGCTGGGAAGTCCAAGATCAAGATGCTGGCAGATTCAGTGTCTGGTGAGGGCTTCATAGATGGAGCCTTGTTGAAGCATTCTCACATGGCAGAAGGGCAAAAGGGGGTGAAGGGGGTGAAGGGGTGAACAGACCCCCTTGAGCCCTTTCTAGGAGCATGAATCCCATTTGTGAGGGTAGAGCCCTCATGGCCATTTGCCTACTAAATGCCCCATCTCTTAATACTATTGCACTGGAGATTAAGTTTCAACATGAATTTTAGAAGGGTATAACCACTGAAATCATAGCAGTGGTTCTGTTTCAAGAAGTTTTCAGGCCCTGGTTTGTGGATCCCCCAACCCTAGGTATTGCCCTCAGGACGTGGTCCAGGAAGCCTTACTCCATATCCACATTCTAGCCAGGAGGGAAAGGAGAAAGCAAGGGGGAAGGAATGCTCCTTCCTTGGAAGGCACCACCTGGAAGGTGCCCACCTCTCTTCTGCTCACACCTGCTGTCCACAGCATAGTCAATGGCCACACTTGGAACAAGGGAACCTGGGAAAGCCATTGTAATCTAAGCAGCCATTGGCCCAGCTAAATAACCTATTACTACATAAGCAGGAAGATGGCTCTTGGGAGGATCCACAAATCTCTGCCACCGATGAGATTGGGCAGCCTAGATAATTGTTGGGAAGAGTGAGGAATTAGGCTTAGAAAACTGGTAGGAGTCAAAGGTGGCCACAGGGCAGGACCCCAGCCCCATCACACTAATGGACAGGCTGGCTGGGGTATGTCACCACTGCTGCCACTGGGAAGGATTTCCCATCTGTTCCTGCATCTTTGCACAAGATCCAGAAGGGCAGCGTTCTGCAGGTGGAATCAATGTCACAAGCCCAAGTACCAACTGCTAGGAGGTGGAGAGGAAAGGCTTCAGGTCCCCTCATTGACTTCCATGGAAGGAGAAGATACAGGACCCACCACCAGAGGCAACTGAGAATTGCTCCCCAAACGTGATGGGAGTTGGATATCTGATGATGTGTACCACCCCCTGAAAGCCAAAAGCAAATGTTCATGACACATGCCATTTCATCCTCACAGCCATCCAGTGAGGTGAATCTCATCATAAGCCCCAGCATTCAAGAGAAATTGAGGAGCATAACTGGAGTCACATTTGTCACTCACTTACGTAGCGCTTCCTATGAGCTAGGCATGGTTGTAAGCAGATCACAAATATTAACTTTTAAAATTTGTCTTAGTTTCAGAACAACCATTTAGGACATCTTAGTATCCCCATTTTAAAGAAGCACCAAATGGCAAGAGGAGTTGCCCAAGGTCACAAAATTACTAAGCAGGAGCAAAACTGGGATTTGAACCCAGGCACCCTAAGCTCCAAGTCTGTGCCCATAACCACTATTCTACACTGCTAGCAAATATAAGGAACACCCAGGGAAAGATATATGGCTGTGCATTCTGAGATGAGGCCCAGCCCCAAGCTTTCCAAATAATTTTTCGTAAAAGATGTTAAATTCATGAATGCTTTATGTGAATTCTTGTTGTTGCTGCTATTCCAGAAACCAAGCAGATTTCATGTCAGGGTCAGTGAGGCACAGTTCAGAGACAGCTGCTCCAGGAAACTGGGGACCAGGAGGAAGAAAGACTCTGAGAAGTGAGCATTTCCCCTTACCTCCCTGCCATCCCCTGCAGGAAGTCAGGAAAAATATAGAAGAAGGCTTTGAACTTCACTAGGTCTTAGAACAAAGGGCATGATGACAATCATTTAGGCTTTAGAGGCAGGGTGGCCAACAGCTGCCATCTGGGTCACCCAAACTCTAAAGCCAGCAAGCAAGGGGCTCAGCCTCCCATGCCCTGTAGACCCTTCATATACACACAGAAGCTCCTGGAGCTTCAGTCAGGGCTACTACCTGGGAACTGAACTTACAAATTTAAATTTTACATACTTACCCAGTCCTGACTCCAGTCCAACACAGTGCTCTGAGCAGGCTGCAGCCCCAGAAGGCTCACAAACAGCAAAGGGGTCTGCAAAATCCACCAAGGAGCTATCCATCTCCAGAATTTAGCCAGAGCATCCCATGGTTTATCCTAGGGTGCTGGGCCCTAGGGTGGGCAGCTTTGGGGGAGCCCCATGTCAGAGACAGAGCTATGCCTACTGCAGACACTTCCCTTCCTCCTGCCAGGCCACGGCTGGTGTGAGAGCTGGCGCGCTGGGAGTTTTTGGGTCCTCAGAGGCCTGCCGTCCATTCCCTGCATCAGGGAGGCTCGAGGTGTCATTGACTGAGTCACACCACACCTTAATACCACTAATCAGGTCCCCAAGCATGAAGAGACCCCACTCCTTATCCCCTCAAAATTCACAGGCCAAGGAGCAACAACTATTGTAACACATATAAGTATATATTGCTAATTATTATTATTGTTGTTGTTGTTGTTATTCTAGCCATTATCTTTTAGTATTTGCAGTGCCAGATTAGGTTCTTGACATTTGCTATCTTTGGCCCTGCCACGACATGCGAGGCAGGGATCCCATCTCCATCCTGCAGATGAGGAAATGGAAGCTTGGAAAGATGAATGGACGATCATGAAGCTTGCAAAAGGCAGAACCAGGATGCAAGCCCCTTCCCCATGCTGGATGAAGAGCACCTCACCACCAAGAACAGAGAATGGCTCGCCTTTCTAGGAGCAAAACAGCCAGTTTTGAGGCAGCCTGAAGAAAAACGTCATCAGAGGGAGGGTTGATGGACTGATCAGCAAGACTGTCTCCTTGAGGGCCCCTTATTTTAGTCTCCAGGAGACATACTCAGGGCCCCAGCATGCCAGGATGAACCCTGATGGAATTCCAGCAGTCCCTGGAGAGCTTCACACCGGCAGCCCAGCTGGAGGGGCACATTGGAGAAGTCATTTTGTATCACGTGATGCCTTCCCTGACATCCGTAGCTGATTGGGCCAGAGGTGAATCGCTAATCCAGGAGAAGCCAGTCCACTGTGGGGCCAGAGACCTACTTTTCTTTCACTAAAAATAAGAACTAAGGAATATGAAGACTCTGGTTAATGGGTGGTGGTTCTGGGTCTGTGTCTGTGGAATTGGGGCTTTGGACCCCACAGTAAGTCAATGTTGGCAAGCGTATTTTTTTATGCTTCCTCTCCCAACAGACCATCAGACTTTTGCTTGCATGTCTTGGACCAAAATTATAGGAGGAAAGAAGCCACAAGGATGCAGAGTAAGTAGATTTTCAGAGAAGAATGGAACAGACACACACACACACACACACACAAAGCAGCAGCATAGAAGACTATACTGAAGAAGGAGAGAGAGAGGAAACAAATGACAGAAATATACTTTCTTGGTCCCTCCCCATTCCAGGTTTCACAAGATCCCCATTTTATTTCCGTGATATTTGTACCCTCCCCAACCTGAATTGAACTATTTTTCAGGGTTTCTATTATTTGCAATGAAACAATATCTGACTAACAGGAAATTTGAATAGACTTGCAAATAATAAGCTCTTGGAGGAAATATGAGCTGACTATGGGATCAAAGTAAAGTGAGAGGCAATGAGGATTGTGGTAGATTAAATGGCCATAATTTCCTCCCATCTCAGTACAGCCTCTTCTTTGTAACATGATTGTGCTGAGTCTCCCAGCCAGAGGTGGAGTTCTTTCTCTATCCCCTTAAACCTAAGCTGGCCAGTGGCAATAGAATCTGGCAGAAGTGAGGTTGTGTGAATTTCAGAGCCCAGGCCTCAAGAGGCCATTCAGTTTCTGCCTTTGCCCTCTGGGCATGCTACCCTAAGCCTACTCATGTAAGCAAGCCCAGGTTAGCCTGGAGGATGACAGACCACATGGGGGAGAACCCAGGCACCCCAGCCAATAGCCAGCACCAACTGCCAGTCTTCCAGCTGCATGCAGCCGTTTAAGTGAGCCCAGCAGAAACAGCAGAGGAACCACCCAGACAACATGAGAAGTGCTAGATTATTGTTTTAAACCAAGTTTTGGGATAGGTTTTACACTGCCATTGATAACAGTTAATAAAAATTGGTACCTGGAAGTAGGCTGCTTCCATAAAGCAAAGCTGAACGATGTACATTGGCCCTGGAACCCAGACATTGGGTGGAGGCTGAGGGAACTGGGGAAACCATCCATGGAGGCTGGAGTAGGTGGACTGTAAGCATATTGCCATTGGAGGTTGAAGAAAGGGGACTCACGTTATGTCATGGCAGAACCGTTGGCAAGGCTGTCACCAAAGAAACTTGGGAAATAGAAAATGTGCCAAATGAACTTATGGATCTGGCTAAGGAGATTTCCAAGCAGAGCCTAGAAAGAGCTAATTGGCTCCTTTTAGGGTTGTATGATAAGGCACAGGAAGAGAGATGAACCAAAACTATTTAGTTGGTAAGAAAAATTTAGAGGTAACAGAGGAACAGAATATGCTGAGTTGAAAAATAAAACTGTTTTTTATCCCTTAACCTTTCTTGGAAAAATATTCTGAGTGGAAACAACCTTAGGGTTAAGATAGAATCAAGGCTGTAAAAACCCTTTGTTAAGACCTCAAAATGATTTCAAGTGATGCCCAGCAGTGCCTCACAGCTGTACAAAAGGGCTTCTAAGAACCTTAAGAGTATTGAGCTACAGCAGCTGGACATGCCCAAAGTGGAAAAAAAATCTGTCTCAGAGAGAATTATGTGGCTTTGGGAGCACTGAATGCCCCAGTAAGGTTCATAGAAAACCCACAATGTTTGAGGGAATTGTATTAACAAGAGTATCACTAGTTTGGACTAAAAGGGACTAAGACAGTTTCATATGAAAAGAGTACTCTGGACATCTGAATTTACAAGCAGAAAGCTGACCATGAAAGCTATTTAGTTGCAAAAAAATTCATATGGAATAGGAGAATCTCAGAGAGCAGAGGCAGGAGCTCAAAGAATGGAGGCAAGAGCTAAAAAGAACAATGAACTGGAGACCACCACCAGGAAGCCAAGCTAGGCCCTAATCAAGGAGCATCTCCTATCCCCAGAGGAGGTGGACTTGACAAGATGTGCCTGGATAGATTTCAAAATTGCTAGGGACCAGCGATTTTTACATGCCTAATGGTCCTTCCTTATTATGGATTGTGTCCATAATGTCTTGCCATTGTATGTTGGGTGTCTGCAGGTTCAAACAACTTGACTTTTTATTTCACAAATGTTGGATGGAGAGGAGCCCCACTGACATCCAAACCTGATCTAGACCATGAGACTTTGGATAATGATCCTGATGGTATAAGTAGGGTAAGATTTATGGGGGCTTGGAGACAGGATACACATAATTTCCTGTGGAAAGAACATGAATAATTTGTGGCCAGAAGGCAGATGTGGTAGAACTTGTAATGGCTGCAATCCCATCCCACATGTTTACCCTTTGCAATGTAGAATCTATTCCATCCCCTCAAATCTAAGGTGGTCTTTGGATTGCTTTCACTAGTAGAATGAGGCAGAAGTGAGATTGTGTGAGTTTTATAGGCTAGATGCCAGGAGACATTTGACTACTGAGTTTGCTCTTTTGAAACAGACATGAGATCTGGAGCTCCAGCAGCCATCTTGTGACCAAGAGACTTCAAGCATAAGATGAAA
Source organism: Pongo pygmaeus (assembly GCF_028885625.2). Classification (NCBI taxonomy): domain Eukaryota; kingdom Metazoa; phylum Chordata; class Mammalia; order Primates; family Hominidae; genus Pongo; species Pongo pygmaeus. The sequence continues at coordinate 22,168,466 of NC_072382.2, read as the reverse complement.
AACAAGGATCTCCAAGAAGACAGACTGGAATTCTGGGCTTCTGATGGCATTGCTGAGGCCTGAACTATAACCTCAATCACCTACTGTAAGATGAGGAAATAACACCCTATTGATTTAGGGCCTAAATTTCAGGCCAATGGTTCTGAAAGTCTGGTACTAATTTGAACAACATCACCAGCATCACGTAGAGACTCATCAGAAAAGCAAATTCATGAGCCCCCCTCAGATGTGCATCATCACAAACTCTGAGCTATCTGGATTTTAACAAATCCTCCAGGTGATTCTAATGCACATTGAAGTTTAGGAACCCATTGGCACAAGTGACTGGTTAACCTAGTACTTGTTTACTTATATCTGAGTGCAAGCTTCATTGATAACATATCTCTGAGCTTTTGCTCAAAGCTTTTTCTCTGCCTCTAATGCCCAATTTTCCTCTTCTCTGCCAGTCTTTCTTACTAAATGAATTAATGTCAATCATAGAAACCAAGAATGGCAAAAATTCAGCTGCTGCAATTTGGCAAGGTGTGTGGTTATTTTCTGAATTTGGTCTCAGCAGTCTCAGAGGGCTGGATACAAGCAAAAAGCTACAAAATTGCCCTATTTAAAATTTTTTTTTTTGGTTCCAGATGGAAAACCCAGAATTAGTATTTGTCTCTCTCCCTTTTACATTAGACCAGAAGGAGTGTTCAGTGTGTGCCAGGATTCTTCTTTTCAGCAGCCACAAGTCCCCAAGGCTCCCCTCTCATTAGGGTCACAAGCCAGGCCTGCAGCTTATGCACTGTGGGCTGCTAGCATGTTGAAGCAGACAGTTGTTTTCATTAGATTTTGCCGCATAGCAAACCTTGCCAAATCTTGGTAGCTTAAGTGACAACAATGTATTATTTTCCTGATTCTGTAGTTGACCGGGCAGTTCTTCTGCTGGTCAGGCAGTTCTTCTGCTGGTCTTATCTGCATTCTGTTGGAAGATCAGCTGTGGACTGAGTAGCTGTGATGCTGGGCCCTTCTATCTCCATGTGGTCTTTCAGCTCAGATTTCTTTATGGCATGGGCATAGTATTTAGGGAAGGAAGAGAGTAGAAGATGATCTGTGGAGTTGTGGAGTTTGATTCCTTTACCAGGAATTCAAAGCTTTGTTGGAAAGACCAATCCCCCTCCATCTACTGCTCGCTCCAACTCCCCCTACCAAATTGTCAGGTGCATATCGTGGACCGTTGCTGGCTGTAAATATGCTGGGAAGCTGAGTGAGTAGCTTTCTCACCTCTCTAGTAGAGGCACGCAGGGAAAAGGGGATGGGAAATGAAGGTACAGTGTGTGTCACTGATGTGAAGGTCCCTGGCTTGCCAAACAATGGGCTGTAGCAAAAAATTCTGGAGTCTAGTCTTGCTGGAATTGAGTTAGGAACATCATAGGCACCCAATCAATGTTTATTTATGAATGAATGCCAAGAGTGGGTGCAGAAAGAACAATGGGATGAGACTTCTTCCCATTGGGATGATCTTGGATAAGTCACTTTATTCTCTAAATCCATTTCCCTTTCTGTGAAAAAAGAAAATTACTGCACGGGGTTGTGTGGACATTAAATGAGATATTATATGTAAAAGAGTCCTCAGTGGGGTCTTTTCCCCTGAAAGGTGGGGTGGAACCTGGGGTTTGCAGCTTAACATAGCCTCCAATGGCCAAAGGCTTGCTGTAGGCTGGGCTCCATGCTAAACCCTTTGTGTCCTTTTCTCATTTCCTTTCCATGATAGCATTCCCATTCAGATGAGAAAACTGGGGATCATAGAGGCTTTGAGAGGTTCCAGCTGGTAAGCAGAGAGCAAAGGCTCAAATCAGGTCTGTTGGGCTCCAAGCATGCACCCCTAACCACTACTCTAAATTGCTTTTACAGAAAAATAAGTCAATGCAGAGCTTCCAACACCATCAGCTCACCGTTGTTCTGCCCTCACGGGCCAGTAACTCAGCCAAAGCCTGGAGATTCTGGAAACTGCCTCCATTGCCTTTGCTGTCCCTTCCCCTCCGCTGGAAGTCGCCCACAGGTGCCAGCTGGGGCCAGCCTCCCCCAAGACTGCCTCCCCCAGCAGGAGTGGAGTCCTGCCAGGTTAGCAGAGCGGCTTCCAATTAGACATCATCTCCTGCCCAGGCAGGAGGCAGAAAGCAGGCGGAGCTCAGTGGGGTGCAGGCAGTTAGAGGGTAATTAGATGTGGATGTGGAACAGCTCCCTTAATGAGGAGGCTGCTGTGGGTGAGGGACACGCAAAAGAAGCATCACTTCAGGCACCTGCTGCCACCAGCATCTGGCCCTGGGCAGGCTGGGGAAGGAAGAAAGAATTCATGTTATTTGTGGCCCAGGCTCTGTGCTGGCTACAGGGCTCCTTTACCCTCATAACACCCTCCCAAGGGCAGGAGTAGCATCCCATCCTGCAGATGAGAACACTGAGACTCAGGGAAGGAAAACACTGCCCAACCCCTCCAGGGCACACAGCTAGAATGTGGCAGACAAAGAGGTTAAGAGGTCTCAATCCCAAGTCTGAGCCCTTTCTCCTCTAGCACATCACTGCCCCCATATTCTTCATCTGCTCTCATCCTCTGACACTAGAGCATCTGATGGGCACTCATAGTTGACACCAAGGATGATATTCAAATTATTCGTCATCTGGTATGGCAGGGCTGTGACCAGCTAGAACACACCCAGGCCTTCTGGAGGCCTGAAGCAGGGTCCTGAAGGGCCCTGGTTGTGGCAAGCATTAACCCCTTGGTTGCTGGATTGTGAGAAGGATCTCAGGAGAGGGCTGGGGTGGTTGGAAGAGCTGTGGTGGTAAAAATACCCAGGGGCTTGGGGTAGCAGCTTTTAACCAACTGGTATAAAAGAATCTCAGTTTTTAATAACCAGCATTGCTCTAATAACCAACGCATCTCGAAAGAACCTTCATCTCCTATTGGGTCTACCCTTAAAGGTAATGTTTGCTTCTATGCCAGAGGGCTGCAACCAAGGAGGCTGCTAGTGGCATCCTGCTGAACACACCCCGCCCTGCACCCAGAGCTGGCACCCAATGCCCAAGATGAGTGACTCATGCCGTCTCCCCAGAGCAAGCAAGAGAGGGAACAGAGACTTCCCAGGCAGAAGCAGCCAGCCTCAGGGAAGCCCCCATCTGGCTGAGGCAATCTAGTCCATCTGGAAAAGGGGAGAATGTGCCAAACACTACAGCAGCTGTGCCCAAAGCAAGTTCTGCAGATCCAAAAAGTTGTCCTCAGCAAAGAGGGTTCCTTGAGTAAATCTGTTTGGGAAATACCGCATGCCCCACGCTCCCTCAGGACAGTCACAGAGCAGATTGGCGTATTCAAGGTTCTGAGAAATTCCAGGGTGAAAAGGCCTTCCGATTTTATGTATCCTCACATTTTCCAGGCACATTTAACTACAGAGCCTGCTCTTTGTTTAGCCCCAATGGGACTCAGAGGGCAAGAGTTTACCTTGGGAAGCAGCTTGGGAAACACTATTATAGACAGATCCCTTCTTTGATCCCAGCAGCCCAGACTTTGCCTCTCGGCCAAAGCTAATACCAAGGGTGGGTCTGTGTCCTGCTGGCAAAGGGTGAGCAGATCCGGGGGAAAGGGAGGCAAGGACTGGGGGAGTTAGTGCTGATCTGCACTCCAAGGGCCCCCAAAAATGCTCTTTTACTCCCCCTGCATAGTATTCTTCCAGAAAATAATCAAAGCCAATCAATCCACAGGCTGGGAGCTCAAGAGATGCTCAGCCCTCCCTTGAGTTGGAAGAGAGGTTTAAGGCTGCAGTCCAGCCCCTGAGCACCAGGAAACAGTCCTATTATGGACTCCATGTCTGTGTCTTCCCAAACATCCTATGTGAAGCTCTAACCCCCAACGTGATGATATTTGGAGATGGGGCCTTTGGGAAGTACTTAAGTTTAGATGAGTTAACAAGGGTGGGGCCCCCACGATGGAATTGGTGTCCTTGTAAGACCAGAGGAAGAGACACTGGAACTAACTAACTCTCTCTCTCTCTCTCTCTCCCCCTCCCATGTGAGGTCATAGTGAGAAGATGGCTGTCTACAATCAGGAAGAGAGCTCTTACCAGGAACCAAATCTGCCAGAACCTTGATGATGGACTTCCAGACTTTAGAACTATGAGAATTCCTGTTGTTTAAGCCACCCAGTCTATGGTATTTTGTTATGACAGCCAGAACTGACTAAGATGAGTCCCTTGGTCCCAGGAACTCTGGACTAGGATAGACATGGTTCAAGTACGGGTTTCACCTCTGAACTGCTGTGTGACCTCAGCAAGTCACTTAACCTCTCTGAACCTCAGTTTCCATCAGTGTAATTGGATGATAACACTTAGATCACTGGGTTGTGGAAAGACTCAATAATGATGACAGCCACACTTATAGAGCACTAACTGTGCGCCCTGCGTGTCTGCTCAGTGTATAACCTCTGTCCTAGATTCTAGCTTTGTGCGGAGTGGACGTCCCATGCTGGATGCGGGGAAATAATGGGTGTATCTTAGCCTGGGTCTCCAGAAAGCAGAGCCAACAACAGAGGCTTAGCTGTGAGAGTGTGATGCAGGGACTGGGAGTATGTGCCAGGAGTCGCAGGCTGGCGATGGTGATGAGCTCTGAGCAGAGTCAGTCCATCTCATGGGACTGCCAGGAGGACTCATCCAAGGAACAAAGAGGTAGCGTTTATCACAGGCTCCGTCTCCCCCAGGCTAAGAACGCCCCAAGGGGGAAGTTCCCACGGGGCAGCAACTTCCCCCATACTTCTAGGCTGTGCATGTGTCTCAATGGTCCCATCGTGAACTGGTGCCCAGCCCAGAAATCCTTGATTTTGCTCTTCTGACACCTCAAATCTAATCTGTCAGCAAGACTGCTGGCTCTTCTCTTGAAACATTTCCAGAATCTGACTACTGCTGATCACATCCAGTGCTCCTGCCCCGGTGATAATCATCGGAATTACCAGCCTCCTAACTGGCCACCTGCTTCCCCTCTTGATCCCTCACTCGGCCCAGCAATCGGCTGATCTTTTCACAAGTAAATCAGAGCGGGTCACTCTGCAGCTTGAAACTTACAAGCCTGCAACCTACCTTCCCTTTACACCTGAGAACTTACCATGTTGAGCAGGGCCCCAACTTATACAGCCCCAAACGGGTCAGGTCTCATTTTTGTCCCCTTTTCCCAGGTCAATCCACTCTAGCCACACTGGATTCCCTTCTCCTTCAGCCCACCAACCTCACGGCCTTTGTACCTGCTGTTTCCTCTGCCTGGAACAGTCTTCCCGTGGTTTTCTAAAAGGACCACTCCTTCACTGCTGTCGTCTCTGCTCAAATATTTCCTTCCCAACCATTCTTTCCAAAAACAAACAAATAAACAAAAAATATCACCCCACCCACTGTCTACTCTCTGCCCTTCTTCTCTTGTCCTTGCAGCACTTACCCCTACGTGGTGTCATATTATACTTCAGTCTCCAGCAAGGCTATCCGATGGAACTTCCTGTAAGGATAGACATGTTCCACAACCCACGCTACTCAATAGCCACTGACCACATATGGCTGTTGAGCACTTGAAATGCAGCCATTGTATCAGAGGACCTGAATTTTTAGTGTTGTTTCATTTTAAATACTTTGAATTTCCATTGCCCCGTGTGGCTAGTGGTTTCCACAGAGGACAGTGAAATTCTATAGTCTCAGTCTCCCCCAAAAGAATATTAGCGCTATGAGGATGACTCTTATCCCTTTTGTTTATAGATATATCTAGGGCCTTTTTCTTTTCTTTTTTATTTTTATTGAGGCAGAGTCTCACTCTGTTGCCCAGGCAGGAGTACAGTGGCGTGATCTCAGCTCACTGCAACCTCCGCCTTCCAGGTTCAAGTGATTCTCCCACCTCAGCCTTCCAAGTAGCTGGGATTACAGGCGCCCACCACCACGCCCAGCTAATTTTTGTATTTTTAGTAGAGATGGGTTTCACTCTGTTGGTCAGGCTGGTCTCAAACTCCTGACCTCAGGTGATCCGCCTGCCTTGGTCTCCTAAAGTGCTGGGATTACAGGCATAAGCCACCGCATCCGGTGCCCTAGCACACAAAGTAGGTGCTCAAAAAAGACTCAAGAATGAGTGACTCTATTATTATAGAATTACATTCTCTTTTTCCCTTTTACATGAATGAGGGAACTAGAACCCAGAGAGGGTAAGTGTTCAGCCAGCCACACACAGTGAGTTCCTGCCCACTGAATAACTCCCCTCCTCCACTCCTGTCCACTCTGCTCCCTGGTGGCTTGTTGGCAGCAGGGAACTGATTAAAATCAATCAGCCAATTTACCCTGGAGAATCCGGGATGTGGTGCTCCAGGTCGCAGCTGGCATGGGCTGAGACTGCAGGTGAAGGCATAGGTGTCTGTGCTGCCTCCACAAGCCAGTGGGGGAGGACGGAGATCCACGGGGTACATGAGTCACAGGATATTGCTCAAGATGACAACAGACAAAAAACAGACTAAAGCCCGGGAGACGACCAAGTGATTACTTTTTAAATCAAGAACTCTTTACAGATTTCTGCTAGGCCAGCCTCAGGCAACAGGGGTCAAAGAAGAATCTAGCTGGGAATTGTAAAAGGAAACAGGAAACTTGTTTCCTGCCGATTGGCAGGAAGTGTGAGCAGGAGTGGTTTATATTTGGAAAGAGAAAGGTAAGGAGGGGGACCTAGGGAGTCTCTGTGCTCTGAAAATGCCGTTGACATGGACAGTCCACCTTGCTGAGCTCAGCGTTGCCCCCATCTCCTGGGAGTGAGGACGGGCGCGGTTCCGATGCTTCACAGGATGAATCTGCATCTTTTATTCACCCTCTCTAAGCCTCAGTTTCCTCATCTGCACAATGAAGAGAAGGAAGCCCACCCCCCACCCCCAGGTGATGTAAAATGTCAATAGACCAGCGTGTGAAGTGCGCTGCACATAGCCGGTGCTTAGCAAATGGTAGCTTATGATATTATTGTCATCAAAGTCTCCGGGTGCTGTGAAAGATAGGGAGGTCAGAAAATACTTTTCTGAGCTCATGACAAACTGGACCTTGGATGAGCAGACAAGGTGAGAAGGAAGTGCCAGGCAGAGGGAACAGCCTGACCAAAGGCTCAGAGGTGGGACGGGGGGAGCTTATTTGGGCCACACAACTGGCAGGTCCTGATTCTCACCCAACTCCCAACTATGACTTTGAGAGGCTGTCTGTCTGTCCTGCCTCCTCCTCTTCCTCCTCCCCATGGCTATCTCAGTGGGAGTCCCAGGGAGCAGGGTGAGGGTATTGGGGGAAGGAGAGGCAGGTTTTGGCGGCTCAAGCAGGTGGCAGTGTCAAGGGCCAGAGAGAACAGGCTGTGGTCTAGTTAATCAGCCCGGACACATCTGATGACCAAGAGGGGACAAGGACAGTCACAAGGAGGGGCAGGACATCCTACATCTCTCCATCTAGGGTTGCTAGATTTAGCAAAAACAACGGACAAACAAAAAACAGGATGGCCAGTTAAATTTGGATCTCAGATAAATAGCAAATAATTTTTTAGCATAAGTGTGGAGAAGCCAAGACATACTTCTACTGAAAAATTTATTGTTTATATGAAACTCAAAAATTATTCATTGTTTATCCATAACTGGGCATCCTGTATGCAGGCCTAGAGCTTGGTTGACAGTGTGGCCTTCATAACCAGGGCACCCTGGGCCAGGCCTGAGACCGGCCAGGCCTGAGACCAACCAGACCCCTCAAAGTGGCCCCCTGTTGCTCCCCAATGGGGCTCAAGGGCCAAGGTCAGATGCACCCATTTCCCACCTCTGCCCAGTATCACACTACCCCCATTCCCTTTTTTTTTTTTTTTAGATGGAGTTTTGCTCTTGTTGCCCAGGCTGGAGTGCAATGGAGCAATCTCGGCTCATTGCAACCTCCGCCTCCCAGATTCAAGCAATTCTCCTGCCTCAGTCTCCTGAGTAGCTGAGATTACAGGCATGCGCCACCACACCCAGCTAATTTTGTATTTTAGTAGAGATGGGCTTTCTCCATGTTGGTCAGGCTGGTCTCGAACTCCTGACCTCAGGTGATCCACCCACCTTGGCCTCCCAAAGTGCTGGGATTACAGGCGTGAGCCACCGCGCCTGGAACCACCCCTATTCCAACCCCCATGTTCCTGCCTCCAGAACTTTGCCCTTGTCATGCCCCTGGCCTGGAGCGCATTTCTTTTTTCTTCTTTTTTCTTTCTTTCTTTCTTTTTTTTTTTTTTTTTTTTGAGACGGAGTCTCACTCTGTCGCCCAGGCTGGAGTGCAGTGGTGCCATCTCGGTTCACTGCAAGCTCCGCCTCCCAGGTTCACACCATTCTCCTTCCTCAGCCTCCTGAGTAGCTGGGACTACAGGTGCCTGCCACCACACCCGGCTAATGTTTTGTATTTTTAGTAGAGACGGGGTTTCACTATGTTAGCCAGGATGGTCTTGATCTCCTGACCTCGTGATCTGCCCGCCTCAGCCTCCCAAAGTGCTGGGATGACAGGCGTGAGCCACCTCGCCCAGCCAAAGCACATTTCTTTCACTGTCTCCCCTACTTAATTCTAACTCTCCTGCCAGATAGAACTCACTTCGGTCCTCACCTTCTCGACCTCCCAGACGAGTTCCCTTGTTCTTAGTGTATCTTACAGCCCTGAACCTTCCTTTGGCTGCATACAGACACCATTCTGTTTACCTGTGAAACCCTCTGGTTTTGGTCCACACATCTTTGGCTTCCCATGCTACCCTGTGCCTGGGCCCAGTCCCAGCGTTGGCAAGTACTCTGGCCATTTTTACTGTGTGAATGAACAGGAACTATTCCAGGAAGTGGGAGGAGGCAGATAAGGAAGGTCTGAAGCACCCATGTGGTTGCCTCACATCTTCACCAGAGAATAGGACCCTTACCAAACCACTGACCTGGCCTTCTGTCTCCAGGCAGGACAGGAGCCCATGGCCACGGTCAAGGGGACAGAGCTCGTGAGGGAGGCCGAGAGCTGACATCCCAGCTCTGCACCCCCGCCATTGTTCACTGTGGGCAGCCCTCGACAGCCCTCTGAGGCCCTACTACTCCCCTAAGTAATGCTGACCCTCACCCCCCCAGCTCTGCCTACGGTGAGTCTTGTCCCTGAAAACTGCATATTCTTTTGAGAGGGACATTGGTCTCCCCTGCCCCAGGAGGCTACAATCTCTGGACAGCCATAGGCAGCCAGGGCTTGTCCATCTTCTGTCCCCAGATGCTCGCACAGTGTCTTCACTTAGCATGAGCTCAGTCGTTAGCGGTAGGGTGAATGAATGAGTAAATAACGTTTCCTCCACATCGTGTCAGTTTGTCGGGGACTGGGGGAAAGGGAGAGAGGCAGCAGTGGCAGATGGCCATTGGGACCAGGAGTAGGGACTAAAAAGGGAAGACGCTGAGCACAGGGAAGGAGCCTGATCCACAGGCATGCTACTCTACGTTGATGTCATCTTGGACGAAACCCAGGAGGACTGGCTTGTCACAAATTATGTCTCCCCAGGCTAGCATTATCATCTGATTTCGAACAAATTACAGAATTAAGGGGGTGGGGCTGGGCCTGTCCTATATTTGGCTCTGGCATATCAGCGGAGCCAGTGAGCGTCTTCTGGGCTTGTGCACGCAAACCTGATTAAGGTCAGTTTGGGCAGGAAAGTCGCATGCTCCCCCAGATGGCCAAGGATCTCACAGACAGGAGGTGGAGGCAGGGAGGAGCCAGTCAGCCTGAGACACACGCACCTCCAGCCGCCAGTCCGCCAGTTCCCATTAACTCAAATGATGTAGCTGTGGCTGGGTGGGGGGCAGCAGCTGGCAGATGCTGTGTTGACAGAAGGTATTGCTAGCACCTCTGATGAGGACCAGATTATGCCCAGCATCCAGGGAGGTTGGGAGCGTGTGCAAGAGAAACCAAGGAGGTGGGAATGAGTACATCTTGTAGAAAAGGAGGGGGAGGCTGGGAGGCGGGAGAAGCTGGGAGCGGGAGCTGCGGTGGTGTGAATTAGAGCAGGGCTTCTGATTTCTCTTGCAGCCTTAGCTCTTGCTACCTGTAGAGGACATCTGGTGTTTTTGTCTGCTTAACATTTATTTCCTTCCTTCTGGAAACATCATCCTGATTTGGCTTTGAGGAACTACCCTGCCTCCACTCTTAGCCCATGTAGCCCAGGCAGGGCTGACCCCACACCTCAGATTCACAGGTGGGCCCAAGCCTCAGCCTGGAGTACAGCCCTGAGTGCAGGGCCTGACTCAGGGATGGCTTGGCATAGAAGCTGGGTCAACCAGTGTCAGCACTGAGACTGTGGTTGGAATGACTGGGAAATCAATATTTTTTCCCCATTGAGACTGAAGCAGGGAGCAGGGAACCCCTAAGATGTGGCTAGGCTCTATCTCAGAAAAAAGCCAGTGCCAAAGAAAGCAGAACAAGAAAAATGGAACAAGAAAGAAGAAATAGAAATGACATAGTTTGAGCACCTGGATCCAGCTGCACCTGAAGCTCATCTCTTTGACTCTTCTGAAAACACGAGCAAAAAATCCCCTTTCAGCTGAATTTCTGTAATTTTCACACCCCCACCAAAAAAAACTTGATTATTTTTAGTCCTACACTCACACCATATGAGCCTAGTTGCAGGTTCTCAGAACAGATTGAACACCACCCCCTCCAGATTGTTACTCGGGCTGTAACCTCTCCCAGGAATACCATCCCAGTCTCACAGTCTCTTGTTAAAACGTTACTCTATCCTTCACTCAAATGTCACCTACTTCAAGGCGCATCCCAAGATGCTGCATTCAAGATGTTTCCTCTTTGACGCTCCCAGAGCTGACTGAGTGGACCTTTGTTATGGGGCGCAGGGCAATGGAGCTGAGGCTGCACCATGTTTGTGAGTATTTAACCCTCTCTTCATTGAGCCCAGCACTGTGCCAGGAGCTTAACAAGTATGTTCTCCTTTCATCTTCACACCAGCTCCTTGAGGTAGTATCTCTACAATTTCTATCCCGCTGATGCACCGTTGACCCAGGGAGGCTGAGAGACATGCTTCATGTCAAAGGTAAGAGCCTGGATCAGGCCTGCAGAGTTCCATCTCTAGCCTGCCATGTCATGCTGGCCTCTGGCCTCATTTGCCTGCCAGGGTCTTTCTCCCACCTTTTACCGCAGTGACCAATGTGAAAAGTGGAGGGCTTAAGAGTGTAAACTCTGGAGTCACCCTGCTTGGGTTCAAATGCAAGCTCCACTTTCCAGGAGCTGTGCGACCTTGGGCAAATAAGTCCTCTGAGCTTCCCTTTCTTTTTTAAAAAATCAAAATAAAATACACTTAATGTAAAATTTACTGTCTTAACCATGTTTAAGTGTACAGCTTAGTAGCATGAACTACATTCACACTGCTATGCAACCATCACCACCGCCCAGCTCCAGAACTCTTTACCTTGCAAAACTAAAATTTCGTACCCATGAAACAATGACTCCTCATTCCCCCAAGTCCCAGCCCCTGGCAGCCACCATTCCACTTTCTGTCTCTATGAATTTGACCACTCTAGGAACCTCACATATGTAGAATCGTACAGTATTTGTCCATTTGTGACTCGCTTATTTCACCTAACATAATGTCATCAAGGTTTATCCATGTCATAGCGTGTTTCACTTTCCTTCCTCTTTAAGGCTAAATAATATTCCATTGTATGTCTTCCATGTGATCCCTAAACTGAGGCTAGAATTTATCTCTATGGTAAAAATTAGCCATTGGTATAGGCATCATGGCCAGCTCTCTACAGCCTGGAGTGGGCCTTAGATGAAGAGGAGGGCATCTCGGTTGGGAGGGCCATACTCCTGCCAACGAGAGGGCAAGGTCATGTTGAGGCCCATCATCTGTGCTGCTTCCCATCTCAAACAATTGTCCACAGGGACAAAAAGAGAGGGAAGGATTCTTTGGTGTGCCATGGGAGACAGGGTGTCCCTGCAGCAAGAGGGCATTCTTGATTCCAATTCCTCTCCCGCCTACAGAATATGCCTCTTCTGAGCCAGGAGCGTGCTGGGAGCCATCATAGCCCTCGCCAGCTCTCCTCCCAAATGCCAAGGAAATGTTCATCAGAGGAATGGCAGGACAGGGGGGTGGGTAAGAAAAGTGCCAGTCCAAAAACTCTTGGCTGAGCCCCCAGTTTCAAGGCAATGTTGCAACTTTCCCCCAGGATCTGCAAGGCGTCAATACTGCAGGGAAAGGAAATTAAACACTTAGTGCCAGTTCAGGAGAGCTGCTTGCAGGAATGCCAGGGAGGATGGATGTTTTGGGCCCGGAGACTGGCTTCTCAGAAGCACTCCTTTGAGATAGGGCTGCCTCTCTGGATTCATCCCGCACCTCTTGGGCAGCTGCATGGATGGAACAGGCCCAGATCTGGACACCACAGAGGGCAGGGAGAGGAGAGGAGGGAGACTCACTACCAACTACCCTGGGCCTGTAGTCAGTGTTTGGTCTGTCAGATGCAGGCACTGGAGACACCGTCCACCTGTGAGATTCCATCCGGAATACCCTCTTCCTCCTTCAAAAATGCTCAGAATTAGACTCAGTGCATCACTCCCCCACCAGGTTAGGAAGGGAAGCTGGTGAAGGACTGGTGGCTCTCGGGAGTTACCCGGGTTGGGAGGACATGGCATTCTTGCTGTCAGTGAGAAAGATGACCAGGCTAGGAAGCGCCTGCTCCCATGACCTGTACCCATTTCACCCCCCATTATCGACGGACACACCACCCCCTGCCATGGAAGGTCGGATTATTGTCGCCAGCTCTCCACTGCCTCCCTGTCATAGAATTACAAGTCCACACCCTTTGCCATGTTGGGCCTGGCCGTGGGCCTTGCTTGGGCCAGTGGAATGCAGTGAACACCCTGTGAGGTTTTAAATGTGCTTACATAATTTGGCTTGGCCTCGTGTGCTTCTGCCATCTGCCCTGAGAAGAGCATACCCCCAGGAACAGCAGCAACGAGTCCAACTAAAAGAAGGAAAACATGGCTCTGACCTGAACCCAGCCCCAGCCCAGAGTCACGCCTGAATGAACCAAGCAGAAATCAGCTGAGCCCCAGAAGTGAGCCCCAGAAGTGAGAAAAATAAATATCTGTTCCTGTGGACCATTGCAATTTTGCTGTTTGTTCTTCAGTATTATTGCAGCAAGCGTGACTAATACACCAGATATAAATACACACACGTGTGCTCAAACAACATGAATGCAAGTTTATCCACAAATATATGCCAGATGCATATCATAGATACACAAACTACAATGCACCTATGACTTCTCCCTCAGGCGGGGAGCCTGGGCAGTCCCATACGTGTTCCACTGAATCATGCTGGTGGTCTTTGCAGGAGACGCTCAGTGGGCCTTACTCCTAACCCAAGGCTGGAATGCTCTGCCCACCTTTCTTCAATCAAGAGCCTGGAGGAAACTTGAGAGCAGGGCCGTGTCTGGCTCGCCTCTGTGTCCCAATATGACCCAGGCGGGGCTCGCCACACAAACTCAAATGCCCAGTTAGAGATTGCTGGGTGGACACAATCCAACATCCTACTGGGCATTTTCTTTCTGGAGATTGGGGACCCTTGGGGCCCCACCAGCTCTGGAATTCTGGGATTCTGTTAGCCTGTGCTGATGTCAGCAGGCTGAAGGGAGCCTGCGTAGCAGAGGGGAGGGCTATGCCAGGTGTGAGAGACCCGGCCCCAGTCCCAGCTGCCACAGCCACAGTGACCCTGCCTCTGAGCCACACCTTGCCCCCATCCTGAGGAGCCCCAGTGGCCTTTGCTGACATCCTGGCTTAGCCTCAGGGCCCAGCAGGGAGGCAAGGCCTTAGCATCTCAGGGGGGACAGAATTGCACTCTGGGACAGACTTTTGGATTCAATCTCCGTTCTGCCCTGATTACCTGTGGGACCTTGGGCACTTCACCTCTCTGGCCTCAGTTTCTTCTTCTGTAGCCTACTCAAGGACAGCTCTTTATTTGAGCCTTACATGCCAGCCCCTCTCACCCACTCCAGGGTTTTTCCCTCTCTCTCTCCTGCATTGAATTCTTCCTCCATCCTGGATCACCCTCCACAGCATACAAACCTGTTCTAATTGTGCCCATCTTAAAACTGGGGAATAACCAGAAAACCTTCGTGGTTTTCTGGAAGGTCAGCTCCCCTGGCACACCAATCTTTCCCTGTGCCCTTTATAGGAAAATTCCTTGAAGAGTTGCCAGGTGGCATCTGGGAAGCAGGCAGCCTCCATTTCCTCGCCTCCTATTCCCTCTCGAACCTACTTCAGGAGGATTTTGTCCCCATGATTCCACAAAAACACTCTCGTCAGGGTCACCAGTGGCCCATGTTGCTAAATCCACTGTCATTTCACCAGCCTCATCTCCCTGGCTCCCATCACCAGTTGGTCGCCCCTGCAGCCCCCACCTACTCCTGCCATGGGGCCTCTATGTTCCTGGTTTTCCTCTGGCCTGCTGGCTGTCAGCTCACCCCATCCTCTGTTGATTCCACCTCACCTGCTGGCTTCTAACGCCGAAGGCCCAGGGCTCCGTGGGCTTCTCTGCTATCTACACTCACATCCCCAGGGATCACAGATGCAAATATGGCTTATGCATGGGAGGATACCAGCCCAGACCTTCCCTCTGACCCACCAGCCTGCTGAGATCTCCACTTCCATGACTAATGGGCACCTAACATCCAATGCCTCCACAGCCATCATCTCGGTGTTTCCCATCTCAACAAATGGAAAGAAACAGCCCCCACTTCCAGCCGCTCAGTCCAACACCTGGAGTGACTCTTGACAACTTTCTTCCTCTGATGTCCCCTCCTGTCCCTCAGCATAGTAGATGTCTGCACTTTGGGAGGCCGAGGTGGGCGGATCATGAGGTCAGGAGTTCGAGACCAGCCTGACCAACATGGTGAAACCCCGACTGTACTAAAAATACAAAAAAAAATTAGCCAGGCGTGGTGGCACATGCCGGTAATCCTAGCTACTCAGGAGGCTGAGGCAGGAGAATCGCTTGAACCTGGGAGGCGGAAGTTGCAGTGAGCCGAGATTGTGCCACTGCACTCCAGCCTGGGTGACAGAACGAGATTCCATCTCAAAAAAAAAAAAAAAGAAAAGAGAGAAAGAAAGAAAGAAAAAAAGAAAAAAAGAAAAAAAGTCCATTCTAATGGACTTTCCATTTTAACGGGCATTTCACATCAGAATGTGTCATTGCACTCAAGGCAAATGCGCAGGTCCCTGCCCTGATCCACAGGGCCATCCATGCTCACCTCCTGGGACCTCTGACTAATCCTCCATTTCTCACCCCTCACTCACTCTGTTCCCTCCCTATCGTCACACTCATCCCCCAGCTGCTCCTCAAACACCCCTGGAGGCCACACCCCACCTTACAGCCTCTGCAGGGGCTGTCCCTCCACTGGGCACTTCACTCTGTGTCACACAGCTCCCCGGCCTGCCATCTTCCTCCAGACCTGGGCTCCAGTCTCACTGCCTCCCGACTGCAAATTCCACCCCAACCTCGACACTCAGCAGCCTCCTGCCCAGCTGGATCTCCGTCTGTGCTGCATAGTTATTGCTTTTATTGCTGGTTTCCACCCTAGAATGTCAGCTCCATGAGTGCAGGGATTGTGCGTGTTGTTTCTTTTGATCATCACACCTAGAACACAGGGAGTGCTCAATACCTGGTAATGAACCATCAGTGAGCATGGACAAGCTGCCTCATAGGGTTTTGGCTTAAATGATAGAGCTCAGATAAGGCGCTCAGCCTGGGGCACGTGGATGCCACATGGTAGAAGTCGGCAGTTATGTGATTGTCACTGCTGCCATTGTCATCATTTCCTTTTTCACAGATGGAGAAAGCAGGGCTCAGAGACCCAAGGCCTGGCTCAAGGTCACAGAGCATGGCCAGAGCCGATCAGGCCCACCTGGACCAACTCCCTCTCCCCACTGACAGGTAGGCCACCCCTCTCCTCTAAGACCCTGTATTAGTCTGTTCTCACACAGCTATAAAGAACTATCTGAGACTGGGTAATTTATGAAGAAAAGAGGTACACCAACATGGCACATGTATACATATGTAACAAACCTGCATGTTGTGTACATGTACCCTAGAACTTAAAGTATGATAAAATATATATATATAAAAGAAAAGAGGTTTAATTGACTCACAGTTCCACAGGCTTAACAGGACGCATGACTGGGGGGCCTCAGGAAACTTACAGTCATGGCAGAACATGAAGGGGAAGCAAGTACCTTCTTCTCATGGTGGCAGGAGAGAGAGAGAGTGAGGGGGGAAGTGCCACACACTTTTAAACCACCAGATCTCGTGAGAACTCACTCACTATCACGAGAACAGCATGGGGGAAATCTGCGTCCATGATCCAATCACCTCCCACCAGGTCCCCCTGCCCCAACACTGGGAATTACAATTTGACATGAGATTTGGGTAGGGCACAGAGCCAAACCATATCAGACCCCAAAACCTCAAGGCGAGATTTGGAAAGTACTAGAGCTGGGATGGAGCCCAAATATCATCTGTCTTGAGGTTTTAAGCTCTTTTTTGATGTTGTTCACATTCCCTGGACAAAAAGCGGGTGGTAACAGCCCAACATGTTAAACAGGTAAAGAGGAAAGGAGCTATTCTAGCTGAACTCTGTAAGGGTCTGTCCTGGGTCCTGGCCCACCCCAGACTTCTGTGGACCCCCAGGGCTTTGAAACCCAGACAGAAACTCCTTTTCCTCTCTCCATTCTACAGAGGAGGAAACTGAACCAAGAGAGGATAAGACCCTTTCCCAGGGTACAGCAGGGAGGGTGGATCCCTGGGGGCCCCTGGGAACCCCTCCTCCTGGCTCCCCATCCTCAGACCTCCATTTGCATAAGTTCCACGTTCCTGCTCCTCCAAGCGCCTCACTCCAGCCAGCCCACTTAATTGAAGCCAATTATTTAGCACAAAAGAACACAGAATGCATCAACTTATGTCTTTGTCCCCCAAACAGGGCCCTGAACAAGGAGCTCCAGCTGCCTTTGTCTCCCAGAGATGCTTATTAGAGATCAGCTGAGCTCAGCCTGTGGGGGTGACACTGGGCATGCCAGGGGCACAATGGTGTGGCCAAGGCAATTTGTGAAGGACTTCTGGGGCGGGAGCCTGGCTGCAGGCACAGAGTTCTTGACATGGGACAGACAGCTTCTGGAAAGTCGGTAGGCCAGGGATGTAGGAGTCAGAGTGACTGGGAACCTCAGGACAGTCATTCTCCCTGGAAGCCCCAGTGTCCTGACCTGTAAGTTGGTGACAACAGTGGATACCTAGATACCTGTAGAATACTTAGCACAGTACCTGGAATGCAGTACCTGCTAATGTTAGCTATTATTACCGTATTCACTTGTGATGATTATTTGGTTATTATCATTAATGTACAGTGCTCTTAGCTGTGGGGCGAGGAAGATACTACGGGTAAAATCACAGACTTTGGCTTCGGATACAACTGGGCTGGTGTCCTGTTGTTGCTGTTTATCATAAACATCACACCTCTCCTCCAGTTTGGAGGTGATTCCCTACCTCAATCCCATGAAGGAAAGGAAGTTACTGATGTTGATGCAGGGAGAGGAAATCAGCCCAGGCTTTATGGAGGAAGTAGCATTGAAACCTGGAAGGATGGGTTCAATTTTAATAGATAGAAATAGGGGAAGGGAAAAGCAGGGGAACAGCAGGCAAAAAGCATAGAGGATGAAATTGTTGGCACAATCGGAGGCTGGCACGTGGTCCCTCTGGTGAGGTGGGGATGGAGTGAGGGAGTCATTCAAAACTAGGAGGCCCTAACAAGCCTTGGCCCCTGAAGCCTTAAGTAGAACCAGCTTCAAAGAGACCTCTCCAGCTCCCTCCTTCCTCAGTGTCAGCTGCGACAGCAGCACCTCCATGGGTGCTGGGCTCACTTCTGTATCAGGACCTTAACAGCTGCCTGAAACCCTGACTTGTTGAGACAAAGCCCTCCCTTAATCTAGGCTGGGATTTCTCCACTGCATACTATTGACAGTTTCAGCAGGACAATTCTTTGCTGTGGAGGGTCTGTCCCGTGCATTTTAGGATGTTCAGCATCACCTTTGACCTCTACCCACCAGATGCCAGTGGCACCCTTTTTCAGCTGTGATGACCAAAAATGTCTCTAGATATTACCAAATGTCCCTGGGGGTGAGGGTACAGGAGAATCATTCCAGTTGGGAACCACTGCTCTAGGGCCTCCCTCCCTGGGCCCAGGCTCAGACCTCCTGGATCCTGAACACAGGAAGAGCATCCTCATACACTCCTAGGGAGCAGCCCTCCTCCCCACTTCCAGTTGCTGCTGGGTGATGGGCCCTCCCCAGAGAACAGGCATCAACCTTTTCTAGGGCTGACATCATCATCTGCTATGAAATAGACCATAATTGTAGCGTGCCCTTCCAAGATAGATATACCTCTCTCACCCAAGCACCCACCCTTGCCCTCAGCCATTACATGCAGGGTAAACACACACCACTCTGGGACCTGGGGCATGAATTTTGGTAATAATGATAAATCTCAGTGATTTTCCAGAAGGTTAGCAGGCCTGGGGCAGAGAGGTAACTTGGCTGTTAAACTCTGATAAATCATCCTCATCACTCCACAGGGAGAACAAAGCTGTTTTTTTCTTTGTTGTCACAGTTTTTATCATAAAGGCAGCACTATTACAGAAAGTTTAGGAAGCGGAGAAAGCAGCATCACCCATCATGCCTCTGGGACTGATTCTATTTCTGCATACTCGGCCGGGCGTAGGCCAAGTCGTCCTGTAATTACAGACAAGGGTATAGGCAATGAGGATATTTTGTTTTCTTTCCTGTTTTTATTTCAAATTCCCTATAATACCAAAAACGTCCCTTTGTGTTGCTACATGAACACCATCATTCCAAGAATGTGGCATTTACCCAAAGTGCAGCTCAGGCCAACAAAGGGACCCTCTTCCTGGGTGGGGCCCTTGAGGGTCCGTGGCCTGGTAAACATGAGGATGTGGTGTTTACCCAAAAGCGGGTCTTGGAAGTGTGGTCAGATCCTTGGGTGGACCCTGAAATCCTGCTATTTTGTAATTACAAAAATGTGGTGCTTACCAAAAGGGGTTTTCAGAGGACCAGAAGGGTGGTCAGTTCCCTTAGGGGAGCCCTTGAATTTCTGAGGTTTCAAGATTATAAGGATGTGCTATTTGGGATCACAAGGCCCTGTGGGTTCTAAATTTAAGAATGGTGCATTTTCCCGCAGGGAGGTGGTTGGTTTCTGAGGCAAGGCCAGAAGACCCTGGGGCTGGAAAGGCCTTGGCTATCAAGTATTTCTGATCAGAAACACGCCTCCTGGGGGCCTGGAGAAGGCATGTGATGTGCAGCTCACAGGGATGATGCCAAGCCCGGTGGGAGCGGGGCACATGCAGCCTCGTGAAGGGGGATGAGTGGTGGCTCTCCTGACCCGGGCCACGCACACAGGCTCCTGCTTCCCTGGGGCTGAAGGAGTGAAGTCCAACAGGCCACTCCAGCTATGGATTGCTCACACACTTAGCAACAAGTCTGTATGGAACCTTACTGTGTGAGATGCTGCTCCAGACCTCAAGACCCACAGGTGAATAAATCCAAGACCGACTTGCCTTAAAGAGATTATAGTCCAATGGCAACACTCGTCAAGGAATGCCATGAATAATTGTTCCATTGGAATCCAGATGAACTAGGCAGGCAACTCATCAGGGGCTCTGATGGAGAGATGGAATGATTTGGGGGTGGTAAGGGAAGCCTATATGAGCAGGCGGAATTTCAAACTGAGACCTGAAGGATGAGGAGATGAGAACCGCTGGTGCAAAGCCCAGAGGTGGGACAGGCTTGGTGTGCTGGAGAAAGGATGAAGGGACCAGCACAGCTAGAAGGAGCAAGTGAGGGGAGAACACGGGATTATGCCCGAGATGGCCACAGGGACAGGCCAAGGAGGGCCTTACAGCCCACAGGGAGCAGTTTGGACTCAGTCCCGAGAGGAACTGAAAAGAAGCAGAAGGTTTCATCTTTTAGAGAGAGGACTCTGTGCCAGGCGCGGTGGCTCATGCCTGTAATCTCAGCATTTTGGGAGGCCGAGGCGGGTGGATCACCAGAGGTCAGGAGTTTGAGACCAGCCTGGCCAAGATGGTGAAACCCTGTCTCTACTAAAAATACAAAAAGTAGCTGGGTGTGGTGGCACACGCCTGTAATCCCAGCTACTCGGGAGGTTGAGGCAAGAGAATCGCTTGAATCTGGGAGGCAGAGGAAGTTGCAGTGAGCCGAGATTACACTACTGTACTCCAGCCTGGGTGACAAAGCAAGATCTTGGGGGAAAAAAAAAAGAAAGAGAGAGAGAGAGAGAAAGAGAGAGAAAGAAAGAAAGAAAGAAAGAGAGAAAGAGAGAAAGAGAGAAAGAGAGAAAGAGAGAAAGAGAAAGAAAGAGAGAAAGAGAGAAAGAAAGAAAGTAAGAAAGAAAGAAAGAAAGAAAAGAAAAGAAAAGAAAAGAAAGCAAGCCAGACAGCCTCTGGCTGTGAAGAGGAAAGTGAGTGATGGGGTCAGGGGTCAATGGTGGAAAGGAGGAAGGAAGGCAGGCAACCCCCCGCTTCCTCCAGGTAAGAGAGGACAGTGGCTGGAGGAAGGATGGAGCAGTGGGCTGGGGAAGATATGTCAATCCTCATTGTTAGTAGGTTCCATATTTGCAAACTCACCTACTCATCACGTTTTATTTGTAACCTCAAAATCAATACTCATGGCACTTTCCTGGTCATTTGCAGACATGCAGACATGTCCAGGACAGTGAAAAATCTGTGAGCAACATGCACATTTCCAGATGAAGTCAAACAAGGTGACCCTCTGCCTTCTTGGTTCAGTTTCTCATACTGTAAACAAGGGTTCTTTATGCCATACAGTCACATGCCACTTAACAACAGGGATACGACGTTCTGAGAAACGTTAGGTGACTTCCTCATTGTGTGAATGCTATAGCGTGTACTTACACAAACCTAGATGGTACAGCCTACTACACACCTAGGCTATATGATATTGCATGTTGCTCCCAGGCTGCAAACCTGTACAGCAGGTTACTGTTCTGAGTACTGTAGGCAATTGGCATGCAATTGTAAGTATTTGTGTATCTAAATATGGGAAAGGTACAGTAAAAATATGATCTAGGCCGGGGCAGTGGCTCATGCCTCTAATCCCAGCACTTTGGGAGGCCAAGGCGGGCGAATCACCTAAGGTCGGGAGTTTGAGACCAGCCTGACTAACATGGAGAAACCCGTCTCTACTAAAAATACAAAATTAGCTGAGTGTGGTGGCTCATGCCTATAATCCCAGCTACTCGGGAGGCTGAGGCAGGAGAATAGCTTGAACTGGGGAGGCTGAGGTTGTGGTGAGCCAAGATCGTGCCATTGCACTCTAGCCTGGACAACAAGAGTGAAACTCCGTCTCAAAAAAAAAAAAAAAAAAAAAAAAATATATATATATATATATATATGATATAAAAGATAAAAAGTGGTACACCTGTGTTAGGCACTTACCATGAATGGAGCTTGCAGAACTGCAGGTTGCTCTGGGTGAACCAGTGAGTGAGTGGTGAGTGAATGTGAAGACCCAGGACATTACTCTACATTACTGTAGAATTTATAAACACTTTAGGCTAGACCAAATTTATACCAAAATATTTTTCTTTCTTCAATAATAAATTAAGCTTAGCTTACTATAACATTTTTACTCTATAAACTTTTTAATTTTGTTTAGCTTTTTGACTCTTTCCTGATAACAGTTTAAAACACAAAAACATTGAACAGCTGTGCAAAAATATCTTCTTTATGTCCTCATTCTATAAGATTGTATGTATTTTTAAATTTTTTCTTTTTACTTTGTAAGTTTTTTGTTAAAAACCAAGACATGGGCTGGGCACAGTGACTCATGCCTGTAATCCCAACAGTTTGGGAGGCTGAGGTGAGTGGATTGTTTGAGTTCAGGAGCTCACGACCAGCTTGGGCAACATGACAATACCCCCATCTTTACTAAAAATACAAAAACTAGTTGGGCGTGGTGACGTGTACCTGTAGTCCCAGGTACTGGAAAGGCTGAGGTGGGAGGATCACTTGAACCCAGGAGGTCGAGGCTGCAGTGAGCCATGATCGCGCCACTGCACTCCGGCCTGAGTGACAGAGCTGGGTCATCCATGACTTCTTACTGCTCCCGTAGTACACGGACAGTGTGTGCTTACTGATATGCTCAAAGGTCCTGGGTTTCCCACTATGCCAGATGAGAAAGGGTTTCCATTTGCAGCCTGCAACATTGTCCCAAGCAAGACTGTAATCCTGTCCTTCAAAGCCTTGAAATCTGGCATCGACTCGGCTTCCTTCTGGATGAAGGTCCTTTCAGGCCTCCTTTTCCAGAATAGGGAGCTTTCATCCACATTGAGGATTTTCTCTGGCAAGTAATTTCCCTCCACAGTCAGTTTATGTTGAGTTTCCACAAATTCTTTAGCTGCCTTCACATCAGCACTCACAGACTCACCACTCACTTTCACATATGTAATGAGTAACAATTCTTGAATTGTTTAAACCACCCAGAGCTAGCAGTAAATTCAACAACATAGTTGGGTCCAGCCTTGTCTTTCAACAGCAAACTTTCTTTTTTGGCCATGATCATTAGGATGCTGAGAGGGATATGCTTCTGTGTCTGATCTTCAATTCAGGCTGTTAGAAGTTTCTCCATATCTGATATAGGCCCTTCTCAAGTTTTTGTTATTCTCATTGTCTTCAATGAAGCAGATTTTTTTTTTTTTTTTTTGAGAGAGTCTTGCTCTGTTGTCCAGGCTGGGGTGAATGGCACGATCTCAGCTCACTGCAACTTCCACCTCCTGAGTTCAAGCAACTCTCCTGCCTCAGCCTCCCGAGTAGCTGGGATTACAGGCACCTGCCATCATGCCAGGCTAATTTTTGTATTTTTGTAGAGACGGGGTTTTACCATGTTGGCCAGGCTGGTCTTGAACTCCTGACCTCAGGTGATCCGCCCTCCTTGGCCTCCCAAAGTGCTGGGATTACAGGCATGAGCCACCATGCCTGGCCATAAAGCAGATTCTTTAACAGCTTCCATCACTTTGTTCTTGTTCTTCAAGATCATAGCTAGGGTGAAATGAGACGTGCCTGACTGGCGAGCAATAACCATCACTGGTTTTCCACCTTCACAATCTTTACTCACTTTTAATTTTGTTTCCGGCTCAATCACTTGACGTGGCCGCTGACTGGCAACATTGGCTATGGATTTTGTACACCTAGGAGCCATGATGAGCAAAACAACATAAGATCAAATCAGGCACAAGAGAAAATGATGCAATCAAGAGACCAAGCAAACATGAGATGTATGTGGCAGCTGCCAGCATAACACGGCATAGTTTCACAGTGAACTTTAAAAAAAAAATAAATAGGAGTACACGCTAACATAAAAAATGTAGTACAGTAAATACATAAAGCAGTAACATAGTCATTTATCATCAGGTATTATGGACTGTATGTAATCATATGTGCTATACTTTTATAAGATTGGCAGCACAGTTGGTTTGTTTATACCAGCATCACATGAGTAATGTGTTGCACCATGGCAACATTACAATAGCTATGGCATCATTAGGTGATAGACATATTTCAGCTTCATTATAATCTTATGGAACCATTGGCTTATATGTGGTCTGTTGTTTTCTGAAATGTCCTTCTGCAATGCATGACTGTATATTTAGTGCCCTGTTTTTCACGTCTGTGCTTTTTATTGGTAATTTAGCTGTTTAAAATGGTACTCACATGTAGTGCTGAAGTGCTGTCTAGCATTCCTTAGTGCAAGTATTCCCAAGTTCCAAAGTGTCATATGGCTTATGGAGAAAATACGTGTGTTAGATAAGCTTCTTTCAGGCATGAACAATAGTGCTGTTGGCCATGATTTCAATGTTAATGAATCAACAATGTGTATTGAATAAGATGTCTTTAAGCAGAAAACACACATATAACAAGGTTAGATATAGATAGGTTGATGAAAGTGTTGTGACCGAAAGCTCACAGGAACCTAACCCTGTATTTCCCCTAGGAGCAATGATTCAGTATTCTCCAATTCAGTGTTTGTGGCAACTTTACAGAGGATAAGTGCTGCGAATGATGAGATCAACTGTATTTTGGAGGTCAAGTCAAAAGGAGTTGCCAACAAAATTAGATGTGGAGGGAGGAAGAAGAACCAAAGAGGTCCCCCACATTCTTGGCCTGCTTCCCAGGCAGTGGTGATACCCATGCTCACCTTTCAGGTTTAGGGGCCTGGGGCAAGAGTACCAGTGGCCACTGGATCAAGGGCCACTCCCCTTCTCTTCCCACCATCAGGTTTGTCTCTCATTGCAAGGGGCTCATACACATCACATTCCAGCAATATCTACACACACCAGCCAGCAAACAGTCACCCTTTGGCTCGCTAACCTGGGCCTAGGAATGAGCACCAGGACAGATGTCTGGAGGCTGGACTTGGGGAAGAAGCCCAGGAAATCCCTGGAAGCTGGCATGGAGCTGATGGTCAGAGTATTCAGAACACCTGGGATTCAGTAGGCCCCTAGAGTCTGGCCTAGAAAAAGGGAGTGGGAGCTACAAATGGTGACATCCTTTTTGCTCCATGGATTCCTTACTCCACAAGAGAGATGCAGCTGGAGGGCACCAGAGAAGGACCAATTAAAGCTGTGCTGTCCAATATGGTAGCCAGTTGCCACAGGAGGCCATGGAGTACTTCAGACAAGGCTGTCCAATAGAAATGGGCTGTAAGTATAAGATACATACTGGATTTTGAAGGCTTAGTATGTGAAAAATATGGCACAGTAATAATTTTTACATTGATTACTTATTGAGATAATATTTGAATATATTACATTTAAAATATTTTTAGCATTAATTTCACCTGTCTCTTTTTAATTTTTTTAAATGGCTGCTAGAAAATCTAAAACTACATAAGTGGCCCGTGTTTTATTTCTATTTCACAGAGATGCTCTAAAAGTGTGAATCCGAGGGCAGGGGCTTCAGTTGTTCAGCCCTAAGGTTGACAAAGGTGGCCAGTCCCAGAACTAGAGAAGAGAAGACTGGGTTGAAAACAAGAGGTACAGAGATGACTGTGGTAGTGCTGGACACTGTGTGGCCACCAACCTGCTGATTGCTGTCCTTCCAGATTAAACAGTTATCAAGATTTTGTTGTATTTGTGTCTTATCCGGGATTCACTGATTTGATTTGACAATAGTTAAGATTTTCCCAGATAACACTTGGATGGGTAGTATGGAGGACTGCAAAAATGGCCACGCAGTCTTTCCCTCCCATCAAGAAGTAGAGTCTATTTCTGCACCCTTTGATTCTGGGATGGTCATGCAACTTGCTTTAGCCAATGGGCATTAGTAAACAAGTGGGTGCTTGAAAAGTGCTTGCGTATTGGATCTTGCTATTTCTTGCTGCTGTTGAAGTACTGCTGCCTTGGGACAAAGCATTGATAACCCCAATTAATAGCCTTCCTGTATCCACCCCCTTTGCATGTGATTTCCAAGTTTCTCCCACCAAGAGGTAGAGTTGATTCCCCCACTCCTTGAATCTGAGCTGGCTTTATAATTTTCTTGAATCAACAGAATGCAGTAGTAGTGAGTTGCACCCATTCTAAGCTTCTCTTTCTTTTGAACTCTGCCAGCTGTCATGTGAATAAGACTAAACCAGCTTGCTGAAGGATGAAAAACCATGAGGAACAGACCCAAGTCAGCCCAATTCTCCCTGCTGAAGCCACCTCAGACCAGCCACACCCCAGCCGACCCACTGATTGCAGATTTGTGAATCAGCCCAGCAAAGATCAGCCAAGCTGAGTCCAGAACTGCCAAACTGCCCAGCCAGTCTGCAAACTTGTGAACTAAATAAATGCTTTACATAATTAAGTTTGGGGTTGTTTGTTATGCAGCAAGAGCTAACCAACACAGTGATACAGATACAGATGAGATTTGAATGAGGGTCTGTCAGACCTGATTCCAGAGTTGAAGATCTTAACCACAGCACTCTACCATTTACATCCAAATTTTGCTTATACCCAAAGCTTTGAGGTGAAGAAAGTGAGGGGAAGAAAGCCAGACCTAATGATGTGGGAGTCACCACTTCCCCCACTAGCAATAAGAATGGCTGTCTCATGCTGTGCCACCTTCAAAAGGCACACCATCTGAACTTTTGGTTGAAGGATTAAACATTAATAATGAGACTCCTCTGGCCTTGGGGATGACAATTACTCTTTGAGACGCCAACTTCAGTAATCTTTCTCCTTAGGGATTATTAACCTCATTTCTCTGTGTCTATTGTTAGGACCCAGGAAGGAGCTGCTTTGCCTGTTCTGCCTCGATAATTACCCGTCATGAGAACTGAGCATCTCTAATGGAAGTCTTCCTAATTTCTAGCATTTACCAAGTGCTTTATATTTTATATTTGCAAACTTTCCCAAAAACTTCTATTCATCCAATTCATTAGATTGGCTTTTTGGATGAATTTAAAAATTACTTTGATGATATAATCACTATACTTTGTATTAGCAATTTTCTCCAGGATATTAGAATAGTTTATAGATAGTTATCCAATTCACCTCACTGCATCCCTGTGAGATTGGTGGGTAGGAGTCTGGGGGAAAGAAAGAAAGCTGTTTGTTTTTTTTTAATTCTGTCTTACCAAAAGTGAAACTTACATAGAGAGTTTAAGTTTTCTATTTCTGCATAATAAAATACCATGAATTTTGAGACTTAACACTGCACACACATTTATTCTCTCACAGTTTCTATAAGTCAAAAGCCTGCATGTGGCTTAGTGGGGTCTGCTTTAGGGGCTCACCAGACTACTCCAGGTGTTAGTTAGCCAGGGCTCCAGTCTCATCAGAGGCTCAACTGGGGAGAGATCTGCTTCAAGCTCATTCAGTTTGGTAACAGAATTCATCTATTTGTAGCTCTAGGGCTGTGATCACCATTTCCTTGCTGGCTGCCAGCTGCAGGCCACTTTCAGGTCCCAGAAGCCAGAAACATTCTTTGCCAAGTGGCCCTTTCCATAAGCCCCCTCACCACATGGCAGCTTACTCACTTCTTCCAAGCCAACAAGAGTCATTTTCTCTTCTCTTTCTCTCTCTCTAGTATATGATGGAGTCTTATATACCTTTGCCATATTCTGTTCGTTAGTAGCAAGCTGAAGTTCCCACGCATTCTCAAGGGGAGGAGGGATCACAAAGGCGTGGACACCAGGAGGCAGGATATCAGTGGGGGTTCCTTTTGTCATACTAAGCAAAGGGCCCAATGTCACACAGCAAGGCAGTAGTGTGGTGCTCTGGCAAGCATACCACAGCACCTTGGACATCTGTGCTCATTGCTCATGATGGTGGCCTTCTATATCGGGGCCCACGTGCATGCACTTACTCATCCCCACTTATGTACTCAGGCCACCTGGAACACAGCTTGCTCACCAACAAGCATTTCCCAGGATCCAAAGTCTCCTGGTCTCCCTTCAGAAGTCCAGATGAAGCTATAGTGGGGTATCCAGCTTGAAGAGTGACCCTCCCCACCCACGTAGGCCTCATGCTGAGCCATGGCCACCGAGTCAATACAAGCAAAACACTGAGAACAGAACTTGACACCCAGCAAGTGCTCAGTCCCTGTTCACATTTCTACAAGCTCCTGGAAAGGAGCTTGTAAGTCAAAGGTGGACCAGCCTGACATCAAATGCACAAGAGGTATATACAGGCAGTCCTGGAGTCCCCTTGGATGAGTCGACTTAGGATTTTTTAACTCTGAGATGGTGCAAAAGCTATAACAAGTTCAATAGAACAGTGATAAATGACATGAGATGTTCAATACTTTGAACGTTTATAAAACAGGCTTTGTGTTAGATGATTTTACCCAACTGTAGGTCGATGCATGTGTTCTGAGCATGTTTAAGGCAGGCTAGGCTAAGCCATGATGCTCAATAGGTTAGCTGTATTAAGTGCATTTTCAACTTAACAATATTTTCAACTTACGATGGATTTATCAGGACACGACCCCATCACAGGTGAAGGAACATATGTATAGTAAAGGACTGTAACTGTGGGAGTGACTTTTCTTAAATATATTTTTATAAGGCAAAGTATCACTCCTTTATTTTTGTTTCTTTTGCATTTTCTTGTTGGGGCACTCAGGCAAGTACTCATATTATATTACTGAATTCTCACAGTGACTGTTTTAGAATGTAAACTGTAATTTACAAAGGCTTCCCAAGTAACCCATGAGGCTGAGTGCCTTGCAGAGGCCACATGGACTACAGGTGGCTGAGCATAACCCCAAATCTAATCTAGGCTCTGAAACACACAGCTGGCCTGCCTCTTCCTTTCTTCACCCTCCATCATTCAGATTTTGCCTCAGCCCATCATAGTGAATCTTGTTTGCTCAACCAGCTTCATCCATGGCCTGTTCCCTGACCTTCCTTGGTTAACCTCAAAGAATTAGGATTCAAGCTCTCTGTCTTGGTTTCTATCTCTCTCTCTCGGTTTGTATCTCTCTCTCTCTCTCTCTCTCTCTCTGTCTCTCTCTCACACACACACACACACACACACACAGACACACACTCAAATACTTTCAAACATGGCCTCTTTGAAAGAAGACAGATCGGCTAGGCGCAGTGGCTCAAGCCTGTAGTCCCAGCACTTTGGGAGGCGGAGGCGGGTGGAACACAAGGTCAGAAGTTTGACACCAGCCTGGCCAATATGGTGAAACCCTGTCTCTACTAAAAATACAAAAATTAGCTGAGCATGGTGGTGTGCGCCTGTAGTTTCAGCTGCTTGGGAGGCTGAGGCAGGAGAATTGCTCCCAGGAGGCAGAGGCTGCAGCAAGCTGAGATCGTGCCGATGCACTCCAGCCTGGGCAACAGAGCGAGACTCCTTCTAAAAAAAAAAAAAAAAAAAAACAGAAAGAAGATAGACCAAAAGAAGAGTCCTCCATCTTGTTTGTTCTATCAAACAGTCTGAACCAAGTAAATGCAGTCATGACCCATTTTCTTTTTCTCTCATCACTGCCCCAGATCTGCTCTGTCTACTCTCCTCTCAAGACCTTTAATGTAATCCAGGCAGATCCAACACCTTCCCAGGCAGCTTGCACATCTATAGGGCCCAGCCCAGAGCCATGCAGGTTAGAACTTCAGTGTCTACTTAAAGAATAGCCCAGCTCGGGCTTGGCCGGGGACCTGTCCCTGGAACAGAATGCATGGAGGATAGGAAAGCCAGCTCTTCCTGGTCCTCTACAATGCCCTAGTGTAGCCACCATATTTAGCTCAGTGGAAGGACCACCCGTGGAAGGGGATGGAACAGCCATATCATGCCCCCCACCCCTGGGCTGATGACGTTCCTCAGAAGAATTCCTCCTGCATCCCAAGCCTTCGGTTCATATGAGCTTGACGGTGTCTGTATTTGTGTGTGCGATGTGGGTGGGGGCTGTTTCACCTGCTCTTAGTAAGTCTGTGGCCCTCTCTTCTCAATGGGAGACCACCCAGCATCCTGTTTTCAGCTTGGTCCTTTGGGCAGCAATTCCAAGGCCACAGAGAAGCCTCAATCCACAGCCTGTACCTATCCCTGGATGCTCTGCTTTACCCAGCTCTCAGCCCCAAAGGAGCAAATCCAGCTTTTTTCTCACAATGTAGGCACTAAACTCAGCGCTGATTACATCTTTCCTTGGAGGAAGCTTGTATTGCTGTGCAGGAGGCAATTTGCTGCAGGCAAGATAGCAGTGTCCTGCTGCTTGCCTGAAACTGGCCATTTCCAAAAGAAATCCATGGTGGTCCCGGGTGAGGGCGGAGGTGGGAAGAGTCAAGTGGAACAGTAGAGCCTGAGGCTGGCAGCTTTGATCCACGAGGCTGGCGGGTGTTGGAGGTCCAGTGCTGTGCCTGAAAAATCCAGCTCCTGGATGGCCCCTACCCTGCCATGGACCTCTGGACAGTGTGGTTTTTAAAGCCACTATTTTTTTCCCTCTTACAAGAGTTGGGCTTGCCAGGTACCCTGGCATGTAGCAGTTCTTTGAGTCTTGCTGACAGCGCTGCAAGGCAGAAGTCACCTCTCTCATTTTACAGAAAAGGAGACAGAAGCTCAGAGTAACTTTCACAAAGGCAAACAGAGCAGGTGGTAATGATGAAGCACAGCTGCATGTGTTGTGCACTGCTCAGCAACCTGGAGTTGTGCAGTGCCCAGCTTGAACAACCATATATGGTGGTCCCGGAAGCATTTTGAGCACTTCGTCTCACTGTTCCTTACAGTAGCCCTATGTGGGCAGTGCTAGCCCTCCTGATAGATCCAACACCTTCCCAGGCACTTTTGCACATCTACAGGACCCAGCCAAGACCCATGCAGGTTAGAACTTCAATGTCTACTTAAAGAATAGCCCAGGGCCCAGGCGCTGTGGTTCACACCTGTAATCTCAGCACTTTGGGAGGCCAAGGCGGGTGGATCACCTGAGGTTGGAGTTTGAGACCAGCTTGACTAACATGGAGAAACCCCATCTCTACTAAAAATACAAAATTAGCCGGGTACAGTGGTGCATGCCTGTAATCCCAGCTACTCAGGAGGCTGAGGCAGGAGAATCATTTGAACCCGGGAGGCGGAGGTTGTGGTGAGCGCCACTGCACTCCAGCCTGGGCAACAAGAGCGAAACTCCATCTCAGAAACAAACAGAATAGCAGAATACCCCAGCTAGTGCTTGGCCGGGGACCTGCCCCAGGAAGAGAATTGGGGGAGGATAGGAAAGCCAGCTCTTCCCTGTCCTATGCTATCCATCCTAATAGCACTGCACACATAGGGCTATTGTAAGCAACAGTGAGACAAAGTGGGTAAAATTCTTCCAGGATATTAGGATATCCATCTCGTAGAGGAAGAAATGGCATTTCTACACAGACAGACTGTGCAGCAAACCCAATGTCGAAACAGTGAGGTAGTGGCCAAGTTGGGATTCAAACCCAGGGCTGCTTAAACTCTGAGCCAAAGCCTATGCTGCTATGCTCTAATTGCAAGGACCTTCAGAAGGTCACATAGCAGAGCGTTTAAGGTACAGATTTAAAAATCGGCCTCATCTGAAATCAAGCCTGGCTGCACCCGGACCTGGGGAGTACAAGCTCTTTCCCGGGGCACCCAGGGCCCTCCTGGGCTTGGGACTTTACATACCTTGGCCCTGGCTGAGAAAGCATCATCTCTGGCCAGAGCAGCAAGGTTTAAAGGATCTGTTCCTTGTCCCTGGCACCTCTGCCCATCTCCAGATCCCACCACAGAAGCCAGGGCAATCAGCTGCACTATTTCATTCATCCATGCATTCACTCTCTCATTTGTGGACACCTCCAATGGCTTCCCAGCATCTAAAATAAAACCAAACTTTTAGGTTGGCATCCCAGACACCCCATGACCTCTCCCCATCTCTGACCTCCCCACTTCCATTCTCCCCCATCACTGCCTCCATCACAACACACACACTCCCACCACTGGATCTTTGCCCATGCAGTTCTCTCAGCCTGGAACACACATTTCCAGGACATCCACAGGGCTGTCTCCCCACAGGTCTTTGCTCTGACCTTGCTGTCCAAAAATAGCCACTCTCTGCCCCTTAACCAGTTTCATTTTTCCTCCTGGCATATTTCATCACCAGACATTCTGCTCTATATTAATTTGTTTATTGTCTGGCCTCTACTAACATGTACCCTCCAAGACACAGAGACTTGAGTTTCTCCACTACTGCATCCCAGCACCTAAAACAGGGCCTCTGACACCTAGTGGGCCCTCGAAAGCACTTGTTGAATGGATGAAGGAAGGAATAAATGAATGAGAAACATGTACTGACTATTTTTCATGGGCTAGGCAGCATGGCCTGGTGGTGGGGAACACAGGGTCTGGAACTGAGCTGCTGAGGTTCGACCCTGCTGCCCAGCCTCTTACAGCTGTGTGATAAACTTGGGCAAGTTACTTTACTCTCCTGTCCCTCATTTCCACACTGGTAAAATGGTAATTATAATATTTTCTTCACACGGTCATTTCTTGGGTTAAATGAGTTAATTTCTCTACAATATTTTGAACTGTACTTGGCATACAGTAAGTTCTCAAAAAAATCTTAGCTCTAGTGCTTCAGCGGTGTTTAAAGCAGACACAGATCCTGCCCCATACAGGGCTCATAGTCTAGCGGGGGAGGTAGACATGGATCAGATAATAGCACAAGTGTGTGAGTTGAATTATGGTGAGTGCTGTGAACAATAGGAGTTTGGGAGCTCCAGGGAGGTAGTTGGCAGATTTGATCTTCTCCATGGAGTTGTCAAAGTCTTCCCTAAAGAAGTGATGTTCCACTGGGGGCAGTGGCTCACGCCCGTAATCCCAAACTTTGGGAGGCCGAGGCAAGCAGATCATCTGAGGTCAGGAGTTCGAGACCAGCCTGGGCAACACAGTGAAACCCCGTCTCTACTAAAAATGCAAAAATTAGCTGGGCATGGTGGTGCACGCTTGTAATCCTAGCTTCTCGGGAGGCTGAAGCAGGAGAATCGCTTGACCCTGGGAGGCAGAGGTTGCAGTGAGCTGAGATTGTGCCACTGCACTCCGGCATGGGCAATACAGTGAGACTCTGTCTCAAAAAAAAAAAAAAAAAGGAAGAAAGAAATGACATTCCATCTAATGAATGGGAGTAACTAGGCAGAGAGGTGAGGAAAGGGTACAGCATGAACAAAGGTCCCCAGGTGGTGGGAACCCGGATCATTCTATGGGGCCTGGCCAAGGCTAGTGTGCCCAGAGCACCAGGTAGGGAGGGGCAAGAGGAGATGGAAGAAGACACAGGTGGGGCTGTTTCGAGATTCTGCTCCTCACTTGGGAGCAGAGGGAAGCCAGTGAACTGTGGATGGCATTAGGGATTAATGGAACTGCAGGCACTATAGCCTGAACCCTCTCAACAGGCTCTGCCCTGAGGGCTGGACCAGGCTACAGAGAGATGAGGAAGGCCCTATCCCAGTACACAGTTAGAATAAAAAAGTGCACATGAAAAGGGAGGGAGAGATGGATGGAGGGAGGAAGGAAGGGAACTGCTTCCTCTTTTTATAGAACATCTACTCATCCCTCAAAGTCTAGCTCAAATGCTGACTCCTTCGAGAAAGTCTTCTTGGACTCAATCGGGTAGAATTGTTTCCTCCTGTGCTCCCAAGGCACAATGCGAGAAGCCCTACAATGTCACTCATTGCCAATAGTGATAAGAAGAGCTGTGATTAATTGAGTAGCTACTGTGTCCAGCACTGCCCTCTGCACTTCACATCTGCTGAGTTGGCCTTCTCCTCCAGCATCCATGCAGCCAGCATACCTGGATCTCCAACCTCAATACTGCTTCTCCTTAGCTTTCTCTGCTGGGTGCCCTTCTGTTTCTCCAAAATGTAAAGGTATCTAGGATGGGGTCTCAGTCTGTCTTGCTCACTTGTGTTTACAGGTGTGCATCTGGATGTGGGAGGGTCTCGGTGACGATACTGTGACCAGCTGACCAGCTGCAGGACTGACCTATTGACTTATGTCATCTTCACTGCAACCTCACGAGGCAAGTGCCCTCATTGTACAAATGATGAAAGCCCAGAAAGGCTTCCTAAGTTACCCAAAGCCCAGGTCTGCCCTCTTCACCACCAGGCCACAACGCCCTAGGCTGAGTTTCACTTGGGATAAGCAACCTCCCTCACCAGCCGGACCAGAAGGAAGCTGGCATTTGCTGCTCAGAACCAGGGCAATTCATTCAAGTCTGTTTCCTAGCATCAGGCTATGGCTTGCCCAGGCAGAGCAACGTGGAAGTAAGAGCCTCATGTGTGGGTCTCTTTGCACAGGAAGCTCTTGTCTATTTCTGGCAGGGCCCTAAGGGAGGGGCAGGGGTGGGAGAGGAGGGGACAGTGCAGAGTCAGCATTCTGAGGCACGAAGAGGCTAATCACAGCTAATCACGGTCCCCGAACCTCATTGGGGGCCAAAGGGTGGTTACAGCCCAATTATGGGCCAGAACAACTAATGACAGCTCCGGGCTCGACTGAATTGCCTCGACTGTGATTCTCAGCCCCACCCCCGCCCCAGAGCTCCCTGGGTTGGGCTGCTTCCCACAGAGAGGCAAGAGGCTTGGAGGCCTCTTTGCACTCTGGGGCCAGGGCCTCGCAAGCTGTAGAAACATAGCCTGCTGCATCGGCAGCAGACCTAAGGGCCTCAACTGGGCTCCACCAAGCAGCCCATGCACCAGGGCCAGCCAGCCAGGTCCAGCCTCGCCGTGCAGCCCAGGGGTCCTCTCTCTCCTCCACACCCAGGAAGGAGAAGGGGTAGAAGACCCCCATTTCTTGAGCACTGGAGTGTGCCAGGGAATTGATTTGGTCCATGGGTGTACTAATCCCCAGGACAACTCTACACAGCTCCATGTTTAAGATGAGGAAACGGAGGCTCAGAGAAGTTAAGTGACTTGCCCAAAGTCATACAGCTAGTGAGTTCAAGGAACCACATTGGAACCCAGGTCTCTCTGACTCCAAACCCATGTTCTTTTCAGGATCCAGGGTTCTGCAACATCCTTAAGGATTAAGGAAGTCTTATAGTACCTGCATGGAGCAAAAAACGTCAAAGTGAAGAGTCTGGGCCCTCTCTGGATCTGTTAAAATGGCCCAGTTCCTAATGAGACACCAGGGTGAGCATGTCTAGGTGAAATGATTCCCCTCAACCCCTTGTTAGGAAAAACGTGCCAAGCTACACATGTGAGAGGCAGGGCAGAGGGGCCATCCACTCTCACCTCCCTGTGCAGAGCCAGGATCTGACATCAAGGAGAACGAGGGGAGGGGGCAGAGGAACCTGCTTCTCCGGCTGCAGAGGCACTGGACAAAAATCAAAGGACTTTAACCACCCTCTCCACCACTCACAGATGGTTCTGTGGATGACAGAGCTGTTTAACATCACTTTCTTCAACATCTTTTCACAAGGATTCCAATCACCAGATATTTACATATTACCTCTAATAATCACCACCCAAATACCTCCCACTTCAGCTCCCTTCTCCTCCCCACACCCAGCCACCTTTCCCATATTGGCAATGCTGTTTTCTTCCAAGTAATCAAATGCCAGCGTCGTGACTGTTTGATGGTCTGGCTGGTTTCAAGGACAAGGAGACCATGGAAGGCAGTGCAGCCCTCCCTGCTTGTTGGGCACCTGGACTCGGGGGGGCGGCGGGAGGAAGCCATGAGAACACCTGGAGCGATCCCTGGAAGGGTCCCATGGGCAGGGCTGCGCAAGGAAAGGCTACTCCCACTGCAGTCTAGAATATTCTGGAGGCTCCAGGGGAGCTCTACTGTTTGTAAGGTCAGGGGCTGCCTGGCGTGACTTTCGGGGTTTAAAGTAGAGAAGTCACACCAAAAGGGGGTGTCTTCTTCAGGGCTCTGGTTTGAGCTGCTTCACTGCAGGGAGAAGCAGGAGAAACAGCAGAAAGAGAAAGAAAACTCTCTGTCCCTTAAGGCCGAGCATGGATCCGGGAGCATCAAGTGACAAAATGCTTGTATGATTGGCTTGTAAGTGATTTGGGCCTAGAGTGCTCTATACTAAGGATGAAAGAGAAAGGAAGGGAGGGAGAAGGAAGGAACAAAAGAGGTGAAGAGGAGCGAGGAGGCACTGAACTGAGTATAACACTTGCTGTCTGGTTCTCAAAAGAGCCATTTTCAGCAGGACCTCCAAGGGAAGAGAAGGCATTGTATCTTCAAGCCCATCTGATTCTGTCACTAAGATGCACACCTGTAGGTAGCTAGGGCTGTGGGATGCTGTCAAAACAGCTGACAGAGCAACCACTTTGATATCAAGTCGAGGAGAGAAAAGAATCCCACGTCAGCTCCAAGGCCATATTCTATATAAGCGAAATTCCCACCCACCCGCATCCCTACCCTAATCTTCTAGGTCCTGGCTGTGGGAAGAGACCCTAGGCAGGCCATCACAGGATCTGAGGGAGCTGAGGCCCGAGGTACACTTACCCAGAACTGGAGCAGATGACGGTCAGTGGGGAAGTGCGTGTGTTTGTGGGGTGGGGGGTGCCTGGAATGGCCCCACCAAAGATGTGTCTCCCAGCCTGCTCCATGGTATCGTACTGCCCACTGCCCCAGACCGTCAGACTCCTCTGAGCCTCTGCTTTGTCAGCTGACCTCAACCAACTGGGTCACAGACATTGGACTCGCTTCAGTTAATACTCATAACTTCTCATAGCTACAGGAAAAGGAGGGCACCTGTTCTCCTTCCCACAAGCCTGCCACTAGGGTAGTAAAGTATAATGAAAGCAGGTCCCACTCCAAATTTGCACACATTTATTAGCAAGTGGGCCCCACATCCGCCCGGTCCAGAACTCCATAAAGTTCCAGCCATATGCCCTGTTAGACGTTCCCGTAATGAAAAATGTATCCAAAGTCCCAGCCATCTCCCTATTAGATGTTCCATTAATGAAGGGTAGAGGCAACAGCATTCCAGTGCAGAACTCATCTGACCTTCTATGGAGTCAAGTAATTGGCCATGCACAAGACTAGAGGGTGTCCTGAATGTGGAGCACTTTCGTAGGCTATTGGACCATTGCATTCTAAGACCTTGTTCAGGCAAGAGTGACAGTACCCATATTGTAGCTCCCGCTAATTATGCATTGTTTATCCTACTGGATCACCCATGAAAAATCATTTTATACCCATTATGCAAATGAACAAGCCCTCTTGTGCTGATTGGAAATAAAGACAATGGAAACCCTTATAGTTGTCCCTGTATATTGTGGGCTTCTCATGAGTCTTTCCAATGCTAAACACCCATCCATGGAGTATGTAGTGTTTCTATTCACATTAACTGACTATCCTAGAGTATCCTAGAGTATAGACTCAAAATATGTCCCACTGCCTATTTGAAATACTTTAAAGTAAATTATAGGCAATATAGGCATGCTGTTTCAAGAAAAGAGCATGATCTGCAAAGCCCAAGGCATTGAAAGTGGCCTTGGGAGTTGGAAATGTGCCTTCTGCCTAAGGAAAGATACAGGCATGATGCGTCATTTCATGAACATTCCTTCACACCTTTGGACTATGACTGTTCATATGCATGTTCATTTGAGTTTTTTAGTGTCTCCATGGGCCGTTGTTATGCCCAGAAAAGACTACTCAGACGTTTACTTTGAGTTTAAATAACTGGAGTTCAATTTACTAAACTGACACATTCACAACCCTAATTCTCTCTTAAGCATTTAAGACTGCTTACAAATCTTTGTTCTGTTGATATCAAGCGGGTTTTAGCAGCTGCTTCTAAGAAGTCTTCGAATATTTGATTGCATTTACAAACATAATTAAAGACATCTCAAGCAATTTATATTGCCTTTATAAATGTAATATTTGGAGTGAAGTGAGTGGTTTCCCTTGGAGGGGGACTGACTGCAGGAGGGACCTGCTGAGAGGTTTTCCAGGTTCAAGTATTGTGAGGCATCTTGATCTGGTGCTGGTTACATGGATACTGGTTCACTTTGTCATCTCAGGACTTGTCAGAGTATATGATGTACTTCAATAACATCTTTAAAGTCATCTGTTGGATTTCCTTTTAAACTCTTTTGCCTGTTTTGAGCAAAATCTCCCTGGGGACATAACTAATTCATTTACAGCTAGTAAATTAAATGTATATATACTGTGAACCTAAAATGCTCTGAAATATTCTAGGACTGAGCATAAGTTTAGTAAGATTTCAATGTAAACTCACACATCTAATTGCTCAATTACATTTTAAATTAGGATGATTAGATTCTCACTTTAATAGGCAAAATTATCTTAGCATTACAAGTAAGTGTATAACAGAAAAATAAAATACTATGGTTTTAATTCCCATAAGCCTGTCTTAACATAACCCCAAATCTCCTGAAGTGAAAAAAATGTACACCCACAAAGAAAAAACATTATCTCAGTTAACTGGGGTGGCTTAGCCCCCAAGGAGGCTGTTATGAGCCCTTCAGTTGAGGTTGCTTAGGATAGGGAATTTCTCCCGGATGTGGTGGCATAGGGGGACTCCCTAAGTTCTATGTCACAGGCATAAAAAAAAAAATGAGGGTTTGTCTCCGCAGCTCCTCAGCCCAATCCCTGGATTCTGGTAATCCACACACTCCTTAATTCTTGTCTATGCCTACACAGGGTTGATCATGCGCCTGCATTTGTAGGTTTCAACTCTGACCATATGCACATGTATTCACCCTTTCAACTCAGGATTTTTGGAAATGGGGGGAATCTTGTATTCTTTTGTACTCTTAGGTCTACCAACTCTTGAAGGCATTTATGATGATAATGAATTGAATTTTCACCTGCTTGGTCACAATGTACCAGATCACTTTTCTGAGGTGAGTGGGGAGGGAAGAGAGAATTTTAACCCCCTAGGGGCTCAGATCAGCTTGTTGTAGCCTCCACACGGTTTCTGTGACTCCTCCTCTCTGCTGGCTAGAGTCCAACTCCATCTGCAATTATTGTGATGGAGTCCAGACCCTTCCGAGGAACCTCCCCG
Organism: Pongo pygmaeus; assembly: GCF_028885625.2. Lineage (NCBI taxonomy): Eukaryota > Metazoa > Chordata > Mammalia > Primates > Hominidae > Pongo > Pongo pygmaeus. Next base: position 22,129,879 of record NC_072382.2, on the reverse strand, counting down.
CTGAACCCAGCTCCCAAGCGCCATTAACACTGACTCCCTACACCCTGGTTCATCCCGACAGGCTCTGGATTCTTATACATAGAAGACTGCTCAGCAGGCGTCGGAGAGCCGCCAAGTCCGTGACAACCTGTAGGCCCATCACAGCTGACGACATCCAGACAGGCTCTCACTGGCAGACTCATCTCTCGCCTTTCCACGGCAACTTCTATTTTGACCACGCACTCACATGGATCCTTCTCTTATTCACTCCTACAGTTTCCAGCCAGACTGGCCCATGCCGGGAGGTGGCTCTGCGAAAGTAAAGAAAACAGAAGGCATCCAATAGCCAGTGTGGCTTTAACCTGAAGAACAGCTGCATGTTCATTGACTGCTTAGTGCGTGCTAAATGTTTCACATGCACTTACTCGATTCATCTTGACAAGAGTCCTGTGACGTGGGTGCCTTAGTCCTTTTTTTTTTTGGAGGAGAAAGCTGAAGCACAGAGAGGCTAAGTAATTTGCCCCAGGTCACACAGCCAGTGAATAGCAAGCCAGGATTGGCACACAGGTCTCTAATTTTAAGCACTTCACACTTAATCCCTAAATTATATGCTCTTTAATTAGGAGAGGGTTTAGGATTAGCCCAGAGCCAGGCTGCTGCAGGGGAGAGGCCCCCCGCTTAGGGGCTGTTGGGGGGTGGAGCTCCAGCTGTCTCTAGGGAACAAACACAGCTGAGAAGGAGAAAGGGGAGGAGTGTCTTCATCGGAAGACACTAAAAAGAGGAAGCAGTGGGAAGAAGTCTGTCTTGTAACACTCAGGAGAGCTCACCAAGCGCCAGGCACAGCACTGGGCCCCTTCCATCCTGTACCCTGGCACTCCTCAAACCTCATAACTCATGCAGTCTTTGGAAAAAGTGAAATACTCTCTGGCTTTTGTATTCATTAACATCTCCAACAAGTGACTACTGCAACTAAAATGAATCAAAGCAAAGGAGGAAGGCAGTGCTTTGTGAACCTCATGTCCTCTGCCCCTTCTCTGAGAGGCTGTCCAGGCACCCCACTCCCCAGCCAGGATTGAATTTCACTGAATCCTCCCTGCAAAGATGCCGACAGATCTGCTCATTCTATAGACAAGGGCATTGATATGCCTGTGGCAGAGGTGGCTTTCAGTGAAGGTCTGTGACCCCAAAGCATAAGGTTTCTAATTATGACCCTATACTGCCTGTTGGGGTGACATGGGCCTCTAGCTGAGAGACCACTCAGATGACCAAGAAGCCACATCCCTTGCTAAGTGTCAGAAAATTTGGTTTAAGCTGGCAATTTTCCAGGTTGTATACATTGGGGGAAGCATAGAAAGGGGAATGGCTGAGGCTCAGAGAGGGTAAGTAACTTACCAAGGCCACACAGCAATGGCCTTGTCCATGGTGTGTGGCCTCAGGACTGGAACATAAGTCCTGTCTGCCCCGTCTCTTTCCTGCCCCCCTCCCACGCCAGCACACACCCCATACCTCTGAGATACCAGCCTGGCCTGCTGAATAAGCTCACGCAGACTGGATTCCAATGAGTGTGTTTCGCTTTGCCTGGCAGGCTGCTTAGTGATTGTTCTAAACCTGCGTGTGGGCTTCTCCACTCCCCCAGTCTTCTATTTCTTTCTTCGCCCCCAATGGTTCCCCATCCCTCACCCTCCCCCCACCAGCACCCAGTACAGCAAGCCACACTCAGCAGGTGTTCAATGAACACTTGCTCTGCCAACGAGGCATTGGACCATCTGTAGGGGGCCAGAGTGGGTGTCAGGCTCCCACCCCCACCCCAGCGCCAGCTCCAGGGCCCAGGACGGGAGTCCCTCTGCAGGTGAGCCTGACAGCACTCAGGCTGCTGTCCCACTGGGGGGAGATTGTAAAGACAGTGACTTCCAGGAGGAAGTGGTTAAGAGGCCCAAGCTGTGTCTGGAAAGTCAGAGGCTTGCTCCAGGCCAGGAAGTCACCCAGCTTGCAACAGGGCCTTTGGGTCCCATCCTCACCCCCTACCTACAGTCAGGGAAACTCCTGCCAAGCCCTAGAAGGATGTAAGCCCAGACCCCTCTCCAGTGGCAGGCTTCTAAGACCTGGTGCCCAGGAAAGGGAGTTGGTAAACAGCTCAAACTGTCCCACTTTGAATTTAGAAACTGCGGGGAACGTGTGAGCAGTGTGGGCAGCTGGAGAGAAAGGAGTGAAGACGCAGGCTTGGGCTCGTTCACTGGCACAAACCGTGAATCCCTGGCGTCCCTCAGGGAGTCTGGCAATGGGGTTGGGATGGTACCAAGGATTCCTGGTCCTAAGGGCTTTCCCGTTGCTGTTGCCCCGTGAATCCCACAGTTTACTAACACTGTGCAGGAGTTGCTTGGGAAGCTTGCGGTTCCTGCACTCCCAGCTGCAGAGCCTAACCCGGTAGGTCTTGTGTAAGACCCAGGAATTTGTATTTTCATCAATGAGCCTCCTGACCCCCACCCCCAGGTGATTTGGCACAGGTAGTCTTTGAACTACACCTTGGAAGCACTTTCTTGAGTTTTCTTCTCCAAGGGCTGGAAACACATGTGCTTAACTAGAAGCAGTCCAGTTGTGAAGGCTGAGGTCCCATCCGCTTGCCGGAGGCCGGCCAGCAGGTCATATGGTTCCAGTGTTTCTGAAGGCGGAGGCTGGCCACTTTGGAAGTGGACCCATCTAGGGCCTGAAGCTGGTTCCCTGGACCCTCCCATCAAGGGCTAGCTGAATGGCCACCACCCCAGGCTGTAGCTATAGCTCCTAAGAAGGAACAGAAGAAAGGAAGGGGCCTGGAAAGATGGGGGAGGAACCTGCCACAGAGATTGGAGATGCACTGGGCCCCCAGGAGAGGGGTTACCGCACAGGAGAGCAGGGGGACTGGCTATGCCCCACCCCCCATGCTGACTCCCCTGGGACAGCCCTGTGGGAGATGCTCACGTTGTGCAGAGCTGGGAGGGCTGGAGATCAGCTCTTCCCTTCATAGTGGGCAGATGAAAGTTCCAGGAGTTTCCCTCTTAAGCACTGGGATCCTTCCTGCTAGCACCTTCCTATGCTGTAAGTCATATGTATTAGTCCGTTTTCAGGCTGCTAATAAAGACATACCCGAGACTGGGTAATTTATAAAGAAAAAGAGGTTTAATGGACTCACAGTTCCACATGACTGGGGAGGCCTCACAATCATGGCAGAAGGCAAAAGGCACTTCTTACATGGCGGCAGGCAAGAGAGAGTGAGAGCCAAGTGGAAGGGGAAACCCCTTATAAAACCATCAGATCTCGAGAGACTTATTCACTACTAGAACAGTATGAGGGAAACCGCGTGATTCAATTATCTCCCACCAGGTCCCTCCCACAACACATGGGAATTATGGGAACTACAATTCAAGATGAGATTTGGGTCTACAATTCAAGATGAGATTTGGGTGGGGACACAGCCAAACCATATCATCCTATAATGCAACAAACTCTGGTGTCAGTGTCAGGAAATGGTGAGCTCCAGCTCCACTGAGTCACTAAGACCCTGGGAAAGACTTCCCACCACCTGGATTCACTGGCCCCACCTCCTGCCATCTACAATGAGGAGATTGGGTTAAAACAGGAGAAGCAACAACCGATTAATACGGCTGCCCTGAGCAGTGTCTTGAGAAGCACTGGGGTTGAGTGTGGGTCTAGAAAAACAATCAAACACTTACAGACCATGTGCCTAGTACCACTGTAAGCATTTTACAGATATTTATATAAAATTTAATTTAATCTTGTTTAAAAGCTCATTTAATTCCTCAACACCACCATGAAGTCAGTATTAGTACCTCCACTTTACAGATGAGGAAACTGAGGCACAGGACGATTAAGGACCTTGCCCAGGGATTCCCAGTACATGGCACAGCTGGATTCTGCACCTCTGTAGTCTGGCTCTAGACCGTGCCTCTATTCACCTCCATTCTTCCTCCAAAACAACACAAAAGCTCATTATGATGACTTAATGGCCTGTGTCTGCCCCCCGCATGGCAGGGACAGAAGAGTACACAAACCTCTTATCAGTCTTTCCTACCACATTTCCAGTCTGCGGTTCTACCACCCATAAACAAGCCCATAGAGAGTAGAAGCAAACGGAGCAAGATCAGAGTGGGCCAGGGAGCACTTGAGCCCAGGCGGGACTGGAATCTTCCATTTGAGTTCACCACACCACTTCCTGCCTCGCCTGGACTGACCAGCATTTGAGCACAAACCCACAGGGCACTGCTCACCATTCCTCAAAAAATCTCGGCTCGTTCCCACCTCTGGACCTTTGCACATGCCGATGTCTTCCTCAAAAACATCTCCTTTTCTTCAAATTTCATCTCAAATGCCACCTCCTGCAGAAGCTCTTCTAGATTCTCCTCCAACCAAACAGAGCCTGCCCTTTCTCCGGAGCCCCAGGCCAGGGTCCCATCCCACCACCAGCAGAATACAGGCCACAGCTTTCCAGCTCTGCATGCCCAGCATGGGTTCTGGCGCATAAGGGATTGAGCGCTCAGTAGGGGATTGAGGCACCAGAAGGAAATGAAAGCCTTCTGAGTTCTGACTCATTCACCGAATCGTTTATTCTATCAGGCTTTTTTCCCTAATTGAAAAAGAAAGAAATGAATTCCATACCTGCTTGTAAATAAGGATTTAAAAATCACATTAGTCACAAGAGCCCTCTCTTTTCTCTCCCAGGGTCTGGGCTGCTGATCAGTTTCCTTTGTTAACCAGATCGGGTTTGTTTCTCAACATCAGGCTGTAGAATTTGCAGGTCAGGCCACAAGGGTGTGACCTTCTGCCATCCCCTCCCTGACAGTTGAGGGAAGAGGAGAAACTATAAATAGTGTTCCTCTGCCCTCCAGGAACTTCTAGGCTAACATACAGGCTGGGCACACAAAATAAGTCCACACCTGTGTGCCCGCCAACGCTGCAGTGGCAGAGGGGCATGCGGTCCACAGCCCCTGCAGAGAGGAAGTGTCTGGGGCAGACCTTGCCAAGCAGCCAAGAGCCTTCTCCATTTTCTCATTGCTAGTTTTCTTCTCACTTCCCCTTTGTTAGAATAGTCCTCTTCTCTGCAGATCCTTGCTGGAGAGGATAGACAGAGGCAGTGGGGTAGGGAGGCAGGAAAGGTGGGATTTGAAAACACCAGGCTGAGCCAGAGCCTGGAGCAGCCGGGGCCTCAGCAACACTGTGGCTGCCCATGGAAGCCATCCCAGGTAAGATGATGGTCCCGGGGCTCAGCCAGCAGAGGGCCTAGCCGAGTCAGCATCTGCGCATCAGTGAAGGAAGGTGTGAATGAATAGAGTGGAAGCTGGAGATGGGATGTGAAGTATGTGGGTCTCTGCTGGGAACACCTATGAGTCCTTGCCCTCTGCACCTGGCATTTGTGCAAATGACTCACAATCACAAGTGAGTCCTTTCTTTCTTCTGCTTCCTACCTCATCTTTCAACCCCTGACACAACACTACACCTACACATACACATACAGGCGCACACCTATACACATACCCCAGACACATACAGTTGTACACACTCAGAACTAGCAATAGACTCTAGACAACACTTACACTCAATAATACAATAATACCCATACACTAAACACAATAATACACATGCACAAAGCAAACAATGCCTATATCCTTACATGCCTGCACACACACCTACTTGTGCACACACATAACCTCACAAGTGGCACTCATATACATATATGCAGGCATACATTCACAACAGGAAAACAGACATACCTTAAAACACAGCCACTGAATCATGTGTTCATCTTCTCTTTCATCCAGAGGCTACTTTCCTTTACCTTGGATCTCGCTTTACAATTCACAAAGTGCTTTCCTTTGTTTACTCACTTCCCTAACCTTTTTGAGGATATCCTCTGTGCTAGGCAACACATGGAAAGTGAATAGGAATCAGACCCTACCCTCCAGGAGGTTTCTAGTTTAGTGGAGGAAACAGACACAGACAGTGACAAACATAATCTGGTGTGATCATTCGAATCAAAAGCTGTTTCACTCGAATCAAAAACTAATTTTTTTTTTTTGAGATGAATTCTCACTCTGTCACCCAAGCTGGAATGCAATGATGTGATCTCGGCTCACTGCAACCTCTGCCTCCCAAGTTCAAATGATTCTCCTGCCTCAGCCTCCCAAGTAGCTGGGATTACAGGCACACACCACCACACCTGGCTAATTTTTGTATTTTTAGTAGAGATGGGGTTTCAACACGTTGGCCAGGCTGGTCTTGAACTCCTGACCTCAGGTGATCCACCTTCCTCCACCTCAGCCACCCAACGTGCTGAGATTATAGATGTGAGCCACCGCGCCCAGCCAAAAACTGTTTCTTGAGCACCTACTGTGTGCTACATCCATGCCAGGCTTTGGGAATACAGAAGTACGTAAAGGTCTAGTCTCCCTAGCCTCGAGCAACTTTCAGACTGAAACGAAAAGAGGCAAAGACGTAAGTAGAATATGTGCTGTAATGTACACACTACAGCGGCAGCCCAGAAAAGGGAGTGATTAACTTTGGGGAGAGAATCAGAAAGGGTGTCTTAGTATGTTCAGGCTGTTATAACAAAATACCATACACTTGGTAATTTACAAACTACAGAAATTTATTGCTCATAGTTCCAGAAGCTAGGAAGTCCAAGATCAAGGGGCCAGCAGATTCAGTGTCTGCTGAGGGTCTGTTCCTCATAGATACGTTCCTCACAGTTCCATCTTCTATAATATGTGTTCTACATGGTGGAAAGGCAAAAGGACTCCCTCCAATCTCTTTATAAGGGCACTAATCCCATTCATGAGGGCAGACCGCACCCCCCACCCCCCTCACTACCCCCCAACCCGCATCACCTAATCACCTTCCAAAGGCCCTACCTCTTAATGCCAACATGTTGGGGATTTGATCTGAACACATGAATTTCAGAGGGACAGAAACATCCAGACCACAGCTGAGACCTTCACAGAGAAGGCAGCACTGGTCTTTGTAGGATAAAGGGGAGTTCACGAAAAACATGGGGCAGTTTGGTATTTGATGTAAAACTAAAGCAGAGACCTCAGAGGGGTTCATCAACAGTTCTCCATGCCTGGACTTCACATGTGAGTGTGTGTGACTGCGGGAGGGAGGGAGGTGAGAGTGGGGATCTGGGGTCGAAGATGAGGCTGTAAAGATCATCAGAGGCAGAGAACAACATCTGCATTTTACAGCGAAGAAAATTGAAGCTCAAGGAGGTAAATGAGGATGTCTTATTCTTCCACTGGGCTCTTTCTTGCTCTTGGGGCCTGCCACAAATTCTCCTGGCCTTTCTTTCTGAATCAGACAAAGCTGCTTGCTAGTGGCTGAACAAGTTAAAAGCTCAGCGCAGGTGGGAGGCATTATTATTGACTGTGATGATTATTCTCTAAAATCCAGCTTGGCAGGATTTCTGCCTCGGATAATCAGCAGCTCAGCAGGTCCAGGCCAGGGCAATTTGGGCCTTTGAGGCTGAGGGACTCCCAGCCCTTGCCCCAGTCCCCTGCCTGAAGCTGTGGGCAAGCTGGGTGCCTGGGCAGCTGAGTCCAGAAGCCAGCGCCTCCCCTTGGGGACGCCTCATCCTCTCCTTGCTGGTTTTCACCCCACCCCCAGCCCTGGCCCCGGTCCCCTGCCTGAAGCTGTGGGCAAGCTGGGGGCCTGGTCAGCTGAGTCCAGGAGCCAGCGCCTCCCCTTTAGGATGCCTCACCCTCCCCTTGCTGCTTTTTACCATGATGTGCCTACCCCCAGCCACCCTCTCATTAAGCTGACCTCCCCCTTCCATGCCAATCATCTCTCCCTCTGGCAATCAGCATTTTCCTCCTCCTCCGAGACTTCTCCTTCCCTCAGTTTGTGCTGGTGGAAGGGGCTGAGTCATTTTCCTGAAAGGAGTGTTGATTGAGGAAGCACGCACCTCCCCCAACCAGCCGTGGGTCTCAGGCAAGCCACTCCCCTCTCCAGGCCTCAGTTTTCTCATCTATAAACAGGGCCCACCATTTCCTACAGTCTCACACTAGCCACCCCACGTGGCACCTGAGGGCATCTGAGTTTGAGATCCCTGGATTAGCTGGTCTCAAAGGTGCCATAAAGCGAGTCTCTGGGTTTCTGTGGCTCTGGATCATGGGACAGGCAAGAGAGAGATGACTGGGCTGGGCTGAGAGGCCAGGTACTGCAGGCAACTGATCCAGTGCAGGCCACTCACCCAGGGTCTTCCTTCCCTAGTCCAGATTCATGGCATCTCCCACCTGCATTTTGCCCCGGCCTCCTCCTACTCTCTCTGCCCCCAGCACCTCCTGCTCTAGTCTGTGCTGTCTCATCAGGGTTCCTCTTAAAAAACTCAGATTGGATTCTGCTATTCTGTTGCTGGACATCACCACCTATTTGCCCTAACTCCTTACTTGGCATTCAAGGCCCCTTCCAAGCCAGCCCCTGCCTACCTTCCTGGCCTTATCTCCCATTTCCCCTCACTCTCACCCTCAGCTTCCTTAGTGCCGCCCGGCCCATGCAGCCCCATCCTGTGTGGCAGCCGTACCTTTGCATACACTAATCCCCCCACCTGGAATTCCTTCCCAGCCTTCTCCACTCAGAAAAGCCTTCAAGGCCTTGTCCCACATTGCCTCCTCTGGGAAGCTATTCCTGACTGTCCCTGGGTGGAGGCAGAGGCATCCCTCAGCTGGATCAAGTGCCAGGTGATAGTGGAGTTAGGTGTGTAAGCTCCTCCTCCTAAACAACGAGCACCTAATAGAGGTCAGAGCTTGAGCAGGCGGGCAGTAACCCTGCCCTGGTCACCTTTTGTCTTCAGCGCCCAGAAGGAGGCTGGACACAGTGAACAGGTGGTCAGTACACCTTTGCTGTAGGAATAAACAACAAATAATGTGTTAGGCATTGCCCTACTCCACCCTAACTCATTTAAAGTTCAAGAGGCAGGAAGATGTACACAGATGAAGCCCCACACTGCAGAACAGTGATTCCCTTCTTCCCCTATTCGCAGAAGTCTAACCATTTACAAAGCACCTTGCAGCCCTCCCCAGAGAGCCCCTGCAAATAGTGCAGACCTGTCATTTATTATCTCTATGTTGCAAAGGAGGCCCAGAAAAGCAGAGACTGGCCAGAGGCCCCTGACTGGAGGTGGTGGAGTTCTACACAAGCCTTGGCCTCCCTGGAGACGCTGCTCCCTGCTGCTCGTCCAGCTGCAGGCTGCCTCCCTCCCTCCCTCTTAGGGTGGCTGCGGGCCTCTGTCTTGTCACGCAATGCGAATTTGAATCCATCTGGTTGCTTCTCTGAGTCTCTCTTTGTCTTCTTGTGTTTCTCTCTTACCTCAATTATTTATTTCTGTCTCCAGCTCTCCGGGCTCCCACTCTTCTTCTGTGTGTTGGCCTTTGCCTTCTCTCTGTCTTCTCTTTCTTTCTGTCTCCCTCTCTGTCTCTATCTATTCCTTTCCCTCCATTTATCTTTTTCCTTTGCCTGAGCCTGTCCACCATTCCCTCCATAATTAGCCTCACTTCTAGCTTTTACTCTTGGGCCCACTCTCAGGTGGGGGTGGGCAGGGGACAAGGAGGGAACATCTTTCCAGCATGCAGAAAATGGACCAATTAAAGCCACAATGCTGCTCAGGCAACTGAACAAGAAGGAAGCAAAAATAGCCCCAGGCGGGTCGAGCTGGAAAGAGGCAAAGAGAAAAAGAGAGAACGGGCGAAATGAATGCAGAGGCCAAAGTCACAGTCGGGCCATCGAGGGGGAAGCTCCTTCCCACCCAGACCTGGGAGCTGGACTCCGGCTGCTGCATGGCAGGGTGGACCTGCCTCATCCTCAACCCTGGCCCAACCCTTTATCTCACCTGAGGACACCCTGTAGCCTGCCAGACCTCTCTGGAATCCCAGAGGTCCTGAGCTTCCTCCCAAGTTGACGCCCACCTCCTATCTCTGGACCCCTTCCCACCAAGTGGCCTGGGGGTGCTGGGAGAGACACCCACCCCACCATGTCTAAGCCTGGCTTTCATCCATCCTCAGGTCCCCAGAAATCCAAGGCCTGCTCTATACGGGATACTCCCGGGTTGTAGACAGAATGGTGAGGCAATGGTATGCTTAGTAAATGCCATCCCCCACCCAAGGAGCTCACAGGCTGTGGGGAAACCCAGCAAAGAAACAGGCAGAAAAACACACCTCGCCACACTAAGCACAGCCTGGGGAGTCCAGAAAGGGGGCTCAAGGAATGGATATCTGCCCCCAGCCTGCAGAGCCTGCAAGGGGAGCCTGCGCACAGTAGGCAGTGAGGGCTGGAGATGAGCCTGATCAGAGGAAAACACAGGGAACCCTCAGGAAAATGAGAGAACTCCCATGAGGCCATGGAGGAGTCGGGGGAGAAGAATGTGAGGGGTGCGCCTTGTCCAAGACAAGGTCTTGGAAGTTATTCTCAGAGCACTGGGGAGCCAGGAAGGGTTTTGGGCAGGAGAAGGCAACATGATGTACTCCTTTTTCTTGTTTGTTTGAGACAAGGTCTCACTCTGTGTTGCAGGCTGGAGTGCAGTGGTGTGACCATCACCTCACTGTAGCCTCAACTTCCCTGGGCTCAGGCGGTCCTCCCACCTCAGCCTCCAGAGTAGCTGGGACTACAGGTGCACACCACCATGCCTGGCTAATTTTTGTATTTTTTTGTAGAGCCAGTTTCACCATGTTGCCCAGGCTGGTCTCGAACTCCTGAGCTCAAGTGATCCACCCACCTTGGCTTCTCAAAGTGCTGGGATTATGGGTGTGAGCCATCACGCCCAGCCATAATATGTTCCTTTATGGAGATTCCACTGCCTGCAGGGAGGGGAAGATGGATGAGGCTAAAGCAAGGAGAGCAGGCCGGATGCTACTGCAAAGCACTGGGGAAGAGCCAACGGGCCCTAAAGTGGCAGTGGCTGTGAGATGGAGGGAATGCGGGATATGGGAGATGAGGTGAGGTAAGGTCGGAGAACCCAGCCAGAGTGACTAGGCCCCTCCTCAGTTGGAACCACTTCAGTGCATAGGAATGGCTCGCAGACTTTGAGCCATCTGAGGGCAGATTTCCATCCTTTATGTACCCAGCCCACAGCCTGTGGCCTGGAACATATTAATGCTAAAAATATTTGTTAGATGAGTGAGTTACTCAATCCATCATTCCCCAGCTGGCCTCCAAGGCCAGGGCTGTGACCTGGCCCAGTTCCTCCCTGGCTTTCTCCCCAGCCCTCTTTCACGTCCTACTCCCTGCCCCTCAGCAGGCTGGATTCCCTGAAATTGCCTGGATTCATTCCATTTCTCTGCCTGGCTCATTTGATTGTGTCCTAGAACACTCTCCCCTCATTTTCACATGCCCAAGTCCTACCCACTCGTCAAGATCCAGTTCCAGTGCCCCCTCCTACATGCAGCCCTACCTTCCTCTCTTCCCTCCAGGTGCTCAGAGCACATGACCTGGGCCTCTCTTATGGCAGGGACCACGGTGGGTCTCCTGTAATGTTCTCCACGCCTATGCAAGAATCCCTGTATACACTCAGAGCAGCTTTAGGGCAGACATCTGGGTCTGATTCCACAGTCTTCAGGACAGGCCTGCCCCAGAGAACGGTCTCCATGAAGACTTAATAGAAGAAGAAAGGGAGGGAGGGAGGGGAAGTGAGAGTAGACATGTCTGTGCTGGCCATGTGTGTCGGCCAGGGGGCGAGGGAGGCTTGAATTGCTTTAGCTTCTGCTGCATAAGCCATTCCTCCATCAGCTCTGCCACTCCCTGCTTGGGTGTGCCCACAATGTGGTTCTGGTTTTCTGAGCCTGATCTATACCTTACACCAAACCTGACATTAACATCAGAAATCCTGATTTTCTTCTTTCGCTAAAACCGACTGCGACTTCAACCTCACTGTTTCTGCCTAGTCACGGAAATATATGGATGGATGGATGGATGAATGGACAGATGGATGAACAGAGGGACAGATGGATGACTGAATGGATGGACAGATGGATGGATGGATGGATAGATGGATGGATGGATGGAGAATTGGTTGAATGGATGGAGTGAATGACCAAATTAATGACTAAGAGGAAATCATCCAAGAACTATGAATGATGGACCATAGGTGATGGGCTACCAGAATTTGGTGAACCTCAGTCAAATTCTGGCTATGTGTTCTTTTATTCACTTGGCATTAATGGAGCATCTGCCATGTGTAAAACATTATGGTAGACCCCAGGTCCCTGTCCCCATACAGCTTATAGTCTAGTGAAAGAGTCAGAGAAAAAAACTGAGGAATTACCAAGATAATATAATGGGATAAAAAATATGACAGAGAACATGTGGGAAGCTGCCTGGAGCATCACTCATTCCAGAGCACCTGGGAAGGCTTCCTGGAAGAAGCAACATCTAAACCGTGAAAGGCAGGACTGATGAGTACAGGGTAGGGAGTGTGAATGAGGCTGACAGAGGGAACAGTGTGTGCAAAGGGCAAGGAGCAAAGTTCAATCGGGGGCACGGAGCACTGGGGACAGTAGATGAAGCAGAAGAGGAAGACAGGAGCTAGATCTTTCAGGCCCTTGTGGGCTCCAAAGGGGTTCAGGCTTTGTCCTAAAACAGGAGGAATCCCTTGCAAGGTGTCAAACACGAATGCAGAAAGACTATTAATTGGAAAATGTGTATCAAAATTTCTTCTGTTAATGCAGAAAGATTATTTTCTTCTGGTGTTTTCCCATAAATAACACTGTGATACATCTATAAATCACCTGGGAAATTTAAAAGCAGGAAACCTTGTACTGCTTTTCTTGGTGATGAAAAACCAAGAAAATGAAAACAGAATTAACCTCTTAGCCTGAAATGTAACGTTTCTCATTGACCAAGTTGAAATTGTCCTATTTCCTTTTTCACTAAAATATGACTCCATTTCATATTTATAACCCATAAAGTTAGAAGTTCAGAAATCAAAGCCCATGTCTGTTAAAATAATACTATGCTTCATTGAAAAAAAAATAACCAGAATGCCAAAGTTTGTCCTTTTGGTTAAATAATACATTTTCTAGCATGGCTACGTCTCAGAAACATTCTCAAGTGTTCACAATAGGTATAATGAGCCTATTGGAGGAGGTATAGTTCACATGTTAAATAAATAACTACGTCAAATAGCTTAGGGAAACACAGTTTTAAAATTACCGTTTGATTTTCTGATGTGGCTACAAAAGTAAACTGAAAAAAGAGAAGAAATCACTGTTTTAAGATATAGCAGATTCCTCTCCAAAGGAAACCTACAACTACCTATTCCACAGCTTGCAGACTTCATTCATTCCGCAGGATGATGTAAATAACAATCTGGGGTATGGGAGGGGCCGGTGCTTCCTTCAGGTACCTGTGGATAGGGAAAGCGTGGTCAGGAAGTAGCGTTCACACCTGGAGAGCGACAAGGTGCTTGTCACTAGAAGAGCCAAAGAAAGGGAGGCCTAGGCAGAAGGAACAGCAGGTGCCAAGGCTCAGAGGCAGGAAAAGACTTAATAGAAATAAAAACAAATAAGCAGGTTGGCATTCCCACGGTTGTCCCTGATTTGCTGTGGGAATGCCCGCCTGCTGCGTGCTTCTCATGTTCCCTGTCTGGGCCTTGTGTCTTCTTCCTGAAGTGGAAGGGGGGTCCCAGGGCTTTTTAGAAGCTGCCTCCTTGCCTAGTTTTCTGGCTCCTCTGTCCCCCGTCCCTGGACTCCTCCCAGCCCCCTCCCCTCTCTTGCCTGCCCTCCTGCAGCCGATGCCCTGGCTGTCAGGAAGATGAAGTTAGCTGCAGACACATACATTTTTTAAAAACCCAGCCATTTAAGGAAACTATGCCTCTAAACAAACACTCAAAGGCCCCCACCTCTTGTCCCTAAGGGAGCCAGCACCAGGGCCAGGTCAGGAATTCCGGGCATGTGGGGAGGGCCCTGAATGGAGGGGAAGGCAAGTTGCTGGTCAGACCTCCTCCCCTGAGAGGGCCTCGCCCCAGTCCTGAGAACCAGCCCTGACTCCTCCAGGACCCCAGGGCTGCTCTGCTGGTCCCAGGCCAATGGGGGCCAGGAAAAAGGCCAGAGTCATTCCCTGGGCATCTGGCAAGAACATGGCATCTGTTGTTGTTTTTTTCTTTTTTATTAACTTTTTTATTTTTACTTCTTTTTTTCTTTTTTTAGAGACAGGGTCTTGTTCTGTCACCCAGACTGGAGCATAGTGGTGCAATCATGGCTCACCACAGCCTCCACCTCCCAAGCTCAAGTGATCCTCCCACCTCAGCTTCCTCAGTAGCTGGGACTATAAGCATGTGCCACCATGCCTGCCTAATTTTTTTTTTTTTTTTTTTTTTGGTAGAGATGGAGTCTCGTTATGTTGCCCAGGCTGCTTTTGAATTCCTGGGCTCAAGCGAACATCTCACCTTGGCCTCCCAAAGTGCTGGGATTATAGGCACGAGCCACTGTGCCCAGCCTACTTTTACTTTTTACTGTGAAACATACATATAAAATAATGTATATAACGTACACACATTTAAAAGACTATGTTAAATCATAAAATAATAATAAATGAAGGCTTGTATAAGCCCAGACTAAGAAACCCAGCCAAAGAAACCTTCCCAATGCTTTCCAAGCCCACGCTTGCCCTGCCCCTGTGGCTGCCCCATATCCCCCTGCCCAGGTTAACCACTGGGTTCCATGTTGTGCTATGGAAGCCCACGGCCCAGAGACCCAAGAACATGCTTGTAGTAAGAAAATGGGAGGTTTCATAAGCTTGTTGCTGCAAGGGAGTGCACAGCCCAGGGAAACCTCGGTGGTGTCTCAGGGAAAGGGATCTGGAAAGGCCCTGAGGAGATCCAGGCTTGGCTGGATGATTCCAAGGAAAACCAGGAAAGCAAGCCCAGTTCTGGACTGAGTGCCTGGGCACTTAATAATTTTGATCTTGGAGGCAGGAGGGTTAAAACCGCACCGGTGTTGTCTCTGGTGAGCAAGCCACTGTCACTCAGAAAGGCAGTGGAGAGGAAGGGGTGTTTCACCGGTGCTTACTCACTGGCGGGGTCTCACAGTTGGCCTGGTCTGTGTCTATGAGTGTGGTTTGTGGTTTCTTAGAAACGTTATCTATCTGTGAGCACAATTTGTCATTACTCAGTGTTAATCATTGTGCTGCTTTTCTTTATAGTTTGCATGTATAGTATGTATCTTGTAGATTTATGTGTGGCTAAATGATACGCTGTTTGTCATCACCACCACTACCCCACCACTGCCACTACAACAACCCCACCACCTCCACTGCTGCCACCATCACCACGACAGCTACGCCCTCACACCCACAGAAGCGGTGGTGTGGGAGGCCACATGTGCTCTAGCTGTTCCATGTGTGGGGTGTGTAACTGTGTATGCCAGGGTGGCTGTAGGGGGAGGGAGAGAGGCTATTTAGAGAGTTTTAGGCTGAGCAGCACTGAGGAACCAAGAAGTTGGCTGCAAAGATCTGGGCCTACTGCAAAGATCATTGAGTACCTCCTGCAGTCCCAGTCTCTCTCTCTCCTTACTCCTGGATTTCTCTGAAGATGAGGTCTGAGTGACCAAACAAGCATGGGATCAAGGGCCAGAAAGTAGCATCAGGCTCAGAGCTGGAATCAGGGCTGGCACTGGGAGGCCCCGACAGCAGGAGCCTCTGATCCACCTTGTTCCAGCTGTCTTGAGGACCATCTCTCCCGGCAGCATACCATGTGGCTTCACACTACTCTGCCTCTCTGAGCCTCGGTTTCTTCATCTATAAAATGGGAATAAGAGTAAGCCACCTCAATGGACTGTGGGAGGCTTAAGTAAATTGAAGTGCCGTGCAAGTAGCTAGCATGCAGTTGCAGCTCAATGAATGTGAGTCCCTTGTTCTCCTCTGGGGGTGGGCTGGAATCACAGGGTAGTGGGTGGCAGGTAGCAGGAGGTGAGACGATGGGGTGCCATGACCTCTCCTAACACCTGATGCTGGACAGGAAACGGGAGGCTTCTGGGAAGGGCCCAGGACAGATGTGACCTCCCACCCAGGCTGCCCCTGAATGTCCTCTGCCCAGTGCTGCCCCAGCTGCATGGAGGGACCCCAGAGTGGGGCATGGGCTGGGAGGGGGTGGGGGAGGCTGAGAGAGCAGGAGAAGGAAGTGAGTCATGGTGGGGAAGAGGAGAAAAGGCAGGAAGGAGGAACATGCAGGAAGAAAAGAGGGAGAGAGGGATATGACGGGAGGAAAGAGGAGAGGAGGGGAAAGGAGAAGGAAAGGGAGGGGAGGGGAGGGGAGGGGAGGACTGAAGGGAGGAAGTAGAGGGAGCAAAAAATGGGAGGGAGGAAAGAAGGAAGGAAGGAGGGATGGAAGGATGGAAGGAAGGAAGGGAGGGAGGAAAAGAGGCAAGGAGGGAGGGAAGGAGGGAAGGGAGGGAAGGAAGGGAGGGAAGGAGGGAAGGGAGGGAAGGAAGGGAGGGAAGGAAGGGAGGGAGGAGGGAAAGAAGGAAGGAAGGAAGGAGGCAGGGAAGGAAGGGAGGAAGGAGGGAAGGAAGGGAAGAAAGAGAGGAGGGAAGGAAGGAAGGGAAAGAAGGAAGGGAGGGAAGGAAGGGAGGGAGATGAGGAGACACTGGCAGCTCAATACCTGGCAGAAGGAGATAAACAGAGTCTGGAGCCACCACTGCCCTTGTCCAGCCACCAGCACAGGCATGGGGGCAGGGAACTGGGCCAGCTGGCCTTGCCGACTGCTTAACAACGCCCTTCCCCCACCTGCCACCACAGTGGGATCCCGCCAACCTGCCACCCTGTCTGCTGGGAACAATAGGGAGCTGTCTGAAGCTGTGTCACTGGCTGCCTTCCCCAAAAGAAGGTGACAGCGATGTCTCCCTGCCATGGGCCTCAAAGCCAGCTGCCAGCCCTTCTAAGCCGTGGGGACAGGAACCTACAGCTGGGCCTCCCTCTGTAACAGCTCCCCCTTGGAACCCCTCCACACCCACCTCCTCCTTTTATTTCCTCCAGCCCTCAGCTCCCTCAGCCTGATCTCCCCAGGTGTCCCCTGACATTTGGCCCTGCTGCCCACTGCTATCTGCTCATCATGTTGGGGATAGGAGATGGGAAAGGGCAGTAGAGACAGCGCTGGGGAGTCAGGACGTGGGGTTTCAGTCCCGCCTTTGTCACTGTAGCACAGATGGCCAGCTGTCTCTCATCATCTATTCTCCCCTCTTCCTGATGAACGCACCCCTAATTTGGTGTCAGGCACATGGCAGCTGAGAGTAGAGACCACTTTTCCCAGCCTCCTCTGCAATTACATGTCACTGTGTGACAAAGTTCTGACCAATGCAATAGAACTGCAACCCCTGGGACATGTCCTCTTGGGGAAAGGCATTCTCTTTTTAACCCTTCTGCTTTCTGCTCTGGAATGCAGATTATGATGGCTGCAGATACGATGGCTACAGCTGGGGCAGTCATTTCGGGTCGCAAGGTAGGGTTCAATGTTGAAGATGGCAGAGCCAATTGCATCCCTGATGATCGTGGAGTGCCAGGCCTGCCTGAGATGCTCACCTCTCTTCCTTTACCAGGGAGAGAAAGTAAGTTGTTTAAGCTGCTAATGTGGGGGCTCCTCAAAATGCTTGCACTTGCTACTACCTCTCCCTGGAATACTCTTCCTCCAGATCTTTATTCAGGCCCCTGCTTGTTGTCATCTTCTCATTAAAGCCCGCACTGTCCTTCCTGTCTAACATTACCACCCTCCACTCCTTCTCACTGTCAAGTGGAAAACTCTTTATAGCACACCCAGATAGCTCCATTTTCTTGTTTGTTACTGGCTTCTTTCTCTTTCTGACTTCTGCCGTAAAATGTAAGCTCCATGAGAGCAGGCACCTGCCATGTTCACTGCCAGATCACTAGGACTCGGAATAGCACCTGGCACATAGTAAATGCTCAATAAATCCTTGGTGAATAAATATAGGTGGAAATGAAAGGACTAGAAGCAAACTGACATTTATTGAGCACCTACTGTGTGCAGGCACCATGCTGGATGCTTTAGGTAAACCATTTCATTCACATGTCTTAACATTTTTAGGTACAAATTGTTACTCTCATTTTTTCACATCTAGAAACTGAAGTTGTGAGATTATAGGGGACATAATCTCAGATCCCAGAGATCTAAGCAAGAGGGTTGGGGGTGGGGGCAGGCAGGGTCCTGGGATGTAAGCTCAGGTGCCTTGAATCAAGCCCAGTGGGTTTTCATTATTCTGGCCAGGCTCTCTGAAGATAAAGGACATCCTCAGATGTTCCTAAAGCCTCCCATTCAGCTTATTCTCTCACCCGCTTGTTAAGCAATTCCCCACTGCCTCCCAAGCACCCTCTTCACTGGCTTTGATTTTTAGTGTCTTTCTGATTATTTCCTGAGGAGACTGTGCTAGAAGCCTGTGGAATCACAGAGGCACTGAGTAGCGTGAACAGAAATGCCTTTTTCTACTCTGAAATGTGAGGACTGACTCCTTCAGGAGGGAGAAGGGAACGCTGTCATTTCCAAGTATGTTCTCTGCCAGGCCTGTTTCAGAAACTCCTGCCTGCTTATCTCACATGATCTTCATGCCATGCCTGGCAGGGAGGCAGCTGCGTGGCCGTGCACCAGTCTCCTCGCTCCTCTGTGGCCGTGCACCAGTCTCCTCGCTCCTCTGTGGCCGTGCACCAGTCTCCTCGCTCCTCTGTGGCCGTGCACCAGTCTCCTCGCTCCTCTGTGGCCGTGCACCAGTCTCCTCGCTCCTCTGTGGCCGTGCACCAGTCTCCTCGCTCCTCTGTGGCTGTGCACCAGTCTCCTCGCTCCTCTGAGCCTCCTTTTTCTCATCTGGCAAATGGGGATAATGAGGCTACCAGCCTGGAAATGTGGCTGAGAGGTAAATGGGATGAAGATGAGGCCAGGGAATTTAGTTTTAAGGTTCAAATCAAGGACATTTCCTGCAGCTAAATAGAAAGCACCTTTACCTTCATCCTGTAGGCAGCCCCCATACCTCCAACTTCAGCATCCTGGTGACTTAATGCATCAATAGCTCACAAGTTTGAAGATTCCCCTGCTCTTCAGAGTCCTCTGCCTTACTGGCCATGTGACCTTAAACAAGTCCTTCACCTGGCTGATCCTCAATTTCCTTGTATGTAAATTGAAGGCACTGGACTAGGTTCCCTTCCAGTCTGAAATTCACAGGCTTCTCTATCAAGTAAAGTCTGAGGAATAGTAGCTACCAAACGTGAGCATTTGTTACATGCTGGCAGAATTGCCAGCACATTTACCTACCTTGTCTAATTTTGTCCTCACCACAATCCTGTGGGAAAGCTTTCATCCCTCCCATTTAACAGGTGAGGAAACTGAAGCTCAGGGGTGGAACAAATCACTCGAGATCAGTGGGATTCAAACTCAAGTGTCTCTCAGATGCTCAGACCATTTAACTCCACGGCACACATAGAATCAGAATTTATTTTCACCCCCATTTTTTTTGGCCAGGCTTTTCCTGTTTAGCTTGTCCTTGAGGTCGGGGCTATTGGGACACATCCAGGGCTTAGGACCACCTGCAGGTGAGACAAGCAGGCTACGGAAAGCATGGAGCTGCCTTGTTGGCAACTGGGGCCACAGGCTGTGCTCCAGTCTCTTCAGTCCACATCTCTGGGTGATACACTCATGTTTGGAGGTGCCTGCAGTGGCAGGAGGAAGTGGGGAGTGGGGAATATGACAGTTCTCCAAGGAATTTGGAAGGCAGGGGAAAGAGCTGCACAGCCACTGTCACGTCATTGGCAAAGGTGCCAAAGAAATGTCAGAACAAAATGTGCTGGCTGGGATTGGAGATGAAAAATCCATTTGTGGCTGCCCTGAAGCAAATCCCTTCACTTTCCAACTTCCATCTCAGAAGGAGAAATTAGTCACGTGACAGAGCTCTTCAGCACCACGGACAGTGCCCTAGCGGCACCTTCCGTGAACCCACCCAGGCCTCACAAGTATCAGGCCCGGTGACTAGCACCACAGCCGATGGAGGGGATGGCCTCGCTCCCCTCATCCCCAGGGACTTATCATCTGGGGCCAGGAAGAAGACTGACATGCAAGGAAAACTCACACAGTGCTGGGTGTTCCTGCGTGCTAAGGAAGGACCCTCCAGCCAGTGTTGGCCTTGACATCCATTCCTGCATTTGGCCATCATTGAGCAGGGCATGTGTACCTGACTCTGCACCAGACACCAGGGAAGGAAGAGCGCAGATGAATGGAGACTGTGCTTGCTCTTGAAAAGCTTGGACTTAGTCGGGGAGACTGGAAACCAATCATTACGAGATAGAGCTTGGCACGAGATGAGGTCAATGAGGTTGCTACTAATGCTAGTTCCACTTTACAGGTGGGAAACCAGGCCAGGTGATTTGCCCAGGCTCACACAGCTATGAGTAGGTAGAGCTGGGATTTGCATCCATGTGGTCAGGTCCCAGGATCCATGATTTTAACCACTACCATGACTATGGGGTGGTGGTGGGGAACAATTCAATTAAGTCTAGAAAGGGGCAATGGAGAATTCCTGGAGGGAATGACGCCTGGGTTGTATTTTCCCAGGTGAGGAAGTTGGGGGAGGTCAGAAAGAATAGCACTGTGAAGCCTGAGAAAGGTAGTGTTCCATAGTGGGTATGGGAAAGGGCCACACAGAGGATGTGGGAACAGGAAGGCGGGCGAAGGTGAGGCTAGAAGACCCCCAAGGGTGGGCTCCTGAGGAGTGTTCTACTAAGCAAGGGAGTTTGAGCTGGATTCTGCAGCTCTAAAGAGGCAGTGGAGTGTTTCAAGCAACAAAAGAAGGTAATCAGATTCTGGAAAATGGCTGATAGTGTATTGAGGTGGACTGGAGAGGTATCATTGGCAGGAGGGATGTCTAGCCAGAGGGCTACTGCAGGAAGCCAGGTGAGGGAGGGAGGCAAGGCTAGACTAGGGCAGGGGCAGTGGAGCAGCAGGAATGGCCCACGATGCCTGATGGCCTTGAGATTAAGATCACAGGCTCTGGGCCGGGTGTGGTGGCTCACGCCTGTAATCCTAACACTTTGGGAGGCCGAGGTCGGCAGACTGCCTGAGCTCAGGAGTTCGAGAGCAGCCTGGACAACACAGTGAAACCCTGTCTCTACTAAAAATATAAAAAATTAGTCAGGTGTGATGTGTGCCTGTAGTCCTGGCTACTCTGGAGGCTGAGGCAGGAGAATTGCTTGAACTCAGGAGGCGGAGGTTGCAGTGAGCCAAGACTGTGCCACTGCACTCCAGCCTGGGTAACAGAGTGAGACTCCATCTCAAAAAAAAAAAAAAAAATCACAGGCTCTGGCCCCACATCTCCTGGGTCCACAGCCAAGACCAGGACTGAGGAAGCACCTACCTTACACTGCCTTTTTTTTACTTTTTTACTTTTTAATTTCTGTGGCTACATAGCAGGTGTGTATATGTATGGGGCACATGAGATGTTCTGATACAGGCATGCAATGCTCCATAATCACATCGTGGAGAGTGGGGTATCCATCCCCTCAAGCATTTATTCTTTGTGTTATAAACAATCCAATTACACTGTTTTCATTATTTTAAACTGTACAATTAAGTTATTATTTACTGTAGTCACCCTGTTGTGCTATCAAATAGTAGGTCTTATGCATTCTTTCTAGCTTAGACTGCCAATTCTAAAGCTCATGCACTTTACTTGTGAGCTCTTCAGCCTGTCTCGGGACCCAGTTACTCTTACTTCACCCACTGTTCTGACAGAGTTGTGGGTCTGACTCTCAAATTCACAGCGAATTAGAAGTAGAAAGTTTTACGGGATGGGAGAAGAATTGAGAGGCAGGTGCAGTGATAGCAGGGAGGGATGCTAGCTAATGTCAGGAAACCAAAGATTTTTTATTTTTTTTAGGCATCATAAAATGGCATCATTTGGCAGATTCTGAATGCATCAACACATCCTACATCAATTACACTATTTAATAAAGTCGGGAACTCTATCACATTTCTAAAAATATTTCCATCCAAAGGCTAAAATGAAATTTGAAAGTTTGAGTAATTAAGAGCAATCCCTCAGCCATACTGATTCGCTAATTGTCCCTAAAATCCGAGTGACTGAGACCTCTTTGTACCTTTCAGAACCTTGTCCTATCCATCAGAGTGATGGGGTGATCCTCACACTCACCCCATGAGAAAAAAATAGGCAGAGGGGCCACCCCATGTCATAGGTGAAGAAACTCATGCTCAGCCTTTCACAGCCTACACAAATGGCTCTTCGTTTTCAGAGTCAAGCTGGGAGACCAGATGTCCTGATTGGCAGCCCTGAACTCCCAGTCCTTCTGTCTGTTTGCTGCTTCTTTCCTCCCTCCCCTTCTCAAGCCACACCCACCCACTGGTGCTCATCATCATCTGCTGCTGCTGATTGGCTGGTGAGATCACCCTGAGCAGCAGCCCTCTCCTCCATAGGTCCATGGTATGTTGACATCACAGAGGTTATTTGCATACCCATCAGCCAATCAATAGCTTCCCATCCTCAACCGCGCAGTTCCTTTCTTTATGGAACTGAGGCTTCTCACTGGGACTGAGCTCATAAGCCACAACAGAAGCTGCCTTTTATTGAACATTTATTATGGGCCAGGCCTGTGCTATATATTTTGCATATTTTCTCTCATTGGGTGTGCACAATAACCAGCTTGAGGTAGGAACTGGGTTAGTCCCACTTCTCAGAGAAGAAACTTACAAAGTTTAAGTATTTGCCCAGGGTCATGCAGACAGTTAGTAGCAGAGATGGAATCTGCGCCCAGGGATATCTAATCCAAATGCTGGATTCTTAACCAGCTCCAGAGTCTTCCAACAGAGGGACAAGTATTGTGGCTTTGTGTGTGTGTGTTAGAAGTGGGGCGGGGGGATTAATAGGACTTTAGCCAGGGAAAGCAGCTTCTCCCTTTCCCCACACTTCTTGCACCCTAGTCACCTTACTGGGCTGAGAGGTGTGTCTGTTCCATCAGAGGAGGGAGCTAAGGAGAACTTCCAGCTAGGGAGGGGGTGCTGTTAGGCTGCAGAGCAGAGACTTGCCCAGTCCTCAGACCCGGGAGGTCTCCTTCAAGTGTCACAAGAAGGTATTCAGCTGGGCACAGGCTCACACCTGTAATCCCAACACTTTGGGAGGCCGAGGTGGGCAGATCACGAGGTCAGGAGATCGAGACAATCCTGGCCAACATGGTGAAACCTTGTCTCTACTTAAAATACAACAATTAGCTGGGCATGGTGGTCTGCGCCTGTAGTCCCAACTACTCGGGAGGCTGAGGCAGGAGAATTGCTTGAACCCAGGAAGCGGAGGTTGCAGTGAGCTGAGATTGCACTACTGCACTCCAGCCTGGGTGACAGAGCGAAACTCTGTCTCAAAAAAAAAAAAAGAAGAAGAAGAAGGTGTTCAGGGCTCAGAGCTAGAGGCTGAGCAGAGTCACAGCCTCTTCGCCAAAAGCCTGTGTGACCTGGGCCGATGTGTGTTTAATGATCCCCAAAGGCTCTTCCTGTCATAGTTTCTGCAAAGCTGGCTTTCCCAGGGAGATGCTAGCTGGACACAGATGAGGAAAGACTAAAGTTCAGCCTTGCAGCACTCCCTGGGGCCAGTATGAGGGGAAGCACCCCAGCTGGGGCCCCAACACTGCCCTCTGCGATCCAGCCACTCCCAGGAAGGGAGTAGAAGAGCAATAACGTCTTCTGTGCGAGCCCCCCTCACACCGTGCCACATCCTCCTTCCCCCTTGCCATCCCAGTCCATTAGGTCCAGATGACCTGTGATGCACACCCTGGGCCCCCAGCCCTGCGCTGGCTGCACTGGTGGATGCTGGAAATGCCAGGCGAACCTCTGTCCACAGAAGGTGGTGCCTGGCCCATTGCACGGGGGCAGCTGAGGTAATCATTTCAATGCCAGAGCAGTCAGGGAAGGCTTCCTGGGCACGGCAGCAATTGGGCTGGGCTTGCCAAGCTGATTAGTGTGAACTGGTCGACCAAGGAAAGGAGAGCAGGCCTGATGTACAGAAGAGCAGATGCAGGGAGACAGGCAGGACTGTTTACCCTGGAGGGGGAAGGCCCACTCACTGTGTGGGCAGGAAGCTGACTCAGAGAGTGTGATGAGAGTAACAGAGAACCCAAGTCTCATTACTCCCAGCCCAGTGCTCATCTAATCGTGAGCCTTAGCCTTGCATTTTCATTCTCTTGTCTGGTCATCACTGGACAGCTGCCTCTGCCATGTCTACTGGACAGGACTCAGGATGGTCACCAGCAGCTTTCCCCTGCATCCCTCCCCAAAGCCCAGAAACCCTGACTACCCCGCCAGGCCAGCCTCCTTCCAGGCCTTAGAGCTCAACCTGGACTCTGCAGTTGGTCCTTTGGCGCCCTCTCGTGGTAGAGATATGAAACTACAGCAAATGGGGGGATTGGTGAAGGAGGAAAAGTTGGAGGAGGAAGAGGAGGAAGATGAGAGGGAGATGAGGAAACAGGAAGAGGAAATAACTTGTATAGCCTATATGGATCACCATGTGCTTTGGTAGACACAGAAAAATCTAGGCCCTACCGTTTTGCAGCTTTGTGATTTCGAGCAGTTCACGGTTCCTCCCTGAGCCTCAGTTTCCCCATCTGTAAGACCAGGAAAAATAACCCAAACTTAAGTGTTAACCTTTGGCAGGGTATTGACCGAGAGAGAACTTGAGGGGGTCTTTGAGGGTGTCAGAAATACCCTCTGTCTTGATGGTCACACGGTTTTAAAGTCATTGAGTTGTACACTTAAGGTTTGTGTACTTTACTGTATATATAATATATACATTATATGTAATACTATATATAGTATCTATAATATAAATATATAATATATAACATAGAATATATTATATATATAAAAATTACACCTCAACAAGAAAGGAAAATAACACTAATCTACCTTTAATGGCAAAGACCAAGTGAAATCATGTAAGAAAGGGGCTTAGCTCAGGGCCTGGCACCAAGTCAGGATGCATTGAGGGCGATAGTTATCCCTGCTGCCACTCAGCACTTTCAAATATAGCTGTGCTTTATTTTGCAATGACCCTGTAAGTTGACTTACTTTTTGTAGCTGAGGGATTGAGGCTTGGTGAAAACTTGCTCTACATGATCTAATTCCGTGCCCTAGACTTTTTCGCCTGGGCATAGCCCTCAAGCTAGGATAGGCTGAGCAGGGCCCAGGGCAACAGAGCTGTGTGGGCAGGCTAGCCCTCAAGGGCCACTGCACCTGGCAAAGCACAAGACCAAAATGTTGTCCACTTGTTCCCAGGAGACCTGGCTCTTCCAGGTGATGAGGTGATGAGCAGAAGAAGGCAGCAGGGCAAGAGCAGCACAGGGCACAGGACCGGACAGGCAGATCTGAGTCTGAATTCAGGCTCCTCTGGATGAAAGGGGGCAAGCTGCTTCTCATCCATGGGGGTCGGGTTTCTCATCTGCAAAATGGGGACGAGGACATGTGCCCTTCCTGCCGCTCAAGGTTGCTGTGATAGCTGAGTGAGACCATGGAGTGAAGACTCTGGTCCTCCTACCAACCTTACAGGATGGGCAAGAGCCTCTCCATTTTGCAGATGAGGAAACTGAGGCACAGACACTTCAGACCCCACCCAGCTATGACCCATCTCCCACCTGGGACCTCAGCCCCAAGATGAGTCATGGCAGAAACACAGCCCAGGGAAGAGGAGCAAAGGTTTGGCGGGGAGGTGGCCTAAAACCTGCCCAGAAACCTCAGTGCTGCAGATGGCACAGAACCACCAATACAGCTAAAGGGACTGGGTGGGGCACTTTAGAAAAGCAGTAGGAATATCATCCCAGCCCTGAGGTTAATTCAGATCGGGGACCCAGAGTTGGGTCCTCGATGCCTTGTGATGTCCAAGCAGCTTCCCAGGCCTCCTTCCTTCACGGAGCTCCTGGGACCATCGCCTCCTCCTGCATCCTGGACAGGGGTCATGTAATTCCACCCCATTCCCATCACGGGGCCAGTGGCCCCATGTCTTAGTCTGCTTGGGCAGCTATAACAAAAATACCATAATCTAGGTGGTTTACAAAGAGCAAACATGTATTTCTTATAGTTCTGGGAGCTGGGAAGTCGAAGATCAAGGTGCCCCAGATTTGGTGTCTGGTGAAGACCCACTTTCTCATGTACAGATGGCACCTTCTTGCTGTATCTTCACAGAGTATAAGTGATGAAAGAGCTCCCTCAGACCTATTTCATAACGGCACTAATCCCAGTCAACTGTCCTCATGGCCTAATTGCCTCCTCAATGCCCCACCTCCTAATACCATCACATCGGTGATTAGGTTTCAATATGGGAATTTGGGGAGTACACATTCAGACCATAGCACCCCATGACCTACCTGAGGTCACCCAACTGGTCATAGCCACCAGGTGCTGCAAAAGCCTTGAGCTCATCTAGTGAGAACCCTCATCTATCAGAGAGGGAAAGGGGCTTGTTTGAGGCTGCACAGCAGAGCTGGGACTGGAAGCCAGACCTCTGCACACCAGGCCTTGGGGGGGGACCACAGGTGCTCAGGCCTTCTGAAAGCCACCTCATCACTGTGAGAGGGCCTCAGCCTCCACTGCTACAGCTGACTCTGCAACCCCTCCCTCCAGCCGTGGTGACAGCAGAGCCATGGAGGCAGCTGGGCCTCCCAGTCCAGGCCCCCCTGGAATGGCCCTTCCCAACAGCCTGGCATGGCCCTGGCCCGCCATCTGGTGGCCACAGCAACAATTGCCAGGACGTAGCCTCAGGCTCTGATCCCACCTCCCTCTCCCTGGGGGCAGCCTCTGCTACAAGGCAGTGGAGGAGCCCATGGCTCTTCCCAGAAGCCCTCTGCTCTAGTGGGCAGCATTTCTGAGACCCCTACAAAGTGCTTGGTGCTAAGCCCCAGGGCCACAGAGGCCTCTCCAGGGGGGAGGGTCACGCATCTCTGAGACCATGAAGTCAGGCTGGACCAACCCTTCTAACATGATTTCCTTTGGGCAACAAAGAGTTCCTGGCACCGAGAAGGCTTTTACTTTGCAAACTCAGATGTGCAAGAAATCATCCACTTTCACATTTGCTTTCAAATTTTCTCTCCAGTTCCTCCTCCTGGGCTCACCCACGCCTGAACGTCCCCCACCTGAGAGAGCACAGATGACAGCAAGTGTCCGTGGCCCCAGAGGGAAGGAAAGGGCCCCTGGGGTCACTGCAGTCCCTCTGGCCTCAAGCCCAGGCTGGCCATGTCTGTGGAGGTAGGAGGTCCCAAGCTCCCGCGGTTCCAGGGGCTCAGCAGTTTATACCCGGTTGGCAGCCCCAGCTTAGGGTGCAGGCTCCCTCGCAAGTCACGCAGCCGTTCCTGTTGGAGGCCCTGCCACCTCTTGGGGTGCAGGGATTGGTTTCCTGTAACCCATGGGTCCCACCACCCTCAGGGCCCTTTATAGGCTGGGGTGATTTTTGCTTTCTTTGTTGGTTCTCTCACCAGCTAGATGTTCTAGTTATACTGCTATGCTACAAACCACCCCAAAACTGAGCACAAAGAACAGCCATTCTATTATAATCATGGATTCTGTGGGTCAGAAATTTGGAAAGGGCATCATGGAGACAGTTTACCTCTGCCCATAATGCCTGAGGCACCAGCTGGAAGATGAAGGCTGTGGGTGACTTGACGGTGGTGGCAGGAACCCTCTGGTGGGCATCCTCACATGCAGGTCTGAGGCTGACACGGGCTGTCACCTGGGACACTGACCCGTCTGCTCCACTCCACGTGGTCTGTGAGTTCTTTTTAGCATGGCAGCTGGGTTCTAAGAGTGGATGTCCCAGGAGAGCAAGGCAGAAATGCATGGCATTTTCTAGATCTAGCCTGGGAAGTTACAGAGCATCTTCTGCCATACTCTACTGGTCAAGGCAGTCACAAAGGTCTACCCAGTCAGAGATGTGGGGTGGGGTGGGGATCAGATTGAGCACTGAGTGAAAAAGCTTCACTGCAAACAGGGATACCCCCAGAACAAAGTCCAGGCTTTGTGGGGAGGAGAAATGAAGCAGATCTGTTAAAGCCAAAAGACAGAGAACTGCTTCTGTCTGTGAGTGGGGTTGGTTGGCCAGCAATACCTGGGCTTCACAGGTCAGTATGGGGCTGGCTGAAGGTACCCACCTGGTGTTTAGGGGGCCCAGGGGCCTCCATAGAGCAAGATAAGTGCCAAGTTAGCACACCAGGGTCACCAGGCGGCCAGGACAGGTGACTATCTCGGGGTCTGATGGAAGCTCAAAGTCCAGACGCTCTGCTCAGTCCACTCCCGGGCTCCACACTGGTCTCCACCATCTGTGTGACCTGGGCCAATGACATCTCCGAACTCCACTTTCTCACCTGCAAAACGGGGCTAATTATAATTCAGTAAGTCATAGCCCATTTCAGGGGCAAGTTCTAAGTCAGTAAGGCAAAAATTAGGTACACACAAAACGACCCTTGAAAACCTCTTATGCTCCCCACCAGCATGGATACGCACAGTTTTGTGTATACAATTGTTAAGAGTGAGTCTAATGAATGTCAAATGCGGACAACTGATGAAGCAGAGCAGAGGGGGGGTGGGGTGCAGAGGGAAAGCCAAGAGGGAGGTCTGGACTTCCGTGCCATCTGCCTTTAAGAAAATGCCCATCTCTAGTTGAGTGGGGGACGGGGCTGGGGTAGGGGGTGGGGTTCCTCTAAGCCTGTCAGGTTTGCTGACTGGCTTTTCCGTGTTGCTTTCACACCAGTCCTCTATAGTGTTAAATGCATTGATAGATTTGCGTGACATTGTACAAATTAAACTAGTTAATATACATAAAGGCTCCAGCACGGTTCCTGGCACATAATAAGTGCTCAATAAATGTGGGTTGGAATTTTTTTTTTTTTTTTTTTTTTTTTTTTTGGTGAGACAGAGTCTCGCTCTGTCACCCAGGCTGGAGTGCAGTGGTGAGATCCCAACTCATCGCAACCTCCATCTCCAGGGTACAAGTGATTCTCATGTCTCAGCCTCCCAAGTAGCTGGGACTACAGGTCTATACCACCATGCCTGGCTAACTTACTTTGTGTGTGTATTTTGTATTTTTAGTAGAGACAGGGTCTCACCATGTTGACTAGGCTGGTCTCAAACTCCTGGCCTTGGCCTCCCAAAGTGCTGGGATTACAAGCCTGAGCCACTGCACCCCGCCCTGGATTTGTCTTAATCTCACTTGATCAGACCCATGCACGTGGCTCGTTTTCAGCCAGCACTGCCGTCCTGGTTGTTAAAATATCAGCATGTGTCCGCTCCAGTTGGTAAATAGCTGCTGTCTAATTCCCCATGAGTGTGACCCACTGCCCTGCTGCCCTGGCCTCTTACATGGGATCCCCATGTCTCCCCATGATGCAGCAGCTTGAGGGGTGGCCTTGGTCCAATTGGGCCCCTGGGACCTGCCTGTTCTGATTGTTGGTCCCATGAGCTTCTGGGGTTAAATATTTCAAAGATCACTCCTGCCCATGTGCCCACTGCTTGGTGAAAAGCTGGAAGCAGCAGCCAGGCACTGCCTCCTGCACTCTCGGCTGGCATTTCCTGCTGGGGCCCACGGATCCCTTGCTCAGCCTGGGCTCTGGCTCCTGCCCTTGGACAGGATTCCAGAGGCAGGTGTGTCCTCATGGTGGGGCCTCACTCCTGAGTGAGGACGAGCTGCCTCCTTTCAGGGAACGTAGTGCCCAGAGGCACCAGGGGCCTCTCAGTGGCAGCTGTCTTTGAAGTCCTTGGACCCATCTCTCCCCAGCCCTGCCTGTAGCTATGTGGGGACCCAGGCCCAGTGCCACTCAGACTTTCTCAGCCTGCCCCTGAAATACCCGCTAATGCCAACCAAGAATTAACACACGCACCCGCAGGCCAGGCAGCCTGCCTGAAGCAGCTGACACAAGTGTGAAATTTCTTTGAAGTCTTGGGTTTTGTCTCAAAAAATACACGCAGATTCTGCATTCTGCTCCATAATGTTTCCATTTTTGTTTAAATCTAAAAATAGGGCTTTAAATGACTTCCAGTGAAGAAAGTCGCCTCTCCAGGAAGATGCCGGGGCTTAGCCTGTGAGACTGTCAACACCCCTGGCCACGAGCCTCTGGACACTCAAGGCTGGAAACCAAAAAATGTTGTCCCCACCCCTCAGGAAAGGTCGAGTCTGACTTTTCACCTCTGACCTGTGCTTAGGCACCCTCCTTGGGTCACCTCCTATTTCTGTCCCTCTGAAACTGCAGTTGGCCCTGAGCCAGAGTGGTGAGGAGTGGCGGTCTCTTGCTACTACGGGTAGGACGCAGGCTTGGCAATGCCAGTGGCCATGGTTCTACCCACCCCCACCTTGAAAGGAAAATAGCACAGCTCAAGAAAAGGGACACCCAGAGACAGCAGTGCCCTGACAACATCACTCACTCTCATTGACCCAGCATCACCTTGGATGTCGCATGGCTGTGTGCCCAGAAATTCCTCATGTTGCCCCTAAACATGGTGAGACCCTGCCTCTACCATGCACAGATGAAAGAGTCCTAATTAATCAACCCTCCCCAGAGATGAGACCGCTCAGAGGAGTCCTGCTCATTCTCAAATTATTCAGAGGCTATCTTGGGGAGGAGGGAGAGTATCTGTTCTCTCTGGCTCCACTGGGCCACAACCAAGACTGAGATGTGGGAGATGGAACAGGGCAGATTTAGGATGGTGGGAGGAAGTGCTTCTGAGTCAGATCTTTCCAGGGAAAGCAGGGCCTGCTTATCAGGTAGTGAGCTCCTGCCCCTAGGGGTATGTAAGTGTAAGCTGATAACCTTCTGGTAGCAAAAAGGTAGAAAGATTGAAGCACTAGACGGGGAAGGGTGGGCTTTTGCCTCTAAAATTCCTTCCCTTTCTGAGTCTCTGGTTCCATGATACTCTCTAAGCCCTGTTCAGGGATGTTTCCTCCCCATTCCAGTGTCCAGGGTTGCTCACAGTCACCACTCCTTTCAAAGCTGGAGGCACTGCGGCAGTGAGCAGGTGGGCATCTGTGCCCTGTGTGACCTGCTGATAGCATAGATGTTATCAGCCCTCTGCATGTCAGGATTCTGACTAGGAAAATTCAGTGACCCAAGTGACCTTCATCCAAACCTCCCCTTTATTCCTGTAGTTTATACACTTTGCATGCAAACGCCCCTGGGAGGGACGGTACCTACACCTTTGGCAATGCTAAGCTTCACACAAAGAATTTTTCGTCTCCTTTTTTGGATCGGAGGCGGCTTTTATTTTTCTTCCAAGAACGACTAGTCCTTATGCAGACCCAAGAAGTGGCAGCTAAGCTTCGGAGCCAGAAAAATGAGAGCCCTGGGTACAATGCCCTTAACGGAGATCTGGCTTGCCCACATGTCACCCCCAACCCTAATTGAAGTCACCAGGAAGACGTAAAAGGGGGGTGGGGGTGAGAGGTGGGGGATTTAGATAGCATTACAATTTTTCTAAAGGGCCAGGTAGGAGTTTGAGGAATTTCTTCTAAGCCAGTCACTGATGGGGTCAGGTAGGAGAAATACCCTGAAAGCAACATGCAGCCGGACCCAACCATCTGTGAGCTGGAACCGCCAAGGGACTCTCCTCTGACCTGGGGGCTAAAGTGCCCAGAAGGAGGACAGGCCGCTGCTCTGGCCTCCCTGGCGCAACGACCTCACCAAACAAGGCCCCTTCAGGAGTGTCCTGGACCGGTGGCCACCAATTGCAAGGCCTCGCTTGCTCTATACAGGTTGTGCAGGACATAATCCAGGTGCAGGGTGTGAGGAGCTTCACATCCCATTCCGTCACCCATTTGTAAAGGTATTACTTCAATTGTCCAGCAGATGGCAGTAAAGTGTCCCAAACAAGAGGCGCCTTTCTTTGAGCTGCCCAGAAACCCCTGGTTCCGCTCCTGGGTGGCAGAAAACTTGGAGAAGACAATCAGCTCTCCAGATTCCAATCTAAGAGTCAGATTCCCCCCCTCCCTTTTTTTTTCTATTTCCACAACTATTTTTAATACAAGGTTTGCAGTTTTTGATGTCCAATGGTTCCCTGAGACTTACCATAAAACTCAGCTGCCGCCTCTCCACCTCATCTCACCAGCTCTCTGGGACAGGCGACCACTTGCAACTCTGGGAGGTGTTTCTTCTGTTTTTAAATCTCCATAATTCTAAGCACTAGTTCTTGATTTCACCATTTTTGACACCATCTTTGACTTACTGTGATGGAAGATGAAGATTTATCTTTCTTACAATCCACTCCACCCTGTCCCTCCACCACTTCCCCTCCTGTCTCTCTCCCAGCATAATTCTCTCCCTATTTTTTGTTAAGTCAGTGTTCTTGATATTTACTCGTCTTCTTTGCCATCTCTGGACTTGCAGGGTGCCCTCTATGTCACACGGCATTCTACCCAACATTGCTTCGGACCAACGAACTCATTTCACAGCGACAGGACAACAGGGACCTTGGGCCCATGGAAATCGCTAGTCTTATCATGGACTCTCTCTCATCTGGAAGCAGCTGGCCTAACTGAAGGGTGGAATGGCCATGTGAACACTCAGTTAAGGTTCTGCTTGAGAGACAATGGCCTGAAAGGTTAAAGTTCTGTCTTACAGGATGATGAATATGCTTTGATGAGGTGACCAGTAGAAGCTATGGTTCCTCCCACATCCACAATAACAGGACCCCAAATCAGAGAGTGGGAGTGGCTTTCCTCACTATTTCACCTAATAACCACATGCACTCGAACCCTTCAGGCTCTGTCGATTTGAAAGGTTTTGTTCCCGAGGGAGAAATGCTTCCATCGCGGAACACAACCAGGGGCCCATTGAGTTGGTCCATGAGACTGGACACTATGGGTGCCTCCTGCCACTGAACTGGCAACATAGGAGGAAGTCACTCTGCTGTGTGGCACATTTGATCCTGGTGATCAAATCAGGCTGATACTGTACAATGGGAGGACTATGTCTAACACCCAGAAGACTTTCTGAGAGTACCTCTTTTTTTAGCTTTAATTTTTATTTTAATAGTTTCTGGGGTACAGGTCGTCTTTGATTACATGAATAACTTCTTTAGCAGTGATTTCTGAGATTTTAGTGCACCCGTCACCCAAGCAGTGTACACTGTACCCAATATGTAGTCTTTTATCCATTACCCTCCCAACCTTCCCCCACAAGTCCCCAAAGTCTCTTATATCATTCTAATGCCTTTTCATCCTCATAGCTTAGCTCCCACTTACAAGCAAGAACTTACAATATTTGGCTCTCCATTCCCAAGTTACTTCACTTAAAACAATGGCCTCCAGCTCCAACCAAGTTGCTGCAAAAGACATTATTTCATTCTTATGGCTGAGTAATATTCCATGGTGTATATATAACACATTTTCTTATCCACTGATTGGTTGATGGGCATTTAGGTTGGCTCCATAACTTTGCAATTGCGAATTGTGAGGCTATAAATGGGTGTACAGGTGTTTTTTTCATATAATGATGTATTTTTCTTTGGGTAGACACCCTGTAGTGGGATTGCTAGATCAAATGGTAGTTCTACTTTTAGCTCTTTAAGGAATCTCCATACTGTTTTCCACAGTGGTTGTACTAATTTACATTCTCACCAGCAGTGTAAAAGTGTTCCCTTTTCATGACATCCATGCCAACACCTATTGTTTTTTGACTTTTTAATGATGGCCATTCTTGGAAGAGTAAGGTGGTATCTCATTGTGGTTTTGATTTGCATTTCCCTGATCATTAGTGATGTTGAGCATTTTTTCATATGTTTGTTGGCTCTTTGTATATATTCCTTTGAGAACTTTGTATTCATGTCCTTTGCTCACTTTTTGATGGGATTATTTGTGTGTGTGTGTGTGTGTGTGTGTGTGTGTGTGTGTGTGTGTGTTTTCTTGCTAATTTGAGCGCCTTGTAGATTCTGGATATGAGTCCTTTGTCAGATGCATAGTTTATGAATATTTTCTCCCACTCTGTGGGTTGTCTGTTTACTCTGCTGATTATTTCTTTTGCTGTGCAGAAGCTTTTTAGTTTAGTTAGGTCCCATTCATTTATTTTTGTTTTTGTTGCATTTGCTTTTGGGGTCTTAGTTATGAATTCTTTGCCTAAGCCAATGTCTAGAAGAGTTTTTCTGATGTTATCTTCTAGAGATGTTATGGTTTCAGGTCTTGGATTTAAGTCTTTGATCCATCATGAATTGATTTTTGTATAAGGTGAGAAATGGAAATCCAGTTTCATTCTTCTACATGTGGCTTGCCAGTTTTCCCAGCACCATTTATTGAATAGAGTGTCTTGTCCCCAGTTTATGTTTTTGTATGCTTTGTCAAAGAGCAGTTGGCCGTACTTATTTGGCTTTATTTCTGGGTTCTCTATTCTGTTCCATTGGTCTACACGTGTGTTTTTATACCAGTACCACGCTGTTTTGGTAACTATAGCCTTATAATATAGTTTGAAGTCGAGTAATGTGATGCTTCCAGATTTGTTCTTTTGCTTAGTATTGCTTTGGTTATACAGGATTTTTTGGGTTCCACATGTATTTTAGGATTGTTTTTTCTAGTTCTGTGAAGAATGATGATGGTATTTTGATGGGAATTGCATTGAATCTGTAGATTGCTTTGGGCAGTATGGTCATTTTCACGATATTGATTCTTCCCATCCATGAGCATGGGATGTGTTTCCATTTGTTTGTGTTATCTATGATTTCTTTCAGCAGTGTTTTGTAATTTTCCCTGTAGGGATCTTTCACTTTCTTGGTTAAGTATATTCCTAAATTATTTATTTATTTATTATTTTGCAGCTGTTGTAAAAGGGAGTGAGTTCATGATTGAATTTCAGCTTGGTTGTTGTAGGTGTATAGGAGTGCTACTGATTTGTGTGTGTGTGTGTGTGTGTTTTTACAAAAAATCACATTGATTTTGTATCCTGAGGCTCTACTGGATTTGTTTATCAGATCTAGGAGCTTTTTGGATAAGTCTTTAGAGTTTTCTAGGTATACAATCATATCATCTGTGAATAGTGAAAGTTTGACTTCCTCTTTTTCAATCTGGATGCCCTTTATTTCTTCCTCTTGTCTGGTTGCTCTGGCCAGGACTTCCAGTACTATGTTGAATAGAAGTGGTAAAAGTGGGCATCCTTGTCCCAATTCTCAGGGGAAGTGCAATAGAACCACTCATATGTCAAAGATGTTAGAATGAGCACAGGGAATTTAAAGCAGACTTTATAAATATGCTCAAGGACTTAAAGGACAAAAATGTTTATAATGAATGAACAGAGGGAAAATCACAGCAAACAAGTGGAAACTCTAAACAAGA
The DNA here is from genome assembly GCF_028885625.2 of Pongo pygmaeus. NCBI lineage: Eukaryota > Metazoa > Chordata > Mammalia > Primates > Hominidae > Pongo > Pongo pygmaeus. Next base: position 22,094,594 of record NC_072382.2, on the reverse strand, counting down.
ACCAAATAGAAATTCTAGACTTGAAAAGTATCATATATGAAATTTTAAAAATTCACTGATATGCATAACAACAAACAAACTGGCAGAAAGGTCAATGAACTTGAAGCTTGATAAATAGAAAGTATCTAATCTAAAGTGGAAAAAGGTTTGAAATAAACTAAACAGGGTCTCAGAAATCTGTAAGATAATATTAGTTTCCTTAACACATGTCATTAAAGTCTTAGAAGGAGAGAAAATTGATACCAGAGCAGAAAAGTTATTTGATAAACTGTCCCAAACTTGGTGAAAAACACAACTTACATACTCAATAAGCTCACTGAACCCCAAGAAAGATAAAAATAAAAGGAAGCAGTTCCTAGGCACATTCATAGTCTAAAGATCAAAGAGAAAGAGAAAATCTTGAAAGCAGCCAATGAAAACAAAAACCAAACCAAAACAACCAAACACACACAAAAAAACACTATATATCACACATAGAGGAACACTTGCATGAATAATGAATGAGTTATCATCAGAGACAATAGAAGCCAGAACATAATGAAATACCATCTTTAATGTGCTGAAAGGGAAAAAAAACTTAGAATTATATATCCAGAAAAAAATCCTTAAACATGGGGAAACAAAGATATTTCAAATAAATGAAAACTGAGAAAATTCACTGCCACTAGACCTGTTTCACAAGAAATACAAAAAGCAGTTCTTCAGGCTGAAGGGAGATTACACTGAAGGATACTCAGATTTACAGGAAGGAATGAAGAACATTAGAAGTAGTACACATGTAAATCGTTATAAAGGAAAAAGCTTTATTTCCTTAATCTAAAGAAGATATAATTATTTGGAGCAAAAATTATAACATGGTATTATGGAGCTCATAATGTATACAGTGTGTGTGTGTGTGTGTGTGTCTATATATATATAAAATAAAATTAACACAAAGCAAAGATTCTTACCTTTGATGGGAAGTGACAAAATATCTGTGATAAGCTAAGGACTCATATTAAAATTGCTAGAGGAAATATTACAAATGCAAAGAGGTTTTGATAAAAATTAATAGAGAAAAGGTTCTTTTAAAAATGTTTAACTCAAAAGAAGACAAGAAAGGAGGAAGACAGGAACAAAAGATTCAGGTGACGAATAGAAAATTGACAGCAAAATTGATAGGCCTATACTAAACTATGTAAATAATTATATTAAATATAAATGGATTAAACACTCTAGTTAAAAAGCACAGCTTATCAGACTGAGCTAAAAGAGAAAGAACCAATTGTGCTCTCTATAAGAAGCACTCTTTCAACAGAAATATATAGGTAGGTTGAAGGTATAAGGAGACAAAAAGACATATCATGCAAGCATTAGAAAGCCAGAGCCGGGTGTGGTGGCTCACGCCTGTAATCCCAGCACTTTGGGAGGCTGAAGCGGGTGGATCATCTGAGGTCAGGAGTTCGAGATCAGCCTGGCCAACATGGTGAAACCCCATCTCTACTAAAAATAGAAAAATTAGCTGGGTGTGGTGGTGGACGCCTGTAATTCCAGCTACTTGGGAGGCTGAGGCAGGAGAATCGCTCGAACCTGGGTGGCGGAGTTTGCAGTGAGCCAAGATCATGCCATTGCACTCCAGCCTGGGTGACAAGAGTGAAACTCCATCTCAAAAAAGAAAAAAAGAAAGAAAAGCTAGAGCAGTGATATTATTATCAGGTTAAATATGTTTTAAAACAATCGGTATTAGCTGAGATGAAGAACACTTCATAATGCTAAAAGAGCCAATTTATCAGAAAGGCATGACAATTACGAACAATTACAAATATCAGAAAGGTGTAACAATTACATACAAATGTGTATGTGCCTAATAAAACATCTTCAATATACATAAAAAAGCAATCCTGACTAGACTAAAGGGAGAAATAGACAAAATGTACAGTCATGTTTGGAGACGCTACAACTCCTGTGTCAGAAATTAACAGAACTAACTGACCAGAAATCAGTTAAGGTATAGAAGATTATGAATAACACTATAAAGTGCTTTGATCTAACGCCATTTATAGAACACTACGTCAAACATCTCCAGAGTACATATTCTTTGCAAGTATACATAGAACATTCAACAAGACATACCACATACTAAGCTACAAAATAAGCCTTAAAATTTTTCAAGAGATTGAACCTTTACAGAGTATGTTCTCTGTCAACAATGGAATTAAGTTGGATAGCAATGACAATAAGGTATCTAAAAAATCCTCAGATAATTAGATATTAACACATTTTTAAATAACTGCTTGGTGAAAGTAGAAATCAGAGAGAAAATTATAAAATATTTTGGACTGAATAATAATGAAAATACATCTCAAAATGAGTGCAGTGCAGCTAAAAGTGCTTAGAAATTTATAGCTAGAAACGTGAGAAAATAAATTTCTGTTGTTTAAGCCACCCAGTCTGTTGTACTTTGTTACGGCAGTCCTAGAAAACTAATACGATGTATCACACTTCAAAAAGAATCAGGGCTCCTTGGACAAATGGCTGATTCTAGAACTGGGGAAGGAAATATATGACATGAGCCTGGAACATCTTGTAGCTCTAGAAAGTAGGGAAAGGCTCAAATGCAAGAGAGAAAGAAAAAAATACCCACAAATTGATGAGCTATGTCAAAGGAGAACAGGAGTCCACTTAAAGAGTTCCCAGTGCGGCCAGGTGCAATGGCTCATGCCTGTAATCCCAGCACTTTGGGAGGCCAAGGCGGGAGGATTACCTGAGGTCAGGAGTTTGAGACCAGTCTCACCAATATGGTGAAACCCCATCTCTACTAAAAATATAAAAATTAGCCGGGTGTGGTGGTGTGCGTCTGTAGTCCCAGCTACTTGGGAGGCTGAGACAGGAGAATCACTTGAACCCGGGAGGCAGATTGCAATGAGCCGAGATCACACCACTGCACTCCAGCCTGGGCAACAGAGCGAGATGAGACTCCATCTCAAAAAAAAAAAAAAAAAAAAAAAGAGTTCCCAATGGCCAACGTGGAAATAATTTGAACAATAAAATTAATAAAGTTCCATTAGATGATAACCCAAAGCATAAAATAAATATCCATAAGTCCATACTGATATAAGTCACCGATGCAATAAATTCATAAATGGGAGAAGGCAGATAAATCTCTCATGCAGAAGAATTCCAAATAATTTATTTAAAGATGCTCAGCCCTGAAAGAGGAGAAGCAGGTTGAGTGTGATGCTAATGCCTGTTATCCTAGCACTTTAGGAAGCTGAGGCTGGAGGACTGCCTGAGGCCAGAAGTTTGAGACTAGCCTGAGCAACATAGCAAGAACCCTACTCTACAAGAAAAAAAATATAATTAGCCTGGCTTGGGTGGCATGCACCTGTAGACCCAGCTACTCAAGAGGCTGAGGCTGGAGGATCACTTGAACCCAGGAGTCCAAGGCTTCAGTGATTCATGATCACAGCACTGCACTCCAGCCTGGGTGACAGAGCAAGATGCCATCTCAAAAAAAAAAAAAGTTAATTTAAAAAGAGGAGGAGCATAGCTCCCCACTCTTTAGGTATCGGCTGCAAATAGTGACTTCCTTCCAACGAGTACAGTATGGAAAGAAGGGAAAAAGAGTAACTGTACTGTGGGGAAACCTGACCAACACTCACTCAGCCAGGTCTCTAAGGCCAACATTAACAGTTATAGATAATGTTGACAATATATATACTTGATATGATGTGGTGAAAATGGCACTTTACCTGTGATTTTCCACCCAATAAACCATGACCACAGTCATGACATTAAAAAAAAATTGGACAAATTCCAATAGTGGGACATCCTACAAAATGCCTGGCCAGAACACCTCAAAACTATCAAGATTATTTAAAAAAGAGAAGGAAAAGAAGTCTTTGAAATTGCCATAACCAAGAGGATCTTAAAGAGACTTGACAGTTAAATGCAATGTGGTATCCTGGATAAAATCCTAGAAAAGGAGAAAAAAAAAAACAAACAACTAGGTGAAATCTAAGGAAATATGAACGAGCTATGGACTTTAGTTAATCGTAATGTATCAAAATATTGTTTGATTAACTGTAACAAATATATTATAGTCATGTAGGATAATAGTAATAGGAGAAATTGGTGAGGGGTACATAGGAATTCTGTACTGTTTTCCCAATTTTTCTGTAAATCTAAAACTTCAAAAAATCTACCAAAAATAAAAATTATTAGCAAATTAAATTCACCAACATATAAAAATGATGATACATCATGACTAAGTGAGTTTCCTCCCGGGAATGCAAGTTTGTTTTAACATTCCAAAACCAATTCACCTGTTAATGGAATAAAGAGGAAATATCATACAATTATCTCAACAGATGCAGAGAAAAAGGATTTGACAGAATTTAACACTCATTTGTGATAAAAGCATTCAGCAAATTAGCAGTAGCTGGGAACTTCCTCCATTTGATAAATGAAATCTATGTAGATATAATAAAATACTGTAACTCATTTCATATTGGGTTAAGTATGAATGACAAAATGTTTTTCCTCCAAAATCAGCAATAAGACATGAATACTCACTCTTATTATTTCTACTCAGCATAGCATTGATAGTTCTAGCTAGGGCAATTAGGAAAGAAGAAAAAATGCATGAAATTGAAAAGGAAGAAGAAGAGCTGTCAGAGTTTGTATAGGGTTGAAATAGTCCATTTTGGGCATGGACTGGCAGTCTGCCTTAGCCCAGGCAGAGAAACTCCACTGAGGGAGAGAAAAATTATAATCCCTTTGGTGGTTGCTGGGTCAGCTGCAATGATTTATAACCTAAAAGAAGTCCAAACACAAGACCATATTCTTCCACAGAAGTTTTCTCTGTTCTGGAGCTACAGCAAGCTGAGGCTCTGATCTATAATGACAGAGGAGAAACTCTTGCATAGGTGGTTAGGAGACCAAATCACACTAGATCAGGAACCTACCTGCAAGAATCACAAACTAGTTTCCTTCCTGAAACATCTGTCAGATTTTGAACTTGTGAACTTGTGTGGGTAGGCAAATGAAAGAGTCAAGCTCAAAACATTCCAAGGGCAGATGGAACTTTCAGATTCTCAATGAAAAACCTGGTAAGGCGGCCAGGCGCGGTGGCTCACGCCTGTAATCCCAGCACTTTGGGAGGCCGAGGCGGGCGGATCACAAGGTCAGGAGATCGAGACCATTCTGGCTAACATGGTGAAACCCTGTCTCTACTAAAAAATGTACAAAAAATTAGCCGGGCGAGGTGGCGGGCACCTGTAGTCCCAGCTACGTGGGAGGCTGAGGCAGGAGAATGGCGTGAACCCCGGTGGGCGGAGCCTGCAGTGAGTGCCACTGCACTTCAACCTGGGTGACAGCGAGACTCTGTCTCAAAAAAAAAAAAAAAACAAAAAAAACAAAAAAAACCTGGTAAGGCCATACCAGGAAGAATAGGCAGGTACCAGTGGCAGACTGAGTCTTACTAATACTGTAATGCAGCCACAAGATTATCAGTCCCTTACCCCATTTTCCTAACAGAATAAAAGACTAAACCCTAATTACTGAAAGATATTATCTATAGCCTCTATGGTCCTTCTATGAGCAGCATCTGGCAGTGACAGTGACAGTGACAAAGTAGGAGATGAGCAAGGAAGGGGGAAAATGTGAACAAAAAACAGCAGAGCCACTGCTGACCCAGCTACTGGAGTTAGCAGCAAGGACATAAAAACAGCCATGATCAGCGTCTGAAAATAAATACAGGAAAAGATGCACAAGACGGATTAAAAGTGGAGAATTAAAATAGTTAGAATATCTCTTAAAAATCCAATGGCCATTCTAGAATTGAAAATATATCAGAATTTTAAGGATTTGTTGAATGTATTTAACAGGAGACTGAACACAGTGTATGACTGGATAGTGAACTGGAACTTAATAGAAATTACCCGCACTGAAGCACACAGAAATAAAGCTAGGGAGGGAGGGGAAACAGAACAGAGCATAAAGGCATGTGAGGTACTAACAAAAGTTCTAACATACGTACATGTGGAGTATCAGAAAGGAGAGAGGAATGAGGCATAACCAGTATTTGAACAAATCATGCCTGAGAATTTTCCAAATACCACAGATTTAGTTTTATAAAGCAAGGCAAAACCCAAGCAGGATAGATAACAATGTAAAACCACATGCAGGCTCATAATAAACTGCTGAAAGACAAAGACAAAGAGAAACAGTAAAAAGCTGCTAGAGGAAAAAGGAACCATTACCTTAAAAGAAGTAACAGTAAAACTGACCACTGGTCTTCACTAGAATCTATGGAAGCTAGAAAAAGAATATTGCCAACTTAGAACTCTATATCCACTAAAATGTCCTTTAAAATTAAAGGTAAAATATATTTTCATTAAAAACACATACAGCATCATCACCAGCAGACCAGTATCACAATAAATCAAAAGACAGTCTGTCCTTCACGGTGAAGGAAAACGAGCTCAGAGAGAACAGACCACAGGAAGGAGTGAATAGTACCCAAGACAGTAAGTATGTAGGTAAACATGAAACAATATTGATTACTTAAACCAGCAATAATGACAGTGTATCTTCAGCTCATAATATATGTATGAGTACCAATATATGACAATAATAGCACAAAGGGCAAGAGCGGATAAAGTTGAGTTAAACTGTTGTAAGGTTCTTGCATTGAAGGTTCTTGCATTGTTCAAGAAGAAGCAATAGTGCAACCTTAAGGTAGACTGTAATAATTCAGGGATGCAGTTTAGATCCACTGAAAGAAAAAAAGAACATATAGCCACGAAGCTAACAGAAGTGACAAAAATAGTTGATAGGTCAAGAAAGGCGGGAAAGGAGGAATTAAAAAACAAAGAATAGACGGTTCAAATAAAAATCAAATCACACGATGGTAGTATCAAACCCAACTATATCAGCAATTACATTAATTATAAATGGATAAATAGTATAATATGAAATAATTGTCAGATTGACCTAAAAAAACAAGATCCAAATATTAGTTGTTTATAAGAGATACACACAATATACAAGGACACAAGTTGAAAGGAAAAGAATGAAAAGATATTGCTGGAAACCATTATCAAAAAGCTGGTGTGGTTATATTACTATCTGATAAAGTAGATTTAAAGGCAATAAGTATCATTAAATGCAAAAAGGAAGAGGTAACTTCCCCATATTAGTATGCTTCTCATTTCAAAGCTTCAAATATGCAAAGCAAAAGTAACAGAATTTTTAAAAAAGAAATGGGCAAATTCAAAATCAGAGTTACAGATTTAACACACTTCTCTCAGAAAATGCTAAAACAAGCAACCAAACAAAAAACAGTGAAATACTGAATATTTAAACAACACAATTAAGCAATTTTATCTAGTTAATGTATATATAACATTATATTGAATAACTGCAGAATGAATATTATTTTGAAGTGCTTGTGGAACACTTACCACAATAGACTACACAATGGGTCATAAAGCAATTAACACAAATTTCAAAGAACTGAAATTATACAGAATATGCTCTCTAACTGGAGTGGAGTTAATTAGAAATCTATATAAAAAGGCAACTAGAAAATCTCTAAATGCTTGAAAATTAAGCAACACACTGCTAAATAGTCCATGGGCCAAAGGAAACATTACAACAGCAAATATTTAGAGTGGGATAATGAAAATTGTGGGCTGCATCTAAAGGCTGTGGTTACAGAAACATTTATAGCCTTCAATGCAATTCTTAGAGAAAAAGATATACAGAAAATTAATGATTCTAAGCTTCCATCTCAGGAAGATAGATAAACAACAGCAAATTAAACCTCAAGAAAGTGGAAGGAAAGAAACAGTAAAGATGAAAGCAGAAATCAAATAGGAAAAAAAATACACAGTGGAGAAAATGAGCAAAGATAAAAGTTAGGTCTTTAAACAAGTAAATAAAATGTATAAACCCCTACTAAGAAGAGAGAGACAGACAGACAGACAGACACACACACACACACACACACACACACACACAGAGAGAGAGAGAGAAACAGAATATCAGCTAAGAAAGTGGGTTATCAGTACAGGTTCTAGAGACATTTAAAAGATATCATGGTATTAACAACTTTTTGTCAATACATTTGGCAACTTAGATTAAATGAACAAATTCTTTGAAAACACAACTTACCATGTAAAAAAAGTAAAAAATACTGTAGTCTAATATTCATTTAAAAACTGAATCTGTAATTGAAAATTTTCCTACAAAGAAGCTTCCAGGGCCAGATAGCTTCACTGGAGAATTTCCACAAATATTTAAGGCAGAAACAGTGCTAATCTTATTTAAACTGTTTCAGAAAAAAGAGAAATAAAAAACACCTCCAAACTTGCTTTTGCAAGACCAATATAAACCTGATTTTAAAAAATCTGACATTTTATTATTATATTTTATAAGAAAGGAAAGAAAAAATTACAGGCCAATATCACTCATAAGCATAAATGTGAAAATCCTAACAAAAATATTAGCAAATCAAACGTAGTGACATATAAAAATTGTATATCATGACCACATGGTGTTTATTCTAAGAATGCAGTTAGTTTAACATTATTTTAATGTAATTCACCACATTAACAGAATAAAGGAGAAAAAATATATAATCATCTTGATAGATACAGAAACATTATTTGACAAATTCAACACTTTTTCAAATTAAACTACCGGAAAACAGGAATAGAAAGGAACTTTTCTAATCTAATGAAGGATATCTACAAAAACCCTTAGCTAATATCTTTTAACATAAACTAGTGAATGCTTTTCCTCTGAGGTTAGGAACAAGACAAGGCTACTATCACTACTTCTATTCATCATTGTACTCAAGACCCTAGCCAGTGCAATATGGCAAGAAAACAAATTGAAAAGTATGAGACTTAAAAGGAAATAATAAAACTATTATTTGCTCACATACATGGTGATGTATGCAAAAAATTCAAAAGGGTCTATAAACAAACTATTAGAATTAATAAGCAAATTTGGAAAGGTTGTTTAAACAAGGTGACTTTTCAGAAATCAATTGTACTTTTATATACTAGTAAAACAAATTGGAAACAGAACCTTAAAAACCACCATTTACAACTGAATTTTTAAAATCAAATAAGAATACATATAATGAAAAATTGCAAGATATCCACCCTATAAAACAGTGTTTAGAGAAATTAAATAAGACCTAAATACATGGATTTACATAAACACTCCATGTTTACAGATTGGAAGAATCAATATTGTTTCTTTCCAAATATCAATCTCTCTGCAAATTGATCTATAGATTTTGTGACATCTCAATCAATATACTGCAAGTAAATTAAAAAGCTGATTCCAAAATATACATATAAAAATGCAGAAAAACCCAGAATAGCCAAAATGATGTTGAAGAAGAATAAAGTTGGAGGACTCATACCATCGGATATACTTATTGTAAATCTACAGTAGTTAAGAAGACTATGTGGGTTTGGTGCAAAGACAGATCAATAGATGAATGAAGTAGGATAGAGTCCAACAACAGACCCACACTTACATGGTCAACTGATTTTTGACAGTGGTGCCACTGCAATCCAGTGGGTAGAGAATGCCTTTTAAATAAATGGCCTAATGTCTTAGATCAATTGGATATTCATACGGGAAAAAAATGAACCTTGATCCCTACCTCACACCAAAATTAATTTGAAATGGATTCTAGATCCACATGTGAAAAACAAAACAATAAAGCTTCAAAAAGAAAATACAGAATCATATCTTTATGATGTTGGGATAGTCAAAAAGTTGTTAGAACACCAAAGCCATTACCCATAAAATAGGCCTCATTAAAATTAAGAACTTCTGTTCATTAAAAGACATCAGGAGCGCGAAAAGGCAAAACATATACTGGGATAAGATACTGGCAATACATATATCTGAGAAATCAATAAAACAAAAAACAATTAAACTTTGGGCATAAAACTTAAGCACTTCACAAGAGGAGATATTCAAATGGCCAATCAACACATGAGAAGGTGTTCAACGTTATCACTCATCAGGAAAAAGCCAATTGAAACCACAATGAACATCACTACAAACTTTCTAGAATGAGTAAAAAGAAAAAGATTGTGAATATTAAGTGTTGGCAAGAACGTGGCACACCTGGAACTCGCTCATGTATTGTTTTTGAGAGTGTAAATTGATACAATTACTTTGGAGAACAGTTTGGAAATTTCGTATTAAGTGTACACCAAATTTTGATATTTATGGCTAAAAGCATTCTAACTGTTGCAAATAGGGTCATATTGCTTATATTATTTTGAGCATGTGCTTTCATTTTACAATATACCATGAACATTTTCATAAGTCAATAACTTTTTCCGTAATAGGATTTTTAATGGCTGCACTGTATTCAACGTGTTATAAGATGTTTAGGTGTTGCCAGTTTGAATTCAAAATTTAAGCAATTTGAATTGTAGGTAACTACCCAAGATACATTACAGTACACATGTCCATCAAAAAAGCATGTATGGAACTTTACAGCAGCTTTGTTTAAAATAGCCAAGAGTTAGACACAACTCAAATGCCCATCAACAGTAAAATGGATCATTGGTATAGTCACATAATGGGGATACCACACAGCAAAAAATGGAACAAACCTGCTATTCTCAACAACATGAATGAATCCCACAGATAAAATGATGAGCACAAGGAGTAGATGTAAAAGTCAGCATACATGTAATTTCATTTATGTGAAGTTCAAGAATTGGCAAAACTCACTTGTGGTGATAGAATCTGAGTAATGGTTACTTCTGTGGGTACTGGCTGGGTGGAGGAACAAAAGATTCCCCCGGGACTCGAAATGCTCTGTTTCTTGATTTGGGTATTGGTTATATGAGGGTTTTCAGGTTGTGAGAATTAAGCATGATTTGTGTAATTTTCTGTATATACATTATACTTCAATGCAAAGTTAAAAAAGGTAGAATGCTAACAAGGAAAGTTGGTAACAATGGCAGATTACAAATCAATGCAAAGTTTTGGAGGGAAATTTAAGGAAAAGCCTTGATAATATATACAACCATTACCCAATATTTTGTTTCTAGAAAATTACCCCTAGAACCAAACAAATATGCAAAGATTTGTGCAGGGTGTTGTCACACCATTATGTATAATGGCAAAAACTAGCAACACCTAAATGTCTCACAACATGTTGAATACAGTGCAGCCATTCAAAATCCTATTACAGGAAAAAGTTACTGACTTTTGAAAATGTTCATGGTATATTATGAAATGAAAGAGCATGCTCAATATAATACAAGCAATATGATCCTATTTGCAACAGTTAGAATGCTTTTAGCTGCAAATAATGAAATACCTTTCTAAAATAAGGGCAGATTATTATCTCAAATAACAGGAGCCAAAGACAGGGCAATTTCAGGGTTGGCTAATGAAGTTGCTCAAAAATGTTATCCAGGATCTAGATTTTTTCTTTGGTGTTGGTTTTTGTTTTCAGCCTAGTTCTTCCTTGCTTGCTGGATGGCTGCAGCAGTTCCCTGAATCTCCACCTTGTAGAGCCAAATTGAGCAACAGAAAGAGGACCATCATCTTCTGTGGACCTCTAAGAGCAAGGAAAACATTTCCCCAAAGTCATTCTCCTGCATCTCACTGGCCAGAACTGTATCACATGTCCAATGTCTAAACTATTCACAGAAAAGGGAAATGGGATCGTTGTCATTATCTTAAACCAATCATGATTGGATTCCCTGGAGCTGCGCTGTGCAGGGGGTCACTTTCCCTGAGCCCATGACAACAAGGAGCTTGAACACTTCTACAAAACCAGAGCTTTGCCAGCCAAGAAGAAGCGAGCAGAAGTGAAGACAGACTGGCACTGAATAGGCAACCCACAGTGTTCATCCCATCAAATACACACCAAAAAGGCATAAACCAAGCTCTGAACTTGCTCATAAGCCTCACCTCTGGGTAGTAAAACTGTGGTTGATTTATTTTAGTGTTTTGCTCATGGTTTTCATCACTGGACATGTATTATGTTATAATAAAAAAGTCTTAATGTTATTTTTAAAACAATAATTTAAAAATAAAAGGGAGCTTGCGGATCATTAAGCACATCCCCAGCACTTTGCAAATTGAAAAGACATGTTTCTGAAAGGTAGAGTAATGCTTATGAAGCCACAGTCATTTCCTTTCTACTTCTATTTCCGTTCTATTCCTCCATCCTTTCACAATCTGTCTCTGAGCTACTCAAAGTCTGACTTCAAAGTGATGCCGGATGGAAGGGACCTCTAAGGACATCGAAGTCAACCTCTTACAGGAAACCCAGAATGAGAGCAGCTTACTCAAGGTCACCCAGCTACCTAGGGAGAAGCACCCAAAGATAGTAACTGGCGCTTTAGAAATCCTCTGACGAGTATACTTCTCCAATTCCTAAAGCCAGCCCAGGGGCAGCAAAGATTGAGCAAAACCCAGGAAAATACTGATGGCTCAGCCATCTTGCTGTGGAGGGAGGAGCAACACCCTGCTTAAGAATGTGCCACACATACCCCATCCCCATACCCATTCCCAAATTAAAGTAAAAGTCCTCTTTCTAGTGTTACCTCTCTGCTGTTAACCTTGCCTTCTCTGCCAGTTCCATTCCCATAGGCTGGAAACACGTCCAATTTTCTCCCAACCTTTAAACAATAAAAATATTTAACTCTGCCTTCTCTTTCTACCACTTTTCATCCAAATAGCTCAAAAAGATAATCTGTGCTTTCTTTTTCTAATTCCTTACCTCTCATTTTCTCCTAAACTCATTCCAATCTGCTATACCACTTCCATGGAGTAATACCACTAAAATTGTTCTTGTTAAGGACATAAGTGACCTCCTAATCATGAAATCTGAGGAAATCCTTAAGTTCTTATCTTACTGGACCTTCCTGTTGCATTTAACCCTATTGTCCACTTTCTCTTTCTGAATGTTCTGCTCTCTTGGTTCCCAAGATATCTTGCTTTCCCCAATTCTCATAACTTTCTGGCCATAACTTTTTCTTCATAGGTGGAAAGATGGATAAAGACATATTTCTGATGATATTGTTTTAACACCTTGATCCAGCCATGCCTGAAGCCTCACCCAGACTTTTTTAGTTATAGGCGCCAACACGTTATTCTTTTTGCTCAAACCAGTGTTCGCTGAGTTTCGGGCACTGGCCAGTGGAGCTCAGCACAGCAGTGGAATCCTCTCCCTTGGTAACTCCTTCCCTTCTTCTACTGGCATGTGCAGCACTAATGATAGTACTAACTAGACACATATCCCCAACGGGCACATAGCGGAGGCTAGACATACAGTTAGGGAGGAGTAACTCAAGAATGGCAAATTTAGATCCTCCAAACAGAGCAGCTTGCCTCAGCATACACCCCAGCTCATGGGTCTCATCTGATGCATACAGCAGGCTAAACCAAATGGATTTTGCCAGCTAAGCACTGCCACAACCATCAGCACTGTTTGAGATGTGTCCCCAAATGCCAATCTGCTTCCTCGCACAGGAACGCTGAAGGGCAATCTCTCTGCCAGCCTTTGCCCTCTGCAGCTGGGTGAAGCTCACCTAAGACTACCCTACATCTCTACACACCCCCAGAGGGCAAGGCACACATGGGAAATCAGTGACTCACCTACACAATTGCTGGGAAAGCTCACATCAGCTACCAATGGTGATTAGGCGAGTCCTTTGTTTAAAAATGGGAAGAGACAGTGAAAATTTTCTGGACATGCAAGGAGAGTCAGTGGCCTGAACTGAATAATCAGACCAAATAGCTCATGCTGAAATAGGGTTAATGCAGGAGAAATAGAAGAAAACTTTAGTCTTACGATCATGTTCCTTGAGACTCATAAGCGTACTGCCCCAACAAAATAATCTCAGACAGTTACCAAAAAAATCATAGAGACTAGCATAAACTTGAGTTCAAAACTAACAAAGCCCACTCACACAAAAATTTATAATAGCATACAGGTGTGGAGGCACAAGCCTGTAATTCCAGCACTTTGGGAGGCTGAGGTGGGCAGATCACTTGACTCAGGAGATTGAGACCAGCCTGGGCAACACAGCAAAACCCTGTCTCTACAAAAAATACAAAAATTAGCTGGATGTCCTGGCACATGCCTGTAGTCCCAGCTACTTGGGAGGCTAAGGTGGGAGAATTGCTTGAGCCTGGGAGGTCGAGGCTGCAGTGAGCTGAGATTGCACCACTGCTCTCCAGCCTGAGCAACAGAGTGAGACCCTGTCTCACAAAAAAAAAAAAAAAAAAAAGAATAGTATTTCAATATTATAATTAGCCACACATTTTTTTTTAATTTTTACAAAATGTATAATAGCAATTTGATGCAGCAGCATATTAAGGAAGAACTTGACATATTTTATTCTAGGAATTCAAAGATGACTTAATAATTATCAAATCCTATGATGTTTTCCATGTTTGCAAATTATTGCAGAGCAATAACCATTACATCTAGAGGTTAACATGGAAAAATAGGTGCTGATACTGATAGATACAAAAAAAGGCGTTGGTAAAAATTCCATTTTAGCCAGGCACAGTGGCGCACAGTTGTAGTCCCAGCTACTAGGGAGGCTGAGGCAGGAAGGGTAGCTTGAGCCCAGCCTGGGCAACATAGTGAGACCCCATCTCTAAAAAGAAGAATCCAATTTTAATTATACTCTCTCTCTCTCTCCTACTAAAGTAGGAATAAAAGGACATTTCTAGAATGTAATGAGATTATCAGAAGGCTGCAGGAAACATCATGAAAACAGGAGAAAACCTGCCTTAGCAAACAAGAATGCTTGCTGTCTCCATTCCTAATCATCATTGTTTTGGAGCTTCTAGCTAATGCAATAATATAAGAAAATTAACTAAGATTCATAAATATTTTTTAAAAGGAAGGCACAAAGTAATTATTTGCATGAGATACTCTTGTCTATCAAAAAAGTCCCAGAGAATCAGCTCAGGACAAATGAAAACAATATGTGAATTTAGTAACATAGCTGGTCAGAATATACATTTATAAAAATCAATAGCTTTCCAAATCCTAGCTTTCCAACAGCAAGGACAATTTAGAAAATAAATGTAGTTGAAAAAGATCCTACTCACAATAGCAGCAAAAACTATCCCGTACCTAGAAATAAACCTAAACAGAAATATGTTAGGTTTATAAGAAGCAAACTATAAAACTTCACTGGAGATCATAAAAGAAGACTTAAATACGATGGAAAAATGCACCAGGTCCCTGAAGGAAAACTCAATATTATGGGAATGTCAATTCTCCTCAAATTAACCTATAAATTTAATGGCATTCCCATCAAAATCCCAATGGCTTCCTCTCCAAAACCCATAACCCGAGTCTAACGATGAAAAAAACATCAGACAAACTACAATAGAGGATTCTTCCACAAAAGGCCTGCCCAGGACGCCTCGAAAATGAGCTATCAAAAACAAGGGAAGTATGAGAAACTGTCCCAGCCAAGAGGGGCCTAAGAAAACAGGATGAGTAAATATAATGTGGATGAGATCCTGCAACAGAAAAAAGTAAGTAAAAAGCTAAGGAAATCGGAACAATCTATAAACTTAATGCAGGATTTTGGTTCATTACTTGTAGCCAATGTATTGTACTAATGGAAGGTGTTAGTAATAGGGGGAACTGGGTACAGGGTATATGAGAACTCTTTGTAATAGCTTTGCCATTTTTCTGTAAACCTAAAATTGTTTTAAAACATAATATCTAGTTTTTAAAAGTTCCAATGGATTTTGAAGGGGAAGAAGAGAAAATGTTTCCATTTTTATTTTAAATGTTACCTGAAATGGTAACAGAGTGATAACAGGACAGAATTCCCATTTTAAAATTAATGTGTGCCGAGTAAGCCAAGGTGAAGTGAAAAGGTGCCCATCTCCTTCTCCTCTTGAAAAACCATCCTGGAACAAGCAGAACAAAAAACACAACACAAAATCCACCTTGGATAAAACGAGGAGGCATCTAAAGTATTACCAGATTGCAACATAGGCAGGTGGAAGACAGCTGGAGGAAGGGCTGCCTTAGCAGAGAAGATGGACTCAAATCTGAGTACCCAATGCGGGGCGCTGGAACGCAGAAAGCCAATTTGCCCACCAGGAATCACAGGAAAAGCTTAGGAACGGCAAGAACCAGGTCCCTTAGAAGGCCGAGATGAGGGCTGCGGCTGAAAATAGAAGGACCATTTTTCAAACCTTATTCAAGAAGCACTGAGACCCCCAGACTGCCCAACCCAACCCCACCCAAGGCAGTTCCCTTGCTGTCCCTGTGGATCACCATAGTCCTTTCCTAGAGCGATGGGCATAGAGAGACTTCCAAGTTGTTTTCACCAGGCACTGAGTAGGGCGGGAAAGTGCTGAGTCAAAAACAGATGGGGGCCGGGCACAGTGGCTCCTGCCTGTAATCCCAGCACTTTGGGCGGCTGAGGCGGGTGGATCACTTGAGGTCAGCAGGTCACCAGCCTGGCCAACATGGTGAAACCCCCATCTCTACTAAAAATACAAAAAGAGAAAAAAATTAGCTGGGTGTGGTGGCAGACACCTGTAATTCCAGCTACTCGGGAGGCTGAGGCAGGAGAATTGCTTGAACCTGGGAGGCGGAGGTTGCAGTGAGCTGAGATCGCACCACTGCACTTCAGCCTGGGCGAGGGAGTGAGACTCTGTCTCAAAAACACACACACACACACACACACACACACACACACACACAGATGGGGCCAAGGCAGGCAGATCACTTGAGGTCAGGAATTTGAGACCAGCCTGGCCAACATGGTGAAACCCCGTCTCTACTAAAAATATAAAAATTAGCCAGGCGTGGTGGCACACGCCTGTAACCCCAGCTACTCAGGAGGCTGAGGCAGGAGAATTACTTGAATCCAGGAGGTGGAGGTTGCAGTGAGCTGAGATCGCAGCACTGCACTCCAGCCTGAGTGACAGAGACTCCGTCTAAAAAAAAAGAAAAAAAAACACAGATGGGAGGCTGGGTGTGGCGGCTCATGCCTATAATCCCAACATTTTGGGAGGCCAAGGCAGGAGAATTGCTTAAGCCCAAGAGTTCCAGACCAACCTGGGCAACATGGCGAGACCTCGTCTCTACAAAAAATAAAATTAGCCGGGCATGGTGACGTGCATCGGTAGCCCTGGCTACTCAGGAGGCTGAGGTGGGAGAACTGCTTGAACCCAGCAAGGTTACAGCGAGCTGAGATGGTGCAATTGAACTCCAGTCCAGCCTGGGTGACACAGTAAGACCCTGTAAAGAAAGAGAGAAAACAAGCAAGCAAGCAAACAGATGGGTAAGGAGCAGTTTGAGCCCTCCAGTTCCTTCCCCACTCGGGTCCAAAATTAGAGATCCCTTCTGACCCAGCATTACCCTGAAGTCAGAGCAGGACTAGACTTATGACTCTCAACCCTTGTGTCCTCCCTCTGCACACACACACACACACACACACACACACACACACACACGAGAAAGTGGAGGGTCATTCTTTGTTAAAGAAAGGAAGACCTACACCACACAGGGAAAACACAGCTTCACCCTCCAGTAAAGCATTCAGTCTGTGAATCCCATCCGCCTGGGTGTACCAAGCTTGTTGAGTAACTTGCTCTCAAGAATGAAAAGGCAGCCAAGGATCACCAGATATTTGAAGAAAGCCACTGCCTGAAAGGGAACCCAATGAACAGGGGGAAAAACTTGAAGAAGCAGGTAATACAGAGAACAGGAGGCAAAAAAGATATTCTTAGAGAAGAGAAAACATTGCATTCATTCAAAATAATGGAAGGAGGCCGGGTGTGGTGCTCCCGCCTATAATCCTAGTACCTTGGGCAACTGAGGAGGGAGGATCACCTACACTCAGGAGTGCAAGACCAGCCTGGGGAACACAGTGAGACCCCACCTCTACAAAAAACTTTTAGAAATTAGACAGGCATGGCGGCATGTGCCTGTAGTCCCAACTACTCAGGAGACTGAGGTGAAAGGATCGCTTGAGCCTAAGAAGTTGAGGCTGCAGGGAGCCATGACCATGCCACTGAACTCCGGCCTGGGTGACAGAGCAAGACTCTGTCTCAAAAATAAATAAATTTAGTGCATGATACAGGTGGCACTACAAAAGAATGAGGAATAGATGGATTATTCTATAATTGGTGTTGGGGCAACTCTCCACTAAGGGAAACATAAAGTCACATCCCTATGCTATACTCTACATCAAAGTAAATTCCAGCTGTGTCAAATATTTAAACAAATGAACAAAAAAAGCAATCAGAAGAAAATCTAAGATTTTTTTCTTTTTACAATTTACTGAAGAAGGCCTTTCTAACTATGTTCACAAAACTATAAAGGAAAACCAGAAAACATCTAAATTTCCATACAGCAAAAGACATCATAAACAAAGTTACACAAATTGCTTGCATTTAGAAAACTGCATTACATATTTCAAACAAAGCGTTTTGCTATCCTTAATATGTAAACTACATTTCTAAATCAATAAGAAAAACAAGGGCCCCAATTTTAAATGGACAAAGGACATAATCAAGCAATTTGCAAAAGAAGCATGAAAGATGAGTAAACATATTAAAATAAGCTCATCTTGCTAGTGGTGTCATATAATTTAAAACAACAATGAGATACATCAGTTGCATAGCAAACCACTGAAGATTAAGCAGATTGATGGTGTTCAGCATAAGGGTGTTGGGGAAAAAAGCAGGCTCATACAAAGTCAATGAGAACAGACACGGGCACAATCACTTTGCAGGACAACTGGGCAAAATGTTTTAGGACAACTGGGCAAAATGTTTTACGCAGTGGCTCACGCCTGTAATTCCAGCACTTTGGGAGGCCGAGGCAGATGGATCATGAGGTCAGGAGTTCGAGACCAGCCTGGCCAACATGGTGAAACCCCGTCTCTACTAAAAATACAAAAATTAGCTGGGCATGGTGGCAGGCTCCTCTAATCCCAGCTACTTGGGAGGCTGAGGCAGGAGAATCATTTGAACCCAGGAGGCAGAGGTTGCAGTGAGCAGAGATTGCACCACTGCACTCCAGCCTGGGTGACAGGGTGAGACTCCATCTCAAAAAAAAAAAGTTTTTAGGATGTAAAGCAGGGCATATCCTTTGACCCTGAAATTTCATTTTGGGAACTTATCTTAAGGGAATAACCAGAGAAGCAAACAAAAGATACAACTAAGTATGTGTACTGCAGTATTTTTATGATAAAAAATGTGATCTAACCTAAATATCCATTCGTTTACGTGCCTATATGTTGGTCTTCCTTGGGATACTCTGAGCTTCACATAGGAAGGGACTATAGGTCTCTCACTCACCTTAGTGGCTCTCGTGTCTGATGTGTCAATCAGTGTTTTAGAAATGGAGGGATGAGTTCAGGGAAAGAGAGAGAAACAATGTTGAAGGTTATTTGGAATCATTAAGCCCAGTGATTCCTATATTTCTTACTTTCATAACTGGAGGAACTACTGTAGGTTTCTCAACCTTTTATTTTGCCAAGTAGGGTCCCTTGGAAAAACAATAACACCATTTTCATCTTCTACACATGCTATTATTACCCTTGCATTAAAGAAAATTACATTTGAACACCAAAAATAGTAGGAAATATATAATCTCAAAATGAAGATCATCCTTTAAATTGAATAGCTTTAGCTTTATGAAAATAATGCTACATTGCTTTATGGTTTTCATCTCAAGGACGAGGGAAATGTTCTCTGACAAGCGTGGCTGTATGGATTGACACGTGGAAACTGGTCCCTCACTTTACAAATTGAGAGAAAACCACTGAGGCTCTGAGCAGATACAGGATTTGACTATAGTCCCCCAGGAGTCAAATAACAGGGGTGGGACTAGGACCCACATCTCTTGGCTCCTGGCCCAGAGCTCTGTTCTTTCATGACAGTGCTCTCCACCAGCAATGTGGCTGCACCATTTCTGGAATCAAGAATATTCCCCTATGGTGGGACTTTGGAGATCACTAAACATAACATCTACCTGGGCATAAATTATCTTCAGAAGAGCCCCCAACCTTGGCTTACACACCTCCAGTAACACAAAGCTCACCACTTGCAGTGGCAGCCCCTTTTTTTTGTTGGGTGGCTCCATTGTTTTGGCAGTTCTTATTTTCCTGGAGCTTATCTGTCTCATTGTGGCTCCACCCAGCAGTCCTAAAGCTGCTCCTCAATCTGCATGAAGGTCTCTCAGGTTTAGGGGCATGTGGCATTCAAGAGTCATCCTGGAGTCTCCTGGGACAAAAAAAAACCAGCCTCTCTAATGCCCCAGTCCCTATCCCTTTCTCTAGCATCCCTCTACAAGACTAAGAACATACTTCATCTCTTGAATGATGATTGAATCCAACATTCCCAGTCCTATTTACAGACAAGGAGACTGAGAGAGTGCTGTAGAAACCATCAATTCCAATACTCAACACCATCGAGACCTTCCAAAATGGAGAGAGTTGCCCAGAGTCTCAAGTTGGGAAAGAGTACTCCACAACTTGTACTCCAATCAGTGATTTCAACCTCTTTGATTTCACCAGTCTGCCAAGGTCCTGTCTAACAAGGCAAGCTCTACCGCTGGCTCTCAGCTGATATCTGGGGGTTTCCTTTGCCTATTCTCCTGGCTAGACACACCGTTAAGAAATTTTGGTGAATAACTGCATGATCATCTACACGCTCCATAAAGTCTTGGTTTTAATGTTGCAAGCAACAGAAATTGCTCTGGCTGATTTTGGTCACCAGCCTCCAAGGTGACCACCAAGAATCCCTCCTCCTGGTGGCTGCACCCTCGTGTAGTCCTCTCCCACACTGTACCAGGGTTGGTCTGTGTGACCACAGAATATGGCAGCAGTGATGGCATGTCACTTCTGAAATTAGTTTATAAAGGGCTGTGGCTTTCCTGGCCTGTCAGAAACTGTGTGATAATAAATGTTTACTGTCTTCAGCTGCTAAGTTTCGGGCTATTGGTTATGCAGCAACAGACAACTTGTAAATTGAAAAGGAACACAGTGAAAGGATTTCAGGTAGCTCATGATCCTCCGGAAGGCTAGAGAAACAGGTGTGGGGTGCACACAGCCAGAGCCACAGCCAAGATCATGCTAGAGACCTGATGTGGTAAAGACATTGATCCCCAACCTGACCAACAGATGCCAAAGCCTGCACCACCAGCCCTAGCCCACAGCTCTGTTGGACCCAGCCACTGACACTACTGCCCCTGAGAACTGACTGCACTGCACCCCACCCATGCCTGAAAGGACTGTCCATGGTCCATGCTTCTATTATCTCTAGCTCCCAATTCAAAGTCAGGAAGATGCATCTGATTGACAGCCTGGGTCATGGACCAGTGCCTTACCTGCAGGGAGGCCGGGAAAGGGAGTTTTTGTTGTTTCAGCTTCTCCAGTGGGCAGGGAAAGGGCACACTCTGCTTTTTCCCAAGGCTCAGAAGGTGGAATGTTCTCCAGCCACTGGAAGGGGAATCAGATGCTGGGAAGCCAGAAAAAAAGACACATGTCTGCTTCAATCTCATCTAGAATTCAGGGATAATTCAATGAGATGTTTTATGAGCATGCCTACAAACTCACTGGGACTCAGTAAATGTTTATCATCCAGATGGCAACCAAGGTGATCTCATGAAAACAAATCAAGTTCTGGGTCTCCCCAGCTTAAAATTACCAGTGGCTTCCACTGCACTCCAAAGAAATCCAGACTGGAAAACCCTGGCAGAGATCCCACCCACTTCTCCCCACATCTGCTTCTTGTTCTTCTTGCCACACTGCACCCTGGGCACACTAGCCTTCTGCCACTTCATAGAACAAGCCAATTCCATCCTGCTCAGGGCCTTTGCACTGGCTGTGTCCCCTGCCCAGGAATTCTGCTACTCAGCTCTTGGTGGGGCTGGCTCCTTTGTATCTAGCAAGACCCCCAGTGAAATGCCACCTCCTCAGAGATGCCTTCCCTGTCCTCATGATCAAGGGCTGCCCCCCTCACTCCCACGCCACTATTCCCATACCTCCCCACCTTTCCATGCCTCAACAGGAGGGACTAATGGGGGAGATTTTCTGGAGCACAGGTAGGGGATAGTGGTTTGGGCCTCCCAGGGAGCTGGTAGGAGCAAGGCAAGCTGCTTGTCAGTAGAGCAAAAAATGGCAACGATGATCTGACCCAAGGCATTTTGATCTTAGCCACTGTCAGCAGCTGGATGAGCAATTCCTTGGGCTTAAGCCAGTCCCTCCTTCCTTCCAAGAGAGGGATCCCTCAGCTGTTGGGCGAATGGACAAGACCAGAACAGAACTGTGCCTGGCTTAACATGAGACCTGTGGAATCCAGGTCCCTTCAGCAGCTCTTCCAAAAGTGGATTTATTTAAAGCATTTATCTCTTACCATTAAAAAGGGGAACATCTTTAATAAAAGGCAGAGAAAACAAGGCTGAGCCAGTAGGATTAGAAGTAGTAAAGCAGTAATAAAGATGCAACTGCCAAAGCTGTTAGAAGTGAAGGTGGAATTTGGCTCTGAGCTTCCTGGCAACCCGTGCAAGAAGGGAAGGCTGATCAGTTACGGAGCTCTTATTAGCAAGGAAGATGCTTGCCAGTTCCTTGGGGAAGACGCAGTGTGTTTCAGTCTTAGTTTTTTCCAGGCACTAAATCCTTATTGAAATTTTGCCCTTGTGCTTTCAGGAAAGGTCATATGTGCAATAAACAATGTCCTTGTTTTACAACAAATGTGCAAGTGAATCCCCAGTGACTCTTCCTTCTAGGATCCAGGGGGCATTTACCTTGGAGCTAACAAGAAGTATTTTGCTTGGTGACATTATTATTAGTAGTGGGTGGAGGGAAGGCCTCAGGTGGACTTTTCCTTCTAAAGAGGTGAACTCTATTCATTTAGAGCATCTCAGTAGCCTTCACAGGGACCTGGAGGTGACTGGGATTGTTAGAACATTTTTTGCAAGAAGAGGTCATAATGTACCTGGCCTTGAATCACAAAGTTCTGGTCAGCTCCTTTTTGTGAGATATGCTCAGGGGAGAAATTAAGGAAATATTTCACCACCCATTAGGCTGAAAAGCTGCATTATGGAAAAGGACAATGAATCAGAAATGACCAAGAACAGATGACACTGAGCAATGGAGTCAGGCAGACCTAGGTTTGAATCTCACCCTGCCTCAAAACTAGCTGTGTGACCTTGGGCAAGTCTCTTAACCTCTCTGAACATGTTTTCTCTGTCTGCAAAAAATAGTGATGATGACATCTGTCTTGGATTATTGAGTATAGATGGTAATACCCCAGAAGGTGTGTACCATATGCCCTATTCGCTTCAATCCTCTTCTCCATCCCCTTCCCTTAAGTTCTCAGGAAATGCCAGTGGAGCTCTCATCTCATCCCTACTTCTGAGTTTCAGGCCCAACTCAGCCCACAGAGGGAAACTGAGGCACTGTCTCACAAGACTTGCTTTGTCTAGACTGCTTGTCCGTGGTGATCACATTCAGGGTCTGAGACCACTTTCTGCCCACACTGACCCAGAGCACATGTGTCAACCCTCCAACTGCCTGGGGCTTCCCTTCTAAGATGTTTCCAACAATTCCCCCAGCCTTGTTTCAGATTCCTTCCTGTGCCTTGGCCTTGACTGTGTAGCTACAGGGGCAGCTTCTTGAGGGCAAAATATAGAACCCCTGGTCCCAACTCCTCATGCCATGCAGGAAAACACTGGCCCCCAGAGAGGACAAGTCAAATGCTTCAGGCGACAGGCTGGGACTCACACCTGGGTCTCTGGATCACACCGCATCTCTCTGCTCCCCACAGCCCCTGGACAAGTCCCAGTGTGACGCCTGAAGCGCTGACTCCCCATCCTGCAATGCCTGAGGACCCAGTCACACCCTACAGATGCAGCTGAGGACCTACGGCTTCCTGGCAAAAGAAGCCAGGCTAGAAATGGATGGGGAGATTTAAATAGAAAACCAATGCCACAAGAAATTCCCTCCTTACCTCACTTCCAACTTGCCAGCTCATTCTCTTAAAGATCTTTTTGCTCTCTGGAGGCTGGGACCACACCCCTCCTTTATCTACTTCTCTTTTTGCCCTCATCTCCGATATCTCTGCCTCACCCTCTACCCCAGTCACTGCAGGACACATACATGTCCAACACCCTGGGTACGTTGATGCCTCGAGGTCTTTGCTTCTGCTCTTTGCCTTCCTGGCAATGCCATCCTACCATTGATGGAAATTCCAGGCCTGCCTCTGACATCACTTCCTTGGTGAATCTTTCTCCTCAAAAGGAACAACAAATGGCCCCTTCCTCAGTGCTCTTTTCCTGGCTGGGCACTTGGCATCCAAAACCATGCTCAGTGCAACTGGAGGTGCATTCAGTTCTGAATTAATTGAAGTTATCTGCGAGTGCCTTCATCTCTTGGGCAGACCAAGACCTCCCTGAAGGATCTTGTCATTCTAATCATGGAACCCCTCCCCCCACCCCCCGTTCCCCAGTACCCAATACTCTGCCTGGCACCAAGCAGAGAGATACTCAGGAAACTTACAGTTGCATTGAACCTCATATAATGATAAGGTTGTTACTGTCTCTGAGCATCTACTGTGAGCAGCTGGGTGCTGGGCCCTTTAAACACACTCTCATGGCTCCTTACACAGAGCCAGGAACGTAGGTATTACTGTGCACCACTTTACAGATGTGGGAAATAAAGGCTCAGAGAGGTGAAGCCACTTGCTCCAGATCACACAGCCAGTAACAGACATGAGATTCCAAGAAGCTGTGTTTGTGACGCCAGAGTCAAGGGAAACAAATGATGTGGTACCCACAGTGCTCCCTCCCTCATCACCCCCACCGCCTCCAGCTCCACATCCAGATTCCAAAAGCCATGAGCACCCCCATCTGACCATCAACGCCCATCTGACCATGAACGCCCATCTGCGGATCGCCAGCAGCAAGATTGACAGGGAACTCCTTCCGCCTTGGGAGGAGGCTTCCCTGGAGTAGTACCCTCTGGGGGCCATCTGGGCAACTCTTGGAGGGCTTCGTGGATGTTTGGGGGAAGCATTGGACAGCGCCTCGCCGAGGCGCCTTCCTGGGAATCACCAACTGGGGTTTACTGCCCCAATTTTGGAGCCTGCACAGCGCATCCTCCCTTGGTAGGAGAGACGTCGCCATTGGGCCACAGGACTTGTAGAGGACGCCACGAGAAAGGGGTTGATTGGGGAATGGTTGTCCTGGTTACGCCACCCTGCAGTGTCCCTTGCCCTCCTCCAATGCTTCCAGCCCCATCACAACCTGTCAGTTTTCCAGGCGCTCAGGAAAGCATGTCAAGCACTCAAGCACTCTGTGACAATTCCACCCCTGGCCCCGTCTTTCCCTCTTCACCCCCTCTCTGTGATGTCGAATCCCATTTCACAGATGGAGAAACTGAGGAATCGAGCAAGTGAATGCCGCTTAAACATCTTTTCCAAGCCAGCCAGGGACCAGGCCCTCCAGCTCTCAGAATCTCTCTCCCTCTGTAACATATTTTGACTTCAAGAACATGTGCGATTCGTGACTTCAAAACCGCAACCCCACATAAAGAGTTAATATTTTTAACGAACCCCAAGCCCCTCACCCTCAGCCTTCGCGGGACGCTTGCGTTTCGCAACTTCAGTTTGTATCTCCAAACTGCTGAGCATTCAAAGGGTTAAATGGGACCGGGAGGGGGCCAGCCGCGGAGCCCTGAAAGGGTTAAACATCCAAACGCGTCGACTCCCCCCGACTATCTGGTTCCAAATGGACAGCCACGGGACCGGGAGAGCCAGGGAGCCCCCCTCGCAATGACTTTTTTAAAATTTGAGAACTTTTACTTCCGACCCCAAAAAAGTATCCCAGTTCGAAAGTTCTCTCTTAACCTTTTCTTTTTTTCATCTATTTTTTTCTCGATTTCTCCACGGGCTGGATTATAAAACGCTCCCTCTCCCTTTGGGTTTGGGGAGCCGGGTTCCCCCCTCCGGGCAGGGCGCGGGCCGAAGGGGCTCCGGGAGTTTTCTCCGGGGCCGGGTCGGGACGCGGCTGGTGAGTCCCGGCTCCGGCCCCTGAATTGGGGGGTCCGCGTCTGCCCCAAACGCCGCTTTCTTCCGTTTTCCATGTCATTTCCTGTACTAATAAGATGGTGGTCAAAGCAGGGGAGGAGAGCAGCAGCGAGTCGCCGCCGCCGCGCCGAGGCTGGCGCTGAAACTTTGCCTCGCCGGGGACCAGCGCGCCCGCAGCGCGGCCGCTCCCGCCGCGGGGGCCGCCAGCCGGGGCCGCGCCGCCTCCGCCGAGCCGCCCGCCGGGCCGCCCTCGCCCCCTGGGCCCCGCGGCTGCCGCAGCATTCCCGGGAAGGTGAGTCAGCCCCGGTAGCCAATGTGGCCATTGAAAATGGCTTCGGAGAGCGCTCGGCAGTTTGCCAGCGAGCGCGGGGGCCGCCGGTGCGGGGGCCGGGAGCGGCAGCTGGGGGCGCGGGCGGCCGGGGGTCTCGGCGCGGGCGCGGGGCGGGGGTCCGGGCGGCGCGGGCGCGGGGTTGGGGGCGGCCCGCCGGGGCCGCGAGGTGGGTGAACCCTCGGCAGGTAGCTGCCGCCGCCGCGGGAGCCGGGGGCCGCCCTCCGCCTCCTTCCTCCCAGCTCGCTCGCTCCTCGCCTTGTTACAATGTAGCCTTTTCTCTCCGCAAGCGGCGCGCCCGCTGACGGACGTGGCCGCCGACCAATGGGAGTGGCGGCCCAGGCCGAGCGTTCGGAATGAGAACGCGGTGACACGGACGGGGCGGGGCGCGGACGCCAGAGGGTTCGCCGCGGCCGCCGGCCTAGTTCTCGCGGACGCCCTCGGCCCCCCGCCGGGGGCTGCTGCGGGGGGCTCGGGGATGAAGGTGGCAGGCGTCCTTTGGGATGCGACGAAGCCTTCTCCATCGCGGTTCGCGATTGCCCGCGAAGCGTGGCCGAGCCGGAGGGCGTTTCTGGAATGCGTTTTAAGTGTCAGTTGCGGTGTAGACTCTTCGGGAAACCTCTCCGGAGCGTAGCCTCCATCCCCCACTCGCAGTCCCCAAGGTACTCTCCTATGCAGAAACTGCAGAAACTTAGCGGCCAATGACCTCTCTCCGGTCAAGGCCAGCGTGCCCTAGGCGAGTCGCTACAAAGAGAATACCAATGTCTTGGGCGATGCTGGTGAAAAGTTGCTGGTGTGTGTCTAGAGCCCAGTTGGGAGATGGGGACTTAGAACCCCCCAGGCTGGGCTGGGATTTAGGGGAGAAAAATGTGAAACCTCTCCTCTTTCCTAGACGTTTGCTTCGTGTGGAGAAAGGCTGTGCTGTATAATTTAGAGTGGCTGTAAGGAAACACACCCAGCCCTTTGTGAGTGGGGCCAGGAGGCAATGATGAGAGATTGCTCTTGGTACCTGGAAACCCTATAAACTTTGGGGGCTTGGGGACAGAAGAATTTTCTGTGGAGCATGATGCCTGTAGCACCCAAGCTGGTCCTTGCCCACATTTCCTCTTGGGAGGAAGGAAGGTTGGGGCTTTCCTAGGGTCATTGTTGGAGGTGTGGGGTCATGGTTGGGGAGCAGGGCACAGTCTTTGCCCGCCGACTCTCTGAAAGGTGGACAAGCAGAGTTCTGCAGGGCACGTGTAGAAACCTCCCCTTCTGGGAATAGAGCCCAGACCTCTTGCTGTATTCAGTTTAATGGAGAGGCTTTCTGTCTTTGAATTCTACCTCCTCCTCATAGTCACTGTCTGACTTTGGACTTCACATCGTTGTCTTTGGCCTCTCTGAGCCTTGTGTCTCCATCCCTGAGTCCAACAAAACCTGCCTGGCAAGGCAGTTGTGAAATTAAATGAGATAGCAAAGATGAAATGCCTATTCCAGGGCCTGGCATACTGTTTAAGAAGTGTTCTCCTCCAAAATCACGGCAGAAGGTACTGACCTGGGAATATCAGAATTGCCCCCACAGACCCCACCGTGGTCCATCCAGTTTCAAACTGACAGGGCCCCAAGGAACAGCTGGTGGCACAGTCTCGTTTCCTTCCCTGGTGACGTTCTCAGAGATGAGGGACTCCCCTCACTTGTCCCAGGAGTCCTAGATTGGTCATGATAGCCATCACCTCTGCACTTACGGACTCATTTGACCTGAGTTACAGTTCTGTCGTCTAGACTTCTTGGGTTGATGTGTTCCATCAATTTCTTCTCCTTGGCGTCAAGTAGGATTTCTCCTATTTGGATCTGTCGTCTTCTGGACTTACAGGGAGTTTCCCTGGTTCCAGGTTGTTGACAAGTATGAAGTACAGAACACTAGGGTAGGAGTTGGGAGTCCTGCCTGTGGATTCGGCTGCCTTCTTGGCCTGCTCTCTTGGCTGTCTCATAGGCATGACAAACACACAGTGGCCAAAGCTGTCCATAATCTTCCTCTCTAAACTTCCTCTAGGGCTCTGATCTTGGCCAAGAGCACACTGTCCCACTACTCTTTAAGGCAGAAGCCTTGGTGTCTCTGTCTCTCTCACCCCAATCTACTCCATCTCCAGACCCAGATAACTTTATCCTCTCAAATGAACCTATCCACTTCTCTCCATCCCCTCTTCCCCAGTGTTGTAGTCAAGCCATTGCTGTCTCTCCCCAGGACAACAGCAAGATCCTCCTAAGGTCTACCTGCAACCTCCCCCTCATGGCAGTCAGAGTGATCCATTCCAAATAGGATCATGTCAGGCATCCCATTTCCTTCTTTAAACACCTAGAAGTCTTTCCAGTGTGTTGGGGATAAAGAACCAAATTGGTGTAGTGACCTAAAAGCTTCCGAGTGATCTGGCCCCTGCCCTTGACCTCATCTCCTGTCCTCTCCTAGATTTCTCTGAACTCCAGACCCTGATCTCTCCTACATAGGCTGGCCTTTCCTCCTCAAATCCTGGAGCTGTTGTCATCTAATGAATGAATTAAGGTCAGCAAAGGGCACAGTGGGATGGGAGTGTCTGGTGGTCCTTAGTGCTTTCCTCTATTTCCGGTTCTTCCAGTTCCACAGTAGGTTGACTGGAGCTCTACCTGCGCTTGGGTGGGGGCCCAATGACTGGCTGGTGAATTATAAATGACAGTGATACACGTCACTTCTGGGCCACAGCATTTAATTGCTGGTGTGAGACCCTCCACAGTGCACTTTCCCTGTGGCATGGCAACTGGTAGTAAGGCGGGATGGTGGTGGCTGCTGCCAGCCTGAGTCCTTGTGTCACTCCGTGCGTGAAGCCCTTGGTGACCCATGATGGACATGCAACATGAGTGATAACTAAACCTTTGTTGTTTTAAACTGCTGAGCCGATGGGGCTGTTTGTTACTGCAGCATAACTTAGCCTGTGCTGACCGATGCAGGGACTAGAGAGGCATTTTAGGCAGAGAGACAAGTAGTGCATGTGCTGTTAATGCAAAGAGGGAGGACCCTGACTTGGAAAGCAGCTAGGGTGATCTTTTTGACATGCATATCTGAGCTTATAAACCCCTGCCTGAAAGACCTTCAGGGACTCCCACTGCTGTGAGGAGAATGACAGAAATCCAGCTGCCCTCTAGTCTCTGCAGGGACACCATCTTTTGTCCCTCCCATTTGTCATGTTCTGCCTCACATGGGCCTTCCTCATGCTGTTCCTTCTGCCCTGACCTTGCATTCCACCCCCTCTCCTGATGAGGCCTCCTCATCCTTCCTCCTCCATCTTCACATCCCCTCTTCAGGGAAGCCCTCCCTGATTAGGCTGAATTCCCTTCTTTATAGCTTTCTTGGCCCACCTACCTCTCCTTTGGAGCACTCACATCCATAGCAGTTTTCCACTTATTGGTGTAATGATTTGGTTGCAGCCTTGCTCTTCCATCAGACTCTGCCAGGGTTGCTTTGAGTGTGCTGTTGGGTTTGCACTTGAGAGTTGCTCACCAAACACCTTCTGTTGAATCCTTGAGCATGGATAGAAGGCCCACTGTGTGCTGAGGGCTGGGGACAGGATGAGGGAACACCACTTCCCTGAGCTGCGGGCTGGTGGGTCCAGCTGGAAGGAGGTGTTAGGCATAGCCGGCAAAATGACTGGCTTGTAGAGTACAGATGGTACATTCCCCATCCTTACTGGTGTCCATGGCCCAGGGGGACTGTGTGCCAGGGATGTATCATAGGATATTCCAGGAAAGCAGGAGGATGAGATTCAACATTGCCTTGAGGTCCCTGCTGATCTAGACAGTATATGATTCAGTGAAGGGGCGCAGAACAGGAGATCTGGGGAAGATGAAGAGGAAGAAGAAGAAGATGTTGATGATGGCAGCTAATGTTTTTTGAGGGCTTATTGCATGCCATCTATGGTTCTAAGCATGTCATATACCCTGCACTGAAAACAGCTCCACAAGGTAGATATTATTTCTGTTTCACAGATTGAGAGACTGTGGCTATGAAAGATGAGGTAAGGGACCCAGGGTTAATGGTGTGGCCAGGATTAGAACCCTGGCAGTCTGAGGCCATCTCCTTGGTATGCCTTCTTGGAGTGAGGGCAGAGAACCCCAAACCCATTTGGAAGCATCATGTGGGGTTATAAAGCTCTCATGGGAGAGTGGGCCTCCAGTGGGGTAACACCTACCTAACATCGGGGTTTGAGCATGGGGTTCTTGGCTCAGAGGTGACTGGTGGCCCTGGTGCCAGGGCTGGTCTAGAACTGCCTGGTGCATCTCTACCTCCTACTGGAGGCTGAGACTCCTTGGAGGCCACAGAGCCCCATGTTTTCAGAGTGAGGCCTGGGAGGGGCTTCCCGACAGCTGACCCTGGAGCTGTGCTGGAAAAACAAGCCGTGCAGAAAGAAAAGAGAAAATTGTGCTGTTGTTTTCTTAAAAGCCTGTTTCCTATTGCAGATTTGTATCTGTGTTGAAAAGGCCAATGTTCACTTAATGCAGCCACATTGCTGATGGTGTCCCCAGACTGTGGCTCTGTAAGTGGAGAGGCCTGGACCCCCATCTGGGTATCATTCGGTCCTTCATTCATTGACCAGGTGGTCAGGGCATGTATGCCATTGCTGTGCCAGGCACTGTGCTGGGCCTAGGGGGTACCATGTGCAAGTTAGTCCTTGCCCTTCCAGAGCTCACAGATCAGCCTGGGAGATAGGCAAATAACCAGGCAGTTGCAGCTTACAGCAGAAGGATGCAAAGGAGACAACCGCTGACTATAAGTCAGGGAAAGCTTCCCTGAGGAGGAGGCCTTTAGGCTGGCCTTTGGAGAGTGAGTAGGATTTGGATAGCACAGGAGGGGAGAGGCTTCAGGCCCAGGGCATGGCTTGTCCAGAAGCATGGATGCATGGAAGGGACTGGGGAGGCTTGAGTAGTTCATTCGGGTGGAGAGTAAGTGTAAGGGGAGGAGATGGAGGTGGATGAGGCTGGAAAGAGAATAACAATAATAGTATGAGTAACACTAATCCTGGTCCTCGGCATTGGTTGCATCCTCTCCCTAGATCACTCTTATCCCAGTTATCTCCATGGCAGGCCCCCTTGCCTCCCCTAGGACTTCTGCTCAAATACTACCTTCTCATGGGCACATTTATTTATTTATTTATTTGAGACAGGGTCTTACTCTGTCACCCAGGCTGGAATGCAATGGCATGATCTCAGCTCACTGCAACCTCCGCCTCCTGGGTTCAAGCGATTCTCCTGTCTCAGCCCCTGAGTAGCTGGGACTACAGGCACACACCACCACACTTGGCTATTTTTTGTATTTTCAGTAGAGACTGGGGTCTCACCAGTTGGCCAGGCTGGTCTTGAACTCCCAACCTCAAGTGATCCACCTGCCTTGGTCTCCCGAAGTGTTGGGATTACAGGTGTGAACTACCGGGCCTAGCCATGGGTACTTTCTTGTTTAAAATTGCAACTCACTCCAACACCCTCTCTCTGCTTCCTGCTTTTTTCTCTTTAGTGCATAGCACTTATCCCATGCCCCATGTTTTACTTTTTTATTTTGTTTTCTGCCTGCCTCCCATCATTATAATGCAAGTTCCCAGAGAACTGGGATTTTTGTTACTTTTGTTCACTGCTGTATGAACAGTATATGCCATATAGTAACTAGAGCCTCAAATACTTGTGGAATGAGTGAATTAATTGAGCACTTAGTGTGTTCAAAGTGCTTTATCTGCTTTGTCTTTTTAAATCTTCACAGCGATGCCCTGATCATGGTATTGTTATTTCCCTATTCTACAGTTTAGGAAACTGAGACTCAGAGAGGTAGCATCACTTGCCCACGGTTTCACAGTTGGTGATGAAATTCAAACTCAGGGCACCTGATTCCTGAGACTTCTGGCCTAACCCAGATACTTGGCCTTTACTAGGCTGTAACAGGTCCTGACTGCTGTGCTGAGGAGTTTACACTCTGTCTGTTGGGCCACAGGGAGCCTCAGAGGGTTTTATGAGGAGGAAGCTGACATGGTGATCAGATCCATGTTCCAAAAAACAGCAGCGGCTTGGGCATAAGGCTGGAGGCAGGGAGGCCAAATAGGAGGCTGTCGTAGTAATTGAGGTAGGAGAGGATGAAGGTGAGAGCTGAGAGTGACCATTCCCAGGGAAAAGTAGGGGAATTTGGCCCTCTACAGTGAAGGTCAGAGCAGATGGGTTGGAGCTCGGTTCTGGAGGCCAGTTGTTTCCCCGAGTGTGCTTGACTTCTGCTTCTGAGTAGCGAGGGGACCCGCAGATAAAATCCAGCAAAGTGCCTTGGGCTGGTCCCTTGGCAGGGAAAGGGAACTGAGAAGGAGCCAGGGAGCCAGCTGGTGGGGTCCACACTGTTCCCTGGAGAGGGCGTGGGCCCCAGGTTCAGTCCTGCTTCTGGCACCAGATAGCGGTGAGATGTCAGCAGGAGGTTGTCCCTCTTGGAGTTACCCATTTTCTCATCTGCAGAACGGGGGCGATGCCACTACCAGCCTCCAAGGGCTGCATGGACAGCTCCGGAGAAAGACAGAGCACCAGTGAATGGCTTAGGGTCAGTCTTGGGCCATCTCCTGGGTGTGAGGCCAGTGGACATGGGGGAGGCATGGGGGTCCTCTCATGCCTCTTGCTGGGGATAGGACAGCAGTGCCTGAATACGAGACAGTGAGCATATCTGTACTTAAAGGTGATCTGGCCGCAGCCTCAGACACTCATGGTGTCCCATTGTCTTGTGTTCAAGGCCAAATATTTAACCTATCTGTGCCTCAGTTTCCTTTCTGTAAATGGACTCAGTAATATCAGTCCTGCCCTACATTCTGTGGAAGATTTTTTCCTCTGTGTTTGCGGGACTGAGTTTAAGGTGCTGTTATCTCTGGGGCAGTAAACAGCTAGAAGGAACATGTATGGAGCACCAGGACACTGACAACAGCCCTGTGAGGTTACTCCCGCATCCATATGTGGATGAGGAACCTTGGGGCTCAGAGAGGTTACATGACTAACTAAAGATCACACACTATCATCTCATTTTTCCAATCTTCTTAAGAAGACCACATTGATAAAGGAAGCCTTTGAGGTTGCCTATTTGTATTACATAATAATTCCCAGAAGGTTTCTTGGGTGATTTAAAAATAGGATTTGGGCTGGGCACAGTGGCTCATGCCTGTAATCCCAGCACTTTGGGAGGCTGAGGTGGGAGGATCGCTTGAGTCCAGGAGTTTGAGACCAGCCTGGGCAACATAGTGAGACCCTGTATTTACAAAAAATGAACAAAATTACCTGGGCATGGTGATGTGTGCCTGTAGTCCCAGCAACTTGGGAGGCTGAGGCAGGAAGATCACTGGACCCTGGGAGATCGAGGCTGTGGTGAGCTGAGATCGCACCACTGTACTCCTGCCTGGGAGACAGAGTGAGACCCTGTCTCAAAAAATAATAATAAATCAATAAAAGTAGGATTTGATTTATAGACTGTTGGTTTCAGACCTTCTCCCCATCCCGGGAACTTCACAGGTCAGAAGTTGCAGACACATTCAAACAGACCAAAAGCCTCCACTGAAATGATACTGGGTAGGGGAAGTGGAGTAGGGGTGGGGGCAGATAGCTGCTGCCCATCCTGCTCCCAAACAGCAGCCTTAGATCAGGGGTTGGTGCTAGTGGTAGGGGGGTCCCTGCTTGCAAAGTGAGGCACCCCAGGCCTCTGGAGCCTTCAATGCCTTCTGGAGCTTTCCCTTCCAGTCCTGTCTCCCCCACCTCATCTGATCCATAAGAGCAACCAGGACTCTCCTCCTCCCAACTGCACCTTCTCCTGATCCCCGATCACTAGCCCAGGCGGGTTGGCTCTTAAAACCCCCATTTTACAGCTCAGAAAACTGAGGCTCAGAGAGGGAAAGTGACTTAGAGCTCATACAGTTTAGAAAGTAACCAAGCTAACATTCTAACCCCAAATCTAGCACCCTTTCCTCTGCACCCCAGTCCTTCTGGAATCAGCAGAATGGGGACCCCAGAGAGTGTTGCTGCAGCCTCTGTACCCTGCTTCCCAAACAGAGAGATTGTCCAGCTACTGCAGGGAGTGTGGCTGGAAGGAGCTTGGGGTAGAAAGGGGGGTAGTGGCCAGTGGGCACCTTCCGCCAGGCTTGTGTCAGAGTTGAGGGCGAGAGTGGGCCCAGCAGGCAGGAGGATCACTTTGACTAGGGCACTGAGCTGGGCTGGTATGGACGTCACTGAGCAAGTAAATATGGAACCGCCCCCACAATGTCAGCTTTCCCGGAGTGGCTTCTCCCACTATCTCTCACTTTCCCCAAGGGAAAGGGGTGAGGGCCAGGAAAGGATCTGGCTGCCCGATGCCAGGGGATGGAGATGGCCGGCTTGGGAGGCTCCAGGACGGCCGAGGGGCATGGGGAGGAGCCCACCAGACCCTCAGCCCCAGAAGGAAGTGAGCTTCTCGTGGGAGCAGCCGACTGGGACCCAGCCAGGGCGGACTCAGCACCATCATGGCCCAAGGTACAGAGGGGGTGGGCTCTGGGGGTTGCCGGGAGGTGGTTGGCTGGGGCTTGTCCCTGACCTCACAGCCCTTTACTGTTCCAACCCAAACAGAGTGACATTTTCCTAGGGGCCAGGGGTGCCCCTCTTTAGGCCGGCTGTGTTCCAAGAGAAAGCAAGACCAGCCAGAGGGGGTTGGCATTTGGAGAGGGGTTGCAGTGGTGCCTCAAGGAGGGGTGGAGAAGGAGGAAGGAAAAGCCCCTTAGCCTGAGGGAGGCAGAGGGCAGAGAGGTGAAGTCCTCAAAGGAAATCAGCAAGCTTAGCAGCCAGGGAAACCAGCAGTCTCTCTTGACCCCAAAGAGGAGATATTGGGTCTCCAGAAGAGCGAGCAGAAAAGGACGATCCAGGGCAGAGTGTCTGGCTGCCAGACCCTGGGCCTTTTATAAACATCAGCAACAGCCGAGCCCGAATGAGTGTGGACGGGCATGTTCCATTCAACCCTCATAGCTGTCCCATGATGCTAGTGTTATTAGGTGCAGTTTACAGAGGTAACATTGAGGCCCAGAGAAGTGAGGTGACTCACCTAAGGTCACACAGCTGTGAAAGGCTGAGCCAGGATATGAACCTAGGTCTGTCTGATTCCAGAGTCTGAGCTCTTTATCACAGCATGGGACTGGCTTGCTGGGACTGCAGTGGGAGATAAGGTCAGCCATCCATGCTGGGCAGTACTTTGGACGGCTGACTTACAGATTCCAGGTTCCTTCCCCTGAGATGATGGGCAGTGTAAAGAAAGTACAGCATATGGGCCATTGTGGCTCGGGCAGGTCACCCTCTCTGTGCCTTTATGTGGCCACTTGAGGAATGGGGAGGCCTAGCATAAGGACCGGACATGTTACAGCATTTTCAGACCTTCCCATCCATTGTCTGGGTCAGCAGATGTTCATGGAGCAGCCCCTTGTGCTCTGGGGTCCAGACATACACACCTGACTCTTGATGGGCCCTGCACCAGGTTCCTCTTAGAACACCGGGAGCACAGTAGCTCTGCCAGGCAATGGAGACCATGGTCCACAGACCTCTGCCCATCCTGAGCTGTGCTGGATGGGTCTGTGGTGAGAGACATGCAGACTTTGAGAGAAAGCCTTGAGAAACTTGTTTGGCAACTTGACATTGCCACATCATTTTTAATTTTATTTCACAAAAACATCTGTTGGCATCAGATTGGAAAACTTAAAAAGTAAAGAAGTCACTTCACCTCAAATTTCTTGGGCAGCTCTTGCCTGGGTCTTGGGATTGAAGGTAGGACGCGCCCAGCTTGCTCATGGATATGGGGCAGAGGAGAGCAAGTCATTTCGCCCTGGAGGTCAAGAGGGAGGATCTGGTTAGGCTTCCCAGAGGAGGTGACGATGAGCTGGACCTTGAGGGAGGAGCGGGGGTTTGCCAGGCGGAGGGAGAGGGAAGGGCATTTTAGGCACTGGGAACAGTATGTGCAAAGGCAGCAACAGGAGGACCCCATGGCTCAGGAATGGCAAGCGGTCATGGGTGTTTAGAGAAGCAGTGGAGATGGCTGGGGAGAGGCAGGTGAGGGCCAGGCTGGGAGGGCCTGGAATGCCGTGTGAAGGAATTGAGACTTTGCCCTGGAGGCACTGGGGAGCTGTGGGTGGTTTGTAAGCAGGGGAGAGAAGTAGTTAGCTTTGCGCTATAGAAACTCTGTCCAGGTGGCAGTGGACTTGAGGTGGCCATGGCTGAGTAGGTGGCTTAGAGCAGTGGTCTCCAACCTTCGGGGCACAAGGGACCATTTCGTGGAAGACAATTTTTCCATGGACGAGGTCGGGGAGGATGGTTTGGGGATGAAACTATTCCACTTCAGATCATCAACTGTTCCACCTCAGATCATCAGGCATTCGTTCAATTCTCATAAGGAGCACACTCCTAGAGCCCTCGCATGTGCAGTTCACAGTAGGGTTCGCGTCCTATGATAATCTAATGCTGGCTCTGATCTGACAGGAGGCAGAGCTCAGGTGGTAATGCCCGCTAGCTCGCCTGCCACTCACCACCTGCTCTGTAGCCTGGTTCCTAACAGGTTATGGATCAGTACCCATCCATGGTCCAGGGGTTGGGGACCTCTGCCTTAGAGGACCAAAGAGGCCATCCAGGTGTGTGCTTCCTTTCCACCGCCAACCTCCCGGAAGGCTGTTCCTCGATTGTGTCTTGTGGAGTAAGTTGCTGATGCACAGGCCTCTCTTTGTCCCCTGAGTCGGTCCTGGCTGATGGGCAGGCAGCCCTCGGGTGTGAGCAGCATGGCCTCTCCAGGCTGGCCTGGTTGGTGGGGTCACACCTGGGGTCACGGGCTGGCCATGGCAGAACTCTCTTGTCCTCACTGCTTGTCCTACTAGAGCTGCAGGAACGTGGACTGGTGGGCTGTCAAATGGATGCTGGGTGCAGTTTGGGGTACAGTCCAGAGCCGTGTTCAGGGATGGCTGTCAGGAGAAGGGAGGGCTGAAGTTTGAGCTGAGGTTGGGCCATTGCCCAGGCCCTGGGTACCTGGTCTCTGATGGCATGGGGTCTGTGTAGGAGGTGAGCAGTGGGCAGCAGGCTGAAGTGGCTTCCTGCATGGATCCTCTGATGGGCCAGGGCTGAGACCTGCCTCTGTGGCCTGAGGAGCAAACATCTGGGTGAGGCAGTGAGGGAAAGTTAAAGTCAGTCCCAACCCAGCCCAGCTCAAAGCAGACAGTGCAGTGTCAGGGAGTCGCTGGTCTTCAACTCTGTCACAGCCTCCTGTCCCTAGAGTAACTGACCTGCCCTGTCCCGGGGCTGCTGGGAACAGACCAAGGTGTGCCTGGGCCTGCATGTGGCCACAAGCCCATGGCGGGCCTGCCTGGGAAGGAGCTGTCGGGAGCGCCTCTCCTGCCTGCCCCACCTCCACCCTCCTCTGGGGCCCCAGTTCAGGGTGGCCCAGCCCCTGCCTCCCTCCCGGCAGCTCCCAGACAGGCTGGGCCCCAGCAGCAGGCCGGGCTGTCTGGCTGCTGTTCAACAGGGAGTCCAGCTGCCTGGGGTCCTGCAGAACGGGGCTGGGCAGGCATTCTTCTCTGTCCAGGCTCTGGCTTCAGGGCCAGGAAGGCAGGAGTTGTTGAGGTGCCTTAGTTTTGACAGTGGCCTTGGTCATGTATGGAGGCTCAGGATGAGAGTCCTCACCCTGTCTGCTGTACCCGACTTGGTTGGTCCCACACTGAACTCACTACTTGCCATAGAGCGAGGGCCTCCCTGACGGGAGCTGGGGAGCAGGCCCTGGGACAGCTGAGTCTAACTCAGGCTTTGTCTTTCTGCTGCACCCTTCCCCAAAGCTGATCCTTTCACTGTGCAGGCCTGCTGAGACACCTTCTTGCTTCTCGGTGCCCCCGCTTCTCTAAGGACAGACACCCTGAGCCTGTTCTGCATGGCTCCTGCCACTTCTTAGCAAGACCTCCCAATCAAATCCTCCAAGGTTGTCTGTGTCCGGGTCCAGGGGCACAGTCTGGCCCCTTTGCTCGTCGCAGCCTGTCTCGGCTTCTCCCGGGGACTGTGCTCTGCCTTCCCTCTCCTTGAGCCCCCTTCCTAGTTCCGTGGCCTGCCCTGTCCCAGTTCCCTGGGCTACCGGTGAGGCAAGGACCCGCTGGCCCAGCTCCCAGGGGTCTGGTCCCCGGGCTTCAGTTAGAAACCAGACTCCTCCCTGGCACCTGCCAGTGGCTCCCCTGCCCTCCCTGAGCACCCTGGCCTCAGGCCCAGGACAGTGGCCCAGAAAGTCTCCTCTGCCCTTTTAGACTCACTCTCGTTTCTTCCTGGACCCTTCCCTCCTGGAGAACCCCTCTGCCTGCTGCCTCCTGGGCCCAGCAGTGGCCTCCTTCCTGGCTGCTCTGGGCTTCTGGCCTGGCAGCAGTCTGGCTGCTTCTGGAGCTTAATTGTTGCCACCCCCTTTTCTCAGAGCCCAGTGTCTGAGGCGTGGGTGGGCCTCACATGTTGTGGGAGTCCCTATGGTTCACAAAGAGGCTAAGTGGGCCTGGTCTCATTTCATCTGTGCAGCAAGCTTGGGAGTAGCTACTGTTCTCCCAGTTTGCAGATGAAGGAGTTGAGGCCCCACAGGGTTCAGCGACTTTGTCAAGGTCTTGTGGGACATCAGGGACTTAGACCCACATGTTCTGACTCTCCTCGTGACCACATAGCTGTCTTGGAGGTAATGGCCTCATTGGCCTCTGCTTGCTATATTGTCAGGGTCTGGCCGGGGCTCACAGGCTCAGTCTGTGTTTGGGGTCAGGGCTTATTGGCCTGCCTGGGCTTTTGCCTGGGCTTTGTAGTAATCACCGTCAGTGGCAGTCAGCTCTGTGAGCATTTATAACCGTTTTCATCTCCTCCTTCCTGAACTGTTGACCCCAGTGTCAGGTCCTCTTAGGGACACAGCCTTTATCCCTGAAGCATCCCTGAAGCTGGTCACAATTGGCCAGGGCTGGGGGCTGCTGAAACAGAATGGGCCAGGAGTCACTGGGGGAAGATGGCTGGGGGAAGGTAGACTCTGAAGAGTTGGCCTGTGCGCCTCTGACTGCCCAGCCCATTTCTTCTTGAGTCACAATGAAGATCCACAACTCCAGCCTCTCCCTTCTTCAGGGTCTGATGCTCCGTGCTTCCTTATAGCAACTCTTGATGTGAGTAGAGAGAGTAAGGGCTTTTGTTCTGACTTGCCTGCTGGGGCTCCCGAGGTTCAGAAAGGGTGTTCACCCCTTTAGATACCTTGTGGTTTAAATTTCCTCTAATTCCCTCCACCCCAAGAGAGCTGCTGGCATGCCTCCAGGGACTGGTAGCCCACTGGTTCCCAAGGCAGCTCATTGGATCTTTTAATTTTTGTTTTACTACATTTTGATTATATAAGGAATATACAAATACATTTTTACTTTGAAAAAAATCAAATATTAACAAATAAACTAAAGTCTTTCTTGATGATCACAACATTCCAGATTTCTCTAGAGCATTGACTGTCATGGTCATAACTCTGGTATATATCCTTCTAGATCTTTTTCTATATGTCAACACACATAATTTATAGGAATACGTACCACTGCAGAGTGTGTGGGTGTGTGTGTATGTGTTTAAACAAATGGTTTCATGTAGTACAGATTATTCTGCAAATTGCTTTTCTCACTTGACATTGTATCTGGGAAATCTAGCCACACAGTAGGTTTTAGAAAGGATCGTCATTTAACCTCCCCCCACCACTGACATTTGGGTAAATTCTGATTTTATTCTAGTGCCTCCTTGCACATATCTAGAGCAGCTACTGCTGGGTCTGGGGAACCTTTTGCGTTTTTTAAAGTTGATTGTACAATGTTTAAAATCTGTCGAGACTGCATAGAACCAAATGTTTCCCTGTGAGTCCTTCACTATTGCTGGTTCTCCGTTTTAGAGCCAGAGAGAAAGTCAGCTCTCCTGGCCCCTGCTAGCCCTCAGAGAGTTGAAAACAGTGGCTGTGGCCCCTGGAGCCTTCTTTCCTTCACATTCAGGGTTTTCTGCGCTCATTCAAAGGCATGGTTTTGGGTGACCTCTCTCTTGGGCAGCTGTTGTAGGAAATGAGCTCTGGAGGCATAATGCCTCAGTTCAAATCCTGGCTCAGCCCCTTAACAACTGGGTACTCTGGGAATGCCACATAACCTCTCGGTGCCTTAGTTCTATCCTCTGTCCAATAGAGATAACAGCAGCACCTACATCCTGGCACTGCTGAGGACCGAGTGAGCTAACACATGTGAAGTGTTTACCATGTGCCGTGTAGACACACAGTAAATGCCCAGTAATGTTACTCTCCCAGGGTGTCTTCTCTGAATGAGCCCTGGATCCCACCTCCATGGGCCGGGGGCCTGTGCTCCCAGAGGGCAGCCTGCATGGCTCCGGCCTTGGTGATGGCTTCGTCCCGCCGTCCACTAACGTCCTGGTGGAGGCTGCTGCCTGGGAATGCAGCGGGCGA
Source organism: Pongo pygmaeus (assembly GCF_028885625.2). NCBI lineage: Eukaryota > Metazoa > Chordata > Mammalia > Primates > Hominidae > Pongo > Pongo pygmaeus. The sequence continues at coordinate 22,053,714 of NC_072382.2, read as the reverse complement.
TCGGATTTCATCCCGGCTTGGCCCCGAAGGGTCTGGACCAGAGCCTACGGGGAGGGAAGAAGGTCACCCTGACCCCTTGCTCGGCACAGGTGGCCAGGAGCCTCATAGCGTAACCCCATCCGTCAGGCAGGTTTCCCGGCTGTCAATGAGGTTCGTTGTGGCTGCGGATTTGATCTCCCTTGGCCTGCAGCGTGGGCAGGAGGAGAAAGCAGTCTGGGGCCAGCCTTTCCCCTGAGAGTCCCGGGACGGCTCTGGGCCACACTGGCTGCTCCAGGTCAGGGTTTGCCTCGCAGCCCCAGGGGCAAATCGGTGCAGCTGATGATTTATTTAGTGCTGGAAAGCATGGTCTGTTTGCTGTTTTCCTCACACCATCCTTTCAGGCTCCAAACCACACTGATGCTGCTGCCTAAGCAGCTCCTTGCAGCCACGCTGGAAAAACAGGCAACCTGGCCAAGGTCGTTTCACAGATGCAGACACTGAGGCTCCAGGAGGTTATGCGACTCTCCCAAAGCCACATAGGTCACCACCGGCAGGGCTGGGAATGGTAGCCAGGCCATCTGGTCCCCTGTCCGGTTCTTTTTCATGAGGCGACCTAATGTGACAGTCTTGGCAAAAGGTTCCTGGCCACACAGCTTGGCCTCCTGCCCTCTGGGCAGTGGCGTGTGTGTTCAGTGAGCACAGAGGTTTGGGATTATTTCCTAAGAGGCGAGAAGCACCATGGCCTGCCCTGGGCCCTGCCCTTCCCCCAGCACCAGCCCTGGACCCTCTGGGTACCTAGAGGGGGCCGGCAGCAGAGGGTGGCTGCTTCAGCTGAGGCCTGTCTACCCATCTAGGGTGAGGACTCGCTCTCTACACCTGTCCTGTGGTGTGGGCAGCGGTTGCAGCAGCCCTGGGGGCTCCAGTGCTTCTCCCAGGGAGGCAGGTGAGCAGCCATCATTGGACCCATTTTTAGGCTGGAGAAAGTAAGGCTCAGAGAGGCTCTTTGGGCCTCTCTGAGCTAGTGGATGCAGAAGGAAACCTCAAGCCCACCTTCTAATTCTAGATGTAGGCCCTCACAGAGCCTGCTGCTGGGTCACACCAAAGAAACTGACCTGGTCTAGTTTTAAGAACATAGTGTCGGAGGGACACAGGCTTTGGGTTCTGGCTCAGCAATAACCACTCATATTTACTGAGCACTTATGTGGCAGGCACTATCTGTGACATTTCACTTAATCTTCAGGGTAGCATCATGAGGTAGATACAGCCTAGGAAACTGAGGCACAGGGAAGCTAAGTGACTTTCCAAGATCATATTGGAGGAAGCTGAGATTTGAATCATGGCAGTATAGCTTCAGAGGATGTGTGGGAGCCACGATGCTGTAAAGCCTCTGATGGCCGGGGGGTCACTAAGGTGGAAGTGCGCCTTTCTCACTCCTGGCACCATGCCTGACACATGGCAGGTGCTTGGTAAATGTGTCAAATAAATAATCTCTGAATGAATGGAAAGCTTTGGGCAAGCAACTCAGGCTCTCTGCATGTCGGTTTTCTCACCTTTCTTTCAGCACTGATGGGGAGGGTCCAGTGTGGTGATATTTGGAAGTGCTGAGCTCAGGGCTTGGGCCCTGGCAGTTGCAGTCACTCTGGGGAGACGGTGCCTGAACTGGGATGCTCTGAACTGTGTCCCAAGGAGTGGGTGGTACTGCTCCCAGCTGTCCACACTGGAGCTCAGCTTTGTGCCCCCGGGGAACAGAGGCAAATTCCCTCTCCATGGGTAGCTGTGTGTGTCACCTGTGGCTGGTCTTGGTCTTCCTCTGGGCAAAACCAGGGGAGCCAGAGGGTCTGAAGACAGGCACTGGGCCAGCATGTGTGCTGACCCTTCAAGTTCCTATGGATCACTCCCAGCCTACTGGGTGATTTAAATGCACACATTTTTCATTTCGATTTCATTTCTTTTCAATAATGAGCCCATCTTTAACCAAGGTCTTGGCCAAGGTCCCGCAGGCGTGGAGCAGGATTCCAGTGTGCCTCACCTACTGCCTTCTAAGGAGCCCTCTTCTGCTGCTCAGGTGGCCCCTGTGTGTCCCAAAGGTGGGAGCAGGTGCTTGAGGATGGGGGGGTACCCGGTGGTCCCAGGAAGTAACTCCCACCTCAGCTGCTCCTGATCGTAGGGAATTCCCCCACCTCCACTCAGATTTGCACTCTTCGTAAATAGCTCTGACAGCAGGATCTCTGCAGGAGGACTCAGTTCTAGCCTAGGCTCAACCACGTTTGCTGTGTGGCTTTGAGTAAGTCCCTTTCCCTCTCTGGGCCTTGGTGCACCGCCCTGCAAAGTGAGATCATGGAGCTTGCTGATATCTGTTATTCTGTCCCTCCCATAAGAAGGAGCTGCAGACCAATACTTCCTCAGCCCCTATATAAGAGATTGGGATATTGAATACCTTGTCCATTGGGACAACTGGGCTTGGAGTTGAGGGTCAGGTTCTGGTATTGGATGGTCCTGAGACTGTGAAAAGCACATGACAGGGTGTGGTGGGGCTTCCCAGGATCCACTCTCCTCACCCCATGGAAAACCTGAGGTTTGGCAGCCAGCAGCCAGCATGCAGGGAAGGCACAGCTCACGGAGCTCATGAGATCCAGGTTTGAATCCTGGCTTTGCCACTTACCCTTGGCTACCCACTTAACCCCTCTGAACCTCACTCAGTTTCTGCACCTGAAAGATGGGGGATCTGAAACTTTCCTCCTGAGATTGAGGTGAGGATAGAACAGGTGGATGTGTGTGACTGCCCAGCACCCCGCGGGTCCCCGGTGGAATGTATCCAGCATCCTTTAGGTCTGGTGAGTGGGCAGGGTAAGGTCAGGGAAAGCGCCGGAAGCCTTGCCAACAGCCTGGGAAGCTGAGTCCAGAAATAGAAGACCCCGGAGACAGAGGCTCCAGATGGCCAGGCTGCGCTCTGCCAGCCCCTGGGAGGCCAGCCTGAGCTGGCAGTGCGGGCCTCCCCTCCCTCCTGGGGCTGTTGGCTGCATAAATTACTCGGCAGCCTTTGGGCTAATTTTACCTTCTTGGTTTTCATGAATCATTTCCCATCTGGGGGCGTGCGAGAGAAATGGAAACGGCTCTGCCAGCTGGCTGCCAGGGCGCCAGCCACCATGAGGGCTGTGTTGAGCCCCTCTTGCAGGTTCTTGGGAGGGCCCTTCTCAGGACAGCCACCAGGGCTGGCTCCTTCTAGCCATGTCCCTGTGCCTTTGGGTTATCATGATTTGGGGTAAATGAGCCACAGCAGATCCTGAGGCTGGAACTTGGGCTAAATCTAAAGGGATTTCGAATCAGTAGTTTCACTGTGATGGTCCTTCGGGTCTGTTTTGACCTCAATGGTGGGAACGGCTTGGCAGAGAGACCCCTGAGACCTGCTTGGATGCCTCTTGGGGGCCCAGCTTCTGGAGTTGCATGACCCTGAGTTTCACAGAATGCCAGAGCCAGCAGATCCTAAAGGAAAATTAATCCCAACGGCCTCATTGTGCAGATGGGTAAACTGAGGCTCAGAGAGGGAAAAGGATTTATCCAAGGTCTATGCCTCAGTGGACGAGGTTGGAGTAACAGTTATTTACCGACTGCTTATAACTTCACTCACAACAACCTGATTTCACTCTCATCCCCATTTTATGTGGCGGGGGGCTGGAGTAACTAAAGGCACAGAAGGTGAAATAACTTCTCCAGATCGCATAGTTAGTAAGTCGTAGAGCTGGGATTCTCATCCAGGGAGTCCTCTTCCAGAGCCCATGTTCCCAGCTTCTTCACCAAGCTGCCTCTTGCCAGTGAACTGCAGGGCTGCCCTTGTTCCTGCCCTCCTCACCTCTCCCATGCCCCTTGGGAGTGGATTTACAGGGCTGCTAATGGGGTACTCCTGGAAATCTCCAACTGATGCCCTCCCATTGTCTTCATGCATTCACCAAATATGTATTGAGCCCTGCCGGTGCCAGGAACCGTTCTGGGTGCTGGGTATTTGGAAGCAGCCAGAATGGGAGGAGCTGGGAGGCTGGTGAGTCCCCAGCCCAGCACCTTCATCTCCTCTGAGGCTGGGTTCTCAAGGGGTGGCATCTGCACAGCACTGTGGTCTCTACCACGCAGGCCGCACACTCAGATGCCCAGCCCAGGCGGGGGTCACATGTGAATGACACAGGCTGACTGGAGACCTGGAGAGTGAGCGCCTTGCCCTTGCCCATCTGAGCAGGGCCACCACCCAGCTCCAGTGAATCGTTGCCATGTGGGACTGCCCGCGTGGTGTTGCCAGCCCTTCGGATTTCCCAGAAAAGCTGAACATCCACGTTTTTACATGGAGTCTTCTGTTTCTTCGAAGTTGGCAAAAATAAAAATGGAAAAAAAGAACAGTCACCAGTTTGCAGCCTGCGCCTCCTTTCTGCCATTGCCTCTCTGCAGGCCTGTCTAGGAGGGAGCAGGCTTTCCTTCTAGTTAATGGGCCCTTCACTCCCTGCCGTAGAAGACCCCCTCCCATTGCAGCCTGTCTCCCCGCCATGCTACACTGCCACCTGGGAGTAGAGAAAAGAGTGTGGGCTTTGCATTGCACAGACTCCAGACAGTTGCTGTGCAGCCTTGTTCCAGCCACTTAACCTCTCTGAGCCTCCATTCCTATCTGAAAAACAAAGTAAAACTGTGCTTACTAGGTTGTGGACAGGACTAAATACAAACTGACTGAAACTCAAGTCAAACAAAAGTAGTCAAAAAATGGAATTTATGGGCTCAGCAGAAGCTCTAGGAGGATCTTGAGAGCTTCAGGTACAGTTGGATCCAGGGGCTTGCACTGTCATCAGGACTTGTTCTGTCCATCCTGCCCTGCTTTCTTAGGTATGACTCCATTCACGGGCAGGCTGTTGTATGAGGTGGCACAGTGGTTGGCTGTGCCCCTGCACACAGCAGATTCGCCCTTCTATCCTTTCAGCAATCCCTGCAATGAAAGGGCCCTTTTCTTTCCAGCAGAGTCCCCCAGAGCCCCAGAATTGTAGCTCACAAATTGGCTAGACCCTGTATCCTCTCTTGCACCAATCACTGTGGCTGGCCTGCAGATACGAATACTGGTTGGTCAGTCCTCAGTGGCATTCTTACCCATGGAGTGGAGCATTGGAGATGGGGGCTCCCCAGGGACACCAGGGGGCCTGGATGCCAGCAGGCAAATGCATAAATATTCTAACTGGGCTGCAAGCCCCCTGGGGGTGGCGACCTTGTTCACCCATGGTTCCTAGCACCTAGGACAGTGCCTGGCACTTGGTAGGATGCGAACACAGAAGAGCGAGTGAACAGATAATGCTTCACAGAGTATGTAAAACACCCAGCACAGAGCTGGGCATCAGCCACATCCATGCCCCTTCCATCTCCTTCCTAGAGGACTTCCACCTTCTGAGCTGCACCTGCCTTCCTGGTCGAGTGTCACGGCTCCACAGTGCCTCCTCCTCCACTTGCCGGATCAGCCAGAGAAGCCCAAGTATGCCCATTTGTTTTGGCAAACTTGACATACAGTAATTATAATCACTAGTGATCACATCACTTTGAATTCACAGATATTGTTCTCTGAAATCATCTCATTCTTTGTTTACTTCTTTATTGCTCAGCCCAGCTCATTCATATTGTTTGTTACTCTTGTGAGACTGAGCTGCACTCAGCTTCAATTTCATCAAATGTAGGAAGCGGGTATAATTCACCCTGCACGGTTATAGAGAGGATTAAGTGAGATCATACAAAAATGGAATTCACTTTCACAAAGCCTGGCACAAAGTAGGTGCTCAAGAAAGGTCAGATTCCCTTTGAATTCTTTTAAGTCAAGGTCTTATTGGAGCTTACATGTATGAGCCTTTCCATGAATACATGAGAAGGTTCTTAATTCTCAGTAATGACCACTAATGACACACACGTGCACACTATCACAATCATGGAAGAACCCTAGGTCACATAGTGTAGGTGCTAAAAGTGGCCAAGAGTCAATGGATCAGCAAGACAGTTTATTACTCACAGCAAACATCAGGATCATCAGTAGGGATTACCCTACTCCCGAGTCCCATGGGTTGGCCCAGATGGCAACTATTCACACAGTGGGCTGTGTTGCACCAGAAGAACTCAGGGCTGAGGGCTCAGCAGCTTTTGTAGCAAGCCATAAACAAGTAAGTTTCCCTTCTCCAGGGAGTGAGCAGTTGCACAGTGTTCACACCAATGTCTCCTTGACCAACTTAATTACCTATATCACCAGCAGCAGAAATGACTCAGAGTCAGAGGATAGTGAGGCCTTCCAGGTGGATGTACTCAGCAAGGATGTTTAGGGATTCTTAGGACCCAAGGAGGACTGCCTCTCTCATTTCACACCACACACACACACACACACACACACGCCACACTCGTCCATTGGAATGGTGAGCTGGCTGCCTGGTAGTGAGTTCTCTGTTGCTGGAGGTACTCACGCATGCTTCGGGATGATGTATGCTGTGGTTTCAAGCATCTTCTGATTTAGACTAGTGCATCTCCAACTTCGATGTGTATACAGATCACCTGGGCAAATCACCTTAGGCCAACTGATTCAGGAGGACTGTGGTGCAGAACTCAGGATTCTGCATTTCAGACAAGTTTCAGGAGATGCCGAGGCTGCCAGTCCACAGACCATAGCTTGAGAAGCAAGGATTTAGATAACTGTTGAGGTGTCTTTAATTCTGAGATTCTGGGCAAGATTGGGCAAATACACAGCCGGTGAGAACAGCAGGGCAGGATGGAACAGTGAGGGAGGGAGGAGAAGGGGATGGGGGAGAAGTAAAGGTTGATGGGGGCAGGGGCTGTGGGCCGTGGGCCGTGGTCAGGTTCCCTGGACTCCTTATGCCCCTGCAGCCCCTCCATCTACAAGCCTTCTCCTCTGGGTCCTGTGGCCCAGACAGGGGGACCCCTTTCCTTGTAACCAAAACACTGAAAAAGAACCTCATGGTGTTTCCTCAGGTCCTACATCCTCAAATAGAGACCCCCAACTCCACGAATTGGGAGGAGTATAAGTGTGAGGGCCTTGCACAATGTCCAGGAGAAGGGTAGGGGCTGCCTGCGCCGAGTGGCTGGCGGTGGGTTCCTGTCTCCCTCTGCCTCCTCCGGTGGCCTTGAGGTTTCCTCCCCTCTGGTCCTTTCCTTGTCTAGAAAGGTGGGGCTTGGGTCAGGGCATCTCCGGGCATCCTTTCAGCTCTACCCAGGTTGGAATCCCAGCCCTGCCCACTAAGAGCCACAGGTGTGGTGTGCGGAGGGATCACTTATACTCTCTGGCTTCCTCACTGCATCATGGGGGTAAGGAGCTGGCTAGACGAGGACACACTGGGTCTCCAGCACCCAGCAAGTGGTCAATGCAGGACAGCTCTGATTCTCCTTAGAGGAATCTACACATCCAGGCCTCTTTCAGTGGTGATCTTCCCAGCCGCCACTTTGCCATCTGAAAGTGTGGCTTCAGCCCAGAGACTGCACTCCTGGCAGCCTGACCCTGGCCCTTCACAGGCCACACCCCCTTCTCCCCAATTCTTATTTGGCTGTGGCTGACCGGGTACTTGGAGTTGTGGAGCCAGGTTGGCCTCAGGGAACTGTTAGGACTTCAGGGCCCTCTTCCACAGGTACAGCAGTGGTTGGGAGGAGCCCCCTCTGCCTGCCTCACCCTGAATCACTGACATGCTTGGGGTGGGGGTTGGGGAGAGGCAACCTGGGACTTGTATTTTAATTCTAATAATACTGATAAGTATTTGTTACTTTTTATTGTGCAAAAAAAAAAGTAGATAGAAAAGTATAATAAACTTCCACATACCTATCACCCAACCTCAACAATTAATAGCCCCTAGGCATCACTAGTATATTTTTAAAATCAGAAATGCATGCATCTGGTATAAAATTCAGTAAGCAGTAACTACCTCTCCTCCTCTAGCCCTCATCTAGGAGCATCAACTGTCACAGCCTAGAGCTGTTCTGAGAATATATGAGCACATCTAAATGTGTGTGTCCTTTAACACTTTATGCAACTGGGGCTTGTTTGTTTTATATAACACACATACAGCTTACTGGCTTTGTGCCAGATACTGTTTATTACACACGTTAATTCATTTATTTCTCATAACAACCTTACCAAGTAGGTGCTATTAACCCATTTATGCCTGAGGTTGCAAGTTTTTGAATTTTTGCAATCAGTCCTTGGCGATGACCTTGAGCAGTAGGATGTAAATAACTCCCACATGCTTAGTTTTCCAATAATGGAACACTAGGCATAAATGGGTTTTGATATCCCCAGGCCCAGAGAAGTTAAGGAACTCCCCCAGTGTCACACAGATGGTAAATAATGCAGCTGGAAGTTGAATCCAGGCAGCCCAGCACCAGAGTCCATGCTCTTAACCACCATTTTCTGCTGCCTCTCCGATGACGTGTTCTCTTCCTAACTTTGGTTTTGTTTCACCACCAAATGAGTAATCCATTCAACAAATGTTTATCATGTGCCTATCTTGCACCAGGCACTGTTCTAGTTTCAGGGGATACAGCAGTGAACAAAACAGAGAAATATCTCTACCTTCCTGGAGTTGACATTCTATTTGGGGAGGCAGACAGAAGTGCTGCTTAAGTTTGATGGTGACACGCACTCTGGAGAAAAATAAAGCAAGGGGCCAGGCGGGGTGGCTCATTCCTATAATCCCAGCACTTTGGGAGGCTGAGGCAGGCAAATCACCTGAGATCAGGAGTTTGAGACTAACCTGGCCAACATGGCGAAACTCTGTCTCTACTAAAAATACAAAAATTAGTCAGGTGTGGTGATAGGCACCTGTAATCCCAGCTACTAGGAAGGCTGAGGCAGGAGAATCACTTGAATCCAGGAGTTAGAGGTTGCAGTGAGCTGAGATCACGCCAGGCTGCACTCCAGCCTGGGTGACAGAACAAGACAACTGTCTCAAAAAAAAAAGAAAAAATCCAGCAAAGAAGGAGTGGTAGCAAGCATCAGGGAGTTGCAGCATTATATAGGGAAGCCAGAGAAAGTAACATTGAGTGAATGCCTAGAGGGAGTAGGGGAGCAAGCCACATGGGTATAAGGCGGAAGAGCATCCCAGGCAGAGGGAACAGCCAGTGCTAAGGCTCATGTTGGAGGCAGAGCAGGGCAGCCCCTGTGGCTGTGATGGGGGGTGGGGAGTGGGAAGGGAGAAAATCTCAGAGGGAGTGGAATAAACTGTGTCAGGCCAGCACAGTGCTGAAGAGCTTTGGTGTTTGCATTGCATGAGATGGGGCACCATGGGGGTTTTGAGTGGAGGGCAGGGGGCACTTGACCTGCCTTATGTTATAACAGGTACACCCTGACTGTGGGTGGGGAATGGACAGTAGGGGTAGAGTGGAAGGAGGGACACGAGTCAGGCTGTCTGTGAAGCCATTCCAGGAAGAGGGAGTAGTGGCTTAGAGCAGGGTGGCAGCCATGGAGGAGGGGGTTAGGTTTGTTCCATGGCTTCCTTCTTTGAAACTGCTCACTCTCTGTTGTGTGGCTGTGCTGTGTGGTGTTCAACCAACCACCCCATCCCCCTCCATGGGTACATTGGTTGTTTCCAGTCTTTTGCTATCCCAGACAGTGCTGCAAGGAATACTGTTGCACAGATGTCTTGGAGAAATTCCTAGAAGTTGTAGGATGGAAGGTTATGGGGTTTTTTTTGTTTGTTTTTTGAGATGGAGTTTTGCTCTGTCACCCAGGCTCAAGTGCAGTGGTGCAATCTAGGCTCACTGCAACCTCCACCTCCTGGGTTCAAGCAATTCTCATGCCTCAGCCTCCTGAGTAGCTGGAATTACAGGCACCCACCACCACACCCAGCTAATTGTTATATTTTTAGTAGAGACAGGGTTTTGCCATGTTAGCCAGGCTGGTCTTGAACTCCTGACCTCAGGTGATTCACCCACCTCGGCCTCCCAAAGTGCTGGGATTACAGGCATGAGCCACCGCGCCCAGCCGGTTGTGTGGATTTTTTAAAGTTCCCCAGTGCCAAATTGCTCTCCCTGGTGCTACTAGTTTACACTCCCACCAGCAATGCTTTGGAGAGAATGCCCAGGATGTCACTTCAGTGCAGATCTTGGGCTTAAAGGAGAGGGGTGGCTGGTGGTGAGATGCTGTGGCCCCACCCTGTTTGCCCCTTTGTAGGCTGAGGCACCATCAAGGCGGGTGCTTTACAGAGGCACAGTCAGAGTGCTGGGCCCAGCTGGAATGGGCCTGGGGATAGATGGAATCTGCCCCTTTGATAAGGGCAGTGTCCCAGTGAGGATGGCTCATGGCTGCAGGTGACAGAAACCCTGTTGCAGACAGGCCCGGGCAATAAAGCAGTGTAAGAGGAAGTGCAGAGGTAGCGTGGATTTCAGGACCTGTTGGTTCAGCACCTCAACCGTGTGAGTTACAGTTTCTGTCTCTGAGATGGTTCCCAACACCAGCCCCATCTTGGATTCTCCAACCCAACTGGGTGTCCAACAATTCAATTCAATTCAATTCTGCAACTGATGTCTAGAGCTGGTGCAGACTCCACAAGATAAGAGCTTAGTTACACAAGACTGCCCTCAATTCAGACACTGGTCACAAGTCCCAGGGGACTTGTACCTCTGACCAACATAAATCCAGGGCTCCTACAAACCCCTTCCTCAGGTGTAATAATTCACTTGAATAACTCACAAAGCTCAGGAAAGTGCTTTACTTACTATTACTGGTTTACATAAAGGCTACAACTCAGGAATGGCCAGATGGAAGAGCTGCGCAGGGCAAGGTGTAGAGGAAGGGACCTGGAGCTTCCATGTTCTCGCTGGACCTCCACCCTTCCAGCACCTTGCTGTGTTCACTAATCCAGAAGTTTTCTAAACCTCCTTCAAGAGTCTTCACAGAGCTTCACCTCCAGCCCCTCTTGTCCTTGCCAGAGGCCAGTGGTTGGGACTGAAATTTCCAACCTTCCAATCACATGTTCTTTCTGGTGACTCAGCCTCATCCTGAAGCTATCTGGGGGTTCCCCCTCTCAGTCATCTCATTAGCATAAACTCAGGTATGATCCGGTGGGGCTCCTTATGAAGCACCAAAGACACTCCTGTAACCCAGGAAATTCCAAGAGTTTTAGGAGCTCTGTTTTATTAGCCAGGAACCAGGGACAAAGACCAAATACAGTCAACCCCTCCTATCCATGGGCATCCATGGATTCAACCAGCCATGGCTCAACTGACTTTCTCCTTGTCATTATTCCCTAAACGATGCAGTATAGCAGTGATTTACATAGCATTAACATTGTATAAGGCATTATAAGTAATCTAGAGATGATTTAAAGTATATGGGAGGATATCCAAAGGTTATGTGCATATACTATGCTATTTTATATCCAGGATTTGAGCATCCCTGGACTTTGGCATCAGAGAGGGTCCTGGAACTAATTCCCCTCAGATACCAGGGTGCAAATGAATGTGTATTTCTTGTCCTACCACCCTGTCCCCCTGCTCTGAGGAACTCGCTTTATGCTGAAGATGCTTCCTACTGGGGTCCTCTGCAGGACATGGCTCCCATTTGCAACAATGACTGTGTGCTTTCTCCTTCAAGTCATGAAATAAAAGCCCTTCCCTTCCCTTTGATTTGGCCAAAATAAGTCAAATGTCTGATCTTGGCGGGAAATGTCATGTGCTGATTAAAGGCCAGGTTCCTGATCCAGTCATTGGGGAGGGAGGTGGCATTGCTAGAATTGGCTTAGATGAACCTGAGCCCAGCCCTGGTGCTGGGCAAAGGCTCAATGTCTCTGAATCTCACTTAGTAGGTCCTGTAAGGGAGGTGTGGCACCTGAACAAAGTCCAACTTCCAGTGGGGAGTAATGAGGTAACGGATACCATGGAAGCCACCAGCAGTATCCTCTGTGAGAAGCAAACACATAAAAAGTTCTGGCTGGGCGCGGTAGCTCACGCCTGTAATCCCAGCACTTTAGGAGGCCGAGGCAGGTGAATCACTTGAACTCCTTGGTCAGGAGTTCAAGACCAACCTGGCCAACATGATGAAACCCTGTCTCTACTAAAAATCCAAAAATTAGCCGGGCGTGGTGGCGCCCGGCTGTAATCCCAGCTACTGGGGAGGCTGAGGCAGGAGAATTGCTTGAACCTGGGAGGCAGAGGTTGCAGTGAGCCGAGATCACGCCACTGCGCTCCAGCCTGGGCAACAAGAGAGAAATACCGCGTCCAAAAAAACAAAGTTCTGCAGGAGGGACCGCCTTGGGAGAATGTGTTCCACCAGCCCTGGCCAGCTATACCCATGATGCTTAGCAGCGACTGCCCTGTGGGTAAAAGCTCAAAACCTCATTTTCCATGACCCCAGCAGGAGCCTCCACTGGCTGGACCCCAGTTCCTGCGGCTGCAAAATCAAGGACTGGACAGGGTTAGAGGTCCCCATATGGGAGTTCCTTGCCCTTGAGGGGCTCCAGCAGATGGTTTTTCTTTATGTTTATTAACATATATAAATTCAGAAAAGTGCACATATTGTAAAAGCTGGCTGAGTATATTTCCACAAACTTCTTATACCCATGGGATGAGCACCCAGATGAAGAAATAGAACATGGTCAGCATCTTAGAACTCCCTTTGCTGCCTTTTTCCAGTTATTCCCAAGAATAACCACAAACTTCACCTCTAACACCATAGTTGCGGCTGGTTGGTGGTTTTTTGGTAACTCTATTTAAATTGAATCATACAGTATGAGTCTGTACTCTTTGGGGGTCTCCTTTCTTTTCTTGGCATTATCGCTCATCCAGATTATAGCATGTAGTTGTAGTTTGTCTATTCTCATTTCTGCATAGTATTCCATCCACTGAATTTAGTGAATATTGTACAGTATCCTATGATCAGGTAGGACAAGTGAACAAACATGTCAAATTTCTTTGCTTTTGCTTAGGATGACGGCCGCTAACCAGTGTGTTAACTCTGCTTATCATGTACCCTGTGTGTATATGAAGAACTAGGAAGATGAATTAATTATTACCTAATGCATGCAGTCTTTTTAGTAGACATGATCTTCCAAAATGGGAATCCTAAACAAAAATAAAAACAGGTATGCTTCAGGTAGAGATATGGGGGTCCTTACTGATTGATTGATTCATTGAGTCATTGATTCGTTCGTTCATCAAATATGCATCAAGCGCCACTTGTGTGCCTGATACTCAGTCTCTAATCTGGATTTCTCCTTTCTCCTAACCAATTGGCAGGATCTCAGCATCTAATTACAAGTGGGTAAAGGTCATTGGAATTATCTTCTTTAGCAATTTCTAAACTAAATGATTATGAAGAGGTCCTCTAAAGAATATTTAAGTGACTGTTTTTCAGAAGCAAAAAGAAGAAAACAGAAATACACAACCCTCCTCCTGAACTAACCACTAGTGATATCTTAAAATATATCCTCCCAGACCCATGTGTACAGATCTGCATCATTATGTATAGACTTTAAGTGGAATTATTTTGTACACGTGTGTAGTGTGGGAAATTAAAAGTGTTTTAATGGAATTATTTTGTATCTATCTTTTTATAGCTTTCATTAACAAAATCCTTGTTTTTTAGAGCAGTTTTAGGTTCACAGCAAAACTGAGCAGAAACTAGAGTTCCCCATACACCCTGCCCCCACACACATCCAGCTTCCCCGGTTATTAACATCCCACACCAAAGTGGAACATTTGTTACAATTGATCAACCTCCATTGAAACATCGTTATCAACCAAAGTCCATAGTTTACATTAGGGTTCACTCGTGGTGTTGTACCTTCTGTGGGTTTTGACAAATGTACAATGACATGTGCCTTCCATTGTAGTATCATACAGAGTAATTTTATGCCTAAAAATCCTCTATATTCCACCTATTTGTTCCTCTCTCCCCCCAACCCCTGCCAACCTCTGATCTTTATACAGCCTTCATGATTTTGCCTTTTCCAGAATGCCATATAGTTGGAATCATACAGTATGTAGCCTTTTCAGGTTGGTGTCTTTCACTTAATAACTTGCATTATCATTTATCAATATGTTGAACGTGTGTTTTCATGTCAATAAATATTCCTCTACAGCATTGTTAATTGCTGTCTAATATTTCATTGTATGCTAATATTTCATTGTGATATATAGCATAGCAATTTCCCCCATTTTGGAGGTTTAAATTCTTTCCTATTTTTTGCTTTTAAAAATAATATTGCAGAGGACAGCTTTGTAGGTAAATCTTTGCACGCAATTTAAATGCATCCTTAGGATACATTCCTGGATGTGGGCTTGCTCCTACAAAGGGTTTACTCACTTTGAGGGTTTTGATACATGTGCCAAATTACCCTCCAGAAAGGTTACACCAATTTACACTCCAACCAGTGGGATATGAAGTACTAATTTCCCCTACACTCTTGCCAACTCTGAATAACATCAAGATTTTTCATCTTTGCCAATTTATTAGAGGAGAAATGATGTTTATTTGTTTTAGTTTATATTTATTTGAGTATTAATGTCTTCATGGTTTTCCTTAAAGCATATTAGCCATCTATTGGTCTTTGCAGATTGTTTGTTCATGTTTTCTTTTTATCCATTTTTTTTTCTATTGAGGTAGGCATCTTCAGAGCATATATTTATAAAAAGTGTTTATTAGGGGTATTCATTGCTTGTAAAGGCCCTCTTCTAATGTCAAAAAATGTTTGGCCGGGTGTGGTAGCTCATGCCTGTAATCCCAGCACGGATCTCAGGGCAGATCACCTGAGGTCAGGATTTCAAGACCAGTCTGGCCAACATGGTGAAACCGTGTCTCTACTAAAAAAATACAAAAAATTAGGCAGGTGTGGTGGCAGGTACCCGTAATCCCAGTTATTCGGGAGGCTGAGACAGGAGAATCGCTTGAACCTAGGAGGCAGAAGTTGCAGTGAGCCGAGATTGTGCCATTGCACTCCAGCCTGATCGACAGAGCGAGACTCAATCTAAAAAAAAAAGAAATTTCACCACCATGTGCACATCTGATGTCTGTTATCCTTTTAAATATTAATAAAATGAAGGATAATATTTATAGGGTACTTATGATAGGTCAGGCATTATGCTGTGTTAAACAGCCCTATGAGATAGGTTCTGATATCAGTCCCACAGGACAGATGGGGAAACCAGGTAGGCGTGGTTAATGCATTTTCTCAAGGTTACACAGTTTGTGAGTGGCTGTGCTAGTGTCAATTGATTAACAAAATACGTGGTGACATAAGGTTTCTATGAATTCAATAACACTTTTAAATACATTTATCTTGTGTGTTCATCACAAAAGTATTCATTTGCAAATCTGTCTTATACATGTAAGTTTGAGGCATATATTTATGTTCTCTATAGGCGTGCTTGCTGAGAATATAAATTCAATAACTCCCTATAATAATTCCAAGCCCTTGCCCACCTCCCACATGGTATACTGTTAAGGACTATGAGTTGGACCTTTTATTTTACAGGAAAGAGAAACTGAGGGCAAGGCAGGAACTTTATCAGGGTCACCTAAAAAATTGACAGCACAGCCAGAACTGAGACCCAGGGCTTGGGATTCTCAGCCCAAGTCAAGGCCAACATGTGGCTTGGGCCAGCACCCTAACCTGATGTCCTTTTGGTATCAATGGGAACAACAGAGATGCTGTGGTAGGTACCAGAGTAAACCTTCTAGATTCTCATGGTGCCAGCCTCTAGGGAAACCAAGTGGGCACAGATCCCCAGTCCCCTGGCTACACTGGCTCCTGGGCATTCCAGGATCCTGGCACCCGGCCAAGGGTGAAAACAGAGCTGCAGGCTCCTGGGCTGCATTCTGCCCCCTTCTTTTGGGTTTGCAGCTCACTGCTGAGTTTGCAACAAGCCTAATCTCTGCATGTGCAGACTTAGAGGAGCCAGCTGAGAGGGAGCATTGCCAGCAGCTTGGAATCCTCCATGAAGCCTGCCGACCACCCTTCCCCCAAGCCTTTTGCTGGGCAGGTAGGACTAGAGCATTCTTCAGAAAAGGCAACGGGGGCTTTACCTGGGCCAGGCCTTAGAGTGTCTGCTGAGATGGACTCAATGAAGGACACCAGCCCATGTTCTCCCTCTCTCTCTCCCCAGTGGAAGTTCATTTGGTCCTGCCACATCCCATCTTCTCCCTCCCTGTCCCTATGGCCTTTATCACAAGCACAGAAAGTCTATTTCAAAGTAGAGGTGTCTATGGGCCACTTGAGAGTTGGAATGCACATTAGTCCTTTGAGGCTTGATCCTGGTTCTCCAGGCAGCCAGCTCCAAGAGTAGAAAGAAATTATTTGTGCATATAGTCAATAAATAGGTGTCAGATAATAAGGACTCAGTAACTCATTATGTTTCCCTTTATGCTTTGGCTGCCAGGAGGCCCAGAATTGAATGAAGAACTCAATCACTAACCCTTTTACAACAGATTCCTGGCATAACCAACACCTCTCTTTCTCCATGAGGCCTCTAACACTATCTCTGGTTGTTTCTTAACTGTGCTGTTTAGTATGTGTTTGTTTTATAAAACATGGCAAATCTTTCGTGTGGTGAAGGTGGGATGTGAGAGATAGGACACAAAAGCAAATGGCCCATAGATGTCTGTACTTTGAGATACAAAGTAATGCTTTGCCCACAGGGAGTGGTTTGCTGGGAATGATTTAAGACAGGAAAGCATTTATATGCCTCGGTCCTTCTCTTTCAATCTCCCTTCCCCTCCCCCATCTTCTCTTTTCTCCCTCGTCTCCTCCTTCTCTTCCTATCTTACCCTCCGTCCTTTATTCTCTTACTATTGCCTATCCTCCCTCCAAACCCCTCCCGCATCCCTCTGTGCCCTCCTTATTTATTCCTAATGGGGACCACCTCCACCCGGCAAGTATCAGTATTTCCATTTTGCAAAAGAAGACACTAAGGCCCTAGAGAGTGTAAGTGACGTGCCGTGGCCACACAGATTATCCTCCCCAACTGATCGTCAGAATCAGGCTCTGAGTCTCATGAGTCTAATTCCATCCTACCCCCTAGTGCTCCATCCTACCCCCCAGTGCACTTCTGCACCCTTCAGTGCCTGCCCTGCCAGCATCTCTCACTACCTGCTCTGCCTGGCGGAGATGACTGGAAGAAGCTCCATAGGGAATCAAACCCCCACCCTGTTTTTCCTGCTGAGATCTCTTTCAGAGTTGAGATTCCCAATGGGACCAGTGGGACACATCAGAGGGGCCAGTGAGATATGAAGGGGAACATTTGGTGAATATTTACTGAGAATATGCTGTGTGCTGGGCAAAGTGGAGAGTCAGCCAAGCAAGGTTCTCAGGGTGCAAAATTGAAAGAGGTTCTCACTCTCGGGTGCCAGTCCTGCAAGCGTATGACCCTCAGAGTGAAAGCCTCCTAGTGCCTGGCTTGTCTTTCCCTAGTCTTGGCCCTGGTGCCAGGCACTGTTACAGGTGCTGGCAGTTCAATGGTGGCCTGCACCTTGCCCTCGGGGAGCTTACAGTCTATTAAGGGAAACAGATATTAATCAAGTAATCCTGCTAACAAAAGACGGTTATACATGTCACACTGCCATGAAGTGTGACATGGGGCTAGGAGAGGGTGTTTTTAGTGGCAGTTGGAGGGGGGCAGTGAGGTCTGAAATCTGGATAGGAGTTCCCCAGGTGTTCTGCAGGCTAGGACACAGCAAGTTCACAGGCCTCATGGCAAGATGGAGAATGGCATACAGGTGGGGCTTGTGGAGGGCAGAGGGGCCAGAGCAAGGGAGCCCCATGCAAAGCAGTCCTCAGCAGTCCGTTCCAATAAAGCGTCAGAGTTTCCAAATGACTGGCTTAAAAAAAATAAATCCAAGCCAATGGAGAGAATTCAAAGCCACCCCTTGATGATGTCACTAGCACTCATCTTCCTGATCAGCATTCTTTAGTGGGATGTGCAGAGACTGGCCCCTCCACACTCATCTGTGTCCACGGAATACAGCTATGTCTGTGATAGAATCTATTATTAGCCACATTTTCTAGATGAAGAAATGAGAACACAGAGAAGTTAGATAACCTGCTGTATTAGTCATCTCAGGCTGCCATGACAAAATACCGTAGATGGGGGTGCTTAAACAACAGCCATTTATTTCTCACGGTTTTAGAGCCTAGGAAGTCCAAGATCAGAATGCCAGCCTATTGTTCCTGGTGGTGGCACTCCGCCTTGTGGATGGCTGCCTTCTGGATGTGTCCTCATGGTAGAGAGGGCCCTAGTGTGTCTTCCTCTCCGTATAAGGGCACCTAACCCTTATGACCTCAATTAATCTTGATCACCTCCTCACAGCCCCATCTGCAAATACAGATACTCTGGAGCTGAGGGCTTCAACATATGAAGGGGAGTGGGGTCCATAACACCTGCCCAGGATCACACCGCCCATCAGTGGGATTTGAACTCAGGCAGTGCCTGTCCAGTGCCCAGGCACCTAACCACTGAGGCTCTGCCCCAGGATGTATGGTGGGGGGTACTGCCCATCCCAGTGAGAGTTCCTCAGGGCAGCAGGTGTTCAGGGATCATTCACAAATCCACAGGGCCTTGCTCCCACCTGGCAGCTGGACTTCTGAGCTGGGACCTGAACCCACTTAAGGGTGATCCCAGCAATTGTTCGGTAGAGGACTGGACTGAGGATACTGCATGGTGAAGCCAACTTGAAACACTTGAATCTGGGGGTTCAGCCAGTTTCCAATTTACTGAGCAGCCATCGGGCATGGTCTGCATGACCTTGGGCAAGTCGCTTGACATCTTCCAGGCCCCAATTCCTGCGCCCTCACAGGTGGCAGGGGGCCATCCCACAGGCTTTGAGGTCGGTGGAGCACCCAGCGGGGAGTCCCTGGCATAACGCAGGCAGGAGGCAGTAGAGTGGCAGGCGCCCCGGGCGGTGCAGGTGCGGCCGCGGCTGAGCTAGCGGGTGTCCGATGTCCGCACCGGTGGCAGCGCAGGCCCTGTCGTCGCCGCCACACCAAGGCAGCTCGGAGGCTGGGGACACCCGCCCGGCCTCCGAGGCCCGGCGCCCCCCCGGGCCGAGTGCGCGCCGGGCCCCGTGGGAGGCCCTGGAATGCGTCCACCGCCCGACAGGGAGCGACCCCCCGCGGTGCCCTCTCCAGCCGCCCCGCCCGGGCGCCCGCTTCCTCCCGCTCCCTGCGCGCCCCCCTCCCGGCTGCCAGCCAACTGCGTGCCCCCGGGGCCGGCAAGAAGCCACATGCCCCCGCAAGGAATGCCGGGCCCGGCGGGCGGGGGGCGGGCGCTGGGCAGGGCCGGGCAGGGAGCTCCCCGCCAGGAAGGCTGGCGAGAGGGGGAGAGCCCGCCCGTGCCCGCCCCGGCCGCAGCGCACACCGGCCCGAGACGGGGCGGCCACGGGGCAGGGGGCGGCGCGCCCGGCCTGGGCAGCCCTCCCCTTCCCCATCACGCGCCCCCGGCCCCGCTGGCTCGGAGGAGGGGGCAGGCCGTCACGTTTCCCCACACCCCTCCCAGTCGCCGCCGCCGGCTTTGGGGCCCTGGTGGGGAGCAGGGGGCTGATTAGCCGAGGAGCAGGGGTGTGGCCAGCGGGGCCCCGGGTAGTGAGTCACACACGCCGCTCGCCCAGTCCCGGGGCGCAGCGCGGTCCCAGCCCCAGCTGCGTGCCACCCTGGCCCCCGAAGAGTGTCCCCGGACTTGGCATGAGGACCCCGGGGTGCCGAGGGAGGGGCTGAAGCCCGGCGCGGTGGTGGAGGGCGGTAAGCGGCGGGCTGGGGAGTGTCCCCTTGAGAGAGTGGGGTGGGGCTGGAGCCCTGGCTGGCCCTCGCCAGCGCCCCCAGGCCCTGCCTGTACCTGCTGTGAGCTGGCAAAGGGGCCTGGCTGCGCTCCCGGCAGTCCCAGGGTGAGGGGCTGCCCTGCCAGGCGCTGAGGGCCCATTCGGTCCGCCCACTACCCCTTGGCCCAAGTTGGGCTTGAGTTGTGAACCCTCCCTTCTCCCCTTTGCAGTTTTGCGCCCAGGCTCATGTGGGATCCTCCTGCCCTTTGCCCTTTGGTCTGGGGGTCCAGGCTGTGCTTCACAGCACGGCCTCCTGGCCTGAGCTGCTCTAGGCCCCTGACCCCATGGGGCTGGTGGCTCCAGTCGTCCCCAGGACCAGCCCGGGATAGAAATGGCATTTCCTCTTGGCCGGGCTACAGCTGTTTTTGTTGTCTGTGTTCTCAAGTGCTTCCTCTGGGGATGGCAGGGAGGGTAACCAGACTCCGTGAGACCCCCACTTGCCCTCTCCGCCACTGACTCCTCTTCCCCTGTTTCTTTGATCCTCTTCCTGTGCTGGTCCCACCTCCTGCGTCCCAGGACAGAATGACCGAGAACATGAAGGAGTGCTTGGCCCAGACCAATGCAGCCGTGGGGGATATGGTGACGGTGGTGAAGACGGAGGTCTGCTCACCACTCCGAGACCAGGAGTATGGCCAGCCCTGGTGAGGCCCCTGTGTGGGAACTGGAGAGGGAGAAGTGGGAGTGGGAGGTGCCTGGGCTGGGTTGGTTGGGAACCCTGGGAAACGTTCTCACTCCTTGCCCACCTTTCCTAACCCTGCTCCCGGCAGCTCCTGGGCGCAGGCTCTAGAAAAATCTAAGCAGTGGCCTAGGGAGGTCTGTGCTGGCATCTCAATCCTCCAGTTTTTCCACCACCTCCTGCACTGAACAGCAGGCCGGCTGGGACTCCTCTGCCCACCCCACATCTTCTAGGTCTCCTGGCCAGGTCCCCAGCTTTTGTCCCCACTGGGCTCTCACTCTCTGATGACTTCTTTGCTTTCTTTGTGGGCCTCTGCCCTGGCCAGCTCTAGGAGACCGGACTCCTCAGCCATGGAAGTTGAGCCCAAGAAACTGAAGGGGAAGCGCGACCTCATCATGCCCAAAAGCTTCCAGCAAGTGGACTTCTGGTGTAAGTGGAGCTTGGGGCTCTGGGCTGCTCCTCCCTTCACCCCCATCACCCCATTCCTGGCTAGGGAATTCGCAGCAATGCTACTAAGATAGGTCCTCACCTGCAATATACCAGGCCCAGGTCCAGGCCTTGGTTCGTCATCATCATTAGCCATCCAAGTGGCTATTGTTGGCCCCATTTTCCAGATAGCACACTGAATCTTGATGAGGGTTAAGTATCCCATACCTCAGGTCCTCTGGCCCAAAGGAGTACAGTTGCACTTGGACTCCAAAGCCATGCTCTCTCTTCCAGTTTTTTTAAACTTGAGACAAAGGGAGCTGCTGGCCTCCTTGACGTAGGCAGGCCTGTTCTTGGAGCCCCCAGGGAGAGTATGGGTTATTGCTACTGATGACCCTGGGGCCTGCAGCTGGCTGTCCACGAGTGGGCCTCCTGTCAGCCCCTCTACCTCCCCCATGGGGGGTCTTACCTCCCTGCAACAACTGAGGCCCTCCCTTCTCTTTCCATCCCTCTAGTCTGTGAGTCCTGCCAGGAGTACTTCGTGGATGAATGCCCAAACCATGGCCCCCCGGTGTTTGTGTCTGACACACCGGTGCCCGTGGGCATCCCAGACCGGGCGGCGCTCACCATCCCACAGGGCATGGAGGTGGTCAAGGACACTAGTGGAGAGAGTGATGTGCGATGTGTAAACGAGGTCATCCCAAAGGGCCACATCTTCGGCCCCTATGAGGGGCAGATCTCCACCCAGGACAAATCAGCTGGCTTCTTCTCCTGGCTGGTGAGTGTGCCCTGGGCTATTCATGGGAGAGTTGCCAAGGAACATGAAAGGAAACCACCAGGGGGAGCCATACTGGCCCAGCTTGTCCCCAGAGCTTTTCTACCATCGCTTCTGGACCTGTCGATGATGGATCTTGCTGTCCCCTGGCCCCGGCTGTGTGGCTGCAACACTTGGTGTCCAAGGGCAATGCTGAGAGCACCCACCTGGCAGTAGTCAGCAGATCAGGACATCACCAAGCAGAACTCAGGGCAATTTCCCCATGAATCCTCATGTGTGTGTCTGGTGGACCATTGGGCAGTATTGAACCAACCAATCTTCCAGAGTGGGTGACTCGGAGCTGGCCTTTGGGGATGCAGAGCATGACTTCCCACTTCCAAACCAGTAATATCAGGCTCTGGGCTAGGTGCTGGGGGTAAACCCTTCAACAAGACAGACATGGTTCCTGCCCTCAGGGAGCAGACGATCTGGTAGGAAGACAGGCATTGAACAAGCAGGTACACATGTGATATCAGTTGCAACACAGGGTACTATTGATAGATGGGTTGCAAAGATGAGGAAGAGGGGTTTTCAAGGGTATGAGGAGGAAGGGTTACCAAAGCAACTTTAAGGAATCAAGCTTGAGCTACTAGACAGATAGGGGAGTGTAGGGTAATAGAGAAAAGCATTCTAGAGGGTAACAAGATCCTCATTCACTACAAAAACACTTCTTGAGTATCTCCTTTGTGCCAGGCACTGGGCTGGCCCTGGAAATACAGTGGTGGGCCAGATAAGACAATCAGATAAATCCTGCCTTCCTGGAGTTCTCTGTGGGAAAGATAGAATTAATCAAAGACTAAGACAAATCCATGTCAAATAATAACTCTGAGGGTGATGGAGAAACAGTGAGGCTGGGAAAAAGTGAACAACCAGGGGAGGTAATATGAGTGGAGGTCAGAGAAGGCTTCCTGCTAGTTGAGCTGTGATTGAAGGAGGTGAATGCCTACCAGGTGAAGATTGGAGAAGTGCATCCAGATGCCTTGAACAGCAAGAGCAAAGGCCCTGTGGCAGGAGAGCATGGTACATCTGAACTACTGGATGAAGGTCAGTGTGCCTGGAGTTGCAGCACACACAGGGGCCTGGAGATGATGGAGGCTTGATTTTGTAGGGCCCGGTGGACCAAATTAGGACTTCTGTCCTTTTAAGAATGTAGGAGTTGGGGGAGTGACTTGTTTACATTTATGTTTTGGAAAGATGACTTTGGCTACAGCCTGGAGAACTGATTGAGCTCAGGGGTGCTGGTCAAGAATGGGTACCCACACCCCTTTCCCCAGGTAGAGCGTGTGGGAGTTCTGTAGTCAGCAATGGTGGAAGACTGGGCTAGGGCTGGGGCAAAGACATGGAGACAAATGAACTGCTTTGTGAACTGTATCAGAGAGGAGAGCTCTGACTTAGACATAGACTAACTGGCCTAAGGAAGGGAGCAGGAGGTATCAAGGACATCTGCAGTCTCCCAACAGGTTGTTAATGGTGTCTTTCTCTGAGAAATGGAGGAGGCTGGAAGGGGACTGGGTTGAGGGAAAAATCATGATTTGGGTTTGGGACTTGTTGAGTTTGGAGTAACAACAAGATATCCAAGTGGTGATGTCAAGTAGGCACTTGGATATATGGGTCTGAAGCTTGGAGAGGAGGCTTGGAGATGTTGCTTAGTGAGTCACCTGTGCATGGGTGGTCAGTGGGGGAGTGAGTGTGGAGCGCAGAACCTAGGGAGAATGTGCTGAGTGAAAGGTGGAAAGGCCTGTGAGCAAGCTTTGAGGGACTTTAGCAGTTCATGGTCTAGAAGGGGAGCTTGATCCTGCAAAGGAGACGGAGAAGGTTTGCAGCCAGAGAGGTAGGAGGGAAACCAGGAGAGTGGGTGACCTGGAAGTCAGGGGAGAAGAGAGGTTCTCCAGGCCACAATGGCTGTCAGTGCCAAGTGCTGCTGAGAAACCAACCAGAAAGACTGAAAAGTGTCCCGTGGATTTACTACCAGGGAAGCCATGGGTGACTTTAGCAAGAGTTATTGTAGAAAGCAGTGGGTCTGAACCTGAGGCAATTTTGCAGCCCTGCCTCCTGTTCCCGGACATTGGGCAATGTCTGGAGACCTTTTGGTTGTCACAGCTCAGCGTAGGGGTAAGCTGCTGGCATCTAGCAATTGGAGACCAGGATTACTGTAAACATTTTACAATGGACAGAATGGTCCCTCATAACAAAGAGTTATCTGCAGAAACCCTGCTGGAGAGTGATGGGGGTGGAACCTGATTAGCATGGAGGTGACCAGGCATAGTCATTTCCTAGAAGTTTGGTTACAGATAAGATCAGAAATGGAGGAGAAAGATAAGAGTGAGGTGGGAGGGTGTGTGGTCAAGAGAGTTTGTTCATTAGAAAGACTTTAGCATCCTCAAAAAGCCAAGGGAGGGGTTCTGCTGAAGTGCTTGAGTGTAGAGTACAGATAAGGCATGATTCCTAACCTTTTACATCACCTCACAGGGTTCACGTGGAGACACTTGACAAAAAAGGGGATGGATCAGCATCATTTCTGTCCCTTCAGGGTTAGCTCAGAGGATTAGAGCAGATAGACATAGTTAGGTATAGTAGGCCACATAATGTCCCCCCAAAAATGTCCCTGTCCTAATCCCTAGAACTTGTAAATATACCATCTTCATGGCAGAAGGGATTTTTTGCAGATGTGATTAAGTTAAGGATCTTGAGATGGGAGCAATGATCTTGGATTATCTGGGTGGGCCCAGTGTAATCACAGGCATCTTAGTAAGAGGGAGGTGGGAGGCTCAGATCAGGGAGAAAGAGATTGGAAGATGCTGCTCTGCTGGCCTTCAAGATAGAGTAAGGAGCCAGGAGTCAAGGGATGCAGGCAGCTTCTGGAAGCCAGAAAAGGCAAAGAAACACATTAATTCCCAGAGCTTCCCAAAAGAATGTGGCCCTGCCAACACCTTGATTTTAGAACTTCTGACCTCTAGAATTATAAGGTAATACATGTGTGTTGTTTTAAGCCCCTGTGGTTTTGGCAGTTTATTGGCAATTTATTACAGAAGCAACAGGAAACTCATATAGGAGGCTTTTGTGTTTGTGTTGGGGGTCATCTACTAAAATGTGCAGGGAGGTGGAGTGAGGTGGCTGAAATCGAGGAGATCAGAGAAGGTGACTTCTGCTTGGGATGAGTAGAGTTCCTGGTGCCCATGAGATGCTCAGGGGAGCTGTCCAGAGCACTCTGGTTTGTGTGGCTCTGCAATAGAGAGATGCTGGGATGACAGAGAAAACTAAGTATATAAATTAATGCAGCTGAAGCCCAGAGAAGGGAGGGCATTTCCTACAGAAAAGGTGCTTGGGGAAGAGAGAAGAGGCATTTCCTTTGGAATATGAGTTTAAGGAATCCTTGCAGGGAGAGGAGTTGAGGAGGTGTGGAGCAGTAGGAGGAGACAGTAGGAGGTCTCCTTGGCCCCCTTGGCAGGAGCAGTCTCATGGGCGGAAGCCAGATTGCCGCGGATTAAGGTGTCAGTGCGAGGTGAGGAGAGGGAACTAGCAAGGGTACGTGGCTTGTTTTAAAAGTCTGGTTGCCCATCGAGCAATTATTATATGCCAGGTGCATACTGGACACCTCTGGCATCTCATACTTTTCCTCGAAACAGTCCATAGGTTGGGGGTTGCTGCCTCTCTTGTTCTGATGAGGAAACACAGGACTCCCATAGCTGGTCCACAGTAGACCTTGGGTTCCTTCAAAGATAGTGTCCCTCCACCATGTGAGGACTTCCCTTATTGGGAGACATTGCTAATGGGGTGGAGCAGTTAATAGCTACCCTGAGCCAGTTTTGGTAATGTGTCCAGGTTCAACCCAACCTCACATACACAGAGCAACCCCGGAGCACTAGGTCCTGAGCAGGGAGCTCTAGGGATAACAGGGATGCACGAGGTTTGCTCTCTGTTCTTATGGAGCCTGTGGTTCAGTTATGAGGAGCAGGGGCCATGGTGGATAGGAGGAGAGGAAGCTTATTCCCAACCAAGTAATACAGAGGCAGAGTATTTGCTTGGTGACCACAGTGCTGCAGAGGGCTGTAGCAGTAGGGAGAGGGGGATTGGTTTCAGCAGGGCAGATTGGAGATGGATCTTGTCTTGAAGGATGGATAGAAGTTCAACAGAGGAAGCCTATGGCTTCACAGCCTATTGGAAAATTGCAGGAGAAAAAACCTAGGAATGTGCCCAGGGAATGGCTATTAGGATCCCTTTCTGCAGCTGCTAGAGTCTGTACCTTGGGACAGCCCAGCCATGGAAAGTTGAGAATCTTTAAAGCAGATGAACTTTCCCAGGTTGGCTGCCTGGCACAGGTCTATGGTGAGAGAAAAGGAGGAATAGAAGACCCTGGTGTTTGCAACCTGGTTCTAGACTAGTTCCACCAGTCACGAGTAGGCGTGGCCCCAGTTCAGGCGGTGGGACTGGTGGCCTGGAGGTTATTCCCTCTGAGGTTTCTTCCTAGGGCCTTAGCTGCAGCCAGCAGCCAGCAGCCAGCAGATGGGCACAGGGAGGCAGTGGTTAGAGGCTGCAAGGCCATATGGGGGCTTTGACCTTTGGGAACCCAAGAGGTGAGAGACATCGAAGGCCTAGAACCACCAGATGCTTAAAGTGGCTCAAGAAAAGTTCGTGTGTGTGTATGTGTGTGTGTGTGTGTGTGTGTGTATGTGTGTGTTGGGCAAGGGTTTTTGGCCTCCACTGGGGAAAAGCAGGCATGAGGAACGGCTCTGCCTGCTCGGCTGTTGGGTAGGCCGAATGGTGGGAGAGGACGGGGAAGGTGGGGTGAACAGTGGTGCTGATTGTTGGACCAAGATCTGGAAGCCCCATATCCTAAATAAACTGCCCTCATTTGTCAAGTCCTGTCCCAAAGCCATACTGGATATCATCTTCTTTGGACCTTCTGCCTGCCTGCAAAAGCTCTGGCCCCCATTCAGCACAACACGTTTCCTTCCACACTTCCTCAGTATGTGCACTCTACTCTGTAGAAATGATGGTGGTGGTCATGACAAGCATAGCTATTAATGTTTATTCAGCACTTACTGTGTGTCTGGGTCTGTGCTCAGTGCTTTATAGCATAATCTCATCTGATCCTAACAACGCTCCTGTGACATAGGTATTATTCCATCCATTGCACAGCTGAGAAAACTGAGGCCTGGAGAGGATGAGTCATTCTGCACAAAGCTAAACAGCTGGTGAGTCACTGAGCTGGGGTTCAAACCTGTGCAGTCTGACTCCAGAACCTACCCTCTCATTCCGCCTCTTGGCCCTCTAGCCTCCCTTACTTAGCACACCTCTTCTTACCTCCTTGCCTGGGTAGACTCTATTCTACTCATTCTTCCTGCCCAGCACAAGTTCCCTCTTTGTCTTCACTTAACCTGGAGGAAAGCTGGCCTGACTTTGGGCAGAGTGGTACAAGGCATAGGCCTGGGTCATAATGGACCGAATGGCTATTTCCACTCCACAACTCTCCTTCGTGGCCTGGCTGACTTGGCAGGAGTTGGACACTCGCCTCTGCCTGTCTAGGAAAGACATGCCCCTTCCTCTGCTTTTTCATCCTATTGGAAATTATAAATGCTGTAATTCATTGCCAAGATCACCCAGGTTACCCTCAGACACTGCAGGCCAGGAACCATGCTGCTGGCACAAGGCATTTGGGGGTGCTGTGCAGCCATGTGGTTTGATAAAGAGGTAGAAGACAGAGGAAGCCAACATGGGATTTTTTGTTTGCTTGGTTGGTTGTTTGTTTGAGATGGAGTTTTGCTCTCGTTGCCCAGGCTGGAGTGCAGTGGTACGATCTTAGCTCACCACAACTTCTGCCGCATGGGTTCAAGCAATCTCCTGCCTCAGCCTCCCAAGTAGCTGGGATTACAGGCATGCACCACCACATCCAGCTAATTTTGTATTTTTAGTAGAGACGGGGTTTCTCCATGTTGGCCAGGCTGGTCTTGAACTCCCGACCTCAAGTGATCCGCCCGCCTCAGCCTCCCAAAGTGCTGGGATTACAGGCTTGAGCCACCACACCCAGCCGCCAGCACAGGGTTTCTATGTAAGTTTTTCGTTCAGACCTTGGCTTGTTCCAGAAGGGATTTAGGGTAGCCTAGCAGTATACATAAAATATACCACAATAGCATATTAAAACTGGGAGAGAGAAAGAAGAAAGGAAAACAAGGGTGGAGACCCTAAGTGAAGCCAGGAATGAAGCTAAAAATGCATACTATAATGACCTCTATCTGCACTTTTAGCTATACAGGCTCCAAATCTGGCAGCCACTGGGAGAGTAGCTGGTACATTCTGTCCATAATGTGAAAAGGACCAGGGAGCTCTTGAGGAGGTCTGCCCTTCTGGGCGCTGATACTGGATAGGTTTCCCAGGGGCCCTTATAAAGAGGACACTGTGTGATGGAATTGTCCACTCCATGCGAGGCAGCCTCCCCACCTGCCAGACTGCTACCATTCTGGGGAGAAGCAGATGTGAAATGGTGTTTTAGTGTTTTCCATTTCAGCTTTTATAGTAAATTGACGATTTCTTTTAAAACTTGAAAGTGGACGTGCCAGAGCTCATGGCACATCCTCCAGAATAGCATCTGAGAGACCCTGAGTGCTTGGCTAGGTGAAATAAGCAGACAGTTGCAGTGCCATGACATGTGGTGGGGACAGGCAGGTGTTACCAAATTCGGGGATGCTCAGAGAAGTGAGGAGTAACAGGTTTGTTGAAGAAGAAAGAAAAGGGGCATTTGAGACAGGGTAGGCGTGCAGTGTGTGAGCATGCATGAGCAGGTGCTTTTTTCATGCTTGCTTGTTAATTTCTACTCTTTATTTTGAAAGTTGCAAACTTGGTTGAAAAGTTGCAAGAATAGTGTAATGAGTACCCTCACACCTGCCTCTAGATTCACCTATTGCTAACACTTTATACCTATTGCTTTATCTCTGTCTCTACACTTACACCACCTACACACATGCACGTGCACACACACACACACTTTTTTTTTTTTCCTTGAGATGCAGTCTCACTCTATCACCCAGGCTGGAGTGCAGTGGCATGATCTCAGCTCACTGCAACCTCCACCTCACAGGTTCAAGGAATTTTACCTCCCCAGCCTCCCAAGTAGCTGGGACTACAGGCGCACACCACCACGCCTGGTTAATTTTTTGTATTGTAGTAGAGGCAGGGTTTTACCGTGTTGCCCAGGCTGGTCGCGAACTCCTGAGCTCAGGCAATCTGCCCGCCTCGGCTTCGCAAAGTGCTGGGATTACAGGCATGAGCCACTGCGCCCGGCCACACATTCTTTTTTTTTCTTTCTTTCTTTTTTTTTTTTCCTGAACTGTTTGAGATATTGTTACACAGACATCATGACACTTTACCTCTAAACACTTCAGCCAAATTCCTAAGAGCAAGGTGTTCTTCTATACCAGGGTGAGCAAACTTTTTTTTTTAAAGGCTACCTGGTAAATACTTTAGGCTTTATGGACTGTGCAGCCTCTGTCATAACTACTCCACTCTGCCATTGCCCTGCAAAAGCAGTCATAGACGATACATGAATGAATGAGTGTTGCTATGTTTCAATAAAACTTTATATGAACACTGAAATTTGAATTTCATATTATTTCAAATGAAATTTGAAAGTCATAGAAATAAAATTACATAAAAATAATTTTTTAGTCATTAAAAAAATGCAACATCATTCTTAGCTTGCAGGCTGTATAAAAACAGACAGTGGGGACTGGATTTGACCTACAGCCATAGTTGGCTGACCCCTGAGCTACTTAACCACCATATAATGATTACACCCAGGAAATTTAACATGGATACAATACTGTCTCAGCTATAGTTCATATTCAGATTTCCTCAATTGCCATTAGTGACATCCTTTGTGGTTTTTTCCCCATCCAGGACCCGTGCGGGTATCACACATTGCATTTAGTTGTCACATCTCATTAGTCTCCTTTATTCTAGAAAAGTCTCCCCTGTATTGTTTTTTCTCTTTATGATATTGATACTTTTGAAAAGTTCAGGCTAGTTGTTTGCATAGTGTTCCACAGTTTACATTTGTCTGATTGTTTCTTCATGGTGGATTCTGATTACAGCTTTTTGGCACAAGCAATGTTAGGTCTTTCTCATGGTGTGCCATCAGGAGGCACCTGGTGGCAGTTTGTCTTGTCTTTTACTCGATGGTTTTAACGACTATTGATGATTCTTGTCTGTATCAATTATTATTCATGGTTAAAATGATTTTTCTATTTTTTCTCTTCTACATTTATTATTTGACATTCTTCTGTTTAAAAAAAATAGTGCTCAACCTTCACCCCCACTCAATCCTCATTTAAAGCTATTTTTAGTATTCATATGAACATGAGTTCTTTTTTTATTCAGTGTGTTGGAATCCATGTCTGTCATTATTCATTTTGATGTTTAAATTGCCCTAGATTTGGCCAGTGGGAACACTTTCAAACTGGCTCTTTGTTCTTTCGACACATCCCCATCATTATTTTAGCACTTTTTCCTTACTTTCTGGCACGAAAAGATATTCCCACTGTCTCTCGTAGGAGCTGTGATTCCTTTCAGTGGGAAACGGTGTTTAGGAGCCAAAATCTCTGAATGGTAGGTGTGCAATTGCTACTGGGGTATCCTTGCTTCTAAGCCAAACTAGGTTTTATTATTATTATTATTACTATTATTATTATTTTATTTTACTTTGAGTTCTGGGATACATGTGCAGAACCTGCAGGTTTATTACATAGGTATACATGTGCCATGGTGGTTTGCTGTACCTAACAACCCTTCCTCTAGGTTTTTAGCCTCCCATGCATTAGGTATTTGTCCTAATGCTCTCCCTCCCCTCACCTCCCACCCCCACAACAGACCCCTGTGTGTGACGTTCCCCTCCGTGTGTCCATGTGTTCTCATTAGCTGAACTAGGTTTTGAGGGAGGGATGGATGAGTTGATGCAAATGTCCTACCATGTCAGAAACTGAGGGAACGCAGCATAGCAGTGGTCATGGAATTTACAAAGGCCCTGGGGCACACATGTAACAGTCAGGTGGGGATGGTATTAATATTAGGGTATAACAGAGGTACCAAGTGTGCTTAGAAGGAAAAGTGGAAGATGAGACTAGAGTAAAAGTCACTTTTCTTGTGTTCTCAGATGCAATGGATCATAAAACACTATTGATTCAATATCAGCTTTTCCAGGAGTAAAAATGAATACCTCAATCCAAAGATTCTAAATATCAGAAGCATTAAATGGGCTCAGCTTGTGTAGCTGTTTCATAAGTGCTGGTAGTTTAGTTATTGAATCACAAACCAAACCAAAGATTTTCCTGGGAAAATGTAATATGCTCATGAACCAGTTCTGGCTGGAGCCAAGTCTGTACATCTATTGTATCAGAGCAAAAGTAGAACGTGAAAAATTATTCTGAACCTGTATAATATTTCCAGTACAGACCAGATCCTAACCTGACCTCCTCTATTTCTTGGCTTTCCAGTCCATTCTACTGTAGCTATGTTTCTCACACCTGAACAGTGTTAAGTTCAGGTGATTTTTAACGTTCCTGGAGTCTTCCTGTTACATTAATTTTATTTTAATGTTACTTAAAAAGGTATAAACATATAGCTTGGTAAACACAAAGTGTCTTGTACTTATAACTTTTAAACAACTGTAAAGCCAAAACAAGTTTACACATATAAAATTAACTACAAAAACCTCAACATAACACACATGAACAAAGTCATTCTAATGGGATAGTTGATGATGTGTCACTGAAACAAAATTGCTATTTATAAGGTGAATATCGTAGTGACTACTGAGACACAGCAAGAGTCTTTGGAGTTTGGAATGCCTGTACTTTTGTGTGCGGTGTGATATCTTTACTTTCCTACTGTTTGTCTCTATTTGAAACACTGGGAAATCTTTTATTTATGTATGTATTTATTTATTTAGAAATGGGAACTTACTCTGTTGCCCAGGCTGAGTGCAATGGCAAGATCATAGCTCACTATAACCTCAAACTCCTGGACTTAAGCCATCCTCCTGCCTCAGCCTCCAGAGTAGCTGCGATCACAGGAGTGTGTCATCACGCCCATCTATCTTTGTTATTGCAACTGCCATGATGTGTCTTGGCCTTTTCTTTGCCGGAGTGCAACATTTACATATTAAGTTTATATCTGTTCTTTTTTTGTTGGCTCACAGCAAGTAGTCATAATTGGGGTTGTATGGTCAACTGTTGGGGTAAAACAAGCTACCTCAAAATCCAGTGGCATAGAACAAGGGTCAGCAAGTGTTCTCTGTAAAGGGCTAGATAGTGAATATTTTAGGTTTTGCAGACTATACAGTGTCTGTCTCAATGACTCAATTCTGCCATCACGGTGCAAAAGCGGCCATCGGTGTGCCATGTTCCAATAAAAGTCTATTTATATATACTGAAGTTTGAATTCCATATAATTTTCACATCATGAAATATTGTTTCTCTCTTGATTTATTTTCAACCATTTAAAAATCATTCTTAGCCTGGTGGGCCATGCAGAAACAGATGGTGGGCTGGAATTAGCCCACAAGCCATAGTTTGCTGAGCCCTGACATAGAACGACAATCATTTACTCTTGCTCACGTATCTGCTGGTCAGGTGCCGTTCGTCATTTCTACTTGTGTATCTGGTGGTTGGCTGCAGTTTGGCTGACGTAGCTGGGCTTGCTGAGCTGCCCGACCTCCAGCTGCTGGGGGATCTTGGCTTCTCTCTCTGGAGCCAGGTCTGCTCTAGACACTTGGAGCATGTCTGTTCTGGGCCCCAGCTGAAGGAGCAAGGGCTCCCTGGGGAAGCTTTTCTACATTTTGAGACTTTGCTTATATCATGTTTGCTAATATCTCATTGGCTACATCAATTTCACAGTTGAACATAAGGTCAAGGAGCAAAGAAGTGCAGGCTGTCTGTTAAACAGCCTAGTTCAGAATCCTGTGGCAAAAAGTGGTACGGATGGCTGAAGAGCTGGGGCCAGGGATTCAATCTGACACGGATGCCACCTCAGCCATAAATGCAGTACTCTTGCGGGTGCAGAAATCTCATGTGGATTCCCGCATATTGATTTTTTAAATGAAAACATGGAATTAAAAATTCTTAGAGAGAACATTCAGATCCTGAGAATATATCCAAAGACCCTAGTTTGAGAGACGCTAATTTTTAGTAAACTTCCTGGCTTTGCCGCAGAGGATTTGGGGTTTCTTGGTGTTTGAAAATTCCCCAAGGAGAGCTCTTGTTGAACTAGGCTCTCTGAACCTAATTCAGCACTCCAAACCCCAGTGGGTCCTCCAAAGATGCTAGTTAGGGTTGATGAACAACAATAACAACAATAGTAGTAGCAACAATAATAGCTGCTGTTCACTGAGTACTAAATGATTTGTGTATCTCACAACAGTACTGTGGGATAGTTATTATCTTCTTTTTAAAGACTGGGAAACTGGGGCTTAAAAGGCCATGTTACTTATCTAAGGTTATACAGGTCATTTATGGGGCCAGGACTTTTAACTAGATGTCCAGTTCATCATCTCCAGGCCTCAGATGTGAATATCTAGAATGCCTTCCTGGCATCCCATTGCTGGTCTTCCCACTTGCATGGAAACCTGTTTCTTTAGGGCTCACTGTTCAAGCATAGGATATGTAGGACATAAGATCGTTCCCTTCTCCTTGTTTGATTGGTAACAATGAACCTTTGGCAGATTTTATTTTTTAACAGCTTTATTGAGATGTAATTCACATACTATACAATTCACCCATTTAAAATGTATGATTCAATGATTTTGACTATATTCACAGATATGTGCAACCATCATCACAGTCAATTTCATCAAATCCTGTATCCTCTGGCTGTCGTTCCCCTCTTCCAATCACCTTAACCCACATCTTCAACCCCTCACCCCCACCCATCCCTAGGCAACCACTAATCTACTTTCTGACCCTATGGATTTTTCTATTCTGGCCTTTCATATAAATTAGATTATGTAGTATGTGGTCTTTGTGACAAGCTTCTTTCACTTCGCTTCATGTTTTCAAGGTTCATCTGTGTGGCAGCATGTATCATTCCCTTTTTCTTTCTTTCTTTCTTTTTTGTTTTCTCTGAGACAGCGTCTCTCTCTGTCACCCAGGCTGGGATGCAGTAGCTTGATCTTGGCTCACTGCAGCCTCTGTCTCCCAGGTTCAAGTGATCCTCCTGCCTCAGCCTCCCAAGTAGCTGGGATTACAGGTGTGCACCACTATGCCCAGCTTTTTTTTTTTTTTTTTTTTTTGTACTTTAGTAGAGATGAGGTTTTGCATGTTGGCCAGGCTGGTCTTGAACTCCTAGCCTCAGGTGATCCACCCACCTTGGCCTCCCAAAGTGCTGGGGTTACAGGCATGAGACACCACACCTGGCCGTATCATTCCCTTTTATAGCCTAATAATGTTCCATATCTTGTTGATCTCTTCATCCATTGATGGACAGTCTCTGCCTTTTGGCTATTATGAATAATGCTGCTGTAAACATCTGTGTACAAGTTTCCATGCGGACACGTGTTTTTATTTCTTTCGGGCATAATACCTAGGAGTGGAATGGTAACTCAAGGTTTCATCATTTGAAGATCTGCCAGGCTGTTTTCCAAAGCAGCTGATCAATTTTGCTTTCCCACCAGTGGTATATGGGGGCTCTGATTTCTCCACGTTCTTATCAACCCTTGTTTTTCTCTGACTTTTATTCTAGCCATCCTAGTGGATATGAAGTGATATCTCATTGTGAAGCGTGAGGGTTTTGCTCTGCTTTTTTTCTAGCTCTTGTTCATTTCAGTGGTTATTTGGGGAGAGCTACCCAGGATGGATGTGCGGGTTGTGTCCTTAACAGCTCCTTGGGTGCTTTTCATGTCAGCCCTGTTAACTACGTTCTTCTGCCAGGTTAACTTGGAAGACTCTTCCAATCTGCAGCATGATAATTAAAGTGTATTTCT
This sequence comes from Pongo pygmaeus, assembly GCF_028885625.2. Classification (NCBI taxonomy): domain Eukaryota; kingdom Metazoa; phylum Chordata; class Mammalia; order Primates; family Hominidae; genus Pongo; species Pongo pygmaeus. The sequence goes on along the minus strand of NC_072382.2, from coordinate 22,019,048 downwards.
ATCTAATTTCTCTCTGGCTCATTCCAGTTTTCATTTTTGCTGCCCCCTAGATAGGCAGCAAACTCCTGATCCAGATACTCCTGGATCTCTCTCTCACCCTTGCCCAAGACCATTCATAAAAAGGCATAACTAAGAGATGGGATTCAGGCCAGTCTGCTTGACAGCTGCTTCTCTAGTTCTTCCCCAAGGGCCCAAACTAGTACTCAGAATGCTATTGCCTTTCACCAGGAGCCTGCCTCCTTACCAAGGAGAGCAAGGCTGTGTGTGGTCAGGGTAGCGGGTGGCTGGTCCTGAGGCTGGTCCATAGTCCTGGCACCTTTTACAGGCAGAAAAGAAGGACTTGTGAAGGGAAGAGCTGTCTGAGTTGGTTATAGGCTCTGTTCCTGGATTCCGATCCTGGCTCTACCGCTTGCGAGAAATGTGTCTTTGGGCTGCTCACCTGTTCTCTCGCAGCTCCAGTGGTTTTATCTATAAAATGAGGATGCACAGTCTAATGGAACACACCCCTATGAGTTGTTGTAAATACTAATGCTTGTTGCATGCCTAGTACTTAGCATGTGATGAGCAGATCACAGCCAGCTTTAGTATCTACAGTTATCGTCAGGTGGGTTTCAGGAATGGTTGAGGGTGGGAGGTGAAATCAAAGTATATAAAACCTGAATGTGGAATTTAGGATTGTTTGTCAACATGCCTCATTAACCAGGTCTCCAGAGTCTTTTTAAGCATTAAAAAGAAGGAAATTCTGCCATTTGCAACAACATGGGTAAACCTGGAGTACATTATGCTAAGTGAAATAAGCCAGACACGGGACAAATACTACCTGATACCAGTTATAGGAGGAATCTGAAATAGTCCAATTCATAGAGACAGAGAGTAGAATGGTGATTTCCAGTGGCTGGGAAGGAGGGAAATAGGGAGATATTAGTTCAAGGGTATAAAGTTTCAGTTATGCAAGATGAGTAAGTCCCAGAGATCTACTGTACAGCATAGAGCCTATAGTTTACTGTATTGCAAACTTAAAAATTTGCTAAAAGGGTAGATCTTATGTTAAGTATTATCACAATAATAATAATAATAAGAGCAGGAGGAATCTTTTGGAGGTAATGGATATGTTTATATCATAGTTTGTGGTGACAGTTTGACAGGTGTACACTTATTTCCAAACTCATCAAGTTAGATATGTTAAATACATACAGCTTTTTGTATGCCAGTCATACCTCAAAAAGCAGTCTAAACTGAAAAGAAATTTGAAAAAAGGATGAGTTCATGTCCTTTGTAGGGACATGGATGAAGCTGGAAACCATCATTCTGAGCAAACTATCGCAAGGACAGAAAACCAGACACTGCATGTTCTCACTCATAGGTGGGAATTGAACAATGAGAACACTTGGACACGGGGTGGGGAACATCACACACCGGGGCCTGTCATGGGGTGCGGGGAGGGGGGAGGGATAGCATTAGGAGATATACCTAATGTAAATGACGAGTTAATGGGTGCAGCACACCAACATGGCACGTGTATACATATGTAAAAAACCTGCATGTTGTGCACATGTACCCTAGAACTTAAAGTATAATAATAATAATAATAATAATAATAATAATAATAATAAAAGGAAGTTTTGGATTAATAAAAGGAAGTTCTCATTTCCTTATCAGTTAAATTAGGGCGGATGGGTTAAATCATGGTTCTTGAGCTTTTTTGAATCACCTAGGAAGTTATACTCACGTGCCAATGTTCACAAAATGTTGCACACATTTTAAGGGACGCCCCCTTTCCCAGACACCAGGTTAGAAACCTAGGGCCTGGATAATCTCAGATGCCCTCATCTAGCTTGAGTATTCTTCACTCCATGTCTGTGGCCATAGCAGAGGCCAGAGTTCAAGTTCAAGTTCAGGTTATCTCTATCTCTCAGGTTTTCAGTTGGCTGGGCTGGGGAGTAGCTAGAGAAAACAAGTGATGCCATCTGCCTCCTGGGGCTTGGGAGAGGAGGCATTTGAGGTATGCCAAAGCACTTCATCAACTGTGAATGGCTTCACCAGTCATTTTTGTAACTACTTTGCTCTATGAAGAAATGCAGGATTGAATTATGAATGCTTTATGGATTCAGTGAATTCCTGGAGAGTTGCAAACAAATCAGGTTTTTGAAAATCCATCTCTGCAGCATCTGGTCATGACACCATTTAGAGGAGCCCAACAGTGAATCTTCGACTGGGGCAGACAGACATTCTGTTGCAAAGCAGAGCATTCTTCCGTATTAAAATGCCAACCTGCAGATAGCAGATTTGCTCAGAGGCAAAGCTGGAAGTTCAGAGAGGGGCCCAGAAGAGTCTTGGTTGATTCTGGGTTTCAGGAATGGTTGAGGGTGGTTAATGGAGTCATTAGGAAAATCTTGGGGCTAACATCCATTGCTCTACAAAGTGGTTAAAGCATGGACTGTACTGTCAGAGGCACAAGTTTAAACTCCAGCTTCCCATGTGGAAAATTCCTTTGTGGCCTCAGGCAGGTTACCAACAGCCCTCAGCCTCAGTTTTCCAATCTGTAAAAGGAGGATAATCGTAGTAGCTGTGAGAATTAATAGTGTGTCAAAGCACTTGACATAGTGAAGGTACTCCATGAGTGGTAGCTGTTAATGAGGCTTTATTTTTATTGTCTTTATTAATTACTACCATGGTCTAAAATAGCATGTGGATCCACCTGGACCATGCTTCGCTCAGGGGGCCAAACTCCATGCTTGTATGTTATTTTTATGAGCATCTCTCAATCTTCATTTTAGACAGAACTTTGAGGTCATTTAGGACAGATTTCCACTGAGTGAGGAAGTCCTTTTTTCAGCCTCCCTACTAGCAAATCATCCCCTGGTTGAACACTCCCAGTAACAGGAAGCTCACCACCTCACAGGGTTCTTGTCGTATCTTAGGACTTTTCTGCATGTTAGACCATCACTTTTTGTGCTGAGTTCAGGCCTGCGTCCCTCTAGATGCATGTGGGTTCTAACCATCCTGTCCCCACAACATGGTCGTCCTTCCCACATCTGATGATGATGGCTCTGCTTTCTCAGGCCTCTTCTTCTCCAGGCTAAGGGAGCCTCTCACCATGCGGGTTCCCCAGGTTATCAGCCTGGTTCCGGGTTATCAAAGGCCTTATATCACAATGCTCAGAGCTTCTGGGCTGGTCCAAAGTGCTGAGTTCAGAGGGACCAAGGAATTGACCTTGAGGGATAAGGCAAGGGAAGACACTGGGAGACCAGTCTTCTGGGGGGCTGGTCCTGAGCATCTGGCCCTGCTGTCATTCCTGGACCCATGTCAGTCACAGAATAGGAAGCCCACAGCCTGCTCTCTACTCAGGATGGCCTGGGCTCATCAGTGGCATGTAACATGGTCCACAGGCCCTGCGAGATCCTGCCTGCCCTGCACCCTCTGCCTAGGGCACCATCTCTCTCTTCTCTAAGATCTCAGCTTAGACTCCATGTCCCCAGAAAAGGTCCTCAATAGATTCCCAGGTCCGGGGCTCCAGCCCAGAGATCCCACAATCCCACATAATTCCCCACCATGGGACTGGCCATGCCATATCACAGTGGCCTCTCTTCTGTGTCCCGCTAGGCTGTGAGCTTTCTAAGAGCAAAGACACTCTCTGCCTGGGTCAACATTTTATCCCCAGAGCCTGTCACTGTGGCCACTCCCTCCATGACGTTTGTTGGTCGAATGAATGAATGAGTGAATAAATGCTTGATTTGAGACAATCCCAATTGGTGGGAAAGATAAGCCAAAGACACCTGTCAGAAAAGCTCTAGACCTGAACCCAGCAGACAGTGGTCTCAGGCGGTTCCTATGTCCTTCACAGCCCTCACCCAGTCCTCTCTGTCCAGATGAAACTGCCAAGACTGATTACAACTCGGTGTTGACCCACAGGCCTCCCACCACCCCAAATTAGTAATTAATATTTGAACTCTTAATAATCCCGATTATGATCACAATGCTAACAGTGACTGTTCACTGAGTGTCTTCCACTTCCATTATGACAGCAGTGCTACAAGGTTGGTTTTTATCCAACTTTATAGATGAGGAAACTGAGGCATGGTCAGCAAAGATCTGCCCAAGGCCACTCAGCTTGTGTGCAGTGAAGCTGAAATTCTAGCCAATTCCTCTGGCTCCATGGCTCTTACTACCCTCCATGTGCTCCTACTACTGGCTGTAGGAACTACAGATGCTTCTCTTTTCCCTCAGAAGACAGGGGAGCAATCAGAAATGATAATGTAGGGGGAGTAGTGTTATGATAAAATCCAGGGTTCTCTGAGACTCCAGGGGAGGCTCCCTGCAGACTGGAGCATCACTTGGGGAAACTGCCATGGAAGGGGAAGCTTGAGTTGCATGTTTTCTCTTTTTAGTTTTCTGAGATTTTTAAAACACAAAGGCAGTGTAGTCTTACAGACAAATTAAGCAAAAGCATCCCTGCTTCCCTCTTTCCTCCTCTCCAGAGTAATGAGAGTTGAGATTTGGATATGTATCTCCTAGACTATCTATGCTCATGTAAACATGCATAGTGGTGTGCTGGTAGATGTTTACAGCTGATGGTAATGGTGATGGTGATGGTGAGGCTATGTGCCAATTTCCATAGTGTAAATGCTCCCCCCATGGCTGATTTCAAGCTATTAGCATGAAATCACTGAATGTGCAATTGGGAAGAAATATGCAATCGCAACGATTGTATGGTATTTCTACTCTGCAGCTACATAGAGGCCAGTACCCTCAAGAGCATAGAAAATCATCAGTCAAATGTAGTAAAATAATTGGGAATGGTTAAGTTTTGAGTACTTATTGCCTTTTAAAAATATATCATTTATTGAATTGTAAGTTTATATCGTTTAGTTTTTCAATAATGGCTGTGTTTAACAACTGGTTCACAAAATTCCTGAAAATTTAACAGTTGGCTCTCAGTCAATATAAGCTGGCTCCAGCATAGCACTTATTTCATTTTTACTAAAATCTTAACATTTTATAATTTTTTCTTCTTTCTTCCTTCCTTCTTTCCTTCTTTCTTTCTTCTTTTCTTTTAGAAACAGGATCTTGCTTTGTCACCCAGGCTTGAGTACAGTGGCACAATCATGGGTTACTGCAGCCTCAAACTCTTGGGCTTAAGCAATCCTCCTGCCTCAGCCTCCTGAGTATCTGGGACCACAGGCATGCACTACCACACTTGGCTAATTTTTAAAAAACTTCTTTGTAGAGAGGCCGGGCGCGGTGGCTCATGCCTGTAATCCCAGCACTTTGGGAGGCCGAGGCAGGCGGATCACGAGGTCAGGAGATCGAGACCATCCTGGCTAACACGGTGAAACCCTGTCTCTACTAAAAAAACACAAAAAAAATTAGCCGGGCATGGTGGCAGGCGCCTATAGTCCCAGCTACTTGGGAGGCTGAGTCAGGAGAATGGCTTGAACCTGGGAGGCGGAGCTTGCAGTGAGCCAAGATGCGCCACTGCACTCCAGCCTGGGTGATGGAGCGAGACTCTGTCTCAAAAAAAAAAATTCTTTGTAGAGACAGGGTCTCGCTATGTTGCCCAGGCTGGTCTCAAACTCCTGGCCTCAAGCAATTCTCTGGCCTCAGCCTCCCAAAGTGATGGGAGTACAGGTGTGAGCATCACACTTAGCCAATTTTTTTCCCTTTAACTTGCTTTTTACTTAAAAGGCTCTTTATCCCATCATTCTTTCATTCAACCAGTATTCTACCATGTGCCATGCCCTCCCTGTGTTAGGAACCAGGGCCACCATTGTGATCAGGGCAGCCACGTGCTTTGCACTCATTAGCTTACGATCTAGCCAGGGAGGCAGTCAGTTACTAAATCAACAAACAGATATCAACAAAATGCTCCCTGCAGTTAGGGCTCTTGAGGGAAGTTACAGGATGATGTAACAGAGATAATGCCATGATAGGCCAGGGATGAGGTGTGGCCAGGAAGAACTTCCTTTAGGGTCAAGGCTAGGAAAGGCTTCTTCTGTCAAACTCACATAATCTGAGACCCAAAAGCTAAGAAGGGACCACATATTCAAAGCTTAGTGGGAAAAAATTGAAAAAGGATATGTTCACTTGGGTGCCATTTCTGCAAACTTTACACACATGCAAACAGTCCTGTATGTTGCTCTTTGAAAAGTCCTTGTGTCATAAAAATGGGAAGGCTTCCTACCATCTCCAGGAGGTGGTTACTCTTGGAGGCAGGAAAGGAAAGAGAAGAAGTTGGAGGCAGAGAGGGTCTTCCACTGCATCTCAGCATTTTCTTGAAGCAAAAGGAGAGAGAGGCCTGAGACAAATATAACTCGTGTTAATTTTTGTTGGCTTTAGCTGATGGGCACAGGGTTGTCAGCTGCATTCTTCTTTATAATTTCTGAATGCTTGAAATATTTCATGATTATTGTTATTTTTAAGGGTAGATAAAAGAGGCTCTAGGCTCACCCTCAGGGCATCAAGGCTGCAGAAAAGTGAAAAGGAAGTGGGAGGCCCAGGATAAGTTGGGGGGCAGGTCTGTAGGGTATGAAGGCTGTGGCCATAAATATGAGTTTTATTGTAAGTGCCGTGGATGCCATTTTGAGCTGGTGCGGGACGTGATCTGATTTACATTGATAAAGGGCTTCTCTGCTGCTTTGAAGAGGACGATGGAGGCTTATGAATGGCACTAGGTTAGGTAGGAGTCCAGGCATGGTGACTATCCATCTGTTTCCCATCTCCCAGGAGTTCTCCCAGGCTCTGCTTCACCAAGTCTTCACGGAACCAACCCTGATCTAGCTCATGTGTCAAAACTTATCAAGTTGTACCTTATACGTCAATGATGCCTCAATAAAGCTGTTAGAAGGGAAAAAGAAGGAACATGTCACTATGAAACAGAAAGAGGCAGGATGTATAAAAGGGTGGACCTGAAAAAAAAACTAATTAAAAATTCTGGGAATGAAAAATATTCATCAAAATAAAGGTACTCATTAAAAAAGAAAACAAAGAAAGTTGGAAAAACCTCAGTAGATGGGAGAAACCCTGGATTAGACACAGCCAAAGAGATAATTAGTGGACTGGAAGAGAGTTCTGAGAAATTTTTCCAGAGAGTGCCCAGAATAATAAAGAGAAAAATATGGAAGAGTAGTTAAAAGACATGAAGGATATATTGAGCTACTCCCATAATTTTTTTTTTCTTTTTTTTTTGAGATGGAGTCTTGCTCTGTCGCCCAGGCTGGAGTGCAATGGCACCATCTCGACTCACTGCAAGCTCCGCCTCCCGGGTTCACACCATTCTCCTGCCTCAGCCTCCCAAGTAGCTGGGACTACAGGTGCCCGCCACCACGCCCAGCTAATTTTTTTTGCCATACGTGTTTAACAGAAATTTTACTGAAAGAGAATGGAGAAAATGACTGAGAAGCTGTACTCAAAAGCCTAATGACTGAGAATTTTCCAGAATTGAAAAGGATATGAGTCTTGGAGTTGAAAGGTGTTCATCAAGTAGTAAGGAGAATTTCAGGAAAGTAAATCTTCATTTCAAAACCACATAGCAAAACTGCAGAAAATCAAGAGTAAAAGGAAAGTCTTAAAATTTACCATAGACAGATTATCCACAAAAGAACAACATTAGACTGACAGCTGTTGCTTTTGCGCCGATGGCAGTCTTTTCAGCAGTCTTCAGAGTGCTGAAAGAAAATAAAACTTAGCCTAGAATTTCATACCCAGCTGAACTCTGATTAAACAGTGATGATGAAATAGAAAGCAGCCCAGCTTCAAACCCTGGGGCTCTTGAACATTTAGAGGTTGGGGAGAGGAGGAACCCTCTCAAATCACATATGTTCAGTCATCCAGCAGTGGCCTCTGTCTTACAGAAACTGTAAGGAGAGAAGGATTGGTTTAGCCTTTGTAGTTGCAATGCGAGGCCAGTGGAAAAGCCCATTGTCAGCCATGTTGCTGAGTATTCCATCAAGACAGAGGAGGGAGATGGTCCCATCTGCTTCCCATCTTCCAGGAATTCAAAACACCTGTGAAGGGCTTCGTGTGTCTAAGAGAATAGGATCTCCAGTATCTCTAGAAGAATGGGAATGGGTGCAGGGTAGGTAGCAGAGATTCTGAACCCAGCCTGCATTTCAGTTCTGTAGCAGTGGTGACATTTCAGGGGGAGGAGGAAGGAGCAGGTGAGACCAGGCCCTGGGCCCTGGTTGGGAAGTAGCCCAGGGACATGAGAACTCCTCTAGAATGGCCCATCCTAGACTCTTTCTCTTTCTTCCAGATTGTGGACAAGAACAACCGCTATAAGTCCATAGATGGTTCAGACGAGACCAAAGCCAACTGGATGAGGTGAGCCCTGCTCTGCTGATGTCCCGGGGGTCTTGCCTGGCCTCTGGAAAGGAGCCAAGGGAGTGTGTTGGGCCTGTGGGAGCTCCAGTGGTGGAGACTTCTGGAGGCTGCCATTTGCAGGGTTTGGATGCATCTAGCTCTGAAGGACCCACCTTTTCCCCTAGGCCTCCATCAGGGGGCTCTAGAGGACGGCGTGTGGTCAGGCCGTTGGGATGCAGGGACCCCTCGGGCTGCTCACTTGCCAGTGTGTCTGGAGGACCTGGGCCCCAGGCTCCTGGCAGCATTCCTAAGGAGGAGGAGGAGAATGTCCCCCACCTAGGACTGTGACACCTCAGAGCAGGCTCCTGCAGGGGTGGTGTGAGAATCGTCCCAGTGCAGCCCCAGCAGTTGTTTAAACAGCCTCCATGGAAGAAAGGGCTCTGACAAAGTCTTCAGCTCAGTTTTTGACAGTGTTGCTGCCTAAGTTTGAGTGCTTTGAAGTGTCAACTTTACCCTGTTCCGCTGTTTGGGACAGAAGTTTGCACCAGAAGTTTTCTTAAATGCCAGCCAGAGGAGGCAGGAGACTGGCCCCAGGCAGGGTCACCCAGGGATGGCTGAGCTGAGCCCAGAACCATGGGTCCAGCATGATGCTGATGGTCTGTGCCGTGTGCGAGGGACTCTGCCTGGTGGGGTTTGTGGACAGGAGTGGGAGATCTGACATGCCTTGTTGCCTGCTTGGTGGCCTCTCTCTGGGACCTAGGAGCACTGACTGGGGATTTGGATCTGGGTGGGAGGGGAAGGAAACCTCAGATGTCTGGAGTCAGAGGCACAGCCACACCATGGGCCTGGGGCCCTCTGCCGGCATTTGCACAGTTTTGTGACTCATGGGGCCTTGAGGCTGGCAGTGGGATTGTACTTGGAGAGAGGGCAACTTCCTAAGAAGGAGTGTGCTGTCTTAAACTCGGAGACTTTCTAAGCAAATGAGGAGAAACAGGTTTGAGGTGTGCAGTGTATGATGAGGGCTCCTGTGTCTTTCCCAGTGGCCCCACTGCCCACCTGTACTCCTATCAGAGAGCAGCTGAGCAGCAGTTCACACCTCCCAGAGTACTTTAGCGTTTGCCCGCTTATGGGTTGGGGCAGGTGTTCTCATTGCCGTTTGATGGGTGCAGACCAGAGGCTCCAGAGATGAGCAGGCCCCCTGCCTTGCAGTGTGGAGAATAGCACCCACTGCCCCCAACCTCCTTGCACACAGCTGATCCGACACTGCCCTGAAAGTGGCCCCCGGGAGGTGGCTTGACACCCCTGACTGCCGTCTCTTCTCACTGCCACGGGGTCCAGGTCAGCTGAGCACTTACAGTTCATCACCTGTGTACTGAGCACCTAGTTTGAGTCAGACTGTGAAATGGGTACCAGGGTGGATCACCCAGCCCTGCCCCACCACACCCATGCCCCACCCCCACTGGCCATTCCCGGGCTCACACCTCCCACCACAGAGGTGACTTTCCAGTGCAGTTTTTGCACCGAGGCACAATGTGCTGCAGGGCCCCAGATGAAAGAGGAGGGGTTCGTTGACATGGGCCTTCAAAGGGGCCAGGATTGTGTCTGGGGACACTGGGTTGTGCTGTCTAGTCAGGCTGTCGAGCGGCTGCTGAGTTTGGACCCCAAGCCTGTGCTGCTGTGCTGCCTGCCCTGTGGCTGCAGCCTGGCTCCAGGCAAGCAGGGGAGAGCGTGCGTGTGTCCACTTGGGAATCAGGCTTTCTGTGCTATTGCTTTTAAGGCGCCGGGAGCTTTGCCCATAGAACCGAATCTGTTCCACTCTTTCACCCATCTCTGATCTTTCCCCCTGGGGACAAGGCCTTCCCAAAACCCCAAAGAAGGGGAGTTATCATCCGAACTAACTTATCTATCCTCTGGCACCCCACAGATTGTGACTTAATTGGGCTGGGGATGGGCCTTGGGCCTTGGTATTTTTAAAGCTAGTGATTGTGATGTGCCGCTAGCATTGAGAACCACCGCTCTGTACAGATCTTCATGCCATGGTGGTCAAGCTGAGGGCAGGGCAAGGTCTTGCTTAAGAGCATACAGTCAGGGTAGCAGAATCAGGATTTGAACGCCTGGCTCTGTAATCCTAGGTCAGTGTTCTTCCTGCTTGTGCACAAAGGACCAGGTGAAGTGTGGCTTCCTGGGCCTGGATGGGCACTGGTGTGCAGGGGTTTGGGGGTTTCTGCTACTGCCACCTTGCTAGCATGGTATCTGTCCTATTCTGCTCCCAGCCTGTCCTGATTCAAGATGGCATCTGGGTAGTCCCAGCTGGTGGGCTCTCATCTTATGACCACTCAAAGAGCATGTTGGGGTTGGGGATGCAGTTTGTTGCCACAGAGACGCCCCTCCTGTTGCTGTTGGAGTGACAGGAAAGCTGTTAATCCTGGGAATCCTCCTTCCCCTTCATATCCAGTTTCCGTGGTGTGGCTGTTTCTGACTTGCAGATGCTCTCCTTTGCACTGTCATGGCACCGCTTGGGGATGATTGAATGGACTCAGTTAGTTTCTTAACAAAATTAATGGTGGGCCAGGAGGGGAATGGGCACTGTCGTGTTGAGCGTGTCTTTATGACAGCCCCATCTAGGTGATCTGTCTGTGGCGGTTCTCAACTGGGCACTATTTTGTGCCCCTGGGGGCATTTGGCAAGGCCTGGAGACGTGTTTGATGGTTGGATGCTATCAGGTAGAAGCCAAGGATGTTGATAAAATCCTGCATTACACAGGACACCCCTTCCCCCCAACAAAAAATTATCTAGCCCCAACTGCCAATAGTGGCAAGATTGAGACACCTGCATTAAGTCCTCCTGATAGCCCTGGACAGTGACACTAGAATTGTCACCCTAGTTTTATGGAGAAGGAGACTGGGTTCACACGAGTCCCATGGCTTGGCCCAAGGAGACTCAGTCTCTAGTTCCAGGTCTAGTCCCATATTCCTGCCACCATCTTGGACTGGGTAATGAGGCCCCCAGGCTTCTTCCCATCTTCTGGGCCCTGGTGTTTTGGGTGTGTGGGTAGGAAGGTGAGGGCTGAAGGATGTTGGTGCCGCCGGCCTTCCCCTCTTGGTTTCAGAAGGAAACCACGGAGTGAATGCACTCTGAGCTTTCCTCCATACCCTCATGTCCTCTCTTGGGTGGATTTTTTAACCTTTTGTCACTAGTTAAAAGGGTGACAGAGCCACGATGTGGAGAAATCAAGTTCCAAAGCCAGAGCAGCAGCCAAGCGGGATGGAAGGGCCATGCTGTGCCCCTTGCCCAGGGCCTCTGGCTGCTCAGTAGAGAGGGAATCCCAGGTCCCCCTGGTGTCCACCAAAGTGGAACTTGACTCCCTCAGGACAGTCATGGGCTTCTCAAATTCTACCAAAAAGCCACAGCAGCCCACCCCCAAAGAAAGTACTCCCATGGGAAGGAAACCTGTTTGCCTGCACATATGCAAAGGTGGGGACTTGGAGAACTGACCAGGACAGGGAAGGGGAAGGGGAAGAGAGCCACTAGGCAGAATAAGCTTTCTGTGGCCACACCCTAATCATGGCATTGTCGCTGCTACACCCAGTGGTAGCCCAGTGTAAATAGTTTCCCTGGTTACATATTCTTCCAAGCCATTCATTCAGCTGTAGGGCTGTAGGTAAATATGGCTTTATAGAGGCAATGGTCTAATCCTAATTTCAATAAGATCCTTTATTGCTACCTTTAAGAGATTTTAAGCCCCTTACATCATGATGTTTTTCCCTTCTTAGTAATAACCCCGAAGAGTCGTGGTTATTATTCTGGACAGGGAGAGTAAGGTGTGAAAGGTTGAACATGAACTGTCCTAGCTCTCACCGCTAGTAAGAGCTAAAGCAGGCCCTGAAACCAAGGCCTTCGACTCTGAGTTTAGTGCTCCCTCCCATGTAACGCCGTCTCTTCTTTCCACCCTCCCCTCCGAGGAGTAGTGGAAGGGACCTCTCAGTAGGAGGAGGGTGTGGTGGGGGCCAGGTTGCCCCAGGTGCCTCCTGGCTCCCCAGCTGGGGGCCAGCAATTAGGAAGGAGAACCACCTGCGTTGACGGTCATTTACCCAATTGTGCTTTGTGGGATATTCAACCCAAGGAATGTGGCACACCTGGCCGAGCGTAAGAGGAAGCCCAAGTTCTCCAAGGAGGAGCTGGACATTCTTGTCACAGAGGTGACCCACCACGAAGCAGTGCTCTTTGGGAGGGAGACCATGCGGCTGTCCCATGCTGACAGGGACAAGATTTGGGAAGGCATAGCCCGGAAAATCACCTCCGTCAGCCAGGTGCCCCGCTCCGTCAAGGACATTAAGCACAGATGGGATGACATGAAACGGAGGACCAAGGACAAGCTGGCCTTCATGCAGCAGTCGCTGTCGGGCCCTGGGGCCGGGGGCCGGGCCCCCACCATCGTGCTCACGGCCCACGAGAGGGCCATCGAGTCGGCGCTGCTCACGGCCCGTGCAGGGCGCGGCTTCCCCAGGGCGGAACTGGATGGCACCGACAGCCCTTCGACCAGCTGTGAGTATCACCAGTCCCCCACCGCCCAGCCAGCCGCCTGCCCCCCAGCCTACAGTCCACAGTCTCCCACCGACTTCCCTTCTGGTTCTCTCCTGTCCCTCTCTGTCCAGCCTACTCTTTCCATCTTCCCCTCCTTCTCCCACTCTTCTCCTCTCCATCCCTTTTTGTGCATTCATTCTCGAATATTTACTGAACATCTCCGTGCCAGAGCCGTGCTAGGAGCTGGGAAGACAGCTGTGTGTAAACCCCACACAGGCCCTACTCTTGGGGAGACCCTGGACTCCTAGGAATAAACCAACTTTAAATAATTGCACGAGTAAACTGGAAACGAAGGGATGGAGGACACAGGAGTCCAGGAGGTCTCGAGAGGAGGGCTGACTTCATGAGCATGCAACCTGAACAGTCACACGGGCCGCGGGGTTTCAGGCTCTGCTGTCGCCATCTGGACATTCTTCACAGTTTTTGAGCCAGGGGCCCCACGTTTACATTTTGCATTTGACCCTGCAGGTTATGTAGCAGCTCTGTCTGAGAGTTAAGGAGTGGGTAAAACTGGCTCCACTGGGGACTGGGGAAGGCTCCCTGAAGAAGTCCAGCGGACTGGGATGTGAAGAGTAAGAGTTAACCAGGCCAGGCAGCAGCGTGGGGCGCGGAGAAGGGGAGGGGAGGCGCACAGGCAGAGAACAGCATGTACGAGGCCCCGCATCAGGAAGGCGCTTGGCACGTTCCAGGAACAGTGAGAAGCCAGGAAAGCCCAAGTGTAGCAGCGCGGGGGAGGGGGCTGGAGACGAGGCGGCCAAGCTGTGAAGGCCCGGGCTGGGCCATGGAAAGATCAGTTCCTTTCTGTGTCTGGTCCTGACTGCTTTGTTCCTCTATTATTCTCCTTACTCCCCTGCCTGAGCCACGCTGCCTGCCCCCCCCCCCCCACTTTTCTGTGTGCTGCCTCTCTCTGCCTGCCCTACGGCTGCCTCTCAGCTCCCTCTCCATCCTCCTGGCTGCTCCCCCACCCGCTCCCCACCCCTCTTCTCCCTCTGTACTTGTCCCTGCCTTTCCTCTCTACTTCCTGTGTCTCACATGCACTTTGAAGCCAGGGCCCCAGCGGCCAAGGCCGGTGTCCCTTGGGGCTGGAGTTCTAGTTGGGGCTCAGCAGAAGGGGGAGCACTCGAGGCCTCTGCAGGGGCTGCAACCCTTCCTTTCCACTTCTGCACATCTCCCCCGTGTCCCGCCAGCTGCAGTCCCCACTAGAGGCCGTCTGCCTGACCGGCTCGTGAGTGGTGGGAGCCAGGCAGGAGGGGCCCCGGGGAAGCAGCCGTGGCTCAGCCCGTGGGAAGGTGCTTCGCAAAGACTCACTTGCGCCTTCCCTTCCCGGGCCCCCTGCCATTGTGATCCGCTTGCTTCCTGTTTGGTTGGGGCTCCTGACAGGTGGCGGTTCACAGAGTCAGATGTTTAGGACTGGAAAAGAACATGGAGACCATTTAGTTCAACTTCCTTGCAATGCAGAAAGTAAGCTCTGAAAACCAAGGTGGCCCTGAGCTCGATTCAGAAGCAGGACTTGAAGCCAGGTCTGCTGGCTTCCTGTGAATCAGTGTTTTCCTAAGTCTTAAGAGGATTCCACCCTGTGATAAGAAAAAATTTGGGGGTCAGCATCCAGTAAAGCCTGTTCTTTGCATCCTGCTCCGCTCACCCCTCCATCTCCCTGAGACTGAATGTAATGAGGCCACCAAAGGTAACCTGGGCTGGCAGGGAGCCCGGGTGTGCCATCGGGCAGAGCCCGCTCACCCCCACGGCAGGCTCACAGCCCTCCTTTTCCTGGCAGTGGCCAGCTGCGGCAGCACTCGGCCAGGGGCTTGGCAGATCAGAGACCTGGGAGGGAGGGAGCAGCATCACCTCGCCGGGCCTCACTCCTTCCAACACTGGCCATGCTAGACAGGTCTCTGGGATCTCAGGGGATGGCTGCTGTCCCACCAAGCACTGCCAAGAGACACAGGGCTCTTACCAAGCTGGCCCAAGTGAGCCCCCAGGACCCCTGGGAGGCAGAAGTAACTGTAAGATAAACCTGTCTGTCCTCCCCGTCACCTTCCTGGGGGATGGTTCTGAGTTGAGCCCTCAGATCCAGGCAGGGAGGGCTTGCCTGTCAGTAGGGTCAGCCCATACATTATTTAATCCTGCCACAGGGATCAGCCCATACCCTTGCTCACCAGAAAGCAGGACCCACACGTGCAGAGATTGGGCCCCCTCCCTGTGTCCGGCTGCAAGGAGCAGTCTGTCCGATGGCCCCTGTAAGGTCAGATGTACCTGGATGGGAGCCCGATGTGACTGAACTGGAAGCCTGCCTTGGAGGACAGGGGGACAGCAGGGCTGGTTGCAGAGGTGGCTCTCCTGCTTTGCACTGTCCTCCCGGTTTCTTCAGCCTGTCAGCATCTGCTGCAGTGATTTAAAGGTGCAGATTCCATATTAGTAGTCTTTTATCCCTCGCCCCCTTCAGACTCTTCCCCCAAAGTCCCCAAAGTCCATTGTATCATTCTTATGCCTTTGCGTCATATGGCGCAGTGTGTACTGCTTGGGTCATGGGTGCACCAAAATCTCACAAGTCACCACTGAAGAACTTCCTCATGTAACCAAACACCACCTGTACCCCAATAACTTATGGAAAAAAAAATGGGTGCAGATTCCAGCAAGGCCACAAGATGGCCCCAAGCAATGCAGACGTGGCCTCAAAGAGGCTGGTGCTCATAGGGCCGAGAGCGTCATAGTACCTTTAGGCAGGTGCCGCTCCTTCAGCGTTACAGAGCGCCTTCATGTTTGTCATCTTGTTTATGACTCTTCTTAACAACCCAATTAGGTAGCCAAGCGGTTCGATGTGTAGACAGGGCAGTCGTTATCATTGCAGGAAGTGAGTTGCAGAGAGATGAACTGACTGCTGAGGTCAGGAGCTGCTGGGTTGGCACGCAGCCGCTGGGCTGCAGTCTCCAAGTCCCCTGGCCTGGGCTCTTCCCCACTAGAATGGAGCTGTTCCATGAGAGGAAGAGGAACTTCCCCCCGGGATGCTGGGCCCACGCACCTCAGGGATTTGGGGAACAGGGATTTCTCTATGGGTGGGGGCCAAACTAGACTGCAGGGTGGAAGGGCAGGGGGATACTCAAGTGTTTTTCAGGGGCAGGGCCAACCCCTAGGCCTCCCTCCTTCTCCCTTTTGTAACCACTTTTCCATCTTTGTTTCTGTCCCCCAAGATGATGAAGATGAGGAGGTGCCTGGGCCCTCAAGGCAGCCTCTTCGGGTGCCTCTGCAGCGGTCTCCGGAGGAAGAGGCCCACCTGGCCAGGCCCGCCCTGCTCCGTTCATCCTCCTCCTCAGACCAGTCTGAGACGGTGGGCCCCAAGCCAGAGGCCCTGCCCCATCCCTCACCCCAGGCCCAGGCTGCCTGCAGGACCCCTCGGCCGCACCCCAGCCCACCCACCACGGGCCTTGACTGGCAGCTCCTCCACGTCCATGCCCAGCAGACCGAGGTGTTCCGGCAGTTCTGCCAGGAGCTGGTGACCGTGCACCGGGACATGGCCAACAGCATGCACGTCATCGGCCAGGCCATGGCCGAGCTGACCAGCCGCGTCGGTCAGATGTGCCAGACACTGACAGAGATCCGGGATGGGGTTCAGGCATCTCAGCGGGGGCCAGAAGGGGCAGCCCGTACGGGCTCCACTCCCCAGGCCACCCAGGCCCAAGCCCCCCTGCCAGAGCCCCCGCCAGCTTCCCCAGCATCAGCCCCCACACGGACTACCAGGTCTCGGAAGAGAAAGCACAATTTCTAACCCAGCTAGTCTGCACTAGGAGGAAGAGTCATGGAGGAGGGATGTCTGGCCTCACAACAGGGGCCAGTCTCTCATGTCCAGGAACAGGATCGATGACCCTTGTAGGACATTGGGGGCGCTGTCACCTCCTCACCGAGCGCAGGTCGCTGCCCTGTGGTCTAACAGAGCATGTATTCAGCCCCGCACCCTCATCTTTGGCGGATGCTGAAGATGCAAGAAAAGCCACCTGCTTGATGCTTGCTTGGCCTGGAGATCATTCTCCTCTTGGTCTGTGTCCCGTGGCGGCAGGCCTTGCAGGGAGTGGGGGGCGCAACAGTGGGGAGCATCCAAATGGAGTCCCGCTTTTCAACCTTGGGGCTGCTGCATCAGCCTCCCACGTGTGACCGCCCAGGCCCTGATGCTGCTGCTTTTGAAGGGGGTGAGGCCTGATGGGCAGGTCAAGTCAGTCCTTCAGGGAGGGGTCTGCCCGCCCTTGCCCGGGGGTGGTGCCCGCCTTGGCCCTCCGCTTGCCCTTGTGCGCGTGCTCAGCTGCTGTGCTTGCCTTTTTTGGAGTGGGGAGAAGAATGGGATGGCGTTGGAGGAAGGAAAAGACTGTCTTGCATTCATAGAGAGCACTTTATGCTTTTCCTTGCCCTTGCAGAGTCTGGGTGGTCTCAGTGGGGGCTCAGGACAGTCAGCTCAAGGCAGCCAAGTCAGGTATTATTATGATCATTTTTATCATCATCATCTGTATGAGACAAATGACACAGCCAGTTAGTGAGAGGGCCAGGACTGGAAGCAGGGTATGGGTTTTCCCAGCTCCCCTGTCAGAGGCCAGATCTGGAGTAGTGGGAAGAGGAGGGGGGGCAAGTCTTGCCCCTTGCCAGGCCTCTGCCCCTTGCCAGGCCTCTGCTTCTGCTTCAGCTGTCCTGGATGAGGTGGGAGGCACCTAGCATTTGGCAGGTGGTTCTCCCACCCTGCCCTGGCTCTATGGCTCATAGCCAGTGGCTTGGAGAAGCAGGGCCAGATCTCAGGAGTGGAGGGCAACCTCTTCCCTGGCTTCTAAAAGAATCCAGAGCCCAGTGGGGCTCATGTCCCATTCCAGGTTCCAGCATGCCTTGCCTCTGCTTGCTCGGGCTGCCTATGCACTAGCTACATACACCTCTAGCTTCATGTTTCATGTTGGAGTGTGGGGAGAAAACTGGGTTCTTAGCATTAGAGAGGGAAGTGGCAGGTGGCAGATACAAGCTTAGCTCTGACCTGGGTGCAGCTCAGCTCTGTGTCCTTTTTTTTCCCTGACCTGAAGCTGACCCCAGCAGAAGTCCCCCAGCCAACCCCTCCACCCAACAATCCCCCACCCTCCCATCCTGCCCCCAGCCATAGTGGGAGCTGGGAGGATTGCAGCACCCAGTGCCTTCCAAGGCTGTTGCTGGAGTGCTGCTTGTAAACCCAGGCCGAGCTTTGTCCCATGTAGGGAGAATGGAAGGTGACTGCAATGTCCCTGTGCCTTTGGCTCCATCTCCCCATTCTGTGGTTCTTTGGGGGTTCCTGCTTCCCTCAAACTGAACACTCTCCTGTCCAACAGCCCGATGGCTTAATTATTGCCTGGAATTGCCCGGCCTCCGATGCTGGAATCAAAGATTGCCTTCCGAAGTATTTTTGTTAAGATGGCAATAAAAGAAATCAGTCTCACTCTTTGAACACACCCAGTGTCCAGGATCTTTCTTTGGTGTGTATTCTCTTTCTTCGTTTCCTGTGAAAACCTCAAGGACCCCACAGCAGGGGTTAGATGTTTAAGGAAAAGCATGTTGGCGAGAAGGGCTCGAGTGCCCCTTGATTTCCCTGATTCTGTAAACTGCCAGATTCCCTGTATCCAGCACCATGCCAGGCCCCGGAGGAAAGGAAGGGCATGCATGCACGAAACCACTCAGTTATATTTCATTTCTCTGCTCAAAAGTGAGGTGTTGCTAAGTCAATTTTACCTTTTGTTCCCTAAAAGTAAGCAAGAAGTTCTGGAAAAACAATCACCGTTTCGGACAGGAGGCTCTAGAAGGGTCAGGGGCTGTCCATGTGCCAGTGTACTTTAGGGGCCACCTGGAGGCATGACCCTCCCCACCAATCCAGGTGTCTGTGTGTCTGGCACTGGCAAGGCTCTGCCCACCTAGATCTGAGGCTTCTCAAAGTAACCAAAGCTGCCTCCTGCCAAGAGGAAGCCTCCTCACCTGTGCATTGCCCTGGCTTAATGCCAGTCTCAGAGGGCTTCTCTCAGGCAGGAAATCCCCTAGTCTTGCCCACGGATCCACTTTCTAGAAGGTTCTAACTTGCCATCCTCCGCAGTTCTTGGCCAAAAAGCATGGCCATAGAAATGGAGGACTACCCAATTTCTGAGAGATGCAAAGATGCCGTGAAACCATTCCCAGGGCCTTCTCTCCCAAGGTCAATGTATGAAGCAGTGACTGGTCAGCTGCTCTCTCTGTTCCTGGGGAGGGAAGGGGCCAAATTGGAAGCTGTAAAACTGAAACGGAAGTCAGAGCAAAAGGGACAGTGAGGACTTGTCAACTTGGGATGGAAAAGATTTTCAGTTTCTGTTTCTTGGCTTCAGTGGGGCTTGTTGGACTAGCACATTAAAACAGGAAGAGGAAACTTGGGTGAGAGACAGAAATGAATTGGAAGAGGGAGGCCTCTAGCCATGACCAGGTGACCATCTGGTGGGTGAATGTGTGACCCAAAGCCCCTCCTAGCCCGGAGATCTATGCATGTGAGAACACAGAGCCCAGCCTCTTCTCGGTCGGTCTTTTCCTAGTTCTGCCTCCCTAACTGGGGCAATTTCCTTTGTATTGAAGATACCTGCTATGCAATAGTGTCTGAGCCTGGCCTAGTCAATTCCCTCCAGCAAAATGGATGCCCTGTGTTATGTTTTCTTTTGTGTTAGAAACAATAGTCGTGTGCTGACCCAGCTAGAAAATATGATGCACTTGATAAGACACAGTGGGTGAGGTCTGAGAATTGTTGTCTTAGTACTTACCTATCCAGTCCCCAAGGTCAGCGGGGAGGTTGAAATAAAAACAGTCCAGGATCATCATGACAGGTTTAGTCCAGAGCTCTCCACCGCCATCAGCAGCACCACCACCTTCCCCTTGATTGCTCCAAAGGTCCCAAATTCTGTGGGTTGGAGTTGAAATGCCTCAGTAAGCACTAGCATTTGCAGAACAGCCTCAGCCAGGCATTCTCTGTGCCTTCTCTCAAGAGGTAGTGACCTGGTAGCTCTTCAAACCTCCTTGCAAAGAGCTGCTCAGCCACAATGGATAGATTTTGCCCCTCCTGGTAGCCTTCCACTCCTTGAGGAGGGCTTCTGATTTCCGCAACCATGTAATGAATGGAACAGGCACAGTTCTTCATAAAGGGGTTGTTGTGAATGGGGACAGAAGGGATCTGGGGAGTGATCAAGCCAGCAGGTGTTAAGGCAAAACACTTAAAAGCAGGAGATCTAATCAGAGGTAACAGGTTTGGGGACCTAGCTGGTCTCATTTAGCTTTACCTCTTAAATGGTATAACATAAACATCTTGTTAGGGGAATGGGTTGTGATTCACCAAGAGTTGCCATATATATTGTATTTCAAATGCTAAGTTTCAGAACAACAAATACAACAACATCTGAATAAGCATTGATCTGCCTTTGAAAATACTTTGTGATTTATACAATGCCTTGAGATTAGCTTTCCAAATATTGATTCTTGATGGATAGAAAAAGACCAGAAGATGGAAAGTTAAATTGACTTGAGTCTTTCTAAACCTTTTGACACACCCTAGAAGTTGCTCTTTTGAATAAATAAATCCCTGATAGGAATGTATTTCTCATCTAGCTTTTTCTCTTGACGTCGAGTGTCAGAGAAATAATTCTAGCTTTTAGAGCTTGGTGGTTGTTTAGAAACTGGAAGAAAAAAAGGAGAAGACAGTATTCTCCAATCATAGTGCTGTGATTCAAGTGAGTCTTGTGAGAAAAAATATGAATGAATGATTTCCCTTTTGTATCTGGGAGCAGGAAAGTTTGGAATGGCTTCTATTCTGTGCTAACCACAAGGTTGATTATTTTTGGATGTCAAATCCTAGACTCTCACTAAATTGGGGACTGGAAATATTTTGCATATTCAGAAGAAATCTCAGCTATGGAGAAAAGTCTGACTCACAGTTGTAGAATTGAGATTGGGAATTATTAATTTGGAGTGACTTCTCTCAGCCAGGAGGGTCTCTTTTCCTTTCTGTTAAGTCCTTTGTTAATAACATCATGGCTGGGTGCATGGAAATCACTGTATGGTCTTCACTACTCAGGGATAGCAATGCTTATATCCGATGCTGATAAGAACACCGATGTGTTGGGGCTAACAGAGAACACAGACCTAGGACAAGATGCAAATTCTGGGGAATCTAAGCACTGTAAATCTTGCAAGTTCTACACCTCCATGGTGGAGCCTGTGGCTTGATTCTCTCAAAAGGTTGAAGCAGCCAAAGCCAACATTTGCTCTCCCATCTGCCTTGGTCTTACTCCTTCTGAGGTCTTGCAGCATCATGTTGCCAGAATGGATTGTTCCCTGGACTCCAGTGATCCTCCTTGGAAGGCAACAGCCTCCTCCCAGGCTCTCCAGATGAGCAACGCAGGATATAGATGAGGGGCAGCTGGTGCCATCCCTGGGACCTCTAGAATGTAGATTCTCCATGCTGCTAGCTGCCACCACTGTCACCTCATACTGGAATTGGCATTCGTATATTTCTTTTCTTTATGTGTGTGTCAGGAGTGAGGTGGGTGACAGTAATAGTTGCTTATTGAGGGAAACTTTGAAAGTGTGCAAAATTCCAAAGATGATCCACCTATAAGGGGTTGTCACTGTTAAAACATTGGTATATTTCTTTCAAGTCGTTTACTGGGGCTTGCTTTTAAAGCATTATTGGAACCATAGTCTATTTCCAGTCCTGTTGTTCTCACACTATCTTATTTCAACACCATTTTTCCATGTCATAAAAGATTCTTTGAAAACATTTTTCTATAGATGAGTAGCATTCCATTGTATAAATGTGACATCATTTACAAAATCTTTTCTCTAGTACTAGACATTTAAATGTTTTGCCTTTGTACTACTATACACAATGATACAAGTCAGCATATTGGTATGCCGGGTTTGCATACTTCATCCATAACTTATGTTTCTTGAGCCATATTGCCAAAATGTTTCCTAAAGGGTTGCACCTGTTAATTCTGCATCATCAGTACAAGAAACAACTTTCTTACCACCTTTACCAATAGAGATATTATCATCTTTTAGAAATCTGTGCCAATGAGACAATGTACTACGCTGTGTTTCTTTTATTAGTGATGCTGAATACTTTTCATTTGTTTATTATCTATCTGAATTCTTCTGTGAATTTGTTTCCCCTGGACTTTTCCAGGTATAATTCATTGGGCTACACCAATCAGACGGACTTTGATTTTTGTCCCTGGTTTTTGAGACAAACCATAACATAAAGAAGTTTATTTTTTATTACAAATTTCCTAGGTGCTTGTGTAGCTCAGAACCCTAAAACGCCAACTAATTTCCTCTTGCCCTCTGATCTGTACACCTTCACTCCTTGGCAGGTGTTCCCTCATCCCACCTTTTGGAGGTGGGTAGGATGGTGGGCTGGATGTTGCGCATGTTGTTTCAGTGAGAATGGGCGAGGGCCATAGATTCTGAGGGTTTGACAGAACTTTAAAAGTTTTCTGGGCATTGCTGAGTTGGTGCTTTACACGCCTACATAGGAGCCATGAGTTACAGTGGGAAATGTGCATAGGACTCAAAGCTCCATCTCCCATTTATTAGCTGTGTGACTTTGGGCAAGTCGCTTGGCCTCTCTGAGCCTCAGTCTCCTTATCTTAAAATCATTTAGTAAGATTAACCAGTGGTTGTCAACCTTTTGTAGTCTGTTATTTACCTTCCTCCCCTGTCCCCACTGGAGCCCCCATTTTTTAAAAGATTTTGATCTTTAGCATTTATTAATTGATCTCTTGGACACCTTGTCACATGGGCTATTTCAGCTAGGCTTTGTGAAATACTGGAAACAGTTGAAGGACCCCAGCCTTACCACCATCAGAGGCCTGTGGGTATCTGGGAACCCCTGTGGTTAAAAGTTAGTGAAGAGTAGAAGATATGACCTTTCAGTTTTTCAATCACTTATAATATCTAGTTGATATATTTTCCATATGCTGTGAGGCAGGCAGGGCAGGTGTCATATCCAGTCTCAGAAAACAGAGATTCTTAGAGGTTTGGAGATCTGCTTGAGGTCCCACAACACGGTGACGTTGGGACAGGGATGGGTTCTGGCTGGTGCTGCTTCTCCGGACAGGGCAGCTGCTCTGCTGATGTTCACAGAGGCCCACGTGCCTGTGGACTTCTAACCATCCACACTTGCCCAGCACTGTGCCGGCACCAGCGGGCACTCAACAAAGGGTGGCCCATGCATTCTCACCTGTCTCCCCTCCCCGCCAGGTACGTGGTCATCTCCCGGGAGGAGAGGGAGCAGAACCTGCTGGCGTTCCAGCACAGTGAGCGCATCTACTTCCGGGCGTGCAGGGACATCCGGCCTGGGGAGTGGCTGCGGGTCTGGTACAGCGAGGACTACATGAAGCGCCTGCACAGCATGTCCCAGGAAACCATCCACCGCAACCTGGCCAGAGGTGAGTGCCACGCTTCACATGAGCTGCACCCACCACTGAGCCCCGGGGGAGGCCTGGATAGCTTGTTTTGGAGCTTCCTGAGAAATACAGTTCCCAGCAATGGGAAGACCCAGAGTGATTCAGGGGAACAGATGGTTGAGGTCTAAGCAGCAGCTCTGGGCCAGGCAGGGGCCACCCCAGCATGTTATCTTCCCCTAGAAATGGTCTCAGAAATCCTTACCACACACATTTCAGAGTATTAATGACAGAGACATGCCCCTAAAGCCAAGCAAATATGTTTAATCAAAATGTACCCTATTTCCCCAACTCCAGTTGATGAAAAGATGTTACAAACTGCCACTGCCTCAATAATGATCACAATAATAGGTAACATTTACTAAATACTCAATATGTGAAATCCTGACAACAGTCCAAGGACTCCACTCTACCACCATCAGAGGCCTGTTGGGTATCTGGGAACCCCTGTGGTTAAAAGTTAGTGAAGAGTAGAAGAAATGACCTTTCATTTTTTCAGTCACCTACAATATCTGGTGTTGATATATTTTCCATAGCCTGTGAGCAGATTTTCTGCATGTTCCCGTGTAATCATCATAGCAGCCATCCCTACCCTGTCAGTGTACCCTGAGAATTAGATGGAGTCATGGACATGTGGCATTTAGGACAATGCCCGCCTCCATCATCAGAAGTCCTCAGCTATAAACATTTAATACTCATGATCCCACATGGATTCTTTTACCCATCTTACAGATGTGCAAACCGAATATCAAATGAATACAGTGATTCATCCAGGGTCACCTGGCTAGGAAGGACAGAACTAGGTTTCTAATCCATATCAGTCTGACTTCAAGGTCTAAGTTCTGACCTGCAATGCTACCTGATGTCCCAGACAAAACCAGTCCCCTCCTTGGTTCCTCCTGGTGTCTCTACAGCAGTCCTAATGAGATGAGGTGAAGGAACAATCTCTATCAAAAGAAGAAGGTTGGCAGGAGGTGGGATGGTGACTTAGGTGTGGGAAGCTGGGTGGGTTGGGTGTCCATCCAGAAGCAGTTTTAACTACTCTCAGCCCCTAGTCCTTTACCCTTTTATTCCATCCTCATCCTGCCCAGGGTAGACTGATGAGTCCAGGCCCTTCTTTCAAGGGTGTTTTTGTTTTTGTTTTTGTTTTTCCCACTAAAACCACACGTCCAAACACCTAGAGTCTATCTGGTGCCAGGAACCAAGGCTGTTCCCAGGCCTCACCATATCGTGTTCCTGACCAACTTACTAATTGGAAATAAATCTTCACTTGGAATATGAGGGGAGAAGATGAAAAGGGGGTGGGAGTGACTTATTCAAATTAAGCTATCTTTAAAAGCAAAACAGAACAAAGCAAATTGTGGACATTGAGTGCACAGCTGCTGCCTGACTTGGTAAAAGGTATCTGGAGATGATGGACAGTAAAAGGAGACCCCATAAACATACTCATTTCTTGTCTTCTTTGGATCTCAGGGTTGGGCACATGTTGGTTTCACTTGGCAAGGCATGCTTCCATGATGAGGCTGCAGTGGTTTCCATGTGACCTCTGGAGATGCCTCATGTAAAAGTGCCTGATACATAGTAGGGACTCAATAAGTCTTTGTTGAATGGATAAAAGAAGAAATGAATGAAGACAGCCAAGAAGCTTTCCAAAGAATCATACCACTAGAAGAAAAGAAAACCCAGAGAAATCATATCTGAGAACACAGATTTCATCCCTTGGTCATAATCTTCTTGCATTCTTCTGGATTTGTGATGTCCTTTTCTTCCCCCCAGTGATCTTCTCCAGAGCACCTGAAGCTGCATCATCCTCCATGAGCCCCAAGACCACAGGGGACTGCTCAGAGAAGGGTGTGAGCTTTCTGGAGTGGTTCAAAGGAGGCGTGTCAGACAGACTTGAAAGGAGATACACCGAGACATATGAAGATACACGAGGGAAGAGGGTCTATTCCTGGTCAGGCTGAGAAGTAGGAAATAGGAAGGAAATTGAAAGCCACAGTGGGGCAGTTCTACAGCTGTGGGTGATCCTGAAGCCCTTGGGAATGGTCACGGAGCTCAGTGGCTTTTAAATGTGTCCCTCTATAGCCTGTAGCTTCAGCGGACTCCTGTTAGTGGTGTCCCAGATGGGTGTGCCATTGCTGCTCTGAAAGGGAGATCCCCTATGCCTAATCACTCTTGGTCTTATATAGAAGGAGGTTTCTTTGTAATTGGAGGTTGGCATCCTGATGGAGGCCAGAGCATGAATTATTAGTTCTTATTAAGTAGGGATATTGGTTGTTGCCAGAAGTCTTCCTGAAAAGAGTGTAAACTATTCCTTTGTGGTTACCTTTTAAGAATAGATTGCATCTAAAGCTCGCATTCAAACAATTTATGTTATTTGACCTACTTTGATTCATTAATTTACTTTGAGGTTTTCTTTGTTTTTGTTTTCCATGTTGTATGGAGGCTTTGGAACCAATTTCATGATGCTTAAAGGTCTCTTTTGGCCCACAGATTTTTCTGAAAGCCTTAAGTCCACAAAGATCATACTAAGAAATTTGAACAACGTTGTTTTCAAACAATGATGAGGAATCTCTGGTGATTTCTAGGCTTGACTTCCCAATGTCCTCAGTTGTTTGCTGCCTGATTGTCCCATGAGGAAAGGAAGACGTGGCTCTTGATTTTTAGAGCTTTTCAATGGGCAAGTGCTGCATCTGATCTGTAAGACATACAGGTTGCATTTTCAAGTTATCTCCATCTCTCCCCTTTCTGCAGCTCAGCTGATATAGAAGTGCAGGCTGTGGGGAGCTGCCTGGGTTCCAGAAGCCTTGGAGATGAAGTTGTTCCTTAAGTATTCATGTGAGGACAGAAAAGGTGCATCCTGAATAGATAACTTCCTTTTGTGCTGTAACCTAAAGGAAACCTGAAGTCAAACATGGGGCAGGGCACAGCACCCATGCCAGCTATGGGAAACGAGGCGTGGAACATCTGGACTGCTTATGGCAAACCCTTGGCCTTCAATCAGAAGCCTTTTGCAAATGGAGCCATCAGAAGCCTAAGTACAGTTTAGTTCAAGTCATTGTTCAGTGGCACGTCACCTAGGGCCCCTGCACCTGGTCTAGGAAACCTTTGAGATTTCTGAGTTCCGTAGGCTACTTTCAGGACCCTCTAAGGGCTGAAGAGATTCCTCTGCCTTTTTAGCATCTCTCACCAGGAAGCATCAGCACTTCTGTAACAGTTTATGAAACTATGTTGGTAATTTTTAAAGAATCAGGCTAGCTGGGTGCCATGGCTCATGCCTGTAATCCCAGCACTTTGGGAGGCCAAGGTGGGCAGATGGCTTGAGCCTAGGAGTTTGAGACCAGCCTGGGCAACATGGCAAAACCGTATCTCCACAAAAAGTACAAAAATTAGGGTGTGATGGCTTGTGTCTGTAGTCCCAGCTACTTGGGAGGCTGAAGTGGGAGGATCACTTGAGCCTGGAAGGTGGAGGCTGCGTGAGCACCACTGCACTTCAGCCTGGACAACAGAGTGGGTCTCTGTCTCAAAAAATAAAAATTAAAAACAAGGAATCAGTCTAAAATAATTTATGGTTGAGGAGCTCACCAAAGTCTTTGAAACAATTGAAAGTAATTCAAAGTGAATTGAAGTAATTCACATGATAGAAATAGGCAAGGAAACGTCCTTTGAATTGCCAAGTAAGGAGACACGGCTATATTTCCTGACTGCTTTGGGTCATTGTGGCTACCTTGTCCTTTATCTTGTCGGAGGCTGCCATGTTGGAGCCCTCAGCACCATAGGTCTCCTTATCTTCCCCTTTCTTCTGCCCTTAGTCGTTAGTGAGAACAACAGAAGTTCAGATCATGCTTTCTCACATGTTCCTAGTCTGCTGATTGCTGGGAGAATTAGAAAGGACAGTTGCCATAGGATGGACTTTGCCTTAAGTAGGCTGTCTCCAGAGCAACGAAGGAGGAGGAAGGAGTGAGGCCTATGGTGTTTCACGTGTACCTTTTACCAAGTCAAAGCAGCCATCTTGTCATTGCTAGGGCTGAGGGGAAGCTGCAAAGGTTGGGGGAGTTGCTACTCACTTGGCTCTGAGGTATGTTCCCACCACCCAGTGTGATTAAGTGGGATGTTGTTTTCTAGGGTCATAGGAAAGAATGCTCAATTACTCTCCCTTATAGATTTCTCTTAACTTATAACCGTAGAGCTTGTGGACATGAGGCTTCTTGGAAACTGTCTCTTTATAAAAGGTCTTTCCACCATTCAGGTCCTACAAGTCTAGCTCTGATGGACCACTGAGTGATTCATATCTCCCCTTTGCAACACTTGCCCCAAAAGCCCAGATCTAGAGGGATGTGTCAGGTGACCTAACAGGAGGCCTGCTTTGTTTTCTGTTGGTTTCTCCAATTTGGGGGTTTTCCCCATTTCCTTACACCCTGGTTTTCCTTCCTAGGAGAGAAGAGGTTGCAGAGGGAGAAGTCTGAGCAGGTTCTGGATAACCCAGAAGACCTGAGGGGTCCCATTCATCTCCCTGTGCTGAGACAGGGAAAAAGTCCCTACAAGCGTGGCTTTGATGAGGGGGATGTACACCCCCAAGCCAAGAAGAAGAAAATTGACCTGATTTTCAAGGATGTTCTGGAGGCCTCACTGGAATCTGCAAAGGTGGAAGCCCACCAGTTGGCCCTGAGCACCTCACTGGTCATCAGGAAAGTCCCCAAGTACCAGGATGACGCCTACAGTCGGTGTGCAACAACAATGACCCATGGTGTGCAGAATATAGGCCGGACCCAGGGGGAGGGGGACTGGAAGGTCCCCCAGGGGGTCTCCAAGGAGCCAGGCCAGTTGGAGGATGAAGAAGAGGAGCCTTCATCATTCAAGGCCGACAGTCCTGCCGAGGCCTCCCTTGCATCTGACCCTCATGAACTTCCCACCACCTCTTTTTGCCCTAACTGTATTCGCCTAAAGAAGAAGGTTCGGGAGCTCCAGGCAGAATTAGACATGCTTAAGTCTGGGAAACTTCCTGAGCCCCCTGTATTGCCACCACAGGTACTGGAGCTCCCAGAGTTCTCGGACCCTGCAGGTAAGTTGGTTTGGATGAGATTATTGTCAGAGGGCAGAGCACGCAGTGGGCTGTGTGGAGGGTAGCCTAAAGCTCTCTGTGGAAACCACCTTCCGGGAGACCTGAGGAGTGTAACGTGGAGGCAGCTACCTCCGTGGGTGGGAGCCCAGGTCCTCAGTGTCTCTGGCAGGCCCGTCGGCAGCTCTGCCAGGTGCTCCGTATGTTGCCCTTGTATCCTCCTTGTCAATAAAGGAAGTTCCGCTGCAGAAGGGGTGTGTGCTGTGTTCTTGACCCGTTGCCTTTCTCTGGTCCTGGTGTCTTACCCCAAAGCCCAATTTCTAAACCCAGTCTTTCTCCGTCCCCAGTCTCAAGCAGGGTGTCCCCCTGGAGAGATCTCATGGCTTCCCTAACTTAGTCCAGGAACACAGCCTTGTTCTTCTCTTCCTGAATCTCTGTCCTGCCACACATGGTCCCAGTTCCCTAGCCTGGAGTTCTAGAAGGATGGAGAGTGAGGGAATCCAGGCCATTCACCTGCATGGCTTTGCCCTATTCTGTTGGCTACCTGGATCTCTAGAGTTGGTCGACAACTAGGGAGGTTTTCTAGTTCATATCTGCAGCTGAGGGAGACTGTTTACATAGCACTTACTCTTTTAACCACATCCCTTAGCTCAGAATGAGGTGTTTCTTGTATTCAAAGCATGCATCTGAACTAAACTGCATTTTGATCCTGAAATCACTTGGGGCCATATCCAAGATGCCTTTGTTCACATTAATGAAGGGCAAATGAATCCCAAGTCCTTGCTATATAACTTTGGAATGTGTGATGTGCTTTTCTTCCTCCATTAGATCTACTCTCCTAGCTTGTGCTGTCCAGTTGATAGGGGGCATTTAAATCCCTCAAACACCCACACATGGAGGGCAAGGGTAGGCAGCCTGGAACCTGGTGGGTGTGACAAGGCAACCATGGACAATCACAGGGATAGTAAAAGTCACATGGGCAAGCAGGAGTGCTCATAAACTAATTCTGGGCTGGGATTCAATCCGTCATAGACTTCTACGGACTTCTGTTTCCCATGGTGTGGCACCTACCTTCCAGGAGTTTCCTTTGGATTTTGGAAAAGCCTGTTTTTTCCACCAGGTATAAATGTTTCTTTCCCATTTGTTTTTCAGCCTCAGAGAGCATGGTCTCCGGCCCCGCCATCATGGAGGACGATGACCAGGAAGTTGATTCAGCAGATGAATCTGTCTCCAATGATATGATGACTGCGACGGATGAGCCCTCCAAGATGTCATCAGCCACCGGGCGCCGAATCCGGCGCTTTAAGCAGGAATGGCTGAAGAAGTTCTGGTTCCTGCGGTACTCCCCCACCCTCAATGAGATGTGGTGCCACGTCTGCCGCCAGTACACGGTGCAGTCCTCACGCACCTCAGCCTTCATCATCGGCTCTAAGCAGTTTAAGATTCACACCATCAAACTGCACAGCCAGAGCAACCTGCACAAGAAGTGCCTGCAGCTGTACAAGCTCCGCATGCACCCAGAGAAGACAGAGGAGATGTGTCGCAACATGACCCTGCTCTTCAACACCGCCTACCACCTGGCCTTGGAGGGCAGGCCCTACCTGGACTTCCGGCCCCTGGCGGAGCTGCTGAGGAAGTGTGAGCTCAAGGTGGTGGACCAGTACATGAACGAGGGAGACTGCCAGATCCTCATCCATCACATTGCCCGGGCCCTGCGGGAAGACCTGGTGGAGCGCATCCGCCAATCACCTTGCCTCAGCATCATCCTGGATGGGCAGAGCGATGACCTGCTGGCTGACACTGTGGCTGTCTATGTTCAGTACACCAGCAGTGATGGGCCCCCGGCCACAGAGTTCCTGTCCCTGCAGGAGCTGGGATTCTCTAGCACAGAAAGCTATCTCCAGGCACTTGACCGGGCTTTCTCGGCCTTGGGCATCCGGTTGCAGGATGAAAAGCCAACTGTTGGCTTGGGTGTAGACGGAGCCAACATCACAGCCAGCCTCCGTGCCAGCATGTTCATGACCATCCGCAAGACGCTGCCCTGGCTGCTGTGCCTGCCCTTCATGGTGCACCGGCCCCACCTGGAGATCCTGGATGCCATCAGTGGGAAGGAGCTCCCGTGCCTGGAGGAGCTGGAGAACAACCTGAAGCAGCTGCTGAGCTTCTACCGCTACTCACCGCGCCTCATGTGCGAGCTGCGGTCCACGGCGGCCACCCTCTGTGAGGAGACGGAGTTCCTGGGGGATATCCGGGCAGTGCGGTGGATCATCGGTGAGCAGAACGTCCTCAACGCTCTCATCAAGGACTACCTGGAGGTGGTGGCCCATCTCAAGGAGGTCAGCAGCCAGACCCAGCGGGCAGACGCCTCGGCCATCGCACTGGCCCTGCTGCAGTTCCTCATGGACTACCAGTCCATCAAGCTCATCTACTTCCTGCTGGACGTGATCGCTGTGCTCTCGCGCCTGGCCTACATCTTCCAGGGCGAGTACCTGCTGGTGTCTCAGGTGGATGACAAGATCGAGGAGGCCATCCAAGAGATCAGCCGGCTGGCTGACTCCCCGGGAGAATACCTGCAGGAGTTCGAGGAGAATTTCCGAGAGAGCTTCAACGGGATCGCCATGAAGAACCTCAGGGTGGCTGAAGCCAAGTTCCAATCCATCAGGGAGAAGATCTGCCAGAAGACCCAGGTCATCCTGGCTCAGAGGTTTGACTCCCGCAGCCGGATCTTTGTGAAGGCCTGCCAGGTGTTTGACCTGGCTGCCTGGCCCAGGAGCAGTGAGGAGCTAATGAGCTATGGCAAGGAGGATATGGTGCAAATATTTGATCACCTGGAGGCCATCCCGACCTTTTCCCGGGATGTCTGTAGGGAAGGGCTGGACCCCCGGGGTAGTCTGTTGATGGAGTGGCGAGAACTCAAGGCCGATTACTACACCAAAAATGGCTTCAAAGACCTGATCAGCCACATTTGCAAGTACAAACAGAGGTTTCCACTCTTGAACAAGATCATCCAGGTTCTTAAAGTCCTCCCCACTTCCACCGCTTGCTGCGAGAAAGGCCGCAATGCCCTCCAGCGAGTTCGCAAAAACCACCGCTCCCGCCTGACCCTGGAGCAGCTTAGCGACCTGTTGACAATCGCTGTAAATGGACCGCCAATCGCCAGCTTTGATGCCAAGCGAGCCCTGGACAGCTGGTTTGAGGAGAAGTCTGGGAACAGTTACGCGCTGTCCGCAGAAGTCCTCAGTAGGATGTCTGTGCTGGAGCAGAAGCCAGCGCTACAGACCATGGACCACGGGACGGAGTTTTACCCCGATATTTAGGGAGCTGGCGCTGCAGAGTTCACTAAGCTGTTGAATATTTTTTTAATCTATACTCATAAGCTTTGATATATTATATAAATATATATTATATTATATTATATATATATATATATATATATAAACTCACACTGAAAATTTTTAGAAACCAAGGTGACGCGTCCACCAGAAGCCACTGGGAGCTTTCAGAAAGGAAAAATGTTGGAAACTGACTCTTGTCTACAAAATTTGGCAGCTGCAACATACATGGCAACTCATTTTCACTCACAGAAGCACGTGCTGGGGCCTCCTGTGTTCCCATCTTACTGTCCACCAACAGCATAAGCTAAAATGACAGGTCTCTGTCATCACCTTTAGGTAGCTCATTTTGTTTATGTTTTCATTTTCGGGTGGCGGGGCTCTGGGTTTGGGTTTATGTTCTTGCCTTTTCTTTTTTCATTTGGTTTTATGATGGGAGGGAGCTCCTCGGCCTCCTCATTGACATTCTGGTCCGGCTGAATCAGATCTCTGACTTAAGTCAGGGTGGGTTGTCTGTCTGCATTTGGGAGGTGGGGGGGGTTGACCTTTCTCCCTCCCCACCTGACTTCAGCTTGAGATCTTTTTTTATTCATTTCCTGATAAGGGTTCCTTCACTGTCCTACAAACAAAAGTGTCGGTCAAACTGTGACACTGCCACACCTCACCTCTGTTGCCTCGTCCATCCCTGGGTTGTGGATCCCTTCCTTCCAGCCCCCCTGGAAACTCACAATATTACCCATTATACTGAAGGCAACATTGCCTCACCGCCGAGCTTGAAATGCTGGGGAAGGGAGAAGGGGTAAGCTTTTAGCATTCCTGTTTTTACGAGGTGGAGGATAAAACAATATAATTCCATTCCAATCCAGGGCTTTTGGGGAGATGAAGAGCCAAGAAGTCCAGACCCCAACAGGGGAGTGATTTTTGGCTAAAAAACAAGTAAAATGAAAAGTACATATTCGAGTTACACGGATTATTTATACTTTTTCTTTATAATCGTATCATGTGTTGAGGGTATTTTTTTTCCTTTAATAATCAAGAAATGCCTGCTATAGTTCAGTGGCAGGAGGTGTCAATGCAAATTGTGCCCTAAGTTATGCATAACTCAAATGAGAGTCTGTAGAGATGTGGTCCTCCGTTTGCAACAAGGCTGATAACATGCTACATGGTCATAGGAAACTGGGGAATGTGTCTCTGCCTGTAAACTCTTCCTTTTTTGAACAGGGTAGAGATATCCTAAAGAAATGGAGAAAAGAAGAGAGGACTCTCAAAGGCATCAGCCTACACAGACACACACACACACACACACACACACACACACACAATCACAATATACAATATAAGCTTTAGAAATAGCCACTTGCCTACTCCCTGGGGCAAGTAGTGGTTTAAACTAGAGGAGTCTGATCAATGCTCTTTCATTCATTTAACTACCGGTATACCTCGCAAGGGAGTTTTAAAAAATGTGCGTGAGCTGTTAAAAACTTCTGTTCATGTTCCTACATCTGATTTATGCATATTTTATATGCAGAGATCCTATCACGTGGATGCAGGTCATTTTTGGGGAGGGAGGAAGATCTGAATTATATACATGTGGTCAGTTCTGCTGAGAGCTTCATCTCTTGGTTGTCAGAGGGTGGTGTTATCTGGCCACAGGCAAGGCCCCAATGTCTTCAACCTGCTTGGTTCAGACATTATAAAACTGTGGTGGCTTCCTTCCTTCTTGGTTTATGTTGTCTCTGAGGCCTCATGCCACCGCTGAGAACCATAGTGGAAATGTCATCAACACTGAACATGTTATAGCCCTTTCTTGGTCCCACCAGTCCGTTCATCCCCCACCAATCCCTTCCCCTTCACTTCCATGGTCTTGGTGCTAAGATAACTTTAGAATCATTGCTGCTAGTCAATAGCTTTTCATTATATAAATATATTATATATATTATATATTATTTTTGAAACATTTTTGTTTGTTTTCAACAGTGATGTAGCATGTTAAAAAACAAAAAAACAAAAAAAAAATGGGTTCCTCCAACTGTCCCACTGCCAGGCCTCATATGCTGCCTTCTTCAACAAATCAATGCACCCCTGCCTGGTGACATCCACCCCACCTCCCACCCCAGTTGCACACATGCTTCCCCACCCTCCTCTGAGCAAGAAGACAGTTAGCAGGATCTAGCAAGGAAAGGCTGAAAGCCCCCTTCTGAGGCTTTGAGGTTCCCACCCCCATTCCACTTCCCCACTTTAAACTGATGTCTCTCTCCATCTGCTCCTCCCATCAGGGTCAAAACCTAACTATGGTCAAGTGGGATGCTGTTGCAAAGCACCAGGTCCCACCTGGCCCAGCCCCAGCCTCGGGACTTCCTCTCCCCTTACACACGCAAACTGCTGTGTCTGGGGAGTTTCACTGAACATTGCAGAGACTAAGAAGGGTTGAGGGCAGAGATGGCTGGCAAGATAGGGCTTGGTGAGGGCAGAAACAGTAGGTTGGGATCCTTTCTTCTAGCCAACAGTTGCCTTAACACCTTACATTGGGTAATGGGTAGGGAGGAGCAGGCTAAGGCTCCTGCTCATTTGAAAACCAGGAAGAGAGAACCAGTGTCTTCCTGAGCACCTGGTCAATTGGAGCTACTCTTTTTCCTCTCAAGAGATCATGGCCAAAATGAGCTAAAATCTTCAGCTAGAAGGGGAAAAGCTTTTGGGCCAGTGCCAGTGCCTACCCTGTAGTTCCTGAGAAAGCTGAGAGCAGGTGACCCGCTTCTGGCCTAGCAGAATGAGCTGCTATGCACAGCATGCAGCTGCAGGGGTCACCTCCTGAGCTGGCCACCAGACTTTGGAAAAGCTAACCTCTCAGGTGGTCTTGAAGTTAGGCTAGGGCATCCCTAAAACTCTGGGTACTTGTGGCTCCTGCTGAATTTAGCCATGCCAGGGCTGTGGCAGACACTCTGTAGGCCACATTGCCGTGGGACAGGGAATAATTTGGGTGATACACCACTGCAATTTACACGGGGTCTCTTCTCAGCTTGGATGCTCCCTGGGAGGCCCAGTGCTTCTGTCCTGTGAATTCTGCGTGTGATTACCCATGATTTCTGTCATAGGCATTTCCCACTCTTCTGCTTGCCTGAGAAGGACTTGGACTGATGGGACACTCAGGGTCTAGCCCAGGGAGCATATGCTTGGCTAACCTAATCTCCCCTTGATGTGTATACAGAACTGTGGAAAAGCAGTTGGTGCATCCCAAATATTGTTACTTCAGACAAGACAGAGCCCTTTAACTCAGCCTCTGGCTTAGGAGTGATGACTACAGCCTTAGAATGAAGTGTGTCTCTGGGGCTGAGACTTGGCATAACTGGGCTGGCTGATTAGTGACTTTTTTTGGCTCGTAGGGATGGTGTGAAGTAAGATCAACCTTGAGGCCCAGGTTTGTGGCCAACTGTGCCAAGGCAATACCTGGCAGAGCCTGGGAGCCAGAGCCCTTATGATTAACATGATCTGCTTTTCCTTCATGGAGGACAAAACAAAAAATCCACTGCCATCTAGTATCTGTGAAACATGAGGACAGCCCAGTCATGTCTGTAACTCTTGCCATGTCAGAATCCCCAAGTTTTGCCCGCCTGGTTGAATATGAGAGTCCAGGCATCAGAAACAGCAGCCTTATTTAATTTAATTTTTTTAATGACTGGCCTATGACACCTTGTGATTCTAGGCATATCCTCATTTCCTCATCTTCACTTGGGACTGAGAGCAGGCTCAAGCTCCAGGGTCCCTGGATGGCAAGGTTCAGTGCTGGGCCCCGGAATCTGTGGCACTTGGGGGTCTCTGACCTCAGCCTCTGCCACATGTTTCCAAGTTGAGTTGTTTTGCTGAGGGGGTCCTCCCCTTGAGTTGCTTATGCCAACCCTTTAATTTAGGAAAAGTACCTTGTAATTACTTAAGGTAATGTTTAAATGTTTTCCATTCATTTGGAGGTGGTGCCAACATGGGGGAAAGCATGCAGAAGGCTGGAAACAATAGCTGAGACCCTGCTGTGAGCCCACAGCCCTGGCCCAGCCGGCACTGAGGGGCTGGTGCCATGTTACTTGATCACCTGGAGCCTGATGGGACCCAGGAGGGGTTGAAGTATAACTTCCCTCTTCTGGATCCCCCCTTTCACTTTTCCTTCTACCCTCTCTAGGAATGGGAGTTCTAGACCTAGGTCTGCTTTTGGCTTTCAGTCTGGGTTGATTTCCAAGTCGAATTCATGCTTTTTCTTGGCCCATAGGTCCAATTTTGGCAGAAGGCATTGGACTTGTGCCCCCTCCCTGCTTCAAGAGGCAGATCTAGCCAGGCCAGGCTGGAGCAGCTGAAACAGGCAGGCCAGTCCTCCTCAGACAAGAAAGGGGTTTTCAGAGGGCAGTGGTGTGCCCATTCCAGACACCAGTCTTCTGGGGAGGTGGTGCTGTGTCATGGGTTCTAGTCTGGCCTCTTCCTTAGTCCTCAGGAGGACCCAAGAGACTGGCACGGCCCTTCTCCTGCTTGGAGGGAAATCCATCTCCCACTTGGTGGGGGCCCTTCTCTTGCCGTCTGTTGATTAGGGTGCTTGAGCTGAGTGGATGGTGCTGTGATATTTTTAAGGAGCCTTTGAGGCAATCTTTGCATGTTAGCCAGAGGGAGAAAAAGTGCCCTTTTGGGAGGAAAATGGTACGCCCCTCCACTTCCATCTGGCACTCCCTTCCCCCCCACCCCCTCAAGTGGTATCGCCCTGGAAATACCTATGCAATCCAGTCTCCCTAGGAGAGAGTGCATGGAAGCAGGGGTATGTGCAGTGTAGAATACAGATGCTACAGCATATATGTTGTATATATGGACATATACAGTACGTATACACACAGAGTAAGAGAGTAAATCACGTCTATATATCTATAAATAATATCCTATATATTTATACATTTCTATGTTTTAAATAGATATAAAAATAGAGTCTATAGAGCTGTGAGAGCAGTGGGAAGACTGGCGCTGTGTTGTGCAAAGGGGAAGGGAGCACGGCCTTCGGTGAGGGAGCCGGGCAAGGCCAGCAGGCAGGGTTGGCTGGCAAGGGGGCCTCCTACCCGGAGTGTTGGAGAGGAGAGTGGCTGGGTCCCAGCTCGCTCCATGCACTTTCTCTCCTTTTCCACAGGCTTGGTCTGAGTTTGGAAGGAGATACCCCCTGAGCTCCAGCTGAGGTGCCCCCTACCTCTCCCCACCACCACAGCCTACGCTTAGGTGGTCACTGCTGCTTGGCAGTAGGACGTGGTCTCTGACTCCTGGTGGAGGGACCACTGCACAAACTCCTTCAAAACCCTCCCCCACCAGGACTGAGCAGCGTCAGTGGCAATAAGAAAGCTGCAAACTGGATCAAGAGCTGGTCCAGGAAAGATACCGCCCCTGCCCTCTTAGATGCTTCTGCTGCCCCTAGAGGCCAAGCCCCTGAAGTGCAGCCGTCCTGGCCTCCCTCACTTGCTCAACCACTGTCAGGAGGAGAGGACGCGGGCAGCGTGAGCATCGCCAGGCAGGGCTGCCCACCATCCACAGGCTTTCTGGCCAGGGCAGGGGGCATCAGCTAGCAGGACACGGTGGGAGAGACATATCTGCACACTCATAAATTCAATGGCTACTCCAGTCCAGAAGCAGGGCTTTGGCCCAGCCCGCTCCGCGCAGCAGCTGCTGCTGGCTGTACTCAGGACAACGCTGTTCCCCCTCCCTCACAGAGGCCCCGTGGCCCTTACCCCACTCCTGCCGTAACAGGCAGGTTTAGTTCACATACACTGTTCGCATTCTGTGACTTGAGGCAGAGGCTGAGCTGGGATACCCCAAGCTCATCCACTTTCGTTGGGGAGGGCGCCTCCCTGGGTTTATCACCAGCTCCTAGCCCGGGCCGGGCGGGGATGTCTGGGGGCCACACGGGGGCACCGGTGCAAGCTGGCAGCATGACGGAGGGCTTGTGCAGCCCTGACGGGACCCAGAAGCCCATTTGCTCCCAGTTTCCTCTCTCTGTTTTTTTCCTCCTGGAGGTAGGAGAGAGGGCCTGACCAGGCACCGGATGATGGAGCAAGGGCAGCTGCATGCTCCCTCTCTCCAGACCAGCCTTCCGCCTTTGGGGTCCGAAGGGGCATTTGCTCCCATCCTGAGCCTCCTCTGCCCCTGTCTTGCTCTTCCCCACCATCCTACAAGTACCTCAGTCTCCAGCAGGCCCACCCCTCCACCTGCAGCCCAGGGCGGGTCTGTTCTGCCAATGCCCACCTCCTTGAGCCACAGTTAGCTGCCAACTGGGTCTTGGGACACCCTCCAGTACCTGGCTCAAGAGATACCAGGCCGGGCCGAGCCTCCTTCCCACTGCAGTGGACCAGACCCACGGCCAGGGGATGGGCATCCCCAGGTAGCAATCCCACAATGCACTGTACCTCAGAGAGAGAGCATGCCAGGGGCGTCAAAGGACCAAGCCCTCTGTCCAGAGGGGGACAGCGGTCACAATACTGCTCACCAAAAGACAAAGGCCAGGCTGCCCTCGGGCACCTCTCAGTCTTCACTTTTGTCTCTCTGGAAGAACCAGCAGTCTGATTCCATCTATTTCAGCCCCCGTCTCTCTCCTCTCCACCCCCACGCTGCTGAACCGTTTTCATGTCAATCACAAAGGAAAAATAAGTGGGGATGGGGGGAAATACCTAGGAGTCTATTATCACATACATATTAATATGTTAATACTTTCTTTCTTTAAAAAAAACCTCTTGATGTTATTATTTTGCAGACTACGCTTTATAGTACCTGTGTGACGGGACCTAGAACACTGGATACAAATAGAGCTATGTTGGTTTATCATAATATGTACGCAGAAACTTTCTTTTTGTCGTATTATCCTTGTAATGTAAGAAGATTGTTAATAAAAGCATTTAAATTTACTCACCACTGTTGAATTGCTGCCTCCTTGCCTCTATCCCCAGCCTGTGCTCTGGTTGACTCAGAACGGGCCCCACCGCAAGGGCTCAGGTGTCAGGATAGGAGCCTGCCTGCTGCCAGGTTGGAAGGAACTAGAAGAGGCCACTAGCCCCTTCTTGCTGCTCTCATTGTTCCCCCATTAGAGTCTCCTTCCAGCAAGTAACCTACGTGCCTCGCCCACCAGGCAGGCCAAAAGAGGTGTGACCGAAACCGTTTAAAATAAATCTCTCTGCCCCCATATGCATTCATCCCACAAGAATCTCCTGGAGGCAGCACACAAGGGCTGTTGCAGATAAACTGTTGTTCTCATTCTCCCTCAAGCTGCCTGGCATGGTTCTCTACTTGCAGACCTGTCCCTGGAGAAGGGTCTTTCCTCAATGATTTGTCACTGGCACTGGTATAGGGGTGATGAGTGATGCTTTCCCCACATTGTTTTACAAAAATTAGTATAAATCCAGTGAAGACACATAATATGTTTTAATTTTTTCTCCTGAGCTGCTCGGTCCTCCTACTCCCAGTTTCCCTGCCCTGCCCATTTGTCTTCCTTTTAGAAGCCTTCCTTGTTCCTTTTTCTTAACCTCTGTCTTCCGCCATTTTCCTCCCAGCCCTTGAAGGCTTCCTTCCCGTGGTTGATCACTCAGAGGCCTCCTGTTGTGAAAGCCACTCTGCAGACCCCATGGAACAGTCTAGTTTTCTTCTTCCCAGAGGAGGTGTAGGGAAAGAAGGAGAAAAGAGACATAGCTGTCCACACCCAATCAGCCCAAGTGAACCAGGCTCAGGCCCACCCCCATGCTGGGCTACACAGATTTGACCCACCTTTGCAGCAGTATCTGGAACATGTTAATGATTTCATCACCAGGAAGCAAGGGAAGGAAAGACTCCCCATTTGCACTTCACCATGAAGTTGGTCTCCCCAGAGTGGGGCTTGTAGGAAGTGATAAGGGGGTGAGATCTATTCCATTCCCTTCCTCCCTCTTTTCCTCAGCTTCTCCTGTCCCTCCTTCCCCAAGATTCAAGGGCAAGTTGAGTCCAACCCAGAGAGGACTTAGGAGAATGACCAGCTGCCTGAAGACCTGAAAGGCTACCGTGCAACAATTTCTAGAATGATCTTTTAAAACTTAGATTCAGTCATGGCATCTGCTCTGCCTAACACCTTCCATTGGTTTCCCATTGGCCTTATAATTCAATCCAAACTCCTAATTATGACCCATCAGCCCCGCACGGTGCAGCCCTGCCTACCTCCCAGCCTCATCTTGTCCTCCCCTGCATTGGGCTCCAGCCACACTGTCTTCAACTCACTAAGCTCTTTTCTACCTCGGGATCTTCTGATGCCATGAGCCCTTTGCCTGGGATAGCTTTCCCAAATGGTTACATGACTGAACTCTTCTCCTCTTTTAGGTCTCATCTAAAATGCAGCCTCAAAGGGGTCTTTCCTGGCCAGCCTATCTAAACTGTATAATTACTCTGTGTGTGTGTGTGTGTGTGTGTGTGTGTGTGTAAGTGTGTGTGTGTGTGTGAGAGAGAGAGAGACAGAGAGAGAGAGAGAAAGACAGAGATTGTTTTATGTCTGTCTTCCCCTTCCATATGGTAACACCCTCAAGGGAAAAGCTACATAGTGGCATGTAATCAGTGGGTATCGAAGGGATGAATGAACTTAAGCCACTCCTGATAGAAGTGCAACTCCTGCAATGCTGTCTTGGTCACAGCTGAGATCCTAGGTTCTTCCATGTTGCCTGTCTCTATCTTGGTTTCCTTCCTTGATCAGAAAGACCCTGCGCCTGACCTCTGTTTGCATCTAACCTTGACCCGGCCCCTACTCCACAAAGCTGGAGGTTGTTCCCATGGTACTCACTTGAGTTCCCCTCCATTCCAACTTGCTCTTGCCCCTTGGACAATGTTCTGCCCAATCCAGCCAGGTGTCTCCTAGTTCCTACAGGAAAGAGAACTTTTCCAGCTCCTTCCAGCTTGGTGATTCTCAGAGTTCATGCTTCCAGGTAGCATTTTTAAGCTACTGCCTATGCATGTAAGTGATCTTCCAATAAAGACCCTGGGCTACTGGCTGTACCCCAGAGCCTGGACTTTTTAGGGTTAGACCGTCCCAGATTCAAATCATCCTGTGCCTCTTTCAACCTATGGGACCTTGGATGAGTCACTTATCCTATTCTATCTCTTCAGCGCTTAGCCCAGAGCCATGGTTTACTAGGTGCTGATTATCATTATCATCCTCATTGTGACCTCTAAGATCAGGGTGAATGAGGTGCTAGGAAACGTCAAGGTTTCCTGCTGCCATCCTCTTTCACCCAGAATCCCTGCAGCTGCCCTGGGTGACTTTTAATACAGAGCCACTTACACCTTCAACTGGCGTGGATGCCTCTACCTAAATGAGAATCACCATTCCCCTCTCAGAGAGATCCTCAGGGCACCTTGTTCTGCTTCCTGCAGCTCATCTCACCTGGCCCTCAAGGAGAAAGGGACTGCAGAGAGGTTCTGTTTTTTCTGGCTAGAAAAGCAGGTTCCTCCTTTCTTGTCCCTGGTTGGAACCCCTAGGTTTCTGAAACAGGATTTCTGCCATTGCTCACTTGCCAACAGGCTGTCCTGAAACACCAAGAAAGGGCACTGGGAAACTGAGCTGGGGAACTATATGCCCTAGCGTGGTTAGGCTGCACTGACAGGAGACCAAACCTGGCTGGGGATGAGCGAGCACAGGGGCCAAATCACACAGTGGCCACCAGTAGCTCAGTTTCCATAGCAACGTCTGGCTTCTAGAGATGGAGGTGCCTATCTGGGAGAAAGTCTGGCTTCCTCCCATCCTCCTCCAAGGTAGGGGTCTTCTTCTCTGGCTTGGGGAAGCTGCTGAGGTCCCTGCCAGGGGCCATCTGTGCTGGCTCACCTGCAGGAGATGAGGAAGGGGAGCAAGGGGACAGTTCTCCAACACTTGGACTAAGAAAATGCCCAGCTTCCTAAATCCATCCACAGCCACATCCTGTGGCTTTATCCTTGCCAGGCGTCTGCCTCAGGAGGGAGACAGAACAGATGCTAGAGTTCAGAGCTCCTGAAATGGTGATGCTTCCAATTGGCTCTAAAAAAAAAAAAAATGAAACTCTTGGATGGAAAATTACCACCAGCCCCATTAGCAATTAAGCAAATGAGAAGAGGCTGACTTGAAGCCTCAGGTGCCATTGCAGGTTGTCTAGAGGAGTGGGTAGCTGTCAGGAAGGACTGTCAGGAGATACCAGGGGGACATTGCCAGGCAGGCATGGGGCAGGGAGGGCAAGTACACATGTATGTTGGTTTAATTTGTTTTATGCACAAGATAGGAGGCTAAAGGTATGTGTAAAAAGTAAGTTGTTGGCTGGGTGCTGTGACTCACACCTGTAATAATCCCAGTACTTTGGGAGGCCAAAGTGAGCAGATCGCCTGAGTCCAGGAGTTTGAGATCAGCCTGGGCAAAACATAGCAAAATCCCATCTCTACAAAAAATACAAAAAATTAGCCGGGTATGGTGGCATGTGCCTGTGGTCCTAGCTACTAAGGAGGCTAAGGTGGGAGGATTGCTTGAGCCTGGGAGGTCAAGGATGCAGTGAGCCTAGATTGTGCCACCATACTCTGACCTGGGTGACAGAGCCAGACCTTGTCTAAAAAAAAAAAAAAAAAAAAAAAAGCTGTTGACAGTCTAGGTCATAGAATCACAAAATGTTAAAGCCAGAAGGAGCCGTAGTGATCATTTGCTCCAAATTCATTTTACAGTTGTGGAAACTGAGGCCCAGAGGTAAGTGACTTACCCGGGGCTGTGAAGGTGGTCAGTCACAAAGCCAAGCCAGGTTGCAGATTCCCAGCTCCTGATGCAATGCTCTAGACATGAGTCAATTTTGTACTCAGGAATAATGCTTGTTATTCGAAGCATTTCAATGGAAAGTCTTTGTATAAAGTGACTCATGAACTCTGCTTCCCTCTTCCATTTCTCTTTTATATCAGTCCAGACTCTTAAGTATGAGTTTTGGGCTCAGGCAGGCCATATTCATAGTTACCTGTGAAACATAGTCTGCATAACATTTGGCTATGTGGGATAAAACCAACTGATCCTATTTTTTATGAAAATTTAAACGCTAGTTGCCATTACAATAGAATGTATGTGTATACATAATATAAAATAGGGAATTATATGCAGACTTGGAAAGCAAAGACATCTCATGGCTTTCTTTATGGATTGTTTATCCTATTTAAGAACCTTCTATTTTAATTCTGTGTGACCTGGCTAATTTTCTACTAGCTTTAAAATTCAGGCCCTGCTCCTTGCTTAATCCCTCTTCCTCCAGAGGCCAGGGCTGTAGTGACCACCAGGAAGGCTTAGGATGACAGGAGTCCAGGAGTCCCCTTGTCCCTGCTTGCCACCAGGAGTTCATGAGTACCACTGGCTGCTGCTAGACCCTTCCATTGATGGAGTATTTCTTTGGGGAATGTTAAAGAAAGAGAAGTTACTAGTTTCCACCTAATTTTTCTCCCCAGCAATGAAGCCAAATCCCTGAAAACCTCACCCAACCTTGGCTTTCCTAATTGTATGTAGCCTCTTTGGTTCAGTACTCAAGCAGGGCCACCAAGGTACACACACATGCACATGCACAGAGTACTCTATGACTCACTCCTGGGTATGTATCTTAGAGAAATTCACACAAGCACACAAGGAGACATGCACAGGAATGTCATAGCAGCATTTCTTGTAACAGTAAAGAAAAAGAAAAAGAAACATGTAGATATACATCAACTGCATAGGACTGTGGCATATCCATACAATGGAATATCATACATCAGTGAAAAAGAAATAAACTGGAGCTGCATGTGTCTGCACAGATGAAACTGAAATAGTTAATGTTGAGCAAAATAATGTGATACAATTTAAATGAAGTTTAAAAACACTTTACGGAACTCAGGGCTTATAGAGACATGTAGTAAAAGTATGAGGGAATGCCTGGGATGATAAACCCCAAATCCAAGGTCATGGTCTTCTGAGTAAAGGGCACTGAGGGTACTTCAATTGTAGTTGTCAAGTTTTGTTAAACATGGCAGTGGCTCATAAGTGCTTATCAGATGATTTCTTCTGCATTTTATATGCCAAAATATTAGGTAAAATGGAAAAAAAGAAAACACCAGGCAGCTGACCCTGTTGGAAATTTTTTATTTACCACTGCAAGGTTTTTGCTCCAAAGTGTCACACCAGACATATGACTACAATGTCTCATGCGTCTTTTTGTGCTTTAGTTCATGACTGCAAAACACACACTTAGCATTTGACAACAGGAAACACAGAGGGCAGAAACAAATCACAAGGACTAGTTGGTTTAGGCTACAGCCACATTTTACCCAGGACTCCTTTACATCCAAGAGAAATGGACCCTGAATCACTGGTCTCCTAGCTGACTCTCTGTGCCCAGCTTTGTTTGGGGTGACTTGTCATTCAACCCACACAAAAAGTTATATCTCAAATCAAAATGGACAGACATATGCAAGGTCTTAATCAATAAGTGCTCAACAAATAGATATTGATTTGATGCAAGAGGTGGAGTCACAGATTAATGAGGGTGGACTCCTGATTTTCTATCCCCATAGAA
Source organism: Pongo pygmaeus (assembly GCF_028885625.2). Taxonomy (NCBI): domain Eukaryota; kingdom Metazoa; phylum Chordata; class Mammalia; order Primates; family Hominidae; genus Pongo; species Pongo pygmaeus. The sequence goes on along the minus strand of NC_072382.2, from coordinate 21,974,761 downwards.
ATCTCTGAAGAAAGAACCAGATCACCTTTTTGAGCAACAGCGCGTTCTGAAATGGTCTCTCACCTTATTTTTACCTCTGCCTCACACCCTTTTTAGAAATGCTCACTGGCATCACACAAGGTGTTCCTTTCAAAAATGATGAGGTACTTCACACAGGCTCAATTACTATAATTTGATAGTAAATTGGAAATGTTTCTGGTACAAGGTAAGCTGATGCAAAGACTACTGAAATATTTTGATTTGGCAGTTTGACATCTCTGGGTAATTTAAAATTCACTAAGATGCAGTTTTAGTGGAAAAGCAGAGCAATTATATTCTCTTCATCTGTTGATTACATTTACATGGAGAGCAATGAATTGTCATTAGGCAAATAGTAATACTCAATGTCATGAATTTCTAGCTTGACTGCTAAGACATCTGATGCCTTTACCATTGAGAACTCAGCTAGGACTCTAATTTTTATGCCATTTGCAGTGTCTTTTTCTGCCTACTCCACCAGCCACTCTTAATTCATTAATTTACTCAACAAATATATATGGAGCACCCATGAGACAGCTTTATCCCAGGCACTTAGAATACAGTGAACATAACAGACAACTCTCCTTCAAAATGTATCTCATTTCTGTAATCCCTGCTAAGTGAGGTCAAGGCTGACATCTAAGATGTTCTGTGGTGGATCCTGGCTCCCATCAGGGGCAACCTTTAATTTGGATTCTGGAAGACTAAACCTTTGAGATCCCTCCCCGCCCCCCCCCCAAAAAAAAAAGGAAGAAGAAGAAGAATGAAAGGATGCTTCATGACCAAATGACGATAGGTGGAGTTGATAACTCTGGGATCAGGGGCCCCGCCCAGCCCACCTGAAATTCCTTTGATGGTACTATAAGGCAGCTGCACAGATTTATAAGAAGCCATGTTTCCTGATTTTTAGTCTAGAATCCAAATTTTCTAGATTGGAGTAGTAGATGTTACCAAGAAGAGAATGCTGGTCAGCTTTCAGCTTATAGGAAATGTTTTGTTTTCTTTTACCCATATCAACCAAAGAGAAGAAACCAGTATGGTGAAGAGATCTCTAAAACATTTTATAGGAAGCCACTAACAAGTGCTTTGCCTACACAATACTAGGCAGGGGCTGGCCAACCTCAATGATGAAGGTTTCCAATTATCCAAAAGACTTCCCATGAAAGAGGGATTCGATAGTTTTTCTTTTTTTTTCAGAGGATGGGTAGAAGTTATTTCTAATGCTTTCCTATTTCTGTACAGAAAGAAAAAATAATGACCACAGGTTATAAGGCTCCTGCTCAGATTCTCGGGAGAGGCCAAGTATGACTTGACTTGTTGAAGGAATGAAGCCCTTATCCATCTTTTCCAGGAATTCTGTCTTAGGGCAGGGGATTAGGGTGACATCTGAAGGCCCAGAGTTTTAATATTAATAGAGAGGGGTCCAAAGGCAGAATCCATGGTTCTGGAAATGCCACGATGCTTCTGGCACTTTCTGGGCATTCTCAGCTGCCAAACTAAAGTGAAAAATAGGCTGTGCGCAGTGGCTTATGCCTGTAATCCCAGTACTTTGGGAGGCCGAGGCGAGTAGATCACCTGAGGTCTGGAGTTGAAGACCAGCCTGGCCAACATGGTGAAACCCCATCTCTACTAAAAGTACAAAAATTAGCCAGGCATGTTGGTGGGTGCCTGTAATCCCAGCTACCCAGGAGGCTGAGACAGGGGAATCCCTTGAACTTGGGAGGCGGAGGTTGCAGTGAGCCGAGATCGTGCCACTGCACTCCAGCCTGGGCAACAAAGAGCAAAACTCCATCTAAAAAAAAAAGGTGAAAAATAGTAACTTAGCTTAAAGATGATCTGCTGGTGGCCTCAGAGTTTGTTTTTAGCCAGAGAGTGCCTACAGGTTTTGAACACTATTTCATCTGGTATATCATTCATTGGGGTAGGCTTCCTAGTCATTAGTCCTATCTTATACAGCTGGCCAAACAGGTTCTAAAGGGCAATGTCAACAACAGAACCCAGGAATCCTGGTTCAGGGGTAAGTACCGTATCCACTTAGCAAGGCTTATAATTTAGATTTAATTAACAATGTGGACATCTGTTTAGAATAACAAGGTAGGAATTCAAAACCTAGCTGCTGGTTATTTACCCATTCAAGTGTAAACGGACAGAGGGAGGCACAGTTGCAAAAGACCTGATTTCTTTTTTAAAACTGTCTTTCTTCTCTACCTACATGTAGCCAGATGTCATAGACTAAGTCAATAACTAAATTCCTCCTGAAGTGACTAGAACACTGAGAAGGGACCGGTCTATCTCAGTCACTTTGGTGATGCTGGTGGGTGTGACATCTAGCAATCAGAACCCAGCCAATGACTCACAGGAGATCCCACCTGTACTTTGTTAGGGATGGTCTCCCCAAGGATAATAGAAACTGATTTTAAGATAAAAACATAAAATTCTTCAATAAAATCACAAAATTCAGTCCAAGAGCAGGGGGCTTATGAAATGCACAAATTAAAGTATTAAGAATTAAAATAATTAAATTAAAAAGCTGAGGCCCCAGATTTCACACTGATGGTTGAGGTGTCCAGTATTGGAACCGGCTGCACCATGGTTTTGGGACTCCATCAAGGACTGTGGCTGAAAACCTGTGTGGAATATTGTAGAAGGAATTTCTCCAAGTACAGTGCTCCACCCTCTACATCAGCTTGTTAAAAAGGAAGGCTCCTGGGCTTCGACCAGGAATACCGACTAGGAATGTCTCCAGGTGAGCCCAGGAATCTGCTGGTGACTCTTCACATGCTAAAGTTTGACAACTGCTGGGTGACTGCCCTGCATGGTGAGCTTGATTGAACGCTGGCTAAGGTTTCCTTCCACCTGGGCAACCTCTAACTCTAGGAGTTGATCCAGGATACTTTCACTTCCTTCATCATTTTTGAAATGCTTGTTTTTCAAAAAGCCAAATTCTTCTTTGCATCCATGATTCCCACATTTAGCTTTCTCTGCATCTGACCTAACCCCACCTATAAAACAGGCGTAGGAATTGCATTTGATAAGCATCTCCTTCAATAACACAGATGAGCAAAATGCATTCCTCAGTGTGACCCACATATTCCATTTCCTGCTCTGTCTTGCTTATTTCTAAGAAACAGGAGTGTGATGAGAGAGCCATCCCAGCCTTGCAAACACATCTGTCACTGTCTTCTGGGTGTCAGAATGAGGAAGGGGCACAGATAGGAGGTTGCAGAGTACGGGTCAGGGCTGTCCAAGAAGGGAGGCGACCAGGCAGCTGGTTACAGGTGCAGCTGGTGCCACATGGCAATCTGCCGGCGAGGGTTTTTCAGCATCTCCTCCCAGTGGCTGCGCTCAGAGCCGGAGGTGTGCAGGCCCAGGCTGCAGTGGCCAAGCGCACAGCTCTGCCCTGACTCGTCCTGGCCCAGCACTTCCAGCTCCACACTGGAGGCCTGCAGCAGGTCGTCGGGCAGCTCAAACATGATCATCTCGTTCCACACAGGGTTGATCTTGTGCTTAGCTCGTTTAGTCTGCTTCTTCTTCAGCTTCCGAGCCTGGTGCTTCAAGGTCACCTTGACAGAGACATCTGGGGAGGGGCAGAGGGGAAAAGAGACAGAGAGAAGGGACAAGAGTGAGTTTCTGGGATCTGGCAGGGCCCAGGACAAAGCTCCCTCCTGGTGTTGGAAAGATGATGTCTCTGGCTCAGGAGTTCGGACATCTGTGCCCCATATACCCAAACATCTTAGAGGCCTCAGTTTTTCCTTCTGGATACCCCAGCACAGGTCCCAAGTCTATGTGACCATAGAAGGCTCTGCTATACGAGCAGGAAAGCATCCCACCTGGACAATCTACAACTCTAGGAGTCGATCCAGGATACTTTCACTTCCTTGCATTGGGGATTATTCTCCATTCCCCCACCGGGCCATGCATTCATTCAACAAATATTAAGTGCCTACCCTATGGCAGGCACTGGTCTAGATGTGGGGATGCAGCAGAAGTTCTTGCCTCCATAGAACTGACACTAAAGTGTAGGAAACGGCCAATACCACGATACAAAAGGCTGGCCACTGGGTGGCCTGTGACTGGGGCATGTTAGAGTACCAAGAGGGAACCACCTTTGCTACATGACTTCATATCCTCACATCAAACCAGGTCCATGACAATAGCTCAGGGGTCCTGCAGCTGGATTTCAAACTCAGACCAGAAAAATGAAGCCAGCTCCTAAGTCTTCATCCCTTTGATTCTTGGTGTAAGCATTTTTGTTTGTTATTAAAATAGGAGATCCCCTGCTGGTTGGTTGAGTTCTTCTCATCTGCGCTTTTTAAAGTTTTATTTGAAGACCCCCAACTTCATGTGGAAGAGGGATGAAGGCAGACTGCCTGTTCCTGCACACTCCCCCAAACCCAGGGCACTGCATCAAGAGAGCTGGCCCAAGGAAATCCACAAACAGGTTACCAGGCGAGCTTTCATGTCACATCACAAGGCTGGAGTGGATTACTTAGTCAAGGTTTCCAAAGCTAATGTGAGAATAATTGTTACTTTGTATTTATTGCTGTAATTATCACCCCTGGGAGGTTAGTTTGTTATTTCTGCAGACAGAGTTGAGAGACGAAGTGTTGTACTGTAATTGTCCTGACAGGAGCTATAAAAAAGAGCAAGAAGCAAAGAATTGTCTAAAGGGAATGAGATAAAAGCATTGAACTTTGACCTTTGACTCAGGAACCTGCCAGCAAGACCAACTCTTCTGATTTCATTAGCCCCAAGTCTTTTGCTTGAAATTCAGAATGCAGTGACAATTCTTTATTTGTACCCTGCTATAAATAGAGACTTATTTATATCTTGCTAAGAGCATGTGGCTTCCAGTCCAGGTATTATCTGGCTAACGGAGGATGCTTTCCTGCTCATGTAGGAGAGCTTGCTTTGGTCTCTGAGATGCTGGACCTGGACTGGGGTATCCAGAAGGAAAAACTGAGGCTTCCAGGGTGTTGCAGAAAAGCTTATTTGGGTATATGGGGCACAGATGCCTGAAGCCTCAGGCCTCTCAGCCCATGTACCCACACACCTTCTGCCATCACCCACACTCAGCTGGTGTGAGGGTGGCAGTTGGCAAAGGCTGAGAAGAGAGAAGAGACTGGGGTGGGTGGGGGGAGTGCAGTGGCGGTGAGTTCAGACAGGAGGGGAAGAACCTGGCCTTCTTGACATCTGCCGGAAAGGTGGGTCCAGCCAGATGTGGGTGACAAGGGCTGGGCCAGGTTTTCCTGACAGCCCAGGCCCTTCACTCCACGGCTATAGTCTGACCCTTGGCTTCTTGTGCTCTGTGGTTAGGGCTGATGGTTCTCATAGTGGATCTCCAAGGTAGAGAGCCCCAGGTAGCTTACACTTGGGTCCTAATGGATGGGATTGGTCCAAGAGTAAATGGATGTGAACTCAAAGAAGTGAGTGTGTCCTCAAAAATCAATTTGTGAACTTAGGGTGAAGAACACAGCTGAGCATGGCTCCATAGATGTGCTCATATTCCACCTCCCTGCTTACCTGTGACCATTTCCTCCCAGGTGCCACCTCTCTCAGCACACACTCCCAGCAGCTGGAGGGGCCTTGGCCATCCTCTCACATCTCACTCACCCTTCCCCAGGAGCTCCTTGGACTGGTTAGAGTGGAGGTTCTTGGCTTTAATCAGCACCACCAGGAGGCGGTTGGCAGCCGGGAGGTAGCTGATGGATAGTAGGACCTCTCCAGCTCCTGCAGATGGCTCCTGAAACAGAAAAGGAGACGCAGGAGGGGAGTCTCACCTGGGGACGCCTTCCAACCCATCAACAAATGCTGAAACTGGGACCATGCTGGACTCGCATCCAACAGGCTCCTTGAAACCATTTACCCATCAATGCTGGGGTCTCCACCCTTGCAGAAGAGAGCAAGGCACAGAGGAATTCCATGTGGCATGCGCTTCAATAGCAGTTTCTTTGTTTGCCTCAAAATGTGATTTTTCATATACCATATACTCAAATCCAACATACAAAACAGAGCAAAGAAAGGCTACTCAGAATGCAGCAGGTGGGAGGAGGCCAGAATTCCCCATTACCTTTCACCTTCTGTCACCCCCAACCTCCTGGGACACCTCTGTCCTCTAAGGCCTCAGAGAACAGTTTCAGAATCCCTGCATGGACCCATCAGGTTCCTGGGGCAGCGGGAGAGTTGTAATTCATAACTATGTTTGAAAAGATAGTTCTTTCCAGCTCCAGGAGGTTGCTTCATCAACAGAACGACCAGTAATGTCAATAAAGTGCTGGGGCGTATGATGGTAGATCATGCCCAGAGGCAACTGGCAATAACCACACCTTGAAGGAGGTGCTGATGCTCCTGTGAGGCATCCAAACAAACACATCTATCCCTGCATGCAGCTTTAGAGTAACTCTCCTGAAATTCATACAGAAGTTTATTTGGAATTTCAACAAATCCATCAAGGGACAAGAACGACCAAAAGACCCCTCCTAGGAGGTGGGTGTTTGGTTGCAATCCAAGCTCTGGGGAGACCTGGCAGGAAAGAGAAGGGAGTGTGTGGGCAGGGATCAGCTGAAGGTCGGAAGTCTCCTCTGTTGAGCAGGAAGAAGATGCCCTTCCCTCGAAATCCCAGGGAAGAGGGAGATGTGTGGCCTACTGTGCCAAGATGGAGTGGGGAGTGGGAGTGGGGGAAGGGCCCATGGAAGCTTGTCCCTCCAGATGTCACAGTTTTCAGTCCTGTGCCCCTTCCCTCCAGCTTTGTCCCTCTTTCCCAGCTGTGCAATGAGAGTTATTCAATGAGGTCTGCTACCAGGCTGGAGACCTGGCTAAGAGCCACCATGGCTCCCTAAGCTTCCTCCCCTCCTGTCACACCCAGGATGTCTGTTCATCCATCCTGGACCAGGCACTCAGAAGGGCTGAAATCAGTTTTTCTTTGCTCACTGTGGCCTCTCGTGGATTCATTCATTCAGCAAGCATATGTAATGCACCTACTATATTCCAGATGCCATAAATAAAGCCAGGAACTGAACAGAATCAGTCTCAAGGAAGCTTGCAGTCACATGGGGAAGACAGACAGGAAGTGATTAATATATAACATTGGGCAGCATTAAATGCTATGAAGAAATATAGATATCAGAGGATGAAGTAAGAAAATGCATATAGCAAGTCCTTAGTAAAGGTCATAAATTACAATTCTAATGACAACAGTCAAAACAACAATTATTAATAACCCAGAATAAGAGCAATGCTGAGAGCATAGACTCTAAACCAGATTAACTGTGTCTGAGTTCCAATCCTACCATTTACTACCTCTATGACCTTGGGTAAGTTACTTAACTTTTCTAAGCCTCCATTTCTGCATGACCCCAATGATTCCACAAGTCTTGAGGGACTGGTCATATGAAGAAATGGTTTGGGAGCCTCAAAGGATCTTGGTGATGAAATGAATGATAGCAGCTAACATTTATTAAACACTGTGTGTGAGATGCAATTACATTGTCCATCCCACTAGAAAGTAAGCTCCACTGTGGCCTCCGTTCACACTATGCAACTCCAGCACCTGGGACACAGTGGGCACACAATAAACATTTGTGAAAAAAGGGTAACACATCCCATTTATAATCTTGATGACAACCCCAAGAGGGCTACTGATTTCGTCCCCATTTTAAGCATAAGAACCTCAGATTCAGAAAGGGAACATCATTGCCAGAGGTCATGTAGGCAGGAAGTGGCAAAACCAAGCCTTGGAAAGGAGGTCCAGTCTAATAGCAAAACCTAAGTCCTGAATCCGTGGCTCTCCAGCTTTCTCAGTTGACAGCCCTCCCCATCCCTCTCATTTCACAGTGAAGGAACTGAGGCCCACAGACTTGTATCAGGCACCCAGAGAGGTGTCTGCAGAGTTGGGATGGGCACCAGCCTCTTGGCTCATGGTCGATTATTAGAGGGCCACAGGTAGCACGGGCTATAGCCACAAGATGACCAGACTTGAGTCCTCTGCTCCCTGCAGACCAGGTGAGAGGAGTCAGCACCTGTCAGCCTCTGCAGGGCTCTTCACTTTTGCATAGGGTGAGGTCTGACTAGCCTAGCCAGCTGCACCATAGCCAGACAATTTCAACAGCACCTGCTCCCTGGGCACTGCTGCTGAAAGTACCTGCAGACTAAAGTAATTCTTTCTTTCTTCTTCCTTTCCCTGGTTTTCCCTGCCCCTCCCTTTCTCTCAGGTCTCAGTGAACCATGCAAGACTGCCCTTGGAGGCTAATATCCAGAATCTACAAAGAACTTAAACAAATTTACAAGAAAAAAAAAACAAACAATCCCATCAAAAAGTGGGCTAAGGATATGAACAGACACTTCTCAAAAGAAGACATTTATGCAGCCAACAGACATATGAAAAAATGCTCATCATCACTGCTTATCAGAGAAATGCAAATCAAAACCACAATGAGATACAATCTCACACCAGTTAGAATGGCGATCATTAAAGTCAGGAAACAACAGAAGCTGGAGAGGATATGGAGAAATAGGAATGCTTTTACACTGTTGGTGGGACTGTAAACTAGTTCAACCATTGTGGAAGACAGTGTGGCAATTCCTCAAGGATCTAGAACTAGAAATACCATTTGACCCAGTGATCCCATTACTGGGTATATACCCAAAGGATTATAAATCATGCTACTATAAGGACACATACACACATATGTTTATTGCAGCACTATTCAAAATAGCAGACTTGGAACCAACCCAAATGTCCATCAATGACATGCTAGATAAAGAAAATGTGGCACATATACACCACGGAATACTATGCAGCCATAAAAAAGGATGAGTTCATGTCCTTTGCAGGGACATGGATGAAGCTGTAAACCATCATTCTCAGCAAACTATCACAAGGACAGAAAACCAAACACTGCATGTTCTCACTCTTAGGTGGGAATTGAACAATGAGATCACTTGGACACAGGGCGGGGAACATCACACACCGGGGTGTGTCGGGGGGTGGGGGGCTGGGGGAGGGATAGCATTAGGAGAAATACCTAATGTAAATGACTAGTTGATGAGTGCAGCAAACCAACATGGCACATGTATACCTGTGTAACAAACCTACATGTTCTGCACATGTATCCTAGAACTTAAAGTATAATAATAATAATAAAAGACTGCCCTTGGAGTGGGTTGCCCTGTGAGTCGCTCTTGATGCACATGGCACTTTTGGCTGAGTATCTTCCAGCTAGAACTGGGCACCGTGGGCACGTCTGTTAACCCATCTGGCCTAGAGAAGAAAAACATCTGGGCTGCAATGACTGAAGGCTCCACTCTCCTTGTTCAAATCAGCCCACACCCCCTAGATGGGGCGAGGGGCTCCCTGGCCTGGACTTCCAGCTTTCTCCTGCCCTATGCACCCAGAAGGTCACCTCCTACTTCTGACTCCATGCCACCCTCTGAGGTTGTTCACATTTGTAGTAAACAGATCAGTGATCAAAGTGGTTGTGAGTATATATTTGCAGAACAGAAACAGCTACAGAAAGTATGATAATTATTAGGATGGATGAGCTGCAAGGTCAGGGCTTCATCTTAATTACTGTTGCTGTGTCCCCAGCTCTTGGCACAGTGCCTGGCACATGGTAGAAACTGGGCAAGGTATTTGCAGAATGAATGAATGAGTGAATGATGGCTGCTCTTCTAGAGGGCGGTGAGAGAAGCTGCTAGGTGCCTGAGACTTCTGCCTCGATTGGCTGGATTTCTGCCCTTTGGGGGCTGTACCAAGTCTCAGAGCCCAGCAGGGGAGCCTCTGCATCTCAAGAGAAAGCTAGTTTACTAGTTTAATAATCCTAAGTATTGATTCCTTCTCCCAGGATCCCCATCTGTGATTCCACAGAAGTCCCAAATCACACACTAATTAGAGAGTGGGCTTTGGAACAGCTGAGTTCCATCTGAGAGTGGCTGTGATTTCTCTAACAATTTTCTGAGCCTGGAAAAGAGGAAAAAATGGAGCAAGGAGGAAATCATAGCAAAAAGAGGAGCAGGCAGTGGGTGAAATGTACTCTTCCCTCCTGCAGTCTGGGTGTCTATTAGGAAAGGTGCCTGCTGGTCACACCTCATACTTGTCAGGTGGCTTTCATGGCAGGTAATGAGATAACACAGGATTTCGAGTCAGACCAACCCGGCCTCAAGGTCTGCCATTTCCTGGCTGTGGGACTCTGTGTGGATTCCTGAACTACTATGACCCTCAGTTTCCTCATCTGTAAGGGGAATAGTCGTGGTGTCTGTCTCATCTGGTTGATTTGGAGAGTGGCAGCACTCAGGTAGAGTCCTAAGCATAGTAACTGATACATGGTGAGCATTAAAAAATAGTGCCCTTGGCCGGGCACAGTGGCACACGCCTGTAATCCCAGGACTTTGGGAGGCTGGGGGACGGGGATAGATCACAAGGTCAGGAGATCAAGTCCATCCTGGCCAACATGGTGAAACCCTGTCTCTACTAAAAATACAAAAATTAGCTAGGTGTGGTGGCGTGTGCCTGTAATCCCAGCTACTCGGGAGGCTGAGGCATGAGAATCACTTGAACCCAGGAGGCAGAGGTTGCAGTGAGCTAAGATCGCACCACTGCACTCCATCCTGGCAACAGAGTGAGACTCCCAAAAAAAAAAAAAAAAAAAAATAGTGCCCTAATCAGTATTTTTCCTTTTGCTTTAGCATGAGGGCTGGCAAACATTTTCTGGAAAGGGCCTAATAATACCTGTTTGAGGCTATGCAGGCTACACAGTCTTTAGATCAGTTTAGCACTGCCCATCTGGTTGAGAGACTAGTCACCCAGAAGGTTCCTTCAAGGCACCACAGTGCAGACCCTTAGATGAGCTTTGACCCATAGCCCTAAGTAACTACATACCATCTTGTAGCCCTGACCTTCCCAGACCCCCTTGCTGTCCTGGCCCATGGGGAACAATGATTTGCTCCCCAAGGGTCCCCTCTCTTGAGGGAGGCGGCACCTCAGAGGACCCTTCTTTCCCACTTGTGGCGCCCCCAACAGCAGATATGCGGAAATCATCCTGAGTCTGGGGATTGCGTGGACCACCTGGTTCTGGGCCTGCCCCCAGCCCTGATTGCTCTTCAGAGCCCAGCACATGGGGCTTTCTAGAATTCTTTATCAGAGCACATTGGTTAGGTCCCTCTTACATGGCTTAGGGTGGAACACATCAAATATCATCATCATTTGTCTGTGCCAATTTGTCCCCTAGTCTGTATACTCCTGAGTGGTGGGTCTCCACCCTTTCCCCCTTCATGCTCACCTGCACAAACAGAGTAAGGTAGAGTGCCCTGCAGTGTCTGGCACATAGTAGGAGCACACAGAGTATAACTGGATTGAAATGGGGACAATACTTCATAGCAGTAAAGGTAATACACACAGCATGGCATTTTCCATGACTGCAGAGAAAGTCTTTGCATGGCAAGTTAGAGCCAAGACTAGGAGCAGACACTAGGAATCCCAGATCCTGGGCCATGGGTCTCCTCTAGCCCTCTGCCCCATTCAAGACTCCAACCTCCCTTCCAGCCCCAAGCCAGGGAGGTCTCTGAGGCTTGTTCGCTAAAACCGAGTTGCTGGGAGGACACCAGGTTCTGCCATCCCATGCTGCACGGGCAGGTTTTACCTTTCTAACCCAGGGGTAACCCTACCTTCGCTGAAGTCTTCAGCTCACCCCACTGGGCAGCCCCTAGAGGCACAGATGTCCCGTCCAGGCCCAGGCGGAGCTCCCCGGCCACGCTGTGGCGGGAGAAGCGGTCGCAGGTCCTCAAAGTCAGCGTCAGGGTGGCTGTGGGGAGCTCCTCCTCCGCCAGGGGGAGCACCAGGCCCTCCTCCCAGGTGGTGTGCAGCTGCCGCTTCTTTAGGGCTGTCTGGGCCTCCACGGAGCCGGTCCTGTTGGCCACACTCCCTTGGACATAGCAGTCACAGCCTCCGTCGTGGTTGCTGGTCACAGCTGCAGGCAAGGAGAACAACACAGGCGTGGGACTTTCCGACGACAAGTGGAGGGGGCAGAAGCACGCCTTGCTTAGGGCTGTGGAATCCAGCTTAACGACGTGACCTTGGGTGTTTGAAAGGCTGACCACCCCGGGCACCAGGGAATCGCCTTTCAGCGAGACATTTAGAAATAGATCATTTGAGGGGGCTGGCCTCAGCACATGCTGATTCTCTTTCTTGGAGAACAGGGACAAGACTTGGCATTTCCTGGGGCCCCCTGAACTCCGGATTCTGAAATTTTGCCAAGGTGCCAGGGCTTGCTGCTGGGGGCCTTTATTAGTGGTGCTGCTGACACGTAACCATTTTTTCTGAACTTTAAATAGTCACCACGTAACCATTTTCCATGAGAATCACTTGGCTCTTACCTCACGAGTGAGTGTGGCTTTATGTTCTGAACCTTGGTGTTTTCAATGCTTCACAATGTGTGGATCTGCCCAGAAATTTACACCTTTGGTGCTTTTCTGACTGGCTCTTCAGTGATCATTTGGAAAGTGGTAGCTGACATTTCACAAGAAGAGAAGATGAAGAACTGAGGCTATGTGTCTTAACAGCAAGAGCTTTCTACTGAACTTCAAGGGACTACTTAGTCCTGGCTCTGTCACCAGTTGGATGCAGTGATCTTTGACAAGTCATATGACTTGCCAGACCTCAGTTTCCTAATTGGTAAAATGCCCTGGTGTGAAGACCAAACATAATAAAGTATAGGAGGAAGGTACTTCAACATCTTAAAAGATAATACAAGGAAAAAGCCTCAGAAAATAGAATTATATACAAAATTGCAATTTATCTGACCCCATTGCTGGCCCTGATTCCTTTGCAAAGTCTTAGCTTTATTTGCTGACCTTAAAGTGAATTGTCAGGGCAGAGAAACCAAGGACGTCCTGCCACCCTCAGGCCGCTGGGCTCTTAGATTGTAGAAACTTTTCTGACCATTCGGAACACGCTGTGTGTCCAGCACAAAGCCCTGTCCAATTTCAAATTCATCTATGGCAGAGACGGCTAGCTCTTCACCCCAAACTCATTTCCTTTCCTTCCTGGGCACCCGCCAGCCCACATTTCCCAGCCTGCTTTGCAGTTGGGTGTGCTCATGTGACTGAGTTACAGCCAATGGGATGCAAGCGGAAGTGACGTCCACCAAGTCCAGGCAGAGGCTGTTAAGGAATGATTATGCCCTCTCCTTCTCTTTCTCCTTCCATCTGCCAGATACAGATGGCAAGGATACAAATGACAAGGAGGGGGTTATGGAGCCACAGCTGGAAGGAGCCTGGTCCTTGAATCACCATTTGGAGAAAAAATGTTTGTCAACCAGGAATCCCCACTTTGGACTGTTGGGGTTGGGATTGTGGGAAATGTTTGTGTCTAAGCTCCATGTGTTCCAGGGTCTGGTTGATAGAGTCCTAATCCAATGCTCTCTCCAGCTGCGGATGATCCCATCCTGCCTGCACAGCTTCTCCAGGGGAGATAGACACACAGAAGCCCACGAGAGTCAAGTAAGGGCCGTACCTTCCAGGCTAGTCACAAACAATTCAGCCTTCTGAAGGTCGTAGTCCAGGCAGTAGTGGAGTTTGGGGGCCTGGTTCCAACTGGCAGCCTTCTCTGGGTTCCAGGTCTCCATGACACAGACATCCTCCACCACACCTGTTAAGAAAGTCGAAATCGTCACTGCCACCCACACTGGGGTTCTGCTTTCCTGATTACACCTTTCCCATCTCTATCACCTATGCCAGGAACCCAAACCCAAGTCTTCCCAGCTGTGTGCAGAATCACAGTGGCCACACCAAGACAACAGGTGGGGTCAATGTCACAGCCCATTAGGCTGCATCTGTGTCCACTGGCTCCCTCACCAACCACACAAAACAAAACAGAGACTACACAACAATCTACTCTCCCTGCTTTATGTTTTGTCTTTCTAAAAGGCCTACATATTCTTTGGGTCAGGGACAATCATGTCTCTTCTTCTCGTATCTTCCCCAGTGCCCAGCAGCAGCATGGTACACCTAAAGGTGCTGCACTCTTGATGTGGATGCTGATGAAAAGGAGAGTAGAAATAATAACAATATGTTTTGACTGGGCATGATGGCTCATGCCTGTAACCCCAGCACTTCGAGAGGCCAAGGCAAGAAGACCACTTGAGCCCAGAAATTTGAGACCAGCCTGGGCCACATAGTGAGATCTCATGTCTACAAAAAATAGGCAAAAATTATCTGGGCATGGTGGCATGCACCTGTAGTCCTAGCTACTCAGCAGGCCGAGGTGAGAGGATCACTGAAGCCTGGGAGATTGAGGCTGCAGTGGCCCATGATCACGCCACTGAACTCCAGCCTGGGAGACAGAGCAAGACCCCATCTCAAAAGAAAGTGCCTGGGACCTTATCTCAAAAAAACAACAAAAAACCCAATATGCTTTTTGTTACCTCCTTTGTGCCAGGCTCTGTATTATGCATTTTATGTGCATTATTTTATCTACACTTTACAACTCCCCTACCAGACAGATAATAGTCTAGTCTCATTTTATAGATGAGGAAACTGAGGTTCATGGAGTTACAGCGTGCGACCCATGCCATACAGTAAGTGTATGAAAGGGCAGCAAATTAAACCCATGACTCTGAAGCTCATGGTTTTAACCATGGCTCTTTATCCTCTCTCGTAGTTGCACGCATATGACTTGAAAGGGACTCCCTTTCCCAGTGGAAAGTTGGCAGCCTGGGGGAGAAGTGCTATGGCAACATGTTGTCAGGAAGCAAGGACCATAATTCTGAGGCCCACTGCCCACGTGCTTGACCAGCGTCAAATGCCGGGGCACTCGGCCTCCTCATCAGGCCACACACAGTATCTACAGAGACATTGACAAGCCCCACTGGAGTGCTGCCCATGGAAGTGCAGGGGGCAGGAGACCCCTACCATTCTGAGGAAGGATGAACAGCTCCTCTGTGACCTGCCTCTTGAGGCGACTGTCATTCGGGGGTTGGGGGCTGGCAGGTGCAGTGGCCTCCTCCGTGGACCTCAGTGAGTAGTCTGCATAGTTGATGACCTCTGGAGCCGTCACAGCTGGCCTGGGTCCATAGATGTCTGGGAACTTGAGGAGAGCGCGGGGCTGAACAGGTTCCGTGGATTTTTTGACGTTGAACTGCAAACACAAATTACTCTGATTAGTCCACAGAGGAGTCCTCCTGTCTGTTTCCCCCCATGGAAGGGAGAAGTGGTGAACTGACCTGTTGTAGGAGGCAGAGGGAGAGGTGTGGTTCCATTCTGCTCTGAAGAGCACAACCTAGGAAGGTCTAACAACATCTCCAAACCCACTCAAATCCACAGTCCACTGAGATGTGGGCCCTGTTCATCCATCCATCCTCCATCCATCAGCCCATCCATCCTATGGCTGTGCCCATGGGTATTGCCTGGACCTGCTGCAGGTTGTCCCCACTCTGCTGCTCTCGTCTGCTCTCCTTGCCTCTTCCTTCTCCCTTCTCCCTTCCTTCCTCCTCTTCTCCACCTAATGGCTCAGAAATGCCAGTGGCTCCCACCACACTTGGAACAAAATCCAGACTCCTTGCAGCTTGCCTAGCTTGATCCTGCTCTTCTCTCTGATATCGCCCCTAATCCTTCCTTTGCTCACCTCCAGTCACTGAGCTCCCTGCTTCTCAAACAGCTTGGGCTCTTTCCTTGGTCCAGCTTCCAGCCCCTAACTTTTCCTCACAAACTGCCCACCCCTACCTCCAGCTGCTTTTTGCATGGCTGGCTCCATCTCACACCTGAAGTCTGACCAAGGAGTCCATCTCTAACCCTATAATCTAAATTAAATCCCTCCCCCAAGCCTGTCCCTCCCTATCACCACATCCCACTCTTTCCTTCACCGCATTGATCTCACCCTATATTGTTTTGGTCATAGGCTGGCCTGTTTGTAGTAAGACTCTCCCACTAGTATGTGAGATCTATGAGCACAGGAATTATGTCTTGTCTTGCTTCTGCCTAGATCAGCCTGGTCCAAAGCCCACTGCCCCTATGGCTCTCGATGTTTGTCCTGCCTTCAAATCTTTCCCCAGCAGAGCAGTCCCCATCAGAAACATTTATCATCTTGTTACACACAGCAACTAGTCACCCTGGGAGAGACATGTATGACTTGCAAAATCAATTTCCCTTTGCACCTCCACCCCCACTAAGAGTATCACTGGGCATCAGGTTGCTGTGTCCCTTGTGCCTAGCATGGTGTCAGCTCACAGGGAGCATGCAATCAATACCTGTGACTAGGGCTGCCATGTTGTATGGTTTGTGCACTGCACAAAAGTCTCTGGATGAGGACAGAGTAGAAGACAAAATGCAGCCTGTGTACTACTTGCCCAGTTGTGTGCTCTAGGCTAGGCCCTTTTCGCTTCGAACAAAGGGGAATCTTTCTTTTCAAAAAGACCCACCTGCTTGTCAACCCTTAAGTACATGGGGCTCCTCACACAGCATCTACAGAGACATTGACAGGGATCTTCTGTCTTTCCCTCCTATTTGAGAGACTCAAAGTAATATGACAGGTAGCAATAGGAGCCTTCCTGCTCCTCAGGATTGAAGACCAGGTCTAGAGCTTAAACTGCTGGCACTCTGGGTGGGCAGCCCATAAAAAGGCCCTCAGGTTAAGACAGGCAGATCTGAAGACTGAGATCTACGACTGAGTCTCCCAAGAAGCCTCCTGCCCTCCATGCTGGCCCTCCTGGCCCTCCCATCTCCATGGCTGAAGTGAGTAGAGGGTGCAGATGGCTGGCAGCAGGACTCAGGCTGCCCTACTCAGTGGCAGGAGTGACCCTGCACCGTGTAGGGGTGGGGGTGGACGTGGTCTGGCAGGAGAGGCAGTTAACAGTTTACACTATTTCAAAAAGTTGTGTTTCTGATTTTTATACCCTCTTTATTTAATTATCCCAGGATGAATCCTGGACATTCTGACCTGGTTGAGACTCTGTCCCCAACCATTCCCAAAGGAGACTGGACCTAGGTGACAGGGGCATTCCTTAATTAGTTTCATCCATTGGACAAACAGAGGGGATGTGCATAAGAAGCTACAACAGGGCCCGAAGGGGCAGGAAGCAGGGGCCGGACTCTCGGGGACTTCTTGGACAACCACTTCCTGCCAGGCCCCCCATCCCGCTGCTGCCCCTGCATTTCCAAGTGTTTTCTTCTGAACTTCCCTAAAAGGTAGAGATTATCCCTCTTGTACAGATAAGGAAACTGAGGCTTGGAGGAGATAAGAAACCCTCAGTTCTTCTCTCAGAAACACTGCGCAGTAGATTATAATGTAACCCAAGTGAGGGCCTGATTCTATCCTGATCACCACTGAATGTGCCTGGCACACATGGGCTCTAAAAGTATTTCTGACTTCGGTGGAGTGAAGTCACTTGTAATCATGCAGCTGGTGAGGGCAGCAGCAGAGTAAGCCTAGATCAGCCTGGCCCAAAGCCCACTGCCCCCATGGCTCTCGACATTTTTCCTGTCTCCAAATCTTTCCCCTGCACAGCAGTCCCCATCAGAAACATTTATCATTATCTTGTTACACACAGCAACCAGTCACCCTGGGAGGGACATGTATGATTTGCCAAATCAGATCCCCTTTGCACCTCCACCCCCGCTGAGAGTGTCACTGGCATCAAGGAGGCTGGCTTCCAGTACCAACCCTGCCGCTGGAGCTGGGTCACTTTGGGCAGGTCATTTCACCTCTCTGGGCTGTCACCTTAAGTGACAGGTGATTTGCAGGCTATCCCACTCCACATTCTGAGTTGCTTTTTTAGGCTGCAAAGAGGTGAGAGACACCATTGCTTTATTTTCAGGTATAGGTGAGTTAGGGATGATCACAAACAGGTGAAATAAATAAGTGTATTTGGCCACTCAGGACCACAATACAGAAGCGGACGGGAGGCAGTATGTGTAAATAACACATGATGGCCAGTGCACAGTACATGCAGGGCACAATCAGAGGCGCCTGGGAGGCCGAGCTGGCCTTCAGGGAGGAGCCAGGGCATGACTGAGACCTTGAAAGAGAGGGGGATTTGGAAGGCAGAGGCGAAGACCGGGGTTGGGAGAGTAAAAGTCTGTGCTCCTGACACCAGATGCTCAGGGCCCTTGGAAGAGACACACAGAGCGATGACTAGTGTCCCCATCTTTCTATCCTACACAAAGTCACCTCCACCTTCAATATCTCATATAACTCTGTATTACCTTCATCCTACTGTTTCACAATGAGGAAACTGAGGCTCAGGGAAGCTCGCAATCATACAACTGACAAGTGGTATGTATCATCGAGCCTCCAGATGTTTTCACTTCAAATTTCATGTCATTTCCATTGCCCTGCAGCTGCTTCTCAACACCACCCCCTCGCCGCCTGCAAAATCCCTGTTGGTCTTGCCACTGGATCCTAAATGGCAACCACAGCATCTCAGGGGCCCACCCACTGCCACTCCCTCCTATTCATCGGCACAAAAGCGTTCCCAGAGGCTGCTGGGCCTCAGCACACACCTGACTTAAAGTCACCCTCTACTGTCACTTGGTTGGGACCAGAACTAAGACTGTTTGGGTGGCCTGGGAAACATTTTTGTGTTTATATTTGGTTTCATCCCAATTCAATCGTCTGAGAAAAGGGCTGGGCTTCATTCCCAGTTTGATGCAATTTGGATGATTTTGCATTTTCAAGGGGGAAATAATCACTGGGCTCAGCTCTGAGTGAAGTTCACTCTGTGTTGCCTCAAGTCTTGACAGTCTGGCTCTGCCTTCCTCCCTCCTCAGTGGATCTCAATTTGTGTGTCCCTGATAACCTCAGGAGCTTGTTACCAGAGCTTAAAATGCACCCCTAGAGCAAAAGATTGGGCATTGCTTGGTTGTCTACCAATATCCATTCCCTCTCCCCTTTACCTGCTCTACACATCACCAGGTTGTCTAGGTTCCATCCCATCCTCAGCTCCCAGGAAGAGGTCATATCCTTCCAGTTCTTGGCATTGTCTTGGTGACTGATTCCCAGGGGTTGGCACCAGTCCTGGGGAAGCCAACCCAGATGGAAGGGAGGGACATGGATTCCACAGTAGTAGAAGTCCCCTCCTCCCTGGACAGGAAGCGGGTGGCTCTGCCTTGTGACTGCAAGGTGAGTCAGCCTTGGGGCAGCAGAGTGGAGAGACAGAAAGAACCTGTGTCCTTGATGGCAATGTCATTAAGCTGCTCAGCGAACCAATCCAGCAATCTGTCCTGCCTCTGCATTTCAAGTTACGTGAGTAGTACTGTTCTTATTGTTTAAGCCAGTTTGAATTGGGATTTTTGTGCCTTGCAGCCAAGAGCATCCAAAACTGATGCATTGCCTTTTTCACAAGCATCACAGGAGATCATGACCCTGGTGTAGAGAAACTGGGCCTAGGGTAGAAAGAAACCCTCTTGAATCTCTGCATCCAGCCCAAGGCATCCTCATTTGCTGTTTATTCTTATCCCACTTTATCCTGTGTGGCAAATGGCTGGCCTTAGCTGGGAATGACTTACAGCCTTTGCCCAGGCCAAGAGCAGAGTCTGATGACAGCTACATGAGTCTTTTCAAGGAGCAAAAGCAGCAGCTGATTACCTATCTCCTTCTCTTGTACAGTCTTATTTATTGTATTTCAAACCTGGTTCCATCACATCTTTCAAATGCATCTATATTTGCACTTAAAAAGCTGAAATTTCAGTGCCAGAGAAACAGAAAATAGGTTCAGGGGTTGAGAGAGGGAGCCTGGGAGGGTTCTAGGTGAAGAACAAGAATGTCTGGGGGAAGGAGGTGCTCAGGGTAGCAGGCCCCTAGAGAGAGACCTTGCTCCAGCCTTCCACCATGGGTGCAGGAGGGGCAGGACTTAGAATCAGATATTCTCTGTCTACGTGTCCCTTGAAGCCCAGGAATAGAGCCTGGGAAGTATATCTGCAGGATGAATGAGGGAAGATTTCCAGTGGAGACAGGCATTCAACAATTAGGGGATGGGTGCACAGCTGTTCTTGGCATTGCATGCACATCTGGATAGAAGAATCACACCCTCAGATGTGCATCAGACCCCTCAAATGCCTCCTTAGATTCTCCGCCTCACCTGTCCCTGGGACCTTTTGCTGCTTGCTCCCCCCACTGCGTCCAACCAGCTGTCCATGGGCACAGCCACACAGGTTCTCACACTGGGCTCAAGCCATGCCCCTCTTGCCTTCTGCCCTGGGACTTCTCCATGCCTGCTGAGTTGTGAGACACCAGGGACACTCTGTCCACTCAGAAGCAACCCAGATGTGCAGAAAGTTAAAGCTCCATAGGGGAACTCAGCAACAAAAACCCAAACAACCTGATTCAAAATGAGCAAAGGATTTAAATAGACACTTCTCCAAAGAAGATATGCAAATGGCCAATAAGCACATGAAAAGATGCTCATCATCACTAATCACCAGAGAAATGCCATTAACACTACAGTGAGATACCACCTCACACCCATTAGGATGGCTACTATCAATAAAACAGAAAATAACAAACATTGGTGAGGATGTGAAGAAATCGGAATTCTGTGCACTGCTGGTGGGAATGTAAAATGTATAGCTGCTGTGGAAAACAGTATAGTATTTTCTTAAAAAATGAAAAATAGCCTGTAATCCCAGCACTTTGGGAGGCTGAGGCGGGTAGATCACGAGGTCAGGAGATCGAGACCATCCTGGCTAACATGGTGAAACCCCGTCTCTACTAAAAATACAAAAAAAAAAAATTAGCCGGGCGTGGTGGCGGGTGCCTGTAATCCCAGCTACTTGTGAGGCTGAGGCAGGAGAATGGCGTGAACCCAGAAGGCAGAGCTTGCAGTGAGCAGAGATTGCGCCACTGCACTCCAGCCTGGGTGATAGAGCGAGACTCCATCTAAAAAAAAAAAAAAAAAAAGAAAAGAAAAGAAAAGAAAAATAGCCAGGCACAGTGACTCATGCCTATAATCCCAGCACTTTCGGAGGCCGAATCGGGTGAATCACTTGAGGTCAGGAGTTCCAGACCAGCCTGGCCAACATGGCAAAACCCCATCTCTACCAAAAATACAAAAATCAGCCCGGGCCTGGTGGTGCACACCTGTATCACAGCTACCTGGGAGGCTGAGGCAGAAGAATCGCTTGAACCCGGGAGGCGGAGGTTGCAGTGAGCCAAGATCATGCCACCGCACTCCAGCCTGGGTGACAGAGCAAGACCTTGTCTCAATTAAAAAAAAAAAAAAAAGAATAAAATTGCTGTATGATCCAGCAATTCCACTTCTGGGTATACACTCAAAATAATCAAAAGCAGGGTCTTTGAAGAGATATTTACACCCATGTTCATTGCAGCATTATTCACAATCACTAAAAGGTGGAGCAATCCAAATATCTATGAACAGATGAATAAATAAACAAAATGTGGTATATCTATACAACGGAGTATTATTCTGCCTTAGAAAGAAGGAATATTCTGACACATGCTACAACATGGATGATCCTTGAGGACATGATGCCAAGTGAAATCAACTAGTCACAAAAAGACACATATTGTATGATTCCACTCAAATGAAATACTTAGAGTCCTCAAAATTATAGAGACAGAAAGCAGAATGGTGGATGCCAGAGGCTGGGGGAGGGGAAAATGGGAAGTTATTATTCAATGGCTACAGATTTTTAGTTTTACAGCACAAAAAGTGTTATGGAGATGGATGGTGGTGATGTTTGTACAACATCCTGAATGAATTAATACCACTGAACTGAGGCTGGGCACGGTGGCTCATGCCTGTACTCTCAGCACTTTGGGAGGCTGAGGCAGGAGGATGGCTTGAGCCCAGGAGATAGAGACCAGCATGGACAACATAGTGAGACCCCATTTCTACAAAAAATACAAAAATTAGTTGAGTATGGTGGTGCACGCCTGTAGTCCCAGCTACTCAGGGGGCTGAGGTGGGAGGATCACTTGAACCCTGGAGGTGAAGGCTGTAGTGAGCCAAGATTGCACTGTTGCCCTCCAGCCTGAGCAACAGAGGGAGATCCTATCTCACACACACACACACACACACACACACAAATTGAACTGTACACTTAAAAATGGTTAAGGTGGTAAATTTTATGTTATGTTCTTTTACCATAATAAAAAAAAAGAGAGAAAAAACCCCAAACACCTCCATGGTGCAGGAAGACAGGCAATGAATTCTTCCTCCTCCTCACTATTCCCAAAAGTGTCTTCAGTCACCTTTTGGAAGATGACCCCTGGAAATCCAGCAGTCACCCTGGATGCCAAGTGGCAGTGGCTCAGTAATGCCCCTGTGCTTGTCCTCCCTCCTCCTGGGCCCCACCCACCATTCCCTGGCTCCTGCTTCCTCATGAAGGGCAGCACAGACGCCTCCGGCTCTGCCTCCGGTAATAATCCAGGCAGAGACAGATGGCACGGGGGGTGGAACCTGAACCTTCATTTAATGAACAAATATTTATTGAGCCCCACTACAGGCCAGGTCCTATGCTAAGTGTTCGAAATATGGGAGTAAACAGGACAGATGCTGTCCTTCCCTTATGGGGCTTATGTTGGAAAACCAAAAATTAATTATGTAGTTAATGATCTGTAAACAAACGTTTAACCTTACCAAAGATGCTAGGTGACCCCTTTTGTGACATGATTAATTTTTCACCTTACGGCTGTTTATTAATTTGGGGTTTCATGCTGGGACATCCCTCTTACAGTAGCACTGCACCACCCAGGAGGTTGCAGGTGGGGGAAGCAGATCCAGCTGAAAAAGAGGTCATCTTTTCTCCTTAAACTTGAACTTTAAAAAAGGGGAGGGCAGAGAAGAAGCATCCAATTGCGCATCCAGTATTCAGATGATGCCAACCATGGGCCACTGCTGCTGCTGGGGTCTAAGTATAGCTAAGCCCCCACGACAGGGGTAGTGAGGCCAGGGCAAAGGGACCTGCAAGAGTCTGTCGCTGTGGGCTCTAATACTGGCGATTATGCACACTAACGTGTATATAATGAAATATATCCTGTTGGTCAGGTATTCAGGCTCTAAAACAAGACAGCTTAGTTGGAGTTTGGGCTCTGTCAATTACTTGCTGCGTGACCTTGGGTCTGATTAATTAACTTCTCTGTGCCCCGTTTCTTCAACTGTAACATGGGGATACTAACAATAGCATCTATCTCCTGGGGTGGGATTGAGGCTTAGGTAAGATAACTCACGCAGAGCTCTTAGGACAGAGGCTAGCCCAGCCAACCCTCGACAAATGTCGGCAATATTTATGTGACCCTAGGGTCTAGTCAGGTGCTACAAAAAGTGGGGTTTGTGTGTAGGGACCAGTTGATGAACTATTTTTTGTTGTTGTTACTTTTTTACTCATTTGTGATCAATACAGACATTGAGTGTGAGCATTACAACAAACCTAAACTAAGCTAAACTGGATCCTCTCTCACAGATGGTTGGAGAAGCTCTGGTCTAGACTGAGCATTCTCACACCAGAGCCGCCATGGTAGGTGCATCTATGATGAGACCTCTCAGGGTCCTGTCCCTTGGTGTCCACACCCTTGTATAATACCCTGTCCTTGAGTATGGGCTGGACCTAGTGACTTGCTTCGAATGAACAGAATATGCAAATGTGAGAAGACAGTGCTTCTAAGATTAGATTACCAAAAAATGACATTCCATTTTCCTTGCTCTCTCTCACCCACTCCCTCTGATAAAACACACTGCAATGTTGAAAGCTTTCCTATAGAGAGTCCCATGTGCAAAGACCCAAGGGCACTGCAGGAAGAACTGAATCCTGCCAACAACCACAAGAGCAAGCTTGGAGGTAGAGGTTGCCCCAGTCAAACCCTGAGATGAGCACAGCCCCAGAGGACACCTTGACCACAGCCTGGCAGAGATTCTGAGCCAAAGGACCCAGGTAATCCATGACTGGATTTCTGACCCCACAGAAACTGAGATAATAAGCATTGTTGTTTTAAGCCATTGTGTTTTGGGGCAGTTTGTCATACAGCAATAGATAACTAATACAGCTGTTTGTGAGAATTACCCAAGAAGATGTTAAAAAAAAATGTAGACACCACTACACACCCACTAAAATGGCTAAAATAAAAAAGACTAACAACACCAGTGTGGACAAGGATGTGAGACATTTGGGATGCTCACTAGTGCCAGGGGAAGGGAAAATGGCAAGCCACGTTGGAAAGCTGGAAGTTTCTTAAAAGTTAAACATAAATCTACCCTATGACTCAACAGTTTTTATCCACTCCCACGTATTTATCCAAAAGAAAGGAAAACATGAATCTGCAAGAAGACTTAGACATGGCTACTGAGAGCAACGTGACTCGTCCTAGCCAAACACTGAAAGCAGCCCAGCCTTCCATCAACAGGGCAATGGAGAAGTCCGTTGGGGCATATTCTAACAATGGAATATTCCTCAACCAACAAAAGGAATGAGTTTCAGGTACACTCAACAATACAGAAGAATTACCAAAACATGCTGAGGAAAAGAAGACAGCTGTCTACGCATACATACTGCATGATTCCATTGACAGCGCTGGATCTCAGCCAGGGACAATTTGGCCCCTCAGGGGACATTTGCAGTGTCTGGAGACATTTTTGGCTGCCACAGCTGGAGGCAGTGGAGCTGCTACTGAACACAGTCACCATGGGGGTTGGGAGCTGTTACTGGAGGCCAGGAATGCTGCTAAGCATGCCACAATGTCAACCCCTATCTCAGTTTGGACAGCTATAACAACTTACCATAAACTGCGTAGCTTCGACAACAAATGTTTATTTCTCACAGTTCTAGAGGCTGGAAGTCCAAGATCAGTGAGCTGGTGAATCTGGTATCTGGGGAAAGCCCACTTCCTGGTTTGCAGAGAGCCATTTTGTTGCATCCTCACATGGTGGAGAGCAGACAGCATCTCTCTCACATGTCTTCTTCAAGGGCACTAATCCCATTCACGAGGGCTTTACCCTCATGACCTGATCACCCCTCAGAGGGCCCACTTCCTAATGTCACAGCCTTAGGGGTGAGAATTCCAACATATGAATTCGAGGGCACACATTCATTCCCTAATTCCCCCACAAAAAAGAATTATCAACCCAAAATGTCATTAGGGCTGAAGTTGGGAAACCCTGATTTAGATGAAGTTCCATGACAGGTGGAACTCATAAGTGGTAATAGACATCAGAACAGTGACTGCTTTTGGGGAGAATGGACTGGGAAGAGGCACGTGAGGGGTATCGGTTACAGCCTGAGGGATACATATTTGTCAAAATTCATTAAGCTGTAAACTTAGGATGTGTATATTTCATGGTATGCAAATTATATCACAATAAAAAAAGAGATAGAGATAGCTACTTGTACACACATGCACCTCTGAGTAACATGCTGAATTGGGCTTTCTGGGGTGGTTGAAGAATCTGTATGCTCAGCGAGTTTGCTGAGTGATTCCTGCACACAACCGGCCCAGAACTTGGCTGTGGACCTACATTTAGGATCCACTGGTCTCTAGACCAGTATTTCTCAAACTTTCTTCCCAAATAGCCTCAGAGGCAGAAGGTGACACGTACTCTAGGGAAGAGGAAGCAGTCAGGAGCAACTGGGGATCTTTCTCCAAATCTCCAATTCTATCTTACAAATTCATATGAATCTTTGTATTTGATTCCATATGATTGTTTTAGTATTAAAATGTTTTAAATTACTACCAGCAAGGAAAAGTTTCTTTTGTTTATTTTATGACTTCTAGGTCTGGTACCATAATCCTTCCACTCCCTCCCAAATACACACACACACACACACACACACACACACACACACACATCCTAATGTCTGGACAACAGGCATTAAGTCCGTTACATCAAGCTGTAAGAAACAACGAGAGATCCTCATTTTGCTCATTTTGCCTCCAGAGAAGGACCAACTCCTAGAGGCTGAGTGGGAACAGCCTCACTATCCTTTGAAGATAGCTTAGAAGCTTATCAAAATTTCCCTTCCAACTGCAAAGAAAATTTTCCTGGAGAAAATGTGGGGCGCAGCTCTTAACCAATCCAAAGGTTTGATCTCTGCCCATTCGTTCTGTAGAGGAAGGCATACCCAACCAATTGTGTCCTAGCAGATACTGACAACTAACTGAACCTTCATGGCTAGCCAGTCACTTATTAACAGACTTGTATTCATCAAGGGAGGCCAACTGCTAAACCTCAAAGCTGAACACAATAAAAGTTGATTTCTCACAGTCTGAAAAGGGCCGTTTATTTTCAAACTCAGGGTCCCAGCCTCCTCCACCTTGTGGCCTTGTTTGCCTGTGCCCTGCACTGTTCAAATATAAACTTCTTAAATCCTCATAATAACCTTATAGGAAATACAAATATTGTCAACCCCATTTTACAGGCGAGGACACTGAATCCGTAGAGCTCAGTTCTGTGCCAAAAGTCTTGGCCCGCTAGGGGGCGGTAGAGGCTGCATTCAGACCCAGGCTGACTCGCCCCAGAATCCCCTGCGGAACCACGAGGCCCTGCTGCCTTCCCGCAACTTCAGCCACCGCCTCCCATTTCTAGTGAGCCTTGACCGTTCCTCCACGTTTCTGTGCCCCTAAGGTGGATGCCCAGGACGCTGCCTGGTCCCACCACCCGCTACGCTGCCCCTGCATGCTCATCAGTCAGGTAAACGGGACTGTCAGCGCCAATTCCCATACTTTGACG
Source organism: Pongo pygmaeus (assembly GCF_028885625.2). Classification (NCBI taxonomy): domain Eukaryota; kingdom Metazoa; phylum Chordata; class Mammalia; order Primates; family Hominidae; genus Pongo; species Pongo pygmaeus. The sequence continues at coordinate 21,948,077 of NC_072382.2, read as the reverse complement.
TGCATCAGCTTCATTTGGGGAGTGCACAGTTCAGATTCCCAGGCCCCCCAGAGGTTTGACTTGGTGGGTCCTAGGTGGAGCCTAAGGACGCCTCGCTTGGGAACACCCTGATTTGGGGGAGCCCCAAACATCCAGGTAGGGTAGAGGTAGACACCCCCTCTCTCATGTTAAGCTGCTCACAGGCACGGCCTCCTGTCTCAGAGTCCGCTCAGCTCCCCCCCCACAACACTGATTTTCCTGCTAGGCCTCCATCTCCTAGGAAGCTGCCAGCACCAGGGTCCTCTACTTCTTGCCTGCTTCAAGAATTGTGAAGCCATGTGCCCTTGGGCAAATCCACAGTTATTTCTGGGAGTGGAAGAGAGGTGACACAGTTCACGCTGCAAAGGGGAAATCCACCTCGAAGACGAGGCTTGGCTTCCAGTCCAGGCGGCGCAGTGTTTCCATGGCGACGTTACCCTTGTACCATCTTTTGTTATCCCTTCCAACACCTCCTCTCCTGTTTGTTCCGAGTGTGTACCCCCAATCCGTTCTCAATCCGCCTCCCTTGTAGCTCACCTCCTCCTATTCTCCTTTTTCCTTGTGGTTATTTTGAAATCTAAAAAAGCCCGTTTGTGGTTGGCCCAGGGCACTCATTGCCTCCAGCCGGTACTTGATGTGACCAACTTGGAGATTTGTTGGTGGGTAAGCCCTGCTGGCAGCTGCCCCTCCCAACCGGGCCAGGATGAGACACAACAGGAATACCAGCCAGCCCTAATGTAAACGTTTTATCTGCTGTTTGTCATTCAACAATGATTAAACCTCCCAACAATGGCCAACTGCCCGAACAACACTGTCTGATCACTGTCCTTATGGAGTGGACATTTCCAGTGGGGTAGAGAGCAAGAAGCCAGGGGACCCAAAAAGCTATTTGCCTTAGGAATAAGTGCTGTCGAGACCGGGACAGATGGTAATGAGGTCGGTTGAGCGGTGGGGGGTGGGGGGTCCGCAGGAGTTGTTGCTACTAAGGATTTGAGGGTCAGGGAAAAGTCCCTGAGCTAAAATTTGAAGAAAAAGAAAACCCATCATATGTAGCTTTAGCATGTGTCAGATACAAGTCTGAGCATTTTACCCATTCGGTTTCATTTAAACTTCACAGCCTCATGAGGAGGTGTTATTGTCATCCCCACTTAGAGGAAGAAACTGAGGCACAGAAGGGTTAAGTCTGAAGTCACATGGTTAATAAGATGCAGAGCTGGGAATTGAACCCAGGCACATGACTGTGGAGCCCGCAGGCTTTCCAGCTTGGCCCCATCCTTCCCTTCCTGGGAAGACACAATGGTCTGTTGTCATTCCCAGGTCTTGAGTAGATATAAGGAGAAGCCAGCGGGGCTGGAGGAAGGATGTCCCATCTCTACCCTCCTAGCCTAGCCATTCACTCATTCACTCCATCAATCATCACTTAACATTGAGAGCCTTTTATGGGATAAAAGGCATGGCCAACATTGATTGCTACCCCCACGCACAGTCTATATGTGTGCTGGTTGCAGGGAGTGGGGAGGAGGGGGATTATTAGAGTAATAACTATGATGGAGAACAGTAAAACACCAGGCAGAGTCTGTAGAAGCAACCCAAGCTTTGCCTGGAGAAGGGGAGGGTGGTAGGAGCAGGAAGGGAAGAAGGGAGAGCTGCAGGAGGTTTCATAGAGACGCTGACTTTGGGTTGGGTGCCCCTGAAGTCTGACAGGTAGAGAAATTGGAGAGGGGCATTCCGCCAAGATGGCAGAAGGAAAGTTTGCACTGCGTCCAGAGTACAGTCAGTCCGCGGGTGCAATACAGCTAAAACCCAATGAGAGGAGGAGGGTGAATGTTGCTGCAATCCCAACATTTCTGGCGGAAACTAAATTTAAAAACAGAATTATTAGAAACAAAAAAACAAAAAAACTCCATGGGACTGGAAACCGCAAGATGGCAAGATCCTATCTAGAGATTTCCTTCTTGTAGGTGGCCCCTGCATTATTTCAGCAGTCACATCACAAAGCCCTTTGGCCACCATCTCTGTGAACTTCCTATGTAACAGATACTCTGCAATGCACAACACAAACTTTATTGTATTTAATCTTCACGCAACTATAGATAAATGCCTAATATTTTCTCTATTCTATATACCCTAATATTAACAAATAAAAAATAACCTAATTATTTTTACTACAGAGGAGGAAACTGAGGCTCAGGGAGATTGAAACATATCCAAGGTCACATAGCTAATATATGAAAACACTGGGCTTTGAACTTATGTCCACCCCAAAGCCAGTGCTACTAACCTGTATACTACAGTGTGTGTGGTTTCTTGGGGCTGTCTCCGGATAACAACCACACAGTTGAAAATGGAAAAGTTTGAATCATTGCTTTTGCTTTTCTGGCAGGTGCCACATTATTAGGCTGGTGGCCCCATCCACTCCCTCTTTCCCCCGCCAGTGGTCTGGTTGTTTTCATGAACTGCCTGGATGTTTGGGCATCAGCTTTGGTATTGTTCTAAGTTCTGAATCTGGGTTTGACATTCTTTGTGCGGGAAATGTGTTTCATTTGTGCCCTGAACAAAGGCAATGTCCAGACCATGTTGTAATCTCATCAACACTCATAAACTGCTATATTTTAAAAGGTCAGTAATCTGGACTTGAACACAGCCTTTTCACTCCAGCCACCCTACCCTTATTTTCCCATCTCCAGTGGCCGCAACAAGGCTGCCAGCAATGTGTTTCACTTCAGAGCATGGTCTCTGTGACTCCCAAAATTTGACTTCGCTTTCCAAAATTTCCACTTCTGCCCCCTCTCCTGTCCCACTGTACTGGTTTACTAGGGGCTCACATTTTTCCTGTTAAACTGAGTCTGTGTATAGAAGGATCTCAGCTCTGCATAATTGAAAACTTCTGTCAGGAACGCAATTGTTTAATATTGGTTCATTTGAATCCTTTAGACATTTTTTTCTTAGTTTCTAATTTGTGTTTCTAATTTCATGTTCTTTTCCCAAGACAGTCACTTTTGTATTAAAGGCTGAAAAGTTTGTTTATATGTCAGTTTCCTTGGCATTGAAATTAGGGTGTTCTTTTGGAGAAGCTATAGGATTACATGATTCTATGGTGCTCAGACAATTGATGAAACCATTAACCAGGGCAACTGCTATAACCATTATTGTGCCAATATATTATAAATAATAAAGTACAAAAATTTGAGTTTGTACCCATTTAAAAATTGATTAACATATATTCAAGGTTATCCTTATAATAAGACCTCTTTCACACTTTTGCATTTTGATAAGCTTTTCTTCATGGAAGAGAAAGGCGGTAAATCTACAAAACCATCAAACCCATGTGAATATCACCCATTAGAGGTGATGCAGTGTAGAAAAAAAGTGCAGGGAACCACTAATCTAAGACATCCATCCACTTACATGCAGACACTTGAAAAGCACATCAATCTCTAACCTGGAAGTTGAAAAAAAACAGCCGAGTTATAAAGTGTAATTTCAAAACCAAGACAGAGGCTGTTTTAACTAGATTCTCTTTATATTTTGGTTTTAAGTCAAACCGCTCCACATTATATTGCTGTCAAACAGAAATCAGAACATAGTTGTTGCCTGCCAATCATCTGTTCACCCACCCTACATACCATGGGAGATACATGAGTAAGTCCCCGCCCTCAGAGAGTTTACCATCCCATGGTAGAGATGAGATATTCCATAAAGGGGAAATACGAGGTGCTTATGCTACAATTCTCCTACCCTATGCTCAAGGCAGATTCAGCTAATTGATCGAAGCATTCTTTCCTGCTGAGCTCAGACACAGGGTGTTTGTTCAGCTTAGGGCTCCAGGAAGCTACTATCCATTAATAGGAATTGATATGAAAGATGAAAGACATTTGCTATTCCTGATTCAAACTTATGAAAAGATAGATAAAAATAGAAGACAGTCTTACAAAACCAAATACCTGGACTGTAGGCTACATGAGACCTAAGGAGGAACTCTTCATTGTTGATGTGATCAGAGAAGCCTTCCTGGACAAGGGGCTTCAATGCAGCATTCAAGGATGATTAACAATGAGAGAGAGAGAGAGGCTTCTCAAATGGGGAGGACAGCAGCAGTGTGCATCCAGAGGGGAGCATGCTTAGGACATGGTGAGTCAGCTGGAGAGGAAGGCTGGGGTTGGAGAAATGGAGTTGGAAAGGAATGGTGAGGCCAGGTCATAAAGGGCCTTGAATGCCAAGCAAAAAAATCTTGAATTCTATCTTATAAACAATGGAGAAACGTTGACAGTTTGTGAGTAGGAGAATGACATGAGCAAAACAGTGTTTTCAGTAAATCAAACCAGCAGGTACATACAGGAGGGATGGATGGACGTGGAGGAAACCAGGTGAGAAAACCAGCCTAGAGACACAGAGACACAGTGAGGGTAACCCAGGTTGGGGGAACCATGTGCTGGGGAAAGGGAAGAATCCAAGAGTGACAGCTGCCTCAAGAAAAATACACTTCAACTATAACTTCTCAGGCTTCCCTTTCCAAAAAAGACACTTGCACATGTATGTTTATTGCAGCACTGTTCACAATAGCAAAGACTAGGAATCAACCCAAGTGCCCATGAATGATAGACTGAATAAAGAATATGTGGCACATATACACCATGGAATACTCTGCAGCCATAAAAAAGGAATGAGATCATGTCCTTTGCAGGGACATGGATGAAGCTGGGAACCATCATTCTCAGCAAACTAACACAAGAACAGAAAACCAAACACTGCATGTTCTCACTCATAAATGGAAGTTGAACAATGAAAACACATGGACAGAGGGAGGGGAACATCAGACACTGGGGCCTGTCGGGGGTGGCGTGCTTGGGGAGGGATAGCATTAGGAGAAATATCTAATATAGGTGATGAGTTGATGGGTGCAGCAAACCACTGTGGCGTGTGTATGTCTATGTAACAAACCTGCATGTCCTGCACATGTATCCCAGAACTTAAAGTATAACAAAAAAGAAAGAAAGAAAGAAAAAAGCAGAACCCCTGTGTGTGACTGGATGTCCGCCGTCTCTGCCATGTTTGGGCGACAAATTGATTCTTCTGTGTGAATTTCATGACTAGTCAGGAAGCAGATTTCAAGGGATGGCCATTAACGTGCTGCTTCTAACATTCTTCCACCAGCTGACATTTTGGCAGATTCAAAGCCAGTCAGTATCATCCATAGATCTAGCTGTTCCTTCTTTTAAATGAGATGCAAACCTAATAGATTTCCTTCTGTGTTACATGGGCTGACAATCAAACAGTCTACAAAATGTCCCAAAATATGATTTGATCATGGAAGGTCAGTGATATCAGAGTACCTGGCTCCAAATTACTATAAATGAGAACTATTTTTCCTCACCTCACTCCAAGCTTTTTGAAATGAGACTAACAGCCCCAGAGCTTCCTAACTGCAGGTGTGTCTGTTTGGCAAGCAGATATTAAAGGCTTCAAGACGCACAAAGAATCAGGCTAGATGCTGAATCAAATGGGAGAACGAAAGTGGCTTCTAAACAATAGAACCTTGTGCAAATAGAGGGTGTTATCACTGTTGGTCCTGAGTTTTGCCAATTTCATTGGCACACTTCCTCTGACTCACAGACTCTTCCTTTATTATTATTAATCATTGGGTTGGTAATAATAACTAACATGGTTTGAGTATGCTATCAATAAGGGTTTTTGCAGGAACGGATGGCACATTATAACTGGGTAATTGAGGAGAGTTTCATAAAGCAGATATTTACAAATGTATGGAGGGTTAAGGAAAGCAACAAGGAATGGCGAGTATGTAGGGGCTGGGAGAGCTGGGCACTGTTACCATCCCTAGGCCTGAAGGGGCAAGAAGCAGGAGGTCACTGGAAACAGGACAGGGTGCTGAAGGGAGACAGTGGCCTGGCAGGATCTGAGCCCTTCAGCTGAGGATGTAGCCAGCCCCCAGGCACCTAGCAGAGAGGGAGCAGGGGTGATGAAGGCCCCTCACACTCCTCTTGTCCTCAGATCTCCTTTGGGCCAACTCCACCTGATGCCAAAAGGCAGAGGAGTTGGTCAACGCAGCTGATAGGTGGGGGCCTTCTGGGGCCAGGGTGTGGAGGGGGAGAAAATGGGGAAAGGCTTAGAGCAGGGGGTGGGGAAGAAGTAGGTTTGGGATTGAGGGGGGAGCATTCAGGGGTTTCTGGAGGCACAAGGAGATGACTTCTAGCACTTACTACGTTCTGTGTATAACTGTGTGATGAACAGCTCTCCCTCTAGAATATTAACTGCATGAGGTCAGGGATGGATTCTGCCTTGTCACTGCACTGTCCCGAGGACTAACTCAGTGCCTTGCACATAGCGGGTATGCAAGATGTATTTATTGAATGAATAATCATCCTGGAAGTGGAATGTTCATGTTCACCTTTTCATTCTAACAGACACATTTCATTTATCACATCTGGAATACTCTTAATGAATTTTTTCTTTCCCACATGGTGAATAGACAAGTCATTGCTTTGGTAAAGGATAAATAAGAAAATAATTCACAGATTCTTAAAAATATCTTTGAGCAACGGCAAGTGCTGAATCCGTTGGGTGCTTTCATACGTGTCATCTCATTCATTCTTCCATATGACCTTAGAGAACCTTGTAGAATCCCTGTTTCATGAATGAGGAAAGTGGGATTCAGAATGGCCATGGTGATTTGGCTAGGAAACGGTGGCATCTGAATTCAAATTCAGGTTTTTGAGTCTCGTTTGATTCCCATTTTAGCTCAGCATCTTGATTATAAAAATGAACATTTTCATTGAGTTAATTTTTTCTTTCGAGTGGTATCAAAGATTGTTACCTAAAATTAACTCCAATGGGCACCCAAAAATCAAATGCAAGGCTACAATGTGGTGGAATTAGGCTAGGCACCTAACCTCGTGTTCATTCCTTTCTGTTCTTTGTCTCTACGTGTTTTGTATGGAGGCTGTTTTGCAAAGGGTGATAGTCATGTTGCCACTTAAAGAATCTGCTCCATTTGTTAGTAAGAGACGAGATCATTAGATGACGCACTTGCAAAGAATGTGCAAAGAAACCCTCCAAATCATGCGAATATTTTCTCCTCATGTCACATCACTGCCTTCACTGTATTCCTCTCTGATAGCTTCCCCTTTCCTCTATGTGAAGTGACTGTGCTGGAAATGAAAGTGTATTTTAAGATGCTTGGCGATATGCTCTGAGAAGCAGAGTGCAGGGGGCATTCAGAAGTGCAGAATAAGCTTAAAGCTAACAGAAGATATTCTACACTTGCAGCTGTTTCAATCAACTCTTCCAGTTGCCTTACCAAACCGCTTTTACCCAACCTTATCTGCATCTTCAAACACCATCTTTTCCAAAACATCCTTCTTAATTCTATTTGAAAAGCAGTCTTTGCAATCCTGCCTCAATAAACCTACAGCCTTTACATCGTGCTGTTCTTACCAGAGAGTCCAACCTGTGTGGTTTATAATGCTCTTCCAAATAAAACATCTCCCTGGGTATTACCTCATTGGCCTTGCAGGTGAAGATTTAAAAAACTCTCTCTAACGTTAGCCAGATGAACAGAGACCTGAAAGGAGAGAAACCTGTAAAAAGTGAAGTTGCCACATGCTTCTTGCTGGTCTTGATTTCTTGATACATCACTAAAGGCAAGCACAGAGATCCTTCAGCGAACTCAGCACCCTCCCCTGCTTCTCTGTGCTTGTGGTTTTTATTTTGGCTACAAGCAGAGGTGGCAGCCCCACAGATCCCTGCCTCCTCATTTGTCTACCCATCCATTCATCAACGTATTCAGTCATTCAACATGTCTCCTCACTTCTCTTTATGTGCTAAGCCCTGCTCAACTTTCTATGAGAGAAAAAGCATGTCTTGGACTTAATGAGTGGAGGTGGGGGTAGGGAGAGGAATCAATGAAATATGTCAAAATACTCTAGGGTCTATGCCAGATGGACTGACTCAATTTCGCAGAATTCTCACAGGACCCCTCTCCCCTTTACACTTGTTTTCATTCATATTCATATATGCAACTCCCCCTCATTATTTGACTCTGATCTGTTCCCAAAAACATGCTGATTAGCAGATTTCAGAAAGCAGGCACTGGTACTCCATTATTTTAATGGGAAAAATTATAACGCATTCCAGGTCCACCCCAAAACCACAATCAACTTCCCCAAATATCATTGTAACATTCTTAAGCAGGGTGTAAAAATCTCCCAGGATTTTTCTATAACATATGGCAATTACAGCACCCTTTATCTAATGAATTGGGACTTATTGAACTCCTCCTGAAGGTTCGTTGTGTGGGCAGCAACTGGCCCTGGAGAGGGGCAAGGCTCCTCCAGGCATCACACTGGCCTGGCAGTGTTGATACATAAGGAAATATTGAAAGACCCTAAATACTGCCTCAATTAGATGGGGTTTGCAGGGGTTTGTCAGGGGGGAATTTGAGTGGGACCCATGAGGGGCTAAAGCTTGGGGGAACAGAATAGGAAAGATGATAATAATAACATATTTGACGGACAGAGCAGCAGGTGCAAACTTGCTGGAAGAACAGGGCAGCTAGGACTACTGCACACACACTCCATTCCTCTCACGAGACTCATGAACAATGAAATGTCTTTACGGGTTGCCCATGTGGACTCATTTTAATAGTTGCTCAATACAGACAGCAAATGCTTGTTAAAAACTCGCCAGCTGCTGTGGTTTTTGGATATATACCCAAAGGATTGTAAATCATTCTTCTATAAAGACACATGCACATGTATGTTTATTGCAGCACTGTTCACAATAACAAAGACTTGGAACCAACCCAAATGCTCAGCAATGTTAGACTGAATAAAGAATATGTGGCACATATACACCATGGAATACTATGCAGCCATAAAAAAGGATGAGTTCATGTCCTTTTCAGGGATATGGATGAAGGTGGAAACTATCATTCTCAGCAAACTAACACAGGAACAGAAAAGCAAACACCACATGTTCTCACTCATAAGTGAGAGCTGAACAATGAGAACACATGGACACAGAGAGAGGAACATTACACACTGGGGCCTGTCAGTGGGTGGGGGACTAGAGGAGGGATAGCATTAGGAGAAATACCCAATGTAGATGACAGGTTGATGAGTGCAGCAAACCATCATGGCACATGTACATCTATGTAACAAACCTGCACGTTCTGCACATGTATCCCAGAACTTATAATAAAATTTTTTGTAAAAAAACTTGCCAGCTACTGATGAATATTTTAAAAGTGAGAATTTTGGGGTTTTTTTTTAGATATTAAAAGCTCAGAAAATACCACAAAGAGATACTACTTTGCACCCACTAGGATGACTTTTTTAAAAAAATAAAATAAAATAAATAAAAATGAAAATACCAACTGCTAGCAAGGAGGTGGAGAAATGGGAACTGTCATACATTGCTGGTGGAGATTAAAATGGTGCAGTTGTTGTGGAAAGCAGTTTAGCGGTTCCTCAAAATGTTAAATATAGAATTAGCATATGACCCAGCAATCTCACTCCTAGGTATATACTTGAAAGAATTGAAAACAGGTACTCAAATATTTCTACAGGAATGTACTTAGCAGTACTATTCACAATGGCCAAAAGGCAGAACCAATCCAAATGTCCGTCAATGGGTGAATGGATAAACAAAATGACATGTACCCATACAACGGAATATTTTTCAGCCATAAAAAAAATAAAGTACTGATACATGCTATGATGTGGATGAACCTTGAAAACATGATGCTAAGTGAAAGAAGCCAGTCACAAAAGACCACATATCGTATGATTTTATTTATATGCAGTGTCCGGAATAGGCAAATCCATAAAGACAGAAAACAGATTGGAGGAGGGAGGAATAGTGACTATTTAATGGATGAGGGGTTTTCTTCTGAGGTGAGGAAAATGTTTTAGAACTAGGTGGAGGTAGTGGCTGCACAACAATGTGAATGTACTAAATGGCATTGATCCTACACTTTAAAGTGATTAATGTCATGTGAATTTCACCTGAATAAAAAAAGCTTTGAAAATAATGGTAATCTTCACCTTATCAGTACATAACTCAATGCCCCTCCTGGAGACATTAATAAATGTTTGATTTATGCATGCACGAATGAATGCATGAATAAATAAATCTGTCCATGGTCTACAATGCCCTGCTCATCCAGGCCCCTGCCTATTTCCCCAGCCTCATTGTTCACCAGGATCTCCCTTGCTCTCTACTCTTCAGCCGCATTGGCTTTTCCCCAGGCCCTCTTAAATGTTAGGCTTCGTCCTGCCACAGGACCTTTGCACAGGCTCATTTCTCTGTGTGGAGCCCCCAGCATCCTTCCCTTTTGCCCTGGATAAGGTCTTCTCCAACTCTAGCTCTCAGTTTGGCCATCACTCTTTAGGAAAGCTTTCATCTTGTAAGATGCTCTTGTAAAAGCTCTTCATCTTACACTTACAAAGCACCAGAACCTTCTGTTCAGGTTACCTACCACCAGCACACATTTTCATTTATTTGCCCTCTTCTTCTATAAACTCTGGTTTGCCCCATTATACCATAAGCTTTGTGAGGGCTGAAGATGGGTCACTCCGTCATTGGGAAGAAGGTAGTTACCACTGTATCCTCACTTCCTAGCACAGTACCTGGCCCACAGTTGTTCAATAAACACAACCAAGGAAGAAAAAGAGGGAGGAACCCACCTTTTTCACTTGTTTTCCTTTATAACTCTACTAGTTCCATTATTTCTTATCAAATTAGTTATAGGGGGCCCTTTGTGTGCACATGTGTTGATTCTGATACATACGTATAGAATCTCTTAGTCCTTAAAACTTGCTTCTATGAAGCTATTCTCCTCCATCCTCAAAGCAGATTTTCCCATTGTTTCTTAGCAAGAAATAAGCCCTGGGAGTACTGAATACAGTAAGAAGAAGGTGGAAGCGGGAGGTGAACTGCTGCTGGTTATTGGGAGATTGTAGGTCAGCGTGGACAACAAAGGGACTGTCTCCACATATTCGGATTGCTCTCGTAGGTCTTTGATCCTGGAATGGTTGTGTCTTATTTTTTCTCCTCTTTGTCTTCTGGGTCTGATGCTTCCCTCTCCTGCTGGTCTCTTCTCTTCCTTCTGCCTTTGCTTGGGCCCCCTCTGGTTTGTCTTTCAGGTGTTTCCTTCGTCATGATCCAATGGCCTCTCTATCCCTCCTCCTGTGCCCCAGGTACCTCCTCACAACTTGGCTAGTATCTGAAAATCTGGAAAGGATGCAGCACTGTTTTCTGCTGGAATTAACAAAAGGTGCTAGTGAATCGTCAATTCCATGAAGAGAAGAGCCATGTATCTGAATTATCTACAAACTGTACCCAAAGAAGGAACTAGGGGAGGAAGGGAGATGGGACAGGTCAGACCCATCACTGGAAAAAAGACGGAGGGACACAGGCTTAGGGGTCCACATGTGAGTGCTTTGAAGAGTATTTCCAGTGGGTATGTGCTCATCTCCCTGAAAGAATCTATGCTAATTTTTTGATGAAAAATTCATACTGTCTTCCACGTTGCTAAGCAACCAGCCCAAACATGTTTACTGTGTAAAATCTCTGTGGAGGGCCCCGGGCTGCACCCAATGCCTGAAGTGTGATGGCAGCAGCAAAGCAATCAAAAGCATTGGGAAAGGTTTCTGAAGTTGACCTGCAAAGATGTGTATTTATAGATGCTTTTATGCCATATCTGGGGAAACACAATGGCTCAAATAAAATTTTGACTACTTTTTTTCTGCTAATCTCCAACCTAGTCGTCAAAAGTGTGGGCTCTGAAGCTAAATTTTGTAAATTTGATTCCCAGCTCTCCCACTGAATATGTTACTTAAGCTTTCTGTGTTTTACTTTTCTTCTGTAAAATGAAAAATAATAATTATGCATATTTCATAGGGCTATTGTGATAATTAAAATTAATATGGTTATGGCCAGGTGCAGTGGATCACACCTGTAATTCTAGCACTTTAGGAGGCCAAGTCGGGAAGATGGCTTGAGCCCAACAGTGCAAGACCAGCCGGGGCAACATAGTGAGATCCTCTCTCTACAAAAAATAAATTTAAAAGAAATTAGCCAGGTACGGTGGCACATGACTGTATTCCCAGCTACTTGGGAGGCTGAGGTGGGAGGATCACTTGAGCCCAGAAGATCGAGGCAGCAGTGAGCCACAACCATGCCACTGCACTCCAGCCTGGGTGGCAAAGTGAGACTCTGTCTCAAAAAACATTTTAATATGGTTAAAATGCTTAGAACAGTGACTGGCACATATAAAGAACTTGATAAATGTTAGCTATTCTGTCACTGTTATTTATTACTCTATGGAAATACTTCGTTGTGGTGGTGGTGGTTTATATGAATGGGTGAGTTCACCAGGCAAGAGATGAGCTAATAGTAAGCTAGAAAATGAGTCCTGTAAAAGTCTGAGGATCCATGGAGGTCAGACCTTACAGCCTTCCAGAGTTGAATCAGTTCCAGGAGTGGGGTTAGCAATTCATGGGGTGTCCTATCATCATTAAGGTACAGGGGAGACTTCAGGAGAAAAAACAACCTGCACTGGAGAAAATTCTACTTTAGGCTGAAGGCGGAAGTAATACCCCCCATCCTGGGTTTTCCATGGCACCCTGTGCTTCCCTGATCATGGCAATTGCTTGTTTTATTGTCTGTCTCCCCATTTATCAAGAAAAGCATATGTCTGTCTTTCCATTGCCATATCCCAAGGCCTAGCATGTGCTCATTAATCTTTGATGAATGAACTATTTAAGTAATGAAATGCAGCATCTGTCCATCCTCACTCTTACATGTGTGAATTAAAACAATCAGAGAAGGCGTTGCTCTAGAGGACTAAGGAAGAGGAGAAGAGGTAGGAGGCCTAATAGGACCACACTGATGGTCTTAAGGTCCCAATCCCCAGGGGGAATCCTTTATGCAGCAAACAGGAGGTGGCCATGGGAGAAACAGCAGAAAACAAACAGGGCTGAAGAAGCAGTTTATTTAAAAAAACATAAAAAGGAGACTCATGTCTCTTGAATATGGCCCCAAAGTCCTCCTGGCAATAAAAATACTGGCCTGGTACTCAATTAATGTTCACAAACATGTCACAATATGACACTTTTTAATAAAAACCTTACTGATGTATAACTGCAGACAGAAAAGTACATAAATCATAAATGTAGAGCTGAATGCATCTTCACAAAGTAAACACACCTCTGTAACCAGCACCCACGTCAAGAGGCAGAGCATGAACAAAGCCCACAAGCTGTCTTACCCGCTGCAGTCATTTCCTGTCCCCCAGGGTAACACCATAAATAAACTGTGCTGGCTTCAAATCCTGTGTCAATGGAGCCCTGACAGTATGCACTGCTTTTTGTCTTCCCTCTCTTATTCAGTGTTAGGTTACAAGATAATGATTTAATTCAAAACACTGCCATGTGCTCAGCATCATACCAGACATTGTCAAGAATACAAGGAAAATGAAGGAAAAATTCTCTGATCTTAAGGAGAAGACTCCACTACACATATATTGGTTGATAGAAATTCAGGCCATGAGGGGTGGCTCACGCCTGTAATCCCAGCATTTTGAGAGGCCGAGATGGGCGGATTACCTGAGGTCAGGAGTTTGAGACCAACCTGGCCAACATGGTGAAACCCCATGTCTACTAAAAATACAAAAGATTAGCCGGGCATGGTGGTAGGTGCCCATAATCCCAGCTATTTGGAAGGCTGAGGCAAGAGAATTGCTTGAACCCAGGAGACAGAGGTTGCAGTGAGCCGAGATTGCACCATTGCACTCCATTCTGGACAACAGAGCAAGACTGTCTCAAAAGAAAGGAAGAAAGAAAGAAATTCAGCACTTATTTATATTATTTTGTAAAACTTTAGAACTAATCTACTAAAGTTCCACTGAAAACCACTTCAGTGATCCCAACTCTGCTGGAAAGAGGATGGGATTGTAGAGTTTGATCACATGTGACAATGGGTGGCTGGGGATATGGACAGAAGGGGCCTGGGGGCCAGACGCAGTGGCTCACACCTGTAACCCCAGCACTTTGGGAGGCCGAGGTGGGCAGATTACATGAGCTCAGGAATTTGAGACCAGCCTAGCCAACATGGCAAAGCCTCGCCTCTACCAAAAATACAAAAAAATTGCTAGGCATTGTGGGCACACCTGTAATCTCAGCTACTCAGGAGGCTGAGGCAGGAGAATCACTTAAGCCCAGGAGGTGAAGGTTGCAGTGAGCCGAGATCATGCCACTGTACTCCAGCCTGGGCGACAGAGTGAGACTCTGTCTCAAAAAAAAAAAAAAAAAAATAGGTGTGGGAACTCCTGCTGAGGGCCGAGCAATTTCAATAAAACCTTTGGCCATGTGTTAGCTTCAAAGGGACAGCACTGGGGTCACGCAGGGGACCTCTCTGGCATTTGAAATGATTCACTTAAGTGCACAGCAAGGTAGACACCGTGTTGGGAGAAAACTGGGCCATGACATGAAAAGGAAGGCTTTCTGAAAACAGGACGCGGGTGCCTGCCAAGTGGTAAGGGTACAGGACTGAGCCGTGGGGCAAGGGGAAAAGAGCGGTTCTCCTTTCTTACTCCCAATTCTTTAGGTTGGGCAAAAGGAGGACTTTCTATGAAAGGACCCAGAAGTGGGCTGAGTGGCAGCCTGCGTGGACAAGGGTGATGAGGAAATTCAGAGGCAGGAACCCATGGCATCATACCATGGGTCTGGCCGCCGCTCACTAATAGATTCAGAAGTAGTGGTGAAGGAGAAACCATCATTCTCGCTTTGCCTCCCTGGCTCTTTCTCCTTGCTCAAGCTGCCAGGTCACTGCCTAATGATCAAGCTTCTAGAGGTAGGCTGATGACAGAGAGGTCCCAGGTGACCTGCCAGGCCAGGAGTGGGCGGCATAGTAAAACTGAATTCCTTGCATGCCTGGAAGGGCTGCACATTAGTGAGAGTGAGGCACTGTCTAAGAAGGCAGGATAAAGAGTCCAGAGTGTATGTTTCAGAAAAGCAAAGAACTGTGACTTGAAAACAGCTGGAAGCGTGAGAGGTAATGAATGGCCAAGGGCTGCCTAGGGACACTTCCTCTGAATTGTTGGAAAAAGCAGAAAATAAAAGACACAGGGCTGCAAAGGACTGTCTAATAAAACCAAATTGTGAAGTAGCTATATGTTTGCTTCTTTATTAATTCATTAAATAACAGAGTCTAGCAGGAGATTTAATAAGTACCATAATTTAGAATGAGAGATGAGCGTAAATCTAATGTGAACCATCTGCAACAGCTGTAATGTGCTACCAAGCTATCTGTGATTTCCCTTGGGGATAAAGTCACAGGTATGGATGATACACTACGGTTTTTGTTGCTATTCCTACTTACAGAAAATACTGCTTCAGTTAGAGGTAAGTGAAAATAATGATGTCATTTTTTTTCCTATGCAAGACCACGAACCTTTTAATGCTATCTACAGACCCTTTGGTGGGAGGTTTGTGGACCCAGATTAAGAACCCCTGGGGGCCAAGCACAGTGGTTCATGCCTGTAACCCTAACAGTTTGAGAGGCTGAGGCAGGCAAATTGCTTGAATTCAGGAGTTTGAGACCAGCCTAGGCAACAGGGTGAGCCTTGTCTCTACAAAACATACAAAAAAATTAGCCAGGTGTGGTGGCATGTGCCTGTATTCCCAACTACATGGGAGGCTGAGGTGGGAGGATCTCCTGAGCCCAGGAAGTTGAGACTTCAGTGAGCTGTGATCACACCACTGCACTCCAGCCTGGGTGATGGAGTCAGACCCTACGTAAAAAATAAACAAAACCCCTGGGAAAACTCCAAATTTCTTTTCAAAATCACTACAAACTTCAACTTCATCCAGCCATTCAGGGTCAGAAATCAGATTTCTAGGAATTGCCTCCAAACCCAAATAATTTTTTCAGCAGTCACAACTAGTGAGTTACAGAGACACTGGCTATTAGGCCTTGGACACCTCTGTTGTGATTACAGTCATCTAGACCCCTATTTTCCAGCCCCCATACCTTCTTTCCTCAAGGAACACCCTCAGAGAGCTTCCCTGGCTCTTGTCCTACTTGTCAATAGGTGCCATGTACATCACCCTCCTGTCATCTGCCACCGCTAACGGTTGCCACCCTCTTTACTTGCTTTGAAATGTCAATTGGTTGTCTTTTCTCTATTTACTTCATCTGGGCCAGTGGCTGAATGAATCTAGAACAACGGCAACCAAGTCATTGTGAGATCTCAGCTTCAACACATTCACACCCATAGATTCAGCCCCAAGTTGCCCACATCTTTGTCACTGAGGGAACCAGGTAAGGGAATGTGGATGGGCAGGTATCATGTATCAACAAATATTTATTGTGCCCCTATTGAGCTTGCACTCGGTTACAAAGACGTGGCGCATGCACCCAAATTTGAAGATGATAATCCCCATTGGATGGCCCCCGAGATGACTTTATTCATCCACAATTTCTTATTGGACACCTACTACTTTCCAGGCACTGAGTGGGTGCTGGGAATAAATATTACAGCAGTAAGTGAATATGAAAGATTGCATCCTAATGTAAAGAGTGCCATAAAAGGATTTGTTAGAAACAATATGGGAGAGAATAACAGGAAGAGGGTGTTTTGTTTTATGTGTCAGTAGGCAAAATCCTCCCTGAGACTTTAAATGGAAAAAGACCTGAAGGATGAGAAGGAGCCATTTGTATGAAAGGCCAGAGAAAAATGAAGGGGCAGAAAAGGGCTTGGTGTTTTAAAAGAATGATCGTAAATCCAGGGAGGCCAAGACTGCTGATGAAGAAAGAAATTGGCATGAGCTTGGCTGGAGAGGCAGGCACCTTCCATGTTAAAGCAGGTGAGTGGGTGGAGAGGAGTGGCTGATAGTGTGGCCTCCAGAATCAGACAAGCTCAGCTAGAGACTGGCTCTAAAACTTCTCTAGCTGTGCAGCTCTAGGCAAGTCAGTTACCTTCTCTAAGCCTCAGTTTCCTCATCTTTAAGTTAGGATCATCCTATGGCTCCCTCACTGGGTCGAGAAACACATTTATTAGTGTACTCTGAACAGTGCACCTGGCACACAGTGTATGCTATGTCATGGTTTGCTATGACCTCTTCCAAGCTCAGTGAGAAGTTGTGGAGGATTTGAGGCAGGGGAGAGACACAACCTGGTTTTTCTTTAACAGATGATCAGCGTTCTGTGGGCTACTGGTCATCAATAAGACAAAGAGTTGGAAGAGACCCTAGAGGTCATTTACACCAACTACTTTCCAAGTGGTTCTCTCTAGGAAGGGGAGGGGGTGGTGCCTGGAGAGACATCACTGAAAGGCAGAAGAGTGGCTGTTCCTCAAGTGTGCTGGGCAGGAAAGAAGGTTGAGAGGCGGCCGACCACGACTTGTGGAGAAGGACTCCCAACCCCTGGCCAGTGGAAAGCCCACTGTTCCCCTTTTCCAGATCGTCCCAAGTCTCACATTCTGTTGTGCAGCCGGCTCCTATTTAACCACTGCCAATGTCACTGTTCTTGGATTATAAGTGCCTCAAGGACAGCAGCCATTTCCTTTCCACTCTCACTGTACAGTGACTGACACAGGCCCCACACAACTGGGTCCTCTGAGCTTTTGAATTATTGATTGGAAAAAGGAAGATGGAGTCACAGCATTTTAGTGCCACTCCTGGAACCATACAGTCTGTAAGGGATCTAGAGGGCCTTTAGGAGGTCCTTTAAGTCATGCCCCTGCCCCAGGGCCATCCTTCCTCAAATCACTCTGGCAAGACTCTTTGCCTCCTGGTTCTCCAGAGAACATTCTGCACTCTGTACTTTGGAAATGCATCCTGGAGGTCACAGCCTATGCAGGGAAATCCTTCCAAATTGCTTCCCCAGACCCCTTCTGCTGCTCTTTACAATGGGAGCACGGGCTATTTCCTGCACGAAGGGGCTCTGGCCATGAGCAAATGCATGGGATAAAGCCCTCCTGTCTCCAGGGACATCTGCAGAGACATCTTGGGGGAGGCCATACCAACCCCCTCTGACTGGCTGGAGCTCAGAGCTGCTAGAGGGTGAGGAAGAGTCCTTCAGGCTCCTCCGGGATTCAGCTCCCTAGACCCCGCTAGCTTCCCAGCTCCTGCGGGACCGAGGCCACCTCCCCTCTGGCTTTGCAGGCATTACCTCTTCTCAGCTCTGGCAGGACTTGCCCTACCCTAGCTCCACAACCACCACCCACCTCCCTCTCACAGACCCCAGTCCTCTTCCCAATTCTACAAACTCCTCATTCTCCGGTTCCTCTCAGAGTCTTACCTAACCCTGGCGATTCCCCTCCCAGCCTCCCTCTCCTCTTACCCTTCCCAGCCCTAATTCTATCCAGGTCCCCTTTCCTGTCCCCTCCCTTTAGGTCTCGCTGCTGGCCCCCATTCTTCTCTCAGTCCCCACAAGCTCGCCGCTCCCTAATTCTCTTTCACGTCTCTCCCATCCCCCAGCCTCCCCCATCCCCCTACCTTTTTGACTCCTTGACCTGTCCTCCATCGCGTCTGCTGTCCCCTCCCCGCCAAGCTTTGTCGCGCAAAGATCCACGACCGCCTCCCACCCCATTTCCCCCTCTGCAGCTGCCCGGCGACCCCGCCTTGCCCGGGAAGGGCCCGTGCGCCGCGCCCGCTCACCTGTTGTGCAGACCCGAGCAAGCTGGGCTTCGCCTTCTCCGGGTCGGGGTCCTGGTCCCGCGGCAGCAGCCCCTTCTTGGGGTGCATGTGCCTACACAGGCAGGTGACCCCGCACAACGCGAGGATGCTGGTGGCCGTGCCCAGCGTGGCGCCCAGCGCTATCACAGGCACCGACAGCACCATGGTGCCCGCTCCCCGCGAGGGGCTGGGTCCCGCAGCCGCTCACCTTCCCCGGGCCGGGCCCGCCTCCAGGCAGCTCCCGGGATCCGGGCGAGCCAGCAGCTCTCCCGCCGCCAGAGGGGCGGGGACGGAGGGAGGGAGGACGGCTGCGAGGACGTCAGAGGAGGCTGGACCCGCAGCCACGTCAACCGGCACCCCCCTCCCCGCCAACACGTGACCAGACCCCCACCCCAACAGGAGCCGGAGCCTTCCAGGTGGAAGGGGCCTTGAGGTTGTTTCAGGCCATTCTTAATGCTTTGTGTACAACAGGGGACAACTGGGCCCAAGAAATGCTGGAGCTTGCGGAGGTCACACTGTGTTAGAGGCCAAACCTGGGTTCCAACCAGATCTGCGACTCTAGGAGTCACTTTCCCAGACTACTAGCTCCTTGCTCACCCTTCTTCTACCCCAGCAGCTGGCCAAGCTGGCTATAAAATTGAGTCTTCCGGGAGCTTTTTCAAACACAAAGCTGGAGATTTCCCAGCTCCCCAACCTGGGAGATGGTTCTTACAGGGAAGAGGAACAGGCCACAGATAGAGGGAACAGATGGGATGTTTGGGTTGAGGCTGTACCTGTATCCTGCTGAAGATGGACAATACAGCTGCATCCCCTTAGGGTTGCCCAGGAGTTCACCTTTATTACCTAATCAGCAGGTATTCTCACCTTTATATATAGATGAGGAAGCTGAGGCTCAGAAGAGAGGTGCACAGGTAGAAAAATCATCACCCTGAACCCAAGCTTATGTTTGCAGATTCCAAGTCCACACTCAAACGGACTTGTCTTAGGAGGATAAAGAAGATAAAATGCAGCAGCTAGGAGTACACACTTGATTCAGAGAGAGTGAGCATAAAACTATGCTTAGAACAAGGGGAAATTAGAATTCCAGGCATGAGGACTGTCTTAGCTCAAGAAAACAGTGGCTTTTTAGTGTTCTTCATTATATGGAGTGTTGAATTTAATTCAGCAGATATTTGCTGTGGGTTGGCTGTGCTCTAGGTGTGCTGGGCGTGTGTGAAAAAGAGTGTAGGTGATTTCATCCACAGCAGAGCTTTCACGTTTCTATGAGCCAATGTCTCCTAAATCTATAGCCTCTCCAGCCAGACCTTTTCTTCTGAGCTGTAGCTGTGACCACCACTTGGGAACACACCCGTCCTCCAGTTTTTCAGCTATCTACACTTGCATAAAAACCCACCCACGACTTACTGGCTTAAACCAGTTATTTTGTTACTTGTCATGATTTCATGGGTTGGCTGGGCTCAGCTGGGTGGTTTTCCTGCTCAACATGTTGTCTTCTGGGACTGCAGTCATCTAGGGGTTCAGCTGGACTGGGACATCAGCTCTCCAGACACCATTGCAGATGGTGCAATGGTGAACTCACGTGGTAAGCAGTAGGTGTTGGCTGCCACCAGGATCGCAATGGGGCTGTCAACTGGTGCATTTTGGTTCTCCTCTATGTCACCTCTCCGTGGTGCTGGAGCTGCTCACAGCATGCTGGCTGGATTCTGAGAGGAATGAAGCAGAAGCTGCCAGTTGTCTTAAGGCCTGGGTTCAGAAATTCTAGAACACTATTTGATCAAAACAGTAGTCTCCCTCTAGTTCTTTCCTCCAGTGACATCAAAAGGGAGGTGTCCAAAATACAAAGCTGATCATGTCACTCACATGAGTAACAGCTCTTAAAGGTTCTCCAAGAATAAACCCAAGAGACTCAACATTTATCCAAATCCCTTTGTGATGTGGTCCCTGCTAAGCCTTCCAGACTCCTCTCTACACACTTCCCAATGTGCCCCTGAGCCTCAGCCACCCCATGGACTTGGGATTCCTTCAACAAGCTAACATTTTTAGAGTCTCCATGTTATCACCCATGGGTGCACATAGCAGGCACTCAGTAATTGTGGAATAATTCATATGATCATCTTATGTGGAATTTCCAGTGTTTTGAAGGAATCCCGTTTGTGATATGAGCTCCATTTTAGTAAATTGACTTTTCCACAAGTATTTATTGTGTGCCTGCTGTATGCCAGGCACATTTTCCTACTGATCCCCATTTGCTGCAAACTGTAGAGCTGAAGCACTGCAGTCCCTGGTGACAGCCTTAGCAATCTCTCACATAAGAGCTGCCCTGGGAGGTTTTCTTGGCTCCGGGGCCTGGCAATGCAAAATGTTTTGTGGAAATAGAGGTTTAATTAATGCTGTCAGCTCCAGGTCTCCCATGCTCAAATGGCTGCCCTGGGAGACCATCCATGCCACTACTCATAACAGGATCTGGGGTGGGGTTAAAGGGGAAGGATGAAGAACACTTAATATCAGAAAATGTCTGATGGGGATCAGACACCTGTCACATGATCCATTGTTACTATGGTTACTGGGATGACAGCAGCTGCAGTGGCCTTCATTTATAACAGGAAGAGGGACCCCAGCCCAAGAAGAAGAGCTTGCCTTGTGCCTCTTTCACACCCAATGAATCTATGGCAGAGCTAGGAATAGACCCCAGGGGATTTGAAGCCCAGTTGAGTGATCAGGACTCTGGGCTGCCTTTACTACCCAACCAGTCACCCTCATACATCTCATCAAAGATACGATGTTTGCTTCTTGGCTACTGATATGCAGACAGTGGCCTTTAATGACAACCCACAGAAAAAAGGCATCACTAGGTTCCTTTGAAAAATGAGAGTATGCCTATTGGGAAAGGCAGTTAACTGAGTCAGCTGAGTGGATCAGTTAAGACAGTCTGAGGCTGGGACCCACAAATAATTGGAAGTGCTGAGGCCACATGTCTAAGAGCAGACAGAGCAACATGCTTAGGAGGCATCTACGAGGCTGAGGGATGGATCTTTGAAGGTTCCCCAGCCTCTTGATGAAATGTTCCCATTGTTATTTTGATCAATATTGTACATGTTAGATGTTTAAATATTCTGAATAATCACTCTGAACTTCTAAGGTACTAAAATGCTTTTATCTGGAGAAAAGTATTTCAAATATAGGAGGTTCTCTTATTTAGCAAACATTTGTGGTGTCTACATATGGTGCTGTGCAGGAGGGAGGAAAATATACCAGCAGAATAACTGAATTTTAACATTGCAAGGATTTCAGATATCACCTGTGGAATCCTTTTATTTTACCAATAAGGAAATGGAGATTCAGAGACATCGTGACTTGCCCAAAGGGTAGGAGTTAATGACAACTGGGATGGCGTTTTAGGTCAGGGTAAACTAGATTCTGCTGCGGTAACAAATAACTCAAAATCTCAGAGATGAACTCAATAAAAGTATACATCTCCCTCCTTTCTCAATTGAAGGAGGATCAGATGACTCATTTGGTCAGCTCTTCTCCAATTGGTGACTCAGGAATCTGGGCTGATTCTGTCTTGTGACTCCTTCACTTCCAGCCATGCAGGGAAGAGAAAGAGCCTTGAGGACTACTTGTGGCATTCTAGAGGACATGGCTGGAAATGGAGGACACAGAGCACCCCATTCCACTGGCCAGAATTTGGTAACAGGACAAAGGTAACAGCAAGAGAGGCTAGGAAATGCAGAGGAGAATGTGGAGATGTGTGAGCAAAAGTACTCCTGCCACAGAAGCCAGAGCCTTGTCTAGTGTATATTTCTCTAATTTATTCACTCATTCAGCAGATGTGAGTTTCTATGACCAGGTACTGTGCCGGGTGATACAGCAAAGAGAGTGAGTAAAACTAGGCATGGTCTCTCTTGCCATGGAAAGTTTATATTCCCATGGGGAAGACGGATGCTCATCATTCATCACACGTGTCAAATTACAAATGTGATACAGGCTAAGAAGAAAAGGTGAATGTTAGAGACTTGACTTGTTCAGAAATACCACAGAAGTCTTCCTGGAAGAAGTAAGAATTGAGCTGAGGTGATGAAGAATAGAGTTAACTCAGCAAAGAAAGAGGAAAGAAAGTGCCAGGCAGAACAACAGCATGGTCAGCAGTCCTGTGATGGAACAGCACAGTGGGGATGGAGCAGCGGTGGACTGGCCAATCAGCTCTCCAGAAAAAAAAAAAATAGAATTTTTAGCATTTGTTGATTTTTCTGGTATAAAGTAACCCCACCATGGTTGATTTCCAGCTACCAACAAATTCCTGAATATTTCCCGTTGGCTCTTGTGAGCTTGGAGGAGCCAGTTTCAGCACACAACTAGGAGAGTGTGATTGAGCCTGAAGGAAGAAACGGGGGCCAGACAACAGGGCTCAGAGGCCATAGTGGAAAGCCATTGAATGTTTTTAGGCAGAGGAGTGTGATATAATCAGAATTGTGTTTTTAAAAGATTCCTGGCCAGGTGCAGTGACTCATGTCTATAATCCCAGCACTTTGGGAGGCTGAGATAGGCAGATTGCTTGAGTCCAGGAGTTCAATATCACCCTGGGTAACATGGGGAAACCCTGCCTCTAAAAAAAAAAAAAAAAAAAAAAAAAAAAGATTCCTCTGGCTAAAGTGTTGGAAGGATTGGGGAGGAACAAAGTGACAAAGTGGGTGCTGGTGGACTAAAGAGGAAGGCATAGCAGGCACCCAGGGAGAGGGGCCATGCTGCCCTTTAGGAATGAGGAGTTCATGGCAGGCTGAAATTGTTGACAGCACAAGGAGAGGGCAGGTACAGTGTGGGCAAGTCATTTTTCCTCTCTGGCCCCCAGTTTTCATCTCTGTGCTGCTAGCTCTCTCATTTGATGACTTTGCAGGTTCTCCAAGCTGGACCATGACTGACTGGGTGTTCCCCAAGCCCAAGTCCCTTGCCAAAGGTGAGATGTGCAGGACGAAGTTGCCTGGGATAAGGGGTGGAAATTCTGAGCCCCACAGCAGGTCTTGCAGAGCCCAGGAGAACAGAGATACTGACAGTGAGGAGAGTAAGTAGCACAGCTCAGTCCAGACCCAGGTGTGAGGTCCACTCCCAGGACTCCTGTTGCTGACTCAGAGCAATTCTGGGCTGTATCTTAAGGCACAAAGGAGAAAGGGGAGAAAGGGACTGGGGGGGCCTGATCCAGAAATCCAAGTCTTTGAATAGCAGGAAACTCTTCTGGTGTTGGAGCAAATTACAGTGTTACTGTATTAACCACTAGGTAATCAGCTGCCCTGGCATGGCCTTTTCAACAATGCAGGATTCTTTCAAATCCTAATTCCATCTCAGCACAAGATAAAACCACACGTTCTAGTGCCCATGGGCATGACTCCTTGATTCCCTTCTGTTTATTCTGAAGCTAATCTAAAGGCTCCAGTTGGTTCTAGGCTTCTGGAGTGTACAACAATTACAAGACATTGTCTGAAGGATTTTGCCTGCCATATCAGAAGGAAGGTTAGCATTTTTTTTTTTCAGAAATTAGGTGCTTAATCTGGTGGGGCTCATGTGAATATAATAAAAGCAATTTTCTTTTCCAGAAGAATGTCTGAATGTTATATATATATAATTTCGTATGTAACTCTAAATTGTTCAAGGATCATATGATGCCTTGAACCGCAGATTAGGAGTCTCTAGAGTGGCTGAAAGAAGAGTGGACTTGAAATAAGAAGAAATAGGTTCAAATCCTTTGTCTTTGTGTGCACTAAGTGGTGTGATTCATTGGCAAGTAACCTTGATATTTTGGATCCTTAGTTTTCTTATTGGTAAAATAGGGGCAATCATCTCTACTTTATAGGGATGTTGTGAGGATGGCCTAAAGCACAGTGCTGTACGAATAACAGAGGATTCTCAATTAATGTTAATTTTAAAATTCAAATGATCTCTTTTGTTCCTGAACCTCTAATTTCTTAATAAAGCAGCTTGGCTTAGTGAAAATAGTGGGTATTGAAGTCCCACAGGTATGTGTTATTCTAGCTCTATTGCTTATTAGCTGGGAGTCCCTGCATGGACGAATTGGCTTAAACTGATTAAACTTTCATTTATTTGCAGAAAGTGGGTGATAAATGATTTGGAAATGTGGTTGCAATTATTCTATTTCCTGTGTCCATACACTTTTGCAATGTGACTTTGCAAAGAGGTTGAGTCTATTGATCCACTTCTTAATCTGGGCTGGCCTTGTGATTTCTTTTGGCTAATTGACTGTGGTGGAAGTCACATTGTGCCAAATTCTAAGCCTAGGTCTTGAGAGATCCTGGAAGATTCCATTCTCCATCACAGAATCCTGCCCAGCCACCATGTGAAGAAGCCCAATCTATCTTGTAGGAGGATGAGAGATTAAGTGAGCTTGTTATTCCCATGACCCCAACGCAAGCCAATTCCCAGAATCAGAGCTCATGACTGAATCCAGATAAAACTAGAAAAGCCACCCCGCTGAGCCCAGCCAAAGAGCCAATCCACAGAAAAATGAGCTAAATTAAAATTATAAGTCATTTTAAGCCACTAAATTTTAGAGTGTTATGTGTCAAGAGCTGATACAAATGGGGAGATGATAGTCTCCTTGACAGGATTGCTGTGAAAATACGTAGCACTAATTTCTGTAAGCATAGGGCCTGGCACATGGAAGCTGCACAACAAATGGCTTGGATTATCATTCCTGGTTCCCAAAGGCAGTGTTACCAGCACTTCCAGCAACGCCTGATAGATACACCAGCTCATTAACAATTGTACAAGAATCAATCTTATAGACTCCAACACTTGAGAAGGGTACAATATTAGTTCTCTGAACCAACCTCCACTCAATCAACTTTCCAGATTGGTCCAAGCTATCCACTCCTTCTGGAGAACTTGCTACCTGATGCCCACAGCCTCTTCTCTCATTACTCTTTTTCCCCCTCCAATGGAATCGTCTACTCACTTAGAGTTAGTTGTGTTTGTCTCAGAATCTTTTTATGCCAGTTGATCTCATTATTGATTTATAAACTTTAATTAACTGATATGTAAACTAATGACATAGAAGTATAAAGGAAAGTTAGTTCTATGAGAACTAAGGTGAGTGCTTTGCAAAGACCCATTAAGGTAAGTTGCTTTTAGAACTGCTGTTAAAATAGATATGAGCAAGTTATCTGTAAATGGTTGGGACAACTCACAAAATTCTAGAAGGACTCTGCCATCAGATTGCCAGGAAAGTGTCTCCAAGTTCTTCCTCTACTGCAGAGAATGCAGGACTGGAAATCATAAATGAGGCATCATGGGTATGCACACCAGGTAACAGTGCTAACATTTATTAAGTGCTTCCTACACATCAGGCTTGGCTCTGAGCATTTTGTCTGTACTAATGTATTTAGAAATTTAAAACGTTTTGACACAGAGTCTAATCATCAAAATTTGGGGAAACTAATGCAAACTATGATTTAGATTAAAATACAATGTTTAAAGTGTGCGTCATTTTGAACTTACAGGAGAATAACCTACAGATGAAAAGTGCATAGGTCATAAGCATAGCATGGTGGATTTTCAAAATGTGAACTCATCTGTTTATCCAGCGCCTAGATCAAAAAATATAATAACAGTCACATCCCCCAAATTCTCCATGTTTTGTTTCTAGGATTCCCCCATTTTAAACGGCATTTTTAGATAGACTGAGCAAGAACATTCTTTGGCGGAGAAGAGGAACCACCAGCACTGCCCCACGAATTGGAAGATGCTGCCACCTGGAGGATGTGGAGGGAAATGAATCCTCCCCTAGGTCTTGACTCCCAGTCCTTTTTTTTTTTTTTTTTCTTTTTTTTTTTTTTTGAGGCGGAGTCTGGCTTTATTGCCCAGGCTGGAGTGAGTGTGCAGTGGCACGATCTTGGCTCACTGCAACCTCCACCTCCCGGGTTCAAGCAAACCTCCTGCCTCAGCCTCCCAAGTAACTGGGATTACAGGCGCCCGCCACCACCCCCAGCTAATTTTGTATTTTTAGTAGAGACAGGGTTTCACCACATTGACCAGGTTGACCTTGAACTCCTGACCTCAGGTGATCCATCCACCTTGGCTTTCCAAACTGCTGGGATTATAGGCGTGAGCCACCATGCTCGGCCGACTCCCAGACCTTTACCTCTCCCTATGAGGACTTCTTTGCCCTTTATGTAAAATTACCAGCTCTCCACCCATTGTCCCATCGCTCCCTGTTCCCCATCGCCTTACTTTTTCAAACCCTTAGCACTTGTCATTATTTAATGTTCCTTCTAATTCTCCTTACCTGTCTAATTTATCTTGCTGATGGTCTGAGTTCCTCTTCTGGAATAGAGGCCCTAGGAAGGCAGGCGTAGGGCCTGAATCGTCTAGCAGTGTATCTCCAGCCCTAGAGCAGTGCCTGGCACATCACAGCACTTCAATACATATGCCAAGTGGACAGACAGGAGCCCTGTCCCTGACCCACAGCCCTGCCCTGTGGGCCCTAACCCAAACCCTGAGGCTTCACTGCACCTTCACGCACAGCCCCTTTGCAAGCTCACACCACTGCTCCCCTTCTCCCCATACCTTGTGGTGGTGGTGGAGGGGGCGGGCAAAGGGAGAGTCCAGAAACCCCTGGCACTGTGTAAACTCCTCCAGGGCTGAAATGGGAGGAGCCGTGGCCAGAGCCCCTGGCCACTCTATCCTGTGTCATAGCCTGCGCTAGTGGCAGGCAAGCTGGAAAGTCTCACTGTGTCGTGGTTAAGCCAGATCAGTCTACCCTCCAGTGAATTCAAGTTCCACAAAGGAACCAGCTGGGTGGCTTCTGACAATGCACTTTATCTTGGTGAGGCTCAGTTTTGCCATCCATTAAATGGAGAGAATGAAGTGATACAATGGGCATGATGTGGTTCACACAGTGCCTGGCATGTGGTTGGCACTGGACTATTGGAAATGATTACCACTATTTTGAAGGGTTAGGGCTGAAAGGAAACCTCAAGGTCCTATAGTCCAGAAGAGGTACTTTTCATTGTTATTTGAAACCTCGAGGTCCTATGGTCCAGGAGAAGCACTTTTCATTGTTATTTGAAAATTCCGCTATAGTTTTATGTGGGAATTCAGAATAACAGACAGGGTGCTGCGGTGGAAAGAAGGTGGGGGAAAGAATCCCCTGGGATCACTGCATCCCCGAGCCCTCCTCCCCACTGTACACACCATCCACCTCTAGGGACAGTCAGAGCCACCCCCAAAGCAGTGTGAGACCACCGATGGTGATCTACAGCCTCGTTTTACAGATGAGAACACCAAGGTCAAGAGAGGAGATTGCTGAGCTGGCTCCCAGGCCTCCTGACTCTGTCTAGGGTTCACTTCAGGCTCTCTGCTACTTCCCAAGCCATTCATGGGTTTATTTCTTAGGTGGTTAATGAAGGGCCCAAGGGGAAAGTGAGCTCTTTTCACCTTACTCAAATCAGGCTGGGCTTCCAGATGGAGCAGGAGGAATTTGGGAGACTTTTGACAAAGACTTAATAGCATGTTGGAGAAGGAATCTCGGAGCCAAAATCAAATTGGTGAATTTGTGGAACTTTATAGGCAAAGCTAGGGCCAATGTGGTGTCACGGAGCAGACACCAGAGGCAGTTGGGGAATTATTGTGAAAATGGAATCAAATAATCAGTGAAAAGTACTTTGAAGATTGCTTAAGTGCTAGATAAATGACAAGATGTTTATTGTAATCCATATCATCATTACGCTTTATGTTAATCAACAGGCCTGGAAGTAATTCTAATTAGGAGGAGATTCAACACCATGAATAAACAACCTGGAGTGGTCTGCAAAATGCTGATTTCCGGGCCCCAACTCAAGAGAGGCTGATTCAAGGATCACCCATGGGCCTAGTGTTGAAGATTAATAAAATCTGAACCTTCATCCTTTGCTCCAGTTCTGTCATAAAAACTGAGTTATTTATTTATTGCTCATAACACTAACTACATTTCAAGTCTTGGCCTCAAACTTTCAAGTGTTCATAATTAACATAAGCATCTCAGGAATGAACAAAGGCAACATTCCCTGTCTTTGACAGCTACAGTGAGAGTAAGGTCTTTTCATTTTTTATTTTTGCAAACAATCTGATTAGATGCAGTATAAAACTGAGATCACCTGTGAGAACATCCATCTTAGTTTCTGTGCAAGATAGAGACATGTGGAATGTGGCTGATTGTCTTCAGGGATGACCGTGAATTCCTTCACTCCCTTTACATGGAGAGGCAGTGTCCAATTTCCCTCACTTTCGGTGTGAACTGACCTTGGTGATTTGCTTGGCCAACAGAGCGTGGTAGAAGTGACGTTCTGAAACTTTCTAAACTAGTTCATAGGAAGCCTCTCAGCTTCTGCCTGCCTGACACCACTGGCACCCTTACTCTGGGTGTTCATTCTCAGAATTCAGCTTCTTTTTTAAAATTTTTATTTTTATTTTTATTTTTTGTGGGTAAATATTAGGTGTATATGTTTATGGAGTCAATAAGATGTTTTGATATAATACAAGCATGCAATATGAAATAAGAACATCATGGAGAATGGGGTATTCATCCCGTCAAACTCCTTTGAGTTACAAACAATCCAATTATGTTCCGTAAGTTATTTTAAAATATGCTATTAAGTTATTATTCACTATACTCACCCTGTTGTGCCATCAGATAGTAGGTCTTATTCATTCTTTCTACTTTTTATGTACCCATTAACCATCCCCATCTCCTCCTTAATCCCCCACTACCCTTCCCAGCCTCTGGTAAAAATCCTTTTACTCTGTCTCCATGAGTTCAATTGTTTGGATTTTTGGATACCACAAATAAATGAAAACATGCCATGTTTGTCTTTCTGTGCCTGGTTTATTTCACTTAACCATAATGATCTCCAGTTCCATCCATGTTGTTGTAAATGACAGGATCTCATTCCTTTTTATGGCTGAATAGTACTGCATTGTGTATATGTACCACATTTTTTTTGTCCATTCATCTGTTGATGGATCCTTAGGTTGCTTCCAAATCTTAGTGCTGTGAACAGTGCTGCAACAAACATAGGAGTGCAGATATCTCTTCCATATACTCATTTCCTTTCTTTTGGATATATACCCAGCAGTGGGATTGCTGGATCATATGATAGCTCAATTTTTAGTTTTTTTAAGACATCTCCAAACTGTTCTCCATGGTGGTTGTACTAATTTACATCCCCATCAACAGTGTAGAAGGGTTCCCTTTCTCCACATCCTCGCCGGCATTTGTTATTGCCTGTCTTTTGGATAAAAGCCACTGTAACTGGGGTGAGATGATATCCAATTGTAGTTTTGATTTGCATTTCTCTGATGATCAGTGATGTTGAGTGCCTTTTCATATGCCTGTATGCCATTTGTATGCCTTCTTTTGAAAAATGTCTAAAATGTCTATTCAAATTTTTGCCCATTATTTGATCAGATTATTAGGATTTTGGTGTTTTGTTTTTGGTTTTTTGGTTTTTTTTTCCTACAGAGCTGTTTGAGCTCCTTATATATTCTGGTTATTAACCCCTTGTCAGATGGGTAGTTTGCGAATATCTTCTTCCATTCTGTGGGTTGTTTCTTCATTTTGTTGATTACAGGAACTCAGCTTCAATGTCCTCAGAAGGCCAAGTACATGGTGAGGTCATGTATAGAAGCTTCAGTTGACAGCCTTAGCTGAACTTCTAGCCAACAGCCTCCACTAACTGCCTTATGAATGAGCCATCTGGTACATACAGCCCACTCTAGCCTTCAGATGACACCAACCCCTGCCACTATTTGAATACAACTGTCTGAGAGACTCCAAATGAAAACTGCCTGGATGAGCCCAGTCAGTCCTCAAAATCATGAGGTAATTATTCATTATAGTTGCA
The DNA here is from genome assembly GCF_028885625.2 of Pongo pygmaeus. Classification (NCBI taxonomy): domain Eukaryota; kingdom Metazoa; phylum Chordata; class Mammalia; order Primates; family Hominidae; genus Pongo; species Pongo pygmaeus. Next base: position 21,917,473 of record NC_072382.2, on the reverse strand, counting down.
AACCACTAAGTTTTGAGACAATCAATACATCATTTACCAAAATGTGTCAATATTTATGTCCCTGTTGCCAGTTTATTCTGTCTTCTGTTGATATAAATCTATCTGCAGGAAAATAATCTGAATGAAAGGGTCTTGTAAAATTCCTAAGACTTTAGAGATTATTGCTATGTCCTGTGAAAATAACCCTCAAAGAAAAACCCGCAATTCTGACCAGCCATTTCCCTAGCAATAATGCTATAAAGGACATCTCGGTATTCTTAAAAAGTATAAATATTGGATGGGCATGGTGGCTCACGTCTGTAACCCCAACACTTTGGGAGGCTGAGGCAGGTGGATCACCTGAGGTCAGGAGTTCAAGACCAGTCTGGCCAATGTGGTGAAACCCTGTCTCTACTAAAAATACAAAAATTAGTTGGCATGGTGGTGGGCACCTGTACTCCCAGCTACTCAGGAGACTGAGGCAGGAGAATCACTTGAACCCAGGAGGTGGGAGGTTGCAGTGAGCCAAGATCCTGCAATTGCACTCCAGCCCAGACTATAAGAGCAAAACTTCGTCTCATTTTATATATATATATATATATATATATATATATATATATATATAGTAAGATGCTCTGTCAAATCAGGACAGGACTATTGGACTCTCTTGTTTCACACACATGATCAGGGAGAAAAGCCTTTGGCTCTGTTAGACTTCTTATTTTAATAAATAAATGAGGAGGGTTTTTTTTGTTTTTTTGTTTTGTCTTTAAATTAAGATGGGAAATCGATATTTTTCAACAAACTCCCCACATGCTGCTGGTGTGGATGGGCCATGGAGCACAGTTTGAGAAGCATCAATAATTTGGCTGTGCCTCAAGAGGAGGGCAGGGCCTTGAGTTCTTTTTTTGCTTCCCCCGAACCAACTTTCTAGCGACACCTACCTGCCCTGCAGAAACTCCCCCCACTGAACTCCAAGGCTCTGTGGTGTGCAGGTAAGCCTAAACCAGCCCTGGCTCTGCAGACAAGCCTCCCATGGGACCTCGGCAAAGTTACTTCCCCTCTAGGGGCCCCAGTTGCCTTAATTAACCCCATAGGGCTTTTGTAAGGATTGAGTTAACACAGGCAAAGTGCTTAGAACAGCAACCATTGCACGTGAAAGGGCCTATGAATACTCGTTGTTATCGCTGTTGTTAATCAGAGTTTTTCCACCTTTCCCACCATATCTAGTAAGGGCCTGAGGGCATGAAGTGATAATGGTGAACATGCACTTTCTTGCAAGTCTCTATAGTTTTACCATTTTAACAAAATGAGTCTGATTTTGTATTCTCCTCCACCATAGATTTTTTTTTCTTCTTTATTTTTGAGACGGCGTCTTGCTCTCTCGCCAGGCTGGAGTGCAGTGATGCAATCTCGGCTCACTGCAACCTCTGCCTCCAGGGTTCAAGTGATTCTCCTGCCTCAGCCTCCCAAGTAGCTGGGATTACAGGCGCCTGCCACAACCCCCAGCTAATTTTGTATTTTTAGTAGAGACAGGGTTTCACCATATTGGCCAGGTTGACCTTGAACTCCTGACCTCAGGTGATCCACCCACCTTGGCCTCCCAAACTGCTGGGATTACAGGCATGAGCCACCAAGCCGGGCTGACTCCCAGACCTTTACCTCTCCCTATGAGGCCTTCTTTGCCCTTTATGTAAAATTACCAGCTCTCCACCCATTGTCCCATCACTCCCTGTTCCCCATTGCCTTACTTTTTCAAACCCTTAGCACTTGTCATTATTTAATATTCCTTTTAATTTTAATTTTTGTATTTTTAATAGAGACAGGGTTTCACCATGTTGGCCAGGATGGTCTTGGTATCTTGACTTCGTGATCCAACCGCCTGGGCCTCCCAAAGTGCTGGGATTACAGGCGTGAGCCACCGCGCCTGGCTTCCACCATAGATTTTATCAGCCCTGAAATAAAGTGTTTTAAGTCACACAAGGAGGAAAAACAAAAATTGGTCCTAGGTTTGTTTCTAAGGTTCCTGTTGCAGGCCCAGCACCCCTGTTTGAGATGCTCAACTTTAAATTGCATATCTCTCTAGATAGCTCCCCGTGCTTCCCAATGAAGCATCTCATTACAGCTTCTTGATTGGCATTCTGGAGGCACAGGTGAGGCAAACACACCTACAGAGTTATAGCGTGCATCGTGGCTAATAGGGCTGAGTCTGGCTTCAGAATGCCTGGGTTCCAATGCCAGCCACTCCACTTAATAGCCATGGCAACTTGCTGGATTTCTTTTAAGTCTCAGTTTCCTCATCTGTACTATGAGAGGGGGGCAGAAGGGAATAGCTATGTTATAAGGAATAAGTTAGGTCATCTAACTTGCCTGGCAACAAAATAATATTGGCCCTAGTTAGGTAGGATCCTGAAGGCAAATACAGGAGCCCAGAGCTTGTCCAAGGCACTCCCTTCGGTGAGCTCCCTGTTAACTGTATGTTAAGGGGTGTGTGCATGCATGCGTGTGTCTCCCAGTTCAGAGGTTCTCACCTAGGGATAATGCTGCTCTCCAGGGGACATTTGGCAACATCTGGAAAGAATTTTGATTGCCACAACTAAGAGAGAGGGAGTTATCACTGGCATCTAGTTGGCAAAGGACAGAGATGTTGCTAAACATTCTACAGTGCACAAGACAGCGTCTTCAAACCAGCACAGAATCATCCACCCCCAAATGTCAGTAGTGCCAAGGTTAAGAAAGTCTACCCTGGTTAGAAAAGAAGCTCCATGAGAGCAGTGTCCATTATTCTTCTGTTCACTGCTGTATCCCCTGACCATAGCAGAGTGCTTGGTCCTCAAGAAATACTTGCTGAATGAATGAGTGATTGACATGAATGAGTGATAATCAAGATTCTTCAAAGGTAGAGACATCCGTGGAGCTGGGTGAGCACAGGGTTTGGCTGTGGATCTGTTTCCCTCCCTGAAGAATCACTGAACCTTGGAGAGAGGGTCCCAAGGCTGGGTGAGATCCAGGACACAGGGCCTCTCTGGGGGCTGGATGGTGGATTGCAGGATCATGCAGTACACACCAGGCGTATCATTCCAGGAAAGCAATCAGAAAACTCGGCCAGCAGCCGTCAAGAGTGGATACTCCCCTCAATGTCTCTTGGAGGCAGAGACCATGGGAGCCCTCCAGACCACAAGTATCTGGAAGTCAGTTACTTTATTTGTACCTGACTCAGCCAGGATAGTTTGTCATCAGCAATTTGGAGTTATTTTGGTGGGGGCTGCAAAGCACTTAGAGTAAATCCTTTGAGGGTCTGTTGACAACAAAATAATTGTTATTTCAGGGCCAATAATTCAATTCCCTTGCATCTCCTTTTTTAAGGTGATCATTCCCTGCCCTGGAAAATGCTATGTCCCAGTCCCAGCATTTCTGCAATTTTGAGAAGAAGGTCCACTTCAGCAAATTCCAGCAACTCCCTGACTCTGGTCCCACATCCATTGGCTTCCCTGGTTCTGAGGCCTTTGGACTTGGACAGAACCACCCTGCTGCCTTCCCTGGTTCTCCAGCTTGCAAGTGGCCTGTCATGGGTCTTCTCAGTCTCCATAATCATATGAGCCAATTCCCCCAATAAATCCCTTCCCATATACCTATAAAATTTAAGCAATTGATATTGTAATGATCCATTCTTTTATTTAACCCCTTTAGTGGGGCATATCTTTCCTCATCTTTTTTTCCTGAGCAAAAGAATCACTAAGTCCTCGTTTCCTTGGAAAGAAAAAACTAACAAAACCAAATCAACCTAACTTAGACCTTGCCACTCCTGCCATTAGGAAGGGACTTAGGTCAGAGTGTGTGGTGGAGGCACTTCTCTGGGAGGCAGGTGAAATGGATGACTTTCTTACCTAATATTTGTTTAGTGCTTTCGGCTTATGGAGGGCAGTGGAGTCTCTAACTGAGCTTAATTATTATTGATGTTTAGTAAGCCATAAAACCCCAATTTCCTGCCTGCACCCCCAGCCATAAAATAACCATTTGCAGCAGCCCATAAACACCCCCTGGTCACCAGGCTCCATTCGCAGCACCTGTGGAGCTGGTTAATCAGCATGAAGCCAAGGTCTCCTGGACAGTTCTTTCCTCCTCTCCTTTCTGCCTCACTAGCTCCTCTGACTGCTCCCCATCTGGGGCCTCCAAAGGCCTGGCTTTGCCACTGAGCAATGGCTGGAGCAGCAGCCCTGTACCCCAGGAAAGGCCAAAGGTCTGGGCTGGGAGCCAGTGGTCTCAAAGGCCTGATGTGCCTGGCCCTGAAAGTGGAGCATCAATCTTCTCCCCTGAGCACACGAAGCTCAAGGGGCCCATCTCAGGGCAAAGGGAGAGCAGGAGCTCTGACCCCAGTAAACACCTCCTCCCAATGGACTAGGCTTTGCCGAGGCTGCAGCTGATGGCCTCAGTCTAGGAGGGCCCATTGCCATTGCGGTGAAAGGGCTCAGAAGCTGGGCCTCCACTTTTGGGCTGAACATAGAGGCTCAAGAGCCCTCTTACAAAATTTTCTGGGGTTTAAATACCCTTTAGAGTTTTCCCATTGGCCACTTGGTGTACACCCTATATAAATGAAGTAGTGGCCGACAATCGGTCCGATTAGTTGGCCTGCAACCAATCAGAGGCTGAAGTGAAGTTACAAAGGTTACACACTATACTAGCATATCTAGCCTCTGATTGGTTGCGGGAAGCAACCAATCACAGGCTAAAGTGAAATTACAACGTTGCACTTCCATGCAAAGAAAGACTTGGCCAGCAATCAGTCTGATTGGCTGAGGAAAGCAACCAATTAGAGTTCCTTTCAGTTTTCCATCTGCAACGCAGAAAAGTTAGGGGGTGGTTTGCAAAGAGAGTAGCCTCCAGTCCTTTTGTTACTTGGGTGTGGAAAGTTGGGGTTTTCCCTTTGATTTAGTTCTAGGAAGGTATGAATCGGCCTTAGGTTCCCTGCCTCTAGACCCTATCTTCCTGCCTCACCAGAGGCCCGATTTAGGTTCCCGTGGTTTACCTGTCTCCTGCTGCTGGATGGAGGGCACCTTACAGGCGGTAAGCATGTCGCATGTCATGTTCATCCCTGCACCTCTGTGTACCTCACACAGGGCCAGGCCTGGACCAGGGGCTCCGTGCCTTTCTGAGGAAGAAACAGATGGTGAAAGGACAAAAGACAAAGGAGGAAGAGAAGCAGGGAAGAGTCTGAACTGGAAAGGTTTCTGAAATACTGTTTATTCTTGGAATATTATTTTTTTCCAGGGAAACAATAAAAAGAAAGTGTGTACAGTGGACGGCAATCTGGGCAAGGAGTCAGGAGTCTCAGGCAGGCCATTCTCTCTTTAGAAACTCAGTTTCCCTGCCTGTTGATGGTGTTGGAGAGTTTATCTCTATAGTCTTTTATGTCTCAGATTCCGAGAATGAATGGAGGGTGGGCAATGAGGCTAGTGTTTATTTGTTAACACTTTGAGCTAATAATAGTTTATGAAGCATCTTTAATTCCTGCAGCTCAGATCTGGCTGTCTTAATTCCAGCGCCATCATCTGGCTAGGGTGGATATTCAGTGTGCCTTTGCAATTCACTCCCTTTCACAGACGGGAGAACCCAGGGCCCTAGAAGGGGATGGAGGTGGCCCTCATCCCATCACTGCCCAGAGCCCAATAGAGCAGTTTGGAGCACTTTGGCTTTGGAGTCAGGCAGACTTGGATTAAGTCCATCTCCACTCCTTACCAGCTATGGGACCCTAGCAAGAAGCTTTTCTTTGAGCCTCGGTTTCCTCATCTGTAGAATGGAATAATATCTATTTCACAAAATTGTTGTCAGGATCAAAGGAGGAAATGTATGAAAAACTCTTAGCACATGATGTATCCTGTGGTTAGCACTCAAACAGTAGTAGCCAGTAATACTAGCGATAGAGATAACTGGACAATGTAGGGGAATGGGGTGGTAGATGTGTGATAGGCCTATAGAGCCTCCTACCTGGGCAGCTGAGATGAGCAAAATCATCTTTGAATTCTTGCAGACCCTCAGAGACCTGCCACCAATATCTTTTTGCACACGTAGCACCAGCCAGTGTCCTGACAGTAATGAGAAGGCAGGCAACGGAAGCCAGAGGGCATGAGGAACATTGAGAATTAGGCTTGCAGAGCGGGAAGAAGAGGAAGCTGGGGGCCTAGTGGTCCAGACAGTTGGAGCCACATGGACTTTCAGGGTCCCTGTGTCCACTGGGATGCTCCTGCAGCTGTCTGTGTCAGCCTTTCCCGAAGGTGAGAGATAGATAAGATTTTCTCCATTTGCCTCCAGAGGGGTTGGGAGGAAGTGGTGAGGGAGGCCGATTCTGCCTCATTCAGCCTGAGGAAATTTCCCACAATCTGAGCAGCCATCTAACAGGACACTGTCTACCTGTGGGCAGTGAGTTCCCTGTTGTTTTACGAGACAAGGGACAGAAACCCAACTTAACCTAGTTTAAGCAATCCAGGAAAATTGTTAGCACACCCACCCAAACCAAGGAAAGGTGAGGGCCGAATGATCCCAAGGTCCCCTGGATGCAGGACTCAAGCTTAGTCAAGTTCCTTCTCTCCGTCTCTGTATGTTTCATCTTGACCTCTCATTCCTTCAGTATCCTCCGGTAGCTCCTGGGGTCTATCCTGAAGCTTATGTTTAACTAGAAAGAAAGTTCTCCTCTTTTCCAACATTCATAAATATAAAATTCTGTGGGGGTGCCCAATTGGCCCAGCTTGGGTGGTACATCTGCCCCTTAGACTGATCACAGGGGTCTGAGGGAGGCAGTGGTGCAGTTGGCCTCCTCATGAAAGATGCGGGCTGGTGGCAGAACCAAACTCACGTTTTTTGCCTTCACTGGACAGAAGGGACAAGGGGTGGTGAGCAGACGGGAGCAGCAGGCACAGCCATAAGCACCTGTGAGGAAGCTGCACCAGGGTTTCTTCCAGGAGAGAGGTTGGCCTTGACAGGCTTAAGCCCCCTTTCATCACTTGCAGAGTCTAGAACTGCTTGCAGAGTCAGGCCTCCCGACTTCGCATGTGGGACTCAGGTGTGGGCACAACTGCCCTGCATCTGCCCTGTCACCCCAGGGACTAAGGGCACCTAGGGGTTCTGTGGATAAATGGATAGCCAGACAGCTGTGCTTGTGTCATAGCCAGAGGGGAGGCAGGAAGCCCAGGGACTGGGGAGGCAGGAAGCCCAGGGATTGGGGAGGCAGGAAGCCCAGGGACTGGTGAGGCAGCTCCACCTGAAACCCTACGGGTCTTCACAGCAGTGAGACATGAAGTCCACAGAGGTCAGTGTGTGCCCACCCCAACTTGTACGCCCAGTCCAGAGGAGCCAGGAGCCCTGCAGAAGCAGAGGTACCCGCAGGTGCAGGGCCCCAACATTGCTCCAAGGGCACCACCCACATCGCGGGGTATGAAAGGAGCTGTGCCTGAAGTTCAGAGCCTGCCCCCAGCACATGCAACAGCCCTGCTCTGTAGAACCCTAGCTTTTGGTTTCATTCTCAAAGCCAGTCAAGGTGACTCCTATGGGGCCCCAGGGGCCTCCCTTATGCTCTAGAGCCAACAATGGCAAAATCAGTGGACTCATTCTCTTTCATTCTCTTTCTTGGACCCTCATTCTGGCAAGTGGGTGGGCTTTTTTACAAGGCCGATGTGTTCGATGGATAATTTGCATCTACAGACAAGCAGGTGGCCATGCCAGGACACATTCTCCCATCCTTGTCGTGCACCCAGCCTCTCAAGCTGCATTTGTGAGTCTTGTGAACTGGTATGCAACTATTCCTGCTACTTGGATGTAATGCGTGTTGAGTGTATCTCATGGCATCTCACCAAGGTGTCCAGATAGCCTTTTCCCAACAAGATAGCAAGTTGCTCGGTGCAGGCTTTCTTTGCACACACATTCTCTCACCAAGCATAGGTCCCAAGGTGGTTCTGGGAAGACCCTAAATCTCTGCCTCTCGAGTGGCTCGGATTGAACCAGCAGCCCCTGCAGGTCTGGTAACCAGCAGTGAGAAACACTGGGGTGTCTTTAGGTATCCCCATGAGACCCACAGCCTCAGCTCTTGGTAACCTTCCCGACTTCCAACACCTTTAACTCAGACACCTGAGACTCTCCCTTTCTTGCTCTCGATTTCAGCTCTGTATTCCTCAGAGATGGAAAGAGGATGTCTTTATCTAGCACTCCAGGTGTTTGACATGGGAGCAGAGTTCCAAATGGGAATTCAGGCCACCATATTGACCAGAGCTGTCTCTAATCACTTCTCCATGAGCAGCCAAAGTGATTTTTTAAATTTATTTCTTTTTTTAAATTGAGGCATGATTCATATACAGTAAAATTCACCCTTTGGGGCATGCAGTTCTGTAAGTTTCAATAAATGCATACTACCAGGTAGCTCCTACCACAGTCAAGGTAGAGAACAGCTCCAAAATATTCCCGTGCCCCTTTGTAATCAATCACCTCTTCCCCACAGCCTCAGCCCCTGGAAACCACCGGTCTGTTTTCTGCCTTTTCCACAATGTCACACGAATGGAGTCAAACAGAAGGAAGCCCTGCGCATCCCATTTCTTTCATCTAGCAAAATGTGTGAGATATATTCATGTTGTCGTCTATAGCAGGAGACTGCTCTTTTTATTGTATTTTATTTGCTCTATGTGTATGTACCCAGGATTGTTTATCTATTCACCCATCCAAGGACATCTGGATTGCTTCCAGTGCTTAGTGATTATGAACAAAACAATAACGTGCAGGATTTTGTGTGAACATAAGCTTTCACTCCCGCTGGGTCATATGCATGTTTAACTTTATAAGAAACTGTCGAGCTGTTTTCCAGATTGGCTGTAGTGTTTTGCATTCCCACCATCAATGGAGGAGTGTTCTAGGTGCTCTGCAGCCTTGTCAGTGCTTGGTGTTGTCAACAGAGTGAACTTCTAAAGATGCAATCTGCTTATGTCAGAATGATTCAATGCCTTTTTATTGCTCTCAGGCTGAGGCTCTTTGGGTGTGCCAGGAGGCCTGGCACAGTCTTGCTATGCCTCTTTGTGACTATGCCCCAGCCCCATCACCCCAACCCCAGGACCCCCAGGATCCTGGGGGAAAGTGCGAGGTTTCTCCTCCCCTCTGACTCTGTTCTTTGCTGGGTAGCCCCCTTCTCAACCTACAAACTTCAATGCTTCTCCCTCCACCACCTTTCCTGACTCCAAACTCCAGCTGGGTGACTTGCATCTTCCCTCAGCACCCCGTGGTTTTCCTTCACAGCACTTGTCACAACCTGGAGACACATACTTCTCTCTGTGATCATGAGATTAAGGCCCATCTCCTCCTCCAGCTTGTCATCTCGATGATGGCAGGAACCAAGTCCATTTCATTCACTATTGTTTCCCTAGTTTCTTTAGCAGGTAGTCAGTAGTCAATAAATACTTGTCATAATCTTGAATAAATGATTGGTGGAGATTCTCTGCAGCTGGGATGGTCCAGGGAAGACTTCAGGCTTTCCATGATCTCTGGCAGGTGTCTGAACTATGGTGTAGGACAAGTTTTCCACAGTCCCCTAGACTCTGGTCAGCCATTGTCACACCCATCAAACACCCACATCAGATAAAGGGTGTGAGCTCAACGCCCCTTCCTGGAGCCCCCATGCTACTTGAGGTGGGGCCAGTCATCCAGGAGCACCCTCTCCATTTCCTTCCTGGTGGGCCCAGTCTCTGGTATTTACAAGTAGCTCTGCTTGTTTTCTATCATGCTTTGTATTTTATTTTATGTTCTTCCTTTTTAAATTATGAAATATTTTGACATAGCAAAAAGACAGTAGAGAGAATAATATTTAATACAATGGGCAACTGGGCTCCCACCACCCAAGATAAGAGAGAAACCATTATACATATAGCTTAAAGCCCCTCCTCTCTGCCATCTTTTTCTTCTCTCTAGAGGTAACCTGAAAAGTCTGGAATTTGCCAGTTGTTTATTTTCATGTGTGTTTTGTGTTTTAAACACATACGTGTGTTTTTATATACTGTGTTTTTCATATTTTTAAATTCTATATATCAATTGTATGCAATCTTTATTGTCTGCAGTCTTTCCAATTTTATGTTGGTGGGATTTATCCATGTCATGTCTATAGCTCTAGTTCACTCGCTCCCAGTGGTTTATAGTATGTTATTAATATTATTCAGATATACCATAAGTAGTTATTTGTTCTTCTGCTGATGGGTAATAAAAGTTGTTTCCAATTTTTACTATCATAAACAATGTTGAATTGAGTATTCTTATATGTCCTCTTTCTGTGCCAGAGTTTGCTCTGGAATGTACCCAGGAGTGGATGGCAAGGTTGTAAGAGATGCACACCTTAAGTTATCATAAACCAAGCTGCACCCTCTAGCATTGAGAGAGTTTTCACTGTTCTGTATCTTTACCATCACTTGGTGTTATCTGACTTTTAACTTTTGCCAATAATGGTGGTAAAATAAAAACTCATAATGAGATTGATTTGTATTTCCCTAATTACGAAGGATACTGATCATCTTTTCATAGATACCTTTCATGCTGCTGCTTCTGAGAAATGTCTTTTTATGGTTTTAGCCAAATTTTACTGTTGTCTTTTTCTTATTGCTTCGTAGAAATTCTTTATGTAACACTGATCCTAGTTCTTTGTCATTTATATGGAAGATTTCCTCTCCCAATTAGTGACTCGTGTCTTCTCATTGTTTATGGTGACTTTTGCTACACGAACACTTTTAGTGTGAAGACAATCAAATGTATCCATTTTTTCTTTCATAGCTGTGCTTTTTGTGTTTTAAACAATTCTTCCCTATTTGAAATAATAAAAATTTTCTATATTTTATTCTGAAAGTTTTAAACTTCTGTTTTTCACATTAAGTCATTAATCTGCGTGGGATTTTTTTCTGTGTTCGGTTGGAGGTAGGGAGCTAATTTTACTTTTTCCATAATCAATCATCTGTACGTGGTTGATTGACGAGTCCATCCTTTTCACATTGATTTGCAATGCCATCTTTGGCAAGTATAAAGTTTCCTTATTCATGTGGGAATATAATGTTTTCATCTGTGTTTCTGGACTCCCTATTCTGTTCTGTTAATCCATATGTCCTTCCTTGTTCTCGATCACACTGGGTTTCTATTAAAATCCTAATACCTGCCAAGACAAGCTTCACTAACTGCAAAATTGTCTTGGCTATTCTTGCTTTTTCATATCTCTATATATTTAGAATCCATTTGTCAAGTTCAATAAAAAGCCTCTTGGGGATTTGGATTGGAATTGAATTTAGAAATTGATTTGGGAGGAATTGACATATTTATGTGGTTAAATCTTCCCAACTATGAACATAGCTTATCTCTCCATTACTGTGGCCTTCTTGAATGTCTTTCAATTAAGTTTTATTGTTTGCTACCTAAAGATCTTGTATATCTTTTGTTGGATGTAGTCTTTAATTATTTTGTTGTTATATTTAAATGAAATCTTTTAAGAATTACCTTTACTAGCTCTATGATGCTAGAATGTAAAAAGTGAGTTTTATCTTTGTTTTTATGTCTCTTGTTTTTTTCTTTTTTTTTGAGATGGAATCTCACTCTGTCGCCCAGGCTGGAGTGCAGTGGCACAATCTCGGCTCACTGCAACCTCTGCCTCCCACGTTCAAGCGATTCTCCCTGCCTCAGCCTCACCATGTCCAGCTAATTTTTGTATTTTTAGTAGAGACGGGGTTTCACCATGTTGACTAGGCTGGTCTCGAACTCCTGACCTCAAGTGTTCCACCCACCTCGGCCTCCCAAAGTATTGGGATTACAAGCATGAGATTGTAATCCCAAAGTACTGGGATTACAAGCATTTGCCAGCCTTATCTTTGCTTATTTATTTTATATGCAGCAACCTTGCAAACTCTCTTAGTTATAATTTGTCTGTAGATACTCTTGGGTCTTCCATGTGGATAATTTTTTCTTTCTGTTCCATCCTTATTCATTTCTTTTTCTTTTATTGCTGTGCTACCAGGAGCTCAAAATCAATATTGAATAAAAGCAGAGACTGCAGATATTCTCAATGGAGTCAATATTTTTTAAAGGAGAAGTCTATTCAGATTTTCTATTTCTTTTTCCTCTTCTTTATATTTTATTTTACAAATTTTCTCTAATTGGTGTGCATTACTTTTATTTTCCCTTTTATTTTCTTTATTATTATTATTATTATTATTTTATACTTTAAACTCTAGGGTACATGTGCACAACGTGCAGGTTTGTTACATATGTATACATGTGCCGTGGTGGTTTGCTGCACCCATTAACTCGTCATTTACATTAGGTATATCTCCTAATGCTGTCCCTCCCCCTTCACCCCACCCCATGACAGGCCCCGGTGTGTGATGTTCCCCACCCTGTGTCCAAGTGTGCTCGTTGTTCAATTCCCGCCTATGAGTAAGAACATGCAGTGTTTGGTTTTTTTGTCCCAGTGATAGTTTGCTGAGAATGATGGTTTCCAGCTTCATCCACGTCCCTACAAAGGACATGAACCCATCCTTTTTTATGGCTGCATAGTATTCCATGGTGCATATGTGCCACATTTTCTTAATCCAGTCTATCATTGATGGACATTTGGGTTGGTTCCAAGTCTTTGCTATTGTGAATAGTGCCGCAATAAACATACGTGTGCAAGTGTCTTTATAGCAGCATGATTTATAATCCTTTGGGTATATACCCAGTACTGGGATGGCTGGGTCAAATGGCATTTCTAGTTCTAGATCCTTGAGGAATCGTCACACTGTCTTCCACAATGGTTGAACCAGTTTACAGTCCCACTAACAGTGTAAAAGTATTCCTATTTCTCCACATCCTCTCCAGCACCTGTTGTTTCCTGACTTTTTAATGATCGCCATTCTAACTGGTGTGAGATGGTATCTCATTGTGGTTTTGATTTGCATTTCTCTGATGGCCAGTAATGATGAGCATTTTTTCATGTGTCTGTCCCTTTTATTTTCTTTAGAAAAAAATTTTAAGCTCCTAGAAAAGTAGAAAGTGTACCTCCTCACCTATATTCATCAACCTTTAATATTTTGCCACATTGATTCCGTCTCTCTCTCTCTTTAAATACACACACTTTCCTCTCATCGAATCATTCAAAATAATCTACAATTATCATGATATTCACCCGTAAACACTTCAGTGTGCTTCTCCTACGAATGGAGGCATTTCCCCACACAAACTCATTATCATTACCATATCTAGGCCAATAATTCAATTACTTTATCCAACATATGGTCTATGTACAAATTTCCTCAGTTATCTTCCAAACATATGCCCTTATGTGTCTTTGATCTCCTCCAATCTAGAACAGTTTCCTCCATCTTCCTTTGTGTTTGATTTAGCTTCTTTCAAATGAACATTATATTAAGAATTTCATCCATACTATTGTATGTAACAAGAGTTCATTTATTCTCATTGCAGTATAATATTTTATGGTGTGTGAACCCATTACAATTTATTTACTTGTTCTACTGTTGGTAAGCAGTTGGGTAATCTCTAGTATTTTGTTGTTATTAATAGTGCTGATAATAATATTCTTGTGTACATCTCCTGGTGAACACATGTATTTACCCAAATGGGGCATCATCACTGGGTTATTGGATGGGCACATGTTCGGCTTTATTAGAGACAGAGCTTTTCAAAGTAGTTCTACTGATGTATTCTCCCACTAGCAATGTATAAATGTTCTGGTTGCTCCAATGGGTATTGAATCTTTTAAATTCTGTTCATTCTGGTAGGTTAGTTATGGTTTCTTATTGTGCTTTTATTTTGCATTCCCTAGTAATGAATAAAAGTCAAATATCTGGCCTGGCACAATGGCTCACGCCTATAATCCCAGCAGTTTGAGAGGCCAAAGTGGGTGGATTGCCTGAGCCCGGGAGTTCAAGACCAGCCTGAGCAACACAGCAAAATCCCGACTCTACAAAATAGGCCAAAAAGTAGCTGGGCATGGTGGCGCATGCCTGTAGTTCCAGCTACTTGGGAGGCTGAGGTGGGAGAATCGCTTGAGCTGGGGAGGCAGATGTTGCAATGAGCCGAGATCACACACCACTGCACTCCAGCCAGGATTACAGAGCAAGAACCTGTCTCAAAAATGAAAAAAAAAAAAATAGTTGCACACCTTTTCACATGTCTATGGATCAAGTTGGGAAAAATTTACATCTTTGCAATATTTAGGTCTTCTTTAATCTATTCCAATAATATTTCATATTTTTCAGTGATGAGGTCTTGCCCAACTCTCATTAAGTTTATCCCTAGATGTTTGATGGTCCGTAGTACAGTAAAAGGTTTCTTTTAAAATTTTTGTTTTCTATGTATTGTTGCTGGAACATAGAAATACAATTAAGTTTTTATGTTAGCTTTGAATCTAGTGGCCTTGCTAAACTTGCTTAGAAATTCCAATAGTTTCTCTGTAGATTCTCTGGAATTCTCTACATACACAATCATATCTTTTACAAATAATGGCAGTTTTATTTCTTTCCTCATACTAACACTATTTATTTGATTTACTTGCCTTACGCCATTGGCTAGAACCTTCAATATGATGTTAATAAGTGTCATTATAGTAGCCATCCTTGTCTTATTCCCAATCTCAGAGGGAAAAGATTTTAACAATTCAGCATTAAGTATAATGTTTGCTGTAGGGATTTTTTGTAGCTATTCTTTATCAAATTTAGGCAGTTCCCTTCCATTCCTAGCTTGCTAAGAGTTTTCTTTTTTATTATAAATGGTTATTAATTTGTCAAATAAGTTTTAATATGTCAAAGTAATCATACGATTTTTTCTCCTTTCATCTATCAATGTGGTGATCTACATTGATTAACTTTTTGTGTTGTGATGTGGTATTCCTTTATATATTGCTGTACTTGATCTTCTACTACCTGAAGATTTTTGTATAAATATTTACAAAAAGAATTATCTATAATTTTTTCCCTATAATGTTCTTTTCAAGTTCTGATATCCAAGCTATACTGGTCTCATCAAATGAGTTGGGAAGTATCCTCTCTTTTTCCACTCTTTGGAAGAATTTATGCAAAATTTGTATTATTTCTTCCTTAAATGTACGGAAGAATTCTCCAGTGAAGCCATTTGAGCCCAAAATTTTCTTTGTGGGAATATTTTTATAAACAGATTCAATTTACTTAACAGGTGTAAGAAAATTTAAATTTTCTATATTTTCCTTCATCATTTTCCAAGTCTCTTTCTTTTTAAAAGAAAGTTGTCCATTTTATCAAAATTTTTAAATTTTTTAAAATAAAGTTGTTTATAATGTCTTCTTATACATTTCTGTATAAGATCTGTAGTGACATCCTCCTTATATTAATAATTTGAGTTTTCTCTCTTTGTTCTTGGTCAGTATTGATAGAGGTTTATTTTACTAATCTTTTCAAAGAACCAACTTTAGGCTTTATTGATTTGTCTCTATTGCATGCTTTGTATTGCATTGATTTCTGATTTTACCTTTATTATTTTCCTCTTTCTACTTTCATTGGATTTAATTAGCCTAGGATTTTTTTGATCTTATTGAGATAGGAGTTTAAACTATTGACTTCTTTTTTTTTTATTTCTAGTATATGTTCCAAAGACTGTAAGTTTTTCCCTAAGCACTGCTTTGGCTTTATCCCACATATTTTATATGTCTTATCTTTATTGTCATTCATTTCAAATTGTTTTCTAATTTCTGTTGTAATTTCTTTTTTTGACATATGGATTTTTAAACATACATTGTTTAACTTCCAGGCAGTTGGTAATCTTCTAGTTGTCTTTTCAGTATTAGTTGCTAGCTTAATTCTAGTTATCAGAGAATATACTCTGAATGCTTCTAATCTGCTGAATTCTTTTTTGAGACTTTTAAAAATAGACTGGCATGTGGTAAATTTGGTAAACATGCCATGTGCACTTGAAAAATGTGTGGATTTTGTCACTGTGATACTGTGATTTACAATAAGAAATATCTATTTCAGTCTTTGTCCCTGGTTCTTGGCACAGAACTCCTAAAACCCTTGTAATTTCCTGAGCAGTAGGGGTGCCAGGAGCCTCTTTTGCTCTAGTATTTGGTCTTTTACCCTGGTTCCTAACACACAGCTTTTAATTCCCTGGAATTTGGGGAGTCTTTTGCATCTTTTGCTCTAACGAGGTGTCTCTTGCTGGTTCCTGAATGGGAGCTGGTCACCAGAGATAGAAGCCATGATTAGAAGCTTGGAGCTTCCAGCCCCACCTCACATTCTCTGGGACTGGGAGAGGGGCTGGAGATTGAGTTAATAACCCATCATGCCCAAGTGATGAAGCCTCCATCACAATCTCTGCATTCTGGGGTTTGGAGAGCATTCTGGGGTTTGGAGAGCTTCTAAATAAGCCATCCATCTCTGGCAAGAAAGGGGTCCGTGCTAGCTCCCTGGGGACAGAGGCTCCTGCACTTGGGATCCTTCCAGACTTCACCCTTTGTATCCCTTCAACTGTCTGTTCATTAGAAATCTTTATCATATCCATATCATATCCATTAATATCCATTAATAATATAATAAACCGGCAAATGTGTTTCTCTGACTTCTGTGAGTTGGTCTTGAAAAGTAATTGAACCTGAGAAAGGGTTCTGGGAAAGCTCCAGTTTGTAGCCAAGTTGGACAGAAGTTGTGGGTAACCTACCACTTGAAAGTGATATCTGAAGTGAGGGGCAGTCTTGTGAAACTGAGTCCTTCACCTGTGGGATCTGACTGTAACTCCAGGTAGATAGTGTCAGAATCTGGTTACATTGTAGGACACCATGTTGGTGTTCACTGGAGAACTGGTTAGTGTGTGGGGAAAACCCCAAGCACATTTTGGTAACCAGAAGTGCTCTGTGCTGTGTTAAAAGTAGAAACAAAAGTTCAGTTTTTTTCTATCTCATACACAGTTGTCAGTTCCAGTGGTCACAGTTGTCAGTTCCAGTGGTGTTTTTTGTTTTGTTTTGTTTTTGAGACAGGAGCTCACTCCAGTGCCAAGGCTGGAGTGCATGGCATGATCTCAGCTCACTGCAACTTCTGCTTCCCAGGCTCAAGCAATCCTCCCTCCTCAGTCTCCTGAGTTGCTGGGACTACAGGTGAGTGCCACCATGCCTGGCTAATTTTTTTTTCTTTTTTTTTTTTTTGTAGAGTTGGGTTCTTACTATGTTGTCCAGGCTGGCCTCCAACTCCTGAGCTCAAGTGATCCTCCCACTTCGGCTTCCTGAAGTGCTGGGATTACAGGCATGAGCCACCACACCTGGCAATTTGCAATGTTGTGTGTGTGTGTGTGTGTGTGTGTGTGTGTGTGTGTGTGTGTGTGTGTGTGAATATATATTAATTGGGTCAAGTTTAAGGTTTTTTTGCATATCTATATTCTTCACGTTTTTTGTCTGATTGTTCTATCAGCAATTAAATAAGTCACATTAAAGTCCCCTGCTATGATTGAGGATTTGCGTCTTTCTTTTATTTTTTAAGTCTTACCAATTTGTGCTTTAAATATTTTCACATTATGATACTGGGGGCATGCAGATTTAGAACTGTGATATCTTTCTGGTGCATTTACACACCTCCATCCTTATTTATTTCCCCTCTCTCTAGTAATGCTTCTTTCTGCAAAGTACACTTTGTCTGACATGTAGTCTTAGATGTATGGTTACCTCAGTGTTTACTTGGTTTGTATTTGCAAAATGTATCCTTTTCAATTCATTTAAGGTTTCTTCTTATGTTTAAAGTATATCCTAGATCACAAACTCCCTTTTGAAATACTGGCTTCATGTGAGTATCTTTCGGGTGACCTCCCTACTGCCCGGGTCCCAGGCTCTATGTCCTGTCTTGGACACCTCCTGCGCTGTTAAAACCCAGTTGGCCACCAGGGATGAAAAGATGTCTTTGGGGCAAACATCAGCTCCAGCAATTTCTTGCCCTTCTAGTCAGCATCTCTTGTCATTTCTGCCCTATGATTGTTTCCCTGACTTTCATGCCAGCTCAATCAGGCTTTTGAAAAATATTTTACTTCTACTCTCTCAAGCATTTTTAGATCTTTCTGTATGGGGAAGAGTTTCTTGGAAAACTCATTCCAAAATATTTCTGAAAATGGAAGCCTCTTCTTTGTCCATTCCCCAGCTGGGCTGTTTGTCATATTCTTATCAATTTATATTGATAAGATCTCTTTCTATTAGGGATATTACCCATTTACTCATCATTTGTTTTATACTATGTCCTCCTCGAATAGACTTTGTCTTTTGACTTTGTTTGTGGTGTAATTTTTAGAAAGAAAATGTTAATACTTATGAAATTAAATCTGTCCATTTTTTCTTTATGGCTTGTGTGCCATACCTTACCTAATAAGGTATTTCTCACTTCTACCTTTTATCTTTTTAGAGTTTTAGTTGTTATATTAAGTCTTTAATCCATCTGAAAATTGTTAATGTACACACTGTATAGAAAAGATCTAACTTTATTCAATCCAGATGCAGAGCCAATTTAGTAAATAAACGGCTCAACCCACTGAGCTGAAACGTCACCTTTGTTATGATTACATTCTCACATATTTTAGGTCTATTTTTGGACTCTCTTTCTTGGGCCAAAGATATATTTGTGTATTTTGGTGCCAAAATCAGACTTATTTTTCTTCTAATACCTTTAGACCAAAGTTTTAATTATTTTCTGGGGCAAGTTTCTCCTCACTACTACTTTTCAAAATTTTTCTTGGCAATTCTTGAATATTTATTCTTCCATCTGAATTTTAAAATTATTTGTCCTGTTCCAAGGAGAGTTATATCATATCATTACATTTTTGCATTATTCTTTATGTTAATTTAAGAAGGATTTTTCTTTTCATCTTCTCTTTTAAAAATATTTTTTCTTTTTGAGATGGAGTCTCGCTCTTGTCGCCCAGGCTGGAGAGCAGTGGCAAGATCTCAGCTCACTGCAACCTCAACCTCCTGGGTTCAAACGATTCGCCTGCCTCAGCCTCCTGAGTAGCTGGGATTACAGGCACCCGCCACTATGCCCAGCTATTTTTTTTCATATTTTTAGTAGAGACGAGGTTTCACCATGTTGTCCAGGCTGGTCTCAAACTCCTGACCTCAGGTGATCCACCTGCTTTGGCCTCCCAAAGTGCTGGAATTACAGACATGAGCCACCACGCCCAGCCTAAAAATACTTTTTCTATGCACTTGTAGTTGAAATTGCAGAATGAATATGCTTCTGTACAAGCAATATGCTAAGTCCTCCGTATATGATTTTCTTTAATTCTCACAACAAGCTCTAGGAACGGATTATTGATATCTTCAATGTCGGTTAAGAAAGAGAAGGACAGCAAAATGAAATAACGTGCCCAAGATCACAAGTTCAGAGCAGCCAGCCGTTTTATCCTTGGTCTTCCATGTGCCATGCCCATAAGGTCATGTGGGAATCTGAGAACCCATTTCCTATTATTTTGGATCCCTTCTCAGCCTCACTTTTTTTTTCTTTTTTTGAGTCTTTGAGACTACTGTTAAATAAGTAATAGTCAAATCTTCACTCTGCTTAAAATAGAAGATTTGCTTTGGCACCTCTTGGAACATGGATTTCATCTCAAAGCCCAGCCCACCTGTCTGCTAGGGCCTGGTCATTCATTCGTTCTTTCACTCAGCCAGCAGGTATGTGTGGGGTGCCCAGTGTTGGTCTTCATGTCATTGTGGAGCCACTATCAGAAATCAGAGAACCAGGCTTTGCTCCAATGAGCTTACAATATATTTGAAGAGCTATAAATGCATATAGAGAGGGAAAGACTAAAGCACAGACTAAAATATCCAACTCTAGACTAGTGTCTCTGGTGTCTGTTCAGACTTCAGGCCCAAAGCCTGGCAGGTGTAGCATCTGCTAGTAGAAGGAAGAAATAAATAGAATCAACAACACAGGAGGCTACGGGACAAATGGGATGACAGAAGTTTATTTTACACATCCATGGAGAATAGCTGTCTCCATTGGAAAAAGAAATGCAACTAAGTACATGCCCAACTGAGGTCCTTTCTGTAAAATCACCCTTGAAATAAAGGAGGTGTCTTTTATAACAATATTCTTGTGATGATGAAAGGAGGTCACATTCTGGGGCACTGGGCAGAAATGAAAGCAGCTCTTTCTCTCATTCTCATTTGCCTTGCCCAGATCCTGCTTGAGATGAGGACACTGTTCTGGGGGAGGATCCCGGGAAAAGAACTGGGAATGAAGTGGGCTTGTTCCAGTTCTGCCTCAGATGGGCTGGGCTCCTTTTACCACCTGTTGGACTGCTCTAGTCTGGGGCCTTCACTGATGTTTATTCTGGTTTATCAACTGGCTCGTTTCTCTTTTAGAGAGTTAATTTTTAGTGGAGATCGTATCTCCTAATTTAAGTCTCCTATTTTTTTTTTTCAAAATGTGATGAGTTTAACAGGAGGGGATTTTAGCAATAGCTCATGCATCATTTTCGAGATTAATCCATTGAAGATTATATGCCTCAAGATCTCAACTGATTTTCCACTGAAAAAGGAGGGGAAGGCTCTGTGGTTAAGACAGTTTGGGAATGCCAGATTAAATAAAATTGAAGAGGCTTCTTGACCACAGGGCTTTCCAGGGCTCTGAATACCCTGATTTTATTTGGCATGTGTCTTTAAATGGCAAAGAGAGGGCTGCAATCAGAATCTCTGACTCTGGGACTTTTGGGTTTACCATCTTCCATGTTCCATAGGACTCAATTTGGAAAACTTTTTCCAGCCCAACCCTCTTATTTTACAGACGAAAGATCTGAGCCTCAGAGCAAGGAATGACTTGCTTAAGGTTCCCTATTCACTGATGGCCAGAGGTGGAATCCTGACTCTGAATCCAGGCTCTTTTCAATTAAATAGACCATTCTTTCTGAGCCAGGGCAGGTTGAGAGGTGAACACAGTTAACATGGGGGTTATACGTGAAATAAATAGAAAATCATGATGGCTTTGTCAAATACGGTCACCCAGAGATGAATGGAGGGATGCAGTAAGCCCAGGAAGCCCTGGGCTTACTTAGTATGATCTGCTAGGCTGGATGCTGATGGTAGGAGCTGTGGGCTCATCTCCTCTCTGTGTCTCTTCTGCCACTCCCAGCCCTCATGAGAACCCTTTGTAGCTGGGCCACAGCTCTGTGATGTTGGACACAACTCTAGTCTCCAGTGTACATACCCGGGGCCCAGCTGCCTGAGGGAGGAGTGAGCTTGAAGTGATGGGAGGAATCTCTCTCTTTTTCTGAAGAGGCCTAGAGTCTCATACTGAGGTCAAGTCTGACTTCCTGGAGCACCAATTCTATCTTTCACTTCTTATGGGGTGAACTCTTCCTTCTGTTTCTCTACTTCCTACAGAGGAATCTATTTCAATCACTATTGAAGAAAATTGGAGACATAGAAAGCCAAGGTCCAATCCCAGCAAAGAATGAATCTTGTCCTTGTAATCTCCCAATGGGCTCTTCTCGCCCACTGCACAGATACAGCTGATTCACTGAGACAGCCGTATTGCAGTAAAGAAAGGGTTTAATTAATGCAAAGCTAGCTACATAAAGGACAGGAGTTTATTTCTCAAATCAGCCTCCCCTGAATATTCAGAGACTGAGGTTAAGGATAATTTGTTGTGCAGGGGACTAGGGAACAGGTGCTGCTGATTGATTGGGGCTGAAACCATGGGGGCATGGAAAGCAGTCCTTGTGCACTGAGTCAGCCTCTGGGTAGGGCCACAGGACCGGATGAGTCACAAGTCACGGGTCCAGGTGAGAGTAATCTAGTCACCAGAAATGCAAAAGTCTGAAAAACATCTCAAAAGACCAATCTTAGGTTCTATAATAGTGTGTTATTTGTAGAAGTAATTGGGAAAGTTACAAATCTTGTGACCTCTGGAACAAAGGCTGGTTTAATATGCCTACATCTTAGCAGAATTCAGGCCCCTCTCATGATCCTAATCTTATAGAGTTTTATCAGTTTTTATAAAGGCAGTTTTCATCCCTGAACGAGGAGGGGGTAGTTTTGGGAAGGGCCATTTTCATCCTTACTTTAAGGGTAAACTATAAACTAAATTCCTGCCAAAGTTAGCTTGGCCTACACCCAGGAATGAACAGGGACGGCTTAGAGGTTAGAAGCAAGCTGGAGTCAGCTATGTCCGATTTCCCTTAGTGTCACAGTTTTTTAGAGGTGATTTCATTTTTCTTCCTACTTTTTGAAATTATTTCGTGCAGAGAAACATCTGGGATTAGAACTCTCAGGAAAGAATAGAACAATATTCTAAGGAACAGGCAGGGCAGGGCAGGGGTTGGCAATAGAAGCTGTGAGCTTCTATTGAGTCTCACAGACTACATCTGAGGATGGCAGAAAGCCCCAGGGTAAGATGCCAAAATGGGTGATTCAGTGATCATAGATTGGATTATTATTATTATATTATTATCATCATTATTATTATTATTAGTCAGAATCTTGCTCTGTCATCCAGGCTGCAGTGCAGTGGCACAATCTTGACTCACTGTAAGCTTTGCTTCCCAGGCTCAAGCGATTCTCCTGCCTTAGCCTCCCAAGTAGCCGGGATTACAGGCACACAGCACCAGCTCGACTAATTTTGTATTTTTAGTAGAGATGGGGTTTTGCCATGTTGGCCAGGCTGGCCTCGAACTCCTGGTCTCAAGTGATCTGCTCACCTCAGCCTCCCAAAGTGCTGGGATTACAGGTGTGAGCCACCGCCCCCAGACCATAGATTGGATTATTAAGAGAGTTTAGGACACCTGCATGGGACAGAGTCCCACCACTCTTGCTCATAATCACCTTTGCATCTCAGGTGTGTCTGTGTCGAGCCTTTCTTTTGCATTAAGGCTGATCTGGAGACAATGCTGGACCTGTGGAAGCCTCTCATCAGATGCTCTAGCAACACCTTCAAAGGGGAGGTTCCCAAGAAGTGACTCAAGACTCTGCTCTGCCCATCCAGAGGACTGAAAGAACCACAGAGCTGGCAGGGGGCCTTGCAGCGGGGTGGCGCTGTGAGAGATGGAGGAAGGACTAGTGGTTGGTTTTGGAGGACGCGTCTCAACTTCCCCTTTGAGGAGGCATCTGGTCTGCATCCCCTACCAGGCTCCCAGGGATACTGCATGGGAACACACTTTGTAAATGACACAGTGCTATACACACAAGAGCCTTACCATTATTGTCACTGGCCATTATACTCCCTAATTCCTAGTGTTCTTAGGGCCTAATCTTAAAGGGTCTCACCTGAAAGGAACATTCTCCTCAGTTTCCTCCATGCCTAACCCAGGCTCCGGCTTGCATAGCTGGTCCGGAGGAGCTGAGGCAGCATGGCACCTGCTTTCTCTTAGGAAAAGGTGGTGTATTTCTCCTTCTTTCCTGGTCCCTCTTCCTAGCATGATCTATGCAAGTCTAGGGTCCCAAGACAGGGCGATGTGGGAGGTGAAACCCACAGGAAAGGTGATGTGAAGGAAAATCTTGGGGTGAGGGATATAAGGGTTGCTGAAGAGCCAGGGATGTGGGATGTGGCCCTGCCCATCCCCTGCTGGACCCCATGCTGATCCTGGCCCCAACTTAGTGTGAGGCCTGTCTCCTGCAGGCATAAGGCAAGCTCCTTTGGGAGGGCGGCTTTTTGCAACAGTTGCAGCAAGCTCACTGCTGCGGGTTATGATATGTGACTGTCTGCTGTTGGGGGAGCCTGGGATGAGGCTGCTCCTGCTGGGTTCCTGGTGGCTTCCGCTGCTCTTTGGCCTGAGCCTGCACAAGCGCTGGCTGGCCTCTTTTCCTCCAGGTTCCATCCCCTCCCCGGGCCCAGCCAGCTTCCACTCTGTTTTGTTCTCTCCTACCCTTTGATGCCTCTCTTCCACCAGAGCCCTTCTAGCTCAGGACCCCACATTCTTCACCCCTGTGACTTGACTTCCCCCTCCTCCCTTGGAACACACTCAGATCCTACAGTCTATTCCCCGGCCAGACCCCCTTTGTCTCTGGCATCCACCTTCTCGCTGGACCTCCGGGCAGGGACCACTCCCTCCTACAGTATTAACTATATTTTCTCACTTTCTGTGTTCTTGATGCTCTAGCCTCACTGGTCAGGGCTAGCCAGTTCTTAGAGGTAGCACACAATTGCCTGTGAGCACCCTTTTCATAAACAGACCATCCAATCCACAGCCCATACCTGCCCCCTGCCTCCTTAATCGAGCTCTCATGGGTTAAGCCAATATTCCCCTGTCCTCGTCACCCCAGGGCCAGGTACCAAACAACTCAGGACAGCCCCTATACCCTGGAGTCCACCGAAATGATTCCAACTAGTCAACTCTGAACCTGCTGAGCCTGATGACTCTGCCGCACCCATGCCTGTCCACAAAACTCCAGCCAGGGCTCCGGTCCATGCTCTCCTCTCTCCTTCTATCTCCTGACTGCCCCTGGTGCTTCCCCACGTGGCTCTGTGTGGTGTGCAGTGCCTCCTGTTCTAGGGATCTCTGAATATAAAAACATCTCCCTTTGTGACAGTCATTTCTAGGTCTATGTGTTTTACCACACCTGATTAAAACAAATCCCAGGCACGTTTGAAAGCACCTGCTCATGTTGGCCTTCTTCTCAGCGTAGACGTCTGCTAAGGGCGCATTCCTGTCTGTCTCCCAATGTGCTTCCTTCCCTGTCCACAAGAAGCCTCTCTCGGACATTCTGCAGCCAGGCATTTGGAGGCCGGTGGCATCTTCTTCCTCAGTCCTGATATCCAGGAGCTCCTGGAGATATGAGTCAGAGAGAGAGTGGATCTCCAGATTTGGGAGAAGAAAGAAAAGAGGGCAGGACCATTTCCCAAAAAACTGAGGCCAGACTGCAAGCTAGATTCTGGGACATCCTTGGAGTCCTTTGCTGACCAACAGGGCCCCAGAGTCCCTCAGTGCTTCTGGAGCACCAAGGGCAAACCAGAGAAGGGCACTGTCCTTGGCAGCCCCAACGCCATGCCATCTTGTGGGACTGTTTGCAGTGGAAATGGAGCCAGCTCTTTTGGGGTCTCCTCTCTCTTAAAAGCAAGTCCTGGTGGCTACTGTCCTAGTTTCTGGTAGTAGTTCCCCACTAGAGTTTTCCTTTATTTTTCCAGATCCAATTTCAGGCTAAAGAATCTTCCACCCCAGCCTCTGGCATACCCCAAGACCCAGCCCCAATCCTTTCCTGGAGCCTTGTGCCAATTGCAGCTCTACTGCAGGCCCAAGTGCAGCCCCAGACCCCCGTCAGTTCTCTCTCCCATTCCCACTGCCCTCTCCTTCACCCTAGACTAGGGTCAGTGGGATGCCTTCCCTTAGAGTCCAGAGTGAGGTTCAGTCTCTCACCTTAGCTGACATTCAATACCTGCAATGGCACTGGCTGGAGAAGGAGCTGGAAAGTTTGTGAGGTTCACCCTCTGTGGTCTCAAGAGTTCAGCAAACCTGTAGCCCTCCAGCCCTTACCTTCCCCAGCGAGCCTGGCATCCCTGTTCTAGGTGCCAGTCTCCATCCCTCCTGCAGAACCTTCTATCCAGAATGACATCTCGAAGCACCTGGGGCACCACCTTCAAAACAGAGTTATCCAACACAGGATCCAGGAGCCTCTGCCACGATGCAACCTCAAGACACAACCTGGGACATCCCAGCCAAAGGGTGAACATGGCCTCGGGTGTCCCTCTGTGTTTACAGGCCAAGGAGCAAGAATCAAGGGAAGATTGCATTGAGGGACGAGGAGGCTTCATGAAGGGGTCCAGCTAAGTTTCTGTTAGGGTGGGATCCAGGGAAGGGCCTGGGGGACACTCTGAGGAGGGCCCTAGAGCTCACTTTCCAGGGGCTTCAGAAAGTTTCCCATGCAGGGCTTGGCAGCTGAGCTCATTTTCCAAGGGCCTTGGAAATTTTCCCACACAGGGCCTGGCAGCTGATTCTGAGAAGGAGACAAAAAGGGATTTGGTGAGCAATTCAGAGAAGGATTCATCAAGAGGCTCACTCCAGTTCCAGAAGCAACTGGAAAACAAAGCTGGGGCAAGTTGATCCGGGCTGAGTCCCTGCCCACTACTCATGATGCACTTGGAAGCTGGAAGCTTGGTGCCCTTGGTGCTCAGGAATGTCACCTGCCTCCCTCGTGGGAGTTTTCCTTCCTTGATCCAGGCCCTGGGCAGGTGTGAGAAGTCTGTAGAATACAGTTTTGGATGAGACAGACGTGGGGCTTCTGGAAAAGCCAAGTCAGTGTCAGCCTCTGGGCAGAGCCCAGGCCAATGGAAACCAGAGCTGTCTTCCTGGGAGGTGCGTACCCTGGGGTGCAGGTGGACATGCAACCCTCAGCCTCCTCCTAGAGAACCTGAGCCTTAGGTAGGGACTTGGTGTATGGGAGGGAAGTCAGCAAGAGGAAGAACTCGAGGTCTGGGCAGAGCCTGCAGATGGTCATTCCTGCAGCAACAGGGCTCCCCGCTACCCTGAGCAAGGATTGAGACGAGTACCTCATCTTGCAGCTGCCTAGCAGGCTCAGAGGGCTTGAGTTGCCCCAGCAGGGATGGGTGGATCAGGCCCCGACCAGGACAGACATGTCTGGAAATCTGAGAGGTGCAAAGGGCAGCAACTGTGTCTGGATTCCTCGTTTCAAGCCCACCAGGGAGCCTGTGTCCCCAGCCTGCACCCAATAGCGTGGGCCACGGATGTCAAGAATCTCTGGCCACTCCATCTACTGCCACAGGCTCTGTCTGTCAGGAGGCATGTCTTCTACTCAGCAAGAATGTCCTCCTCCATCCTCTTCTAGGAAGAAAGGTTCAAAGGAAAAGTGTCAATCCACTTAGAGAAGATCTGCAAGTCTCATGCCATCACGCATCCTCTGAAGAGGGTGGCCTCTCTTTCTCAGAATGAAAGATAGAGATTCTTCCCCATACAGCTGTTTTCTTCTCATAGGAGAGTGGTGTATTCTATCTGTGCTGTGTTTGGAACATAGGTTTATAGTATCCGAGGGGCTTGAGCTTAGAGGAATTCAGAGCCAGCTTCAGCTCTTACTGAGTGCCTGCTTTGGCTTCTAAAAAAATGGCTGAGGTCATGGAGAGAGGTTTCACACCTAACCACTGTTGTGATTTCCTTCATTTGCACCTACTCATATGTCCTATTTTAAAAATACTGGGCCAGATACAGTGGCTCACGCCTGTAATCCCAGAACTTTCGGAGGCCAAGATGGGTGGATCACTCGAGGTCAGGAGTTCGAAATCAGCCTGGCCAAAATGGCAAAACCCCGTGCCTACTAAAAATACAAGAATTAGCTGGTCATGTTGGCATGTGCCTGTAATCTCAGCTCCTCAGGAGGCTGAGGCACAAAAATCCCTTGAACCCGGGAGGCGGAGGTTGCAGTGAGCCGAGATCGCACCACTGCACTCCAGCCTGGGCAACAGAGCGATGCTCTGTCTCAAAAACAAACAAACAAACAAAAACAAAAACAAAAAACACTTAAATTTTTCATAAGAGTCATTGAAAAACATACAAAAGCTAAAATTAGTATTAAAAACACTAACAGGTTAGTCAAAGTTAGAAAATCCAGTACACCCCACCCCAAGATGTGGCTTACACAGAACTTTCTCATCTAAAACAGCTGTAGGGGTAGTTAGGGTTGCACAAGAAAAATATGAAGAATACCTTGTTGACATTGACAAATTTATAGTTTGCCATATTTCTTAGAATTCAATGTTAATATTATTGAGTTATCACAAGAGTTAATGAATTTACTTATCTTGGACATCGTTTGAAACCTTTGTGATTTTATTTCAAAGCCAAATCATTCTTCTAAAAAACATGAACCAGTTATGTCAACGTAGATGCATATATTAAAGAAAAAATTAAGTACTCAATTAAGTTATTGGAAATTTTTCATGGTAAAAAAATAACCAAATTTACCATTTTTAAAAGCGTACAATTCAGTGGCATTAAATACATTCCCAGGGTTGTGCAATCATCACAACTACCTGGTTCCAGGACTTTACCTTCACCTGTCAAGGAAACTCTGTGCCCATGAAGCAGTTACTTCCCACTCCTCGCTCCTCCCAGCCCCTGGCAACCACTAAGCTGCTTTCCATCTCTATGGATTTTCCTATTCTGGACATTTCATATGAACGGAATTATACAACATGTGGCCTTTGGCCTGGCTTCTTTCACTTAACATAACATCTTCAGGGCTCCTCCATGTCGAGGCATGGATCAGTACTTCTCTTTTCATGGCTAAATAATGTCCCTTTGTATAGATACCCCACTTTTTAAACAAATTCATTCATCTGTTGACGGATACTTGAGTTGTTTTCACCTTTCAGCTATTGTGAATAGTGCTGCTATAAATATTCATGTATAGGTTTTTGTTTGAACATCTGTTATCAATGTTTTGGTTATATATCTAGGAGTGGGATTGCTGGGTCATATGGTATTCTATTTTTAACTTATTGAGGAACCACTAATCCATTTTCCACAGCGACTGCACCATTTTACATTCCTACCAGTACACATAAATGTGCCAGTTTCTCCACATCCTCACCAGCACTTGTTATTTTCTGTTTTGTTTTTATTATACCATCCTAGTGGGCATGAAATGGCATCTCATTGTGATTTTGATTTGCATTTCCCTAAGGACTAATGACATTGAATATCTTTTCATGAGCTTACTGGCCATTTGTATGTCTTCTTTGGACACATGTCTATTAAGTCTTTTGCCCATTTTCTAATTTATTTTGTTATGCTATAAGAGTTCTGTACATATTCTGGATACTATATGATTTGTAAATATTTTTCCCATTCTGGAGGCCATCTTTTCACTCTCTTTTTGAAAGTGTCCTTTGATCCACACAAGTTTTTAATTTTGATAAAGTCCAATTCATGTATTCTTTTGTTGCTTGTGCATTAGGTGTCATATCCAAGAAACCATTGCCAAATCCAAGGTCATGAAGGTTTACTCATATGATTTCTGTTAGGAGATTTATAGTTTTAATTTGTATATTTAGGTCATTGATCCATTTTGAGTTAATTTTTGTATATGATGTGAGGTAAGAGTCCAGCTTTACTCTTTTGCATGCAGACATCCAATTGTTTAGAGAAAATCAGTGGAGGGCAGAGAGACACTGTGAGGCCTCGAGAGAATGTTGGTGGCAGCTTTGAGACTGGGGTTGGGGGTGGTATGCCTTGATGACTGGAAGGGTTTGGACAGGTGAAAGAAACAGGACAGAAGAGGCAAACTGAGACCCAGCATGAGGATGCCAGGGTCTAGAGGCAGGAGGGAGGCTGGGAACCAAGGCTAAGGAAGGAAACCCAGATTTACTCTTCACCCTCCCTCTTCCCAAAGCTCTCCATGTACCCCAAACCCCAGCCCCCAGTGATAACACTACAGACCTTTGCCCTAATGGCAGGCCATGCATCAAAAGTCAGAAGATAGCGGGGCAGCCATGCTACTGCACGCAATTTTATACATTTCCCAGGAGCCTTGGAATGTCGGCTCAGCTTCGGGAGTCACATCTGACTTCTCTAAGCTTCAAGGCAGTGTTCAGAAGTGAGAGGTGTCCTTCCTCTCCTTCTCATGAGTCTGTGTGGATGGTCAGAGAGCCGTATGTTCTCGTACACACTGTTTTCGAAAGGAGACAGTCCTTGACTTGAGTTTTAGGAATTCTCTTTCCAGCCTTTAGTCATTGATTTCTAGAAAAAAACTCTTCCTCTTTATTATTTAACTTCTGCCTTCATCCCTGCCACCCAGGCTCAAGAACTGACAGTGAAGCATGCTTTCCTCAAAGGCAACAGGAGGACAGGGTTATGGAGAGAGTCCTGGCCACGAGACGGGATCTCAGGGGTTTAGTATTAGCTCTGCCCTTAATTGAAATAGTGAGGATGAGTTTGGGTGCTGGAGTCAGACAGGTGCAGGTTCAAGTCCCAGCTAGACCACTTCCAGGCTGCATGGCCTTGGCCAAGTGGCTCAACCCCTCTGAGGCTGTAAAATGGGAGTAATTGTGTTTGCAAAGCAGAGATTTGTGGGGAGGACACATGAGCGAATGCACCGGCTCTGTAGAGCTCGGTACATAGTGAAGCTTCAGTGCTGATGATTATCATGACATTAGGTCTCTTACACTCCCTTACTTCCCTGAGTCAACCAAGTCACGCTGCTGGTCCTCGTCTGCCAGGCTCTAGCACAAGCCAGGAAGTCTCCCTCTTGTGGTTCCTTATTCCTGGAATTCTTGGCCCCCAGCTCCTTGAAAGCCTGGCTGCTCCTTATCTTCAGGCTGGGGGGAAATGCCACCTCCACACAGATCTTTTCCCTGTCCCTCCATCTCTTAACCCCCTCCCCACAATTGCTGATAATTGTGTTGATCTGACCACTTCTCATTGTCCCTGTGCTCCAGTCGCCTGCAGGCTTGGTGTGGGAAGGGGCCACGTCTCTCCTGCCACTCTTGTGTCTCCATCACCCATGAGTGATTGTGCAGTGACATGGATTGACTCAATGAACATTCAATAACATTTGTTGATTTAATGAGTCGCGATGTCTGACCCTGGGTAAACAACGCGACACTTGTGGGATTCCGTTTTTCCCATCAGAAAAATGAGGAGGTTGGAATAAAAGGCTGAAACATATTGTTTCCCCTAAGTTTCCCAGGAACCTGTGAATGAATTCAACAGAACCAGGGAGTTAAGGTGCAGAATTGCTACAGAAACATGGCCTCTTTCTGCCCTCTAGTGGACGAGATGGTGAATGGCACTTTATCATCCCCACCACCGCCCCTACTCTCCCGCCACTGTTTCTAATATATTAGCTCTGCCAAGAACCACTTCAGAAAGGAAAATATTCAGTGGCCAGAGAAAAGGGGCCATGTCTTCTTCATTAGGGCACACACAGAGTCTAGCAGTGAAGCGTGGGAGACAGCTAGATTCAGCAGGAAGGGCACTGGTGGGACTGGGACCACCACCTACTCCCTGGGTGAAGTTGGGCATGGTTGTGTCCTCTCGGAGCCTCTATTTCCCCATCTTTGCAGTGGGCATAATAACATCTACCTCACAACTGTTGTAGGATTAAGTAATATAAAGTGTCTGGCATGTGATAGGTCCTTAATCAAGGTTGGTAGCCTCTTGGCTCTCGATACATTTTGTATGAATGAAACGCAGTCACAGACATAAAGGAAAATGTTACAACCTAGAAGAAAAAGCAAGACGCGTGTGTAAATGAGTAGGAAACGGGTTTATATACCGGGGAAACACCCTCGACTTGATGTTAGGAGCTTTGAGATTTAGATTTATGAGCTCTGACACTAACAAGCTCTGTGGCCCTGGGAACGTTCTGTCTGTCGCCTCTCTGGACCTCAGCGTTGTCATCTGGGAAACAGAAGGTTAAATGACAGCATCATCCAGAAGGCACTCAGCCTCAGGAAACAGAAAACACAACTGACAGTGACTAGATCCAGGGTCGGCAAACGACAACCCACTTGCCAAATCTGTTTTTGTGTTGCCTGTGGGCTAAGAATGATTTTTACAATTTAAATTGTTGAAAAAAATCAAAAGAATAAATAATATTTTGTGACACATGAACATTATATGAAATTCAAATTTCAGTTTCTAAAAATAAAGTTCTGTTGGAATCCAGCCACACTCATTTGTTTATGTACTTATCTAGGGCTGTTTTCCCGTGACAATGTCAGAGTTGAGTGGTTGCGGCTTGGAAAGCTGAAAATATTTACTATGTGGCCATTTATAGAACAAGTTTGCTGACCTCCGACTTCACTAATAAAGATATTTAGTTGTCTCACATAACCATAGCATCCCCGCTGTTCTCTTGGTCTTCTCTCCTGATCACAAGATGGCAGCCTCAATTCCATGAGTCACATCTACACACAGCCTACATTTAAGACAGGAAGTAAGGGGCAGGGGGAGAGAAAAGACTTTCTCCTGCCATGACTCCCGTGCCCAGAAAGAAAACATTTCCCAGAAGCCCTGCAGGAGGCTTCTCCTATCTCATTGGCTGGAATGAGGTCACATGGTGGACCCTGGACCAATGCCTGCAAAGGACCTACCCTTCCTGAGATGAAGGGATCTGGCCTTTTAACAGAAACAAAAACCAGGGCTCTGTGAGCATGAAAGAAAGGGGGCAGGGGGCACGTGCCGACCAAAATCATTAAGACCCCTTGCCTAATAGCATCTCCAGGTTCCAGTTGCATGAGCCATTTCAGAACTTAAATTTGAAAGCTTTTCGTTGACATATTTTCTCCACTTCAATCCTCTCTCTGGAACTCAGGATGTATTTCTGAGCGATTTTCTTCATTTATAATTTTTTTATTTGGGCTTCCTTATTTATATTTATTTATTTGTTCATTTTTTTGAGACGGAGTCTTGCTCTTTTGCCCAGGCTGGAGTGCAGTGGTGCGATCTCGGCTCACTGCAACCCCCACCCCCAGGTTCAAGCAATTCTCCTGCCACAGCCTCCCGAGTAGCTGGGATTACAGGCACCCACAACCATGCCCAGCTAATTTTTGTATTTTTAGTAGAGACGGGGTTTCACCATGTTGGCCAGGCTGGTCTTGAACTCCTGACCTCAGGTGATCCGCCCACCTCGGCCTCCCAAGGTGCTAGGATTACAGGCGTGAACCACCGCGCCCGGCCCCTTCCTTCTTTAAGTTGCTTGATTTGAGATGTTGCTGTTCATGATGTTTCTCCATACCAGTCCTTAATTTTGACCTCACCTCTGCCTCCATCTGTGAGAAGGTTGAGTAGGAGGCAGGAGGTGGTAGACTTTCCAGGGCTTCAGCACAGCCGGGCCTGCTCCTGGCAGTGGCAAAACAGATGAGGCGTTCACCAGGACGGTTAGACTGAAATCCTGTTTGGCCACTGAAAGCTGAAGAGGCAACCTCGTGGACTGTTTTTCAGTTATGTACCAGTCTGAAAGGCATTGGAGGAAATGTGGAAATGCATCCAGCAATGCAGCTACTGTTCACTTGAGTTAATACAAGAGGGAGCAGAGCTTCAAGTGCCAAATGGAAATAATTTTGTAGATGACTTGAAAAGAAATTTAATAAGGACTTAAATCCGAAATCATAGCCTCCTTGTTGTTAGAAAGAGAGAGAGTCGCAGCTGCAGACACAAAGGAAAACAGCACAAAAATGGAAAGAAAGCCAAAAGGTCCCACGCAGAAAATTTAACAAGGGATCAGAGGCCCCAAGAAAGAAGCAACATCCTAATACACATCCTCTATCCGGGAAGCAGATGGCAGCTTAGAAGGAAAATGCAGAAAGAGATGGCAGACCACAGTGTTTCTGGAAAGGAGGACTGTCCTTGAATTATGACCTCTTCTTAATTTTGGGGTGGATTTCCTGATGGAGGGTGCTTTTTGTACATTCTGTGCCTGAGGTCTTTTTTTGTGCTAAGGAAAAATAGGAAAATGAATTCGAGTTCCCCTAAACCAGAGTGGGGTCACTCATTCCTAACAATCAAGATTCAAAGAGAATGAAAAGATGCAACCCCTCTGTACCTTAGTTCCTGCATCTGTGAAAGAGAAATTAGTGCCTATGTGACTCAGTTGGGCACATATTCCAATTCCTGCACTCTAGAAACTGCAAAACTGAAAACCAAATTTGAGACGCCTTTGCAGCTAGAGTGCAGGCACATGGCCTTGTTTCCACCAACCAGTTACACTCATTCAGGACTTGAATGTGGAAGTGAGTGGTGCAAGAAGGCTTGGAGCCTGGACCCGCTGGAAGGCACAGAGGCAAGGGTGTTGGGTGTTCTGGGAAACTGGGAGGAGTTTTGACTTCAGTCCCAAACATCATGAGTGTCAGTTAACAGGTGGAAGCAGCAGAGGGCTCTCTGTGAACAGCCCTGCAGAGAGTGGGGGCATTTTAAGGGCTTGGCTGACTCTGTTGTCCAGGTCTGTCCTGGTCTGAGTACCACTTAAGCTTGATTCTGTGGTCCCCCAAAAGAGTCCATTAAGTATTTAATAAATACACTTTAATAGATCTCTGTCAGCATGAACTTGCAAATGTGGACTCTGTTGCCTGCAACCAAGGACCTTGGCCTTAACCACACGTAAAGCGTTAGATCAGTTCCTGGCACGTGGCAAATCCTCACTATACATTAGCTACCATTCTGTATTATTTGAATGCTCTACAAAGAGATGGTACATCTGCTCTTGTTTAGCAAGCATAGGTGTTAGAGTTCATCAATTTCTTTCAAAAGGAAGTGAACGTGCACATTACTCTCCCCTGGGAGTGCAAAACTCAATCCTGCCAACTCAAGGTAAACTGTCACTGTCAGGTGCTCTCAAGCTCTGTCAATTAAGGCTCCTTCCCCTCTGTCTTCTCCAGGCATCGGTGGTATGAGTGGCACTCCCCTTCCCCTCATCTAGTTCCCTCCTACGGAGCGTCCGAGGCTGATGTAATTTGCCTGGCCTGTGTGTTGATGTCTGACATCAACTGCATTCACTGCTGTCACAGCCACTGCCACTCTGTCTTCCCTCATCAGGTACTTAAGCCTCTGCATCTCCTGCATCCCATTGCTAGGCCTCTCCAGGTTCACCCACCAGCTCTCTGCCATTTCTATCCCTCCTTGAGGATTTGGGGATGCGAGTGTTTGAGGCCCTCTCAGTAGGAGGTCCATCACAGGAGTCCTCACCTGGCACAGTGTCCACCACAGCTTTTCCTGGGCAGAGAGGCGCAGGTCTCCTCTGCTTCACTGTCTCCCACCCACCCTCATCCCAGGCTTTGTCACAGGTCCCTGGCACCTGTGGGTTCTAGTTCCAACCCTTTGATCCTCCTTCTTCCACCTCCCAAAACTGAACTTTCATCTCCTTTTGAGTAGGAACTTTATTCATTTACTATTAAATATTCTTTCCTACTCTATGGTGTGGTATGAAATCTATGCTCTTAGTCCCCCAGACTAACTTTTTATACTTTAAAAAAACATGTTTTCTTCTCAAGAACAAAGGCCTGGCTTTTTCTAAATGTATTCAAGAATTTCTTCACCAAATATTGTTGGAACACTTGCTGGGGGGCAGACACTCTCTGGGTTGTACGGACAGACAGACAGTCGCCTTCTAGTTGGGGAGATAGGCGATAATCACATGCAAAACTCAATTGCCTAATTCTTTTTTTTTCTTTTCTTTCCTTTTTTTTTTTTTTTTTTTGAGACGGAGTCTCGCTCTGTCGCCCAGGCTGTAGTGCAGTGGTGCTATCTCGGCTCACTACAAGCTCCGCCTCGCCTCCCCGGTTCATGCCATTCTCCTGCCTCAGCCTCCTGAGTAGCTGGGACTACAGGTGCCCGCCAACACGCCTGGCTAATTTTTTGTATTTTTCTTAGTAGAGACAGGGTTTCACCGTGTTAGCCAGGATGGTCTTGATCTCCTGACCTCATGATCTGCCCACCTCGGCCTCCCAAAGTGCTGGGATTACAGACGGCCGTCAATTGCCTAATTCTTTTCTTTTCTTTTTTTTTTTTTTTTTTTTTTTTTTGAGACAGGGTCTCACTCCTTACCCAGGCTGGAGTACATGGAGTGGCATCATCATATAGTTCACTCGTAGCCTTGAACTCCTGGACTCAAGCCATCCTCCTCCCTCAGCCTCCCAATCAGCTAGGACTACAGGTATGTGCCACCACACTTGGAAAACTTTTATTTTATTGTATTGTATCTTATTTTATTTTATATTGTGTAGAGATGGGGTCTTGTTCTGTTGCCCAGGCTGGTCTCAAACTCCTAGCCTCAAGTGATACTTTAGCCTTGGCCTCCCAAAGTGCTGGGATTACAGGTGTGAGCTGTGGTGCCCAGCCACCTATTTATTTTCAATAGAGCGAATGCTTTGCTGGAGTATTAAGTATAAAGTATACTTTATATTCAATATTCCAGCAAAGTATTTTATATTGAGTATAAAATGCTGAGTATCAATTTTATATTGAGTATAAAAAGGGGTAAAGAGACAGAGCTCTGGGCAGCGGGGTGGGGTAGTTACGAAACAAACTCACTGTGCGCTAGTTACCACTTCAACCCACTCGATCTTGGGTTGCACGTTCACTACTTGCCCAAGTTCTGTGAAACAGAACACTGAAATACACAAGTTACATGAAGAGAGTTTATTATTTATAGATAGTCAGCAAGGGACAACAGCAGCCTAGAATTCAGGAGTATCAGTCTCCAAGCCTCAGGAAAGCTGCCCAGACGGAGTCTTGTCTGTCCATGCCCCACTTGCACCACAGCTGCGGAGCCCTGAAGGCAGCCAGCCCTGGGTTTTAGACCACGGGGTACAGGACTTGCTGGGTCAAAGCATTGAAGGACACCTTGTTTCTAATAGCGACTGAAATAGAGCCTGGGCTGCTCAGACCAGTCCCGCCCTATTCCAGATATTGCATTTCCAGCACATTCCACAGCAATTCTTGGGAACTATGAGAGAAAAGGGGGAGAACTGGGTCGGTCCACAGCCATCCAGAGAATGGTCCTGCAGTAATGCTGCATTGAGTCGGTTATCCAGGAAGGCCTGGTAGGCGTTTGAACCCCGATCTCAGTGCCAAGAAGAACCCCCTGGAGAGGGATCATGTCAATGCCTCCAAATGGAACAGCAAGAGCAAGAGCTCCGAGGCAGAAATGAGCTTGGCCTTGGTCACAGATAAGAAAGAAGGCCAGCGGGTTTATTGAATGGTGAAAAGAGAGTGAGTAAAGATGACCTCAACGGGTCACTGGGCCAGATTTCGCAGGACCCTTTTAGCATGCACGGAAGCTGTGGATTGTTTTGTTAAACCTAGAAGATTGAAGTAGAGAAGTTATTTGCATTTTAAGAAAATCATTTTAATTATAGAAAAATGGTTGATTATAAGAGAGCAAAAAAGCATGGGCGAGCAGGGAAAAAGTAACTCTAGGAGTTCACAAGGGTGATGAGGTAGCCCGAACTTAGAGGGTAAAGAGGGTGAGATGTGGACCATTCTGGATACATTGTAGGGGAAGGATTGAAGGGACTGCTGCTGGGCTGATTAGGCACTGGTGAGATGCAGAGGCAGGAGAGGCTGAGGAAGCTTAAACCCCTGCATACCGTCTGGAATGACTGAGCCAGTTCTACAGAAGTGGCAACACTTAGATATTAGCCCAAATGCACTTGCTATATAAAAGCCCTGTGTGTGCTCTTCGTGTGTGTGTGTGTGTGTGTGTGTTTCAGCTAGCAGTTTCACCTACTCTCATCCTCTCTCACTAGAATGTTCCAGTGCCCAGCAGGTTGAGCAGGGAGCAGAGGGGTGGAATAGTACTCATCTCTGGCCAAACTGGCACAGGCTCACCCATTATACTGTTTACTAACATCTGCACTTACAGGGTCCTTGCCATGTGCCATATGCTGTTCAAAGTGGCCTACCAATATTAACACACCTAATCCTCAGAACAGCCCTAGGAAATAAGTGCTATTATAAATCCTCATTTTACAGGTAGGGAAACTGAGATTCCAAAAGATGAGGTGGCAGGCCAAAGGTCACACAGCTCATAGGCAGCAGAGACAGGATTTGAACCCAGGCTATATGATGTCAGAGGCCAGGCTTATCAACCACCTATTCCAGGGATGGTAAGGGAATACAGGCAGGAAAGAAAACCACCTAGCATGTCTTCTTTTCAGTGCCTCTAAATGTGAAAGCACTTAGCAAAGTGCTGGCACATAGTAGGTGCTCAATGCATAACAATAATACATTTTATTAATATCCAGGGACCAGGCAGGTTATGTCCCTCCTGTGCGCCCATGCCCTGCGGGAGGCAGAAGATGCGAGTTGGAAAAAAATTGATCCACATCAGATGCCAAGCCATCAAAAATAACTGGCAGGAGAGGAGAGAGCAGGCAGAGCATGTATCTCTGATTCCCTTCGCTTGTTGTCACACTATTACAGTTAAAGAGTGAACACTTCACAAGAAAAAGAGCATACGTCTGCCCACGGGTTTCTAGATTTACATTCTTTTCACTTATTGGAAAGAGAAGAAAAATAGGACCAAATGTTAAAAGCATGAAAAAAAATTAAAAAGCAAGAAATTTGAGGGGGAGGGGAACCAGACTGGCAGCTCCCTGGGAACCGAAACATGCAAATGACGTGCAGCCTGTTTTAATGATCTGACACCCCCGAACTGGAATTGATTACTGCTGTTGGGAGGAGAAAATGGATCGGCAAAGTGTGATCATGCAAACTTCGGAGGGAAATTCAATCCCAAACACCGAAGTGAGGGAAGGGCTGGGAGATGCCCTCGTGGGAGAGAAAGCCGGCCACGCCTTACAGTTCCAGCCTCCCGTTGATAGCTCTGTAATGACAACACTCGCCTCCAGGGGGCGACCAACGCCTCGCACCAGGAAGACGTGGCTGTAGGGAGGGGCGTGGGAAAATGAGAGGCACAGGGCTGGCCCCACTCAGAGGAAGGAGAAGAGAAATCCAGCCACACCGGAGGGGCTGCTCCGGACCCGCTCAGGCTGCCCCAAGCGGCGCTCCCTTCACTCAGCAGGACTTGAGCAAGGCCAGCTGGAGTGGAAACCAAGCCTTGGAAGATGAACCGTAAAAAAAGAACCTTGCTGGGCCAGAATTAGACACTTCAACTCAGCG
Source organism: Pongo pygmaeus (assembly GCF_028885625.2). Lineage (NCBI taxonomy): Eukaryota > Metazoa > Chordata > Mammalia > Primates > Hominidae > Pongo > Pongo pygmaeus. The sequence continues at coordinate 21,878,938 of NC_072382.2, read as the reverse complement.
ACCCCAGAAGGGAGTTTTTGATCAGTAATTGTTGCCCATGAGAATTGGTTTTCTGGGAATGACAGGCTCATTAAGGAGAGAATAGAGACGATGTCCTAAATCAAGGGTCGGCAAACTTATCTGTAAAGGGACAGCTAGCACATATTTTATGCTTTGCGGGTTCTCAGGCCCTGTTGAAACTCTGCTGATGTGGCGTGCAATTAGCCACAGACGAACTGTAAATGAATAAGCATGTCTGTGTTCCAATAAAAGTTTATTTATGGACAATAAAATTTAAATTTCCCTGTTAAAAGAATGAAAAGACAAGCCACAGACTGGGGAAAAAATAGTTGCAAAGCACGTTGGATAGAGAATTGGTATCTAGAATATACAAAGAAGCCTTAAAACTCAACGATAAGAAAACAAACAACCCAATTAAAAATGAGCAAAAGATCTGGACAGACACCTCACCAAAGAAGATATAGAGATGGGAATTAACTATATGAAAAGATGCTCAACATTGTATGTCATTGCAAATTAATTGCAAATTAAAGCAACAATGAGAAACATTCTATGCCTAAAATCCAAAACACTGACAAAACCAAATGCTAGTGAGGATGTGGAGCAACAAGAACTTTCATATATTGCTGATGGGAATGCAAAGTGGTACTGCCACTTTAGAAGACAGTTTGGTGGTTTCTTAAACATACCCCTACCATATGATTCAGCAATCTCCCTCCTTGTATTTTTCCAAAGGAGTTAAAAACTTGTCCACACAAAGCCTGCATGCAAATATTTATAGCAGCTTTATTCATAATGATCAAAACATGGAAACAAGTGATGTCCTTCAATGAGTAAATGGGTAAACTGTGATATATTCACACAATGGAATATTATTCAGTGCTAAAAAGACATGGAGGAACTTTAAATGCATATTACTGAGTGAAAGAAGCCAGTCTGAGATGGCTACATACTGTATGATTCCAAGCACACAACATTCTGGAAAAGGCAAAACTATACAAACAGCAAAAACATCAATGGTTGCCAGGGGTTAGCGGGAGAACCGAATAGACGCAAGCAGCTGGGCAGGGCTGTTGCTTGTGGGGTAGGACACTTGGTGGTTATGGCGAGGGCCTCGGCACGTCACAGTCTGGGTTTATGTTCTGGTTCTGCCATTTTCTAGCTAACCTTGGGTAAGCTAGATAACCTTGCTGTGCCTCCATTTTCTCACACGAAAATGGAATCATAAGCAATCAGCTTCAAAGAGTTGTGAGCATTACATGAGAAAAGACCTGTTAAGTGCTTGTAATAGTGATTCATACACAGAAAGAAGTTGATACCTGCTAGCTATTTTTATTACCAGGATGGGAAAGAGGGTGTCGCTGGAGGGAAGGCCTGCCAGGACAATGGTGAACACGACCCCGTGCATAGTTTATTTTTTTTTGAGATGGAGTTTTACTCTTGTCGCCCAGGCTAGAGTGCAGTGGCGTGATCTCAACTCACTGCAACCTCCGCCTCCCGGGTTCAGGCGATTCTCTTGCCTCAGCCTCCCGAGTAACTGGGATTACAGGCATCTGCCAACATGCCTGGCTAATTTTTTGGGTTTTTTTGTTTTTTTTAGTAGAGATGGGGTTTCGCCATGTTGGTCAGGCTGGTCTTGAACTCCTGACCTCAGGTGATCCACCCACCTCGGCCTCCCAAAGTGCTGGGATTACAGGCATGAGCCACCGCGCCCTGCCCTCGTGCACATTAAGGAGCTGGAAGGGGAGTTGCGCTGCAGGTGAGAGAACCATGACTTTATATTCCAGAGTTGTTGATGCTGTCTGTGTCCCCGTGTCCTCTGAGTTTCTAGGGCTCGGGGGCTGCCTTTCATCTTGGATCCTGCTTAGCTGAGGTTTCACCATAAGACCAGATCCAGGAAGCTAGAATCAGATATGAGGTTCTGGAATTCTTGTTGCAAGAGGAAAAACAAACCCAGATTTGTTTGAGCCCATGTTGAGCTGGCTCTTCTGTTATTTGCACTGAGCAAGAGGGAAGGATGCCTTTCTGAAGCCAGGAAATAAAGCCACAGCCAAGGCAGGAAGGGTCCAGATGAGGGAGGTCAGAGGATCACAGCAAGGCAGGCACAGGCAGGGCTCCCGGAGCTGACCCCATGAACACTGACTGTGCACTGGGTTGTGTTCTTCTTGCACAGCCTGCTGCCCTGTAGTGGTCCAGGGACAGGCTCTCTAGTTTATTTTTCATTAAAAATGACTTTTATAGAATGTTTTGATTTCAAAAGCAATATCTGGTCTCTGGAGAAAAATTAGAAAATGTAGACAAGCAAAGCAAAGAGAAGAAAATAAAAATACATCCATTATCCTAATCCTGAGCAATAACTACTCTTTTTTTTTTTTTTTTTTTTTTGGAGATGGAGTCTCATTCTGTCGCTGCTCTAGGCTCACTGCAACCTCTGCCTCCCGGGTTCAAGCGATTCTTCTGCCTCAGCCTCCCAAGTAGCTAGGACTACAGGTGCACGCCATCATACCCGGCTAATTTTTTGTATTTTAGTAGAGACAGGGTTTCACCGTGTTGCCCAGGCTGGTCTCAAACTCCTGACCTCAGGCAATCCACCTTCCTTGGCCTCCCAAAGTGCTAGGATTACAGGTGTGAGCCACCGCACCCAGCCAGTAACTTCTCTTTATACTTGTTCAGTATCCATCCAGCTTTTTCCTAGGAGTGCAATATATTTATAGCATCATTTAATAAAATTAAATTTTATACCACATACCTATATAACCTTTTAAAAACTCAATTGGCATTATATCATTAACATCTTTTCATGTCAATACTCTACAATCTGGGTTTTAATGATTATGTAATATTCCACTGTATGGGCATGCAGGTACTTTAATTTACCAGTCCCTTACTATTGGACATTTAGGTTGTTTTCCAATTTTCACTACTCTAAACAACTGTGATGAACGTCCTTTTGCATAAATACTTATCCACATTCTCATTTTCTTACCTGGGTTACATTTCCAAAGGTAGAATTACCTCATCAAAGGATATGCACATTTTTAAGGCTTTGATGCACATTGCTTCACTAACCTCATGAAAAGTAGTCATAAATTATACCCCAGGGATGGCTATTGTCCCCAGGGACAATGCTGATCTTTATACGCAGGGTCTAGAGCAAAGCATTGCATATAATAGGAGCTGATTAAATATGCATAGATTGTAATTTGAGCATAATAAATCCAGACTCTTTCAAGCACACTATCTGCAGTTCTTCTGTCTTCTGTTAGCCCTCCAAGAGACAGAGTAAACAATTGTTAATAAAAATGAGAGAAAGGTAAGGGATGATGAAAAGAAAGTGGAACAATATCTCAGGGGAGTATGCCATTTAATAATACCCTAGGTCATTACACAGCACTTTCATTGAAATATAGATGTTAATGGCCCACTTATGAACATTTCTACTCCAACATAAATTAGAGTCTAAATTATTTAAACCATCCCAATGTAACCATACCAGGCAAAAATCATGGACATAGAAGTACCATGGCTTAGAGGTAAAAGACCATGGAGAAAATAACTATCGTGATATCCAACCTCCCAATAAACATGATGGAATTGCCACTCGGGAATCCACACCCTCCCTTCAATATCCAACGTAACCAGCTTAGGGAAAGCACTTCAAAGAAGTGTGGGTGAAGATAAAGGAACACTTAGTTACAATCTGAGCTCACCCTGTAAGCTTTGATTTCTGACTATTCTTAGGACTTGTTTCTTTCAAATCCTCAGACTAGAGGGCTTGGTTCATTTTGACAGAGAAAGATAATCATTGAAAAACAGAAGGAGGTTTGGTTTAGCCTTACAATGGTTTCTATGTTAAGCCTCACAAATGAAAGTCATATTAAACTGGATTTATTCATCTCTGACATCAAAGAAAGGAGAATGAAGGAGAAAAAAATTATTACAACTTGCAAAAAATAATCTTTCTATAAAACCTGACATTTATGAACATAACTCAAAGAAATACCTAAAAATTAATCTGTGGATTACACCAATTTAAAATGTATGGGAAGAATACAAGTAGGAAGAGGGGGAAACAAACAAAGTGAAATATATTGACATTCTGAAGTCTCTTTTCATTTAACAACAAATATTTTCAAAGAACACAAGGCTCTCTCAGTTATTAACAATTCATTTTTTTATAAGCTACATTCAATTTTAATCATCTACAATATATGGAAAATCCCCCTCAGGATTACCTGCACAAAATTGCAAAAGAAAAAAAATTATAAGATTATATGACAGTTTCAAAGCTGAATTACAAATGTGTGCACCCAGCAGCAGATAAAAATGAAGGCAAATACGGGAATGATTAAGTTTTCAATTTCCCTGCAATGACTTGATGTTAATTTCAATTCACTTACAAGCCTCTTTGTAAAGGATTAATAAAGAAAACAAATAACCTGATGGTTTGATAACATGAAGGTAGTGGGAAATTATTTCCCTAAGAGATTGTCATTTAGAAGCTGGATAAGTTTCTGATTCACTTATGGCCTCAGTTTCTCATCTTTAAACTGGGAATTGGGAAATGACAATGATGATTCCCCAGTAGGATTCATGTGAGGATTTCATGAGATGATGGAATTCAAATGTTGTGGAGATGGCAGGGACTCACTTAAAAATAGCCATTTTTATTGACATGGGCACGGCAAAAATTTAAAGTGCCTGTGATAAAGATCATCAGTGAGTCTCATACAATAGACTTTTCTAAACTTTGCCCTTCCTTCTCTTTAATTCTTTGATATCTACAGTATAACAAGTAATATGTTCTGCTTTGAGTGTCTTAAGATGGAAAACATCAACAAGCAACGATACTTTGCATTGAGTACTTACTACATGCCAGGTGCTTTATGTCACCTCAAGCAGACCTCACAACAAACCTATTGGGTAGGCACTATTCATCTTAGTTTGCCAATAACAAAATTGAGACCTAAAGAAGTTAAGGAGTTTTCCAAATGGCTGGAGGCAGCAGAGAGGTTAAAAGCATGAGCTCTGGAGCCAAGCTGCCTCAGTTTCCCTATTGAGGGAAATTGGGATGGGTAGTGTATTTGACAGTGTTCTCTAGAGAAATAGAACTAATAGGATGTGGGTGTGGGGGCACTGAGGGGAGGCAGAGTGGGAGAGAGAGAGAGACTTTATGTTAGGGAATTGGTTCATGCAATTGTGGGGGCTGGAAAATGCAAACTTTGCAGTGGTGACTGGCAGTCTGGAAATTCCAGCAGAAGTTGATTGTTGCAGTTTTGAGTCCAAAGGCAGTCTGGAGGAAGAGTTCCGTCCTCCTTGCGGGACCTCAATCTTTTTTCTTAAGGCCTTCAACTGATTGGAGGAGACCTACTCACATTAAAGAGGGTAATGTACTTTACTCAAAGTCTACTGATTCAAATGTTAATCACCTAAAATCACCTAAAAAATACCTTCCCAGCAACATGTGGACTGGTGCTTGACCTGGCAACTGGGTGCTACAACCTACCACATTGACACATAAAATTAACCACCACTGGGGGTAAGAACATTACCTACCTCACATGGTTTGGAAGGATTAAATAATATAAATCATGTACAGTACTTGGTATGCCTGAGGCCCTCAGTGTCTTTATTTTCTTATGGACAGAGCCTGCTAAGGAGGAAGCAGTCCTTAGGTGTTAGCTACTGTTATAAAGGGACACAGCCATATTAGAACCCAGGTCATTTGCCTCCAGAGCTGATTGTCAACTTTTAAAACTGTACTGTCCAATATGATAACAGTCAGAGAGATGTGACTACTTACCACGTGTACGTGGCTAGTGTGACTAAAATTTAAATCTCATTTCAAAACCAAAGCAGAGTAATTTGTTTGTTTGTTTGTTTGTTTGAGATGGAGTCTCCCTCTGTCACCAGGCTGGAGTGCAGTGGCACGATCTCGGCTCACTGCTATCTCCGCCTCCCAGGTTCAAGTCCCCCTCCCCTGCCTCAGCCTTCTGAGTAGCGGTAACTACAGGCTCGCACCACCATGCCCAGCTAATTTTTTGTATTTTCAGTAGAGATGGGGTTTCACCATGCTGACCAGGGTGGTCTTGATCTCTTGACCTCATGATCTGCACGCCTCGGTCTCCCAAAGTGCAGGGTGAATTTTGAAGCATTGAAATGGCCTGAGTACTAGATATATTTAGTTAAATAAAATATACTATCAAAATTAATTTCATCTTTTACTTTTTGCTTTTGTAAATGTGGCTACTAGAAAAATCTAAATAACACACATGGCTTGCATCATATATTTCTTGTACAGTGCTACTCTAAGCATGGTGCCTTCCCAGGGGTACACAGGCCTGGCGTGTGAACACAAGCCCTCTACAGGACAGGCTAAGCAGCAAAAACACTGCACCAATGCATCTTAACGTCAGCGAGGCTACCCAGCTTCTTGAAAAAAAAAAAAAAAACTTAACAGTAATACCAGCCACAAAGGAAATAAGTAAACTGGACTTTATTAAAAGTAACTCTTTCGCCTATCAAAAGACACTACTAATGGGGTAAAACAGCAAACTACAGATTGGAAAAGATATTTGCAATTCATATAGCCAAACAGTGGACTTATATTTAGGATATATAACAAATTCCTGTGAATCAATTTTTTAAAAAAGGAATAAAACTCAACAGAAAAATATGTGAAATATTTGAACAGGCATTTTAGAAAACAAGGTGTCCAAATGGCCAATAAACATATTACATGCAAATTAAAACATAATGGCTGAAATGAAAATGATGGAAAAATATGAAATGCTGACAAAGATGAAACAAACTGAAATTCTTACATACCGCTAGTATGGTATAAATTGGTATGACCATTTGGAGGATTTTTTTTTCTGCCAAGTACAAGCATGCTTCCTCCCACTAACACCCCCCTCGATGCAGGAAAATTAATCTCTAACTTAAAAAGCCAGGGTTCCAAAATGTATAAAATAATGAGGCAGAGAGAAGGCCTTGGGCCTTGCCACAGTGGAAGGTATCATCGCAGTTAATTGAGCCGCAGGGAGGCTGAAAAGGATTGCAAACATGGTAAGCTTCACAAATGACAAAATATAGTGCCTGACCTTTTTAAAGCAGATCCCGTGGGCTCCTCACAAACTGCAGGGCATTCTTTGAGGTCGGGAACCAGAGGGGCCCTGCAAGGGGCTTTGGTGAAGCAGGCGAGAGTCCACTAGGGGAGTTGCTTTCACATTAAGCCATAAAACAATTTTCTTTGGAAAAAAATGTGTCTGTAACAAATGCCCTGCAGAATTATACTACATCGCTGAAAACTGAACATTTGCAAAGCTTTGCTCAGGACTTTGTTATCATGCTCTGCCCTAAATCTAAGTGTGAATAGTTATTCTTGTCAGGCATCTGCTTTTGAAGTTCCTGGCTAAGTCAAATAGTGCATGAGGCTCCACAGCAGCTCTTAATCAGGAAAATGGAGAGATGATTGTCGTTAACATAAAACACAGAGCCCTGGGACCAGCTTTCTGTCTGCCCCCAAAACCAGCTGCTTCCAAGCCCCTCTAATTCCTGGTTCTCTGGGAAGGTGCTAGTCCAGTGACTTTTATCCAGGGGTCCACGGACCCCTAACATGTTTGTGGAGGGAATTCAGGGATCTGAAAAATATATCTATGTTTGCTAACTTCTAATCGAAATGTAGCACTTTGGCTTGGAAAGCAGGCAACAAACCATAGTAATGTTATCAGTCCTCATTGTCACCAATAGAAATCACCGACATTTTCATGTATTATAGTTGCTACAGATATGTTGAAATCAAGCTCAGGCTCATCTGTGCAGCAAAATTGGTTATTAGATCCACTATTAGACCTTGTAACATAAAAGCATAAATAAAGAAGCATATATCGGCCAGGTGCGGTGGCTCACGCCTGTAATCCCAGCATTTTGGGATGCTGAAGCGGGCAGATCACTTGAGGTCAGGAGTTCGAGACCAGTCTAGTCAACACGGTGAAACCCTGTCTCAACTAAAAATGCAAAAATTAGCCAGGCATGGTGGCAGGAACCTGTAACCACAGCTACTCAGGAGGCTGAAGCAGGAGAATCACTTGAACCCAGGAGGCAGAGGTTGCAGTGAGCCGAGATCGCAACACTGCACTCCAGCTTGGGTGACAGAGGAAGACTCCATCTCAAAAAAAAAAAAAAAAAAAAAACAGGGAGCATATATATTATTCAATCACCATTTTAAAATATATTTTGTATTTCAACATAGCTGTAATCATATGTGTCTTCAGCATTTAAAAAGTTTTATTCCAAGATGCCCCTAGGCTTCCCTGCCAGAGGTATCCCTGACATGAAAGAGGTTAAGAAGCCCTATCTAGACACAAAAAGGCAGGCCTTAGTTAGACCAGGGAGAAATATTAATAAAAGGAGCAAGGCAGGGCAAAGGTACTATGCTTTGATCCCGGCAAAGTACAGCTGGATATGACAAGGCAATGCCTGACCCAACCTGAATGCCAGGTAGCCAGACAAACCAGCGTGGTCTAGAACGGTCTAGAAGAGCAAATTGCCTGGAAGGGTGCTGCTCACGACAATCCCAGGAAGCACAAAGAAGGGAACCCTTGAGGGAAATCTCCACCAAAGTACCTGTGGTCACTGTTTAAAGCTCTGGCTTTGACCCAGGTCAGACCTGGCTCAATCCTGGCTTCATAATCACCTTTGGCAAGAAATGGTTCACCTAATCAGGGTGAACCTCAGTTTCTTTCTCCATCTGTAAAATGGTAATAATACCTGCCTTAAATTTTTGTTAAAGTTATATAATTTATTCATAAATATGTTAAACAAAGAAAGCAAATTACAGAATGATAGATACTTAATTTATGTACAATATTAAGTAATACAAAACTATGTTATATAATGTTTATAAAGACTTCTGTAGTAATATAGAAAATTATGCATGGGAATCAAAAACACCAAATTCAATTTCCTAGTGCTTATATATAGGAAATTGGGGAAAATAGGTTTGGGATAAATGATGTGTGCTTGTAAGTGGAGAATCTGAAATAAATACATATGGCAAAGGTTAAGATTTGATAATGCTTTCTTTTAACCATTATTTAAGTAACCTACAATAAGCTGAACATTTAAAAACATACAATTTAATAAGTTTCGACATATGTATACTCTCATGAAACCATTACCATAATCCAGATAATGAACATATCCATCATTCCCATATGTTACCTCATTACAATATGCCATGTTGTAATGGCTCATCTGGCAGCCTGACTTGAGAGTGTGTGCCTTCATCCTCCTGAAGAGGGCCAACTGTATTCCTTTATTATCTTGCTTATTCTGGAGAACCTGTAGTAATATCCCCTGTTTCATTCCTAATATTGGCGATATTAGAATGTTACCTAATATTCTTCTTTTTTGTCTGTCTTGCTAGAGTTTTATCCTTTAAAAAATATTTTCAAAAAACCAGCTCTTTTTTTTAGTTGCTTTAATAGTTTTATTGCTTTCTATTTCATTGACTTTGCTCTTTATTATTTCTTTCTTTCAGCTTGTTATGGGTTTAATTTGCTTTTCTTTTTCTAGGTACTGTAGTTGGGAGCTAGGATTGTTGATGAGAGTTTTCCTTTCTTCTAATGTATGTTATGCCTTTAGTGCTATAAATTTCCCTCAGCACTGCTTAGCTCTCTTCTACAAATTTCGATATGCTTATTTTCATTTTCATCCAGTACAGCATATTCTTTTGTTTCCCTTGAGACTTCCACTTTGACCCATGGAATATTTAGAAATGTGTTGCTTAGTTTCCACGTGTTTGGGGGAGTTTACTGTCATCTTTCTGTTGCTGTTCTCTAATTTGATTCCACAGTGGTCAGAGAACACACTTGGTATGATTTTAACTCTTTCAAATGTGTTAAAGTCTGTTTCATAGCCCAGAATGTGGTCTATTTTTGGAGTATGTTCCCTGGGCACTTAAAAAGAACATACCTTCTGTTGTCAGGTGGAGCATTCTATGAATGCTGATAAGATCATTTTGATTGATAGTGTTGCTGAATTTTTCTATATCCTTGCTGATTTTCTGTCTAGTTGTCCCATTAATTATTGAGAGAGGGGTGTGGATTTGTCCAGTTCTTTTAACGTATCTATTTTTTGCTTCACATATTTTGCAGCTGTTATTTGGTGTGTACACATTTAGGGTTGCTATTTCTTCTTGATGGACTGACCCTTTTATCATTTTGTCACGTTGCTCTCTATCTCTGGTAATTTTCTTTGCCCTGAAATTTACCTTATCTGATGCTAATATAGCTACTCCCACTTTGATTGTTTGCATGATATATTTTTTCCATCCTTTCACTTTCAATCTGCCTATATTGTTAAATTTGAAGTGAGAATTTCTTACAGGTGGCATGTAGCTAGGTCATCTTTTTCGTGTACTCTGCCAATCTATGTGTTTTAATTGGTGTATTTAGACCATTTACATTTAATGTAATTATTGATATGTTAAGGTTTAAGTGTACCATTTTGTATTTTCTATTCTCATTTCTGTTTTCTTTTTCTTGCCTTCCTGTGAGTTATTTTAACTTTTTTGTTGAATCTCATTTTTATTTATCTAGAGTGTTTTTGAGTGTCTTTCTGTATATTCTTTTTAGTGGTTGCTCTAGGTATTTCATTTAATATATACATAATATCACATTCTCTGGGGTCATCATTTTACCAATTTGAATGCAGTGGAGAAATTTTTACCGTCCTCTATATCCCTTTACCTTCTCCCACTTATAATTGTCTTAAATATTTCCTCTACAAACATTTAGATAGATATCAGCAGATACAGGGGAAGCACTTTTTTGTTTGTTTTGTTGGTGGTCTTCGGCTGGAGTCAAGCAGTTATTGTCCAAAAGTCTTCTGTCTTGCTAAGTTGCCCCATTCTTAGTCCTTTATCTTAAGAACGGTGGCTTTTGTTGGGACTTTTTTTTTTTTTTTGTCTGATGCCCTTAGCATTACTGGGTCACTGGCTTCCTCAGCTCTAGGTTTGGAATACATGAGGCAAAGGAAAACCCAGAAAATTTGCCAGCATGGTGCTCCTTAGATCACAAGGTTCCTAGTCATTCCACCTTTCAAAGTCTTCTTATGTTTGTTTTATGTATAATGCCCAGGGGTTTTAGTTGCACTTTGTGGGAGGAAGAAGAGAAAGTACATTTACTCCATTTTCCTGGAAGCAGAAGCCCTGATGCATTTTTAAAGCTGGCCTCTTGTTCCACTTTCACAAAAGACATTTCCCTATGAAAGAGCGTTAACATCCCACTGCTCTTCAAAATGGAAAACAAGTTTGCAGTAAGAGACAAGATGATCAGCAAGGTTTAAATCATCTCAATCTGCCTGCCAAGGCACTAAAAATAGAGGGGCAAAAAGCTAGCTCAGTTTTCTAGAAATGCCTCAAGAAAATGAGATAATGTGAACATTGATGATTTCGTTGATTCCCCACAGAGACTTCAGGGGTATCATTCCTCAGCGATATGAGCTAGTGAGGACTTTACCTCTGGGGATGCATCTGTCTCAATCCATTATATATCACTGCCAGTCTACACCAATCATTCCCAAATTTTATAGTGCAACCAAAGTACCTGGGGAATGCTTATTAAAATACAGCTTCTGCAGTGGTACCTCTGGGGAAGGCAGAGCAGTGTTGGGCCTGTATATAGCCATTTGGGAGCCCCAGTGTATGTCCAGACCAAGGCAAGTCCCCCTGAAACTGCCTCTTTAAAAATTATACAGCATTGTTTTGGTTATTGAGGTTGTAATAAGTACTTGGCTCATAGAAGAGTCACTTCTTATAAAATAATAATGGCAGCATTTTGCACAGCCAAAAAGTGCAGATTCTAGGCCTCAATCTGTAGGTCTTAGGTGGGCCAAGGAACCACTTAGCCTCTTGGCCTTGAGTAAGCTCAGCTGTGTACTGGTCAACACTAGAATTCACTGAGAGATCTGTAAAATTACAAGTAATGAAAATGCATATTAAGATAGAACTTATCAGATTCCCAATAACAAAAGACATTTTAAAGTCAGACAAGTTGGGTAACAATAGGACACGGAAAACTGAGAGCTGAGTATGGGTACCAAAACCAATACATGGCACTGGCTGCAGTCTCTGGTCACCTGCTGTCTCCTGACTCCTACTATAAAGGAGGCCGGGCTGGGCACAGTGGCTCACGCCTGTAATCCCAACACTTTGGGAGGCCGAGGTGGGTGGATCACTTGAGGTCAGGAGTTCAAGACCAGCCTGGCCAACATGGTGAAACCCCGTCTCTCTACTAAAAATACAAAAATTAGCCAGGTGTGGTGGCACACGCCTGTAATCCCAGCTACTTTGGAGGGTGAGGCATGAGAATCACTTGAACCCCGGAGGCAGAGGTTGCAGTGAGCCAAGATGGTGCCACTGCACTTCAGCCTGAGCAACAGAGCAAGACTCTGTCAAAAAAAAAAAAAAAAAAAAAAAAAAAAAGAGGCTATTATCCTATTTCAGACATTTTAAGGTTACTGTAGAGTCACTATCTAGGAATCTACATGGCTAAAATCTGCTTGCTCTACCATCCCCCCAACCCCTACAACTACGCACATATCCTCCACTGATCTCAAACCTCTCAGGCACTTCATCTCCTTCCTTCAATGATCTCACCTCCCTTTCCCAGGGAAAATATACACTGCAAGACAGGACGTACTTCACCTTCCAGCAGCAAACTTTCATCCATGGCTGCTCTGGCCATGTGTGTGAATTAGAAAGAGGCACTCTTTCCTCAAGGGTCTTTACTATCATTTGCCAGGAAACAGTCAAGGCCACTCTTCAATTTGTCCATGGGCTGATCAACATAAAAAATCCCTGGCTCCTTTGCATCAATATTTCAACAAGCTTTGGCTGGGTGCAGTGGCTCGTGCCTGTAATCCCAGCACTTTGGGAGGCCAAGGTGAGAGCAACTGAGGTCAGGAGTTTGAGACCAGCCTGGCAAACATGGTGAAACCCCATCTCTACTAAAAATACAACAATTAGCCAAGCATGGTGGCACATGCCTGCAATCCCAGCTACTCAGGAGGCTAAAGTAGGAGAATCATTTGAACCCCAGTGGCAGAGGTTGCAGTGAGCCAAGATTACACCAGTGCACTCCAGCTTGGGCAACAGAGTGAGACTCCATCTCAAGAAAACAAAACAAAACAAAAACCCCCCAAAACAAGCTTATGTTTCTCCAATCTTAAAAAATAATAATTAAAAATCATCATTTTCCTTTCAGTATCACTCTCATTTCTTCACAGACAACTTCTTGTAAGATTTGCCTATGTTCATTTATTTCCATTTTCTTACCATCACCCTCACTTGTTCCTCAACTCACCGCAAGCTGACCTTCTCCAGACATTCCAAGGAATCTGCTCCAGGTAACAACAAAGTCTGCTCAGTCATCTCACTAATTTCTCAGCAAAACTGACCTAATTAGCTACTCTTCCTGAAGTGCTCTTCCCTTGCTCCCTGCAATGCCACATTTCCCTGGTTCCTCTCCTAGGGCCGCCTGCTCGTCTTCCCTTTCTTTAGTAGAAGAGCTCTTGACACTCTGTCCTGGTCCTCTTTCCCAAAGGGTATTCTCTCCACCAGGCAATCTCTTCTAAGCTCCTGCTCTAGCCCCATTCACATACAAGAATCTAAGGCACAGATTTCTAGCTCAGGCCTGTCATCTAAAAAAATCAAAACAGGCACATCCATTGGCCTGTTGAGTTTCTCCACTAGAAGACCTCCAAGGCTTAATATATGTAAAACCAAACTTCCCACACATCAGCTTTTTCTCCTGTGGTTCCCTTTTAGCATGTGATGGCCCAACATTCTCCCAGCTATCAGCCCAGAAGCCTGGCAGTCACCCCAACTCTGCAAATTTCACACACCCAATCCACCACCACCGCCGCCACCACCTACTTCCCAATGATCTCTCTCTCTCCCTCCCTCCCTCCTGTATTCTTCAGCTGTGGCCTGAGTCCAAGTAATCAAAGTCAAGAAAAGCAGGGCCATGTACTCTGTACTCACCAGCCTGGTGCTTGAAACCCTCAACTATCATAAAGTGGTTATGTTACTGAAAAGGGGTCCCCATCCAGACCCCAAGAGAGGATTCTTAGACCTTAAGCAAGAAAGAATTTGGGGCAAGTTCAAAGAGTAAAGTGAAAGCGAGTTTATTAAGAAAGTAAAGGAATAAAAGATTGGCTACACCACAGGCAGAACAGTGGCATGGGCTGTTCAACTGAGTATACTTATGGTTATTCATTGATTATATGCTAAACAAGGGGTGGATTAGTCAAGAGTATTCTGGGGAAAGGAGTGGAAATTCCCAGAACTGAGGGTTCCACCCTCGCCTTTAGATCATATAAGGTAACTTCCTAACATCGCCATGGCATTTGTAAACTCTCATGGTGCTGGTGGGAGAGTCTTTCAGCAAGCTAATGTATTATAATTAGCATATGATGAGCAGTGGGGACGACCAGAGTTCACTTTCATTGTCAGTCTTGGTTTTGGTGGATTTTGGCCGGCTTCTTTAAGTATCCTGTTTTACCAGCAGGGTCTTTTGCTGACCTCCCTGTCTCATCCTGTGACTTAGAATGCCTAACCTCCCGGGGAATGCATCCCAGCAGGTCTCCGCCTTCTTTTATGCAGCCCCTATTCAAGATGGAGTCCCTCTGGTTCAAACGCCTCTTGACAGTTCATTCTTCAGTGTTTCCGGCTAGGAAATGTAAATGTTTGTCCATCCTATTCACTGGGCTCTGAAGCACTCATTTAGTACATGGAGAAAGGAGAGGGAGAGGGGGATGGGAGGAGGGGAGGAGCAGAGGAGGGAGAGGAGGGGGCCATGGTTAGTCTATCCTCTCTGCGGGGCCTCTCTGCTGGGACTCAGACGCTGAGCGCTGAAATTCTCATCCGCCACACACAACATGGCGGCTTCCTGGACCCGCGCCCAATTATCGCTTCCGGGATGGAAGCTACGTCATTTCTCTCTCTGTTGCTCTAGCGCCCCTTGGAAGCCAAGAATGTGAGGAAGTCTTCTTCCTTCGCGCCTCTTCTTCCTTCTTCTTGCTTCCGCTCCAGGGCAGCCTGACAGAGCCGCTCTAAGGCTCTGCTGGCCGCGGCTAGCCGGTGAGGAGGGTGGGGGGAGGGGCCGTCCCGCCTGTGGGGGAGTCTGAAGGCGACCAACGAGAGGGAGGGCCGGAGCGGGGAGGTGGCTCGGAGGCATATCCAGTAAGTTGGGGATGAAAATCCTCCCAGGAACCCGGTTATTAATGGGTTGAGGCAAGTGGCAGGTGCAGCGGTTGCGCAGAGACAATGATGCTTAGTAGCCAGGACTTCATGGCCACAAAATTTGTGTGTAGAGAGGGCCACAGCAGCCTGAAAACCATTTTCGTCGCCTTTTAGGTTTACCCATTCCACTGGGCCCAGCTACCACCCACTCCTGCTGTCTGGTAAACTTTCCTCCTGTTTCTGAGGCCATGTCTGGCATGAAGAGTCTTTACTGAATAGTTTTCATTGATCGCAGGCCCCGTTCTTCTCTCTTCTCACCCCTTTATTGAAGTGACAGTGAAAATCTAAGTGAGAAAGCACTGTTACAGGGGCTGAAAAGGCTGCAGGAGACCAGAGCCATTGACTTTTATTTTTAAAATGAAGATCTCTTTTACTTGAAGGAACTTAAGAATTTTGGCATGCAAATAGGGGCTGGAAGACTTGAAAGCAGTAGAAATTTCACCACAGGTGATAGGAAACGATGGTCACGAAATGAATATCTCCTGACTTGCACACCTAGTGAGCAGAGCCAGGACCTCCTTCACCTTAGCATTTGGAACAGGCTGCAAAGTTCATTCTTCCTCATAGCAGCCTCTGCATTCAGTTTGGTTGTTGTTTTATGTGGTTTCTAGCCTGATTTTTTTTTCAGGGTGCAGCAGAAGTCCCAGGTAGCTGAGAAGTTCGTGGAATCTTCTTATTTGGTACACCTTTCACTACTGCTTGTGATATAGTGCAGGGTTGGGATGTGCAGACATTTCTCAAGTGCACTGTGTACCTACACAGCATGCTGCAATTTGGCTACTGCAGTCAAGAGAAACTGGTTTGAACAACTACTGAGTGTAACATAGGATGTGCATTTCGTTTGATAACAGGAACACAGCTTTTGTGCTAATAAAATGCTTTGAAAATTAGTGTGTGATCTTTAGTAATTAGCATATACATTTTAGTTATCCATTGGTTCATAACAAATGGACTAAATAGGTACCCCACTCAGTCATTTATCTAAATGAAAAGTTTGGTTAAATTGTAGTTGTGGGCATTGATCAAAGCTAATGGGAAAAAGAGATTAAGATGAAAATCATGGGATTAAATTTTTAATTAGTTTGCCCCTTGGACCGTTGCTTGGTATGACATGGAGATTGATTGGCTACTTATGCCTGCCTGGGAAGATATGGCTGTGCTACCAAACCTCTCAACATAAAAGTGTTTTGCAAAAAAACTGAATATTTTATTCAGTTATCTTTCACTTTATTCCTGCTTAACAAGGAATTGAAAAGGAAGGCAAGATCTTGGATCTCATAGTTCTTGGTATAGTGGTAGATATAAAGTATGAGATGGGGGCTTCAGCGGGTTCATTAATAAATATCTCAAATTAACATGTCTAAGTCAAACTCTTCCTTTCCTGCCCCCCAATCTCCTCCTCCTCCAGGGCTCCTTATGTCAACTAATGGTGCCATCATTACTGCGCTCAAGGCAAAAACCTGGGAATAATCTTGATTCCCTCTTTCATTCGCTACAGCTCACCCATCAACAAATTCTATCCGCTTTTATTCTAAAATATATCCGAAATCCATTCACTGTTCTTATCTCCACCACCCTAACCCAGGCATCATCATCCTTTACCTGGTTAACTACAAGATCCTTTTCATTTAACCTCCCTGCTTCTAATCTTCTGACCCATTTTCACCATTCCAGTCCATTCACCACACAGTAGCAGCCAAAATATTTGTTTAAAATGTAAGTTAGATTCTATCACTTTTGTATTTAGAATTATTGTCTTCCCCCACTAATTACTGTGCCCTACATCATCTGGACTCAATCTGGTACCACTCTCTACCCCTTCACTCACTATAATCCAGACATACTATCTTTCTCTCTTCAACCTGCCAAGTTTTATCCTGCCTTAGGGTCCTTGCACCAGCTGTTCCCTTTGCTGGAACCCTCTTCACCCAGATATTGCAGAGCTGGCCCTCTCTTGTTTAGGGCTGAACTTCAATGTGACCTCTTCAGATAAGCCCTCCCTTGACCACCCAAACTCATGTACCCTCTTGTTACTCCCTGTCACATAATGCTGATTCAGTTTCACCACAACACTCATCATTACTGCTATTTTCTTGTATCTTCCTTTGTTGATTGACTGTCTCCTCTCATTAATATGTAAGCTCCCTGGACATAAACATCTTGTCTATATTGTATGACTATATCCCCAGAACCTCAAATAGTCTCTGACGTACGAATGAATGAATGAATGAATGAATGAATGAATGGATTCTGCTTCCCCAAAGCTGCTGCCATCTCATCTCAGGTACGTTGAAACAGGAAGGCTGGTAAAGGCCAGGGGGTCAAATGCTACATAGAGTGGAGCCTGAAGCACAAGATGTAGGCAAAGGCACAGTGGAGAGGGGCAAGAAAAGCATTTGGGGTGGAGGGCAGAGGGTCTGGGAAGGAATATGGAAATGACATAGAACAACTCTACAGATACGTCCTAGACATCTTAAGACTTGTACAAGCATGCATGTGCCCGCACATACACACATACCAGCTTGAAGAATCTTGTCTCAGCATGTGCTCTGTACTTGAGTCTTAGAGAACACTTTTCCTGGTAGAGGTGTTTAGGCTTCAGCATTAAGGAGTCTGATTCAGAGTTCTAGGTAGGGCCCATGTGTCTGTGACTGTGTAATACTTGTAAACTGGTCTCATTCTTGGTCAGGACAATAAGGCTGCAGTAAATCATAGCAGCTGGGAGAAAGTAGTGTGGTATCCTGCAGTGGTTCTGTTCACCACCACATGGGCTGAGCCTGAGCAACTTTCCTTTCCTGGGCCCTCGTTCTGCTCAGATACAAAGTGAAGGCTTACTTGGGCTCCTGTGCAACTTTAAAAGTGAAACTTAACTGAAATTGGGCAGGTGGGCTGCGCTCCTTCTAAAAAGTAAGAAGCCCACTTTTTAGAAAATATTAGACCTTGGATTACACCCCAGTTTGGCAGTTACACTTACATGACACATTATTTCTAAAGAGCCATCTAATTTTATGCCATCTGATGTTTATATTGATAACTGATGAAAATACAGCAACTTATTATGCCACTGAAACTACGATGAAGTGGCTCAAATTTATTCTCTCACTCTAGGTTGGATTTGAGGGGATAAGGATAAGAGAGAAAATACTATTGGTGCTCAGGTTAAAAAAAGAAAAAGAAAAAAATGGAGCTTAGACTTTAATCTTTTCATAAATCTTCCTCAACCCCAATTGTTTGGCCAAATTCAGGATTAGCATTCCATCTTCCATGAACCTTTTGGTTGGACCTTTTGTCAATCTTTTTCCCCTTTGAGGCTACCTCGATGTTTAACAACAACAACAAAAAAATGAACTACAAACTTTATTCAGATCCAGTTCAGGGTCTCACATAGCATTTAGTTTTTATGTCTTCTCCAATCTGTGATGGTTCCTCGTTATTTCCTTGTCTTTCGTGACCTTAACACTTTTTAAGAGTACTGCTCAGTTATTTTTTAGATTGTTACTCAGTTTGGATTTGTCCAGTGTTTTCTCATGATTAGACTGGGGTTTTGAAGTTTCTCCATGCATCATATTGGAGTACATAATATCAATATGTCTTATTATTGGTGCTGTTAATAAGACACATTGCTGTCGATGACATGTGATCACTAATTAAGGTGGCATCTGTCTGGTTTTTCCACTGCAAAGAGGAGAATTCCATTTGTGTTAATATATATTTGGAGAGAGATGCTGTGAGGTCACCTTGGCCTTATTTGTAACCAGATTTTCCTTACATGTGTGTTGGGATGGAGGGGTGATGGGAGGTAGGATGGGGTGGACTGTGTGATCTGTTCAGTCTGTACATCCCAAGTACAGATCAGAGCTTGCTATGATCATGCTGCACAAAGAGGGAAGAAACCTTTGCACTATAATAAATAGCTGGGACTACATCTTGATATGCATAAATGAAAATGTGATATGGCATGTTTTTATTGTGTGTGTGTGTGTGTGTGTGTGTGGAGGTGTGTGTTGTTCATTGAATTGAGTTCTTCTTATCCATGAGTTCATTATTTCTTAATAAAGGGTAACATTTTTTGAGTGTCTACAATGTTCCAGGCACTGTACTAGGCTCTGCATCTCTTATCTCAGTTCATACAACACTGTAAAGTAGACATCATTAGCTGTTTTACAGATAAGGATACCAAGGCTCATGGAAGTAAGTTACTCAAAGGCAAGTGGCAGAACTGAAACTTGAACCCAGGCTCGTCTGACTCAGAAGTGTGTGCTATTTCCAAAGCACCAAGCTTGCTTTCCTACTGTGCACCAGGCCCTGCAATTAGTGCTAGAGATGCAGAAGTATGAGACGGTGTTCAACAAGCTCACACCTACCACACAGGGACCTTGGGAAGAGGCACCGAGGGCCTGGGGAGGAACATTTATTACAGGCATCATCCTTGTTTTCTCAGTGACAATCCCTTGTGTTGAAAATCACTGAAATGGTTTTTTTCAGGCCTTTAATGAGTCAGGGTAGATTTGCCAGGTTGCCCTCAGCTACAAATAGCTGAACAGAGGAGGGAACTAATACCGATGCAATGCCTGCTCTGCTTGTCACTGACTGTTATTCATCTCAGCCCCACCATGAGTGAGTTTATTATTATCTCCACTAAGTACATGAGATATCCAAGGCCCAAAGAAGCTAAATAATATCATCCCCAAAGTCACCAGCTGGTAAATGGCTAGCCAGGAATTTGATCCCAGATCTAACTGACTCCACAGCCAGTGTCCAATCACAGTGCCCCTTGATATGCCAGGGGTACAGATTCTTGCTGCAACGTGGCTATGTGTCCACTACCTTCTCATTTGTAGAAGGGGTGGCCTTGTTTACATAGTGCCTGATGGACATTGACAACAGTTCATTTGTACCAAGCATTTTTTTGCTCAAGCCAAAGGATCTTTGGGCAGCTTTTGCTTTTTTTTTTCACCCCCTCCCCCCAACAGTCAGTCCATATCAACAGGGCAAATGGAAAGTGATGATTCTGAGTCATTTGTGACATATAAAATGCTACTGTGTAAACAAATGTGCTTCCCTAAGAGAGATGGCATACGGCAAGTCAGGTCTTTTTGCCCCCAGCTTTTGATGAGAGGATTTAGTTCCTCATAGAGGCAATGCTTAATAAATAGCATTTGATGTGGCTGCTAATAGTTTGTGGCCTTCCAGTCTCCAGGCATTTGCTGCACTGTGTAGTGAAGAAGGGGACAGAAAAAAATCCTTCATTCCCCTGCCTGTCCCATTTGGCAGCTCCCTAGATTCTCTCAGATCAACGTCCTTTCTATTCTTTGCTATTTTTGAAAATTTGAAAGCAAGGTGAGGTCACTGCATTGGAGTAGTTGGAAAAGAAAAGAGACTAATGATTAGCAGGCCCAGGGATTAGGATGGGGAGAGCAGGTGGCAATCTGGTTTATTAAAATTACTCCATTTCGTTCCTACCATATAGAACCGAGGTTCACTGATTATCTTGATTCTGCTGCCATTGTCCTGCTAGAGGCAGTGAGAATGAATGACCAAAAGGTGAGATTAGCAGTAGATGGAAAGAAAAATGGGGTAAAAGGAATTGGAAGTTGTTTTTGATTTCCCTATCTTAGTTTGGATTCTCCCAGACCAGATCCAGAGGCAAGGATTCAAGCATAAGCAATTTATTTGGGAGGTTCAGGACCCATTGGTGGGAAATTGAGAACAAGCTGGGAAGGGAGAAAGGCCAATAAAGATTGCTACTCCTGTGGAAGACTGGAGCTCAATTCCACTGGTGAACCCTGGGAATGGTGGTGTAGGACACACAGGTCAGAATGATCTGTCTTCCCACTCCCACTCAGGGAAGTGAGCTGAGATATTTATACACCAACTTGTGAGTGTCGGTGAGTAACAGCTGCTCCCATGTGGTGTGCTGGGCAAACAGGCAGAGTGGTTCTCTCCAGTTTAGGAGAAAACCGTCAGACAAAGAGATGCAAATGCTGCTGTTGAAAGTCAACCAGTGTGCACTGATGTGGTAAAGCCAAAGGGATATGGGCTGTGTATCAATAGCATCTGCTATGTCCCTTTAAAACAAAACAAAACACCCACTCCTCCCCCCGTATTTCCATATCACTAAATAGCACCAACTCAGTTTCTTATGCCAGAAGACCTTAGAATCTTCCTTGATGTTTTTCTGCTCTTGTCTCACATTCAGTCATGAACTCCATCTTAAAAATACACCTTGAATTGTACTGCTTCTCACCATCCCCACCATCATCTTTCATTGGGTTTGTGCAACAGCATCTTAGCTCAAATTCATATTTACACTCGTTCCCCTGACATGGTAGCCAGAATCAGATCATTTTACCCCACCCCACCAGCTCAAAACTATCCAGTGGCCCCTCATCACTCTTAGAATAAAATCAGAAGCCTTTACCATGCCCCAAAAGACCCTAAATGATCTAGCCTGACTTCATCCCTGACTTCACGTTCCATCTGTTCTCCTTTTTGCTCACAGTGCTCCTGCTAGATGGCTTTTCTTGCTGCAATCCTGCCTCAGGGCCTTTGCATTTGCTCTTTCAACATAGAACACTACTCCAGATATGCATCTCACTCAGTCTTCTCAATCACTCAGTCATCTGCTCAAATGTCACCTCTTTAGGGAAGACTTTTCTTAATACTCTATCTAGAAAAGAGCCTTTTGTCACTCTGTTCCTTAATCTGCTTTATTAATTTTTCCATAGCAGTGATCATGACCTGAATAATATTAGTTTCTATTTTATTTGTCTGTTGCCTGTCTCTTGCATTAGAATGTAAGTACCATGAGTGCAAGGACCTTGATTCTCTGCATTGCTCCCAGCTCCTAAAAGAGGGTGACACATAGTAGGTATTGATTGAATGAATGGATTAATAACCATTTACTGGTCCTGTTGAGAGGACCCATCTGTCAAAATTTTTCAGAACAAATAGGAGAAACTGGAAACCTTGGTTTGATAACTGCCTGACTGCCTCTTTTCCCAGAGCTGGCTCTAATGAAGAATAAACACGCTTAACAGAGACGGTTGAAAGTCTTGCGATTACTTCCAATATGTTCCTTCCTGACGTCCACGGCAAATCTCAACTTGTTCATTTTTCTTTTTGTTTGCCTTTCTGAAAACAATGGAAGGAAAATTGAGGGAATCAGTGTGCTACATTTCATATATAACGATGGGGACAAAGTGTAGTCTTGATTTCTTTTTTAAATGATCTAGAATACAAAGTTGGTTATTTCCCCCTAGTGCCTGGCACATAGTATGTGCATACTAAATGTCGAGTGAATTGGCAATGTAATCTATTTGATGTTATTAAGTTTTCATTGTGTGCTAATTGTTCTGTAGAAGGTATTGGATCAGAGGGCCCACACCCTTAAAGATACCAAAAAGTGGGAGGATTTTCTCCATCACTGCCCCCAACCCAGAAAACCCTTAGCCTGATCCATGCCCGTTCCTTCTCATACATACCAGCCCATGATCCTAAAAATAGTCAGTAGAATCAGTTCTATTTTTTTGTGTGGTTTAATTTAATCCTTTATAAAAGTAATGCAGGTTAATTTTAGAAAGTTTTTAAATTACAGAAAAGTAAAAGAGAAGAAGAAAAAAATATGTGGTTCTACCACCCAGAGATAACCACTGTTGATATGCTGGTGTATTTCCTTCCACTGTTTTCTATGTGCATTTTTATACAGATTGAGTATACAATTGTATTTCTCTCTTAATATCATAACATAAGCATTTATTCTTGGAATTCAATACTGTGAATATCTCTTTTAATAATTGCATACTATTACATTTTCCTGTTTTAGACCATTTAGTTTGTTTTCTATTTTTTAAAATTATAAGTAATGTGGATAAATATCCTCATATGTGTATCTTTGTTGGCATTCCTGTTTTTTTTTTTTTTTACGATAGAGTCCCAGAAATGGTGTAACTAGTTCTAAAGGAGACAAACTCGTAATACATTTTGTGAGATTTCATTTTGATTTCTAAAACTGTTCGAATGTGACTTCCATAAAAGAGCTCTAGAAAAGCAGATTGCCTCAAAGAATTTACTTCCAGTTTTGCAACATTTCAGACATAGAGTGTTTTAGCATTCAGTTTAAATGAGTACAGAAATCTTCTGTAGGCTGCCTTCTCTTCAGGCCTCTTCTCTCTCTAATAAAATGCAGCATCGGCATTATAAAAATCTTTCTTTGATAAACAACGTCTTTTTGTGTTCTCAAGGATTGTTTTCTTAAGTCTTTCTGGTGGGTATTGGGTTTATGCCTAGAATTATGTGCTGTATTTTTGCTTGCCTGTTTATGATATCTTAAGGGTTTAGTTATGCTTTGTGTTTTGTTCTGTTTTTTCATTGCCAAAGGAAGTCCAGATTTCAAGGCAGTGAAATCAGCTTTTACAAGTCTGTCTGGGTCTTTCCTGAAAGGCCAGGAGATTACCTTGGCAGGGACTGTTCTCAGGAATATTGCATGGAAAAGGAGTCCCCTCTCCAAGGCTAAGCCATCCTGGAAACGGCCTTGCCAAAGATAAGCGGTTTATCAATGGAGGGAAACCATGCCATTCATAGATATGAGAGGCAAGGCATGCCATCTAGGAGGGTCAGGATATAGGATGGCTTAGTAAATGATGTCTCAGTCATACTACATAATAGCATGCATGCAACATTATTGAAAAGAATGGAACAGACATCGTTATCTTACCTGAAAAGACATCCATGATATTTTGTTAATTTTGAATAACAAGATGTAGAGAAATATGTATGATGTGATCTCATATTTGTAAGAAAAAAATAAAAGCAAAAATCATGTTTAAGGGTTTGGGAGGCCGAGGCGGGCAGATCACCTGAGGTCAGGAGTTCAAGACTAGCCTGGCCAACATGGTGAAACCCCGTCTTTACTAAAAATACAAAAATTAGCCAGATGTGGTGGGCACCTGTAATCCCAGCTACTCAGGAGGCTGAAGCAGGAGAATCACTTGAACCCAGGAGGCAGAGGTTGCAGTGAGCCAAGATCACACCACTGCACATATCAGACTGTTGGTAACTCACTTGTATGTGAAATTGGGCTAGATGAGAATAAGGAACTTTGCTTTATACAACTCTGTTGAATAACCTGTTACAATGAACATGTGTTACTTTTATAACTTAAAGGAGGAAAACTAA
Source organism: Pongo pygmaeus (assembly GCF_028885625.2). Classification (NCBI taxonomy): domain Eukaryota; kingdom Metazoa; phylum Chordata; class Mammalia; order Primates; family Hominidae; genus Pongo; species Pongo pygmaeus. The sequence goes on along the minus strand of NC_072382.2, from coordinate 21,854,451 downwards.
AAAAAAAAAAAATACTGGAGACGGACAGAAAGGAAGTGGGATTTAGGAGCTACTTACATGGGACCTGTGCAGGGTGGATCATCAGCCTCTCTGGCAAGGCTGATGCGTGTGCCAAAGAAGAAAAGTGGGGCTACCTAGAAAAGTGGGGCTGAGCTGGCATGTCCTTACCCTGGCAGCTGCTAGAAAAATCGAATATGTTGGCATTCACTGGAGATATCACATCTGTAAAGTCTTTTGGGGGAAAAAATGGGAATGATCCCGAGAGAGTCAAGAGTTGCCATCTGAGGGCTTGAGAGAGGGTGGCCAGGAGAGATCAGAAGAACATGCTTTAAAAGCCCCAGAATGGAAAAGATTGATTCTGCGTCTGAATCACAGAGCTCTTCTTAGCCATCTGTGAGACAGGCCCTAGGCCTTGAACTAGAGACAGTGCCCAAGGCTTTTATTAACCTTCTTCCCTTGGGAGTGAATGCTGAGGTGTGTGTCTTCGAGGAGTGATGGCTCAGAGGCTACACAGCTCTCAAACTTGATTTGCTTTATATTTTATTTGTGAATTAGGGTGTGTTCACAGCGAATGGATGATTTAGACGATGATGGGTCTGCTGCAAATATAAAGGGGTAATTGAATCTCGAAGTCTATTAAAGACTGTTGCCTTACATCTTGTGGGATGACATTTTATTACAGGGGCCAACTTGTCTCTTGTATTCTGTTTCTTCTCTTCCCTTCCTCCCTTTCTTCATTATCCTTAAAAAATTAGATTTTCCCCTTCGCCGATCAGCAGTTGCAAAAAGTCCTCCAAGAAAAGTCAGGATGCCAGAAAGCCATACCTGAGGGAGGCAGAATTGCATGGCGGTGGGCTACACGGGCTCCAGAGTTGGCCAATGTGTGGCCTCTAACAAGTATCTTGCCTCCTCTATGCCTCAGTTTCCTTCTCTGTAAAGTGTGGGTGATGATGTTTACTTTTTAGTTGTCAGGAAGGTGAGGGATGATGATGCTTAGCACAGTGTCTGGCACTTTACAGCAAGCGCCACGATCCACTGTTGTCATCGGGACTTTTGTCATTCTCAGTTCTGCCACACGTTTGCCCTGGGTCCTTGAACAAATTGGCTCCTTTCTGTGGCCCCCTTGTTCCTCATCTGCCAACTGAACTCTCTGCAGTTAATAACTCCAGCGACGCTTGAAAAAACAACAAAAGCAGTTGAACAGCAAAAACAATAATCCAAAAACCCACCCTGATTCCTGGGTAGGATAATGTCATTTCGCTCAGGACTGTTCTCAGTAAGTGGGCCTCTCCTCTCAGAAGAGCCTGGAACCTCTCTGTTCCTCAGAGCTGCCAACACTGGCCTTGTTCTGTGGTCTGATCTGCTGGCGACCTCTGTCCGCACACTTCTGAGACTGGCCAGGGGCCCTGGCACAGTCACACTGCACAGCCCGCCAAATCGAAAGGCCCTTTCTTTTGAGCAAATAGCATCATACACGTTGCCATCAAGAAAATGAAAGCATTTGCAGTGGTGCGGCATCCAGCTTCCCTCTGTGGCCTTTGGAAACAATTTTGTGACCAGAAAATGGTTGGAGACAAAGGTCTTTCTATCTGATCTGCTCACCAGGCTGGCATGGGATCATGGGAGGCCTATGTCCCTCTTTCCTGGCACCACACGGATTGCTATCGCTGCGTTTGTCTCCTCTCTTTGATTAGGACAAGACAGGCAGGCAGGCAGAGGGTTATATTTCAACTGCCCTTGACTCTGTTTATAATCACAAACATGAAAGGAAGGGGAAGAGATTGAGTTTATAGGACTGGTTCTTTGTGTAGCCTAATTTATCTCTCTCAGGCAGCAGTGGGCTGAGCGAGTTTCCTTTTTGTTTCCAATGCAGGAAACTGAAATATGAATCTATGTTGATGAGAGAATAAAGGAATTGAAAGAGGCATAAATCTTATCTTCTCGCAACCCTAGAAGATCAGCTTCTTGTGAAGAAGGGGATTATACTTCTGTAATTAACTGCTTTGCAGCTCCTGGTGATGGCTCAGAGCTGAATAATAGCACCCAGCCAAGTTGGATAAAAGGCTGTCGGGTGGGCGGGTGCGGCCACTCATCGTGAACAATGGTCTCAGGGCTTGACATCCTTTCCCAGTGCCCAATGCTCAGAGAGTCCAACCAGGGGATATTTGTTCCCTGTCTATCAACATTCACAGCAGAGAATAAAATTCCAGAACAAATAGCTCAAAGAGACCTGTTCCACTGGAGGCCAGTAGCCGCAATGAGCTGCCTTGAAGGACAAAGCCAGATTCTACACCTCTTTGTGTTCCGACCAGTGCCCGGGACCTGTTAGGGGCTTATGGAATGCTGGTTGGAAGTGACTGCTTCTCAGCCGCTGTGCTGTCTCAGGAAAGTTGCCTGAGTTCTCTGATCTTCAGAGTTAACCGTCCACAAAAGTCAGGGGGTTCTTACGGAATTCTTATGAGGAAGAAATCAGATCATGAGTATAAACAAATTACTTAGTACAGTGCCTGGCACAGGGCAGATGATCAATAAATGGTAGCTATTATTATTAAATTGTGAAATAAAAATGGATCACGGACACATAGCCATTATAATAGTCAATGTTTATGAGGCTTACCCTATACACACACTGCATATGCATTAGTGCATGAAAGCCCCACAGCATCCCTATCAGATAGGCAGGATTCTTTCCCCCCATTTCACTGGTAACAAAACGGGCTCAGAATGGAATGATGATCTGCTATGGTTAGGAGCAGGAATGGAGACTGGCACCCAGTTCTTTCCCTTGTCTCTTTTTCCTTAGCCCCTGCCCCTCAGTACTGGAGCCACAGATACTCAGCCCCTCCTCAACCCACTGTACTCTGAAACTCACCAACCCCAGGATCAAACTTCTGAGCCATCTGTGTTTCCTTTTCTCCTCCATGCTGCATGCTGAAATCTCTAGGAATCCTAGAGATTCTTCTTTTGAGATGTTTCCAAAACATCTCCCTTCTTCAATCCCACTGCCACTCATGCTGGTACAGACCCTCGGCTCATGACAACCAGGCTTCCTACATTGAGCAGGCACCCAAGTAGTGTCTCAGGCCCAGGTCCTCTTTCTGTCACCCCTCACATCAGTGCCAGATGAGTGATCCCTCGCCTCACTCTCCTGTCCTTCCCGCCTGAGGGAGCAACAATCACTCCCCTGCCATATTAAGTCAGTTCCATGTTCCTTTCTTGGTATTCAAAGCTCTTTAGTTGACCCACCCAAACTTGTCTTCCTACTCACAGTCAGAACCTTGAGTTCAGCTGAGCCTGTCTCAGTTGCCCTCAGGCAGGCACCTGCAGCCACTCTGTGGGCTCAATGGATTAGACCCTTGATAAAGACTCAAATGTCCTCATTCACTGAACATTTAAGTGTTTAACAGAGCTATGGAACATAGAGATCATGTCTTCCATTCACCCACCCATTCTACAGATGGAACCTGAGGTCCAGAGAGGCTCAATATCACATAGTGAATTAGTTTCAGAACCAAGTCTCAAAGCTAGGCTTTTAAGCTTAGAATTCAGTGTTCTTCCATTAGGTCAATAGGCCATACCACCCTCAGTAATGACTGGCTGCCCGTGGCTGGGAGGGGCAATTTATTTATTCCTCAGTCTACATATGGGCCCTGGACCTGTGTGGTGCCCCAGAGGGTCAGCCTGAAGCCTGCCAAGGCTCCGAGTTAGGTGGTGGGGACAGGGATATGATGGGCAGAGGCTGGGTGGTGGCAGCAGCAGAGGTGGGGGTGGGAGATTGAGATTTAAGGGGACTGTTGTGAATCTCAGCAACTGTAAGACAGATGAAAATGGGGCTGAATGCCAGGCCAAGCAGTGTGCGTGGGAACACAGCACTTAAGTTCTCTATTTGGATAGGAGATGGGATCCAGGAGGGCTTTAGGGAAAAAGTGGCCTGTGACTCTGAAGAACCAGAAGGACTACGTTCATGGCACCAGAGGTCAGGTATTCTGGGTGGAGGAGCAGCGTGGACAGGTCCAGACTGCCTGGCATGTGCGTGGTGAACAGCGCAGCTGCAGCAAGGGAGCCTGGAAAAGCAGAGGAGCCTGGACTCCAGCTCTGACTCTGCATCTGGGCTGACCCACTCAAGGTCTGGGCAAGTCACTTTGCCTTCCTGAACCTCAGTGTCCTTGTATGTGAAATGGGCATCATGATATTACCTGTCTCCTAAGGCTATTGTGGGGATTAACCTAAATAGCAAGGCACCAAATATAGGGCCTGGCACATAGTAGGTATTCAGCAGAAGACCTAATGTGGCTGGAGCTCAGGTTATTGGGCCACAATAGACAAACAGATGTTTGGATGTCATTGTTTGTTTTCTTTTGCCTTCCAATGGGCCCTTTCTGCTCCTTCCAGGAGCTCACCAGCTGGCCTGGGAGGGCTGCTTGCCCACTCATAGTTGCCAAGATGTTTGGCTGTGCCCCCGTCCGAACCATCTTCTGGTCCTGTCTTCATTCTTGAGCCCTTTCCAGCCTGAACCCAATGGAGGACTCGTGTTCCAGGTCTGCTAACGTTTGCTGGCAGAGCCCATGTTTGGGAGCGTGAGCTGTGTTTAGGTAGAAACAGACACTGAAAACAGCTGCTGGCTTCTCTGCCGTGGTAAACAGGGAATAAAGCCCCCCCACCCGCAACAACTGTGGGCTTCGCTGGGGAGTGGGGAGCACAAGGCAGGCCAGGCTTACTGTCGCTTTTGGGGAGGGGAAGACCATTTTTCTTTAGGGAGTGGGCCAGCCCCCTCAGGCTCGGGTTGGGCCGGGGTTTGGTGAGATGCGTGGAGGGAGTTGGAAGCCCTCCCTCTCCCTGGACTTCTAGATGTTTGAAGACTCCATAGGCACTTTCTACCGTTTGGTGTCTGTGAGACAGGGTCGTTTCTTTAAGCCTCTGTGGGTGGACCATCAGCAAGGGCAGTTTCTGGCATGTCCTTGTACTGTGTTGACGAGTGGTGTCAAACTTACCTTCACATCAGCCTCACTTGGTTGGTGCTGATTTAAACATTCATATTCCCAGGCCCTTCCTCATGCTGGCAGAATCAGAATCTCTGAGGGAAGGGCCCAGGAGCCTGCATTTTAACAAACTCTTCAGGTGATTCTGCTGCAGGCATTCAGGGAACTACACCTTGGGGACCACTGGCAGGTTTCTAATGGGTTATCTGGGAAACCAGGGGGAAGGGGCAGTCAGGAGGAGGAGGGGGCCAGCCCAACTGCCCTTAGCATGCACACCCTGTTATGCTTTTTGACTTAGACTTGGGAGCAGATGCTTTTAGATGCAGGTCTCCTTAGAAACAGATGCTATCCCTGTTCTAGAATATAGAATAGAGTAGTTCCCCATCCTCTAGGTGTGCCTTGTTTGCTGTCCACCCACTCATCCATCTATCGACTCACCCACCCACCCATCCATCCACCCACCCTTTCATCCACCCACCTGCCCACCCATCCATCCACCCACCTTTTCATCCACTCACCCACCCACCCACACACCCACCCATCCATCCACCCACCCACACACCCACCCATCCATCCATCTACTCATCCTTTTTGGAGTGACCGCCTGCTTTGTGTCTGGCTCTGGGCTGAGCTTTGGAGACACCAGAACTCTCCATTTAGACAAACAGACACAGAAATCATCATAATACAGGGGGATCTGTTCAATGATCAATGTCTCGAATAAGTACTGTGGTGGCACAGATGACGGACTCCACTGGCAGGGAGAAGGGATCAGAGAAGGCTTTGGAAGATAGCAACCTGTGAGTGGGCCATAAAGGGCAAACAGTTTGCTAGATGGAGAGTGTGAGCGTGAGGGTGTGTAGGAGGGAAAGTCAGTTCTGCGAACTAAATCCTCTCACATCCACATTCAGAGCAGGGGCCTATCCCCAGGCCCCATGGAGCCCGTATTCGGAGGCTTATCTGTAGCTGCAACCTCTAAACTTGGCCCCATCTCCTGACATTTCTGAGTGAAAAGGAGCCACTCTTGAGTGTGTGTGCTGCAGGCTCCTGTGGCTGTCACAGTACAGTTATTGCGGAATTAACAGGGGAACAGCCATCCAAGTGGAGAGGCACAGAATGCTTCCTGTCCTAGCTCTGCCTCCAACTCACTGTGTAACTGTGGACTGTTTCGGCCTCAGTTTCCCCATTACCAAGATGGGAGATTGGCTGTCAACTCTGCCAGCTTCCTGCCTGGAGCGCAGCCCTGACACCCTGCCTGCAAGACACACGTTAGCAACGACCGTTCTCTCTACGCCAAGCTCATTTGTCTGAGCGTATCAGCAACACGACACCTCGCAGTTCAGTGGATTTGATGTGAGCTCCCGCCCCTGGCATACCTAGCATGTAATACCTGCAGCTGAAAAGGGGCATTTGAAGGCAAAGTGCATGGCAGAAGGAAGCCTGTAGGTGGCGCTATGGCTCCGGTTGCCGAGCTGCTCCCGGGCGATCCATTTTCCGAGGATCTGAGAAAAACCCGGCAGGGTTGATGGCAGCTCTTTGTTCTCGGTGCCCTCGCAGTGCAGCAGGCTCCGCTTATTTGTAAGAAGCAGCCAGGTCAGCCCACTGGGCCTCCCCACCTCTTGTGCCCCTTTGCACATTTCAGAGCTCTCTCTTTTCCTTTGGGTCCTTCCATTCAGGAGAGGGGGAGGAGGAGGTGAGCCTGTTGTGAACGGCGTTGGTGGGGCAGGGGCCGGTTCCCCTGTTTCTGGGGAGCCTTTTCTGTGCTGGTTGCAGGCAGGGGCCTCAGTGTGGAGCTGCGGTGAGCCTGTGCCCCATCGTATTTGGGTCACAGCCTCCGTGACCCCCAGCCCCCGCCAGGCACTCCACACCTGCAGTGATTCGCTTGATATTTTAAAAGCACTCCATCTTCTGCCTGCTGCCTTCTCTCCATTCATCTGGGTCCAGGTTTTCGCCGAGCCATCTAATAAAGAATCCAGGGGGGAGAATGATGGGGGCGAGGAGAGGGAAAGTGCTAACATTTATTAAGTGCCCGCTGGGTGCCCAGCACTTCCTCAACAACTAGAGCAGCGGTCTTTCTGCTTTCTTTCAGCTGCATAACCCTTTCCTCCATCCAAAATCGCAAGCCTAACCTGGCCGTGTAAAACAAATACCAGGGAAGCGCCTCTGATGGAAGGGGATGCGGCATCTAAGGCCCTGTCCCTCACCATGTAGCATCCTCCCCACTCCTAACAGACGCTTTGGTGCTTCCATGAAACCTGGATCTAAAAGCTCTATGCTCATTAAATCTACATATAACTCTCCAAGGAAATAGTATCCCCATTTTTATAATACCAAGCTAAAGGCCAGAGAGGCAGAGTGTAGAGCACACAATTTTTTTTTTTTTTGAGATGGAGTCTCACTGTCACCCAGGCTATAGTGCAATGGCGTGATCTCAGCTCACTGCAACCTCCACCTCCCTGATTCAAGTGATTCTCCTGCCTCAGCCTCCTGAGTAGCTGGGATTATAGGCGCGTGCCACCACGCCTGGCTAATTTTTGTATTTTAATAGAGACGCGGTTTCACCATGTTGGCCAGGCTGGTCTCCGAACTCCTGACCTCAGGTGATCCACCTGCTTTGGCCTCTCAAAGTGCTGGGATTATAGGCGTGAGCCACCGCATCCGGCCCAGGGACACGATTATTGAAGGGCAGAGCCAGACTGGGGAGGCAGGTGTGCTCCATTCCCAAGCCCATGCTTGCCCTGGCTCTGCTGGGAAGACAGTAGGTGCTTTGCTTCCTGAGAAATGGCAGAAAGAGGCGTGGCTCCTCCAGCTGTACAGACGACCAGGACCAGGCCAGATCCACATGGCCCCATTTGGTGCTTGGATGTCTGGTAAACTACCTGCCAAGGAGGAACTCAGGTAGGACAAGAGAACTGTGGGTGGTGGGAAACGCATGGGGAATGGGTTCTGTGCTGCCAGTGAAATGGTCTTTCAGCCTGCCAGGCTCAAACTTGGCTGACTTTAGAAGATATCAGCCAGCCATGAATTGCTGGAGATTCAGACACAAGCTTTCCAGGCCCTGATGAGTCCTTGTTTTCTTCCAGGACAACTGGGGTTTGGGACTGTAAGCTATGACCCAGATCTTGATTCCCACTTCGCACATGAAGAGAAGATTGGCCCTTAAAAAGCAAAATGCTTTAAAACAAAAACAAAGAAAAGAAAAAAAAAGGAATTCACTTTTTTGCTTGCAATCTATTGTTTGCTTATACTCTTATAATGACCATCAATTTGGATTCAGAAATACCTGGATCAAAAGGTCATGTCGGTGCTAAGACCTGACTTCCCTGCATCTCAGTTGCCTCCTCCGTAAGATGGCATCACAAACACTCCCCGTGCCATCGGGCTGCTGTCACTGGTTCTTGTGTGTGGAAATGTCAATCCCTGGGCCTGAGGTGTGCAAAGTCAATAGTGGTTCTCTCCCCACTTCCACCCCCGAGTTTTTCTCAAAGCCTGTTGAATGTATGATGTGTCCTAAATGGAAGTGCTTCCACGGGGCACTGAGAAGATGGGTGATCTCTTCTCACTGCAGTCAACTGGCTGAAACGCTCACCTTTTCATCTTAGCATGTGAGATGTGACACTCTGATCCCTGGAATTGTAAATTCAGACTCTCAGAGAGCTCAGGATGGCGAAATCCAACCTCTTCGTTTTTAAGATGGGGAAATTGGTTTGCACAAGGTTGTGCAGCAGGTTTGTGGCAGAGCTGGAACCCACACCTACTGATTCCCAACCTGGTGCTCTGTCTGTCATCCTGGGTGACAAGGAGCCATGGAGGCTGCGGGGAGGAAGGACCGTGGGATGCTGTCTTGATCCCTCTGGCCTGTGACTGTGAGGGAGGCTCACTCTGCTCTGTGAGCCCCATCACATGGGCGTCATGTGTGGGGATGAGTGGAGCCTCCCTTATAGGAACGAAACCCCAAGAGCCAGGAAGAGCCCAGTCATCATCCAGACTCATAGGGAAAGCCAGCTCCTACCAGAGGCATCAAGGGGTGAGGAGGCCTGCCAAACTTGGAGTTGAGTCCCATTCCTGCCTCTTGCCAACTGTGTGCCCTAGGCAGGGGATTTCTCGAGTTGAGCCTGTTTCCTTATGAACTGAGGAGAGTAAAATTACAAACCCATAGGTTAATGTGAAGATTCAACAAGTTAATATAATACTAATACTTAATGAGCATTTACTGTGTGTCAGGTTGGGTTCTAAACTCTTTATATGTATTTGCTTATTTAATGTTCATAGCAACATAGTTTGCTGCTAAGGGAATGGAGACTCAGAATGGTTAAACAAACCCAAGGGACAAAATTGGAGAGGACAGTGTAGATTTTGAGCCCAGGTAGCCTGGCTCTGGCACTCTACTCTTAACCGCTGTGCTCTTTGACCTCAATTTCGGCAGAATCCAGTGCTTAGCACATAGAAGCTCCAAAAATGTCCACCCCTCCCTTGCTGTCTGTAACCTGCCTTCCTCATCCACCCCGTCTGGCCCTCAAGAGTGGGTTCTAGAAGCAGGGCTCTGTTATTTCTCAGACACCAAAAGTTGACCCAACTCGATTGCTCTGTCTTGAGTTATTTTACTTCTCTGTTTTGTTGTTGGTTTTGGTTTTTATTGCCTTTTCTTTGATCAAAAGCAAGACTGAATTGCCTACAAAGGCAAATCTGATTCTGTGCTCCTGAGCACCAAGTGAGCCTCAGCGCTCAGCTCAGCTCCTAATGCCAACCAGTGAAGGAGCATGGTTTATTGGCTTCTAATTGCTCACATGCATGGCTAAACCCCCAGCCCCAGACCAGCTTCCCTGACCAATTTGGGGGAAAAAATACACCTTCTTGTTTGTGGGTTTCTAGCGACACTTTTTCAATTTCCTGGTTACTATAGAGACCTTGTCAACACATCCAAATACTCTTCTTAGCAAAGAAATTGTCTTCTCCCCAGTCTCTGAATAGCCCCAAAGAACACAGGGTCTCAGGAAGAAGCAGGAAAGGCTTAGCCTATGGGCCTTCTGAGCCCAGCCCATGCTCTGGTTCCCTTTCAGCTGCTTGCAGACTTAGAGCCTACAGAGGATAAAATGAGGGAATGAACAAGGAGCGCTGTTTGAGTGGGACTGAGCTTCAGGGCAAGTAAAGGGAAGTGAATCAGAACAATGGAAAATCTGGCCAGGGTATTTAAACATTCAAATTTCTTTCTTTTTCCAGTGACCTAAGGACAGGCAATCTGCCCTGGGAATCTGGATCCCTTACTTCTAATATTATGGCTGGAAGGGCAAGGTCCGGGCTCCCAGTGGACTGGATACTAGGGTTGGGTCTCAGGTCTGCTCCTGATGGCCGAGGCCACTAGCTACATTGCATTTATACAAATGGTTAGTGGAGCTCCCAAGCTGGCTCCTGTCTTTCCATCTCTGCTTATTGAAAGCTTACCCATGCTTTATGACCCTGCTTTGATGCCACCACCTCCAGAAAGACTTAGAATCGATCTCTTCTTTCGCCCTTGTACCTCTCATTATAATCTCATCTCTCATTACCTCCTGCCCGACGTCATGGTTGCTTGTATGTCTGCCTTTATTCCAGAAATTCTCATCAAGCTGTAATTATGGGGCAGGCCCAGAGCTAGTCACTGGCGATGAGAAAGATCCAATCCCCGTCCTTATTTCAGGGGCTCCCATATGCTCAACAGCCTGGCAGAGATGGACAAGTCCATACGTAATTTAAGCAGACTGAGAGGGATGTGCTGAGTACCTGGGGCATCTCTGCCTGCAGATGGGGAAGGGGTGATCCAGGAAGTCTTCCCAGAAGTGATGATGCCTGGCTTACATCTTAAAAGATGAGTTTCACAGAACAGCATAGGGGACAGGGTAGAAGGGACAATTCATGAAGGCAGAACAGGATGTGCAAAGCCAGGGAAGTGTGAGGTCTTCAGGGATGGAGCCCCAAGGAGCCCAGATGGCCAGTGTCAGGGGCATCCTGGGGTGCAGGGGCAGGAGGTGGGATTGGGCAGGCAGTGACTGTCAGACCGCAGAGGACCTACTATGCACTGCTTAGCAGCTTGGGCTTTATCCTGCCAGCCGTGGGGAGGCATGAAAAAGTTTTCAGGAGGCAAGAGACTCGACAGGGTTTGTCTTTTAAAAGGACAACTGGGGCTGCTGAGTGAAGGATGGATGGTTGAGAGGCAAAAGGTGAAGCAGGGAGACCAGCTAGTAAGTGGTGGCCTTCATCCAGGTGAGGGACCATGGTGTGGACCGAGTCATAGCAGTGGAGGTAGAAGTAGGAGGATCTGAGATCTTTTTAGGAGGTAGAATTGGCAGGCCCTCGTTGTTGATGGGATGGGAGAAAGAGAGGGTGAGTTGGAGATGACTCCCAGAATTGTGGCATCGGCCAGGGTGGATGATCAGATCTGAGGAGGAAAGTGGCACTTTTGGCTTAGGAAATGCTGATATAAGGAGCCTGAGGGATACCTCAAGGTGCATCTAGACGCTCTTCCCTCCTCTTTCCCCTGCTCCCCAGGCCAGCCCTTGCTGTGGCTTTTCCTCCAACCTGTTGTCAAGACCCACACTAAGGTGGTAGCTTGGAGTTAGATCACCAGATTTGGAAAAAGTCACCAGATGAATGCACTCCTACTGCAGATGTTTGAACTGGACTCCATGTGCCCTGCCTCCCTGGGGTCTTCAAACTTCAAGGAGAACTCCAGGAGAAAAAGGACACAAACAGTGGAATTCCAGGTTTGTTAGGAGAGAGATTTAGCAAGTCCTTCTCTAGGGCCTGAAAACACACTTGCTCAGGCTGCTGGGCCTGCTCCTCTCGGGTCATGGTCCTGTGTGCCCTGGTCCGGCCCTGCAGCCTTCGGGTGTGCACCCAGCCTGCATCACCAGCCACAAGGCCCCAAGTACATCCTTTGTTTTTCCTGGGCCTACTTCTTTATTTATCAAATAACAGAATTGTGCTCCTTCTCTTCCCACCCCACTCCCCTTATCTTCTCTTCTTCCTTAGTTATAAAGAACAAGGACTTCAGAATCAGGTAAATCTGGGTGTAAATTTCAGTCCTACCACTTTCTACCTGTGTAAGTTACTTCACTAGTACCTTAGTCCCATCATCTGTAAAGTGGGGACAGTAATGGTACCTACTTCGTTAAAGTATCGTTCATATTCAATGAGACAACGTATGGAAAGCTGTCAGCTCAGTGCCTGCCACCCAGGAAATGCTCAAAAGCCTCCAAGGTCATGGCCATCACAGGCATCAAGGTTCCCTCCTTCCCTCTCACCTCCCCTCCCTCTCTGATATTCTTTGCAAATACTCCCATTACACAGCTATCTCTGGCCTGGGCTGCTGGCTGTCTAGTCTGGAGGCAGAAGACGAACTGAATGACCCCTCGAGGTCTTTTTGGTTTGGGAGTCTTGAGTCTCAAAGGCTTGGGAGCATTCTCCCTGAACTTTCTTCATCTGGGTTCTCGTGGTGATGTGGGCCCTGGCCTCTGTGGGTCTCTGTATCTATTTAGTTTTTCCAAGTCACCTGGAGGCTCCCTCCCTCCACTCCCCACTCTCAGCATCCCCTCCTGGGTCCAGACAGGTTCAGGCAGAGCACACTCTCCATCAGCCGTCATGGCCCACCTGCTGGCTCCCCAGTGACTGGGTCTCTGATTGGCTTCCTTCTGCGTTTCCCAAGGATGTTCTGAAGAGCTTTACGTGCTTCCCCCTGCCTGCCCATGCACAGCGTTTCTGAAGCTGGCTTCAGAGCAGAGGGAAATTGCTTTGGGAGAATGAGTATTCTTTTTTATTTTTTACTTTTTTTGAGATGGAGTCTCACTCTGTCACCCAGGCTGGAGTGCATTGGCGGGATCTTGGCTCACTGCAACCTCCACCTCCCAGGCTCAAGTGATCCTCCTGCCTCAGCCTCCCAAGTAGCTGGGATTACAGGCACATGCCACCACGCGAAGCTAATTTTTTGTATTTTTAGTAAAGACAGGGTTTCGCCATGTTGGCCAGGCTGGTCTTGAACTCCTGACCTCAAGTGATCCAGCCGCCTCGGCCTCCCAAAGTGCTGGGATTACAGGCATGAGCCACGGCACCTGGCCAGAATTAATTTTCACATTCTCTGTACCTCCTTCACACCTTGCAGTTCCTGGTGCCCAGAGAGCTTGTGATTTCTCTGCTGATCACCTTGGTCCATGTCCCTGGATATTAGGGTTCTCCAGAGAAACAGAACCAATGGGGCAGTTCAAGCTCAAAGGCTGTCTGCGGCTGAATTCCCTCCTGCTCAGGGCACGTCAGCCTTTTGTTCTATCGAGGCCTTCAACTGATGAGATGAAGCCCTCCCATGCTACGGAGGGCAATCGTTTTACTCAAAGCTCCCTGATTTCAGTGTTAATCTCACCCCAAATCACTCTCACAGAAACAGCTAGAATGATGTTTAACTCTGGATCTGGGGACCGTGGCTCAGCCAAGTTGACACATAAAGTGATCCCACCCTGTTATTGGCAAACATACCAGACACATATCGCAGGCCTCCGGGAGGCTACCACTCACCTTGGATTCCAGACCACACAGTAGTAAGATTTTGTTCCCACTTCCCCAGAAGATCATGTTGGGAAGCCACCAGCCACTAGGTGTAACCTCTGCCTCAGCCAGTCAAGGCCTCCTGGACTGCAGCAGCGCAGGACCGGGCCCGGGGCCTGGGGCTGAAGGCTGCATGTTGGTTACTGAGTGTATAATGGAGGTTGCAGGGAGGGGATGAGGGGTGTTGCTGCCCCCATGGCCTCATAGACAGTAATTTTCTTTTTTTCTTTTTTCTTTTGAGATGGAGTTTCCCTCTTGTTGCCCAGGCTGGAGTGCAATGGCGTGATCTCGGCTCACTACAACCTCCACCTCCTGGATTCAAGAAATTCTCCTTCCTCAGCCTCCCGAGTAGCTAGAATTACAAGCATGCGCCACCAAGCCTGGCTAAATTTTGTATTTTTAGTAGAGACAGGGTTTCTCCGTGTTGGTCAGGCTGATCTCGAACTCCCGACCTCAGGTGATCCTTTGGCCTTGGCCTCCCAAAGTGCTGAGATTATAGGCGTGAGCCACCATGCCTGGCCAGACAGTAATTTTCAAACCTGGCTGCACACCAGAATCACTTTAAGGTGTAAATTCCCAGACCTCACTATCAGGGGAAATTCAGAGGCACTAGTCAAATCTAGAAAGATCAGGCCATCTAAATTATTAGGAAGTAATTAATGTATCACCATAGAAAACTCAGAATGAGAGTGGAGCTGTGAGCGTCTCCTGGGGTCAGGCATTCCTGTCTCTTTCAGAGTTGAGGCACCTGGTCCGACCCATCATTTCATGCTGAATCGCCTGTTGACCCATCTCACTTGAATGATTCCTGGGATGGAGGCCTGGCTCCCTCCAAGGCAGCCCCTTGCGTTGGAAGAAGAGCAATGGTGTGAAGCCTGTCTGGTTGTACCCTCCAGCTGCAGGTCCTTACTCCAGCTCTCAGAACCAGAAGGAATCTGTCTAATTGCTCATCCACTGGAGAGCCCTTGAGGTATTGATGACAGTTTTCATTTCCTGCTGTGTCTTCTCTAAGATAAAAAATCCCCAGCCGTCTTACCAAGCCGTGTCTCTCAGCATGAGGCCCCAGCAGTGGACTCTGCTCAGGCTTTTGTTCAGCCCCTACAAGGCCTACCAAAGCAATCACCTCCTTCCTTCTGAACACTCCACCCCCATTAATGTGGCCAAAGCCACATGGCTGCTTGTGTTAGCTCCATCACACTGTGGATAGAACCCTCCAAGCCTGAGCCCCAGCCTGCATCCTTATCCTCCTCCTCTCTTTTGCCTTAACTGTTCCATCTGAAGAGGGGCTTCTTCAAGGTCCTGGGCACTCCAGAGTGTTCTCCTCTACTTAAAAAACACAAGGATGGTCTCCAGGCACCAAGGAAACAGTCTGCTGCCCTTTAGGATCAGCCACCTCTGAGGCTGAAACCTGACCCAGATTCCGGTACCCTTCACAGGAGGAGCGACCACAGTGGAGAAGGAAGCTCATGGCCTTTGGGCAAGGTAGACTTAGATTCAAAACCCAGCTCTCCCTGTAGGACCTAGGGCAACTGATCCTCTCTTTCTTAATCTGTAAATGGTACCTACCTACTAGGGCTGTGCTGAGACTTCTGGATAAAGTGTCAAAGCACCTAGCCCAGGGCCAGCACATAGTAAGCACACCTAGGTCTAAGTTCTCATCTCCTCTTGAGGGACTTAGATCTTTTATCCCTTTTTCTTTCCCATCAAATCCTCCAATTCTAGCCCCTAATGTGGAAGAGCTGTATTGACTCAACACACTAGTACACGAGTACACGAAGGCACCAGTAAAATCTTGTGGCTTTGGGCAGAGAATGCCCCCCTGTAGGTTTTGTGACCTGGGGCAACCCTCTTCCTTTCCTCTGATTGTGGGTCTTTCATCTCTGATTTGAAATGCTCAGGCTAGGAAGTCACATTTATTTATTTATTTATTGATGGATACGGAAATTCACTCTGTCACCCAGGCTGGAGTGCAGTGGCACAATCATGGTTCACTGCAGCCTTGACCTCCTGGGCTCAAGCAATCCTCTTACCCCGCCTCCAGAGTAGCTGGGACCAAAGGCGTGCACCACCACACCCAGCTAATTTTTGTAGAGATATGTTGCCCAGGCTGGTCTCAAACTCCTGGGAGCAAGCGATTCCCCCACCCAGGCTTCCCAGTGTTGAGATTGTAGGCATGAGCCACCACGCCCGGCCCAGGAAGTCACTTTAAAGCCCCTTCTAGCTCTGCCTGTTGGGTCTCTCCAGAAGCCTCCTTGTCATTTGGGACCCTTGGCCCTGGGAGGGAGCTGGGGCAGCTGTGCAAATCACCTAACGAGTGCCCAAAGAGGAGGCTGGACCATTCCTCCTCACCACTCAGCCTGATTTTCTTTTTTGTTTGTTTGTTTTGTTTTTTGTTTTTGTTTGTTTGCTTGTTTTTTTGAGATGGAGTCTCGCTCTGTCACCCAGGCTGGAGTGCAGCCTCACGATCTAGGCTCACTGCCGTGAGCCATTCTCCTGCCTCGGCCTCCTGAGTAGCTGGGACTACAGGTGCCCGCCACCATGCCCGGCTACTTTTTCTGTATTTTTAATAGACGGGGTCTCAATGTGTTAGCCAGGATGGTCTCAATCTCCTGACCTCGTGATCCGCCCACCTCGGCCTCCCAAAGTGCTGAGATTACAGGCGTGAGCCACTGCGCCCGGCCCACTCAACCTGATTTTCAAGCACCCGATCATCTCATTCATTCCTCAGACACCCACGTGTCCCCACTTGTTGGCAGGCACGATGAGGGCACAGATGAGAAATAAAGGGTCTTTCACCTCAAGATACTGACAGGCCAGCAGGGCAGACAGACAAGCAAACAAATAGCTAAGCCGGGGTGACAGGAGCTATCGTAGAGGCAGCAGACAGAGCACAGAGGAGGCAACACATGATTCTACCAGGGACGAGGGATGGGTGGTGGTTCAGGGAAGCTAACGAGCAGCGAATGTTGGTGTTCAGGCTTGAAGGATGAGTGGGGGTCTGCTTGGTGGGAAAGGGAGGAGGGGCACTGCAGGCCAAGGACACAGCGTGGGCATTGGCCCAGGGATTGGAAAGTCCTGCTCCACTCTTGGAATGACCTAAGAGTTCAGCAAAGCTTGAGGAAGTTGGCTGGGAGATGAGAGTGGAGGCACAGAGGCCAGCTGGCTGTCTGCTGTGGAGATCCAGACTGGAGGCCACGGGAACATGAACTAGGACAGGGCCTTTGTCCTTAGTAGGCAATCTGGGGACACAAAGACCAGCCAGATCTGGATCCTCCTCTCCAGGGACTGACCATCCATCAAACCATTCACTCATCAATAAATGTCGATACAGCACCTATGCTGTGCCAGATGCTGTGACGGCAGTGAGCCTTCTCCAGGAGGAAGAAATGGCCTGTCCTCCTGTGCATTAATTTCCCAGGGTGGTACAAGAAAGTGCCATGATCTGAATGGCTTAAAACTGCAAAAATTCATCCGTGCATAGGTCTGGAGGCTGGAAGTCTGAAATCGAGGTGTCAGCAGGGCTGTGCTCCCTCTGAGACTCCAGGTAGAATCCGTCCTTGCCCCTGCCTACCTTCTGCTGGTGGCCATTCATCTTAGTGTTCCTTGGCTTGCAGACGCATTAATCCAGCCTCGGCCTCTGTCATCACGTGACCTTCTTCCTGTGTGTCTGTCTCTGTATCGCTTCTCCTCCTTGTCATAAATAGACCAGTCATATAGGAATAGGGTTCATCCTAATGAATAGGACCTCATCTTAACTAATTATATCTGAAAAGACCAAATTTCCAAATAAGATCACATTCACAGATACTGGACAGTTAGGTCTTCAACATCTCTTTCTTGGGGGGTGGGGGAGGTGGAGACACAGTTCAACGTACAATGCCAAGTAATCACAATGCACTGTGGCAACTACCTTAGAGGAACTGGGGACAGGCTGTGAGCACTCAGAATAAAGAGTTCTTGCCAAGCAGAGGAATCCTCAGTGGCTTCCTGTAGGAGGTGGCCTTTCAGCCATACATTGACAGGATTTAGCTATGGAAATGGAAGGGCATCCCAGGCAAAGGGTAGTGCAGGAGTACAAGCATGTAGGAGGGAATTGCAGGGCAGTAATTATGTCACTTGTTGTAAGCAGTACTCAGAAAACCCTCTCCTCTCACCCTTCTGCCTGCCTGCCCCCCCAAATCTTATACATGCCAAGCTCACTCCAGCGCCATCCAATCTTGCACTTGCATTTGATGGGGTTTGGAAGAAAACTGCTGCCCGGAGTCATCATGACATTCCTATTCATGTCCAAGCCTGGATTTGTTTTTCTTGAGCTGCAGTGAAGAAAAAAAAAAATAAACTCTGTATTTATCAAGCAGCAAACTAGTAGGAAATTATAACCTTTTAAAATAAATATGTATCTAATTATAGGAGAGCACCATTTACTTTTGCAGTACTGTCAGGATTTCCCCGGCCAGCCGAGTCTACAGATAATGTTCCAACTGCCCTCAACCCCCAAATCTCACTGGGCATTAACCTCAAAAATACCACCTTTGCTGGTCTCTCAGCAGACAGTGATTTAGCCTGTGCTGAGATGCCCTGAGCAGGCTGGAGAGGAACTTGATTCCCCAGACTTTCCTTTTAAAGCCAGAGGCCCAGCCCCTTCATTGGCTCCTAACCACAAAGCCACAACCCGCACCCCCAAGAATGTCTGTTCTGTCCAGCACACATCTCTGTGGTTGGCAGTTTTCTCCCTTGCACAAAAGTCAGAAGTCCCAGAGGGAGCAGAACTGAGCCATCTTGGGGAAGGAGCTAACACTGAGGGCTCGTCTCATGCCAGGCATGGCGCGAGGCCCTTCCTTCACTTCTGTATTCCCGTCATCTGTAAGTCCACAGACAGCCATCGAGCCCCGAATGTCACATCCACACACACACCATGAAGAACAAGTAAGGAACAGGAGCAAAGTGTGTAAAGTGCCAACGGGAGCCCAGGCACCTATTAGGTGCTGATAGGAGGCAGCTGTTGTTATTCATGGCCAGAACCCCATTACTCTCCACCAGGTACATCCTATGATGAGTTCATTCTTTCAGCATCTATTCGTTAAGCACCTGTGATGCAGCAGGTACTGCTATTCACCTGGCTCCTTCCCTCCCTTCCTCCCTCCCTCCTTCGCACTGGGGACTGCCCTGTCTGCCCTCTTTAATGCCTAGCCCCCTCCTATCCCACTCCTGGCTCACCCCGCCCTGTTTACCCAGCTCTGCTTTCCCCCTCGTACTTATCACCTCTGATACCCTAGATAATTTATGTTTGTCTGTTATTCTTGTCTGTTCCCCGCAACTCTGGGAAGGTGGAGTCTTGGTAAACTCACTGCTATGGTGGCAGCACCTAGGTCAAGGCTGGAAACATAGCAAGTGTTCAATTACTATTTGTCGAATTGAGTTGAACTAAGATCATTGTCTTTGGAGATGGACAAATCCAGGTGAAATGCCCACTCCTTGCTAGCTGTGTGACCGTGGACCCGCGACATGTCCTCACTGAGTCTCAGTGTCCACTTCTATAAAGTAGAGAATCTGTGGGGATCTGAGCAGGTAGGAAGCTTGCACAGTACAGAGCAGTGCCCGGTGCCAAGAGAGATGCTTCTCGGGAGCTGGTAGGCAGGCTTCTGAGGGACAGGCATGCAGTGGGAATTCCATGGTTTATGGAGGTCTCAAGTATTATTAGCAGGTCTGGGTTTGAATTATGGTTCCCACCACTTCCCAGCTCTGTGACCGTAAGCAAATCATGGAACCTTTCTAAGCCTCAGTTTCCTGTTTGTAAAATGGGGCTCAAACAGCACCCCCACCTCAGAGAGTGATTTTGACATAGTATGAGGTCGTGTCCATAAAGCAAGCTTGCAAGCCATAGGCATCCAGGGAGTACAGGCTCCCCCTTCCCTCCTCCCAGCTGGGGGCTGTAAGAAGCTTAGCAGCAGAAACCTGCAAATACCCAGGGCTGCTGGGGGCATTGGCCCCTATTCCTCATAGCCATCCATCCCTTCTCCCACAATTACCCAACCTAGGCCTGCCAGATGTCCTCCCGAGAGGGTTCCACTTCCCCAACGCCAGCCCCACAGCTCCCTCCCCGAGCCCCAGCTTCCCCAGCCAGCATCTCTCACTGGCTTTGGCACTAATGGGCCCTGCACACCTCAGAAAGACGGTGATGGCTCCCCGCAGAGCCCACAGCAAGTGTCAGAGGAAGAGGGGTCTCCTGGGCAATGGAGGGGCTCCCCCAGAATTCGGGGGTGTGAGCAGCTGGCTTCCAGGGGGGTCACCTCTGAGTGGAGAAGGATGAGGAGGCGCTGCCACTTGGCTTTGGCTGACTCTAAAGCTGACAGTCAATGACAGGGTGGGCTTGGGCTGAGTGGGAACCTGAAGGGGGAGGTAGCCATGGCAACCTTCCCTGACACTCCGTAATAGGAGATGCCCCAGTGTCTACACGAGGCCCGGAGAGGGCCAGTGGGTCCAAGGTCAGCCACTGCCCAGCCTTGCATACTGAATGGGGCTGTCGCTTTTGAGGACTGTCCTGCCCCCTACCACCACAGACCTGGGGTGAAGTGGTGGAGGTGGAGGGGTTCCGAGCCCTCCAGAGCCTGTAGAGGCCTGATGACTGCACACCAGGCCCCTTGACAGACACAGGAGATGGGGGAGGTGACGCCTCTGTGCACCAGCACCCAGCGTGAAGAATTGGAAACGTATTTATCATCCTAAAGGTAGGGCTTTCACCTGATGCCAAGATACACCGGTCACCACATGGGCCTGTGTCTGGCTTCCCCATCCCAGCCACTTGGGGGGCGCTGATTTGAAAGGGCCTTGAATAGCTGCAGTGTGGAGACAGATGCGTCCCTGAGTTCTGGGGCCATCGGGCTGGACAGGGGCGGGAAGCCAAAGAGTCCAGCACACGGGATGCACAGGGGACAGAAGATGCACATGTATCCAGCACTCAAGGTTGGCTGGGGCGACACTGAGCAGCCTGGGCTGAATGCCGGGCACCAGGTTGCTCCTTGAGACTGCAGTGGGTTGATGTGTATTGAGCCTTTTGCCCACAGTATCTCATCCAAGTCCCAGAACCGCCCATGAGGAAGGTGCTGTCAGGAACCCCATCCTCCAGCCAGTGAACTGAGGCTTAGTGAGCTCAGGTCACTTTCCAAGGGCACACTCAAGTGGCGGAGCAGTTTTTAAAGCCAGCTCAGTCTGCCTCCAAAGCCCATTTTGTAGATGAAGACCTCAAAGCCAAAGGAAGCCAAGGCTACCCAGCTATAAATATCAGAGCTGGCAGGCTCGGAGGCTGGGTCCTTAACTGGGGGTTGGTGGGTGGGGGAAGGGGGTGTCTGTGAACTTGGGTGGGAACAAAATACAACTTTATGTTCACTCACCTCTAACTAAAATGTAGCATTTCCTTCAAGTGCAAATGTAAGCAACATACCACAGTTCTGTTAACAGCACCTGTGATTTCGTTGCCACTGGAAACCACAGATATTTTCACATCACATTACAATGGTGACAAAGATCTTGAACTATCATTTATGCTCATCACTACTTTGAAATCACAGTAGTTACTACACCTGATGTTAGATCTTATAATGTAATGCATTAGTAAAGAATTTAATGCACATATATTGCTATATCCCAATTTTAATTTTTTTTTTTTGAGACGGAGTTTTGTTCTTATCACCCAGGCTGGAGTGCAATGGTACAATCTTGGCTCACTGCAACCTCCGCCTCTCGGATTCAAGCGATTCTCCTGCCTCAGCTTCTTGAGTAGCTAGGACTACAGGCATGCACCACCACGCCAGTCTAATTTTTGTATTTTTAGTAGAGATGGGGTTTCACCATGTTGGCCAGGCTGGTCTCAAACTCCTGACCTCAGGCGATCTGCCTGCCTCAGCCTCCTAAAGCGCTGGAATTACAGGCGTGAGCCACCATGCCTGGCCTACAATTTTAAATTTTTAAATTATTTTTGGAAATATATACAATTGACTTGCTTTGTAATCATGCATACTTTACGTATTTAAAAACGTTGTTTTGAGAAAGGATCTACAGTCTCTAGCAGCTGGTCACAGGGGTCATGGCATAGAAAATGTTAGGAGACCCAGCTCTCAAGCCGGTGCTTCTAACCACTAGGCTCACCTCCCTTGCAGATACTGAGCGTCTATGCCATCACTTTGCTTCCAGAGCCATGCAGAACAATAAGCTTGGACTAGCGGCCTCTGGAGGCTTGGCACATTTGAGTGGGGTGTACCCCTCTTCTTCTCTTCCCTATCTGACTCTCACCCACCCTTTCCAGTCCCTTGGCCATGTCAGAGTTAAAATGCCAAATTCTCTGTAGAGCCTAATCTTCCAATTTACAACCAAGTCAGGTTTGTGCCGATTTTCAGGCACCAATTATGGGCCAGCTCTCTTGGACCAATTAAAATGTGCAGGTGCAATAATGTCGACATCAACAGTCTGGGGTTATCTCAGCAGATATTTTTCATGAAATATTTATGAGAGACTGGGAATTTTAACCATTTGATGGCATGCTTCCCCTTTCTGCCAGGGCCTCTTTGAAATGGAGGAAGAGCTCGCAAAGGGTGAGGGCAGAGAGGTGCCCAGAATCTTGCAGGAAGAGGGAGAATGCAGGTGAGGGGCTGGGAAAGCCCAGGAGTGGGTGTAGGGTGGAGGGACAGGACTTTTTTGAAGGTTTTGGGGGGAAAAAGAATCTGTAGAATTAGATTAATCAGGGGGCTGGTGTTCTGGAAAGAGCCCATGTGGGTCTTGGGAGACTCAGGTTTTTGTTGGGACTGTGCGATGCACTTGCTGGGTGATCTCAGTGTCCTCATGTGCAAAAGGGCAGAAATGCTCCCTGCCTTGTGCCACCTCCCAGGGTTGTGGTGGGAATTAAATGGCAGCGTGAAGGGGAGAGGGCTTTGGAAGGGGTTCAGCATTGCCCACAGGGAAGGTTCTCTGCAAAGGGACTGTGCCTCCAGAAGGGTTGATATTAATGATGCCCCCAGTTTCTCATGCCTCTGTGTGTCCTTGCCCTTCAGTAGTTCCTCCAAGATCATTGACTCTGGCGTAGCCCTATGATTTGCTTTCACCAATGGAATAGTCACCAACTGGGTTCAAGCAGAGCTTGCAAAAACACTGGTGTATTTTCATGTTCCTTTTGCTCTTCTGCCTTTGTCATATGAATGTGTCCAGCCTAACTTGCTGGAAGGATTCAGGAGACCTGTGAGTAAGAGCCAAGATTTCCCAGACCAGCCTACAGCCAAGATCAGCACAGCTTTCTACTCAACCTGCACCTCACCGCAGAGAATGGAAGAATCACTCAGCCATCCTGTGGATTGTTTGAGCAATAATGAATGCTTATTGTTTCTGGGCACTGAGTTTTGGGATGGTTTGTTATGCAGCAACAGCTGGCTGCTACAGAGATTGTGCCCACCCTCATAGCCCCCTGGATCTGTGTGCTCTCACTGAAAAGCAAAAGTAACTTCTGTTTTCCTCTTTTCTGTGGCCACCAGGGCTGCTGCCCAAACAGAAAGGCAATTTGCTTAGTGGTGGAGGTTGTGACCTCCAGAGTCAGACAGTCCTGGGATCCTATCCCAGCTGTGTGACCTGCAGTTAGCTACTTAACCACTCTGTGCCTCAGTGTCTCCATCTACAAAAGGCACAGTTTCTACTCCATCGGGTTGTGGTAAGGACTAGAAAAGACATTGGAAGTAAAGTGCATGAAACCAAAGGGCTCCAAATGACATTTTTTTTTTTGTTTATTTGTGGTGGTTGATGTTCAAATTTTCCCAAAAAAGCCTCTTCTTATCTTCATCAGCCCAGATTGCCTGAATTTTTTGCCAGGATATCTTCCCAGTGGAGGGAGACAAGCTAGACTTGGTAGCCACATGCCTTTGGTGCAGATTTCACAAACACTGTGATTTTTGGCAAGCAGAGTCTGCCAGTTGCATAGGAACAAGCCTTCCTGATAACATCCCAGTTTAACCATCTCCAAAGCACTTTCATATCCATGCTCAGATTTGAAAGCCTCACAAGAATCCTGGGAGGTGGGCAAGGCAGGAGCTGGCAGCCCCATTTTATAGACGAAGACACTGAGGCTTAGCGAGTGTCCCTGACTTGCAGAAGCTAAAATGTGGCCCAGGTTATCTGGTCACAGAGGAGAGCTGCCCCTGTCCTGGGCTACTCAACCTCTCCCACAGGGACAGATCTCAGCCGTGGAGATGCTGGAAAGAGCTCTGGAATCCCTGATGAGGGGCTACACCCTAGAGTCCTAAATGTCCCTCTGTAGAATATGATTTTATTCCCTGAGCAGAAGGGATCTCTTCCTCTCCCTGAGCCAGCGGAGTAGTTTGGGAGTTATAGTGGGAGATCTCTTTAGTATTTAGCAAAATCAGGATTTTAAATTTAATAATGATTAGGCAGGGTCCCTTCACACTCTCTATCACCCCCGACAGAGTTAAAACATCAATAACAATGCGGGTCCCAATGGAGATCCTTGTCCCCAGCATCATGATGTCTAGGGAGCCTGGTTATGGATGTAGCCAGCTGTCTCGCTGACTCTCTCCTTCGGGTTTAGCCTCACCTGCCAGCTCACTGGGTGCAAACAGGAGGTGGAGGGGTTCTTGCTGTGTGTTATGTATTTATTCGTGGGTTTACTCAGTTGCTTCTCTACAAAACCAAACATTGCCCCCTTTTTACCTCTTCTTCCCAAAAGTTACTTTCAGAGTTTGCCAAGAAGGCTGGAAAGTTGTTATGGCTTCAGGAAGGCCCAAAACACAACCGAAAAACAAAAACTAAAAACACAGTGCAGCAGCAATATTAAACAGCATTGTGGAAAGAACTGCCCTGTAAAACGGCTTTTGTGTTGGCCAGCTCCCTTCCATAGTGGGTAGACTATTAAATGGGTGTAGCCAGAAGGAATGGGCCATTTTGCCGTCTGCTCTATTCCCTTACTGTTCTATCATAAGCATTTTCCTTGTTGCAGCACATTAAATTACGGTGTATGCACCAGTAGAATTTTAGACAGTCATGAAAAAAATGATTATTACAAAGACCAGATTGTTTCTTGGAATGCACCTTCCTGATGAGGCAGCACCCTTTCTCATTCTGTGCTTTGTAAAAATTGCAAACTGGCTCCCAGGCCTCAGATGTCCCCCGGAGCTCCCTGTCTGAGGACAGAGCAAGGTAGAAATCATCTCAAACCAAGCTGAGCCCTGTGATCTGGAGTGTCCCAGCCACAGGCATAGTATGCACCCTGCCCAGACCCCTGGCAAGCCCCTATGCCCAGTCCCCCCTCACACTCATTTTTGGATTGATGCTGCTTCTAGTTTTTCTCTCTGATTTATTACTTTCCTAGAACGTAAGGGCCTGGGAGGCAGGAATCTCAGTTTCTCAGACTCTCCCGTTATCCTATAATATTTGCATTAATGGGGACAATGATGGTGGTGATGATGGTAGGAGGAAGCTCAGTGCCTGGTAAAGCACTTTGGGACCCACAGACTGGAGTTAGGGTCCCAGGACCCTCACTGACCATCTTGCTTTGGCTCTTTTGACCTTGACTTACACGAGCATCATCTCTGATCCTCATCACTGCTTTGAGATGGTGAAATTATCGTCATTCCCGTTTTTGAAGTTGAAGAAACTGAGGCACAGTTTAAGTAGCTGCTTCCAATGTGATAGAGTGAATAAGGGTTCAAGAAACCTGGCTTCAAAGCCTGCCTCCACCCCCTACTGTCTGATGCTGGCAAGTTTTGCAACCTCTCTGCGCCTCCCTGTCCTCAGCCAGCTCCTGCACAGGCTTAATAAATTCTAACCACTCATCCCTTCCCACACGCTGTGAGCAAATAAGTGCTTGGGAGCTACTGGGCTCCGGGCAGAGAGCAGCTCTGCCTGAGTCACTCTGGAGCAACTGGTATTGGGTGGGCACACCACCAGTGGCTGGCAGGGTGGGCCTCTAACCTCTGCCACCCCTGCCTCGGCCTCTGGTTCCTCTGTCTCCAATCTCGTCCCACTGTGGCTGTGAAGAACAAGCCCACCTTCCTGCCTCATGCCCTTCTCTGGGTCCTCTCAGCCACAGCAGCCCCCAACCTGCATTTTCACCCTCCTCCAAACAGGCTCTCCACGGAGGGTCTGCCCTCAGCCCTGCATTGCTGAGAGAGCCACACTGGAGGCAGGGGACAACTGAGGGGTCCTGGACGGGATGCTCTCAGGAGATGGGGGCCAGGAGAGGGGTGGGGTCAGCATGATAATGAGGAAGGGACGGGCTGAGGGGGCTGAGGAGACAGAGCTCACAGGGCAGGGAGGAAGGGGGAAGCAGGGGCCTAGGACCACCCCCACGGCTCCGTCTTGAGCCCACGGAAGAGCAGGTTTGGGTGGAGAGGTTGAGTTTTATTTCTGATACATCAAAGGGAGGCTTGGGGAGAGCAGGAGCAGGGATCTAATCAATAGGTGCTCAGGAGAGAGACCTACACTAAGGACTGCCTGAGCCTCTCCTGCCCGAGCCTCTCCTGCCTAGTGATGGCCTCGGAGCTGGGGAGTTGGGGGATTGGAGGGCGGTTGGAGGAGGAGAGGGGAGTGTGCTCTTGGGTGTATTCTGTCCTCCCCTTTAGCCTCTCAGGGCACTTCTGCCCCCTTTGGGTAGGTACAGTTGGGGCAGCAGGATGCTAAATCACCATCCAGTCCAGAAGTCAGCCTCTCACCTTGTGACCTCCTTTGGTAGGAGAACTCTCCAGTCTGTTTATCCATCCTGACCTTCAACCCATCAAAAGCAAAATATTTGGTGTTTAGAAACTGCCTGTTTGCTTTTCTGCTTCCGGAGGCAGCCAGAGCTTTGAGAGACCCATCCAGATGTGGGCTTGGAGCAGTCAACCCCCAACCTTTGAGGACTGAGCCTCTCAGAGGGGAGGCAGCCGTCCCTGGGGCCTGAGTCCCAGAGTGGGCTAGGCCTGCTTCTCCTGAGAGTACACAGGAGGCAGGAATCCTGGGGATGCTTAGCCCTGCTGGCCCATCTGAGGATGGGAGCAGTGGGCCCCAGGAACATGTCTTTCCTGCTGGCAAGAGTTGGGAGGAGCTTACCGTGTGTGGGGGGTGGGGTGGGAAGCCGAGGAGCCCTGGACAAGCACACCTAAGCTGGGGTCTCAGAGTCATTCTTAGTCCCCCCCTTCAGGCCACCAATTACTGCTCTGCAGAATTCACATGTGAATTACACACAGCTAAGGGGAAACAGAATCCAGCACTCTTAGAGCTTATATTTCCACAAGGAAGAGAAAACTGGCATAATCCTGCCTGCCCTGTTTACCCAGAAGTCCCTAAGATGATCATCTCGTCCACCTCCCTCATCTTCTGGAGAAGGAAATCTTGAGGGTGAAGGGACTTGCCCAGGATCATACAGCAAGTACCTGAACGCAGGCATCCTGGGTCCTACACAGCAGGGCTCCCATTACCCCAGGGTGCTCAGAGGAGTTAAAGGAGATGGAAGTGCCTTTGTGTTCGGGTTGTCTATCCTGTTCTTCGGGAGAAGAGGCAGGTCTGAAAGCTCCGGCAGCAGCTGCTGGGTGCCCCAACAGCCAAGAAGCCTGGCAAGGGGCTGTTGGCCCCAGAGTCCAAGGTGCCTCCCTCCCTTCCATTGCTGACTGTGTGGCCAGGTGAGGCCCGGAAGTGAGGGAAAGCAGGAGGAGATGGGAACTGCCTTTCTGTTTTAAGGGCCCTCTTAAATGGAAGGTGGGGAGGCAGAAACAAGTCTTAAAGGAGACCCAGCTTTCCGGAGTTACCTCTGGGCTGCAGCTGAGCCCTGGTCTCTTCCTCAGGCCAGCTCTGGAGAAACCTCGGTTACAACCCTGAGAGCTGATCTCTGAGGGTCTGCTACTAAAAGAGTCCATTAGCAGCATTTTTTTTCCTGCTATTGCATTTTTACGGCCCACAGTTCCTCTGGATAGCATTTTCCCCATTAAATCAGATGTTTTGAAAAAAAAGAAAAAGAAAAAAAAGGCCTGGTAATCATAACCATAAATCATAAGTCACGTTATTGTTAAGTGGATGGCTTCCTGGCTTCCTGGGATCTGTGAATCGGAGGCAGTGTGTGGGAAAGCTTGCTGTAATGAGGCGATGGGGCAGGCCAGGTTTTCCCAGGGGGGTGTTGTCCACCAGCCAGATACTTCACAGAGCCTTGCTTCTGGATGACTTCCACCTCAGCGAGGGGCAGCACATTCGTGGGGAGGCTGGGGGTGGTGGGGGGCCACCAGGGAAAAGCGAATCACAAAAGGAGAATGATGTTGGCTGCCCTGAACCCTGCTTGATGTTTCTATGAAGAGGCAGAGCCCCATCCAGGATGCCCCCAGCTGGGTTTCCAGAGGGTGCGGAGACCTTGGCCAGGATGCCTCCAAGGCCCTGGGGGATCCCGTGGCCCATCACGCTTGCTTAAGAGCTGGAGCCCTTGACTGACAAGAGGACAAGAGAACTCGCATAAGTATGCACTGGGGGCTCCCAGGCTCCATCAGCAGTGCCTCCGTGATCCAGCCAGTTCTCCTCTGAGTGTGAATAAAGCCATTGCAAGGGTTTAACAAACCCAAAGAGGAGAATTTTCTAAAGGCGCTGGACACACATAAAATACAAATTGTCTGAGCCCTTCCGAGAGGGCCTGGGCTCTGAGGAAAGGGAGGAAAAGGATAGCTAAATGTTTATGAGCAAGCAGCAGATCTTACTCCCCAGACGTAAGGAAATGGAAATGGGCACAGAGAGCCTCAGGGGCTTGCCCAAGGCTGCACAGCAGCCGCAGGCCCAAAGACTCCTCACTCATGCAGTCAAGGATCACCCGTCCTCAGTGGCTCAGCCAGGGAAAATGTATTTAGCGCTGTTGGGGACCAGGCCCTGCCCTCAGGCCTGGAGGTCTGGAGGATGAAGATACATTCCTGTCCTTCAGAAGCTTGTGCCACGGCAAGAGAGAAAGACACAATGCGATTATGATGCCAGGCCCGGAGAGCCATGGATTATTTTGGATGTATAGCCACGGTTCATTCTCTGAGGGAGCTGAGACAGCAGGGGAAAAAAAATGCTGCACCAGAAGCAAGAACACAGATTCTGCGAGGGCACAACAGTGGGAGGGGTGGTCTCTGTGTGTGTCGGGGGCAGGGAGACGGGGTGGAGGCAGAACTAAGGAGACCCTCCTCTGCACCACACTTTGGCTGGATCTTGAGGGACACGTGGACGTTGATGGGGAACAGAGGACTCCAAAGGGCGCTGCCGGGGGTGGAGAAAGTCTGCTGAAAGGCACGGAGGTGCAGAAGGGCAGGGCACAGCCGAACTGCAAGGTGTAGAAGGCCGGCTGGGAAGGGTTCTGATACCAGAGGATTTTGGACTTTGCCCCATAGGCACTGGGGATGCAGAGACAGATCCTAGGAAGGAGGAGTGTCAGAGTGAGCCAGAAAGATCCCTCTAGAAAAGCTTTTCCCACTGTAGTGAGGCTGATGGAGGCACGAGGCCAGCCAGGAGGCTTTGGCCATGCCCATGAGGAAGGGAATGAGAGAGTCTGACCCCAGGCACTGGTTGTGGGGACAGAGGGTAGACGGTAGTGGATGTGGGGAGTGAGGAAGGCGGGTTTCCTGGCTGCCTCTGAGGTTCCAGCATAAGGAGAACCCAGACAGGCAGGAGAAGTGTTAACTTTAGTCCTTCCTGACCTCTGGCCTGGTCCACCTTTGCTGAACCACCCGGTCTCTCTAAAGCCCGAGTAATGTAAACACCCAGCTGGGGCACGTTCCAGTCCCTGCTCCCCCAGCCCTAGCTGCGCAACCTCGGACAAGTCACTCCCCATCTCTGACCTTCTGGGCTTCGGTTTCCTTATCTGGAAATGGGATGACCTGGAAGCAGGGCTGACGTGAGGATTATAAACTCTGTGCTTGTTTCAGATTGGTCCTGGCAGGAAACAAGCTCCTTCAAATTGGGTAATTGGAGGGGAGTTTTTAAAAGGACTATTTCCAAAGATCTGGGTGGGTGTAGAAAAATCTCAAGGGACAGTTCGGTGTCCAGGGCTGGTGACAGTCATCCCAGTGACCACCCGGAAGCCTATATGGGGAGTGCCACCTGGCAGGGGCTGGGGCTGGGGCTGCAGCAGCCTCCCTTTGACCATTCAGATGGGGATCCCTGGTCCCTGGGCTTCAGTGTTCTATACCCCAGGAGACTGAGTGTGGGTCTCTCTTTGAGTGTGAGAAAAGCAGTGGGCAGCCCCAGCCAACAATCAGTCTCATATGGAGGTCAGCAGAGATTCACTTTCTTGATCAGCCTCCTAGACCCAGGCAAAATCAGGCGGACAGGCCAAGGGAAGCTGCTGATTTAAAATTCAAATGTGTCCAAAGCCCTCACCCCAGGACCTGAAGTTCCCTATTCTACTTTCTATGCCCCATCTCTCTCTCCCGCTTCTTTTCTTCCCTCCATCTCTGTCTTTCCTCCTCCTCTCTGTACCTCCCTTACACCTTTCTCCTCTTCCTCTTCCTTCCTCCTCTCTTGTCTCTCTAGCCTTCTCTCCCTATCTCCCACCTCTGACCTTACTTAACAGCCAACACCGTCCAAGAGACACTCCTCAGTCAGAATAGCCCACTTTTTGACTTAACATTTGTGGACCTTGGCCTGAGGGAGATGTGGTGTTGTGCAGGTGTTGGGGGCCCCCAGTCACCCTGGTGGCTGTGTCTAACACACGGAGGCTCTCGGGGAATCCAGAGAGGTGTAGAGCCTTAGCCTTCCATTTCCAACAGCAGTTCTTGACCATCCGCAGTAACTGGCCGAGTCAGTGCCTGGCAGCCCAGCACTGTCTGGACATCCAGTGGGATGATGGTCAGTCCTGGGGAGGAAGCAGCTGCTCCATGAGAAAGAGTATGTGTCTGTGTGTGTGCGTGTGTGTGTATCTCTGTATGTAGGGAGCGGGCCGGGATTAGCCAGAACAGACGAACTTTTTCAGGTGAATGATGAACAAGGACAAAAAAGATGGGAACCATTTAAACTGTACCTAGTGTGTGCTAGGCACTGGGCAAGGGGCTTGCACATACTTTATCTAATTCTCACATCGGCCCTACATGGTTCTACCCATTTTAGAGATGAGGAAAGCAGTATTGAGGAGCAGCTAAAGGCTCGTGTCTGTGATAGGCTGTGTGAGGACTAGGGAACGAGAGTAAGCGCAGTACAAGTTAACAACGCTATTAGTTGGGCACCTACCATGTGTCAGGCACTGGGTTATGAGGAAGCCTCTGTCCTTGTCTGGCACAGTTCCAGAGCAGAGAGAAATGAAGCTGGTGACCAGAGAACCCTGTGACGTCAGGGGTGCAGATGACTTAGGCATCTTCTAGAAGTGCAACTCCTCCGTTGAACAGATGGGCAACCGAAGCCCAGAGGGAGGAAGTGTTTTCCCCGAAGCCACATGGCGAGTCTTCTCGTTCTAGTTCGCAACACTGCTTCCAAGGACGTTTCTTCTGCTTCTAGGCTCCCCCTGTTTTGAAGCTGATTTTTATTCCCTCACTTAAACAATTAAGCTTTAATACACCAAAAACAGATCATTATCTTCCTAAGGTTTAAAAAGCAGGATTACTATTTGTAACACAAGTAATTAGCTACCTTCTGGTGTTTCCTTACTCTCCTCTTCCCCAAAGGATTATGCTTTTTTATGTTGCAGACGGCCCAGCAGCTAGATGTGATGGCCAAAGCTGTGGCCCTGGAGGAGGCAGAGGGAGGATCCTGGGATCTTGGGAGCTGGAAATGCTCCAGGTAGGGAGGCAAGGGGGCTAGGGTTGGCTGTGGGGGATCTGCCTACGTGCAGAGTTCCTCTTTAGGGGTGCAGGCTTGGTTCTGATGTCACTGGACCATCCCAGCCCAGATTGTTTCCTGGGCCACATTGCTGCTCTGGATAAAGATGGCCACTGCCTCAGGGATTTACAGGGGTGTAAATCAACTGTAACACCAGATGTGGAATCTTCCCATAGAGGATCTTCAAGGGGTCTATGAGCCCTCTGCATTCAAATGAAATGTCTGGATCTTTTTTTAATTGTTTGGGAAATAGGGTCCATGGATTTCATCAGATAATTTTAATGGTAAAAGGAAGATTCATTGATTTTTTTCTTGCATTTGCTTTGTTATGAAATATGAAGAAGCATATATAAAGTGTATGTGTCTAATATAGAGAATAACGAAACAGCCAGATGGAAGAGATGCCTATAGTGAGGTAAGGGAGAAGAGGCGTGGAGCTTCCATGCTCTCTCTGGGCGCACTGCCGTCCAGGGACCTCCGTGTGTTCAGCAATCCAGAAACTCTCCAAACCCTGTCGTTCAGGGATTTTTATGGAGGCTTCATCACATAGGTGTGGTCACTTGTGTACCAACCATACAGATGGAGAAATAGGAACCTGTCAATGTCTCGGAAACCTCCTCCCATAGGTCCTTCAGGATTATACCTCCCTCCTCTCCCTAGAGATAACTATTATCCTAATTTTTGTAAAATTATCATTCCCCTGGCTTTCTTTATAGTTTTCCCACCTGTGAATCTATTCCAAAACAACATATTGTTTAGTCATGCCCGGTTTTGAACTTCTAGTAGATTTATACTATAAATATATAGGGGATCTTTTGAGGTTTATTCCTGCCCACGTGTGGACCTATGGTTTTTTCTGTTTCTCTGCACCCTGGTCTTCCATTACATGATTCAATGCAGCTCACAGGTTTCTGGACATTTGGGCTGTTTCTAGGTTTTGACTATTAAAAACAATGTTCCGTGGACATGCAAGAGATTGTTTAAAGAAAATAATTGGGAGTGGGATTGTCAGATCGTGGGGTATGTGCATACTCAGTTTTACCAGACAAGCGTAAATAATTAAGCTTTAATACACCAAACCCAGATCATTATCCTCCTAAGGTTTAAAAAGCAAGATGGCTATTTGTAATCAAACCATTTTTTCAGAGTGTTTCTACCTGTTTACACTCCCACTAGCATGAGAGTACCAGTTCCTCCACATCTTCACTTTGTAGATTCATTTTGTCAATCCTGTAGGTGTGTGTATGGGCAATGTTTTTGCTAAATTTGCATGTATTTGATGATTAATAAGATCTGACACTTTGAATACATTTATTGGCCATTAGGGTGTCCTTTATATAAAGTACAGTTCAAGTCTACTACCCATTTTTCTATTGGGTTGTATTGTTTTTAATTTATTGATTCATAAAGGGTTTTTTGTTGGGTTTCATTTTAATATATTCTAGAAATCAATCCTTGGCAGTTATATGAATTGCAAATATCTTCTCACACCAAGGCTTTTCTTTTGACTTGTATTTATTGCATTTTCAAAGGGTCCACAAGAGGAAAGGTTGAAAACCATTTTCAATAGAGGTCTTGTAAACAGGAAGCCCATGAGCCAGAAACCCCAGATTTTTGTTAAGCTCACTGGTGTTACAACACATTGAACCAGTAATCAAGAATGTCATTTTACAAGTCAAGATCATTAGCTTCTTTTGAAGTATTAGATGATCTGGGCCTCCAGTTCCTACATAGCAGTAGCAGGCTCCATCCAAGTGGGGGCTCCAGCTGGAGACAAGGCAGGTCTTCTGGTTCATCCCAGTTCCTATTGCTTCCCAGGCACCAAGGGTCCAATGTCACTTGACATCCTTCGGCTGCCCTGGTGGTTTCCTTCCACACTCCTGGTTTCATTATGCACGTCACCTGCAGGAATTTGCATTTGCATTTGCATTTTGTTAATGCCCTGCATCCCTGCATCTCATTGTACCATACAGGGTTCTCATCGTCCCTGCATCTCTTCATACCATGCATCTCATCATACCATGCATCTCAGCATACCGTGCATCTCAGTGCACCATGCAGAGCTGTCATCGTCCCTGCATCTCAGCATACCATGCATCTCAGCATACCATGCAGGGCTCTCATCATACCATGCATCTCAGCATATCATGCATCTCAGCATACCATGCATCTCAGCATACCATGTAGGGCTCTCATCGTACCATGCATCTCAGCGTACCGTGCATCTTAGCGTACCATGCAGAGCTCTTATCATCCCTGCATCTCATCATACCATGCAGGACTCTATCGATGCCTATGATTGTTATCATAAGAGATAGGAAAACCCACACTGCTTTTCCTACTCACACACCACTCACTACAGAACACTTCACTTCTGCTCACCAAAATATGTGCGGGTTTCTCCTCACTAACAACCAGTTCTCCAGGGGAAAATAGATGGGTGTCCTCTAATTCATTTCTGACATTATCTGCCTGGAGATGGCATCATATCCCACAAGTTAAGGGCTGAGTTGCACAAGACTGCTCCCCACTTCGGATATGAATCAGGAGCTCCAGGCTGTGGCCTGTGCTTCTGGCCAACCAGCCATAAAGTGGGGGTTCCTATGACTCTCTCTTCAGGTTTAATGACATTGCTAGAGCAGCTCACAGAACTCAGAGGAATTATTTGTGTTTACACATTTATTACAAAGCATGTTACAACAGATACAGAAAAGCAGCCAGATGGAAGAGATGCCTAGAGCAAGGTAAGAGAGAAGGGGCGTGGAGCTTCCATGCTCTCTCTAGGGGCACCACCCTCCAGGGACCTCCTCGTGTTCAGCAGTCCAGAAACTCTCCAAACCCTGTAGTTCAAGGATTTTTATTAAGGCATCATCACATACGTATGGTCACTTATTAATTTAATCCCCAGGCCCTCTCCTTCCTGGAGGATGAGGAGGGAGCTGAAAGTTTCAAGCTTCCAATTATGATCCGGTCTTTCTGGGGACCAGCCCCTATCCTGAAGTTACTCAGGATCCCAACAAGAGTCACCTAATTAGAACAAAAAATGCCCCTATCACCCAGGAAATTCCAAGGGATTAGGAGCTCTGTCAGGAAGTGAGGTCATAGACCAAACATTATTAGAACAAAAGATGCACCTCACAACCCTTGCTGCTCAGAATATTACAAGGGTTTTAGGAGCTCTGTGCCTGGAACCAGGGGCAGAGACCAAGTATATATTTCTTGTTACATCACATTATTGCAGTTATAATTGCTGTTGTCATGCAGATGCTTCTGACAGGGGCACTACTTGGAGCTGATCTCACTCACCAAGTCCTGAGCAAGAAGAAATTTCACCTTCTCTTCTGATCCAAAGATCAAAGCCTGTGAGTCCCTCACTCCTCAAGGATGATGAGGGGAAAGAAGTCCCTGGAATCGGGGCCCCTGAAAGCACTGCCATGGCAGTGCTTGGCAATGGCATTGTCTGTCTGGGAGAGCTGGTGGTAGTCGTGAAGTCAGACAGATGTGAGCGTTGGATTGCCTTCAGGGGCAGCCCATATCCTTGATCTCCATAAGGAGAGGAAAGAGCTGTCACTAGAGATATTCGGTTTCCTGTTTATCTGGGGACAGCTTGATTTGCAACTCATTTACATCCATTTGTGCGCTGCATCTTGAAGGTCCAAACTCTGAGTGTCTGAGATAAAATGAAATTGTACAACCTGCTACAACTGGATTCTCATCCACGCTGGAAGGTTTGACCGGCCTGAAGCCAAGTGAATTCCTCAGCAGCCGCCTGTCGGGCGGGCTCTTTCATGCTACTCATTTCTTGAGCACTTACTGTGTACCAGCTGCTGTGCCAGTGTCTTATTTTAGGGGTAACACAATTTTGTGTGGTCTAGCAACTTACTCATTTTGAGATGCAGACATGGAAACGTGCCCTTCCGGTCTGGGTGTTCTTGGACAAGTGACTTACTGTTTCTGGAGTTTCAGCTTCCCGATGGGTAAAATGAGAAGAATAACGGACTTCTCTCCGAAGGTTTGTGTGAGGATGTGACTCAGTGAGCCACATGGTAGAGCACTCAGCCTGGGACACCCGCAGAACTGAGATGAGAAGGAGCCAGGATTTAAAGTCAATTTAATTGTCACTTCTCTGGGGTCTACCATGCCTCCCACTAAATCACTCTCTTTTACCATTAGCCACAAGCACGACATGGGGTTTCCCAACGCTGATGGGTGCACACCTCTCCTCCTGACCCCTCTCCCCGCTTCCCCGGCAAGGACACACAGGCGGCTGTGGACTGGGGGTGGGGCTCATGTATCCATCCATTTCATGGGGATGCCACTGGGGGGCTGCACTGGGCAGCTGCACTGGGCAGCTGCACTGGGCTGGGTTATTTTTTTACTCCTGTTATTAGTCACTGCCTGTCATGAGAAAAAAAAGCCAGGGCAAGGTGTAAACATTCAAGCTTCTCTCGGTACTTTCTATTATTTTTCCCTCCTCTCTTCGTGAGCTGCTGTCCCATCACGGGAGGGTTGCCCATGAAGATGTGGCTGCTGCCATTCCTATAAACAGCTGGGATGTGTGGGACCTGCACACAGAGTGGGGTGTCCCCGGGGCAACCTGCGGCAGCAATGCAGGACTTCCTGAGTTGTCCTGTCAAATCTGGAGATCAGTCACATCCAGCCCTATCTGGCCCTTACCTCTCTGCTCCCAAGTTTGACCTGCCCACTCTGGTCATCTGAGTTGATCTTGGCCCTCTGAACCCACCTCACAGGCTGCACCTTCTATGTGGAACCCTCCCAGCCCTCCCAGGAGAATGCAGGGGGAGAGTGGGCTTTGGGGGTCAGATCACCTGGGTTTGAGCCCTAGTTCTGTCACTCACTAGCTGTGTGACTTTGGGAACATTCTGGACTTGTCTGTGCTTATTTCCTTATCTTTAAAATAGGGATAATAACGGTACTTTGCAGGTGGTTGTGTGCATTAAGTGAATACATGAATAATGCTTAGAATACCACCTGGCTTAGAGTGAGCACTCAAGGTTGGCTATTATTATTATTAGAGTGCAGTGGGCAGATTGCTTGAGGTCAGGAGTTCGAGACCAGCCTGGCCAACATGGTGAAATCTTGTCTCTACTAAAAAGACAAAAATTAGCCAGGCATGGTGGCAGGCGCCTGTAATCCCAGCTACTCAGGAGGCAGAGGCAAGAGAATCGCTTGAACCCAGGAGGTAGAGGTTGCAGTGAGTCAAGATTATGCCACTGCACTCCAGCCTGGGCAACAGAGTGAGACCGTCTCAAAAAAAAAAAAAAATAGAGTGCAGTGGTGGGCCAGAAACATGGGCTTTACTGCGATTCAAATCCCAACCCCTCCACTAAGTTGCCCTGCAACCTTAGGCATCTCTTTAACCTCATGGCACCTCAGAGGCCTCATCTGGGTTGCCTACACTGAAGGGTGGTTGCAGGGCTGGCTTCATGGGTGTGTGACTTGTATAGTCACACAGGGGTCCATGCTCAGAGGGACCCTGTGCCTGGCTTAATGCTCTGCTGTTGCCTAAAGGCCACTCATTTTCCTTTAGCACTAGGTCCTGCAAATCATGTCGCTGGTCCCGGGTGGGTGGGAGGGTGAGAGAAGGCAGTGTGTATAACTCACCCCACTGTGTGGTTCCCTTCCTGCAGCCTCTGCACATCTCTCTCTCTCATCTCTTGCCTTACCTGAGCTGGGCACGGGGCCTCAATAACAGTTCACCTTCCCCGAGGGGTAGGGCAACTCATGGAGCTATTTTCGGTGGAAACATTATGGGCTTGGGATTCTGACCTCGGTGTGGAATGATTTAGGCTACTTACTGCTGTAGAACTGACCATATATTTTCTGTATACTAGGTAATTTCAAGAAGAAAGTCAGTTTTAATAGCAACAATCAAAACTGTAGAAGCCCACAAACGGTAGTATAGCCTACTTTGCGCCTGGGTTTATGGGACAGGAGGGCAAAGAGCCAGCTCTCCGCTACCTCCCAATACCTAGAGCTGGGAGTAAGGAGTGGGAGGAGGAGTGGGAGGAGAGTGAGCATGGCGGGAGCTCATCAGAGCGGGAAGAAGTCGGCCTTGACAACAGCTCTTCAGATCTAACACCCTCTGTAATAGCTGGTTAATCTTTGGGCTGGAATATATTCTTGATTTTAAATTCATATTTAATGATAATTATTAGTTGTTTAATAGTTAATGCCTCCTCATGGTTGAAACTCTTAAAGGTACAAAAGGATATGGAATCAAAATTCTCCCCCTACTCCTGTTCTCCTTCCTGGAGGCAACCATTATTATTGGTGTCTTGGGTGTCCTTCCAGAGATAGCTTATTTAATGCAAGAAAAAATATTTGTATTATAGATTTGT
Source organism: Pongo pygmaeus (assembly GCF_028885625.2). Classification (NCBI taxonomy): domain Eukaryota; kingdom Metazoa; phylum Chordata; class Mammalia; order Primates; family Hominidae; genus Pongo; species Pongo pygmaeus. The sequence goes on along the minus strand of NC_072382.2, from coordinate 21,816,749 downwards.
ATATTTATATTCATGTATTTCCTCCATTTTAAGGCAAATAGTTGCATACAATGCCTGCTGTTCTATACCTTCACCTTATTAATATGTCTTGGGGATGATTACTTAATAATCTAGAGTTTCTTTGGTTTTTTTTTTTTCACTTTTTAAATATTTTTTTTCCTTCAGGTTCTGGGACTCTGATTACAAAATCTTGACAGGTCTGTTTTCATCCCATTCTACACTTTAGAATATATATACTATTATACATATACTACTTTATATATATATAATATATATTATAATATATATATTTATGTATATTAATATATTATATATATTTATGTATATTAATATATTATATATTATATATAAAGTAGTATATGTATAATAGTATATATATATAGTGTGTATATATATATATATGAATGAAAGATTCCTGAAAATCTGCTCTTAAGACAAAACCTATCTTTCAAATACCACCAACCTCAAATTTCCCTTTGTAAAATCAAACCATGTTTCCAGTATTAGTGGCTTTTCTTTCTTCCTGCAGTTCTCTTTCCCTAGATATTTCTATTGCCCACCCCTCACTTCATTTAGCTCTAAACTAAAATGTCACCACTTTGGTGAAGCCTTCCTTGGCTGCCCTAATTAAAGTACTCCCTACCAACTTCTCTATCCAGCTCTAGTCCTGAAATATTTTTCATAACATTTCTGAAATATTTATCCCCAGTGCCAAGAAAAGTACTTGATAGACAGTTAAGTGGTGAATTAATATTTGTCGAAGGAAAAAATGAAGGAAAATAAGTGGCCACTTACGTAGCATAAACAAAAAACTCTCCAGAATAGTTTGCCCTACTCTGGGGCCACACTACCTGACATGCTCATTAAGGATATAGTCTTCTTCTGATTTCCTTTATAAAATGTGAATTAACTTGGTAAAGCCATTTCATTTATGAGATTCTTTCTTCCAGGATAATTTCTCCTGGCCGTGAACATTCTAAGTTAGAATTTTGTATGTGCTTAATTATTATCTTTGTTTCTTGATTATTTTATATCTAAATCAGTGTGGAGATCCATTGTATTTTAATCTCACATAAACACTTACGAATTTAGATAATTAGTAAGTCAGAAAATGAATTCAGGTTTTGAAATTTTATGCGTGTAGAATTTCGAATCATTAGCATATTTGGTTATTTTGTTATTGATAACATTGAAGAATTAGATGAGAATTAAAACAGTACTAGAAATATAGGGGCTTCCAGGTCCTGGCTTCTATTCTCAGCATTCAGTCAAGAGTGAATATTGGGGCCGGGCGCGGTGGCTCACGCCTGTAATCCCAGCACTTTGGGAGGCCGAGGTGGGCAGATCACCAGGTCAGGCATTTGAGACCATCCTGGCTAACACGGCGAAACCCCGTCTCTACTAAAAATACAAAAAATTAGCCGGGCGTGGTGGCGGGCGCCTGTAGTCCCAGCTACTCCGGAGGCTGAGGCAGGAGAATGGAGTGAACCCAGGAGGCGGAGCTTGCAGTGAGCCGAGATCGCGCCACTGCACTCCAGCCTGGGCGACAGAGCGAGACTCCGTCTCAAAAAAAAAAAAAAAAAAAAAAAAGAGTGAATATTGGAAGGGATCTAATTATAATTCAATAGTGCTATCATAATAATGAACAACATTTGTTCAGAGCTGAGGTGGGAAAATGGAGTTTTCTATATTTAAAAAGAATCTGTTTTCTCTATTTTCTGTGAAAGATGCTGCATTACTCGTGCTTCCTACTAGTATAAGGTATAATGGCATGCTTGAGAAACAAGTTAGGACATCAGTCTGTGTGTTCTGTAGTCTGGATTCTTTTTTTTTTTTGCCTCCTTGGTGTCTGCTCATTTTTCTAAGGTCCAGATCAGCTATGGGCAAATTCACTGGGAATAGGATAAAGTGAAGGTCTTCTTTTTCTTTTCTCAGTGGACTAAAAAACTCTTAGTGTTTCTTTTGTATTCAAACCCAAAACTGGTACAAAGTCCATTAAGAGAAGCCACAGCTGCAGAACATACTTTCTTCCCATCGTCAATGTCTTATTTCTTCCCTCAAGATTCACTTTCTGTATGGTCACCTTGAGGAATGACTCACTGAAGACGTTAGGGATTGGGGAACTGCCATCCCCTCCTAGATTACCCAGACCAAATACTGCTTTTTCCTCAAATGCTTTCTCCTGCCACATAGTTTTGCTCTGTTTTAACCCTATAAGGGGAGCCACCGAAAACAATAGGCAGACTATCTTTACCTTGCGTTGATTAAAAGGTATCATTAATATGGGGAAAATGAGGACAACAGTTTGTTTCTGGAATACTCTTTGTTCTTTTATAGAGCTGCAGAGTGATCTGTTATAGAGAGACTTCTAATTTAGCCAGTCCCCTATTGCTGGATATATAGGTTGTTTCCACTCTTCATCAGCATAAATCTTTGAGTTTAAATAAATCCTCTTCTTCCTCATTCACTCTTGACAGCACTTGTTTAAAGGGGCAAATGTTCTTGTTCAGTTGCAACCTCTGCTCCATTGCTACAGCTCTATGCTTCTTGAAGACACAGACCCTCTTCCCTTCCTCCACCTCTTCTAATACCCTCCCATCCCCTCTTCCAGAAACCTCCAGGAGTCAACCTTGACTCCTCCATCTCTCTCCACTCCCACGACCAGTACATCCACTTTACTTCCACAGCACAACCCTATGCAGCTCACTCCTTCCCCATCACCCTCCTCCTGAGCCCAAGGCTCCATCAGGTTGGGCTGGGACCATTGCAGTAAACTCCTCTCCTGTTATGGAAATCAGACTGGGTCACTACTCTACCTGAAGCCATCGATGGCTGCCTGGTGCTCAGGAGATAAAACCCCCAAATCCTCACCACCACCCTGTCTCATCTCCATTGCTGTCCCCCTGCTCATTTCCTTATGACGACCTATCAAGCTCTCTCCTGTCTCCAAGCAGTTGCACAAACTGTGTCTTCTGCCTGAGCACTGTCCCCACCACAGACACCCTCCTGCTCCCCCTTACTCTCACTTCCCTGAAGTCTCAGCTTACACAGCACTTCCTCACACAGGCCATCCCTGCCTCCTGTCTGAAAGTGGCCGCCCATCCAAAGCTCTCATCTCCATGCCTTCTCCATTTCCTTACATCATACATCATCATGTGTAATTACACAGTTGTTTATTTGTCTGTTTAATGTCCTTCTCCCCTACTAGAATATAAACTGAGGACAAAGATGTGTGTCTTATTCACTGCTCTATCTCTTGTCCTTCTTAGGGGACCTGACTGCTGTTTGTCGAATGAATGAGTGTTTGTGGGCCCGTGTTCTTTGCCAGCCCTTGTGCTCAGTACTGGGCATCCAAAGTTTAATAGGACCCACTGACTGCCCACCTAAAAAACAGAGATGTGCACCTTCCTGGTAATATGACCCAAGAAAGAAGAGTTAACTCTACCACAGAGAAGGTCTGGAAGGATGAGGGACATTTCATCAGTGAGGAAGAGGAAAATGGGCATTCCAGGCAGAGGGTACAGCATCAGCAAAGATCTAGAGACATCCAAGCCTATGGTATGTTTGGGAGCTGGTATAGACCCAGGGAGCTGGAACACAGAGTATGCAGTGAGATGGGATGAAGTGAGCTGGGAAATTTCACCGAAGTCCTACTGTGATGGGTCAGGGAGTTCCAATATTTTTGTTGTTTTCTATTTCTTTGTATCCCTAGACTTTCCCTCAGTACTGGACATACAGTAGAAGCTCAACAAAAAATACTAGATGTAACCCGATAAGACTAGATGTTCCCTCTGCTGTTAATGAAGAGGAAACCAACAATTCTAGATTCAAAAGTGACTTTCCTTGCTTCCTCTTCTGTCAAATATTTTGGAAATCCCTGTATCAGTCAGGGGAAGCTAAGCTGTAGTAACAGAGACCCCCTTTGCAAAATCCAGTATCTTAAAGAAAAATAATTATTTCTCTTTTTTACAATAGTTTTGGGCAGGTAGCTCATTTAGGGTGTCAGGTTCCTTCCATCTGTTTCTCCACAATTCCCCAGGGTATTATGAACCTCTCTGTGGGTGAAGCTGGGTCTCACCCATGTCCTGGTTGTAGGCAGGAGGAAGGAGAAAGAGATTGAGATGGAGGTGGGCCCATTGTCTTAAAGGCTCTGGCTTGAGTGGGGCATGCATCACTTGTGCTCACATCCCATTGGCGAGAACTTGACCTAACTGCAAAGGAGACTGTGAAGTGTAATCTAGCTGGTCAGCCAGGTGCCATAATTTTACTGCTCTGGAGGCAGGAAAGCATGGAATTTGGTGGACAGTGAGCCAGAGGAAGTCACTGTGGTAGCCTCCAGTTCACCATCATGGAGGAGTAGGTGGCCAGGTGCATGGCATGTGCATGACCTGTGCATGACTCCAGGTGCCCCATGCGTCTATCCCCCGGGGAGTGAGCCCTGAGCTCTGTTCACTGCCTCCAGCTATGAGGGAGAAGATCTTGGGGTTCCCCTAACCTCTGTCTGCCTGGTTCTTCTAACGGGGCTCTCTGTGGTAGGGCCTCTCCTCAGCCTTTCTCCTGTCTTTCATTCCTGACTGGTGATGACTCTGGTCCAGACCTGGACTTGGCCCTCCTGCTCTGAGAAGAGCCTTGGTCAGCAAATAAACACCTGGGGCCACATTCTAGTGGCCCATAGGGACTGTGGAACTGCAGAAACTCTTTTTAAGTGCTTGAGAAGTACCTTTTATGATATAGAAACAAGCCATTAATTGCAAATCATTATTTTCCAGTGATTCTTACAGTTCCCCAAAGACTATCTGCCAATATTGCAGTAGCCCAATAGGGGTCACTGTATGTACCTAAAAGTAATAAACCTGCATTTTAAAATCCTGTAATCTAAATTCAACTTTTATTGGACTTTTATTACAAATAGTATAAAATCTCATTAATATTAAAATTAATGAAAGTTAATATTTATTGAGCACTTACTGTGTCAAGCACTATATAGCACCTCACAAGCAATCTCTCACTTAATTCTTACTACTCCTAGTGTGGAATACTGGGGGTTCCCATTTCCAATGCGGAAACTGAGGCTTAGTGAGGTTAGATGACTTGACAAAGGCCACACAGTTAATATAGAGCAAAGCCATAGCCAGGCACAATGGCTCATGCCTGTAATCCTAGCACTTTAGGAGGCTGAAGCAGGTGGATCAGTTGAGCCCAGGAGTTCAAGACCAGCCTGGGCCACATGGTGAAACCCCATCTCTCTACAAAAAAAAAAAAAAAAAAAAAACATAAAATTAGCCGGGGCATGGTGGCACATACCTGTAGTCCCAGCTACTCTGGAAGCTGAGATGGGAGAATCACCTGAGCCCCAGAGGTCGAGGCTGCAGTGAGCTATGATTGTGCCACTGCACTCCAGCCTGGGCATCAGAGTGAGACCCTGTCTCATATAAAACAAAAATAAAAAGAGCAAAGCCAGGGTTTGACTCCGTTTCTGCCTAACTCCAGAACCTTAGTTCACCATGAAGCTGCTAGCCTAAGCAACATGAAAGTGACTTTTACTGAAACCTGCATGGCACGCCACAGCTTCTTGATCCTTGCAACACCCCTGGTTTACCTCTATTCCCGTTTCAGCTGAGGAAACGAGGTGCAGGAGGTCAAATACACACAGTAGGGAGCCATTCTTGTTGGCCCTCTGCCCCTGCATAAAGCAGGGGCCACCCCTGCCCTGGAGGGACAGCTCTCCTACATGGGTGGACAGCCTCCTCAGACCTTTGGACCTTTCCACACTGCTTGGAAGGGAACCGATGGCCACTTTCCTTCCTGAGAGAAGCCAGCAGGACCTTGCTGCCCCATGATGATGCTATCAGACCCTCCTCCCTCTGACTCTTCCCCAGGCCTTGCCACCCTCCCCTCCCTTTGCCACCCTCCCCTCCCCTTGCTGGTCCAGGACTGAGCCTTTATCCTCATCCTGGCCCCTATCTTGCTCTTTCCTCCACCCTCTTCAAACAGCACCTTGATCTTTGTAAACTGCTAGTGAACCTGATAATGTCACCTTCTGCCTAGAAACCTTTCATGTTCCCATTACCCACAGAGTAAAGCTGCTGCATGGCACGTGGGTCGCCTAGCGCGATCTAGCTTTGCCTCTGTTCCTGATTTTTGTCTATTACCTCATCTGCCCCCTTCCCACCAGCCCAGTGGGTGCTCCCTAGCTACGGATAAAAAGAGAGAAGGTGGTAGTGGGGCCTGGAGACAAATTCGGAAAATTCTGTATTCTCTGTGCCTTCTTGAAAAGTGACCATACATACATATTAGTAAAGGCTCTGAAACCCTGCAGAGCAACATGTTAAACTTTTATTCAACCTAATCGTCTCCATGTTTATTTGACCACAGAAGACACAGGAATCCACGTTAACATTGTGCACAGCAGCCACTTTGAAAATGCCCCTGTTTCCATATGGGTACACATCCCCTGCCCTTCGTTTTGCCTCCCCACCCTCCAACTCTCTGACCATCCCTCCCTGTTGAAATGTTTTAAGGCCCAACACAAAAGCCTCATTCCCCATGAAACCTTCCTGATTTCGCCCCAGCTAGAGTGCTCTCCTCAACCTCAGCATTAGATTGGGCCTCTCCCTGAACTTGAACTGTAAAGTCAGCCAGGATGTGGGGTCACACGTGGTCTTTTGTCTTCTCCCTGAACATTGGGTGTCTTAAGGCAAGGGATTAAATTTTAGTTCCCTCTTTATATCTCAAACAGGGCCTGCCTCATTACAGGTGCCCTGGAACAGTCATTGAACAAGAACTGGAGAAGGAGATGCAACCTGTGAAAGGCAAAGTCTCCACCTTCTTCCACACAGCCCAGCTCTGGTTCCCACAGTCACCACTGTGGAGGGTCAGCCTGGCTCCCCAGCCCCAGAGTGGCCTGGCCTGACTCGCTGATCATGCAGACAGGATGTCAGGATTCCCTGGAAGCTCAGGGGCAATCCACAGGGACTCCATTTGCCACCCTGACTGACTCAATGTGTCCAGTCTGAGTGTCCCCTGAAGAAATACATCATCTGCCATCTGAGGGCAGGCAGCCAGGCACTGACCTAGGATCAGGCCTTCTCACTTGTAGCTGGCTGCCTCCATCCTTTTGAGCTGGGGAGTTGCGAAGAATTTGTTAAGAACCAGAAACAACTTGTTTTGGGGACCACAGACATGTGTCAGACCCAGGTCCCAAAGCCCTGGGCTTGCAGAGCCAGGTGGGCTGTGGGAATGAGACATGGTGGGGGCAGGGTTCTTGCTGAATTGGGAGAGCACTGTCCAGCACCAGCCGGTGAAGCCCGGTGAGTTAGCACCCAGGAAAGCCAGACCTTCTGATTTGTGTGTCAATCTCCTGATATTGAAAAATTGGCTCAAGACATTTTTGACCCTGAAAGGTAAAGAAAACCAGACAGCTGGTCCAACCTGTCCTGTGGCTGTCGGCTTGACCTTTGTGTTAGGTTAGCATCATACCAAGCCAAGTGCACAGGTCAAGGTGCTGTGTGAGATGCAGCTCATCCGGCACATGGGGGCAGGCATTTCAAAGTCACGGTTGAGTGGATGAGTATGTGAAAGCTGCGTATCCGTCATGGATTAAATAAACAGTGTTGAATGTCAGGAGCCATATCCGAGTTTCATTTTTACAATCACGTCAGCATTGGGTGCAGGTTGCTCATGTCGGAGGCAGGCACGAGGTACGCACATCAGCCATACGGTAGGTGCTGCTTGTGTGTTACATGTGTATGTCGGTATCAGGTGTGGGGCCTCGGTTCACATGCTCATGTAAAGTGTGCCTGGCAACCTGTCTGGCACCCAGCCCCTCCTCCCAGCACCCCACTCCTCTCTCACAGGAATGGCTGCCTCTCCTTCTCAGGGCCTGTCCAGGTGACATAGCGGAAGACCCTGCCTTTCATCTCCAGCCCCATAAGGTTGGGAGCCCAAAGCACATCCTAGCACAGGGAATAAAGAGATCCCTTTGTCAGATGCTACAGCAGACTCCCTGGTCCCCTCCTCCAGCCCTACCTCGCATATCCATGTGCCCCACTGACCACAACCGCACTCGGCCTGAGTCATGCTCCCTGGAGAAGGGGCCTGATGTCATCGAGAGCTGGCAGAGGAGAGGCGGAGACAGGCTGCTGCTGTTACAAATGACACCTCTGCAGGCTGCGTGTGACACTGTGTGTGGGCCAGCTCTGTCCTCTGTCTTCTCCTCTCCCTGTGGCACTGCCCTGGCAGGGCCTGCCTGCATTGCTCGTTGCTCCAGGTTTTATGTTTGGAGAAGAGAGAGAGAGGAACTGGGGCCCAGGAAAATATGCAAGTGGGGGCTGTGCATGAGGACCATGGCTCTGCTGCTTACCAGCTCTGGGATCTTGAGCAAATTGCTTAAGCTCTTCTTGCCTTAGTTTACTGCTCTGTAAAATAGGGATGGGATTGTTGTGATGGTGAGAAAAGAGCTTATCTGTGACCATGCCTAGTACAGGCACACAGTAAGCACAATAGATTGATCAAATGTTCTCTTTTCTTCCTGGTGACTGGCAAGTCTGCATTCCAGGAAGAGGGCAGAAAGAAGTGGGAAGACTGTGCTTCTCTCTCTCTCCCTGTCTTTCTCTCCTTCTCTCATTTCCTCTTCCCCTTCCCTTTCCTCGGGGCAATAGAATGCCCTATCTCTCAAAATGAGCCTGGGCCCAGGGAGCTACATTCCCAACCTGCCTCTGAAAGGCAACCCTGGAGGGCAGGTCCTCTAAGCAGGCTTGGACACCCTCTGTCCCTCCATCTTCTCCCTTTAGGTTCAGACCAAGGCTGCGCCCTCACCCAATTGCCTTTATTCTGAACCTGCCGCAAGACAAGCTTCCATCTTCTGCAGGAGTAAGTATGGCTGGAAAAAGCGCAGGCCAAGGAGTCAGCCCTGCACCTCCCTGGCCAGGGGCACTGCATACATTCCTGGCCTGGAGACTTCATGCATCTTTAGGGCAGGAAGAGTACCCTGGCAGGGCTGTTAGGAGGACTTGCTGAAATGACATTCTTAATGCTGCGAGTTCAGAGGCCTTTAGTCCACATCCTTCACTCCTGTAAATGTTTCCTTTCACTCTGTGCAAAGTGCAGAGGTTGTCAGGCAGCAGCTTTAGAGCCCCTGACTCCCCTGGGGCATGGTGGCCCTCACTGGATCTGCTTCCTCCCGCGAGGTGGGGGCCTTCCTTATCTGTCTGCGAGTACCCTGGTCAGCGTGTGCGTCTGGCTCTTGTCCGATTTACCTTCCCTTGTCCTTATCACCCCTCCCAACCCGCCCCCTGACCAGGACAATGCCAAGGTTTGCAGGGATTCTCACTCACACCCCGCCTCCACCTCCCTGCCCTTCCTCTCTGCGGGGAGCCCTCTGTGTTGCAGAGAAAGAGAGCAGCAGATGTTAAAGCTGTGTTCCCTTCTCCCGTGCTCAGCCCGCTGGGGTGTTTGATCTCTGGCTTAACAAGTTCAGCCATTTTTCTGAAATGAGGAAAAGATTCAGACAGAGAAAGAGGGATGGAGACAAAGAATGAGAGAGACCATAAGTTGAAATGATCCAGAGACTGGGAGGAAGATAGAAGAGAAAGACAAAGCAAGGCACACACAGAGAGAAAGAGAGAGAGACTGGAGCAGGGACCACCTTTTCTTACAATCCTCACCTTCCCCCTTCCCCCTCCTCCCACCTCTCACCCCACGTCCTGCCCTGCCTCTCACCCTGCCTCCTGCCCTGCCTCCCAGGCCCTGATGACTGGTGACCATCAGCCTTGTAGCCACCATATCAACTCTGAGTGACCGTGCCCTCCCTGGGGTAGGTGACAGCCTCTCTCCTGTGTGACAGGGCATTTGCTTAAGATTCAGAGGCCTCTGATACAGAGGACGCTTCCCTAACAAGCTGGGAAGAGCAGCCCTGTTGTCCGGAGGGCTGGCTGGCAGGGGACAAATGGGCTGCCAGGATGGAGCCAAGAACTCCTGCCTTGCTCACTCCTGGGGCTGAGCAGCCTTTCAGGAGCACCCGGGGAGCCAGCAGTGAAGCCCTCCCTCACTCAGCATTAACTCCAAATTTATTTCTTGCTCTGTCTCTCCCTCCCCTCTTCCCTCTCCCCTCCTTTGTCTTCCCAGTGTTCGATTTCCTATTTGAGAACAGTTCCAGCCTGTGCCACTGCTGAAATCCCATCCTCGGTAACCAGTGAAGGCTGTTTTAAGCCTGTGAGTCAGAGACCAGTGCTGGTTTTTATTAAAGGCAAAAGGAAAATAATCTGATTTTTAAAAAGCAAAACACCTTCTTGATGTTTCATGGGACATCAAACTGTCTCAGATAATACCTTAAAACACTCATATACACATGATAGCCCCCGACCCCTTCCCAGCCTCGGGTGGGAGTGTCAGACCTGCGTGGGTTATTTTTTTCCCCAGGCTAAATGTTTCTAGGTCACTTCCATCCTCCCCCACTGAGAGCTCCCATGCAGGAAACGCTAAGGATTCCACTCCAGTCCCCGAGCCTCCATAATTAATGGGATCACTGGAAACCAGCCGGAAGGATGCTTGGGGCGAGGGGTCTTATCTCTCTGGTCTCCAGGCAGAGAAGCTTCTCGCCAGATGAGATGCTGAGTCTATGCAGGCCCTCAGGCCACATCTGCTGACACCGATCCAGCTCCTTACTAGCCCACCTGGGGCTGGCAGTCCCGGGGCCTCTTTCTCTTCCTGCCCCACCACCCTCTGGAGCTGTCTCTTTCTATAATTCTTTCCTCGTCGAGTCTGTTAGTGTTCTCCGGCAGGCTCTGCCAAGCTCAGCTGCATCTCCTTGTCTAGTTTATATTAGAAGAGAAAGCTCTGGCATGTTTTCCCCTTACCTGAGGAAAGAGATGCTTCTCTTTTTGAAGACACTCATAGCCTTTGATGAAGCCCCAGAAAGGCTTAAATTATAATGAAATGCAGTCATCTCCAGACGAGATTGGCCGGGAGTGCTTCTGGCTGCCTTGTGAAAACGGCCTTCCAGCAGAAAGGCAGCTGGGTGCAGGGGCTGCCCTGGATGCCTATATGGGCCTGTGTGCAGCTTGTCACCTGCCTGCCCCTCCTCCCTGCCTGGACTATTGCAGTAGCCTCCCAACTGGGCTTACCACCTCCTGTTCACCTCCCCTCCCCTGCCGATTCTTTCCTGCTCTGGTCTGATCACTTTCCTTCTCAGAGGCCTTCAGTGGCTTTTAAATTCCCAATTCAAATGCCCCCTCCACTCCTTCACCCAGCCCTCCCAACACCTTCCAGGTGGGCTGGACTGCACCACCTCACTGACATCCCTACCTACTACTGGGTCTGTAGCCCAGATTAAAAATAAAAACAAAAAACAAAAACACTTCACCTGTCCTGCTTGGGATTATCATTATTTGTATATTTAAGAAAAGAAAGAAAATAGCCCATATAGACAAAGGCCCACCATGTGCCAGGTGCAAATGTCAACCTGCCTTAGAGTCACACGGACCTGGGTTCAAACCCTCACTCTGCCCACTTACAGCTAAACACCCCAGAACAAGTTTACTCCTATCTCTGAGCTTGCTTCCCTATCTGTTAAATGTGACTAATGACACCTACCTCATAGGACTGCTATGGCAGTTAAGGAAGACTAAGTGCTGAGCACATAGTAATTGCTCAATAAATACTAGCTGCTCTGCTTTTTAAAAAAAAGTCCTCATAATGACAAAGGAATGATTGGCCTGGTTTTATGGAGGATGAGGTTGTTCTCAACCTTGGCTATGTTTTAAAATCACCTGGTGTAATAGTCCATTCTCATACTGCTATGAAGAAATACCCAAGACTGGGTAATTTACAAAGAAAAAGAGGTACAATGGACTCACAGTTCCACATGGCTGGGAGGCCTCACAATCATGGAGGAAGGAGGAGCAAAGGCTCATCTTACATGGTGGCAGGCAAGAGAGCTGGTACAGGGGAACTGCCTTTTATAAAACCATCAGACCTTGTGAAATTTACTCACTATCACGAGAACAGCACAGAAAAACCTACCCCGTCATTCAATTACCTCCCACTGGGTCCCTCCCACGAGATGTGGGGATTATGGGAGCTACAATTCAAGATGAGATTTGGGTGGGGACACAGCCAAACCGTATCACCTGTGGAGATTTATAAACTACACGTGCTGGGTCCCCATGCCCAGATCTCTCCTGGGGTCACAGCATCTCTGTCTGCACAGGACAGGAATCACTGTACAAGGCTCTGAAGAAGCAGAGGCCCAGGTAGGGCCTGGCTGCCTTGGACAAAAAGCCCAGGAGAGGGCATTTTTCAGGGGTCAAAAGATGGGAGTGGCAGGGCGGGATGCCTGGGCTTTGGAGTGAGTCCAGGGCAGCCTCACTGTTCAGCAGGGGTGGATTGGGAGGTCTCATGGCACCATCTTGCCCTGTCGCTGGGCACACCCAGTGCAGGGAGTGCCCGTGGGGTCTGAGAAGGCAGGACGCTGCAGGAGAAGCCAAGCTACCTTGCTTGCCCAGAAACAGGCCAATGACCATAGCACCTGCCTTCTGGTGGGGATGGGGGAGCTCAGGAGAAGCAGGAGCTAATTGAGGTTGTCAGGAACAAAGGCGAGCTTTCCACACTTGAGAACAGAAGGGAAAAACACCCAGAGTTAATTAACTTCCTGCAATATGGCTGGTGCCTCAGGTCTTACAACTGCCTGGGGTCTCACTCTGCCTTCCAAGAGAAGGAGATCATGGTGGCCGAAAGAAAAACACCCTCAGACAGGCAGGACAGCCCTTCTTTTTGCTACTCGTGTGCTCATTAATTCATTCAGTTATCAATCAACAAATCCATATCAAATGCCAGGCTCTGTGCTGAGGACTAGAAACAGCACAATACAGAGGCATCCTCATGGAGCTCAAAATCATTTATTTACTTCCTCTTTCAACCAGCACACAGCAAACAGCTCTCAAGTGGGTCCATTGTGCTGCCTTCAATTGCTTTATTTATTAATATTTTCTCCAGTGCATTCATCCTGCCCCTCTCCTAGATCTGCCTTCTCTTGCCTCCAGTTCTTCCTCCTCCATTCCTCCCCTCAGCTGAAGAACTTACTCGAGTTTATTTGGAAAATAGAAGCAATTGGAAGAGATCTTCCACCAGCTCCCCAGGTACCCACTTCCAGCACTTGTGCCTGCAACATCCTCTGCCTTCTCTCCCGTTGACGAAACGGATTGCCCATGCGCCTAAGGCAGCCCTTCCTTAGACCTGATCCCCAGGTCCCATCCACTTTAGCTCCCTGGAGCACAGTGTCCAGAGATTTCCACTGCTTTATCCTGTGTTGCCAATTTCCCCTCTTTATCTGGTCATTCCCCTCAGCATATGAACGTGCTGTTGTTTCTCCCTTTCTAGAAAGTTATAAAACATCTCTTGGCCCTACTATATCTGCCAGCACTACTCCATTTCCTTCTACATCTTTACAGCAAAACACCTGTAAGTAGTTGTCTCTGCGGGCTGTCTCCAGTTCCTCTTCTGCTCTGTTTTAATTCTACTCCAGCCAGCTTTCATCTCTACAGTTCCATTGGACCTGCTCTTACCAAGAACACCAAAGACCTCTAAGGCACCAAGAGCCACTTCTCAGTGCTCGCCTTACTTGAACCAGCTGCAGCATTTCGCAGATTGATCACCACCTCTTTAAACCACTATTCCCTTGGTTCCCAGACACCACCCTCCCTAGTTTTCTTCCCACCTCACTGGTCATACATTTCAGCCTCCTTTGTTGGGTCCCATTCTTCAATCTCTCACTTTTTTTTTTTTTGAGACAGAGTCTTACACTGTCACCTGGGCTGGAGTGCAGTGGCACAATCTAGGCTCACTGCAACCTCCACCTCCCAGGTTCAAGCAATTCTCTTGCCTCAGCCTCCTGAGTAGCTGGGATTACAGGTGCCTGCCACTGTGCCTGGCTAATTTTTTGTATTTTTAGTAGAGATGGGGTTTCACTATGTTGGCCAGGCTCGTCTCAAACTCCTGACTTCGTGATCCACCCTCCTCAGCCTCCCAAAGTGCTGGGATTACAAGCATGAGCCACCGCACCCCACCTCAATCTCTTAATGTTGAGGTGTCTTTTGCAAAGGTTAGTCCTTGTGCCTGTTTATCCATTCTCACAGTTTTAAATATTGTCCCTGTGCTGACAACCAAATTCATATCTGCAGCTCAGACCTCGCCACAAACTCCAGACTCAAATATCCAGCTGTCTAGCCATCATCTCTTCTTAGTTGACGTCTGATATAGTCTGGCTCTGTGTCTCCATTTAAATCTCATCTTGAGTTGTAATCCAAATTGTAATCCCCATGTGTTGGAGGAGGGACCTCATGGGAGGTGATTGGATCATGGGGATGGTTCCTCCATGTTGTTCTCATGAGAGTGAGTGAGTTCTCACGAGATTTGATGGTTTTATAAGGGGCTCTTCTCCCCTTCGCTCTGTACTTCTCTCTCTTGCCGCCTTGTGAAGAAAGATGAGTTTGCTTCCCCTTCTGCCATTTATTGTAAGTTTCCTGAGGCTTCCCCAGCCATGTGGAACTGTGAGTCAATTAAACCTCTTTCCTTTATATTTATGCAGTCTCAGGTAGTATCTTCATAGCAGTGTGAAAACGGACTAATACAATATCTCAAACTCAACATGCCCAAAACTCAATTCCTGTCTTTTCCCTATAATTCTGCTCCACCTACATCCTTCTCCAACTCAGTTAATGGCAACTCCATCTTTGCAATTGCTTAGACTAACACACCTCATTGTTATCTGGGACTCCTCTCTTTTTATCACTTTCCACATCTATTAGGAAGTTCTACTAACCCAGTCTTCAAAATGTGCCCAGGATTCCACCAATCCTCTTCACCTCCACTGCTGCTACCTGGTCCAAGCCAGTATCTCCCATCTGGGTTACTACAGTTGCCTCCTCACTGGTCTCCATAAGGCAGCTAACGTTCTTCTGTTACATCAACCTTTCTGCTCAAAACCATCCCTCCAATGGCTTTCATCTTGGTCAGAGGAACAGTGCCCATGAGGTCCTCTGTGATCCAAGTCCCACCACTGCTTGGACTTTCTTCCTCCCCTCTTCCCCATGCTCAATTCTTTCCAGGCATGCTCCTTCCTGTGGGCTTTTATACTTGCTATTTTCCTCTCCCTGGGACACTTTTCATTGCTGATACCTACGTGGCTTTTTCTGTGGCCACCTTCATGTCTTTGCTCAAATGTTTACTTTCACAGTGAGGCCTTCCCTGAATGCCCCATTTAGGACAGCAGAGCTTGCCCCCATAGATTCTGTCTTTCTTCCCTCTTTTCCCCTTCTTTGGAACAGCATTGATTACCATTTGACATGCTATATATTTATTTGTTGTCCATTTTCCTCCATTACAAAGTAGGCTGGTGTCCATTTTCCTCCATTAGAATGTAGTGGGTTAAATTGGACTCTGGCCCAAAATTATGTCTAAGTCCTAGCCTCTGGTACCTATGATTTCGTCTTATTTGGAAATAAGCTCTTTACAAATTAAGTTAAGGATCTTGAGATGGGTTCATCCTGGATTTAAGGTGGGCCCTAAATCCAATGACTGGAGCCTTACAAGAGAAAGGAGACAGAGAGATTTGAGACAGAGGTTCAGGGAAGAAGGCCATAGGAAGAGGCAGAGATTGAAATTATGCTGCCAAAAATGGAAGGAGCTGCCAGAAGCTGGAAGAGGTGAGGAAGAACCTTTAGAAGGAGCTTGTTGTATCACTCCCAGAAAACTCAGTCAGGATCTTGATTTTGTTCACTGCTGCCTCTCATTGTGGGCAAGTTGTCCCACAATGCCAGGCAGAGTGGGCACACAGCACGTGTTGGATGACTGAATAAATGTCTTTCTACATAGCACTGTGCTGAGCATTCTGAGAGAGACAAAAAGACAGGTGTGAGTCCCAGCCCTGTGATTCAGCAGCTGGAAACTGCATTGCCCCATTCCCTCATTTGTAAAATAGAGGGAAAATATTCTGTATCCTAGGGTGGCTGGGAAAACTGGATGATATGCAATAGGTGCTGGGTGAATCTTCCTCCTTCCCCAGCGCCTCGGTGTCCTCATCTCTGAAATGGGGGGAATGCCCAGGCTTGTCCGACTTGGAGAACTGTTCTCAATATATTTTTAAAAATCAAACACCATTTAATGATCTGGGAAATATCCATGCTATATTGTTAAGTGGGAAAAAGCTAGTGACAAAATAGCATGTGCGTGATCTATGCTTTAATAAATGAGCATGGAAGTGCAGCCAGCCCCTTCCCAGAAAGAGGAGTTTACTCAAGTGCCCATAGTCTAGGATCCTAATCATCCTTTGCTTTTTCCATTAACTTTTATCTCAACCTGTACAAAGTCCACATGGCATGGGCCTTGGAGAAGTCTTCTCACCTGCCCTCTCTCCCTCATTCTCATTTCCCATAACCCCCTCAGTCTTTCTAGTTTGTCTTTTTATTTCCTTCTGTAATGCTATATAAATTTCTCCATAAAATCAGGCACATCTTTTGCTCGGTTTATTCCTAGGTACCTTTCAGGATGTCTTGCTGTTTTGATAATATTTTTTATTACAGTTTTGAATTGGTTATTGCTAATGAATAGGAACACAATCTATGCTATATTTTGACCTTGAGTTCACCTCGCAACTGTGGTGGGCTCTTACTCATTCTCGGAGATTCTTTGGGATTTTCTATATAGGAATGCAAGTGAAGACAGATTTGTTTCTGATATGGTTTGGCTATGTCACCACCCAAATCTCATCTTGAATTCCCACATGTTGTGGGAGGGCCCCGGTGGGAGGTAATTGAATCACAGGGACAGGTCTTTCCCGTGCTGTTCTGTAATAGTGAATAATTCTCACAAGATCTGATGGTTTTTAAAAGAGGAGTTACCCTGCACAAGCTCTCTCTTTGCTGCCATCCATGTAAGACGTGACTTACTCCTCCTTGCCTTCCACCATGATTGTGAGGCTTCCCCAGCCATGTGGAACTGTAAGTCCAATTAAACCTCTTTCTTTTGTAATTTGTCCCGTCTTGGGTATGTCTTTGTCAGCAGTGTGAAAATGGACTAATACAGTTGATTTCTAATTCTTATGCAATTTATGTATTTTTCTCTTCTTATTGCATTGATTAGGATACTCAGTTCAATGTTGAACAAAATCAATGATAGAAAGTGTGTTTATCTTGTTCCTGACCAGCAGAACTATGTCTAAAGTTTCATCATTGAATGTGATGTTTGCTTTAATTTTTTTGATAGATAAAATTTAACAGATTAGGAAAGTTTGTTTATTTTCCTACTTTGCCAAAAGTTTGTTTGTTTTTATTATGAGTACATGTTGAAGTTTATTAAATGTGTTTTCTGCATCTTTTGAAGTGATCCTCTGATTTTTCTATTTAATTTGTTAGTATGCTGTATTATATAATAATTTTTCTGATATTGAACTAACCCTGCATTCCTGGGTTAAATATTACTTAATCATAGCATATTTTCAAAATGTGTTACTGAATTATTACCTAATATGCATCTTGAATTTGCCTGTTCAAGTTCATAAGTGAGATTTTTAAATAATAAGAAATGGTGCTTTGAACATCATATAACACTAAGTTTTTAGATATTTATTAATTATCTCAAAGAGCCTGGCCCAGGGAGGAGACTGTGCCTGACCAAGAGGCATGAACAACTGTCCACATGGGGTGATGTGGGAGGCACCTGGCTGATGCAGTGCCTGGAATTCCACAATTCAGGATCCATTCATGATTCTGGTAGGTTTTTGGTCCCCAAAAATCCCATTTAAGATCCAAGATACCCTGAAAGTGAGTCTCTACTGAAGCTATTTCAGGATTACCTGCCACCCCAAGAGATGGGGCAGAGAAGACCCAGTTCACCCACTTGGCCAGTCCCAGGACCATTCCCATGGGGAGATGACACATCAGGTAGCAGTATCCTCGCATCCAAAGGGGAAAATTTGTCCATGTTCTTCACCATTATAGGAGTAGGGCTGTGGACCAGGGATGGCTGAACTCTTTAAACTGATAAACAGAACTTGTTTCTAGCCAAGTTGCTCTACTACAAAATCAATAAGAAATATAATTTTATCCCTAGAAGACATTTTTCTGTCCAGAATCGTGGCACCGTTCCAGCTTTTGTTCCCAAGCAGCATTTTGTATGCATCCTGTAAATGGGACAGGACTTTCTGAGGATCCCAAGAAGGCTGGGATTGTGGAAGGAGCTTTGGTGTTGGAGTAGGAGACTGGGGTTCAAATCCTTACTCCTCTCCTTGTTCTCTGTGACTCCAAGCCCTTGACTTCTTAATGTGTAAAACGGGAATAGTTATACCCTACCTTCTAGGGTTGTAATGAGGATGAAATAAAATAACTGGTGCCAGGTGACTGGTAAGTAGGAGGCGCTCAGTCAATTCCCTCAGTGTCCTGTGGGGAGTAAGGGCAATTCCATGACCTCAACAGTAATAAGGAGCGATAGAGGGAAGTCGTGTCCTGCTCCTTCCAGCGGATCACTGAAAGCCCAAGCTCCTAGCAGATTCAGAGGAGGCCTAGGGTTGTCAGCCTCTAGGAGGAAACTCGGTTTGGGCTGGGGGCAGAGCTCTATGAGAGGAGTACAAGGACTGAGTTACCAGCTGCTTGGTTCCAGAAGGAAGAACAAAAGAACAGTGCCAGGAGCAGGAATTTAAGATGGAAGAGTCCAACAGGATTTTGATAGATGCATCTGCTACCCTAGGCACAGAGCAGCCATTTCTCTGTCCATCCCACTCCCATGCTCTTCCTCACCACCATCCATCCATTCACTCACCTACATAAGCATTAACTCGCCCATCTATCCTTTTTCCCATCATCCATCTATCCACCCATCTACCTAACCATCTACACATTCGTCCATCCATTCATGTCTCCATTTATTAATAGGAAGTATGGTAATAATAATAATCACAGTGGCTAATGTTTATTCAGTCCTCTTTGTGCCAGCCACTGTTGGAAGTGTTTCCTAGGTATAATTTAGTCGTCACAATAAGCTTAAGGGAAAAGTTCTATTATTATTATTCCCATTCAGGTAAGAAAGAAAACTGAGGTCCAGAGAAAGGGATTGATTTGCCCATGATTACGCAGCCAGGAAATACCAGAGCTGAGATTCAGCCGAAGACATCTGGCTCCAGAGAACACACTCCTAACCAATGCATTGAATGGCCTTCCACGGACTTACCTACCCACCAACCACTTAGCCTCCATGTCTCTTACACTTCCTCTATTCAAACCCTTGTACCCTCCTGTTCTTTTCACCCGACACCCATTCTCCCCTCTTATCCTCTAACCACTCAACCATCTTTATTCCCTGCTAGTTATCCATTCGTCTTCCTCTTCCTCTTCCTGATCCTCTGTGCACCCACAATTTCATCAATCCATGTACCCACCCTTTTTGGCACAACCTACCCATACTTCCGTCTAACAACCATTTACTTGGCACCTTCTAACCTAATGATGTTTAAAGAGAAATAAACTTAGTCCCTGACATCAAAGCCTCACTTTTTAGTGAGGAAAACAGGGAGGTGATCCAATGGGTGTAATTAGATGGCATACATGCTAAGGAAGAAGTGGCGCCGGGATGGTATGGGTGCACAGTAGAAGGGCCCTTGACCTCTGGAAGAATCCCTGAGGATTTGGAGGCTTACCTAGATGACCCAGGTAGAGGTGAGAAATGGTGTTCTAGAGAGTAGGAGCCTCCTCTGCAAAAGCACAGACCCAGCTGTTTCCTAGCTCTGGTGGAGCTGGTGGGAGGGGGCTAGTCCCTTCGTCTCTCATAGGCAGTGGAAGGAGAGTGCTGGCCAAGCCATGGGCAGACTCCTCTGAGTTTCCCCCTTGAGGATGGAGACAGGTCCAGTCAGGGGCTAGCCAGAACAGGGGTGTGGAGCCAGCGTCTGGGCTGAGACTCAGGGCAGATCTCTGAAATAGAAGTCAAATCCAAGGTTCCTTTAAGACCCATTCACTACTTGGCTTCCCCTAGAGACATCCTGCATTTGCTATTCTGTGCACTTTCCACGTATTTGCAAGTTTTGATTGAATAAACACTGGCTGGGGCACAGTGAACCCAAATAATTGTGTGCCTGTCAACGGTACATGTTAATTGGAGAGTTATAGAGTCCGCGGGACGGGTCACAAGGGAAAAGCCAATTACTCCATGTACCTGTTTGAAAGGCTCCCGCTCCTGGAATCCTGACTGGCATTAGAAAGCTCTGTATTGGTCCATGTTATTGATTTTCCTCCTGCCTCAGTTGATGGGCTCGTTAATTGACAATTACCTTTTTCCCTGTGTTGGGAGAATTGACAACGACGACCCGAAGTGTTCAAGTTTCATTTGAGCCGAGCTACGCCTGTACCTGTTTAACCTATAACAAGTCCCAGTAGGCAACTCTGGGGAGCGGGAGCCTCCAAGGAGGCACCAGGGATGTTCAGGGTGAGCTTGGGTGCTATTGGGTGCTGACTAGGGCATGGAGCCTGCCAGGGCCAAAAGCCTGAGGGTGGAATTGGGCCCAGGTAGACTGAGGCCTATACACAAAAGCTCCCATTGAGACCTATTCATGTGTGGCTCCAGCAGGCAGTGAAGCAGGGGATGGCTGTTTACTGAACACCTACTATGCACCAGACACTTGCTCCTAATTGCACTCCCCATAAACTTTTAATATTACAGGTATGCTCTATATCTGTTATATACTGTAGGTATGCTTTATATGTAAAACAAGTAATAATTTTTGTTCTGTTCCCCGACACAGAAAACCAATTGTTGCTGTGTTTGGGGGCAATTTTGTCCCCACTGAGAATGTATGGTGTAGAGAAACTAAGCCAAGAGCCCTGGAATATAGACTTGGTGGGGCTGGGGTCCCACTTACTCCAGACACACTGGGTGTGGGCAGCAGAGCTTGGTCAAGGATAAAGGCTTAGGCATCTGGCTTGGGTTCAAGTCTCTCCTCTGGCACTTGATGTTTGGCTTAACCTCTCTGAACCTCAGTCTCCTTATCTGTTAAATGGATCTAGAAACAGGATTCACTTTCCAGTGGGTCATAATGACAATACAATGAAGTAATGTATGTAGACTGCTTGGCACACAGTAAGCTCTCAATAAATTATAGTGGCTACTATGGTCATTACTTCCGGAACCTACTCGGTGATGAAGCAAGGATTCTTGGCATGCTCCCTGCTCCTCAAGGGCACAGCTATATCTTATTCGTCTTGGTGGCCCTGGCCCTTGGTGGGGGCTGGGCAGCATCTGTTGCTGTGTGAACCGTCAGTTCTTGGGCAGGTTTGTTCTGGCTCTGATCAGGCCAAACAGCAGAAGAAAAGATCAGGGACAACAGGGGCTGCCCACAAGCACCTGGGGGCCATGTGTTCCCCTGGGAACACCATGTCCAGCCACCAAAAGGAAATTGCTGTTTTAGCCTCTGCAGATGTGTGAGCGACTTCAGAGACTTCCTTAAACTTCCGCCTCCCTCTGAAGTTGCACAGCCAGACCATCTGCGCAAGGCTGACCCAACGTGCCCAAGGAGTCTGACGTTTTCTGCTTAGATGAGGGAAAACCCTGTTATCGAATGCCTGAGGGTCAGGGCTTGAAGGCTCAGTGCTAGCTGGCACCAGTCTCCTCCTCTTAGCCCAGCCGGGAGGTCAGACGCTCTGGCATGGGATCAACAGCTACCCTGCCTGAAGAGTCACGCTTCTCAGACCAAGGGGCAAACTTTACAAGGACCAAAACCTTCCCCAGAGCTCTGTCGTGGGAGGTGGCCGCTTAAGTGTTGCCAATACCAACGGGACTGTTGCCCATTTTATAATAGCTGAAGTTTCTAATTCAAATCCAGCAGAGGCATTCCCTCTCCCCACCCCCCGCCCTACCCCAGTTATGCCTGGCGTTTGCCACTGTGCAGCCTCTTGGAGACTTGAGAGTTTTCACTGTACACCATGGCAGAGAAAACCCACCTCATCACAAAACTACCCAGTAGGCACAAGCCACCGACTTGGCTGGGTGCATTGGTTTTCAATTATTTTTAAGCTGTTTATCCCCTTCTTCAAATGAAATCTTATGTGGAGGCCAATTTATATCCAACAGTAACAAATAGCCCTAATGTGTGACAGGAACAGAAATTAACCCATGTGTGAATATCTCCAGCTTTCTCCCAGCCCATGCCTCTTGCTTTCCAGACAGGCCTCAAGGGTTCTTCTTTGTGTATGCGATCACTATAGCGAGCGAGAGGAAAGAGAAGTAGAAGAAGCCTGACACCTGGTTGCTCTTCTTCCCTGCAACTCCTTCTCTTCTGCCTCCCCCTAGACCCCAAAACTCCAAGGATGCAATTTGAAAGTTACCAGTTGGTGGTGATGGGTTCAAATCCCAGCCCAGCACTCACTAGCCAGATCACCAGGAGCAAGTCACTTTGCCTCCCTGAGCCTCTATTGGCCAACTGTTCAAAATGAGAAAAAGAATCACATTACCCTTTCTCACTGCACTGCCACCGGGACAGAATGGATCTGTCAGTGTGAGAACAAAGTCTGAGGGGCTGTCCTGGGAACTGGGAAATCACGCTGTTGAGTTTTGTGTCTTTTGGACCCTTTAAGGTGGCAGGTGGCAGAGGCAGACACTCCACTGACTGTTCAGGATGCCAAGCCTGGGAAATCCAAACTGCTTATGTTTTGCTTGGAGAAAATTTTAAAAAAGGAATAGCACTTTCCTTTCCCATTCCATGGAGCAGGACCTGCTCTGCGCTCTGTTCTGAACATTTCGTTCTCTGAGTTTTGAAAGTATTCCTGTTCTGGTTTTGTTTGTGATTCCTGTTTCTGCAGAGGAGAAATTTCAGCCACTGGGACGGTAGTTGGAGGCCCCTCCAGGGCTTTTTCTGGGGTTCAGAGCAGGATGGTTTTAGGTGCTGCCCAAACATCGCTCTCCCCTGGGCATTCTTCCATGACCCAGTCTTTCTTCCCGGGGGAGGCAGCAGGGACAAGATTGAGGTCCCTCACTGTGCAAAGAGGTAGGAATTGATGAGTTTCTCTGCGCAGGTCCTGGTGACACTTGTGTGGGGTCTGGCTCAGTTCTCGTCCCACTTACAGTGAAGGGACCTATGTGTGGGGTGGAGGGGGCTTCAGGATTGCCCTGCCTAGAAACCAGAAGAGGGACACCAGCAGGGCCGAATGGAAGCCACTTGCTTTTGGCAATTTGGAAGGGAAGACACTATAGGGAACCAGTGACTGCCAAGAGTCTCCTGTTGCCATGCTCTGTTCTGGGAGCCTTCTAAATGGCAGCTCATTACATCCTCAAATGACTCTGTAAGGCAAGCAGAATTGTCCCCTTCTGGGGATGGGAAAACAGAGGTTCAGAGGAGTTAATGACTTACCTAGGACCCCACAGCTAATAAATGTGGTAGAGCCAGGATGGACAGAAGCCAAAAGAGACTATCCCTCAGTGAGATGGGGGAGACATTGGGAAGGGGGGCTTCCCAGGAGCCAGACCAGGTCTTGGAATTCATGTGCCCACAGGTCAAGGTGATCTGAAGCAGTTGGCTGGGCTGATTAGTAGGGAGATCATCCATGCTGACAATGATGGTTTTTTGAGGATTACTGAGTGCATGTTTGTAGGTAAGAGGAACTCTGCTGAGGAATCTGAGGAGGCTGTTTGAGCCCAGCTGGGAGAAATGAGGGGAGGAGGTGGGCCCAGGATATTTTAGCAACGCTGCAGCCTGTGGAGTCACTGACCACACAATGTTATTTCTTGTGTCCCACGGCTGTTCTACTGAATGGGAGGGTTCAGGTTGGTTCTTGCAGGTCTGACCTTGGTCAGGGATACGGTCCTCTTTTCCGTGCTACTATCACCATCACTCTAGAAGTCCAGAGCCCCCTCCTTCTGGTTGGGGGAAGAGTTTAAAAGCATCCTGGACTGTTGGACTCTGAGTTGCCCCTTCAGGGGTGGGTTGGAGGAGGGCTGAACAGTTTCCGGGCACCAAGGGGCGTCACCTCAGACTGGATGTTTGGCCAGGGACCTGATGACCCCATCCCCAGGTGCTCCATGTGGACAATAATGGGAAGGGAACCTCAGCACTCATGTAGCTTCCTTGATGCTGTGACAGACTTCCCAGTTCCAGCTGGGTTTCGTGGTGCTTCCTAATCTCCCTGACCGTCCGCTTTTTTCCTCCTGTTTATTCTCATCTGTAGTAAGAACCTCACTCTGCAAGGGTGCACCCCAAAGTGGTTAAAAGCCTGAACCATGGAGCTAGCTGCTGGGTTCGAGTCTCACCTCTGATACAGGCTGTTTGACTTTAGACAAGTGACTTCATCTCTCTGCCTCAGTTTCTTCCTCTGTAAAGTGGAGATCATAATAGGATCTACCACACAGACTTAGCTATGAGGATTAAGTGCCAAAACACATGCTTCTTCTGGGACTTCACACTGTCCTCCAGGCGATGAAAACTCACAGATGTTACCCCCAGTGAATTCTCAGTGTAGGTGGGAGTGATAAAGTGAACAGGGCAGAGGAGGGTCAGTGCAAAGCAAAGACCCAGAATGGAAGTGAGTAAATGGCCAGGGAAGACAGCAGTACCATGGGAGAGTTTTAAATCTAAATTCCAGGTTGAAAAAATGCCAAGTACAGCAAAAACATGGTAGGTCTAGAGCAGGAGTGTCCAATCTTTTGGTTTCCCTGGGCTACACTGGAAGAAGAATAATTGTCTCGGGCCACACATAAAATATACTAACTCTCATGACAGCTGATGCCTAAAAAAGAAAAGAAATCACAAAAAAATCTGATAATGTTTTAAGAAAATTTACAAATTCGTGATGGGCTGCATTCAAAGTTGTCCTGGGCCACATGCGACTCACGGGCCGTGGGTTGGACAAGCTTGGTCTAGAGCCTAACCCAGCATCAGGTTAGATGGTGGAGGATTGGACAGGAAGGAATGATGAGGAAGGTACTCCAGGAGGCGGGACCTGCTGGGGCAGAAGCATGGAGGCTGGAAACCCTGGGGGGAATCCAAGGAGGAGCACCTCTGTGGTTGATGTTGACAGCGGGTCCATGGAGGGGCGTTAGGTAGTGCTCTGCACAGATGTGGTTTTTGTGGGCCAGGCACCATGTCAGCAGCTTGCCGGGATCATTTCACGGACTCCCCATGCTAACCCCATGAGGCCTATCACGATCTGCATTTTGTAGAGCAAAACGGCCTCCAAGAGGCTAATTCCTTGCCCAAGATCCCTCAGTAAGTGGTGGCTACAGGCGTCAAGTCTGTCTGTCAGTCAGTCTGTTCACAGGGCCACTCACCTTCCCAGTGCTCCACACTGTCACCCAGGTAATGTGAGAAGTCATAGAGAATGAAGGGGAAGCTAATTTGGCCCAAGCCCCAAGGACTTGGAGAACTCGAGAGGGGCATTTCAACTTTAGCCTTCTTAGGGCAGGCCAGCCACCAAAAGTGGTCTCACACATTTCAAGTGTCCACAGATATTAATCGGCAACCTGGAAATCCGAGCTCTTAGCTACAGGTTTTATATCCACGGAGACTTTGTCAGGGGCTGACTTCTATGTGGTTGTCCTGCTCAGCTCTCTATTCTCCTGCCTGCTAAGAGAAAAATTGTCCCTGGACCCACTTTCTCACCTGCACACTTGCTCTCAGCACATCAGGTACCATGCTGTTGATTCTGGTATCGTCAAGGCTTGCCACGCTCCAAATGTCAATCTTCTTTTCGTTGTTGGGCCCCTAATCTTTTAGAGCAGCAGTTCCCAACCCTGGGTACCAATGAAAATTAACCTAAGAGCTTTAACAAATACTGATGCCCAGGCCTTCTAGTCTGCATGAAGGCCCAGGCGTGAAGCATTTTATTTATTTTTTTATTTATTCTTTTAAGACTGTGTCTCTCTCTGTCACCCAGGCTGGAGTGCAGTAGCACAGTCATGACTCACTGCAGCTTCTATCTCCCAGGCTCAGGGAATTCTCCCAATTCAGCCTCCTGAGTGGCTGGGACCATAGGCACACACCGTCATGCCTGGCTAATTTGTTTGTATTTCATAGAGACAGGGTCTTGCCATGTTGCTCAGGCTGGTCTCGAACTCCTGAACTCAGGTGATCAGCCCACTTTGGTCTTCCAAAGTGCTGAGATTATAGGCATAAGCCACCTTGCCCCACCAGGCATAAAAATTCCCCAAAAAGAAGCACTGCTTTAAAGAAATCCCTTGGAATAAGCTGCAGACCCTCTAAGCACTGCCGGGGGTTTCCTTTCCACTCACATCAATGTGATCCATCCTATTAAAGCCCACAAAACACAAATCAAATGATTCCTGCTGGCCAGAGAATGGGTCTTTGGAAAACGGAGCTGAGGCTTGGTGGCTCGCATCCTGGGGCGATTTCTAACTGTGTCCCTGCCAGTTCAGCTTCTGTGGCTTCAGAACCATCGGTACCAGCATTATTCCTGCGCCATCTCACCCACGATATCCAAAGCCCCACTGAGACTTTTATTGTCCACTTTATATTGTTGAACAGGAGGCTTCGATGCTTGTGGTCGTAATTTTAAAATGTTAAATTACATTGAGCATTAAGGGCTATGTTTTCTGTTAGAAGACAGGTTAATTGCTGCTCTTCATCTTTAATTTTGAGATTTAAGCTGGTTTCCCATTTAGCTCTAATTGGTAGTGTTCCAGCAACCCTCCCTGACCTCCGAAGACTTTGATATGGTTTAGAAATCCTTTTATGGAAGCCCCTTTTTCTTTTTTCCTGCACATTTAATAGATTTGTTTTTCCTCAGTCATCTTTCCTTCTGTGGAGATATTTCAAAATCACACCATGGGTCTGCAGGGAATAAATGCCTCCTTTCCAGCAAATATATATATATTTTTTAACAGCGATTGGCAAAAGAGAATTAATTGCCCCCATTCACACACACCTCTTCCTTGCTGTGTTCCATTTTTGTACGGAGATTTTTAATCCTTTCTTCTGTAGCCAGTGTGAATTTGTCTGTGAATGCTCACACTCTTAAAGTGACATTCTGAAGTAGACCTAAAGAGAGTATCCACTCCAGTCACTCCATTTTACTGATAATAATATCACCATAAGCATGCTTTATGTGTCAGGGGAGAGCACTCATTGTGGGGAGAGGAACAGGGGGTGGTAATGAGCCCCTTGTCCCTGGAGGTGTTCAAGCATAATTTGGAAGCAGCTTGTCAGACATATTGTAGAAGCAAATATAGCATAAGAACTAAGAGGTTTTCTGTCAGGAAGACCTGAATTTAAATCCCTGCCACTCCCTGAGCCTTGAGCAACTTAGGTGTCATCTTGAGCCTCCATCTCCCAGTCTATAAAATGGAGTTAATAATAATACTTACCACATAAAGCTATGGTGGAACTGGGTGAAATGATACCTGGCTCTTAGTAAGTGCTCAGTAAACGCAGGTTGCTGTTGTTAAATGTTATAGATGGCATCCAGGCTTCAGTGGTCGAGAAAGGGTAGGAAGAGGGAAGACATCAACAAAGCGAGCTTTTAGAATTATCTTCAATCCTCAGAACTCAACAGCCTGTTAGAGTTTACAAAGTGCTTTTTGTTTTTGTTTGTTTGTTTGCTTGTTTTTTGAGACAGAGTCTCGCTCTGTTGCCCAGGCTGGAGTGCAGTGGCGCCATCTCTGGAGTGCAAACTCCGCCTCCTGGGTTCAATCTATTCCCCAGCCTCAGCCTCCCAAGTACAGACGCTCGCCACCATACCTGGCTAATTTTTGTATTTTTAGTAGAGATGTTGGCCAGGATGGTCTTGAACTCCTGACCTCAAGTGATCCGCCTGTCTCCGCCTCCCAAAGTGCTAGGATTACAGGCATGAGCCACTGCACCCAGCCAGAGTTTACAAAGTGCTCTCATGCCTGTAATTTCAACTTATCTTCACAACTGTCCTTTACCCAGACTAAGTGTGGAGACATGGAGGCTCAGAGAGGTGAAGTGCGTTGCCCAAAGTCACACAGCTTACAGGTTCAGACATACCCTTCCTTCGTGCTGCTTTCACAAAACACTGCCATCTATCTGTTCTGTGTCCTTCTGCTTTATCATGAGGATATTTCTTAAGATCCCAGGATCTGCCTTTGCAAAGTGGGCATGCTCTTGGTCCTCCCAGACTCTTATTCCAAGGGAGATGTGTGCCAATTTAAATGCAGGACTTGGAGCTGTTTCTTTTATTCCTAAGTATGTAGGGCAATCAAGCAGTCCAATAATAATAATACTGTTGGATACTCATAATATACTTGTTTCATGTGGCAGCCTTAGAATTTTAATTTGATACAAGGACCATTATTACTCTATATTCATTAAATCCCATGTTAACCTCTTTTAAAAACCCTTTTTCTGACAATCATAGAAGACAATTTTACATGAGGAAAGTCATTTAGGGAAGAAGATCTGCTCAATAGGTTTTTCCTAGCCTGATTATGGGCTGTGCTGACCACCTCACCCATACCCCTCACTTCCCACATTTTCTATCTCACAGCTCTAGTCTCCCCTGGCAGGGTTTAACAACATCAAGTACAAGTGGCCATTCTCATGGGGGGCTCCTGGATGCATTTATAGGAGGGGCTTCCCACCAGCTCTGATCATAGCTCAGCCAGCTCCCAAGTGAGCTCCTTGGCAGAAAGAGGCCCTGTGTGCCTCACATGCACCAATGTAATGATACCAGGAAATTTTAAAGGCTCGTAATTATAAAAGATTCAACAATTAGAGGAAAGACAGAATAGTTCAGAGCAGAAGGAGAGGGAGGGGAGGGGGGGGATGAGGTGGGAGGGGGTGGGGGAAGTAGGGTAGATCCTGCCTGACCTTATAGAATTATACACTCAGGGTGGAGCTGGAGGCCATTATTCCTAGCAAACTAATGCAGGAACAGAAAACCAAACACTGCATGTTCTCACTTATAAGTGGGAGCTAAATGATGAGGACATATACACACATAGAGGGGAACAACAGATACTGGAGCCTACTGGAGGGTGGCAGGGTGGGAGGAGGGAGGCGATCAGGGAAAATAACTAATGGGTGCTAGGCCTAATACCTGGGTGATGAAATAATCTGTATAACAAACCCCTGAGACACAAGTTTAACCATGTAACAATCCTGCACACGTACCCCTGAACTTAAGATAAAAGTTAAAAAAAAAAAAAAAAAGAATTATACATCTAAGAGCTGATCAGGGGCCAGGCAAAGATCTTGAACATGAATCAAACTCAGTTCCCTGCAGGGGCCAGACCCTGTCTAAAGATACTGAAATCCACAAGTCCCCCACACACGTTTTAACTCTTCACACCAAAGGAGACAAATCTACAGGTCTAATCTGGTGCTAAACTCTGGCTCAACTAAGCTTTCCAACTGTCTTCCTGTGGTGCCTCAGAGCTCCTTAGGGTGAGGAGTGAGGGGTGAGGGGTCCCTCCCTATCTATAAACTAGGCAGCCCTACTTTTGTTTTTCAGATTGACTCCACACACACATTGATGTGAAGAAGGAATGCGAAGCCCGTGCACACTGACCCTGTTCGGTCCCCTTGTTTTGCAGATCAGGAAACCAAAGTCCAGAGAAGAGCAGGGTCTTGTCCCAGACATGTGGCTGAGTTGGAACCAGAATCCAGTCCTAACTCGGCTGCAGCACACTGTGTCAATTGCATTAGCTCACCGAGCTAAGGGTGGTAACACCACCACCATCACATCCTTTGCTGCTATCAGAGGATAACCCGTTTACTGTGGCCTTACAGAGTACCAGAAACTTGTTCAAAAAGCGTGCTTTAATCTCATTTAATCCAAATAGCAATTCTACAAGGCAGCTGTTACTGTCCCTATTTCATAGATGAGGTCACTGTGCTCAGACAGATAATCAGCCAGGGAGTGACAGAGCGGGGCTTGAACCCAGGCCACTGCCAGATTCAGTAGCCTCTACCCTTCACCACTGTGCTTTGAGGTTTCAGTCAAAGGGATATAAAAAGTCTTGGAAACATCTAAAGTGCTAAAAAAAAAAAAAAAAAATGCAAGACCCTGTACTAATGCCATTATACAATGTAGATGAATGATTTGGTTTGGGGCCTTTATTTTTTCTCTTTCACGCAGTAAAATTCCATCAGAAAAGAAAAGCTCTTTAGACTAGCAATGTATGTATGAGGCACTTATGGGTCAGAAACACATTCACTGAGAAACATTTATTTGGAACCTTTTCTGGGCTCAGCACTGAGTTAGGTTCTAGGGATTCGGAGATAAATAAAACCAGTCCCAGCCCTCAAGTCACTCAGGGAGGCAGAGACATACAGCAGCAATCACATTCCAGTGAAGAAAGTGTCAGGTGAAAGAATGGTCTGGCAGCCAATAAGGGCGCTAACGGGACCTGACCCCATGTGCTGGCCCAGAGCACAGGCCCTGCTCTAGACTGCTTTGGGTTCAAACTCTTTCTCTTCACTTACTAGCTGTGTGTCCTTGGGCAGTTTTCTTGACCTCTCTGTGCCTGAGTTTCCTGTTCTGTAAAATGAAAATTATAACAGATGAGCAAAGATTCCTACCTCAAAGGGTTGCTGTAAATATTTCATGAGCCACGGACCCTTTGGATGTCTGTTGATGCTTACAGACTGTATTTCCAGTATTCCTTCCTGGGAATACTGTTTTTCAATGCAGACCATAAAAACACATAGGACTTCAAAACACTTATAACTAATTATATTAAAAATATAATCAAAATATTAAAAACATAAATTTATAATTTAGCAATGCATGTGCTTCTTTATTAAGACCTTAAATAGTAAGATCCAGCTGCAAGTCTAATCGGCTTCATAATTTAGAAGTGGCAATGGACATAAATGGTATTTCCAGGCATCTACAACTGCATAATGTTGGGAATTTATCTGTCATTTCTACTGGTGACATGCAACTAAAAGAAATGTTCAATTTCAGTTAAGATTGGTGAGCACAGAGATGTCATTTTTCCCTTCCAAGTTCTTCAACCCCCTGAATTCTACCAGAGGACCTGCTGGAGGCCCAGGGACCCTGATGATGGAGGCCCGGGGACCCTGATGATTAAGTCCCAGGGCAAATGGGGGGAGGCATAGGATGCTGATGGGTCAAGCAGGAGGCGCGGCCTGGAGCTGGAGGAAAAGCCCTCCCCTCAAGGGGCTTCGGGGAGAGGCTGTGAGGTCTGAGTCAGCACTTTGCACAGGTGTCCTAGAATGAATTATACTGGTTGAGAATAATTGACATTCAAGATCAACCATGGGCAGTTTCTAATATTCATGCACTGCACCCATCCTTGACTTGTAACAACCAGCATGATGGTTAAGGGTGGGCTCTGCCTAGATTTCAATCTCAACTCTACTACCCATTCTGTATCACCTTGAAAGGGTCTCTACCTTCACTGTATCTCAGTTTCCCCATCTACGAGATAGAAAATGTAGTCCTGATCTCACAAGTGTGCGAAACAATTCCAGGAAATGCCTCAGCAAGATGTGATCCATGTGGTAAATGCTCTATGGCATTAGATATCTTTGTTTGCTAAAACATAGGCTAGCCTTATAGATGCCATCAGATTAGTAAACAAGAATAAGCCACTTCTCACTTTGGGAGGCCGAGGCAGGCGGATCACTTGAGCCCAGGAGTTCAAGACCAGCCTGGGCAACATGGCAAGACCCCATCTCTACAAAAAATAAAAAAAAAATTAGCCGAGTATGATGTCTTGCACTAGTAGTCAGTTATTTTGGAGGTTGCAGTAGGAGGATGGGTTGAGCAGAGGAGGTTGAGGCTGCAGTGAGCTGTGATCATGCCACTGCACTCCAGCCTGGGTGACACAGCAAGACTGTGTCTCAGAAAAAGGAATAAGCCCCTTTAGATAGTGTGGGATCCTGGTTCAGAGCACAGGCTATGGAGTGAGAAAATTTGAGTTTTAATCCCAGCTCTGCCACCAACCAGATGAGTAACTTCATGTATGTTCCTCCCCTCTCTGGGCCTCGCCTTCATACTCTGTAAAAAGAGAAAATAATACTGTCAATTGCACAGTGTGGTTGTGAAGATTAAATGAATTAATGTAATGCTTAGAACAAGTCCTCACGCGTGTTAAATGCTCACCTGCTAGCTCCAATATTATTAGGACTGATACTCATTGCCTAGTGAGTGAACCTAGCAGCTTCCCAGTGCTCATATTTTATTTCCTAAACTCTAATCATCTTCATAAAGGGTCTAGGGAGGCACTTCATTATTTATTTATTGAATAACTTATCTCCCAGAGAAATGGTCGTAGATCTGAGATGCTGAGATTTTTTTTTGGAGAAGTAGAAGGACTGGGTATACCGCATCCACTATATGCCACCTATGTGATTTATTTAATTCTTGCAGCGGTCTTTCCACAGAGTTACCATTTTCCTCATCTTACTGATGAAGAAATGAAGGTTCAAAGGCAAGGCATTTAGCCCAGGTTTGCGAAGCCAACGAACAATAGAGCTAGGATTTGAACCCAGACTTTTCCTACGCCCAGAAACCTCAGTTGCAGCGACGTTTCCTGCTGAGCCAGAAGGGTGCTGAGTTGAGCTTCCTGCTTGATAACTTAAATCTTCATTTTTAATGCATAATCACACTGTTAGAAAAGAGTTGCCTCCACTTTCTCTCAGACTGTGCAGCCTTCATAAGTTAGGGATGGGAGACGGGGCCATAGCAAATGCTGGGCATTTTACCCCACAGCAGCCAGCGTGGCACTGGCCACATCACGGGACAGAAGTCAGATCCCTATTTTTCCTTCAGCCCTTTCCTGAGCAATCAGGGGTGAGATGGAAAGGTCCTAAAATAATAAAAGATGTCCCTAAGTTCTGGGAAGCCCAAGCATTAGTTCACTTATTTATTCACCAAAGCACGTATGGAGCCTCCACTGTGCACTGGGCACTGAAGATAAAAGGATGAATAGCACCTGACTCCCTGATACAGGAACTCTCACCTCTGGAGACACACATATACACCATAAGTATGTGTCACTGTGACCTGGCACATAATTGAGGTGTTGCAACGGGCTACGGGAGCTAAAAGGAGGGAATGATTAGTTCTCATGAGGGTTGGGAGTGTCCAGGGAAGACTTTGTCAAAGGATGTGTCATAGGAAAACAAGCAGGTGTTCACCAGAGAGAGGAGTGGGAGCCATCAAGGATGGAGGGGGACCAGAATCAAGACTTAACATCTACCTTCCAGTAGCAGGTAGGTTCTGTGCCAGGCACTTCACCTGCTCTATCTCATTTCATCTTCACGGAAGTCCTATTGGGCAGGCTTCAGTGTCTTCATTAACGGTGGAGGAAATGAGATGCAGAGATGCTAAGAGACTTGCCCCAAGGTCACACAGCTGGGAGTGGTGTGGCCAGATTGCCACCCAGGGCTGGCTGAGTGCACGGCTTGTGTTCCTATTCACACTGAACCCTGCCAAAGGAGGTGCACTAGCAAAGACAGAGGAAGGAAAGGGTCTGGGCTTTTCAGAGAGGGAAGCTGGAGTAAAGAAGTGCCCCTTAAGGGGAAAAGCTATTGGGGCCAGAGACAAAGGTTCTGAAGGTCACACCCCAGAAAATGTTCTGTGTTGCTGTGGTAGATTGTTATTACAATGGCCCCCAATGAATCACCAATCCCTGTATCCACACCCTTTGCAGTGTGGATTGCCACTTCTCCCTACGAAAGGTGGAGTTTATTTCCCCACCCCTTCAGTCAAGTTGATCTATGACTGCTTTGTGAACGTAGCGGGAGGGACCTTATGAGCATTCTAGAGCCCAGGCCTTGAGAGGTGTGAGGCTTCCAATCTCAGCATCCTGCTGCCCTGAAACCCCATGCAAGGAAGGCTGAGCCAGCTTCTTTTAGGATGAGAGTCCACGTGGAGAGAGAGATGCCGCATCCCCACCCTAGCTGCACAACCATCTCAGCTGAAGCACCATGAAGCACCAGGCAGGCACATGAGCTGCCTTGGATCTTCTGGTCCCGGTCCAACCACCAGCTGAATCCAGCCTCACAGGAATGATTGCAGATGACCCTTTGTGGAGCAGAGACAAGCCACCCACTGCATCCAGCCCAGATTGCAGAATTGGAAGCAAATGGTTGTCACTGTTTTGAGTCACTAAGTTTTGGGATAGTTTTTCATGCAGCAATCGTTACTGAAATTGTTGCCATTTGGAGGTAGTCTATAGACTGAATTTAGTTCAAATGACCTAAACTCCGCCCAGCTCAGTTATTCTGGAAACCCCCTCCCTGTTGAGGGCAGGCATGTAAAGGCTGGACCAGAATCCTGGGACCTATTGCATAGCAATCACGGGGACAGCTGGGTTCTCCTTTGGAAGCTGGAACCAAACAGCCTCCCCTCCTTGGTTGATCCATTTGTTTTACTGCCATTTTTCTTTCCTTTATCCTTTCATCACTGATGGTGGAGGCAGCTGCCAAAATAAACTGGGGCAGCCCTCACAGCCGGAAAACACCAACTGCCTGAATGTCTTTGCTTCTATTTGCTTCTCTCTGTGCAACATACTTTTATTTTTATTCATGTAGCGTCTTCCCATTAAGGACCCAGGATCACTAGGAAGTAGAGTCTGTCCCAAAGACACCAACTGAGCCCTTAATCCATACCAAGCACTTTATGTATATGTCTTATTCCATTTTGTGCTGCTATGAACAAATACTACTGACTGGGTGAGTTATAAACAATATAAGTTTATTTGGCTCATGGTTCTGGAGGCTAGGAAGTCCCAGGTCGAGCCCACCTCTGGTGAGGACCTTCTTGCTGCATCATAACATGGCAGAAGACATCACATGGTGAGAGAGAGCAAGACATCGAACTTGCAGCTCAAGCCCTTTAATAATTGGCATTAACCCATTCATGAGGGTGGAGCCTTCTTGCCCTAAACTCCTCCCCTCAGGTGCCACCTCCCAACACTCTTGCAATGGGGATTAAGTTTCAAACACATAAACTTTAGAGTACACTTTCAAACCATAGCAGTATATTATCATGATTAGACATTATTTATGCATTCCTACTGTGTACTTGATGTGTTTGCATACCTTACCTTTAATTCTACTGTAGGATTGGTGCTATTACCCCATTTCAGACAGGGGAATTCTGAGGCTCGGAGGGGTTAAGTGACATGTTAGTAGGTGGCAAAGCTGGACTTTGGGCACATGCCATCCAGCTCCAGAGCTGGAGCTGTTTCCATGCTGCATAATGTTTCCTTTCTAAGAAAAGAAAAATCTGGCAACCAAGAGTCCAGGTGATGAGAACATATTTCCTAGGATACATTGAGCACGACTAAGCTCACAGGAGCAGGAGATGGGCATAAAAGAAGTTGTCTGTGTATTGCAAAAGATGACTCTCTTTTTACTGAATTGGCAGTCAAAATGCCCTAAATTTTACCCTGTGATGTCCTGCTGCAACAGAGAATTTAATGGAGTCTGGGTCTCCACCCTTCTCACCAAAAACTCCTACTCTCACATAAACTCTTTGCACACTCTGTCCTTGGCAACTGCCTGCAGCAGAAAGGACCTGGAAGGAGTGTGCCAGAGGGGCATTCCACACTTGGGCAGGCCTGAGCAGAACCCTCACTTCCCAGATCCGAGCATTCTTTGAAGAGCTGTGGCTGCAGGGATCACTCCTCGCTGCAAGGCACTGGGGTCCAGGCTCTCTACCTGGTCATGTCACTGCTTGGGGCTGAATCACCCACAGGGAGACCAAGTTCAGGCTTTGCCCACCGGTGAAGAAGGAACACACCCACAAGATGCTATTTATATTTCCAAAAAGAAAAAAAATGGATGAAAATAGACCTCAAGAGGGAAAATCAGAACTTGTTTAACTTTCTAATACCTACTTTACAGACAATTTCATACCGTTGTTATTTGGATTATTACAAGGAAGGAGGCATCTTAATCATCTCAGTGTAGGGCCTTTAAAGGTACCAATTTGTCCCCTCAAAATGCCCCTCTCTGGACCACAGTATCTCCATCCACAAAAAACAAAATAATGGTGCTCATTTGTGTTCTCAAATCAGACTGGGAACTGAGGTCCCAATTTAGGGACTGCTATCCTAGTGATTCTGAGTGAGAAGATGGGGCCCAGGAATCTGCATCGTAACACATATCCCCTGGTGATTTCTCTCCCAAGGACAGGTCTAGAAAACTTAAGTTTGAGGACTGCTATAGGCAGTCCTGGTTTGCTCAGGCCTGAGTGGTTTCCTAGGGCTTGGGACTTTCAGTCCTAAAACCAGGGAAATTCTAAGCAAACTGGGATGAGGTGGTAATCTTAACTGTACTGGATGCTCATTCAGGGCCTCCTGGCATGAACTTGCTATGACTCTGCAACAACAAGCATAGAAGAGAAATCTTTCCTCCTTAAAGCAGCTGAAAATGCAGTATCTTGTTTCTAAGGATGCTAAAATTAGATTAAAAGTTATCCTAATTCAAGATGGTGTGAGGCCTCTTGGTTCATGCCCCGGCTAAAGGCCACAGAATTAAATCCTCAGAGTCTGAAATCTTTTTTTTTTTTTGAGACAGAGTCTTGCTCTGTCACTCAGGCTGCAGTGCAGTGTCACGATCTTGGCTCACTGCAAACTTCACCTCCTGGGTTCCAGTGATTCTCCTGCTTCAGCCCCCTGAGTAGCTGGGATTACAGGTGTGTGCCACCATGCCCAGTTAATTTTTGTATTTTTAGTAGAGATGTGGTTTCACCATGTTGGCCAGGATGATCTCGAAATCCTGACCCCAGGTGATCTGCCCATCTCAGCCTCCCAAAGTGCTGGGATTATAGGCATGAGCCACTGCGCCTGGCTGAGTCTGGAATCATTAATTCCAGCATGCTGCTTCCATTCAGACTCCCACAGATCCTCCATCATTATCTCCTGAGAAGCTCTGATTCTGGGTTTTCACTATCTTCATGTGCAAAGGACAGGGACAGGAAACAAAATTTGGGGACCCCTTTCATCTCTTTTTGGTTTTTAATTTTTTTTTCCAGAAAATGTGAGAGTACATTATCTCATTTTGTCCTTACAACAAACCTGCTTGTAGGATTTATTTTTATTTTGTAAATAACAAATCTAAAACCCAAATCTCTCCAGCAGGTAGTCACAAAATAGGTTGGGATCCACAGCTTCTCCTTGTAACACACCAGACTTCCCACTTGCCAAGCCCCAGGAAGGGGCAATGGTTATAAGGATGCATGTGGAATAAGGGTGAGGTTTTACAACCCAAGAACAGGAATGAGAAAATGATAACGCCTCAAAGCATAGCTTGTTGCTGCTGTTATTAGATTTCTCTAAGTCAGCGATGGCCAATAGAAATATAATGCACACTATAATGTATAATTTGACATTTTCTAGACACATTCAAAAAGCAAAAACGAACATGTAAAACTAATTTGATAACATTTTATTTAACTCAATATATGCAAAAGATTATTATTTCAGCAAATAATCAATATAAAACATATTAATGAGATATTTTATGTTCTTTTGTTTTGGTACAGAGTCTTTGGAATCTGGCATTTATATCTTACTCTTACAGCACAGCATTTCAAGTGCTCAACAGCCACATGTGGCCAGTAATTACTGTAATGGATGGCATACCTCTAAGTCTTTTGTTTTTCTGCTGAATCTGTTCAATTCTGAAAAGGTGTATTAAAATCTTCAACTTAAAATTGTATTTTGTGACAATTTTCCTTCCACCTCTAATACTTTTTGCCCTTTGTATTTAGTTGCTATGTTGTTTGGTACGTACATGTTTATGACTATATCCTCTCTGTAAAATATCTCCTATATCATTATATGATGTACCTTTTTCCTGTAGAGTGCTTCTAGTCCTTAGTTCCACTTTGTATACTATTCACATCAATCTATCCTCCTGCTTGTTGGCTTCAATTTTTGTTTCTGTTTTTGCATTTGACTGGTATCAGGTACTTTTCTTCTGAGGCTCCTCCATTCATATGACCCAGCTATTCTAACTCTCTGCTTCTTTTTATGGGTTGATTTGTGCCTTCTTTCATCTCTCACTCTATTTTTTTTCTATCTGAAGTTATTTGCTTATTTATGGGTTCTGCTGTCTTATACATTTGGTTCTCCCTGACCTTTCAAAACCCGTCAACCTCCTGCTCCTCCTATGCATCATTTACATTATATATTAAGCTACCCACATTTGGCTGGGGTAAATGTTAAAGATACCAAGTCCCAGGCCCCTTTTCTTGGAGATTCTTTCCCCCATGGGACAGGGCTTAGCAAGCCATATTTTAGCAACCTCTCCAAGTGATTCTTATGACCCAGCAAATGGGGGCTATGTACACTCCCAAATCACTTTCCCTCCACAATATGGAAGAGTCTGTCTGGCATCTAGTTAGGTTGGCAGAGGATCTGAGTAACACAAAGGAACAAAGAAGGTGATCCTGCTGTGTTAGATTGTTTCGATTAGTTCCACTGCTCAATGACTTATAGCAGAAGGTGACTTATATGTTTTTCCTAAATGAAACCCCTATAGTTACAAATGTTCTTTTACCCAGAGCCCACCTATCACTGCTTAAGAATTGGTTTGTTTTTAAAATTGACACATGGGTGTTTTTTTTCCCCCCTCGTTTCTTTTTTGGGCGGGAAGCAGTAAGGCTCTGTTTGCTAAAGAAATGGAGGGGAATGTTTCCAGTTCTCTCTAATTGAAATGATCTCATATGCAAACAACAAAAAATTAAGCCATAAATGCGCCTTTGCAGAATTAAGGGGTAATGACCCCAGCTTAAGATAGAAGGCGATGATCCATTTCATGTCTAAAACCATAAGCATCTGTCATGTGCAGAAGGTTTACTGGGGGAGCTGCCAGAGTGGGAGAGGGGCTCTCTTCCTTCTCTTCTTTCTTCCTTCTGGTCTTCTTTCTTTTCTTCTGTCTCACTCTTCTTCTTTCCTCTCACTTGTCAGAGGGGAGAGGCCAAAGGTGGGTAAAATGGAGGAAGTCAGGCATGTCCCTGAGGATGGTCCTAGTGCACAAGCCTTTGGATCTTAAGGAATCTGTAGGCTCTGGGCCCCAGCTCAGTCCCTGTCCCAACCCCTGTGGGCACAGCCTATTTAGTAACTATTCTTTCAGGAGGGCTGAGTGTGTGTGCCCTGCAGTCACTTATATCATTCCTGATGAGGAGGGCATTGCCACCCCTATATTTGGCAAGGATGCTTGAGGAGCTGGAGCTTGACACCATGATAGCAGAGGGAAACAGTCTGCGTGAGGGGATGGATGGGTGCCTTCACAAAGACTCACTCTTGTAGGCACCCACTGTCCCATCAGCATCATCCACCCTTCCTTCTCCTCTAGATTGGGGCTTGGCAAACTTGCATAAATGAAGTCTTACTGGGACACAGCCATACCCATTTGTTTATGCGTCATCCATGGCTGCTGTCATGCTAGCCAGGGGTATCAGCATGTCAGGCATTTGGGTGCCGACATCTTAAGTTCATCTATTTTTGTGTGCTTTGGAAAGCAAAGAGCACTATAGTGGAATGTTTTTCATTAGGCAGGATTTCTACCTCCAGAGTGTGGACATGAGCTTAGTTTAGTTGTTGCGCCAGAGACCATATGGCTTGCAAAATCTAAAATATCTACTGTCTAGTCTTTTATAGAAAAAGTTTGCTGACCTCTGGCTTAGACTAAACAGATTTAATCCCTGAGTTTTGAGAAAAGAGAAAGGGGCACCTGAACAAAAACAGGCTTCTGCCAGCCACAAAGAGGGGAGAAATGGCTGTCAACACCCAAGAACACCAGAGGCAAAGGCCTTGCACGACCAGGTATCTGTCACATCCTAGGACACTGGTTAACCTCTCTATACCTCAGCCCCTGCCCTGAGAGATGAAACTGACTGCCCTCTGTCACACAGCTGCTGTGAAGACCCAATGATGTGATGTGGGTGAACATTCTCTGGAAGACTCAGCTCAACCCCCTTGCACTTGGTCAGCACATGCTGAGGAGGAGTATGGACCAAGCTCAAGGAGGCAGACCCTGGGGCCCACAGACATGAGTTCAAGCCTGGCTCCCTTACCTGTTAGCAGTGTTGCCTTAGTTATCCTCCTCGGTGCTCTGAGCCTTAGTCTCCTCATCAATAAAATGAGGACGATGATAGCCATTGGGTGTTACAGCAATAATAGATGTCACAAGGAAGGTTTCCAGCATAAAATGACACTCTCCTTCAATGGTAGCAGTGTTTTTCCTGCCTTACAGAACCTTATATAAGCAACAAACACCATATGAATGCAAATGCCAATTGGTTATTTTCTATCCTGATCCAGTGCCTCTGTGTAGGAGGGCCAGGCTTAAGACTCCGGTTCAGAAGGGGT
This sequence comes from Pongo pygmaeus, assembly GCF_028885625.2. Lineage (NCBI taxonomy): Eukaryota > Metazoa > Chordata > Mammalia > Primates > Hominidae > Pongo > Pongo pygmaeus. The sequence continues at coordinate 21,776,444 of NC_072382.2, read as the reverse complement.
ATGAATTGAATCCAAGCTTTCCTCATTGTTAGCCCAGTCTCCTTTTACAACTCCTCATTGCAGCTAATTTGCTTTGTGACCTTCGGAAAATCAGTCAACCTCTCTGGGCCTTAGTTTTCCTCTCTCTGGAATGGAACCCATACCCGCAGAACGTGTCATCTTGGCTGGGTCACAGTGCCCAGATGTGTGGTCAAACGTGTTTCTTTTTTTTCGTTTTCTCTTTTTTTTTTTTTTTTTGAGATAGAGTCTCACTCTGTCACCCAGGCTGAATGCAGTGGTGCAATCTTGGCTCACTGCAACTTCCACCTCCTAGGTTTAAGCAATCTTCCCACCTCAGCCTCCTGAGTAGCTAGGACTACAGGTGTGTGCACCACCATGCCCAGCTAATTTTTTTGTATTTTTTTTTTCTTGTAGAGATGGGGTTTCTTCATGTTGCCCAGGCTGGTTTTGAACTGGACTCAAATGATCTGCCTGCCTTGGCCTCCCAAGGTGCTGGGATTACTGGTGTGAGCCAGCACGCCCAGCCAATGTTTCTGTGAGAGTGTTTTTGAATGAGATGCACATGTAAATAGGTTAACTGTAAATAAAGCAGATCGCCTTACATAATGTGAATGGCCTTATCCAATCAGTTGAAGGCCTCGATATAACCAAAGACTGGACTCACCTTAGCAGGAAGGAATTCGGCCAGTACACGACCTCCGGACTTGAACAACAACACTGGCTCTTCCCTGGGTCTGCACTCTGCCAGCCCACCCCACAGATTTCAAATGTGCCAGCTTCCATAATCTCATGAGCCAATTCTTTAAGTAAGTCTCTCTTTCTATATATGTATATGCTATTGGTACTATTTATTTGGAGAACCCTGATTAATGTACCCACCTTACCCCCAGGGTCCCAGAGAATCCAGAAAGATACTTAGCACCTCCATGCACTGATGTCTTCGGGTGTCCCAGCAGAGCCATTACACCGGCCCCTGTGTCTCAGGGTCTGGAGGATACAGAGGGTGTAAAGTCCTCTCCAGCTTCAGGCAAAGGGGTACTAGTAATGGGGTAGGGCTTGGGCCTATGGGGGCCCGGAGGAGCTGCCCGTGCTGCCAGCAGGAGAAAGGAGTGAGGGTCTACCATGAAGGTCTGGGCTGACCTCTGTCCCAACTCCTGATGTGTTCATCTGCTAGGGTTGTGTGACAAATTACCACAATCTGGGGGGTTTAAAACAACAGAGATGTATTCTCTCATAGTTCTGTATGCTAGAAGTCCAAAATCCAGCTGTTGGGAGAGTCGGGTTCTTCCAGAGGCTCTGCGGGAGAATCTGTTCCATGCCTCTCTCCTGGTTTCTGGTGTTTGCCAGCCAACCTTGGCTTGCAGGTGTGTCATGCCAATCTCTGCCTCCCCTATCACGTGGCTTCTCTTTGACATCTGTAGATGTCTCTTTGCCTTTTCTTGTAAGGACACCTCTCCTGTTGAGTTTAGGGTCCACCTTAAGCTGGTATGACCTCATTAAGCTTAACTCATTACATCTGCAAAGACTTTATTTCTAAATAAGATCACATTCTGAGGTTCTGGGTTGACATGAATTTGGGGGAGCACTGTTCAATCCAATACACTTGTGTTGGGAGGTGGGGACAATTTAGCCACAGGCCAAATGGAGAGCAATCCTTCACCTCCTGTGGTTCCATGTATCCTGCTCCTTCCCAGGCTGGCCTGGGGACTGGCAGGTGTTTGAAAATACAGCCCGAGATGCAGCAGGGTCGGAGGAAGCTGATAACTGGAGCTCATATATGTGCAACACTGCCGTTTTATGATGTGTTTGAGATTTTTAAAAAGTTACATTCATAATCCAGCTCTAATCAATAACATTTGCAAAAATGTCTATTTAAAAAAAGAAGATGGCCAGGTGCAGCAGCACAGACCTATAATCCCAGTGCTTTGGGAGGCCAAGTTGGTAGGATCTCTTGATGCCAGGAGTTCAAGACCAGTCTGGGCAAAATAGCAAGACCCTGCCTCTACGAATTTTTTTTTTAAGTAGCCAGGAGTGGCAGTGCACCCCTGTAGTTCTACTTGGGAGGCTGAGGCAGGAGTATCACTTGAGCCCAGGCGTTCAAGGCTGCAGTGAGCTTTGATCACTGCACTGCACTCCAGCCTGGACAACAGAGTGAGACCCTGTCTCTTTAAAAAGTAAAAAAAAAAAAAAAAAAAGACAATGGGGAAGCTGTGGCAGCCCTACCACCCAGCTCACATGTTGACAGCAGAAATGCCCAACTTGGAGTGGGTGTGAGCATCAAGCCCACCCATCCATCTGCCCACTGATCATGGTCTTTGAACCAAGAGTGACTGGGACAAATGGATGTTTCCATTGGAACGTGGAGCGTGGCAAGGTGGGACTAGAATGTGAGAAATCTTTTCACTGCAGGGGATAAGACACTGCCATGGTGGCAAGGGGCCCTTAAGAGCCCACCTCCCCCATCCCGCTTGGCCCAAATCCTCAGGGGTCCTTCTACCCTGTTCCTGCAGAGGGAGGGATGCTGGGAGGGGGTGCTGGCCTGCAGTGTGCTTTACCTTCTGATAACCAGCGCCTGTGACATTTTTTCAGGGGACTGCCTTTGGGCTTCTGGAGCTGCTTTGCTGCCAAGGCAGAGAGCAGGAAGTGCCTGGGAATTTCCATCCTCTGTCCCCGCCCTGGGCTGCACTTGCCAGTGACTAATGGGTCCAGGCTGTGAAAGCCCAGCATCCTGCCCTCAGGTGGAGACACACTCTGAGGTGTAAGTTAACACTTCAGAGCTCTCCTGGCTGAAGCTACCCTCTGAGGAGCATGGCCTGAGATCACACCCTTGCTTGGCTTCTTCGATATCTTTTCCTGTTTCACCAACTCCCTCACTGGGTTCTCCCAGAAACACTTTCTTAAGAAATAACTTGCATGGGAATGCTCATGTCGGTCAGCTTCTAGGGGAGCTGGCCTGAGACACCCCCTTGCCACAGCAATGTCATTTGTATCCACCCATTGCCAGGCAGCCTTTTGTGTCAGTGATGCTAGAAGCCACCTCTGGTGTGTGATCTGAAAGACCCAGGTCCCCATAAGCTCTTCCCGGTTGCCGCTGCTGTGCCTGAAATCCCACCTTTGAGATTCGTTCCCTTGGAATGTGTCTCTCACTTCCCTTAAAATGCAGGTGCTTCTGAGGTCAGAAGATAGAGACCATCCTGGCTAACATGGTGAAACCCTGTCTCTACTAAAAACACACAAAAAAAATTAGCTGGGCTTGGTGGTGGGCACCTGCAGTCCCAGCTACTCGGGAGGCTGAGGCAGGAGAATGACGTGAACCCGGGAGGCGGAGCTTGCAGTGAGCTGAGATCGTGCCACTGCACTCCAGCCTGGGTGACAGAGCGAGACTCCGTCTCCAAAAAAAAAAATGCAGGTGCTCCTTGGGACCCAAGTTTATCACTGGTATTAATATGGCTCCTTGGAGTGCAGTTTCCCAGTAAATCAGAAGCATTTTGCAGCTGGTGCTGCTATTGCTGCACCAGTCGGCTGGGTCCATTCCACTGGAGTGACCCTGAGCAAAATCACAAAGGCAGAAAACTGAGCCTTCAGCATCCCCTGCCTCACCCTGCAGTGCCTTTCTCCCCTCCTGCCTCCTTCCCCGAGCCATCCTGTGTATCCTGTCCTCCGCTGGATGAAGGCTAATCCACTCAAGGTTTAAAATAATGGTGATGATGATAATGAATATGATGATAAGGTGCCATTATTTTTAGGGTATTATCATTCCTGAGGATGCTGCTTTTTAAATGGGATTTCAGGAACATTGCAAATGACCATGGGACCCAAGGGGAAGTTTCAATGGTAAAATTCAGGCATTGTGATCCCCAGATGAGAGATGTAGTTTGGAATCCTGCCTGGTCCCCCTCAAATTACAGTCAGGGCACACAGGGCCGCACTCTATGGCACCTTTGTGCAAATTAAGAAAAGATGGCCCCTCTGCGTCGATTAATTAGAAAACTGCACCTCCTTGGGGCAGATGCAGTTCCAAGGGTCCACAGCATCAGGACTGATTGCAGGCTGGATTTCAGCCCCACTTCCTTACCTGCCAGGTACTTTTGAGCAGTGCATAAACTGCCCCACCATACAAGGCAGCCCTGAGGACCCCAACTAGTAACAGTAATGGCCAACATTTAGTTTACTCTGTGCCAGCATTGTACTAAACACCTGACATCAATCCCATGAAGCAGCTACAATTTGCATCAGCCCCATTTTACAGATGAGGAAACTGAGGCTCAAAGCAGTAAAGTAAATCCCCTAAAGACACACAGCAAACAAGTGAAAGGTTTGGGGCTTGAACTCTCATAATTTGGTGCTGTAGGAAATGTCTTCTGTTCTGAATATTTTGGACGGGAGAAGGGTGGCAGAGGGCATGAAAATGTCGGCAAATTAAATTAGCAGGAAAGAGGAAGCATATTGGCTGGGGCACTATGGGGTGAGGCAGGGTGGTCCAGTGGGCAGAGCAATGGCCTGGAGGTCAGGAGGCCAGGTTAGACTCTCAAGTCTGCCTTTTACCAGCTAGGTGCCCCAGGCAAGCCTCTCAACCATTCTAGACCTCAGCATCCTCATTTGCGAAAATCTGAATGTGGAGACAGATCTCCAAGGATCCTTTAAAGCTCTCAGATTTCCACTCCCACCAACATTCCTAAGAGTGGTTGCAGAGGGGCAGGAGGGGGCCACGGTTCCCAGCGTGGTGGAGGTGAGGCGGGCAGGGCAGGGCCCGTGCATCCTCGGCCCAGCCCCGGCTCTGCACTCCCAGTGTTTTCATGGCTGTTACCATCCTGATCCGGTCTGCAGCAGCTGCTGTCCTGATCCAATGGAGCTATTTATCAAACACACACAATTAAGGCCACGGTTGCCAAGATCAGCCAAATAGATTCATTCCAGAAGTGGAGAAGAGCCTGGGGGTGGGGAGGGGAAGGAAAAAGACCTGGGGAATGGATGAGCTCTGATCTGCCCTGAGCACTATCAAGAAGGAGCTAGAAGCATGAGGTTCTTAGAGACTGACTCTGTGCCAGGTGGCTCTATATCCGTTATCTGCTCAGACTCTGTGAGTTATTACCCCATTTTACAGATAAGCCAATTGATGCACAGATAGGTCACACAACCTGCCTAGGGTCCCACCCACAGCAAGGGGCAGAGCTTGCGTTCAAACTGAGGGGACCTAGCTTGGGGGTGTGCTCTAAACCACTGTGTCACATGGGGCAAGAGAATATTAAATAATATTAAGTCTAGGAGACTGCAAGATTTCAGATCTCAGACAACAGAGAGGTGAGGCCAGTCACCTGGGGCAGATTTTTACAAAGGAAAATTTGAGAACTGGTTCCTTGATTCTTGGGCTCCTTTGCCAGATCAAGGATATGAAATAGGAAATGGAGGGCAGGAGGTTCATGGAGATCTCTTTGGAGAGCTGGGGTTATGCTGTGATACTCCTTAAGGAGAATGAGGGGCTTCCATGTGACAGGTGGTCCCCATAGTTGGGACACTCAGAGGCCCAAGGCCTGCCTAGCTGAGATGGCCACGGTGGCCTGGGGCAGAGGACTGAGGATGTAAAGGGGTGTATATGCATCTCTTGGGGTCCTGACTGTGCCACGTGTATGCAAACACCACGCGAGGCAAGGTTGCCACCAGGACTGCCCAGGGACAGGGGGGTTCAGCAGAAAGACACTGGAGGCAGGCTCCTGGCTCCTGGGGACCTGGGCATGAGGCACAGACGACTGCAGGTGGAAGATGCCCATCCCTGAGTCCCCAAGGAACTGACAACTGCACCCCACAGGGGACCCTGGCTTAGCCTCGGCCTGGTGCATCCACAACAACAGCCCGTGAGTGAGGAGTGGTGAGCAGAAGGAGAGAAAATAGCAACTCCATGGCTTTCCCGTCAGCCCTGACCCTGAGAAGAGAGAGGGGAGAAGTTACCTGTGAAAAAAGACTGGAGTGTACATTTATATCACAAACTGGACACAGTCTGAATCAAGCTGGTTCTGTAACCCTAACTGCTGATTATCTAATGGCAAGCAGAAAGCCACGGGAACAGCCTGAGTGTCCACTTCGGTGCAGGGGATGGTGCCATCCACTGAAAACATTCCAGACGGAGGGTGGAGGAAAAGTAAAGTCGAGCTGGGAACATGTCTTGGGAGAGGGCGTTTGTCATGCTGGCCACTCTGGGTGCAGGGTATGCAGGGACCCAAAAGGCCAGGTCCCAATGAGATGGTTGAAGAAGGTCTCACACATTCTTCCTGGGTCACCACTGACCTCTCCTTTGAGTCCTGCCCTGGGCAGCCCATCCCAGCCACTAGACTGCTTCCTCCTATCACTGGTCAGGGAGGCAGCCTTCCCTTTAAGGCCCCTGTGTTTGCCTCCTCACCCAGTGGGTGGGCTTGTCCCAGGAACAGACATGCATTGAGCTGGAAAGGAGAATCGCAGCCAGGCTTGAGTGTGCAAGTGCATGTCCCCGTGGGCAGGAGTGAATGCAGTGGTGCTGCCCATACCAGCTCTTCCAGGACCAAAACACTCAGCCTCCAGGTACCAGGAGCTTCGCCTACTGATGGCGCACAGCTGAGGCCCACTCTGGGCAATGCCCTCAACTAGAAAGAGCCACCTCGCCCAAATATACTTACTGTCCCTGTGTCCAGTGACCAGTCTACACAGAGATACAAAGGCCAAGCCCCTTTACATCAATTCTGGACCTCTCTGAAGGGCCATGTCAGCTTCAGAGCTCCCTGGGGGATGGGCTGAGGCCTCTGCTGTGACTGCATCGCAGCTCCACTTCCCCCGACTTAAGCCTGCCTCCCTCACTCCCTTGCCAGCGCTGCTTCCAAGAGCTGTGCCCAGTAAGCCTCCCACACGCAAGTTGCCATCTCAGAGCCTGTTTCCCGAGAATCTGAGCTAAGATTGGACCTTCCTCTGTGTGGGCACTCGTGTGTGCATGCGTGTGCATTTTGTAAGGGAGATGGGAGCACGCATGTGGGTGTATGAGGGGAGTGTGTAAGCACAGGTGAAGGTGGGTGGGTGTGTAGGCAGGTGGACATGCGGTGGGAATACATGAGATTGTGTATGAAAGTGGGTGTGTGAACATTTGTGTGAGGGTTGATGTTTGAGCATATGTGAGCAGGAGTGTGTGTGTGTGTATGTGTGTGCACAGCAGGGTAGCCCAGGCAGATTCTGCCCTTGTCTCTCTCTCTGCCCCCTCTTTACTGCTCCCCTCCCCTACTTATTCTCCTTGCTCAATCAGGGACCACCCTCTTACCCTGGGGAAAGCCCCCATGGAAGCCAGAGGCTGTGTCTGGACAGAAGAAAGGGACCCTGGCATCGTAGAGTCATGGAGAATGAGAAAATTACAAAGAGATGGAAGGGGACAAAGTAGCCTTTATTTCCTCCAACTGGCCTCTTCTCACTCACACCAGTGATGGGGGACCCAAGCAAGCCCACCTGTGAGGACACTTTCCCCTTAGAAACTCCCAATCAGTTGCCCTATTACTTCCACCCTCCATCTTGGCCCCTCTCTCGTGCCCAGGCCGATCTCCAGACATTCCAAGGCAGCCAAGCCCCTCTCGAAATGCCATTCATCATTCCCCATGTGAGGATGCTGAGCCCTGCTCCCGCTTCTGGGTCTCCCTCCAGACACTCTGTGGGGTCCAGATGCGGCTGAGCAGGGCCAAGAGCAGATGGGGGAACAGTCCCTCCCACCCCCAAGGCCCCATGAAGTTAGGGACCTATGTCTGGGTCCACTGTTTTAGTAGCCACAGCACATTGTTGGTGCTTACATTGACCTTGGGGGTCAAATAAAAATTACCAGATCATTTCAGGTGGAATCCTGCCAAGCCAGCTCCATCCACCCACCCTGGGCTTGTTCCTAGAATCATTGATTATTTTTTTATCTGAAAGGGCCTGACTTTACATTGATTACTGTTAAATAACTTTGTGTTGATTTTGGCCCAGCAATTATGCCTTGGAAAAGAGTTTGGATCATAAATCAGCTAAAGCAAAGTAACTTGTGCTTTCGAGGTTTGGATGGACACATCTTTTGTGTCTTCATCCAAGTGTCTGTCGAAATTACTGGACAGGCTGGAGCCAGGGCAATGTTTTGCACGGGAAATCCCTCTCCCAATTCATTCCCTACCACCCAAACTTCTTGAGTAGAAGCTGTTCAAACCACTACGAACCTGCCCTCTTATCCACCGATCTGCTAATCCAGCCCTCTTGTGGGAAAAGGGGAAACATTTAATTAGGGGAAACATGACCTTGGTGAGCCTGGGCTTGCCCTTGGACCATGCCACGTTCTTTCCCAGATGCTCCTGGATTTTCTGTCCAGTCAGCCAGTCTAGACTGTTCCTGTCATGATCAGAATCCACTCTTCCACTCTTCCCTTCTTTTTGGCAAAGGCCGCTTTGCCCCCTTCCATCTCCTTGTAATTTTCTCTTTCTCTGTGACTCTTGGAAATCCCACAGAATCCTGGAAGTCCCTTTTATATAGGGTAACCATATAATTTTTCAACCAAAAGAGATAATTTTGAGAGTGTATTAGTTGTCAATTGCTTTGTAACAAATTCCCCTAAAATTTAGCAGCTAAAAACAACATTTACTATCTCACAATTTCTGTGGGTGAGGAGTTTGGGAGTGTCTTGGCTGGGAGATTCTGGATTGGAGTCTCTTACGAAGTTGCAGGCAGGATGTTGACCAGGGCTGCAGGCATCTGAAAGCTTGCCTGGGGCTGGAGGATCCATTTCCAAGATGGCTGACATGGCTGTTGGCAGGTGGCCTCATTTCTTGCTACATGGGCCTCACAGAGGTGCAGGACTGCTTGAATTTCTTCACAATGTGGCAGCAGCTCGCCAGCGTGAGTGACCCAAGAAAGACAGTGAGGAGGAGGCTACAGAGCCTTTTATGATATAGTCCCGAGAGACACACTGTCACTTTCGCCATATTCTGTTCATTAGCAGCAAGTCACCAAGTCCCAGCCCACATTTGAGAAAAGATAAATTAGGTCTCACCTTTTGAAAGAAAGAGTGTCCAAAAAATGTGGGTACATATTTTAAAATCACCACAGGGAGTGAAAGGAGATGGTAGATAATTATCCCAGGATGCTGAGGTGAATCAGGTCTGTCCTGCACAGATCACATTTGATCACCCAACTCCAAACCATTTGGACCCTGAGTCACAGTTAAAAATCCATCCTGACTCTCTTCACATGCACACACGTAACTGAAACAAAAGCTCACAAAACAGCATTTAACCTTACCATATGCATTGACAATATAAAATATTCCATTTCATTCTATTTTATTCAGTTCTACTCTGTGTGTTCTTAAAATATTGGTATGGGCAACTAAATTTATTTCACAACCCACTAATGGTTAGCAACACAGTTTGCAAAAACAAACTGCTATCCTAGAGTGTGCTTTTTGTGTGCAGTGAAGCAACTTCCATTCTCCATCTGTTTTGGAGCTCTCCATGGGTCTGACCAAAGCTTCTTAACCTACTTTTCTTATCTTTTTGACCCCTCCTTCCTTGGCACACACAGACGCTGTTGATCTCTGGCTCTCCAGAGTCACTGAGTCATGAGATGCATGCAGGAGACACCAAACAAGGAGTCACACCCGTCTCCTTTACAATATCCGTGGCAGACATTACTAATCAATCATGGTACTTTCCCATTAAGCTCAATGTCCACTTCAGAATCTTTCCTAACCCAGCACTCCAGACATTTTTTTTTTTGGGAGGGGAGTGGGACAAAAATCTGTTTTACAAATCCTTTATCTGAAGCTGAAAAGCAAACTCTCTGAGTCCCAGAGAGATGAAGAGGCTTTCCCAAGGTCACAGGGCTGATTGGGAGTGAGGCAGAAACTAGAAGCCTGCTCCCTGGCTCACAGGCCACTGGTGTCTCTGCTGAGCCAGAGCTTCACAGGCATTTTTTTTTTCTTTTAAGACAGGGTCTCACTTCGCTGTGTCTCCCAGGCTGGAGTGCAGTGGCATAATCTTGGCTCACTGCAGCTCCTACCACCTGGGTTCAAGCGATTCTCCTGCCTCAGCCTCCCGAGTAGCTGGGACTACAGGCACACACCACCATGCCCAGCTAATTTTTTTTGTATTTTTAGTAGAGTCGGGGTTTCACGATGTTGGCCAGGCTGGTCTTGAACTCCTGACCTCAAGTGATCCACCTGCCTCAGCCTCCCAAATTGTTGGAATTATAGGCGTGAGACATTGCACCTGGCCAGCTTCACAGTCTTTGACCATTCATTCGTTGTCATCTTTGACCTAATTCTCCAGACCAGGATCCAGCATTCACTCACCAGTCCATACTTGAACTGCCCTTCCTCCATGCCCACCATTCACCCAAGCTGTTAGCAAGACCCCTGACTCTTTCCAGGGAGAACTTCACCTGGGGGTTGACCTGCATAGGGTCACCTCCAAGAGAAGCATCTTTGTATGGTATGCAAGGAACATCAAGAAAAACCCCCTCATCCTCTGGTCCAGCTGTACCCCATCAGCTGGAATCAAGGGCTTGGAGCCCCCCAGACCACCTGTTACCACCAAGTGGGCCCAAGCTGAGGCCTTGTGTTGTTTTATGTGACTACTCATCCTGCCATGAGCAGATCTGTGCTGCTCAGTTATTGCCCACACTCTGGTGCCAGCCCAGACATCAGCTTAGAGATAAGAAGACAAACAAGAGTATGGGAGTCACAGGTAAACTTCCAGTTACCATGCTGCCAGGAGGGTGCAGTTACTGAAGTGGCCTGGAGTGCTACCTGAGCACTGAGAGCAACATTTCTCCCTGAGACATCTGATATGCCAGGTGAAGCTTTTGAAGGATATTCTGTAGTATCCCTAGTAAGGAAACAACAGAAACTAATGCTTAAAGGAATGAGGGAGCAGTGGGCTCAAGGGAAATACACACCATTGGATATTGATGGAGAATGCACTGTAAAGCCCAGAAGCGAGGAACAGTAGGTGATGAAGCTGCTCCCCACATGGAGTTTATATTCTATGAAGGGAGAGAGACAAAAAGAAAAGAAACATATACACAGAAAATATACCAGTGGTGATAGGAGCCAAGGGGAAAGATTATACAGGAGCATGGGGAAAGAGCTAGGGATGCTGTTTTTAGATGAGTGGTCAGGGAAGGCCTCTCTGAGAAAGAGACATTGAGCAGGGACCTGAGATACGCAGGAGTGAAGCTGCAGCTTACTGGAGGAAAAGCATTCTAGGCTGAGGAAACAGCAAGCACAGATGCTCAGAGGGGGGCTCCTGCTTGGTGTTGGGTTCAAGGAGCAGCAGGGAGGCCAGTGTGCACACGCTGCATCCTTTCTCATCTGATCTCACCAGATCCTCATGCTACCTGGGTGGAAGGCCCCAGATGGATCCCCTTTTCCAGATGAGGGCACTAAGGCCTCAAGGGTTAAGTGGCTGGTGCCAAGCACAGAGTGAGTTTGCGGCAGAGCAGGGCCCAGAATCCAGGGCTCCAGGTGTCCAGCGCAAGGCTCTTTTGTGGCTCGGAGCAGCCTCCTCACTGATTGTGGATTGGTGCCCAGTAAAGCTCAAACAAGGATAGCTTCCAAGCCTTGCTAGCAGGTCAGCTTGCTGGCTCTTCCAGGAGACCTGGAAGTGTTCTCTGAGCTTGGGGCTGTCCCCTCTTCAGACCAAAGTCTTATAGCCAAAACTCGTCTATTTCCAGGGTCCCTCAACAAAACCTGGGGTCAGTGGGGTTGGGGGAAGCCAGGTCAGGCAACGGCTATGCCTGGCATCCTGAAGCTCTTGAGTGAGGCCTGCACACAGACCAGGGTCTGCTGCCAGGACCCAGGCTGAAACCCAAACACCCTTTTCTCAGGGTACAGTACCATGAGGGTATCTCAATTCAACATGGATTAGGCATGTGGATCCTCAGCTTCAAGGGTTCTTGGTCACGTTTTCCCCCCTCCTTCCTTTTCTTGCTTCCTTCTTTTTAAACTATCAGGACTGGGGTGAGGTGGGATGTGTGGGATTGAATGATGGTTTCTGGGGGCCAGGGATAGCTGGCCCCTTTGTGTCCTGACAAGCCAAAGGCAGTTTACAGTGTCCACACCCCCTAACATCCTGAGCTGCAAGACAGGGAAGCAGTGAAGATCCTGAGCTCTGAAGTCACACAGACTTAGGTTGAATTCCATTCTAATTCTTAGGTGCTTAATCTTGGCCAAGGAAACCACAGCTTTTTCCCTTGTAAAAGGGGATAATAAAGCATCTTTGTCACAGATCACTAGACAGTGCAAGCAAGGCCCTTCATACAGTACCCGGTATGTGCAGCCAGAGCTTATAAACACTAGCTATAATTTCCCTGGGTGTACCATGCCTCTGACTTAGCCAAACTATCTGGGTAAAGATCAAAATGTCATCTATTCTCCCTTGTTAGAGGTTAAGGGAGATCCTCTGGAGATAGACTGGAAACTGACTCTCCAGATCTCATTTGCACCTTCTGCCAAGGTAAATCACATGAGTGCTTTGGGTGAGAAGGATAAGTATATGTTAGCTCATAAATGTCATCCTGTCAGGCCAGGGTGGGCCTGGTTGAGCTAGACTCACACCAGGCTGCTGTGGATGTTGTTGGTACCCCACTCAGATCCCCTTTCTGAGTCAGTCCTCATTCCTCAGTTACAGTAAGTATTGGCTACTAACGGCTTACAGATGCCACCTTATCTGGAGAATAACCCTCCAGGAGCCGATGTCCAAGGGACATATGAATATAAGAGGCTCCTCCCCTTGCCTCGAGGTGGGACAACTCTGTGGTTCAATTCAATTTGTGCTGCCAAGTTCCCCATGGGATTAGGCTGAAGTGAGTCTCCAGCTGAAATCTGCCCTGCCCTATCCCTCCTCCCTTAATCCCCTTCTCATTTCTCAATCAATCATGTGCACTGAATCCCTGCCTCAGGCTCTGCATCCAGAGACCCATACCCAAGAAACAGTCTGCCATGATTCTAGTCTTAGAAATGCCTATTGCTTCAGAGTCTTGGGAAGAAGAGTTCCCCTTCCCCACCCTTGATTCCTGCTTCCCCAGAGGTCCCTGCCTCACCAATCTGCCCCTCCCTGCCACCGTCACCTCTTCTTAATCTCCTCTCCTCAGTCCCCTTCCCCCACCCAAATCCCATAGCAGCAACTCATTTCCCTCCAGGTAACTCCCAAATCCTCATGGCTGCCAAATTTGCCCCCTCCCCTGCTCAGCCTCACTGTCCCAGATGCCTGCTAGGTGTCTGCACATGGCTGTCTGGCACCTGAAAATGCTCTGACTCTAAAATTGAACTTCTTTCCCCAAGCCCAGCTCCTCCTCCTGGCTGCCGGCTGCTGTAAACGGCATTCCTCTCTACAGCTCTGCAATCTGCAGACTTGGCTGTGTCCTCAATTCCTTCCCTGCTCAGTGCCAACTCTCTCACATCTGTCCTTCTCTCCTCACAGCCTCTTCGCCTCATCTACCTCATCTGTTCTGAAACCATCTTGGCAGACATTTTCTGAGAACTTACTATGTGCAAGACACTAAGTTCTTAGTGTTTCTGAACTCAATTACTTATCATAATGTCCCTTTGAGAGAGGAATTACTATCCTCATCCTCATTTCATAGGTGAGGAAACTGAAGCCTAGGGAGATGAAATAATTCAACCAAGACCATCTAGCTAAAAGTGGTTGGTTGTCTTATTCCACTTTTCCCAGAAACCAACCTCAAGGAAAGGATTCAAGTTCAAAAGGTATATTTGGGAAGTGATTCCAGGAAACACAGGTAGATGGGTGATACGGTTTGCATCTCTGTCCCTACCCAAATCTCATGTTCGTCCCTACCCAAATCTCAAGTTCAATTGTAATCCCCAGTGTTGGAGGTGGGGCCTGATGGGAGGTGATTGGATCATGGAAGTGGATCCTTCATGAATGGTTTAACACCATCCCCTTGGTGCTATTTTAGTGATAGAGTTCTCACGAGATCTGGTTGTTTAAAAGTGTGTCCGTGGTCCTGCTCCTGCCATGTAAGAGGATGAGAACTGGAGTGTAATCCCTCTGAGGAACTCAAAAGCAAGGATCCGGGGTATTGATACTCAGAAATACTCAGAAGCTGAGGTATTGATACTCAGAAATGCTCAGGGAGCTGGGGTATTGATACACCAACTCCTGTTGGTGCGTAGATGAGAGTTATTCCAAGGGACCTTGAGTCCGTGGCATTCCCAGTGCAGGCAGAAGGGGCTTTTGCAGACTGAGAAAGTCCTCAAGCAAAGCAGTGCTGGTTTTGGGAATTGGGAGTCAGGCTGTTCAATCAAAAGTTAGGGCCAAGGGGGCAGGGGTAGAGCTGGAACCAATTCCAAGCAACGTGCATCCAGAAGCCACAGTTTTAACCACATGTTCTGCCAGATCTGACATGATTTTGCCCATTATTGCCAATTTATTCCCCTGCCCTCACTTTGAGTCACTCCTCTGCTTAAACCACTTCATTGTGGACTGGGCTGAAGCTTCCTGGTTTATCTTTGGTCAAGGTCACCCCAGAATGACTCTTATCTCCAATACAAGCGTGTCTCTCACTCCACCCCACAGACACCAGGTCTTACCCTCCCAGAGTCTGCACTTCTGCTCATGCTGTGTCTCTGCTGGGATGCCCTCTCTCCATCACTGCACATTGGTTCTGCCCAACCGTAAGGCTGCCTGGTCCATGCAGCCTTTCCTGAGCTCCCCAGTTAGTAGTGAGCCCTTGCACCTCTGTACTCTGTAGCTCCTCCTTGCCTATCTAAGAACACTCTGGTTTGTGCTACAGCTGAACTTAGAATACCAAGGGATTTGAGCTCCTGGGTGCTGCATGCATCAATGCAGCAATGATTCCACCAGCTACCAAAGAATTCCATCATCCCCAGTGTCCCCTACTCTTGGATGCTGGGGAACGAGGAAAGTGCAAGATGGGAGAATATGGGCAGGCGTGCCTCAGTCTAGGGTCCAGGAGAAACAGCAGCTGTAAGGGGGGTTGGGTGCTGAGGCTGGTGTGGGCTGGGATCAGAGCTGATGAAGTGGGAGTTTGGGACTATTGACTTACCTTATCCCACTCACAGGACAGCAGCCAAGTGGACTCTGGCTCAGAGGAAAAACATCCAGGGACCATGCATTCAATGGCCTCCAACCACAGCTCTCTAGGTGCCTGTTGCCTTCTCCAAAGCAAAACTCAGCTTCAGCCAAAGTCCTCCAGGATTTGGTCCCCATCCTCCTCCAGTCTTCCGTGCTGTGGCTCCTCTCAGCTCTGCTCCAGCCACAGGGACCACTTGAGTTACCAGAAAGCTCCATCTCCTTGGCTGCCAAAACTTTGCCGTAGCTGTATCCTTTGCTTAGAAGACCCACTACCTCCCCCATGCTGCTGATGCAACTCCAATAGCAGCCCCAGCAACAACCAAGGTGTTGTTGCAACACCCCAGTGTGAGTTATGTGCCCCTCCCCCAAGTCATTTCAGCCTCAGGCCTGCTTCACCCTCATGGCCTGTTTTTAAATGCTGGCTTTACTCTCAGTCAGGAATGGTGAGGCCAACAGATCGGGAGATGACTGCCGTTGATGGAAAAGATGGTTGGTTACTCACACTTCCCAACATGAGTGGGGCATGCCACACCACTCAGGGCCACCATGGGGAAACACCAGGGTTGGTTGGGAAGCAGAGGGAGTGGAGGAATGTGGGCAAGAGTCTTTACTGTGGTTCCTGGGAGAAGGAAGGGCAGGGCGGCACAGGCAGGCTTAGGATTGGTTGTGTTTGAATAATTTCTGCTTAATCTGATGCATGGGGGCTGCCCGTGGTTGCCTAGTACCTGGCCCTGGGGTAACAAAGGTGGGTGGGTAGTGGCCTAGAGTGTGAGAGCCCACTGAGAGTCTGTTAAGGGAGATGGTTGGGGTATGAGCCCTGGGTTTGTTGCTTTGCATAGGCACAGGCAAGTTGTTTAGTATCTCCGGGAATTGGCCAGCCCTGGGATGGGCACTCTCTACAGGGTCAACAAAGCCTATGTCAAAGCATCAGAAACACGTGGTTCATACACAGCCCTTACCCCATTTGCAAAACTCTCCAGCCAGATGGTGAGCTGAGTGCAGCAATCAGGCCACAGCTGAGCCCTAGCACTGGCCTGACAGTGGGGAGGTTCTTGGTAAATGTTGGGTAGATGAGGGTCCACTGCAGACCAGGCATGATGCCAAACACTTGGGGACACAGCAGTGGACAGGCAGAACAAGATCCCTATTCCTGTGGAGTTTATGGGCACCTCAGACAGCAAACCAGCAGACAAATAAATACACAAGAGAACTTCATTACCAGGAAATACCGTGAAAGCAACAAACCAAACATATAACAAAGACGTCATAGGACCAGGGTAGGATGGAGGGGATGGGATGCTGCTAGAAAGGGTGGTCAGGGCAGCCTCTCTGAGGATGTGACAAACAGACCAAGACCCAAATATGGAGACATTTCAGCCATGCAAAAATTCCAAGGCAGAGTATTCTAGCAGATTAATATATCGAATGAACAAATGAATGAGTGAACAAATTCATCCTTCAGTCTGGATTTCCCACTTCTTTGCTGCTGACTATAGTGCATTTTGAGGCTTAAACGATATCAGTGCAAGAGTTCCATGCATTAGAATCATTTCCATCATGATGTCTTCTCATTTACGGGAACATTCTGCACGGTGACCTGGGCCCTGTGAGCAGGCACGTGTGGGCCTCAGGGAAAGATGCCATTCTAATCATCTTTGTTCAGTGACTGCTCTTCCCACTCACACCAGAGCCAGCAATCTTCTTGCCAAACTTTTCCCTTATGAGAATCAAAGGAGTTAATTTATGGCCCCAACAATAGTGCCTCTTGCACGGGAGGGTGAAGGGAATTCTTGCTCAATACATGAGGTGCTGCCTAGACATTAGCCACTCAGGCAAAGCCCAGGCCTCAGATGCTGCAGGTAGAGCCCCAGTTGCAGACCCCCTGGGCTGCCCAGCCCCTCCCTGAGGCTCCTTTGACCACTAGGGCTGGGAACTGAGTTGTAAGGAAGCAGCAGCAGCCAGTCCCTTTGGGGCTCTTTGTGAATCCCCAGGGTCTCCTACAAGAGCCGGGTTGCCTAGCTGAGCCACCAGGACCCACTTTTTGAGGCTCTTTGGGGTGTGCACATGTGATTGTTGAATGAAAGTCAAAGAAAAGAAGCAGTGTGATTAAGCTGTTAGTTGGCAGGCAGAATATAGTTTTAACAGGCCCCCTCTCCAGCGCTGGATGCTGGAGATGACATCTTGAGATGTTCATCATGCTGACTTCAAGGGTTGTTTCAGCGGCTGCCTGGGCTTCCCGCAGGCGGTGGGCCTCCCCACACTGCATCAATCTCAGCCACGTGGTTATTTCCTCCCTGCTGGGAGGCCCTGACTGCCTATCTGTGTTCTGGAGGGGAACCTAGAACTGCCAGAGTCACAGAGCATTAGGGAGTGTGGGAAGGGCAGAGAAGAAGGCAACTTCCCAAAGTTTATAAGGAGTGGACTTGAACCCAAGTGTTTCTTGCTTTTAACCACCATGGTATGTTGCTATTACCACTTTCTTTACATTCATTTATTTATTGATTCATTTTTAAGGTGCTTCTTGAGCCCCACAGGGAGTGGGAATAGCACAGATTTTAGAGCCCACACAGCCTGGTTCCAAATCAGCTCCCCTGCTTCCTAGCTAAGTGTACCAGAGCAAATTCCTATGCCTTGGTTCCCTTATTAGTAACAAAGGATTACACCTATCCCTTCCAAGTCTTCTCTTAGGATTGGCATAAATACATATGGAACATCTTGTACACAACAAGCCCTCCCCTCCGTCCAGCACTAGCCTAGGGATTGCAGAGTGCCAGACATGGATGCCACAAAGACCTGCCTTTTGTACATTCAAAGACTGATGGGGGAAGACATGCTATACCAGCCTGCTTCTCCTCCAAGGCAAAATGGAGTAGGTGCTACACAGAAGCATAATAACAGCTGTGGCCAATTATGCTGGTGGGGTGAAGGAGGAGTTTTATTGGAAGATGGGGTCTTTGAGCCCCACTGGTGGGATATAAGAAGGTACATCAAACGGAGAGGACAACAATAGCAAAGGCTTGGAGACTGATATGGTTTGGATCTGTGTCCCCACACAGATCTCGTGTCAAATTGTAATCCCCAGTGTTGGCAGTGGGACCCGGTAAGAGGTGATTGGATCATGGGGGCAGTTTCTTATGAATGGTTTAGCACCATTCCCTTGGTGCTGTTCTCGTGATAGTGAGTGAGTTCTTGCAAGATCTAGTTGTTTAAAAGTGTGTAGCACCTCCCCACTCTATCTCTTGCTCCTCTGGCCATATGAAGTGCTGCTCCCCCTTCATCTTCCACTATGATTGGAAGCTTCCTGAGGCCTCCCCAGAAGCAAAAAGCACTATGTTTCCTGTACAGCATGCAGAGCCATGAGCCAATTAAACATTTTTTCTTTATAAATTACCCAGTCTTGGGTATTTTTTTACAGCAGTGGAAGAATAACACAGAGACATAATGGCACTTTGGGGACAGTGAGTAGATCAATGTCACTTGGGCAAAAGGACCAAAGGAAGGATTGGCAGGGTCTGGTAAGGTGGGGTTAAGACCAGACTCTGATTGGCTTTGGTTGTTACACTAAAGAATTTAGCTACATTGTCTAGGCATAGGGGAGCCATTCATAGTTCTTGAGGAAGGCTGTGGCATAATCTACCTGGGGTTTCAGGAAGAGCATTCCAGGGGCAGTGTGGAGGATGAATTCAAGGGGCTGAGAATGGGGCAGAGACCAGCTCAGAGGTTCTGCAGACCAGCCGAGAGATAAAGGGTAGATAAATCTGGATAAAAATTAGATAAACTTATTGAGGACTTACTATGTGTCAAACACTTTCATCTCTGTGTTAGGTGCCCTTGTTCCCATTTTGCAGGTGAGGAAACCAAGGTGCAAAGGAGTTAAATAACTTGCTCAAGGTCACATAGCCAGTGAATCCAATTAGGATTCAGATCCTGGACTGTCTGAATTCAAAACCCTGAAATTTCCCAGCCCCTGATGTATACAGGCAGAGAAGTCCCAGAAGGGGTGCTGGGAACAAGAGAAGGATCAGCAAGATTAAGAGATCTGGATGGGATCTTCCTTCCTCAGCGCTCCTGAGCTGAGGATCTTCCATTTGCCCCCTCCAGGGCAGCTCTCTCTATCTAGCTCTGTAAGCTCTGGCAGGTGCTGGCAATGGCTCCCTTCTCTTGCCCTTTCAAGCCTGGGATGGTGACAGCACCCTATTTTTTTCTATGGGACTGTCTCTGGGTCTGGAGCTGAGAGAGGGCAATTTGGCAGCAGGTGCCAGCTTATGCCACAGCTATCTACAGTCACTAGGGTGGATGAGCTTGCCCAGGGAGCATGGTGAGGACGGTATGTAGGGGCTGGGCTCGGGGAACGTCTGACATATAGGAACCACCGGCAGGTGGGGAGCCAACGAGGGGCTGAGGCTGGATGGGACTGAAGCCTCCGTTTCTCATATCCCCACCTGGAAATTGTTACCCACTGACTTCTCCGTCTTTGTCAAAAGGTGAGTGGAGAACTGCAAGATGAGGTTTGCCGGTCTCCGAAGACAGCGCTCAGCTCTCTCGGGAGGTGAACTCACCAGCAGTTCTGTGTTATCCCTCCTGCCTCCTGGGGGTTCTACTGCTGTGAATGCAGCAACCCTGGCTTTGTGCTCTCGGGGACATAGGAAGGCACGTGGAACTCTCTCAAGGGTTATTAAGAGAGCCTCATCTGGAAACTGAGTGACCTTCTTTTTGAAAAGCCTCTTCCATCCCCAGGGCCCTGGTTGGCTGAGAACTCAGGAGCCAGCCCCTAGGAGGGGTGCTGGTTTATGAACAGCACCTCTCAGGGATCCCCAACTGCCCCCGCCTGTGGCTTGTCTTGTCTAGCCCCAGCGGCCACCTAGCTGCAGAGAGGACACACCTCAGCAGCAGGGGAGAGAGGGGTGATGGTTGTAATTGCATATGTTTAGAATTAAAGAAGGGGATGGCCGGGTGCGGTGGCTCACGCCTGTAATCCCAGGACTTTGGGAGGTCGAGGCAAGTGGATCACGAGGTCAGAGGTTCGAGACCAGCCTGGCCAACATGGTGAAACCTCATCTCTACTAAAAATACAAAAATTAGCTGGGCACGGTGGTGGGCACCTGTAATCCCAGCTACTAGGGAGGCTGAGGCAGGAGAGTTGCTTGAATCTGGGAGGTGGAAGTTGCAGTGAGCCGAGGTCATGCCACTTCACACCAGCCTGGGTGACAAAGAAAGACTCCATCTCGGAAAGAAAAAAAAATTAAAGAAGGGGAAGAAAGGAAGGGGCTAGGAATTTGATTTGTACCTTGATACTGCAAACTTGAACAAACGTAGATCCATTGAGAGCCATGAACTTGACAGCTAGAAAACACCTTGCAGAAACCCACCCATCATTTCACAGATGGGGAAACTGAGGCCTAGGGAGGGGGAGTTACTCTCAGCCTCACAAACCATCCTGGAGCAGCACACAGCACTGCCATCTGCCCTTACCACAGCCCTCACCTGGGAAAAGAATGATTATTTAATGCCAATCACTGTCCATGTGCCCGCAGCTTGTCCTGATCTAGATTTTACCTACCTTTGTCCTCACCGTGGAAGCAGCTGGCTGCCCCCTGGCAGAGGCTGCCCGAGTGCTAGACAACTGTTTTTTTCACAGGGAGGAAATTAGATCTGCTTCTCCAGGAAAGGTGTTTGTGAGCCGAAATGCCAGCCAGTTGGGTGTGGCACGGGGCTCTGTGTGCTCCCCAAACTCCAGCCATGTAGAAGAAAGTGAGGAGGAAGGGGCTCGGGGCTTTCAGGGCTATCAGAAGGGGCCTTGGAGAATGTTCAGGGGGCTAAATGGAGGTGCCAAGAGGAAGGGGCTTGCCCAGGGCCACACAGTAAAATGACACCCCATCCTTTGACCTCTTAGTGGCCCCTTTTCCCAGAGCAGACTGCTCCTTCACTCAGCATTTGAACCTCATGGGGCAAAGGGGGACTGAGCCAGCAGTGGCCAAGATGAGCCTGTCCTTATTTGTAAATTCAATTTGGGGTTTTCCAGCCATGCTAGATTGGATTATGGTTTAGCAAATATTTACTCACCACCTCTTCCCACTCTGGTCGGGGTACACTCCCTGCACTGTTGAAGATGGGCTTGGCCATGTGCATTGCTTTGAGCAAGAAATATTAGCTGACATGACAAGGCAGAGGATTGAACTGTGTTTGTGTGGATGGACCCACTGATCCCTTGTGCTCTGGTGATAACAGTAAGAGGTTCCCCTGCATGGCTGCTGCCCTTCAGCTGGGTGGTACAATGAACTTACACAGTGTGAGCCCAACCTGCAGCCTGCAGCAGAGCCGCCCAGCTGAGCCCAGTTGAGACTAAGAGAATCTGGATCGACCTTCAGGCCCACAGATGGGAAAACAGGTGCTTGTTGATATAAGCCACTGAGATTTTGGATGGTTTGTTTCTCATTTTTGTGGCAATAGCTGACTGATACACAGATCTAAAGCTGGAGCAGAGGAAGGGGCCAAGAGCTGGTGTTGGGAAGAAGCAGGCTCTCCATATCCCTCCCACTGCCACAGCCCTGCAAGGGAAGGATGGATGGAAAAGATGCTGTGGGTGTTCTCAGTTAGCTCTAAGAGGCCACACAAGTGTGGGGAGGGCCCAGTGCCTCACTGCATATCTGTGAGGGAGTTATCATCATCTCCATCTGAGGAACTCCAAGAAATGAGGCTCTCCAAGAACTCCCTAAGGTTGCTGAGGTAGAAGATGGCAAAGCAGAGACTAGAACTGGGTCTCTTGGCTCCAGTTTCCAATCTGCCAGGTAGCCCAACCCTGAGCCAGTTGAACAATGAAACCGATGAGGATTGGAAGCATGGCCTGGCCCAGCCACAGGAGCCAAGGAGAGGACAAGGCACAGTGCTGTGGAAGCGTCAGAGCTGTCTCTGCTCCCAAAGAGCTTCCGCCCAGCTAAGAAGATGAGGTTCACACTGGGAATCTACAGGATCCCAGGCGATGCCCCCTGTGCCAACCTGGAATAAAGCTTTCACTCATCCCCACTCAGGACAAAAAGTCTGGCTGAGCTGGCTGGATCATCTTGGGTAATGGGGCCAGGTCTGTGACATCCCCTCTCCCTGGCAGTCAATGTCAGGCAGTGTTCCAAGCATGGGCTCTGGAGTTTGACAGAACAGCATTCAGCAACCCACTCTGCCCCTTTCTGGCTGTGTGACCTTGGTCAGGGTGCTGTATGCCTTTGGGCCCTAATTCCATCATCGGCACAAGGGGGCTCACTGCCCCAGTTCACTGTGGGGGACAATGTGAGATACATGGAACATAGAACAAAGACCCTGGCACAAAACTGGCTCTCAATACCTGGCAGCAGCTACTGTTTTACTGTGATGAGGTGACTCGGAATGGCTTCAAATGCAGGTCTCAGTCTGCAGCAGCCAGGATCTGTCTCCAGTGGGAGACATCTGGCTCTTCCAGTATCCATGCTTGGAAAGGAAGTAGGTCAGAAGAGTTTTCCTATCACAATAGAGAGCTGCCCTTCACTTTGTGCCCCCAGATGAGAGCTTTGAGAGTCCCAGGAAAACAAGGCCCAGATGGCTTCTACTAAAACACCATGGTGAGCAGTTTAAAGATAGGGCTTTGAGTTGTCACTTGGTGGTTCACAGCCAGGCTTCATGGTCTGAGTAAGATCAGGCCTCAGTGAGGCCAAATACAGCCTGGAGAAGTGCAGGTTGAGTGGCTGGGAATGGAGTACCCTGCTGGGACCTGGAGAAGTTTCCCAGCTCTACTCCCACATCCCTGCAAGGTACATACACTTTCTTCTTGAGGATGATTCTCCAAGAGAACCTCCCTTGGGAACAGATCTTCGGAGAGGATGGAAGCCTCCTAAGAAGATGCCTCATCTTCCGAATCTTCCTTACCTCCCTCCCTCTGAGACTCCCTTAGGGGTCCCACTGCTTACTCTGCCCTTCCAGTTTCACTGCACACTGGCCTTCTCATTCAGTAGGTCATTTTGAAGATATTTATTGAGTCTCTACTATATGCCACGTTCTGTGCTGGGCCCTAGGGATCCAACAAAGAAGACACCGTGGTCGCCTGCCGTTGTGGAGTTTACCATCCTAGGAACAGGCAGGTTTGCTTGAGCCATCACCTACACTCTCTCCTTGTTACTCTGTAGTCCAGACCAGGCAAAGTTGAGGCGTCTTATCAATGTTAAGGTCATAAGGAGTGACCAGGGGTCCTGAAGCTCTGGTCACCATTGTGGAGTCACAATGTTAGGGAAACAGAGTTAGGCTGGCAAAACAAGGGAAAAGTAAAAAGAAAAAGAAAATAAGCTACACGTGTCTGCCTTTCTTCACAATCCAGGACACATAGCCCTCCTGTGCAAATAACTCACAGTCTTCCTGTACCCAACTTACCACCAGACCCTCAGCTGATTAAAAAATGCAAGTTAGCTCACTGCAACCTTGGCATTATCAATACTACACATAACCCTCTCCAGCACAAGCACTATCCTATGAACTCCCCAGAAAGCTTTTGTCTCCTTGCAGTCAGCTCCTGTCTTGCTAATCTACCCATTGCTTTCTTACATCTTTTCATATCTTCTCTAATAAATCTGCCTTTCTATACCTACGACTGTCTTGATAAATTCCTTTACCACCCATGCCACCACCCCCATATAGTTGCTACCCATGACAGCCATCAGTCTGCTGTGCAACCTTGCATAAGTTGCTCCCCTTTTCTGGGCCTGGATTTCTTCTTTTTGAAGGGACGGATACTGGACCAGATGACCCCTCAGGCCCCTCTTCTTTTGGTGAGTCCAGGAATTGACTCTCACACATGGGTTCACTTCCAGGATGTGATTACTCATGCAGCAGATCCTTGCAGAGGTCACTCTGGCCATGAAGCATGGCAGGGAGCCACCATGACCAGGCCCGGCCTTCCTTTCTCCACGGAGACCCCAATTTAGGTTTTTTAAAAAACAAACAATGAGAAAAATCATTTGGGATACCAGCAGACTTAGGCCAAACAATTTTTCACCTGCTCCATAATTCTCCTTCCTGAACAATATTGAGAGATCACCACCTTGGTTTCTGCCTATTTAGCCCTTATCTCCTGGGAAAAGAGCACACAGATCTTAGCATAACAGGCTTCATAGTCACTGTGTGTCTATTTCACTCCCAAGAGATAAGATAATCATCATTAATTATATGGTGAATAGTTGGGGGTGATTGTTGGCTTCAAGCCCATACAGAAAAGCCGTACCTCTTCCACTCAATTTCTC
The DNA here is from genome assembly GCF_028885625.2 of Pongo pygmaeus. Taxonomy (NCBI): domain Eukaryota; kingdom Metazoa; phylum Chordata; class Mammalia; order Primates; family Hominidae; genus Pongo; species Pongo pygmaeus. The sequence goes on along the minus strand of NC_072382.2, from coordinate 21,752,101 downwards.
ACATTCTGGAAAGGAAAGGCAGCTGATGAAGCGAGGTGGCTAAGACCACAGACTTCGAAGCCAAGCTGCCCCTGTTCCAAGTCTGTTTGAGCTTGGGCAAGTTTCTGCACCTCTCTATGCCTCAGTTTGCTCATCTGTAAATTGGGAGTGATTAGAATAGTCCCTACATATCTCAGAGGGTGATTGTGAGGATTAAATGAGCTATTGTTGAGTGCCTGGGTCCAACCAATGCCCCAGTAGTGTTTGCTGAATAAACACTAAGTAGGCCCACCCACTGCAAGCCTCCAGGGCAAGGCTCAGGAATCAGACTCAGGAAACCCAATGCCATTGATCTTGTGGCCCATGCTAATCTGGTGAGCTGAAAACAGCTAATTTTAATTCGTAGAGAACTCACTCTATGTCAGACACTCTTCCAAATGTTTTGTGGGTATATGTGTACATTTACCAAGTTAATCCTCACAATAATCCTAGAAGATATGTAAGCACTACTTTACCACTCCCATTTTATAGATGAAAAAACTGAAACATGGAGAGGTTGCATAGCTGGTTGTGGGCATCAGACTTCAGTGCTACAGCCGGGCGGAAAGCACAGCTGCAGGGGTCTCAAATCCCAGCTCTGTTAGCTCCGAGCAGCTGTGTGGTGTAGGGTTAGGCATTAACCTCTCTGTTTCTCATTAATTTTGAAATGGGGAAAACAGCACCTAGCCCACAGGCCTGAGATAATGTGGGTGGCATGCCCAGCATGGTTTCTGGCATATGATGGGGCTCAGGAAATGGGAAAAGTTATAAAAAGGAAAAAAGGGGACTGAGCAGATGTCCTAACCCCAGGACAGGCCCACAGAAGCCGGGACCCGGGAGTGTCTTTCAACTGCACTGAAAGTAATTGGAGTGGGGGCCCTCTCTCTTCCCACCCCCACTCAGAGCCCCACAGAACGGTCCTAGGAGTAAGGATGGAGGATGCAGACCTGGGAATCCGCCCACCCTGGCTTCCACTTCGGCTCCTCTACTTAACAAGCTACAGGTCCTTGGGCAATCACTCCCATCCGTAGCCTCACTTTTCCCATCTGTGCAAGGGGGCAGCAACCACTACTTCACAGGTGTGGTGAGGAGCAGATGAGACCATTTAGCTCACATTTATAAAGCCCGTGCCAAGTGTCAGCCACTCTTCTCTAAATGTCACACGCATCTAATCCTCCTAACATCCCTGCGGAGTACGTACTGTCATTGTCCCCTTTTACAGAAGGAGAAACTAAGGCTCACTGAGGTCAAGGGAGCAGGGTGAGGTCACGCAGCATCTGAGGGGTAGATAAGCACCATCAGCCCAGGTAGGGCCACAGAGCCCATGGCCCATGCATGACCAGAGTCAATTGCTCCTAGAGGTCCCTCCCCAGCTCCCTGGATTTGAAAGCAGGAAAACATGGGCTGTGTCCTGATTCATGCTCCGAGCTGAGATGTCCCTGGCAATTTGTGATGGGTCCCTAACTAAGTGTGGGGCTCCAGAGCGCTCCAGAGTGGCCAATGGCATTCCCTGCCTCTTCTTACATTGCGGTCATCCCAGGCTGCTGGCATCACGTAGGAAGGAGCAGCCAGGCCTTCCTGCCTCCTGCCTCAGCTTTCTTCCCAGCGTGGAGGTGAACATGATTTCCCCATGGCCAAGTCCTTTTCCCCAGAGCGCCTTCTTTCTGTTGTTCCAGTTTTGTGTCTCTCCTCGAGCTAAGAACAAATTGCTGTCTCGGCTCTGCTTGCAGGCGGAAGCGGAAACACGCTGCTGCAGGAAACTCTTTTGCCCCCAAGTGGCCCCTTGTTCACATTCCTGTGGCTCCAGAGGAGGGCTGGCCTGGCCTGAAGTCATCTATCATGGCTGGTCAGGCTGGAGGGGCTGTTGGAATCAGCTTGTCCCACCTCCTCCTTTTCACAGACCCGGAAATAGAGGTGCAGACAGGGACAGGGCTCGGCTCAAATACACAGGAGCTCAAAGCAGGGGCAGGACAGCTACCATGGAAGAACCTTATGACACGCAAAGAGTTTGGCTTCCATCCAATACTCAGTCCAGTCCCACAAGGTAGGTGTTATGGCTCCATTTTATAGATGAGGAAACAGCCACAGAGAGGTTAAGTTGCTAACTTAAGGTCACATAGAAAACTATGGTCAGGGGCTTTAAGCCAAGGTCTGTCTTGACTACTAAGTCAATGTTATTTTCTTACTCTCACACCATTAGTAACTATATATTGAGGTCGGGGGCCCAGACAAGGCCTACCCACCAAAATGGCTGGATTCCTCTCACCTCTGCCATCATCCAGAAAAGCTGGCAGGTAGGAGCCAGGATTTTCTTTTTTTTTTTTCCTTTTTTTTAGACAGAGTCTCATTCTGTCCCCCAGGCTGGAGTGCAGTAGTGTGATCTCAGCTCACTGCAACCTCCACCTCCAGGGTTCAAGTGATTCTCCTGCCTCAGCCTCCCAAGTAGTTGAGATTACAGGTGCATGCGACCACACCCAGCTAATTTTTGTATTTTTAGTAGAGACAAGGTTTCACCATGTTGGCAAGGCTGGTCTTGAACTCCTGACCTCAGGTAATCCACCTGCACCGGCCTCCCAAAGTGCTGGGATTACAGGAGTGAACCTTGTGCCCAGCCAGGATTTCTTTTTTCTTGTGCCCAACCAGGATTTTTAACCTGTCAATCTGGGCTTTCTCTCCCAGCCTCCACCCCTCACCTTGTCTTTTTCCAGAAGAGTCTGCGACCATTTCAAGCTGGCAGTGATGCTGAGAGAAAGGCACCCTCCATTAAGCCCAGACCCCTTCCTCATTTTCTCCCTCTCCCCACTTGCTGTTTCTAACGGGTGCCACACTGGTCCCTCTATCTCCTTGCTGTGTCTCTGAGCCAGATGCTGCCACCTGTTCCCACATGTCAGAACCCTGACCATTTGCAGGTAGATACAGGTTCAAATTCTTCTACATTCTCTATGGGCTGTGTGACCTTGAGCAAGTTACCCATGCTTACTCCTTTGCAAATGGAGTGATAATACCAGTTTTGGAGGGCTATTTGGAGGATTGGATGAGCTCTTGTAGGTCAAACAGTCTAGTGCCTGCACTGCAGTAGGCCCCAGGGATGGAAGCTGCTGTGTTATGGTGGTTTGGGTGGCATGGGTGGAACAGGGGTTGATTGCTAATAAGATAGAGGGGAGCATGGGGCCAGAGCAGCACAGAATCAGGAAGCTGTGGCTTAAATGCTAGGGAGAGGCTCCTGTGGTGACCAGGACCACGTCTAAGTGATACCAAACAGCAGGACATTCCAGCCAGCAGTAGGAGTCCCAGAGAAAGTGGCCGGGTGCCGCTCCGGGTGTATGGGGCCCATGGCAGGTAGGCAGTGGGCACCACACCGGGCCTGGCCATCAAGCTGAATTTCGAGGAAAAGACTCAAAACAGCCCTCTGAGGAGCATATCTGTTTCCTTACTTTACAGATGAAGAAAGCAAGGCACAGAAAGGGTAAGTAACTTTCCCAAGATCACCCAGAGAGTCGGTAACCAAGCCAGGATAAGAACCTATGCAGCCTGGCTCCAAATTCTGACCTGTTAACCAAATATTCTCTATGCCAGCTCACCATGGGTTTGAACTGAAATGCTGCCACATCATCATTTGCCCTGCCTTGGACCCCAGCAGAGCCAGAATGTGGACAGATTCCCAAGGGAGGCAGGAAAGCTAGGCCAAGTGCCAAGCTAGGCTTGCTTCATCCCAGGCAAACGAATTCTTCCTCCCTCTTCCCCTGACCCAACGCTACCAGAAAAAAAGTCCAGGCCCCAAAGACAATTTTTAACAGTTAAAAATTAAATGAGAGGAAACCATTAAATGAGAGCAGGAGGAGGCCGTGTGCCCTTGAACTTGCGGAGGTGGGGCTGGCTGCTGGCCCCAACTGTCTCCGCGCTCAAGCTCCCTTATGAAAAAATAGACTATGCTGTGGCAGGCCTTGGGTGGTCTCTAAGGGGATTTGGGGCCAAATCAGCACCATCAGCCAAGAATGTGCGGCAGGAGGTCCCAGAGCCCTGCCCAGGACAGTGACTCTGGACACAGTGACCTTCACTGGCTGGTGGGAGCAGCCCTGCCATAGAAGGGAAAAGGAGGAGGCACAGGAACCAAAAGGCCTCTCACCCCAGAGACTTCTTGGGGGCTGGCCGGATGCCTTCTCCTCCCACGCTTTACACAACAGACCACGGCCTTCCTCTCACCCCACGCTGGTCTTGGTAATTCTGCTCACTCTGCCATCCTCACAAGAGACCTCCAGGCTGCCCATGCCTCCTCCTAGGGTGGCTTCCAAGCCTCTTCCTCTTTGAATTACTCATAAAGCCCCCAGCTCCAGGCTCCCTTCTCAAGAGGAACAACGCTGCTGCCTCCAAAGTGGGCCTGAGGACCCGTGGTGAGAAAATCTCATGGGAGTGGCTTCCTCACTACCGTGTGGCATCACGCAGGCCCCTTAGCCCCTCTCCAGCCCTGCACACATTGTCTGATTCACATTCTGCAGGATAGGAATGATGCCCCCTGCAGTTGTGCAAGGCAGTGGTCCTGCCTCCTGAGAGCTAAAGGCCTGAGTCGTCCAAAAAGCTTGGGAAGAATGGAAAGGTCAACAAGGGCAGGTAGGATGGCTCCAGGTGCCACCAGACACACTTAGGCAGCCCTTGGATGAAGGCTTTTCATTCTCTTGGGCTGGAGCAGGGCAGGGGTGACCACCTTCCCCTCTTCCCCCCACCAGGTATTGGCGCCCACGGGTTCTGGGCTTTGTCAAGGGAACCAAGCAGCCCTGCTTCCTGGTAACCCTTTCCCTGTCTGCCTGGCATGGCTGCTTGGCTGGACCGAGCCCCTCAGGTGGCAAGCATGAATCCCTCAGAGGCAGCCCCAGGGATGCCTGGGGAGGATTTTGCTTCAGAGCTGGGCCCCATCTCGACTTCAGCCCTTACAGGCCTTGTGGCCTAAGGCAAGGTGATTGGACCTCTGGCTCCAGTTTGTCTATCTGTAAATGGGGGTGGCAGCTGCTATGGAAAACAGTATGGAGATTCTTCAAAATGTTAAAAATAGAACCACCATATGATCCCGCAATCCCATGTCTGGGTATATATCCAGAAGAATTGAAACCAGGATCTCTAAGAGATACCTGTACCCCATGTTCACAGCAGCACTATTCACAGTAGACAAGACTGAAACAGCCTCAATGCCTTATGACAGATGAATGGATAAAGATAATGTGCTGGGGCCAGGCGCGGTGGCTCACGCCTGTAATCCCAGCACTTTTGGAGGCTGAGGTGGGTGGATCGCTTGAGGTCAGGAGTTCAAGACAAGCCTGGCCAACATGGTGAAACCCCGTCTCTACTAAAAATACAAAAATTAGCCAGACATGGTGGCAGGCACCTGTAATCCCAGCTACTCAGGAGGCTGAGGCAGGAGAATCGCTTGAACCCGGGAGGTGGAGGTTGCAGTGAGCTGATATCACGCCACTGCACTCCAGCCTGGTCAACAGGGTGACACTCCATCTCAAAAAAAAAAAAAAAAAAAAAGATAATGTGACATGTATACACAACAGAATATTATTCAGCCTTAAAAAAGAAGGGAATCCTGCCATATGCAACAGCATGGATGAGCCCAAGGAACATTATGTTCAGTGAAATCAGCCAGTCCCAGGACAACTACTGCAGTTCCATTTGTGTGAAGGATATAGAAGTCGGACGCATAGAGGAGGTGTAGAATGATGGCTGCCAGAAGCTGGGAGAGGGGAAAATGGAGGGTTATTCAATGTATAACTTGAGTGTCAGTGATGCAAGATGAACCAGTCCTAAAGATCTGTGCTCTAGTGCCTGGAGTTAACAGTGCCATAGTGTGTACTTAAAAACCTGTTCAGAGGGTAGACCTCATGTTAAGTATTCTCACCACAAAAACAAATCAAAAGCAGGGGGCACAAGGAAACTTCTGGACATGATGGATACGTGTGTTACCTTGATCGTGGTGATTTCTGGCATGTCTGCCTATGTCTAAACTCATCAAATTGTGTACATTAACTATGCTATTTAGTGGTATATCAATTATCCCTCAGTAAAGCTGTGAAAAACAAAAAGAGGTGGGGAAGGTGGGACTGACTAAAAATTGCTGAGAAGAAAGAGCTCAGTGATGGCAGGAGGAACAAAAGCTGCATTTAATGGGCACCTTCCTAGCGCCACCCCTTCTAAGCGCCGCATGTGCATGATCTCATTTCTCATTTCATTGTCACACACACCTGTAGTGGGGGAATAATTTTCTCCACTCCGCACATACCTCTGACTCTTGCCTCTCACTGATCAAGGCTGATGGGCTCTCACTCTTCCCAGGCACTACGCTGGCCAATGTGGAGAGACACAGTTGAACTAATGCGGCTTCCACCCCTCCACCCACCCCATGCCGGCCACCAACAGTCGCCCTCTGTGGCCCAGCCTAACACTCTGGGAATAGGAAGGCATGGCCAGTGGAGTCTGTTGCCCCCAGGGAAGCAAGCCTCTTTGCACAGGGGAGGGAGAGGACGATCCATGTGCTTGGCCTCTCCACCCACTTCTGTGCCTCACCCCCCAGCCCATCCCTTCAAAGGAAGCTCTGTCTGCCCCGTCTGTGTTCCTTTTGGCCCCTTTCTCCCCTCTCCCTTGGAGGATTTATGGTTTTAATAATGCTGTCTTTCTCCACCAGCCTCACTTGCTGTTTAGTCCCCTCTAAAGATCCTTAAAATTAAAACACTAATCAGGAATTTATTTTCTCATCAATTCTGCCCTTCAGGTTATGAGGCCCGGGTGTTTTCACAGCCTGCTGGTGGGCCATGGGGAGGGCCCTGCAGAGGAGAGATGATGGGCGCTGGGAATGGAGGGTTCTGGCTCCAGTCTCTTGAGAGAGAAGGGAGAGGAGACGGGGAGAGACTACAAGAGACAGAGACAGTCAGGCCTGAGGTCAGGGAGAAACGGCAACAAGCGGAGACAGTGTAAACAGTAACCAAGGGAGACAGAGAGAGCACAGCCTGCTGTTGGTGGGGAGGAGAGAGAGACAGAAAGAGGGCTGGGGACAGAGACCAAGGCAGACAGACACACAGACGGCAGGAGGTGCAGCCAACGGGGATAGAAACCAGAGAGATGCAGAGACGGAGTGGAGGAAAGGGGCAGGGAGTAGAAGAGAGAGAACAGAGAAATGGCAAGCAGAAGAGCTTGGGAAGATGGGGCAAGAGAGGCAGCAGAGAGCCAACAGGCCAAGCGCACACACTGGGGTACGGAGAAACTCGCCCCTCTCCTCGGAGGGGCCTGCACTCCTGCAAGTTGACATCTTTAGTGGGGATTGTGCGGCACATCTGCCAGACCATAAGCTCCATGAGTGCAAGGTCTCTAGGTTTTTCCCCTTTTGCGTCTGCAGCAATCAACGGGGCAGGCTGATTTCTGGCCCTGGGCTCCTTTTAGCTCTGAGATTCTGCAAGGTACCTAGTGAAGCCCCTGGGAGGCCTTCTCTTTCCCCTCCCTCTAAGCCACGAAAAAGCCTGTTGGATCCCAGGCCTGCCTCCCTTGCCACCCCCCACCTTCTTTCAATACAGGCAGCTCTGAGAAGGCATCATCTCTTTCCACCAGCCTCCTGCCTACCCAGAGGGGTTGTTTGCAAAGTGCATTTCTCTTGACCCAGCATTTCTGTTCTCTACGTGGGAAACCTTTGAGATCTATTAGGTCACTCTGAGCACTGAATGAGGAGTCTAGGCTGTGTGATCACAGGCAGGTCACTGGCCCTCCATCCCCTTCGTGTGTAGAATGAGGGGCTGGGTTTCTCTCTGACAGGCCCTTCTGGCCCTGATCATCTAACCGTCTTTGACCTGACCATTTCAGAAGACCCAGACTAAATAGAGGAATGGAAAAATCTATCCTCGTTCATTTATTCCCTTGACAAAAGGTATTAAAGAACTGCTAATATGGAAGACGCTAGGCCAGGCACTGAAGTCACCCTAAGGAGCCTGACCTGACCTTAGATCATCATAAAGTCACAACCTCCATTTGCTCCTCTGTAAAATAGGAGGGTGTGGTGTTCAGGGCGTTTTGGTTCAGGAAAGGGCTTTGTAAACAGAAGTCAGGTATCAGAAGGGGTTGTCTCGTATCAGAAGTGTGGAGAAACCTCGTGAGAATAACTCACGCTGACACCTCCGAGGTCTCCCAGGACCTATATGGGCTTTCACTCTGGCTCAGGTTCTGCTGGTGCCAGGTCAGGCCTTAATCTCATGAATATTCCCATCCTGGAAGGCCTGAAAAACATCTGAGTTTGAGTCTCAGCTCCAGCACTTGCAAGGTCAATAGCCTTGGGTAAGTCACTTTCCCTCTGGTGGCTTCAGTGTCTTTCATAGGAAGATAAATAATCCTGTCTCAGCTGAAGGGAGACGTAAGGCTTAAACTGAGGTCAAAATATCAGGCACACAGTAGGTGTCTGAAAAAAATGCTTGCTTGAGGCATGATTTAAGCCAAAAGAACACTGGCAGGTAAGAGTACCAGTGTGTCATGTTACCCACACAAGGATGTCCTGGGATTGTGGCATAGCCAACCACAGAGAGGCAGGGAGATCCAGCCTCCCTGCTCAATATGGCCTTTGCTGGGCCAGCATTAGCGTTTTGCAAGATGATTCAGCATCTTGCAAAACCAGGGGGCTTAGGCAGCCCCCGCTTCATGCTGAGAGGCTTGTTCCTGCCACAGCCCAGCTTGTCTACCTGATAGGAAATCAATGCGTTTATGATCCGAGGCCACTTGCACAAAAGGAGGAGGGAAGAATTGCTCTTCCCAGGTCCGAATAGCAGCAGGCCCAGCCTGATTTAACTCACTGGGCACATTTCTAACCTCAAATCTTTTCTCTTCAAATCAGAGTATCTAAGAGCTATAGAACCCAGGATTATAATCAAAGGACTTTTCATACCCCTATCCCAAGGGATAGATGATCCTCTTGTGGGGTCCCTCTCATTGGGAATCAGTACCTGTCAAATTATATAAGGAATTTGGCTGTATCCTCAAGAGGTTTGGAATCCTGAAATAATAGAGTCATGGTCTCTAACTTAGACTCGTATAAGAGAATATATGGCTTATGGGAAAAGGTAGATTTTGTTGAGAGGGACAAAATAATTGCACTATAATTATGTTTCATTTATGCTGTAACCACAGATCTAGAGGTGCACATGATGCTGCTGGTGGTATACTCCAGGATTCAGAGGAAAATTTAATACTGTAGAAGCTAATAGAATTTATTATGATGCTGATACTTATGATCAAATGTATTGGGAGAGCAAATCAATAACCCTTTCGAATGTTCTACCTGTGAAGGAGAATTGGCCTGAAGAAGATTTAGATTTGATTCATGATAGATTGATTATGGTTCTATCACTCAACAAATGTATACAATTAAGTGCAGAGAGCTACAGATCAAGGTAGCAAAAGAATTGTGCAGTTAGTACAAAAATATGAGAAAGTTTGTGCTGGTATTATTGGATGGTTCAGCTGTCTGTTTAAATCAGGACCAAGCTATTATAAAATGTGTGGAATCTGTGTGAGCATTTTAATTACAGATGGTCCCTGACTGAGGATGTTTCAACTTATGATTTTTTGACTCTGTGACGGTGTGAAAGCAATATGCATGCAGTGGAAACTGTACTTCAAATTTTGAAGTTTGATCTTTTGCCAGGCTGGAGATATGCAGTATGATACTCTCTGCCAATGCTGGGCAGCAGCGGTGAGCCTTTCTGTTTTTCACTTTCACTACAGTATTCAATAAATTCCATGAGATATTCAACACTTTATTATGCAATAGGCTTTGTGTAAGATGACATTATTCAACTACAGGCTACTGCAAGTGTTCTGAGCATGTTTAACGTAGGCTAGGCTAAGCTATGACATTTGGAAGATTAGGTGTATTAAATGCACTTTCGACATAAATGCATTTTCAACTTAGGGAGGGTTTATCGGGATGCAGCTCCGTTGTCAATTGAGGAGTATCTGTACTGTTCAAGTAAGCATGATGGTTTTGCTATAAAAAGGCCTTGCCCATGGGACATGGGATGTGGATGGTGCCGTGAGCTGCCTTGCTAACATGGCACTAACACGTAAGCATTTCCCTACTCAGCACTGACCCCTGGTCAGGTCAAGAAACATACTGGATCATAGTGTTGCTCTGTAATCAGGGGTCGGAGGAGTTTTGGGGCAGCTTGGACCAGCTTGTCAGCATTGTTTTTGGATAACAGTGAGATTGATGGTTTGCACTTGGTCTTGGTGAGACCCTTGAAAGGCATTGTTTAAGCTGGTTATGTAGCAGGTATCTTCCTACGTGACCAGCAAAATATGAATATGCTCCAGCTGACAGTCTACCCTAGTTCCGAGGTGTTCCATGTGATGACAGGAGCTTGTACCTGTCCTCTCCAGCCTCCTGGCTGCAAGGTGTATCCTTACCCCAATACTACTGCTACCTGTATCCTTTTCCTGTAATCAACTCTAGATTTGTAAGCATTGTCATTTTGGGTCCAGTGAATTTTCTTGAGTGATTGAGTCTAGCTTAACCACTACTATTAAGCTTGAGCATCTATCTTCCATGTTTTATAGGCGAGCAGTGAAAACGCAGAGAGGTTTTCATTGACTTATCCACAGCCACAGGCATGTTAGTGGTAGAGCCCAGATTGAAACCAGAGGCTCAATTCTCAGCCCAGAGCTATGATTCTGTTTCTTCCTCCTTACCTTGTTGTTTGGAGGTGAGTGGCCACTTCCCAGGATGCCTAGAAGAACCAGGAAAGAGCATCAACCACTAGGTAGGCATCAGAGTAACAGGAGAATTAACCCAAGATGAGGTGAGTTTGGAAACCAGAAAAGAGGTGGTAAAATCCAAGGCTCAGTGACAACAGATTGAGAAAGAGGCTCAGGACTGCAACTGTGAATGGTGAGTGTATCAGTCAGGGTAGGATAAGTGCTGTAACAAACAACCCCCAAACCTCAGGCACTGAACACAAGGAAAGTCTTTCTTGTTCATATCATAAGTCCAAGGCAGGTCAGTGGGAGAGGGGAGTGCTGCTCCACACAGTCACTCAGGGACCCAGGCTCCTTCCATCTCATGGTTTTGCTCCCCTCTGGGACCCTTTAGGCCTGCTTCATCCAGAGAAAATGAGGGGCAAGAGAGAACACTGATGTTCCAGCAGGCCAACCCAGGGAACACCTCTGTTATGAACACCCTTGGTCTACATGTGAGTGTTAAGGGGTCAGGAAAGAGGAGGCTGACTTCCTTTCTTGCTGTTCGGTGGTGGAGAAGGGGCCTGAGCCAGTTCACAGCTTTGTGCTTCTATGTCCCCAGGAGCTCTTCAGACATCTTGACTCCAACACTTGAGCTTTAACATGAGCTGTCTCAAATCCCAAACATGCAGTCAACCCAGGGTGTCCAGGCCCCTCTGGGCTCCTCCAGTGTCTGAACCCCACATCCCAGGCTCATCTAATTATACCCTTGGAGGAGCACTTCACTGGTCTTGCAGATCACTTGTCATCCATCATAGCCTCAGGACAAATCACAGTCAGATATGAATTATGAGTTGTTCTTCCCCAGGATGGGCTGTTCTACTTCAAAACACGTGTATTAATGGAAAAGACCCTGTTGGAAGTTGATTCCAGTAGCTTAAAAGCAGCAAGAAATGGACATTTGTATATAACTCAAGAGAGAACCTTTGCTGGAATTTTCCACCAGGGCTGGCAGTGGGACTCAGTGGGGCAGAGAGTAAAGGCTCAGAGTCAGCCTGGGAACAGTTCCTGGATGAGACATCTCAGAACACAGTATCTCTGGTATGGGAGGAACACAGGCCTTGGGGCAAGACATCTCTGGCTTCTACTTCATGTGACAATGCTGTATGACATTGGGCAAGTCAGCCCACCTCTCATCTGTAAAATGGGTCTAATCACAGTACCTTTCTCAGGAATGCTGTGAGCTTTCGTCACATAACGCACTAAGGCACCATGCCTGACACCCATGAGGCATCAGTAACTCGTCCCTCGCCTGCCCTCCCTTCCCTGCCCTTGAACCCTTTGTGATAAGGGGAGCCCAGAGCCCTTAAATCATTAAAAGGAGTCCTGCAGGAACGTGCTACTCTTCTGGGAGCTGAGGTTGTTTTGTGTCTATACAAGAGTTTGAGATGAAGCTTCCACACCTGGTTCTGGAGATCTGAGGCCAGGAAGTGGGCAAGGTTTGGAAGCTTGATTTTGCAATGAGCTCCTCCATTTCTTAACTATTTTTTTACCCAGCCTGGGAAAGCTTGGGCTTGTAAAATGCACTTATTAGTTGAAATGATCTAAATCTAATCTAATTCTCCCATGGAAACGATGTAATGATGTTCCTCACTAAAGACCTGATGCTCAACATTTGATAAAATGACCACAAACATCTTTGTTAATCACCTTTAAACGGCATACCTGTGCTTTGGGCAGCAGCAAGCTTTCAGAAGTGCTTCTAAATCAATTGAACAGGGCGACGTTAGTAAGCACTCACATAAAATACTGTTTAATATGAAACAGTACAAAAAGGTCCTCATCAAAGTTCTTGTTAATTTTCGCCTCATTTTCTCCACAGTGAATAACACCTAACATTTATTGGGTGCTTACCATATGCCAGGCACTGCTCCAAGCTCTTTACAGACATCATGTCATGGAGCCCAGCCCAACCACATAATGAAGACTGGGGCCCAGAGAGGTAAAGGGTCCTTCCTATAGTCACACAGGTAGGAAGTGACAGAGCCAGGCTTTGAACTCAGATGATAACTGTATAGAATATATCAGAAGGGTCATCTTTCAGAAAGACTTCTCTGGCCAGATTTGGCAGATGACTTGAAGAGATATTTGGGGACAGGGGCTCCCCAGCTGGTTGGCTTTGAAAAATATCATTCAATCATATTTGCTTAATGCCTTTCTGTTCATTTCTACATTTGATCAGCCCCATCCTAGGCACCAAGGGCATTTGAGAGCTGATCCCTTTCCTGTAGGGGAAATAGATGAATGAGCCATTCCAAACCAGGAGAAAATCACAGTAGAAATACACCCCATGTTTGACATGGTATAGGGAGGAAATGATTGGTCTAAGGAAGTCTGAGGGAAAAAAAAAGTAATTTCTGGGAAGGATTTTGGAAAATCTAAGAGGAATTTTCCAGGCAAAGAGAAAAATGCATCCTAGCCAGAGATATTCATGGAGGCACGAGAACTAGGTGGAATGAGTGTAGGCCCACAAGAGTTTTGGTGTGCCTGAAGCACAAAGCGTGAATTGTCGGGGTGGAGAAGGGGTGTACCAAGAAGTTGTCCTGAAACCCGCAGAGTTTTGCAGACCATTCAAAGACACTGGGACTCTGTCTCCCAGGGGGGAATATTGTATCAGTCAGGACTCTTATAGTTACCAATAACAGAAATCCAATTCAAGTGGTCTTGGTCTTGAAAAGTTTTGACTCACGTAACTAAAACCATCAATGTTAACTGCATTCAGGCATGGCTGGCTCCAGGTGCTCAAATGATATCATCCGAAGTTTCTCTCCCTTTATCCCTTAACTATGGTTCCTCTGGCTTAATCCTCAGGCAGCCTCTTTCAAGTGGTGACAAAGATGAGCTCCAGCAGCTCTAGGGTTACATCCAACCAACTGGGCAATCCCAGAGAAAGAAAGTGCATTGTTCTTGGTAGTTCCAACCAAAATCCTGGGGCAGATGTCACTTAGATCTAACTGCCTAAGTGGCTTATACTGCCACTGAGGAACAAACTCCAGATGTCCAGAGACCCTGGGGTCCTGGTCTACCCCTGACACAACTGAGTGGCCTTGGGTGAGTTCTTCTACTCTGTGGGTCTCACTCTCCTCTTCTGGGGACAGGTTGACTTGAGGATCTCTAAGGCTTTTTCTGGGTCTAATCTTCCAGTCTGCCCGGAGCCTGCCAGCTCCAACTGCTGTCTGTGGGGCATGATGGTGTCTGCATAAGCATCTGAAAACCCACAGCTGTCCCCAGGGAAGGTGGTGGGCTTACCTGGCACCCTCCACACCTCCTTGCTCTTTCTCTTTGTGACCCAGTAACACAGGATGACTGGAGGGTGCCTTGACTGGTTGGGGGAGGAGAAGCAGTTATAGCCACTCCTTCCCCAAGGCCCTCAGAGAATGGGCTTTAAGACCAACAGCACCATGTGTCAGCCCACTATGCTACCAGCTGCCAGCTTGGGGGTGTGCAGGTGAGACAGCCTGCCCCAATGCAGGGCAATTTAATAATCACAGGAAGATGGTTTCACCAGGAAGTATGACTGTTTAATCCTTAAATTGAATTTTACGTGATTTTTTTTTCTCCTTGAATTCCCATGGTACTTAATTCTAGTGCTAATCTCCAACCCTGACTCTAATTTATGATCCGGGTCACAGTCGCATTTTATCAGACAGCGGAAAGACCGCTCACACATGACTTCGTGGTCATGGGCAGCCATTCTCCGCCCCAACAGGCATGTCCTTACTGGAGGCAGCTCTGTCCCTGGCTCACTAGGCCTCCTCTCTTCCCTGACTCTAATCTTTCTTGTTCTCCATTCTGCCTCTGGTCAGGACAACATCTGATGCTCATTTGTATTATCTGGCCCTTCCCAGTGCCCTTTACCTCCAGGGGGTACCTGTCCTCATTTGTCACCCTTGTTCTCAGGGCAGGGAGCAGAAAGAGGCTCTCAGTTGGAGAACAACTGTTAACGAAGGGCCTCACCCAGATGCTGCATTTGGAGAGTAAAGAAAGACATCTATCCCTCACTGTCCTCCCTGTCTCCTCTCGTACACACCTTGTGCTAGGGAAAAGATGCTTGCCCATTGTCAAGGGCAGTCTGGCACCATCAAGACCTTTCCTGTGCCAAGAACTAGGCATTCTCTTATTTTTCCTTTCTTCCCTCCCTTTCCTCCCTTCCTTCCTCCTTCCTTCCTTTCCTTCCTTCCTCCCCTTCTCTCTCTTCCTTCCTTCCTCCCTTCCTCTTTCCTCCCTTCCTCTTTCCTCTCTTCCTCTCTTCCTTCATGCCTTCCTTTATCTGGCTCTCTTTTTCTACCCCACTTCCTTGTATTTACCCAAATATTTACTGAGCATCTACTTTGTGCTGGGCCTTGTGTCAGGTGCTGGGGATCCCACAAGCAAGACTGGCAAGGCCTCTGCCCTCCTATGGCTGGAACACAGGAGAGATGGGCAATAAACTTGTGAACCAGCCCTCACCTCCATGAAGGTGCCAATGGGGGACTTGTTACCCCTGAAATAGTGACATTTGAGCCATGACCTGAAGGATAGAAAGGCTCAAGAGCAGAGGGAGGGATTCTAGGCAGAGGAGTGGCCAGTGCAGGAGCCCTAAGCTGGGACAGGACTTGGCTTGTGTGAGGAGTAGAGGGAAGTCAGTGCAGCTCAGGCAGAGTGGGCAAGGGGGAAGGTGGCCTGAGCAGAAGTCAGAGGAGTGGGCAGGAGACAGAGAAGAAGGAGGTCAGAGTTCACAACAAGTCAAATGACATCCATGCTGCCCTCCTTGTCCTTTCTCCTTTCTCCCAAGTGTCATCATCTGAGACCCTATGAAGTGCCCCCACCCTGGCACTGGGAAACTGGAAACCACGTCGGGGCTAAGGCTGGATTTCTCTCTGGAAAGCCCAGGTGAGGGTTCCACACCTAGCCTGGTGGGCAGAGAAACCTTCTGCCCTTGAGCTTCCTCTAGAAAGACAGGGCAGAGTTCTGGAGTGAGGATGGGCTGTGGGAGGCCTTACACACAGACAGAGGGAACAGCACATGTGAAGGCCTCAAGGCGTGGAGCCTGTAAGGAGAAACTCCAGTCACTCATTCTGCTTTTGGATGGTGCCAACAAGAAAAGCTGCTTTCTGGGTCTTTCCATTAGAAGATGGTGGCAGCAGAGGGAGGAGGAGTGAGAGAAAGGTGGGGAGAAAGGGGGAAGTGTTGGCAGGGTAGCTAGAGCTAGGAGTCGGGCAATGAGCCCAAGCTACTGAGAACCAAGGAGGAAACTGCCCCAGAAGCTGCCACCTGGCCCTGACCCTAAGAATACCCTTGGGGCTCATTGGACCAGGGTGAAAAACCCTGGATCACTCCTGTTCTGAGCCTCTCACCCTTAGCATCACTGGTCGGTCCTAGGGCTCCAGATCCAAGCTGGGTCCTGCCATGGCTGCATACAGGCTGAGTGACCTTGGACATGCCACTGGACCATGCCGTGCCTCAGTTTCTCCATATGAACACATAGGGGCATCTCTCTACTTCAGGGGACTATTGAATCCATGAGCAAATTCAGGCAAAGGGCTTAGCAAATGCTACTACCATTAGGCAAGTGAATAAGGTAACTACGGGCCCTCAGGCAAGAACGCAAAGCAATATGTGCCTGGATGGGCGGGATGAACAGAGTGGTGAAGAAGAGGAGCAGTCCCTAGCTAACCTGAAGACCCCAGAGTGGGAGTTGGGAGTTAAGGAAGACTTCTTGGAGGAAGTAATGTGGAGTAGGCCTTGAAGGCTGAGCAGAATTTCATTTGCAGAAGGGAGCAGAATGCAGAAGGCTGAGCAGAATTTCATTTGCAGAAGGGAGAGAAACGGGCACAGCTCTGTGTTTGGGGAAGAGCAAATGGTCCCACAGAATGGACAAGACAGGCTGGCAGGCAGGGTAGGACAGAGGGACAGGATGAGGTGGGATAGGTAGGTGGGGACCACATAGTGCCAGCCCAGAGTGTCATCCTAAGGAAGCTGACTTATGCTTAGACTAGGAATAATGTTCTTTCCTCTCAAAGCTGGGAAGTGAGTGACATAATGAGATCAGATGTAAATTTGCAAGGCTCTCTTTGGCAAATGACTTGGGGGTGGGAATGAAGCTGCCGGGAGGAGGTTGGGGCTGCCTTGGGACCACAAAGAAGGGAAACCCGGAAACCCCAGTGTTCAGGCCTTGGTGAGGATGCTTCCCTGAGAGTCGACATCCTGGTGCTAGTCCCTAATGTGCAGTTAACTTTCTGGGTGACCTTGGGCAAGTCACTTTCCCTCTCTGGGTCTCCACACACCCTCATCTGTATAATGAGCACACTGGACTAAGTCCATGCTGCCAGTTCCTGCAGCAGCATGGGGCTCTCAAACTCAGATGGCCCCCAGGGAACCAACAGGAAATGTAACTAAGAAAAGAGAGGCATTGGGAAAGGTGGGAGGTGTGGGTCCCTGGAGAAAACTCCAAAAAGGGGGCTATTGCCATGGAGCAGGGTAGGATGAGTGTTAGAGTGGCTGACAATTCTTCAAATATTGTTAAAGAGAAGCTGAAAATTCAATTTTTTTCCATAAGACATATCTGACTTTTAAACATTAGCTCAATTCTTTAAAAGAAAAAAATCACCACTTGGGTCATCCCAGACTCATCTACTGGCTGGGAGCTACTGACAGCCTACCAGTTTGAGACCCTGTGTTGTAACGTTTCTGGAAAGGTGAGAGAGCAGATAAAGAGGAGGCGGCTTTTGTGGGGGAGTCGTGGGCCCCCAAGATTAAGGACAGGCTGGTGCCTCCTTGCAGCAAACCATCTCTGCCAGCTCTCAGCCCACAGTCTCTTCTGAGCTCACTCAGGAACCGGGAGTCTGTTTTCATTAGAAACAGAACACTGAACCGGCCCCGAAGGCATGTAAACCAGCTCCCCTGTCCAGGAGGCTTTTAGATATACCTTGTAAACTTGCCTTTCAGACCTGACAAGAGGCAGCCTTGTCAGGAGAGAGGATGGGGAGCAGAAGGCTTCGGTCCTGCCTTTATCAATCAGGTGCGGGCGGTGGGAGGAAGTGGAGGGAAAGAGGAAGATTCCAGGAGGCAGGATTCAGCAGCCCCGAGGTGGTGTCAAGGGCAGAGACCTGAGCTGTAGTCACTTTTCTGGCCACTGCTGGCTGTGTCACTCTGAGTAAGTCACTTAACCCTCTGAACCTCTGCTGCTTCCATCGAAATGCAAGGATAATAAAACCACCTCGCATGGCTGGTTACACAATCACCTAGGGCTGGGTACTACCATTATTTCCACTCTATACAAGAGGGAGCTGGATTCTGGAACTTGCTCAGGGTCAATACAGTCTGTAAAGGCAGAGGTGAGACTTGAACCCAGGCGCTCTGGCTCCAGGGCCCACACCCTCAACCAATACACTGAGAGGCTAGAGGAGAAATGAGAAGGACCTTTGGACCAGGAACCATGGCTGCCTAGGAACTTGCTGGGTGGACTTGAACAGCCCTTTCCCCTCTCTAGGCTTCAAAATGGAGGTAGCTGTTCAACCTCTGGAATCCTCCAGCTCTGAGGATCTTACTCAACACATACTCATTTATCACTTTCTCTGCATTAAGGCCTTGGAGAGAGAGATAGCAGAAAACTACACAGACAGACAGACAAGGTCCCTGAGCTCTTGGAGTTTACATTCTGGGTCTCGATGTAGGGGTGAGGAGACAAGTGCAAAGATGAGGGATGCTTCCCAGATAGTGATATGTTTTGAAGCAAACAAAACAGAGTGGTATCGGAGTGATGGGAGGTGGGCATGGCAGAGCAGGCAACTTTAGATCCGGAGGTCATAGGAAGCGTGTTCAGAAGGGGGCATTTAAACCCCTGCATGGATGGTGAGGATGACTCAGCCTCTTACAGACTATCAAGGGAATCATTCCAGGCAGGGGAACAGCAGGGGCAAGCTCAGTGTTTTCAAGGACGGGAGAGAAGCTGATGCAATGTTAGGAGTCTGTGAACCCTTCCTGTCCTCCCCTGCCCCCTGCTCTGGAGGCCAAGGGGCAGGCAGCCCAAGGAAGAGAGGGATGGTGCCAGCCTTGAGTTCTCCCATAAACTTGGAGGACTGGCCCTTTAATAATCCCAGGTGGGCACTCAGCGCAATTGCAGTTTGAAGATCCCAGTTTGCTTAGCACAAGTGGAAAATTACCTTAGCATCTATTCTGTATTGGCTTTTGATCCCAATTTCATCATTCAGATGTACAGCAGTGCGTTTTCAATGGGTACAATTTAATTAGGCTCAATTTGTATAACTAAATTATTAAAGACTCATTTAGAAAGAGCTTCAAGTCCAAGGTTCACTGGGCTCCACCATTTGCTTGAAAACACATTTGGAATAGAGCCGCTGATGACCCTGGATTCTGGAGTGTTCCCCTCCTCCACCTCCAGCAGACTGGGCCTGGCTTGTCATTTAATTTCTATCTCATTTAATAGGATGTCTTTTGCATATCTCTGGATCCTGGAGCCTCTGACAGGTGTCTCCTGTAATTACATAGAGGTTCCCTGTATACGCCTTCAGTTGGTCATCAAACATTCATGGGAGGCTTGGCATGGTGGTTCAAGCCTGTAATCCCAGCACTTTGGGAGGCCAAGGTGGGCGGATCCCTTGAGGTCAGGAGTTTGAGACCAGCTTGGCCAACATGGTGAAACCCTGTCTGTAATAGAAATACACAAATTAGCTGGGTGTGGTGGCATGTGCCTGTAACCCCAGCTACTTGGGAGGCTGAGGCAGGAGAATCACTTGATCCTGGGAGGCAGAGGTCACAGTGAGCCAAGATTGTGCCACTGCACTCTAGCCTGGGTGACAGACTGAGATCTGTCTCAAAAAAAGAAAAAAAATTCACAGGAGCAGTAGGGTAGTAAGGTCCTGTGCCAGGAGCTTGGGATGGGAATTAAAAGGTAGCCAAGATGCAGGCCCTGAAGGCACACACCTTATAGCCTAGAAGGGAGTGGAGAGGGAGCAAATTCAGGATCCCATTTTCATCCTCATTAAATCCTGTGAGGTGGACAAGAAATGGCCCTCAGCCCTATTAGCAGATGAGGACTGCAAGAGTTTGAACTCAGAATTCTGGGCTAGTTCTGCCTCATCAAGATCTTTCTTCCTTTGTGGATGGGATGCGAGCATACTTGCCAAGGCAGAAGTCGAGGCCAGAAAGGATTGGGTAGGGCCAGGCATCCTGAGAAAAATAGCTGGGAATAGACTGCTAGCAGATATCAGACCTAGAGGCCCAAAGCCTCTGAATGATGAACTGGGGGTAGGGGATGTATTAGTCAGTGTTCTCCAGAAAAACTAAATCAAGAGCCAACACAAATATGCACACATTTGGAGAGAGAGAGAAAATTTTATTGTAAGGAATCGGCTCACACAATTATGGAGGCTGAGAAGTCCCAAGATTCGCTGCAGTCAGAAAGATGAAGACCTAATAGAGCCGATCGTGTAGTTCAAAGCCAGTAGGCTCAAGACCAAAGAAGAGCTGATGTTTCTGTTCAAGTCCAAAGGCAAGAAAAGACAGATGTCCCCATTCAAGGCCATCAGGCAGCAGGAGTTCCCTCTTAGTCAGCTCTTTTGTTCTATTCAGGTCTTCAATTGATTGGATGAGGCCCATTCGCATTGGGGAGGACAATCTTCTCTATTCAGTCTACCCGTTCAAATGTTAAACTCCTCCTGAACCACCCTCGCAGACGTACCCAGAATAATGTCTGACCAAATGCCTGGGCACCTCATGGTCCAGTCAAGTTGACACATAGAATTAACCATCACGAGGAGAGAAAGAGAGAGGCAGAGGGAGAGGAAGAGAAAGAGAAAGAGAAAGGCATTGCTAGCTATAGACCAAATGGTGGCTGGGGACAGAAGAAAGCTCACATTTCATTTCATTTCAGAGCCACACCATGAAATAGGGGTCAGTATCCCCATTTTAGAGTTGGGGAAACTAAGGCTAAGTGATTTACCCAGGGGGGACCCACAGCTGGTGACCCCATGCCATCTTGTCCCTGGGTAAGATTTGCATCTGTGGATAAGGGGTGAGGATGCTGCCCACAGGCCTATCCCCTAGGTTCTAACTCTTATTTTTGGTGGTATCTTATGTATTTCCAGTGCAGATCAGAATCTGACCGAATGGCTGCTAGCCTGCCTGGTAGTGCAGGTGTTGAGGGAAGGTGACATTGCTGTCAGCACCATGCATAATGGAGTCTTCAAGGCCTCCCATAGTCCTCTGCTTCAAAGCTGCTGAGAGCCCTGGAGTAAGGTGCAGGACACCAGCTCTGCCTCTGAGTCCCTGTGTGGACTTGAATAACATCCCTTCCCTTCTCTGGACTCAAGTTCCTCATCAATAGAGCAGGAAGGGAGGACCAGAAGATGCCTAAGATCCAGCAGAAACTTTGGAGAGGATCCATGACTCCAAACTGGGTCTGTTGTTTGCCAGGGCTCCCTTCAGCCTCTGGGATCCTCAAGTCTATCAGGGCTGCTCTGACAAGGCCTCCAACCAGGAGGTTCCACTCGCCTCTCTGAAGGAAATGGACATTGGAGCACCTGGGCCACAGCAGGGCCACAGCAGAGCCATGGACAAGGAGGTATTGGCTTAGATGCTGGTGAGGAGGTGACTCATCCATGCCCTGCTCTGCTTCCCATGCCACCATCAGCCTGGGGGATGTGCCTGGTCACGGCAGCACCCATTCAAACATAAAGGCTTCTCCTCTCTTGCGTCCCACCTGAAGAACATTCCCCAGTGACCCACATCCAAGTCAGTGCCTTCAGTGCTGAGGGCTGAGGAAGAGAAGTCAGATATATCACTTGTGATCCAAGAAAGAAATTGGGAGAAGCTTGGAACTGGTAGGCCTGATGGGACCAGAGAAAGAGCTAGAAGACAGAGAATGGCCCCCAGGATCAATCCCAGTCCAGTTCCTCATTCTCTGTGTGACCTTGAACAAGTCACTGCCCTCAGATTTTTCATCTATAAAGTAGGAGGCCGGGCACGGTGGCTCACACCTGTAATCCCAGCACTTTGGGAGGCCGAGGTGGGTAGATCACGAGGTCAGGAGATCGAGACCATCTTGGCTAACACGGTGAAACCCCGTCTCTACTAAAAATACAAAAAATTAGCCAGGCGCAGTGGCGGGCGCCCGTAGTCCCAGCTACTTGGGAGGCTGAGGCAGGAGAATGGTGTGAACCTGGGAGGCAGAGCTTGCAGTGAGCTGAGATCACGCCACTGCACTCCAGCCTGGACAAAAGAGCGAGACTCATCTCAAAAAAAAAAAAAAAAAGTAGGAAAGACAGTAGGTCAAGACAATCTTTGAGATCTCCCCAGGTTTGCCTTCCTGCCACTGGGCCTCTGCACAGTCCTTTCAGCCTGGAACCCTCACCTCCCCATCTCACATCGCATCTGGCCAGTTCCTGCTCACATTTCCAGTCTCAATGTAAATGTCACCTCCATCAGGAAGCTTTCTCAAAATCCCCAGACTAGATTAGGTTCTCTTATAATATCCTCCCTCTGCTCCCTAATTTCTCTTCCCTCGCCCTTGTCTTGAGTGAAGGTAGGACGGCACATGTCAGGGTATTTCTTTCATCTCCACTTTGAACTGTAAACTCAGCGGGAGCAGGAACCACATCTGATCTCTTCACTCTGAGTCTCCAGTGCCTAGCATACGGAAAAGACTGGATGCACAAATACTTGAATGGTATGGGACATTGGAGATAAAAAAGAAAAGAATAAATGATGCAGAAACCACCCATGTTCTCTGAGTGTTATAAGTGCCTGGCCATTGTGCAGACTGCATCACAAAAACATCCAATCCCGATACTGAGAAAAGGGGAGAAAAAATGGGGTTGTTGCCCAGAACATTAAGGCACACACCCTTCCTGCCTCCCTCCCACCTGGCTCCCGATGCAGGGGGAGCTGGGGAAGGGCTCACACTGAGGAGGGCTCCTGTCCTCCTGACCTCCACTGTTCCCTCCCCCATACCATGCCATCCCTCGTGGTTGCTCTGGAAACCATTGTGGCATCATTGATGGGGGATGGGACTTTCAGGTGGGCTTTCAGCCCTGGGAATTGGCTTGCAGAGGTAAAAGCCTCTGCATCATTCCTGTGTAAATACTCTTAGTGTAGAGAGTGGAAGATAAGACAATTAGTCCACACTGTCAGGAAATCCACATAAGCAGCTTCACTCCTGAAGAGGGCCTCTTTTTCCCGAGATCTCCCCTAGCTGTGGTGCATCTCACACACTGTGGGAAGCTGTCAGCTCTGTGGAGCAACTGGAAGAATTAAAAATAAAAATCGACTCTCAGAGAGCAAAATCAGACCTGACAACTCAAGTCATTCAAACCAGACATGGTTAGCAGATTGCAAATGTGTTTGTCAAAAGAGGGTGGCAGGGATGGTGGAGGGGACATTGTCTCAGAAAGGAGATTTGGGAAAGCGTTCCACTTGGCCAGGTCTTCCTCTGGGCCTGAGGTCTGACCTTGCCTCCTTTAGAGATGAGGTTTCCAGCTGCAGCCCCACCCCACCCTGTCTATTGCATCTCTCTTTCAACTTTTATGCTGCTCTGGGATCATGCCCAGTAAATTGCAGATGCCCCATTAAATAGAGTCAATCCTCATTACAGTAGGTTGAATATTCCTTATCCAAAATGCTTGGGACCAGACGTGTCTTGGATTTCAGATTTTTTTAAGATTTGGGAGTATTTGCATTACATTTACTGTTTGAGCATCCCAAATCCAAAACTCTGAAATCAGAAATGCTCCAATCAGCATTTCCTTCAAGCATCATATTGGCACTCAAAAAGTTCCCAATTTTGGAGCATTTTGGATTTCAGATTTTTGGATTAGGGATACTCAACCTGTATTAGCAATTCCACATTTGTGAATTCATCTACTCACTAAAACTTATTTGTAACCCCCACATCAATACTCAGGTCATTCACAAACATGTGCAAAAATTTGAGTCATTCCATGCACACTTTATCAGCTGAGGTTCCACAAGGTGCTCTGTCTTCTTGCTTCTGCCTCATACTGCAAACAAATATCCTTCCATGGTCCACTTAGTGCCATGGTTTTTCACATTTTTGTGCATTTTGTTGATTTTGCTGCTTAAAATGACCCCCAAGCACCGTGAAGTGCCGACTAGTATCCCCAAGCATAAGAAGAGGCGCCCTATGGAGAAAAATAACATGTGTTGGGTAAGTTTCATTCAGACTTGAATTATAATATAGCGCTGTTGGCTGTGAGTTCAATGTTAGTAAATCAACGATATATGTCAAGTACATTGTTTTTAAACGGAAACACCCATAAAACAAGGTTACATATTGATTGGCTGATGAAAATTCTATGACCGAAGGGCTGCAGGAACCTAACCTTGTATTTTCACTAGGAATAATGGTTCAATATTTGTTAATTCAGTGTTTGCAGTGACCTTACAGAATATAATACCTCAAATAATGAAAATCGGCTAAGTCTGACCCACTGAGTTGAATTGTTTCTGTATCTGAGTCTCCCCCTCACCTCCTTCCCCTGACGTGCTGCAGGGCAGAAATGGAGCCTGACTCATTTGTGCATTTCCAGCACCCCTAGGAATATAGCAAGTTCTTAGTGTTTGCTGAATATCTTTCTTCCTATGAAGGACATTGAGACATTCCTTCATTGAGCTAATATTTAGTATCAGTGCCAGGCACTGTTCCAGATGCGGGAGCTACAGAGGGCAAAAAGGGCAAAAACAGACAAAAACCCCTGCCCCCATGGGTCTTTTGCTCTCATTAGAGAAGACATGCAATAAGCAAAACAAATACATTAAATGTATAGTATATTAGATGGTAGTAAAGGCTAAGGATAAAAAAATGAATGAGTAAAGGGCTAGAAAGTATCAGGAGTGGGAGAGGGATAGGAATTTTAGGCAGAGTAAGCAGGAAAGCTGCATTGAGAAGGTGGCTTTTGAGAAAAGGAAGTGAAGGTGCTAAATATGTAGTTGTCTGGGAGAAAGGTGATCCAGGCAGAGGAACAGCGAGTGCGATGGCTCTGAGGCAGGATCTCACCTGGGGCGGTTGCAGGACAGCAGGAGGCCTTGTGGCTGGAGTAAGGTGAACCAGTGGGGAGTAGTAGGACTTGGGGTCAGAGATGTATAAGAGAACCTGTGGGCTGTGTAGAACTGGCCTTTCTCTAAGTTCGGGTTGATTCTAGGAATGCAAGTTTGGTTTAACATTTGCTCTTTATAGTGTGTAACATTAATAGGAAAAGAAGAAAACTACATGATCATTTTAAAGATGCATTCCTGGAATAAACCCACATGGTTGTGATACATTATCCATTTTATGTATCGCTGGATTCAACTTTCAATGTTCTTTTGGGTTTGGGTATCAAAGTTATGCTGGCACCGTAACACAAGCTGAGAAGTGCTCTCTTTTTTTCTATTCCCTGGAAGAGTTTATGAAAGACTGGTGTCACTTCTTTCTTAAATGTTTGGAAGAATTTACCAGCAAAGCCATCTGGGCCTGTAGTTTTCTTGATGAAAAGATTTAAAATTATGGATTCAATTTTTAATAGATATGCTACTATTCAGAATTTCTGTTTCTTCTTGTGCCCATTTTGTTAAGTTATATTTTTATGGAATTGTTCATTTCTTTGAAGCTTTTACATTTATTGACATAAAATTGCTCATAATATCCTCTTATTGTTTATTTTTAAGTCTGTGAGATGGGTAGTGCTGTCCCTTTTTCATTTTAGATAGTGCTAATTTGTGCCTTCTTTCTTACTGTTATTCAGTGTTGCTAGGGGCTTATCAATTTCAATAATCTTTTCAAAGAACTGACTTTTGTTGGACATTGTGTTAGGCCCCGGGGATAAAAGTTGAATATAACGTTTGGTGTCACTGTTTCCAGAGATTTTACATTTTAGAGGAGGAAGAGAGGCAATAAACCAGCCAATATAATGTTTGGTAAATAATTTCAACAAACAATAAGTTCCATGAAGAAAATAGACAGAGTGAGTGGGAGCCACTTTGAATTGTCTGCTTTCTCTAAAGTGGTAATATTTAAACAGAGACTTGTAAGGCAAGAGTTAACCATGCAGAAGTCACATGAAAGAGATCTCTAGGCAGAGATAATAGCATGTATAAAGGCAGGAGGTGGGGGTAGTGTCCAATAGTGTGTGAAGAGCGAAACAGAACACTGCAGTGGCTGAAACGTCATGTGTAAGAAGGAGACAGTGACACAAGTTGAGATCAAAGGAGAGATGAGCAAGGTAGAGCCAGATAAGGTAGGGTCTTATAGCCCACAGTATAGAGTTCGGATTTTATTTTAAATACCACAGCAAGTGTATTAGTCAGCTATTGCTATGATAATGCTCCATAACAAACAACTCCCAAATCTCAGTGGCTCCCAATAGCAGTTAATTTTCTGTCTCGCCAGTTGCAGGCCAGCTGGGGTGGCTATGAATCACACTAATAGTTGATCTTAGATCTTCTCCATATGTTTCTCATTCTGGAACCAGTGTTTACCAAGGCATGCTCTCCTCATGGAATACGATAGATAGGTAAAAGACCAAGCCAAACCACACAAATTCATTTAATGCCACTGCTTGCATCGAGTCCATTAACATGCTCTTGACCAAAGCAAGGCACATGGCCAAGTCCCTGATCAACAAGACTGGAGAATACACTGTCTATACTAACGGGAGGCACTGAAAATTCATATTGCAAAGAGCATACAATTATTACAGGGGGGAAATGAAAGATTAGGAATAATAATCCAATTTACCACAGTAAGATCTCTCTGGCTGTTGTGTGGAGGATGAATGGGAGGGAAGAGGTGAGAGTGGAGAAGAGACTGGTTCAGGTCAGCAAGGACGGTGATTTGAATTCAGTTGATAGCACTACAGGTAGAGTGAAATGGACAGATTCTATGTGTATTTTAAAAGCACACCCCAGAGGAACTGACGATGTATTAGACAGGGCATAATTACTATTACATTCCCTTTACTCACTTCATTCCAGCCTCACTGGCCTTCTTGCTACTCCTCAAACATTCGAGGCATGCTGTGATTTCAGGGTCTTTGCAATTGCTGTTTCCTCTGTCAGAATACTGTTCCCTTAGACACTGGCTTGGTCCACTTCCTCAATAAATTCAGGCCCTGCTCAAGTATCAGTTCCTGAGTGAGACCATGTTGGACTGTCCTATTTACAGCAAGAATAATCCCCCTTATTCTGATCTATTTTTTCCGTGGCTTTTATTGCCAACTGACAGATGCAGATTTGCTTATGAATTATTTTCTGCCACTGCAATGGAAGCTCCAAGCATGCAGGGATTTTTGACTGTTCTGCTCACTGCTGTCTACACAGCATCTTGAATGCTGCCTGGCACATAGTAGGCACTCAGTAAATCTCTGTTGACTTAATAAATGGATTCCCATAGGACAGCCCCATTGGGCAGGCATATGACAACTCCGGGAGACACATCCTTGATCTGGTCTTCAGTCCTCAGAGACCTGGCCCACTTGTCATTAAGAAGGCCACCCTCTCTCCAGGCAGCTAACACATGGGGAGGGGTAAGGGGCTGTTTGATGCCTGGGAGTGTGGTGAGGCCGGCTTGCCTGTTGTGAGTCATTAGAATGCCCACCTGGGGAAATTCTGGAAAATCGGTTTACATGGTTCCAATGAGCATCTGCCCAGAGGCTTGCAGTCCTATGCTTTATCTCTTCACTGCAGCTCATGTAGTGTGAGAATTCCAGGGGCTGGGCTTCCATCCCTCCCAAGCCCCAGGATCTTGAATTCAGAATCAGGGTGAGAGTGAGGGCTCCTGGGGCCTCCCACAGCCCCAAGATTAAGCTCCAGGAACAGAAGCTGACATCTGTGGGCAGATATGAGAGAAGGGGATAGAAGGGGACTCCTAGGACATTTGTTCAAGTGCAAGCCAAGGCGCTGGTTCCTTTTTCAAAAGAATAAATAGCCTCTGATTGAAATGGGAAACTAATTGATTGTACACACTGGCTTTTCAAAAGACAATGTCTGCCATGAAGGGAGTTTGTAGGGAAAACTACAGCCTATGTATGTCTATGGGGAGGTGGATGTATATAATAGGATGAATGCTCTGGCGAACATGTGGGGGAAGGGGCTAGGGTACATGTCTAGGAATGTTGCTGTGTACACAGAGAGTTGGATAGTAGCTAAGTGCTGTGCTGGAGGACCCTATAAGAGACACTTGCAGGGGAGGGCTCTGTAGAGTTCATACAATGCCATATATTTGCCAGAAATACTGTAACTTTACCTTCATGTGCACTAGGGAAGACTGCTTGGGATGGGAACAGCTGAAGAGCAACCCAGGGGCTCAGCTAACCCACACTCCAGGGGATGGATAGCAGCTGGGTATATGGAGATGGAGGGCAATGGAAACCTGCTTTCACCAATGAATGATGCTCACCCAGATAACACCACCTGGGGTTTAGGCAGGCCTGCCTCATAGCTGTGCACTGCAGGGGGGCATTTGGCAGAGAGGTTATGAATGGGGGCAAAATCTCCTCCCCAAGCTGTGCATTCTGGCACCTTTTACTGATTGGCTCACACACAGGGGGCCTCTTTTCCAGCTGGTCAACCCAGAGGAGATGACTTTTTCTAATCTACACAAAGGTGCCTGAAGTGCTTACAGCATCCAGTGTCTTGGACCTCTCTCTCCTCCCTGTGGGACCTACCTGGTCTCCCAGTCCCCTTCACATCTCACCCCCCAGTGCCACAGCCACACAGATCCACTTGTTGTTCTCCCTACATGCCAGCATCCCTGACACTCTTCCTGCCCCATTCATATCCCTGGCTACTTTCATTTCCTCCAAAATGAGGGTGTCAGACTATATAACTTCCAAGATCTCTGCCAGAGTCATCATCATGGGATTTTTCAAAATCAGTTTTGTTGAGGTATAGTGAGTAAATAATGAAATTCGTCAATGTTGTGTCCAATTCAATGAATTTTCACAAATGTGGAGAGTCACATAACTATTAGCACCACAGCGGAGATACAGAACATTTCTATCTCCTCCAATGTCACCTCTTACTCCTCCGCAGGTCATCCCCTATCCCCACTCTAACCATAGCAATCACTGATCTAGCTCAACAGTTTTGTCTTTTTCTGAATATCATATAAATGGAATCACACAGTCTATACCCTTTTGTGATGCCTTATTTCATTCAGCATAATGCTTTTGAGATTTGTTTGTGTGTATCAATAATTCATTCCTTTTTATTGTGGAGTAGTATCTCATTTTATGGATATACCACAATTTATTTATCAATTAACAACTATTGATGGATATCTGGATTGTTCCCAATTTGGGGACAATATGCAAATGCTGTTAACATTTGCATACAAGTGTTTTTAGGAACATATGTTTTCATTTTTCTCTGGTAAATACCTAGGAGTCAGATAACTGGATCATATGGTAAGTATCTATTTAACTTTATGAAAAAGACCGCCAGCCTATTCTAAAGTGGCTTTACCATTTTTTATTCCCACCAGCAATGAATGGGTACTCTCGTTGTTCCACATCTTGCCAACATTAGGTATCCTCATTATTTTTTTTCAAAACATTTTTTAAATTAAATTTTTTATTTTGTGATAATTGTAGATGCACATGCAGTTGTAAGACATAATACAGGAGACCCCATGTACCCTCTACCTAGTTTTTTCCAGTGATAACATCTATAGTACAATTTCACAACCAGGATATTAGCGTTGATACATTCAAGATACACAACATTTTCATCACCATGGAGATCCCTCATGTTGTCCATTTATAGCCATATCCCTATCCCTCCCATTGTTGCCCTCTCCTTAATCCCTGGCAACCAATAAGCTATTTTCCAATTATATAATTTTGTTATTTCAAGAATGCTATATAAATGGAATCATACAATATGCAATTTTTGGGGATTGTTGTGGTTTCTTAATGATATATTATCTTTTTAATGTATTTCTGGCCACAATATGATAGAATTACATATTTTTGCATCTAATTTCATGAAACATATTAGTTTGTACTTTTCATTTTTTATAACATCTTCATCTGGTTTTGGCATCAGGATAATGTTGACTTCATAAAATGACTGGGAAGGCTTCCCTCTTACTTAATTTTCTGGGAGAGTTTCTATAGAACTGCTATTATCTCTTCCTTAACTGCATGGTACGATTTACCAATGAAGGCAGCTAAGCCTGGATTTCTTTGTGAGAAAGTCTTTAACTACAAATTCAGTTTCTCTAATAGATTTAGGGCTGTTCCAGTTATTTACTTATTCTTGAGTGAACTTTGGCAGTTTATGCCTTTCAAGGAATTTGTCCATTTCATCTAGGTTGTCAAATATTATTCATAATATCCTTTATTATCTTTCTAATGTCTATATGACCTATAGTAATACCCTTAAAAAAATTTCTAATGTTGCTACTTTTTTTTTCTTGGTCTGGCTAGCTAAAAGTTTGTTAATTTTATTGATCATCCAGCCTCAGTGATTTTCTCTGTTGTCTTCTTCAATCTCATTGATTTCTGCTCATATCTTCATTATTTTATAGCGTCTACCTACTTGGGCTTAGTTTGCTCTTCTTTTTCTATTTTTTCAATTGGAAGCTTATATCTTTCATTTAAGACCTTTCTTATTTTGTAATAGAAGGATTTATTACTATAAATTTTACTCTAAGCACTGCTTTAGCCAAATTCCACAATTATTGACATAATGTTTTCATTTTCATTCAATTTTAAATATTTTTAAGCTTTGCTTCTGATTTATTCTTTGATCCATGAAGTATTTAGAAGTATGCTTCATAAATTCCTAAACATTTGAGGATTCTTTCTTATATCTTTCTGTTATTGATTTCTAATTTAAATCTGTTGTAGTTGTGCTCAGGGAGAATACTTTGTACAATCTAAATACTCTTAATTTTATTGAGACTTGTTTTGTGGCCCAAAATATAGTCAGTCTTGATGAATGTTCCATGGACACTTCAAAGAAATGTGTACTCTGCTGTTGTTGGGTAGAGTATTTTAGGAATGTCAATTAATTCCAGTTGGTTAATAAGTGCGATTCAGGTCTTCTATATCCTTACTATTTACTTGTTCTATCAATTACTGAGAGACAAGTATTGAAATTTCCAGGTGGAAGTGAATATTTTATTTTTTCCTCTTTCAATTCTACCAGTTTTTGCTCCATGTATTTTGAGGCTCTCTTATTACATACATACACAGGATCATTATGTCATCTTAATGAATTGATCTGTTAATGTTCCTTGTTCTGAAGTCTATTTTGTCTAATATTAATATATTTGCCCCAGCTTTTTTTATAAGTGTTTGCATAGTATATCTTTTCTCATTATTTTACTTTTAATCTGAGTGTTTATGTTCAAAGTGAGATTTATGTAGACAGCATACAACTAAGTCTTGATTTTTTTAGTCAAAATGATCATCTGTTCACTTAATTGGGGTATTTAGCTCATTTACATTTAATGCAATTATCAGTATGTTTGGATTTAAATCTACCATCTTGCTAGACCACTTAATATTATCCCATAGGTCACTAATTTATTCATCCTCCCTCTCTCTCCCACTTTCTCTTTTTCTCTCACTGTCCTTTAAAAATCTGTGCTATATTTTGGATGGTTTGTATTGGCTTGTCTTCAAGTTCACTAATCTTTCCTTCTACAGTCACTAATCTCCTTTTAATACCCCCAATGTATTTTTCAAATTATATACATTTTTGAAAATTTTATTTCAGTCTTTTTGTATTTTTCATTTATCTCCTTATCATAATTGTGTTTTTCTCTACCTCCTTGAACATATGAAGCATATTTGTGATAACTGTTTTAACACCATCATCTGCTAGTTTCATTATATCTGCCTTTTAGGGGTCTTGTTTCAGTGGATTGGTTTTTCTCTTGGGCTATGGATCATATTGGATGTTGAACACAGCCAATTTTATGTTCTAGTTGCTGAATTTTGTTGTATTCCTTTAAAGAATGTATTGGCATGCAGTTAAGTCATTTGAGATCAATTTGATTCTCTGAATGTTGCTATATAAGCTTTGTTAGGGCAAATCCAAAGCAGCATTTAGTCTGAGGCTATTTAGCTCCATTACTAAGGACTCTGAAGGACTCTTTCTGATGCCTCACATATTTTGAGGTCTAGCCAATCTGGATGGGGGAACATAAACCATTCCCAGACCTCTCTGAGCTCTGGAAATTGCTCAGCCTACTGGTTTCCACTGGTACTTAGGTGCTTATCCCAGCCTCATGAAGTTTCATCCCACACATTCTTAAGCCAGTATTCAGCTATTCAGCCAAATATTTGAGAGCCTCCCTCTGCAGAAAGCTGGCTCTAGCTCTTACTCTCATCTCTCTCTCTCTCATACACACACACACACACACCTCTCCTCTGTTATGTCCTACAAGTTCCAGCTGCCCTCAGCTTCCACAAATTCCAGCCTCCGCCTCCTCAAGTCAATTAGACTGCTGGCCTCTGTTAGATTTCCCCTTTTTGCCAAGTATCACAGGTCTCACCTCATTTTTTCCCTTCTCGAGCTCACAGTCCTGCATTGCCTGGTAACCAAATTTTGAAATATATGAAACAAAGTTGTTTCATATATTTTATTGTGGCTTTTTGATGTTTTTAGCCTGAGCGTAATTCTGGACTCTCTTACTCCCTCAGCTAGAAGTGGAAGTTCCCCCACCATCCCAGGTATGGTGTTATGATATCTATTGGTTTTTGTTCATAGTTCCTGGTTCATAACTCCCATATCCCTTGTGATCGTATTTTGTTATCATGTTGGGTATGTTAGGCCTCAGAAAACAGAATCTCTGTCCTGCCCTCCATTCGCCTGCCCCAAGGCAGGACTCTATAATCTTCCCATGCCTTTCTGATGGTGGGTCTGAAAACCCTCCCCAGAGAGGGTCCCACCCTATACACTCAGGGAAGGAATACTGATATCATGAAGCCTTCATAAAAACCCAAGATGACAGGGTTTGGGGAGCTTCAGTATAGCCGAACCCTGGAGGTCCCGGGAGGTTCCTGGAGGGTGGTGCACCCAGGGAGGGCATAGAAGTTCTGCCCTCCTTCCCCCATACCTCACCCTACACATCTCTTCACCTGTATCCTTTGCAATATCCTTTATAATAAACCAGTAAGCATAAGTGTTTCCCTAAGTTCTGTGAGCTGCTCCAGCAAATGAATTGAACCCAAAGAGGCCATCATGGGAACTTCAATGTGAAGCAGGTCAGTCAGAAGTTCCAGAAGTCTGGACTTTCAACTGATGTGGGGAGGAGCAGTATTGGGGACTGAGTCCTCAACCTGTGGGATGTGACAGTATCTCCAGGTCAGAACTGGATTAGAGCATACCCAGCTAGTGTCTGCTGCTTGGTACATGGGGAAAAACCTTCACGCATTTGGTCACAGAAGTCTTCTGTGTTGACGATTGTTACTGTGATGTGACAGTAGAGGAAAAACATGGTTGGAGAGAGTTTTCCCTACACACTGGGATTTTAACATAAGAAACCAAATCAACCTAAGAGGAGGCTGTCATCAGCATGAAGACTATAGTTGTCGGGGATGTAGAGAAGACGGTGTCCCCTGCTTCCCTCTGGCCCTTTCTAGGCCTGACACTGGGAAGCAAAAACAAAGCTGGTTAGACATGTGAAATTAGGGGTGCCCAGAAAGTTTCAGGGACTCTAAGCAGGAGGAGGTTTGAATGTCAGGACATCTGAAGAAGACAGCAGGACCACAGGGCTAACAATGTATTCAACAGCACTCCTGGGCTGTGATTTGCTACGATCTGATGCCAAGAAAAAAAAAAAAGCCATCAACAAGACAGGAAGAAAAGAATAAAAGAAAATATATAAACATGGTAACAAAACCCTTTTTCAGCTGGGGCTTATAGAGGTTTTACCGTGGTTTTTTTTCCTAAGCAAGTGGCAGTGAAACCTTTATTGCACCTCACAGCCTCCCAGACCATTTTTTATACTACATAATGTGTTTGCAAGTTTCTGTCCATCGCTCAGTCTCCCTGTGCTTTGTCCTGTGAAACCATCGGTTTCCATGGCAACCAGACTGCCAGATGAGGGAGCCAAATGAAGGGACGGAGGTCTTTAGTGCACCTCTGGGGACCAACAGAAGCCTGGGCCACAGATAGGAAAGGGATATGGGAGTAACTACAAGGGTCCCTCCACCAGCCAGGACTTCTCCTGCCAGCTCTGCACCTCTGGGTGGCTGCCTGGTGCATCCACAGGTTGGCACTCCTGGAAAGACTCGTCCACCATTGAGCTCCTTCCATCACTGACATTTACAAAGCCCCTGGAATATACCCCAGTCTCTGTGCAGGTGGCAAGACCCGGAGATGAATAAGATTCAGTCCCTGCCCCCAAATGGCAAGCAGTCTGTCTAGAGAAATAATGATAAAAACAGTCTAGAAGGAACACTTATTAAGTGCTGACTATAAGCCAGGCACTGTTCTAGGAACTATATACCTTAAATTTTAATTTTCACACACACAAAAAAAAACCCTTGGTTTAGTTATTTGTACTATTTGCATCATGGAGCTTTACCCATAGCTTATCCAAGGTCACATAACTGGTCAAAGGGCAAGCCAAGATTCACATTCAGGTCTGTGTCTGGCTCAGCCTCTACTGACAGGTACAACACTATCCCACTCAGTCACTCTGTCTCTTTCCTCTAAATCTCTTTTTTCTGGGTGCTTCCGAGTTTAAAGAACTCTCATAAAGTCTTTCTGTCTCTCTCTTTCTCCCCTGCCTGGATCCCTCACCACCCCTCTGTGGCCCTGTCTCTCCTCTCATTCTTGAAATAAATGTATTATTGAACTAAAGCCCCTGGAACATGAATTAAACATAGGAACAAATCCCATTGTGGCCTCTGAGCTCCATGCTGTGCTGATGACATTAATGAAGGGTCACACAGCTGCATCCCTGCTTAAGTCTCTGAAATCCCACTCCCTTTGTCCAGACAGCGGGAGGAAACAGCTGACATCAGAAAACTGGGAGACCCTCAGGGAGAGAGAAGCTCTTTAAAAATAGCTCTCATAGCAGGAGCGTTCTGCTGGGCTAGCCTTCCCTGGGCTGAAAGAGAGCCAGCATGAGCCACCCCTTCGACCGGCCCCAGCTCTGCCCAACGGCTTCAGAGGCTGCTCCCCAAGGGGCTCAGTGAAGGGAAACTCAAGCTTGTAAAGCTAAACCCTGCATTGTCAACAAGGCCAGGGGACTAACAAGGCCAGCTGAGGCTGAATGACACAGAACACTGTCTGTGCCCAGACTTTGCCCTCCTGATGGGCTGCAGGCACTGACCTTCCCTCCCTAAGCCCCTTCCCCCAGGCTGAACAACCTCTGGGACCACAGAGTGTCACAAGTTCATGCGGCCCAACCTCCTTGTTTTATAAACAGGAACCCAAGGATGAGAGAGGTACAGCAATGACCAGGGGTCACATAGCATCTCAGAACAGAGCCAGGACTCAAGCTAGGTCTGAGCAACAGACCGGGGTCCCTGGCCTGTGGGACGACCACCGCCCCAGTCTAAGACACAGGTCATCTTACTAAGAGAAGCGCCTCAACTCCTCGGTGCCCTGGAGACTCCAGGAGCATGGCCTCTCTGCCGTAAATCTGGGGGTGGGGGTGGACTGCCACCCCAGGGCCTAGAAAAGGGCCCATGGGATCTGAGAAGAGTGGCCCAACCCAGATGGAGGCCCAGGGGGATAGGAGGCCTCTGGACACCAGGACTATCTAGGCCCCGGCTCCTGCTGTGGGCAGGAAGGGCTGGCAGGGAAGCTACTGAATGAGTCACCCAGTCCCTTGGTTGCCTTTTCTGTGATATGGAGGAGGGCTGGCACCTCCTTTTTGGTGCGGCTGTGAACACAGTACTCAATGAGGTAATTAATGAAAACTTTCTAGCCAGGTCCTGGCACCTGACACAGCCTCGATACGTAGCATAAACACACAACCCCTGCGCAAAAGTACTGCGTCCCTTCGGGCACCAGTTCACATGGAAACTCTCTGTGGCTCATGGAGCTCCTAGAAGCACCCAGACAGCTACTTTCTTCACACCTTTCCTGGCCGGCCTAGTGACTCCTGAGTCTCCCCTGACCCTAACAACAGATGTGGGGCCCTGACTCCCTCACTTAGGGCAAGCCACTTGACCTCTCTGTGCCTCCGGGTCTCAATTTCTTCAATTGAAAATGAGAATAGCAACAGTGCCTGCTATATACATCTATATGTGCATGTGCACACACATGCACAAACACACACACAATCTTTGTTCAACTTCATTGAGATATAATTTGTACACAACCAAATGCACCCATTTTTAATAGCTTTATTGAGATACAATTTATATACCATATAACTCACCCACATGACATGTACAACTCTGTGGTTTTTTGTATACTGATATAGTTGTGCAAATGTCACCCAATCTATTTCATTATCCCTCTCCACCAAAAATTCAGATCTATTAGCAGTCTCTCCCTATATCTTCCAACCATCACCCTGCCAGCCCTAGTCAACCACTAATCTACTTTCTACCCCCATAAGATTTGCTAATTATGGGCAATATGATTTTTTGTGTCTGGCTTCTTTCACTTAACATAATGCTTTCAAGATTCATTGGTGTTCTAGCACACATCAGTACTTCATTCCTTTTTACCGCTAGACAATATTCCATTGTATGAATATAGCACATTTTATTTAGCCATTCATTCTTTGAGTTGTTTCCATGTTTTTGCTACCATAAACAATGCTACTAGGAACATACATGTGCAAGTTTTTGTATGAACATACATTTTCTTTTATCTTGGTTACAATACCTAGGAGTAGAATTACTGGGTCACATGCATGTGGGACCTTTTGAGGAACTGTCAGACAGTTTTCCAAAGCAGCTGTGTCATTTTCCATTCCCATCAAAAATGTATGAGGGTTCCAATTTCTCCACATCCTCACCAACATTTGTTATTATCAGTTTTTTTAATTATTCTCACCCTAATAGACGTGAAGTGATATTTCATTGTGATTTTGATTTGTGTTTCCCTAATGGCTGATGATGTTGAGCATCTTACCATGTGCTTATTGGCCATTTATATATCTTCTTTGGAGAAATGTCTATTGAGATACTTTGCTCATTTTAAAATTGGGTTGTTTGTTTTATCTTTATTAAGTTTAATGGTTCTTTATATATTCCAGGTACAAGTCCTTTATCAGGTACATGATTTGCAGATATTTTTCCCCATTTTGTCAGTTGTCCTTTCACTTTCTTGATGATATTCTTTGAAGTTTTTAGTTTTCATAAAATCCAATTTACCTATTTTTTTGTCATTTATGTTCTTGGTTTCATACCTAAGATACTGGGGTAGGCAAAGCCTATATTTTACTCCTATATTTTCTTCTAAGAGCTTTACAGTTTTAGCTCTTACATTTAGGTATGATTCATTTTGAGTTAATTTTTGTGTAAAATGTAAGACAGAAATCCAACTTCATTCTTTCTTTTTTTCTTTTTTTTTTTTTTTTTGAGATGGAGTCTCGCTTTGTCGCCCAGGTTGAAATGCAGTGGCACAATCTCGACTCACTGCAACCTCTGCCACCCAGGTTCAAGCGATTCTTGTGCCTCAGCCTCCCAAGTAGCTGGGACTACAGGCACATGCAATCACGCCCGGCTAATTTTTTGTATTTTTAGTAGAGACGGAGTTACACCATTTGACCAGGCTGGTCTCAAACTCCTGACCTCAGGTGATCTGCCTGCCTCAGCCTCCCAAAGTGCTGGGATTACAGATGTGAGCCACCACACTTGGCCAATTTTTAAGATTACAATTTGATGAGTTTTAACAAATGTGTATACCCACAAAACCACATCTCATTTCCTCATCCCAAAAAGTCTCCTGTGCCAATTTGCAGTCCATCCTCCAACCCCAGCCCTGGGCTACCATAGCCTACTTTTGTTCACTATAGATTAGATTTGCCTTTTCTGGAAGTTCATATAAATGGAATCACACAGTTTGTACTCTGTCTGGCATCTGTCATTTTTTTTTTATCATTTAATCATCCTGTATTAGAGTTCTCTAAAGAAACAGAGCCAGAACCAACAGGGGGTGTGTGTGTGTGTGTGTGTGTGTGTGTGTGTGTGTGTGTGACAGAAGGAGATTTATTTTAAGAAATGGGCTCACACAAGTCCAAAATCTGCAGGGTGGGCTGGCAGGCTACACAGGGAAGAGTCGATATTATAGCTCAAGTTCAAAGGCAGTCTGTTAGCCAAATTCCTTCTTCCTTGGGGGAGATCAGTCATTTTTTCTATTAAGGCCTTCAATTTATTGGATGTGGCTCACTCACATTATGAAGGAGCTTTCCTCAAAGCCTACTGATTTAAATGTTAATCTCACCTTAAAAAATACCTTTGCAGCAGCATCCAGGCTAGTGTTTGACCAAATATCAGGGTACCATGGCCTAGCCAAGTTGAAATGTAAAATTAACCATCACACCTCTCATCAGCCCCATGAGGTGAACATTATTATTCCTATGTTGCAGATGAGGAAACTGAGGCTCAGAGAGGGTCAGTGATGGATCCTGTACTCATAAGTGGCAGAGTTGAGACTGAAACCAGTGCTGTTTCCATATCCTCATGGTCACCTCTCCCTGGTTCTCATCCATTAGTAGATCAAGAAGGATTTGTGATGTCCATCTATGACTGTACCTTGTTAGACCTAAAGACACTCCTGGGGTTCACATCCTGGGCTTCCTTCTTCCCTTGTCTTGGGACATAAGGGAGGAGATTACATGGCCCAGTGCCCCTCAGCCCCACAGCCCCCACCACCTGGTCCACTTGTTGCTTGCTTGTTTGTTTGAGATGGATTATCTCTCTGTTGTCCAGGCTGGAATGCAGTGGTGCAGTCTCAGCTCACTGCAACCTCCACCTCCCAGGCTCAAGCGTTTCTCCTGCCTCAGTCTTCTGAGTAGCTGGGACTACAGGAGCACACCACTACAACTGGCTAATTTTTGTATTTTTGGTAGAGACAGGCTTTCACCATGTTGGTCAGGCTGGTCTCGAACTCCTGACCTTATGTGATCTGCCCACCTTGGCCCCCCAAAGTCCTGGAATTACAGGCATGAGCAAACGTGCCCAGCCTGTGGTCCACTTGGCTTTGTACCTAGCTAGCCTCTTCCCTCCTCAGGCCCTCCAGACCTGCATTGCTGAGTGTTTCCCACTGCACATGCTTCCTCTCTCCCAGCCACAAAGAGAAGCAGGAGTCTCTCTACTCCCTCTGCAGGTGACCAGTGCTCCTCCCCAGACTCTGATGTGCTGTCTCTCTTTATTTCTTTCCCAGTGATCAGCACCTTCTTCCCTCATTCCTCCCAGCCTCCTGACTGTCTCCCATCCTATTGTCCTTCCTATAATTCTGCTGAAAAATAAAACCTCTAGATTATTTTCTCTTCAAGCTCAGAGATCTGGGAAGGAACAAGTATAATTGAAGTTGCTCACTCATTTTTTTTTCAGATCAAGCCTGAAAAGAAAGCATCCAGAAGGTTCCAAAAGCTTCCAGAATTGAATGAAAATTGTCAGGCCCTCTAGGAGACTGAGTGACCAAAGGAAGATCCCCTCATCCCCATTTAGGAAATAAAACCAATGGCAAGATCAGCTCTCAGATCCTCCAATCTGACCCCTCTGTCTTAGTTCGGATACCAGATCATTTGCAGTTCACATTTCGTGTAATCTGGATACATGTAATGTCTTGTTCTTTCATCCAAAGGGCCAGCTCTTAAAGTGTTAGAAAAAACTGAGATGTCTTAGCCTGGGTTTACCCACAGCGGAGCTCAAGGCAGGTAGTTTATTTGAGAAGTGGCTGTTGAAAGTGGAAGAGATGACAGGGAAAGTGAAATGGGGAGGAAGAGAAATACAGTACAAGGATGTGTCTTGGAGTTGATCATCTGAGGGGCCTTGTCCAGGCGGAGCATTTATTCATCAGCCTGTGACCCTCATTGATCCAGGATGGCTCCACTGGCATTAACTCCCCGACACTCGCAGGTGATCGTGAGTCAGAGGACTCCCAAAAGCATCTCTAAAAGGAGCGTCAGAGAGGTCTTGGGCAGGAGGCAAGAGGCGTGTGCTATGGCTTGAGGGAAGTACTGTTTGATTACACCTGCAAAAAGCTGCTCAAAGCCTGCGTGCAACTGCCATGCAGCCATGGCTGCAGTGAGAAGTGTGGCCAGGAGGATTTTAAAGCTGTGTCCAAGAAGTGACCAATACAGAGAAGGGGTTGGAGGGAGGACATATCTCAGCAGGAGCAACACAAGTGAAAAAACAGCCTCGTTATTTCACTCGAGAGGTAATGCATTTACCAACAAAGCACAAACTCAGCACAGCCCACAGAAGGAAAGAGGGAATGGTCTCCACCTAGCAGTCACGCCATCCTTGCAATCCTCTGTTCAGTGCTTGCTACAGGACTCCAGGTGGGATGTAGACAATATAGACAGTGTTCAAACACATAAACAGACACACATATGAGACAATAGAGGGAACTAGAGCTATTCACTAAGACAAGGAAAGACATAAGTTTGCAGGGTTATCTTTTCAAAGTTTGAAGGACACTTCTAAATCATCCTCGCAAAACTGGTCCCATCTCCCACCCCCACCCCAAGATGTGGCTTTTGCCTTCTGTGCATCCTCTTCTCTGTGCTACCACCTCCCCCAAATCCCCCACCTAGTTGCTCAAACTAAAAACATGGACACCTCCTTGATTCCTCTCTTAGTCACCAAGTCCTGTCCACTTCTCCTAAATCATTGAGTGTCTTGCACTTCTCCCTCCACTACTGCTTCTGCTTTTGTTTGGGGCACTTTCTCTCTCTCTACCTGCACCATTTCAATCTCTCTCTGCAGCTCCTCCTGCCACCCCTCAACCCATCCTCCAGGGAGCCAGAGTCAGCTATAGCCACTGCCATGCCTTGAACCTCCAGACTCACCACTGACCCCAAGGCATAGTCTACATCCTTACCATCACCAACAAGATCCTGCCCTTAAGGGCACCAAGGACAGATATGCAGGTGGTTCCCTGTGCAAGAGGTCAGCCAAGGTGAGGGGTTGCGGATCAAACTTTGTTCTACCCAACACTTGCCAAGCAGTGCCTTTCTCCAGTCTGCACAAGGGTGCCTCCACTCGTCAACCTGGGTTGTCTCCACCTGCAGGAAGGGCTCCCTTCTTTAATTGTTGGATGGGCACCCATTCATTTGAAAGGAGAAACAAGGTGTGTAGGCTAAGATCATCCATGCAAGTACTAACCCTGCTACTTGCTGGTTGTGTGAACTTTGGCATGTTACTTCAAATCTCTGAGTATCAGTCCTTGTTTGCAACATGTGGCTAATAATGGCAAGCCTGGGGTGCAGTTGTGAGAAGGAAATGAGGTTATATGCAAAGTACTCTTAGTACAGTGCCTGGCACACTGTAGGTGATTAATAGATGGTGCTTAGTAATAGTAATATTGCTGTTGTTTGAAATTCATGTCAGAAATACATGAACCCTAGCATGTCCTCACCCCACTCCACATTGAGCCCCTCCATGACGGTGCCCTCATTGTCCTTAACAACCCCGCCTCCCTGATCCTCTGGTCTTACCCTTCCTGCTTGAAGGTTCATCCCCTCTTTTGAAGTCCATGTGTGGCCAGGTGCTTCTGCCATGAAAAAGAAGCATGATAGTAAGAGCTCAGTAAACATTGGCTATCTGGATGAATGAATGAAGGAAGTCCGTGAATAGCTCCCAAGGACAGCCTGGTTTGTGTCCAGGGTCTTAGGATCTCTGCACTCCCAGGCTCCAGCTCCAGAGAGTGGAACCCTATAGACACTTAGAGCCCAGGCTATAGCACGTAGGGGAAACCACTACACTGGTTACTGGACAATTCAGACAGTGTACAGTAGTTTATTGGAAAAAGCATGGACTTTGCAGTCTGAGATCTGTGTTCAAGTCCTAGCTCAGCCAGGTGACTTTGGGTGGACCAATTTCTTCTCCAATCTGTCTTTTCATCTGTAAAACGACAATGATGACAATAACAATGATGGCTACACTCTCTTCTTCATGGAAATTTGTCAGGATTGAGTGAAGTATTTCATGTAATCAGCTTGAAGCATAGAAGATGCAAATGGGGTTCTTTTTTTTCTTTCTTTTCTGTGTTTGTACAGATAGGCCTGATGATGTTGCAGTAACAAACAGCCCCCAAATCTCAGTGGCTTAACAGCACACAGGCTAATTTCTCACTGACACTCCATGTCAATCACAGGTTAGGTGGGAGCTCTCCCCATGTCATTCTCACTTAGTAACCCAGGCTGATGGAGCAGCCATTGTCTCCCATATTGCTGGTTGCAATGGCAGAGGGAAAGAATATTCTAGAAGGCCTTGTTTCTGCAACTATATGCTGATATACTTTACTTTAGCTTCCAACTCATTGGTCAGAATAGCCACATGATCCCATCTAACAGTAAGGGGGCCAGGAACCACAATTCTACCATGTGCCCCCAAAATAGAGAGTCAGAAATAATTGGTGTCTATGCTAACGATCACCAAAGTTATTCATTTGTCTTGGTTTCTTTATCAGCAGGATAAGCATCACTGCTTCTGCCCTGTACTTCACTGGAAGTTGGGGATGATCACTGAGTCCATGCAGGCTGCAGGGGTTGAACTCTCCCAGGGATCTGAAGTCAAATCTGCCCTTCTAAAGCTTCCTAGACCTCTGCAGAGCTGAGGCTGCAGGGCTTGGAGACAGAACAGTGAGGTCTCTGGCCGGGGCAAGGAAGTGGTGAAACTATCATTTTCCTGCTTTCAGCCCCACAGAGGCTGAGCTGGAAACTTTAAGGCCTCCAGGTTCTGAGGCTCACCAGATATTGAAAATGAAGACGATAGCAAAGCCATGTTACAGAGCCTTGTGGCCTACATTAAGTGTTTGCTTGTAACTACTTGATGCTTTCACCACCGCCTACACACAATCCAGTGACTGATATGAAACCTCATTTGGAAATAACTCTGAAAGTCTAAATGCCATGCCCACCATGAGCATGAGAGCTGTCTCTGGGACAATTGGAGAATGAGGAGGAGGAAAAGGGAGCTCCAGCTTTCAGACTTTTTGGAAGGATTCCCCCATGATCTCCAGCCTTGTCTTGCAGGGATCAGCAGCTCAAGTCTTATGGTTATAGGGTCAGTTCAGCCTTCAAGGCAGTGCCATTTTGTGTTCAAAGTCTGAGACTGTTCACTCTGGGCAGGGCATGCAGCTGTGACTGAAGCCCTAAAATCTCCCCACAAGCCTCTTCCCAGGCTTGCCATTTCCCCCATCAGCAAGCCTTTGGTATAAGGTCTCTGGGGGACCTGATAATAGAGAGGAACAAGCTGGGATCCACAATGGACCCCAGAAGTCCTTGAAATTTTGGGTAGAATTCGCTCACCGAAAAAGCTTTGGGTCCTGAGCCAGGGTGAGGGATCCTCCCAGGGACCTGGATATAGCCTCTGTAGGCCCTGCTTTCTTCTTTCACCTTCTACTTCTCCCTCTATGATTGAGTCAAACTGCTCTCCTCTCTCCTGACCCTACCACAGGCACATCTGCTGACTCTCTCCTGACCCTACCACAGGCATATTTGGCCAACTTGAGCCACACAGAGACATGCCCTTCATTCATTCATTCATTCATTTAACAAACATTTATTGAATGCCAATTGTATACCCAGCACTGTGCTAGGCCCTGGAGC
The DNA here is from genome assembly GCF_028885625.2 of Pongo pygmaeus. Taxonomy (NCBI): domain Eukaryota; kingdom Metazoa; phylum Chordata; class Mammalia; order Primates; family Hominidae; genus Pongo; species Pongo pygmaeus. The sequence continues at coordinate 21,708,621 of NC_072382.2, read as the reverse complement.
CTCACCTGCAACAGTGAACAGAGAAGATGTCTCTATCCTCACAGAGCTTTTGGTCTAAAGATAAAGACCTTACAATCATAAACAACCCAATTTATTTTTATTTATTTTTTTATTTCTTTAGACAGTGTCTCATTCTGCTGCCCAGGCTGGAATGCAGTGGCATGATCATGGTTCACTGCAGCCTTGACCTCCTGGGCTCAAGCTATCCTCCCTTCTTGGCATCCCAATGTGCTGGTATTACAGGCATGAGCCACTGGGCCCAGCCCCAATTGCAAAAACAATAATGGGTAAAGCATTTGAACCCATATTTCACCAAGCAAACATATGGATGGCAAATAGGAAAATGCAAAGATACTCACCATTAGTAATCATCAGGGAAATGCACATTAAAACCACAGTGAGTTATGCAGCACATCCATTGTAACAGCTGCAGTTAAAAAGACTGAACATCCCAAGTGTTGGCAAGGAAGTGGCTGAAGTGGGACTCTCATACATTGCTGGAGGGAGTGTAAAATGGTACAACCACTTTGGAAAACTGTTTATCAGTTTTTTAAAACATCAACATACACCAACCACATATGACCCAGCCATTCTACTCCTAGGTTATTTACTCAAGAAAAATCAGAACATATAACCATACAAAGATTTATACAAGATAATTATTGCAGCTTTATTTGTAATCACCAAAAGCTGGACTCACCCAAAATATCCATCAACAATGAATAGTTACAAAAAATTGTGCTTTATCCAGAGAATGAAATACTACTCTGCAATGAAAAGGAACTACTGGCACACACAACAGTATGAATGAATCTCAAAATAATTATGTTGAGTGAAAGAAGCCAAAAAGTTTATATATCATAGAATATTTTTGTATAAAGTTCTAGAAAATGCCAACCAGAAATTAGATCAATTGACTAGACCTAGGGTGGAGAGGGTCGGCGGAAGGGAGGGAGGGATTACAAGGAGTCATTAGCTAACCTTTTAGGGAAGATAAATATGTTCATTATCTTGACTATGGTGATGTTTTAATGACTGAGTGTATTTGATCGGTGCAAAAGTAATTGTGGTTTTTGCCATTACTTTTAATATATGTCAAAACTTATCACATTTTAAACCCTAAATATGTACAGGTCAATAATGCTATTTTTGAAATTACAACTGCACAATGAATTGTTTAATTACAGGTGAGACTAAAGAGCTACAAAGTGAGTGTTCTGGACACTCTGAGAATCTACAACTGGAGAAGCCAACATTGCCTGTGGACTGAGAGCCACACCCCAGAAAGTGATGTTCAAGTTAAGATGGGAAAGATGGGTTGGAAATGGTGGGGCAGGGGAGTGAGGGAGGAGGATGCTGGGGGAGGAAAGAAAAATCCTGGCCGAGGAAACTAAGTGTGTCAGGCTCCTGAGGAGTGGGGAGGCAGCATGGTGAAGCAGAGGGGCTTGGAGAAGCCAGAGAGGACAAAGGGAACGCTTGGCACATCAAGCCTTTGTTTTCTCTCATCCAGATGTCCAGTGGTCTCAGGCAAAGGCCCAGGCAATGAAGGCTTCCCATGGGGCCCTCTACCTCTTCACTGCTCCAGGTGGGCCCAGGCTCATCAGACCACGGAGCCCCCATCACCTTCTCAGGGGCTCCCCCATGCTAGCCGGGGAATCAAGGTCAACACAGGCTCCACACTCCCCTGAGTCCTGCACCTACCCCAGGCTTGCTGAGGGCCTCCAGAGGACAGCTTCTGTCCCTCCTACCACAGGTCAGATCTGCAGCCTGAACTGGCCATTCCTCCAGTGTTTGGAGAATCATTGCCTTGCCTTCATTCAGGAGCCAGATTGCCTGGGCTAGAATCCCAGCTCCACCATTCACCAGCTGTGTAAACTCCCTGGGCCTCAGTTTTCTCACTTGTAAAATGGGATTCATTGGACTGTTATGGATTAAATGAGTTGACATTTATAAAGAACTTAGAAGAACACCTTATTTATTTGTTATGTATAAAATGAAATTCCATCCTGCCTAATAAATATCAGGAACAGCTCTGGGTGGAGAGGTGATGTGCCAGGGAGGGGTCATCTTAAGTCTAAGAGATAGAGGGTGATCCATCTGGTAGCAGACAGCAGTGGAAACTGCTTTCCTGGCCTCTCTGGGTTTGAGGGCAGGGATGTCTCTTCTAGCTTGAACACAGCCTACACTCCGGTTCTGTGACTTCAGGCGGGTTTGGCATCAAAAGCCACCAGGGCTCCTCCTATGTGATCATGAGTTTCCTGTTGAGACCCTTCTGGCTGGAACAAGCTTCTTGATCCCCCAGAGGTGCCCAGTACTTTTGTCACCTGTGTCTGTGCCTTTGCTTGGGGATGCTGGGACTACAAAGCAATAGATTTTCTCTCCGTCTCACCTTCTGTTTTCTTCTTTGTTCTTCTCCATTTCAAAAGGAAAGGAGCAAAATGCCTCTGCTCAGGGGTAGCTTTTTCTGTCCAAGCTGAATCAGGTTACCTCCCAATTATTTGTTAATGGGCAACAGCCAGTCCTTCCATCTGGGGGACACACAATTGTGTAATATATGCCATCCCAGTTGATCCTCAATAACCTGTACAGCAGGCAGAGCTCGGCCTATGCCACAGATTTAGAAGCTGAGGCTCAGAGGGCCAAGAGCACTTGTGTTCGGCCAGAAAACCTGTTGTAAAGAATCACCATCAATTCTATGACCTGTTACACGTGCACAGTCTTTGTAATTTACAAAGCATCTTCACAGCCAGTTTCCTAAGGAAGCATCACAAAACCCCTGCAGAGTAAAATAGGGCAGCTATTATTATTCGTGATTTACAGATGGGAAAACAAAGGCTTGGAATATTCACGTTGTTCCATGGCTAACGTTGTTCCATGGTTCAGTTAAATTCAACAAGCATTTATTGAGCACCTACTGTATGTCAGCCCCTGTCCTAGGTCCTGGGGAAGTAAAGAGAATGAGAAATGGCCCCCCGCTCTTGAGGAGCCAATTTTTGAGACAATGTGATAGATGCCTTCAGGATGGGTGATTACAGGGCTCTGAGGCAGCTCACAGAGAAGCAGGTATTAGGGAGGCTTCTTGGAAAAGCTGACATCTGAGCTGAGTCTTAAAGGATGAATAGGAATTGACCAGGTAAGTAAAGGTGAGACAGACATTTGGAGCTAAGAGACAGGGCTGGGGCTAAGCACAGGGTACGGGTCCAGGTCGTGTGTGCAAAAGCCACAAGTAGTTGGTTCTTACAGAATAGACACTTTGAAGCCACGTCTCCTGCTACTGCTTGATCCACTGTAACAAGCAGGAGAATGACCTCTATGTATGTGCATGCACGTGTGTGTGTGTAAGACAGAGACAGAGAGAGTATGTGTGTGTGTGCACGCGCGTGTGTGTGTGTGTGCAGATAGGCAGTGGTGGGATCATCATACACTTAGCAGATCCTCATAGTCAGAGTATGGTCTATAAAATTTGAAGACCTGGATTTAAATCCTCCATTACTTTTAGCTATTGGACCTTGGGAACATTACAAAATGTCCCTGTGCCTCAGTTTTTCCGTCTATAAGTGGGGATGATGAAAGAGCCCACTTTATGGCATCGCTGGGAGGACTATATTAGGTAATATCTCCTTCTAACAGTGTGTGGCAGGCACAAAGAGAGCTCTCAATGAACATTGCCTGTTATAATTTATTTAATGCAGACAGCACTCTCCAAACCCATTCCTCCAGGGAATTTTTGAGAACCACCACAAATCCACTGGGCTTGGGGTGCCATCCATCATATTTGTTCTACAAATAAACCAACAGCAAGGTATAACCTCAGACTGGAAAGCGACCTTGAAGGGAGAGGGCACAGAGAAGTGAGAAGGAGCAAAGTCTCAGAGGCAGGAAAGTACATTCTGGACATAGGAATAGCAAGTCTAGAGGTCTTTATTTAGGGAACATAAAGTCCTTTATTTAAGGGTTATGATGTGAAAGGGGACAAGGTTACTGCATTTGACTCTGGCTCCAGCAGGCAGAGAAGGGTGAAACGGGCTAATGGACAGAAGTTTCAGCATCAGTCAGAGCAATAGAATGGGCTGCCTTAAAGGTGGTGAACTCCCCATCACTTGTAATTCCTGTCATTGGGGGTTTCAATCTATCTTACCCTGCATTGGGTGGCTGTGATCACCTCTGAAGTTCTGATGAGCTGCTGAGGTATGTGACACGGTAGAACCAGAAATTCACAAGACGGGGAGGGGGGAGGAGCAAAAACACATGAGTACGAGGAGGTGAGGCTTTAGAAAGAAGTACGGGACTGCCTGCAGTTGGGCCAGTAAGTTTCATCCCTTTGGATTAGGAATTGTCCATTACAAAAATGTAAAGAATGACTGATAGTTGTATCAGTCATTTTCACTTTAGTATAAATTAGACACACAGATCATTTTTCTCCTTAACAGCTGCCTGATGATAGAGGAGGACAGACAATACCAAATGAGGAGAGAGAAGGACATGGAAAGTAAAGTGGGAAGGGCTCAGAGACAAACTTCATTCATCTCAATTTTGCCAGGGAGTATCCCTGACTGCAACTGAAAGGAGAGAAAAAAAATACTCAGTGGCAAATTTTGCCATTATTTATTCATTTTAGCATCCAACTATTAGGCAACAGTTATATACCATGTTGTGTGCAGGGCACTAGGGATACTAGATGCAACCAGACATAGGTCTGGCCCTCTGGGGTGCCCAGGCTAGTGGAAGATGGGCTTGGAAACCGTGATCATAAGCCAGAGTGACCAGTGCCATGATAGAAGGATCTGCTCAAGCAGTGGTTGACCTCTCCCATCAGCTACACCCCAGGCCTTTTTCTGAGAGCCACCCCCACCCCAAAAGTAACAGATCAACATGACACCAAAAGAGAGCAAAAGAGAGGCCCAAAGCATTTGAGTTACCTGTTTGGGAAGCTGCAGAGCCAGGACTCCAGAGCAGCCCCTGACTCCAGAATGGGGCATCTTCTCCCAAACACAAGCACATTCCTTGGGGCGGGTTTCTGGAACATCCCCCAGCCCACACTGGCCTCCTTCTCAGTGGACCAGCTCGCCAGCTGCCCTCCTTCTCTCCTCTGCTCCCTTTCCAGGGCAAGGAAGACAGACGATGACTGCCGCAGTAAGGGCCTGTCTGGAGCTTTGGGTGGGTGGATAATTAGACTCTGAGAGAAGCCATCTGCTTTGGGCCCCTTGGGTCTCAGGCAGGCTGGGGCAGCGCAGCTCCTGACCACACAGTCAGCTCTCACCATGGAGCCCCTACGTGCAAAGGGTTTCAATGTCTTTGGCCATAAGGAGGCCTGGCTGCCTCCCCAGCAGCAGGGCCTTAAGTGAGGAGCTAGGGCTCAGTCAGGTGTTTATTTCCTTGTCAGGTTGCTCTACTTCTTGGGGCCCTGGGGTAGAGCTGCACGGATTGGGGCAGGTGAGGTGGGGAGGGGTAGGCAAAGTTTACTAGGCACAACTGTGGCACTGCAGAGTTGGGAGAGAACCACGCCAGCACCACGTGGGCCCTTCCTCTTCCCAGAAGGGACAGCTGAGGCCCAGAAAAAGGAAGGGACTGGGCCAAGGTCCTACAGTCCTTGTAAAGACACCATCTTTAAAGGTCGATGTCATCCCTTGCTGGGGACAGGAGGGATAGACTGCAGTGGGCAGGCTGAGCAGCCAAGCCCTCGGCTCATAAGGAAAAGCTACCATGTGTTGACTTCTACCCCGCCACATATAGAATTTTACCCTTGACCTTGTCTCACCTTGGCAACCTCTACAGTTGTTATTATTATCTCCAGTGTACAGATGAGACTAGAACACAGAGAAGTTAAGTAACTTGCCCAAGGCCACACAGCTGTCAAATGGAGTGAGGCTCTACACTCAGGTCTTCTGAATTCACAGCCCCATTTTTCCCCATGCAAGAGGCAGTGCAGAGTAATGGTACTCACACGGGTGCCTGGCCTGGACTGCTGTCTGGGTTCAAACCCCAGCTCTGTCATGTACAGGCTATATGAACTTGGGAAAATTGTTTTTCTGAGTCTTCCCTATCCTCTTTTTTAAAATGGGGCTTGTAGTACCCAATTCATGGTGTAGTTGTGAAGATTCAATGAGTTGAACTGTCTAAAGGGCTTGGAGCTATGCCCAGAACAGGGTAAGCCCTTGGTAAATGTTGGCTGCTGTTATTACTACCGTCTGTTTTCAGCACAATAGCCAGGGGAATCCTTTGAAAACATAAGTCTGGTCACTTCACTCCACTGTTTCAAACCCCCCAATGGCTTCCCCTCCACCAGAACAAAGGCTCAAGTCCTAAACTGGCCTCTGTCACCTCCCTAGTTTTACCTTCCCGACTACCTACAGCCAAGACAAGCCAGGCAGGCTCCTGTCACAGGGCCTTTGCATCTGCTCTTCCCTCTGCCTGAAAGGCTCCTTCCCCAGATGTTAACGTGGCTCCACCCCCCAACACCTGTTCCAATGTTACCTCCCTGAGACCTACTCTGACACACTCTTCAAAATTGTCACCACCACCCGCTTCTCTGCTTGATTTTCTGTCTAGCACTCATTGCCAGTAGACACACTGGATAGTCTGCTTATTTAGTTAATTATTATTATAGCGATGGTTTGTCATTTTCTCCTCTCACTAGGAAATAGCCCATGAAGGCAGGGATGTCTGTCCTGCTCTCTGCTATGACCCCAGCACTGGAACACTGCCTGGCACAAAGTAGGACCCCAGGAAACGAGCTGAAGAAATGCATGAATAAGTGACTCTATTCATCTACTCCTACAAGTGAAGCCCCATATCCAACGCCCAGCACATGTCGGGCATCCAAGAAATGCTTGTCAAAAACAGGCCAGCAGGAGGAGGGAGGGGCATTTACCAAACACAGACCAGGCACTAGAAAAAAAGCCAATCCAGACTTCACTCATTCATTCATCCACAGACTCGTGCTGGGACATACCCCTGTGCCAGGCTCTGTTTTAGGTCCCAAGGATGTTACACTCTGGAGGAGGGAGGGGTGGGGTGGGGCTCATGATCCCTGCCCTCATGGACTTCAGATCTTGTGAGCAAGAGGGACACTGCCCAGCTCTGTGTGTTACATATCGATAACACTCCCATCTCACATACAAGGAAACTGAAGTGTCTTGGCTGCTAAGCAGTAGAGCCAGGTCTAGAACCAGCTGGGTCTAAGCTCCTAAGCTCCCCACTCCTCCCCCGTGTGAGAGTCCCTGGTGTGGGTACTGAGAGGAGGGTGAGGCCTGCATCAGGGAGATGGCGCAGGCCAAGGTGCCAAGGTAGAACATGGAAAGTCATTTTAAGATGGAGCAGAAGGAAGTGAAGGCAGAGGGATGAAGGAGACCTATGGTAGAGCCTGCAGGTGACAGCTCCAGCTTTCTCCTGCAGGCACTGGGAAGCCAGCAAATGTTTGTGAGTGCAGGAAGCCTCAAAGAGCAGCCTGAGGCTTGTGTAGGAAAATGAGGAAGAAGCAGAACCCCGTGGGAAGGAGGAGGCCTGGCCCCAGGTCATCACATGGTTTAGGAAAGAGGTAGGGAGCAGTGTGAAGACGAGGCATGAACCACTCTCGGGCCCACCAAAGCCTGCATGCCCCTGCATCCCTGCGTCCAGCACCTACGTCCCGCCACTGTCACCACCAAGCCCAAGTGAAAGGCTGAAGGAGACGCTAAGGGAGATGAAACCAAGGGGAGGACAAACCACAGAGAAGATCTGCAAGGTTGTCTGCTAAACCTGCTCCTCCAAAGCCAGAGCCCAGGCCTAAAAGGACCCAAGAAGGGAGAGAAGGGACCTAAAGGGAAGATGGGAGAAACTGATGCTGGCAAGGAGGGGAACTGTCCTGCAGAAAATGCAGCTGCCAACACAGAGCAGGCAGAGAAAGCTGAAGGCGCTGGGGCTGCCAAGTGGAGTATGTGCATTTGGGGTAACTGTGTACCTCTGGTGACTGCACAGTTTGAAATATTATTTTTATCAAGTTTTATGAAAATGCAGAATTTTGTTGTACCTTTTTTTAAGCTATGTTGTTAGCACTCAGAACACTTCCTTGTTGTTTTGTGGGGAACGGAGCATATGTCACTAATAGAATGTCTCCGAAGCTGGATCGATGTGGGGAAAACATCTTTCCCTTCTAGTTTTAGGAGACTTCCTCTCGGCTCCCGGGAGTAGGGATTCCCTGACTTTGACACACATAGCCACCTTGGCACAAAAGCCTTGTTGTGTGGAAAAACTAAAATTTGTTTTTATGTCATCTCCATTTCCACCTTTAGCATAGACTTAACTCCCATAAACCCAGACCCCTGTTGGGATCCAACCCCCAGTCACTGGTTACCAGTGGGTCAGGCAACTTGGACTTTCCAGGGACGCCACTGAGACAGCACCCCTTAAAGAAGCAGTGGTTTCATTTCTACATTGAGGATCTTCAGAAAAATTCTGCCATTTTATTTCACTTCCCGAAAGTCGGAGTCAGCTCTTGAAACATTGTTAAACAACACGTTAAATGTGAAATGACAACCCTCACTCTAAATTTTCCCTGTTCACAGCATCAAATGAAGACCTCGTCTAGTCTTATAGTGGCTTTCTGACTTGGGCAGCCCGTTGAAGAAGGGAGTTTGAACATTGTCGTATACCATTAATGTTTGTCTGCCCATGTCTTGCCTGAAATACGACAATTGTTTATGGAAAGTATCTTTAATCAACCTGGATACAGTTTGGCTTTGGGAAAACAGGTAGTAAGTGTGGGGTGGAGAAGGCTACAAGAAGAGGCAGGTGCAGAGGACTTGGAGAGGAAAGAGTGAGGGGACGGGTGGCAAAGGGAACATGGAAGGGTGAGGCCTATGGCTTCAAATGGTGTCCCTAAGGCAATGCCTCAGAAAAAAGCAGAAATCACAAATTGTTTTGCCCCAGTCATTGAAACTGTCCTGGGCCAAGGACATGGGATTGAGACTGACATTTGCGAAGTACCCGGGATCCACTAAGGACTGAACCAGGTGGCCTGGGTGTCATCTCCTTTGAGTATGGCCACTGCCCTGTGCAGAAGGTGCTTTATTTATTTATTTATTTATTTATTTATTTGAGACAGGGTCTCACTCTGTCGCCCAGGCTGGAGTGCAGTGGCATGATCTCAGCTCACTGCAACCTCTGCCTCCTGGGTTCAAGCACTTCTCCCGCCTCAACCTCCTGAGTAGCTGGGATTACAGGCAAGTGCCACCACGCGCTGCTAATTTTTGTGTTTTAGTAGAGACGGGGGTTTCACCATGTTGGCCAGTCTGGTCTCAAACTCCTGGCCTCAAGTGATCCAACTGCCTCAGCCTCCCAAAGTGCTGGGATTACAAGCATGTGCCACTGTGCCTGGCCAAGAAGGTACTTTTTTCAACTTTATAGGGCAATGTTTCAATTTCATAAAAATCTACCCACTTCCAGTTTACAATGTAATTATTTTTAGTAAATTTACCAAGTTGTGCAACTATCATCATCTATCAGTTTTAGAACATTTCATCACCCCAATAAGATTCCTTCTTACCCATTTATATCAATTCCTGTTCCCACCCCATGCCTGCCCCCAGGAAGCCACTAATCTAATTTCTGCCCTGTCATATAGAAATTGAGTCTATAATATGTGGTCTTTTGTGTCTGGCTTCTTAATGCTTTTGAGGCTTATCTGCGTTCTAGTGCATATCAGTCATTCATTTCTTTTTATGGCTGAATAGTATCCCATCATATGGTTATATCACATTTTGTTTATCTATTCACAAGTAGATGTACATTTATGCTGCTTTCAATTTGGGGCTGTTATGAATTATATAGCTTGGATATTTGTCCCCACCCAAATCTCATGTTGAATTGTAATCCCCAGTGCTGGAGGTGAGCCTGGTGGGAGGTTTTGGGTCATGGTGGCGGATCCCTCATGATTTGGTGCTCTTTGTGGTGCTGATCATTCAAAAGTGTGTGGCATCCCCCACCACTCTCTTATGCCTGATTTCACCAGGTAAAGTGCCTGCTCCTGTTTCACCTTCCTCCATGAGTAAAAGCTCCCTGAGACCTCCCCAGAAACAGATGCTGCCATGCTTCCTGTGTGGCCTACAGAACCATCAGCCAATGAAACCTCTTTTCTTTATAAATTACCCAGTCTCAGGTATTTCTTTATAGCAATGCAAGAATGGCCTAATACAATGAGTAAAGCTGCTACAAAGACTTGTGTGTGCAAATTTTTGTGTGGGTGCATGTTTTCATTTCTTTTTGATAGACATCTAGGAGGAGAATGCTGGATCATGAGGAAAGTTTATGTTTAACTTTTTAAGAAATGTGCTGAAGGTATTATTATCACCATTTTTCATACAACGACACTGAAGCTCAGACAGGTCAGGTGACTTGTCCTGTGACACTGGGTCACAGGCAAGTGAGGGAAGTCAATTAACCATAACACAAATCATGGGCTGTATAAGTCACTGAATAGCCCATGAGTCCCTTGGTGGGCCCTGCTTTCAAAAGACATCTTCCTGTGGACCTATCTGCTGTTACATGCTGGATATTCCAGCATGAGCACATCTTTCCATTGAGTTAAGTATTGCTTCTCTTTGTCCACTGCAGGATGAATCCTGACATGTTGTTCATTCCTAAACACCTTTCTGTAAATAATCTCCAGCCAGCAATCTCCTGGGGCCCGAGAAGGGAGGGCAAAGGGGAGGCAAAAGAGTTGGGAAGAGGGCCTGGGAAAGAGGCAAAGATGGTCCTGGTCGCTGCCAAGTGTGCCCAGGCCAGTCCTACGCTGGCGTGTGTTCAGTGCTCTTCAATTCACATTCACGGGGTGTCCACCCTGGGCCAGGCCCTGTGCTGAGCACGTGAAGGGAGGCAGGGCAAATCAGACCTAGTCCCTGCTCTTAGCTCACGGCCCATTGGGGCAGGTGGCTTCACCATCAAACACCAGAGAGGTGCTATATAGCAGGGACACTGAATATCCCAGAAGCCAGAGCAGGGAGGGCAAAATTCCTGCCAGGGAGATGGGAAATTCTTCCCGGATAAGGTGGCACTGAATGAAGCCTTGGAGGATACTTAAGATTCTACAGGAGGAAGGGCTTTCCAGGAAGAGGGTTCTGCATGAGCAAAGGTGTGTGAGTTGGGGTGGGAAGAGGAGTTCGAAGTGGACCTTTGGGCACTTCCCTTCGCCTAGAGATTGAAGACCTAGATCAGAGCTTGCAAAATTGAAATGCCAACAGGGAAAACACTTCTAGTTATTCACAGGGCAATCCTGTGGCTTGAGCACACGAGTGACCTGCCCTCTGAAAGGCCAACAGATGAGTGAACCAGGCCAGATAGGAGATGTAATGACCTGGGGCACCCACATCTTGTCTAAATGGTCGGCCACTATTCCACCAGAGCCAGTTGTTACTCTGTGGGAATGCAGGCCCAATATGTAATTTTTGATTTTTCAAAAGAAACTAGAAAATCCAAATATTTATGTGAAATATCCAGATCTTGCAGTGCCATAAATGCATTTCAATTGTTTTTAACTCATCCGTGGGTCAGCCTTTGTCCAAAGGCCTCCCAGTGTACAACCTGAGGCCGATGTGCCTCGGCCAGATTAAAGCCCTGCTCTCCAAACCCTCTCTCGGCCTTTGAAAAAGGGCGTGTCCCAGGGCTGCCCCTCTAGCCCAACTATTCCTCCTGCTCAAAGGTGATTGGCTGGCTGAGAGGGCAAATCAGAACACAGGAGCTAGGAGGGGGCGGGAGCTCATGACAAAGCAGAGGGCAGGTGAGCGAGCAGTAATCCAACCCCATCAGCAGCCAGTGTATGGGATTGACGGATTTTAATTACATGTCATTCTAATCCTTAACATTTATCTAAAAAGTGATGGGGGCGGGCATGAGGGCGGATCACGAGCATGCTCAGCCCCAGGATTGCCCTGTGTCTAATTAGAAGTTTTCTCCCTCTTGATCACCTAAAGTCAAATTCATTTACTCTGCTCGAATTGGGGGTTTAATTGGATTCTTGTTTTTCCTCCTCCTGCCCTCTCCCCCATCTCCGTAGGCCTCTCTCCCTGCAGGAAGCAGTCCACAGCATCTCATTAGGAGGGAGAGCATCCCTTGGCAGACTCGCATTTATGACTGTTCATGCCAGCCTGTAGCCACATCCTTGGCCCCAGGTCGCTAGGATTATTGAGGCCATCGTGATTTAGGACCTTGTCATGATGTCTGATGGGCACCAAGCGTGGCCCCAGACAAAGGTAGGCCTCTTGGCCCAGTCAGGGCCCTCCCTCCTAGGCTGGCAGGGCTCTTCCTGCCCCTCCCTGCTAGGCCAAGAGGTCCCCAGTCCTTTCAATACATTGTGCTGCTGAATGGGCTTAATAATCCAATTCTGGGAGAAAAGTGGTGGAGAACAGCAATTAAAGGCCGACCCAACTACATCTGGGGATGTGTGGAGTCACTAAAACCACTAATTCTGTTGCCAGATAATGAGGTTTCTTCCCTTTTTTTGTCACCCTGCTCTCCCCTTGTCAATTAAGGCCAAGCACAGCAGAGATTGGTTACAGGAGGGTGAACAAGCCTGGAGGCAGCTGATCGCCCACAGGAAAAGTTTCCTCCTCTAGATCAGACACTCTGAGGGTTCTGGGGAGGGGAACAGGAGGGGGCACAGACTCCAGTCAGAAAGTCTAGGCTGAAGTCCTGGCCCATGGGCTGGAGATGTGTAATGCAGAAGAGAACTGGCTTGGAATCCAACACAGTTCCATATAAACCCTGTGACCTTGGGACTGTGACCCAACCACTCTGACTATCAGCTTCCTCATCTGTAACACAGGGTTAACATAAGGTTGCTATGAAGAGACATATGCCTGACATGTGGAAAGAACCCAACACACAACAGATAGCAGAGTGCTGTATTATATTTAGGCCCTTAGCAAGGCATTTGGCACACAGTAAGTGCTCAATAAAGGGTAATCTCTAGTATTATTATGTGACCTCACGCAATTTGAGGCTTTCTTGGCCTCAGACTTTTTACCTGTAAAGTGGGGACAGAAACTGTCCCTGCCTTTCTCTTACAGTTGTTTAAGAAGTAAATGGGTTAATTCACATTTAGAGAACAGCATCTGGCTCAGAGTTAAGGCTCCCTGTAAGTTAGCAATGATTGTTCTGGTAGCTTTCTGAGCTTGAACAAGTTGCTTACCTTCTCTGGACCTCAGTTCTCTCTTCTGAAAAAAAAAAAAAGATTTAAAAATAACACCATCTGTTGTGTCTACCACACAGGGTTGTTGTGTGGTATTAATTAATTAAATGAGATAGTGTTGATAAGAATATTTGGTGATCTGTAAGGGCTCTACAAGTATTAACTGTTAGCATCATGCCATTAAACGGTAATTAGTTGGTAAATAAAGAGAAAGAATCAAGCATTTTTCCCATCTTTCCTATACAAACTGTACTACTGGGTACCAAAATTGCAGATAAGGGGATGTTTCTCCTTTTATAAGTATTCCAACTAATAAATGAGGAAGGGATGATAGGATTGGAACCTCACCATTTTGCAACCCCTAATAGATTAATGGATCCAAGCTGTGAGCATCCACACCTCCTGACATCCCCAAGCTTTAGACAACAAGCATGATATACCTCCTGATGGAAACGCACAGCACTGTGAGGTTGTAGGACTGAAAAAGCCAACCCCGAATCTCATCAAGCCTCAAAAATGAATTGTCAACTTACAGGAAATACAGAAGACAGAGGAGTGAAGCCACCATGGGGATGCAATCAGGAAAGCCCACACTGTGGAAACACACAGGTCAAGCATCTGGTTTCTTCAATAAATAACATTTTTAAAAGAGAGAAATAGGGATTACAGATTGGAAAAGACTTAGACATATCAACCAAACTCATTTGGATGCCAATTCAAACAAACTAAAAAAAAAATAAAATTAAGACATGTATAAAGCAACTGGAAATATGAACAGTCACTTGACATTTGATCATATTAAGGACTTATTGTTAATATTTAGAGAGATAATTGTATTATGGTTATGTAAAAATAGTATAAATGTGTACTGAGATAAACATGGATAGAATATATGGTATACAGGGTTTGCTTCAAAAACAATGTGGTGTGGTGGATGAGTATAGAAATGAAACAAGATTGATACTTGTTGAAGCTGGGTAAAAGCTGTAGGGGGTATCATTGTAATAGTCTATTTTGTACATGTTTGAAATTTTCAACAATAAAACATTAAAAAGAACAATTGAATTAGTCAGGGACAAGCCTTCATCAGGCATCCTGAGAGTGCATGTAATTCAAGCACTACAGGGGTTATTTTGATAAGGACAAAGGTCCCCAGTGTCAGTCTTTCTGAGATGGCTGGATCTCCCTTTCAGTTCTTGACAAATTTGTTCCTTTTGCATGCCCATAGTTACAGTCTCCGGGATAGCATACAGGTTTGCTTTACAGTCATTTTTAAATAACACTTAGAGTTTCTCACTGTATTAGTCCATATTCACACTGCTATGAAGAAATACCCAAGACTGGGTAATTTATAAAGAAAAAGAGGTTTAATGGACTCACAGTTCCACATGGCTGGGGAGGCCTCACAATCATGGTGGAAGGCAAATGAGGAGCAAAGGCACGTCTTACATGGCAGCAGGCAAGAGAGTGTGTGCAGGGGAACTGCCCTTTATAAAACCATCAGGGCTCATGAGACTTATTCACTATCACGAGAACAGCACAGGAAAAACCTGCCCCCGTGATTCACTTGCCTTCCATTGGGTTCCTCCCGAGACACGTGGAGATTCTGGGAGCTACAGTTCAAGATGAGATTTGGATGAGGACACAGTCAAACCATATCACTCACCTTCTGTCTTTTTCTGAAACCACCCTCTGGGGCTTCTGAAGCAATGCTGAGATAGTCAGGGAAGACTACCTGAAGGAGGTGGCCAAAGAGGAGAAAAAGATATTCCAGCCAAAGCAAAAGCTCAGAGGCAGGCAAGCTCACAGCTTTTATGGACTAGTGAGGAGAGGCGCCTGGCTGAAGCAAGGAAGGTTTGGTGCTGCAGCAACCTTGGGTACTGAAGATTCACTCAGTACTGGAGCCCTGAGTGTCTGATGAGGTCTGGTTTCCTCATGACACTGCACAGCTCAATAGCTCTGAATGCTCGTAAAAGAAAACCAAGTGTGTTTCTGTGATTTAATAAGGTGTTGGCATTACACAAGCTGAATTAGCAGGGAAAGAAGATGAAGCAAAGAAAGGATCAGGAAGAAAGGGGAGGCTCTTACACAGGTAACAACACAGACCAGAATTTCTCAGAGTATTCAGAAAAATCCCAATCCTTCAAAATCCTCCATGAAAAAGGAGGATCCCAAACTCCATGGACAAGAGTTTGGGAAATACTGCATTGGTTCCTCTTAGAGTCACAATTTTCATTAACATATAAAGGTCCTGAGAAGTCCCATAGGAAATAAAACATTTTGATTGTGTTTTACTTAGAGTTTAACCACAAAACACCTCTATTTCTCTGTTTTGGGGAAACCCTGCCTTAGATCATAAGACACAGTTGTACAAAGCCTCCATACCTTCTGGTTCTAGACCTATTTGTTGATCTGTGATCCTAACTCCATACTTACCCCTGAGGCCCCCAGCCCACACCCCCACCTGACTTTCAGTCCCACAGCTGGGGCCAGAATCTCTGCAGTGCACTGAGGACGTTCCAGAGCAAGACCCAGAAAAGATTTAGGGTCTCATCCAGCCTGTCACCATGAGTTCCCAATCATGGATTTTAAATATGAATGAAGTAGTCATATTACATGGGGGGAAATATGGGGGAGTGAGTGCCAAGACACCTTCCCCTCTGCTGTGGTTTCAATGTTTCCCCCAAAGTTAATGTGTTGGAAACTTAAGCCCCAATGCAACAGTGTTGATAGGTGGGACCTTTAACAGGTGAATAGATTAATGCTGTACTAGCCCGTCCTCACATTGCTATAAAAAATACCACAGACTGTGTAATTTATAAAGAAAATCGGCCTAATTGGCTCACAGTTCTGCAAGCCGTACAGCAAGCATGATTCTGGCATCTCCTCAACTTCTGGTGACGCCTCAGGAAACTTACAATCATGGCAGAAGGCAAAAGGGGAGCAAGATGTCTCACATGGTAGGAGTAGGAGCAGGTGGAGGGTGCTACACACTTTCAAACAACCAGATCTCACAAGAACTCACTCATTATCACAAGGACAGTACCAAAGGAATGATGCTAAACCATTCATGAAAAACCACCCCCATGATCAAATCACTTCCCACCAGGCCCCACCTTCAACACTGGGGATTACAATTTGACATGAGATTTTGACAGGGACACAGATACAAACCATATCACATATTACTGTCACAGGTGTGGGTTAGTTATCACGGGAGTGGGCTCCTGATATAAAGGATGGCTTTGGTCCCCTTCCTCTCTCATACAAGCATGCTCTCTTGCTCTTCCACCTTCTGCCTTGGGATGATGCGGCAAGAGAAGGTCCTCACCAGGTGCAGTCACCGGAACTTGGACTTCCCAGCCTCTAGAACCATGAGCCAAATAAATTTATATTTATTATAAATCACCCAGTCTCAGACATTCCATTATGGCAACATAAAATGGACTAAGACACCCCCTCACTCTCTGAAAGAGTATAAGAATTGTTGGCCTAGAAGGTCTATGGCCTATAATGCTGGCTCAGACTCTGTGTTTCATTAAAAGCCTTTGTCCTTTATCCTGGGGGCAGGCTCTGTCCCTCTAGCTTGAGCACTGCAGGAGGACTCACCTGGTAGGCTCCATGGCCAACCTGCACAGTATTATCCAGGATGTGCCATTCCACCGACCTGCCAACTTCCAATCTCAGTTACTGTATAGAGCATGAAAAGGATCCTCTCTTGCCCCCTTGCTGGACTGAAGCTGCTGATCTTAGAGTAGGAGGGCTCCATGAAGGGAGATGCTCCCCAACTCCCACCCTTCCTATGCATGACTCATTCAAAAGCTACATCTTGAGCAATAACCATTACCATGTGCTGTTACGGAATCTGAGCAGACAGCAGTGAACTAGCAGTGGGGGCAGGGACAGAAAGTAAACTCTAAACATAATGAGCAAATTGATATAGAATAATAGAATGAAAAGAAAAACAAGAAAAATGAAACAGGAAAAGAAGATGAGTATCTGGGCCAGGGGTGCCTACAGTCCTAACCCTGTGCCTTAGTTTTCTCCGTAGCACTTACCATCATCTGGCCAACTATATCTTTCACTCATTCATTTGTTTAGTGTTTCTCCTTCCACTCCAATGGGAGCTCTGTAGGGACAGGAAGTTCGATCTCTCTTGTTCACAGCTGTTCCCATGTAGTAAATCCTCAATAAGTATTTGTTGGACAAATGAAGCAGTCTGTGTGTCTGGCATCCTTCCTGACATCCCCTTCCCTCTCCAGGGAGAGAGTTTATCTTAGCAGCTGATGGGAGAGAGCAGTGGAGCACCCTGGCTGCAGCCTTGACCAGCGGAGGTTCTGGCTGCAGACTTTACCTTGTGGCCCAACCTCCCCCAACCTCCCCCCATCACCCCGGATCTCACTCAGCCTCTTCCCCCAGGGAGAGTGTATTAGTCTATTCTCACACTACTATAAGAACTACCTGAGACTGGTTAATTTATGAAGAAAAGAGGTTTAATTGACTTGCTTTTCTGCAGGCTGTACAGGAAGTATGGCTGGGAGGCCTCAGGAAACTTACAATCATGGTAGAGGGCAAAAAGGAAGCAAGCACATCTTACCATGGCAGAGCAGGAGAGAGAGAGAGAGTGAAGAAGGATGTGACACACATGTTCAAACAACCAGATCTCATGAAAACTCACTCACTATCACGAGAAGAGTAAAGGGGATTTCCTCGCCATGATCCAATCACCTCCCACCAGGTCCCTCCCCCAACATTAGGCATTACAATTCAACATGCGATTTGGGTGGGGACACAGAGCCAAACTATATCAGAGGGTGAACCCAAGCCTCACAGGCCTCCCAGCCTTCAGGAGATGGACAGCTAGGAGATGACCTGATGGCTGCAGGCCCAGAAGGCAGGTCTGTGTCCAGCTGCCATCATTGATCCCCTGGATGGGTGCAGCAGCTTTTTCCCTGCTCCGCCCAGCCAGGGCCATCCTGCTAAACAGATATCAGGCCTCATCACTCCTCTGCTGAAAGACCTCTGGAGGCTCCCACCTCACTCAGAACAAAAACCAGTGTCTTTTATCTTCTCCCACAAGTCCAGTGTCTGGCCTCTCCCTCCACCCTCGCATAATCACATTCTGAGCCACGTCTTCCCAGCTTCACTGTCTCCCCTGGCTTGTCCTCAGATATCCATCACACTCCTGCCCCGGGATCTTTGCACTTTCTACTCCCTCGACCTGGAACTTTCTGTCCTGGTATTCACATGGCTGGCACCCTCTCAATGTTCGACTAGCTGCTCAATACTGCCACTCCTCACAGAGGTCTTCCCTGACCAGCCCACCCCAAATTGTCATCCCCTTATCCTTCTCTATCTTTTTTGGCTTTCCTTTTTACTTATGGCTCTTTTTACCACTTGTCATTATATTATATATGTATTCAATTGCTCATTGTCTGTATCATAAGAATACAGGCACCACAAGGACAACACTGCTGCTACTTTATTGACTACTGTATTCTCAGCACGTGAAACAGTGGCAGGCACATAGTAGGTGCTCAGGAGATTTTTGTTGAATGAATGAACAAATGAGCCAGCCTGTCAGTGGGCACCTCGAGGAGACAAGTTCCCCAGGGAACGTGGGCAATGCTTCTGTTTCCTGGTCTACCCTCACACATAGAAGCTGGGCCGGGCTGGGGCTCAGCCCCTAGTCTGGGAAAATATTCCTCACTGAGACAGGCTGAGGGTTCAGAGTTCCCAGGAAGGGGAATGGACATACCCTCCCTCCATGTATCGTGAGTGTAGCCTCCCTATCTCCCTACCTCCCTGGCAGGTGGCCAGCCAGGCTCTCCAAGTCCTGCAGGGACAGAAAGCCCCCTCCCTGTCTTACTGAAAAGCATTAAAACAGAATGGGAGGGTGATCTGATGACAAGAGCCATATGTTTCAGAAATGTGGAAACTCCAGAAAACACAATGCAGAAATAAACCACAACCCATGTATATACCACTTTTTTTTTTCTTTTTAAAAAACTGAAATCCAATGGCCCACTTTACGTTGTAACCAACTTTATTCTTAACTTTATATTGTCATTATGGTTTGGTTCTGTGTCCCCACCCAAATCTCACCTTGAATTGTAATAATCCCCATGTATTGTGGGAGGGACCCAGTGGGAGGTAACCGAATCATGGGGGCAGGTTTTCCCATGCTGTTCTCATGCCGTTCTCACTATCTCATGATAGTGAATACATCTCATGAGATCTGATGGTTTTACAAAGGGGGTTCCCCTGCACATGCTCTCTTGCCTGCTGCAGTGTAAGAGGTGGCTTTTCTCCTCCTTCACCTTCTGCCATGATTGTGAGGCCTCCCCAGCCATGTGGAACTGTGAGTCCATTACACCTCTTTTTCTTTATAAATTACCCAGTCTCAGGTATGCCTTTATTAGCAGTGTGAAAACAGACAAATACAACCAGGAACACATTCCATATCCTTTAGACACTTATTCTATAACGCCATTCTTAACGGTTGTCTTGTATTATAGAACCCAACAAAACTACAATGGCGTTTTTAACCAGTACCCTATTGTTGGACATTTAGGTTCCTTCGGATGTTTCATTCTTGGAAACAGTGTTACAGTGAGCACCCTGCAGCATACATCTCAGTGCTCACCTCTGACTCTTTCTTCAGGACCAATTCCCTCTCTGGACAAAGCTGGGAGTCAAATCCAGGCTGGTGAAGGAGGCAGCGGTCCTGTTTCGTTCCTTCTGCTCTGAGCAGTGCTGAGTGGTCTTCAAAGGTCCCACACACATTCCCCTCTCCTCATCACAGCCTTGCCCAAGACCTGCAGTTTTCAAAATTAGAGCATCCCATGTGGGCAAGTTTGGACATCCTCAGAAAGTCCTTTTTGTGGATTCACATGCATTTGTCCAAAAGGAACATGTAGTGTTTCACATTTTATTCATGCATATATCAATGTGGTGTCTAGGCTGCTTGAGATCGTAAGCAAGTCCATTCCCTTCTCTGAGGCTCAGTTTCCTTCTCTGTATGATGAGTGGATGAGATGGCCTCAGAGTCCCTTTCTGCCCCATCCTACCAGGGAATCTCCAAAAGTGCTGCATGATATAGAAGGGGTCTCGGTGTGGGCTCTGCCAGCCTGGCTTTGAATACCAACTTGTGAAATACTAACTATATTATCTTCAGCAGCTTCTTTGAGCTCTCTGTGCCTCAGTTTCTCCTTCTATGTAATGGGGTAACAATAATGTCCACATCCCACATCACAGGCGTGTGGGGAAGAATCAACGAGATTCACCTGAGCCACCTCTTGACACAGTGCCTGGCTCAGGGCATGGTGCTCAGCAAATCTACTTTTATTATGACAACAAGAGTTGATCTTCCAATTCTTTATCTCATTGACCACACTGATTTTCTCCCGGTTTTATCAATGAAGAAACAGGCTTGGAGATAGTGGGACTTGTCTCAGATTACATGGCCAGTTCAGGGGCATAGCCAGGCTTATCCATGCTCTGACTCCCACTCCAGTGCTCTCTGCATCTGGAAGGCAGACCCCCAAACAGTGGTCCAGCTCCGCAGTGGTTCCAGGGACAGTGGGAGACCTTGTGGCTGAGGGTCGAGCCTGTGGTTCTTTCATTCCCCCTCTCCATACTTGACCTTCAACCTCTGCACTGAGGCGCCTCTTTCACAGGGCAAGCATGGGCAGCTAAGAGGAGTGGGTGGCAGCACATGGCATGTCAGGTGGTCAGAAAACAATGCCAGGTGCTGCTGAGCTGGAAGAGCCAGAACAGCCAATATGCTTTTGTCAAAATTTTTTAAAAAATGAAACTCAGAGGAACATTTTCCTCCCCAGAAGAAAAGGTGTGCAGCCCACCTGGTAGGTCCAGGCATGGACCCAGCAACAGAGGCAAGTGGAGGACCTGCCCCCCATGGTGACTCTGGGTGAGCCTCAGCTGGTAGGTAGCAGAGCTGCCCTGGCCCCAGAAGACTCAATGCTGCCTTAAGACTCTGCTCCGAAACACCATGGAGCCTGTGCTCCACTGGCTCAGGGAATGCTGGGGCCCTTCCACCTCGCTGAGCTTTACCTGGGGATGGTGATACAAGTCTTCTCTGTTCCCAGGCCCTCCAGACCTCCTTGGATGAGGGGCAGAGAAGGATCTGGGCAGGTACATGGCCCATCTTCAAAGCCCACCCAGCAACAGCCCAACCCCTCCCCATCACCCTGTCTTCCCCCAGCCCAGGAAATCACCCTGCACATTCCAAATCTTTGGATTTTCACCTGGTTCTTTCCATCCTCCAACTACCCACCACCACCTCCACCCTCCACCCCCACATACACATTCAAACTTCAGTTTTGACACTCAAAAGACAAGAACTGACTATTGACTTCCACTGAGTCATCCCTACCCTGCAGCAGTGAATTTCCTTAGTCCAACTGCCCTATAAAGAAAGAGGAAATGCCAGAGAAGGAAGAAAGATTAATATTTCAAAAAAGAAAACCATCTGGCCACATAATTTTACATTTATTCTTATGATCAGTTAATCTCTATCTCCCTTAGACCATAAATTCCATGAGGGCAGGACCCGCATCTGATTGGCTCACTGTTCTATCTCCAGTGTCTAAGACAGGGGACCTAACACACAAGGAAGAATGAAAATCAGAAGAATGAAGAGCCAGCCATTCTCCTTTCTTGGGTTCCCTAGGTGAGCTCAGAAAGGACCCCCAGAAGCACAGAATGAAGAGGTTGAATCAGACCTGTGGTTGCTGAGCTGGGATCTATGAAGGCAGTTGTGTGAATCCTGTTTTCAAGATTTTAAAAAGTCTAACCAAGTCAATCCTCCTTGCCTCCCTGGGACAGCTTACACAAGCTCGCCAAGATGGCAGCCTCACTGATTTTTCCCAACTGTCCAGGGACTCTGGTTAGCTATTGATGACATCACACACCCCAACCCAATTCCAGCTTATGAGCCCAGTACTGCCAGTGTCTACATGGCATTAAATGAGCATGTGACGGCCGTTGGCTTCCCTGTGAGTGTGGGTTGTGGTAGAAAAAAATGTGGCAGGGAACACAATGCAAATTGTCCCCTAAAGATCCAAATGAGCTTTGATGGGGAGAAGTTTTAGAACCCCAACTTAACAGATGCCTGGAGTTCCTCCCAGAACCAAGCACCTCAGGTGGGCACTTTCTTTCCCAGATCACTTTCTTCCTCATCAAAAATACCCTGAACCCTGGTGCGGAGGCTCACACCTGTAATCCCATCACTTTGGGAGGCCCACACAGGAAGATTGCCTGAGCCCAGGAGTTCGAGACCAGCCTGGTGAAATAGTGAGACCGCTTCTCTACAAAAAGAATTTAAAAAATTAGCTTGGTGGCATGCATCTGTGGTCCCAGCTACTTAAGAGGCCGAGATGAGAGGATGGCTTGAGCCCAGGAGTTCAAGGCTGCCGTGAGCTAGGATCACTCCACTCCAGCCTGGGTGATAGAGCGGGACCCTGTCTCTTAACAAGATAATAATAATAAAGTCCCCTGAGCCCAGAAGGAGGGAGAGAAGGGAAGTGGAAAGAGCAAAGTCATCCCTTTGGATCCTGGGGAAGACTAGCAGCAGTTCTGAAGAGACACAAAGCCCTGATTTCCATCAGGGGCTGTAATGGGGAAGACACTGGACCCCTCCATAGGACCTGCTTTCCCTGGCACCTCCCACTTCCCCTGAGTGGAAAAGCAGGCCCAGGGCTGGCTCCTAGGGCCCACAGCCCAGAGCCTGCTGCATAGGATTTTAAATTGTCTCTCTCAAAGTCCTTGCTGATAACAATATTAACAACAGCTCACTCTTAATGAACTGCTTACTCTTCTCTGGCCATGAGTCATGGAGTGCATTTTACAGACATTTGCTCATTTGCTCAAGCCTCACAACAAGGCCTTGAGAAAAGTATAATATTATGCTCATTTTACAGATGAGGAAACTGAGGCCCAGAGAGTTATGATAGATTATTGCAGTAATGGCCCCCAATTTGTTCATGCACTACCCTGGGCAGTGCCCTCCCACCCTGGCTGAGGACTTGATCATGGGACTTACTTTGGCCAATAAGAAAGAAGAAAGCATATTCCAGGCACGGTAGCTCACACCTGTAATCTCAGCACTTTGGGAGGCCAAGGCAAATGAATCGCTTGAGCTCAGGAGTTTGAGGCCAGCCTAGGAAACATAGCAAAACCACATCTCTGCCAAAAATACAAAAATTATCCAGGCATGGTGGTGCACGCCTGTGGTCCCAGCTACCCAGGAGGCTGAAGTGGAAGAGCAGCTGGAGCCTGGGAAGTCAAGGCTGCAGTGAACCATGATCATGCCACTACACTCCAACCTGGGTGACAGAGAGAGACCCTGTCTCAAAAAATAAAAAGAAAGGAGCAAGCATAATGCCTGCAGGGGCTTGAAAAGTGCTTGCGCACTGGGGCTACTCTCTCACTGCCTCTGAAGCCCTTTTACCGCTTTGTGAACAGGCCCAGGCTTGTGGAGAGAGCCCCATAGTTCATCATCCCAGAGGAATCCAAATTAATCAGCCAGTTCCAGGGATCCACCAGCTAATGGCAGACACAAGAGTGAGCCCAGCCAAGATCATTCAAGCCTTGCCCAGACCAAGACAGCTCAGCTGATCCCAGTGGAAATTGCTGATTCCCAAATCATAAGCTACATGAATGTTTGTTGCACTAAGCCACTGAGTTGTGAGGTGTTTGCTGCATAGCAAAAGCACCTGACACAGAGGTGAAGTCATTTGTACAAGGTCACACAGCAGGGCTAGAATTCAAACCCAACCTTTCTGTGCAGTTAAGAGCGGTGCTCTTAACACTAAAGCTGTAGCATTTACAAAGTCCGTTTATTTTCGTTGCAGGTCCCTAGTGAGTCTATGAATCGATCACCTCTGTGAGGAAACTCAGTGATGTCAAGGGACCTACCTTAGGTCACACAGCTGCTAAGAGCTGGCGGAGTACATCCAGCCCGGTTCCTTTAATTCCACTTTCCTGCTGTTCCCACCACTCCATGAAGGCTGGAACAGCCAGAGCCCAGGGTGCTGGTTTACAAATCAACCTCTTCCTCAACCTCCGAGGTCCTCCACAGTCCTCCTTATGTCTCATGAAGGGCCCAAGATTCTACCTCCCGCCACGAGTTTCTCAGATAGAACAGGTGGCACCCTGGCTGGAAAGTCAGGACAGTGGACCCGCCCCTTCCCACCCCTCACCCTCCCCTCCCTGCGTAGTAGGAGCTGTCGGTTGTCCTGGATACAGCAGGTAATGGGAAGGATGGCAGCTGAGGTCACAGCATGAACCAGGATGGCTGTGGGCAGGGAGAAATGGCTTCCCAGACACACTTGTGCCGTTTCGCCCAGGCTGGAGTGAGAGAGGAGGGTGCAGCTGGCCTGGCCATGCCCATGCTAGCGTAGGAGACCAGAGGTCCCCATGAGTTTCCCGGGATGGGCTGAGAGTAGGGGGAGGTGAGTCAACCGCCCAGGCCTCCCACATCTCCATTGCAAGGCAATGGAGAGAGAATGTCATGTACCCATGTGGAGTCCCATGAGGTGAAAACAGCCACTTGAGGGTCCAGCTGAGGCCCTGGCCTGATTGAGTAGCTACAGAGTAAGGACCTAGGAACAAGGTCTCCTTCCCAGAGGAGGGACTTGAAGTGATGGGGTCCCTTTACCTCCACCAAAACCACAACATAAACAAGGAAGAGGCAGCTGAGGCCCAAGGCAAAGAAAATGTCTTAAAGCCATTCTGACCCAGATTTGACTCCCACATCCCCTCCCTACCAAGCTCAACAGATTCCTCAATATCTCCGAGCCTCAGCTTCTCATCTGGAAAGTGGGGGCAGTCATCACAGATCTTGTGGGTTGTTGCGAGGCCTAAGTGAGAAAATACACTGAGAGCTTCTTGTAAACCACAAATGCTACGTACATTTACATGGAGGTGATGCAGGGACACCATGACCCCGTTGCCCATCTGGCTCCTCTAGACCCAGTGATCCTCCAGCCCTGGATGAAACCCCATAAACTTCACTCCTTAGAGCTCAAAGGGTCCATTAGAAACCATCTGGTCCAAACCGTCTGATTTTACAGATAGAGAAATTAAGACCAGAGAGAGAGGCTTTGCCCAGAGTCTAACAGCCAGTGAACATTGTGCTGGCCCTAGAAGCAGGTCTCCTAACTCAGGTTCTTTCTACTCCTTCAGGCTATCAAAGCTCACCCCTACCCTCTGCGCCCTATCTCTCTCCACTGTGGTCTGCCCCTGGGTGGAACTGAATCAGGGAAACTTCTCTCTGCTCCCTTATTGGCTAACACATCCCGTTTTGAGTGAAGCCGTGCTGCTGAACCATTAAGAGGCTGGGCCTCCCCCAAGAGGCTCCTGGACAGTATCTGTGCTCCAAATAATTTAAAGTCCTGGGTGTAGCCCTGTGAGAGACAGCTGAGATTTTAAAGCCTTTGGGGATCCCGCCAATCATATCAGCAGCTGCTCTTGTCCTAACTGGGGTCACCAATGGCTTCACCACAGCCCTGAAGGGAACTCCCTCACCCCATCCCAGCCATCAGAGAAAGATTGAATTGTTTCACATCCTAGACATAATCCAAAGTTCACAATGGTTACCAGAGCTGAGTTATCCCTTTTAACTCTCAGAGTGCTGAAAAGTTTGTTTCCCCCTTGTGGGGTGTTGCATGTATTCCCTACTTTAGTCATAGTGCCCCCTCCTTCCTAAGCCCACTCAGCCCTCTGCTTGCCAATGGAGGAGAGTTGAGGGGACAGTCTGGCTCAAAGCCCCTCCCTGGAACTGTCCTCCAATACTACCCTCCCTGAGGTGTCTGCCACGCTCTCTCCAAACTCTTTCCAAATTAAGAACCAAGTTCCTTGCTCACCTCATCTTTCCCAGGGTCTTCCAGTTCCAGCCAGCCCACCAGATGCCCAGCTCGGCACCCACACTCCAAGCTGCCAACAGGCAGGGCGGCCAGCCAGACTCAGTGGAGACAGGCCAAGCCCAGAATTCAGTCCCAGCCTCATCCTCCAGGCCAGCAGGCAAGGGCAGTTGAGATAATGATGAGGTACTCCAGCCCCATTTCTGAGCCCCACCTCAAGCCTCAGTTTCCTCCTCTGTAAAGCAAGGATAACTGTACCTTCCTCCCAGAGCTGCTCAAGTATGAAGTGAGACAGCACGCATAGACACCTTGCCTGAGGAGGCTTCCAAAAGGGTCTGGTCCTCACCTCTTCCCAGGAGTGGGCTCGGCGAGCCTCCTCCCTACCTCCCTTGGGCCTGAAGAGCGTCTTGGTCTTGACCTCTCCCTGGAAAGCTGGCAAATGGGGGTAGTCATCACCGATCTCATGGGTTGTTGCGAAGCCTAAGTGAGAAAATACAGTGAGAACTTCTTGTAAACCACAAACGTTGCGTACATGGAGGTGATGTAGGGACACCATGACCCCATTGCCCATCTGGCTCCCCCAGACCCAGTGGTCCTCCAGCCCTGGATGAAACCCCATAAACTCCACTTTTTACAGCTCAAAGGGCCCATTAGAAACCATCTGGTCCAAATGGTCTGATTTTACAGATAGGGAAATTAAGACCCAGAGAGAAAGGTTTACCAACAAAGTCCCAGCAAAGTCTGACCCTGGCTTTGTTACATCCTTACGTGTTGAAGCCTGCCTGGGGTGGTTTTCTTTCATTGTGATTTTATTTATTCTTTTGAAAAGGAAACACTTGGTATAAAACTCAAAAGACAGAAAGGTGTATACAGGGAAGAGTAAGTCCCCCTCTCTCCTGTCTCCCAGTCATTGAGTTCCCCTCCCCAGAGAAAACCATTGCTCCCAGACCCTAGATCTAAGGATTCTCTACAACTTTTAAAGGTGTAAAGAAAAAATGCTCACTTATTTATGTAGGCTTTTCTGTCATGCACACTGTTCTGCACCTTGCTCTTTGTCTACCCAACAGCCTGTCTTGGCAGTCCTCCCATAGGACGTGGCGAGCTTCTTTCTTTTAATGGCTATATAATATTCCATTGCCTGGATACACCATCATTTCTTTTTGTTTTTCTTTTTTGAAATGGTGTCTCACTCTGTCACCCAGGCTGGAGTGCATTGGCACGATCTCGGCTCACTGCAACCTCCACCTCCTGGGTTGAAGCGATTCTCCTGCCTCAGCCTCCTGAGTAGCTGGGATTACGGGTACCCACCACCATGTCCAGCTAATTTTTGTATTTTTAGTAGAGATAGGGTTTCACCATGTTGGCCAGGCTGGTCTCGAACCCCTGACCTCAGGCGATCCACCCACCTTGGCCTTCCAAAGTGCTGGGATTACAGGCTGAGACAGCGTGCCCAGCCACACTATCATTTCTTTGCCAACTGCCTACGCCTGGGCTCTTCTGTTGTTCCCTATCAAACTATTACAAACAGTGCCACAATAAACCACCATGTTATCTGTAGGATAAATTCCAAGAAGCTGAATCTCTAGGTCAAAGAATACATGCATTTATAATTTTGATAGATAATGTCAAACTAGCCTCCACAGAAGTAGTAACAGCATTATTTGAGATTCCTATTTTTCCATACCAGTTTCAACCTTGTATATTATTATATGTTTGAAACTTGCTCAATCCGATGGATAACAACGAAATGATTGGCTACTCTCCATTTTCATCTCTCCTTATGGAAGAGAATGAGGAACATTGCACATGCTTAAGAGGCATTTGTGCTTCGTTTCCTACAAACTGCCCATTCCTGACCTTTTTTCTAGGTTATTTTTCTTTTTCTTATTGATTTGGAAGAGCTCTTTATATGTTAAGGAATTTAGCTTTTGTTTGTGATATGAGCTTTAAGTATTTTTCTCAGTATTTCACTTATCTTTTGATTCTGCTTATAGTGTTTATTTCCATGCAGATTTTTCAAATGTCATTATGTTTACTGATGTAAATTTTCTGCAGTATCTGGGGTTTGGGTCATACTTAGAAACCCTCTGAGTTTTCAACCTTGACCAACACTGACTCCTCATGCTGGTGTCTGGCTTGACCTTCTCACTCTAGTTTGACCCACTGTCAATGCCGGCACCTGCTACCTCTACCCAGCCTCTTCTGGACAGCTCAACCTGGCCTTGGCTAGACATCCCACTCCCCTTCTCACTGCTGTTTCTCCCATCCCCTGCCCCTGCAGTTTGGTCTTTGACGTCTTGCCACTTCTCCAGCCCCCCTGTTTCTGTGCATCTACAGCATGTTCCTAGCCTGCCCAAAGCCCTCTGGCCCCTACTCAGGACCCTGCCCCTCCAGATGAGCAATGCTGTTACCACTCCTTATTCATCTCCTGTCTCTCCAGCTGTGGATCACACTGCTCTAGCACCCCAGCCTCGCTGCTGCTCCCAGAACACATCCACACACTTTGAACCCTGACCTTGAAGCTCTGATTCCTGAGTCCTAGTTGAAAGGGTTAGGAGGGTCCAGAGGTGACACAGTGGGTAAATAGCAGGGGGAGGAGGCTGAGGAGGAGGCAGAAATGAGTCTTTCCAAGTCCTCTGCTAGCAAATTCCAACATGACTTCCTCCTTCACAGCAACTTAGCCGAATTTCTATCTTTATTAATCAAATAACAAATTTAATTAATTACTTTAAATTGCTTTAATTGAATCAAGAATGAGAGCGTGGACAAAATCCCAAGAAGTAATGAACCCAGGCATTTCCAGCATCTGGAGTTGAAATGATCTTTAATTTCAATTTGGGAGCAAAAATAATGTGACTGCAGCCAAACCCTCCCTTCGCAGCCTGCTCCCTGACAGCTTTGTTACTGCCTGCAGTGCTGACAGAGCCTCCGCACCCTGTTCTTTCGCCCTCCTTAGCAGCAATGTTCTTCCTGCCTCAACTTACCTCAACTGAGAAATGGGTACAGGCCCCACCTGCAAGTGTCCTATAAGTACTGGAGTGCAGGAGCTGCTTAGAGATTGTACAGTAACAGACCAGGGAGTGGCACACATTGATCAGACAGCAGCGAAGCTCTCAGGAGCAAGGCACATCCTTGCCTCCGTGCCTCTCCCCGTGCTGTGCTCCCTTCCAGGAATGCCTTTCTTTACCCTTTTCCAGTTGTTGCATCCCTGCTTTCAGTTCAGATGTCCGGTTCAAATGTCCCTTTCAAAGGAAACCTGCTCCCCGTCCCCCACCCCAGAAAGGAGTTGGAGAGATGGAAGTGTTTTCCCTGGTTGGCAGTTGCCCTGCAAGTGGTAGCTCTGGGCCAGTAAGAGGGAAAATGGAAAACAACCAACTTTTTTGGGGGGAAGAATATATTCTCTGGATGTGAAAGATGAGGAGAGAGAGGCTCAGAGAAGTGAAGTGATTTATCCAAGATCACACAGCTGGGTAGTGGTCAAGCCACACCTGACCCTAGGCCTGACACAGCTGCCTTTCTGTCACTGGCTGGGTATCAGAAGAAAAAGCCCAAAATCCCCCTTAAAGCTCTATCTTGCTGTCTTCTCTCCACCCTGAGCCAGCAGATCCCATCAGTCCCGTCTCTCCCTGCTCCCTAATACCCTCTCTCTCTTCTGACTCCACCCACCCTTGCCTCTCAGGCCTCTCTCCAACCTGGGCATACCTTTGTTCCAGCCTGACCTCCAGGTGCCCTGTGTTAGAAGAATGCTAAGGCAGCCAAGGTACTCCTGAGTCTTTCATTTTTATTATCATGGTTATTATTTTGTATTACTATTTTACTATTAGTCTTCCCCTCAGCTGCCAGGTCTC
Organism: Pongo pygmaeus; assembly: GCF_028885625.2. Lineage (NCBI taxonomy): Eukaryota > Metazoa > Chordata > Mammalia > Primates > Hominidae > Pongo > Pongo pygmaeus. The sequence continues at coordinate 21,678,727 of NC_072382.2, read as the reverse complement.
AATGGCATCCTTTCCATTGTGCCATGCTCCTGCTCAAAAACCTACCATGGCTCCCTATTACCTGTAGCCTCAAGTTTAAACACTTCTTTGGGCTCTTAAGATCCTCCAAAACTTGGCTCCACAAATGTCAGGCAGCTCCCCCAACATACTCTACGCCCCTGGGAAATTTACTCAACTTTTTTGAACCTTCATTTTCTCCTCTGTAAAGTGGACATTGTAATCCCTACCTTATAAAACTGTGCTGAGGATACAATGAAAAGAAACCTATGAAACCCAGCTCAGTGCCTGGCATCTCAGTAGCCTTCAGGAAATGTGAGTGCTCATTCCAGCCACGTCTCCTGCCTCTCTAACCTTACTTCCAGCTGGGCTGCCACACACATTCTCAACTCTACCCAGGATGGAGTCTTCAATTCTCCTGGAATAACTTTTATTAAAAAAATTTCTACCACATCCTTCAAGCTTCAACTCAGACGGACACACCCCTAATTCATGATTCATTTGGGGACTGGGAGTAGTGCACGGTCTCTCATCCTGTCTCCAAGTAGGATTTGGTGTAAAGCCAGCCCAGGAGGCAGAGCCCAATCTCACTCTCCAGGGTTAGCGACGAGGAAGTCCCCATCAGCCAGGATCTCTGAACACCAGATTCTGGCTAGAGCCCCTGCCCCATCCAGCACTCCATGACACCTATCAGGGTCCTGCCCACCCCCTCCAGGAGCGTCTCTTCACCTTCCATTCTCCCTGAAACAATCTGTGGCTTAGCAAAGCCTTTTTAGGCATTAAAGCACATCACACCCTTCTTTTCTCCCAGAAAAACTCTTATTTTCCTGAAATCTCAGGAGCCAGTTTTTCCTGCCAAGAATATTCTACCTCAGCCCAATCCAAGGAACTGCAGAAGGATCAAGATGCTTGGATGGACCCCCTCCCGCTCCCCTACACCCCTTTCCACTCCAGCTCCTGCATAAGGGAGCAACCCTCCCATTTACTGATGGGAAAAGTGGGTCCCTAAAGGAAAAAGAAAATTTGTGCGTCCAAAGGCAAAGAGAGAGTCGGGGCACCAGGAAACAGAATAGAAGATATTGATAATTCACCTTCCCTAGTGGGAGACCTAAAGCAGAGGTTGTCCAGAGCTGTACGAAGGATCAGTGTGATCAATAACAGGCCCACTATAACACTGAATGTTATAGGGGCCTGGCCAGGCATCTCCTCTCCCCACAGGGCCTCCATAACAAACGACCAAAAATGGGCTTAAAACAAGAGAAATGTAATCTCCCACAGCTCTGGAGGCCAAAAGTCCAAAATCAGTATCGGTAGGGCTGCACTGTCTCTGGAGGCTCGAAGGGAGAGTCCTCGCTGGCCTCCTGCAGCTTCTAGTGGCGCTTGGTGTTCCTTTGCTTGTGGCACCCCAGTCTCTGCCCTTCATCACCCCAGTCTCTGCCCCTGTCTTCACGTGGCCTTTTCCTCTGGGTCTGTCTCAAATCTCCCTCTTCTTTCTCTTATAAGGGCACCTGTCAGGATGCTCTCATCTCAAGATCCTGAACTCACTTACATCTGCAAAAACCGCGCTTCCAAATAGGGTCTCATTCACACGTCCTGGGGGTCAGGACTTGGACGTATCTTTTGGGAAACACAACTCAACCCATTACACCACATGAGCCCTGCCAACCATGAGGCCTCACTGCCTCTGAAACTGACCTCTTTGGGTTTGCCCGAAAGGGCTTTGGCAGCCTCAGCCTGGGAAGCTGCTCACCTGTCCCAGACCTCTGACTCTCTAGAAAACGGCCCAATCTCTCTTGAACCCTCCCTGATGATCTTTATTAGAGGGGCCCTGGAAATTTTCTGTGGGTGAAGCACGATGTGACCTCAGAAGCCAGGCCCTAGTGCCAGGGAGATGGAGTTCCATTCCTGGCTCTACCACTTGTCAAACCTGTGACTTTACATAACTCCCTGTGTCTCAGTTTCTCCATCTACAAAATAAAGGCATTAGTATCCTCATCGGTGGCTCTTTGTATTAGAAAGACATAGTGAATGCCCCGGCAGGGCATGAAGTTGGTGTCCATAACCAGTTACTATCATGGTACCCCCACCATTCATTTATTCCTGGGGAAGCATCTCCCCAGCCATCCCCTGCAGGGCCCTCAGCCTTCCTCTCAGTCTCCAAGGTGCTCAGGAAACTTGTTGTCCTCATAGCGTCTCCTGAAGGATATATTGTTATTCCCATTTTACAGACAAGAAAATGCATTAATATGGGTGGCACTGTTTGCTCCAATGACAGTCACCCATCTTTAGGGGAACACTAAGTGAAGCTCCCCATGCACGGGGATACTCATTTTTTGAGGTCTGTTTATTTTGACTCCCTCCACTCTCCCACCGTTTGGTCACCCATGGCATGGCTGTCATTAGAACAAACACTCAAAGCAGTTTGTCTTTCCCCTACATTCCCCCATCCTGGCCTCATGACATCCAGGAGTGGGGGTCGGGCAGGGCAGATGTCATTGTCATTGTTACACCCATCTTGCAGATGATGAAACTGAGGCTAAGAGAGGAGGAATCTAGCTCCTAAGATCACAGCACTTAGTACTGGCAGTGGCAGAACTCAGGTCTTCTGACTCGTAATTAGCGTTCCATCCATCTCACGACACAGTCCAGAACTCAGTCATTCATTGAACAGTGAAGATATAATAACAACTAATATGGAATATTTTTACAATGCTGAGAGGCAGAGATTCCTTTCATCCCCATTCAAGAAATGAGAAAGTTGAGGCTCAGAGAAGATCACAGCATCAGGATTTGAACTTAGGTCTCTGTGCCTGCTCCCAAACACTCCCAAACCAGCTCTATACCCACTGTGCTGCACTGGCTACTGCAAGAAGCTGTTCCACCTGAACCCTGAAAACCAATCATGATCTCTGACCTCAAGACACTCCCAGTCTCGGAGGGGAGGTAAGTCTAGGTGGCCAGGGGCCAGCTCTCTAAGAGGCAAACAGACTCAGAGGGCAGCACAGCTTCCTCCCACTCTGAGAGGAGCTGCCCTCTCCTCCCCAGAGCTGGATTGAGATGGGAGTAGGACTAGGGAGCTGCCATTCTGAGAAGAACATCCTGCCGATCCCATCCCTGAGATGTCCATTTGGGGTGGGGGCAGGGAAGAGAGGTATTGCCGGTGGGGCTCACTGGGGCTTTGGGGCTGGGGCCTTTGGAGGCTCCCCCAATCAGGGAGTTGAGGCTGGGAGGCCTATGGTGAGCACCAGCCACCCCAGCAGAGGGAGCAGATGTCTCAGCCTCTCCCTGTTCCCTGGCAAACCTCATCTTTTATAAATAGTTGTACTTGCTGGGAGCCAGAGAGAGTTGAGGCTTCACCATCTCTGACAGCCCGGCAGAGCCAGGCCTGTCTGCCTGGAGCTACGCGTGCTCACATAACACCCCCTCCCCAGCCCGCAGCCCAACCGCCACAAGGGTGTCATTGCACCCAGGACGCATGGCGTCTTGGCATGTGCTGGCTCCACGTGGCTGGTGGGTTGTGTGGGCTCTTGGGCAAAGGAACCAAGTAATCAGAAAGCACTTTAGAACAGACGGATTCTGGAGGTAGTGAGCTCCTTATCCCTGGAAGGGTTCCAGGGGAGCTGGAGGTCTATGTAACAGACATGCAATAAACGAGCTTTCGGCTCTGAAGGATGGTGAGGGAAGAGGGAAAAGGCTGGGCCACATGATCACAAAGGGTCCCACTGTACATTTAGGGTGGCATAGGTGGGGACTGTCATGGCCATGGGTGGCTTAGCAAAACTGTGACCTCCTTCCCAAGCTTTAAGATGCCCAGGAAGCTCACCTGTGTGGGTTCCTGGAACCCTCTGCTTCATGCGTGAGCCCAGCAATTTCTCTGGATTCAAGAATGCCAGGAGAGGTTCTGTCCAGCATGTGGGATGCATTACTCATTAGCTGCTCATCACTGAGCATTTATGCAGCTTCTACAAAATACACCAGTGAGGCTGCCAGCTCCCCAGGTTTTCTGAGACACCCAGATGCTAGGGCAATGTTCCCCAGCTCCTCTGATCTGTGGGGAACCCTTGTTAGAGTAGGGAACCTGTGAGCCTCCTCAACCTTGGAAACTCCACTTTCTAAAGTTGAAAACTTAGGAAATCCTTGACCTTTGGGATTGGAGGTGAGTGTTCCCAATCTTAAGCCATAAGGACACGGACCAAGTCTGTCTTATTCACTGCTCCTCTTGTCCATGGTGGCATTTAAATAACTGTGAACCAAATGGATGAATGACTGAGTGAACAAATTATGTAAAAATCACCGCATCACCTCCTTGCAGGAAGACTGAGTCACCTGTGAAGCATGCCCTCTGTCCTCTCTCTGAGGAGGTAGGGGACAAACGTGATGCTCTAGAAAGGATATCACCTCTGGGGTCAGAAAAACTGGGTCCCAGTCCTGGCTCTGCCTCTTATTGGGTGCATAACCCTGGGTGAGTTCCTCAACCATTCTGCTTCATTAGCTGCAAAACAGAGATAATAATCCGAGATAACATTTTTGAATTGCCGAGCATCTAGTCAGCACTCCATAAATGATGCTGGTGGTAATCATTAGTGCCATTCTCCAAATGTTTGCAGTTCTCTTTCCAAGCACGTGGTAGAATCCTACTTCCCCACCTTCTTGAAATTGGACATGGCCATGATTTGCTTTGGCCAAAGCAATGAGACCAGAAGTCATGTGCCTCTCCTTGATGGAAACTTTAGGAGGTCAAGTGTAATTCTCCACATTGTCTTCTTCCTGCTTCAGCAATCATAGCAGCAATAAGGTGGAATCATGACCAGCCTGGGTCCTGGAACGAGGAAGACGTGGGGCAGATCTATCTGGTGGCCCCGGGTGGCAAGGCACGAGGTAGGTTGTAAAGATGGCCAGAATTATTCCTCCCCTCCCTGTGTGCCTTCGCCTCTGCCAGATGGCTTTGCTATTCCTCCCATCCAGAGATGAAGTCCATTCCTACCAACCTTGAACCTGCTCAGCCATGTGATTTGCTTTGGCCAATGGCATATTTTTAAATATGATACAAGCAGAGGCTTGTGAAGTGCTTGCATATTGGAGATTGCCCTGTTTCATGGCTGGGAAGGAACTCTTCTGCCACTATGTGAAAAAGCCTCAGCTAGCCTCCTGGAGGAAGACCACATGGAGTGAGGCAAGGCCCCAACTGTCCTACCTGAAATCCCAGACACGTGAGTGAGGCCTCCCTAAACCATCTAGCCCCATCTAAACTGGCACAGACCAAAATAACCACCCAGGCAACCCACAGAATCAGAAAAAATATTAAATGTTTTTTGTTTTGAACCACTAAGTTTCAAATGGTTTGCTACTTGGCAAAGACTAACTGACAGGATATAACATGAATGGGAAATAAACTTCAGAGTATTAAGCCACTGATCTTTGGGGATGTTTATTACTGCAGCATAGCCTTGCGCATTATTCTGATCAATATGGTATTTCCTTCCCATTTCCCTGTGGGAAAGGAAGTACATTCCACTTAAGTTTCGAGTTTTATCCTCTACGGTTCTCTTCCTGTTCACCATTGCCTTCCACTCAGCCACTCTCCTGCCTCGTGGTCCAGGTAGGATCTCCTGTTATCCCTCACACCCCAAGGATGGGTTATCAACTAGGCACATCATGGAGCCTTCTGCTCACCCCCCACTTCTGGACCAAACTCTCCAGGGCTGTGTGGGCCTTAGAGACAACCTGTAAGAGGTTCCCATATTGTGACTCAGTGTTTGCTCTGGACCCTGAGGTGAGACCAGCTGGCCTCAGCCCACATTCTGCATTCCCTGCCCCACTTCACTCTCTTGCATACTCTCTGGCTGCATGGCATGGCAGAAAAAGGCACCGGCTTCAGCATCAGATGCACCTAGCTTCAAATCCCAGTTCTGCTGTTTACCTTTCAATCCTGGGCCAGGTGCGGTGGCTCACGCTTGTAATCCCAGCACTTTGGGAGGCCAAGGCAGAAGAATCTTTTGAGTCCAGGAGTTCGAGACCAGCCTGGGCAACATAGAGAGACCCCCATCTCTATGAAAAAAAAAAGGTCCCAGCTACACGGGAGGCTGAGGCAGGAGGATTGCTGAAGCCTGGGAGGCGGAGGCTTCAGTGAGCCATGATTGCACCACTGCACTCCAGCCTGGGCAACAGAGCAAGACCCCAACTTCAAAAAATACATATGTATATATGTCCCAGCTCTGTGGCCTCTTATCCATGAGACCCTGGGAAAATTCTTTAACCACAGTGAGTCTCAGTTTCCTCCTTTGCGACTTGGGGATAAAAGCTCTCTGTTCACAAAGCTGCAAGAATGATAAATATAGTATCTAGCACAACACCTGACACATGGTAAGACACTGAAGAAATGGTAACTGGGCATCATTTAGAGTCAGAGTGTCCAGTTCTCAAGTTCTAGCTCTGCCATTGACTGGCAATGTGTTCCTGGGCAAGTCACTTGGCTTCTCTGAACCTTGGTTTCCTTCTCTGTAAAACGGGTGTTTAATTGTCTCTTTGACAGATGAGGTAAGGATTTTAAAAGGAACTATATATAAAGTAGGTGGCATGTAGTAAGTTCTAAAGAGGTAGCAGTTCTTTCTCCACCCTCTAGCTTGCAAATTGTTTTGATGGCAAAGGTGGTTTCACCTCTATGCCCTTCCTCCCCTGCCACACATATACACAGAGCCTGCACACATGCACACAATCAGAACTCAGTCAGAGTGGGCTTGTTGTGGAGGACAAACAGATCCCAGTCTCCTCAGATCCCTCCGGTCCAGGAATAGTTTCTGTGCCCGCTTACCCCAGAAGGAAATAGCCTGGTTCTATCATGCATCATATAAACAGGAAGAACCAACAGTGCTGAGGTGGTCAGGAGACCCCTGTGAGCGTCTCATCCACCATCATCCTCATTCTCCCCCACCTTGCCTCACCCTCTCCCACAAGCATGCTCCAAGACTGCTCGAGAGCAGTTTCCATGGCGATAGCATTTTAAAGTTTTCTAGGAGCAGAACAGGAATAATTTTCCACCTTCTCCTCCTCCGTGGCAATCCGGGGAAACGGAGCTTATTACAGATAAAGGGTGGGGTGAGGGGCAAGGAGGAGAGAAGCAGCTCTTTCTTTCTTTCATCGCGTGACTGAAGAAGGTCACACTAAAATTCCCCACACCCAGCTCCCTCTCCAGACCCCACTTTCTCCCCTGGTCTTCACCTACCTCTGCTTGGATGAAGAGATGGGATGGGTATGAGTAAAAGAAAAAACAGAGGAAAGAGAAAAGAAAGAGAGAAAAAGTGGGCCAATATGTGCCCAATCACATGCATGCACCACTCATAAACACAGTGGCTGCAGGAAATTTCCACTGATCTCTTCTTGGGAAGTGATGATCATTAACGGAGGAGAAAAGCTGAGTATTAGAAGCAGAGATGCTGGGTGCAGTGGCTTATGCCTGTAATCCCAGCACTTTGGGAGGCCAAGGCAGGAGGGTCACTTGAGGTCAGGAGTTCGAGACTAGCTTGGCCAACATGGTGAAATCCAGTCTCTACTGAAAATACAAAAATTAGCCAAGTGTGGTGGTGCATGCATGTAATCCCAGCTACTTGGGAGTCTGAAGCAGGAGAATCGCTTGAACCCGGGAGGCAGAGGTTGCAGTGAGCTGAGATCACACCACTGCACTCCAGCCTGGGTGACAGAGTGAAACTCCATCTCAAAAAAAAATAAGATAGAAGAAGAGACATCTGTGTACCCTGGCTGCAGCCCATGATTGAGTCAGTCTACATGTTACAACCACCTTATAGATATCTCCATAATCTACCAGCCCAAAGAGGGTCCACATACACTGCAAAGGGGTGTTGTTGTCATGATGCCCTCTAATGAGGGTGGACACCATACTGTAATGAGGTGCGAGGGATGGGGTGCTCTTCTTTCACTCTAATTCCTGCTTGCCTTCGCAGCCTCCTTCCTCTCAGCCCCCAGCTACATTCCTTTATGCCTATTCTCCAACCTTTGAAGGGTTTTTTGTCCCAGATTGTGGGCCCCTATCCAGTTTACATAGAATTCCTTGCCAACATCCCTGAGGCAGACAACATCCAGGAGAAGTGTAAGGTGAAAATAGACTGTGAATGGCCTGCCTCCCTTCCCCTCCTGGCATGGCTGTGAAGAAGGCATCTGCCCCAGGCCAGGTGTGCCAGAACCCCCAACACATGCAAGGAAGCAGGCTGAGGAATGGGATGGGAGCACAGACTCAGATGGACCCAGTAAGATTTCTTCCAGGGCTAAGCTTGGCCAAATAAGTCACGTGGGGATCATGCAGATGTCAGGATAAGACGCTGAAAGAACCAGATTCCAGTCCTGATTCTCCCACTCACTAGCTGGGTGGCCTTAAGAAAACCACTTAGCCTCTCTTTGAATCTCCTCTGTCTTACCTTATTTTCCATCCTATCCATCTTGTTCGAAAAGGTTATTTTGAAAATTCAAAGTGAGAGCACTTCGAAAGTTAGCAAGTACTACACACTTGTAAGATACCTCTTTCTATGACTTTGGCAGAGTCAGTGACAAAGATAAGCTTAAAACCTGGTCTCAAATGTCCATCTAGAAATGCAGAATCCATGGACAATGAAGTAAGTGATGAGGTCATCTAGTGCCACAGGGAACTGTTATGTGGCCTTGAACAAGTCACTTGTCCTCTGGGGGCTTTGTCTTCCTCTGCCAAAAGAGGTTCTTAAGGGCGTTTTAGGGCAGGAACCCAAGCCAGACGTGAGGCCAAGTCAAGCTAGAGAGTGTGGACCTGGGGTCAGCACCAGGGACAGTTCCCATGAGCCTGGGAGACCAACATTGATCTGAGTTAGCAGAGACCCGGGTTCAAGTTCTGACCTTGCCTCAAACTTAGAGTAATATTTCTAGATGGTGTCTTCTCACTGTTCAGAAGGCCAAGGAAAGGTTGAGTTCTCATTATAAAAGTTCAAAACTCTTTTAGGGAGGCAGTGTGGTGCAGTGGTCAGGAGCACATCCTACTCACAAAGAAGGTGCTGGAGCCCATGCGTACCTGGTGGGTTGCTCCTCCTTCCCCAGTCCTGCCCTAGGAAACAGTGTAGTGGAACTTCCGGGGAGCTGTTTGGGTAGAAGAGCCCAGTGAATTCTCCTTCCTCATGTATAGACCTCTGGATTTCCTATGCCTTCTAGAATTACATCCCTCTATTCATTGAGCCAGACACCTTTCAATAAACCCTCTAATCTAGTTCCCATGATAACCCCTAGCTTAGGCATAATTATTCTTACTTTTCAAATAAGAAGCTGAGCCTGAGAGAGGGGCACCAATGGGCCTATTGTCCTTTCCATTTCACAGTGCTCACTCATGAATGAGACAACTCCAGCCCTACCCTGCCAGAAGGCACTGAGACCATGGGCAAGTCACTTTCCCCCTCTGGGTTGGACCAGAGCTCCAAGCTTCAAGCATCTTCACTTCCATCCTACAGAGGAGTCTGGGATCTTGACCTAGGAGCACAAGATGTGGCGCCAATAACCTGTCAGAGCTCACGCCTATCCCAGGCTCAGATCTCTAAGGTACCAATAAGCAGATACCCCTGCTCAGAGCTTGCTCTGAGTCAGTTCTCCCTTGGAGAGTCCTGGAAAATACGGCTCTGCTGCTTTGGCAAGAATCTTTCTTTTTTTAATAAAGAAATTATTTTGACAAAGCGTTCTTATAAGAAATGAATGTCAGCCTGACTCTGTAGAGAAGCGTCAGTGTGGAATTGATGTAAGACATGGTGTTTAATTATAGCAACACCCTTTAGCTCTGACACCAGCCCCGCACCACCCTCCCTCCTCTCATGGTCCGGGGTAGGGAGAGGTCTGTGTGTCCTATAGCTGTTTCTCAGGGATCCAGACCAGCCTTTGACCATCAGGATGAACTGGGTCCTGACTTCCCCATGAATTTCCAAGGCTAAGGTCTCACAGCCCCAGTAGAATATAGCATTCACAAATGTCAGAGACGGAAAGCAGCTCAGATATCACCATATCTAACCCAACCATTTACAGAGAGGAAAACCTAGAAACTCTCTAATTATAATGTATATGCCAGGCTTCTTCTGCCTTATTACATGACCAACGCTGCAGAGAAGGGGCAAGAGTGACAGTCACCTTGCCCAGGCAAAGTAGAAAGACCCAGAGACACAGATTGGGAGGGAAGAACAAGGAAGAAGCTGATATGCACTAGGCACCTATTGTGTGTCAGGCACGGGGCTCAACACTTTTATAAATTATATCATTTGGGTATCATCCCCATTTCACAGATGTAAAAACTGAGGCTTACAAGAGATTAAGTAACTTACCCAGGGTCACACCACCAAGAGATGGATTCAGGTGTGCCAGGCCACAAAGGTTGGGCTTTTCCTGTTGAGGGGAGCTACAGTGAGCTCCCTCTTAAGCAGCAGAAGTCTGGAGTCAAATCCACTTTGTTTCCTACACTTCCTCACTTGTTTCCCAGGATCAAGTGCTTGGTTGCCCTTTATTAACAAATAAAAGGGGCATAACTGCTTTCTGGACATAACTTGCTTTCTATTGGCTTAGGAGTCTCACCTTTCCCATAGGTGACATGTACACTTCCTGTCATTTTGGTTTCCTTATGATCTACATATATAAAATGATGCCAGCAATATCCTTACCCCAGATACACCCCAAAATGTTTCAGGACATATTGGCCAGTCATCAGAGGGAGATGAAACTATTAGGAGAGACTCAAAAGGACGAACATCTTCAACTCAGGGATGGAAGTAGCACTGGAGGGCTTGCTCCCGCTGCCCCTCTTTCTAAAGCACCTGCCACTCATCCTGGCTGTTGTGGTGATAAGGGATTGAGAAACACTGCAGTGGGAGAAGGGTTTTTTGACTTACAGAAGCCTCAGCCATAACTTTAGAGACGCTTAGGAAATTCCTCTGCCTTCAATTTGCAACACCTCTGGCCGGATCCCAAGATGCCGGCAGCATCTTTGTGTCAATCAAATTTCTACAGATTTCATGTGCTGAACCTGGCTCTGTCTATACTTCATTGCTCTGGGATCTCAAAGAATTGGCTACAAAAGTGGGGAGCAGCAGGTGGTCATTACACCTTCCATTATGCTTGATGCTGTGTGAGGGCCACCTCACTTCTAGCTAAAGCATCCCCTACCAGGGATACAGAAATTCCAAAGGGGAAATGGCTCCTGTTACAAACTGAATTCTGTCCCCCAAAATTCGTATGTTGAAATCTCAATGCCCAGTACCGCAGAATGTGACTGTATTTGGAGATAGGGTGTTTAAAGTAGTCATTAAGGGAACATGAGGTCATTCGGGTCAGCCCTAATCCAATATGACTGCTATCCTCATAAGAAGAGGAAATTTAGACACAGACCTATAGAAGGAAGTCCATGTGGGGACACAGGGAGAAGACAGACATCTACAAGCCAAGGAGAGAGACCTCAGAAGAAACCAATCCGGCCAACACCTTGATCTTGAACTGTTGTATAAGCCACCCAGTCTGTGGGATTTCATTACGGCAGCCTCAGGGGATCGTAGCAGGGGTTCTCTCACTTTTCTTCTCTCCAATATATCCAGGATATATTGCTACCTCCTTCCTTCACTCCCACCCCTCCCCACCCTGGATAATTTACTGCCATTAAAAAGTGTATTATGGGCCCAGGCACAGTGGCTCACACATGTAATACTAGCACTTTGGGAGTTCAAGACCACCCTGGGCAACATAGTGAGACCCTGGCTCTACAAAAAATTAGCTGGGCATGGTGTCATGTGCCTGTAGTCCTGCCTCAAGAGGATGAGGTGGGAGGATCGCATGAGCCAGGAGGCTGAGGCTTCAGTGAGCTGTGATCACACCACTGCTGCACTCCAGCCTGGGTGACAGAGGAAGACCCTATCTCAAAAAAAAAAAAAAGTGCACTATGGAATGGAGAGATTGGGGTGGGCCTTTTAATATATTTAGAGCTGAGACGGGAAAGACTGAGGGCAGGAAGAGCCTTTCTTTTCCTCCAAGCAGCCCAGCTCTCCAATGCCAAAGCTATTTTGAGATTACAAGAAGCTAAGTTTATAAGCCGTGTCCACCTAGTCAGGTTTCTGGGACCCAGAATGTATCTTCCACAGAAACAATATTTGTAAAAGAAAGTGGTTCCCACGCTAGCCCACAAAAGCCTGTTTAGTCCATCACAGAGCTCTGATACCCTCTCTCTGTCTCTCTCCCTCTGCCCTGCAGACTAATAGAGTGATATTGCCTCAAACCTAATCTTTAAACTCTACAGAAAAACAATCATGCCCACCATGAAGTGAGTGGGGGATGTGATTCAGGCTGGATGGCCATGCCTAGAGGAAAGTAGACGGTGCTTGAGGAGGTCGAAGAGCCCCCGGGGCCCGGGGCAGCGGTACTAAAGGAGACTTCTGGAATTTCTCAAGGGCTTTTGAGGCTGAGCACTCTCGATCCTTATTAATCTCCTTTTACTTCAGAACTCAGGGTCCCCTTTGGATCCTCCTGTAATGGCTGGGCTGATCAATGGTGATTGGGTCATCTGTGGGAGAAGGGAGGACATGAGAGAGGGAGAGAGAAAGCAAGAGAGAGGGGAACATGATTGTGCAAGAAGAGATGGCAGCAAGAAGCTGGCTGACGGGCATGGTGGCGTGTGCCTGTGGTCCCAGCTACTCGGGAGGCTGAGGCAGGAGAATCACTTGAACCCGGGAGGCAGAGGATGCAGAGAACCAAGATCGTGCCACTGCACTTCAGACTGGACAAAAGAGCTCCGTCACAAAAAAAAAAAAAATTGCTGCTGAGCGGGTATCATGACCAGGAGAGAGGGACTGGCTGATGGATTGAGACTTGGTGTGCAAACTCAGCCTTTCCTCAACATCCTGGCCAGGGCCCAATGCACAGGGAAGGGCTCAAAAATCACAAGTTCTGAAAGTTTGAATCCTGGTTCTACCACAGGCTGGTTGTTTGACTTTGAGCAGCATGACTTCTGTGCCCTGGTTGCCTCCACTGTGAAATGGAATCATAGTAATCACCAGCTCACTGGGCTGTTGTGAAAATGCACTACCCATATAAAGCTCTTAGGAAACCCCTCAGTGAGCATTAGCTGTGGTTGTTGTTAGTGCCTGCCCTTCACCAGCCCGCTGCATGAGCCCTTTACCACCAGCCTAAACCCAAAGAACAGAAGTGGAAGGAGGCCAGGTATGGTGGCTTACGCCTGTAATTCTAGCACTTTGGGAGGCCGAGGTGGACAGATCCCTTGAGCTCAGAAGTTCAAGACCAGCCCAGCACAGTGGCTCAGGCCTGTAATCCCAGCACTTTGGGAGGCCGACATGGACTGATCACCTGAGGCCAGGAGTTCGAGACCAGCCTGGCCAACATGGTGAAACCCCGTCTCTACTAAAAATACAAAAATTAGCTGAGTGTGGTGGCAGGCACCTGTAATCCGAGCTACTTGGGAGGCTGAGGCAGAAGAATCGCTTGAACCCAGGAAGTGAAAGTTGCAGTGAACTGAGATTGTACCGCTGCACTTCAGCCTGAGTGCAGAGCAAGACTCTGTCTCAAAAATAAAAAAAGAAGAAGAAGAAGAAGAAGTTTGATACCAGCCTTGGCAACATGGCAAAAACCTGTCCCTACAAAATAAAAAGTTAGCCAGGCGTGGTAGTGCACACCTGTAGCCTCAGCTACTCAGGAGGCTGAGGTGAGAGGATTGCTTGAGCCTAGGAGGTGGAGGTTGCAGTGAGCCAAGATAACACCACTGTGCTACAGCCTGGGCAACAAAGTAAAACCCTGTCTCAAAAAAAAAATGCAGAAGAAGGAGAGGAAGGGGATAGAGAGAGTTAAGCGGGAAGAAAAACAGGTTGGCCAGGGTAGATGCCTCTACCTGTCAGAAAGGACCACTGAGTACCTGTACTCCTCGTCCCCGTGGCGTGGATCAGGCCACTGTCCCCATCTCCCCACACTGGTCAAGATCAGGCTTCCTCTCCTGACCTTGAAATGCCTGTGGCCTTCCAATAAGAAGATTTGAATGCCACAACCCATCACAGGTGTCCCTGGGACCTTCTCCCAGTGGGAGGCAGGGTCAGGGGCATCCCTCTGCAGCTGGCATCTGAAGGAATTAGCCTGGAGCCTGGCGGGGGAGGGGCTTGGAGGAAGACAATTGTGAATTCTCTGAGAGGAGCAGATCAGAGGAGCTGGAGCTGTTGTTTTCATTCCAATTAATTATCCTTTTAGCGCAGCTCGGACTGCTGGAGAGCAAGGAGGAGAGACTTATTTATATTAAAATCAGCCGGGCCCTTCTGGCCAAGATTCTAGCCTGCACGCAGATACAGTGTGCACCGTGCAGGGGGCACGTGGCGATCCCACTGCCCAACCACCCCAAAGAGGTAGATCCCCCGGACTACCCAGTGGCCAAGGCCTGCTGATGCCTGTCAGCTTCTCTGTAAGGCCTCTGCTCTGCACATGCTGATCAATTAGGTGCCAGTGACAGAGACTAGGGCCCAAGCTTAATGTGCTTTGCAAATATGGCTTCTTCACGGAGAGCCTGCTGGGGAAAGCTGGTGGCTTGTCCACATTCACTGCTTCAAGGAGCCCAGGTACCTCCTGAGCCTGCCCTCCCTTGCCCACCAACATCCTGCTCTCCTCCTTCAAAGATGTGCTTCATTCCATGTGCACTTCCTGAGCACCTGCCCTAGCCTTGCCCAGTGCCTGGTAATCAGGGAAGACTACCAGAAGGAGGTAGAAAGCCAAACCTTAGGGCCAGATAGGACCAGTGAGGAGGCTCCTACAATAATCTGGGTGGCTCGGACCAGTGGCTCCCCACCAGTGGAGGTGGGCAGAAGTGGTCCTATGCTGGGTATATGTAGAGACACAAGACTTCCTGATGGATTTGGATATGACACATGGGAGGAAGAGCAGAGTCAAGGGCAGAGCTAAGGTGTTAGACCTGAGTGTCTAGAAGGATAGATTTGCCATATCTGAGATGGAGACAGCTGTGGGAGGGACAGCGAAGCCAGCTTCTCTGACTCCAAGTCCAGTGTTCCCTCTTCTTCCCTGTCTGGCGTCTCCAAAGGGTCAGGTGTTGGGTGGAGGTCAATGGTCTTCCATGCTCTTTCCTTCTGGACGGGCCCTCATTATCTCTCCAACTCACTCCTCTGCAAGCCTGTCTTCATGATTCATCTGTTGGAAGATGGTCTATCAACTAATTCATACTAAAGTGAAAATGGTTGATAAGTAGGGAACAGCCTTAGGAGGCAACTGAGTAGTAGGGGACAATCAATCATGGTAATAATAATACCTATAATAATAATAAAATAAAAATACCTAATCCCTATTTGGCACTTACACTTACTATGTGCCACTAACTCTTCTATAAGAGGCACTATATGTGTGTATTATATTATCTAATCTTACCTATAACCCTGTGAGAAAAATGTTTATCTTTTTTTACAGATGAGGAAACTGAGGCACATACCCAGGATTACAGAGCTAGGACATGGCAGAGTCAGGATTTGAACCTAAGCAGTCTGGCTGAAGAGTCACGGTCTCAGCCACCACAATCTACTGTCGGTCTATGCATCTTACCAATCCTCATAACAACCATGTGAGGACCGCGATTTATCCCCACTTGTAAAGGAGAGAAAATTGAAGATCAGAGAGGGAAGGTGATGTGTGTGATCCAAGGTCACAGAGCTGGTGCCTGGGGGCTCAGATAAAATAAAGGAGGCCCAGTTAAATTTACATTTCAGATCAACTGACTAATTTTTAGTGTAAGTGCATCCCACTCAATATTTGGGACATATTTCTGCTTTAAAGATATTTGTTGTTTATTGCAAATTTAACTAGGTATTCTGTTTTATTCACTGAATCTGAGACCCCTAGGCCTAAAGACCCCTAGGAACCAGTTTGGTCAGGGCCAACTTTCTCAGGCTTTCAGGATAAACCCCGCTCCCCAAATCTCCAAGTCCCAAAGGACAAAGGAGCTGAGGTGTCCCCAGCCTGCTCTTCCCTGGTCCCCCTCAGCCTTGCCACCCCATGTCCCATCTCCTGCAGGTCCTCCTGATGCTGTGGCCATCACGAGGAAATCCCCGGATTAGGCTCCAATCGTGTTTCCCAGAGCCCTGACATGAGGGGCTGGGCCCTGCTGAGCCAGGCAGCCATGTGGCCCAGAGCACCAGGCTTAAGAGCTTCCAGCCCACAGCTCCTAAGCAGGCCCATACATCACAGGCAGCCAGAAATCAAAACTCGTTTCTCAAGTTGATGCACTGGCAGGTTCATTCGCCTGATTCAGGCAAAGTTGCATTCCACGTTGGGTATTTATCAGCTATGTACCCACGCTCAGACACACACCATGCTTCCCAAATTCATGCCACAGAGTAAAAAAAGAGCCAAGTTCCCTGCTGCTGCCTGCAAGCACCTGCGGTATACAAGGCCTGTGCATACAGGGTATAGGCCATACAGACAGGTCTAACAATTACTGTTCTAACCAAAATAGTCATTGCTACCATCTTTTGAGTGGACACTTGCTATATGCCCGATGAAGTTAAGAGTTCTCCAGGCATGAGCTCATTTAATCTACAGCCCAGACCATGAGATAAAGAATGTTATCCCAATTTTACAGATGAGAAAACTGAGGCACAGAAGGGTTAAATGGCACACTGAAGGTCACACAGCCAGGAAGTTGCTGTTGCAGGATTGAAGCCAAGCCTTTGATTCTAGGTTCAGTAGCTTTCCCTCCCTCCTTGGCCCATATTACAGAAATCGTGGTCTGAGATATCCCCAGAAGTAAGTCCTATGAGCTAATGAGGAACATCAGAGGTCACTGGTCCATCTTTCTGCTTTGGCACAAAATGCTACAGCTCAAAGGGGCTTTGCCATTCTGACGGCAAAGTAGAGTCAGGAGCCACCTCCTCATGAGCAGGTCTGGGGGTGGGGCCAATATTTCTGTGTTGGGAGGGAGGAAAGGCCTGAAGAAGACCACGGACCCCAAGCGAGTGACCCTTCTTCCTCCACCTGAGGCATCCCAGGGCTATATAAAGCAAGTGCCCCAGGAACCTGGGCTCCAGTCTCACATTCACTGCTGCCTCTCTCTGTGACCCTGGGAAAGCCCTTCCCTTTCTCTGAGTCTCAGTTTCCCCCTGTGTCACAGGTCTTTGACTTGTTTTGTCAGCTCTGGCATTCATGGATGCCCTTTTCATAACTATGGTCAATCCCTCACCCTCTCCTCGGGTTCTCCCCAATCCCAGGCTTCTCCAGTCCTGCTGAAGAGCCTGGTGCGGTTAAAAGAACAGGGGCTAGGCCCAGGGCTACCTGGAGCACACAATCTCCTTTGAGGCCACCAGGTCCAGGACATTTCTGAGACTCAGCTACATTTCAAACCCATTCCTATCCCCAAGATGCAGTCCACATCCTGTTACCCGCCTCCAGGATGAATGAGCTGGGCTGTGGAATAGACTCCTTAGAGGAGCCGCCAGCTCCAGTCTCTTACAGGGTTCTCTCAAGGCACCTTCCCCTGACTCAGGAGGAGCCAGAGACACCTGCAGGCCTTGTCAGAACCTGTGGGGTACATGTACTTGGCCGGCTGTGTAAGCAGCTGCAGGGTGTTCTGTGCACCTGTGGTCGTGTGTATCCCTGTGCTGTAGGCCTGCATGTGCGCTGTGTGCATACAGAGAAATATATGCTGTGGATGCATTTTTAAATAGTCCATCCATCTCTGCTCGTGAGTCCCCACTCAAGTCACTCAGTGTCCCTAGATCAACCTAGAAACAAGATTTAGAAGAGCCACCTGGAGACATACCTGGGAACCCAACACTCCATTCTGATGGTTCTAGGATTTCTTGCACTCATGTGCACAAACAAATACACCCATACACATGGTTTCCTTCACCTCTTTGCACTGTTTAAATTAATATCTGTCATCCTCCATAGATTATAAGCATCTTGGGGACAGAGCCCAATTCAGTCCACCTTCAATTCTCCACCCCTGAGCCCTACCGAGCACTTAGCACAGGATTCGGAACAAGTGACTTGCTCAATTTTGTTAAAATGTCTTCAGTTTTAAATGCAGGTTTATGTGTGCATATTTGCACTAGGGGTACGGCTACGCACATGTGAGTCTCCTTGTCTGCACTGGTGTGTGCCCACATACTCATGTGTTCAAATAAGCAAGCATGTAGATATGCACATCAACTAGTGTGACTAGCACACACCTGTGTGCACGTGTCTTTGAGCATACATTTGTGTGCTGGCGTACCCCTGTATGTGTGTGAGCCTGACATATGCCTGTCAATGGACACTGGAGTGTCCTTGCATATCCACTGACATGCACAAGTATTACCATTCATTTCATCATTCATTTAGTTATCACTTGACAAATGTTTAATTAACACCTTCTATGCACCCACCACTGTGCTAGCATTCGGTGAATGAAACAAAGTCCCTGCCTCCACACAGCATACATTCTGGTGGATGCTTGTACACATGGTGGGTGAGCACACGTGTGGCCTAGGTGCTAACATATGTGCACGTGGCAGCATGTGTATATGCACCATGCGGAGTGGAGCTGGCACCCCTTCCCGATCCAGTTAGTAAGAAAGAGCACTCTGTCTTCCCCCTCCGTGGCTGGAACAGCTCACCTCTGGGGGAGGGGACACTAGGTGCCGGGGATCCCCCACCCCAGCCTGGACCTTGCACCAACTGTGACAAGGAGTCAGCCAAAGTGACTCCTCCATGCCAAGGGGCATGGAGGACTTTTAAACCAGGCTGGGGGCAAGCCTAAGAGGCCAGCAGGCCTGGCTGGAGAAGAAAGTAGAGGCAAAGGCCCAGGCATTGTTCTCTCATGTATCCTTCAAGATCACCAGCACGAAGTGGCATCAGGCGTGGCCATTGGCAAAGACAGCACTCCTCCAGCAAGCTTGACCATATCGAGGAGGGGGTGGGAGGGGACAGGGGCCAGGCCTTCTGGCTTAGGATAAGCCTAGAGAGCAGCAGAAAGAAAACACAGGCAATACAACAATACAAACACTGGCCCCTAACCTTGCCCATGGTGACAGCCCCGCCTTGCTATGCAGCATTGGAGCCTCTGCCCCATCTGAGCTAAGTGGGGCGGGAGGTCTGGGTGACTTTGAAGGCTGCCCTTCAGGCCTTTCCCTGTGATGACTCACACTACCCCAGGATTTGGGCCACGGAGGGTGGAGTGAGGCCTGAGTCCAGGTTCTGATGGACATGAACACCCAGGAGGAATAAGAAACTAGGTCAGAGGGTTCCTGTAGGGGAATCGTATGTGTCCCACAGCCTGGCCCAAGGTACAGCGGCTGTCGTGGCTCTGCCATGCCTTCCACCTGGGGACCCTTCCACTCACGCACTGTGAAAATTTCCCAATTAAAGATGCTCACACCTACTAGTTAGTAGAGAATACAGAATACACAATCAGATCACCTGTCAGGTCCTGGCTCCGTGTGTCCGCGTCCAGCCCTCCAGCACTTGGCTCCTCCGTCTCAGCACCACACCCATGAGCTGCCCCAAGTCTGTTTTGCTGTGCAGTATCTAATCCAAGAGGGCAGGGACTGTGTCCACTTGGTTCTCACACTGTCCCCAGTGTCCAGCACACACAGATCTGGCTGATGGGAGGCACTCAATAAACATTTGTTGAGCAAATAAATTAACTGCATGAACATGTTAAGAGTGAACATTCAGGGTCGGGAAATTTCAGATCACTTTTATTTATTTCCTTATACTTTTAAGTCATCTCTATGTTTTCTAAAATGAGCATGTGTTGATTTCATAACCAGACACTTCCCCCCCCTCCCCAACCAAAAAAAAAGCTTCTAAAAACAGAATAAATCAGAGCTTCTTCTCTTGCTTCAAGGCCCTACTCCCCAGACACCCTCAGTGACAGCCTGTTTGTCCTCTGGGTTTTCTCAGCACTGCCTGTGGGAATAGCCATGTCACCAAGCAAGTTAGGGACCAGCAGCAGGGCTCCCGTCCCCCAGACCAGAGAGCCTCTCACTGCCTCATCTTCTCATGTCCACCGTTGTGTTTTGTTTTAAATGTTTGTTAAATCCCAGCTCTGCCATTCACTCGCTTGGTGCTGTTGGGTGAATGACTCAACATCTTAGTGCCTCTGTTTTCTCATCTTTAAAATGGGAATACTGCTAGTATCTACCCCACGGGGTGGGTGGGAGAACTAAGTGCACATAACGCACTTAGCACCATGTCCGCCTGAGGGTAAGCTCTCAATAATTGTCTGTCTGGTTAGTTTCGATTTTTTTTATTAAGTCCTTCTCACAAGCCACAATAAGGGTTCTGCGTCTATCATCAAGCTTAGTCCCCACAACGCTAGCAAGTCAGGCTTGTGATTGGACCCATATTGCAAAAGAGGAGCCAAAGGCTTAGACAACCAAGTCACTTTCCCCAGAGTTGCACAGCAAGGAGGCCACAGCATTGGGATTTGAATCTGGGTCTGTCTGACTCCAGACCAAGTGCTCCTGAAGTTTCAAATTCCATCTATGAGGAGGCCAGGGTGGGATAAGTTTGAGCTATAGGACAAGGCTGTGTGTCTTGGAAGGGTAGAGGGACAAGAGAGGAGATGGCCAAGAGAGGTTAAGCCTGGAGCTCCTTCCTTACACCCAATAGTATACACTGAATACGGAGTGGCCACTGATTTGCCAGGGACAGCAGCTGTGGGCCTGGGAAGAATCCTTGGACTTGACCTCCCTGCTTCTCTCAGCAAGACCAAAATTCAAATTCCAGCATGGGTCATTCATTCCATCCTCCCCTTTACTCATTCATTCTTCCATTCATTCACTTCCCTAACAATTATTTGATGAGTAGCTGCTATGTGCTGAATAACATTCCAGGCCCTAGAGATAAGTAGTGAACAAAATAGTGGAGTTTACATTCTAATGCAGGAGACAGGCAGTACGCATCTTAACAAGGCAGTGAATAGGTCAGATGTTGATAGGATCCCTTCATTGATGGAGCAGGTAAGGGGAGAGGAAGTGCCAGCGCTGGCACTCTGTTTCCTATCAGTTGTCAGGAAGGACCTTGCTGAGCAAAGATCTGTAGGAAATGGAGGAGTAATACACGGGCACCACTAGACAAGAGGGTGGCGGGCAGAGGGAGCTGTATCCACTGTGCTCCTCGTCTACCCATCCGTCACCGTTCTGCCATCCTGTCGTCCTCTACTAACTATTAGAGGTTATAATCTCTCATTTTCACCACACCCCTTTGATACAGACATCATTAGGATTTACCTTTCAAACATTAAAAACGGAGGCTCAGCAAAGCCCTGTGACTCTCCCACGGGCTGGGGGAGGTAGGCAGCCCAGGTCCCTCCAGGATGCCTCCCCTCCCCGGCTCTGTCCTGCTTGCTGCCCAGAAAGGCTGTGATTCAGTGACCTGCACTAAGGGGATGGAGCAGGACTTGGGGGGGGCCATAGAGCTGCAGTTCAGGGAAGATTCTGGAGCCAGACTTCCTGGGTTCACATTCAGCTCCACTAGGTTCCAGCTGCGTGGTCTAGCTCTCTGTCTCCATTGCCTCCTCTGATAAATGAGAATGATCATAGAACTACTTCTACAGTTGCTGTAAGGAGTAAGTAACTTACATAAAGAGTTTATAACAGAGCCTGGTAAGTGTGATGTGAGTGTCAGCAGTTCTGTGACCGGCTGGGGGCGGGCAGGGGAGCTCTGAGATCAGCTACCCAGGGATTTGGGAGCTGGACAATGCCAAGGTCCTGCATCAGCCCAGGGCTCTGGCCCACACTGGGCCCTCTGTCTCAGAGACTCTGATCCTTGCCTGTCCTTGGCTGACCAGAGGGGAGGTGCCAGGCGTGGGATGGGGGTACGTTCCTGAGGGCTTAGGCCTGGAGTGGGAAGGCAAGGGGCAGAGAAGGCAGAGTGGGGCAGCAGGGACTCCTCTCTAACAGAAGCCCAGTGCTGTCCAGAGGCCAGGAAAGGTGGAGCCACTCCCAGCCCCAGGGAATGAATCATGATCAGTCTAAGCCAATCCCAGTAACCCCAATGACTATGCTTTGTTCAGGGAGAGAGGGCAGGTGGTGCAATTTTGGCCAGCGAAACAAAAGAAAATGTCTGCTAGGGGACTTCTGGGAAAAGTTTCTTTGCTCTTGAAAAGAAATGAGTCACAAGAAGCAAGTTGTTTTCTGCCTCTGGCTGCAGCTATAAGGCTGTGATACTTGGAGCAGTGGCAGCCACCTCATGACCATGAGGGAACAGCCCACCCTGAGGATGGAAGAGAGAGAAAAGGGAAAACAAAAACCATGGCCTCAGGGGATGTTGCTGAGTCATGGAATTAAGCAACACTGCCTCTGGAACATCTCATCCTATGAGATAACACATTTTCTTTATGGTTGATGCCTGCAGTGGTCGATTCTTCTACTACTTGCTGCCTAAAGCACCCTGACTCAGCATCTTAGCCTGACCTCCTCTTTCTGGCTTGGGTCCATGTGGGTGCTCAGGTGAGAAATGGGGCTGGGTCAGACCAGTGCCCTTTTCTATACAGACAAAGGACTTCAGGCGGGTGGGAAGACCCCACCCCACCCCCCAAGATCCTGGATCCCAGGAATGAGTGTAGAGCCCAGGAAAGTTACTTACCTGAACTCAAGAGGGACTTGTATTAGTCTGTTTTCATGCTCCTGATAAAGACATACCCAAGACTGGGCAATTTACAAAAGAAAGACGTTTATTGGACTTACACTTCCATGTGGCTGGGGAGGCCTCATAATCGTGGTAGAAGGTGAAAGGCATGTCTCACATGGCGGCAAACAAGAGAAGAGAGCTTGTGCAGGGAAACTCCCCTTTTTAAGACCATCAGATCTCATGAAACTTATTCACTATCACAAGAACAGTACGGGAAAGACCTGCCCCCATGATTCAATCACCTTCCACCAAGTCCCTCCCACAACATGTGGGAATTCAAGATGAGATTTGGGTGGGGACACAGCCAAACCATATCAGAGCTACAGGTGCCTCTTCTGTCCAGTGACCTAGAAGGTTCTGTTTCTTACCCTTGAGTCTTTGGGGACTTGAGGCTTCAAGATCATGCTGGGCTTGAACTGACGGTGCCTGTTTGGGACAAAATGGGCAAAGGCAGGCGGGAGGATACAAGCTGGGCTCCCCACCATCCTCGGCTGCTGTAGGGAGGAGACACAGCAAGCGGGCCTTGATTAGAGGGCTGTACTTGAGGAGCTCTAGGAGCCCCTTCTGCTGAGACACAAGAATAATTAACCTACAAGGGAGTCCTTTATAAACTGTAATGTGCAGTTCACATATCAAGTGCTCATATAACATGACGCTGGTACCTGGCACATGACAGGCGCTTCATGGATATTTGTTGGTTCCATGAATAAATGAATGAGTGGATGAGTACTGACTGAGGTCATGAATGAATGAATGAGTGAATCCTAGTGTCATTACTATTATGGGATATAGTCACCATTACTCCCAAAATTTAGAGGCTTAAAACAATACACATTTACCATCTCACTGTTTCTGTGGTTCAGGAATCCAGACATGGCTTGACTGGGTTCTAGCTGCAGGATCTCTCACTAGGAGGGCCTTGTTGATAAATCAGGGCTGGCTCAGCCCTCCATCCCCTGCCTATAAGTTCTCCAAGGCCCAGCATGAGCCTCTCATGGGACAGGCATCCTCGCATGGGGTAGGCATCCTCAATTGTGCTAAGCCCCAGACCCCAGGGTTCAGGCTGCCACTGGGGCCTCTAGAGTATATGCCCCACCTTTGAGGGCTGGTCAGAGCATGTTGGGAAGGCCTCTTCCTCCCCCAAGTTATTCTCCAACTGGTCAAGAGACCCTAAGTAAGACCAGATAGTGAGTTGTTTCTTGGGAGCAAGACTCAGTCTTGAAGCTGGTTGGTTCACATGGTATTTTAGCAGATGTTCAGAATCAGCCACCTGCCTTGGTTCCACCACCCTAGGACCAGGAGCCCAGGCCAGCTAGAGAGACCCTGGCCCTGACCCTGGCTCAGGGCCAGGACCAGGGCAGACAAAGTGGGGAGTCTCTCCAGGAAGCCGTAACGACTAAGGGTTTGTGCTCATACCATCACCACCTCCTCCTTTTTCAGCATTTCCAAGCCCCAATCCCCCAAATGACCCCACAGTTGCCTCCACCCACCTGCCCTACCCAGAATCCACCGCTGAAGGTTATCATGCCTCCCTGGGGCCTACCACGAACCCATGTGAAATTGGCTCTGAGCCAAGGCATCAGATGGGCACAGGGGCCTTCTGCCCCTCCACACCCCTTCCCGCCAGAGCCAGCTTCACAGACATGTAGCCCAGGCAGTTGTGTGGGGCCCATGCTTTGTTTGATGCTCTGCTGTTGCTGTCTTGAAATTCTTAATTTATTTCTCACAGAGTCTCTATTTTTCAGTTTGCAAGGGGCCCTGCAAATTATGTAGCTGATCCTGCCTCCAGCCATCACTCCCTGGGGTCCTCACAGCCTTTCTTTGAAGCTAGGAGAGCAGAGACTACAAGCCCTATTTGTAGATGAGAAAACTGAGGCCTGAGGAAGCCAGGACCATACCCTGGACTCTCCTTCAACCCTTGGGCACACCGCAGGGCACCAACCTCAAACCCCAGGCCTGAACCTGGGGAGGAATCGCTCACAGTAGTCCCTCCTATGTTTCCATAGGAGTGCAGGAGGGACACCACTTGCTGCTCTTGACCCCAGCTTCCTCCTGCAAGAGCTTTCTTCCATCCCTTCACTTTTGTTCTGGAAAGTAACTGGTGGTCAATGGGGTAGCAAATCTACTCCTGGGTTTGTAAAATATGAACATACACACGCATACATACCTACACACATACAGTCACATACACACACACACTCACATACACACACACACACACAGCCCCTGTAACCAGATGATCCTTCTTGGCCCAGCCCCCAAGTGCCTTCCCAGATGGGAGAGGTGTGCCCCACCCCCTCCCCAACCTGAGGCCCAACTCCCACCAACAGCTGCTCCCACATCCCAAGGACTCTGCTTTCCCTGCAGAACATCTGGAACATTCTGCCAAAATTGCCGCTGGGGACTCAGCACCTCCCTCCCCCACTTCCTGACTGGAAAGGCATGTGCAGAATTCCCTCGCCTCCCTGGAAGTCCCTCCTGCCCAAACCCCTCTCCCTTGAGGACCGTGCTTGGCTGCTGCAGGAATGGCTTGTTAGCAACTGCAGCCCTTCTCCCTGGGGGCCCCTCTGCCCACCCCCTCATCCCCATCCCCTTTCCTCTCTCTCTTCCTTCACTCGTTCACCTCACTTGGCCCCTCACTCCACACATGGGGAAAGTGAGGTTCAGGGGAAGGGCTCATCTCAGTTGCTGCCTCTGAAGACTGACCTGCTGGGTGAATGAGGCCGAGGGCCCAGAGCACTCTGGCCTGGCACCCAGCCATGCTCAGCAGCTGTCCCTTCCTCCCTGCGACTCCTCCTTCCTTCTTTGTTCCCATCTGTCCCTCTGCCACTCCCTCAATCTCCATATTAGCTGCCTGTCCACCCTGACAGTCAGCTCTCCACCTGGCTGAGCTCCAGGGAGGCCTTCTCCCTAATCCCCACCCACTTCTTGCCTTACGAGTGCCCCTCTCTGGAGCTCCCACCCCTAAACTGGGAACATTAGGAGAGCCTCTCAGACACCTGACCTTCCTGGCTCCACAGCTCAGGCCTGGTGGCGGGCAGTGGGCAGAGAGTTACCCAGTGGCGGAGACCCTCCCTGGCCTCCAACCTCTGCTCCCCAGGCCCAGGCCACGGTCAGCCCCAGCCTGTCACTTGGCAATGGTGCCTCCTGTATGAATAACAGCCCTTTAATTAGGATATTATAGGAAGTGGAGCCTGTGGCAGCTACTTGCTAGAAATGCCAGCAGCAATTCCTGAGCCGCATGGAGATGGACAGATCCTGTGTTATACCCGGTGCCACCGGCTCCCCACCACGGAGCTCGCCTCCAAATGAGATTTCTTTCTCCTTGAAGAAAACAATTTGATCTCACTCTCTTTTCTCCTATTTTTTTTTCAAACTCTCCAAACTCTCCTCTGATTGTCAGGACTGAAAATACTTACTGGGACCCAGTTCATTGTTTTCAGATTCAATTGGGCCCAGGGAGATGTGGGAGGTGGGTAGCCTCCCATGGCTTGGCTGGGCTTCTGTCACCTGAGAGGGCTCTGCTCTGGGATCACTTTCAGTCATGATGATAATGAGGACACTGACCATAGCTATGTGGCTCAAATGTATACACATATTAGTTCATTCGATTCTCACACAACCCTACAAAGATACTAGCATCCCCATTCTAAAGATGAGGAAACTGAGGCCCGGAGAGGTTAGTCATGTTCTAAAAGCAGCTGGCGAGTGGGGAAGCCAGGATGAGAATCAAGGACTCTGGGGTTATTCATCTATTTTTTAGAGAGACAGGGGTCTGGCTGGCTGTTGCCCAGACTGCTAGAGTGCAGTGGTGCAATCACAGCTCACTGCAGCCTCAAACGAGGCTCAACCCATCCTTCTGCCTCAGCCTCCTGGGTAGCTGGGATGACAGGGCTGTGCCTGGCAAATTAGTCATCTATCACCAGTGTATCGGTTCCGAGGAGATCACTACATTCCGAGGAAATATAAGACCGTGGACCTCAGTTGCCTCATCTTTAAAATGGGAATAGTGCGTCTTCCCTGCCAATGACACAGGGCTATCATGAGCATTTCCAGAAAAGAACAGAAAGGAAAATGCTCAGAATGCAAACTTGAGGTCAGACATGTAGTCGGCAAGAAAGGAGAGAAAAATATGACCTGAGGGTAGAAAGAGGAGGCCAGAGAAGACTCCCACGTCTCCTCCTCCCATGAGCTCAGCACCCAGGGACAGGAAAGGGAAGGGCATACTGGGGCGGGACAGGGCTGAGGCTATGGCCTCCCCCACCCCCACCCCACTCCACACCACCAAGACCCCCATCCCACAGGAATTTTCCTGCCAGCCCAAGAGCAGACACCAGCATTTAGCAACATGTCTTCCTCCTCAGCTCGCTCCAGCACATATGTCCGTGCACCTGCCAGGGCCCCTGCCCTGGGCTCACATTTGCACCTGCTTTCTGTACCCTGAGCTCCACCAACCCGAGCCTCTCCCTGCTTCCTGCATACACCTGCCATTGATGCTACCAGTGCTGAATCAGGCTATCTCCTCCACCTGGGATTCCCTCCCCATCAGGTCTGACTACTTATCCTTCAAGGTTCTGATTCAATGGCCACTTTCTTCCTAATAGGAAGAGATGAAATTGGGAGGGAATGGGAGAGGAAGCACAGGCCAGGAGCTAGAAATCCTGGCTTCTCACTACCAGTTTGCCAGGGGGCCTGGGACTAGCACTGATCCTCAATGGGCCTCAGTTTTCTCATCTGTAAATTGGAGCCCATGGAGCTGGTGATCTCTAAGCTCCCTCTACAGATTTGGTTTCTCAGTGCAACCTCGATTCCTAGGCCTAGTCTCAAAGACTGTAAACAGATTCTTAGAGAGCTGCAAATAAAGATTGTGTTCCTGTCTGTGGAGTGAGGTTGACCCTGATACCCTCAAGGGAGCAAACAGACAAGCGGTCTTAGTGGGAAGTGCCTAGATTCCAGTCCTGGCTCTGCCTTCAGCTTGCTGGGTGACCTCAAGCAAATTTCTCACCCTCTCTGTGTCTCAGTGTGCCGGCTGTAACATGAAGGACTTCTACAACTGCTTCCTCCTCTAAAATTCTAAGATTCTGGGCTTCCAGCTCCTACCCCTGCCTACCTGGGACAGAGGGGATGGGAGGTTGGGGGAAGTATGGAAATTTCAGGGGAGGAGTCCAGAATGTTGTCCTCATACCTCCCCCAGACCCTGACCCACCACATCCAAAGGGCAACATCAGCTAGTCCCAAACCAGGGCTGCTGGGTTTGGGGAGCAGCTGCCTCATCACAGACCTCAACACAGTGACTGGTCCCCAGGCATCGGACAGTGCACAGACTCATTACCATTGTGACTATGAAGCCACAGTGACATGGCTTTGAAATCTAAATGAAAGAAACACAAGAGAGACCCCTTCCCTATGGCTCAACCTGGCACCAGGATTTATTGCTTTCATTTTAATAGGTTAATTACTTTGACAGGTAGGTGTTTGAGAGGCTTCCTCCTCAGCACAGGGCAATTGTGGGGTGACCAGCTTTCTCCAGGCAAGCTCTCAGTGAATGCAGTGGGAGGTGGAGCCAGGCCGGCCTTAATTACCTGAGCGGGGGTGGTTGGGGGTTGTACTAATATCTCAATGATTCTCCTCTCGGAGCAGAGTGCTTTGTTGGGGCTGTGAAAATACAGATCTTCGCATGGGCAGCCAGACTGGATTTATAGAAAACAACTGAACTCTGCGTCTCCAGCTACCATTAGCATTTCCCACCTTGTTCTTTACAGGTGGGGCTGATCTCCCCTGATGGGCGGGCAGCTCCTGGAAGGCAGGGCTGTGCTGATTGATGCCTGGGGCCCACTCCTATTCATTCGTTCAACTGGCGTGTATGGAGCGCCCACCATACATCAGGCACTGTTCTAGGTGCTGAGATTGTAGCAGCAGACAAAACAAAAATCCCTGCTTGCCTAGAGCTTACATTCTAGCAAGAGGAGAGAGCCGATAAGCAAAAGGAAGAGGTTGCTAATTGCATTCGTTTTATCTTGCTACGTAAGAAATGACCACACACTTTGCGGCCACAGATAAGGCCCACTAATCATCTCATCATTTCCATGTGTCAGGAGTCCATACACAGCTTAGCTGGACCCTCTGCTTAGAGCCTTGTGTGGCTGAAGTCAAGTTGTTGGCCGGATTGCATTCCTTTCTGGAGTTCAGGGTTCTCTTTCAAGTTCAAGTGGTTGTTGGCAGATCCAAGTTCCTCGCTGGCTGTCAGCAGGGGCTGCTCTTAACTGCTAGAGGCTGTTTTTGGGTCCTTACCAGGCGACTCCCTCCATCTTCAAAGCCAGCAACGGAGAACTTCCCCACGTCCAGCTTTGAATCTCTCTTGCCGGATGCCCAGTCCCTTTTGAGAGCTTATCTAATCGGGCTGGGCTCCTGGAGGATAGCCTCCCTTTTTATAAAGTCAACTAATGATTTGGGACCTTAATTACATCAGCCAAATCCCTTCACAGCAGCGTCTAGATGCATGATGAATTGTTTTGCTGAGAGAAGGTGTGTGTACACCGGGGGGCTGGAGTCTGTGGGCGTCTTGAACTCTGCCTACCACGGTATGTCGTATGTTAGGAGGTGCAAAGTGATCCAGTGAGAAACTAAGCAGGAAAGGGGTCACAGAGTGATGGGTGGGGGGGAGGTTGCAATTTTTAATATGTGCTCAGGAAAGGCACCATGAGAAGCAGCATTTGGGCAGAGGCTGCCCAATGGTAAGGGAGTTAGCCCTGGGGAGTGGCAACCCAGCCGAGGGAATGGTAAGGCCAAAGACCCCAAGGCAGCACGTTGGAACAGCAGGGACCAGAGAGCCAGAGGGAGGGCCACAGGGGATGAGACCAGATGGTATAGGGCCTCTAGGCCATGGCAAGTATACCAGCTTTTCAAAAGCTGACTGCAATGCAGGATCATTAAAGGATTTTGAGGACTGGCATGACTTGACTTACATGTTTAAAAGGTCCCTTGGGCTGTGGCATTGAGAATAGACTGCAGAGGGCAAGGGCAGAGCAGGGAGATCAGTTAGGAGGCCCTTGACATCACCCAGGGAAAGAGAGATGGTGCCTTCCACCAGGGTGGTAGCAGTGGAAGAGGTGAGAGTCAGTCAGATACTGGGCGTGTTTTGAAAGTAGAGCCGACAGGCTTCCTGGCTTAGCAGTGTGCTGTAGGGCAGAGAGAGGAGCCAAAATTCA
The DNA here is from genome assembly GCF_028885625.2 of Pongo pygmaeus. Classification (NCBI taxonomy): domain Eukaryota; kingdom Metazoa; phylum Chordata; class Mammalia; order Primates; family Hominidae; genus Pongo; species Pongo pygmaeus. The sequence goes on along the minus strand of NC_072382.2, from coordinate 21,648,860 downwards.
TCCCGCCCCAGGCTCCGTGCACAATCTCGGCCCCCAGACACCCTCGACAGGCATCTCTGGACAGCTGTATGAAAAGAAATAGTGTCTTCTAGATTGTCTTCTTACATTAGAAGACAAGAGGCCTCCTAGGGCAAAACATTGATCCAACCTTTCAACAATACCCCAGTGTCCTAATTAAATTCTCCTATTTGCAGGCACCAAGTCAGTGCCTCACTCCACAGACCAATCAGTGGGATCTTCTGGAGGGGTAGAAGGTCTAGATTTCAGGCTTCCCAGCCCGGCCTGCTCAGCACCCCCAGCTCCATTCATACTGCTGCAGGAATGGCCACTCCAAAACACAAGTCACAATATGTCACTCTCTTCCTCAAAAGCGATTTCCATAGATCATCACTTCTGCAAGATGTGATCATATGGCCTCGATTCTAAGTCACCACCAATTGTCAGAGAGCCTTTGGATTAAACAACCAGCTTTCAGGGAGTTTAAAGAAACTCTACATTACATGTGCATATCAATTGTACGACTACCCTATTTCATAAATATGGAAATATCCATCTAAAGTTGTGGCTGTTGTGAGGTAGAGAAAGGGGATTTTGTGGTCAACTGTGTTTGGTAAGTGCTTAGTCAACCTTAGAGTCTACCAGTGCAGGACTTGTCAGAACCTTGGATGATCACATGCACTGTGCCTCCGTTAGAGGAGTTTACAGGACTCGTCTGTTTGCAAGTTCGTTTAACCCCTCATCCTCTTGATCTTTTCCTTTGGCAGAGCATCTTGCAGGACTGGTGTTCCCAAGACTACACTTTGAAAATTGTTGGTTTACAGATTGAATATCAAACATCTCAGCCAGACCTTCAAGGCCCCTGTGGCCTGGCTGTAGCCCACCTTCCCTAATCAAGCCTCTGCTCTAGGGTTCTTATGCTTCCTCAACTGCACACTGCCTGTTCAGGCCCTGAATTTCTGCTCCTGATATAATATCAGGCAGGATTGCCCAACCAAACTAATCCTCACCTATTCTTCACTCCCTCCATCAAAAAAATACCAGCCAGGCACAGTAGCTCACACCTGTGATCCCAGCACTTTGGGAGGCCGAAGCAGGAGGATCACTTGAGGTCAAAAGTTAGAGACCAGCCTGGCCAACATGGTAAAACCCCATCTTTACTAAAAATATAAAAACTAGCTGGGCGTGGGGGTGCATACATATAGTCCCAGCTACTAGGGAGGCTGAGGTGGAAGGATTGCTTGAGCCCAGGAGGGGGAGGTTGCAGTGAGCCAAGATTGTGCCACTGCATTCCAAATGAGACTCTCTCAAAAAACAAAAAGCAAAAACCTATTGAGCCTCTATAATGTGCCGGGAGCTCTTCCAGGCATAAGTGATAGAGTAGTGAACAAGACCAGCCTTGCTCAGGCCTCAGGGACTATACACTCCATGGAAGACGCAACATTCACACACACACAAGAGTATGCACAGGACTGTGAATCATGTCAGGTGTCGTGAAGAATAAAAGCAGCGGGGGACTAACTGCATTTGGAACAGGCCTCTTTGAGATGGGATCTAGAGGATGAATAGGAACCCACCAGGTATAGGATGAGGACACAGGTCATAGTGTGTGGGAAGACTCTGTGCTGGACAAGATCTGGCATATTTGAAAAACTAAGAGGAAAACCAGCATGGTGGATTGCAGTGAATGAGACAGAAACAGGTGAGGCTCAGGCTGTGCTGGGACTCATGGACCATTTTTTATATTGGGGGATTTCATGTTTATGGCAATGGGCAGGGACTAAAGGGCTTTACATACACAGTCTATGGTGTGTAAGACATTTGGGAAGGGCAGGAGAGAGTGTGGGGAGAGTCTAAGAACTACATCATTACTTCAAAACTCAACCCAAATTTATTGACAGGTGGAGCTGAAAGCTCAGGGATAGGGAAATGATCCAGATAAGGCTTGATCAGGGTTCAAATAATGCTGCCATGACCCTGTTTATTTCCCTCCATCTCTTGTCCCTCTTTATTCTTGGTGGCTCCATTTCCTCCCTAACCTCAGGATTATGCTGCATGGGGCAATCAGCTGCCATAGCTCCCATCCCACATCCACTCCTGTCCAGACACAGCCAGGAAAAAGCTGATGCCACCTCCCTGATAACATATTCAAATCCTGGAATTGAGTCTCATTGGATCTGATTGGTCTGATTTCAGTCATGTTCCTAACCCTCAACCAATCACTGTGGCCAGAGGAATGGAAGAAATCACTGGCCTGGCCTGGGTCATAGGCCTTACCTTTGGAGCCAGGATGGAGGCAGCTTCCTTGGAACCACATGACTTGAAGGAGGAGAAGGTGCATCCCCCGGATGACAACCAGAGGCTATGATGGGAAATACAGTGACAGGAGGCTGGGTGGCCCTAAACAACAAATATCTACTAGAGAAGATACTGAGGCATCCAGGCAAGAGGTGATGGTGCCTTGGGCCAGGGTATGACAGTGGACGTGAAGAGAAGGGATCAGATTTGACATATGTTTTGGTGGTAGGATCAACAGGACTTGGTGACAGGTGGATGTCAGTGATGAGTCTCTCAAGTTTCTAGCTTGGTAATCCTGAGACAATGGCAGAGCCACTTAGTTAAGATAAAGAAGATGCAAGGCGAAGCAAGTTTGCAACTTCAGAAGGAGATCGGTTAAACACCTTTCATCCTTCAAGGCCTTGCTCATATGTCCTGTCCTCCAGGACACCCTCCAGGATTCTGCCCTTGCAGAATTGCTTCCCCTTTTCTCTACCCTGCCAGCCTTGCGACCTGCTTTGCCCACTGCTTGTATCCAACAGCATAATTCATTGTTCCCATCCAGGGACAAGGACAGCACCTTATTCATCTCAACCCTCTCTGTGGGCCTGGCACATAGTAGGCGCTCAGTGAATAACTACTGAATTAAATGGAAATAAACTCTTGAAAGGGAGGGGACCCTCCCTAATCCCCATGAGATCTCAAATCTTGAATTTCTCAGAAACCCACTCCCAATTTCCTGTGTGACCCAAAACAGGTTAACCAGACATCTGGATTCCTCCCCCTCAGAAAGGGAGGCCACAGCTTCCCAGACAGCTTTGTGTTCCCATGGAAAGCCCAGCCCAGCCCCTCTGCAGCTGCTTTACTGGCTGCTGGGCTTTATCGGGCTGAGCAGTTGTTTAAAGGAAGATATCGCAGCCTGCAGTAAAGTCTATATTGTATTTCTAAACTATAAAGCAGTGATAGAATTTGCTGGGCCTCCTAATGTCTCCAGGAGTAGAAATCACTCTAACCTTCCAATAAAACGCCAACGCCCTAATTAAAGTCTCCAAGGCTGAAGTCTCCCCGCTGGAGCTTCCCTCCTCTAAGCAGCCCTTTTCTTGGTGAGACCTGGGAGACTGCCACATGCAGCTACAGACCCTGAGAACCCCCGAGAACAGAAGATTCAGAGAGGATCATGCTGAACCCCATTTGATCTCCATGTAGAGCCTACAGGAACCTTCTGGGGACCCTTTTTGGCCCTCCTACCTCTTGGCCCACCTCCGGGGGTGTCTAAGGCCTATTCCATTTGATTTGGTTTGGCTTTTCCACCACTGCTCTTGTCCTAGAGTTTAGAAAGAAAGGTCTGGTTTGGGGTAAAGTGGCAAACTTCAGGAAGAATCCAGCCACGGTGGGAGGGACCCTCAGCCCTACCCCTTCAAAGGATGGCAAACATTAGAATGAGCTTCAAGTGAGATTTTTCAGAAACAGAAAATGTCGGAGTGAAAATAGAAGCGTTGCCACTCTCACCTCCTGCCTCCGCTCAGTGGAGCCTGTGCTCATGCCCAGATGGGTGATGGCAGGGTGGAGGAAGAGGTTGGGCCCTTGAACTAGTTGGGTTCCCTTCAAGATGCCCCAGCAAGGACACAAGGATAGAGCTGGGCTGGGCAGGAGGAAGAGTGAGGTGATGGCAGGAGCTCCAGGCAGGATGTCAGCCTCAACTCAAGCGAAGTCCCACGTACTGGCCACATGCCTGTGTTCTCCACCTTGTCCAGGCTAGCAGATTTGGACGACCCAATAGAAAATTGTAATAGCGTATGATTAAGGGAAGGGGAGCTGGAATGGGCAGAAAGCTTGGCTCAGTGGCACAAGAAACAGAAAATATCTTACAGTTTTTTATTCAACATTAAGTGCAAAATGAGTCAACAAGATTACGCAGCTACTAAAAAGCCAGTGTGACCTTAGGTTGCATTCACAGTAGTATGGGATTCTAAAGAGCGAGGGAGGGGATTGTCTCCTCTTGCTCCTATAAGAATCAACCCGGCAGATTGTATCCGGATCTGACCTCTGTCACTTTCTCTATCGCCAAAGAGAGATTGGGCCTCCATAACCTGTCAGTCAGTCAAATGCCGGCACATGAGGATATGTGCTCACACTCATACGGATCCTGAAGAATGTTCAACTGTCCTCTCTCTTTTTCTCCTCTCTCCACTTCTTCTTGGAGGCTCCCCTGCAGTTTGTCAGTTACTCAGCCACCGCTAGTTCCACTGCTGGCTGTGGGAGACAGAAGCTCCAGGTACTGGCGAGGAGGGGAAAGGAGGGGTCGAAGGTTTCCTGGTGTGACCCAGCCTCAGGAAGAAACACCCATCTAAAGCCGGTGGGTCTTACTCCCAGAGTCAGCCTCCTGCTAGTCTTCCTGTCTTCTTACTGAACGAGTATTTGCCTCCTTTTCTGCCTTTAGCTGTTTTGTTCTAGCTTCAGGATGTTCCAGCCCCCAGGAAGCAGACGGAGGTCAGGAGAAGACCAAACCCACCCCAGCTTGGAGCTCTTCAGATAAGGGTGCCTGGCGGGCAAGGGGTGTGAACCCTGTTCAGTGGAGATGGAAGGGCTGAGGCAACTGAGAGACCAGCTGGCAAATGAGGAGGCCGGGATGCGATGACCATCTGCAGGCAGCTGCAGGTCTATCGGGAGCATCTGGCTGTGTGGACTCAACCTGACTCCGTGGTGGGAGAGACAAGAGGAGGATTGTGGTCAGTAGAAGGAAGAATTTTCCAAGGGTCTGAGCTACTCCAAGAAGAGCCTCCCCAGGAAATACCCTGTCATGGGAGGCGTTCAAGGGACAGAGTGGCTGGTCTTTGGTGGGATCAAAAGTGAGGAGAGATGATGCTGAACTTGACTTTGTCTCACTTCTAACAGATTCATTAAGCTGTTCGCTCACACTGAGACCTTGGGCAAGTCATCCTGCCTGTTCCTGCCCATTTCCCAAGCAGCACTATGAGGGGTCACCTCCACTTCCAAGATTGTGGACAATCCTGTCCCAGAGTCAGCCCTGATGGCTCTTCCTGGAGGATTTGCTGGGGTCTGCTCTGGAGGTTTGGAGCTCAACCCAGGGGCCCAAGCAGGCACGTATGAGTGAATGTGTATGTGTGAACACACATATGCTTGTGGGTGCATGTATGCATGGGTGTGTGCGTGCATGCATGTGTGCATATGTGGGTGCCTGCGTGTATGCACAGGGGCATTGGGGGAGATAAAAGCACAAACTCAGACTACCTGAGTGTGGCACAGCTGTGTGTCTTGGGACAGGTCACTTTACCTCTCTGTGCCTCAAAAGCCACCTGCAAAATGGATGTACCAATAACACCTACCCCATACAGGTATCCGAGGCTGAGTGAAGGGGTGCTTGGAAAGTGCTGAGGACAGTGCCTGGCACCTGGGAGGTGCTTGATCAGTCTGAGCTACCATTATAGTTATAACAGTGTCCAATCTGCCTCCCTCAAAGATTTAACTCCTCACCTGCTGCTCCCTGGATCACCGGGCGAACCTGGGGGCCAGGCTGAGGTCCTACTTCACCAAGGGGAGGCTTAGGGACATGGAGTGACTCAGCTGGGGAAGGTCCTGTCATTCGCAGAGCCCAAGGGACTGGAAGCAAACTAGTTTCATCCAGGCTGAGATGGGCATCTCAGGTGGGTGGGCCACCTCAAGGGAGTCTGCCGGGGACTGTGGGGATACTGGGAGGAGGAATAACTCATAGTACTGTGGGGAGCAGGAAGTGTGAGCACAGGGGCTCTCCACAGGCCACCGGGACCCCCACCTCACCCAGAGGCTTTGCTGACTTTGGCCAAACCAGGACCTTGGGAACAACATCTGCCTCAGTATCCTCCTTAACTCACTTCAGCTGGCCCCAGACCCTGGTCAAATGGAACTGCCTGCTGCCTTTTCCACATGCTCCACCGTTTTCTTCTTCTGGAACTTTGCTGAAGCTTTTCCCTTCACCTGAAATGCCAAATCCTACACACGCTGCTGGCCCAGCCATGCTGACGTCGGGCAGGCCACTTAACCTTAAGATAACATCTTAAGTTAAGGTGTTATCTCTGTGCCTTTCTCTCTCCTCATCTGTAACATGGGAGAGTTGGACTTGCTGAACTTAAAGCTCCCTTCCAAGCCCTAATTTAAATCCCCTCCTCACCACCCCCAGATGAAAATAGTCACTCTGTTCTCTAAAACCCCCAAGTTTCTTGAGGGTGAGTGGTTCTGAGTTGGACTCATTTCTGTTTCCGTCTGGTGGGTAATGGATGAACAGATGGACAGAATGAAATGAGCAGCCCTCGGGAAGCATTTGTGTTCTATTTATTAATTATTTATTTTTGAGATGGAGTCTAGCTCTATTGCCCAGGCTGGAGTGCAATGGTGCAATCTCAGCTCACTGCAACCTCCACCACCTGGGTTCAAGTGATTCTCCTGCCTCAGCCTCCCAAGTAGCTGGGACTACAGGTGCACCATGCTTGGCTAATTTTTGTACTTTTTGTAGAGACAGTGTTTCACCATGTTGGCCAGTATGGTCTCGAACTCCTGACCTCAGGTGATCTGCCTGCCTTGGCATCCCAAAGTGCTGGGATTACAGATGTGAGCCACTGCGCCCAGCTGGTATTTGTGTTTTAAAACAGACCCCTGGAGTCCAGGAGAAGACACTTCCCCCTTATCAAAGAATGAAGTGCTGATGGCTGAACTACAGCATCCTTGGGCAGAGGGTGTGATACTAGGGCAGGGAAGAAAGAGAGGTTCCAAAGTCAAACAACCACCTAGACAGGGTCCTCCTCAGCTCTGCCCATTTCCTGGGGGCCCCAGGACACCCTCCCCAAGGCTACTTCTCTGCCCCCATCCCAGCTCACCACTCTCCCAGGCCCACTGCCACTTCACCCTCCAGCAAAGCTCCTCTGACCTGACATCACTTGCAAGCCCCCTGCAATTGAGGCAGCTGAGTAATCTGTACACAGTTACACAGCCCAGGACTTCCAGTGCCCACCCTAGGGCTCCCTCCACAGCCATCATCACCCCTCCAGGCTCTCCAGGCCAGCGTGATTCTGCCATCACCAACCATCTGTTGATTTGGAGGTGAGGGTGTCCAAGCTAGACAAGGGTGAGATCAACCCTTCTCCCCTCACCTCCAACTTTCACCAAAATCCCCCACCTTTCCCAGCACTCCCTGGGATTTCGATCTGGGGCCCCAGAGGGAGAGGTTTGCTGTGACTTTGCTGTTTCAATTCTCCCCTGCCCTGCGTCTGCAGCACGCCTTCCCCAAGCAAAGCCACTAAATCACTTTTATAGGATTTGAGGTTCTTTCTACCCAGCAAGTTTCCTGCCAATACGAAATGTCTTCCAGAATCTAGGGAAGACAGGTTGGCTGGAATGGCTGTTCATTAGAGGAAGATTAATGGGGCCACTGATCCAATTAATGTGTTATTGACCCTTCCCTTAATATAACTGGCCAAACAGCTCAACCTCAGGCTCAAGGCAGTTTACTCAGAGCTCAGGTCCCATTTGCGGGGAGAGCTCTCCCATCAAGGAGGGGTGAGAGCCTCACCTCGAATCCCATAAGCAAGCAGTATACCAGCTCACATGGATTGAGAGCTTCCTATGTGCCAGGCACTGTGCCAAACACTCTATAGGCACAATTTCAATAATCCCATTAGTCCCATTTTACAGAGAGGAAAACTGAGGTTTAGAAAAGTTAACCTGCACAAGATAACCCCGGAAGCTGTAAATGCAGTACTCAAACCCAACGACTAATAATAATAACAGCAAACACGTACATCATGCCTACTAAACGCCTTGCATTGCTCTAGATCACTGTTAAGCAATGGAAATAGAATACAGGCCACATACGCACTGTAATCTGAAATTTTCCAGCAGCCACATTAAAAAAAGCAAAAAGAAGCAGGTGAAGTTCATCTTAACAATATATTTCATTTAACCAAATATGCCCAAAATATTATCATTTCAACACGTTACCCGTATAAAAATTATTGGAGAGATACATTCCTATTTTTCTCATACTACGTTTTCAAAAACTGGTGGGTATTTTAGTCTCATGGTCCAACTCAATTTGGACAAGCCACAGTTCAAGTGCCCAAGAGCCAGAGGAGCCAAGTGGTTGCCCTATTCACTGTGCGGGTCTAGATTCTTTGTGTATATCCATTCATTTCTTCTTGGTTAGTTCTACCAGGTGACTGTTTTTGTCATCATCCCCCTTTAACAGATGAAATGCCTAAGAATCAGAGAGGTGAAGGGACGGGCGTAAGGTCACACAGCAGGTGACTGGTATTCGAAACCCGGCAGGCAGACTATGGAGCCTGTGACCTCACCCCAGTGCTACACTACCTGATCCTACCAAGCAAGCGAGGCAGCCGCCCTCACACTGGAAACTGTGAGGCTCCAGGTGGGTCTCCAGCTCCCAAAACATCCCTCTGCTCTAGGATACATGGCCCTGACAGGTCTTTAAGACAAAAAGGCAAAAGCTGCTGATCCCAAAAAGCCTCAGAGACAGTCCCCAGGGTGAGTTTTGCCTCCCTCTGTGGAATTAGAAGGACAATAACTGCCACCACGTACTGGGGGCTTATGATGTGCAAAGCCAGTGCCAGGCTTTTCACATTTGTTATTTCATGGACTCTCCATGACAATCCTGTGAGGGGGGTTGGTTTTCCCTGTCATAGCCTCAGAAAGGTTAAGTAACTTATGCAACGTCACACAGCCAGTCAGCGGCAGGGCTGGGAGTAGAACCCATGGCTGCGAGACTCTGAAGCCCAGACTGTCCTTGAATAGCTAAGCAGACCCCAACACTGATTCAAGATCACTGCCTCCCAGAACCCAGCCCCACTGTCCAAAGCTATAACCCCAGCTCTTCACCTGGACGGTGACTTTGTGCAATTTCCAGCACCTCCCGCAGACACCTTGCTCATCTCCATCGCCTCCTGCACTGTCCCTGGTCCCACCCATGGCTGACAGCAGGTCTTCGCCATCTGTCCCGTCTCTGCCTGCATGGCCCTGCCTCCTCTCTAACTGTGTCTCTGTTCCCTGATACCTCAAATGTTCTACTTTGTTCACCACCTAAAGTCCCACTGTTACCCCCTTGGGTTAAGAATTCCCCTTTCTTACATAAAGCACAACAAATACCCCTGAAAGAAGCTATAAATCAAGGACTCCTCTGTGAGAATTCCTTTGACCGAACTCTGTCCCTCCCAGAGGCCCACTTGTAGGAACTGGAAGCTTAATATAAAAGGAAATAAGGAATTAACTTCAATCAGAGCTGAATGGGCCCATAGAGACCGTCCAGTCCATCCCCCTCATTTCACATACAGGGAAACTGAGACACAGAGGAGTGGATGACCCAAGATACACACCCATGACTGTGGCTCCTACAACAGTGCCCCTTGCCCTGCTAGAGCTGGTGAAATGTTCACTAGCAAGAGGGGTCCACCTGCCCTACACTCAGAACCTTGCTCCAGAGAGAAGCCCCAGGGCTCAAAAGTCTTGGCAAAGAATGTGCCCTCAGCTTCAGCATGTGGGCACGAAGGAGAAGCGTGGAGACCTCTGAGGGCAGATGAAATCAAACCAGGAAGGCAGCTGACCCTGCCCTGCTTCCCATTCAGGTCTGAAGGGCTCCCCTAGCCAGGCTCACCCCTCACCCCATGATGCAGCAGAGGGTGTAGATGTGGCGCCCACAGAAAAGCAGCAGTCTTTACCTCCCAGCAAGCCTGAGATGCAGGGGGGATGGCTACCCCCATTTTAGAGATGAAGTGACTGAGGCTCAGAAAGATGAATGGCCTGGCCAAGGCCACACAGCCGGGGTGTTGCCAAACCCAAAGCTTGGGTTCCTGCCCCTGCCCCAGATGAAGGACTAAGGACTCCCAGCCCAGGGCTTCCTCCACAACCCCATGCTGCCCTGAAAATCCTGACTTCCTACTCTATCTCTGACATCAACTCTTTTATTGATACCAGCAGCTGCCTTTGCCCTCGCTGAGCCGAGCCAGGCAGCACAGCCAGCCCACTCCACATAATTTGGTGCCAATTAGGAATGAGTGGGAACCATCACTGCATTCAATTCAAAGCCTAGAAACAGGTTTTGCAAAGCCAAGCTTTAACTAGCTGGGATGTCCCCCCCCAAACTATCCCAGCCACCCCTTTTCCTTATCGCAGAATCCCTTGCCACTGCCAGGAGCCCTCCACCACCCACGTGCAGAGTCCTTCCTGAGGATCCAGGAGATCCTGGTGGGAATGAGTCACTGCCCCTGCCCTCGAGGGGCTCCCAGGAACAAGCTTGGTAATGGAGCACTGAGGTAGCTCCCAAAGCCCTTGTGGCCAAAGCCTCAGTTTCTCCATCGCTAGAAGGGAGATAAGAATGGTGAACACTTTATAGGTTAGTGCTTTATAGCACTAGATCCACCAACTCTTTTGATCCCCTGCTCAGTGCCAGCCATGACTCTGGATACTGGGGACACAGAAAAACCATGCTCTGCCCTCAAAGTGCTCATTCTGATGAGAGAGATGGACAACAGACAAGCCTTAGATAAAAAATAACATTTTAGATACTATGAGAATAAGCAGTGTAATGCACTAGAGAGGGACTGGAGGGGTGGACGATAAATGGTAGCCATTGTATTCATTCCTATTATATTATTTGCTCATCTGGGGCTTGATCACTGAATGGGAGTTCATTAGGCAGACAAGCTCAAAGAAAGCAAATTCCAGGTGGAGGACACAGCACAAGCAAAGAGGGGGAGGCTGGAAGGGACCTGATGAGTCCCTGCAACTGGTGGTTCAGAGCAACTGGGGTGGGCGTGGGACATATAGGAGCCCCATGAGGCTGGTGAGGCGGGGATTCCAGCCACGAAGAGCTCTGGACATGATCCTCAGTAACTGAACCTTCTCTTTGGGGCCTTGGGGGCCATGAAAGGGATTTCCTTAGGGAGTAAAATGCCATGCTGGCACTTCTGTGTGTCCACTCTGGTTGCTGCATGGTGCACTGGGGTGGGAGGGAGACTGCCAACAGGCAGACCCATGGGGATGCCGAGGCCCTGACCGGGGCGGCCATGGCAGGCAGGGAGGGAGACAGCAACAACAGGTGTTCGGGAGGCAGATGAGACAGGGCTTTGTGACTGATAGGAAGTGGGAGGCAAGTGATATCTTGGGGACTATGAATAGCAGTGTCTTCTGGCACACTGTGGGGTGCAGCCCCCCACACAGTCCCCTCATGGAAAGTGGGTTGCGATGCCATTAGGACATACCTGTTCCCCTGTATTGCAGGGCAGTTGCACCGCAGCAAGTCTCCAGCCAGCTATGGCTGCTGGGACTCCAAGCTCTGTGCACACCACCCCCTCTGCCAAGAGTGCCCTTTTGGGACTGGCCGCAGTTCAAATAGTGACTCCCCTGGGAAATCTTCCCCAACTTCCTCGCAGAATTAGTCACTCCCTTCTCTGGCTTGTGCCAGCATCTGATTCGAAAATGTGTTAGTCCTTCACCCACAACGGGGTCCTTGTCCCTTTCTTGCCTTGTCTCCCAAATAGTCTACAAACTGCCCAAGGCCAGGAGTCCCCATCCCTTGTTATCCTGGTGCCTGGTGCAGTGCCTGGCACTCGGAGGCCACTCAGTGTGTGTTTGCAGAATGCACGGGTGAAGGAGTATGAGTCCGCTCACCAAGACGTGAACTCCAAGAGGAGAAGATGATGTGTCCATCTGGGCTCTGCTGGGTTTAGGAATCCTGAGACTCATCCACATGAATGCGCCAGGGAGCTGGGTACAAGGATCAAAGCTCAGGGAGGTGATCTGCCAGGGGGTCCGGCCTTCCCTGCCCCTGCCCAGCTCATCCCTATCCCAGCTCTGGAGGCCTCCTTGCCAGCGTCGGCCCATGGGCTGCTCTGGAGAGAAGGAGCAGGAGAGCTCCGGAATTTGACACTGTCCATTTCTCCCCTTGGGGAAGCTCTTCTCAGGGGGAATTTGGGATTCAATTTTCATAAGTAAATAAGGTTTGGGGTTAATTACACCTCCATTTGCATACGGAGGGATGGGGAGTGAATCCTTCCTTCCTCTCGGCTCATCCTCCCCAGAAAAAATGAGAGTGGATCCATTACTGGCAGCCCACCCTCCACCACTCCTGGGGGAAAAAGAAATGACATTTTCCCTTTACATTGGAAATACTTAAAAGTCCCAAGAATAGATTTATAGGAATATTTTAACCTTTCCTTTGATCCTTGAAATGTCATTGTTCTGTGGGCTGAATCGCCAAATGTGACCTTTTCCAGTAACCACAGGGCGGGGAGCCCCTGCTGGCTCTTTGAAAGGAGCTTCGTATGTTCTCCCTGCAGCTTCCCTGATACCCCACCCCCACTCCTGAAGCTCTGAGTCAGTGGAAGGATTGGTGAGGGGAGCAGCAAGCAGGGGCTAGCCAGAGAGGGCCAAGCAGCTCCTACCTTACTTACCAAATAAGGATGAGCTAAATGTGGATCCATCACTAGTTAACTCGCTCTGTGTCCTAGGGTTAGGCACTTCCACTCTTTGGGCCTGAGTTGCCTATGAAATGGGAAAAATTGTGGCACCCTACTTCAGAGAGCTGTTGCAAGGACTAAATGAGACAATGCATGTTGTATCCATCAGTTATTGCTAAACAAGGCTGAAAAACCAATAACCCCCGAAATCAGTGCCTGACAATACCAAGTCTTTATTCTCAAATTCACAGATCTGCAGGATGACTAAGGTTCAGTGATCCAGCCCAGGTTCAGCTGGGTGGCTTGTGCATGTGGGTTGGACTCAGACGGGGCCCACACTGAAGGGGCCTGCTCTTCTCATGGTGGAGCCACTGGAGTGCAAGGCGGACAAGCAAGAACACGCACTGCCTCTTCTGGACTCAGCTGGGAACAGGACCATTGTCACTTCCACCCACCTCCTATTGGCCATACCAAGTCATGTGACTGAGCCTAATATAATAAGGTGGGGGAAAGGCACTGCCTCCAAGGAGAGGGGAGTGCATATTTGCTAAACAATAATCTAATCTATCACAGCATGTAAAGCCCCTGGCACTATGCCTGGCAAGTGATAGAAACACAGAATATTAATTCCCTTTCATTCCACATTGCATCATTACTATATTCCACAGCTCAGATTAATTACTTATAATTCATTATAATAGCATGAGCCCTTTTGGCTAAGAATACATACCTTATTGTCCAGAATATGTGGGCAGTGATGTATTACACATGAGTGAATTCCCAGATAACAGAAACTTAAACACCTTTAAGCTTTTTTATTTTAATTATTTTGATGGAAATGTTTCTAGAGGATATTTCACGTCTTCCCACCTTCTTAAACAGAGACTATCAAATCTATTTAATCCATAATATTGATGCATTGGGACCACTGCTATGAGCATCTGCCGCAGCTCTCTGCCGATCTCTAGGGCCATTGAGACGTCTGGCCTGTTTGTCCCTGCACTGAGTGGCCCCGTCTGGCCTGTTTGTCCCTGCACTGAGTGGCCCCGTAGGGACAGTTCTTCTCCTCGTGTCCTCAACAGTAGCCATTAGAAATCAACCCTCCACAGGTCAGTTTCTCATCATCAGAAATGAAGGATAGGAGATTCAGGCTAAATCCAACACCCTTCCTGAGTCGTTTTGGCTCTCACTGAAATCTTTGCTGATGGCAGAACCAGGGAAGACTCTGTTTTAATAGGCTGCTACCATAATTCTAATTAGGGTAGAGTTTCTGGAGCCTTAAGCATAATGAACAGTTGAAGAATTTCAAAAGGTGGTTCATCTACTCACTACATTCTAAAGGAAGGCAATAAGAGGGAATCCTGACAAACAGCTTGAGGCCCATGTGAATGTCAGGGTGACGGACAGAATGTAATAATACTCTAGAACTGATGGACTCTCCTTCCATACCTTTATTTCAGGCTGTCATCCCACTTCTTTCTCTCTGTCTTTCAACTTCTCTCCATCTGTGTGCTTCCATCTCTCCTCTCTGGGACCCTATCTGTTCTTTTTTATCCTCTGATTCTCGTCCTGTATCCTTCCTTCTTCTCCTCCTGGCTACAGTGTGGAGAGGAGAGGTTTTGAATGATCATTACTCAAGCTTACTCCAAAACAATTATTTCATTCTTCAAGTATTATGCTTCTTGGATTAGTCCATTTTCACACTGCTGATAAAGACATACTCGAGACAGGGTAATTTATACAGGAAAAAGAGTTTGTTAGACTTACAGTTCCAGTGGCAGGAAAGACCTCATAATCACGGCAGCAGGCAAAGAGAGTTTGTGCAGTGAAACTCCCATGTTTGTGTGTCTGTATGTGTGTGTGTGTTGTTTTGTTTTGTTTTGAGATGGAGTCTCGCTCTGCCACCCAGGCTGGAGTGCAGTGGCACGATCTTGGCTCACTGCAACCTCTGCCTCCTGGGTCCAAGCAATTCTCCTGCCTCAGCCTCCTGAGTAACGGGGATTACAGGCACGCACCACCACACCTGGCTAATTTTTGTATTTTTAGTAGAGACAGGGTTTCACCATATTGGCCAGGCTTGTCTCGAACTCCTGACCTCAAGTGATCCACCCTCCTCCACCTCCCAAAGTGCTGGGATTATAGTCGTGAGCCACCGCGCCAGGCCGGAAACTCCCATTTTTAAAACCATCAGATCTGGTAAGACTCATTCACTATCATCAGAACAGCACAGAAAAGGCCCGCCCCCCCTAATTCAATCACCTCCCACCGGGTTTCGCCTACAACATGTGGGAATTGTGCGGGTTACAATTCAAGATGAGATTTGGGTGGGGACACAGCCAAACCTTATCACTTCTCTTCATCTTAAGTTCCTAAAAATCCAAATGGCAACAAAATGCCACAAAATTAAGTCATACCTTGCTTCTACGAACACTCTGATTTTCTTCCCCCAGAAAGTCAGTGATTGTCCATCAGAGAACCCCTTGGAGGCCAGACTTCTGATTATAAAGTTCTCCAGATCTCTGGTTGCTATGGATGGGTAACGGCCCACCTCGGAACTGTCCTGAGTGCTGAAATGGTGCCTGGTGGCAGCTGACATTCCTGTTCCTTCACTTAAGTGCTCTGCCGGGGCACTAGGTACATTAGTGTTTTCCTGCGTGGATGTTCTGAGCCATTTCTATGTGGAATGCCTGATCCAAGACTCCCACAGCCTCCTTGTTATGCCAATGATAGATGCCCGTCTGCTCAGCTGGCCAGGATTTGGGGAGAAGTGTTTAGGCCAAGAACATATCATAACACTTTTCTGTAAAAATGACCTTTAGGCTATGACAGCTAACCCTTTTGTGCTAGGTCCCAGACTGATCACACCAGAAGGCTGATTGCTGGTTGTGAACTCACTTGCTAGTCACAGGGAATTGGGCAGCTAATTCTCCCTTTGGGGGCCTCAGTCTTCCCATCTGTGCAATGAGGGCCTGGGAAATACAATCTCTAAGATTCCAACCAACTAGGACATTCTGAGATTTTACATGTATGTGGCCCAGGAGGAGATTGAGTGGAATGAAGGAGAAAGAGCCTGCAGCAAGGAGTCAGGAGTCTTAGTTCCCAGTTCTGCCACTAAAAGCTGTGTCATTCTAGGTCAGCCCCTTAGCCTTCCTAAGTCTCAATCTCCTTATCTATAAGACTGGAAGGATATCACTGTCCTTCCCATTTCCTGATGTCATGGAGAGGCTCAGGTGAGATGGGGAAGCACTTGGTAAGGTACAGATAACTATATGGTGCTGGGGAATGGTTTCTTACCACAGGAGAGCATCAAAAAACTATTCCCAGCCAGGCTCGGTGGCTCATGCTGGTAATCCCAGCACTTTAGGAGGCCATGGCGGGTGGATCACTCAAGGTCAGGAGATCAAGACCAGCCTGGCCAACATGGTGGAACCCCATCTCCACTAAAAATGCAAAAATTAGCTGGGCATGGTGGCAGATGCCTGTAATCCTAGCTACTTGGGAGGCTGAGGCAGGAGAATCACTTGAACCTCAGAGGCAGAGGTTGCAGTGAGCCAAGATCACATGGCTGCACTCCAGCCTGGGCAACAGAGTGAGACTCAAAAAAAAAAAAAAATCAGTCCCTTCAGAGGGAACACGAGTTCAACACTCTGTTGATCAAACAGTACCCACAGTTTAGTACCCTGTGGATCAAAGGACATAGTCTCTTTCCCGTCTTCCTCCACTATTTCCCAGTGTGATGGAATCAGTCAGCCAGGGTGATATCAGTCTCTACTGAGGACAAAACACCCCAAATGCCAGGTCTATTCCTTTATTCAGTAGGCAATTACTGACAGCCTTCTATTCTTGCTCTCACAAATCTTCTAATCTAGAAGAGGAGAGAGACAATTAATAAGTTCCTAAATACCTAGGTCACACACCTTTCAAATGTACTCACTGCTGGGAAGAAGACAAAGTGGAGGAGGAGGATGGAGAGGAACTGGAGGGGTGGTCGGTATGGGAAACCCTTAGCTCAATGCTGGGCACATGGTAACTGCTCAGTAACACAACCTGATAGGCAGGATTCTGGAAGATGCCTTGGTTATTGAGGGAGCACACAGGAGAAGGACATGGAGACCAAGGTGTGATAGCAGACATAATTAGGAGTGAACCAGGAGAAGGCTGGAGGGAGAGTATTCCAGACAATGAGCCAACGGCTGGACAGGTGGCAGCTTGGTGCTAGGCTCCGGGAAGACTGCACTGGTATGGGGGGATAAATGGGAGAGGAAAAGATCTTTGGGACAGAGAGGCCAATTAGGAAGAGGAGGCCACTGGAAGAGAGGTGACCATGCCTGAGGCAGTGACCATGGAGACAGGGAAGAGTGAGAATGTGGATGTTAACAATGAGATCAAATCTGTAAGACTTAGAGATTCCGTGAGCCATAGGAGGGAATGTGTGGGCTGAAGGCAGCAGTAGGGCGATGGAAATCCTGGCCAATGGCTTCTAGAACTTGAAGCTCACCATTTTTGGATGGCATTCTGGGAACAAAGTGTTCTCTATGAGATACTAAGAGCAATATAGGGTAATCACTGGTGACAGAAACATCTTCTCATGCAGGTTCATGTCAAAGTCCAGTGTTGAAAGAGAAACCCTCATCCCAGGTAATTCTTGCCCCTCTGCCATCCCAGCACCTGTGAACTACAATCTGGAGCCCAGCTGTGGGCAGCTCCCACACCAAAAAAAAAGGCACAGACTCCAGAGCAGGAATTTCCCACTGACGGGGCAGAGGAGGGATAGGATAACTTCCTGCTGCCACCTTCCTGCTATTTCTCCTGGACTAGGGTCTGTCCCTTTGGAATGAATGGTTCTGGTACAAGAGACCAGAAAAAGGAGTGTGTGAGAGATTGCCTTTTCCCCAAATGGCCATACAAACAAATATCCCATCCCTCATGTTTTTCTTGCAATATGATATTGGCCTCCATCAGGATGTGGGTCTACACTCCTTCCCCTTGAACTTAGACTGACCTTTATAACTTTCTCAATCAATAGATGTGACAGAATTGATGCCCTATAGCTTCTGAGTGTAGGTCATAAAAGGCAACGTGGCTCCCCCTTCTCTCTCCCTCTGTCAAGATGCTTTTCCTTGGAATCCAGCTGCCATGTTGTGAGAAAGCCCAGACCACACGCAGAGACCACATGTGGGTGTTCCAGCCAACAGCCCCAGCTAGGTCCCCATGGAGAGCCCACACCAACCACCAGATATGAGGGTTCAGACTCCAGCCCGCAGTCTTCAAGTCTTCCAACTGCAGTCCCAGACATCATGAAACCATTCTGCTGTCACCTGTCAGAATTTCTGACCCCAGAAACTGTTGGAGACAATAAATAATTACTGTTGTTTTAATCCACTAAATTTTGGGGTGATTTGTTATGCAGCAATCGATAACTAATACAAAGGATCACTAAGGTGACCCAGTGTGCTGGAGGGGGAGGTTAACCCACGCCTTACACAGGGAAGGGCTTAGCCTCATATTATTATCAACTCTTTCTGGCTTCATCATCACTGTCACCACCTCCACCTCCACCACTATTTATAGAGCACCTACATAGGCCAGGTTCTTGGCATTCAATTTCTATAACCCTTATACCAATCAAGTAGGTATGCTTATCCAGTTTTATAGAAGAGGAAACTGAGGCTCTGAGGGCTTGTGTGGTTTGCCCAAGGACACACAGCTCGCCAGTGTTAAACCTCGAGACAGATTATTGTGATGCTCTGGTAATAGCTGACCTTCACTGAGCACTGACTATGAGCCATGCACCATGTTAAGCACTTTAGGTGCATTTGCCCACCTAACCATCCCTGCAGCCCTATGAGGTAGGTTAATTTTTAGCCCATTTTATGGTTGAAGAAGCCGAGTCCAAAGCAGGTAGGTAACCTACCCAAGGATCCTCACCTAGATCTACCTGATCCCTCCCCCTGCTGGAAACCATTCCACTATCTGTCTCCCTATCCTTTAACAAGGCCCAGCAGGCGAAGGTAGGTGCTCCCTCCGCTCCCTCTCAGTACTGGCCTCTGGTCGTTCTAGCCACGCAGCAGCAGGCAGCCCCAGGGTACCAGGATGGCACCAAGGCGGGCCTGGGGCAGGGTGAGGAGCCATGACCACGACGACCTTGTAATCCCAGTGCTCCATCAGACAATAAATATCCCCACATTAAGTGTCTAAGCTCTCCCAAAAGCTGCAACAGAGGGACTTCAACGTCTCAGGCTGGAAAGCACTCTGGGCAGATTTATCCCTCCGCGAGGTCAGACAGCCATTGTATTTCACCGTCGGGCCAAAAAGGGCCCTCATTCTCTGGAATTATATTTCTATCAAATATTCATTTGTCTGGTTTATGGGCTCCTGAAGACCGGGTCCACCAGCTCCTGCCAGCCGCATGCTTGCCTGGCTGTGCCAAGGCCCATCCTTTACCCTTTGCTCACAGCCCATTGCGTAGCAGAAGGGCCACCCGCTGTGGTCCACCTCCCCCACAGGGAAAGGATGAGGTCCCCTGAGCCCTCCCATGGCTCCTTCCCTTCTCCGGGTCAACCCAGTACCTAAGACTAGAAGCCACAGGAGCGGGAGAAGGTTGCAACCACTTCCCCAAAGCCGAGGGGCCTGCCACAGGTGCTGGCTGCTTCGCCCAGAGGTGTTGGCTACTCATACCTGCACCCCTTCTCTGAAGGACTGTCCTCAGCTAACAGGAGCTGCCTCACTCAGAGAAGGCTGGGAGGTTACCTCCCTGCACCCCAGAGGCAGCCCATAGCCGATGACTGACCGTAGAACAGGGAAGCCCTCCTGCCACTAGGCGGGACAAACTGTGTGATGCAATTCCTGCTCCATAGCTCCCTGTGGGACCACAGTCTTGCCTACCTTCTTCTGCCTGTCCTCTTCTGTCCCCTAAGAGTCCTCCCTCGATAAACCACATGTGTAAGGGTCACCATCCAGGCTTTTCTTGAGGGAACAGAGCCCAAGACAGGACCTTAAGCCCAATGGCTCTTCATCCCACAACTTGGAGCTGATCTCCTGGAAAGCTTCTCACTCACACAGGAGAAATGGGGGGTCTCACACCATGTGGACCCTAGGGAGACGCTCCCTCTAAACCTGCCGGGGCAGCCCCCTGCCTCATTGCCCATTCTACAGAAGTGGAAACAAAGGTGCAGTGACTTATCCAGGGTCAGGTAGTTAGTCTGGGGAAGATCTTGGAATCAAGCCCAGGGCTATTTGACCCCAATCCGTTCTACCACACCAGAGTTTTCCCTAGAAGGAGTGCCCTGAGCCCCATGCTTTACCCATTCCACGCTTTCAGGAGTAACTAAAATGCCACCTCTTGCAGGCAGCCTTCCCTGCTTACCTGTCAGAGTTCATCATGCACTCCTGTAGGCACAGCACATGTGCTTTGGTCTAGCTCAATCTTATTCCACCCTCAGTTACAGTTAGGAGTTTCTCCACTTTCTTTCATGGAAATGTCTTTATCCCCAAAACCACAAACAGTTATTTAGGGCTACAGAAGTGCCAAGAAGTCACCATCTGTGTAAGGAAATGTCATTTTCCTTAATAAAGGCAAACCCACATTCTCCAAGGATAGACTGGAGGAAATTCTTCCCAGGGAGAGGGGCCCCCGTCTCTGACTTGCCTGGGCCCCCAGTTTGCACCTTCCCTTTGGGGCATCTCCCTGATTAATGTTGCCATCACCATGCTGACTTCAAAGGACACTCATGAACCATGACACTTTGACCTAATCATGGACAAATGTCCTTCACATGTCCCCAGGCACCTAAGAGCTGGGACTGTTAGACCTGAGGTCAGGAATGGCACCTGCGAAATAAACACCAAGAGAATGATCACCCAGATCAGTGTTCACTGTCTTCAGGCATCCCAGCACTACCACTCGCAGAATGTTGTGTACTCATGCCATCCACGTAATTATTGACTTAATATGTTTCTTTACATCAACTGCTTTTCTTAGCACAGATCAGTTTATTTAAAAAGGAAAGTTTTCTCTTTCCTGCATTAGAAAACCAGAATCATTTTGCACAACAGCCACCATGGGCCGAGAAGGCTGTGAACCTGTGTTCTGCTTTCTTCATTAAAATGGAAGATCTCAAGGGCTCGAAAGGCGTTAAAGACATGCCAACCTCCACCAGAGACATTCTCCTGCCAGGATCAGGATTGACAATGATTTCAAAAGTAAGTACCCTTCTTACTCACGATTCAGTGAGACTGATGCCAAGCCTGAGAGTGCCTGAGCTCATCTAGGGAACCCACACTTTGAGAAACACTGATCCCAATTACCTGGCTTACAGGGTCTGGGTCCAGCTTATTCAGCTTCAGCCTGTGACCCCCTAAAGCAGTCACTTCTCCCTCCTGGAGGGCAGTCATGTGC
Organism: Pongo pygmaeus; assembly: GCF_028885625.2. NCBI lineage: Eukaryota > Metazoa > Chordata > Mammalia > Primates > Hominidae > Pongo > Pongo pygmaeus. Next base: position 21,627,728 of record NC_072382.2, on the reverse strand, counting down.
CCCACTCATCCCTAATCCCTGCGTCTGGTATACAGCAGGTGCTCAGGAATGCTTATAGAATGAGACTGAGGCTAAGGGAGATGTCAAGGAAGGGAGAGGAGAGGGGGCATTGAACAGCCTGGCATATGAGTGGAATCTATGAATTTCTAGTCCGACAAAGGCTGATTTCTATTTATTTCCTTTCTTGCAGTAAGTAAAGCGGCTTTCTTTGTGTTTGAATGGAAAACACATACCCTCAGCACCCTATTGTGAAAAAAATCAGGCTTTATTGTAAAAACAATTGTGCCAAATTTAAAGCACAGATTAAAATTGAGGCGTGTTAAGTGTGGTCATTAATACATCAGGCTTTTTCTTCCAGTCGGGGAAGGAAGCTATGCCAGGCTGCCGCTGCTTGCTTTCCTGTGGGCCAAGGAGGCAGAGGTGTAAGGATGCTCATGGGAGGGGCACTCAACAAGGCATCTGGGGGTCTCTGAGTCCTGGGGCTCAGAGCACCCTGGGCATAACATGGAAAACACAGGAGGAAAAAAAAAGAGGAGATATGAGGATCTTTTTAGTCTTACGTATAATACATTTATAGGCAAAGCCTCGCAAATTTATCCATTTCAAATCACCTATGGTTATATATTTCACAAATCCCTTCTATTTTAAATGGAATGCATAAAATTGAAGTTCACCTGGAAACAGGACTGAACAGCAGAGATTCCACCCTCCCCTACTTCATCTGCCTTTTCTTCTCTAACCAACTATGAAGGCTGCAGCAGTCACCGCCGACTTGGCGAAGCAGGGTGCAACCTTCTCTGCATCCATTGTCTTCTGTCATCCTGGCACTGGCCCTCTGAGGTTGATCCCATCATCCCTGTCTTCCAGGGGCACAGAGAGGGTAGGTCAGCTGCCCAAGGTTCCAGAGCCTGAAGCAGTAGAGACAGGATTTGAACCCAGATCTGATTCCAAGGCCCACATTGTTCACGTGTCTTTCCCCTGCCTCCTGAGAATATGCTCCAGGAGACAAGGCCAGATCTTCAGTGACCAAGAGTGGGAAGGAAAGGGGGCTGAGTGGAGAAGGGAAGCCAAGAACACTCGTGGTTTTGAGTGTGTTTTTTGTGTTCAGCCAGTACTAAGTGCCAGGAACTTTGAAGTGAGAGATGTAGTCCTTGTCCATCAAAAACCATCTACAGAAAGACTGGGACTAATTTCTAAGCTTGTGTGAGACCACAGGTTATAGTCATGGGGGGAATTCACCCTCAGAAAGAGGAAAGGAGGGAAAGAGAGAGAGGGAAGGAAGAAGGGACGGAGGGAGGGAGAGAGAGAGAGAGAAATGAAGGAAGGAAGAAGGAAAGAAAGAAAGAAAGAAAGAAAGAAAGAAAGAAAGAAAGAAAGAAAGAAAGAAAGAGAGGGAAAGAAAGAGAGGGAAAGAAAGAAAGAAAGAGAAAGAAAGAAAGAAAGAAAGAAAGAAAGAAAGAAAGAAAGAAAGAAAGAAAGAAAGAAAGAAAGGAGGGAGGGAGGGAAGGAAGGAGGGAGGGAAGGAAGGAGGGAGGGAGGAGAGGGACAATTGGAAAGGGCTCAGAAGTCAGCCTGAAAGAGCTCCCAACAGCCAAAGTTGAAAGGACTTCAGCAACAAGATCAATAACAGTATTGCTAAATTCTAACCCAAAGAATAAAAGAAATGCTCCTGAGTCCATACTGATATAAATAACTGAAGACATAAATAGGAGAGAAGACTTAACATCTTACACAAGGATTCTGAGTAATAAATGTAGAAGGAATGAGGGAAATAGAACAACATAGTCAAAATTGCCACAGACAAGATCCATCGATGGATGCTAAAATTAGTGGGTGAAAGTTTGAGCAGAAACAAGATATGTGTGTAGTCTCAAAGTATCTCCTCCTAAATAAGGAGTAATTACAAAGGGAAGAATAGTAAGTTTATAGTGGAGAATCCTAGCAGACACCACCTTAACCAAGAGAGGAAGGTTAACATCACTAGGTATGTATGACTAGTACATACCAATATCACATATCCCCAATATGATGCAGCTGTGCTGCACATCGCTCTATGGTATGTGTCCCAGGAATGCATAACCTCAATAGAACCATGAAGAAGCACCAGACAGACACAAACAAAAGAATATTCCACCAAAACAAAACTGACTAGTACCTTTCAAAAGTGTCAAAGTCATAAAAGACAATGGAACACTGAGAAACTCACTGACTGGAAGATGTTAAGGAGACACTAAATGCATGCAATGTGATATCTTGGACCAGATCCTGAAACAGAAAAAGAACATTCGTGGGAAGGCAAGTGAAATCTGAATAAATTCCAAAACTTAGTTAATAGTGAATAATATTGTAACAAGTGTCATTTCCTAATTTTTGATAAATGTTGTATGATTATGGAAGCGTTTAACGTAAGGGGAAACTGGGTGAGGACTATATGGGAACTCTTTGACTAGCTTTGCAACTCTTCTATAAGTCTAAAATTAACTCCAAAAAAAGCCTTTTTTAATGGTGTGGTAGGCTGAATAATGGCCCCCAAAAGAGATCCATGTTCTAATCCCTGAAGCCTGTGAATACATATAAGGATATGGCAAAAAAAAAAAAAAAAAAAAAAAGACTTTGCAGATACAATAAAAGATCTTGAGGCTGGGCACAGTGGATCACATCTGTAATCCCAGCACTTTGGGAGGTCAAGGCAGGTGCATCACCTGAGGTCAGGAGTTCAAGAACAGCCTGGTCAACATGGTGAAACCTCGTCTCTACTAAAAATACAAAAAATTAGCCAGGTGTGGTGGCGGGTGCCTGTAATCCCAGCTACTTGGGAGGCTGAGGCAGGAGAATCGCTTGAATATGGCAGGTGGAGGTCGCAGTGAGCCAAGATCAAGCCATTGCACTTCAGCCTGGGCAACAAGAGCAAAACTCCATCTCGACAACAACAACAGCAAAAAATCTTGAGATGGGGACATTATACCAATTATACCAGATTATCAAGGTGGTCCTAAATGCAATCACTTGTACCCTTAAAAGATGGTGGCAGACAGAAGAGGAAAAGGCAAGATAGCCACAAAGGCAGAGACTGGAGTGACGCAGCCACAAGCACAGGGGTGCCAGGAGCTCCCAGAGGCTGAAAGAGGCAAGGAAGGGATTCTCCACTGCAGCCTCCAGAGAAAGCACAGCCCTGCAGACACCTTGATTTCTGCCAGTGATACTGATTTTGGATCTCTGGCCTCCAAAACTGTTTTAAACTTGGTAGTTTAAAATGAATTTATTCTTGTTGTTTGAAATCACCAAGCTTGTGCTAATTTGTTACAGTGGCAAAAAAAAAAAAAAAAACCTAACACTATGCAAATGGTCAAAAAAAAAAAATCCTGATGGGATTGGCCTGGGTAGTCCCTAAAGTTCCTGACAGCTGTGACACTCTCTATGCTTTCGTTCTTCAAGGTAGAACTGCCTGACCCTTGATCCCCAAGAGTATCCTGGGTACCTGCCCCAGAGCTTGCTGGGAGCTGCCAGGCTAACACAGCTCTCTGTGCAGGCTGCGTTTCTACTCCTCAGCTGCCTTGCTCAATAATGGCTCAAAGTTTTCTCCTTTTGGACCCCTTGGATCAGTCCAGCCTGCAGTCAAAGGGCAGAGGATCCGTGCTCCACCCATTCTTCCAAAGATGGAAGAGCTCAGCTGTCCACCAGCTGAGGACTCCACAAGGCTAGCCCCAAAATAACAGTAATCATAATTATAGCTTTTCTTTGTCGAAAGCCTATCAAATGACAGACTCATTGTCGAGCAATGGCTCAGAGAGGTTATGGGACTTGCTCAAGGTCACACAGCTTTCCAGCAGCTGAGGCAGAGTTCCAACCCAGGTGTCTGTGACTCAGAAAACCCATGTCCCCAACAACAACGTCTTGCTGCCCCTCCAACAGCCTGCTCCCCACCTACCCTCCACCTCCCCAGCCGTGCCCTCTCCCTGGCAAACCCCAGCTACATAGGAAAATCCAAAGTTGACCTTCCTGGGCCCCCTGACTGCAAAGCATTCAGATTTCAGTTGCCTTCACAAAAACACCAAGATTCACTGGTGATAAAAATCCTCAGCCTTGAAACCAACTTAGGGAATTTAGAGAGCTTCTCACCTGTCACAGGTGTTTTATTTGCCCCACTCTTCCTCCCAAGCCAGGCCTTTGGAAATGGCTGGCACTGCTGCAGCCTGCAGAGAAGGGGATCAGGGACAGACTCAGGATCCAGAGTGGGCAGAGAATGGCTTCTGGCCTTTTTGGACTTCAGGAACCTGATCACAAACTCAGGAGCCCATCAGCCAAAAATTCCCCTTCCACAAGGAAGGGAGACCGGGCATTTTGCCAAAGTGAGTCTGGGAATTATGAGACACAGCTTCTGCTTTTATAGGGACTTGGCCGGGGACACTCTGCCATCTCTGTGGCCAGCCCAGGAGCCTCAGGCCCCACAATAACACAGCTCACCAGGGCCCAAACTCTAATAAAAATATCTAGAGCTTTTAAGGTCAAATGGTCCAGACTTCACCTGGGGCTTGAATTCCCACCAAATCTTTAAGGTTCTACCTGTGGGGTCACAAACTCCAATGCCTCCGAGGGTCAGGCAGGCAACCTAAAAGTATGAACCAGGCCTAGTATGATACAAGGAGTGATGAGGATGGCGGCAAGGAAAAACACACATGCACCCCTTAAATATCACATATTTTTAAACACTGAGCCAACAATACAGATCTCAGACCACCGTTTGTGGCCTCCTGAAGACAGGGGGTCTTTCCTAGCCTCACTGCTTCCACTCCCTTCCTCTCCATCCTCCAGCTTTTTTCCACACCTTGGACCCTCCAGTGTCCATCACCTGGATCACCTTGCCTTCTCCCTGTCCACATTCTTAGGAGCTGGATCAGATCCAGTCCTGCCCCGTCCAGAGAGTCCTCCCTGACTTCCCCAGCCCCCAGAGTCTCTCTTCCCGTGATTTTGTCACCCCTTAACCACGGAATCCCACATTTGGTCCATCATTTGGGAGCATGTTGAGGCACATTTGACCTATAGCAGAAGGGGCTTCCCAGCTTCATCTACCTCAAGCACCTAGAGAGGGTGGGGTCTGGGCCTTGTACCTTAGGTCAGCGAATTTCAGACCTAGAAAGACTCCCTTCAGGTCAGCTGCTCCAACTCTCTGATTTCATAGATTTGATTGCCTTTCATCCAGGACCTGGGTTTACCCCCACCACCCCTGGGACCTTCATCCTCATCAGTGTTTTCCCAGTGGCAAAGGGGCTTAGCATTGGAGCCACACAGTACCCCTCTCTGAGTGCCCACTAAATGCCCTGACTTTACAACAAGCAGCCATGGAGCTCAGGAGGGCCTGCGTGTGCCCAGAGCCTGGAACCTTTGCACACATCAAGGTTGTTCTGCATAACACAGAAACTGGGGCTCAGTTCAAGAAGTTTAAAGCTAAGAGGAACCCTGGAGTTCCCCCAAATAATAATAGCTACCCCAACATAGTGCTACCTATGTGTCAGGTACCATTAATCCTCATGGCAACTCTAGGAGGAAGACACTGCTATTAGCCATGTTTTACAGATGGGAAAAGATACAGCAAAGAGGTAAAGAGGCTTGGCCAAGGTCATGCAGCTAGTGCGTGCTGGAAAGCAGCTTCTGCAAGTACAAGGTAGACCTAGGAGTAGCTGCCAGCCACTGCTCCCCACCCACAAATTTCCTAGAGCCTGCTCCTCTGTTCCCAGATGTTGCTAAACCCTGCTTCCTCACCTGCCTGTCTCTGGGGATCAGTACCTTGGGCTATGCATGGCACCTGCCATGGAACAATTGTTCATAAGCACAGCTCTCCACCCCACCAACTACCCAGACAATGAGCCTCGGGAGGGAAAAAGCAGCCATAGCCCAGGATCTGGCACATGGGAAGCAATCAGTGATTATTTGTTGAATAAATGAAAGTCCAAGTGACTGAAAGAAGGAATCAATAAAGTGCCCCTTTCTGGGAGGGGAGGCAGCCCATCCACAGCCAGCCTCTTTGCCCTGGCTGCCCCAAGGACTCCATTTCCACCCCTAATAGGATGGCCAGCTCAGCCTGATCTGCTCCTTGCCCAGGATCCTCCTTGGGCTTGTCTCTGCAGTGGGGATTGCAAAGTCATATTGGATTAAGACCTGCTCTGGCTGTCACCCGTGGTGCAAAGCTCGCCTATCAGGCAGCCCAGAAGGGCCACGGTATCTAATGGAGATTTGCTAATAAGATCTGAGTTGGTGAGCTTTGGATCCTATTAACACAGGAAAGTGCAGGCCTGTCTGTCTCCTAGAAAATTGCAAGCACAATAGAAAAGTCACTTATGAATATTAATGGGACTGGAAACAATGCCAAGAGAAATTGTTGATGTGACTGGAAACCTGGGAGGGGGCTGTGGGAGCAGGCGCGGCCTCTTTTCTCTCCCACCCTTTCCTAGCTCTTTAGAGTTACCTGGAATGGAGAAGTCTGTGAGGCTGTCACAGCCAGATAGAGAGTGGTCACAGATGACCAGAGAAGAGAGCATTGCACCTGACTTCAGGGCCTGGACTCCCCTCCCCAGATCCATGCAGGCCAGTCCAGAGTCAGTTTGTGGGAAGCACATGGTGAGGTGTTTGAGAAGGAACATGAGCCCCTCTTCTTTGACTCCTGCCCTTCTTAGGTGAAACAGGCATCTCTCTTGGACTCTGTCCTGAAACCAAGACCTGTCTAGAGCACCATCCAACATGGAATTCACAGGCAGACCAGTGTGGACAGTGAGCCAGGGGAGAGCTCTTAGCATAGTCCAAAGAATGTCAACATCCAAAGGACTCATACTGGACACCCCCAGGTCCCACCAGCAGTTTCAAAGCTGTGCTCTAGGGGACCTAGCCATCAGGAGAGAGGGCTCAGGTGCCCCACTGAAGAGTGGCAAAGCCAAGGAGATTGAGCACTGGGCTGCAGATTCAAGACTGGAATTCTCCTGATCTCCAGTCCAAGACTGAGAATCCAGAGGTGAATGAGACATAGTCCCCACTAGGAACTTACAGTCAGATGGGGAAGGCAAACAGTCACCTGTATCACCTGTACTTATCGCAAGCCCCGTGAAAAGGGCCAGCACTAACTGCACTGTTTTTATCCTACTTACCAATGAGAAAGAGGAAAAGACCTCAAGAGGAATATGGGCAATGGCCATGAGTAGCCAGTCTGCAGGAGAGGAGTGAGCAAGGTGAGAGCCTCACAGTGCCCAGGCTGCCGCCCTGATCAGTGCCAACTACAGGGCACAGCCTTTCTCCAACATCTGGGCTATGGGAGGTGAGTGACTAGCTTCTCAGAGCTCCAGTTTCCTCATCTGGAGCATGAGAGTCAAGCTATTACCTCGTGGAGATATTAAATAAGATAACGTACATGCAGTATGCAGACCATTCTGGCACAAAGGAGGCACGCGACACACCTCTATTTCCTTCCTTTCTTCTTTTTCCTCTTTGGGATGGAGACTACCCAGAACCCCTCCCCCTGAAGGAGGACCTGTCAGCCAGGCCCAGCCAATTAGAGTGGATATCACTAGGCCACAGTGATTGGTTCAGGGATAGGGGTGTGCCCTGACTGAAACATTCAGAGCCAAGAGGGCTCAATTCCAGGACTTTGGTTGGTGTTTTGGGAAGGGTCTGGCTCCCGCTGAGGTTGCTGAGAAGGGCAGGCATCACCTGTGAAGCTGGTAGCCGTCTTGTCCCCATAAGGCTGGTGCCCTCTGGGAAAGAAACCCTCATAGAGGAAAGCTGAGCAGGGAAATGAGAAAAAATAGTTTCTGAAGACATTGTTTGAGCCCCTGCATACACCTATGCCTGAACCTAGAACTACTCTGATTTTTTTTTTTTTTTACAATACACAAGCCAAAATATTACTTTTTTCTTTAAGTCAGTTGGGTTTTAGCCTCTTGCAACTGAATGAGTTTTAGCTAACCCATTTAGCTATCTAAAGTCCTGAGCCTGTGGCCACTGCCCAACTTGAACTAGAAACTAACAGACATCCCTTCCCCTCCTTTCTCACTTCTACCACCTGCTCAACTCCAGGATGCAGAGGATTCAGTTGCCTCCAAAGACTCGGGATTCAAGAAGCCTCATGCTCTGTTTCCAAGATCCATTCATGGTCTGTCCTCTGGCCTGGGGTCAGCTCCATCTGCTTCTCTGCCCACAGGTGGAATGCAGAGGTGCACCCTCCCACCCCAGGCTCTGAGGAGGGATGTCCCTGCACTTCTGTCTGTACATCCCGTCCACACGTCTGATTTCCCAGCCTGAAATAGTATGGAAATGACACAGCTCTCTCCTGAGAGAGCAAAGATTAGCAGTGTGTCGGGGAGGCTGGAGTCCATGGCTTAGACCAGGATCTCAAACTGGTGGCCCACAGCCAAATCCAACCAGCAATATATTTAATTTTCCCAGTGTATGTTTAAATTTTTGTTTCACACTCAAATGTTTTTAAGTGAGAAATTCTTCTTCCAGCCTGCCAAAGGCCCAGAATTCTGTTTTTTCAACACCCCTAATTCTCTGCACATTTATATTGCCTGTCTGACCCCCAAAGGCATATGAGTCTGCAACTCCTGGTTGAGACCCTCCAGCTGCCTTTTCTGAAGGGCCATGCAGAGGGTTTGACTGATGTGGTCAGTAGTTTCTGGTTTACAGGGTTACATGGCAGAAGCTGGGGGAACGGCCAGTAAGAAGCATTAATATAATGGGTAGGATGCATTACTTCTTTTGCCCCTTCCTGTGCTAACTGTCCCCAGATCCAGGCTGCAGGCCCCACAGATCTTCTGCCTGGTACTAGCCTTTGTGTGAATTCTGGGACTCTGCCCTCCTCAGATTCATTGGCTCTCCCATAGGTGCCAGGCCATCCTTCCCTGCCCCAGACCCACAGAGGTCCACTCCAGGCAGTGGGGCCCAGGCAAGCCTCTCAGCTAGTTTGCATTGTATTTGTGGGATAATTACCAATGGCACCGATCATTTTTATTAGCTGAGATGTCTGCATTAAAATGATAGATTTTTTTTTTATTAAGAACATCCGAGGGAGCTGCCATCACAGCAGGAGAAGGGTAATTTTCTGTTTATTTTAAGAGCAGATGGTTACTAAAATGTTCAATGTAAATAAATTGAGGACCGGCCACGGGGTAAACATATAGGAAATTTCCTGGCTTGCTTCAAGCCTCCTGCCCTGTCTCGTTCCCCCAGTCCCTCCTTTGTGGGAGCTGACCAGTGAAGAATTCTCTCCCAAACCACGTAGGAGAATCCAGACCTCAGGTGTGGTGAGCTGGAAGGAGAGTAATGATCTGCTACAGTCCACCCCAGAACTGGGGGTGCTGCTGAAGATGTTACAGAGGCTGGAGCTTAGGAAATCAGGAAGGAGGGCAGAGGCAAAAAATCTATCCTTGCCAGAGAGCAGTGATCCAGATGGGATTAACCTACCTGGGTGCTCTAAACCTCAGCCTTCTATCTGAACAGTGAGGGTCTTGTACCAGCCACAGCTCCTAAAATAGGCTAAGAAGGGAAAGAATAGTTTCATTTAAAAATAAAGTGTTGGTGGTCAAGAGATCAAGACCATCCTGGCCAACATGGTGAAACACCGTCTCTACTAAAGATACAAAAAATTAGCTGGGCATGGTGGCACATGCCTGTAGTCCCAGCTACTCAGGAGGCTGAGGCAGGAGAATTGCTTGAATCTGGGAGGCGGAGGTTGCAGTGAGCCGAGATGGCGCCACTGCACTCCAGCCTGGCAACAGAGCGAGACTCGGTCTCAAAAAAATAAATAAAGTGTTGGCAACCAAAGTGATCAGAAAACATCGAGTTAAACAAGTTTTTTATTGCAGGACTTCTCAGAACATTTACTATGTTCACTTAGATTGTATTTCTCCAAAGCGGGCAATCATAAAGAGTAAGTTCCAAACTTACTGTTCTCGGACCCTTTTTTTCCCAAGGTGCAGTGTACGGCTTGGGAAATGCTGGATGCTAAGTTTTTCCAAGGGCTTGCTCAGCTCCAGTGTCTCTGCTCTGTGAACCATTTTCATCTAGAGACGTTTCTTTACTCATTCAGTTATTCCACAAGTCATCACTGGCTGCTGACCATGTCCATGGCATTGGCCTGTAGGCTGCAGATACAGCGCTGCATGGAATCCAGGGGCTGCCTCCCACCCACATCCCCTCGGCCTGCCCTAGAGGTCTTCCGGAGTCATTTCCACTCACATCTCCCTATTCCTGCATCACTGTGCCTGGATGCATTTTCCAGCTGCGGGAGTAGATTCCCCCCAAGCATGGGCAGGCTAGACATGCCAAGGAGTTAACATCCCTCCAGCTCTGAGCAACCCTTAACCAACAAAGGATGGGAGGTGTGAATAAAATCCTAGCTTCGAGGGGTGGAGGAGTGCGGGATTCAGAGGTGTGTCCCACAAACTATCAGAGGTTGCCCAACCATACTGAGTTCCCACTGCCCATAGCAGTATCCCCTGATTAGCGCCGCATTTACTGACTTTTTTCCCTTCCCTGTTGTCTCTTCCCCACTCTCTCACAGTACATTCTGGGATCATCTCCCAAATACAATATCCCTGTCTCAGTTTCTGTTTTGGGGAAACCCAAACCAAGATAGCTTCTGCTCACATGGATCTTACAGTCTGGTGGAAGAGGCAGCAAGAAATGGATACTCAAGTAAACAAATATATGATTACAAATTGTCATGAGATGTATCAAGTGAAAAAATGGTGATATGGCACAACGTGAAGGTAGATGAGCTAACTCAGGAAGATTCTGCTAACGCTCAGCTTGTTCCAGCCTCAGTGACTCAGTGTCGTGGAGGTGACTGACACCCAAATTGGAATGCACTGTGAAAGAAGCAATCATAGAACAAAATGGGACATGACAGACCCAGGGACTGCCCTTCCTGGGCATGAGACAGCCTGCTGCCTGGGACTTTAGCCTGTCACACTGAAGATCTGTTCTACATCCCTCATTCTCACTAATGTATACGTGACAATATCCTTGTTTATTAACTTTCTACAAAGATGGTGGGTTTTCCCAGCATTAGCCCTTGGGAAAGCCTGGATGTTTTTCTCCAATGGGGTCTTTCAAGTGCCTCCCCACCAAGGTGTTTGTGTGGGTAGTTGTTTAGTCCACAAACGCAGGTGTACTGTCCTATCCCACTGACTCTGGAAATGGAGTATAGTGTTGGAGGGACCTTCCCCTCTTAGCCTGGGATTTCAGGCCCAAGGTGCTATAGAAAGAGAAACAAATGAGCTCTGCCTGCCCTTGTTCTGAAACACGACAAGCAGCTTCCAGACCAGCCAAGGAGGAAACCAAGCAAACATTTTTCCCATCGGCAAATTGGGTTTCTCTCTCTCTCTCTCTCTTTAAAGAATTGAAAGGGGAAAGGGACCAAGGGTAGAGCTGGGGTCTAAATTAAAACATAGGCTTGTAGGCCAGGCTCAGTGGCTCACGTCTGTAATCCCAGCACTTTGGGAGGCCGAGGCAGATGGATAACAAGGTCAGGGGTTCAAGATCAGCCTGGCCAATATTGTGAAACCTCGTCTCTACTAAAAATACAAAAATTAGCTGGGTGTGGTGGTGGGCGCCTATAGTCCCAGCTACTCGGGAGGCTGAAGCAGGAGAATCGCTTGAACCCAGGAGGCGGAGGTTTCAGTGAGCTGAGATCATGCCACTGCACTCCAGCCTGGGTGACAGAGTGAGACTCCATCTCAAAAAAAAAGGGGGGGAAGGGGGCTTGTAGACAGAGACACATAAAGAGATGGAGACAGAGGGAGAGAGTGAAAATAATGACTCTCGCTGAAATTGCAACATTGATGAACTCTGATAGAATTATCAATGAATTTTACTTATTAGTGATTTCTATTTTCTAAGTTTTCATTTATTGAGCATGCTTCAATGTGTTTTTTTAAAAACACAAATGTGCTGTTTTAGACGAACTCCACTGGCCTAGCACAGTAGGTGCTCAATAAATGCGTGTTGATCTTTTTTTGGAAAATGGGGACCATCTTTTTCGAAAAATGACCCCAACTCTCAGCTTCTGTGATGACCCATGGGGACAGGTAGGTGGCGTTCCTGAGGTCACCTGTGCCTAGGGCTACCATACTTTTCCAGATGCAAAGTCCTTTCTTTAAACCAAACCTTCCTCAGAAGCCCAAAGAAGGGAAGAATGCTCTGGATAAAATGTTTGTTGGGGGAGGTAGGGGCACAGGCCCTGATACACTATTTCATAGGCCTCAATGTAAAAACTATGATTTTACTGTCACCATCTCCACACACATACACATATTTTTCAACAGGAGGCTCAGACAGAATCAATGGGCCTAAGGTCACAGTGAGGTGAGTTGGTGGCCAACCCAAAACACAGACAGAACTTGCCCCCGGATGGCATCTCCTTGGCCTTGACTGATCTTTCATGAAGTAATCTCTGTGGACATGGTGAGGGGCTACACTAATTGTCTGAAGTTCATCAGGGCCCACCCTTAAAGCTGGGGGTCAGTGAGCCCCTGCAGACCACATAACTGAGAACATCAGGGTACTGTTGGTTATCAAGGAGTAAGAGGCACTAGAGGGAGAGGCAACAAAGCCAGGACTGCAATCCAGGAAGCCCCTGCTAGCACTGTTGACTAACATCCCTACATCTACGTGGCCTCATCTGTAATGTGACATTTTTCTTCTCGGAAACAATCTCTCAAGGCCTGTCGCACCCTGGGGTCAGCAGGGGGCAATGGAAAGCCAGATCAGGCTCTGCTATGTGCCCTTGGGCAACTCATTTTCCCTCTCTGGGCCTCAGTTTGCTCCATCTATGGGAGTAAGATTAGATCAGGGATGGCAAAGAGGTTTACTCACCTGTCAACTGTGATCAATTGGTAGAGACTGCCTGGAGAGATTGCTGAAAAGGATACCAAGGCCACATCTGAGATCAGTAGGAAGATGACATGATCCATCCATAATGTGGCTTTGCCTTTCCCCCGACCAAGGAGTCCAATCTGGCAGATGGTTCTATGCAGGGCTCTTTGTACCTCAGGAATCAGCAGCGCTGAGCCTGAGGATTCCTGCAAATGCCCTGGAACTCCAGGACCTCCCAAGGACCCTCCCTCTATTCCGCAGGGTTGTCTCCCCACTCTAGTCTGCCTGGCTCAGAGCTCAGAGGCCCTCCAGGCAGAGTGTGAGAATAGTGAGCTCTTGTATGGAGGGGCCCAGGACAGCCATCCCTGGATGGTCCCCCAAAGCTGCCCAGCCCCATGGGCTGAGATGCAGAAGACAGTCCGCAAGGGAGAGTGTTGCTCACAGGTTGACCTTACTCTGTAGAGTATGTGTTCCTGAGAAAATTGCACTCAAATTGAATTTTTATAAATGGAATCCTATTTCAGCAATGATTTACAACACAATTTCAGAGCTACTTTATCTTCATTTTGGAGAAATGTTCCTAACGTTTCAGCTTTAGAACTCCCCTTCCTTTTACAAGCACTAAGAATGTTCCAGCTAGATGGGGCCACAGAGACCAACAAGTCCTCCCCTTTTCCTTTCCAGGTAAGGAAGCTGAGGTACAAAGCGGTGAGGACTAGCATTTGTCAAGTGTCTGCTAGGCTTTGGGTACCATTTTACTCCTTACTATGTATCATGCTGCCTGATTTTCCAACAATTCTACAAGATGGGATTGGTGTCATTACCACTTTACAGATAAAGTGAGGTTCAGGCAGATTAAATAGCTGATACGGGGACATCCCCCCAGCTGGTAAGTGGCTGCTTCAGATCCTCCAGCGTCTTCTCATTGCCCATCCATCATGCCTGTGGGGGGTCTATGGGACCAGGCTCCTACCCACCTCTCTGATCTCATCTTCCAGTCACCCCTTACTCACACCCCTCCAACTTTATTGGCCTTCTTTTTAGTCCACAACACAGATACCCCAAGGCCTTTGCACCTGCTGTTTCCCCTGCCTGGAATGCTCTTCCCTCTCATTGTCACCTGGCTGGACTCCTTTATTCAGGTCTCACCACTCAGAACTCACAGCTCCACGAGGTCTCACCCTCCCAACTAACCACACATCTTCTATCACGTTACTTTGCTTTATTTTCTTCATGACACTTGTCACTATATGAAATTATTTATTTAGTTTATTTACTTATTAGTTTTCTCCCCCACTAGAATATAAGCTCCACGAAGGCAGGGACCTATCTACTGTTTCCCCCTATATCTCCAGTTCCTAGAGGATCTGGCATATAGATGCTCGGTAAAGACCTGCACAATAAAGGAATGCAGTAGGTAAACTAGGATTGAAACCCAGGTCTGCACAACTCTGAAGCCCAGAGAGCTTTTGCCATTGTGCTAGAAATGTCTTTCTTCCCACATCTTTTTAACTGTTGGCAAATAATTTCTCAGTGAGGAAGCCTTTTGACATTGTCTTTATAACTTGATAGTTAGAGTTTTGTTTTTTAAAGTATGTCTGGGCTATCATAGAAGAAAAAATCTTATTTAAACCCCAAATACAGGTCCATAAATAACCCTTGCTCTTGAAAACTGAGGAGACTCCACATCATCCTTTAAAGGACTTCAGGGGCGCAAATGACTTTTCCCAAAATTCTTCCTGTGATCAAGTATTCACAACCCTCGTCCACACTGCAAGCCTGGTCTCCCAATAGCTGTAGAAGAATCTCCTCATAGAGTCAGTAGTAAAGTCAACAGCCCTTTGTTATGGTGCTCAGAGGGTAATTGCTGGCATGAATAATTGTCAAGCAGCCCCGGGGGGAGCGCCTGACAAAAAAAAAAAAAAAAAAAAAGGGTCTGTTCCCTGGGAAAGAGAGTCACAGCATCCAGGGGTCACTGATAAAAATGAGAACCATGACAACCACCCAAAGCCAGTCACTGTACTAGGTCCTTTACACCTGATAATGTGCAAGGTTGACTCTGCAAGGTGGAAGTGTTTAGGCTTATTTTATAGAAGAGGAAATTGAAGCTCAGAGAGGGTAATTAATTGTCTCCACCTCATCCATCTGGAAAGCAACAGAGTTGAACATCAAATCTTTATCATTATAAAATGGCCCATTTTTATCCCTGATGATATTCTTTGTTCTGACACCTACTTTGTCTGATATTAATGTAGCCATTCCAGCATACTTACAATTAGTATTTTCATGATATGAGTTTTCCCATTATTTTATTTTTAACTATATTTAAAATGGAATTTTTATAGACAGCATGTAATTTGGTCTTGCTTTTTTATTCAGTCTTGCAATCTCTGCCTTTTAACTGAAATGTTTAGGCCATTTATATGTCATTGTAATCATTGGTACATTTTGTTTAAATTTGCCATCTTGATATTTGTTTTCTAGTTGTATCATTTATTCTTTGTTCCTTTTTCCCCTTTTCCTGTCTTTTTTAGGGTTAATTGAATATTTTTGGTAGTCAATTTTATCTCCTCTGGCTTATTAGCTATATCTCTTTGTTTTATTTTAGTGGTTGTTATAAGGTTTAAAATGTGAATCTTGGCTGGGCACAGCGGCTCATGCCTGTAATCCCAGCACTTTGGGAGGCTGAGGTGGGTGGATCACGAGGCCAGGAGTTCAAGACCAGCCCGACCAAGATAGTGAAACCCCGTCTCTACTAAAAATACAAAAATTAGCCAGGCATGGTGGTGGGCACCTGTAATCCCAGCTACTCGGGAGGCTGAGGCAGAGAATTGCTTGAACCCGGGAGGCGGAGGTTGCAGTGAACCAAGATCGTGCCACTGCACTCCAGCCTGGGTGACAGAGTAAGACTCCATCTCAAAATAATAATAATATGAATATGAATATGAATATTTAACTTGTTGAAGAAAGCCTAAAACAATGTACTTACATTTCTCCCTCCTGTCCTTCATACTATTGTTATCATACATCTTACATCTATCTCTATAATAAGTCTATCAATACAAATCATCTTTTAAAGAAATTTTAAAATGAGAAAAAAAATTCCTTAAATTTACCCATATTTTTCCCACTTCTGACACTCTTTATTCCTTTACATAGACCAGTTTTCCATCTAGTATCATTCTTGTCTTGACTGAAGAATGTCTTTTATTATTTGTTGTTGTAGAAGTCTTCTAATGACAAACTTTGCCAGCTTTTGTATGTCTGAAAAAGCTTTTATTTGGCCTTAATTTTTGAAGGATATTTTCAATAGATAGAGAATTCTTAGTTACAGAGTTTCCATTATCTTCTGACTTGGCGTAATTTCTGTTAAATTTGTGATGGCTTTATCCGTTTTCCTCTGTTTTTACTCCCCAGTTGCTTTGAAGATTTTCTCTTTGTCACTGGTTATTAGAAATTTGATTATGATATGTCCTGGTGTGGTTATGTGGTTTTGTGTGTGTAAGTGTGTATGTGTGTACTCTGTTTAGAATTCATTATACTGCTTGAATTTGTGGGTATATAGTTCTCATCAGGAAGTTTCTGGCCATTGTTTCTTCAAATGGTTTTCGCTTTCTGTTTCTCTTCATCCTCTGGAATTTGAATCACAGGTGGAGGATCTCTCCCTGCCTCATCCCCTCCCACCAACGCTTCTTGCCCATGGAGGGGTGAGTCCTGTTGGCTGGGTGGAGGAGTGGGCATCAGCAGAGTTGCCACGGAGACACTCTGCAGTAGTCCAGGCATCACTCACACGCCAACAGCACCTGCCATCACATCCCTCTGCAGACACTGAGGATGACTGACCTGTGACAGTAGCCAGGAATTCATCCTTTGAGTCAAACCCTGAGGCTCAGGACACATACCTGAATGGAGGCAGGTTTTTGTATAGAGCTTTAGAAGCTTGTTTTTACAAAACAACCCTTTCTTTCTCTTTTGTAAATAGAAGACACCAGTTATGGTGTGTTTACCATGTGCCAGACACTGTGCTAAGCACAAAAAACAAGTTAACACATTTCACCTTCACAAGAACTCCAAACATAGATATTATTAACTACATGGAATAGATGAGGAAACTGGGGCTCAGAAAGGTTAAGTAACTCCCATATGGTCACACAGCAGGTCGACAGTGAAGCCTGGACTCAAACTCAGAACTGTCTGACTCCAAAGCCCACATTGTCTATTGCCTAGCTTGTGGAAAGAAGAGTGGGGTAAAGGCTCTGCTCTCGGGTTTGCCATCTACACCAGTTCCTTACCTGCCCTAGGGGTAATTGTAGAGGGGAGAAATAGAAGCTGGCCAAGAAGAGGGAAGCGAATCTTTATTAGCTTTTTACCTGATTCTAAAAGAAAACATGTTTATCTTAGATTATTGGGAAAGTACAGAATAATACAAAGAACTCCCCAGTCCCCTGTGTAGGATGACTTCAGGAGTGTGGAGCTGGCCCTGTGTCTCCAAACACCTCCCCCACCAATCTGCTACAGAGACTGCAGTTTTCCCTGAACAATCATTTCTCCACAATGAAGCCCTTTTCTTTTTTTTTTTTCTTTTGGCCTCTCTCTTAAAACACAAGTGCCTCACATTCTGGCCCAAGAACAGCTCACCGGGACCGGTGATGACGTCCCCGCCCTCGGGGAGCAAACTCCTGCTTAGGAAGTGCAGGACTCCAGAGGGAAACGGGAAATACCATAAGTGGGCCCGGAAGTAAGGCCCTTCCTCAGGATGAGGGTGGAATTGACCCCCTTTCCAGGCTTTCTAGAGAAGGCAGGATGTCCAGTGGTGGTGTTAAGACACGGAGCCTCCCCTTAGGTCCCGTTAGCCAGGGCTGGGACAGGAATGAAAGGAGAATAAGAGCACAAAGGATCCTCAGAATGGCCTCTGGAGGCAGGGCATCTTCGGGGAGACAAAGGGGGTGATAGGTGTGCAAACAGGCGTGGGACAGCAAGGAAAGGGGCAGAGCAGAGCCAGCTCCAGGGAGGCACATCAGGACCACAGACAAGAAGAAGCACAGACTCCACACTTCTCCACCAGAGATGGCAGGCACAGCTCTGCTTCCTCAGGGACCAAGGGAGCCATGTGGCAGCAAGGAGAGGGGGCAGCCTGGAGCTTGGACCCAAGGAAGCAGCCCCTGGTCCACACAGCCCTTGTGTCCCTCTCCAGGAATCCCAAGCCTGTCCTCGGTGGCTTCTCCACAGTGGCCAACAGGAGGGATGGGGAGCCTCTCCCACCAAGACTCTAAGGCGTCAAAGGAGAGAGGCAGGAGCAATGGGAAATCAAGGCATCCCCTCTCTGGAGGCCCCTCAGAGCGAATCCCCTTCCTCCAAGAGCTGGGAAGCTGTCTTCCTTTCTCCTCTCACCCTTATCCCTTGTCACAGATATGACTCTTGTCTCTGTTAGCCCCTAACCCCAAGGGAATGAAGGTTCAGTCTATCCTCTCCCACCCAAGTCTCACCCGTATAGGCAAACATTGTCCCACACACGTAATCCTGAAGCACACATAATTTTGCATTCTATATTTTTATGTATAATAAATTACATATAAATACAGTACATATACTTCTATATAATAAATTATATGGAAAAAGCAGAATGCAAAATTATGTGTGTCCCAGGATCATAATAAATTACTTATAACCAATTATCCCAACCATCTTGCTATTTTTCTGTATAGTCTTTGCTGTAATTTTCCAGGCTTCTTTTCTTTTTCAGTGGTCGTCCCTTTTAATCATTGCACAATTCCTCATGGAATAGGAAGACCCAATTTGCTGAACCAGTTCCCAAAGGCCAGATGTTTAAATGGTGTCTAGTTCTTCACTGGTGTAGGGGACCCAGCTGCCTAGGCGTTTTGTTTTGTTTCATTTTGTTTTGCTTTCTGAAATTTGATGCACTAACATTGTGAGAGAAGTAATTTCTCTGCCTCCCTTTCTGTCCCCAGGGAGTGCCAGACTCTGCCCATGTCACCACCTCCCCCAGGAGGGAAGCCTGCAACAGGTTGTTGGGGGGCTTCTTCATTCATTCATTCATTCTTTCCTCAAATGTTATCGAGCAAGGCCACAGCTGCGGGTACCATTCCCTGGAGGAAGAAGATGTTAAGTAAGTGGGAAATTCTAACCTAAGAGGATCTGTGCTCTGGTCAGAGAATAGTGATCTGGGAATATAAAGGGGCTCGTAATCCTGACATGAGCTTCCCAGGGGATACACAGTCTAGGCTAACAAAGGAAGAATGGGTAAAAGATAGCCAGGTAAGTAAACAGAGGTGTCCAGGAAGAGAGAAATAACTGAGGCCAAGGCCCAGGGAGGAGAGTGCAACCCTTCAAAAGCTCTGAAGGTTCCCAGTGTGCATGGAGCTCAGCAGGGCGAGGTGGGAAAGTGTAGGAAAGGAGATTGAGGGGAAGGGAGCAGACACCAAGAGCCTGTAAGCCACGATAAAGGCTTTGACCATTCCCTTGAAGGCACTAGGGAGTCATTGAAGGTTCTTAAATAACAGAGTGACTTGATCAACTTTGAATTTTTTGTGTGTGTGACGGAGTTTCGCTCTTGTTGCCCAGGCTAGAGTGCAATGGCACAATCTTGGCTCACCAGAACCTCCGCCTCCCGAGTTCAAGTAATTCTCCTACCTCAGCCACCCGAGTAGCAGGGATTACAGGCATGTGCCACCGCACAGGGCTAATTTTTTGTATTTTTAGTAGAGACGGGGTTTCCCCATGTTGGTCAGACTGGTCTCGAACTCCCAACCTCAGGCCTTGGTCCGCCTCGGCCTCCCAAAGTGCTGGGATTACAGGCACGAGCCACCGTGCCCGACCCAAATTTGAATTTTAATAAACTCATTCTGCCCTCTCGAATTCTTTCCCTGGCAGCGTCTTGGCCACAATGAGGGCAGTTCAGGAGGGCATCAGGGACATCCTGAGTCAGAGTTGGTGGGAGACATAAGGAAGTCACCATGGGGTTGAGAGGAAAGCAGGGACCCAGGTGAAGGACAGGGCACAGCCAGGATCCTGATAAGGGACCTCTGTGAAGGGCACAAAACAGGCAACTGGAGGACTCTGAGCCAAGATGCTGTTTGTCCCTAGCAGCTCTGAGGGCAAAGGTCCTGGTTCTCGGGCAGGCTGGTTCATCCCTGAGCACCCTGTTCCTGCCCCTCCCCACCCCTAGCAGGATCAGAACTGTGCAGCCAACCTGAGGGCCGTGCTGCCTTGGAAATTCAGGTTCCTATCCGCGATTCAGGCTCCCCCGGCTTCTCCCTGTGCAGGGTTGCCATGGTAACCATTGAGGCATAGAGATTCTTGCTGAGGCTGCAGAATGGCCCTAAACCTGCCCGAGCTGGGGAGGGGCAGGGAGGAACGGGGTGTTTCCTGGTATTCCCTATAGATGGCTCCTCTCCCTGGCATTCCCCATTCCCTGGCTCCTCTCACTTCCCAGGATAAAAAGTCAAGGGGCCACAGGGCTCAGGAGGCAGGGTGAGGTTGGGTGGGGAAACAAGCCCTGCTGAGTATACAGCCTTGTCCCTTCCTTGGTCCATGGGCCCAGCCCCTGACCATGGCTATTTGCTAAGAAGGGCAAGATTCATTGCTCCCTTTCTCAAATGCCTGAAACAAAAACCTCAACAGCCTTCCTGCTGGAGATAGTCTTAGAGCAATAACAAAAATGCCTACGAAGTACTAAGCACTGAGTTAGCACAGTGCTCAGAGCAGCACCCACACAGTCTCATCAAGCACTCACCACAGGACTATGAAGTGCACAGTACACACTTCTTTTTTCTTTATTTATTTTATTTTATTTTATTTTATTTTATTTTATTTTATTTTATTTATCACCCAGGCTGGAGTGTGCAGTGGCACGGTCTCAGCTCTCTGCTGCAGCCTCCACCTTCTGGGCTCAAGTCATCCTCCTACAAGCACTCGCCACCACACTTGCCTAATTTTTTAAGGTTTTTTTTTGTTCTTGTTTGTTTGTTTGTTTGTTTGCTGTTTCCACAAAGATGAGATCTTACTATATTGCCCAGACTGGTCTCAAACTCCCAGGCTCAAGAGGTCTTCCCACCTTAGCCTCCCAAAGTCCTGGGATAACAGGCGTGAGCCACCTCACCCAGCCAATACACACTTCTTTATCTCCATTGTAGTGACATGAAAACTGAGGCTTCTAGAAGAAACTCATTGGCCCAGGTCACTCAGTCAGCAAGCATTGTGTCCAATGAAGGCCCCACTCAGTGCCAACATCCTCTTTAAAAGTCACTGATGGATGATTGTCCACCAGCTACCAACTAGATACTTCCTCTGATGGGGAGCTCACTGCTTAAAAGAGCAGCCCTTCTTATTGTGGGGGAGCAAATGGAAAACCCATCCCAACAGTGAGCAGAAGCCAGCATCCCTGAGCGTGGCTACCCTAGACCCAGGTGAACCCTGGAGGCAATGCCTTCATCCCCCAGCATCCTAGAATAACATTCAGCCACTACAGAAGCTCTTCCACACAGAGCTGTCAGATGGTTGATTAATTGATTGATTGGTGTTTGGAGATCATTCTGCAGCCAGACACTGGGCTTAGTCTGTGATCAGGATTAGGGCTTAGTCAATGGTGGAGGCCAGGTTTCACGTACCCAGCCAAGGTCAGGGTTACCATCTTTGCTTGGGTCAGAGATCTGTGAACAGATTTTCTGCACGTTACGCTTCCAGGACCTTGCAGGGGTCATGCTGCAATCTTGGCCTCATTAGCACATGACTCTCACCAACCAGCTGGGCCCATCTGGTTTCTTATTAATCCAGAAGTGAGCTGGAGGAAGCAGCCTTCTGGGGAGTAAGCAGCCCTGGATTAAAGAGCTTGCCAGTCATGCCATTGCCTCCTCTTCTCTGCGGCCAGGAAAGCATCCTGCCCTCCTCTCTGCTGTGGCCTTTGGCCCCTCCCCACTATGGCCAGACCACAGGGCTTTGGCTGATGACCAAGCCACGCTTCCTGTGGGGCCAGAGGGGAGGCAGGTGGGAGGAAGAGCTGGGAGTAAAGGAAGGGCTCTGTAGGGAGGGACATGGTAGGGACAGAGAAAGTGGTTGTCATGGGGTTATCCGAGGTCCAGCTATGCCCAGCCATGGCACCTGCCTCTTCCCTTCAGGTAGATGGGTCTCATTTCCATTCTATATGCTTTAAATGGCTGTTCATACTGCATAAAAGCCACTTTCATTCCAGTTCCACAAAACTAAATTCTATTTCTTATGCCCCTTCCTTCACGGCCCATCTCAAGTATTACCTCCCCCATGAAGCCTTCCCCAATTCCCTCAGCTGAAAGGACCACTCCCTGTTCTGATTTACTTGTTAGAGCTGTTTGTAGGCAGGTCTAACCATTCCTATCAGTCTGTGAGCTCCTTGATGGCAGGACTCATTTTTAGTTCATGTCTCTGTCCCCTGTAATACCCAACTCTTACACATGCAGCAAGTTTAAGGTAAATGTTTACTTATTGAATGAAAGGATATGTGGATGGAGAAATGCATTTATAGATGAAAGGATGTCAGAGACACAGGTTGAATTCCCCAGGAAGCAGATCCTGAGCCATAGTTTAGTGTGCAGGATGTTTAATAAGGAGCATGCTTGGAGTCAACACCTGTAAAAAGGAGAGGAAGGAAGCAGGAGCAGGCAGAGGGAAATTCAAGCTGCAATGCAGGCCCCACACCGTGGGAGCTCTGGAGCAAGAACAGCCCTGCAGAGTTGTCCTGATGCACCAAGATGATCAGGCCCTTATACTCTCACAATGATGTCATTGGATGTAGGCTTCCCTGGGAAAGGGCGCAATCTTGGGCAAGGCAGCTCTCTTCAGCTGAGGTAATCCCTGAAGTAACTGACCACTAAAAGCTCTTTGACACCAGCACTCCTAGCAGTTGGAGCAACAAGTCCTCCATTGTAAAGGGATCTGAACAGCACATCACAGTGTCCACCACAGATAGAGATGATAGATGATGGATGATGTGTAAATGCAT
Organism: Pongo pygmaeus; assembly: GCF_028885625.2. Classification (NCBI taxonomy): domain Eukaryota; kingdom Metazoa; phylum Chordata; class Mammalia; order Primates; family Hominidae; genus Pongo; species Pongo pygmaeus. Next base: position 21,604,873 of record NC_072382.2, on the reverse strand, counting down.
GGTTGGCCAGATGGATGGATGGATAGGAAAAGGATGGATTCATAGATGTGAATGGTGATTAGAAAAATGGATACTTTGATGATGGATGGATGGATGGATGGATGGATGGATGGATGGATGAATGGGTATCCTGATGATGGATGGACGGATGGATGGATAGATGGTTGGGTGAATGGGTATTCAGATTATGGATGGATGGATAAATGTATGGGTGGATGCACAGATGCATGGATGATGGATGAATTGATGAATTCATAGATACATGAATTCATGGATGATGAATGGTTGGGTGGATGACTGACAACAAATGCATGGATGCATGAATAGGTAATGCTTTCCTAACATTTCATGTCATTTGAGTAACTGAGTCCTCCCAGTTACTCACCTGCTTCTTCCTTTTCCCTTGGGCAGGTTCAAGAAGGGAGCCCAGACAGCAATCTTAGCAAGTGAAATGATCCAGAGCATGATGGCAGAACTCTCCAGCATCAGCACACAACAGGGGGTCAGGGAGGGGTCTGGGGACTATTACCTGGATCTATAGCAAAGACCTATAAAGTATTAAGACAGACGTGACCACAGGCCCATGACAAGCATGAGGGTGGTGAGAGGCAACAAGTGAGCAGTCAGAAGCAGCATGGACACCAGGGGAACTGCTGTGAATGGCAAGGGTCCATGCACTGACAAGAGGAAGGGCAAATTTCAGTACCTCCAGGGTGGGGGAGAGTCTTCCCCGTCCACTGAAGGCCAAGCACAGGTACCCCCAATGCCAGCCACCCTGTGGACTGACCCCTGCCAGTGGCAGCACAAAGCCCCTCTTTATACTGTGGCTTTCACACCCTAACCCCCAGCTGGCTGCCCTCTTCTTGTGACTTAGCCACTCGGGGACATCTCAGGTTAATCTCAAGCTTAGAACAGCTTTTGGGGGCCACAAAGACTAGGGACACCGCTCAGGGGCTGATGACGAAACATTGGCTGGGGTAACTTGATGCTCCAAGTCTTAGGGAGCAGCTTTCGGTGAGACAGAGCCCACAGGATAATTTGGACTGGAGATGAGGCCATATCTGGAGATGGAGAGCCTAAGAAAGGCTGTCTTTTCCTCTCTCCCTGGCCGATGCTCATCCAGGCTTAAGCTTCATCTCCTACCCACTCCCTAACCAGGATGCCCTTCCAAAGCCAGGGTTCCCCACTGGCAAGGTTGTGAGGCTGGGTCTTCTCTCAATTTCTCTGGCCTCAGGAGGAGCTTCTAGATAGGGGAAGATGAGGGTCGGAGGGGAAGCAGAAAATTTGTCTTACCTAATTGCCTAAATGTGGTATGAAGTCTCTGCACAACTTCCCAGCCTCAGCCCACAACAACCCTCACCCATTCCCCCATTGCGGTCGGGGAGGGAAGTTATGCCACAGGCAGCCCCATCAGGAGGCCCACGTGGCAAAGAACCAAAGGCTTTTACCAACAGTCCTTTGAGTGACCTCAGAAGTGGCTCCTCCAGCCCCATCAAGCCTCGGGTGACTGCAGCCCTGGCCAACATCTTGATCACAGCCTCATGAGGGACCTTGAGCCAGAATTACCCAGCCAAGTCACTCCCAGCTTCCCAACCCACAGACACCCTCAGAAACAAACAGAAGAAATTCTTGTTATTTTAAGCCACTAAGTTTGGGGTAACATGTAATACAATAAATAACTAAACCTAACCCTAACCCCTTCACACACACCCAGAGAAGACGACCTGATAATCAGGTTGCAGGTCCCAAGAGGACAGTGGGCCACATGTACTGTGGGCAGAGTCACCATGCATTTTAAAATCATCCTCACATGAGACTCGCTCTTATCTCTTCTTTTTCAATGCGTGTCATCTGATGCGTAAGTCAGCCTGGGGTCTTCTCTTCCTGCCTGCCCCACACTAATCCCACTCAGACAAGAGCCTTTAGGGGTCTCCTCTCATGGCATCTGTGCTGCATAAACAAGAGGCTGTAAGCTGCATGGAAGAGCTTAGTCTCTAGCTATGTCTTAGAGCTTGGACACATTTTGTCTATGGTTTCAGGAAACTGCTTGGATATGGGCTTAGAAGAAAAGCCTTCTCCCAATCCCTTAAATCTCAAGCTAAATCCATAGGGCCCAGCCTAGGTTATCAGAGAGCCCTTCACTGAAAGGTCAGACATCAACACAGCAAGTAATAAAGCAGTGGCTTGACTTTCCACTTGCTCTTCTCCTTGGGAACCTCATGGGGAGAAGTGGCTGTAATGTGAGGCAGAATTCCAGCCATAACCACATCTTTAGAATGAAGCTTTCCAGCTAGTGATCTGTGAATAGGTTTTGGGTGTATGCCAAGTATAACTTCCCTCCAGCTTTGAAGTATTGATCCCCTCAGCCCTTGGAACCGCTGGATGAGGACTGGACTAGTCAGACTCCAAGCCGGTCACCTTAGGCTGTGGGCAGTCTCATGGAATTTCCCCAGTGAACTGTAAAGATATTAACAATTTCCATCAGTCCCAAGATGTGAAAAAAAAGTGAACAACACTGAACTCAGCAAATATCTTTGAATAATTCCTCCATACTCTTTACCTTCATCCAAGTCAATGATAAAAATGCTAACCAGTACAGGGTCAAGGACAAAACACCAACCACCAGAAACCTCCCTCTGGAGGGACAAGAGCCATTCATCAACACTGGGTGTGTTTATCTAAATACTACTACACCCAAATATTTTTCCCTCCATTCTGTGTCTCTCTCCATCTTGTCCACATGGATATTATGATATATTTTGTCAATCACCTTGCTGATTTTGTAGTCCCATGTGAATTAATGGATAAAGGTAGTCATCATCAGTGGCTAATAACAACACATAAAAAGAGAATCATCCAAGCATCACGTACTCCCAATGAATACGCAACACTACTATGAAGAGGGATGCCAGTTATTCATGACTACCTCTCAGCTCCAAGCCCCCTCCTCTCCTTGCCCTTTCTATGCTCTGCTTTGAGATGCTGGGGCTGGCGCTCTGCAAAACGCCTTTGTCTTTTCCTGGCTGCTTCCATGTTCGGCTCTGCCAGTAAGGACACCAAGGAGAGACTGAAAGGCAGGAGAAGAGACTTGCTACTTCCTGCTGGCTTGCTGGATTCTGTTGCCATTGCTCCAGCATTGACACTTCATCACACCCCCTCAGGGGACCCAGCAACTGCTGAGTGATGTCCCCTAGGATGTCTGAGAGCCAGCTCTGCAGTTCTAGATTCTGTCTTTCCACTTCTTCCCCTTGTCCTCCATTCCTAGAGATGGTGATGCATCCTGGAGTTGTTACCTCTGCTGAAATGCCCAGTGTAGTTTCTGTTTTCCCTACTGGGCTCCTAAATAGTGCAGGACTCTGCCAAATATAAAAGAAAGACACTGAACCTGAATCTGATCAAATTTCTAGATCGAACCATTAATTTAAACCATTAAGCCATTAAGTTAATGTATCTGTTAAGTTTTGTGTTATGCTAAAATAAACAACTAATACAGGTGTGATCATGGTACCATAGTTATGATTTTTGGATGCACAGTGAAATATTTATATAATGTCTGTGATTAGCTTCAAAATAATGGGGAGGGTGAAAGGAAAGAATGTGGTTGGGAGTGAAACAAGATGGATCCCTGAGTGGAAAGTTGATGAAGTTGAAGGATGGGTACTGCTATGGTTTGAATTTGTCTCCCAAAACATATGCTTTGGAAACTTAATCCCCAATGCCACAGTATTGGGAGGTGGGGCCTAATGAGAGGAGATTAGGCCAAATCTTGCATGGTGAAAAGTATGCTGATCTGTATACTGTAGATCAGAACCCACATTCTTCCCCCTTTTGAGAAGTGAAATGGTGTACATATATCTACGGCAACACTTCCTACTCTTCCTTCTCAAGGACAGAGAGAGTGGCTCAGTGATCTTCCCTCCAACATGATCTGTGGATCACGAGTTCTCTGCTCAGTGTGGAGCACAGAACTCATTTAGAGCAGCCAGGTGAGTGCAGATAACTTTTTTCATACACCTAAATGCTTCCATAGCATATTTGTGTATTCCTTGTCAGTCCAAAGAGAAGGGACAGAAGCAAAATAGGAGATGAAGAGTTACGTTCTGTCCACCACTGAAAGGTAGTATGCCATCTTCTCCAAGTTCTGCTGGACGTAAAGCATAAATATATCAGGAAAATAAACAGAAAGACAAAAGCAACAGAAAGTATAAAATGGGAGGCAAAATGAATTACATAGGGCAAAGAAGAGTCATTCGATATTCATAAAAGTAATGATCAATAATGAAGTCAGGGTCCAGTTCATGAACATTAATGGGCCAGAGAACATAGCATCGAAATACGTTAAGCATAAATTCTTAGATGTGTGAGGAGAAATTGACAGAAACTCAATTATAGTGGGAAATTGGCATACTCATCTCAATCCATTTAAGATCAAGAAGGCAAACTTAAAGCAATAAGAGATACAAGCTATATCATTAATAGCTGAATTAGTAGATATTGAACTTATATTCTATAGAGACCGTATCTTTCTGTCAAGTGTTTGGGCAACACTTGCAAAATTGATCATATACCAAGCCACAAATAAAACCTTATTCAAAATCAGGCAGTTCCAAAAAACCAATTGTAATAAAATTAGAAACAAAAAATACAAGCTTATTATTTACATGAATAAATTTGTTAAAGCCATTATTTACAGGTTAAAAAAAATTTTAACCCAAGAAGGGGATCTTTTATTCTCAATTTTCTTTTTGCTGTAAAATTCGTAAACATCTCTTTCTGCTATCCTTGAAATTTTAGGAAGCCTTAGCTCACTTGGCCTTCTGATTTTCTGACACTGCCTATCCACACCCAACTGAGTGGTCGTTTGGTGTTTTGACCACCGGGTCATCATTTTGTCTTTTTTTTGGCAATGGTGCTTGTTTCCTTCTGGAAAGCCACCCTCCCCCCTACTCTCAGTGTGTGAAGAGGTCTGGTGTTAACTACACTTTGTCGCCACTGCCACTGGTGAACATGTAATACCAACCTGATCAATAAAGTATTGTATTCCTTGCCCACAGTGATTAGTTCAGGAATGACCATATAACCCAATCCAGCCAATGAGACATTTGCTAGGACCACTGGGCTCGATTTCCTACTGGACTCGATTTCCTACTGGACTTGAACTTGGAAACATGTTAAGTCTGGAATAGTGGCTGCCATCTACCTGGCTATCATAAGAGGAGTTCCTATGCAAGTTCATAACAATGGAGCCAGCAAAGGCTCCTATGCTATGTCCCATGACGTCATTTGAGCTCCTAAATCAAGCCACACCTGAAATAGGACCTACCCCTAGACTTCAATAAATTCCATTTTGGTTTAATCCAGATTTTGAGGGATTGCCACTTGTAACAGGGAAACTCTTAGCCACACTGGTATCTTTTCTTTCCATTTTGAGCCTTTCCCTTTAAGCCTAATGTCTTTAGACACTATTCTCTTTTTAATACATACTCAATTATTTGGGTTTGAATGACCCAAATTGCATTTTTTAAAACTTCCCATCCCTTTCTTGAGCAGTCTTTCCCTCTAGAGTGTCATGCCATGGATCATTTGTATCATTCATCAAATGTATCTATCATTCCTTCTTTTCTCTCCACCTCCTGATTACAACCCCAAGTCCCTCAGGCAGCCTCCATCAATGCAAGCAGGATGCAACCCAAGGCATTGTGGTAACTGAACCTGTGCCTGGCACATGGCAGGCCCAAGCACACATTTATTGATTGCTATATTTTTCTTTTTTTTATCATTATTATTATTATACTGTAAGTTTTAGGGTACATGTGCACAATGTGCAGGTTAGTTACATATGTATACATGTGCCATGCTGGTGTGCTGCACCCATTAACTCGCCATTTAGCATTAGGTATATCTCCTAATGCTATCCCTCCCCCCTCCCCCCACCCCACAATAGTCCCCAGAGTGTGATGTTCCCCTTCCTGTGTCCATGTGTTCTCATTTTTCAATTCCCATCTATGAGTGAGAACATGCGGTGTTTGGTTTTTTGTCCTTGTGATAGTTTACTGAGAATGATTATTTCCTATATTTTTCTTAACTCTCTTTCACCCCTGAATGCCCTGAGCTGCTTTTTGAAATTCCCATCTATTTAATTATCATCATGTCCCAGGCACTGGCCAGAGGGCTTTACAACTATTAGCTCATCTCATCTTACAGCACCTCATAAGATCATATCATCAGCATCTTGCAGCTGAGGGAACTGAGGTTTGGAGACATGAGGCAGCTTTTCCCTGCTTACAGCCAGGAAGTAGCAGGGTCGGGTTTGAACCAAGGACTGTTTGACTCCAGAACCTGAACATCCTGACCGCTTCCCTCTGCTGCATAAAGGGAGGTGGGCTTCTGGCCGTAGGAAGTCCAGACACCAGCAGGGGGCAACAGTTAATCTCCAAAAGCCCTAATGGAAATTTGGGGATTAATACCCAGGCAGGCTGGAGCCACCAATGCTCTGGTTCACAACAGGAAGACTTAAAGCTATTACAGTTTTTGGTTTTAAAAACAAATGTTGAGGACTTTCTGGCCACCTGTGACTATTGTCTACGGCTACACAATGGTATGGACATTCTCCACTGCAGAGGGCTTTCCCAGACTCACCAGGATATGAGCAACAGCAATCTTCTTTGTTGCTGGAGTTGCTAGAGCAGGCACCAAGGGTCCCTGTTATGGACTGAATGTCTGCATCCCCTGCAAATCCATAGGTCGAAATCCTAGTCCCCAATGTGATGCTACTAGAAGGTGGGGCCTTTGGAGATACTTAGGTCATGGGTGGAGTCCTCATGAATGGGATTAGTGCCCATATAAAAGAGACCCCAAAGAGCTTTCTTGCCATCTTTCTGCCATGTGAAGATACAAGAAAAGGACAGCCTGCAGCCAGAAAAAAGGCTCTCACCAGACCCCGACCATGCTGGCACTCTGATGTCAGATTTTCAGTCTTCTGAACTGTGGGGAATCATTCTTTGTTGTTTCTCAGCCACCCAGTTTACAGCATTGTGTTACAGCAGCCCAGATTGACTTAAGACAGTCCTCCTCACCAGGCCTTCTCCCACTAGTTCCTCAGCTTCCGGGGAGGGGCTACCAGCAGGAAGCTAGAGCTGTCTGGGAAAACACAGGTAGGAAGAACATGCTATCAGGGAGATCTCATCTGCTCTAACCGAGTGATGGTCCTGGAAGACTGGAGGAGGCAGGAGAAGCAAGCTCAGGTAGGCTGCTGATGTTCTTCCTCACCACACACAGCACTCTCCAACCACCTGTGTGGAGGACTCTGACAAGGGACTGTCTGAGGAAGAGCAGAAGCTTTGCTCAAGAGCTGTTAGTGTGAACCCTGACCCTGCCTTGGAGACACACAAATAAAGTGTTGGGAATGCATGACTTCTGCAAGCAAAGGCCAAGGTTAGGGCTTGTTTGGGTGTGGGCCTCCAACACAGACTTTGTAAAGTGAAGGCCAGTAGGCTGAATCTAATCCCTGTAGTTTTTTCAGCTGGCAAAGTACTTCCAAAATTATATTGCTTAATTGTTTTCTAGCATCTTAATTTAGAGACTTCACAGTGTAGTGAGCCATGTGGCTTGAAGAGTACAAGGCCCTTTAACAGTAGAAAGTGTAAGTCTATTTAGTCAAATGAAGTATACATATACATCATTTTCAGAAATTCCTTCCTGGATATAGATCCTAGATAAATTGTCATGCAGATCTATAAAGAGAGTGTGAGGCTGTCCATTTTGGGACTGTTTGAAGGGGGAAAGGGGGAAGAAGAGATTTAGAAGCAAGCTAGGGCTCCCTTGCTAGGAGATGGATAAGTGTGGTGGATACAGCAATTAGGAGCAACAGTCTAGAGGCACATACACCAACCTGGATAGATCATTACAAACATAATGCTGAGAGAAAAAAATAGAATTAGGTCTTTTGTATACAATGAAATACAAATGAAAATACAGGTACATAAAATTATGTCAGTTTCATAAAATCATAAAAATTAAAGGAACTCTAAGGAGGAGCCAAGATGGCCGAATAGGAACAGCTCCGGTCTACAGCTCCCAGCGCAAGCGACGCAGAAGACGGGTGATTTCTGCATTTCCATCTGAGGTACCGTGTTCATCTCACTAGGGAGTGCCAGACAGTGGGCGCAGGTCAGTGGGTGAGTGCACTGTGCGCCACAGAAGCAGGGGCGAGGCATTGCCTCACTCGGGAAGCGCAAGGGGTCAGGGAGTTCCCCTTCCAGGGGTGACAGACGGCACCTGGAAAATCGGGCCACTCCCACCCGAATACTGTGCTTTTCCAACGGGCTTAGGAACCGGTGCCCCAGGAGAGTATAGCCCGCACCTGGCTCAGAGGGTCCTACGCCCACGGAGTCTCGCTGATTCCTAGCACAGCAGTCTGAGATCAAACAGCAAGTCGGCAGCGAGGCTGGGGGAGGGGCGCCCGCCATTGCCCAGGCTCGCTTAGGTAAACAAAGCAGCCTGGAAGCTTGAACTGGGTGGAGCCCACCACAGCTCAAGGAGGCCTGCCTGCCTCTGTAGGCTCCACCTCTGGCGGCAGGGCACAGACAAACAAAAAGACAGCAGTAACCTCTGCAGACTTAAATGTCCCTGTCTGACAGCTGTGAGGAGAGCAGTGGTTCTCCCAGCACGCAGCTGGAGATCTGAGAACCGGCTGACTGCCTCCTCAAGTGGGTTCCTGACCCCTGACCCCCGAGCAGCCTAACTGGGAGGCACCCCCCAGTAGGGGCAGACCGACACCTCACACGGCCGGCCAGGTACTCCGACAGACCTGCAGCTGAGGGTTCTGTCTGTTAGAAGGAAAACTAACAGACAGGACATCCACACCAAAAACCCATCTGTACATCACCATCATCAAAGACCAAAAGTAGATAAAACCACAAAGATGGGGAAAAAACAGAGCAGAAAAACTGGAAACTCTAAAAACCAGAGTACCTCTCCTCCTCCAAAGGAACGCAGTTCCTCACCAGCAACGGAACAAAGCTGGACGGAGAATGACTTTGACGAGCTGAGAGAAGAAGGCTTCAGACGATCAAATTACTCTGAGCTACGGGAGGATATTCAAACCAAAGGCAAAGAAGTTGAAAACTTTGAAAAAAATTTAGAAGAATGTATAACTAGAATAACCAATACAGAGAAGTGCTTAAAGGAGCTGATGGAGCTGAAAACCAAGGCTCGAGAACTACGTGAAGAATGCAGAAGCCTCAGGAGCCGATGCGATCAAATGGAAGAAAGGGTATCAGCCCTGGAAGATGAAATGAATGAAATGAAGCGAGAAGGGAAGTTTAGAGAAAAAAGAATAAAAAGAAACGAGCAAAGCCTCCAAGAAATGTGGGACTATGTGAAAAGACCAAATCTACGTCTGATTGGTGTACCTGAAAGCGACGGGGAGAATGGAAACAAGTTGGAAAACACTCTGCAGGATATTATCCAGGAGAACTTCCCCAATCTAGCAAGGCAGGCCAACATTCAGATTCAGGAAATACAGAGAACGCCACAAAGATACTCCTCGAGAAGGGCAACTCCAAGACACATAATTGTCAGATTCACCAAAGTTGAAATGAAGGAAAAAATGTTAAGGGCAGCCAGAGAGAAAGGTCGGGTTACCATCAAAGGGAAGCCCATCAGACTAAGAGCGGATCTCTCGGCAGAAACCCTACAAGCCAGAAGAGAGTGGGGGCCAATATTCAACATTCTTAAAGAAAAGAATTTTCAACCCAGAATTTCATATCCTGCCAAACTAAGCTTCATAAGTGAAGGAGAAATAAAATACTTTACAGACAAGCAAATGCTGAGAGATTTTGTCACCACCAGGCCTGCCCTACAAGAGCTCCTGAAGGAAGCGCTAAACATGGAAAGGCACAACCGGTACCAGCCACTGCAAAATCATACCGAAATGTAAAGAACATCGAGACTAGGAAGAGACTGCATCAACTAACGAGAAAAATATCCAGCTAACATCATAATGACAGGATCAGATTCACACATAACAATATTAACTTTAAATGTAAATGGACTAAATGCTCCAATTAAAAGACACAGACTGGCAAATTGGATAAAGACTCAAGACCCATCAGTGTGCTGTATTCAGGAAACCCATCTCACGTGCAGAGACACACATAGGCTCAAAATAAAAGGATGGAGGAAGATCTACCAAGCAAATGGAAAACAAAAAAAGGCAGGGGTTGCAATCCTAGTCTCTGATAAAACAGACTTTAAACCAACAAAGATCAAAAGAGACAAAGAAGGCCATTACATAATGGTAAAGGGATTAATTCAACAAGAAGAGTTAACTATCCTAAATATATATGCACCCAATACAGGAGCACCCAGATTCATAAAGCAAGTCCTGAGTGACCTACAAAGAGACTTAGACTCCCACACATTAATAATGGGAGACTTTAACACCCCACTGTCAACATTAGACAGATCAACGAGACAGAAAGTCAACAAGGATACCCAGGAATTGAACTCAGCTCTGCACCAAGCGGACCTAATAGACATCTACAGAACTCTCCACCCCAAATCAACAGAATATACATTTTTTTCAGCACCACACCACACCTATTCCAAAATTGACCATATACTTGGAAGTAAAGCTCTCCTCAATAAATGTAAAAGAACAGAAATTGTAACAAACTATCTCTCAGATCACAGTGCAATCAAGCTAGAACTCAGGATTAAGAATCTCACTCAAAACCGCTCAACTACGTGGAAACTGAACAACCTGCTCCTGAATGACTACTGGGTACATAACGAAATGAAGGCAGAAATAAAGATGTTCTTTGAAACCAACGAGAACCAAGACACAACATACCAGAATCTCTGGGATGCATTCAAAGCAGTGTGTAGAGGGAAATTTATAGCACTAAATGCCCACAAGAGAAAGCAGGAAAGATCCAAAATTGACACCCTAACATCACAATTAAAAGAACTAGAAAAGCAAGAGCAAACACATTCAAAAGCTAGCAGAAGGCAAGAAATAACTAAAATCAGAGCAGAACTGAAGGAAATAGAGACACAAAAAACCCTTCAAAAAATAAATGAATCCAGGAGCTGGTTTTTTGAAAGGATCAACAAAATTGATAGACCGCTAGCAAGATTAATAAAGAAAAAAAGAGAGAAGAATCAAATAGATGCAATAAAAAATGATAAAGGGGATATCACCATCGATCCCACAGAAATACAAACTACCATCAGAGAATATTACAAACACCTCTATGCAAATAAACTAGAAAATCTAGAAGAAATGGATAAATTCCTCAACACATACACCCTCCCAAGACTAAACCAGGAAGAAGTTGAATCTCTGAATAGACCAATAACAGGAGCTGAAATTGTGGCAATAATCAATAGCTTACCAACCAAAAAAAGTCCAGGACCAGATGGGTTCACAGCCGAATTCTACCAGAGGTACAAGGAGGAGCTGGTACCATTCCTTCTGAAACTATTCCAATCAATAGAAAAAGAGGGAATCCTCCCTAACTCATTTTATGAGGCCAGCATCATCCTGATACCAAAGCCTGGCAGAGACACAACAAAAAAAGAGAATTTTAGACCAATATCCTTGATGAACATTGATGCAAAAATCCTCAATAAGATACTGGCAAACAGAATCCAGCAGCATATCAAAAAGCTTATCCACCATGATCAAGTGGGCTTCATCCCTGGGATGCAAGGCTGGTTCAATATACGCAAATCAATAAATGTAATCCAGCATATAAACAGAACCAAAGACAAAAACCACATGATTATCTCAATAGATGCAGAAAAGGCCTTTGACAAAATTCAACAACCCTTCATGCTAAAAACTCTCAATAAATTAGGAATTGATGGGACGTATCTCAAAATAATAAGAGCTATTTATGACAAACCCACAGCCAATATCATACTGAATGGGCAAAAACTGGAAGCATTCCCTTTGAAAACTGGCACAAGACAGGGATGCCCTCTCTCACCACTTCTATTCAACATAGTGTTGGAAGTTCTGGCCAGGGCAATTAGGCAGGAGAAGGAAATCAAGGGTATTCAATTAGGAAAAGAGGAAGTCAAATTGTCCTTGTTTGCAGATGACATGATAGTATATCTAGAAAACCCCATTGTCTCAGCCCAAAATCTCCTTAAGCTGATAAGCAACTTCAGCAAAGTCTCAGGATACAAAATCAATGTGCAAAAATCACAAGCATTCTTATACATCAATAACAGACAAACAGAGAGCCAAATCATGAGTGAACTCCCATTCACAATTGCTTCAAAGAGAATAAAATACCTAGGAATCCAACTTACAAGGGATGTGAAAGACCTCTTCAAGGAGAACTACAAACCACTGCTCAAGGAAATAAAAGAGGATACAAACAAATGGAAGAACATTCCATGCTCATGGGTAGGAAGAATCAATATCATGAAAATGGCCATCCTTCCCAAGGTAATTTACAGATTCAATGCCATCCCCATCAAGCTACCAATGACTTTCTTTGCAGAATTGGAAAAAACTACTTTAAAGTTCATATGGAACCAAAAAAGAGCCCGCATCACCAAGTCAATCCTAAGCCAAAAGAACAAAGCTGGAGGCATCACACTACCTGACTTCAAACTATACTACAAGGCTACAGTAACCAAAACAGCATGGTACTGGTACCAAAACAGAGATATAGATCAATGGAACAGAACAGAGCCGTCAGAAATAATGCCACATATCTACAAGTATCTGATCTTTGACAAACCTGACAAAAACAAGAAATGGGGAAAGGATTCCCTATTTAATAAATGGTGCTGGGAAAACTGGCTAGCCATATGTAGAAAGCTGAAACTGGATCCCTTCCTTACACCTTATACAAAAATCAATTCAAGATGGATTAAAGACTTAAATGTTAGACCTAAAACCATAAAAACCCTAGAAGAAAACCTAGGCATTACCATTCAGGACATAGGCATGGGCAAGGACTTCATGTCTAAAACACCAAAAGCAATGGCAACAAAAGCCAAAATTGACAAATGGGATCTAATTAAACTCAAGAGCTTCTGCACAGCAAAGGAAACTACCATCAGAGTGAACAGGCAACCTACAAAATGGGAGAACATTTTCGCAACCTACTCATCTGACAAAGGGCTAATATCCAGAATCTACAATGAACTCCAACAAATTTACAAGAAAAAAACAAACAACCCCATCAAAAAGTGGGCGAAGGACATGAACAGACACTTCTCAAAAGAAGACATTTATGCAGCCAAAAAACACATGAAAAAATGCTCACCATCACTGGCCATCAGAGAAATGCAAATCAAAACCACAATGAGATACCATCTCACACCAGTTAGAATGGCAATCATTAAAAAGTCAGGAAACAACAGGTGCTGGAGAGGATGTGGAAAAATAGGAACACTTTTACACTGTTGGTGGGACTGTAAACTAGTTCAACCCTTGTGGAAGTCAGTGTGGCGATTCCTCAGGGATCTAGAACTAGAAATTCCATTTGACCCAGCCATCCCATTACTGGGTATATACCCAAAGGACTATAAATCATGCTGCTATAAAGACACATGCACACGTATGTTTATTGCCACATTATTCACAACAGCAAAGACCTGGAACCAACCCAAATGTCCAACAATGATAGACTGGATTAAGAAAATGTGGCACATATACACCATGGAATACTATGCAGCCATAAAAAATGATGAGTTCACGTCCTTTGTAGGGACATGGATGAAACTGGAAATCATCATTCTCAGTAAACTATCGCAAGAACAAAAAACCAAACACCGCATATTCTCACTCATAGATGGGAATTGAACAATGAGAACACATGGACACAGGAAGGGGAACATCACACTTCGGGGACTGTTGTGGGGTGGGGGGAGGGGGGAGGGATAGCATTGGGAGATATACCTAATGCTAGATGACAAGTTGGTGGGTGCAGCGCACCAGCATGGCACATGTATACATATGTAACTTACCTGCACATTGCGCACATGTACCATAAAACCTAAAGTATAATAATGATAATAATAATAATAATAATAAAAGAAAAATAAAAAATAAAAAAATAAAAAAAAGACTAAAAAAAAAATAAAATAAAATAAAATAAAATAAAATAAAATATTAATATTACGATGAAAAAAAAAAAAATTAAAGGAACTCTATCAAGCACATTAGATGCAGGCAAAGAAGCCCAAAGAGGGATAAGAGGTAATAGAAAAATTCATCCACATATCATTGCATGGACCACTGATGTGAAGGTCAGAAATGAGAAGAGGCTTAAATCAATTCTGAGTTTCCTGAGACTGACCCAAAAAAGCCTGGAGGACCATAACTTAGAGATCAGCGGAGAGGAGTCAAAGGACTAAAAGAGAAAAGCTCTAACATTTTTCTCCATGTGAGGCCAACAGCAGACCTCAGACACCATGGGCCAAGCTGTCAAGGACTTTGACTAGGTCCTTTTGTCAAGGGATCTTTGGGGTGTTGCTTCCCTAGCCAGAAACCTCTATGGCCAGTGGTGCCCTTGCCCAAGTTTTGCTCAGGCCCACTGGGCTCATTCCACCCACTCGGCCTGGCAGGCTGCACTCAGTTCACACTACTAGCCTGGATCCCATGCCTTCTAAGAGCAAGCCAGGCATAGAGTGGTGAGGGGGTGCATGAGCAAGTGAACACAGGGTCTGGCCACTGTGCACAGCCAGGCATGCTGGCTGCAGCGAGGCAGGCAGCTCCAGGCACCAGCATGGGTGCTGGATCCCTGCAAGGCTATGGCTGGACCAGGCATATGTCAAGCAGCTTCCACTGCAGGCAACGGGGAATGTGGTGGCACCCAGTGGCTTGGAGATGCCAGGAACTACAGAGCCCCTAAGAGGGTGTCACAGCCCTGGCTCAGGGAGCTCCTAGGTGGGATCCCCAGGGAGCTGCAGTTCTTCTCTCCTTCTCATCACCTGCAACATGGCGAGCAGGGAGGACATGTTGCAGCCCTGTTTGTGTTACAGCTCTTTCAGTCCTGCCATTCGGCAGGTCCCAAGCTCTTTTCCCACATCCAGGAAGAATGAGGTACACAGACAACTGGAGGGTGAGCAAGGTGAAGAGGTGCTTTATTGAATGATAGTACAGCTCTCAGGAGACCAAAAGTGTGTAGCTCCTTTCTGCAGGCAGGTTGTCCCAACAAGTGCAGCTCTCAGTGGAGAGGAGACCTGGAGTGGGTAGCTCCTATTTGTAGACAGGTTATCCCATCAAGTGTGAAGCCCTCAGCAGAGGGGAGACCTGGAGTGGGTAGCTCCTATTTGTAGACAGGTTATCCCATCAAGTGTGAAACTCAGCAGAGGGGAGACCCAGAGTGGGTAGCTCCTACCTGCAGGCAGGTCATCCTGACATCTCTACAGCCCTCAGTGGAGAGGAGATCCGCAGTGGGTAGCTCCTATCCGCAGGCAGTTTGTCCTGATGTCTCTGCAGCCTTCAGCAGAAAGGAGACCTGGAATGGATATCTCCTATCCACAGGGAGGTCATCTCATTATCTGCTGAGTCTGGCTGAGTCTGGGGTTTTTATGGGCTTCAGAGGGGAGGAAGTGTGTGCTGATTGGTCCATGGGTGGCCATGGGTGGGCCTGGAAAAAGCACCGTAAGTTCTCACTTTGGTTAGCAGAACTGGCAGCCTAGCATCCATGCTTCAGGCTGTACCCCACTTGAAGGGTGGGCTTCACAAGGCACATGCCCCTTTCCACCCAAGAGCCTGTCTGCCTCCTGTTGCCATCAATCTGCCATCCACAGTGCCCACAGCACCCAGGCTGTTCGTGCCAAGGGGCACCTGCAGGCCTGTGCCTAGCTGCCCTCAGTCCCCACCTCAGCCTCCCTCCCGTGCTCAACAGCACCCAAAGTCCAGAGGGGGCCAAGGCAGTAGGGAGCTGGCATGTCAGCACTGCTCCAAACATGCACCCAGCCAGGTTGCAACAGCACCCAGGCTCAGCCTCAACTTTGCTCTGAAATCAAAGCAGGCACCAGAAGCAGGCATTTCCGAGCCTGTGGGGGCACGGGAGCTTCCAGGGCCCCAAGAGTGCAAGGATGCCCAGATCTACAGCTGCAGCTGTGCCTGGGAGGGTGAGGCTCTGAGATGGCGGGGCTCCCATTCCTCCAACTTGTAAGGGGGTTGTGCTTCTGCCTGCTCCCACCCCCTACTAGCTCCACGGAGCACGCAGCCCTAACTGCACCTCCCCTTCTGCAGCTGGCATCTTCACAGTGACCACTCCATGTGGGCTGCTGCTGCCATCACTTTCATTCATTCATTCCCGCATATACAACTCACCTCTCAGCCTTCTGGGGATGGTTTAATGACTAAATACATGTAAATCCCCTACAACCATCCCTGGCACAAAATAAGCACTTAACAAACTCAACTGTAGCTCAGCAAACATCCACCACTGAGTACCCACCCTCTCACCAGTACATGGGGGCCCCACAGAGAATAATATGTGATCTCTGCCCTCAGAAAGCTCACAGCCTAGTGGGAAGTCAGCAAAGTGAGCAGGCCTTGGAGGTAGCACAGTGCAATGGATGGAGGGTGAGCCTGGGCATGGACAGTACATTCAGGAACACCCAGAGTGGCTTGCAGAGTCAACTAGGCTTGCTGGAGCAGGGACACCTGAGCTGAGATCCCATGAAGGGAACAGGCTGGCTGAGAGATTCTGCCACAACTTGCTGGCAGGCTTTGGGTCGAGCTTTGGTTTACTAATCAATGAAAGAAGAGTGAGCTCTATTTGGGGGGCTTGCTAAATTTAGGGGTTCCATGAATATGCCTAAGGAGTGACTATAATATCCAGAGTGGACAAGCAAGGCTGGCCCCCAGCCCAGCCCCAATTTACCTTTTGTAATGAACACAGAAATATGCAGCCCAGACCCTCCTTCAGGGAAGGGCTTTGGTGCTCCTACTGCTGGGAGTGCCCCTTCAGTATCCACCTTGACTGCAGAGAGCCACCACCAGAAGTCACACCCATCCCAGGGTGGCCTCCATCCAGTGATAGACCAAAGAGGTGGGCAGGATAAAGTCCTGGCCATCTTGGTACATTCAGACAATGCCGATGGGCCAGTGCTAGCTGCAGAGCTCCCCTTGGGGCTGGCCTGGGATGATCCTGGGCCTGCTTCCCAGCTTGACTTCTCCCTCTGCCCAGTTCTGATTCCTCCCTGTCCCTTCCACAGGTCTTCGTCCCACAGACACTCCTTGATAGACATCCTGCACACTAACCTTTGTCTCAGAGCCTACTTCCAAGACAACCCAACTCGAAACATTATTTTATATATTAAGGTTTGCTTAGAAAATGGCAAAAAACAAAATATCAATGTAATTTGTTATTGGATAGTTATTAATTACTAGTCTGCTGCCAAAAACCAACAAACTTCAAAACAGACAGACTCAATTCTCCTCCAGCCACAACATTCAATGAGAGTAGCCAAAGAGTCATTCATCAAATACCACTGACAATCGGAGCGAGGCTTCAAAATGCTGAGTTGAGTACATGCAGGTCTGGAAGTTACATAACAGTTTCAGTGTTATTTTCTATAATAGGCTCTCTTGGGTATTTCCTAGGGATTTCATTTATTAATTATCCTCATAGCCAGAATTATTGATTTATGTGTGCAAAGTTAGGCTTTTTCCTGTTTTTTTTGTTTTTTTGTTTTTTCACATCAGCATCCTATTGGAATCCTGTTTCCTTACAATGTCAAGTTTACACGAAAAACTAAAGGGGTTTACAACCACCTGGATCCAAAGCAGGATTTGGTTGTGAAAAAGAAAAGAAAAGGAACAACTCAAGGAAGTGAGGGGGAAATAGTACAGTTGATCTTTAAACAACACAGATGTTGGGGACACAGACCTCCTGCACAGTGGGAAATCTGCATATAACTTTTGACTCCCCAAAAACTGAACTACTAAAAGCCTACTATTGACTGGAGGGCTTACTTATAACAGAAACAGTCAATTAACACATATTTTGTGTGTTATATATATTAGATACTGTATTCTTACAATAAAGTAAGTGAGAGAAAGGAAAATATAACATTTTCGGAAAATCGGAAAATCATACATTCAGAAAATCAGAAGGAAGAGAAAATATATTTACTGTCTATTAAGTGAAAAAGAATCATCATAAAGGTCTTTATCTTCATTGTCTTCACGTCGAGTAGGCTGAAGAAGAGGAGAAAGAAGAGTGTTGGTCTTGCTGTCTCAGGGGTGACAGAGGCAAAAGAAAATTCATGTATAAGTAGACCTGCGCAATTCAACCCCATGTTATTCAAGGGTCAACTATAATAACAGCAATCCTCATTAGTTGAGCACTTAATGCCAGGCACTAGATCCCAGAGCTAGTAAGTGGCAGCACCAACACTTGAACCCACATCTTTCTGACTCCAAAGCCCAGGCATAAGCCCCCCATCACCTGTGCCAGTCAAGTCGTTCTAGAAAACTCTGGAGGCAGAAGTCAAGTTTAAGCTACTAGTAGTGCAAGGAGTGAGGTAAGATATACTCTTGAGGCCCTAGAAAAACAGGCCAGGGGAAACCAGCTGTGGTTAGAGCATGGCCTTATGATGAATCATCTTTTGGGGAGACCCTGAAGCCATCCAGGAAGTATGGGAGCCAAGTGTCTGGGGGACCCCATGCCAGGTGGTGTCTTCAGCAGGCCTGCATGCAGGGAGTTCAGGTCAGGCCCTGAGTGCTCTGACCCCATCTACCCTCCATCACAATTTTGCCCCCGAAAGGAGGAGCAGCTCTGCATTGAAGCACACCCCCAAGTCAGGCCGCCCCTGCTCCTCGCAGCACTATGTTTGCCATAGCAGCCATTTGAGGCAGCTGAGATGCTTCTTTCACTAAAGAAGGGGTCCCTCACAGGGACAGAGGGAGATCAGAGGGTGGAGGAAAGGCAGGGCGGGGAGACTCCTGGAGGGTGTGGCGATTTGCCTTGCTCCTTCCCCCAGTGGATAGAGGGATCCCAATCAGTTCAAAGAAGTGGGGAGCTCGGAAGGTTAGAGCAAGATTTCCAAGGCACTTATGCCTCTGCACACAGAGAACATGATAACATTTGCATGGCACATTGAGGTAAAGTGGAGGTAATTTGGGAGCATCTACAGGAAGCCGGGTGAAAAAAACTATATTACTTTTTTGTATATAATTTTGATAGGAAAAATAAGTACAAAGTAATAGGAAGAATATTAAAAATTGAATATGTATAAAACTTTCCAATAAAATCTTTTCAAAAAATGTAATGAGAAAGTTGAGCTTTCTTCCATGAACACAGTTTTTTTTTCATGTCAGGCTTTGTGTGTGAAATGGCCATATGCAATTCTTGACTAGGGCTTTTTAATGATGATCTCTTCAAATTCTTGAAAGTCACTATCAACAGGAAACTTTTGTTCACACAAGTACATGATAAAAAATGTCAGACCATTTTATAACCAGTCAAAAAAGTAGAACATCTGAAATTTTATTAAAAGAATCTAACAGCTCTTCCTTTTCTTTCTTTGACAAATGTAATGTTGAAACTTCTTATGATAAAGTGAATGGATTGTGAATGCAATCAAACATTTTATATCAAGTATTTAAAAATAATGATGAAGTTCTAGTTTCCAGAATGTGTGTATTGCTAGAGCTCTCTTGCTGTAGCTAACAAGGATGCCACTAAAAGGGAACATCACCCACAAATAGGTTAAAGTTGCCAATTTTTAAAAAGATGGAAATTTGGAGCCTTCTTCTAGAGCTGCTCCATGCTAGAGACTCTATGCAGCTTCCCTGTCACCCCCTTCATTGGACTAGACACTGTGCTTTCAGTCTCATCTGGTAAGGTGACCAATCATCCCAGTTAGCCTGGATTTGATAGGTTTCCAAGGATATAGTTCTTTCAATGCTAAAATTGGGAAAATCCCAGGCAAACCAAAATGTGTTGGCCATTGAACTAGACCATTTTCATGGGGCTGATAAAGACCTAGGCAAAACTGCGAAGATAAAGAGGTTTAATGAACTCACAGTTCTACGGGGCTGAGGAGACCTCACAATCATGGCAGAAAGTGAAAGGCACTTCTCACATGGCCACAGCAAGAGAGAATTAGAGAATTTGTACAGGGAAACTCCCCTTTATAAAACCATCAGATCTCATGAGACTTACTCACTATCAGGAGAACAGTACAGGAAAGACCCGCCCCCATGATTCAATTACCTCCCACTGTGTCCCTCCCACAACAGGTGGAAATTGTGGGAGCTACAATTCAAGATGAGATTTGGGTGGGGGTACAGACGAACCATATCAGTCATCCTACACAAACACCTGAAGGCTGTTAAGAATCAGTTCCTTGCTGCACAACTGTAACCCACTCAGTGCACACCTGTAGCCCATTTATTGCACACCTGTAACCAATAGCACACACCTATTGGAAACTTCTAAGTTAGAGCAATGTTTCTCAAACTTTCATGTGCACATAAATAACCAGGGGACCTTGTTAAAAGTGAAGACTCTGAACCAGTAAGTGTGGGATGGGGCCCAAGATTTCACATTTCAAACAAGCTCCCAGCTGATGTAGATGTGGTCTGTGGATCACACTTTGAGTGGCAAGGGCTTGGACATAGCACCGAGGAGACCAAGGACAACACTCCATCACCATGAGAGAAGATTTGCAGCCAACAGCCCCAGAGTAACCAGGAAAAGAAAAGAGAACAGTCATTGAAACCCATCCTCATCATTTGAAAATCATCCATCTCCAACATCCCACAGATTAAAAGAGTTGTTCTATGCATAGGGCAAGGGTTGCCTATGGGAAAAAATTTCCCATTGTGCCTCCAGATCAGTCTGAGTCAAGATCAGTTGACATCAGCTGGACCCTGGCATAGGTCATTACATAAAGTTTCAGGCAGTGATAAACTCATCAGGCAAGGTCTCTGACCTCATGGTGTTTCCAACATTTCATGCAGGCAAAGCAGCGTGCCTACATGTCCATTCATCCTCTTGTTCATTCATTTATCTACCAAATAGTGTCTGAGGACCTACTATGTGCTAGGTAATAGGAAAGAACACCAAGCATAACCCCAGTAGTTCTGTTTTTGGTAATATTAAATGCCAGATGCCCAGAATGACTCTGCTATTGAAAACAACTTTAAAAATCTAGAAAAAAATAATAAAAGGTCTTTTTATATGTAAGATAAGCTGGCAAGAAAGTAAATAATGCACAAGGCAAAAAAATACAGTGAAGGTAGAAACCAGAAAGGTAACAGGAGAAAAGCAGCTGATGTTTTCCCAGAGGACATTTACTGAACCCTGTGAAACAGAGTTTTGGTATTCCCAGGATCCTAGCACTCAGGGAAGAGCTAACAAAGCCCAGGATCTTCCCAAGTTGGAAAGTCTAATAAGGGTTTCTCCCACGGAATAGCTGAGACTTCCAAGGGGCTGCTCTCAGGTTTGGGACTAAGGAGAAACATCAAGGACCTCTCCTTCATGAGGACTACAAAGAAAGTTGATTGTCTTAAAACTAAGCACTAAGTGGAAAATGGAAAAAGTACTAAAAATCTGGAACAATCAGCCACTTCTTACACAAGTTTGTAAGCCAGTTTCATACTCTCTGGGTTGTTCAAGACCCCACAAGCCAAGAATTTAATTTGGAGTGGTTGCTACCATGTAGTGCCCCCAGGAGCCTGGCAGGAGCAAAAAATAAATACTCTTTGGAAGAAGCCTCTACAATCCTAGCTCTCACAAATTTCCATAAGCACAAATCAAAGGAAAATGGGCTACTTGCAGTACCAAACTAACCAAAACACACAAGGAAACAAGGCATCATAACAAAGAAGCAACAGAAACAATTGACTGTAGAACAGACCTGCAAAGGACACAGGTATTAGACTTATTGAATAAAATATAAAAGAATTATGTGTATTACTTTCTAAAAAATAAAAAATACACTTTAAAGTATGTACAGGGGACAAGAAAAGAAACAGTAAAGAATAACTAAGCAACATTGATAAAGTAAAAGGTAACTTCTCTGGTCCATTCCAATGGCCAAATAGGAAGAGCTCCGGTCTGCAGCTCCCAGCATGATCGACACAGAAGATGGGTGATTTCTGCATTTCCAACTGACGTACCTGGTTCATCTTACTGGGACTGGTTGGACAGTGGGTGCAGCCCACAGAGGGTGAGCCAAAGCAGGGCAGGGTGTCACCTCACCAGAGAAGTACAAGAAGTCAGGTATTTCCCCTTTCCTAGCCAAGGGAAGCCATGACAGACTGTACTGGGAAAATCGGGACACTTGCCTTAATACTGCACTTTTCCAATGGTTTTAGCAAACAGCACACCAGGAAATTATATCCCACGCCTGGCTCAGCGGGTCCCATGCCCACAGAGCCTTGCTCACTGCTAGTACATCAGTCTGAGATCAAACTGCCAGGCAGCAGCATGGCTGGGGGAGGGGTGTCCACAATTGCTGAGGCTTGAGTAGGAAAACATAGTGGCCTGGAAGCTTGAACTGGGTGGAGCCCACCGCAGGCCTGCCTCCCTCTGTAGACTCCACCTCTGGAGGCAGGGCATAGTTCAACAAAAGGCAGCAGAAATTTCTGCAGACTTAAACATTCCTGTCTGACAGATCTGAAGAGAAGAGTGGTTCTCCCAGCATGGTGTTTGAGCTCTGAGAATGGACAGACTGCCTCCTCAAGTGGGTTCCTGAAGCCCGTGTAGCCTAACTGGGAGACACCTCCCAGTAGGGGCCTATTGACACCTCATACAGCCAGGT
Organism: Pongo pygmaeus; assembly: GCF_028885625.2. Classification (NCBI taxonomy): domain Eukaryota; kingdom Metazoa; phylum Chordata; class Mammalia; order Primates; family Hominidae; genus Pongo; species Pongo pygmaeus. The sequence continues at coordinate 21,582,106 of NC_072382.2, read as the reverse complement.
GCCCCTCTGAGACAAAGCTTCCAGAGGAAGAATCAGGCAGCAATATTTGCTGTTCTGCAATATTTGCTGTTCTGCAGCCTCCACTGGTGATACCCAGGCAAACAGGGTCTGGAGTGGACCTCCAGCAAACTCCAACAGAGGAGCCCCTGCAGCTGAGGGACCTGACTGTTAGAAGGAAAACTAACAAACAGAAAGGAATAGCATCAACATCAACAAAAAGGACATCCACACAAAACCCCATCTGTAGATCACCATCATCAAAGACCAAAGGTAGATAAAACCACAAAGATGGGGAGAAACCGGAGCAGAAAAGCTGAAAATTCTAAAAACCAGAGCACCTCTTCTCCTCTAAAGGATCACAGCTCCTCATGAGCAATGGAACAAAGCTGGATGGAGAATGACTTTGACGAGTTGACAGAAGTAGGCTTCAGAAGATTGGTAATAACAAACTTCTCTGAGCTAAAGGAGGATGATGGAACCCATCGCAAGGAAGACAAAAACCTTGAAAAAAGATTAGATGAATGGCTAACTAGAATAAGCAGTGTAGAGAAGACCTTAAATGACCTGATGGAGCGGAAAACCGTAGCATAAGAACTACGTGATGCATACACAAGCTTCAGTAGCCCATTCGATCAAGTGGAAGAAAGGGTATCAGTGATTGAAGATCAAATTAATGAAATGAAGTGAGAAGAGAAGTTTAGAGAAAAAAGAGTAAAAACAAAAGAGCAAAGCTTCCAAGAAATATGAGACTGTGAAAAAACCAAATCTATGTTTGATTGGTTTACCTGAAAGTGACAGGAGAATGCAACCAAGCTGGAAAACACTCTTCAGGATACTACCTGAAGAATGGGAGAACTTTCCCAACCTAGCAAGGCAGGACAACATTCAAATTCAGGAAATACAGAGACCACGAAGATACTCCTCGAGAAGAGCAACCCCAAGACACATAACCGTCAGATTCACCAAGGTTGAAATGAAGGAAAAAATGTTAAGGGCAGCTAGAAAGAAAGGTCGGGTTACCCACAAAGGGAAGCCCATTGGACTAACAGCGGATCTCTCAGCAGAAACTCTATAAGCCAGAAGAGAGTGAGGGCCAATATTCAACATTCTTAAAGAAAATATTTTTCAACCCGGAATTTCATATCCAGCCAAACTAAGCTTCATAAGTGAAGGAGAAATAAAATCCTTTACAGACAAGCAAATGCTGAGAGATTTTGTCACCACCAGGCCTGCCTTACAAGAGCTCCTGAAGGAAGCACTAAACATGGAAAGGAACAACTGGTAACAGCCACTGCAAAAACATGCCAAATTGTAAAGACCATCAATGCTAGGAAGAAACTCCATCAAGTAACGGGCAAAATAACCAGCTAACATCATAGGGACGGGATCAAATTCACACATAACAATATTAACCTTAAATGTAAATTGGCTAACTGCCCCAATTAAAAGACACAGACTGGCAAATTGGATAGTCAAGACCCATCAGTGTGCTGTATTCAGGAGACCCATCTCATGTGCAGAGATAGACATAGGCTTAAAATAAAGGGATGGAGGAAGATCTACCAAGCAAATGGAAAGCAAAAAAAAGCAGGGGTTGCAATCCTAGTCTCTGATAAAACAGACTTTTAAACCAACAAAGATAAAAAGAGATAAAGAAGACCATTACATAATGGTAAAGGGAACAATTCAACAAGAAGAGCTAACTATCCTAAATATATATGCACCCAATACAGGAGCACCCAGATTCACAAAACAAGTCCTTAGAGACCTACAAAGAGACTTAGACTCCCACACAATTATAATGGGAGACTTTAACACCCCACTGTCAATATTAGACAGATCAATGAGATAGAAGGTTAATAAGGATATCCAGGACCTGAACTCAGCTCTGCACCAAGCAGACCTAATAGACATCAACAGAACTCTCCACCCCAAATCAACAGAATATGCATTCTTCTCAGCACCACATCGCACTTATTCAAAAATTGACCACAGAGTTGGAAGCAAAGCACTCCTTAGCAAATGTAAAAGAACAGAAATCACAAGAAACTGTCTCTCAGACCACAGTGCAATCAAATTAGAACTCAGCATTAAGAAACTGACTCAAGGGAGGAGCCAAGATGGCCGAATAGGAACAGCTCCGGTCTACAGCTCCCAGCGCGAGCGACGCAGAAGACGGGTGATTTCTGCATTTCCATCTGAGGTACCGTGTTCATCTCACTAGGGAGTGCCAGACAGTGGGCGCAGGTCAGTGGGTGAGTGCACCGTGTGCCAGCCGAAGCAGGGGCGAGGCATTGCCTCACTCGGGAAGCGCAAGGGGTCAGGGAGTTCCCTTTCCAGGGGTGACAGATGGCACCTGGAAAGTCGGGCCACTCCCACCCGAATACTATGTTTTTCCGACGGGCTTAGGAAACGGTGCCCCAGGAGAGTATAGCCCGCACCTGGCTCAGAGGGTCCTACGCCCACGGAGTCTCGCTGATTGCTAGCACAGCAGTCAGAGACCAAACAGCAAGTCGGCAGCGAGGCTGGGGGAGGGGCGCCCGCCATTGCCCAGGCTCGCTTAGGTAAACAAAGCAGCCTGGAAGCTTGAACTGGGTGGAGCCCACCACAGCTCAAGGAGGCCTGCCTGCCTCTGTAGGCTCCACCTCTGGGGGCAGGGCACAGACAAACAAAAAGACAGCAGTAACCTCTGCAGACTTAAATGTCCCTGTCTGACAGCTTTGAGGAGAGCAGTGGTTCTCCCAGCACGCAGCTGGAGATCTGAGAACGGGCTGACTGCCTCCTCAAGTGGGTCCCTGACCCCTGACCCCCGAGCAGCCTAACTGGGAGGCACCCCCCAGCAGGGGCAGACTGACACCTCACACGGCCGGCCAGGTACTCCAACAGACCTGCAGCTGAGGGTCCTGTCTGTTAGAAGGAAAACTAGCAGAAAGGACATCCACACCAAAAACCCATCTGTACATCACCATCATCAAAGACCAAAAGCAGATAAAACCACAAAGATGGGGAAAAAACAGAGCAGAAAAACTGGAAACTCTAAAATGCAGAGCACCTCTCCTCCTCCAAAGGAACGCAGTTCCTCACCAGCAACGGAACAAAGCTGGACGGAGAATGACTTTGACGAGCTGAGAGAAGAAGTCTTCAGACGATCAAATTACTCCGAGCTACGGGAGGATATTCAAACCAAAGGCAAAGAAGTTGAAAACTTTGAAAAAAATTTAGAAGAATGTATAACTAGAATAACCAATACAGAGAAGTGCTTAAAGGAGCTGATGGAGCTGAAAACCAAGGCTCGAGAACTACGTGAAGAATGCAGAAGCCTCAGGAGCCGATGCGATCAAATGGAAGAAAGGGTATCAGCCCTGGAAGATGAAATGAATGAAATGAAGCGAGAAGGGAAGTTTAGAGAAAAAAGAATAAAAAGAAATGAGCAAAGCCTCCAAGAAATGTGGGACTATGTGAAAAGACCAAATCTACGTCTGATTGGTGTACCTGAAAGTGACGGGGAGAATGGAAACAAGTTGGAAAACATTCTGCAGGATATTATCCAGGAGAACTTCCCCAATCTAGCAAGGCAGGCCAACATTCAGATTCAGGAAATACAGAGAACGCCACAGAGATACTCCTCGAGAAGAGCAACTCCAAGACACATAATTGTCAGATTCACCAAAGTTGAAATGAAGGAAAAAATGTTAAGGGCAGCCAGAGAGAAAGGTCGGGTTACCATCAAAGGGAAGCCCATCAGACTAACAGCGGATCTCTCGGCAGAAACCCTACAAGCCAGAAGAGAGTGGGGGCCAATATTCAACATTCTTAAAGAAAAGAATTTTCAACCCAGAATTTCATATCCTGCCAAACTAAGCTTCATAAGTGAAGGAGAAATAAAATACTTTACAGACAAGCAAATGCTAAGAGATTTTGTCACCACCAGGCCTGCCCTAAAAGAGCTCCTGAAGGAAGCGCTAAACATGGAAAGGCACAACCGGTACCAGCCACTGCAAAATCATACCGAATTGTAAAGACCATCGAGACTAGGAAGGGACTGCATCAACTAACGAGCAAAATAACCAGCTAACGTCATAATGACAGGATCAGATTCACACATAACAATATTAACTTTAAATGTAAATGGACTAAATGCTCCAATTAAAAGACACAGACTGGCAAATTGGATAAAGACTCAAGACCCATCAGTGTGCTGTATTCAGGAAACCCATCTCATGTGCAGAGACACACATAGGCTCAAAATAAAAGGATGGAGGAAGATCTACCAAGCAAATGGAAAACAAAAAAAGGCAGGGGTTGCAATCCTAGTCTCTGATAAAACAGACTTTAAACCAACAAAGATCAAAAGAGACAAAGAAGGCCATTACATAATGGTAAAGGGATTAATTCAACAAGAAGAGCTAACTATCCTAAATATATATGCACCCAATACAGGAGCACCCAGATTCATAAAGCAAGTCCTGAGTGACCTACAAAGAGACTTAGACTCCCAAACATTAATAATGGGAGACTTTAACACCCCACTGTCAACATTAGACAGATCAACGAGACAGAAAATCAACAAGGATACCCAGGAATTGAACTCAGCTCTGCACCAAGCAGACCTAATAGACATCTACAGAACTCTCCACCCCAAATCAACAGAATATACATTTTTTTCAGCACCACACCACACCTATTCCAAAATTGACCATATACTTGGAAGTAAAGCTCTCCTCAATAAATGTAAAAGAACAGAAATTATAACAAACTATCTCTCAGATCACAGTGCAATCAAGCTAGAACTCAGGATTAAGAATCTCACTCAAAACCACTCAACTACGTGGAAACTGAACAACCTGCTCCTGAATGACTACTGGGTACATAACGAAATGAAGGCAGAAATAAAGATGTTCTTTGAAACCAACGAGAACCGAGACACAGCATACCAGAATCTCTGGGATGCATTCAAAGCAGTGTGTAGAGGGAAATTTATAGCACTAAATGCCCACAAGAGAAAGCAGGAAAGATCCAAAATTGACACCCTAACATCACAATTAAAAGAACTAGAAAAGCAAGAGCAAACACATTCAAAAGCTAGCAGAAGGCAAGAAATAACTAAAATCAGAGCAGAACTGAAGGAAATAGAGACACAAAAAACCCTTCAAAAAATCAATGAATCCAGGAGCTGGTTTTTTGAGAGGATCAACAAAATTGATAGACCACTAGCAAGATTAATAAAGAAAAAAAGAGAGAAGAATCAAATAGATGCAATAAAAAATGATAAAGGGGATATCACCACTGATCCCACAGAAATACAAACTACCATCAGAGAATATTACAAACACCTCTACGCAAATAAACTAGAAAATCTAGAAGAAATGGATAAATTCCTCAACACATACACCCTCCCAAGACTAAACCAGGAAGAAATTGAATCTCTGAATAGACCCATAACAGGATCTGAAATTGTGGCAATAATCAATAGCTTACCAACCAAAAAAAGTCCAGGACCAGATGGGTTCACAGCCGAATTCTACCAGAGGTACAAGGAGGAGCTGGTACCATTCCTTCTGAAACTATTCCAATCAATAGAAAAAGAGGGAATCCTCCCTAACTCATTTTATGAGGCCAGCATCATCCTGATACCAAAGCCTGGCAGAGACACAACAAAAAAAGAGAATTTTAGACCAATATCCTTGATGAACATTGATGCAAAAATCCTCAATAAAATACTGGCAAACAGAATCCAGCCGCACATCAAAAAGCTTATCCACCATGATCAAGTGGGCTTCATCCCTGGGATGCAAGGCTGGTTCAATATACGCAAATCAATAAATGTAATCCAGCATATAAACAGAACCAAAGTCAAAAACCACATGATTATCTCAATAGATGCAGAAAAGGCCTTTGACAAAATTCAACAACCCTTCATGCTAAAAACTCTCAATAAATTAGGTATTGATGGGACGTATCTCAAAATAATAAGAGCTATTTATGACAAACCCACAGCCAATATCATACTGAATGGGCAAAAACTGGAAGCATTCCCTTTGAAAACTGGCACAAGACAGGGATGCCCTCTCTCACCACTTCTATTCAACATAGTGTTGGAAGTTCTGGCCAGGGCAATTAGGCAAGAGAAGGAAATCAAGGGTATTGAATTAGGAAAAGAGGAAGTCAAATTGTCCCTGTTTGCAGATGACATGATAGTATATCTAGAAAACCCCATTGTCTCAGCCCAAAATCTCCTTAAGCTGATAAGCAACTTCAGCAAAGTCTCAGGATACAAAATCAATGTACAAAAATCACAAGCATTCTTATACATCAATAACAGACAAACAGAGAGCCAAATCATGAGTGAACTCCCATTCACAATTGCTTCAAAGAGAATAAAATACCTAGGAATCCAACTTACAAGGGAGGTGAAGGACCTCTTCAAGGAGAACTACAAACCACTGCTCAAGGAAATAAAAGAGGATACAAACAAATGGAAGAACATTCCATGCTCATGGGTAGGAAGAATCAATATCATGAAAATGGCCATCCTTCCCAAGGTAATTTACAGATTCAATGCCATCCCCATCAAGTTACCAATGACTTTCTTCACAGAATTGGAAAAAACTACTTTAAAGTTCATATGGAACCAAAAAAGAGCCCGCATCGCCAAGTCAATCCTAAGCCAAAAGAACAAAGCTGGAGGCATCACGCTACCTGACTTCAAACTATACTACAAGGCTACAGTAACCAAAACAGCATGGTACTGGTACCAAAACAGAGATATAGATCAATGGAACAGAACAGAGCCCTCAGAAATAACGCCACATATCTACAACTATCTGATCTTTGACAAACCTGACAAAAACAAGCAATGGGGAAAGGATTCCCTATTTAATAAATGGTGCTGGGAAAACTGGCTAGCCATATGTAGAAAGCTGAAACTGGATCCCTTCCTTACACCTTATACAAAAATTAATTCAAGATGGATTAAAGACTTAAATGTTAGACCTAAAACCATAAAAACCCTAGAAGAAAACCTAGGCAATACCATTCAGGACATAGGCATGGGCAAGGACTTCATGTCTAAAACTCCAAAAGCAATGGCAACAAAAGCCAAAATTGACAAATGGGATCTAATTAAACTAAAGAGCTTCTGCACAGCAAAGGAAACTACCATCAGAGTGAACAGGCAACCTACAAAATGGGAGAAAATTTTCGCAACCTACTCATCTGACAAAGGGCTAGTATCAAGAATCTACAATGAACTCCAACAAATTTACAAGAAAAAAACAAACAACCCCATCAAAAAGTGGGCAAAGGACATGAACAGACACTTCTCAAAAGAAGACATTTATGCAGCCAAAAAACACATGAAAAAATGCTTACCATCACTGGCCATCAGAGAAATGCAAATCAAAACCACAATGAGATACCATCTCACACCAGTTAGAATGGCAATCATTAAAAAGTCAGGAAACAACAGGTGCTGGAGAGGATGTGGAAAAATAGGAACACTTTTACACTGTTGGTGGGACTGTAAACTAGTTCAACCCTTGTGGAAGTCAGTGTGGCGATTCCTCAGGGATCTAGAACTAGAAATTCCATTTGACCCAGCCATCTCATTACTGGGTATATACCCAAAGGACTATAAATCATGCTGCTATAAAGACACATGCACACGTATGTTTATTGCGGCATTATTCACAATAGCAAAGACTTGGAACCAACCCAAATGTCCAACAATGATAGACTGGATTAAGAAAATGTGGCACATATACACCATGGAATACTATGCAGCCATAAAAAATGATGAGTTCACGTCCTTTGTAGGGACATGGATGAAATTGGAAATCATCATTCTCAGTAAACTATCGCAAGAACAAAAAACCAAACACCGCATATTCTCACTCATAGGTGGGAATTGAACAATGAGAACACATGGACACAGGAAGGGGAACATCACACTTCGGGGACTGTTGTGGGGTGGGGGGAGGGGGGAGGGATAGCATTGGGAGATATACCTAATGCTAGATGACGAGTTGGTGGGTGCAGCGCACCAGCATGGCACATGTATACATATGTAACTTACCTGCACGTTGCGCACATGTACCATAGAGCCTAAAGTATAATAATAATAATAATAATAATAATAAAAAAAAAAAAAAAAAGAAGACAAAGAGAAAGCGAGAGATCACACAGGGAGAAGTCAGCCTTCTGCAAGCTAAGAGGACAGCCCTCCCCAGAAACCTACCATGCTGGCACTCTGATCTCAAACTTCCTGGCCTCCACACCTGTGAGAAATAAATGTCTGTCCTTTAAAAAAAAAAAAAAAAAAAAAAAAAAAAAAAAAAAGAAACTGACTCAAAACCACACAACTACATGGAAACTGAACAACCTGCTCCTGAATGACTACTGGGCAAATAACGAAATTAAGGCAGAAATAAAGATGTTCTTTGAAACCAATGAGAACAAAGACACAATGTACAGAATCTCTGGGACACATTTAAAGCAGTGTGTAGAGGGAAATTTATAACACTAAATGCACACAAGAGAAAGCAGGAAAGATCTAAAATTGACACCCTAACATCACAATTAAAAGAACTAGAGAAGCAAGAGCAAACAAATTCAAAAGCCAGCAGAAGGCAAGAAATATCGAAGATTAGAGCAAAACTGAAGGAGATAAAGACACAAAAAAGTCTTCAAAAAATCAATGAATCCAGGAGCTGGTTTTTTGAAAAGATCAACAAAATAGATTGCTAGCAAGACTAATAAAGAAGAAAAGAGAGAAGAATCAAATAGGCGCAATAAAAAATGATAAAGGGGATATCATCACTGATCCCACAGAAATACAAACTACCATCAGAGAATACTACAAACACCTCTATGCAAATAAACTAGAAAATCTAGAAGAAATGGATAAATTCCTGGACACATACACCCTCCCAAGACTAAAGCAGGAAGACGTTGAATCCCTGGATAGACCAATAACAGGCTCTGAAATTGAGGCAATAATTAATAGCCTACCACCCAAAAAAAGTCCAGGACCAGACGGATTCACAGCCGAATACTACCAGAGGTTCAAAGAGGAGCTGGTATCATTCCTTCGGAAACTATTCCAATCAACAGAAAAAGAGGGAATCCTCCCTAACTCATTTTCTGAGGCCAGCATCATCCTGATACCAAAGCCTGGCAGAGACACAACAAAAAAAGAGAATTTTAGACCAATATCCCTGATGAACATTGATGCAAAAATCCTCAATAAAACACTGGCAAACCAAATCCAGCAGCACATCAAAAAGTTTATCCACCAAGGTCATGTTGGGTTCATCCCTGGGATCCAAGGCTGGTTCAACATACCCAAATCAATAAACATAATCCATCACATAAACAGAACCAAAGACAAAAACCACATGATTATCTCAATAGATGCAGAAAAGTCCTTTGACAAAATTCTACAGCCCTTCACGCTAAAAACTCTCAATAAACTAGGTATTGATGGGAGGCATCTCAAAATAATAAGAGCTATTTATGACAAACCCACAGCCAATATCATACTGAATGGGCAAAAACTGGAACCTTTCCCTTTGAGAAGTGGCACAAGACGGGGATGCCCTCTCTCACCACTCCTATTCAACATAGTGTTGGAAATCCTGGCCAGGACAATCAGGCAAGAGAAAGAAATAAAGGGCATTCAATTAGAAAAAGAGGAAGTCAAATTGTCCCTGTTTGCAGATGACATGACTGTATATTTAGAAAACCCCATCATCTCAGCCCAAAATCTCCTGAAGCTGATAAGCAACTTCAGCAAAGTCTCAGGATACAAAACCAATGTGCAAAAATCACAAACATTCCTATACACTGATAACAGACAAACAGAGAGCCAAATCATGAGTGAACTCCCATTCACAATTGCTACAGAGTAAAATACCTAGGAATCCAACTTACAAGGGATGGGAAGGACCTCTTCAAGGAGAACTACAAACCACTGCTCAGTGAAATAAAAGAGGACACAAACAAATGGAAGAACATTCCATGCTCATGGATAGGAAGAATCAATATTGTGAAAATGGCCATACTGCCCAAGGTAATTTATAGATTCAATGCCATGCCATCAAGCTACCAGTGACTTTCTTCACAGAATTGGAAAAAACTACTTTTAAAGTTAATATGGAACCAAAAAAGAGCCTGCATTGCCAAGACAATCCTAAGCCAAAAGAACAAAGCTGGAGGCATCACGCTACCTGACTTCAAACAATACTAAAAGGCTACAGTAACCAAAACAGCATGATACTGGTACCAAAACAGAGATATAGACCAATGGAACAGAACAGAGGCCTCAGAAATAAAACCACACATCTACAACTATTTGGATCTTTGACAAAACTGACAAAAACAAGAAATGGGGAAAGGATTCCCTATTTAATAAATGGTGCTGGAAAAACTGGCTAACCATATGTAGAAAGCTGAAACTGGATCCCTTCCTTACACCTTATACAAGAATTAATTCAAGATGGATTAAAGACTTAAATGTTAGACCTAAAACCATAATAACCCTAGAAGAAAACCTAAGCAATACCATTCAGGACATAGGCTTGGGCAAGGACTTCGTGAATAAAACACCAAAAGCAATGGCAACAAAAGCCAAAATAGACAAATGGGATCTAATTAAACTAAAGAGCTTCTGCATGGCAAAGGAAACTGCCATCAGAGTGAACAGGCAGCCTACAGAATGGGAGAAAATTTCTGCAATCTACCCATCTGACAAAGGGCTAATATCCAGAATCTACAAATAACTTAAACAAATTTACAAGAAAAAATCAAACAACCCTATCAAAAAGTGGGCAAAGGATATGAACAGACACTTTTCAAAAGAAAACATTTTTGCAGCCAACAGATACACAAAAAAATGCTCATCATCACTGGTCATAAGAGAAATGCAAATCAAAACCACAATGAGATACCATCTCACACTAGTTAGAATGGCGATCATTAAAAAGTCAGGAAACAACAGGTGCTGGAGAGGATGTGGAGAAACAGGAATGCTTTTACACTATTGGTGGGGCTGTAAACTAGTTCAACCATTGTGGAAGACAGTGTGGTGATTCCTCAAGGATCTAGAACTAGAAATACCATTTGACCCAGAGATCCCATTAATGGGTATATACCCAAAGGATTATAAATCATGCTGCTATAAAGACACATGCACATGTATGTTTATTGTGGCACTATTCGCAATAGCAAAGACTTGGAACCAACCCAAATGTCCATCAATGATAGACTGGATTAAGAAAATGTGGCACATGTACACCATGGAATACTATGCAGCCATAAAAAAGGATGAGTTCATGTCATTTGTAGGGGCGTGGATGAAGCTGGAAACCACCATTCTGAGCAAACTATCACAAGGACAGAAAACCAAATACCGCATGTTCTCACTCATAGGTGGGAATTGGTCAGTGAGAACATTTGGACACAGGGCAGGGAACATCACATACCGGGGCTTGTCGTGGGGGGGGGGGGGAATGGGGGAGGGATAGCATTAGGAGAAATACCTAATGTAAATGATGAATTAATGGGTGCAGCAAACCAACATGGTACATGTACACATATGTAACAAACCTGCACATTGTGCACATGTACCCTAGAACTTAAAGTGTAATAAAAAAAGAAAAAAAGATAACTTCTAAGAATGAAAAACGTCATAACTAAAATTAAATACTGGATAGGCATACTTAACTACAGACTAGATACAGCTAAAGAGAGAACTGGTAACCTGAAAGATAATTACAAGGAAATTATCTAGAATTGAGCAGAAAAAGGCAAAGAAAAAGAAAAATTAAGAGCTTTCTTTAATGAAGGATAAAGTATGACAGTCTAATACATGTCTAATTAGAATTCCAGAAAAAAAGTGCAAGAGAATGAAGCAGAGGCAATATTTTAAAAACTAATAGCTGAGAACTTCAGAACTAACAAAAGACATTGACCCACAGATTCAAAACGCCAGTGAATACAAACGTTACATAAAAAATTTATACTTAGTCCCATCATGGTAAAACTGCAAATTCCAATGTCAATAACAAGATTTTTAAACCAACCAAAGAGAAAATATTATTTTAGGAAAACTACTAGAATAATGGCTTATTCTCATCAGCAGTCATGGAAACCATGAAGAAAATAGAACTGTATTTTCAAAATACTGAAAAAATAAATATCACCCCCAAATTCTACACACAGAGAAGATATATTGAAAGAACAAAGGTAAGAAAAAGGCATTTTCAGATATCCAAAAATTGGAAGTTTACCACTATGAAATCTCACTGAAAGTTATACTCCAGGGTAGAAAAATAAATAAAATAAAAAGAAATCCCAGAAACAAAGTCTGAGGTGGAAGAATAAAGTGGTATATGGCTAAATCTAATCAAACATTAACTGCATTAAATTATTTAAAAAGTAATATATCAAAAGTATATATATTATATGAAAAGTAATATCTTTTTAAATATAGAATTAAAAGGCATGAAAAGGGACTTACGCTTTTGCTCTCAAAGCTTTAAACTGCTACAGGATTTGCTCTACCACAGTAAATAATTCAAAACAAAAAAATTAAGAAAGAAATGTTGGCTAGGTGTGGTGGCTCATGCCTGTAATCCTAGCACTTTGGGAGGCCAAGTGATTTGGTTTGGCCATGTCCTCACTCAAAATTTCATTTTGAATTGTAATCCCCTTAATACCCGTGTGTCAAGAGTGGGACCAGGTGGAGGTAAGTGGATCATGGGTGTGGTTCCCCTATGCTGTTCTTGTGATAGTGAGTGAGTCTCACGAGATCTGATGGTTGTATAAGCATCTGGCATTTCCCCTGCTTGCACTCATTCTGTCCTGCTGCCCTGTGAAGAAGGTGCCTTCTTCTCCTTTGCCTTCCACCATGATTGTAAGTTTCCTGAGGCCTCCCCAGCAATGTGGAACTGTGAGTCAATTAAACCTCTTTCCTTTATAAATTACCCAGTCTCGGGTATTTCTTCATAGCAGTGTGAAAACAGACTAATACAATAAATTGGTACAAAGGCAGTGGGGCACTGCTGTAAAGATACCTGAAAATGTGGAAGCAACTTTGGAACTGGGCAACAGGCAGAGGTTGGAGAGTTTGGAGGACTCAGAAGAAGACAGGAAGAAATTTGGAACTTCCTGAGACTTGTTGAATGGTTTTAACCAAAATGCTGATAGTGATGTGGACAATAAAGTCCAAGCTGAAGTGGTCTCAGATGGAGATGAGGAACTTGTTTGCCAATGGAGCAAAGGTGACTCTTCCTATGCCTTAGCAAAGAGACTGGTGGCATTTTGCCCCTACCCTAGAGATCTGTGGAACTTTTAACTTGAGACAGATGATTTAGAGTATCTGGCAGAAGAAATTTATAAGCAGTAATGTGTCCAAGAGGAAACTGTGCATAAAACTTTGAAAAATTTGCAGCCTGACAATGCAAAAGAAAAAAAAAAAACTTTTTCTGGGAAGAAATTCATGCCGACTGCAGAAATTTGCATAAGTAATGAGGAGCTGAATGTTAATCACCAAGGCAATGGGGAAAATGTCCCCAGAGCATGTCAGAGACATTGTCAGCAGCCCCTCCCATCATAGTCCAGGAGGCCTAGGATGGAAAATGGTTTTGTGGTCCGGGCCAAGGGCCCCCCTTCTCTGTGCAGTTTCAGGACATGGTGCCCTGTGTCACAGCTGCTTCAGCTCCAGCTATAACTAAAAGGAGCCAAAGTACAGCTCAGGCCATTGCTTCAGAGGATGCAAGCACCAAGCCTTGGTGACTTCCAAGTGGTATTGAGCCTGTGGGTGCACAGAAGTCAAGAACTGAGGTTTGGGAACCTCTGCCTAGATGTCAGAGGATGTATGGAAACTCCTGGATGTCCAGACAGAGGTTTGCTGCAGGGACGGAGACCTCATGGAGAACCTGTGCTAGGGCAGCATGGAAGGGAAGTGGGGTTGGAGCCCCCGCAGAGTCTCCACTGGGGCATTGCCTACTGGAGCCATGAGAAGTGGACCACTGTCCTCCAGACCCCAGAAAGGTAGATCCACCAACAGCTTGCACTGTGTGCCTGGAAAAGCCACAGATACTCAATGCCAGCCCATGAAACCAGCCAGGAGGGGGCTGTACCCTGCAAAGTCAGAGGAGTAGAGCTGCCCAAGGCCATGGGAGCCCACCTTTTGCAGCAGAGTGATCTGGATGTCAGACATGGAGTCAAAGGAGGTCATTTTGTAACTTTAAGGTTTATTAACTACCCTACTGGATTTCAGACTTGCATGGGACCTGTAGCCCCTTTGTTTTGGCCAATTTCTCCCATTTGGAATGGATGTATTTACCCAATGCCTGTACCCTCTTTGTATCTAGGAAGCAATAACTTGCTTTTAATTTTACAGGCTTATAGGTGGAAGGGACTTGCCTTGTCTCAGATGAGACTTTGGACTTGAACTTTTGGGTTAACGCTGGAATTAGTGAAGACTTTGGGGGACTATTGGAAAGGCATGATTGCATTTTGAAATGCGAGGACATAAGATTTGGGAGGGGCCAAGTGTGGAATGATATGATTTGGTTGTGTTCCTACCCAAAATCTCATCTTGAATTGTAATCCCCAAGTGTCAAGGGTGGGACCAGGTAGAGGTAATTGGATCATGAGGGTGGTTTCCCCCATGCTGTTCTCATGATAATGAGTGAGTCTCATGAGATTGGATGGTTTTATAAGCATCTGGCATTTCCCCTGCCTGCACCCACTCCATCTTTCCACCCTGTTAAGAAGGTGCCTGCTTCTCCTTTGTCTTCTGCCATGATTGTAAGTTTCCTGAGGTCTCCCCAGCAATGTGGAACTGTGAATCTCTTTCCTTTATTACACAGTCTTGGATATTTCTTCATAGTAGCATGAAAACAGACTAATATACCAAGGCAGGCAGATTGCTTGAGCCCAGGAGTTTGAGACCAGCCTGGACAACATGGCAAAATCCCATCTCTACAAAAAATTAGCCAGGCATGAGTGCCTGTAGTCCCAGCTACTCAGGAGGCTGAAGTAGGAAGATTGTTTGAGCCCAGGAGGTTGAGGCTGCAGTGAGCCATGTTCATACCACTGCTTTCCAGCCTGGGTGACAGAGTGAGACCCTTTCTCAAAAAAAAAGAAAAAGTTTGCAGACACTCGACAACAGAAAGCTAGGACTGTGATCTCTGAAGGAAGAGAAACAAATGGTATGAGCCTTATGAATGTCCTGGCTAACTTTTCAAACTGCATTTCAGGGAGGGGCAATTCAAACAGAGCCCAGTGGTCTCATTGAGTTGAATAGACAATACCAAAGTTTAGGGAAAACAACACGACTAAAATTTGTGAGGCAAATTATCAGAGAAGAGGGGGATGCACAGAGAGATATACAGAGAGCTTCAGAGGGGTCCCGTTGAGTCTTTAGATGAATATAGGTCGATATATGCATGGGGTAAAATTCCACAAGGTCAGAAAGAATCACTGGAAAGCAATAGGCTAAACAATTTTAGGAGCCCACAGAGAGAGGAGAATAGCTTATGTTCCCACCATCCAGAATGGCAACACCTCATAATACACAGGACATTAAATAGAGTTCTTAGAAGGTTCACAATTTAATAGTAGCAGTAAATTAGCTCTTCTTTTGACCCATCACAACAAATCTTAAGATTAATCTTTGAATGGATCTGAAGAATCCCACGTAACTTAACTCTGTGATAGAACGAAGTCACACTCTATTTAAAAAAAATAACAAAATCCAGCATTCAACAACAGAGAAAGCATAATATCCATATGTCACTTTACTGTCTCTTAGCTCTAAATGCAAGCTTTGTGATACTGGGGCTGGACTCTGTAAACATATCTCCTTTGCCACTTGGTACTACGTTAGATTTTATCTTTAAAGGGTGCATGGGTTGGGAAAGGTGTCGCTGATGGCTATTGCCCAGGAAGAATCTTCTCTTCCCATATTCTGGTGTGTTTTATCTCCACAGCTATGAGTGGTGTTTAGGAGACCTAATGACACTCATTCTCTAACAAGTTCTCCAGAAACCCAACCAGAGTGTGGAGGAGCTGATGATAAAGCCTCCCCTTTATCCCCTTTAAAACCACTTTTGGAAGACCAGCACTGGCCCACTGGCACCCCAGTTTATTGGCCTCTTGACAAGCAGGTTCTACAGACTAGCTATGGCCCACCTGCACCCTCCAGTGAATTTTTCAGCCATCCAGTGAACTGCTGATATGAAAAGCTTTGGCCTATATCTTCTGGCAAGTTTCTTTTCCAATGGCAGGCTGAGGGTTCTCATGGCAGCCACGCCATCTCCAACAAGGTCTGAATCTAAGCCCTAGAGGAGGGGATATGAGGAGGGATGCCTCTTCCAAGTTTTTAATTCCTTCTTGATATTCTCTCCCCTCAGCCTTGCAGAAAGTAGGGCTTCCTACATTTGTTATTCCTATATTCCTTAGAGTACTTTTACCTTTTTCATAGTAATTAATCGCATTTTCTAGCTAATAGTTCTTTATATTAAATTGTCCCTATTCAAATTACTAATGTGGTTTCTTTCTTTGCCTATCCCTTAACTGATACATCTAGCATCCAATCAAAAATTACCAGGCATGGAGAAAAAAAGTAGTTATATATGACTCATAACCAGGAGGAAAAAAACTAATTAATAAAAACCAGAAATGACAGAGCTGATAGAATTAGTCATCAAAGACTTCAAAACATTATAAATACTCAAAGATGTAAAAGAGAACATGAACACAATGAGGATAAAATGGAAGACATAAAACACAAAAAGACCCAAAGACCATATAGAGATGAAAAATACAAACTAAAATGAAAAGTACACTGAGTGGGATTAACAACAGATTAGACATTACATAAGAAAAGATCAGTCAACTTAAAAACAAATCATTAGACACTATCCAAATTTAGCACAAAGAGGAAAAAGAATGGAAAAAACGAACAGAGCCTCAGTCTCCTGTGGAACAATGTCAGGGTGCCTAACATAGGTAATTAGAGTCTCAGCCGGGGGATGGGGGTGGGGACAGAAAAAAATATTTGAAGAAAAAATGGCTAAAACTTTTCTAAATTATTTTTTATTTTATTTTATTGTTTTGTTTTGTTTTTTTTTTTTCTGAGACAGAGTCTCGCTCTGTAGTGCAGTAGCACTATCCCAGCTCACTGCAAACTCCACCTCCCAGGTTCAAGCGATTATCCCATCTCAATCTCATGAGTAGCTGGAACTACAGGTGCATGCCACCATGCCCGACTTTTTTTGTGTGTGTATATTTTTAGTAGAGATGGGGTTTCACCGTGTGGGCCAGGCTGGTCTTGAACTCTTAACCTCAAGTGATCCGCCCATCTCAGCCTCCCAAAGTGCTAAGATGATAGGCAAGAGCCACCGTGACCAGACAACTTTTCTACAGTTGAAGAAAATTATAAACTCACAAATACAGAAAGCTCAACAAACCCCAAACAGGATAAACACACCAAGGCACATGATAATTAAAACTGCTGAAAATTAGTGATACAGAAAATATCTTTTTTTTTTTTTTTGAGATGCAGTTTCGCTCTTATTGCCCAGGCTGGAGTGCAATGGCACGATCTCAGCTCACCTCAACCTCCTCCTCCCTGGTTCAAGCCATTCTCCTGCCTCAGCCTCCCGAGTAGCTGGGATTACAGGCATGCCCCACCATGCCCGTCTAATTTTTGTATTTTTTAGTAGAGACGGGGTTTCTCCGTGTTGGTCAGGCTGGTCTCAAACTCCCAACCTCAGGTGATCTGCCCGCCTTGGCCTCTCAAAGTGCTGGGATTACAGGTGTGAGCCACTGCGCCCAGCTGCAGAGAAAATCTCAGGAGCAGCCAGTGAAAAGGTATATAATGTGTAGATTTAAAAAAAGATGAGAATTATGATAGATACCTCATCAAAAAAATACAAGTCAGAAGACACTGAAGCACAAATCTTTAAAGCACTGAAAGAAAAACTATCAACTTGAAATTCTAAATCCAGGGAACATATCTTCTTAAAATTGAAGGCAAATACAAAGATTTTCAGACAAAACCTGGGAGACTTTATTATCAGCCACCCCACACTCCAAGAAATGTTAAATAAAGTTCTTCAGGCAGAAGGAAAGTGATACCAGGTGGAAATTTGGATCCACACAAAGGAATGAAGAGCACTCAGCAATAAAAAGAAACAGATCACTGAAACATGCAACACCATGAATCTCAAGAGCCATCCTAAGTGAAAGAAGCCAGACACAAAAGACTACATAGTGTATGATTGCATTTATACAGAATTTCAGAAAAGGTAAAACTAAAGTGACAGAAAGCAGTTCAATGGTTGACAAGGGCTGGGGATGGGGAAAGGAAAGGGCACAAGGGAATTATTTGGCTTGATAGAGATATTTTATCTTTTTAGTGTGGCAGTGATTACATAACTATACATTTGTGAAAAACTCATCAAACAGTATACTTTAAATTAATTAATTTTACTGTGTGCAGATGATGTCCCCCCAAAATTGATTATTTTGGAAAAAATAAAAAATAAAAGACCACATATAATTCATTTGTTTTAAAAATTCATCACAGCTGGTCACAATGGCTTGTGCCTATAATCCCAGCTACTTAGGAAGCTGAGGCAGGAGGACTGCTTGAGGCTAGGAGTTCAAGATCAGCCTGGGCAATATACCAAAACCTCGTCTCTTTAAAATATCAAAATGCATCACAACAACATAGAAGTTTAAAAGAAGGAACAGTGGCCGGGCGTGGTGGCTCACGCCTGTAATCCCAGCACTTTGGGAGGCCAAGGCCGGCGGCTCACGACCCACTCACGAGGTCAGGAGATCAAGACCATCCTGGCTAACACAGTGAAACCCCATCTGTACTAAACATGCAAAAAATTAGCCGGGTGTAGTGGCGGGCGCCTGTAGTGCCAGCTACTTGGGAGGCTGAGACAGGAGAATAGCTTGAACCCGGGAGGCGGAGGTTGCAGTGTGCTGAGATTGTGCCACTACACTCCAGCCTGGGCAACAGAGCGAGACTCCATCTCAAAAAAAAAAAAAAAAAAAAAAAAGGGAATGTAATTAAAGTGTTTTAAGGTATTAAGTGTGTTTCCCAATAAAAGGATAAAGATATTGATTAACTTTACACGCGGATAAACTGAGAAAGGAATCTGCAGTTTCTAAGGTTGCCTACTAAAGGAATAGAAACAGATATATAATATTCTAATTAGTGGAGGGAAGAAAATATAATAAGAAATACTGAATGAAAATGAGAGATGAAAAAGCATACAATGGATGAGAAAAGTAGGAGGCAAAAATCAGATGGCAGATATAAGTGCAAATACATTAGTAATTGCAAGACATGTGTAAACTGAAAGAATAAGAAACCACACGAATAAGAAACCAAAGGAGGCTGGTGTTGCTATACTGACATTAGACAAAGTAGATTTTGAGGCAAACACATACTATGGTCAGCAGGAACACTCTATAATGATAAAAGGTTCAGTTCACAAGAAATATACAATAACTGTAGATTTGCATGCACCTAAAATTACAGCCTCAACATGATACAGCAAAACATGGCAAGGCTACATGGAGAAATAGATAAATCCACAGTCATGGTATGAAATCTTTAACACATTTTCTCAGTAATCAAAGGAATAAACAGATTTTTTAAGACAGGAGAGACAGATATTCAGTCAATATGTTAAACTTTACTGGATGGACATGAGTAGTCCTCTATATCCAATGGCTACAGAAGACACTTTCTTTTCAATCATTGTCCCCTAGCTTTAGCTGGGACGTTGAGGCTCTAGGAAGATTACTGCTTGGTGCAGCAAGATGCAGTGAAACAAGATCTCAATTTGAGTCTCCTCTCACCTGAATCACTAATTTTCCACTTTTTCTGCATAGCTCTAAATGCCTCCTGCAACCCTTAGTGCAAATGTTCCTGTTCCCAAAGCCACACCCAGCATCTCAAAGCCAGCCCAAAGCCAGCGTGACATTGCTGAAGGCTGAGGTGTTATAAGGAAGGAAGAAGGCAGGAAGCAATGCAGGATAAAGGCATTGTTGCCCACAGCCCAGCTGCTAGGGTTTGCCCGAGGAGGATGTCCACAGACTTTCGGTGTGGTTGGCTGGCTGTTCCCAGACCCAGTCGAGGAAGCTGGAAGATCCAAGCTTAAGACAGTTCTAGAATCTCCATCACTGCATACCTTAGACAGTGGGCTCCCTGGGCCTTAGGAGGAAAACATTCTGAATTCCCAATGCTAAAAACAGTCCTTTGTGGATGGAAAAGGAGCACCACAAATACAGATGCCTCAAAGGGGCAGAAAGGCCAAGTTCATTCGACTTAGTGGTGGTAGCTGGCAGCTGGCTTGGGCTACCCCAGGAGGCCATTTTTCCAGGAAGCTAGATGATCTTGGGAATGTGGTCAGAAAATGGCAAGTTAACTCAGCCAACTTCTCCCTGAGGGTTACTGATCCAACAGTGCCTGGAACCTGCAGGAATCTTCCTGTGGGTGGGCCAGCTTATCCCTACGCTTAGTGGTCATTCTGTGGGCATTTCTGGCTGTCCCTCACTTCTCTTCCCTAGTTAGCCATTGGCTCTAGGCCTTGACTAATAAGGAGGTGACACTGTCTGCTGTGCATTTTATTCAGGTGTAACTTTGGGCATTGGTAGCCATTCAAATCAGGAGAGCTCACTAAAAAATGCATTCATTCGACAAACATTCATTAACTTGCTATCATATTCCTGGCATCTTGCTAGGCACTGTGGGTAAAATGATGATGATAATGATGATGATGATTGCTAGCATTTATTGAGCACTCACTGTGTGCCAAGCACCATTCTATGCATGTAAACACATTACTTTACTCAGTCTTCATAGTAGCCCTCTGAAGCAGGCTCAGAAAGCTTAAATGCTGTGCCCAACATCACACAGCAAGTGGCAGAGATGAAACTGGAATCAGAATCACGCTTTACATCACAGAGTTTCCCAAGATGAATAAGACCCCATTCAATCAGAAGTCATCAGCAGATGGCATCTCCAAGGAGCAGAAGGCGCAACTACAGGCAGGCAGGGTAGGCAGATGTTTCTAGGGAGTGCTTCAAAGCTCTGTGACACTTGGGGATTGTCCCATGTGTCCCCTGCTCAGGAAGTCTGTAGGCTCTCAGGCCAGCCAGATCTCTAACTTGGGAATTAGTCTCCTGGCTCCACCACACACAGACACAAAGCCCACCCTGCTGATGACTGCAACTCGACTCCCTGGTGAGCCCAAACCCTGGCTACTTGCCCATGAGGACTTGATTCCAACCTGCTTTGCAATGCTCAGGAGGCAGAAGCGTGTGTTTTGGTGTGTGAAGGTGCTTCCCCAACATCTTTTCCTTCCCCAGAAGTAAAGACATTCCCGCAGGGAGAAATCCTTCCCCAGCAAGTGCTTTTCCTGGGAACAGGATGATTCAGGAAGGGCAGGTTTGTTCCTGCACAATACCCTCTAGGATGATAGGAAGTGGGGCCCAGTGAGTGCCCCAGAATCCCAGGGGAGTGTGGCTAGGAGGCCAGTGTTTGTTGCTGGCAAGGAGAGGAACAAGGGTGAGCAGGTGGGAACACACAAACAGAGGAAGTCCATGATGAAAAGAAATAACTGGACACAATCCCAGACCCATGGGGTGAGAGGGGCCCTGAGTCTGGAGACAAGAGCAGGAAGTTACTCCTTAGGATCTAAGCCATCAAGACGTGAAACACAGAAGCGGTGGGGGCGAGGCCTGTCCTGCCGAAGTGGGGCTCTGACCACCATTTCCTGGCGAGAAAGAGGTGCCTCGGCATCAGCAGGGAGAGTCACTGTGGAGGTGTGACTAACAGGAGGGGAAGTGTGCTTCATAAACTGTCAAATTCTATACATGTGTTTGTTGGCTGTTATTCTCCTTCAGAGTATTAGCCTTGGAAACTGTAACAAGCAGCAAGGCAGGTGATGGCATCGTGACAAAGAAATAGGAGAGCCAATGCTGATCTGTAGAGTTAGAGTTGCTGGCTGTGGGGGAAGGATGTGGACTCTTGGAACAAAACTGAGCTCGGCCTCCTTTAAGTTGTGTGAAACAGTCTGTGAGGGCATGTGCTGCTGCGGGTCTCATTCAGATTCCTTGGAGGCGTTAACCACTCCCAAGTGAAGGCCTTGGACAAGACAGCTCTTTTATCAGAGGGGGAACACCTGTTTTATTTATTCTTTTATCCATTCAATCGCTGTTTATTGGACACCTATTTTGTGCTAGGTCTTGTAATAAAAAGTATGATTACAACTGTAGTAAACACTATAAAAGAGATATACAAGGTGCTATAAGGGTCTATAATCCAGACATGTAAGGTATATAGTCTGCTATATAAGGGCCTACCATCAGGATAATTGAACTAGTCTTGTAAAACCAAGGAAGTGTTCATAATGAAGCTGAAATCCAAAGAGTAGGGAGACATCAACTGGGTAAAGAGGAGACCAGGAACAACGCAGGTATAAGGAACAGTCTATGCAAAGACCTGCAATAGGATAGAGAAAGACGTGTATCAGTTAGCTTTTATTCTGTACCAAGTCACTCCAAAACTTAGTGGCTTAAAACATCCTTTTATTTTATTTTATTTTAATTTTTTGAAACAGAGTTGCACTCTGTTGCCCAGACTGGAGTGCAGTGATGCAACCTCAGCTCACTGCAGCCTCCACCTCCCCAGTTCAAGAGATTCTCCTGTCTCAGCCTCCCACTGGGATTACAGGTGTGCACCAGCACACCCAGCTAATTTTTATATTTTTAGTAGAGACAGGGTTTCACCATGTTGGTCAGGCTGGTCTCAAACTCCTGACCTCAGGTGATCTACCCCTCTCGACCTCCCAAAGTGTTGGGATTACAGGCATAAGCCACCATGCCTGGCCTCATCCAGGCAATGTTATAGGTCAGAAATTTGGCTGGGCTGAGCCGAATGGCTTCAATCCTCTGGGTTAGGTTGTGGCTGATCTCAGCGGAGGCTCACTCATGCATCTTCAACAGTTGCCAAGTCAGTGAGGAACTGGCTGATCAGTGGCTGGGGCTCCTCTTGGTGGGCGTTTCTTCTTCAGCAAGCTAACCTGGGCTTCCTGCACATGGCAGTTGAAGGCTTCCAAGAGGCAGCAAGAAAGAGCATGCTCCAAAGCTCAAGCTCAAGTATTTTCACATCTCTGCACTTGCTACTGTTCCACTGACTAGAGCAAGGCAGGTGGCGGAGCCCAGAGTCCACATGGGAAGACACTACTAAACAGTGTGGGTACAGGGAGGCATGAACAAACTGGAGGCTGTAACTGCAACAATCTACCACTGTGTGTTCATGAAATCACCAGAAAGCAGGAAGGCTGGAGAGTGAAGAGTGGAGGGAACCATGGTACTGGATGAACCATGGTACTGGATGAACTGTGCTACAGGGGCTAGAATGTGCAGGCTTCAAACAGTGCTGGGAGAGTCTGTTCATTATCCTGAAAGCAGGCAAGCTCTCTGGTTCCTGAATTTGTCCTGTGGGTGTGGTCATAAAAACTAAATCCCTTGAAGGCTGAACTGCCCTTGGTGAACTGGCAAGCTTTCCAGGCTTGAGGAGCGGAGGGTGGGATCTGGTACATGGTCTGGCCCCACACACCCCTGCCTGAATCCTGTGCAGCTATCAGTGCCCCAGGCCTTCCCCACTCTGTGCCTTTGCACCACTTCTCCCTCAGCTTCTCCATAGGGCCAGCTCCTACATCCCCAGGAATCAATTCAGGCACCACCTCCTTAGGGAAGACCTCCCTGATTTCTCTAAGCTGGAAGACAGGTAGAATGAGACCATGAGGCCTAGTAAACCAACATGTGTCTCGTTACAGTGGCCTTGGTTTTCCAGGACCAAGTTGGTATGGGGCCCAGCCCTGCCCTTGTGGGCAGAACACTTCACCCAGGCTCTCCCCATCTTTTTGCCTGTTTGCCTTCCACTAGACTGTGTTTCTTGAAGGAATGCCCATAATTCCAGTGCCTGCACATATTTGAATGAATGAATGAATGAGTGAATGAATGAATCCATCACTAAACAGGGCTTTCCTCTGAAAGCTCCAGCCAGCCTTATTAAAGTCTTCTGTTAACGGCAGTTGAGAGGAAGGTTTCTCTCCAGCGAGGCCAAGATCTCCACTGTCTCCCACTTCCAACCTGAAGCCACCCACCCAGAGGAAAGAAGTCTCTGGCTCAGGGACAATCCACCGCAGGGCAGTCAGAGGTGAAGACAATTGTCCCAGCATCACTTACTATAAGAGGGGAAGGATCAGCCAGCTGTGGCCATTGGAGAAGGCTTTCCCTGGGTATTAGAACAGCCAGCCAGGGGCACTGAGTGAGACCTACCTGGGCACTGATGCCATGAAGCCAACTGATGAGTCAACTTCCTCATCGCACCCTGGAGAAGCAGCTCCTATGGATCACAGGCTGACAAGAGCCCCGGGACCTGCCCACCAGTCCTGACAGAGGCTTTTCCAAGTCAGCTTCCTGGTCTTAAAGAATGACGGTGTAAATTAACCTGCCTGTCTTGCACAGAAGAGAAACTGAATCTCAGGGAGATCAGCTTTGGACTCATCAGCCACCTTAACAGTTATGGCCACCCAGATAAAAGACTACATTTCCCAGCCTCCATTGCAGCTAAGAATGGCCATGTGGCCAGGCTGTAGCCAATTAGACATGAGTGAAAGTGATGTCTATAATTTTAAGGTTGTGCTCATACATGGCAGAGGTGTACCATCCTTTCCTGTTTTTCTCCTTCCTGCTGCCTAGCAAGCCATCTAGGACCACATAGCCATGGACAACACCTTAGAAAGATGGAGCAGCAACATAGAAAGAGGCAGGACCCTGAAATCTGGGCGCATGACCTGGGAGCCACCATACCAGTCCTGAACAGCTTATGCCTTTTAAATGAGAGTGAAAGAAAATAAACTATCTAACCACCTCCCACCCATTAGGATGGCTAACTTTCAAAAAAAGAAAGAAAATAACAAGAATTGGTGAGGTTGTGGAAAAACTGAAACGCTTGAGCCATATTTGTGGGAATGTAAAATGGTTCAGCTACTGTGGAAAATAGTATGGCAGTTCCTCAAATTATTAAAAATAAAACTGCCACATGATCCAGCAATTCTATTTCTGGGGATATGCCCAAAGAATGGAAAGCAGGGTCTCAAGAGATAGTTGTACACCCATGTTCACAGCAGCATTACTGACAGTAGCTAAGACATGGAAGCAACTCAAGTGTTCATCTAGGGATGAACGGAGAAGCAAAATATGATATGTCCATACAGTGGAATATTACTCAGCCTTAAAAAGAAAGGAGATTTTGACACATGCTACAACATGGATGAACCTTGAGGACATTATGCTAAGTGAGATAAGCCAGTCATAAAAGGACAAATACTGTATGGTTCCAATTACATGAGGTACTAGAGTAGTCAAATTCCTAGAGACAGAAAGCAGAATGGTGGTTTCCAGGTGCTGGAAGTGGGTGGGTAGGTGGGGAGTTTTTGTTTAATGGGTACAGAGTTTCAGTTTTACAAAATGAACAGAATTACAGAGCTGGATGGTGGCACATGTTGTGAATGTATTTAATGAATGGCACACCTTAAAAAGGTTAAGATGGTAAATTTTATATTCTGTTATTTTACCCCAATAAAATTTTTTAAAAAAGAATATCACCTATCTTGATTAAGCCACTATTAGTTAAGGCATTTGCTAGAGCTGTTGAACTGTCTACATCCTCCTGACACATAAAATAGCCCAGGACTGAGTTTCCTCAGGAAGCCCTTCTTCCAGTTGGCTAGGACCCCTGGGGCTGCCTAATCACCAGACACTCCATTGTCCCAGGACAACAAAGCTGTGTCCTGCAGCCACCCCAGGGGCAGGTTTTCTCGGAATAAGAGCTGGGGAAGCTGCCTGGAGGAACCTGCTAGATTGCCACGGAAGGGAAGGGGAGTAAGCACAGCAGATTCTCTGCCAGTGTAGACACCAGTAAACCTGTACCAGTTATTCAAATAGTCAAATACTTCCAGGTCTGTGGGTCAGCAGCCACTGCCCTGAGGCACCCCACCCCTTGAAGTTTCCCCCTCCCTGGCTATCCTAGACCCGGACCCACCAACTAAATGGGTAACATTTAGCACAAGAAGGGATTCCAGGATGTCATTCTTACCTCCAGCTACTCTGATTCAGCAAGCCATACCACCTGTTAAAGACTTTGAACGTTATCCTTGGCTATAAGTTACCTGGTCTCAACTGACTGAAGGAAAAAAAAAAACACGGCCAGGCGAGGTAGCTCAAGTCTGCAATCCCAGCACTTTGGGAGGCTGAGGCAGGAGGAATGCCTGAGCTCAGGAGTTCGCGACCAGCCTGGACAACACGGTGAAACCTCGTCTCTACTAAAATACAAAAAAAAAAAAAAAATTAGCCAGGTGTGGCAGTGTGCACCTGTAGTCCCAGCCACTCGGGAGCCTGAGGTGGGAGAACTGCTTGAACCTGGGAGGCAGAGGTTGCAGTGAGCCGAGATGGCGCCATTGCACTCCAGCCTGGGTGACAGAGCGAGACTCCATCTCAAAAAAAAAAAAAAAAACTTAAACTAAACTCAGTGTTGAGGGTGACAAGAGTTCTGAAAGGCAGACTTGTCATTTAATTCCCACCTCCACCTCTCTCTCGCTGTCCTCCCCAAAGCTAGGAACACCCAGACCCCGCTAAGGCCCTCTCGTACCCATTCAGAATGTCCCACAATCACACACAGAGATTATTGCACTCTTTTATTTACAGAAAACACAGATAAAGCATTTCAATTTCAGTGTTCATTTAGCAAACTGATCCACTCTTTTTTTTTTCTTTTTGGCACAAAGAAATATCACAGATGGACCCCGAGATCAATCAGAAGCTCATAAGATTCATCAGTCATCACTGGTCCAGGGGCGGCCACGAGACTCAGACAGACAGACAGCATCACCACAGACTGGAAACGGAAACAGGTCCACGTTCACCTCACAGTAAAAACCTGCCTCACCGACAGGCAAGGGCGGGCAGGAGGGGGCAGTTTCGCTGCTCTAAGGGGGGAAATGGGCGTCAGGGGCAGGAGGCAGGGATGGGGAAAGGATGGACACCATTCATAAATTAGAGACAAGTGGTCCTCTTGTTTGTATCCTCTTACCTTGAATAGTAAGACAGTGCAAAAACTAGATAGCCGACCACTCACCCATTCAAAAGCTTGAGAAGTCGCCTCGCGGGTGCCCGTGTGCGTGTGTGGATGTGTAAATGTGGTGCTTGTAAACATTGTCACCGTCCGCACAGAGACCCAACATCCGTGTGTCTGAATGGGGTGGGGTGGGGGCGGGACCCCACTTCACGCGCCCTCTGCCCCAGTGATTCCCGTCCAAGACGTAGTGCAAATTTCAGAGACAAAAAAGGGGCAGAAGGGAGTGGGGTGAGCTGGGGGCAGGAAGGACACGAAGATGAGGTGGGAGAGGGAGGGGGAAATAAGGCAACAGTTAAAAACGGTCCATTTTATCAAAACCAACACCGTGCGCCTCCCGCCCCCACCCGCGCCGCCCGGGTCACGAGAAGGGGCGGAAGTCCCGCTCCTCCACCAGGCTGACCGAGGGGTTCTTCAGCTCCTCCTCCGAGGCGGCGATCTTGTAGCCCAGCTGGGCCAG
This sequence comes from Pongo pygmaeus, assembly GCF_028885625.2. Lineage (NCBI taxonomy): Eukaryota > Metazoa > Chordata > Mammalia > Primates > Hominidae > Pongo > Pongo pygmaeus. The sequence goes on along the minus strand of NC_072382.2, from coordinate 21,554,405 downwards.
CACCTGCTGGCAGGCGTTCTGGGCAAAGGCCACGATGTCGTAGGAGAGGCGGAAGCGCCACTTCTCGACCGTGGCCGCTGAGTTTCGCACGGTGCCGTATTTGTGCTTGCCCAGGGTGGGGTCGCCCCGCGTGTTGTTCTGGATCCAGCGGGCCACGTGGCTGTCCAGCGGGATGCCCAGGAACCCGTAGATCTCCTCGGTCTTCTTCATAGGGTTCCGGGCCAGGTCCTCGTAGCGCACCAACATGTACTTGCCCTTGAGCCACGGGGGCCGCATGAGGCCGGTGGACACGGAGTTGGAGAAGTCCTCGCACACCGTGGTCAGCTGCGTCACGTCCAGGTTGTAGGGTTTCCTCCCGGTGCCGTACCAGAGCCGCCAGAGCCGGTACGTGTCGCGGAAGGTCTCGCTGCGCGAAGCCAGAATGCCGCGGGGGTCTCGGACCAGCTGGATGACCTTGAGGTTTAACCGCGGGTCTTCCACCAGGGCGCGAAGGTCGTTCACCTCGGGCACGCGCACCGTCTTGATAGCCACGTGGCTGCGCTCGCGGCACGCCTCGGCCGCCACGGTCAGGTTGAGTAGCCCGCACTTGCGCACACAGTCCCCCTCCTCCAGGACCAGGTCGGCTGGCCCCGGAGGGTCGCACACAGGCCGGGAGCAGAGGACCCGGCTGGCCCCGCGGCGGAAGATCCTGTCGGTGGTGTGGTTGACCGGCGGCGGCTTGATGTAGTTCTCCAGGAAGTAGAGGTCGCAGTCGTAGAGGCTCCGCAGGAGGTCGCGGCTGGCGCCCAGCATGACCCGCCGGTCGGCCGGGCTCTTGCCCTGGGTGAAGCGGGGGATGAGCGTGTTCTGGACGTGGTAGAGGGGCTCAAACAGGTAGAAGACGTCCAGGTGCTGGTTGAAGAGCTGGCCCACGAAGGAGGAGCCGCTGCGCGTGGTGGCCAGGATGAGGATGTGGGTCTTGCGGGAGAGGTTGTAGGCGAAGGTGGGGCTCTCCTCGCACAGTCGCTCGGCCAGCCCGGCCTCTGCCAGCCCGGGGCAGGTGTGAAAGGACTTGGCGGTGAAGGTGCGGATGGCCGTGTACTGGATGGCAATGGAGGCCAGGGCAAGGAGGAGGACGGCCTTCCAGGAACATTGCATGGCTGGGCACCTTCATGGGGCTGCTTCTCCACGGGGCGAGGTCTGTAGGCAAAGGCGGCCAGCGGTCAGGTGCCTCCACGGCGGGGGCACTGGCTTGTCCCTTGGAAGAGCTGGTCTCCAGGGGGCCCAGGGAAAGGCCCGGCTCCTGTCCAGTGCTCACCACACACCCTGAAGACCTAAGCAGCTTCTACACTAGACTACCGTTCTCTGGGGGACTCCTGGGAGCTTTGGGGAGCTGAACAAACATTCCTTGCACCCCAGGATTTAACCAGCAGACAGCTGCGGAAGGCTCCTATCGTGAGCTCTGAGTTCCTTAGAGGGGCCTCACGGGGCAAGAGCCTGACTTCCCCTACTCCCACACTGAGGGAATGACCAGGGCCTGCCTCAAACACTGCCCCTCCCCACTGCCAGCGTCTCCCACCCCCACGAGCTGGCGCCCAGTTCTCCAGGTGGTCCTCTTTCCTCTGTCCTCTGCCCATCCCTAGGGGAAAGAAGAGTCCCTATCAGATGCCTCCATCTCACCCCAATCCCCTGAGCATGAAGGACCCCTGCAGACCATGGTCGGTGAGCTGCCAGCACGGCCAGGCAAGGTGGACCACTGTGTCAAGCCCCTTCCAACTCATGGATGCAGGTGACCACTTACTCCAGATGTAGACTTCTGGGGCTCGCGGAGTCTCTAAGAGTCTCTGGAGCAGAGACAGATGTCCAGGGTCTGCTGAGAGGCAACCCTTCCCAGCACCCAGGGTCTGCTCCTGGTCTCTAGGGACAAGGGTCCAGGCCATGGAGGTCACATAATCCCCACTGACACAGAGTGAACTAGCCTGCAAAGAAGATCTTAGGGAGTCAGGGGCCCCCACTCTTACCTCCTGTGTCCCCTCTGCCCACAGAAGGGGGACTGGGGAGGGACCACGGAGAAGCAGAAAGAGCGAATGGGGCTGCTGAGAGTCCGGGGCCAGGAGCCCACCTGAGCATCCTGCAGGCACCCTCTCTGGAGGCTGGCTCAGCTACCAGACCTGAGTGGGGGCTTGGGCTGCTCCCGGGGAGAACACAGGAGGGCTCAACCACTTACCAAAGAGGGACTGCTCCAAGCTGGGGAGTCCACAGCCACCAGCGTCTCCAGGTCCAGCTGGCAGTCCCAGCCAGTGCAGCAGTCCTGTGGCCAGCAGACTGCAAGAGACAGGGAGGGAAAGGGCTCAGAAGGTAGAGCTGGGGTCTCAGTGACCCCTCCCCACTCCTTCCCTTCTGTGTCCTGTGCCTCACAGTCTGCCCCGAGGGCCAGGCAATAAGGGTTCTGCCTGCTCTCCAGATCCATCCCTGACTCAGCGCCCCAACCAACCCAGTGCCATCTCTGATCCCCTGAGTGTGGCCCTCTGAGTCCTGGACTGTATCCCACTCCTGTCACCTTCCTCACCCATCCCACCACATTCTTCTAATAAACCGCAGTTCCTCTGCTCACACCAGAACCCAGCAGGCAGGGAGGCTGGCAAGGTTCTGCATTCTAAATCCATGAAATAATCCTAACCCTTTAAAATTCAACTTGTGCAGCGATTCCCCAGGAAGTGGGTTAGCAGAAGTCAGCAAGGGCAGGGGGGCTTACCCTCACCTCCAGGTCGAAAGGGTGCCTCCGGGGATGCAGCTGGGGAGAGAGTCTTCTTCCAACCACACCGAAGTGACACCAGCTACCTGAAACTCAAAGCGAAAGTGGACCAGGGAGCATTCCTGACCTTGATGCACCTCACAAAGTCTGAATTAAAACACCAAGATCGCCACATTATCTCAGTTAGCATTTTTGCACCAAGCCCCTTCCCTGCATCAGCTCGTGTCCTTCTAGCAAGAACCAGATGTGGAAGCCAATATCTGCCCACTTTACAGGCGAGAAAGCCAAGGCACAGAGGTAGAGGAACCGGCATGAGCTCACAGGCCTGCTTTAACCCCCATCTGGTAGGTTCCCCAGAGTCCAGCTCTTTCCCTCTAAGGAGATTTGGCTTCCTGTTCCTCCAGCTTAAACATATTTGGCCTGCAAACATGCATGCCATTACTGGCCCCAGCCCATTTGTGAATCAGCATGACGGGGACTGGGCAGGCAGATGCTTCTGAGACTTAGAGCATGTTCCTCCCCTTTGCTTTCTGGTCCTGTGGATCTGTTGGTTCACAGCTGACAGGGTGAACTCACGTGCTTTGTGAAGATTCTTCCCACACCCCACTATTTGACATGACTCCTTTGGGAGCGGGTGAGTGAATCCTCGTTTCTCAAACCTGCAGTTCTGCCTGGCTCAGCTCACCCAACTTCTAGCACCATGTTATTCCCTATAAGCACTCTCGGAGGTCAGGGTCCTCACTCCCACTGTTCAGATGGAGAAATCAAGTCGTGTTTTAAATATGAAATTTCACTTCTTTAGGAATCAGTACCAGATCACCAAATGGCAGTCAAGAGGGAAAGGGGCACAGTTTAGAGTCTTAGGAACTTCTCAACGTGATCAGAGAAAAACCACAATCCCGACCACACTGCATCCCACTCCCGACCTCATCCCATAGTGGCAGAGGATGCTGGCCTCCATCATGGGGCCGGGCCAGGTATCCAGGGAGAAAGGCCCCTCTACTTTAAACCTGACTCCCCTGCAAGTGCAGGCCTGCTCTGTCCCAGTGCCCCATGGTGAATGTGAATGGCTTTCAAGAAACAGACAGGGAATGTCATCAATAATAGTGCCAGGTCATATTTTTAAGTTATTTAGGAGTCTGTTCTTTGGCTGCAGCATCATTTCATTTGGATGTGCTTCCTTTGTGTTTATTCACAGACATCTATCAGAACTCCTGTATGTGCCAGGCACTGTTCTAGATGCTATGGGTCCAATAATACCAAGGAAGGCAAGCACTTGCTGGGCATTCACAATGTTGCTCCCAGGCACATGCTTCTTTCACAGCCATCAGCTCATCGCACCCTCATGGCAGCTCTATGAAGTTGATACTGTCACAACCCCATTTTACAGATAAGGAAGCTGAGGCCCCTCAAGGTTGGATAACTTCCCCAAGCTCACACCCATAATAAGGAGCCAGGATTCCAGCCCAGGCAATGTGCTAGGAAGTCCACGTTCAAATCCTTTTCCCTAATTCCACTCATATTACACCCTCCTTGGTCCTCATCGAGACAGGAAACAGAATCCTTAAGGAGTCTTCACTTAATTTTGGGGTTCCAATTCAAAAAGCAGAACTCAACCTAGGGTTTTATTTAAAGAGAAACATCTTGCCATCTTGCTGGGGAGGGGGCCGTTTAAGTTTCTTCCCCCAACTCTTCATCCACCCAGAGAAACTTAAGGCCAGGACTGGAAGCTGCTGCTTTGCTAATAAATCAGAAGTCACTGAAGCAGCTGGATGTTATAAATCCCTAAGACGGCGAGACTCGGCCTCACAAGGTGTGGCCTGGACACCAAGGAGGGGCATGTGTTTGAAGGCCCAGCCACAGGCCATTCCCTTGTACCCCCGGGGAGGGCAAAGCCAGGGCGTGGGAACGGGAAGATGGGGGAAGTCCAGCCCTTCTGGAAATGCCCCCGTTCTCCCAGCCTGGCAGAGCTGGGCCCGGGGCTGGCCAAGTGTCCTTGGTATGCTAAAGGCATCTGCCCTGGAAACCAGAGGCCCTGGGGCCAGGTCCTGTTGTTCCCAAGGAAGCCTTAGCCACTACAAAAGACTCCTCAATGCCCTCATCCTCCAAGCCAGACTGTGGCCCCCAGAGCCCATCCCTAGGCTTCTAGCAACCTCTGGCCTGGCCTCCTTCTACCTCTGCTTAGTAAAAATCCAAGCAAACCTTGGACACAGGAGACCAGGATCTATCATTTCTGTTAGAAAGCAGGCAAGTTGGTGAGCTTTCACTCCCAGGAGAAAGCTCAGATTTCATTATCAGCGAACTTGAGATGAGGGCACAGACTGGGAGCAGTGAACAGCTCTATATTGGAGAACTGTAATTCACAGTAAGAGCTCACCCCCTGAACCATGCCTACCTGGATCTGTCACTCAGCAGGTGTGTGGGCCTGGGTGATTCACCAGCTGTCCCTGAGCCTCAGTTTCCTCATCCATAAGGTGGGCATAGCTACAGTAGTGCTGGTAAGAATTGAAGGTCTTAAAGCATTTAGTCAATGCCAGGCATATAGACACAACCCAGCCTCTGACACCAGCCCTGCTGATCCCAGCTCAGCCACTTACTGGCTGAGAGATCTTGGCTAGCTTTCTTCATCTCTCTGGGCCTCTGTGTTCGCACATGCAAAAATGGGGATAATTATAACAAGGCTGTTGTGAGGACTAATTAGTGAGTACAGTGCCTGGCGCAGCGTAAGCACTCACTAAATGTCAATTAATATCATCATCACTAAATGTCTGGTTTGCTTTTTGTCTCAGGAAAGGGCCTAGAACAAATCATCCAGCAGCCCACGGGGTCTGGCTCTGCCCACCGCCCTTCTTCCTGCAGCTCCTCTCCCGGCCTGGGAACTTCTTCCTGCTGAGCCACCGCAGTGGCTTTCCTGCTGCCCTCTAGTGACCACATCCTGCGGTGCAGCCTCGTAGTCCCGTCGTCGCTGCTGTATTCAGAATTCGGAGGCTGTTGGCTACAACATGATGTGAGGATGCAGCCAGCGGGAGGTGATGTTGCAAGATGCAGTGAGGTGTGAGGATGGCACGCCCACCCGGGCTGCAGCCTCTGTTCCGTGCACCCCCACCCTAGCCGCACTGGGAGAGCCCAGCAGCAACAGGCAGCCTCGCCTTCTCCCCAGGGCCTCTCCCGCTCATCTCATGGTGCTCTGGCAGGGAAGGAGCACAGACCTGAATGTCACAGGCAGGACTGGCCCACACAGCCTCTGCCTTTCCCTGGATGGGTGACCTTGGACTCACCCCCTGGCCTCTCTGTGCCTCGGTTACACCATAGATCCAGTGATGACTGAAGGGCCTCCCAGCTCTAACCCTGGTGTTCTCTATAATCCCAGGAAGGCCCCAGACTTCATTCTCAGGCACAGTTGCGGCCACCCACACAGCAGACAGGGGGACCCTCCATTGGGAGTGGGAAAAACCCAGTCGCCTTCCAGGAAGATTCTAGGACTAGGCATTTCTGTCCCCCACCTCGGCCTGATCTATGGCAGCGCCAGGGGGTGGGGGCCGTAGAACCTAGGGGTGCTGCCTTCTGCCAAGTTAGCCCCCACCTCTTGCTGTACAGAAATCCCATGAAACCCAGGGCTGAGGCCTTGTTTCACCTTTTCTGGGCCACAGACCCTTCGAACCACAATCCCTCCCCTTAGAAATGCCATTAGTGCCCATAATTTTACACACACAATTGAGAATTTCCCCGAACCTCTGAAAGCCCACGTGTGGGCACCCCACCCTTTCCTAGAAGCTTAACCCCTTCGTTATTAACATGTCCAGGGAATTGTCTTTCCAATCGACTATATCAGAGAAGCCTCCTCAAATATGAATATACTGATAGAAAATCACCCAGCATATATAAGTTTCAAAAGCTAGAGCCAGAAAACATGTGCGTAATAGTACACCACCTTTTCAGATTTGTTTAAGGAGTTGGACATGTATATTTGTATATATGCATAAACAATCACTGAAAGAGCTTGCTCTGAACTAGTAACGGGAGATGCCCCAGAGGGAGGGGGCCTCGAGGAGACTGGAGTGGGATGAGACACCATTTACACTGAGCTTTTTGATTCAGTTTGAGTTTATTAATTTTGGGGGACACAGTAAAGCCACTCCATGTAGGAAGTAGAGGGGTGATTGGTGACAGGGTGTGGTACTGAAAATCAGCCCTGGCATCTCACTGTGCCTCCCACCCTCCCCGCCGGGCGCTGCCAGCCAGCTCTCCCCACCCCCATTTCCAAGGCACCAGGGTCAAAGGCACTGCTTTTCCACCAGAAATGGGCTTTGTCTGCTCAGGTGGGCCACTAAGGACATTAGGCAGCTGGGGACTGCTGAGATACAGGGCCGGAGCTGAAATAAAGCTGGATTTCAGAGGGGGCCTGCGGCTACGGGAGCAGCTGAGCCCTGGGATGGGGAAATGACTCTTCTACCAGACATTTCTCCCTAAAAAACTACTGTGAAGCCCTGGGGGATGAACAAGCAGCACAGTGAGGGTGGGGCAAGAACCTGAACATCGTCTTTCCGGACAAAGTCAGGAGCCATGATGAATGGGGCCCCAAGGCTCTGGGGTCCCAAGAACTGGAGCAAGGGACAAGGGAATGGGACAGGGAGGGAGGAGCTGGCAAACAGGCCTCTAGGATGGAGACTGCAGAGGGGAAATGCTTACTCCCTGGCTCTGATGTAGCCAGCACTAATCCACCATAAATGTTTGTTTAGTTAAGGCTAAAACGCATAAAACAGCAAGGTGTTTTTCTTCCTAAGGAAAATGAGGTGATGAAAATGAGGCAAGGCAAGGGGAAAACAAGAGTATAAGAGTCTGAAAGAACCAGAGGCCAAGTCAGTGTACAAGAGTCACACCATGTGTGGGCTACTGAGCTAGGTCAGAGCTTCCTGGCAGCCAATAGGAAAAGGGAAATATTTCATTTACTTGCTTCACAGGACCCATGAGATAAAGATTAAAGCATCCACTCAAGAGATGTCCAGCTATTCCTGACACTGAATCCAGTGCAAGATTTCTCCCAAGGGAGCTCTTACAGAGCTCTGTGCATGTGCCACCATGAACCCGTCCTCAAGACTTTGTACCTAAGAAATCCAAAGACGAGTTTCATGGGACAGTGTCCTAGAGCATCCTTCCATATGGGCAGTATGCCAACACACAATCCAACCAGTGCAACCTTCCAGGGGGGTGAGCTGCTGGGGTCCAGACTCGGCCTCTGTGGTCTAGGTCAGCCCAGGGGACCCCTTCTCTTTGGGGTCATGCCCACCTCAACTTGAAACACTGTGAGGTCTATGGACCCTCTCTCCAGAACCTGGACCACCACAAACATGGTACTTGCGAACAATCCCTAGAATCCCTGGGCCCCACAGGCAGAACCACTACATTTTCTGAGCACCTCCAGTGGGGAAAAGCTCTCACAGTCATGGTTTCCAAGACGAGCACCTGGAGAGCAATTGGTCTACCGATTTTTCACCATCAGCAGGGCTGCCCAGCTGCCTCTTATGAGCTCTGGTGTCTCCAAGGCAGAGCACTCCAATGTCCATATGATACCCATGGATGTCTCAAGCCTCCTGGAGAAGGTACCCACAAGCATTCACGGAAGCAGTCGGGGGGGGTAGTTAGGCACCCCAGCTGTGGGGCCACAGAGGCCTAGATTTGAATCCGACTGCTGTTGCCTTATAGCTATGAGGCTTTGCGTGAGGCTCTTAACCTCTATAGGCCTCACTTGTCCTTATGTAGGAAATGGGAGAAACGATCACAGAATCTTTCTAATATTTGGGCAGTGACACAGAAGGCCGATGGATGCCCACAGCTTAACACAGTGCTAGGCACAGAGCAAATGCTTATTAAGAGCCATGACCATGATTTTTATGGACTACTAAATGCACAAAGGGGCACCATTGGCCTGGAAATGTTTTTAAAAGTTAAAACAGATGCCACAGCCTGCTCCACTGAAGCACCAGCAGCCTGCGTGGTTGGAGACCCTGACTGTTGTGGCTGCAGAGACCTTGTCTGGGGTAAGGAAGGCACCTCACATCCTGCCGTGGAGGGTGGGGGTAGGAGGCCGGTGGTCCCAGGCCCGACCTGAGGGGAAAGTTTTCCCCAGCAGTGGGGAGAGTGACTGACCTCCTGGCCACAACACAAGGCCCCAGTGTGCCCAGCTCCTCTGGGGGAGGGATGAGTCAGAAGGTCCCGGTTGCCTGTCTCAGGCCAGTCCTGGTACAGCCTGGCCTGCGGTAGGCGGGACTCTACAGCCCCGACACTGGGCGGAAAAGCCCCGGTTTCCTGTCCCCCGCCCCACCAAGAAGCCACAGCCAGAGTTGGAATAGTACCGAGGCCCCACCCCCTGGACACCGGGGCTCCGGCCCATCCTCCCAGCTTCAAGGATGGGAAACATCAACAGGAGCTGGAACTCAGGCAGCTGCTGCCGGCCAGGCTGGGAGAGGGGCCCGCCTTTCTCTGAATCCAGGAGTCTCCAGCCTGGGCCACCTGCACATTAAGCCTGGCTGGCCCCGTGGGGACGAGGACTGCGGGTGGAGAATGAATAGGACCCAGAGCCTTGAGACTGTCACATGGGATGGAGGAGGCTGCCGACGTGGATACTCAGAGATGATCACAGACCTGGCTCCTATCAGGCGATGCATCCCACAGGCCAGAGGCCACTGCCACCTTTCACAGATGAGGAGCAGTGAGGCTCAGCAAATGTGGGAACTTGTTCAAGCACACACAGCTAGTCTGTGGTGGCGCTAGGATTCAGACTCGGCTTTAAAGAATCCCAAGCCCTGGCCCTAATCACAGAGCTAAAACACCCAGGCCACGCCCAAGAGCATCACCCAGCTAGAGGGAAGGAGAGGGAGCACCAGGGCCAAGGTTGCCACCAGGGTCCCAGGACACATTGGTGCCGATCTCGATCACAGCATTCACCCCCGACCCAGATATTGGTGCATCTGATACCTACTGGCCATCCCCCAGGGTCAGGTCCCTGGGGCATCCACTGGTGGGGCTTGGGGGCTGCCAATGTTGCCCTTCCTGGTTGGTTCCCCTGGCATACCAATAGGTGTGTGCCATCTCACCGCTTCCCAGAGGGTTCTCCCTCCTGGGCTGAATGACAAGAATGAAAATGATCCCAAGTAGGTGTGGACATGGGACTGCTGCACCTGATAGGCAGAAGTCCAAACACACTGTGCTCCCCACGCAGTGACTCCGGGTCTGGGCTAGCCAAGCAGTGAGAACTTTGAGTGGTTTTATGACCAGGGAGCCCAGGAATGCCCAAATCCTATGCCACCAAAAAGACACCAAAGAATGTCTTTATTACCATCTGGCCTGAAACAGTCTGGAATGGGGCATCGGGTTTGGGCTCTCCACCCAGTTGAGGCTTCCCTGCTCTCTAAGCCCAAAGCTTATCACCAGCCCACAGCTGGTCCCAAGGATGCCCCTGGGCCGGGATGCCAGTGAGGCTCACCCTGTCACCCCTCTTCTGTTGGGTGAAGGGCGTTAGGAGGGGCCACAGCTCCATCCACTGGGCATATGGCCAACCAGATGAGTGTCTCTGCCTGCCATCAACAGGGACCTCCATTGTAGAACACAATGGCGGCTGCTCATATACAGTGGCGGCCTAGCACCATGGTATGACCCTTTCACGCCTCACCTCATTGAATCCTCTCCACATGCCTAGGGGTAAGAACTACAGCTGAATCAATTTCACAGGTGAGGGACTGAGGCTCAGAGAGGTTAAGAGATTTGTTCATTCAACTCAGAAGCGGGGACTGAGGCTCAGAGAGGTTAAGAGATTTGTTCATGCAACTCAGAAGTGGCAGGAAGAGAACGAATGGATTTCAGGCTGTGGAGGTTGTATGTGAGGTTCATATGCGAGTGAGGTCCTCACCTCTCCAAAGCTTTTGCTAGAGGCTTCCCTTCCATCCCCACTCTGACCTCCTAAAATGTGCAAATCACTCCATTCAGCTTTGTTGACCCTTTTTGCGTGTCTTAAATGGCTAGGAGCAGCAAAACAGCATAAACAGAGGGTGAAACCCAGACCTTGAGTCCTGGGCAGCCTTAACCCTTTCTGATTCTCAGATACTCAGGTGAAGGGAGGTCACACTCCTCTCCCAGGGCAGGAGAGGGGCTTAAATAGCATCTGGCATATCAAGCTGTTAGCATAGTGACTGGCACACAGTAATCTCTCAATCAATGGTACCTTCAGAATGTCTGCAGCAGGCTCGTCAGTCTGTTTCACCTGCCCTGCAGAATCCTTGAAGGACAGCACCAGCCCCCCTCCATCTCCTCCCCTAGCTCTCTTCTATCCCTCCTCCCCAAGTGCCCAGCTTGGGGCCCCCCACACACTGCAGGGACTCAGGGAGTCCTAAACAACTCACTGACACTGGCAGAAACTCGAGAGAAAAGAAGCCATGCCTTCTTCCCCATCCCTGAGAAGGAGACAGCATTCCTGACAATTCCCAGACCACCGCCTTCCAGCTTTAATCAAGGAGCAAACACAAAGAGGGAATCTCTAAACATTTAGAAAACGCGGGAACCCTGTGCCCCCATGCGGCACCGTGGGGATTTATAAAGAACAAATCATGCCTGACAAACTTGATAGCTTTCTTGATAGAATTACAAGACGGGTAGATGAAGGAAACGCAGGCAGGGTAATATATCTTGATTTTTAGCAAAGCATTTGATACAGCGCCTCGAGTAATCTTACAAAATTAATTCAAACAGACTTGGCCCTAAGCACTTGTCATGGGGCATAATAGCAGGAGGGGGCAGGTCCCAAGGGCCCCGGGTGGAGGAGGCAAGCCCAGAGGAAGGGGCTGGAGGGCCGCAAGTCTGGGAGTGGGGGCAGGGCTGCCAAGCCTCAGCATTGGGTCAGATCTTATCTAACATCTTCATTAATGATCCTGAGAGAGGGAGTAAACAGTCTGTTAATGAAATTTGCAGAGGATATTAAATTGGAAGGTGTTGTGAACACCAATGAGGACAGCAAAACGGTCCAGAGAGACCTGCCGGGGGTAGAACCTTGGCAGGAACCTGAGAGCTGGCAAGGGGTGTCCATGGGGGTGATGGGCAGCAGCTAGGGCTGCTTGGAGAGCCGGCAAGAAGGGAAGGGCATCCCCAGGGCTGGTGTGTAGCTGAGAGAGGCTACAACTAGTTTGGGCTCTGGCCATACAAGCAAATCCTAGAAATCTGTTTTCCCATCTGTGAAATAGAAGGGTCAGCAGCTAAAGTGCAGGCTTTGCAGCTCTGACAGCTGGTTGTGATGGGCATGGGATGTCTTTAAGGAGCCTGGAGCTGAAGCCCATCTTACAGGAGGGGAGGAGGGAGCCCTGCCAAGGAGCAGGGAACCCGAAAGCCATGGAGGGGAGGGCTGCAGTGAGAGAGAAGGGCCGGTAAGGGAGACCGGCTAAGGCATCAGTGGCACTCAGAATCTCCCCTAGCTGCACTCCTCAATGCTGCTGAGGCAGACACTGAGACGGGGTGCCCCTCACCCTGCCCCAGCAGGCAGGACAATAACAGATCAGCAGCTGCTCAGGCTGGAGCCCCAAGCCTGTCCAGACTCTCAGGGCAGGCTGGGAACAATTGAGCACTAGAGGTTCTAACTTGGGGTTAGGAGAGTGTGCAGGATCTGTTACCTTTCTGAAGAGCTCCCTGTCCCTCTCTCGTTGATCAAGAGGGAGATAGATGCTTCTCCCGATGAACCAGCCTCTCTAGGATCAGGGACAGTGGCCTGTCCGCCCCCCCCACCCAACCCCTTCACTCTGTCACAGAGGGCCACCATCTCTGCCTGGACCTCTTCTGCTCCTCTCCGTCTGCCTCAACCCCTAGGGGCTCCAGGGCCGACCCCTCTCTTTAGCGGGAAGGCTGAGGCAGGAAGCTGCCTGTCCATCTGGATTCACTCCCACAAGGCTCCTAGACAGGTAGGGTCTGAACAAAACCCAGGGCTGCCTAGCACTGTGCCAGGCCCTCAGGAACCTGAAACAAATGCTCTGTAGAAAAAAATGGTTGGCTGCTTCCCAGCTGGGGGTGTGCCGGGGCCGCTGGGGAGAGGCTGTTTCAAAGCAGGAGGCCAGCCCAGCCAGATGTCAGGACCACCTGCTGGGACCTAGGGTAAGGATCTAGGTGAGCATGCTTGGGGAGTTTCTTTCAATGTCCTGACTTAATTCCTAGGAATGATGCTTTGGAACACTTACTATGGCACCATTCTAAGTGTGTCTCATATATTACTGCATTTGACCTTCACAACAATGCTATCAGCTCGGTGTTATTTTCTCCATTTACAGAGGGGAAAACTGAGGCAGGGAGAGGTAGCCATGAGCCCGGGCACCTAGCCAGAAGGTCCGTGGGAGAAGCAGCAGCCTGCCAAGAGTCACAACAGCAGCTGAGCGACATCCAATGGCGGGACCCCAGTGGGTGGGGAGAGGCAGCCCCTCCGACAGGGAGGCCAGAGCCTTGCCCACCCCTCACAGTCCCCACCGAAGGGAGTTGGTCCAAGTCCCGCCACACTTGTGGAGCCTGGTTTTACTATATGTTTCCCTTCTCCCCCACCACAGCCGCTACACAGAGTCCTCTGAACAAGTCTGTTTCCATGGAAACCATACAGTGACTCAGGGCTTCGGGACCTTCTCTGAACCAGATTATGAATATCAAATGCTCCCTCCCCGCACCGATGCAGAGTGGAGTTGGGAAAGTAAAGAGAGATCCACAGCGGGCAAGGGAGGGAGACAGAAGGGTAGGCAAGGGGAATCCAGTAGGGCATGAACCTGGCCCCCCAGGGAGGGCCTGGCACTTGGGCCCCTCCTGCAGACTCAGTGGAACACAGAGGTACTCCTCCTCCAATGCGGCCTGACACACACCCCTTTATCAGTGCCGTCAGCACCACCCTTGCCCAGGAGCTAGGGCCCTGTCGGCAACGGTTGAGGGGAGAGTGGTCAGGGAGATACATCCCTCTCCCAGCAGGGGCCTGTGCCTCACAGAGATGGCTCAGGGGCCAGGACAGAGGGAAGCTTGATTTTGGATGTTGGGGAGGAAACCTCTGGTCAAAAGCATTGCAACTACTCAGCAAAGAGGGAGATTTGGATTTTAGGGAAAATGCATTTCTGCTTTGAGATGGGGAAGCTGGGTGTTGAGTGAAGGGGGCTGGGGGTGGCACCTGGCTGTGATTTTGAAGACCCAGCAGAGTTCGGGGGATGATTAGCAGAGACTTGCTCTCCCTGGTTCCCCTCCCCTCCCTACCCCATCACTGTGAAGCATCCTGGCCTAGGGCTGCTCACCGCCAGGATGAGGGACTGGCAACAGGAAAATCAAAGGTGCCGTGCCAGGCTCCTGGCCTCCTGCAGGGGTTCAAGGCCCAAGGGCAAATCCACCCATTCCTTTCCCCAGCAGCTCCCTAAAGACCAGGTAGGGAGGGGAATGGAATAGGTTGGAAGCCTGATACCTCCCTGGTGAATGTGATGTGTGAGTCATGACGGTGAAAGCACTTTGAAAAAGAAACAGGGTCATCATGATGCCTGGAAGTGTCCCCACTGCTGAGGACAGGAGCCTGGGAACTGCCTGCCCAGGTAAGGTCTCTGCCTGAGACAGCAGGCCCCACCGCAAGGGGCTGAGGAACCTCTGGAGGTAGACACCTGGCCCGCTCGTTCCCACCTGCTTGCCTCTGACGTCCCTGTGCTGGTCAAAGCAGCTTCCTCCCAGCCAGGGTGCCTGACTCCTGCGCCCAAGCCTGCCCCCAGCTCCTCCCAGCCCTCCAGAAGATGCTGGACTGAATTTCTGTCCTTGACTGGACAGCCACCTCCCCTGCCCCAGCCTCCAGCTCCATGTCAATGGCCCAAGCCCATCTTCCAGCACCTGGACCCTAGGAGTGGCCCTTCCTAGGCAGTCCCCTGCCGAGGAGCAGTTTTAAGTCCACCAAGAGGAAGCCGGCCCCAGAGCTAAGGAAGGCAGTCCTGTGAAAGGGCAGGCCCGGGGTGGGGGAGGGGGCACACCTGAAATCAGGCCAAGGTGCCACTCCAGGACGACCCCTGGGTCTTACCTTCCTCAGGCAGCCTGGCCTTTTAACGCCCAGCAACCCAGCTAGGGTTACTCTGGGCTGTTACCGCGAAAGCCAGCACTGGGTCCCTGGAGCCTGGGAGGGGCTGATCCCCGGGTCCTACCCAGAGAAGAGCGTGAGGGTTGTTCCGGCTTTCCGTGGTGGGCTCTGCACCATCCGGTGGCTCCGGCCCCACAGGGGCCCAGCTCATCGCAGCGGTCTGGGTGCGGAGGCCGGGCCAGGGCTGGGAGCAGGAAGCAGGGAGCGGCGCCCCCGCCTCCGGGTGCAGCTGGGTTTGGAAAGTTGGTGCGGGCGCGGGGACCTCAGGGTCTCAAGGCGCCTCCGCAGACCCGAGCCAGGCGGGTCGTGGGACAGTGAGCCCGGAGCAGCCCCCGAGTGCGCTCCGCAGCGGAGGGGAGCCAAGTGCCTCGGGGGCCACCGCGCGTCTCAAGTTTGCTGCCCTCCTCGAATGGGGGCAGGGAGGGCTGAGGTGATCGCGGCGCTCACCGGCCACCAGCCCCGGCAGCCCCTTCCTGCGCCCAAGACGCCGCCGTTCCTCGCCGCCGCCACCCCTCCGCGCACCGCCGGTAGCTGCTGTCCCCGAGCGGAGGGGCGTCTCCCACCGCGCCCGCGCCCCTCCCGGCTGCTGCGGCGGAGTGTCCCCTCCCGCCCGCCCCGGAGCCCGCGGGGCCCGGCCAATACCTGGTCGGGGGCGCGCCGGGAGCAGCTGCAGCGCCCAGCGCCGGCTCCATCCTCGGGTCTGGAGTCAGGGTCGCCGGGGGCCCGCGAGTGGCGGCGGCGGCGGCGGCAGCAGCCTCGGCGGCATCCTCCGCCTCCCGCGCCCTCCTCCTCGGCCTCCCTCCTCCCTCCTCTTCCTCCGACTCCGCGCGCGCCTCACGGGCCCCTCTTCATGGCCCGGGGGCGCGAGCCCAGGGCGGCTCGAGCAGCTGAGTGCGTTCTCTCCGGCCGGACGCGGGACCCGGGGCCGGGGCTCAGGGACCCGAGAGACGCCGGGACAGGGGCCGGGACCCGGAGCGCCGCAGCCCCGGGCGCCGGAGGAGAGCAGCAGCCGCAGGCACCAGAGGCTCTCGGAGCGCCCGCCCGCGTCCCCGAGCCAAGAGCAGCGGCGGCAGCGGCGGCTACAGCGCCGAGCGAGCGACAGGCGCTGCGGTCCCGGCTCCACCCCCGAGCCGCCCGCCCCTTCTCCTCCCCACCCCTTCGGCGCGCGCCTTCCCGCCCCCCGCGCCGCCCCAGCCGCGAGCACCCCGGACACCCACTACGCAGCCAGGCTCCGGAGCCCGCCCCCACCCACCCGCCGGGGGCAGCCACGCCCACCACCCGGACTTCGGGCGGCCGGCGGGCAAGGGCACCGGCTGTCTCTGGCACTTCTCCGCGTAGCCTCCCTTCCCCTTACCCCCGAGGGCGCTGCTGGCCGGGCCGCCAAAGCCTTTCGCCCCCCAGCGCCACCCGCCGCGGAAGTCCGGCTGGAGTCCCAGCCTGGCCCCTGGCCCAGCTGTCCTTTACCTCTTCCCCAGCCAGCGGCACAGAGGGACTTCAGAACCCAGAACTGAAGCCAACCATCTCTGTGTGCAATACCCTGACACACACCCCTAGCCCTTCCTCCTTCCCCGCCCCTCTGCTTCTCAAGTGTGGGGATGAATCATTTGTCCCCGCTGCAGTTGTCTCTTTTGGGCAGGGTCAGGGGGTGTCTTAATGGGACCTTGGAGTGGGTTTGCTGGCTGACTGTCTTCTAGGCCGCTCCTGCACCCTGCCCACCTTCTTCTTACCAGACTGCCCCTGGCTTTCTAGGCGGCAATCTGGAGCCACTACTGCTTTTATGGGTGAGGGATGGGAACAGAGCTGGCCAGCCGAGCACCTTGGTCCTTTATCCTCTGCACAAATATTGACTGAGCATCTTCCACAGGCCTGGCGGGCATGGGCGCCAGGGACTGGTTGATGAACCTCTCAGAGTGGAGTGGAGGAGAAGCAGGGTGCATGAGCGGAGCAATATCATGTGATCAGTGGCCCCTGGGCTGGAGAGGACTGCCAGGAATCCCAGCTCTGCCACCACAACTGACATGACTGAGGCTGCCCACCCCAGTGGCCTGTTTCCTCATCCGGAGACTGGGAAGGTGCTTCGTCTGGCTGAACCTCTGATGCTCCTCAGTTATGACCAAATGGTTATTTCTGAAGCAGAGGAACAGTCAGCCTCCATCTCCACCTGGAATCTCTGATTCCCGACTATAGCTCTCCATCACTCCTGGACTGGGGGGCAGAGAGCAGTGGATGGCTTGAAAACTCCAGGCATTCTGGGAAAGCCTCGTCCCCGATGTATGGGCAAGCAGCTGCTGCCTCCATCCCACACAGTGAAGCACAGCAGAATGGTTAGTACAGCAGTTTCCTGGGTCAGAGGAACCTGCTGTGTGTTTGCTGGGTGACTTTGTGTGAGTGACTCAGCCTCTCTGCGGCTCAGTTTCCTCATCCAGAAGACAGAGGTACTGGTCCTCACCCTGTAGGGGTGCTGTGAACACTGGATGGTAATGTGTGTAGAGCACTCAGCAGTGTCTGGCACGGGGGTGAGTACTTAATAATTGCACATTGTTGGGTTCAAGGTAGCCAGGAACAAACATTCATTCACTCGCCAAGAGGAGAACATGACAGCTGCACTTCCCTGGAGGACTGGGGTCTCGGGTCATCAAGAAAGTCTCCCTCTCTCCACCCAGAGCAGATGGTATGAAGGCCCTTGCCCCAAGGGTCCCACTAGACCAAATGGTCATTTATCTTGGTCACAATTGCAAACTCATAACTATAAACTCCTCTCCCCCATCTCCACCCCCATCAAGCTGGAGCGGCTAACAGCACCTTCCAGTGCGCATTCCTGTAGCCACAGCACCTGGGATGGCAGAGTCAGTCCTCAGTCCTGACTCCAAGGCTAGCAAGTCTGTTTCTCCACCTGCCTTCCCCCTCCCCACCCCCGCCCAGGGAGTGGCAGCGTACTGAGATGCCTAACAAGAGTGGTGCTGACCTTCAAAAAGCTAAGACTTCATGTTTCCAAATCGCGACTGTCCCTCTATAAAAAACCAAGCTCTAATAGCCTTGGGCTGAGCCATCAGAACCTTCCTTTTCACCCAGAGCTAATCCCTCCCCAAGTTTTCAGGCTGACGAGAATAGTCAGGGTTTAGAGAAAGCTTTCTCTATCTTGCACTACCAGATCCAGCGCCTCATTTTTCAAATTCTGGTGTATTTCGGGTAGAGAGGAGGGAAAAGTACATCTGGCTGACATGAAAAGATTGGTGTGGTTGTAATGTAAAGACAGAGTGGAATTTGGGAAATTTTTGAAGAACATTTAAACTCTAAAAATAGACAAAAGACCCACTCTCAGAAACACTAGGATTCTGTCTCCAGTTTCCTGGAATACCCCACTTGACAAACACGGGTGTTTTAGGAGCACCTATGGTGTGGATTGCACTGTGACAGGTGCCGTGGGGAAAAGGGGGAGGGGAAAACAGAAGCAAAGGGCTTGTGCTCAAGGAGTTTGGATCCTACACAATGAAGCAGCAAAGAAAAGTCACTACAAATATAATCAAATACAAAAAAATTAGCCTTGGAAGTCAGAAGGAGGTGGAGCCTTGGAGGCTCATTCAGGGAGGGCTTCCTGGAGGAGGAGAGAGTTGAACTGAGGCTTAAGAGATGGTTGGAATGTAAAAAGGCAGAAAAGCAGGAGAGGCTGTGAAAGGAAACAGCAGCTGGGTGGGCTCATTTATGGGACAGGAGGGAGATTAATATTAGTGGCTAATGTTTGAGGTCTCAAGATGGGCCAGGCACTGTGCTGTTTGCTTTGTGCGAATTATTTTATTTAACTCTCAAAATAACCCCGTGAAGTAACCAATGTCATTCCTGTTTTACAGATGAGGAAACTGAGAGCCAGAAAGGTTAAGCAACTTTCCCAAATTTACAGAGCTGGTGAGCAACAGCGCGCCACAGCAGTCTGGCTCCACGTACCTGGGCACTCTGCTCTGCCACTCTGGCCAGGCTGACTCTAGTAGGGGCACCTGCAGGGAGGAGCTGGAGGTCAGGCAGTCTAGGGAGGCCAATGGCAGATGGCAGGGCCTTCAGAAGCCCTCAGACAGAGGCGTTTCCTGAAATGCAGCCCCCTGGCCTTCCTAGGGAACTCTAAAATGAGATATTCCCTCTTCTCTCGTCCGCATGCAGGTCCCTGAGGTATTTGGAAATTTGTTAAGGGATTTGGGGGCTCAAGATTCTGGCTTTTTAATATCTTTCGACTGTCCATGTGGCAGCGATCTGTGCCACCCACCTTGTTATTTCAGTCTGTTCTGGGAGATGGATGGCCCAGGCTCTGATTTAAGATCTGCCGCGGCAATCCTCAATTTCCCATGTCTCATGGGGGACGGTGACAAGGCAGCAAACACACGGAAGACGGCTTAGCTGTGACCAGACTCCAAGCCCAAGAGCCCACAGCACCTGCAGAAAAAGTTCCAACCAGAAAAACCTGGGCAAAAACAGACAGGCCCAGCAGACCTTTCCCCCAGGTGATGTGGAAACCCATTCATAATAGAGCCAGAGGGGCCCCAGAGGTGAGCTGAACCAACTGCCTTATCTCACAGCTGGGCAAACTGAGGCCCAGAGAAGTTGCGTGACTTACCCAAGGCCATGCAGAAGTGAATTGAGCCTCCAACTGTGTCTCCTTTTTCAGGAAAAGCCCTCTTACTTGCCTCCTATCCCCCAGTTCTGCCCTGTTCTGGATGAATTCCTCTTCTGGATTAATCAATCTCTTTGTTGTTGAAATTAAACAAAAAGGTGGGGGCCTTACTTCTGCCAGCCACTGTACATATGATCCCATTTCCTCCTCTTACCATCCCCATGGGTCAATGGGTCCGAGGTTGCCAGGCCTTGCCAGCTCATGGATTCGGAACACCGCATCTCCCTGAAACCCCCTTCCTGCCCCACCAGGTCCTCCAGCCAAAGCCCCTTGAAAAGCTACTTCACCTACAAGGGTTTCTGTAAATCCCTCAAAGGGACATTAAGTTACTCCCAGACCAACCTGTCACCTGCATTCACCTCTAGCATGTTCTCTGCTCCTGCTCTAAGAAACTGCCAGAGGCAAAGCAGCTACTTGAAGGAGTGACTCATCCTAGCCTCACCAGGCTTCCCTCGTTATGTCCCTTGTTGGGGAGCTAATGTTCAGGCCAAGGGACAAGCCCTGATGCTCCCATAGCTCCAGGCTGAGGCCACCAGAAGCAGGGAGAATGGCATCTTCCCCAACACAGAGGCCCTTGGGCTCCAGGGCCCCCAAATGCATTGCCACAGTGTCCCAAGGCCTCTCTACAAACAGCCTAGTTGGCTTTGGCTGCAACCTCTAACCCCAGCCTCAAACCCAGGCCGAGAGGCCAGGGAGAAGGGCACCCTTCCCTGTTTATTCTTGGAGCCACAGAAAGTGCTCCTCCTTTCCCAGTTACAGAACCAAATCCCCCAGATAAATTAGAGGATGCCAGCAAATCCTGGTGGGGGAAAACAGAAACTAAGGGCTTGGAAGTAGCCACGCCAGGATTTGAACCCCTATCTTGTGACCCCACCCCCCTGCACAATACACCTGCTGCCCAAACTGCCCCAGCCACCCCAGGGTTCTTGGCCCTCCTGGGACTGGTAGGTGGGAAGGCAGGGAGTGGTCTGTGCTGGGGGAGATTTGATCCTCGGCTCATCAAAGGAGGCTCCACACTCTGGGAGTTTTGTCTTCCTTCCTCTGGCCTCCTGGGTCCAGTCCAGAGCTTGCCGAGGTGAGTCTCTTCCAAGCCCAAAGGTCTTGGGAGGAAGAAAAGATCAGAGGAAGCCAGATATCCCTTCCTTCTGAGGAAGGAGCCTGCTCCAGCTAGCCTTTGAGGAAGGGATCCAGCACAGACGCTGACCTTCCTTAATCTACTCTGCTGGCCATTGCCACACTCTCCCCTGTGGCCCGAGAGCCACAGTGAGTGCTCTCGTCACCCAGTGCTTCCCCCAGTTCCCCACTCAGAGCCTTCCTGCAGTGGAAGCGCAGTGCTGTCCATAGGCCCATGTTCATCTTAGGAAGGTCCCCACCTCCCACTGCCCACCCCAACACACCTGGCACCAGGCTACATCCTGAGACACCCAGCCACAGGGCCATGAGGAGACAGACTGACCAAAAGCAAACAAGGCCAAAGACAGGCCCCCGACCCTGAATCTGATCTAAAAATATGACACAGTGAACATCTCACAGGGCCTGGGGTTGGGGAGGTGATGGGAGTTGGGGGCGGACTGCAGAACAGGATCGTGGGCTGCAATTAAAATTCCCATCCCGGGTAATTCCCGGGCCTCTGTGGGGCTGTTTCCATGGCAAGGGAGGCTGGCCCAGGGAAGGCAGGCTCCGTGCAGGGCTGAGCTCCCTCCTCTGCCCCTGCCCACAAAAGCCTCAGCCCTGGGCCGGGCAGTTCCAAGCCGGATCTGTGATCCAGCTCAGAATGTGGCAAGGTGCAGGCAGAGGCCCAGGAGACAGCCCCTGCTCCTAAACACAGTCGGCAGGTGCCCAAACTGGCAGGGAAGGAAAAGAGGGACAGTGTCTGTGCCCAGGGAGCCACTCCGTGACATGTCCTAAAACAATATGAAGCCACTAGGGCCCTGGCCCTAGAGCAGCCAGGTAGCAGGAAGGAAAAGTGAGGAAGAAACCTTCCACCCTCAGGAAGCGTGCTCCTTGTCTGATAAACCCTTCCCACCACCAGGGTCCTTCGGTACCCCCACTGGCCTCCAGGCAAGGCTCCCCCATCCTGCCTCCTGCCCACTCACCTCTCACACATCGTCACCCCTAGTCCTCACTCCCTCTTGCCCACACGGGCTCACCACCTGCTGGACCCCAAGGCAGCCCTTTCTGCAGCCCTGGCTACTGCCGAGAAGGCTGGAGGCCCTTCTTGCATGTTCCCTGCTGGCAGGTGGGGATGAGCAGGGCAGAGTGGGTACACATCTCCACAGGCAGACATCGGAGGTGGTAAGGTCAGGAGAGAGATGCCAGGGCTGTCCCTGAGGCCTCACCTCTGAGGAATCCTGCAGAAGCTCAGTGGGCTGGACAGATAACGTGTAATACCAGTACACAGCACTCCCGCATCTGGAGAGTCTGGCCTGCAAAGGCCACCACAGGTCCTGCCTCCTGGGGGGTGGTTCTGGAGCCTGGGTTCCCTGGGAGGGGAGGCCTGCTTCCAGGTGGTTCCCCTGCAGGCTGCTTCCACGGGGCCCTCAGGCTGCCCATACTCATTCCTCCCAGAAGGGGAGAGAAGTGGAGATAAGTGAATCTGATTTCACTTCCTTTCTCTCACCTAGTCCCCATTCCTGATCTGCCCCCAGCCTCTCTGCTCCAAGTGCACCATCTGCAGGCGGTCCCAGCCCCTGGCATTCAGGAGCCAGTGGACAGCTTGGAGAATGGGAGGTGTCCTCAGGCACCCTGCCCAGCCCCAGCCTCAACTGGTGCTCTTTCCCTCCTCCCTCTGCGGAAGGAGGGGGAGTGGGTGTCCCCGCCAGGTGTGGTCAGCCCTTGGTCAGGAGCCCATGGGCACCTCCCACTAGACAGCCCAGCCCTGGTCATTGCCACACGGGCGGCTCTGGGAACTCGGCCCAGGAACAATGGGGCCATTCACTCAGCCTGGGCTTCACACAATGACCCTCTTGGTCTATCTCCGTGGCTAGACGGTGTGTGAGTGAGAGTGAGTGTGTGTGTGTGTGTGTGTGTGTGTGTAAGAGACAGAGGGGAACTGGAGGTAACTAGAGAGCCCAAACAGAGGCAGGAGAAAGAGTAGCAACCAGGGATTTCATGATATTCATGCCGGTATCTATCCTATGTGCCAGGCACTGTACTGGGTACTTGCATTATCCTCACAACAGCCCTGTGAGTCAGTCCCAATAGCAGCCCCATTTTTAAGCTAAAGAAACCGAGGTAGGGTCATAGAAGTCAGAATAATAGGAACATCTTGGCGGTGGTATCCTCTAGTTTTATTTGGGTGGTGGTCCCATGGGTGCATACTTATGCAAACGTTCATTGTGCTGTCCACTGAAGAGTTGTCCATTTTGTTGTCTGTAAATTGCATTTCAGTAAAAAATAAAATAAAAATGATGTTGCATCAATTGAATTAAATATTACCCAGCCCTGATTAAAGAATGAGGAAGCTCTTTGTATGCTAATATGCATCTCCAATATACACTATTTAATGAAAAAGAGCAATGTGCAAAACATTGTTTCGCAGGTAGTATGCAAACACATATTTTATTTTATTTATTTATTTATTTATTTATTTTGAGACAGGGTCTCTCTCTGTCACCCAGGCTGGAGTGCAGTCATGAGATCATGGCTCACTGAAGCCTCAACATCCCGGGCTCAAGTTATTCAAGTTATTCGTCCCATTCCTCCCATTTCAGCCTCCCGAATAGCTGAGCTTTTTTGTTTGTTTGTTTTTCTTTTTTGTTTTTGGTGAGATGTGGTTTCGCCATGTTGCCCAGGCTGGTCTCAAACTCTCGAGCTCAAGCAATCCTCCCACCTCAGCCGCCCAAAATGCTGTGATTACAGGCATGAACCACCATGCCCAGTCCTGCAAACGCATATTTTAAAATACCATCTATACAAATCTGCTTGTGCATGTAGATTATCTCCAGACAGACACAGAGAAACCATGCTTCCTCTGGAAGAGCAGCCACGTGGCTGAGACAGAGGCAGGAGGAAGACTTTCCAGGATATACCCTTTTTCTTAACCCATGGGAGTGTATTACTTATTCAAAAATTAAGTGAAATTAAAACAAACAATAAAACAGTGCCTGAGTTGCTGATTCCAAGGCTATTATATCAATTGCTTCAATGCACTTAATTCCAAAGCAAATGGCCTCTCCATTCCTCCCACTCCTTTCCAGCCTGTCTCCCTTCCTCAAACCCAACCAAACTGCACCTGATTGTGGCTGTCCAGCTAGGGAAAGTTCATGGCTGGTCTCCACCATGGACCCTCCAGAACCCACTGCTGTCTGAGAGCCAGGCGGCTGGGCCAGAGCTAGAGCCCTCAAGAAGCTGCTAACTTGGAGAGCCAAGTGCCCCACTGGCTCCTGAATGCAGTGAGTGCCACAGGGTGGCTGACAACTCACTGGGACCTTCCAGCTCAGGGTGACTCCCCGGGTCCCCGTGCAACCCAGTGGTCTCCACCTTACTGTCACTGCCTCCCAGGCTCCCCCCATGGGTCGGCAGGCAAACCCAGCCCAGGCCTGGTCATGAGGAAGATCCCAGGTCCAGAGGCATACAGAAAGTCAACCGTCAGGCAATGAGTGCAGCGAGAGGCAGCCTGCTAGAGGAATCCAAGGCTTTAGCTGACCACAGCTGAGCCTGTGGCTTCTCAAAAAGAGCCAGCTTGGTTTACAGTCCTGGGTTCAAATCCCAGTTCTGCCATTTCCTGGCCACCAGACCTCAGACAAGTAACTTCGTCTCATTGTGCCTCCATTTTCTCATCTACAAAATGAAAACAGTGACACCCACCTGTTGGGATTATTGTGGCAGGGAATGAGATGCTGATGACCCTAAGTCCTGAGCCTGTAGCAGAGTAGGTGAATCTGAAAGAGAAACACTCACTATCACTGAGAACCATGATCTAAGCAGAGCTTTAGAGCAGTTTACAAAGTGCTGCTTGGGCGCAGCCTTCCAGAAGGAGGTAATCGAGAGGAAGGCCCTGCCCCAGCTGGGGCCCCAGGTCCCTCCTGGGCTCCTCCCTGCCTGTGGGTTGTCAAGAAGGGTGTTGACAGGCCAAGGGGGGCCCAGGATGTTGAAGGATTTGGGCATTTGATTGCGGGTCTTAGGGTTGAGAGGCTATAAAGCTCGTGGGGACAAGGGGCCATCTCCAGGTATCCAAGAGTTATCATGAAAATAATAATAATAATAATAATAATAATGGGAGTTTGGGAGGGCCAGGGTCCAGTGCAGCGTATCACTATCACCTACCTGGCTTTCCTTATCACACCAGATTCCCTGGGGTGAAACTGAGTTGCTTTGAGCAAATCACTGAACCTCTGAGCCGTATCTGTGTGGATCCCCTGGACATCCACGCCTGCACTCTCTGTGGACTGTCTGTGGACTCTGGTGGTGGCAGCAGTACCTGCCTTCCTCACTCCCTGGGGTGGTGTCTCATTGCCCTCTGCAGCCCCCACTTGGCCAACATGAAGGGTCACCTCTCTGTCTGGGTCTTATGGTGGATGTGGGAGAGGTGATGATACACAAGCAGCAGCCCCTGCCTTGAAGGAGCTCCCAGGCCAGTGCGGTGGGGGTGAGCAGGGGTGGGGCAGACAGGCCAGAAAGTAAGGAACCAGGCCACATGAGAAATGCCAGAACCAAGGAGGAATCACATACCCTGGGACCTAGAGGAAGGGATTTGTTCTACTCATAAAGGGAATCCCCTGCAGACCCCAAGTCCCCTGGCACTGGTCCACTTTAAGTGTCACATCAACTACTCCTGTCACCCACAGGGCAGCCAGGGAGGAGGCAGGGAGGTGAGATAGACAGTAACATCTCTGTTCTGCAGGTGAGCACACCGAGGCTCAGAGAAGGCAACTGGCTCAGAGCTAGAATGGAAGCCCAGAATCCCAATGCCTGGGACTGGCTGCTCTTCAGCAGTCCTGTGGCCACTTAATACGTCCCCACCCCACAGGACACCTTTCCAGGTCACTGACTGCACCTGGCCAGGCCCAGCTTCTTTTGTGTAGGTAAGAAACTCCTCACCACCCAGGGTCCTTCCATGGCAGGTGCAAACTATAAACAGGCCCTTCTCTGGGATGACTAGAGTCTCCGCATACCCTAAAATAGCCCTGTCCCTCATCCCTATCCACGCCCCCACTCAAATCTGAACCAGAAATGCTGCCTCAAAAAGGCCCCTGTAATGACTCATCCATCCAACGAGCATCACTGAGTGCCCCACCTCTGCCAGGTTCTCACTGGACCTAAGCATCCTACAGAGCCTGAGAAGAAAATGAGGACTCTGGAAGGTCGGGGGACACCAACCAGCCCATCTCCTAGGCATTCCAGAAAAGTCTTCCCTGGGGGCAAGTTATCTCTGCCTATCTCCAAAATCATTCAACTATTATTACTCAACTATTTTCCAAGCGGTCCCAGAACACATCTGTCCTACAGGGTCTCTTCACATTAATGATAAACTCTTTTTCACCCTCTAACAGAAAGACATCTTTTTAAAGGGCAAAGCCTTCCAACCACAGCCTGAAGAGGCCTGGGCCAGGCTGTGGAAACAGCAAACAGGCACATTCCAGGGTGGCTGGGTGCCTCACTGGCTTCCTGCCCCACTTCTCGGGCAATAGTGGTAAGGACAGTCAAAGAGCGGGGACTGCTGGCCGTCAAGTGAGGGTGGAGGGAGGGATGGAGAGCCCCTGGCCTGGGTTCTAGCTCCCGGGGCAGAGGGAGAATGTCAGGGGCCTAAGACCCAAAGGAAGAGTATTTAAAGAGAGATCTTTGTGTTGCAGACACCTTCTTCAACCCACTGAACAGGTGGGGACCTAAGTCAATGACCCAATAACAGAGAAAATGCTGCCCCCCACCCCACCCTCCACTGCCCAAGTTCAGGAGATCAGGCATGGCTGACATTCCCTCTAATCCAGGGATATGTTGGGGGTAAGAAGGTGTGATGGTTAATATTGAGTGTCAACTTGATTGGATTGAAGGATGCAAAGTATTGTTCCTGGGTGTGTCTGTGAGGGTGTTGACAAACACCCTTTAACATTTGAGTCATTGGGAGAGGCAGACCCACCCTCAATCCAGGTGGACACAATCTAATCAGCTGCCAGTGAGGCCAGAATAAAAGCAGACAGAAGAACATGGAAAGACTAGAATGGCTAAGTCTTCCGGCCTCCATCTTTCTCCTGTGCTGAATGCTTCCAGCCATCAAACATTAGACTCCAAGCTCTTCAGCTCTTGGACTCTTGGACTTACACCAGTGACTTGCCAGGGTCTCTCAGGCCTTCGACCACAGACTGAAGGCTGCACTATCGGCTTCCCTACTTTTGAGGGTTTGGGACTTGGACTGGCTTCCTTGCTCCTCAGCTTGCAGATGGCCTATTGTGGGACTTCACCCTGTGGTTGTGTGAGTCAACTCTCCTAATAAACTCCTCTTGATATATGCATCTGTCCTATTAGTTCTGTCCCTCTAGAGAACCCTAATACAGAAGGGTTTCAGTTAGACCACAAGAGCAACCTTCTGACTGTGACCTGGAAAAAGGCACCCAGGGCCTTCTGAAGGAGGAGCAGCTTTTACCCAAGGCCCCTGGGCCTGCTCCATGGATTTCCAAGTCAATCTGGCTGGAGGCAGAGGAGTGCCCTAGCTCACCTTTAGAGTCCCTCCCCTTGGGGAAGAAGAGCCCCTAACAAGGAAGTGGGGAGCCAGTTGCTTCTCACCCCCGCTCTGGGCCTGGTTTAAATGGGGGTGGTATGGGGGAGGTAATAGCACGTACTTCAGAGGAGCAAGGGAGATAAATGTGTAAATAAAGCCTCTAACAAAGTAACACGCACATGGCAGATACTAAATAAACACTAGCTATTATTTTATTTATGTTTTATTTATTTTTTAATTTTTTTTAGACAGAGTTTTGCTCTGTTGCCCAGGCTGGAGTGCAATGGCACCATCTCGGCTCACTGCAACCTCCGCTTCCCAGGTTCAAGCGATTCTCCTTCCTCAGCCTCCTGAGTAGCTGGGATTACAGGTGTATACCACCACACCCGGCTAACTTTTGTATTTTTAGTAGAGACAGGGTTTCACCATGTTGGCCAGGCTGGTCTCGAACTTTTGACCTCAAACAACCCACCCATCTTGGCCTCCCAAAGTGCTGGGATTACAGGCGAGAGCCACCTCACCCGGCCACTAGCTACTATTTTATTATTATGGTTTCAAGACCACCTGTGAAGGGTCCCTCTGCCAGCTCCTGCCCCTGTTCCCACAATTATTGACTGCCTCTGCCAACCAATGATACCTCTGCTCAAACTTGCAAAAAAAAACAGAAAAATCCTGGGTTCCTGCAAGGGCATTCCAGGTCTTGCTTGGAGATGTGCAAAGCCTTTGGAGCCAGAGGTGGAGAGTGGAGGACAATGGCGGAGAGAGGAGACTTTGGCCCCCAGGGAGAGCTGCAGGCAGCAGACGAGGGATAGGGTTGGCCTCAGCAGGAGTGAGCAGACAGAGGGTGTGCTCAGACAGGCTGGAAAGAAATTAGAGGGCTCATTAAAGCCAGGGGTGGACACAAAAGCATCCTACAGCCCCACAAGTACAGGCCCTTGTTTCGAATGTGTCTTACAAAAAGGAATAAATGAAAATAAGTGAACTCTGACAAGTGGGAAAATGTTAAGGGCATGCAGAGGGAATTGTCAGCACCTCCGCATGGTGCCAGAGAACAGGACCCGCTCCAAGCTGGAGGGAACTTCCCAGAGCCTTTCAGCTAATGCCAGCTCTCACCACTCCCTCAACCACCCCCTGGCCTCTTCACTCTAGGCCCCCTTCCTGCAGGGAGGAGGGGGAGCTCTCAGGGCACACGCCTTTGAGGCAGGGCATGGTGACCTCCTTTCTGATCTGCCCCCATACCCACGCCCTGGGACAGCACAGTGACCTCAGTGGCTGCTGATGGGTCAACAATTCCCCAGAAGACCAAACCCAGACAAAGCGCCATTTAACATGCTAAGCAGCCCTAGAGTCTGCACAAACCCTTTGTAAGCCCCACCCTCCACCTGCCGTTTTGACACTGACTCGATGCCTGTGGCTTTCAGAGGTGGCCCTGGCACCAGTCCTTCTGCTGGGCTAACGCTGATGCCACCACAGGACTCCCACCTTGGTCAGGGCTGTGGGGCTGTTGGTCCACCGCTTTTCTCAAGATGGCTCGGGCTACCCTGCCTGATGTCACCCCAGGTACCACAGTCTTGGCTGTTGCCATCCATTTTAGAGGAGCCACTGAGGCCTGCTCTCCCCATCTCAAGCTCCTCTGTTGCGGAGCAGCTACTCAGCTTTGGCGTCTCATTCCAGTCGTGCCTTTCCCGCTTTGCCTCCAGTGAAAGTGGAATCCATCCCCTCGCTTTTTACACCCCGCCCACCTCCATTTTGTGTCTTTATATGTTTATGCACCTGCCTCTCCCACTAGACTGAGAGCTCCTTGAAGTCAGAGTTCTAGTTCACTCATCTCTTAAGCCCGGGGCCTAGTTCAGGGCCAGGCTCCTCATAGTAGGTGGTCACTAAGCAGCCACCAAGCGAATCGCGGAGGTGACCACGCAGTGCAAGGTCAATGTCACCCAGCAAGAGAATTCTTCCAATGGACCCTGAAGCTGGGCACCAGGAACTTGAGCTCTGGCCTCATCCCACCAACCCTCCCATGCATGATGGGAAGGCAAACGCCAGCCTTTGTCCTTTGCATAGAGGACCTCAACCTGAGCCTTGGATGGGGAGAGACTCTGTCTGTCCTAGGGACAAAACCTTGTACACAGGGCTGCAAATAAGCCTGTCTGGTTACGCACCATGCCGCCCACCAGCCCCTTCTCTTCAGGGACAGAGAAAAGGTGCAGATCCAACTGCCAATGTGAGTGGCCCTGCCCCACTGAGGCCCCAACTTACAGTGAGTCTACTGCCTCGCCCTTACCCCCAAGGGCTGCCTGCAGAGGGGGGCTGGCTGCCCTGTGCTGACCTCGAGCCACACCCTTTGCACAGAAACAGACTCTAGCAGGAGGCAGCGGAGAGGGAGGGAGGCAGGACAGGGCCCAGACGGTGAGACTTGGCTGTGACGCAGGAAGAAGTCTCGAGAAAAACCCCGCTGGGCCTGCAGGTCCGCAGACTGCTTCCTTGAGAAGAGCCTCAGGTATGGCTCTGAGAGTCCCACGAGTGACAAATTGAGAAGGTGTCCAGGTAGAAAACTGTTAATTAAAAATATATAATAATAATAATAACAAGAGCTGTAAATTTGGAAAAGGAGAAGGTGACTTTATTTCTTGTAAAGGGTTACAACTGCAAGGTGGCCATCCCACAGGCTCAGAAGCACAGCCTCCAGCCAAGACCAGAGACAGCTATTTCAAAGAAGGAGAGGTTGGGGTAGGAGTTTTATGCTGAAAGGGTTGGCTGAACATAAACATTCATCAGTTTATAGGAAGAGAAAGAGCTGTGAGTATTCATGAAGGTGGCCCTGACACATGTGTATTGAACAAACATGTATATTACAAATGACCTCTGTTTGCATTGAGGTGGAGATTTAATATGGAAGTGTATTACCATTAGGCCCTATAGGTCAAAGGGGCTTTTCAGGACACAAAGGTGCATGAATGCACAATCTCTGTAAACTGACCAGAGTCGGTCCATGGTCGGTGGCCAACTTATCAGGAGAACGCTACCAAAATCAGCCTCTTGTCCAATCAAAGCTGTAGCTATGGCTGGTGAAACAGGGGCTCAGGCAGTCAACATCTGTGAACTGTGATGAGCTGTAATTGTCGTAATATTGCTTATCTCGAGGCCAGTGCTTGTTTAGCTGCTAGAGAAAAAAACCTCGTGGCCGTTAGAACATAGTTTATTCTTTAATTATAGATAGTGTGTGACTTACCCTTGCCTGGGGTCCTGTTTATAATTTGGTATATTATTTCCAAAATGATTCTGTCAGTCTTACGATCTCTATTTTCACATTAATGCTTGTCAGTTGTTGTGTCTAAAGTTTGAAAAGGAGGGGGATACAACCAGATGTGTCTGACCTCCTGTCCTGTCATGGTGAGGAACAAAGTTGTAAGGTTTTTCTACGGACCCCCTTGGCCAAGGCAGGGGTCCATTCAATCAGTGGGGGAGCTTAGGATTTTACTTTTAGTTTACAAAGCAGACACTGGTTTTTTCGCTGGATCACTCATTCACTCAACACACAGGAAGCAGTCAGCAAAGAGTCCCAATCCCTCCTCCATGGAGGCCATTGTCCAAGGGAGCAGGGAAGCATATGAATCACTGATTATGCGGCAGGCACCACGCTAGAGGTAATGTAATCATTTCTTGCTTTGGAAGGACAGAAACAGGGAGCGAATCTTATTATGCTTTTAGGCAAAGATGCGCAGAAGCTTGAGGTTGACTCAGGTCAGAGGCCGATGTGCCTGAGACCCAGGTTTTCTAGTAACCGACATTAAGTGGGAGGAAGATTTTGTAACCACGATGGAAAGAAGTTCTCTTTTACCAAGCACCTATTATGGGCTAAGTGCCATCATTTCATTTGCATTGACACCCTGGAAGGTGGGTTCCTCCACTCTCAGGTGGGGGAATTGACAAGCTGCATGCAGTTTATTAAAGTTTATAAAGTATTTTTGGATCTATGACTGCATTTCACCCTCACTAGATCTCTATGAGGAAGGCACTGGTCTCCCTTATTTGGAGGATTCATAAACTGGGGCTCAGAGAGACAAAACATGACTTCCCCAAGACCAAACTGTCTGACCTCACATCTAGAACACTTTGCTGCCCCCTTACACATCGTAATGAATGGCCAGGCCGAGGGTTTAGAATACAGGCTACGGGGCTGTGAAGGCACTAGGCTGGGAGGAAACAGACCATCATAAGTCATCAGAGGAAAGGAAACTCCTGCCCTTGGCTTCAAAAAGCCAACTGTGGGCCACCAGGGAAGGGCCCAGGCAGACATTGCCTTAAGAAGCCTTCGGTGCCCTGGTTGACTTTAAGAGCTGACAGGTCAATGAGGGGTTACAGCAGAGGGCTGTTTGGCCTTTAGGAGGCACATAAAGAGTGTGTGGAAAAAGATGGGCAGCCCATCCTGTCCTCCACTCTAAGGACAGATGGCACTGTTAGTACTGAGGGCACTTCTGAGGGCTACACTGTGAGAGGGCACAAAGTGAGCACTGCCCCCTTCATCCAATAGGTGCCTGGAAGGCCCTGCTCTGAGTAAGGTATCATCGCCGTCGACCCTGAACTGAGCCTCGAAGAACCCAACACGATAGATGGGCCCCACCCCAGGTGGAGGGTGCAGACAGTATACTCGAAAGGAAAGGAAGTGACGGGAAGGCCTGGCTTCTCACAGAACCTCAGCCAGGTTCCTTCAAGAGAGAAGTGAAAGACAAAAATCCAGGCAGTCAGAAGAATGGTAGTGGTATGAGGGGACATCCCCTGAAACATGAATAATGGCTCCAAAGAGAATGATGGCAGACACTGGGAGGGTGTGCAGGAGCAAGGAGGCCATGGGGGTGCTGGGATCCATGGGTGGAACCAGAGACCCCAAACAGACACCCAGGGCCAGTTGACTTGACCCAGGCCTCTCCTCCATGTATGTACAGGCTCCACTTCTCCATGCTCCAGCATCGCTTGGTCTTGTGTCACTTAGCCTACTAAGCTTGTCCAGGTCACTCTGCCCGACCTCACCATGAGCCCTCCCTATACTTGTCCCTTCTGCTTAAGGAGCCAGAGAAAACAACTACAGATTCTTGTGCCCTGGGGCATAAGGGAAACTGTGGATGCCCAGGGGAGAGAGGGAGAGAAGCCTGGGGGTGGCAGGAAGATGGGTGTTAGTAGCCCTCACTACAACCTAAGAGGGCAAAAATCCAGACTAACACAGAAAACAAACTAGATCAATGTTTCCCACTGAGATCAATGTTTCCCACTGTGTGTTCCCCAGAACAAGTCACCAGGAATAAAGGGTTCTGTGGTCCAATAAGTTTGGGAAAAGCAGAGTTAAGCAGATTCCCATAGCAGACTTCCCAGGGCCTTTAATGTGCTAATACGCATGGCGAATCTCCAAGAGGGAGGCAGAGCATGCAGCGCAGCCCAGCCTTATGTGACCAAGGAACCCTTTCATCACAGTGGATTTCTCAGGACCAATGTGCTAGGGAACATGCTTTGGAAAATAGAGAACTAAACCAAGGCGATCCAGTTTCCAAACTGAGTTTTTAGTCTCATGTGGGATTCGGTGATCGAGTGGGGTAGACAGGACTAAGACTTAGCTCTTCCACTCTCTCGGGAGGCACTTTGTCTCTCTGGGCCTCCATGTCCTCATCTCAATAATGAAACCTGTGCTGCCCAACTGCCGTCTCCCAGGATTCTTTTGAGGATAAAAGCAAATACGTAGACCCCTTTTAAACTACAGCTCTGTAAACCAAGGGGCATAAAAGGCAACCTCCCCTTGAAAAGACAACATCTTACCACAACATGATTTGATGTACAAAAGCTCTCTTTACAAATAACTTTTAAAAGAACTTATCCATTGTATAAAGCAAGATCCACCTATGAAAGATAAAGATGAAGCAATGGCAGAAAAGCAAAGGCAATGGCAGAGAAAGCCCTATGATGTGTGGAGCACAGTGGCAGAAAGAAGATGCTGATGGTGCCCAGGACCCTGGGTCTGAGTCTGGTCTGCCCTGGACCTGCTGTGTGGCATCAGCCAAGTCTCTCCTTTTCTTCCGTGCATGAGGGGGTCGGGCAAGATGACCCCCAAGGCCCACCCAGCCCTAAAGTCAGAACTCAAGGCCCCCACACTGCTTTGGGCAGCCCATCCCCCCAGGGGATCTGTCCAGGTGAATATCTGAAAGGTGTCAAAGGGGAAGGACAAAACTGCTCCAGGAGAAGCTCCATGGGGCTAGCCAAAGTAGCCAAATCTGTCCATGGGCATGAATTTGGCTATGAAACTAGAGATGAGCCAAAAATCAGAAACGAGGTCCATGCAGAAAGAGAATTGGAAAAGCTTCCTTCCCCATAAGAATTTCTGCCCCATCTACTTAGGCCTCAGCCCCTTCCTACAGGATGCAGAGGTGACCAAGGGTAAAGAGGGAGAGGCCGGGTTTCAGCCTGGGTTGCTATAGGATCCCTTTGAGGGAAACAGGTCCTCAAAGTACAGGATGTCATAAAGGCTAGTTTGATGGATGAGGGAGCAAGCAGCCCCCTCTTGAGAGTCCCACGGATTAGAGGGACATCCTGCACCTGCTTCCGCTGAGGGCTTCCCTCTGACACCGTGCATGTCACTTTCGCTATTTTTCACAAGAATAAGAAAGTTCACTGTAGACTTGGTGCAGTCTACAATTACTGCTTGGGATGCTGAGGGACAGTCATAAAGAGTGCTCTATCCTTTCTGTACAACAAAAGAGCAGTCTGGACTTGAGCACTTGAGCCCTGTGCTGTGTGTGTGTGTGTGTGTGTGTGTGTATACATGTGCACATTCATGTTCAGCAGAGATACTGCTTCCCAGCCCTAGGCTTATGTGAGGAGGGTAAGCATGTGGCAATGAGGTCAGAAGACAACCTGAGATCGTCTGGCACTTAGTGATTCTGTCTGGGGGCATAGCAGGTGCTGACAGAATCTATCACTCTGCAAGTGTACAGACTCTTTGTGACAACAACATACGTAACAGGGTCTCCAGGTGTGTGGAGAGGCTCTTGCCTTATGGGTGAGCATGAACAAGGGACAGACAGTCAGCTTGTGATGCAGTGGGTACGTCTCTCCCCACAGGAGCATATGGGGGCTGTTGGATTGGAGATGTATGTGTTTGTACACACATGCACATTTGAGTGTGTTGGTGGCAGCAGCCTAGAATTCTGGCCCCATCTCTGAACCAACTCACTCTAGGACCTTGGCCATGTTGCTTTCCCCTTTTAGGATCTTGGCCTCCTCAGCTATAAACAGGAGGGGCAGACCACATTGTTCAAGTTCTGCAGTCTGATCTCCTGAAGTGTGTGTGGGTTGGGGGGTGGGAAAACAAGCGGAAGGGATGCAGCCCCAACAGGGCGGAGCCTTCTCCCCCTACCCCTTGCCACAGCAGCCTCTCCTGGCAGCAGGGCCCCAGCCTTCCCAGCGGAGGGCAGAGGAAGAGAAAAATCTCTCCCATGGGAAGGCAAATTTCATTGACTGCCCATGAAATACTCAGGATACACAAGCCAAGAACCCCTCACCTGCTCAGCCCCAGCAAAGGGGGCTGAGTTTGGGGATAGAAGCACTTGGAATGGGGGTTGGAATTTCAGAGCCATGAGCCTGGCCTGAGGCTGGCATCATCTCCCCAGAACCACATCACACTCCCAGTAGCTCTGGACTAGTTTCCAGGCTACAGGCGTGAGAGGCGGAGAGCATTAACCCCTTGCCAGCCAGAAAAGCTGCCCTGGCTCACCACAGTCAGTATCCTGCACCTCCCACTAACTTGAACTGCCTGATTCAGAGACTGGGAGACGCTCCAAACAAAAATGGAAGGAAAAGCTAAACTACAGCGCCCTGAGCTCCCCTCCAGCCAGCCCTAGTTAAAGGTCATAATGAAGGGACACTTTCCCCAATGGATCTCCTTCTTCGACCACATTTTCCTTTTCCTTTTTTTGTCAGAAAGACTTTAATTGAGTCTCCTTGGGGAGAAGCGGCTTCTTCTAATTCAGCTCTTAATTAACCCAGCACACCCCAAAGAGGCTGCAGAACTACTCATAAATTAAATATGAAAAGCATTATTTATCTAGGCACAGCCTTCCAAGGGCTCCGATTCTGACGTTTATAGTTAATAATGAAGATGGATTTGGAGGGAGAGGAGTCAGAGAGGAGAGAGACTATTGCCCAGGGAGAGAATGGAGCCCGCGGGCCTGGTGAGTGCCTTCCAGGGTTGGGGGAGTGTAGTCCTCTCAGGCCAAGGGACTGCTTGCCTGGATCTTTGGAAGTTGAGGGAGGATCAGTACAGGTTCAGGGATCTTGCAGGGTTATTGGCCGAGGCCCTCTCCCACTAGCCCCAGACCCCTCTCCCTGCCCCATGCCTCATTCCCCTGCCTAACCATTCTCCTCCTTGCTCCCACCCTGTCTCCAGCCCACCCCTTCTTATGGAAGAAAAGGAAGATGGAGGGAGGGGGGAGCAAGAAAAACAGGTGAGAGAACTGTAATGATTCTTCTTATAACATCAATTGCTCAGGAAAAGGCAGCACTATGACTCTCCTTCCTTCTCAGGGCCTTCGCTGCATCTCTAGGAGCTCCCACCCCATGTAGTTGCATGTTCCCAACTTAGTCCAGGTATAGGAGTTCAACTTCCCATTCTTAGAAAACCACAGGAAGGAGGGTTCTAGTTTGGGATTTGCTCTCTCTGGAGTCCTCAGCCTCATTTTTCCTATAGACGAGTCTGTGTTCATGTTTTCCTATGCCTTTTTCCTTCGGGCTCTTTGGCCTCTAGAGAAAAGAGTGACATGTGCCTTGGCTCTCCTAGGAAACCAGTCCCTCTTTAAAAGGTTAAAATCCCTCCAGGCCTTGTCCAGCTGATCATTTCAAGGGCACTCACTGAGTTCCTCCGCCACCCATTCTAAATTAGGTGCAACACTAAACTCAAGAAGGAGCACTAGACATAGGCTCAGCCCCCACAGAGCTTCCAATGCAGTCAAGGAGGACCTATGAGAAAGAAAAAGCATGTCAAGATGCCCCACATTTCCCAGGAAGTGTGTCTCTTTCATAGCAATGGGTCAATAATCCCAACTTTGTTCCACTACAGGCATGTAGGGGAGAGCGCGTTAACAGAGACAGAAGTTCTAGCAAGGTACAGCTAAAGCCCTTGCTGCCTGGAAGCGGGACCCTGGACTCAGTAACAGTACAGACATCTGAGACTATTGTGTCATCACCTCTGCTAGGCTCCACTTAAGCAGCTTCTGTGCCACCTGAAAGCCTGGAGGTTGGGTGTTCTGGTGTTCTGATATCTAGACAAAGACAGCCTTCGAGACCCAAAAGCCCTTACCAGGCACTGTCAACAACTAACACAGCCGAAAAACACCAAGGTGCTGAGCCTTGGGTTCAGGCTTCCCACTGCAGATAGACATCACCTAACTACCAGACATTCCATTCCACTGGAAAACTTCAAACACAATTTTTACAAATTCTCAACAACAAAACAAAAAAGCTGGCTGCAGACAAGGACAGCTTCTGCTTAGCTAACACAACAGACAAGCCGCCAGCTACAGAATTGGACAATCTCTACCCAAAACTATGCAATGAGATTAATTTTGATGCTTCAGCACCCTTTTTCTCTTTGCCACCAATCCTATCTATTGTTGTACTTTGACACTCTCTATCATCTAACTAGAGGATTTCTTACCCTACCTCCCTCATCTTGATCCTGTTATTTTTGACCTCCTGAGGTCTTCTGCCCCTGAAGAAAAAATAATTCTCCAATGTGTTTGTCTCAGCCCATATCCACTGCTCTGTGTTTGACTGACAGCAAACATTTAATAACTGTTCCTTTAAATATTTTAGAAGGGAGCTTTCCTTCTAAAAGTCCTCTGTTTCCCTCCTATAATTAATCCCAAACTTAAATTTTTTTAAAAAATTGGACTTTGGCCCCATGTCAAGAATATACTTCTGTTTAGGTTATTTACAACCCTATCAGTAAAACTTAGCCCATCAGAAATGGAAACTCATATTGAAAATAGTCTTGCTGTAATGTCAATTTCTTCCCTTCTGACTGCTTTGCAGAAAGTGTTTAACTCCACTCAGGAAAGCTTCCCACCATGAAGGGATAATAAAAACTGGATCCCTCATGTTGCAATAAATGACATTCCCAATATAGTCATATAGTCTGTGACCCACTGGGAATCTACTTCTTTTGTGGCCATCAGGCTTATACCCACCTACCATACACTAACTTTTCCTGTTTTCAGGAGAATTTTTAGAGACTTTCAGATATTTAAAATTACCACCCCTCTAGTAGATCATGTTCCCTGAGAAGAATGTCCAGAAACTTTCAAAAAGAGGCGAGCAGAGGCTACCTGAGAACTGTCAAAGGGGACAACCAACTCTTTCTTTGTGCACAGTGTACAAACTGCAATTCCCACAGTAGGGATCCTTCAGCCAGAAGAGATGGTCCAAAACTTCTCCCTGTCCCTACTAAGACAACATCAGTTATGCAACTTCTGGCTCTGGAAGCCAAACCAACCAGTTTACATGTATATGCATAAGCCACAATTGTCAGGGGTGATCATATGGTCCTTAATTTGGTCTTAGTTAGCTGAGGGGAATTTGCACTACAGCAAACCTTTCTTGCTGCAGCCATATAGACACTACAGACTCAAGTAGAACAGTCTGTAAGTAGGCTAAAAGAAAAAGCCACCTGGATCTCTAGAAAAAGATCAGCTGGATTTGGGACACGTTTTCATTGTCTGGAGTTGATAATCCAGGCTCCTATCTTCAGGGCCTATTATAAGAACCAATAGCAATCTTTGTTTCTGGTCACTGCCTGTGTTGCAGCTGGCTGGTGTCTTCTATTCAGAGTCTTTAATGCTACTGTGCAGCTTTTGTCACATCAGAAGATTAAAAAACTCACCCTGCCACAAAATGAGCAGGAGAGACTAACTCATCCAACAACAGACTGCAGTCTCTGAACAACCTCCTAATCAGCAAAATGCTGGCAATGGTGAAGACCTGAATATCACAGATTCATGTTTTGCAGCTTGGCTTTGCCCTTGGCCAAAAGGGATCACTGGGGAAGAGAAAAGCAGCCCCTGCCAGGGACTGACTTGGCACTCTCAGTTAGTCCTTAGTGTTCTCCAAGTCACAAAAATGACCAGACATCCTCTGATCCTGGCTAATACGAGTGACTGCAGCTTCTTTACCAATTACGGCCTTCGCCTCGCTCCGTTCCTCCTGCCTTCCAGATAAAACATATTAAGACACATTTCTTCCCTTTTCCCAACAGCATGCAATTCACAGCAAAGGCCTGCTTCCTTGAGTCCTTGAGTCCCAAAATCACCTAACCAAACTCAAATCCTATAAAAGGTCCTTTCTAACACCCTTTTGTCAACACTCTCCATGTTCCTCATGAGATGTGTTTACCCTTTGTTGCAATGGCCAATAAATCAACTTTGTTCAGCTCAAGTGTGTTTCTGGTGGCCTTTAGCTGGAGGGCTAAACGCAATGACAGACACAGAAGCAACTTGACAAAAGGCAGACGTCAGAGTGTGTTTTGAGACGTGGCTCTGTTCAAGTGGGAAATTATATTAATATAGAGAGGAATTATTAGGTTAGCACTGAAAGTGAAAAAGGTATCTTGCAAGCATTTCTGGATATGACCACGTTTATGGCTGGAGGAAAGTGTTTTCTGCCTTTTTGCCAGACAGACAGGAAAACAACTATTTTGATCAACAAGATAATCAGGGACTCGAATATGAGAAAGAGAAAGATATTAAGAGTGCTGATGTTGGTTGACTCACCACACAGTGAGAGTGCCCGGGGCAGCGAGCAGGGGTTTGTGCAGAAGACAATGGCTGGGATCCCATGGGGAAGGGCTTGAGGGTAGATAAATAATGTGTTCCACCTGGGAGCTCAGGGATGGCTGGCACCCCAAGCAACACTGCCTGCTGCCCTCCTGCAGGTCTGACCAGTCTCCTGGTGGTATCTGCTAGCTGGCACGCCTTACAAATGACTGTGGCAGCCAGCCTGCCAGAAGGGAAACACTCCCCCACCCCATGCTCCAACCCCCTACCCCACCTCACTCCCAGGGGTGGCGGGAGACTAAGAGTGAGGCAGGAGGGCTACCCACTCACTAAGCAGGAAAAAGTTACCACCAGAACCATGCAGGAGCACAGAGAGGAGAGTCTGTTTAAAAAGAAAGAAACCCATGATGATGACAAAAAAAATAGTTAATACACTTGAGAGTATAATGCCCCCCACAGTGTCAAGAGAACAAGTTAAAACCAACTACACAAAAATCTCCCCTCTTGGCAAAGAGATAAACACCGCAATTCGGCAAATACAGGAGGATACACGGGGACTTCCCTAGCCAGACTCATTTCTTGAGCCCTCCCTATCTAACGTTTCTTCTGAGTCTTCGTGTTCACCCTACCAAACACCATACCAATCCCAGACCGAAGGGCCTTTGCATTTCATTATAAAATGACCATGAAGCAGAAGTAGCTCTCGTTTCAAAAATGTCTTGTTTGACAAATGA
Source organism: Pongo pygmaeus (assembly GCF_028885625.2). NCBI lineage: Eukaryota > Metazoa > Chordata > Mammalia > Primates > Hominidae > Pongo > Pongo pygmaeus. Next base: position 21,514,707 of record NC_072382.2, on the reverse strand, counting down.
GAAAACTGAAGGCTGGCAGTATAACCCAGCTGATGATGACTGGAGTGTCCAATCCAGGTTCTTTAACCCCAAATCTATTGTCTGCTTTTTTTTCCCACTGATGGCAACTCAAACACAGCTTCTGAAATCTGCACAGCCTAGACTGGGACCAGCTTCCCTTCTCTTTGACATGTTCTAGCATGGTGGGAACACCTGGGGTATAACAGATTAAAGCAGAAGTAAGCAGTCTACAGCGTGTCCAAGGCCTTTGCTATTAAGAAACATGTCAGATGCTGAACACGCACCTAGAGTATGATAGTCCAGCGCCTGGTTACCTCTTTTCCTTTCCTATAACAGGCATTATGGATACATAATTACAGTAGTCAAGAAACTAAACCATTGGGTGGGCCAGCACTCTTCTCCAGGGATTCTAAGAGTTATGTTCGCACATGCCTTATACCTTGTGAGGTATTTGGAATCCTCACTATAAAAAGTAAAATAGAGATTTCTCTTCAAAGACTTTTCTCCTCATCTAATTAGGAATAAATAGTAACTTATTTTAGAAAGAAAATTTATTCAAAGACCTGTGCTAATGTTCTTAAATATCTGCTAGCCGTAATAAAAAAACAATATAATTTATGTTCTTAGCTCCCACAGTTTAGCCTAAATATTTGCCCTGACATACTTATACTAGTCCAAACAAATATTAGATCATAGCCTGTTTCTCTTCCTTATTTAAAGATGTTTTTACCCTTCTGGACATTCTACAAGTTACTTCCTCCTTCTTTTGTTCTCATCTGCCTTTGCCTCTTTTAAAAAGTTCTAAATTACTAACCAATCAAAACAAATACAAAATATAAAGTCCTGTTCCAGCCAATAAAAACCAGACACAGCAGTAAGGTGGACACGTCAGATTATAAATGGCCCTGTCTCCTTTGTTCAGTATACTCTCATGACAAAACTACTGACAAATATACCATTTCTACAAAAAATAAAAATGGCCTTACTAGAAAATTAAATGTATGTTCAAGTACTATTTGTTTATAACACCAAAAAACAAGTATTTCTAACATCACAAACCACACACTAGCCTGGATTTGTTTTTGCATCCCAAGCACTAATTCAGGTAACTTCAATTGCCATTGGTCACCTAGCTTTCAGAATTTATTTTCCAAAGCTAAGTCTGCCATGACAGGTGCGAAGGTATCCCTTTGAAATTCTTGGCTCTTCTAGCTTGGGGCAGTTAGACAGCCATCATGTTTCAATTCCTAGATTGCTTTTCAGGAAGTTTCTAACAGATCTCAGTTTGCATTTCTAGGTGGTCATTTTACAAGTTCAAACTCATATTTTTCATTGCTATTCCTTATACAGAGCTAAAGTGCTATAGGGGCTTTCTAGAAAAGTGGACTTTTAAAATGGAGTCTGGATCTCATTCTTAGCAGAAGCATCAAGGGGACACCTTCATAGCATTGCAAGGTCAGTGATTTAGGTCAGCATCAAACTCCCCACTTCCCATGCCCAGGCCTAACTTGGACTCACTCCCACCTATGGGACCCTCACTCTTTTTCAGGAACTGGAAAGGAGCTACCCCTCAGATACAAAGCCACAGGCAGATAGATTTAACCTCTAGATTCATCCTATGCCTCATGAGGCTGAGGCATGTCCCTCCACTGGGCCTCAGTTTTCCCTAAATGTGTAACAGAAAGGGGTTTGGGCCACATGATCTCTAGGTCCTCTTCCAGCTCTATGCTTCTATGACTTGGATTAAGAGAGGCAGATGAACAGCTCAATAGAGGAAGACAGCTCAATTTTTAAAAATCAGATTGACTTTTGCCATTCAGGTCCATTACTCCCTCCCTTTCCTATAGCTGCCAGCTGTTCAAACCCTCTAAACCCTAACCTCTTTAGGCAAACCAAATCTTGCCTAGATGGCTGCAGGGTCCTCTAAGACACCTAAACCCTGTGAACCTTGACCAACCCTACCCTACCATGCCGCCTAATTGAAACAGCCTCAGGAGCTCCACTGCCTTCAAAACCTAATTTCTCAGGACAAAGGCATGCACTTGAGGATGTGGCCTCTCCTCACCTTGTTGGGCACACAGATATCAGCCTCCAAATATTCGCAATTCTCTTTTTGATCCCTGTCTCTCTCTCTCTCTCCCTCTCTCCCTCTCTCTGTCTATTGCCCTAACCCATGTTCCAGGTAAGAAAAAATTCTTCTCTATCCTAATGAGGGTGTTGCAGACACTCCACCTGTGACGCGGCCCCACCCCACATCTTGTCCTCCTATCTCCTCAGCTTGCTTCCCTACCACGGCTCCAAGCTAGACCCAGTTCATGAAGGCAGAGAGGGTGGGTATCAGGCCGAAGTTGGTGGGCTCTTGCTCAAGGTTGGTGTGTCTTAACTAAAATCTGCAAGTACATTTTTCCTTTTCTTTTTCTTCTTTAGACCCCTGATCAGGAGGTGAGATTCCTTACACTTGGCCATATAACAGGATGAAATCCTGCCATTTACGGTAACATAGATGATCCTGGAGGTCATTATGCTAAGTGATATAAGCAAGGCACAGAAAGACAAATACTGCGTGATCTCATTCCTATGTGGAATCTAAAAAACTTGACTTCATAGAAATGGGGAGTAGAATGATGGTTACCAGAGTAACCATTAGGGGAAGTGGGGGAGAGGTATAAGAAGAGAGATTGATCAACAAAGTATAAAGTTACAGTTAGGAAAAATACATTCTGGTGTTCTATTACACAGTATGGTGACTATAGCTAACAATAATGCATTGTATATTTCACGATAACTAGAAGAGAGGATTTTGAATATTCTCATCACAAATAAATTATAAATGTTTACAGTGAAGGATATGCTAATTACCCAATTTGATCATTACACTATGTATACATGCATTGAAACATCACACTGTACCCTATAAGCATGTACAATTATTATATGTCAATCATAAATAAAACTTTTTAAAAAGAAGAAGAAGTTAAGATTCCTGGAGGAAACTTCATCTCACCCTTTCTACCCCTACCCAAGCCAGTAGCCAGAGCACCTCACAACTAAGTTCCCAAAACCCATCTCCAGAATGACACGTAGGGCCTTATCCTCTTCAGGAAGAAGAAAATGAGCCCAGGCTTCCCCCTTAGGACCGCTATAATGTGTTCAAATGTTTTCCATCGAAGACACTAAGCCGCACAGAGGTCGAGACTTGCCAAAGTTATACTGCTAGTTAGCAGCCAAGACCAGACTTCAAACCCAAATCATCTGACTGTGAGGATTCTTTCTTGGCCTCCAACCCAGATTAGAGGAAGAGCTTATTTCTCTGGTTGCTGTGGGGTGTACCCCACACTCAGGCTCCCGCCGGGATTGCCACAACTGTCTCTGCTGAGTCTGGCTGCCTCCAGGGATCTAAATGCAGGGACTTTGTTACCTTTTGTCCCTTGCTGTCCTCATAAGATACTGATTGACTGATGGAGGCATGACTGGAAGACTGGCAGAAGCAGAAAGCAAAGCTATGTCGCCCCCTGCCATGCGCCTGTACCTCTGTCTAGACTTCACAGGGGAAGGAGGAAGTCATCAACCCAGGCTACTCACCACTGCCTCTCACCCTTCCTCCCTCACATATATTCCATTCAACGACTGTGCATTTCCCCTAGGTAGACTTAAGAATTTTCTAGAGTTCCCAGTATGCTGCTGAGGATGAATTGGGGGTTGGTGGAAAGGTCAGAGGCAGACCTGAACTGCTCTCTTCCTAAGAGGCACAGGCAATCACTGGGCCTTGCCTGCCCCCGGTTGCCTGTTCTCTTCACTACCAATAAACTAGAGGGACCACAATCTCACAGTCTGTGAATAAAGTCATTAGGCAAAAGTCTGGTGGGCAGTCATCCTATACCAGGTACCAAGGAGACCCAGAGAAGTCTAATGCCTCCTGAACCCGCCCATCTCCTGTTTTGGCTATTGTCTGTTCACCCCAGTGCATGGGTATTGACAATCATTTCTTAAATGAGTCTTCCTTCATCCAGTACTGTCCATGCTTTACAATATAAAACCCAAATCACCCCTCACACCTGATCCATCTTCACACAAGACCAAGGTCCCCAGGCACTTAAGATCACGTCACACGCCTGGAGTGACTTCTCTTGAGCAGGTTTGGCGTATGCTCTTGCTGCTAACTAGCTTTGTGATTTGGGGCAAGTCTTTGACCTCATGGGCCCAAGGTTTGCTTATCCGAGCCTCCTAGAAAAGAAAGTCCAAACTCCTCAGTATGGCTGGCCAGGCCTTCCCCAAGCCAGCACCACCATCTGCTCCAGCCTGTTCTCTACTCAAAGGCCACAGCTTTTGCCTGTTTGTGTCTGACAGCACTTATTTCACTCTGAGTTACATCCAAGGGATCCATTGCTAGGCCATCTCCCAGCTTATGTGTAAGCTCCTCGTGGGCAGAGCTCCTCTGAAGAACCCATAGAGCCCCGCACTGGGCATGAGCAGAGCTCACTCAGCAGGGCCCACTCAGCAAGTGCTAGGTCGTCAACGACCTGTGGAATAAATAGCCAGCCCTCCCAAGCAGCTGCCTGCCTCTCTCCTCAAAAAAGTCTGTCGACTCCACAGATCCCAGAATCAGGCTTCTCAAATGTGCTCCATGGATGACTGGCAGCTGAAATACCTAGTGAGCTTGTTAAAGATTCGAGTTCCTCAGCTCCACCCCACACCTATGAAATAAGAATCTCTGGGGTGTGCTGACTCCAAGAGCCTCCCCAGGTCTGGCCCAGAGCTCCAGTGGACTCTAAAGCTAGGCCTTTCTGCAGGAAGGGGATAGACAATGTCCCATAAGCAGCCCAGGGTATAGATGGCAGGGAATTGAGGCAGGGGACAGGACTGAGATTCTGCATCTGCTAACCATCATTGCAAGTCCCTGATACTTGCCTTTCTCTGACCAAGTTATGACAGCAAAGGCACCACCTTCCTGCCCATCACCACCAGCTAGCAGTTCTCTTATTTGTGCCTTCCTTCCCCTTCCCATCAACCCAACAAGGCTGGAACTGACTCTCATCTTCAGTCAGCCTCTCCCTCCACCCAAGGCCTCATAGCTCTTCTTTCACCGGATTTAAACAGCTTCTTCTTCCCCAACGCAAAGAAAAAAAGTGATTCTTTTCCTCCTCCTCTTTCCACTGCCCACCAGCCTGCTAGTGTGTTTTCTAAAACCAATGTGAGAAGCGTTTTCAGTCACACACTTTATATCCCACCTAATTAAACCTCTGCAGGCTGTCCAGACAGACTTTCCTCCCATCCCCCGGGGCTTCAGACCCACAGGGCCCTCACAAACCTCTGAAGTCAAGTGTCAGTGGTGTGCTGGGCACCATCACAGGACTGGAAATACAAGTGCCCAGGTGAGGACCAGCTCCAGGGCTGACCACGTGGCTCTGGGGAACTCTTGTACCCCTCTGTTGGGAATAACGTTCAAAATCCTAAGGAAATTGAACACTCAAACAAAGGATGCTTAGCAAAGCAATTTTGCTTCTGCGTAGAGGGGCGCTTCTCCTTGGCCAGTCGCCATGAGAGCACACCTGAACAAAGGGGCACGACAGCCTTCATTCCTGATGCAAGTCCTGCCCCTGTACCCTTTCCCCGGTGGCCAGGGTTGGGTCGCACAATCTGAACTAATCCCAGTTGGCTAAACATTTCAACTTTTTTTTTTTTTAGATAAGGTGGGCACATAAGGGAGAGAGGGGAAAGGGGAACGGGTGTCTGCAATCAGCTAGAGAGTTGGTCTTCTTTCCAAATAAGGAAAGGAATGTCAGCTGGTACTGATAACGCCTGGTACTGTGGCATGTCTGGGCATGTAACAAAGGCAGAAAGGAAGAAAAAAAGAGAAAAAGGAAAAAAGGGTGGGGGGTACTATGAATTAAAGATTAAAGGATTGATCAGGCTATTTGAAGAAAAAAACCTCATCATATCCCACACCTCAGTCTCTGAAGAAGAGAGAATTTGAACCAGGTGAGCCCACGGAAAATTTGGATTTCCTTTTGAAAAGGAATCTAATGCTAGAGTACTGGAATTCTCTAAGTTATTACTCCAGGACTAAGGGCTGCAGGGTGAGAAGACCAGAAGGAAAGAGCTCCAGCCACGAGGGCAGAGCCCCAAAGTCCAGAGAAGTTGCCCTGATGGCGGCTGTCAGGGCTCAACTTCACATTTTAGCGGATGCTACCCTGGGAGAAGCCAGGGGGCATTTTCCAGGAGAAGCAAGTACTGGGCCCGAGTGAGGCAATCAGAGCAAATGCTCACATCACAGCAACTCTGAGGCAGGCAACGTTCTAGCACCTGAACTCATTTAATCTGCAACACATCCCATAAGGAAGGCATGATGATTATCCCATCTAATAATGAGGATGAGGAAACGGGCACAGGAAAGGCAAATAATTTGCCTAAGGCCACAGAACCAGCAGGGGGCAGGGACAGAATTCGAACACAGGCCAAGTCGGTGAGTCCACACTCTCCATCACAATCTGTTCTCCTGTCACTCAAGGAAGACATACCCTCTCTGAAAGTGTCCTTCAGCCCATCCTGCCTCCCTCACAGGGGAGCGGAGCCATGCAACACTATTTTCGTGTAAGCTAACACCAGGAGCGTAAAGTCTTTGAGGTCTCGAGTCAAATGGCCTACATTTGACAAGAGACCACACATAGATTTGTACATTTCAAGAACGGGTACCTAAGGCCTAGCCCTGGGCAACATGGCCAGGTTGGGAAAAAAGATCTTTGGTGTCCTCTCCTTTCTTCACTACATCTTTCTTCCTGGCACCCTGTTCATCTCTTCACGACAACCCCACCACCACCACTGCTGCCTTCTGTGCTGGGTGTAGAGAAAAACTGGACTTCAGTTTGAGTCCCATTCATTCTCCCAGCCTCTCTGAGCCTCCATTTCCTCACATCTGGCTGGCGTCTGGGCCTAGGAGCAACATCATCTAGTGGCTGGTGTCTGAGCTTAGGAAAGCCACCGAAACTCAACTGCCGCTGTGGCAGACACTGTCAGGCCCCAGCCTGCCAGCGTGTGAAATGGGGCTGTGCTGGGCTACCGGGGGGATTCGGGGCAATGCGTGGGAAGCGCTTGGGAGACAGTCTAGCACCAAAGTCAGCACATTACCTCCATGTTCCGAAGTCGATTAAGTGCTCTTGGGAGCATGGCCTCATTTCACACCGTGGATGAAGCCACCTCCCCCGAGGAGATTCAGAGCTGAATGTCACACGGGGCCCAGCCTGGGAAAGCACTTCATGAGCAGCTCTCACGTGGCCCGGGACCAACTGCCAGCTGCCTGGGGAATTTCTCACTAAGGCTGAAACCCATTTTCCACATTTCTGTCATCTTCCTTCCTCACCCTTAGGATTCCAGATCACCTGCAGATCCCTGTAGGATGGCCAAATGCCTCCTCCAAGCAACTGCAAACCACACCCTGGGACAAAGTATCCAGAAAGCCACAGGGCCTCCTCCCCTCTGACACCACTTCTCCATCCCTGCCCACGCTGCTCGGAAGGCCGATTCTCATATCTCTTCAACTCAAAATCTTGTCCTGCCTTCAAGGTCCCGCTGGAATTACACTATTTTCAAGTGAAGAATTTCCCCAGGCTGAAGTGAACTGGCTGCTTCCTGCGCTCTCATGCCCCTGTCCTAGGATTCTGTGTGCCCGCCAGCCTCCAAGTGAGACAATGTGCTTCTTGAAGAGACCCCATGTCATGCTCTTTTCCTGAACCTGCTCATCACCAGCCCGAGTCCTGGATATGTGGTAGTCATACCATCCATGCTTGATAAACAATATGGAACAGGAGAATAAACACACTGGTGTGCTCTGGTCCAACACAAAAGTTAGCAAACAGCAAAGGTTGTTTTCCCTGAAGAACCGGACTGGGGTGTTTCTCTACACCATGGGCTCCTGGGCCCATGTAGAATCTTCTCTCCCCTTTAGATCTGGACCTCAACCTCTTTCTAAAAATGTGGCTCTCCCTGCCTAGTAGACAACTGGCCTCTGCTGGTTTTTAGTCTGCTTTGAGGCCAGCATGAGGCTCTGCTTCCTCAGCAGCTGCTTCTTGGGAGAACTGGGAAAGAGGCTCCCATGGCAGCCTAGGATGGAGCATGAAGATTGTGCCCTTGGCTGTGATCCATCTTCTCAGCTTGAGCTGAGAGGTTTTGCCCAGGCAGGGCCTAAAGCAGATGGGTCACAGGGCATATTGACAAATCCACGTTTAACAGAAGGTGGCCAAGAGAAGGCACCTCATGCAAAAGTCAAATAGGCGGTCTCCTTGCTGGAGTGGCCTTTGGTTTTGTTGCATTGTTTTTTGGGGGGCGAGGAGGCAAGGAATAGAAAAATCTCTCAAAAGTGTCTCCCTGGCTACTTGTGAAAGGAAGGATAGGCCACAGGAAAGCACTGGACACTTCAGTTTTCTTCATTCTTTTGAATGAAGGGTGAGGACTTTTTGCAGTTTTATCCAGAGCTAGCATTGCAGGTGGGTCTCTGGATTAGGCTCCACCCCTCATGTACAAACAACTGGAAAATGTACTCATCTGAAACACAGACAAAGTGTTATGCACAAAGAGGCTGAGTCTAGTTTGTAATGGTAAAAAACTGACCAAAATGTCTGGTAAAAGTTGAATAGTCAAATGAATAAGGACAGCTCCTTGGGATAGATTTTTATTAATATATTAAATTTCTTGAAGAATTTTCATGACACGGAGAAATGCATATGCCATAGAGAGAAAAAACTTGCTGCAATACTATACCTACAGTATATGCAGGCTGCACTAAACCAGGAAAAAAAACAGTGCTCAAACTCAGCGCGATAAGAAGCCAGGCCAAGGGGACCCCTAGAAATTGAAAGGGAAGAATGGTGGAGGCCACATCAGAACACAGCGACATTCTGAGATTCTTCTCTTATGTATTTATTTCTGTGTATACATTTCCAAGTTTTCTATAATGAACTCATATTTCTTTTATAATCTAAGATCATATAAAAGGAAACAAAGAAGAAAAGTAGGGAGGAGTGACTGTTAGAAGACAGGGAAGAAAAAGGGAGGCAGGCAGGGTACCTGCGATGAGGAAGGGTGAGCCCTTCTTTGTCCCACTGAGCCCTGGAAGGACTAGATTGGTGTCACCTCAGAACCCTGCCACTGGGAAGCAGGGTCTGTGCCAAACCATGGCAGGGCAAGGAAACAGTGGTCCAGGCTCCATTCAAAGGCTGGAGCAGAAGTGAAGAGAGAGGACAAAGGGAGGAGACTTTGGCCCCCACTTCAACAGCCTTTGTGCTGGCACCTATTCCATTTGGCCACATGCTAGGACAGCTTAGCAGCATGTGTCCCTGAGGAGCAGCCTGGGCTCTTCATGCACACACACACACACGGACACGCATGCACACACACACACGTGAATCTCCCAGCCCAGTCACCCCATCTCTAGTTCCTCCCCTTCAGGCTGCAAAAGGGAAGGATGCCTGGCACCTAAGGCAGTTTGCTCCAGTCCAGAAAGCTCCCACCTGCACCTCTCCCTCCCTCCACTTCCCCACAGCTTGCCACCCCCAGGGCCTTGGGTCTGGCTTCTTTCTGCTACTACCCTCTGCCCAGCTCCTCTGGGGTGGCTTGCAGGTGCCCCACCCTCTCCAGCTCACTTCTCCAGGTCCCTGCCAGCCATGCCTGAGACTTCACCTGGTGGATCTGCCTCTCAGTGCCACTGCTGCCCATTCTAGCCTCCACCACTCTCCCCTTTCAATTCCTAGGGCCCTATGGGGCTGGCTCCTTATCACACAGTCCAGTGTGTGTCTTTGCAAAGTAAGGACTGAAGAGCCAGAGTGTGCAGACATTGCCCTTATTGCCAGCCTCTTCTGAGAAAAACCACAATATGTTAGTACTGGAAGAGACTTCAGCAGCCACTGAGGTCAGCCCCCTTTGCCTGCACCTGCCCCCAGTTCTGCTTCAAAAGACCCAGAATCAAACACAGTAACCCCAGGCCTCCTCCCAAATGCCCTCCAGCTCCCACAGGATCCATGGTCCTGCAGAAATGCACAGGGGGGATGGGTGAGACCATCACTCTGCACAGGTGTGTCATAAGGGGTGCCACAGAAGGTTCCAAGATGCCCCAGAGCCCAGGATGAGACTCAAGTAGCCAGTGTAGCCCATAAGACACCTCCGCACACACACAACCCAGGACCTCTCCCCATCCCTGAGACACCAGGGCCCACCAGAGGGCCTTTTCCTCTCCCATGACTCCCCTCTGAAGCCCATCGTCCTTCCCAAAGGAGTAAGAGAGCTTAACCCAGACTCTCTTCACTGGCTGAACAGTATATTGGACTACACATGCTCCACTGAGGGTCCTAGAAAATCCTCAAATTCAGAACACAAATGGTACAACTGCCAGAAAGATATTGCCTGCCCCTTACATGCTTTTGCTCAGAAGACCACCTAGAGTCCCAGCCCAGGAGTAGTCCCAAGAGATGAGAGATGTTCCAGAGGGGACAAGGGCACATAGTGTCTTCCCACCACCGCCTCTTCCATTCCTCTCTCCCCATAAGGACATGTGGCTCCTCTCAGCCATCCCTGTGTTTCATTCTCATTAGGCCCCAGAGGAGGGATGTCATTGCTCCTTAGTTCAACCGGAACAATAGGATAATGAGGAGACACTTTCATATTTCCCAATCTGACTTCACATGGCTGTTGCAGAACTTTTCCTTAGTTCAGCTAAAGATGGGGTTCTTTGTCCCACAGCCATGAAAATTAAGGTTTGCAGACAATTTGAGTGATGAGTAAGACAGGGTTTTATTGGGTGAAAAGGAAGAAAAGGGGGAAACAAGGACTCTCACCAGGCCAGAGTCCCTGCTACACGGCTTCCCACCTGGCCCTTTCAAATCTCAGTTTCCATACAGGAAGAGGAGAGGCCAGTCTCCTCCCTGTTGCAAACATCATGAACTTCCTGAAACTTCACCTCAGTGGGCAGGCTGGTTGAAGTTCTCCAGGGACCCCCTCCCACCTGGCTGTCTCAGCTGCAAGGAGGGACTGCATTGGGGATTGCTGAGAGATAAAAGTTTAACTCAGGTCCTGCCATTCCCCTTTGCCACCCAGCCAGCCAGGAGTTTAAGATTAATGACTGAGAAGAACAGGCTTATGGAACTCCAGTGGGTTGGCTGGAATTTGAAATGTCTATCCTAGAAAACAAGGAGTTTAAAGGAGCTCCAGGCTTACAGGCAAGGAAAATTAACTAGGAGGATAAAGAAGTGGGAGATTGGCAAGACAGAAGCTAGGGATGGGCAGCTCCCTGGACAGGGCAGCCAGGCAGGGTGTCAAATCTGGTGGCAGAATATCCAGCCCATCCCAGGGCTCAGAGAGTTCCAGCTTCCTCCCTCCTCATCCAGGGAGGCAGCAGAATGGAAAACTAGAAATGCTTTAGAGCAGGACAGACTGAGGCTCCAATCCTCATTCGGTTGCTTCTGAGCTATGTGATCTTGAGCATATTACTTAAGGTCTCTGAGCCTCGGAGTTTTGCCACCTATAAATAGGAGTCACTGATACCTCAAAGTGTTTTGTAAGAGCTAAATGGGATAAATGAAAGCCCTGAAACAATTCCTGGCCTGTAACAAATGTTGGCTCAAAGTAGGCAGTTCTCCTTTAAATCACATGAAATATCAGACCTTCTCAGGCCTCAGAGCTATTTAGCCACTTGCTCCCCTTTAATGGGAACAAAGGTCTCCTGAAGGACACACCGGTTATATGAGGACAGCCCACTTATTCACTCATTCATTCATTAGTTCAACAATTGTTCATTGAGTGTTTCCTTATGTGTCACGCCATAGGAATGTAACTGGACAAAATGAGGTACCTGCTCTCATCCTTAATGCAGACAATAAATGGGAGAATATGCAAAATACCAAGCAGTGATAAATGCTATAAAAACATAAAGCAGGCATGGGGAGAGAGAATAATTGTTTTACACAGAACGGTTGGGAAAGGCATCTCCAGAGAGGTGTCATTTATGGACACCTGCAGAAGTGAACAGCCAGCTGTGTGGGGTTATCTGGGGGAAAGCATTCCATGGGGGGACAGGGAGTGCAAAGTCCCACAGTGATAGCAAGCCCCAGTGAGAGATGCAGACACCAACTACTGATGGGTTTAGCTCATAAGAAGGAGCACCCCTACCTATCAGGAAGAATCATGAAAGGCTCATAGAGACCAAGGTGTTGAAATTGACCTTCAAGAATGGGTAGTATTTTAATAGGCTTAGACGAGGGACAGAAAGAATCCCAAGGAGAGTGCTGCAGCCCTCATGTTTTTGGGATCTAGCTCACTCTCCCCCAAAGAAGGGCTTGCGAAAGTCACACCACCAATTAGTGAAGTCGGAACACAAATCTGTCCTCCTGAAGCCCAGTCAAAAGCTTTCTAACTGAATGAGTCCTTATTATTCAAAATATATGTAAGTCAGCTCCCTGGAGAGACTGCAAGCTATCTGGGGTCAGAAGCCCATTCCTTGCAAACCTCATTACTCCCAGAGCCTACCATGACACTAGACACAGTAGGAGGCTATGACCAGTTCTTGTTTTGACTTGAACTCGCATGTCCCCCACAGGGCCAAACACCCTTACTTTCCTCTAACCACACCTGTGCATTCGGCACAATGCCTTTCTTAGCACGTTCTGGGTCCCTTGATCCAGAGAACAATCTGCCTGACTGGATTTACTGACACTTAGCACCCCAGAGGGGCGTAAGGTGACTGCCCAGGAATTCTGACCAAGCCTTGCTCATCTTCATCGGAGTCTCTGAGCATCGCAGCTGCCAGGCAGCCAAGCATTGTGTCGCAACTCTGCAGAAGTGCCACACACACAGTGATTAATACCCTATCTCCTAGCAAGTAATTATAATTAATGCAGAATATCAAATCAGGAAATCAGGCATTATTAGGAGGAATTAGCTATTTATTTTCATTTTACGCTCTGCTCACCCCACCTCACCTCCTACATCTCCACCCCCACCTCCTATTTCCAGGTCTGAGCTGGAGAAGAAGAGCGCAGCTAAAACTTTCTTCATTCCATACGTGTGTAGCAAGCACCTATGTTCCAGGTCCTGAATGGGGCTTTAAAAAGACAAAGAGCAGCACAGTTCCTATTCTCAGGGAGCTTATAATCTAGTGGAAAGCACGCTTCTCAGGTAATTAATGGCAGGGATGGGAGTAAACAGAAACTGCAGTGGCGGCTCAGGAGAAGGAGCACTTGACTCTGCCTGAGAGGGCTCAGGAGGGCTTCTAGAGGAGGTAGCATTTGAGCTGGGCCTGGAACGATGGGCAGCAGTTTTCCAGGTGGGCAAGCAGGGGAAAGGGCATTCCAGGCAGAAGCCCTAAGATACAAGAGAAAGTGACTGAAGATCAAACGATCCAAAAAGGGGAATGAGGAGTGAGAAGGCTGGGCAGGGAAATGGGGCCAAAGTGGGAAGGGCTGTTAGCCCACCATTGCCTGGGAAGCCAAGAAAGAGCTGAAGGAAGCCGCAATCAGATTGTGGGCCGGGCGCAGGAGGTGAGTTCCAGAAGCGAATGTCTGGGGATCAGGAGAGACGAAGCAAAGTCTAAGAGCATGAGGGTGAAGCTGGTTGTGCAAAGAGACTCAGGCTGGAAGTGGAAAGGGGTCTAAGCACTGGTTTCTCCTACTACATTCCTGCCAAGACAGGCTCAGGAGCACCCTCCAGACATCTGACCATGTTTAGCAGTCCTTGCTGATATTTAGCTGGGAACAAAAAGAAACACTGAGTCAGAAATAGGGAGGGTAATTAATTAGACTGTAAACTCCAGGAGAGCAGGGGCCGCAGTGCAGCCTATGCTCAAAGGGCATTTGATGATTAGGTGACTGCTTGAATCAACAACTTCTGGCAGCAATGTGGAGAACGCATGGCAGCAGATGGAGGCTGAGGTCTAAGGAAGCTACAGCAACATTCCCAGAGGCAGGTGGAGCAAAGGTACAAAAACCCAAGTAGAGATCCTCTGGGTAGGGAGAGGATGCCTGGAATGGATTTGGGAAAGAATCTGGAAAAAGGACCAGAAGAGAAGCCCCATGACACTGATCAAAAAGGGCCCCCAAATGTCCAGATTCCTCACCTCTGCTGCTTTGTCTCAGGAAAGCATAAACAGGAGAGTGGATCCCCCAAGGGCCAAGACAATTGCCTTCTGGGGAAGACACAGTTGGAATTCTCTAATCCTAATCACAGTAAATTAAAGAAAGACGAGAAGAGTAATCCAGCAGACTAGCTTCAGGCAACTGGACTCAGATGAAGAAGAGCGTCTTGAGAACAAGGAAGTGTGTGGGAAATCTGGAAGGTAGCAATAAGGCCTAAGGACTAAGCATTTCGGGATGGACGGCTCCGAGGCCTGGAGGCATAATATCTAGGGTACGTCCTCCAAGGAGTTTTTGCAGCGGGGTTCTGATGCTTTGGAAGCTAGAGTAGGTCAGGCCTGCCCTATCTGACCAGTTTCTCTGGATCCAAAAATCCTCTTCCCAGCTTGAAGGGCCGGATAAATAAGAACCCCATCAGATGACTGCTGTCACCCCTTTAAGACTGGACACACAAGACCTGAATATAAGGACCCTTGACACTAAGACCCCATGGAATTCTCAACCCAGAATATCTAGCTAGGGAGGCAGCCTTCAACACAGGTCTTTGGGATCAGGGTTGTGGCCTCTCATAAATCAGTCTTCCTCTAACTTCAAAAGCAACTTAGGCCAGCACATTTGAATGCAGCTTAACTGTCTTATAGCTCCATTACTGAGTGTCTAAAGCTTTATCTTACAGATACCTAGCTCTAACCTAGACAGAAAAGCATTCTTTCCATTTTTCAAATGAAGAATCAGGCTCGGAGAAGTGAAATGGCTTTGCTCAGTGTCACGTGGTGGCACTCAGTGTCCAAACCCAGCTCTGGCTGACTCCACAGTCAGATACAGGGTGTCTTTGAGTGGTCCTGTCTACCTTAGTTTAGGTATAAGTAGCAACTGTAGCCCAAACTCTATTCTGGGTGAAAATTATAAAGTCCACTTTGAATTGGCTATGGTTTTACCCCACCAAAAAGATAATTAGCTTTTCTCTAGTAGCTACCATTGTCAAAACATTGTCCTAGTCTTTTGATATGCATTGTTTGATCTTAGATCCCTCCATCCCAGCTGCCTGTGTCCAGCTTTAGAGTTCAGCTCGTTTCAGACCCAGGTCCCACCTCCTCTTTCTTCTCCCACTCTTGACTGGGTCCCTGAAAGTCTGTTTTCTCAAACCTACCCTGTTCCTTCAACCAATCTTGAGAAACATCTGCCCACCCCATCCCACCCCATCTACCACTCCTGACTGTACATCTAGCCAAAAAAAAAAAAAAAAAAAAGTAAATCCATCTTATCTCCCATAGCTTCTGCTCCAGGCCCCAGTCAAGCTACACAACACACCCCAGCAGAACCCTGATTCTCCTCTTACACTGTAATTCCCACAAGAGATCCTGTCTACAATTCTCTCTTGCAACATAACTCTCACCCTAGCAATAGAGAGAAAGACTGTCACCCAATAGCAAGAATCAGACTGAAATAAGAAATGCACGTCATCACCTTTAAACTCAAAAGAAATATAGAGGGTCACCAAAAGAGGGAAGACAAGAGAGGAAACTGGTCTAGAAGTCTCCCCAAGTCCCCATCATTAAGGCCCCCATTGCCAGAGGGAGGCAAGCCAGCTGATTAAAAAGCAACCTCTCCTATAGAGAGCTGGCCCCCAACTGATAACCCCAAGCAAGTCAGCCCCTTGGATGATGAATAACTTGGCTTGGCCACCCAATAGAGGCACTGCACCCAATATGCTGTAGTAGAAATTGGGGCAGCTCGTTCAGGTTAGCTGAGCCTTAAATTCCTCGTCTGTACACTCAAAATAAGAATCTCAGCCCTGCCTACAGGAGAGGGTTATTTTGAAAATCCAGTGAGATCTTGGATGCAAAGGTGCTTTGGCTATTGGGAGAGGAAAATGGAAAGGAAGAAAGGAACTTATATATATAAGTCAAAAGGGCTCAAGCAAGACCATGTGGTGTCCCTCCAATCTGCCAGGTAGTATTCATTCTGAAAACACACACAGTACTTGCTGTGCTTTAAGGCAGAAGTGCCAGTGTGGGGCAGTGGGGCTTCAAATTGCATGCGTAGACATTGGTGAGGTTATGTGCACACAGAGCTAGCCCACTCGTCACTACTAGATGAATAGGTAGCAGGACTTGAAAGAATATGAGTACTAAAGACAAAGACTTAGAGTCCAAGCTATGTCACTGACTTCCCTGAGCCTCTGTTTCCTCATCTGGAAAATGGGAACAAGATATATCACTTATAGGGTTTTTGCAAATTTGTAAAGATTATGTTAAATAATTTATGCCAGGTGCCTGGCACAAATGGTAGTTGTTCCTATTAATAGTGATGATAACAATAATTTCTCCTTTGCTGCTGTCTCATCCCTAAAGGTAAGGAGGCAGCACTGAATGGCTATTGATGAGAAATCCACAACCCACCTTAAACAATAGGCTGATACTGGCCCCTCAATAAGCTCACTAAGCATGAAATTGAGCAAGAATACTTATGTGTCTACTTGAATGCTAATGAGGCTCTAACTAGGAAAGACAGGATGTCTGTGGAGTTCCCATGCTGGTGATGGGGCTGGCAGGTTAGAAAATGAGGTAGAGGGAGGAAGGGCAGTAGGGAAGCTATTGTCCGGGTCCCAAAAGCCAATAGCTTCTGCCTGGTGGTGTCCCTGGAGGCAAGTTCTACGAGCCTGTTGAACACTCCTTTCCAGCCAAACATTGAACACTCAACAAACTCAGGTGTGGTCATTTCTAAGACTGGAAGCATCCGACTCATGGATTTCCAGGTTTGGAAGGGTGACCCCGGTAATCCCTAAGAAATGGTCACCATGATCTGGAAGGAGGTCCACCCCAGTGGGACAGCTAGGAAATGACAGCAATAGCTTCAGCAGAGAACTAGCTTTAGATCACTCTGGAAGGGGGTCTCCAGGTGAAACTTTACAATGAAAAGAAGTAAAGAAGAAAGGGAAGAGGGGAAGGACTGGGATAGACTGACTGAACAGTTTTAATGGATGGAACATCAGAGAGAAAACAGAGATAGTACAAGGGAAAAGCAACAGGTATCAGAACAGAAGGGAAAATGTGTTCCTGCTTGTGTACGGAAAGGCAAACAGGAAAGGAGAGAAAATAATATTTCTTAAGCCCCAGCTTTATGCTGGACACCATGCTGGGGTGGTGATAGACATTATCCTATCTATCCTCCAAACATCCTGGCTAGAGCAGTAAATTATTACCACCATCTCAGAGATGAAGACAATGAGACTTTGGGCCACTGAGTAACTTGCTCTGCTAACTTTTCTTTTTTAATTCTCCATTCACTTTTAAACAAAACAACAATGAAAATGTTGATGTTTAGATACTGACACCTGATGAAGAAAAAATTCCATGGCTACATGATCCATTGTGGTGGTTTTTCCCTGTTGTTTCCATTCCTGATTTCCTACTTCAGCCCTTTCCTTTTATCTGTGAACTTTCTGATTCTTGTTTGTAAAAAAGACATACTCTTATTAAAACACTTCAATGCAAACGCAAATGTCACATAACTCTTACTTTTAACACTGCATTAAGCACAAGTTTGTAAAAGAATAAATGCCTAGGTTACAAAATTCAAGACCTTTCTCAAGAATCCTAAACTTTTCATCAGCTCACCCTGAATTTTGGTTTGGCGTCAGAGCCTCGTGCCATTGAATTGACCTTGACCTTAACCTTGCTTAAGGCACCCATCAACTCCTTCTCGCTTAGTGGCAATTATTCTCTCTCTCTCTCTCACTTTTTCTCTCTGTCTTTCTCCCACCAACTGTTTAGATTCCCCTGCTGGGCCTGTTCAAGTCAATCAGAAGGAAAGCCTTAATTTGCCCTTAAATCTGTATTTTCAGAGCTCCTGCATTCTTTCCCTTCACAAAGCAAAACAGAGCAGCAAGGGTGCAGAGCCATCTGTATCCAACCCCTCCGCCATGAGGGTTTATCTGCCAGTTTGCCTCTGTTTGGCTCTCTAGAGACAATCCCTCTCCTGGCTCAGTCTTTGCCTGTATAACCACAGCTACGCCAGGTAGGGCCTCTCCACCCCCAGTCAATCTCCACACCCAAATGTTATCCCTGATGTAGGACTGAGATCCACCTTGTTCATAACATTTTCCTGGATCTCCTAAGACCTCCACTCCAAATCTGAAGAACCTCTTCTTCCGCTGAATTACTTTGCCATTTCCAGAATCTTTTAGCACTTTTGACTTGCAGTAAGTACAGTTGTTACTTTTCTTTCCTTTCTTCCAGACTGTAAGCTCCTTGAGGGCAGGACCTATGTCTAATCTGAAGGAAGTTTGGCTTCTCTCTCTAGGATCAATCTTAAAAGGACAAGGCTTACATCTTTTGCAGATTTCTCATATTCAAATCTGAGCATTCCCCTAAGAAGGACCCTTCCCTGGAAGCAAATCCCATAAGGACAAGGACCTTTGTGTCTTATTCACAGGTATCCCCAATGTGTGGGCACTCAGTTAATACCTGTTTAACAAATACTGTCTATAGGCTAGGATTTCCTAGGATTGTTCATGATTTTTGCATTACTGCTTATCACCTAGGATCTTGCATCCCCCTTGACTAGGATCAGATTTCTGGCATTAAGTCTTTTTTACTGACTAGAACGTTCAGCCCCTTTTCATCTGCTGTTTGACTTCTTAAAGTTAGAACTAGAGGCAACATTATTTGAATGCAATACCTGTCTACTTCCATGACAGCCTATTGCCCAGTGATGCCAGCAGACATATGAGATTAACAGATTTCTTTATAATTATTGTACTACAGGCTCTATATCCTTTATGTGACATTATATGAAAACATTACTTAACACATAAAGAATAGTTGATAAATGCTTGCTTTCCTTCCTTCCCCATACAGAACATACAAAACAAGATTTAAATAACATTTGTAGTGGAGATTTAGGTTTTTTCCAATTGGTGCAAAGGCAGGGATGTATGAGTGCAGAGAGATGCCTATGAAGGTAGGATACACGTAAGGACACACGTGAGTCTAGGTGTAAAGGACAGTCAGAGAAGGCTTTTAAGCAAGGAACCCAATGGAATTCAATTTACATTTTTAAAAGACCCCTCTGCTATAGTATAGAGCAAGAGCAAACGCAGTTAGGAGGCATCCAATGTCTAGGCTCACGATGATGGTGGCCTTGTTTACGGGTAGTAACGGTAGTGCTAACGAACACATAGACAAGTCAAGAATGTATTTTGCAGGTAGCACTAACAAATTGGATGTGGAGATGTAAAGAAAGTAGACAAATCAAGGGTGATCCCAATTTGAGGGCTGTGAACAAATGTAGGTCCTATTATTAAGGTGGGGGAGGCTGCTGCAGAAACAATTTGGGAGTTGAACTAGAAAAGGAAATCAAGGATTCTGTTTTAGACAGGAGACAAGCAGTTAAAAGCTCAATCTGGCTCTCATGGGAGTGGAGAGCCATTAGCATATAATCTAAAATCATGAATCTGGCTGAGATTAGAGGAGTATGGAAAAGCAATTGCCCCAGGACTTAGCCTAGTCCAGCAGAGGCCACTGAAAAGTGACTCATGAGACAGAAAAAAAACCAGAGAAGGGTAGTGTCAACGAAGCCAAGGAGGGGAAGGCATCCTCACATATTTAATGAACATCCAACTCTCCACACTATCAACACTGAAGGCACCCGGTTAGGCACTGGGATTACAGAAACAAACAAGGCACAGCCCTTACCTTCAAAGAATTCACAGTCTAGAGGAATAAGGAATTCCCACTTAGGAAATGGGAAATTTAAGTTTAGTTTCTTGGCAGTACAGATTCTGATTCAACTACAGCAACACCAGAAAAAAACAAAACACTAACCAATTGAAAAGGAAAGTTAAAGCTACAAGACAATAGTTGCGATCCTTCTGCTTTATGTATAGATCAGCAGATTTTTAGATGTATTAAACACAGGCCGTGTTACAACCTACAGGTTGCTGAACTTGTATCCTATTCACAACTTCTAAGAGGCTTCAAGTCTAGCAAGGAAGCCTTGCAACAGAGGGACTATCAGCCACCCAGTGGCATTTCGTGTCCCCAGCAAATCAGCCTGAATGGTGAGAGTAGAGAGAGAACGGGATCACACGGCAAGTCATGCTTGATCTTACCATTATCCCTCAACACAAGTGCATGAGTTAAATCCTGTTAGAATAATGACAGGAACAGCCCAAAGACAATGTGTCATCTCAAAGAAGCAATACCTTGAGGTTCACTGAAGTTGGGTCTAGGCAACTACTACTGAATTTTCTTAACAATAGCCATTGGGTGGCAGGAGTTTGGGCAGTACATTGTCTGTCCCAATTCCCTGCCCCTGAGCTACAGCAGAAGCCACATCAGTCATTCCAACAAGAGGAAGACTAACGTTCTAAAGAAACAACCAAACTCTGCACACGAACACTGCCTCTGGCGCAGAGGCTTACATTAAAAGCTTATAATAGATTCTGTACACATTTAGAGCTAGAGCTTTCTGAGGTTCTCTGAATCTAAAAGTAGCATCTCGCCAAGGTAGAAGTGAAGTAATCATTTGAACAACAAGCATGGGAGGTGCGAGGCTGGTAAGTGGCATTTTCCCTACTGTAGCCATTTTGGATGTGTTAACCAGAAGGACAAAGCCGCAAGCCATCAGGGACCAGCAAAGAGGAGATGGACAGAGGAAATGCGTATCAAGGGTGCAGAGAAGAAAAGGGGAAGGTACAGGGATAAGCTGTTGCATTAGGAACATACTTGTACCGGGAGAATTTGTTTTTAGATATTAATTTTGTGTTGTGACTTTTTATATTTCTCTCTCTCCCTCCAATTTCAACCAGGTAACTTAGGCTTTTAAATCCTTGCTTCAGTTTTCTGACACTGTTGTGGCAGAAAACGGAAGCTATCTAAAATCCATTTAGTTGATCATTCCAGCTGTGTAGGGGGAGGAGGAAGGTGCCTACGAGAAGCAGACAAGTGAGAAAGGAGATTTCCCAAGTCTAGGAAGGGGACAAGGGCCAATGTCCTCTCAAGCAAATAGGTACCAGGCCCTGCTCTCTGGCAAGACACTAGGAAAGTGGCAAAAGTTAAGAAAGGAACAAGAGATCTCATTCCCTTTCCTGCCCAACCATGAAATGAAGAAATGCCACTGGTCCTAATCCAGGCAGACTTGTGACTGATGAGCTAGAAAAACCTTCTCAATGCCTTGGCCAACTAAGACATTGGAACCAGGCAGCAGTAAGGAGCTACCAGAGTGACCGAAGTTGAAGCTCAAAAGTAAACACACTGGAGTAGCCTACTACCAGATGACCTAAGCAACAAGTTAGAGGCATCATGAATAGAAAAAGTTTGGGGTTTTACAACCAGCCTTGACCTCTATTAAAAGCCTCATGGACTTCATAGACTGTCTGCCTATGGTAGAGCAAGCTAGCAAATTAACTGTGCCAGGACTGGAGAGAAGCAAGTGGGAGGGGAGGACCTTCCCCTTCATATCCCTTCCTGAGAATCTTGGAGGAAAAAGGAATAAAGGACACTGGTGAACAATAGATTTCTCTTTTTTTCTCACCCCTCCAGATAGTTTTCCCGATCCCTATCCTACAACGTGACAGTCATTCCTCTCTCATCTAACCTCTGGTTGTCTGCTTTAGGCTGAAATTCCCTGGACAGCTACCCTTTGATAGAGTCTTTACAGCCCAAGATTTGCAGGACATGTATTGCACATTTGACTTTATCACTTCCTCAGTCAGACTCCAAGGAATAGATGCATACCCACCAAGTTCCCAAGAAACAGATTTTAAAGCTCAACTGCTACTTAATGCCTTTGCAATAATCAATTTGCCAGCCCAAGTTATCTATGTGAGACTTGCCCTTCTTGGCCATACAACACAATAGAGACCAGAATAGAACAGACCTTGGGAAACACGGAATCAGAAAAGAGAAAATATTGTCTTACCCAAAGGATATTGTATATATATAAGGGCAGGACAAGAGGAGGATAACACCAAGGCAGATAGATAGATAGATAGATAGATAGACAGACAGACAGATAGATAGATAGATAGATAGATAGATAGATAGATAGATAGATAGATAGACAGACAGATAGATCGATCTTGGTGTTATCTGCCTCTAGCCTAGAATAACTAACAAGATAGAACTATCCCATCATAGAGTCACTGACAATGAAGTCATGCTACACTAAGCAAATTTTCTATTTTGATAGGGTGACCAAGAGTAAGAACAGGAGGAAAGAATGGCATGTCATACACCTGGACCAGTAAAGTACTTGACAAAGTGTCATAATGTCCACATCAACCAGACAGAAAATGTGCACAGGATGATAGGATGACTAGGTAAACCCATCACTGCATGACCAACTAGAATCACACTCTGCTTCACTCCACCCCATTCAATGTTTTTTTAAATAATGAAAACAAAGACATAAAAGTAGTGTCCCTCAATATGTGTCAATACTACAAAATAGAGAGGTATAGCTAGTACTGCCTGAGTGAATTAAGACTCAGAACTATCTCAAGAGATAGATATTAATGTTTTAAAAAATGAAATTTACTAAGAAGCGTTCGTAAATCTTGCACTTAAAAGAAATCAATATCATTAGGTATAAAATGAAGAGCCTCATCTAGCAACAGTATGAGTTTCAAGAAAAATGGAAAAAATAACAGGGATTCAGGTTTTTCTTACTATGACCTCCTCGGTCTGCATCAACTCAACTACAGTCCCCAAGTAAGGATTTAACAGTATCCTCTGTGCCTAGCTGAGTACCACTGTGGTACTATATTTCAGGGGGACATAAATGACTTAGAGCAAGTCCACAGAAGAGTGAGCAAAATTATGAAAGGACTTGAAAACATATTTTATGAAGAATGGTTGGGGATGGGGAAATGATTGAAGGAGCCAAGAAGGCTCACAATAGTTCAAGGGGATATTTGCTTGCTTGCTACTTATATTTATGCAGAGGAGAGATTTTGCAATTTAACAGACTATTAAAGGCTGAACTAGAACCCATGGGTGCTAGTTATAAGACAGATGGATTTCAGATCAATAAAAATAACTTTTTAAATTAATCACAACCACCCTACAGTAAAATAAACTACCCTATGAAGTAGAGAGCTCTCAGTCACATGTAGAGCCCACCTGTTATGACCTGCTTCCTCCCGGGAAGTAGGCCAGTCCCCATCCACAGCTCAGAGACCAAGCTGCCAGCTTTCTCACAGAACTTGAAGAACCATCCAGGGCAGCTAGATCAAGTCCTGGCTGGGGATTCTGGTGACCCAGGAACCTGGGCTCTAGCATGTGGGCCCTTGGCATTCTTCCCAATGAACAAGTCATTTCCTCAAACACCAGTTTCAATAGGTGAAGCCACTGTTTTGTTCTTTGGTCCTCAAGAGCAAGCTGATATCTTGCTTTTCATTCTGTTCACTATTTCACTATTTCTTAAACTGGAGTCTTATCTCTCTCTTAGCCCCAGTCTCTACAGGTAGGTCTCTGGAACTACCCCGAAGGGGTAAGGCTGTCAAGCCCCCAAGGCATCAAACAGCTGTCAGCCTGGATCATTGCCTACTGCCTGCTGCCAGGAGCCCTGACGCCAGGCCTATCCATCAATTTTAGGGCAACTGACAAAACTCCCTGCCCTCAGCCCCCGCTATATATCAGGCACTGAGGATAAAAAAAAAAAAAAAATGAACAGTACTTGCCCCCAAAGAGCTCCCAGTCTAGCAGAGAAGTCTTCATATTTGCAACTGATCACACAACTAATACTTCATATAAATGAGAAATTGGAATGTAAAGAACCACTGAGGTGTGGCATAGGGAGGGTTCTCAGGATAGACTCCAGAGGACATGGCACTTGAGCTAGGTTTTGAAGGATGACCAAAGACTTAAGAACTTTCTGAGGAAGAAGTATGCACAGGTTCAAAGGCAACACAGACCCTCACTTTTATTCTCCCTCCCACCTCCTTTTGCCCTCTTCCTTTTCCCCCATCCATTGCACTGCCGCTCCTAGTAGTGGTTATTTGGGAGAGATTCTGTTTCTTTCCTTTGGATTTCCAAATTCATACTTCTCCCACTCCACCCTGCACCTTTATGGTCCCTTGTTCCACAACAGGAACAGATTTTGTGTCTTTACCCACATGGAAATTCAACAAATAATTTAGTTCAATTCAGTAAGTGCCAATTTATTGAGCTCTTACTATATGCTAGACACGTGGGACATAGAGATGAAAGAGCCTGTTCCCTGCCCTCAGGGAGCTCAAGGAAACAAGGGAAGAAGCTGTCTTCTACCTGGCTCTGACTCAAATTCTCTCCAGTTTCTCTCTTTTCCCACACAAACCCAAGTCCCATGAGTAATTAACAAGATCAGTAATAGATCTTCACCCAGAAGGTACATCTTGCAAGCTTGGAAAGTTTAGCAAAAGTGGCTTTGTATAGTTTCCTTTTTTTTCTTTTTACACCTTTGAAAGGCTCTGAAGACATGGCAAATGTAACTTTGAAATCAGCAGAATCTTTTTGAGGGGCAGCTGGTATAGGAGGAGTAACTTGGTGGACTTGTCACTTGGGCTGATGTAGTCTTTTTCTGGGTTTCTGCCTTTCAGTGATTACCTGATTTTCTCTTTCTGTGTCTCTCCTTCAGCTCATCTGATTCTTTATCCTCCTTCTCCTCCCACCCCCACCCAAGGTGGAAATGAATCTTGGAAAGTTATGAAAGATGTAGGTAAAGGGGGAGAGGGCATCTTCCACCTGCCAAGCACAAGAACAGACAAAGTGAGGATCACCCTGGCCGTGTGATACTTCCATCTGGAGACCCTGCTTCTGAGTCGATGTCTTTCAGAAGAGGCTTTCCTCATTCATCAGAAACCCACCATTTACTATCTTTACAGGGATGACCCAGGCTTGTCTATGTCACCTGATCTGCCACAGTATCTTCACCCATGATCTTACTTAACTAACCCAAGGGCCTCCCATGTTCTGATAAGCTCACCTTAGATTCTGGCCTGCCACAGAAAAGTATTAGCCCTTCATCCTCCCAGCCACCCTCTGGCATATTTATTATTGTGCACTGATAAAATTATTGGCTACAAACTCAAGTCAAATGAGAAGATTCACTCCCCCAAAAGCTCTTTTCTCTTGACAAAAAGCCACCTCAGCCTTTTGCTTCCACCCTGCATTTGTTTCCCTAAACTCCACATTCTGCTAACATCGATCATGTGAAGAGAGGGCTAAAGAGAGGAGAACAGAGCTGGGATGGCAAAGACATCAGGAAGGTGTGAGAAAAGGACGGATGGCTGTGCCTCCCTTCTCTCAGAGATGAAAAAGAGGCAGCCACCCTCTACCTGGGCACTGGCCCAGGCAACTCTCTTGTAATGATGCCACCCAGTGCTCCAGATACCACACTGGGACATTTCTATCCGATTAAGGCACAGTGGAGAAACCTCATATAAAGAATGAGTTTCACTTTGGCTGGGCATGGAGGCTCACGCGTTGTGTAATCTCAACAATTTGGGAGGCCAAGGCAGGCCGATCACCTGAAATCAGGAGTTCAAGACCAGCCTGGCCAACATGGTGAAACCCCGTCTCTAGTAAAAAGGCAAAAATTAGCCAGGCATGGTGGCATGTGCCTGTAGTCCCAGCTACTTAGGAGGCTGAGGCAGGAGAATTGCTTGAACGCGGGAGGCAGAGGTTGCAGTGAGCCAAGATCGCACCACTGCACTCCAGCCTAGGCAACGGAGAGAGACTCTGTCTCAAAAAGAAAAAAAAAAAAAAGAGTTTTAAGGGAGTAGGAGAAATCTCACTCTCTCTCCTACTCCCACCTCTCATTCCCTGTTTTCTCCCCTCCAGTCCCAGACTCCCCAGCTGCTAGAGTGATTAGGGGCCCTTCAGGGAGGCCTACTCTTCCTTTTCTTTCTTCTCGTTTTTTGACTCCTAACCCTACCCCTTCCCACACTCTAGCCCTCTGCCTTTCACAGCCCTCTTTTCTGGATCGCCCAAAAAAAATTGCAGACATTCTCTTTGTTTTGTTACACCCCAAGAAAGAGAAAAAGAAGACATCTGGCAGCGCCGTCCCTCCCTGTGGCCCACTGCCCCTCCCACCTTCCCCCAGCAAACCAGGAAACCGGAAGGAAGGAATACCAACCAAGTTCCAGCCTGCTTCTGTCAAAGTGCACACCTCTTCCAGCTGAGAGGATTTATGTGAAATGCATAGTGTAAATAAACAGTTTTTCCTGAGGCCTGCAGGGTTCTGAAAGCGCTATGACCATGCTCTGTGAATTGGCTGAACTATTTTCAATGGAATACAAGAGCAACTTAAAAGGCTTAGTTGCCTCCCTTCTCCAGGCTGTCTATCCACCTTTATCTACTTGAACTTTTTTCCATGCCTCCTCTGCTTCCTGCAGACATGCTCCCCTCTGCTCCCCCAACGGGGCTCTCCAGAGGAAGTGAAACTGACATTAGGGATTCAGAAGCATTTTACCAACCCCTTAGTCTCAGGTAGCCACATAAAGCCACACAGGAGGCGTGGAAAGAAGATGGTCCCTAGTACTTCCTACCATTGCATTGTTCTAGCTGCCCACATGCTTCTCTACCTATCATCCACAGGAAGACCAGACACATCACCCTGTGGGCCCTAGTTCATGGATGCTTCCCATACTTCCCTGACAAACTCAAGAGGCCTATCAGGTCTCTTGCAGCAGCCAAACATAGGCACCTTAGACTCCAGCCTGCTGAAGGCCCCGGCCCCTGTGACCCTGCACCCTGTCCTCTCCCTGACCTGCCTCCTTAATGTGTTATCTTGTCTGTTGAAGCTGCTATTTCTCCTCAGTGGTCCCATTTACAATTCCAGGCTGGAAGATTTCTTCTTCTATTGTTCCTCAATGAAGCAGTCTTTTTCCTCACTGCCTTCCCTTGCTGGTCAATTAACCTCATCTAACCCAATAGCAGAGAGGAGCCAGCTGGTGGGGGGAAGAGCTTCGCCCCCTGGAGAACTAGAGAAAGTAAGAGAATGTGGTGCCAAAGTGCCCCTCTCCTCCAGCACCCCACAGGATCAGACACAGACACGAGTCCTCTTCCTCGCTCGTCCTCCCTAAAAAGGTATGCATACCCAGGAACATAATGTATTTCTTTAGTAAATTACCCCCATGCCACCACCATAACTCCGATTCCATCAACAACTCAAGAGACCTGACAAGAAACTGCCTTGGCCTCTGAGGTGTGCACCACAGGGCTGTTATAATGGACCTCTAGCGGGGCCTTCTAGGGGGGCCATGGTTCCCCCAAGACTCCAGGCTCCAGCCAGGACACAGACAGTTTACTTCAAGAGCTGCATCACTCCCCAGCCTTCTTCTTTTGCTCCTATCCCCTAAGACCCAGTTCTCAGTGTCACCCTGCAGCCTTCCTCAGACTCACTGACCCACATCAGGCACCCCATCACAGAGTATCTTAGCCATCCTGGGGTCACTCAGACTTCAGGCTCTGCCACCCACATCCCTCACCTATTGCTCTGGAAGGCCCCCTGAGGCCAAGGCCATACATCCATAAGCCTGCCAACATCCAAGGAGATGCCTGCTGAGACCACTAGACCCCAGAGCTGGCTAAGGCAGCCCCACCCTGCCCACTCTCCTCCCACCAGCCTGCCTACCATTTTAGCATTTGCATGAATTCACTCTTTTATTTGTATATCATATTAACATACCTAACATATACTTCTAGATTAAATATTCAATGTGTTCACATTTTCTTTGAGGTTTAGTTTATATTATTAGGCTCCAGCCTTGTCTTCTCTGTGAAGAAATGACCCTCATTTTCCTTTGAGAAAAATTCCTTTCAACAGTAATGTGTTTTTAGTATTAATTTTGTAAACTGTAAAGACTGGATTCTGTAACCATTGGGAGGACAGGGAAGACAGGGGAGGGGACATCTTAGGAGTTTTCAAAACGGGAACAGAGATGAAATGTGAGCCTCGAACAGCATTTTATTTTGTTTGCTGATGACCTGACATCTCTGTGCACAGCCTAACTCCTTATGCCACCCCTAAAATGGCTCCTACACAGGTTAAAACTAGAGAATAACAAGGTTTTGCACCCCAACTAGTCAACCAAGAGAAGAGATCTGGGCTAGATTGCAGGACCACAAAAACAGAGGAAAGGGACAGGAGGTGAGATGGAGAAAGCCCTGCCCCACCTATGGTGACCAAAGAGTGGAGGAGGCGACCCCAGGGCTCTGCAAAGAATCCATTTCCACAAGACCAAGATGAGAACGGGTGGGGGAATCCAATAGAGCCAAATGGCTAACGGCAAGGTTTAGAATCACGGCAGGTTGCCAGCCAGTCAAAAGCCCTGTTGGCTCTAATTTTTTCACATCACCTTATTTTATTTTCTTTTAACCTTTGTTTCCCTGTAAAAGTTCGTTTTGAAAAATTCCAGTCTTGTCCTAGGCTGCCGTGGTGCAAAGGGGTATGCTCACTCCCATGGCAATAATGCTGGCAGACAACTTTGCAGACTCTTCCCTCCTGCGTGTTACATGCATCTCATCAGAGAGGACTTTGGAGGAGAAACAGAGGGCTGGGCTTAGGGAAGGGCAATAGTATAGGATGGGGAGTTTCTGCTTCCTTTGAATCTCACAACACATTAGAAGGTATTCCTCCCATCCCTAAATAGGAAAACAATTCACCCAAAACCTCACTCCTGAATCTTAAAAGCATCAAGTTCCAAATATGCCACAAGCAGAAGAAATAATTCAGGGTGTTCATATGGGGATCAGGAGTCTCATCTCATTTCTGGTGGCCTAGAGGCAGCCTTAACCGTTACATAACACAACTACCCAAGGAGCAAACTGACACAGAGACACCTCTTCAACCTCACCCTCAGGCATTCCCATTTTATTTTCATCACCTCTTCCATCCAGGCCTGTCCACCTTCATCCACGCTCTTTTCCCCTCTCTCAACCAGGCTACTGTAGCAGATTTGGAGAGAGTAAGGACTCACAACTCCTTCCTGCCTCCTTCTACTGCTCATTTTCTCCCC
Source organism: Pongo pygmaeus (assembly GCF_028885625.2). Taxonomy (NCBI): domain Eukaryota; kingdom Metazoa; phylum Chordata; class Mammalia; order Primates; family Hominidae; genus Pongo; species Pongo pygmaeus. The sequence continues at coordinate 21,485,589 of NC_072382.2, read as the reverse complement.
TCCCCTCCTTTCCCTGTATACGCCCATGTGGAAGGGAAAGGGGGCAGCTGGCAGTGTTTACCTCTCAGGAGTGCCCTCACATTGTCTAGGAATTAGTGCAAACCCCTTGTCTGCGAATCACTTAAACTCTTCATAAGCTGAGGGATCTATTTTTTAGCAAGTAGGGACACCAAATGCAAGTTGGGCAAGTTTAGCTCAGAAAGTATGATGGTTGGGCTCTAAATCCTTGATGGAGGACATAAAGATCCCCTGAAAATGAGCATAATCATTTATGAAGAAAAGCAACAGAAGAGACGTAGAGGCGGCATCACTGTTCAGTGGATTTGTCTTTCTGTCTCTGCATATATCACCTTGGTTCAGTTTCTCCCCATCTCTGTCTCTCTTTTTCTTTCCTACTCTCCTGCTCCCCACTCCTCACTTTACTGCAAGACATATGACTGGTGACAGGCCTAGGAGGCTGGGAAGGACGGGAAGTCTAATCTCACAGAAAGTCCAGCTACAGAACACTACCCGGGAGGAGCAGAAGGAGTTAGAGGACTCATGCACCCACCTGCCCTCCTGCCACCGGCCGGGTTTCTCTGCCTGCCTGCCTTCTCCCCCACCTCCTCAAAGCCTCCTGGTGACCATCAGACCCTGTCACCACTTCCCACTGGCAGAGGGAAGAACTTGGAGAAAAAGTCCATGACTAGCTCCCAGTGTGCCAGTGGCCAGTCCGCCTTCTCTTGGACATTTCCCATATTTGGAGTCACCAAGACAAGGCCACCACACAGGAGAGTCATTTACCCTTCCAAGCTGAAAATCCATGTTCTGTTGCATACAAGCTTCCCATGCATGGAGATGGTTTAGTGGAAGTCAGTACTGTAAATGACAAAGGCCATTTTCTGAAGCCCCAAACCCCGGATCTATTTTTATCACCCTTGGTGTTTTATGAGAATCATCTCAGGGGGAAGTAGGAGCAAAAAGAGACATCCTTAGATGACCTGAAGAGTCAGCTCAATGGCCTGCCATCTCTCATGATTCTCCATCACACTCGTTTGCCTCTCTTGCCGTCAGCTGCTTATTTCTTCTTCTCCATCTCTGACTCTGCCCATAACCCTCTCAGGCCTGTTTGATTTCCTTCTGGTGGGAGGGGAGAGTATCTTTCCAGACTAGCAACAATTGGCTTCAGGGCCCTGCTCAGTACCTGTGCCCTCCTTACCCAGGCCCTACTTTCCTCCCAGCCCCTTGCCTACAACCTTAGTCAGATTATCAGAAACACTTCTAGTCATTGACTATGAGTAAAACATCCACAATCAACAGAAACTAGCCCTCATTGAGGGCCAGTTTACCCTCACTCCCCACTACCGTGCTCCATCAGGTTCTCTCCACTGCAAGGCCAACAGCCTCTATCATGATGCTAATTATCTCCACCTTAGCACCTCAACTGTGATGCTGCTGTCCATGCCACATCCCAGCATGCTAACAAGGAGACTTACTCCACTCCTATCCAATGACTTGTTTAGCCGTTGATCCGTGGAGATAAGAAATGAGAGCACTTTCCAGAAACCAACTTCCAAGCTTTGGCTTCCACAAGCACCCCACTGCCTAGCTCATCTGCCCCACCCAGATCTGAACACCACGAGCAAGATCTTCAGGAGTTTCTTGGGAGCCTCAACAAAATTCTGAACAGTTTCCATAAAGTTGGTAGAAGTTAGTAAATGCAAGGCTTTCTGGAACCATAGAAGACTACATAAATTTTCTTTGTAAATTAGGAGAACCATATTCAGTGGAAATAGAAATAGAAAAGACTTTGAAGATTTGGCAGGTAAGTTAACTAGATCATTCCAGGGCTGTCTCTCGTAACCCTCTCAGTCCAGCCTCAGCGTCTGCTGTCACTAATCTCTCCATCTTGTCCCTGCCTTCTTCTCTGTGTCTCTCCTCTCTCTGGCCTACCTTATCTTCCCCTCTCCCTACTTGCTTTTCCCCCGGACATTATAGAAGAGAGTTCCTTAGGTAGTAGGCTAGTCCAAATGGCTTTGCATTTCAACTGTTGCGCAAAGAGAGCTTGTTGGTTCCCCTACAGATACATATTTAAGTGGAATTTGGGGACTCAAAAGCACTCTTTGCTCTTCCTTCAACATCACCTTCTCTTAGCTACCTCAGAGCTGCCCAGGCTGCACCCCTCCCAACAAATGCCAATCATTCAATGACTTGCTAAAAAGAGAACACACATTAGTGGGGGTAGGAAGGCCAAGGGAAATGGAGTATTGACATCAGGAGTTTCATTTTTTCTGTTCAGAACCTTGATGAACTGTACTATGCACTCTCTATTTAGGAGCCTCAGTTGGTACACACCCTGCTTGCCAAATAGAAAATTTAGAAGAGTCTTTTCCTCTCTTCCCTCAGAAATTTGTAGTCCCTGAGTCAGTTGACATTTGTGACAATGATTGTTGGGAATTTCCAATGGAGTCTTGAATCTCACCACCATTCCCTTTTCTCAGGAGAGACAACTAGGGGGGCTCCTCCCCAGGACCCCACCCCAGCAATCATGATAACTGTTATGTATATCATACATGGTTCACCCAGGGCCTAACCATGCCACAACCCATTCTACTTCTCACCTGTTCCCTCCTCTTTCACCTCACTTCTAACAGGCTCTGTTGAAGACACTTTGAAGGGCAGCCTCTCCCCATGCCTACTTCCCATCCTTTGGGTTTCCAGCTGCAGAACATACCAGCGCCCTCTCTCTTTAGTTCAATTCTTCCCTCTCATCCCCCTAATGGAGGAGTGGTTTCTGCAGTTCTCATAATCACGGGGGGAGAGAAGCGGACAACTAGAATGGACTATTTTCCTGGCACTCTTTTACTTCTCCACTCACTTCCTCCTATTGCCTTTGAACTACTAGACTTGAACAACCCCTCCCCTACCCTTCCAAAGGGAGCAATAATAATAGCTAGCACTTACTGAGTGACAGCTATGTACCAAGCATGATTTGCTCAGCTTTTCTGGGACTCCAGCTCTCAGTCCCTGTGGCACTTTCTCTTTCCTTTGTCAAACTTTCCATCTCTCAACTCCCTGTCTCATCTCTCTTTATCTCCAACTCCATCTTCTAACCAGTTATGGGGTGATCCACTGTCATTCTTCCAGAGACCCCATCTTATGTGACTAGACCCTTCGAGGATGGGCCACTCCATCTCTATGCTCCGACCATCACTAGCTACTCTCAGGAATTGTCTCACGGTCCAGGCTACCCTTTTCACCATTCAAGCCAGCTCTTACCACAACCTCTGCCTCATCAACCCACTGCCAGTTAGCCCCCGATTCCTGGACCTTAAGAGTCCCCAGAAGTGACCCCATCCTTTCCCCCAGGTCCCAGAACCTATCCAGACCCCAAGAATGGCCACGGCATTTCACACAGGTTACAAAAGCTGCAATAAGCATTTTTGACTCCAGCCTTCTGCTGCCTGACTCCTCTGTCCCCATTCCCGGCCACCTTTCCCCCCCCTTCCTGCCCACTCACTCGCCCACCAAGTGTTTGGCAAAGCAAAACCCCTTTTATTAAGTCATTCATTCAATATGACACTCTCATTTCTCTTGAAGGGTTCGTTTGTATTTTTAGAGCCCCAAACGCATTCCTTCTTTGGAAATTTCTTTACACCCTTTACTGAGAAGACGCTGGATTTTGAGTGTGAAAAATGGCTGAATCTACTTCGGAAAAAAATAAAACCGTTACCCCAGGATCTCGCAAAGCGAGAATTGACTGGTAACTGCCATCACGCTTCCAAGGCTCATCGTTCACTGGGCTATTGACCTGTCAATCACTTCTGCTAGGCCAATGAGCAGCATCCCCTGACACAAAAGGAGGTTGGAGGACAGGCCAATCGCTCCCGGCTATTTGAGCCAATGGTGAAGTTCCTGATGCCCACACCTGCTGGTCTCACCGCGAAGGCCTGGGCGTCACAGGCAGGGGGAATGGGGAGGGGACGGTAGCGTCAGCCTAGACCCACACGCAGGTTAGAGCCTTGGACGGGGAAGCGGAAAAGGCTTAGCAGCTACTAATGGGTTCTATTAGTAGTAGTATTAGGTAGGCTGCACTGGCTGTGTTCTGCCCCTACGCCTATCATTCTCTCATTCTGTGACCCTGGGCGAGTCTCTTCCTCATCCTGGTGTCCAGTTGCCTTTTCATAAGGAGAGGGTTGATTCCCCATGATCTGTTGACTCCTTTGCTTTTGGATGTTTTGGAAGACGCCCTGCCTCACAGGCTAGTTAATTGTGAACATCAGGGAAAGGACCAGAGTAGAGAAGCACTTCCAGGATCCAGAGCCAGGAGGATGCTCAAAAGGAAGGGAGGAGAGATGCCCTTTGGCCAAAGGGAGAGCTTGGAGGGTGAGGGGAAGTGGTTGCTTACCAGAAGGGCCTCTGAGTGTGAACTCAAAAGATAGAGGATGGCCGAGCATGGAGGCTCATGCCTGTAATTTCAGCACTTTGGGAGGCCGAGGTGGGCAGATCACTTGAGGACAGGAGTTCGAGACCAGCCTGGCCAATATGAAGAGACCCCACCTCTACTAAAAATACAAAAATTAGTCAGGCGTCATAGCAGGCACCTGTAATCCCAGCTACTTGGCTACTTGGGAGGCTGAGGCATGAGAATCACTTAAACCCGGGAGGTGGAGGCTGCAGTGAGCAGAGATTGCACCACTGCACTCCAGCCTGGGCAACAGAGTGAGACCCTGTCTTAAAAAAAAATAACAATAGAGGAAGCATTTTGGTCCACTGTCCACTCACAGAGAGTTAGGCAGAGAGGAAAAAGCTACTGAGACTGAAGAATGCCCTTTAACCCCACTTACGGGTTGTTTTGATTCTTTCCTGTAGTTTCCTGATAAAAGGTCCTTTTGAAACATTCATTCTCTTCTCACCAAGTTGAACGGAGATGTGTTCCCATAGTAAGAGTGAGGCCCCTGCATTTGCTGCCCTCGGTTTTTCCAACCAACACCATGGCCTCCCCCCGTACCCCATTCATACGCCTCAGAAGCTGACAATGACTGTTGGGCTTTTCCAATGAATACCAGAACACCATTTCCTGCAGCCTGAAAAGAAGACAGTATAATTATTTGGCAGCAAGAGGTGACCATGGGTAAGGAGGGCAGAACTCTTTGACTCATACCCACCCCTCCTCCTCTCTTTCCTTTTCCCCATATTCTTTCTCCCCAGCCCTTCCCTCCTCCCACCTCCTGACTCTAGCCCAGGCCACCGAAATTTTTTCCACTTTTCACTCCCTCCTGAGAATTGCCGGGAGCCTGAAAGAAGACCTGTTCCCTAGCACTAGTTCATCGTCTGCTCCACTGAGAAATAACCAGCTACCAGAAAGTTTGAGAAATTGATTTGCAGAAAGAGGGCACCAAATCAGTTTAGAGTCAGGGTCTGTAGTCAGTAGAGTTGGCAAATGCCATTTCCCTGACCCATCAGGTATCTGAATACTTGTCATTGGCCCTTGAGAGCTCATCAACTGTGGATGTGCAATAAGCTTGTCCAGGACCAAAAGTGCCTCTTGCTGCTTAAATGTCTACCAAAAGGTTTCCACTTGTCAAAGCACCTGCCTCCCTGCACTGACTTCTTTTACCTTCTGTCTCCTTTTTCTCACTTTCACACTGTTCTCCTCATTGTCTCTTCTCCTGTGCCCTTCTTTCTCTCTTGTTTGATTTCTTTTTTCCAGGCCAAGCAGGAAACTAGAGATATGGTGATGGTAGTGGTCCCAAGGAGGAGCTTTAACATGAGCACCACCCACAGGAGGCAGACCACCCTCCTGGCTGCAGTGCGTATGAATGTTGGCCCCCACCCAGGTCCTCAAGTGCTTTCCCAGTCACGCCCCAGCTGCCAGGTTTTTTCTCCAGGCCTACTTCAGGTGGGTTACCCTGACTCCACCCCCAACACCCTCCAATGATTAGAACCACTGACTCCTCCTTCCCATGCCTGCCTCCATGGCAGGCCCCTGCAGAAACCAAACATAGTCACCTTAGACTCTGGCATACTGAGACCAGGGCTTGATCCTGGCCCCCTTGCCTGCCTGGCAATTTATCATTGAATAAAAATATTGTTAAAGAATATTCATGCGTCTAAAATATGTGTATTGTTTCAGAATGTAGCATCAAATTACATCCCAGCTACCCGGGAGGCTGAGGCAGGAGACTCGCTTGAACCCAGAAGGCGGAGGTTGCAGTGAGCTGAGATTGCGCCACTGCACTCCAGCCTGGGCGACAAGAGTGAAACTCCGTCTTAAAATAAAAAAACAAAAAAAAAATTGGTTTCCCTGGGCACAGGACATTGCACCGGATTGGGGAGCATTTCCCCTACTCTGTTAGGACATTATGTAACAAATACTGAGGGTTCTTGTGTTATTTATAATAAAAGGCCAAAAATAGTTACATTTGAGTTGGTTCGTGTAGTGAACTATTGTGTAGCTGTTAAAAGGCATTTGAAGACTTTTTCATGACAGATGGAAAAAGGCATATTCCAAAACTGTATGTACAGTATGTTCATAATTTTATAAAGTATCTATGTGCATAGGAACTTTGCAGAAAGACACCAAAACCTCCAGAAGTTGGAATTCTGGCTGATTTTTATTTTATCATTTTTTTTTTATTTTCCACAATGAACATTATTATCATGAGAATAAAAGAAATCCCGTATTATAAAAGTTGTTGGGTCTTCCCTGCTGGAAATGAAGAAGGAATCACAGCTGCTCTGGTGAGGGAGCTGTTAGGTCCAGTGCTCTCTGACACTTGACTGCTTAGGCCAGCGGAGGTGGAAGGCCCAAATGGGAGCCAGATCCTATAATCCTGCCAACTGTCAGGAGGAGACAGATTTAGATCTGGTGGAGGACAAGGCAGTCTGTTCCTCCCTCACCACCTCCCACTCACTTTTCCTTTCTCTTACACCTTCTTTGTGCTGTAGTGACAAGCACTCTGCTCTTAAGGGCAGAAGACCTGGGTCCACATCTTGACCCTCACACCCCCTAGATAGGTGGCTGGATGAATTTTCAGTCCTACCAAACCTTAGCCCGTTTACCTATAAGACACAGAGCAGAAGCCTCAAATTGATCATTAGCAGCTCAATCATACCTAAGGGACTTTGCAATTTTTTTTAACACACCCACATCTTCTTAGCAGCAATTCTTTTCCCTCTTTCTAGAATGTCATGTGGTTAGTTCCTTCTTGTCATTTGGGTCTCAGAGTGGCACCTCCTCAAAGAGTTCCTCACTCCCCTCAGTCCCTCTCCATACATTTTTTATTTTTGCTAAGTACTGATCCCTAACTAAGATTATCTTACATATTTGCCAGCTTGCTTCTTGTCTCCTGGAAATTAAATTCTTTGGGAGCAGGAATCTTGCCTGCCTTGAGCAGGCAAGACTGTGTTGTATCTCCATTACCTATGGATTGTGTTGTATCTCCATTACCTAAAACACTGTCTGTCACTAATTAAATGAGTCAAGTACTGTGCAATACATTTTCACCATGTTTTCTTATTTAATCTTCCCAAGAACCCCGTGTGGTTTATGTATGAGAGAAAGGTTAAGAACAGAGAGGTGAAGTACAATGAGTAAGTGGCAGAGCCAGAATTAGCACTAATTCTGGAACACTTTCCACTTTGCTACCCCTCCCTCCCATGCAGCCAGCATGAAGCCTGTTTTGGAGAGAGAGGTCTGGGATGGTTCAAGGGCAGGGAACATGAAGAGCCAAATTTCTGAGTCTGGAAAGTTCAAAATAGGAAAAAGACAGAACTGGGTTATGGTCATGGGAAATAAGGGGAGCAAAGGCTGGAAAGAGCTGGAGAAGCTTGCTTGGAGTTTAGGATCTTGTGACCATTTTATAAGTATCTGAGTGACACACCCTCCCCTTCATTTATTCCATAAGTAGACATTGAACACTTCCTGTGGGTTTTAAGTGGTTCAGAACTTCCCTGGAAGGGGTAGCCCCTGTCCTTAAGTAAACACCTACTGTGTGCTCCATTTGGCTCAGGACACATCTAGGCTGGGAGATCATTGTCCTTGTCCTGCCGGTGCCCAGGGTACTGCCTTGAGCCAACTGGGTGTCTGCTTAGTAGGGGTTACCTGCCCTGAGCAGAGACAGATGGGAGATTTCAGTCATCATTAAGGTTTATTGACCAGCAAGGCTGGAATTTCCCAGAGAGAGGAATTAATCTCTCTGCCGACTGAGAGCAGACATCCTGCTGGGAGTAGTTACATAAATTCTGTTGCTCAAATTAATTAGGATTGTGATTCATTTGTTTAATGAGGAAGAATCTGATGATGGCAAAAGCCAAGCCAGCCTGGCCTTTCAGAGCCCAGCCAATCCCAGGTGACATTGTGGCAGGTGGGAGGACCCGGTGGCTGGAGCAGGACTCTGCCATGGGCAGAAGAACCTAGCCAATCAGTAAAAGGAACAAACTGAGGCAGGCAAAGACAGCCAATCAGAATTCAGTGCTAGCTTAGAAGGGGATCTGAGGCTTTGGAGTCTCCTGAAGCTCATGTCTGTGTGGTCTCTCAGGTTGCCAAGCATGGAAGGATCTCTCAGCTTCATCCAGAGTCTTACACCCTCCTCTTTTTCCAAGCTGTGGAAAAAATTTCTGACCTGAGATCACCTCAGCAGCACTCCCAGGACCCATCCAACCATTTCCCCCATCCCCAAAATTTGCAGGAGGAAGAGTTATTTCAATAAAGCAAAAACCTGTTGCCTGAAGCATATAAAAAGATTCTTCTCTTTCTCCTACCTCTACTTACAAAGTGAATCCTCCCTTCTACTCAGAATGCCCGTACTGCCTGTTCAAGGTAAGCCCCAAATCCCACCAGCATCACCTTCATTCTACCTGTGAGGCCCCTGCTGGCCTGGATCTCAGCTTCCTTAAGACCTGGATCTCAGCTGCGGTAATACCGGTGAGAGACAGGATGGTTGCTGGATGAGGGTAGCCACAGTGGGGAGGGAGAGATGCAGAAACTCCACACAACTCCAGGGGTCATGATTCATATTATAGTGTACGTGATGGTGCCCTTTGGGATAGAACAGAAAAGGTGCTTCCTGAAGGTGTGTTTCCTGGTGGCCCTGAAGAAAAGGGGCCAGAGTCAGCAAATGTTTGGAAAGGCAGAAGGATTTGGTGATGGACTACATGTTGGGGAAGAAGAAAGGAGAATAATGCAAATTTTGGGACTTATGAATTCACACCAACATCTACAGAAGCCCCCAGGGAGCCTTGTTTTCTTTCAAGGCTCACCCACCTCTTACTGGTACAGACCAGACTGGTGTGACCTGGATAAATCATGAGTTGGGCACAACAGGACCTGTGATGAAGCAGGAGTATTGTCAAGGGCGGGTGCTGGGCTGCCCCAAGGGCTTCGTCTTCTCTACATACCAGGCTGAGAAGCTTCACCTGGAGCCTGGTCAGTTGTGCCTCAGTTAGAGAATGTGTAGCCACAAAGGGCCACTTGTCTGGGAATCAAAAGTACAAAATGGAGTGAGCTAGGACAGATCTTGTCAGCTCTCTGGGCCTTACTTTCCTCGTCCTTGAAAGGTGCCTATTGTCTGCCCTGAGGATAATAGAGCTTCTGCTCTTGCTCCCTATAGACTGTCGCCCGTCAGCTGCTAGAGAGATCTTTTGTAAATCTAAGTCAGACCTTGTTATTTCCCATATTTTAAATCCCTCTAAAGCCTTTTCAACACATTCAAAATTTCTAAAAAAGACAAAAAAGAGAAACTAATCCTTGGCAAAGGAGGCCCATGTGATCTAGCCCCTGCCTACCTTTCAGTCCCCCTCCTCTGCAGCTCCCATCCCTCACACCACTCTGCCCATGCCAGCACTCCTTCTGATCCTTGAATCCAAGCCCATTCAAATCATAAGGCCTTTGCACTGACTGGTCTCTGTCCCTGGGGCATCTTTCCCCAGCTCTTTACATGGGTAGAAACTTAATTCTGCTTAAATGTCACCTTCTTGGACAGACTTTCCCCAACTAATCTGAAGTAGCCCAGGCTCCATCCATTACCCTATCTAATTTTTCATTGTAACACTTTTTACTACCCTTCTTTTATTGGTTTGTTGTCTACCTTCCTCACCCGGAATTTAAGGTCCACGAGCCCGAGGGCTTTCTCCATGGCATGAGTCAGGGTCCAGCCAGGAGAACAGGAACTGCACTAGATATTTCAGAGGTGTCATTTAATAAAAGAAGTTACTTTCAATAAAACATATTAGAGGGAGAGGAAAAATCTGAACACGAACACTGAAGTAAGACAGAGGTAATAACCACAAGAAGTAGTGTGTGTTGTCAGAATCTATGTGCTGGGGCCGGGCACGGTGGCTCACACCTATAATCCCAGCACTTCAGGAGGTTGAGGCAGGAGGATTGCTTGAGGTCAGGAGTTCAAGACCAGCCTAACCAACATGGTGAAACCCCATCTCTACTAAAAATACAAAAATTAGCCGAGTGCAGTGGTGGATGCCTGTAATCCCAGCTACTCGGGAGGCTGGGGCAGAAGACTCGCTTTAACCCAGAGGCAGAGGTTGCAGTGAGCCAAGATTGTGCCACTGCACTCCAGCCTGGGCAACAGAGTGAGACTCCATCTCAAAAAAAAAAAAAAAAAAAAAAGGTGGGATTTGGAGCAGAGATACAACAGCAGAATTACTAGTACACCTGTTTTGTACAGTTCCTTAGCCCCATGCTGGAAGAGTGCTTGGCCTCTAGTAGACAATCAAATATTTGTTGAATGGATGGATGAAAAATGAATCATGCACCATATACAGTGTTAGTAGCTAGGGGTGCAGAAATGAGACACACACTCTAACCTCAAGTGGCTCACACTCTAGTAAGAGAAACAGGCATTGTTTATGGTTCAGGATAAGTGTAACAAGAGAAGTACCTGCAATGTACTTTGGAAGCACAGAAGAGAGACTCATCATGGCCAAGGACAAAGAGGAATTAGTGAGACACACAGGGAAGCTGATGGTCAGAGGTGTGAGGTTGCAGAGCACATTAGGGCTGGGAACAGTTCATACAAAGTCAGAGCTTGGAGAGAGTATGGCTCAAGTAGTTCATGACAGCTGGAGCATCCATAGGACATCAGGGAGAGCTGAGCCTGGAAAGCTCAAGTCCAGCTCATGAAGGCCTCATATGTCATGCTCAAGGTCAAGGAGCACCGGCCAGGGTTTGACCTCAAGCCAAAGGAGTACCGGCCAGGATTTATGAGCAGGACAGCACATGATCAGAGAGTAACATGATCAGATCTGAGGAGTATGAGTTTGCAAGGAGAAGAATGAAGACTGGAGCCCAGTTAGAAAGTTTTTAGAATAGGCCAGGCCCAGTGGCTCACACCTGTAATCCCAGCACTTTGGGAGGCCAAGGTGGGCATATCACGAGGTCAGGAGATCAAGACCATCCTGGCTAACACAGTGAAACCCCGTCTCTTCTAAAAATACAAAAAAATTAGCCAGGCGTGGTGGTGGGTGCCTGTAGTCCCAGCTACTCGGGAGGCTGAGGCAGGAGAATGGCGTGAACCCTGGAGGTGGAGCTTGCAGTGAGCTGAGATCGTGCCACTGCACTCCAGCCTGGGTGACAAAGCGAGATTCTGTCTCAAAAAAAAAAGAAAGAAAGTTGTTACAATAGTCCTGGATAAAAAGGATGCTGCCTTAGTCCATTCCTGCTGCTATAACAATAATATAAACAATGCTATAAACACATGCTGCTATAAACAAAATACTTTAGACCAGATAATTTGTAAATTATAGATATGTATTTCTCACAGTTCTGGAAGTCAAGGTGCTGGTAGATTTGGTGTCTGGTGAGGGCTTGCTCTCTCTCCTTCCAAGATGACACCTTGTTCCTATACCCTCCAGAGAGGATGCACGCTATGTCTTCACATGGCAGAAGGATGAGAAGGGCCAGGCAGCTCTCTGAAGCCTCTTTTTTTGAGATGGAGTTTTGCTCATGTTGCCCAGGCTGGAGTGCAATGGCACGATCTAGGCTCACTGCAACCTCCGCGTCCTAGGTTCAAGTGATTCTCCTGCCTCAGCCTCCTGAGTAGCTAGGATTACAGGTGCCTGCCACCATGCCCAGCTAATTTTTGTATTTTGAGTAGAGACAGGGTTTCACCATGTTGGCCAGGCTGGTCTTGAACTCTTGACCTCATGTGATCCGCCCACCTCAGCCTCCCAAAGTGTTGATATTACAGGTGTGAGCCACCACACCCAGCCTCTGAAGCCTCTTTTACAACAGCATTATCCCATTCCCAAGGGAAGACCCTTATGACTTAATCAGTTCCCAAAAGGCCCCACCTGTTAATACCACCACAATGGGGATTAAGTTTCAAAGTGAATTTGGAGGGACACAAACATTCAAGCCTTAACAGATAGGTATTCATCTAATTGTATACTTTCATGGATGTAGTTTGCTATTTGTAATTTATACCTCAATAAAGTTGGATTAAAACAAGAAATAAATGATGGGAATCTGAGCAAAGGCTGTGAAGGTTGAGGACCAAAGGAGGGGAAGAAAGAACTACCGAGGAGCTGGGATCACTCAGCCTGTAAACTGTCACGGGATAACCCAGGTTCCAGTGCCTGAGAGTCAGCCAGGTCGTTGCATCGTCCCCTCATGAACGTGTAAGACTTCAGAGTTGGAAAGGGCCTTCAGAGAATACATCAGTGTCCCAACAGGAAACAGAACTCTGCTCAAATAGTTCAACTGAAGAGACCTTACTGAGGAGGTACTATTTACAGAAGGCTGGATTAAAGAAACCAAGAAGAATATTGAGAAACCCAGAGAGTGCAAACTGCTGTGTATTAGTGTGTTGTCACATTGCTATAAAGAAATACCTGAGACTGGGTTATTTATAAAGAAAACAGGCCCGGGGCATGGTGGCTCATGCCTGTAATCCCAGCACTTTGAGAGGCCGAGGCAGGCAGATCACTTGAGGTCAGGACTTCGAGACTAGCCTGGCCAACATGGTGAAACCCTGTTTCTACTAAAAATACAAAAATTAGCCAGGCATGGTGGGGAGTGCCTGTAATCCCAGCTCCTCAGGAGGCTGAGGCGGGAGAATCACTAGAACCCGGGAGGTGGCGGGTGCAGTGAGCTGAGAGCATGCCACTGCACTCCAGCCTGGGCCACAGAGTGAGATTCTGTCTCAAAAAAAAAAGAAAACAGGTTTCATTGGCTCACAGTTCCGCAGGCTGTACAGGAAGCATGGCAGCATCTGCTTCTGGGGAGACCTCAGGGAACTTATAATCATGGCAGAAGGCAAAGCCAGAGCAGGCGTTCACATGGCCAGAGCAGGAGGAAGAGAGAGAGGGTGGAGGTGCTACACACTTTTAAACAACCAGATCTCATGAGAACCCTATCATGAGAACAGCACTAGGGGAATGGTGCTTAAGCATTAAAACTGCCCCCATGATCCAATTACCTCCCACCAGGCTCCACCTCCAACAATGGGGATTACAATTCCACATGAGATTTGGGCAGGGACACAGATCCAAACCATATCATGCTGGAAACCACCCATGGGCCTAAAGGAGGTTACTGGAGCCCATTGAGGCCTGGAGCAGTGGGAAGGACCGCTGGGCAGAAGCTATAGCCAGGCAGAAGGACACTGGCCCAACCCTGCATCAAAGCAGAGAGGTAGCAGAGAAGAAATACTCCACCCTCTCTTCTCCCACTTTCCAGCCTCCTGCCTGTGTCTCCCAGTGGCCAAATAATACTGGAGCCAATAGACACGGGAACCCATTGATTCATTCCACAGGGATCAGCCTTCTGAGGCACAGAGCAATGCTAAGAAGGAGAGAGAATGAATTGAAGAGGACAAGTGGAGAACAACAGCATCATGTACTGCAATTTCCACCCTGTTGTTTTTCCCCAGAAGAAGCCTCAGAGAGTGGAGGCAACCTGCCAAAGATCATGTAGCAAGTTAGGACAGGGCCCTTAGCTCCTTTTCCTTGGGGCCCAGGCTCCTTGCACACTGGGCCTGCACCGAAGGCAGCCAGGTGGGATGCCCCATTGTCTTGGAGCTGCAGCTGCAGGTCCCAATTAGCCAGAGGAAGGCAGCTGAGCAAGGGCAGCAGTGGGCAGGGCCAGGAAAGATGAACGTCCAAGGGCTGGCCACCCACCCTCAACGTCAGGAAGGTAATAGACACTTGCTTCCTTGTCTCATGATTTGCTACCTGCCCCCCTGGTCCCCATTTCCTCTCTTGAGTCCTCCCTAGACCTGGGGACAGGAACCCAGACCTAGAATTGGCAGGAACAAAGGGAGGAGACTCTGCTTCCCTGGTAGCCAGCCCTGCTCATTGATTCCCTAGAGCTGCTCACTGATCCAGCACAAGATGGTTTAATTGAAGTCATTACAATAAATGGTGCAGAAAAGCAACACCCTTTGTCTGCCAGGAGCCTCAGAGAAATGGGAGAGGGAGCTGGGAAAACCAGCAGCAGCAACTGCAGTTACACGATGATGCAAAGGGGGTAAGACTGAGGCGTCACAGAGTCCTGGGTTCTAAGCCTGACTGGTCACTTACAAGTTATGTGACCTTAGTCAAGTCCCTTTATCTTCCCAAGGTTCTAGGCCCTAGTCTAGGAAAATGGGAATATTGTAACCTGTCTTCCCAGGCCCTGCATGACCCTGGGCCCTGCCTGAATCTCCAGCTCCATCTCCCACCACCTCTCACCTCTCCTGTCACTCTGTGGTTACCCATGTGGGTTGCTGTTCCCTGCCAGTCCTCATATTTCACTCACATACATCTCTCCACTGAAATGCCCTTCCCATTCCTTCCTTGAGTAATTCCTACTCACCTTTCAAGATTCAGATCGAGAGTCACCTCCTCCAGGAAGACTCTCTATGCCCAGCCTTCCTTCCCCTGAGTGCCTCTAGCACACCCTGACTGTGACACCCATTTGGCATTTGACACTCCCTCTCATGCACAGCAGTCTTTCTCTCTCCCTATGGCTTATCTTCTCATGAAGATAAACATGGGAGCTGTATCTTCTCTTTCTCATCTTCACATGCCTAACACATGCCTAACATCACAATCGTGTTGGGGTTGGGGGTACTGAGGGGCAGAGATTCAGAGCTCAGAGGTGGGCACAGCCAGGATGTAGCCAGCACTGGTAGATGATAACTCCCATGTAGCCACGAAGCTCCCTTCCCAGATAGTTAGGATGGTACATCCACCATATGTTCTTGTCTTCAGCATGGAACGCAGCCTCCTCTGTGCCCAGGACCAGCTGGCTCTCTGCTCAGCTCCATAAACTACTATCTGATTCAGTATCAGAGGACAGAGGATCCAAGTTGTGAAATCATAAAATGTCAGCATCAAAACTTCTAATGTAGCAAAAGTGATGTCTCAGTACCTCCAGTCTACGTCATAAGAAGCCTTATCATTTCCACTTGTGTCTCTTGGGATGCTCTTTCTCAGAAACCAGGTGCCCTACCATGAGAAACACAAGCCATGTGGAGAAGCCACATCTAGGGACTCCAGTTAACACTCTCAGCTGAGTTCCCAGCTGACAGTCAGCATCAACTGCCAGCCACCTCTGCCTAAAAGTGGGCCATCTTGGGCATCCGGCCCAGTCAAGCCTTCAGATGAGTCCAGTCCCAGCCACTATCTCACACAACCACACGAGAGACATCAAGAACTCCCAGTGGAGTCCAGTCAGCCCATGGAACTGTAAGAGATAATAAATTATTGTTTTACAGTACTAAAAAAATGTTTTAAAGAAATGTAACAGCAATGTCATCTTACTTATGAGAAGCAGAAGCTCAGAAATGCCATGTAACTTATCCAAGGTCATAAAATAAGTTAGAGACAAAGTACAGTGCAGCTAACTGTTGTCACCCATCATCAGCATCAGAGATGATAAAGGGAAGTGAGCTATCTGGGGTGGGAGTGGAGGGAGCAAGAGAGAAGGAAGCTAAATTGTGTAGGAAACATCCCAAGTTAATTCTGTTTAAGAAGAAACTATTTCAAATGTATATGTATTTTTTTAATTTTAAAAGAGGGTCTTATGACTTTTCAGAGTTTACAGAGTTAATGGTTCTATATTTCAGCCTTGAGTTCATTTTGTTTTTTCTTCCCCCTTGAGATAATTAGCCATAAGCGTACCTGAGTACATTTTTCATGTCAAGAAGACAACGGCTTCAAAGGAAGGGAAAGGGCAGCCCTACAGGAGGCCCAGAAAAGAAGGCCAGGTGACAAAAGCAAAGCCTCCTAGGGAAACATTCACATTTCCTGAATGATCTGTCATCAAAAATGCATGTGCACGCAGAAGGGCAACCAACAGAGTCAGGGCAAATGCAGCCAGGCTGGCCCCTGCACCCAACTGTGCCCAGAGGACTTTGAAACACACCCATACCCAGGACAAAAGCAACCCTCCTTCCCCAAATCGCTGCCATCTATTTGGAAAAACCACAAGTCCAAAAGAAAATCTTGGATTTGGCTTTTTTTTTCAGGCTCCTAAATTTAAGCAATATTAATTTTTTAAAGGCCAGTCCTGCTCTCTATACTGCAATGGAAGATTCAGGGGAGCAGTATTTCATAGTAAGATTAGAACCAGGCCATTCTGTTCTTAATCCTTACCTTGGAGTTGATGTGAAAAGGTGTTGGCTTCACACTTGGATAGTGCTGGGACTGAGCCCAGTATTCCCTTGTTGTTTGTTCTGGAGCATTGCTGTGAGAAGCCATCATTTTTTGCTTATGTCCCTGGGGCTTTATTTACTTCACCTTGTGTTTAATCTTCCCAGTGACCCTATGAGGGAAGTATATTACCTCATTTCAAGGGTAAGGAAATTAGTCTCAAAAAGAAACACACACTCCAAATAACAGATGGGATTCAAACCTTGGCCTGCCCAATTCCAGAGATCTGCTCTAATATGGTTTTGCTGTGTCCCCACCCAAATCTCATCTTGAATTCCCACTTGTTGTGGGAGTGACATGGTGGGAAGTAACTGAATCATGGGGACAGGTCTTTCCCAGGCTGTTCTGATGATAGTGAATAAGTATCATGAGATCTGATGGTTTTAAAAAGAGGAGTTTCCCTGCACAAGCTCTTCTTCTCTTGTCTGCTGCCATGTGAGATGTGACTTTCACCTTCCACCACAATTGTGAGGCTTCCCCAGACACGTGGAACTGTAAATCCATTAAACCTCTTTCTTTTGTAAATTGCTCAGTCTTGCGTACGTCTTTATCAGCAGTGTGAAAACGGACTAACACATACTCTTCCCTGTATACCGCTTCTATCAGTTACATACTGTCATAATAATTCTGTGAAATAAATAATCACAAAACCTAGGTGGTATAGAATAGTAAGGCTTTATTGCTCACAGGTCTGGGATGGTTGGCTAGGTGGTTGTGCTGATCATGGCTGGGCTCACTAACATGCTTAGGGCTTGGTTGCCATTGACTGACCTAGGCTGGCCTCAACTGGGACAGCTGGGATGACTCAGGTCTGCTCCAAGTGTCTCTAATCCTAGCCCAGGCATGTTCTCATGGCAATGGCACAGGTACAAGAGAGAAGGCAAATATGATTAGTTGCACAAGTATTTTTCAAGCTTTTGCTTACATCACATTTGCTGTTGTTATCCTATTGGCCAGAGCAAGTTATATTGCTGAGCCCAGAATCAGAAAAGGACATTGCAGATGAATGGCAAAAGGTGTGGGTACAGGGAAGGGTAGGGATTTGGAACCAGTTTTGCAATCTACCACATGATCTTGGGTAAGTTACAGTCCCCTCTCAGAGCCTCTGCTCCTGCATTTTTTAATAGGATGGTATCTACTTTGTAGGGCAGCTGAGATCATTAAATAAGACAAGCTGTGCGAAACACTAGCAAATTGAGAACTACCCTTCCTACTGATGTATTTCAAGTGTACCAGCCTGGGGGTGTTTGTACACATTAACAGAGATACATGAAAACCTCCATGTCTATTTCCAGAGTCCAGAGAATTCTACCCAAGTCGCAGAGGTGAGATGGTCCAATCACTGAGATGATAAACAAGAATTGTAGAAAGAGAATAAATCAAGGAAGAAAACAATAAGTAAATGATGTAATTAAAGTTACTGTTGAATAACCTATCAAGGAGAGAATGAGTCAGTGGCAAGTTGAAGCGATGAATCAGGCACAATGTCATGTTTCTAGAATTCTTGTCTATTTCAAGAAAGCCTGATGTCCCAGTTAAAAGAGCACCTTGAGCCTGTAGCAACAACATCTGGAAGGAAACACTCTTGTAATTTTAATTTCTCCTGGGTGCCACCACTAACAACAGGAGCAGCACCCGGGTAGCACAGAGTAGGCACTCTAAAATCTCTCGTGGGAGAAGCTGAAAACTACAGCATTACCTCAAATGTATTCAAGGGGATTTTATTTTTTATTTTTATTTTTGCTGGATTTAAAACATTGTTTTTATGGGTAAAATGTAACTGAAAATATGACCATCATAACATACATAAACCAAAAAACAAGTATTCAAACCACAGGTCGTATGTCAATTCACATCAGTCTTTTTTATTATTTTTTATTTTTTTAGAGACAGGATCTCGCTGTGTTGCTCAGACTGGTCTCGAACTCCTGGGCTTAAGGGATTATCCTGCCTCAATCACAGTCTCCCAAGTAGCTGAGATTACAAGTGCTCACCACCGTGCCAGCCAGTTCAGTTTTTGAGGTAAAAACAAGTGCACTCAAAAAGAAAAACACTGACAAATGTGTTAGAGTGGAGCATATTCCAAATAAGAATCACAAGCCTAGAAGATGGGCTTCTGGAGAGTTCAGAGACTTACAGGCTAAAGATGACGGACCTCAAAGTGAGCCTGACCCACTGTGTACAGAGGCTGGATTTGGTCAGGCAGTTTCTTGGGACTCAAAAGAAGTAGAATCAAACCAGAAACAAAAGAACAAAATTTCCAGAAATGCTGGGATCTTGGGTATGCAGACTGATCAGGATTGAGTGCTGTCACCCAGTTCTGGGTCTTCTTTTTCTCCGCCAGCTTTATTGAGATGTAATTGACAAAAATTATATATACTTAAGGTGTATAATGTGATTTTTGATATGTGTATATATTGCAAAATGTTCACCACACTCAAGCCGATTATCTAACATATCCATCACCTCACATAGTTCTTTTTTTTTTTCCTTTAAGACAGAGTCTCACTGTGTCATCCAGGCTGGAATGCAATGACGTGATCTCAGCTCACTGCAACCTCTGCCTCCTGGGCTAAAGGAATCCTCTTGCCTCAGCCTCCCAAGTAGCTGGGACTACAGGGACGTACCACCACATCTGGCTAATTTTTTGTATTTTCAGTAGAGACAGGGTTTTGCTGTACTGCCCAGGCTGGTCTCAAACTCCTGGGTTCAAGTGATCCGCCCACCTGGGCCTCCCAAAGTCTTTTTTTTTTTTTTCTTTTTTTGGTGAGAACAATTAAGATCTACTCTCAGCAAATTTCAAATACACAATACACTATTGTTAATTGTAGTCACCATTAGATCTCCAGAACTTATTCTGCATATCTGGAACTTTGTACCCTTAGACCAACCTGTTCCCATATCCCCCATCCTCCAGCCCCTGGCAACCACCATTCTACTCTCTGCTCCTAAGCATCTGACTTTTTTTATATTCCACAAATTAGTGAGATGTGTGCAGTATTTGTTCAAGGAGATTTTAAATTATTTTCACAAAGGAATTTCCTGTGCAATATGCTATTTGATTGCCAAAACAAGACTGTGAATTCAGTGCAGGACAATGTGAATCACTCTACTCTATAGATGAGAACTGAGGCTCATACAGTCCTCTCGTTAGCAGCAAGACAAAGGTCAAAAGGCAAGTCTCTTAGGCTCTCTTATCTGAACTAACAGATAACTGTATTCCAACTATTGGTAACTTCATTCAGATTATTTTGCACTCTGTAAGAAATAACACTGAACACTTATTGAGCACTTAACTTATAAGCATAGTAGCTCATGTAATCCTCGCCGCAAACTGAGAAGTCAATCTATGTGGGTTCCTTCCATTTCACAGATAAGGGGAAATTGGAGCTCAGAGATTTAAGCCACCTGCCAGAGGTCACATGGCCCATAAAAGGTGAGCCAGGATTCACACTCAGGTCTGCGTGACCCCACACACCAAGCTCAACACTGCCGTTATGGATAAATTTGCCCCCCAGCCACACACACATGTATGTTTTGCCCAGTTACTCAGAAAACACATTTTCTCACCTGTATTTTGCACTTCACTTTGCCTGCCCAGCCACTGCCTCTAACTGACACAACTCAAGGCATAGGGGCAAGCGATATTAGCTCAGGAAACCTGAGCTGTGACCCTGAGCTGCTGACAGAATGTCTGATATTTATAGCAACTTAGAGTCAAGCACCAGGAAAAGTGTGTTCTGGACTATTGCAGATGTCCTCAGGGAGAAAGAAAATATCTCTATGAAAAATCATGTAGGATGCTTAACTGATGGAACATCAAACATGAAAAGACAGTTCAATGGGTTTGCATCGGTTAAAAAATAATAGTAAAAGCATGACCCAGTCAACCTCTGTGGATAACATTCTTCAGACATTTAGGATATAGCCACAGGAGAAGACCCATCACTAGTTGAATTTATAAATTGCCACCCTGTACTTTAACTGTCTTACTTATGCATTTTGTTATTGACTTAGATCTGTCCCCTTCCATGAAGGATTTAAGGCTAAAGATTTAAGTTGTGAAGATGATGATGGATTGACTCTATGAATGGCCACATTTTTTTATGCCTCCCTTTTCCCTTGTCCTTGGGCAGTGTCCTCCGACTGACTCTGTGCTTGGCCCTGTGACTTGCTTTGGCCAATGGTACAGCAGCAAACTTGATGCAAACACAACTTGAAAAAGAAGAGGACAGCCAAGTCATCCCAGCCAAGGCCACCCTGGACCAGCCAGCCTCTTGCCAAGCTGCCAGTGACCACAGAGTCCAATTAACAACAGCCAGTCCTGGCCCAGGTTAGCAGACCCATGAGAAAGAACAGGCTATCATTTAAAGCCATGGGTTTAGGGGTGGTTTGTTGCACAGCAATAACTAACTAATACAGAAACTTACATTCTACAAAAATGCTATTAATCAACAAGCATATTAAGATGCAATCTCAGCCTGGTGCAGTGGCTCACACCTGTAAACTCAGTACTTTGGGAGTCCAAGGCGGGTGGATCACCTGATGTCAGGAGTTCAAGACCAGCCTGGCCAACATGGCGAAACCCTGTCTCTACTAAAAATACAAAAATTAGCTGCACATGGTGGCGGCCACCTGTAATCCCAGCTACTCCAGAGGCTGGGGTAGGAGAATTGCTTGAACCCGAGAGGTGGAGGTTGCAGTGAGTCGAGATCCCGCCATTGCACTCCAGCCTGGGTAACAAGAGTGAAATTCCATCTAAGAAAAAAAAAAGAAGATGTGATCTCCACCTGCTAGAAGCTTTGTATTTACTTGTGGCAAGACAGAAAAAGGAAAAATACCAGCCAGATCTAATTAAACTATGTCAAAATTGTTTATATCCTATTCCCTCTACCAGGCCAAGCTCATATGCCAATTTCCTCATGGAACCTTTCACTCCTCCATCTCTTCGCCAAGTCGAAATGTTAACTTCTGCTTCTCTGGACCTTGGTTTAAAGCTCTCCCATCTGCTTTTTGCGCTATGTTTAGGGTTATGGCTGGATGGGAATAGATCTGTCTCTTCCACTACTGGTAAAATTGGTTCTTGCTTAGCATGATGTGGGCTCCCCACATCTGGCACAGTGACTTGTGCATGTATGAGCAATCTTGATCAATGTTTGTTGAATGAATAGGCAAATAACTATTGTAAGAGTTTAGCATGAGGGAAAACTCCAACAGAAGTGTGGTAGTCAAGGATGGTTGAATTAAGGAAGCAGGAGTTAACGTCCTCGACAGGGGCCTCCCATTAAGAACTCATAGAATCGGAGATAGAAGAACTTAGATGAGCAAAATTTTACATCTTCAGATTCACTGATCTCTAACTGAAACTTCACATTTTCTTCCATTATAAATGTAGGCTACAAACCACAGAAGTAGATGTAACAGATACTTTGCTATCACACGTAATATTGCAGATATTGGAGAGAGGAACAAAATATCATTTATGTTCATCACTACTGTACTTTGAAATTATAGTGGCTTTTTGGCCAGGCATGGTGGCTCATGCCTGTAATCTCAGCACTTTGGGAGGCAGAGGCAGGTGGATCACTTGAGCCCAGGAGTTTGAGACCAGCCTGGGCGAGACATCATCTCTACAAAAAATATAAAATTTTGCCAGATATGGTGGCATGTGCTTGTGGTCCCAGGTACTTGGGAGGCTGAGGTGGGAGTATCTCTTGAGCCCAAGAGTTCGAGGCTGCAGTTAGCCGAGATTGTGCCACTGGACTCCAGCCTGGGTGACAGAGAGAGACCCTGAAAAAAAAAAGAAAAAGAAAAAGAAAAAGAAAGAAAGAAAGAAAGAGAGAGAGAAAGACAGACAGAGGGAGGGAGGGAGGGAGAAAGGAAGGAAGAGAAAAAGAAAGGAAGGAAGGAGGGAAGGAAGAAAGGAAAAGAGAAAAGAAATTATGGTTTTTTATGTTAATAAAGAAAGACAGTATTCTTATATCATAAATTTGGTTTTTTGAATACTTTAATAACTGTTTTCAGTTTCTTTTATAATCCTGTGTATTTTATATCTTTCAAATCATTTTTTGGAAGAGAGGCCTAATAGGATTTATCAGACCATTAAATGGTGCCCATGGCACAAAAGTGGTTAAGATCTCCCTTCCTTGGAGAATAGGTAGATTGTTATTACAGTGATGGGAGAGAAGTATACATCCCAAATAGATGACCAGAACAGCATAAACCAAGATAGAGGTGGGGAAGAGTATGAGATGCACGGCAGGATGGAATGTGCCTCCCCTCCCCATCCTTGAGGAGAAAGTCTCCTTGGCAAGATTAAGTAAAAAGACAGCGACTTTATTAGCATAATAATGCATCAAGGAGCAAGAGAATAGTTGATTTGTTTTAGACATGCTCTAAGAATCTGGAGAATTTAGATTCTTAAGGCTCTAACGTCTCCTCTGCAGGGTGGAGCCAAGACTCTGAGGAGAGGGCTGAACTGTGAACCTAGAAGTACCATCTCCCCCTGCACACGCCTTTGGTCAAGTTGACCCCAAGAAGAAGGACAAGTCCTCTGCACAGCGATGACACCATACACACAGTCTGTGGCCCGGCTTTGGGAGACTGATGGGACAAAGGATGCTTTGCATGATCCTTGGTCTCTGAGCAAATATATACGTGGGTTAACACAAAGGCTCTCTTTTTGAAAAATGTGACTGTGAAAGTGTGCCCTCCCGGATATTCCAGGCATAACACAGGAGTGACTGCATGTTTGGGGACAGTGCGGAGGCCACTCTGATTAGATCAGAGGACGTGGACTGGTTCATAATGTAAAAGCTGAAGGGAGGCCGGGCGCAGTGGCTCACGCCTGTAATCCCAGCACTTTGGGAGGCCAAGGCGGGCAGATCACGAGGTCAGGAGATCAAGACCATCCTGGCTAACAAGGTGAAACCCCATCTCTACTAAAAATACAAAAATTAGCAGGCGTGGTGGCAGGTGCCTGTAGTCCCAGCTACTCGGGAGGCTGAGGCAGGAGAATGACATGAACCCAGGAGGCAGAGCTTGCAATGAGCTGAGATTGTGCCACTGCACTCCAGCCTGGGCAACAAAGCGAGACTCTGTCTCAAAAAAACGCTGAAGGGAGGGTGGTAATGAAGGGAAGAGGACTCCAGGGTTTCAAGTGCCATGGATTAAGGGAGGGAGTAAAGGTGGGGGCCCAGGACAGATGATTGGATCTGTCTTAGAGGTGAGGTACCTTCAAGATGTCTCAGGGAAAATGGCCAGTAGTCCATCAGGACTCAAGAGTAAGATTCCAGGGAGACACTGGCGTGAAATGGGAAGAGAGCTAAGAAAATAATCCATATAGAGGTGATCATTAAAGGTGTAAAGAATAAAGCAATAACGTAAAAAAAAAAAAAAAAAAAAAAAACAAGAACTGAACTTTAGGGAACAAATAAGTAGGCTTCTTTTGTGTCCCAAAGCCAGAGAACAAGAACATTTCAAGAAGAGGGGTTAAATTCAGCCTGAAGAAAGAAGTTGCACAAGGTTTCTGGATGTGGCTACCGGAAAGGCCTTGGTGAATTCTGAGCGAGCCGTTCCCACGGAGGGAGCAGTGGATGGAGGCCAGCTGAGGACTGCCGGGTTAGAGGGTGGGTGGAGCAGCCAAGGGAGACAGGAGAGGGTGGGAGCCAATGAAATGGAGAGAGGGAGGCTAGGAGATTTGCAGGCCAACAGCATCACATTAAGTTTCTTTTTAACAAGACGATCCAGTTTTTCATTAGAGAAAGAAGGAAACTGCAAATCGGGGGTATTTAAAGGTCGTGTGAAAATCACGAAACTTCAAGTTGAATCTGTTCCCACCTAAATAACTTTTGTTTAGAAACCAAGCAAAGCCACTGAAACCATCTCAGCACAAATCCCGAAATGGAATTATTCGGATGTCTCTGAAATGGTGTAGGTGCCATGAGCCACTGTGCTAATATGCAGTGTGTCCACACAGAGCCCAGGGTCCAGCGGTGTCAGAGACAAAGGCCAGAGCTTCCCAGAAGGTTCCATAAGGAAAGGAATTCAGGAAGTGGGGTCGAGAGAAGAGCTGCTGTCACTGAATATCCTGCAGCTTAAGAAAATGATCCTGTTTAACCAGCACCTACTATGGGCTAGGCACTTCACCGACATTTTTCCCATCCTGAACAAGACTACAAAGTATTTTTTCTGTTACTATCCCCACAGTGGAGATAAGGAAACAGGTTCAGGGTAACTTGCCTCAAACTCACAGTTCGTAAGTGGCAGAGATAGCCTTGGAGCCCAGGTATATCTGCCTCTAATCCCACCGTGTGCCCATCCAGCCTGGAACCTCACCCAAACACACTGGACCCTCAAAAATAAAAAAATTAATAAATAAGTGTCATTATCACCTGTAACAGCCAGTAAAAGACAAGTGCCCCTTGATGTTAGTGTAGCATAACTTTCCCAGTTCAACCTCTTCAAAAGTTGGGTTTTGTTGTTTTTTAAATTATCCTGAACTTGACAAACTTTATTTAAAAAAAAAAAATTCACTCACTTAGTCTTTGAGTAAATGAAGAATAGGGCCATGTGTCAGTGCTGGGGACACAAGCCCTGTGCTCAGGTTGTCACAGAGAGAGAAGGCTCAGGACAGCAGGGTGGCAGGGGGCATCTTCCTTCATAAAGGAGAGAATATGAGCCAAACCTATTTGTCTTAAATTTGTTTTTATTTCCATCAAAGTATTACCTGTAAATCTGAAAAACCAAATAGTGCCCAAAAGGCTTACAATTGAAAATGGAAGTCTCCTGTTTCCTATCCTTTCACCTTGTTTCCCCAAAGCTGTCACTTCTGTTATTTCTATCCCCATTTCTAAATAATACATGTATTCTTTAAGCCAGGTGCGGTGGCTCATGCCTGTAATCCCAGCACTTTGGGAAGCCAAGGCGGGTGAGATCTCTTGAGGCCAGGAGTTCAAGACCAGCCTGGGCAACATGTCGAAACCCCATCTCTACTAAAAATACAAAAATTAGCCAGGTGCAGTGGCACATGCCTGTAGTCCCAGCTACTGGAGAAGCAAAGGCAGGAGGATTTCTTGAGCCCAGGAGGTGGAGGTGTCAGTGAGCTGAGATCAAGCGACTGCACCCCAGCCTGGGTGACAGAGTGAGACCCTGTCTCTAAATAAATAAATAAATATATAAAACTAAATAATATGTGTATTCTTCAATCTCTTGGCTCATCATCTCAGCCTTGGTGTGTTTAGAGAAATTTTTCTTCCATTCCCTCTTTTCCTCCCCTTATGCTCCCAAAATAATATCTCAATCTTTTAAAATCCACATTCCACATTTTCACTTTTATAAATACACAAATATTATTTTATTCCTGGGCCAAGTAGCACACTATGATCTTATTTGCTTTCCTTTTTGTTCTTCCTGTTAACAATTACCTCATTTTTCATCAACTTAGTTCTGTTTGTTGTTGTTGTTGTTGAAAACAACTGATGAAATCTTTCCATGCCTCAATATAATTTTCCACATCACCAAACCTGTCAGATCACTTGTTAGGCCGAGTTTTCTTCCTGAGGACAAACTCCCGCAGCCACTAGAGCCTTCTGACTTCTGCTGATCTAGGCAGCTTGCTCTCTGGTCCAAGGCATAGCTGTCTCCTTGTGTCCCTGGAGCCATGACCCAAGGAATTCCCTTCTCTCTTCCCTCCTGTGTTGCAGCACTTGTTTCTGGATCTAACTTCTTTCTTGGAGTCCTGATTTAAGTTAAACACATCCTTCAGCAGTTCCCTAAGAAAGGTACATAGGACGCAAGTTATTTGAAGACACAGTATGTCAATAGAAAGCTCTTTACTTCTCCCATCATGTTTAACTGACAATCTGGGTTGGTGTGGAATACTAGTTAGAAAAACATTTTCAGTCAGATCTGTTTTTTGCTTATTTTGAGACGAAGTCTCACTCTGTCGCCCAGGCTGGAGTGCAGTGGTGTGATCTTGGCCTCCCGGGTTCAAGCAATTCTCCTGCCTTAGCCTCCGAAGCAGCTGGGACTACAGGCCTGTGCCACCACATCCGGCTAATTGTATTTTTAGTAGAGATGGGGTTTCACTATGTTGGTCAGGCTAGTCCCCAATGCCTGACCACAAGTGATCCACCTGCCTCAGCCTCCCGAAGTGCTGGGATTACAGGCATGAGCCATCGCTCATGAGCCAGTCTTAGTCAGAATTTTGAAAGGCATTGCTTCCTTGTCTTCAAACTTCCAGTGTCGCTGCTGAGCAGCTTGATGCCATCACTCCAGAGGCTTCCTGTGCAGGGCTGGGACTAGGATGAAGTGAGTGAAGCACCAATCTGAGATGCAAACATGCAACGGAGTGCCAAAAAATTCACCCATTGAAATGCCAATTTCAAATAAAGATGAGATCCAAACCTACGCTTATTCAGCTTGACCTCACTCACCTTGCCCAAATCCCAGTCCTGTCGGACCATGTCTTTACTTAAAATTTTGCTGTTTGTTTATCGTGGGTTGCTTTCTTTTTCTTTTTTTTTTTTTTTTTTTTTTTTTTTTTTTTTTTTTTTTGAGACAGAGTCTTGCTCTGTCACCCAGGCTGGAATGCAGTGGTGCGATCTTGGCACACTGCAACCTCCAACTCCCAGGTTCAAGTGATTCTCCTGCCTCAGCCTCCTAAGTAGCTGGGATTACAGGTGTGCACCACCACACGCAGCTAATTTTTGTGTTTTTAGTAGAGATGGGGTTTCTCCATGTTGGCTGGGTTGGTCTTGAACTCCTGACTTCAAGTGATCTGCCTGCCTCAGCCTCCCAAAATGCTGGGATTACAGGCATGAGCCACTGCGCCCGGCCTCTTTTTTAAATAGTGCATTAATTTTTTTATCTTGATCACTGAGTTTTTTGGTGCCCCCTTGAATTCCACCCACAAGGCAAGTGCCTCACTTGTCTCGTCGAAGTCCCAGCCAGCTGTCTCCAGAAACCTCACAGAGCTACCTTGATCTCTGCATCTGAAAGGTTGTAATGATGAGCCTGGATGTGGATATTTTTTTCACTGACTGAGTTGGATACTCAGTGGATCTCACCATCTAGGACACATGTCCTTTAATTCTGGGAAATTTTCTTGTATTACTTCCTTGACAATTTCATTCCTTCCTCTCTCCATTTCTGGGACCCCTATTAGCTGAATGTTGGACCTCCTAGATTGATTCTTTAATTATATATAAATTTTTTCAGAGACAGGTCTTGCTCCGTCACCCAGCCTGGAGTACAGTGGTACGATCAGGGCTCAACAGCAGTCTCAAACTCCTGGGCTCGGCCAGGCATGGTGGCTCACACCTGTAATCCCAGCACTTTGGGAGGCCGAGGCGGGCGGTTCACGAGTTCAGGAGTTTGAGACCAGCCTGACCAACATGGTGAAACCCCATCTCTATTAAAAGTACAAAAATTAGCCAGGCATGGTAACGTGCACCTGTAGTCCCAGCTACTCAGGAGGCTGAAGCAGGAGAATTGCTTGAACCCGGGAGGTGGAGGTTGCAGTAAGCCAAGATCATGCCATTGCACTCCAGCCTGGGTGACAGAGCGAGACTCCATCTCAAAAAAAAGAAACCTCCTGGGCTCAAGTGATCCTCCTATCTCAGCCTCCCCTAGTGGCTGGGACTACAGGTGCACCATATGCAACTAATTTGTTTATTTTCTGTAGAAATATGGTTCTACTATGTTGCCCAGGCTGGTCTCAAACTCCTGGCCTCAAGCAATCCTCCCACCTCAGCCTCCTGAAGCACTGGGATTATAAGCATGAGTCACCACGCCCAGCCTGATCCCTAATTGTTTACGCTTTCTCTCCTGCCCTCTTCTCTGCTTCATGTCTTGGTCTCTCTTTGTTATATGTACAGAGGAAGTTCCTCAACTTTATCTTCCAACTCTTGATACTTTTTAAAATTTTTACCCTCAGGATTTTTACTTTTAAGGGTTATTTCTTTTTCTCTATTTCTTTTTTATTTCACTCTGTTACTTTTTAATGGGTGCAATATGTTCTTCTATCTCTCTAGGGATATTAGTTACGGTTTCTTCAACCTTGTATTCTGCTCCCTGCATAATCTCCATTTCCTCTTGGTTCATATCTTTCTCGGAATACTGAGAGAAAGTGTCCCTCAAGTGTCCATGATCTTTGGGTGTGTGTTGATATTTAATGGTTCCCCACTGCAGGGCCAGTTGGAGGTATGAAGTGCCTGAGCGTGGCACGTTAATTGGACACTCAGTTGCTCCCACCAGCTTATCTGCTACAGACCCCTGAGCATAAGCATCTGTCAGTCATTTCTTTGGGCTTGTTTAATTCTTCCAGGGAAAACACACTTCCATCTTTGTGTGGGGTTAATGCAGGGTGCAGGCATAAGCCTGATTCTGGTACCCCGGAGGTGGGTGGGGAAGGTGGCTGGGAGCCTTTATTAGGATGCCTCACCTCTTCTCTTCACACTTGGCATCCCTGAGACCAGGACCTCTGGTCTCTCATGGGAGTAAGGAGGACAGTCACCTGGCTGCATAGGATGGAGTGGGACTTGGAGGTCTACTGCTCCTTACACAGACTTTCAAACTTCCCCCTACCCCTATTCTCAGGTCCTGCCCCACTTCCTGTGATACCTGGTGCCTCTGATCCTGGACCCTTTCTGGGTCTCTGTAGAGAAAATCAGCTCATTTCTGTAGTGCCTTCCCCACTCGTAAGTACAGAGGTTTGACATTTCTTCTCTCTGCTGAGCCCTTTATCCTCCTCCAGCAGCTTCCCCCTCCATGTATTGAGATTCAAGAGTAGAGAGGTCTCCATGTTTCACCAAAGACGGAGTTCAGGCTTCTATTCCTGTTCTCCTGTGGTTTCTGTACAGTTTTCAGGAGGGGAATGGAGTGGAAACCTCTTTCTTCTACCGTCTTAGAAAGTCTTGGGCAAAATCTGAAATGGGGGATAGGAGTTGACCAGGCAGATCAGGCAGCGAAGGGTATTCCTGCCAGAGGGAGCTGTCTTCACAGGCAAAGAGGAATAAAGAAAGCCTCCTGGAGTTCTGCATGGCTGCAAGCAGGGAGAAGCTAGAGCCTGGGCTAAGGAAGTGGATCCGGAAGGGTCTTCAATGGGCCAAGAAGTGTGTCCTTGATCCTGGAGCAAATGAGGAGCGGGAGGAGAGGAGCCCCTTGGCCACGTCTGCCCTGGGGCAGCAGCATGGCAGAGGTGCCAGGGGAGCAGAGCGTGGGGGGCATGCGGGGGAACAGACAAGCTGGGAGGAGAGAGTCCCCTGGGGGATGTGAATGTGGAAACAGGAGGAGGAGTACTCTGAAAGCTGTCTCAGAGCTGGAACCAGCAGGACTTGTGACTAACAGGAACGGGGCATGAGGGCAGAGGGAGAAGTCTAGTTTGAATCAAGTTTCTGGTTTGGGCAACAGAGTAGGTGGCAAGGCTGTTGACAGAGATGAGGAAACACCGCGGGAGAAGGCAGTGTGGGGAAAACTCTATTTGCATCTGTATTACATTCCTCCAAATTCCATCTCTGAGAAGTCCACGCTGGCATTATATAGTCACAGTCAATATCCACATAGCATTGTGGGTCCTGCTTTTTTCCCTTAGCAGTACGTTTCCAGGTGTCACCAGAATCCTCAACGTCTTCCTTTGATTTGGCCACAGAATATTCCATTGTGTTAATAAACACGCCGGTTTCACCTCCTTATCCCTATATTCTGGGCATTCTGAAGAGGACTGTGATGGACACCAAGTTGTTCTCAGTAGGGCCTGTGAGCAGCTCCATAGCCCAGGTCTCCTGCCTCCTCCAAGGCTGAGGACCCCCTGAGGGCAGCTCAGGGGTGCCGTTGCATCTGCTCTGCCATCTACAACGGGAAATGTTGAGGAAGAATGCTTGAGACCTCACAGTCCCTGTACCTCATTGATCCCCAAAACCACCCCGGAACCTCAGAGAAACTTGCTTCCCCCTCTGGTCCCCAGGCAACACTGATTCTCCCAAGCTAGGATGGAGCAGGGAACCTCATTCTTCCTCCACCTGAGCCCTCTTCCCTTCCCAGTGGCCATGCTGTTTTCCGCCACCACCCTCCCCATTAATGGCCTCGCTCACGTCTCCTTTCAAGAGGGTCCCAAGGTACATGGGTCAAGTGAAATCAGGGTTGCCCCAGACCTAAGAACAGTGGTGCCCCCAGAGGGAAGCTGGAGCCCTGTGGCAGAGGTGGAGGAAGAGGAGAGGACCAATCAGTTGTTATGGCAACCAGGGCTCCCAAGATGGAGGAAAGGGAAAAGGCGGCCCTGCTCAAGAGTTGCCATGGCAACCCAGAGCCTCCAGACCAGCTTTGAAAACAAAAACCACACACACGCCACTTAACAAAGAAAGTATCCAGGACTCCTACGTATGCTCCGCAATCCAGAGCGCCAAACAGAACAGGTCAAGGTCTGGTCTCACAGTTGACTTTGTAGACTTTTTTTAGGGGCAGAAGGGCTGCTTTTTTTCTGGGAAAATAGAGAGCCAGGGCTTGACAACCCGTAGGGTCACTCAGCAAGCATTTACTAAGCCTACTACATGCCAGGGCCACAGCGACAAATTAAGATCCAGACCCACTTTCAAGGGAGGAGGACAGATATTTCCACATCAGTACAAGACTTGCTGGAAGTCTCTGACGACAGTTTGGCAGTGTTCATTAAAAATTTTAAGTGGATGTTCTCTGTGACCCAGCAATCCCATTTCTAAGACGCTGCCTGCAGAAATATTTGAATCTGAAGGTGATCTTTGCAGCATTATTTATAGCAGTAGAGAATGGAAAACAACCGAAATGTCCCGTAATGGAGGCCAGTTACATCAATTTTGGTACATGCATACACGTTGAATATGCAAAGGCGTACAGGCGGAAGAACACACAAGGAACCATTAGCAGCCATTACCCAGGAGTCGCAGGACTGACCAATAGGGTTAGAGAAAGGGGGCGTTTCACTTTTCTTCTCAACCATTTGGAGATGTTACAAGAGTGCGCTTTTTTTTTTTTTTTTTTCCAAGAGAGACGGGCTCTTGCTCTGTCACCCAAACTGGAGTGCAGTGGCACATCACGGCTCACTGCAGCCTTGACCTTCCAGGCTCAAGTAATCCTCCCCTCAGCCTCCTGAGTTCAGCCTCCTGAGTAGCTGGGACTATAGGTGTGCACCACCGTGCCCAGTTAATTTTTTGTATTTGTTTAGTTTTTTTGTTTTTTGGGTTTTTTTTTTCTTTTTTTGAAATGGAGTATCACTCTGTCATCCAAACTGGGGTGCAGTGGCACTATCTCGGCTCACTGCAACCCCCGCCTTTTGGGTTCAAGCAATTCTTGTGCCTCAGCCTTCTGAGTAGCTGGGATTACAGGTACCCGCCACCATGCCTGGCTAATTTTTGTATTTTTTAGTAGAGACAGGGTTTCGCCACGTTGGCCAGGCTGGTCTTGAACTTCCAACCTCAGGTGATCCACCCGCCTCGGCCTCCCAAAGTGTTTTTGTATTTTTTGTAGAGACGGATTTTCACTATGTTGCCAGGGCTAGTCTTGAACTCCTAGCTTCAAGCGATCCTCTGCCTTGGCGTCCCGAAGTGCTGAGGTTACAGGAGTGAGCTACCGCCCTGGTTTGCTTTTATAACTTAAGGAAAATGCTAAATGCTTGTGATGATTGGTCATACAATGGGATTTATAGTGATGAAAATCAAGTATGTTAACTGGTTATGATACAACGCAAAAAAAAAAAAAAAAAAAAAAAAACAGCACAGGCCAGGCGCGGTGGCTCATACCTGTAATCCCCGCACTTTGGAAGGCTGAAGCGGGTGAATCACTTGAGGTCAGGAGTTCGAGACCAGCCTGGCCAACATGGCGAAAACCGGTCTCTAATAAAAATACAAAAATTAGCTGGTCATGGTGGCCGGTGCCTGTAATCCCAGCTACTCTGGAGGCTGAGGCAGGAGAATCTCTCACACTCAGGAGATGGAGGTTGCAGTGAGCCTTGAGTGCCACTGTACTCCAGCCTAGATGACAGAGCAAGACTGTGTCTCAAAAAAACAAAAAACAAAACAAGAAAAACAAGCACAAAGGCACTTACAATAGGAGCATCAAGGGAGAAGAGGAGAAGCAAGATGGGTGGGAAGAAGTTAGGTCTTGCAGGTTGCAGAAAATGTCATCATCAGGAGAAGGAGGAAAGGCATTTTAGCTGAAGAAATGGCAAAAGCAAAGGCTAGGAAGAGTAAAACTTCCGGTACTCTAGAAAATCCCGAGTGGTCTCTGTGGCAGAGGTGCAGAGACGTGACACAGACCTTACCCAGGAGCAGCAGGAAGCCATCCCAAGTTTGAAAGTAGGGAAAGGACATGAGGAGAGCAGATTTCTACAAAGATTTCTCCAGGCAGACGTGAAGGAGAAGTACTAGAGTCCGGGAGACACCTTAGGAAGCTACTGTAATCACATAGGGGTGACAAGAGGAGGACCCCACAGGAGGGTGGACGGAGGGGGAGAGGGAATTACAAGAAGTATTTCATATGTAAATGGCAGGAGTTTATGATGTTTCTCAATCCATAGAAGTACTTTCTAGAGCTAGATGAGGTTCCTCAGCTTACAGATGGGAAACCGAGGCACAGCTAGGGGAAGTGAGGGTTTCCAGGCCAATAGGTTTATGACTTGGAGTTTTCTCTGGGCCTCCTGGGGGAGGAGGCTCAATCCTTCCAAGATCTGACCTTTTTTAACTCTTAATTCAGACAATTCCCAACTGAGGGGGATGGGCAAAGGTGAGGCTGTGGCCCAAGAAGCCCCTGCAGGAAGAAAAGAGGGAGGAAGAGGACGACCCCCTTTGGTATCTGGATGCTGAGAGTCCCACTCTGAGATCCCAGCCTCCTTAAAAAGAGCACTCTTGGTCCCAGATTCGAGCATGGCTGGCCTGCAGGGAGCTTGGGGCAGTGCTCAGACCCTGGGAGGGGTGTCTGGTGGTGGGCACGGTGCCACCACGAGCTGGTCCAGGAAGTGCCTCTGTCACGTGCGTGCCTCCCTGGTGTCCTGTCCCACACCTGGCACCATGGCAGCACTGGGACAAGCACAGCGCTGGACTCAGGAGTCAAGAGCCCTGGAATCTACTGCCTTTCTGTCCTGCCACTCAGCAAGCTGGCCTTGAGCTTGCCACTAGCAATCCCATGCGATAAGGCCCATGAAGGCATGAACTCACACTGAGGAATGCTATGCTAAACATGGCCCTCTTCCTGGAGAGGAAAATGGAAAAGCCCCAGGGGGGAGTATTATCACAAAACTGTCAGCGTGTCTACATTTATCAGATTAGTTAAAAGAAGAGACAGGGCTGATGGTAATCATTCCCGAAATATGTGCAACTATTCAGCTTGCAACTACTCCCACACAGGCCTCTCATTTGACTTTCAAAAACTAAAACAAAAACACTCGGGGCAGGTGCTGCTATTCCATTTTACAGATGCAGGAAGCAGGTTCTGAGAGATTCAGAGTCAATCCATATGTATCAAGTGTCTATCTCACGCCAGCCCCTGGACAGAGTACCAGCAGCTGCTAGAATACAGTTAGATCCATTCGCACTGGTCCAAAAAGATACTCCATGAGAACAGGGTTACATGTCAAACAAGCTTAGGAAATATTCCAGACTCTATCCTTCCCCCTTCTGATGAATCGTTGTGCCTATTAAATTACTCAAGGCCCTGCCTGGGAAGTCCTGCTTAGCTCTGTTTAATATCTCTCCCAAGTACATGGCCATGGAACCCCCTTTTACACACAACCTCTTAACAGCCTGAAGAACTTGGGTTTGTGGAACACATTTTTGCAATGCTGACCTGAGCAGTAGAAACAGAGCGCTGAAGATGGGATTTCAGACAATTAAATGAGGGATACATCCTGGGGCAGCGTCTTGCCTCCGTCTATCAACTCACAACAGAAGCATCTGCCTTTTCCTGGGCTTCGGAATACAGCGAGCTGATGGGGCCAAGTTCTGTGGGACTCTTAGCTGTGGTCTCGGCTGCATCAGAGCTTGTCTGTGGCTCTGGGACCTGTCATTTTCAGGTGGGTGCAGGGTCAGGCATCTGGAACAGCCAAGACACAGATGTTCCAGCCACTCTTGGATCCCCGCCTGGGCTCCTGCCTTCCCTAATTCCAATATTTGGCTGCCGCTCTTACCTAATTCATATTCCAATGTCAACACTGCATAATCTCCCCCAAACACTGACAGCCTTGGAGTGGGAAAGGGGAAGGGACAGCTGATGAGCAGGGGCGGGAGAGACCCAGGCAGAGGCAGAGGCGGAGGGAGTGTGGCGGGAGGAGGTGGGCAGAAGACAGGAAGTCCCCCAAAGCCCTTAGCAGGCAGCACTGCCCCAGATTCTCAGCTGAGAGGAGAGGACCTCCAAGGAGTCCCAGAGAAACCCAGCCGCCACCCCGGGCAGTCAGTGCCACAAGACAGAGAAGGGGAAGCAGAGCTCCCGCAGTGGTCAGGCTGGGCTCCCTGGGAGGGGTGATCTTGTATGCAGTGCAGGAAAGAGAGCAAGACCGCCAGTCAGGACCCTTGGTCAAGCTCCAGCTCTGCCTCTAACTGGCTGTGTGACCTTAGGCAAGTCCCTCAACCTCTCTGGGCTTCATTTCATGTATTAAATGAAGAGTTACCCATCTCGGAGACTCACCAGCTCTAACATTTGGGAGGAGGCTGTAGAGCATTGGGAGAAACAGCCCAGGTCTGAGTGTGAAGCTGGCTCTGTCCTGGTTCTTCTACCTCACGGGACTCCAGCATCCTCATCTGTAAACTGGGAGTAATAATAGTGGCTACATAACCAGAGCTCATTGGGATTAAATGAAACAGAGCGTGTAAAGCACAGATTTCCCAGCTGGGCTGTGAAAGGTAGGAGCGGCTGGAACGAGTCTGAAGACCCCAGACTCACAGTCACCGAGCACTTTCTCTCCCCGGCCCTGGCCATGCCTCGCTCCCCGCATCTTCACAGGAGCTCTGTGAGAGGGAGACTGTTACTAACCTGTATTACAGAACAGGAAACTGAGGCTTGGTAACTGGCTCACAGTCAACCAGCTGGAGGATGACCAAGGTCTGTCTGATGGCAGGGCCAGGGCTTGTTCAGGATCCCACGCTGTCTTTCCCAGCTTCCAGATTGGCTAAGGAGTGGGCCTGGCTGGGAGAGGGAGCGGGTCCAGGGATGCAGAGCTGCTGAGTGCCCCTTGCTGCCGGCGACCGCCTGGGCCTTCACACAGTCTCCCCGCTCCATAGGCTCCTGTGTCCATCTGGACTGGCCTCCGCCCCCATGCGCACCCCAGATCCCAGCCCCACCCCACCTATCCCCACCATGTCTGCCCTCACCACTCTTTCCTCCCCCGCTCCCCCACACCCATTCCCAGGCAGCTGTTCTCCCTGGTTCTCACTGCAAACTCTCAGGAATTCAGTGACCTCCACCCAAATTTTCCCCCAGGGCCACATTCAGGCCGACATCCCAAGGAGGGCTGCTGATAAATATGCGTGAGATTTGCATGTGATTTGCATACACTTCTAAGGCCCTGGAAGACAACTTTTAAGAGAAGCATTATCCAGGCTACTTTACCCTCCTCCTCCTTATCTATTTCTTCACATTCCTTTGAGCCCAGCCCCCACACACACCCGCCTCCTCTTGTCCCCATCCTACTCCACCCCTCCCTGCAGTGGTCCCCCTTTCCTATTTCTGAATGTGTAACTAAGTAGGAAGAACAAAAGTTTTAACAATAACAATTGCTGTTTATTGAGCAACTATCTGCCACGCATGGCCCCTCACAACAGCCGCCAAAGGAACTACTATTTGAGGGTGTCTGAGTGGACCCAGTACTCGTCTTCCCAGCCCCTATTCAGAACCAAGTGAGATGAATTTCAGACTTGACTATTGGTGAAGGTGATTTCGGAGAATACATCCTAGGTCTGCGATTTCCTAATACTGAACTCCAGAATTAGACAAACCGACTCACTCCCAGCCTGCTGGACTTCGCCCCCAGAATCCAGCCTCCCCTCACAGAGACAGAGCTGGCCCCTGTAAAACTTGAGGTAGAGAAAAGCGTGGAGAGGAGGCTTGTCTCCGCAGGTGGTCAGAGCCCCAAAGAGAAGAGAAGGAAGGGGCTGCGCCGCACAGGCAGCGACTTGGTCCCAGGCACAACAGTTAGGCCAGTCACCCCCTCCTCCCTGGTGAAGATTGGGCTGGGCCCAGGCCAACCTTGTTAACAGATGCCCCCTCTACAAGGACGGAAATATCAGGAGTGGATGAGAAGTGCTCCCCCTGTTTTACAGAGGTGAAAGCTGAGGTTACTTAACAGAGAGTTTACCTAACTGGCCCAAGGCCACTCAGTGGGGAATGGTGGGTGGGCACTGGAACCCAGAGCCTATGGTCTTTCACACCACCACAGTTATGTCTCAGAGAAAAGCCCACAGTCCAGGGGAAAAGAACAGAGAAAGCGTGGGAAGAGGATGGAGGAAGGATGGAGGAGTGTGCAAACGTGGGTCAAGTGCAGCTGGGGGAAACCGACGGTCTCAGAGCCAGAGCACGGAGGCCTCTGGACACCATGGAATCCAGCAACCCACTCTCACACGCCCACAGGGTAAAGCAGCCTGTAAATGAGTGGGTGGCAGGGAAGACAATAGGGAGGGGTGAGGACTGTGGTGAACTGAACAGGGGCAGGCCCAGACCAACTCCAGCCTCTCCTGGTCATGCAGCAACACAGTCCCAGAGTCACCAGATCTTCTGACTCTTCAAGAGATGCCAGAAATCATATTATGACTTGAAATCTCCCTATTTGTATATGTTGGCTCAATGCTTTAATAAAAGAACAAACTCTATTCAGGCAAGCAGAATGTCACTGCTTTTTGGCTTCAGCTCACTGGCACAGCCAGCAACCTCAAAAAATGCAATCCCATCACCTCCCAAATGTGCTCACTGGAGTGTGAGCCACTGAGCTCCAGGACTGGCTGCATCTTTGTCTCCTGCCATCTCCCCAGGCTGGCGTCCTATGTGCTCAGTCTCAGGGAACATCCATGGAAGCCTCTCTCAGAGCCAGCAGGTGGAGATCCAGGTCTCCTGACTCCTGGTTCAGTGCTCCTGCCACAAACTCACAGCTCCTCTCACTGCTTTCCAGGAAGTGCCTGTTAAAAAATGCAGTTTCCTAGGCCAGGCACAATGGCTCACACCTGTAATCTCAGCACTTTAGGAGGCTGAAGCGAGTAGATCACTTGAGCTCAGGAGTTCAAGACCAGCCTGCAACATGGTGAAACCCTGTCTCTACAAAAATTAGCTTGCATGGTGGCATGTGCCTGTAGTCCCAGCTACTTAGGAGGCTGAGGTGGAAGGATGGCTTGAGCCCAGGAGGCAGAAGTTGCAGTGAGCCGAGATCGAGCCACCGCACTCCAGCCTGGGCAACAGAGCAAAATGCTTTCTAAAATTTAAAAAAAAAAAAAAATTTAAAAATGTGATTTCCTGCACCTCTCTTCAGACCTAGAGTCAGAATCTTTGCAAGTGAAGGTTGGAAATCTGCATTTTTAACAAGCCATCCCAGGACATTCTTAAACATGCTAATGTGTGGAAATCATTGCAGGGAAGCTGATGACAAAGATGAAAAATGCATTGGCATAGGTCAGAATGCCAGCTCTGCCATGTCACCACCGGAAGTCACTCAGCCTGTTTTCCCACCTGTTAAACAGACACAGCATCAGCCAGGCTCAGTGGCTCACACCTGTAATCCCAGCACTTCGGGAGGCCGAGGCAGGTGGATCACGAGGTCAGGAGATGGAGACCATCCTAGCTAACACAGTGAAACCCCATCTCTACTAAAAATACAAAAAAATTAGCCGGGCGTGGTGACGGGGGCCTGTAGTCCCAGCTACTCGGGAGGCTGAGGCAGGAGAATGCCATGAGCCCAGGAGTCAGAGCTTGTAGTGGGCAGTGGCGCAACCTCAGCTCACTCCAGCCTGGGCGACAAAGCGAGACTCCGTCCCAAAAAAATAATAATAATAATTAATAAATAAATAAAAAATAACAGACACAGCATCATCTGCCTCACAAGCCTGCCTTGAGGAGAAAATGAGGGCAGGTACACAAGAGTACTTCGTAAACTCTTAAGCAGTGATTTTTCAAACTACAATTCCCAGCCAATAAATGGGTCACAAGCTCAATTTAGTGGGATTTGACTGGCATTGTTTCCAGTGAGATAGAACAGAATAGAAAACAGGAAGAGTATATATTATTTCATGAAACTTATACATGTATGGGAATGCTAGGTAACAACACATAATGTTTTCTTCCTGTGAGCAGTGGTCAAAAACTTGTATTTAAAAATACACTGCTGGCCAGGCACGGTGGCTCACACCTGTAATCCCAGCACTTTGGGAGACTGAGGCGAGTGGATCGCTTGAGGTCAGGAGTTCAAGACCAGCCGGACCAACATGGTGAAACCCTCCCTATCTCTATTCAAAATACAAAAATTAGACCGGACATGGTGGCTCACGCCTGTAATCCCAGCACTTTGGGAGGCTGAGGTGGGCAGATCACCTGAGGTCAGGAGTTCGAGACCAGCCTGACCAACATGGGGAAACCCCCATCTCTACTAAAAATACAAAATTAGCCAAGCTTGGTGGTGCATGCCTGTAATCCCAGCTACTCAGGAGGCTGAGGCAGGACAATTGTTTGAACCCAGGAGGTGGAAGTTGCGGTGAGCCGAGATCATGCCGTTGCACTCCAGCCTGGGCAACAAGAGTGAAACTCCATCTCAAAAAAAAAAAAGAAAAAGAAAAAAAATTAGCCAGGCATGGTGACACTCGACTGTGGTCCCAGCTACTCAGGAGGTTAAGGCATGAGAATCACTTGAACTCAGGATGCAGAGGTTGCAGTGAGCCAAGATTGCGCCACTGCACTCCAGCCTGGGTGATAGAGCGAAACGCTGTCTCAAAAAAAAAAAGAAAGTACACTGCTCTAAACATAGGTGTAAATCTTCCTGACCTCAGATCAGGCAATGATTTCTTAGAAATTACACCCAAGCAAAAGCAACAAAAGAAAAAATAATCAATTGGACTTCACCAAAATTAAAAACTTTTGTGCATCAAAGAACATTATTAACCATTTTCCTGTTTAGAACAAAAGCTCAGCTCACTGCCAATGCTCACTTAAATTTACATAAACATGCTCTTTGAGGCTGAAGGAAACCTGACTGATTTTCAATGTGAAAATAAAGTGTAAAAACTGTTCTTGGAGTTATTTCTAAACAGAACTAACATCAGAATTATCTGAATCATCAGAATAGTCTATATCAGAAAAATCGGATTCATCAAATGAATCTTCAGTCAACAACAACTGTCCGAGAATGATGTTAACATCACATGTAAGAAAGCCACGTTTTCTAGGATTTGACATTTTCAGCGATTGAGAATGACTATAATTTATAAATGGAAATACCACTGCTAAAACCAGCCTGCTATAAATAGAATGATGTCTTTTGTTTCCAATGTCAATTATACTAGAGCGATGCAAAAATAATAATAAAAGCAAGATCGTGGCCGGGCACGGTGGCTCACTCCTGTAATCCCAGCACATTGGGAGGCTGAGGCGGGCGGATCACAAGGTCAGGAGATCGAGACCATCCTGGCTAACACAGTGAAACCCCGTCTCTACTAAAAATACAAAAAAATTAGCTGGCCACAGTGGCGGGCACCTGTAGTCCCAGCTACTCAGGAGGCTGACACAGGAGAATGGCGTGAACCCAGGAGGCGGAGCTTGCAGTGAGCCAAGATCACGACACTGCACTCCAGCCTGGGCAACAGCGCAAGACTCTGTCTAAATAAATAAATAAATAAATAAATAAATAAAAAATAGCAAGATCATTCATGGCAAAGTTATCTCGGGGTAAACCTGCAGCCACAAGTGCCACTGGCGAGTATTCTCAAGGCAAACATCACAAAAGTGAAAGAGCAATCCACAAAAATAGGAGAAAATATTTGCAAGTCATATATCGTACCAAGGCCTAGTATCTAGAATATATAAAGAACTCTTTCAATTCTATAATTTTAAAACTCAATTTTAGGCTGGGCACAGTGGCTCATGCCTATAATCCCAACATTTTGGGAGGCCAAGGAGGGTGGATCACCTGAGGTCAGGAGTCCGAGACCAACCTGACCAATATGGTGAAACCCCATCTCTACTAAAAATACAAAAATTAGCTGGGTGTGGTGGTGTGCACCTGTAATCCCAGCTACTTAGGAGGCTGAGGCAGGAGAATTGCTTGAACCCAGGAGGCAGAGGTTGCAGTGAGCCAAGATCGCGCCATTGTACTCTAGGCTGGGTGACAGAGCGAGACTCCATCTCAAAAATAAATTTTAAAAAATCTCAAATTTAAAAATGGGCAAAAGATTCAAATAGATATTTCTCCAGAGAAGATATTCAAATGGCTGGCAAGCACAGGAAGAGATGTTCAACATCATTAGTCACCAGGGAAATGCAAATCAAAACCACTATGAGATATCACTTCACACCCACTAGTCTGGCTATACAGATGCTCCTCAGCTCCACTAAGCAAGGTGGCTCATGCCTGTAATACCAACACTTTGGAAGGCCGAGGCAGGAGGATCACTTGAGGCCAGGAGTTTGAGACCAATGTATCAAGACCTCATTTCTACAAAAAAAAAACAAATTAAAAATTAGCCAGGCATAGTGAGTGGTGCATGCCTGTAGTCCCAGCTACTCAGGAGGCAGAGGTGGGAGGATCACTTGAGCTCAGGAGTTTGAGATTATAGCAAGCTATGATTGCACCACTGCACTCCAGTCTGGGCAAGAGAGGGGGACCCTGGCTCTTAAAAAAAAGAAAAGAAAAGATGCTCCTCAACTTACAACAGAGTTACCTCCCAATAAACCCATCATAAGTGGAAAATGCACTTAATACATTTTAAAATAATTTAATAAGTCAAAAATGCATTTAATACACCTAATCCACCAAACATCGTAGCTTAGCCTAGTCTACCTTAAATGTGCTCAGAACCCTTACATTAACCTACAGTTGGGCAAAATCATCTCATGCAAAGCCTATTTTCTAATAAAGTGTTGAACAGCCCATGTAATTTATTGACTAGTATACTGAAAGTGAAAAACGAAATGATTGCACGGGTTCTGGAAGTATGTTTCTACTGCATAGCTATTGCTTTTGCACCATCGCAAAGTCGTTAAGTCAAATCACTGTAAGTCGGGGACTGTCTGTAATCAAAAAGACAAACAATAACAAGTGTTTGAGAGGATTTGTATAAGGATTTTGTCAAAATCCTTATACATCGCTGGTGGGGACGTTAAATGGTACAGCCATTTTGTCAATTCTTCTAAAAGTGAAACATAAAGCTACCATATGACCCAGTCACCCCACTCCTAGGTACCTACTCATGATACATTAAAAAATACCTTCATATAGAAGCTCATACACCAAGGTTCACAGCAGCCTTACTCATAATAGCCAAAAGACGTAAACAACTCAAATGTCCACCAACTGATGTATGGATAAACAAAATGTGATCTAGCATATGATATGGTTTGGAGGTCTGTCACCTCCAAATCTCATGTTGAAATGTGACCGCCAATGTTAGAGGTGGGCTGGGCATGGTGGCTCACGCCTGTAATCCCAGCACTTTGGGAGGCCAAGGCTGGCGGATCACCTGAGGTCAGGAGTTCAAGATCAGCCTAGCCAACATGGTGAAACCTGATCTCTACTAAAAATACAAAAATTAGCCAGGCGTGGTGGCAGGTGCCTGTAGTCCCAGCTACTGAGGAGGCTAAGGCAGGAGAATCACTTGTAACTGGGAGGCGGAGGTTGCAGTAATCCAAGATCACACAACTGCACTCCAGCCTGGGTGACAAGAGTGAGACTTCATCTCAAAAAAAAAAAAAAATATATGTATATATAATGTTGGAGGTGAAATCTGGTGGGAGGTGTTTGAATCATGGGGGTGAGTCCCTCATAAATGGCCCAGTGCCATTCCTATGGTAATAAGTGAGTTTTCTCTTTGGTAGTTCACATGAGACCTGGTTGTTTAAAGGGCATGGCACCTCCCGCTTCTCTCTCCATCCAGCTCTGGCCATGAGATACAGCGACCCCCCCTTTGCCTTTGGTCATCGTTGAAAGCTCCCTGAAGCCTCCCCAGATGCTGAGCAGATGACGGTGCCATGCTTGCACAGCCTGCAGAACCGTGAGCCAAACAAACCTCTTTTCTTTATAAATTGCCCAGCCTCACATATTTATTTATTTATAGTAATGCAGGAACAAACTAAGAGACACACACACAATGTGATATTATTCAGCCATTAAAAGGAAGGAAGTGCTGACACACACTACAACATGGATGAACCTTGAAAACATTATGCTAAACCAAAGAATCCAGTCACCAAAGGCCACATATCACAGGATCCCATTTATGTGAAATGTCCAGAGTAGGCAAATCCATAGAGGCAGAAAACAGATCACTGGTTGCCTGGGCTAGAGGCAGTGGGTAATGGGCAGTGATTACTAATGGGCATGGGGGTTCTTTCGGCGGCAATCAAAATGTTCTGACAGTAAATAATGGTGATAGTTACACAACAATGTAAATATACCAAAAGCCACTGAATAGGACACTGTAAAATAGTGAATTCTATGTGAATGATGTCTTGAAAAAACACACTCTTCTGAAGTT
Source organism: Pongo pygmaeus (assembly GCF_028885625.2). Taxonomy (NCBI): domain Eukaryota; kingdom Metazoa; phylum Chordata; class Mammalia; order Primates; family Hominidae; genus Pongo; species Pongo pygmaeus. The sequence goes on along the minus strand of NC_072382.2, from coordinate 21,442,270 downwards.
TTGTACATGTGGAATTTATTTGTGCTAAAGAAGATGAGGCAGGGGCCAGGCACAGTGGCTCATGCCTGCAATCCCAGCACTTTGGGAGGCCAAGGCAGGTGGATCACTTGAGGTCAGGAGTTCGACACCAGCCTGGCTAACATGGCAAAAACCCATCCCTACTAAAATATGCAAAAATTAGCCTGGCATGGTGAAGCATGCCTGTAGTCCCAGCTACTCAGGAGGCTGAGTCAGGAGAATTGCTTGAACCCGGGAGGTGGAGGTTGTAGTGAGCTGATATCGCGCCACTGCACTCCAGCCTGGGCAACAGAGTGAGACTCCATCTCAAAAAAAAAAAAAGAAAAAAGAAAAAGATGATGAGGCAGGGAATAAAATAAGTGAGAAGGAGGGTGCTGAGCTTGTAAAGCAGCTGGAGAGTTGCAGGGGGCTTTGCTTCCCCTGAGTCTGCCCTTGCACAGCCTGACCAAAGGCAAGCCATATGAATGAATGGCTGGATGGACAAATGAGGTCCATACACCGAGGGTGGTAGTGTTACCGAGTACAGTCTCATAGAGGGGCAATTTGGCAACATCAATGAAAAACTAAAAATGCTCATACCTCTTGCCTCAGACTTTCTATTTGGGGGGCTGTAGCCTTCAAAATAACTCTCAAAAGCAAGTAGCAATAAATACAAGTACATTCATTGCAACATTGTTTGTAATTGAGGGGAAATCGATAAATATTACCTAGCAACTGAGAAATGATTAAGGAATAATCAGGATATAGTCAGACAGTGGACAACTCGGCAAATCTAGGATCTGAGAGTTAGTATTAAGTGGAAGAAAAGTTATGCAAACAGCATGGATGGGGAAGAAAGGATAACTTTTTCAGGACAGAAGAATTCCAACTAATAAACTGGATAGCCTCAAAGTATCTCCACCCAGAGTATCTCCAGATGCTTATTAATTGCAAGAGAATAGTCAGTTGAGTCCGTTGACAGTGGAGAAACCCAGAAGATGCCACCTTAACCAAAAGATCCAGTAACGTCAGCAGACATATGGACACCACGCAGCCCCTGAGAAAGACACATTACTTCCGCGGCTGCTCGTAACTAAAATGCGTAATCTCAGTCTAATTATGAAAAAGCAACAGACAATCCAAATAGAGGACTATCCTACAAAATAAGTGACAAATGCTCTTCCAAAGTGTCAAGGTCATGAGAGACAGAGAAGGGCTGAGGAGCTGTCCCAGCCTGTGGGAGACTAAGGAAGCCTGTCAACTGAATGCAGTGTGAATCCTGGGCTGCATCCTGGAGCTAAAACAGAGCTATTAATAGAAAAACCAGGGAAATCTGAAGGAAAGTCTGTAGGTTAGTTAGTCGTAGTGTGTCAATGTCAATGTCTTGGTTATGATCATTGTATTATGGTTACGCAAGACGGTAACATTAGGGAAAGCCAAGTGAAGGATATTAAAGGAACTCTGTACTATTTTTGCAATTTTTTAGTAAGTCTGAAATTATTCCAAAATAAGAAACATTTTGAACAGAATGGATTTTATCATCTTAATTTAATCTGGTGAGCATTAGCTAGTTATCTTCAGTACCGGGTTGAATCATGTTCCCCCAAAATGTTCATCTGGAATTTTAGCATGTGACCTGGTTTGGAAATGGGTTCTTTGCAGATGTCATTAGTTAAATTAAGACGGAGTCATATTGGATTAGGGTGGCCATTAAATCCAACGACAGGTGTTTTTGTAAGAAGGCCATGTGGGCTGGCCACGGTGGCTTGGTCGGGCATGGTGGCTCATGCCTGTAATCCCAGCACTCTGGGAGTCTGAGGCAGGCAATCACTTGAGCCTAGGAGTTCAAGACCAGCCTGGGCAACATGGCAAAACCCCATCTCTACAAAAAATACAAAAAAAAGAAATTAGTTGTTCATGTTGGCATGTGTCATACACCATGTGACAACAGAAGGAGAGATTGGAGTGATGTGGCTACAATCCAAGGAACACCAAGTGCTTCTGGCAACCACTGTAAGCTGGGCGAGGTATGGAGCCGATTCTCCCCCAGAGGCTCAAGAAGGAACCAACCTTGCCCCACCTTGTCCGAATTCTAGCCTCAAAAAATGTGAGAGAATAGGCTGGGCACAGTGGCTCATGCCTGTAATCCCAGCATTTTGGGAGGCTGAAGCAGGAAGATCACTTGAGGTCAGGAGTTCGAGACCAGCCTGGCCAAAATGGTGAAACCCTGTCTCTACTGAAAATACAAAAATTAGCCAGGCATGGTGGTGGGAGCCTGTAATCCCAGCTACTCAGGAGGCTAAGGCAGGAGAATCACTTGAATGCGGGAGGCAGAGGTTGCAGTGAGCTGAGATCAATCTACTGCACTCCAGTCTGGGCGACAGAGCAAGACTTCATCTAAAAAAAAAAAAAGTGACAGAATAAATGTATGTTGTTTTAAGCCCGCACGTTTGTGGTGCTGTGTTACAGCAGCAATAGGGAACTCCTGCGTCTTCCCAGCCAGCATCCCCCACACCTCTCCTCAGGCCAGGCCCTATTTCTGTTGAGGCTCTGTGTTGTTCAGTGAAGCTAACCTGCCCCCCAGCCAGCCAGCCTTGGCCCATCAGCACATTCTGTCTCCAGCCTCTGAGATTGGTGCAGGGACGGTTTGTGACCTGACCTGAGGCCATGAGACCTGAGACATTTGCTGCCAGCTCCTGAGAAAGAAGCTTCCTCGCTTCCAAAACAAACACTCTCTCTCCTGTTAGACCCGAACGAGGACGCCATCGTGCTCCAACAAGGGTCTGAGAATACATGGATAAGCAGACTGTTTCTCCCACTATACACTCACAGTGGGCTTCTTACACCAGATGTGTGTTTGGGGAGGCATTCCCACATAGTAAGCAAGCAATCAATTATGCAGCAGACACCAGTTCGGTGTCCTCTAATTCAGTTCACTTCTGTCACTCCGCACCTGGAGACAGTGTCAGATTCCACAGGCTAAGGACTCAGTCCCCAAGACTGCTCCCCTTCTCCCAATGCCAATCACAAGTCCCAGGGTATTTCAGCTGTTCTTCTGACCAACTGACTATAATTGAGGTTCCCACGATCCCCTTATTGGTTGGATTAATTTGCTAGAGCAGCTCACAGAACTCAGGGAAACACGTTGACTCACTTATTATAAAGGATACCACAGAGGACACCATGGGGCAATGCATAGGGCAAGGTATGGAGGAGCAGAGCACCATCCTCCTGGAGCCCCATGTGTCCAGCTGTCCAGAAGCTCTCCAGACCCTGTCCTTCAGGGTTTTTATGGAGGCTTCATTACACAGGCATGATTGATTAAGCCATCAGCCATTGGTGATCAATGTAACTTCCAGCGCCTCCCCCCTCTAAGAGAGAATGGGAGTGGGGCTGAAAGTCCCAGTCCTCTAATCCTGCCTTGGTCTTTCTGGAGTAGCCCCCATCCTCAAGCTACCTAGGGGCTGCCAGCCAACAGTCAACTCATTAGCATACAAAAAGACACTTACCACTTTGGAGATTCCATAGATTTTAGGAGTTACACGCCAGGAAATGTGGACAACTCAGTATGTATTTTACAATATCACAAAAGGGAGCCAGCCTCCAGATGAAACCAGCAAAATGGGAGGCAGAGTGGAAAGACAAGGACACTGGTCCAGGAGCTACTGATTCAAGCCTCACCTGAAACCCACATCAACTCCAGACTTCTGAGCTATGTGAGCCGCTAATTCCCTCTTGGGTTTAAGCCAGCAAAGTTTCAGCTCTCTACTCCTTGAGACTGAAAGAGTTGACTAACTCCTGTGAGGCTGGATCCATGAAAACAAAGGCTGTCATCATGATCAGGGTTCTCATCCTATCTCAGCTCCATTTCCCTCTGGGTTGGTTTTGCCCTTAGGCAGGCCCTGCTTTCCTAATGACAAGATAACATCTAAAATCCAAATTCAGCTTAGCAATCCCCCTGGAAAGAAAGTATGTCTTTTGTACCAGTCAGGTGTCTGCTGCAACCATGCCGTGCAACAAGCACTCTGAAAATCTCAGTTGCTTATAACAACCATTCCTTTCATACTCTTGGGTCTGCAGGTTAGTTGGGGGTTGTTAATATCAGAGTTAGGCTGGACTCCAGTCTCTAGTTGGGTTCCATTTGCCCCACAGTCTCCATCCTGGACTCCAGATGAAGGCGCCATGGTCACCTGGGTGTACCTTCCTCTGTCATGGTAGGCAGGAGCTCTAGAGGGGCAAGCAGAAACACAAGATACTTCTTTAAGGCCTAGCTTGGAACCCACACATCATCACTTCTACCGACATTCCATCGACCAAAGCAAGTCACTGGCTGAGCTCACCATGGATGGTGTGGGGAAGAACACTCACCCACAGTGAACCACGGCAGAAGCCTCAACAAAACTCCATCAAACACGTCTTCCTCAATCGTACCTCAAAGATCTTGGAACTGACTCATTGGCCTGGCCTGGGGTCAATGCCTGAGGGAGGTAGGAGTAAGGGTACAGCTAGGGGTCCCCCATATGGGAAGAAGGGTTATTTCCCAAATGGAAGTCAAGGTGTTATTGCCACAAGAAAGGGCAATGGATCCCACATAGGCAATAAATAAATAATTATATAAACCAGCACTCAGCAAACGGCAACATGCAAATAAATCACCTGAGATACTATTACAATGCAGATTCTGAGAGCCAGGCATGGTGGCTCCGACTGTAGTCCCAGCTACTAGCGAGGCTGAGGCTGGAGGATCTCTCAAGCCCAGGAGTTCGAGGCTGCAGCAAGCCACAATCACACCACTGCACTCCAGCCTGGAAGACAAAGCAAAATCTCATCTCTTAAAAAAAAAAATTCATGTAGTAAAAAATAAGGCAGCTTCTGATTCAGTAGGTCCAGGGTGAGGCCTAAGATGCTGCATTTCTTTTTTTTTTTTTTTTTTTTTTTTTGAGACGGAGTCTTGCTCTGTCACCCAAGCTGGAGTACAGTGGCGTGATCTCGGCTCAGTGCAACCTCCACCTCCTGGGTTCAAGCAATTCTCCTGCCTCAGCCTCTTGAGTAGCTGGGATTACAGGCACACACCACCATGCCCAGCTAATTTTTAGAGACGGGGTTTCACCATGTTGGTCAGGCTGGTCTCGAACTCCTGATCTCATGATCCACCCGCCTTGGCTTCCCAAAGTGCTGGGATTACAGGCGTGAGCCACCACACCCAGCTGAGATGCTGCGTATCTAAACCAGATGATGCTAGCAAGGACCAGTAGCAATGAGCAAGACTGAAATTGGGAGAGTCTCTCAGCCTTCTGATGCCACATTCTCATTTACGAAATGATAATTTCACCTGCCACGCAGACTTTTCTCAGCCAGGAGGATGGTGCCCTGGGGGGATAAGGTGATGCGACATTTGTGCTGTCACTCACCTCCTGCCTGCGCCTGCATCTGGAAGCCTCCCTCAGCCCCCAGCAAAGGACTTACAGCCCAGCCAGCAGGCAGACAGGAGGAAGATATCACAAAGTGAGTGCAGCCTCTGTTAACTGCCTTAAACTGCTCCCTGCAATAATGTTGGTGTAATCCGTAAGATTCCATTGTGGTTATCAGACAATTAGGCACACCACAGCGAGGTTATTGCATAATTAATGCTCAGCCCCCATCTCAGCCTCTGAGAGTGGCACAAGTGACAAGATTCACCTGCCCCGCATCTGGGAGAGGAGCAGGGGCACCCAGGATGGGGAACGACCTCCCTGTGGGCTCAGAGGAGGATGTTCTTAGGACCCCAGAGGCATGGCAAAGAGAGAGTCTGTGGCTGAAAGAGCTTGAGTCAGTGTGTGCCCAGGGCCCTCACGCCTGCCATTGTGTTGAGGACTTGGGCTTTAGCCTCTGGAGCGAGGTTCAAATACTGCCTCAACTACTGATTGGCTATATGGCATTAAGCACTCACCTCACATTTTTAAAGCCTCCATCTCCTTGTCTTTTAAAGAAGGGGATTGATGATGTTATGAAAACTGGATGAGAGAGTTTCATATTGGTTAGATGGTTCCTGCAGTACTATTTTCATTATTTCCCTCTCTAAGCCTCAGTGTCTTCATCTGTAAAATGGGAATAATTAGCCTCACCTTGCCTAGGCTTGAAAGATCAGCCAGTAGTTTGAGACCTGCCTGGGCAATATAGCAAGACCCTGTTCTCCACAAAAAGGAAAAAAAAAAAAAAAAGGACGAAATATCAGCCTGTGAGTCAAATAAGACACACATGTGAACGGGATGTGTGGAGTGCTTTGCTAACGCACTATTGTCTTAGTTACCATGTGCCTGGCTTTCTGCTCAACCCTCCAGGGTACGACTTTGTACAAGTCCCCAGGTCTCAACAGGACAGTGGGTGATCAGCCCACCTGAGAAGTGAAACTCATGATTTGGGTAAGTAGACTAGAGGAGAATCACTTCTTTCTTTTTTTCTTTCTTTCTTTCTTATTTTTTGGACGGAGTCTCGCTGTGTCACCCAGGGATCTCGGCTCACTGCAACCTCTGCCTCCCAGGTTCCAGTAATTCTCCTGCCTCAGCCTCCCGAGTAGCTGGGATTACAGGCACACGCCACCGCACCTGGCTAATTTGTTATTATTAGTAGAAACAGGGTTTCACCATGTTAGCCAGGCTGGTCTTGAACTCTTGACCTCAGGTGATCCACCTGCCTCAGCCTCCCAAAGTGCTGGGATTACAGGCATGAGCCACCATGCTCGGCCTGAGAATCATATCTTGAGCTATGATCTGTAACATTCAAATGAGCCTCAACGGACACAAAACAGAAAAATCGTCAAAAAATGTTGGTGAAAAGTTCAGGTGGGAGAACTCAGGTGATGGTGCAGACAGAAGCAAGTAGGGGAGAAAGCTGGCTTCAGGGAGAGTGGTTAGGCCTTTGTGAGAAAGACTGGGGACTTCTCATATCATCCTCTGTGTCCCAGTTCCCAAAACACACACGTACATGGGCACATGCATGCAGGCACACAAAAACAAGCACACACACCAGATGAAAAAATACAGATGCAGGTACACACACATGGACATGGACATGTGTGTGCCTGTGCCCATATAAACAAACATTAGTGCACACACACACTCACACACACACAGGCACAGGCAGTATGTGCTCACACACAACCATACACACAGATACGCACAGAGGTACATTCACACACAGACCAACACACACAGGCACACAGATGCATGCACGCATGCACGTGCGCGCGCGCACACACACACGTGCACCCACCCTCGGCGATACCTTCCAATCCACTGGCCTCTCCGAAATTGGCACAGACCATTTTCCCACGACCCTTTCTCGCTGAGCGTGTGATTCCAAAACTGTCCACAAGAAGGTGCTCGGGAGCCGGAATTCAGGCGTTCCCGGCCCGCGGACGCTTAGAGAAGGGAGCTTCGGAGTTATGGGGGGACCCACCCTTCTATTTAATAACTGAGAAAGCCACGGGAGGGGACTTGCTGGGCTCACAGCCAGTGATCCCTGCCCTGTTTCCTTATGGGGACTGCGGTCGGAAATGGGGAGTGGGGCAGAACCTGTCACCGTCACGGTCCTATTTAGAGAGGAAGGTCGGAGAAACCAGAGCAGTGGAAGGCTCTCGGGCGTTGTCAGGCGCTGTCCCCAGATCACCGGCTCTATGACCCTGGGTAAGTTACCTGGCTTCTCTGTTCCTCAGTTTTCTCGTCTTCCTTGACCCAGGCTTCCCCGACTCCTCTAGGGACCCCTTCCCCTCTCCATGAACACCTTCAGATCTCGGGCTGTTTTCCCCACTCAAGTGGCATCTCAGCTGTCCCCTCCCGGGTTAGGCCTCCCTGGCCCCTATTTAACGGTGTCCCCACCCCCATCACTATCTTGTTTGTACCAACACTTGCTGACTGACAATGCACACTTGTTCATTTGTTCACGTTTATTTTGTCTCCTCCAGGAGAATGGGAACTTCGTGAGAGCAGGGACATGAGGGTGAACTGCTCACCCAGGCACCGCTGGCGCCCGGAACCCAGCTCCCTCGGGGCTCCGGAGAGGCGGCCTCAGCCGTGTGCTGGTGCTGCCCTCCAGTGGCGCTGGGTCCCCATGGCATCTGGCTTTCTCCTGCTCCCCAGTGGCCTTTTCTTCTCCCACCCACCTGTCACCAGCCCCCAGGGTAAGTCTCTGTGTGACTCTAGGGTGAAGGTGGAGGGACCTTGCCTCCGAGGATTCATCCCACCTGGATTCCGATGAGTGAGAGACCCTCTCTGGCACCTGGTGTTTGAATGGCCAGCCTCACAGTTAATAAAGACAAGTTTGGTATCAGCTGTGGGATCCGTCCAGAAAAAGACAACTTTGGGGCAGAAATAGAATGGTGTCGGTCTCGACATAGTCTAATAGGGAAAGACAGACAAGCCAGTCCAACGGTCCCATTTTACAGATGAGGTCACTGCATCCCCACCTAGGACAGGAGGGTACAACTGCCTGGCCAAAGATAACCCTAGAATACGGTCACTCATTCTTCCACCCACTGAGAACCTCAGGGCAGTCGCGTTTTATGCAAAGCATGTGGTCCTGAACACCTTGCATAATTCAAAGCGTGCATAATTCCTGACTAATTTTGCCAGAGTAATGAATGCAAAGTAGAAAGGATGGGTTGCATAAATTACTCCAATTGTGGCATATTTTTGCCTTAATGCTGCTTTTTATTTCCCTGGCATTATCGCTAATATTTCATAACGCACTCTCTGCTAAATTAACAGTGCAGCATTTCCTGCCGGTGGTTTGGCCTTCTTCATAACGTTTTATCACATCTCACTTCTTTTCCAATGTTATCGATTTTCAGGTGCGTTTTTCAGCACCACCACTTAAAGAACACTTGGATGACATTGTTACAGGATATGGGTAAAATATTTAAGGTTATAATAACTGTGAACATTGAGAAAATGGCACACTAGTCACCAGAATCTCCTGCAGAAATTAGAAATTCAGAAGCATGTAAACAACAGTGCATGTATATAGAAAGCAGGTATTTCTATTTAATAACCAAAGCAATGTCGCCATGTGGCAGGTTTACAGTCCTCAGTTAACAGCTCACTTAGTTCCTCCGACTCGAGGAAACTGCAATTCTTGACAGTTTTTTTTTTTAACTGAGGGGCTTGGCATTATTTCCAGCTTAGTGCATAAACACGTATTAGCATTTTTATATTGCACCTTGCCAAAGTCACAGTTTAGACTCCCATAAATGGTGACTTCACCCTAAATGGTCTTCCTTGCTGCATCCTTAACCCCAGGAGGGTGGAAATGTATGACTCCACCCAGTCATCTCAGATACGGATTTCAGAAATTTCAGCCACCCACCTCATACTTACACAGGGACCTTTTTGGAGGCAGCATCATCCAAGGCTGCTCTTGCCCAATTTGGCTGGCCCTACCTCCTCCCCAGCGTCATCTTCTCTTGCAGTCTGGAGAGGGGGGCTACTCCCCCAGTATAGGATCCATATTTAGATCCATATTGGAGGGTGGGTAGAAAGGGGAGGTAGGATGAGGGAAAATTGAGTCTCAGTTTCACACATTTGTAAGATCGTCAGACTTTCCACATTGCCAAGAAACTCGTCAGCACAACCGCTGTGAACTGGCTTCTTGACCTTCGTCTGCCCAGAATTGCTTCCAGAATGGCTCCTTCAGCTTGGTCTGAGCCTGGCCCCAGAAAGAGTGCCAGGGGCCCTAGGAAGGAGGAAAAATGGGGCATTCAGGGCAGGCTCTGAACCCACTGGGATTCCTGTCCTAATTCCATTTGCATGTGACCTTGAGCAAGTCTCTATGCGAGGCACTTCACCTCTCTGGGCCTCAGTTTCCACCTCTGTCAAATGGGGATGATAATACCATCTACTTCCCAGAATTGGTGCCAGAATGAAAAGCAGTCCCTGCTGTGATAGTGCCTAGAACAGAGTAAGTGCCCAATAAATATTCCTTAGCTCTTGTTGCAGTTAGAAAAGCGACTGGATGGGGCGTACATTTACTGGAACCCTGGGATGTATAAGGGCCAGTGTCCGGGTGAGGCGATCCTGCCCCTCGGAGAATTTATGGTCCAACTTTGGAGAGTGAACCTGCCCTTCCACTAATTCAAGAATTCACCAACCAGGAGAACTGCATGTGGAATTGCCCTGTCCAGCCCTGACTTTGTGCAAGTGTCCATCAAGTCCCCTTCTGCCTCTGGGCTGCCTCTGAGACTTGAGGGGGAGTAAACAGGAGCCTAGGGGTCTCTCCACCCTCCAGGTGCCCCATCAGGCTGGCACCTCCCCACCAGCCCACCCTTCCCCTTGCAGCAGCAAATCTGCAAATGTGCCTTGCAAGCATGTCCAGTGGGCCAGAAGCCACACTCGTCCTCCCCACCCCTTCAGAGGACAAGGAGAGGTGCCTGGCCCAAAGGCAGTGGTTGGAGCATGGGCTTCCTGCCTGGGGTGGGGTGGAGAGGGATCTGCCTTCTCTTCTGGGCCCCTGCCCCCTAGGTTTTTCTTCCTCGATACTCACGTTCCTTTCCCTGGACAATCCCTTGCTCTATGAGGGCCTCAGCTTTCCCCTCTGAAAAATGGGCAGCCTGGACTTCTCCACCTCCTCCAGCTAAGACATTCATCTCCCTGTCTCCACACCAGCCTTGCCACCAACACCCCGGTCCCTCTCTGTCTCCTCTGCTGCTGTGGGGGCCTGTCCCTGGGGTCACTGAGGCTACTGCTGGCTGGGCTTCCAAGCACCAGAGAAGGACTCCACAGAACAATAGCAGAAGGAAGGGGGCCAATCTTCAGGAGGAGAGAATGAAATGGCCTAGCTCAGCCATGCCTGCCCTAGGTCCAAAGCTCCCAGCTCCATTCTTGCCTCTTCTGCCATGTTCCCATGTTTCTACATATGCATGTCTCCCACCAGACAAGGTGGTCCTGAGGGCAGGAGACATCCAGGCTATCCTCGCTGTATCCCTAGCACCTGGGTGCTGGGACCTGTTTCCTGGTTGGACAGAATGGGCGCCCACCCAGCAGGTGCAAGGATGGTAATGTTTTCCCGGCCTGTAGCCTGAATTCCAAGTGTCCACTCAGGGCCAAACCATGCAGTCAGAAAAGGATTCTCACTGGGCACAGTGGCTCAGGCCTATAATCCCAGCACTTTGAGAGGCCGAGGCAGGTGGATCACTTGAGGCCAGGAGTTCGAGACCAGCCTGGCCAACATGGCAAAACCCCCTCTCTACTAAAAATACAAAAATTAGCCAGGCATGGTGGCAGGCACTTGTAGTCCCAGCTACTCAGGAGGTTGAGGCAGGAAAATCGCTTGAACCCAGGAGGTGTAAGTTGCAGTGGCCTGAGATTGCGCCACTGGGCTCCAGCTTGGGTGACAGAGCAAGAATCTCTCTCAAAAAACAAAGCAAAAAGAAAGGATTCTCACAGTGAATAACCTAAGTCTACAAAAATAAAAGAAAGGACTCTACCTCAGGCCCACACTTCCCTCCCCTCTCTGCCTCCCTTTCCCTCTCCCCCAAGCCCCTCTTCCACTTGCCTCCAGCCTCCCACCTGGAGACTCAGTCATTTCTGGCTCTTTCTGACTCTGCTTTAGAATGAGAAAAAATATGGGGAAGCAGGGACTTTTGATCATAAGGACGGGGGAAAGGAGACGGGATCTTATCATGGGCTGGCTTCCGGCAAGATGTCTAAAACTCACACAGAATCGTCTCCTAGGGGAAATCACCCACCTGCATAATTTTCATATCCAATAATACTACAAGAGTGTCTATGTCCTTCCCACCTTGAGTTACATTTCTAAAAATCTTTATCATGTGAGTCACGAAAGGTGCCAGCTGCCAATAAGTATGCATGGGGAGAGGACAGATAGCTGGGAGTAGAGATTTATGTTGCCTGATAATACTAAAGAATTGCTATACTCAGTTTCATCAAACCCAGGTCCTAGTGTCAGCCTGAAATTCTTCCTCCTCCAGGAAGCCCTTCTGGACTGGGAGGGAAAGTCTATGATACAAGAAACAGTGTCTGATGTTTCCCAGATCCACCTCTTTTTCTCCTGTACCGCGCCCACCACCTAGACAGCCCTTTTTCCATAGGTGTCCAAATGCCCTGAGTCTGTCAGTGCCAGGCTTGCATGCCATTATTTCCCAGATGAAAGTGACTAACCCCCTGTTAGGACCCAAGCACTTCCTACCCTGGCCTGTGATCACAGGTGCTAGGAGAATTGCTCAGCAGTGGGAGGGAGGGCACGTAGTAGGTCCCAGCCCTGACTTTGCCCAAATATCTGTCAAGCCACTTTCAGCCTTTTGGTCTCCTCCCTGAGGGCTGGATGTGAGCTTAGAGGCCATTTAGGCTAACCCCTCCCCAGCCTGGGTGCCGCCTCCCCATATCCCTGACTTATTCACGGATGCCGAAGAATTGGTATGTTTGTCAAGTGACTAAATGAATAAATTCAGAACTTGGGGATTCCAAGATCTAACGCTCCCTCAAAGTTAAGCCTCTTAGCCTCCTTAACCCTGCAACTATCCTTCCTTTTCCTTATACCAGTCCAGTAACAAAATCACCTTCTAAACCACCAGCCGGCCAGCCATACCCCCAATATGACCCAGGTGAAATGACCCAAAAGGTTGACAGTATATCCAGTCACTGGGTTTTTTTTTAATTGTAATTAGTAATTATTATGCACTATGGAGGTAATAATAATAATAGCAGCAAACATTTATTTTATTTTATTTTATTTTATTTTTTGAGACAGTCTTACTCTGTCGCCCAGGCTGGAGTGCAGTGGCCCGCCTGGTACTGGGCTTGAGGCTTTGATGTGAACAACTTCATTTAATCCTCACAGTAATCCATAAGGGAGTTCCATCATTAGCCCCTACCTTTCAGACCTGGAAATGAGGCATAAAGAGGTTAAACTTGCCCCATGTAGCAAGCTGGTAACAGAATTTGGGGACTTTATAAAATCATTCTTTATCCATTGTGTACAATATTTTTCCAGTTTTGTAGTCCTCTTTCAGACTTTGACTTTTTTTTTTTAATTTCATGTCCTAATCTATTTTCAGTTCATTACCCCTGCCCTGTTTGTTTGGCAATGTTTCTGTGAACTGTCAATCTTGTCTTCCTCTCTAAGAGACTAGAAATATTCATGGAATTTGTGAAAACATAGCCAAATAGGTAAAGTGGACATGGATGACTGAAAATGAATTTTTTTAAATGAAACAACCTAGAAAGAAGACAAAATTGCTTTCAAAATGAATGCAAAAATTGCAAAATCTCCCCAGGGTGCAACGACCTTATCAAGACAGGAACTAATGGCCGTAAACATTCATTTCCAACAGAATTTCTTTCAGTTGATTCACTTGGAACCCAGAAAAACTTTAAAATTTGTAATAACTTCATCAGATGAATGCATAATTGCTGGGAAATTATTTAGCAATTAAAAGCCCAGAAGTCTGAAGGTGGGGTTGGCATATAGAGCTAAAATGCACTTTAGAAGCTATCCTCATTGTACATAAAAATTAATAATACTTGATAAAACAGGGGCCAGAAGTACTGTTTCAACCAACTTTTTTTGGCGTTAGTTTTACTGAAGCATAACTAGATACAATAAAATGCGAAGATTTGTAAGTGTAGTGTTATAACAACCATATAATCAAGATATTGATTGACTGCTTTTGTTTGTTTTAGAGACAAAGTTTCACTCTGTTGCCCAGGCTGGAGTGCACAGGTGTGATCATAGCTCACTGTAACCTTGCACTCCTGGCATCAAGCAATCCTCCTGCTTCAGCCTCCCAGTATCTGGGACTACAGGCCTGTGCCACCACGCTGGGCTCATTTTTTTAACTTGTAGAGAGAGGGTCTCGCTATGTTGCCCACACTGGTCTTGAACTCCTGGCTTCAAGCTATCTTCTTACCTCAGCCTCCCAAAGTGGTGGGATTACAGGCATAAGCCACCACACCTGGCCTGACTGATACTGACAATGACAAGATATTAAACATTTCCATCACCCCAGGAAGTTTTCTTGTGCCTCTTTGTAATCAATCCACCCCATCACCAGTCAACCAATGATCAGTGCTCTATAACAAGAGCTTATATTTGTCTGTTCTAGAATTTCATATAAATGGATTCATATAGTATGTACTCCTTTGTGTCTATCTTCCTTCACTCAGTAAAATGTCTTTGAGAATCATACATTGTATTTATTTATTTATTTTGAGACAGAGTCTTGCTCTGTCACCCAGGCTGGAGTGCAGTGGCACAATCTCAGCTCACTGTAACCTCTGCCTCCCCGGTTCAAGCGATTCTCATGCCTCAGCCTCCCAAGTAGCTGGGACTACAGGTACACACCACCACACCTGGGTATTTTTGTACTTTTTGTAGAGACTGGGTTTTCACCACGTTGGCCAGGCTGGTCTAGAACTGTCCTCAAGTGATCTGCCCACTTCAGCCTTTCAAAGTACTGGGATTACAAGTGTGAGCCACCGCGCCCGGCCAAGATTCATACATTTTGTTGTTACAATCAAGCAGTTCTTTCATTTCCCTGAGTAGCATTCTACCCATTTTATCAAGTAGTGTTCCACTGTATGCAAATATCATACATAGCGTGTTTATCCATTCACCTGTTGATCAACGTTTGGATTTTCTCTGATTTTTTGGTATTAGGCATAAAACTGCTATGAAGATTTTTGCATAGGTTTTAAGGTGAACTTAACTTTTCATTTCTCTTGAGTAAATACCAAACAATGAGAATGCAGGGTCATATGGAAAATGTGTCACTATATAAAAAACTGCCAGCTGGGCGCAGTGGCTCATGCCTGTAATCCCAGCACTTTGGGAGGCCGAGGCAGGCAGATCACGAGGTCAGGAAATCGAGACCATCCTGGCTAACACGGTGAAACCCCGTCTCTACTAAAAACACAAAAATTAGCCGGGCATGGTGGCGGGCACCTGTAGTCCCAGCTACTCAGGAGGCTGAGGCAAGAGAATCACTTGAACCTGGGAGGCGGAGCTTGCAGTGAGCTGAGATCGCACCACTGCACTCCAGCCTGGGCAACAGAGTGAGACTCCATCTCAGAAAAAAAAAAAAAAAAAACTGCCAAGCTGTTTTCCAAAGTGACTTTACCATTTCACCACCACCCCGCAGTATGTGAGGATTCCAGGTGCTCCCCATTCTGACAAAAAAATGACAGCTTTCAATGTCTTTTTTAATTCTAAGAGGTAAGAAATTGTATCTCTTTGTTCAACCACGTTGCTTTTTTTTTTTAGACAGAGTCTCACTCTGTCACCCAGGCTGGAGTGCAGTGGCCCGATCTCGGCTCACCGCAACCTCCGTCTCCCAGGTTCAAGCAATTCTCCTGCCTCAGCCTTCCAAGTAGCTGGGACTATAGGCACGTGCCACCACGCCCAGCTAATTTTTTTCTATTTTTAGTAGAGACGGGGTTTCACTATGTTGGCCAGGATGATCTTGATCTCTTGACCTCGTGATCCGCCTGCCTCGGCCTCCCAAAGTGCTGGGATTGCAGGCATGAGCCACCGCACCCAGCCAACCACGTTGCTTTTTATGCAACAATCTGCTGGCTTCTCAACACCAAATGTGTATGCCCTACCTATTTGCATTCATGCACAAAAATGTGTCTGTGTGCATACACACAAACACACACATACACCTGGGCCCCTCCTGCCGCTCCCCGTGTGGTGAAGAACACCCTCAATGAGGATGAACTTTGGCCTCTGCACAGGAACTGGCTGACCCTGAGCAGTTCACTTCAGACCTGCTTTTCCAACAATCAAATGTGGACAATAATCCAGCCCACTAAGATCAAAACACCAAAAGCATAATCTATGAAAGAAATTGATAATTTGGACTTCATTAAAATTAAAAACTTCAGCCGGGCACTGTGGCTCATGCCTATAATCCCAGCACTTTGGAAGGCCAAGGCGAGAGCATCACTTGAGCCTAGGAGTTAGAGACCAGCCTGGACAACATGGCAAAACCCTCTCTCTACAAAAAAAAATACAAGAATTAGCCAGGTGTGGTGGCACGCACCTGAGTCCCAGGTACTAGAGAGGCTGAGGTGGGAGGATCACCCGAGCCCAGGAGGTTGAGGCTGCAGTGAGCCTTGACTGGACAAATGCACACCAACCTGGGTAACAGAGTGAACCCTTATCTCAAAAAAAAAAAAAAATTAAAAATTTCTGCTCTGCAAAAGAGACTGTTATGAGAATAAAAAAAAAGCAAGCCACAGACTAGGAGAAAATATTTTCAAAACACATGTCTGATAAAGGACTGTTATCCAAACTATACAAATAACTCTTAAAACTCACTATTAAGAAAATAAACAAACTAAAAGTGGGCAAAACATCTGAACAGACACTCCACCAAAGAAGATACACAGATAGGAAAGAAGCAAACGAAAAGATGCTCAACATCACATGTCATTAGGGAATTGTCAATTAAAACAGCAATTAGATAACCACTACACACCTATTTGAATGGCTACATCCAAAAAACCAACAGTAACCAATGCTGTTGAGGATGTGGAGCAACAGAAATTCTCATACACGCCAGTGGCAATGCAAAGTGGTACAGCCACTTTGGAAGACAGTTTGGCAGCTTCTTCCGAAGCCAAGTATAGTCATACCATACAATTCAGCAATCGCATTCAGTTATTTACCCAAATGAGTTGAAAACATATCCACAGGAAAACTTGCACACAAGTGTTTATAGCAGCTTTATTCGTAACTGACAAAACCTGGAAGTAAGTAACCAAGATGTTC
Organism: Pongo pygmaeus; assembly: GCF_028885625.2. NCBI lineage: Eukaryota > Metazoa > Chordata > Mammalia > Primates > Hominidae > Pongo > Pongo pygmaeus. The sequence goes on along the minus strand of NC_072382.2, from coordinate 21,425,509 downwards.
TTCAAAAGGCGAACAGGGCCAGGCACAGTGGCTCATGCCTGTAATCCCTGCACTTTGGGAGGCTGAGGCAGGCAGATCACCTGAGATAGGGAATTTGAGACCAACCTGGCCAATATGGTGAAACCCCATCTCTACTAAAAATACAAAAGTTACCTGGGCATGGTGGCAGACGTCTGTAATCCCAGCTACTCGGGAGACTGAGGTGAGAGAATCACTTGAACTTGGGAGGCGGAGCTTGCAGTGAGCTGAGATCGTGCCACTGCACTCCAGCCTGGGCAATAGAGCGAGACTCCGTCTCAAAAAAAAACAAAAACAAAAAAATAGGCAAATGGATAAAGTGTAGGATATCCATACAGTGGAGTATTATTCAGTGCTATGGGCTGACTTGCGTCCCTGCTCTCTGCCAACAGATTCCTATGTTGAAGCCCTAACATCCCCTGCCATTTTGACTGTATTGTAGTTAGGGTCTTTATGGAGGTGAGATATGACAATTATAAATGTATATCCACCATGCAACAGAACCCCAAAATATATGAAGCAAAATTAACAGAACTTATGGAAAAACAGTCAATTGTATTATTATAATACAATACAATTTAGGGAGAATTGACATCTTAACAATTTAAAGTCTTTTGATCCATGAACATCACATATCTTTTGATTTATTTACGTCTTTGTTTCTTCAATGTTTGGTAGTTTTTTGTTTGTTTGTTTGTTTGTTTGTTTGTTTGTTTTTGAGATGGAGTCTTGCTCTGTTGCCCAGGCTGGAGTACAGTGGCATGATCTCAGCTCACTGCAACCTCTGCTTCCTGGGTTCAAGCGATTCCCCTGCCTCAGCCTCCCAAGTAGCTGGGACTACAGGCACCCGCCACCACACCCGGCTAATTTTTTGTATTTTCAGTAGAGATGGGGTTTCACCATGTTAACCAGGATAGTCTCAATCTCCTGACTTCATGATCTGCCCGCCTCGGCCTCCCAAAGTGCTGGGATTACAGGCTTGAGCCACCGCACCCAGCCAATGTTTGGTAGTTTTTAGCATACAAATCTTGCATGTATTTTGTTAGAGTTACCCCTCTGTATTTCAGCTTTTCCTTGATATCATAAATGGTCCTTTTTTTTTTTTTTTTTTTGACACAGAGTCGCTCAGGCTGGAGCATAGTGGTATAATCTCGGCTCACTGACACCTCCACCTCCTGGGTTCAAGTGATTCTCCTGCCTCAGCCTCCTGAGTAGCTAGGATTAACAGGCACGCGCCACCACACCCGGCTAATTTTTATATTTCTAGTAGAGATGGAGGTTTCACCATGTTGGCCAGGCTGGTCTTGAACTCCTGACTTCAAGTGATCCCCCCACCTTGGCCTCCCAAAGTGCTGGGATTACAGACATGAGCCACCATGCCTGGCCATAAATGGTATTTTTTTTTAAAAAAATCTCAATTTTCACTTGTTTATTTCCATTTATAAAATTGATTTTTCTATATATACAATTGATTTTTGTGTATTCATCTTGTATTCTGCAACCTTGTTTAACTCACTTATAAGCTCTAATAGCTTTTTTTTTTTTACCTCTAATAGCTTTTTAAAACAGCTTTATTAAGGTATAAATCACATACCATACCATTTATCCATTTGAAGTGTCAATGGTCTTTACTATATTCATAGAGTTGTATAAGCATTACCACAACCATTTTAGGATAATTTAGTCACTCCAGCGAGAAACCTTCCTATCTTTTGCAGTCACTTTGCATTTCCCATAGGCCCCTAGGTCCTACACAAACACTAATCTAGCTTCTGCCTCTATAGATTTATCTATCTGGGATTTTATAAGTGAATTCATACAATATGGTCTTTGGTGACTGGTGTCACTTACTTAATGTAATATTTTCTTTTTTTTTTTTTGAGATGGAGCCTGCCCTGTCGCCCAGGCTGGAGTTCAATGCCGCAATCTCAGCTCACTGCAATCTCTGCCTCCCAGGTTCAAGCGATTCTCCTGCCTCAGCTGCCTCAGCCTCCCGAGTAGCTGGGATTACAGGCACGTGCTACCACACCTGGCTAATTTTTCTATCTTTAGGACAGACGGGGTTTCACCATGTTGGCCAGGCTGGTCTCGAACTCCTGACCTCGTGATCCACCCGCCTCAGCCTCCCAAAGTGCTGGGATTACAGGCGCGAGCCACTGCGCTCAGCCTAATGTAATATTTTCAAAGTTCATCCATGTTGTAGCATGTTATCAGTAGTTAATTCCTTTTTATGAATGAATAACCTTCCATTGTATGGACATACCACATTTCATTTATCTGTTGATCAGTTGATGGACATTTGGGTTGTTTATACCTTTTGGCTATTATGAAGAATGCTGTTATGAACATCTGCATTCAAATTTTTAGGTGGACATTTGCTTTAATTTCTCTGAGGCTTATACATAGCAGCAGAATTATTAGGTCATATGGTAACTCTGTGTTTACTCCTTTGAGGAACTGCCAGACTGCTTCCAAAACAGCTTCGTCATTTTACATTCCCACCAGCAATTTATGAAAGCTGCAATTCCTCCATGTCCTGGCCAACCTTGTTATTGTCTTTTTTTTATTATTTGTATTATTTTATTATTATGGCCACCCTAGTGGATGTAAAGGGCTACTTATTGTGGTTTTGATTTTTGTTTCCCTAATGACTAACAATTTCTAGCATCTTTTCCTGTGCCTGTTGGCATTTTGCATATCTTCTTTGGAGAAATATCTACTCAAGTCATTTGATCATTTTAAAATTGTGTTATTCCCCATCAAAAAGTGAGCAAAGGATGTGAACAGACACTTCTCAAAAGAAGACATTTATGTGGCCAACAAACATATGTAAAACGCTCATCATCACTGGTCATTAGAGAAACGCAAATCAAAACCACATGAGATACCATCTCATGCCAGTTAGCATGGCGATTATTAAAAAGTCAGGAAACAACAGATGCTGGCGAGGCTGTGGAGAAATAGGAATGCTTTTACACTCTTAGTGGGAATGTAAATTAGTTCAACCACTGTAGAAAATAGTGTGGTGATTCCTCAAGGATCTAGAACCAGAAATACCATTTGACCCAGCAATCCCATTGCTGTGTATATACCCAAAGGATTATAAATCATTCTACTATAAAGACACATGCACACATATGTTTATTGCAGCACTGTTTACAATAGCAAAGACTTTAAACCAACCCAAATGCCCATCAATGATAGACTGGATAAAGAAAATGTGGCAAATATACACCATGGAATACTATGCAGCCATTAAAAAAGAATACGTTCATGCTGGGCACGGTGGCTCATGCCTGTAATCTCAGCTACTCAGGAAGGCTGAGGCAGGAGAATCACTTGAACCTGGGAGGCGGAGGTTGCAGTGAGCTGAGACTGTGCCATTGCACTCCAGCCTGGGCAACAAGAGCGAAACTCCATCTCAAAAAACACAAAAAGAATGAGTTCAAGACCTTTGCAGGGACATAGATGAAGCTGGAAGCCATCATTCTCAGCAAACTAACACAGGAACAGAAAACCAAACACCACATGTTCTCACTCACAAGTGGGAGTTGAACAATGAGAACACATGGACACAGGGAGGGGAATATCACACACCAGGGCCTGTTGGGGGTTGGGGGCAAGGGGAGGGAGAGCATTAGGACAAATACCTAATACATGCAGGGCTTAAAACATAGATGTTGGGTTGATGGGTGCAGCAAACCACCATGGCACATGTATACGTATGCAACAAATCTGCATGTTCTGCACATGTATCCCAGAACTTAAAGTAAAATTTAAAAAAATAAAAATAAAATAAAATAAAATTGGGTTGTTGGTCTTATTTGCTGTTGAATTGTAAGAGCTCTTTATATATTCTGGATAGTAGACCCTTATCCAATATGATTTGCAATTTTTTTCCCATTCTGCAGATTATCCTTTCACTTTCTTAATAGTGTCTTTTGATGAACAAAATTTTTCTAATTAATGAAGTCTAAAATAGGTATATATTTTTCTTTCACTGCTTGTGCTTTCATGTCATACCCCAAAATCCATTGCCAAATCAAAGGTTTACCTTAGGTTTTGTTGAAAATGTTTATACTTTTTTTTTTTTTTTTTTTGAGACAGTCTTGCTCTGTCGCCCAGGCTGGAGTGCAGTGGCGTGATCTCAGCTCACTGCAATCTCAGCCTCCCAGGTTCTAAGGGATTCTCCTGCCTCAGCCTCCCAAGTAGCTGGATTACAAGCATGCACCACCATGAACGGCTAATTTTGTATTTTTAGTACAGATGGGGTTTCACCATGTTGGCCAGGCTGGTCTCGAACTCCTGACCTCAGGTGATCCACCAGCCTCAGCCTCCCAAAGTACTGGGATTACAGGCATAAGCCACCACGCCCAGCCAAATTTTTACAGTTTTAACTCATTTGTAGGTCTTTGACACTTTTTTTTTTTTTTGGTCTTTGATATATTTTGATTTAATTTTTATAGATGGTGTGAGATAAGGTTCCAACTTCATTCTTTTTAATGTAGATATCCATTTGTCCAAGCATCATTTGTTGAAGAAACTATTCTTTCCTCATTGAATAGTCTTGGCACTCCTTTTGAAAATCAAATAACCACTGACATCTACATTGATGATGTTTTTCAGGACTCTCTGTTCTATTCTATTGATCTATATGTCTATCCTTATATACTGTTTTAGTCACTGTAGCCTTATAAGTTTTGAAATTGGGAAGTGTGAGTCCTCCAAATTTGTTCTTTTTCAAGGTTGTTTTGGCTATTCTGGGTCCCTTGAAGTTACATATGAACTTTAGAATCAATTTTTTCATTTCCACAAAAAGGCTTTTGGGATTTTGATAAGGATTGCCTTGAATCTGTAGGTTGCTTTGGGGTATACTGCCATTCTTGTACAGGATTTCTTTCAAGGTATTTAGGTCTTCTTTAATTTTGTTCAGTAATGTTTTGTAGTTTTCAGTGTACAAATCATGTACCTCCTTAGTTAAATTTATTCCTAAGTGTTTTATTCTTTCTGATGCTATTGTAAATGGAATTGTTTTCTTCACTTCCTTTCTGTGTTGTTCATTACTCCTGTATAGAAATGCCACTAGTTTTTGTGTGTTGATTTTGTATCCTGTCATTTTTCTAAATTTGTTAGTTGGCTCTGATAGAGGATTTGTTAGAATTTCTTATATATAAATCATGTCATCTGTGAATAAATATAATTTTACTTCTTCTTTTCTAATTTGGATGTTTCATCTCTTTTTGTTGCTTAATTCCTCTGGCTAGAACTTCCAGTACAATGTTGAATAGCAGTGGCAAAAGTAGGCATCCTTATCTTATTCCTGATCTTAGGGGAAAGATTTCACACTTTCACCATTGAGTACAATGTTAGCTATGAGTTTTTCATAAATGTCCTTTATCATGGTGAGGGAGTTCTTTTCCATTCCTAGTTTCTGAGACTTTTAATCTCGAAAGGTGTTGGATTTTGTTAAATATTTTTTCTGCATCAATTTGAAATGCTCATATGGGGATTTTTCTTCATCCCATTAAGGCAGTATATTACACTGATTAATTTTGATGTTGAACCAACATTGCATTCCTGGGATGACTCCTACTTGGTAATGATGTATAATCCTCTTAACATGTTGATGGATTTGGTTTGCTAGTATATTGTTGAAGATTTTTGCATCTACATTCATAAGGGATATTCGTCTGTGGTTTTTTTTTTCTTGTGATGTCTTTGTCTGTCTTTGATATCAAAGTAATGCTGAATTCCTAGAATGGGGTAAAAAATGGTCTCCCTTTCCATTTTTTGAATGAGTTTGATAAAGATCAGTGTTAATTCTTTGTCAGATGTTTGGTAAAATTCACCAGTGAAGCCCTCTGGTTGTGAGCATGTTTTTATTGGGAGGTTTTTGATTACTTATTCATTCTCTTTATTTACTAATGGGCTGTTCAGATTCCTATTTCCTCTTGAGTCAGTTTTGGAAGTTTGTGTTTCTAGGAATTTGTCTATTTCATCTAGACTATCTAATTTGTTAACTTTCAATTGTTCATAGTATTCTGTTACAATTTCTTTTTTTTTTTTTCTGTAAACTCTTTTGTAATATCCCCACTTTCATTTCTGATGTTAGGAATTTGAATCTTCTCCCTTTTCTCTTTGTCAGTCTAGCTAATGGTTTGCCAAGTTTGATGATCTTTTAAGGCCAATAACCAACTTTTGGTTTCCTTGATTTTCTCTACTGTTTTTCTATTCTCTACTTTTTCAACTATAATCTTTATTATTTTCTTCCCTCTGCTAACTTTGGGTTTAGATTGTACTCTTTTTCTAGTAGCTTAAGGCAGCAGTCCCCGACCCTTTTAGCACCAGGGACCAGTTTTGTGGAAGACAATTTTTCCACAGACCGTTGGGGAGAGGATGGTTTCAGGATGATTCAAGCACAATACATTTATTGTGCACTTTGTTCCTATTATTATTACATTGTAATATATAATGAAATAATTATACAACTCACCATAACAAAGAATCAGTGGGAGTCCTGAGTTTGTTTTCCTGCAACTAGACAGTCCCACCTGGGAGTGATAGGAGACAATAACAGATCATCAGGCATTAGAGTCTCATAAGGAGCACACAACCTAGATTTCTTGAATGCACAGTTCACAATAGGGTTTGGGCTCCTATGAGAATCCAATACCACCACTGATGTGACAGGAGGCAGAGCTCAGGTGGTAATGCAAGCAATGGGGAACAGTTGTAAATACAGATGAAGCTTCACCCTCTGCTCACCTCCTGCTGTGTGACCCAGTTCCTAACAGGCCACAGACCAGCACCAGTCTGTGGCCCAGGGATTGGAGACACTGACATACATTGTAAAGTTAGGTTATTTATTTGAGATCTTTCTTCTTTTTTAAAGTAGGCATTTGTAACTATGACTTTCCCTCTGAGAACTGCTTTTGCTGCATCCTATAAGTTGTGGTATGTTGTTATTTCGTTTTCATTCATCTCAAAGTGTTTTCTTATTTCACCTGTAATTTCTTCTCTGGCCCACTGGTTATTTAAGAATATATTGCTTAGGCCAGGTGTGGTGACTCATGCCTGTATTCTAGGATTACAACAACACTAATCTAGGATTAGAACAACACTGTATATAAACTAGACATTACTGACTTATTATATAGAACACTCCAAATCCAGGCACGGTGGCTCGCAGTTGTAATCTCAGCACTTTGAGAGGCTGAGGTGGGTGGATCACGAGGTCAGGAGTTCGAGACCAGCCTGGCCAACATGGCGAAACCCTGTCTCTACTAAAAATACAAAAATTAGCTGGGCATGGTGGCATGCTCCTCTAATCCCAGCTACTCAGGAGGCTGAGGCAGGAGAATCGCTTGAACCTGGGAGGCAGAGGTTGCTGTGAGCCGAGATCGCACCACTCCACTCCAGCCTGAGCAACAGAGTGAGACTCCATTTCAAAAAGAAAAAAAAAAAAAGAATATATTACTTAATTTCCACATATTTGTGAATTTTCCAGGTTTTTTTCTGTTATCGCTTTCTAGTTTTATTTCATGTTAATTGGAAAAGATACTTTGTACAATTTCAATCTTTTAAATTTTATTGAGACTTGTTTTGTGGCCTAACACACGGTCTATCCTGGAAAATGTTCCACGTGCACTTGAGTAGACTACGTATTCTGTGATTGCTGGATGGAATGTTCTTTTTCTTCATAATTTTTTTAAAAAGAAAAAAATCACAATGGGTAGTACAAATTTGGGATCTAAAGCCACTGTTTTTTTGTTGGGGGAGGAGGGCATTTTGGTGTTGGGGTTTTTTTTGTTGGTTTTGTTTGTTCGTTTGTTTGTTTGTTTTTCGAGACAGAGTATGGTTCCATTGCCCAGGCTGGAGACCAGTAGCAAAATCTTGGCTCACTGCAACCTCCACTTCCTGAGTTCAAGCAATTCTCTTGCCTCAGCCTCCAGAATAGCTGGGATTACAGGCATGCACCACCATGCTGGGCTAATTGTTGTATTTTTAGTAGAGACTGGATTTTGCCACGCTGTCCAGGCTGGTCTCGAACTCCTGGCCTCAAGCAATCCACCCACCTCAGCCTCCCAAAGTGCTGAGATTACAATTGTTAGCCACCGCGCCTGGACTTGGAGTGTTCTATATAATAAGTCAGTTATGTCTAGTTTATATACACTGTTGTTCTAGTTGCTCTATTCATTATTGAAAGTGGGATATTGCAGTCTCCAGCAATTACTGTAGGACCGATGTACAAACTGAATGTTTGTTTCTTCCCAAGATTTGTATGTTGAAGTCCTAACACCTATTATGGCTGTATTAGGAGACAGGACCTCTAAGGAAGTAATTAAGGTTAAGTGATGTCATAAAGATGGAGCCCTGATCCAGCGGGATCAATGTACTTATAAGAAGAGAAACCCAACAGCAATCTCTCTCTCTCTGTCTTTCTCTCTCTCTCTCTGCACACGCACAAAGAAGTGGTCGTGTAAGTACACAGTGAGATGGCAACTGCCTACAAGCCAAGAGAAAAAGCCTTAGAATGAAACCAACTTTGGACTGGGCACAGTGGCTCACGCCTGTAATCCTAGCACTTTGGGAGGCCAAGGCGGGCTGATCACCTGAGGTCAGGAGTTCGAGACCAGCCTGGCCAACATGGTGAATGTGTCTCTACTAAAAATACAAAAAATAGTGGGGCATGATGGAGTGTGCCTGTAATCCCAGCTACTCAGGAGGCTGAGGCAGGAGAATCACTTGAACCTGGGAGGCAGAGGTTGCAGTGAGCCAGGATCGCGCCACTGCACTACAGTCTGGGTGACAGAGCAAGACTCCATCTCAAAAAAAAAAAAAAAAAAAGAATGAAACTTACTTTGAGGGCACCTTGATCTTGGACTTCCCAGCCTCTAGAACTTTGAGAAATGAATGTATGTTGTTTAAGCCACCCTGTCTGTGGTATTTTGTTATAACAGTCCATCAACTGGTGACTGGAAAACATACTGTGGTACATGATAAAAGGAACCAATGACTGATACATGCAACAACATAGATGAACCTTAAAAGCACCATGTTAAGTGAAAGAAGTCAGACATAAAAGGCTATATACTATATGATTCCATTTGTAAGACGTTATGGAAAAGCCAAAACTAGGTAGGGAAATTAGTTTCCTGATGACCAGAGGGAACTATTTAGGGTGATAGAACTATTCCTTATCTTGATTTTATGATGATTACCCAAGTATAGACATTTGTTAAAACTCATAAAACTGCACACCCTAAGAATGATAAATTTTCCTGTATGTAACACATAACTCAATAAACGTAACTTTAAATAAATTTGAAATTACGTGCAGGAATGCTACTTTCAGCAAGGCATGGTGGCTCACGACTGTAATCCCAGCACTTTGGGAGGCCGAGGCAGGCGGATCACTTGAGACCAGGAATTCGAGACCAGCCTGGGCAACATGATGAAACCCCCTCACTACTGAAAATACAAAATGTAGCTGGGTGTGGTGGCGTGTGCCTGTAATCTCAGCTACTCAGGAGGCTGAGGCAGGAGAATTGCTTGAACCCAGGAGGTGGAAGTTGCAGTGAGCCGAGATAGCACCACTGCACTCCAGCCTGGGAGACAAAGCAAGACTCTGTCTCAAAAAAAAAATGAATGCTACCTTCTCTGTACCTTAAAAGTTTCCATTGCTCTCAAAATCACACACTGCACATTTGTCATACTAAGTAGTCTCTCATTTTCAACTGAAGTTAGTGAAAAAAACAAGATCTTTTTTTTTTTTTTTTTGAAATAGAGTCTCACTGTCACCTAGGCTGGAGTGCAGTGGCACGATCTCAGCTCACTGCAACCTCCGTCTCTGGGGTTCAAGCGATTCTCCTGCCTCAGCCTCCCAAGTAGCTGGAATTAGAGGGGACTGCCACGACGCCTGGCTAGTTTTCGTAGTTTTAGTAGAGATGGCCAGGGTGGTCTTGAACTCCTGACCTCAGGCGATCTGCCCGCCTAGCCTCTCAAAGTGCTGGGATTACAGACGTGAGCCACCGTGCCTGGCCCAAAACAAGATCTTTGTACTTGTAAAAAAAAAAAAAAAAGGGAGATACTTCTTTATTTTTAACCACTTTCTTTTTTCTTTCTTTTTTTTATATTCTTTATTATATTTGAATGAATTTGGATGGAAGTTAATCTATCATGGATCTTGCACTTAATACCAGAATTTTTCTTCCTTATAAAATTTTGAAGTAGCAAAACAGACATTTTACTCTTAACTGATCCCACAAGATATGACTAATTCTCAAGTAGACATTTTCTTAAGAGATTAATGGTCTAAGTCGAATTAAATAACTACAAGTTAAATATAGCTCTTAAAAATTATTTGATTTAGTGTTTAAACTGCTATTCTGCCAAATAATTCTATAAAGATTGGAATTATAAAAGATAATTGAATCTCTATTATTCTGCCTAGGTATTCTTATTTAAATTTGTATAAACATTTGTTGGCTCCTAAAGAATAAAATGTTCTTCCTAAAGTTATCTAGCTAACACACTCTTTTAATATTAATATGAACTATCAGTTTATTTTCTATTTATTTAAATATTTGAAACTTAACAATTACGTTTGCAAATAAAGTTCACATCTTTCAATGATCATTAATTATTGTACTATTTTATCCTGGAATAATATATGTGTATTCACCAACTGAGAGAAATAATTTCAACATACAAAGCATGAAAGGAGATTTTTCAATTTAAGTGACTTTTAAAGTATTTACCTATGTCTGAAAATGAATGTCCAGATATTAATGATAAATCCAAATGACCTGCCTTGTTTGTATTCCTGATGTAATTACACTGGTTAAATATTATGTTCCTTTCTCAATCACAAGATCATTGATTTGCAAAATTTCAGAGATGTCAGAATGACACCAAAATAAGCATTCAACTATTTACCTTCCAAAGGCCAAAACCCAGGTGAAATAGAAGAATTTGGCTGAGTTGGAAGGCTGAAACCAAACTTCAATGCCTACCGACTCACATTGGTTCTCATCTAGATTAGGAGTGATCAGGCAACTGGCTCCCCAGCCAGGGACAGCTCCACAGTCCAGCTCTTCATTGACTCAGTCAACAAATGTTCATTGAACACCTACTATGCGCCAAGCTTGGTGCTAGGCACAAAGAATCCAGCACTAAAAAAAAACAGAGCCTGGTTGGAGAGAGAGAAGTAAACAATTAGTAGACTATTGTGTATCAGATAGATTTCAATGCATTAATAGTCCCAACTATTGTACTATCTGTATTCAATACAGGTAGATATGCTGTCCTGTAACTTTGTACCCTCCTCACACTCTGACTCTGTTCTGCCGAGGGGTGTGCTTTGGCCAGTAGAATAAATAAGGCAGAAGTGATGTTGTACCAATTCTGAGCATAAGTTTCAAGAAGCCCTGCCACTTTTGCTCTCTCTCAGATCTCTGATCACCATAAGAACAAGCCAGCCGGGTGCAGTGGCTCATGCCTGTCATCCCAGCACTTTGGGAGGCCAAGGCAGGCAGATCACCTGAGGTCAGGAGTTTGAGACCAGCCTGGCCAACATGGTGAAACCCCGTCTCTACTAAAAATATATATAGAGAGAGAGAGATATCTATATCTATATCTATAGATATATATATATAAATTAGCCAGGCATGGTGGCATGTGCCTGTAGTCCCAGCTACTCAGGAGGCTGAGACAGGAGAATCACTTGAACCCAGGAGGCAGAGGTTACAGTGAGCCAAGATCGCGCCACTGCACTCTAGCATGGGCAACAGAGCAAGACTCCATCTCAAAAAATAATAATAATAAAGAACAATCCCAGGCTAGCCTCTTGAAGGATGAGAGACCCCATGAAGGGGAGCCCAGTTATCCCAACTGAGATGATCCAAAACCAATCTATAGCCAGCTGACCACCAAACATGTAAGCTCAGCCAAGATCAGCAGAACTGCCCAATTCACCCATAGATTCATGAGCTAAATTTTGAAAAGCCTTGTTACACAGCAATAGCTAACTGATAGAGTATTAGTGCAATGATAAAGAATGTGCCCAGTGCCAAGAGGATTCTTAGGAACTGTTGAAAACCCAGCACAGGGAAAAAAAACACAAGGAAAACTAATAATAGGTAACTAAATGACAGACACTATGCTAAGTAATATATTATCACCATTCTCTATTTTAAGATACAGCATTCGGCCGGGAGTGGTGGCTCACACCTGTAACCCCAGCACTTTGGGAGGCTGAGGTGGGCAGATAACCTGAGGTGAAGAGTTTGAGACCAGCCTGAACAACATGGTGAAACCCCATCTCTACTAAAAATATAAAAATTAGCCGAACATGGTGGCAGGCGCCTGTAATCCCAGCTACTCAGGAGGCTGAGGCAGGAAAATTGCTTCAAGCCGGGAGGCGGAGGCTGCAGTGAGCTGAGATCGCATCATGCACTCCAGCCTGGGCAAAAAAGCAAGACTCCCTCTCAAAAAACAAAAAAAAAGAACATACAGCTTTCAAGTTCAAGACCAGCCTGGCCAAGAAGGAAAAACCCCATCTCTAATGAAAATGCAAAATTTAGTAGCGCATGGTGGCATATGCCTGTAATCCCACCTACTAAAGAGGCTGAGGCACAAGAATCACTTAAACCCAGGAGGCAGAGGTTGCAGTGTGCCAAGATCATGCCATTGCACTCCAGCCTGGGTGACAGAGGGAAACTCTGTCTACAAATACAGCTTTCAGGCCAGGTGCAGTAGGCCTGTAATCCTTTGAGAGGCCCAGGTGGGCAGATCCCTTAAGCCCAGTAGTTGAAGAGAAGCTTGGGCAACATAGTGAAACCTTGTCTCTACAAAAAAAAAAATTTTTAAAAATTAGCCACATACCTGTAGTCCCAGCTACTTGGGAGGCTGAGGTGAGAGGATCTCTTGAGCCCAGCAGGTGGAGGCTGCAGTGAGCCATGATCGCATCACTGTACTGCCTGGGTAACAGCAAAAACCCTGTCTCAAAACAAACAAACAAACAAACAAACACAGCTTAGCTTATAAAGCAGTGAACCCAAGACTTGAACCTAGGTCCATGTCGTTTTAAAAGGTAAGGTTTCCATTGCTCTGCTGTACCGCAAGAGAGAGGGGAAAAAAGCAAAAAAAAAAAAGAAAAAATAGTGAGAGGATTCTTGTTATGGGTTCTGTGGCTCCAAAATTGAAATTGCTTAACTCGGTTGAGTTATGGCGTCATTCATTCATCTATATGTTAAACTTGGGTTCTTGATGTTCATTTCAGACCATTCAAAACCCATGAAAGGTTAAAAGTGATATCAGCATGCCAGGGTGAGGTGTCCCTAAATCATCTGAACTGAACAGTAAACCTAGGGATGGGGAAAACAGAAAGAGCATTCAGAAGATGTTTGTTAAATTAAACTGAGTTCAAATTCCCAGATATCCACAGCAGCCCACCTCACCACCACCTCATTGCACCTGCCAGGTTTACAGCAGGGACTGAGAGAAAAAAGCCAACCTTAACCTGCACCTGCCTGCTGGCAGCCCTTCTGCAAACACACCAGTATGTACACATCCTGGTCTACACTTCCTGCTGCCCTGCTCTTTTCCTTTCTCCCTGCCCCTGCTCTTGGAACCCCACCACTTGAGAAGAAGGTGGGGCTGTGATGTCCAGAGACATTCCCTGGCACTGGCCAGTTCCTGCCCTAACCTCTCACCTTGGACAGGGATAAATGCCCACAATGTTATCTAGGGTTCTCTGATTGCAAGCAACAGATACAGACTCCATCCAAGTTATGCAAAGAAATGGTTAATGAAAGAGTCCAGGGAAGCTCACAGAACTGAGGAAAAAGCTGAAGAATCAGGCTGGGATGGAACCACAAGCAGGGCAGCTCTGGACATCTCAGTTGCAGGAAACCATGAATGGTCTCTCTGGATGTTTCTGCAACTGCGAATCAGCTATCACCAATTTCAGGCTTTGTTGTTGTTGCATCTGCTCTGGATTCCATTTCAGAGAGAGAAAAAGTAAATAATTGGCTTATTAGCCTTGCCTGGGTTATGTACCTTTGGCTAGGTCATGCCCTTTCGCTAGAGGAGAGCAGGTGTCTTGGTTGATGGCCCCAGAATACTAAAACAGTTGAGGTGGGACACTACTAACAAAAAATGGGGCCCGGGTGCAGTGGCTCACATCTGTAATCCCAGCACTTTGGGAGGACGAGGTAGGCAGATCACTTGAGGTCAGGAGTTTAAGACCAGCCTGGCCAACATGGCGAAATCCCGTCTCTACCGAAAATAAAAAATAAAAATAAAATGGGCTGGGCATGGTGGCGTCTGCCTGTAATCCCAGCTACTCGGGAGGCTGAGGTAGGAGAATCGCTTGAACCCGGGAGGCGGAGGTTGCAGTGAGCCAAGATCACCAATGCACTCCAGCCTGGGTGACAGACGGAGACTCCATCTCAAAAAAAAAAAAAAAAAGGACGCTTTTACTAGATGCCTCCTGCCCATACCTCTTTCACGTCTCATCACAAAAGGAATGGACAGGAGCAACTCAGAGTGGCCATCGGGAAGATGGAATCTAATGGGAAGGCCTCCCCAAGGAAGGGACGTCTGCAATGAGCCCTGAAAGATACATTAGCCAGGTGTAGGGATGAGTGTTGGAGAGCGCTGAACAAAGTGGGAAACTTCCAGATTGCCTTCCCCGCTTCCAAGGCAGGCTCCTCACGTGGACCCTGGTAGCTTGCCATCCAGCACTCATCCCCTTGTGATAACACCTCCCAAAATTCACTTGCCGAGCCCTCCCCGACTCTCAGCCCGCCTTGTCTGGACCTTTGGCTAGGAACTCCCAGTTCCCAGGGAGTGGAGCTTATAACACAGGGCTTAAACCAGAGCGCTGGTCTTATCTGCTTGGCCACCGTGATTGAGACAGAGTTTTGCTCATCGCCCAGGCTGGAGTGCAATGGCGCAATCTTGGCTCGCTGCAACCTCCACCTCCCAGGTTCAAGTGATACTCCTGCATCAGCCTCCCAAGTAGCTGGGATTACAGGCGCCCACCACTATGCCCGGCTAATTTTTGTATTTTTAGTAGAGATGGGGTTTCACCATGTTGGCCAGGCTGGTCTTGAACTCTTGACCTCAGGTGATCTGCCTGCCTCGGCCTCCCAAAGTGACAAAGAGTGAGCCACTGTGCCTGGCCAAAAACTGTTGCTTTTGTGGCCCCCCTGGGATCTATCAGTGAAGCAACAGTTTCTGGTTTTGTTTTTCACAGACCTACTACATTAGTTTCCTAGACCTGCTGTAACAAATTACCACAGACTTGTAGCTGAAAACAACAAAAATGTATTCTCTCACAGTTCAGGAGGCCAGAAGGCAAAAATCAGCAGGTGTCAGTTGCGTTGGTTCCTCCTGGAGGAATCTGTTCTGTGCCTCTCTCCAAGTTTCGGGAGCTTGCCAAAAATCCTTAGAGATTCTCGGCCTGGTGCTGCACTAGTCCTATTTCTACCTTCTGCCTCCGTCAATGGGGCCTTTCAGCCATGTGTGTGCCCACTCTGCGTCTCTGCATCACCAAATCTCCCTCTCCTTACAAGGACACAAGTCATAGGACTGAGGGCCCACCCTAATCCAGTATGAACCCATTTTAACTCAATACAGCTGCAATAATCCTATTTCCAAGTGAGGTCATATATTCTGGGGTTCTGGGTATGAATTTGTGGGGGATACTATTCAACCCAGTACACCGACTATATGCCGGCCATCGTGCCCCATGCCATGAGACATACCAAAGACGTACTGGAATGGAGTGGTGTGTCTAATAATGACATGAGCCCTGGGCTCATATCCATTCAATGCACACTTCCTGAGCACCTATTGTGTGCAAGGCACTGTGCTAGGGGCCAGAGGCCTAACGATGCCTATGATGCAGCCCCAGTGCTTAGAGAGTTCACAGGGCAGGGAAGGAGCCTGGGGTCTGGCAGGGCTATCTATGAACAGTTAGGAGAGTGGAGTTCCAGTCCTGTCTCACCCTTTCATAAACTGTGTGACCCTGAGCAACTCATTCCTCTCTTGACCTATTCATTCTCTGTAACATGAGGAGGAGTGGGCAATCTCTAAGGTATTTTGAAGCTCTGATGTTCTGAGAGCCTTTTTAAATGTGGGTGAAAATGCTTTGTAAACCACAAAGTGCTATATACACAAGGAGAGGCAGAATAACATGAATAGTTAAAGGAGTAAATCAGTCGGCCTGGGGTTCAAATCCCAGCTCTGCCACTTGTCAGCCCCTATGACCTTAGACAAGTTAACTTTACCTCTCCAGACCTCAGTTTCCTCTTCTGTAAAATGGAATAAGAATGCCCAATTCACAGAGGTATCATGGGGATTAGAGGAATTAATCCATGAAGTGTTGAGGCCAGGGCAGAGCACACAGCAAGTGCCCAATAACTATTAGCTATCATGATCCCTAGACATCCTCTCTACTACCACGGAGCTTACAGTTAGGTGGGAGATAAGACTAATGGGTGGAAAAGCTACAGACAAAGACCAGATAATGGATCAGTCAGAGCGTTCTCAAGTACCAGCGTGGAGAGAACCCTGGGACTGGTGCAATCCAACCCTAGGCACGTATCTGCCCTTCAACAGCAGGATGGAGAGCAGCAAGGCCACGGTCACTCCATAGGCCCAAGGACCTAGAAGACCAATTGGAAAACTCTCTGGGAGTGAGGTGAGCTCATGCAACAGGATAAACTTCTGCTCAGAAGTCAAACTAGCCTGGGTTCAAATCCAGCTCTTACCTCCTCACTGGGTGGCCTTGAACCAAAGACTTCACATCTCTGTGTCTCAATTTCCCCCTCAGGAAAATAAGAATATGATGGTGGACTCTACCTCACAGCATTGTTGTGAGGACTAACATGTTGTATATAAAACAATTGGTATGAAGCCAATCTCCAATAAATGTTAGCTGCTGGTAACACACCCTCCACCAAGAGGGTCAGACACCATTACTCCCAATGGATTAGGATTGGGGAAACATCACTCCTGCTCAGAGATTAATCAGTTGCATATTTCAGGAGTTTTGTGAAGTAATGCATTTTACTACTTGTATTAGTCCATTCTCACACTGCTACAAAGAACTACCTGAGACTGGGTAATTTATTTAAAAAAGAGGTTTAACTGACTCACAGCTCTGCAGGCTGTACAGGAAGCATGGCTGGGGAGGCCTCAGGAAACTTACAATCATGGCAGAAGGTAAAGAGAAATCAGTCATGTCTCACATGGCCAGAGAGGGAGGAAGAGAGCAAAGCAGGAGGTGCTACGCACTTTTAAACAACCAGATCTTGGGAGAACTCTGTCATGAGACAGCACTAGGAGGATGATGCTAAATCATCTGAAACCATCCCTGTGATCCGATCACCTCCCTCCAGGCCCCACCTCCAACACTGGGGATTACAGTTCAACACAGGATTTGGGTGGGGACACAGAGCCAAACTATATCACTACCCTACATCTCAACAGATCCAAAAAGGCCAACACCGTCCAAAGTCAGCCACTGCCCAGGAGCCAGACCAGGAATGCAAGGCGGTGCCTCGTAAGTGTCATTGTGAAAGGGGAGCCAGCTCTGTGCCAATCCCCTGCCTATTTCCCGTTCTTGCTTGAAGAATCCCCTCCCCCCGTTTCTGACCACACATCTCATGCTTTGGGATTTGTTTGTCCTTATTCTGACTCTCCCACTCCCAATCCTTGTCTGGCAAGTGGGCCCTGCCTTTGGAATTCTCCATTCCACCTTTAGCTCGTCAGCATGGGTTCACTCCCTCACAAGTGAATCCTCCACATTGCTGCCCCAGACCCAGAAACCACCCAGTCCCAAGCCTTCCTGGAACCTTCAACATGAGTTCCAGCAACACTGAATTGCTCAATAGACCACTGTTTATATTAGGACTTTCCTCCACAGCCAAAAACAGAATACCATCCTGGAGAGGTTTAAACTGATAGGGGTTATTCATCTCCTACAATAAGGCTTAGGCAGCCCAGAGCTGAGAGGGCAGCTTAGCCAAGCTCTAAAGGACTCAGAACAGCTCCAAGCTGTCCTGCCATCCTTAGTTCTGCCATCCTTAGTTTTCCTCTTCATAGTTTTTGCTTCATGGCTACAAGATGGCTGCCGTCTTTCCAGACATCAGTTCCGCATTATAGGCAGAACAAAGGAGGGGAAAAAAAAAAAAGCAAATAAGTCTATACCTATGGCAAAAAGCAAAAATTTTCCCAGAAATCCTCAGCTTACTATTCATTGGCCAAAATTATGTCACATGATCACCTCTAGCTGCAAGTAACCAGTTTGAGGTGAAACATGTTGATATGTTGACTTACAAACAAAATATGGGTAATGTCAGTAAGAAAGAAGAATTTATTTATTTATTTATTTTGAGATAGAGTCTCACTCTGTTGCCCAAGCTGGAGTACAGTGGCACAATCTCAGCTCACTACAACCTCTGCCTCCTAGGCTCAAGCAATTCTCATATCTCAGCCCCCCGAGTAGCTAGGACTACAGACGTGCACCACCACGCTGAGCTAATTTTTGTATTTTTAATAGAGACTGGATTTCACCATGTTGGCCAGGCAGGTCTCAAACTCCTGGCCTCAAGTGATCCGCCCACCTCAGCCTCCCAAAGTGCTGGGATTACAGGCGTGAGCCACCATGCCCGGCCAAGAAGAATAATTTAATATAGAGTAAATCAGAGGTCTGCAAACTACAACCAGTGAACCAAATCTGGCCCACTACTTGTTTAACATTTAAAAAATTATTGATATATCATAATTGTATTTTTTGAGTACATGTGATATTTTGATACATGTATATAATGTGTAATGATTAAATCAGGGTAACTGGGATACCCATTACCTCAAACATTTATCTTTTGTGTTAGGAGCGTTACAGTTCTTCTCTTCTAGCTATTTTGAAATATACAATAAATTATTGTTAACTATAATTCTTCTACTGTACTATCGAATACTAGAACTTAGTCCTTCTATCTAAAACTGTATTTTTGTACCCATTAACCAACTTCTCTCCATTCCTCCATTTTTATAAATAAAGTTTTATTGAAATGCAGCTGTACCCATTTGTTTACAATACTACAACAGCAGTGTTGAGTAGTTTCGACAGAGACTATATGGCCCACAGAATCTGAAACATTTACTCTCTGGCCTTTGACAAAAAAAAGTTGCCAACTCCTGAAATAGATGATTGGTAGCATCTGCCACAAGTACTAGAAAAGGAAGACATAATTTTTTTCTGGAAATAGCTTATTATTTTCAAAAAAGCATTCCAGTAATAATGAGGAAAAAAAAGATTTTTGCTCTGCTTACATGTATTTTGTAGTTTAGTGTTAATTTTTACTTTGAATTATATGTGGGATGAATGAGAAGCCTTATAAACTTCAGGGATTAGGGTAATACAGTTCTTAAATTGGCCCTGATTTCCAGGCATTCCTACCCATGGTCTGACTTCCATTCATTCCATAATGAGGCACTAGGCACCTACTGTGGCAGGCATTGTGCTAGGTCTTGGATAAGGACAGGATGGACAGACGGATGGATGGATGGTTGGATGGATGGATGGATGGATGGATGGATGGATGGATGGATGGATGGGAAACTGTGAGAGAGAAGGCAAAAGAGAGAGACAGGAACAGAGAAATTAGACTAACCAATTTCATGCCTTCTCAATTTTGCCTAGAAAATATGTGTGTGAGGAGGAAATGCCATTCCAGTAGGCCACATGCCTACTGGTATGTGGCCACATGCCTACTGGTAAAGGCCTTGTTGCTGTAGCAAAGAGACCGCTTTAGAACTGTGTAGGTATGCAGGAACATAAGTTGACTTCCCGCAGTTCACAATGGCAGGTATCTCTGCTCCACAGACTCAGGGACCTTGGCTTTTTCCATCACATTCCTCCACAGCCTCTAAGACGTTGTCCTTGTCCTCATGGTCAAGACTGGGTTATAGATGCATTTGGTTTCCAGGTTATGGGAAGAGGAAGAAAAAGCACGCAGGAACACACTCCTAAAGTTTTAAAGACCTAGAAAGTAGCATATCTCACCTGTTGCTATAGACTGGAAGTATCCCTCCAAAATTTATATACTCATATGGACCCCTAAGCCCCAGTATGATGGTATTTGGGGATGGGTCTTTGGAAGGTAATTAGGTCATGAGAGTGGAGCCCTCATGATGGGATTAGTGCTCTTATAAGAAAAGACATGAGATCCTCCTCCCACTCCACCCCCATCTATGTGCTAGGTGAAGACAGAAGGAGAAAGCAGCCTTCTACAAGCAGGAAGCAGCCCCTTGCCAGACACCAGATCCACGTGGGCCTTGATCTTGGACCTCCCAGCCTCCAGACTGTGAGAAATAAATGCTTACTGTTTAAGCCACTTAATCTATGGTATTTTTGTTATAGCAGGCTGAACTCACCAAGACACTTCCCTTCACCATCCACTAAGTCATGTGGTTCATCTACTTAGAAGGAAGGCTGGGAAATGTAGTCTTTGGCTGGGCAACTATGAGACTAGCTACAATCCAATTATTTTGGATGAATGGGGGAGTGAATTTTGGTAGACAACTAGGAGTGTCTATCACATAGGGTAGGCTCATGAGTCCTTGTTGAACTCAAAGAGAAGTTCTCAAGCCACACAGGTATAGATCCACTGACCCCTGAACCTTGGAAGTCAGTTCTGTTCACTGTGACTGGTAGAAATAATTTCCTGCTGACATTATTAGTGGCTCCCAGCCAAGGCAAGAAAATGAGACTACACCCATAAAGGAACTATTATAGCCCTTCAGCTGCCACGTTGATGATCTTATGCTCCACCTCACACCAAATTCACACCCTGGATAATCACTCTTGGCAAGACCTAAAATTTCACCCTTTGTGGATGGTTTAAACAATTAACATTCCTTAAAGAAAACTCAAAAGCAAACCATTTATGCAAGGTACACAATTCCCGGGGGACTTAGACCCCCTAAGAAACATCCCCACCCTTCCTTTCCCTCATAAGGGATAAAAAGGATTAGAATCCAGGAAACTTGCTGTACTGGCCTGTTACAACCTTAATCCAAGGGAGTGACACTAATGACAGAATTTTGGGTATGATGTAAGGTGAGAGATTGGAGACAGGGGTGTACTTTGGCCTCCATAGAGAGCCCACACTGTCCCCCACACACGCAGCACTGACTGCCCCGGGCCTCTCTCAGCGAAGTGCATCTGGCCTATATACAGGATATATCTCTTCCCTCCAGTTCAAGGTGGCAGCAGTCATCAGACAAGTTCCTGCTAATGTGCTAAGGAGAAGGCCCTTCCAGATCACCAGGGCCTCTCAGAGACAAGTTTGCCCTGTCTGTCACTAAATTATTTGTCATGGTGAACTCTTGGGCATAAGAGAGGAGAGACTGGAACAGATACGCATTGCTCTTAATAAACCAAAACCCACACCTTCAAAGGAAAATCCCAGAGGTAGACTCTCCAGGTGGGGTTCAGGAGACCAGCTCAGTCCCTCTTAAGGCTTTCCTTCCCCAAAGGGATATTTTAGTTCCAAAAGTGACAAGGTAACCAGATGATATCCTCCAGGTGGAGAACAGCCCACAACTAGGAAGCAGAGTCTCATTCCTTGAGGAGGAAGAGGGGAGTGCTAGTACCCGGGGCTAGTGGAAGAGGGTAGGGTATGGGCCCGGCTCGTTCTGGGGCAGCTGTTTACTTCACTGCAGCCTGCAGCCCTCCCATTTCCCTACAGCCCACCCGGGGCTGCGCTCAGCTCCAGTGAAGATTTGTGCAATTAGGATCTGAGAGTTTAAGCGTACTATATAGGTTTTACCTTTTTATTCTGGAAATTTGCAAATGTACACAAAAGTAAGGGAACTCTTATAATGGATCCTTGCGTATCTATGCCTAGCTACAACATCTATCAATGGCTTATCTTATTTAATCTATCAACCTTTTTAAAAAAATCTTCTTGCGGTCAGGCACGGTGGCTCACGCTTGTAATCCCAGCACTTTGGGAGGCCGAGGCCGGCGGATCACCCGAGGTCAGGAGTTAGAGAACAGCCTGGCCAACAAGGCGAAACCCCGTCTCTACTAAAAATACAAAAAATAACCGGGCGTGGTGGTGGACGCCTGTAATTCCAGCTATTCGGGAGGCTGAGGCAGGAGAATCGCTTGAACCCGGGAGACAGAGGTTGCAGTAAGCTGAAATAGCACCACTGCACTCCAGCCTGGGTGACAGAGCGAGACTCCGTCCCAAAAAGAATAAATAAATAAAAATAAAAAATATTTTTGGTAAGTATTCTTAGTATTTTAAAACAAATCCCAGCCATGACATCATCTTACCCGTTAATTAAATGGCACTAATTAAATGGTGCTTGAAATATTACAAACATCTATGTTCGACCATACCACCTAGAGTTCTGGGCAAGAAGGTAGGGACCCACAGGTCAAGCCTAGCCCCTTAGTTTTACCATGAAGATAACTCAGGCCGTAGGAGAAAGTGGCCTGCCCAACGCAGGTGCCAGAGCGCGAACCAGAGAAGTCGATCCTCCTGGTCTCCCCGGCTGCCTGGTGAGTGGCAGACCACAGGCTAGACTTCCCAGGCCCCGGCCCTGGAAGGGGCGGGGAACCCTCCCCTCACTGCCGGCTGGAAGAATCCAGGCGGTCCCCGCACGCACTTCTGGAGGTGCAAGCCGGGAGCGCGGTAGGCCAGGGATACAGCCCAGTCCTGGGACGTGCCAGCTGCGGTAACTGAAGCCGGGTCCCAGGCGGGCGGGGGTACCAGGGACAGGAGTAGCCTTGGAAAGAGGAGAGGGCCGCCTCCCACGACCGTCGGGATCGCCGCCTCTCCGTCGGCATCCCCGGGCCCCATGCCGCGAACAGGCCAGCGAGGCTGGCAAGGTGCCCGGGCCCGGGGCGGAAAGCAGGAAGTCGACCCCGCGGGCGCGGCCCAGGGTGCGGCGCTGCAGGTGCAGCACGGGGTGGCGGGGCGGGCGCCCAGTGCACCGGAGGAGGTGAGCGCCAGGTCGCCTTCGCGGTCCGGGGACACAGGCCTGGGCGCGGGAGCTGATGCGGCTGGACCGGCCGGGGAAACAGTATTTTCTGGAAGGGGTAAGAGATGCTGCCTTGAGCCTTTGGAACCTCGGATCCGGGCCGCCCAGAGGACCTCTATAGGAGCAGAGGGAGGACAGACTGAAGTCCGAGAGAGGCGGCGTGGCCTCCGGCCTCGGGGAGCGCTGCCGGGGGTCTCGGGCTTGGGAGAGGGCCTGGGGGCGGTGAAAATGGGTGGAAAGGAGGGGACCACAACATTGTTATGGAAGAGTGAGCTCGGGTTGGCAGAGGGACGCGGGGCTGCAACGCGAGTCTCCGGAGGTGGAGGGGTCCAGGCTGATGGAGCGCCGCCCGGGTCCTGGGTCGGGGTTCCGGGACGTGGACCTGCGAGCCAAGCCTAGCCAAGTCGGGGGACGGAGGCTCCGGGGCGGACGGAGCTGAGGGTGGGCAGGGTGATGGAGCCCTTCCAGGAAGCAGGGCGAGGCTCAAGCACCCAGAAAAACCTGTGGCTGCCGAGGTCCCCCGCCAGCAGCGGGCAGCGGAGCGCAGGGGCGGGGCTGGGGACTGGCGAACACCGCCTCTCTGGGGCTGTCGCTTTAAGGGCAAGGCGGGGCGTGCGGGCCCTTTAAGGCCACGTGGGGGCGTGTCAGGAAGTGAGTCCCGGGCCCGCCTCGCGGGGAGTCGGCCTCGGATGTCCGGAGGCTCCTGGGCTGAGCCGGCGACAGAGCCCGGGAAGGCAGAGAGACGTGGGCGCCTACCCAGCCCCCTCCCGCGTCCTTCAGCCCCAAGCCCCGAGCCCCTCTGACCCTTCCGCAGCCCTCCCTCCAGCCGCGCCTGGCCTCCGGCAGCTCCCTGTACGCCTCCCTCCCCCTGTCCCCCCTCCCTCCCACAGCCGCCCATGCCGCCCTCTCAGCACCTCTTCCCACTCTGCCACGCGTCCTTTTCCTGCATCTTCGCCCCGCGTACCTACTCGTGCCCCACCCTGCCATTCCTCTCCCCTCCCTTCTCTCTGCGACCCCTCCCTGTTAGGCCCCAGCCTCTTCTCCCCTCACAGGTCTTCTCTGTCCTGGCCTCACCGCCTTATCCTATTCCTCCCCCTTGCCCTGTATCTTGTCTCAGAGCCCCCTCGGGGTGGGAGCAGGTTGTGGAGCAGCACAACCGGGCTCACCCCAAAGCAGAACTTCTCTATCCATGAGGACACTGGGGAGGCCTTTAGGCCAGCCCACATGTGACAATCGAGGGCTGCGGCTTGCTTGCGGAGAGCACAAGTGAGCTCACTGCCCTGGACTCCAGGGAATCAGAGTTCTGGCCGCGGGGTGACCCAGCTCCTCTGCTACCATGAATAGGGCGCCTCTGAAGCGGTCCAGGATCCTGCACATGGCGCTGACCGGGGCCTCAGACCCCTCTGCAGAGGCAGAGGCCAACGGGGAGAAGCCCTTTCTGCTGCGGGCATTGCAGATCGCGCTGGTGGTCTCCCTCTACTGGGTCACCTCCATCTCCATGGTGTTCCTTAATAAGTACCTGCTGGACAGTCCCTCCCTGCAGCTGGACACCCCCATCTTCGTCACTTTCTACCAGTGCCTGGTGACCACGCTGCTGTGCAAAGGCCTCAGCGCTCTGGCCGCCTGCTGCCCTGGTGCCGTGGACTTCCCCAGCTTGCGCCTGGACCTCAGGGTGGCCCGCAGCGTCCTGCCCCTGTCGGTGGTCTTCATCGGCATGATCACCTTCAATAACCTCTGCCTCAAGTACGTTGGCGTGGCCTTCTACAATGTGGGCCGCTCGCTCACCACCGTCTTCAACGTGCTGCTATCCTACCTGCTGCTCAAGCAGACTACCTCCTTCTATGCTCTGCTCACCTGTGGCATCATCATCGGTGAGTGGCAGCTGGGGCCACGGGGGATAGGGTGGTCATGGGGACTGAAACTGTGAAGAACAACCCTTCTAGGCATCCTAGGACTTCATCTGTCCCAGCTCCTTTGGTGCAGCAGTCATAGGAGAAAGAGCCTGGGGGCACAGAGAGAGCAAGTAACTTACTAAAGGTCACCCAGCAAGTTAGGAGCCCAGCCAGGGCAAGAACAATAGTAATAATAATAGTAACAACAGCAGCAAAAGCAACTGACATTTGTTGAGTGATTAAAATGTGCCAGGCACATAGATCTTAGCCATATTGACTCAGCTAATCTTCATAACAAGATGGGATTATAAACCACATTTTACAGAGGGAAAAACCAAGGCACAGAGAAGTTAAGTAACTTGTCCAAGATCACCCAGCTAATAAGTGGCAGAGCTGGGATCTGAACTCAAGCAATCTGGCTTCACAGTTCACATGCCCGACCACTGTACTTTATTGTTTCTCAAGAGCTCAGGTGTTCTGATTTCCCAGCCAGTGCTCTTAGTAGAGGACAATATGTCTTTTAATAAATATACCATCACTCTCTGCCTGCTCAGGATAGCGCCTGAGACAGTAGCAAGCAATATGCTTTGAGAGGCCTCAGCTGTCTTCCCGGACTTGACCTTCAGAAAATAATAATTATTGATGGGGAAATTATGCTAATTATTTCACATATAGCATCTCCTTTGTTCTCCCAGAGATCCCCTGGGGTTGTGGCATCACTACCAGCGGTCATCTCTATACAAACAAGGAAACTGAGGCTCAGAGATGTTACGTTACTTGCCCACGGCCACACAGCTAGCAAGCAGCCAGGCTGGGATGCAAACCCAGATTGGCCAGACTCCCAGACCTGTGCTTCTGTCCCCTCTGCCCGTCTTGGAGGTTAGAACTGCAGTATTCAATACAGTAGCCATTGGCCACTTATTTAAATTAGTTAAAATTAAGCAAAATGTTAAACATTCACTTCCTCATTTGCAGATGTTACAACCTGATTTTCTAGCCACATTTCAAGGGCTCAGTAGCCAAATGTGGCTGAGGGCTGTGGTATGGGACAGCACAGGTTAGATGGGCCCATATTTTACTGGGCCCCATGCTGCGTTAGAGAGCCTCCAGCATCCCATTCCCTCTGAGTCTTCCCAGGGCTGCGTCATCTAGGAATGGGGTCTTCATTTGAACGTATGCTGGTTTTTCCTGGTGCTATAAAGTTTATCTTGTTTGGCCTACATATCATATTCTTTGCTGATGGCTCAGAGTCCCAGGCTAGATGCACCAGTTGGTGGGGGAAGGGACCCATCCCATGCCACCTGTCCCAGAAAATGTTTCCCCTTGTTGAGCAACTGCTGGATCTAGGGCTGCTGGGTCTAAGTCCAAGAGGGGAGAGGGGAGAAGGTCATGGTTATAGAGTAGGGGAAGCTGCAAGACCTCCCCCTGCCAGAACTCTCCCAGCCTGCTTCCATTTCCCTCTCAGGGGAACAGGTGTACCTCCCCTCCTCCCTGTCCTCCTCAGATGCCCCAGGGCTCTCTACTTCATTCCTGCTGACCCTGCCAGGAATGGCCTCAGGGGTAGAGGCTCCTAGTTGGAGAATTTGCTTGCAGGAAGGTGAAGACACTAGGGTAACTGGGCCCAAATCCCAAAGGTAATCCAAGTAACCAATGGTGAGGTTCTGAGAATGGTGCATTCACCAGCCTGCCTGACTGGGACAGGGGCCAGGGAGGTGGGCGCTCTCTGCCGGCCCAGGACCTGGCCCCCTGTCTGCAGTGTTTCCTCTTTCTTCCTCCTTGTGGGGGAAGACGAGTCTCAGGCAACTATTCTAGGCCTCCCCTCCTAGCCTCCCATGTCACACAGTACCTTTCAAAGCTCCTTCTGGGCCAGGCACAGTGGCTCATGCCTGTAATCACAGCACTTTGGGAGGCTGAGACAGGTGGATCACCTGAGATCAGGAGTTCGAGACCAGCCTGGCCAACATGGTGAAACCCTGTCTCTACTAAAAATACAAAAAATTAGCCGGGCGTGGTGGCATGTGCCTGTAATCCCAGCTACTCGGGAGGCTGAGGCAGGATAATTGCTTGAACCCAGAAGGCAGAAGTTGCATTGAGCCAAGATCGCGCCACTGCATTCCAGCCTGGGCAGCAGAGCAAGACACAGTCTCAAAAAAAAGTTCCTTCTGGGCAAGAGTCACTCTAGAACATTGATGTTGCAGTTGCTTCTGGACTCAGAAGGTAACCACCAGGAGCGTTGGGGGTGCTCTAGCCAAGCAGGTGAGTGGGTGGTGCAGCCCTCTGCCCCCTTCACCCTGCCCCCAGCAGGTCTGTGGGTACCCCTTGAGCAAAGGTTCTGTCAAGAAAGAGGAGGGTCAGGCTCTGTGGTTGGGCTGGGCATGGTGGCTCATGCCTGTAATCCCAGCACTTGGGGAGGCCGAGGCGGGCGGATCACCTGAGGTCAAGAATTCGAGACCAGCTTGGCCAACATGGTGAAGCCCCCTCTCTACTAAAAATACAAAAATTAGCCAGGCATGGTGGTGCATCCCTGTAATCCCAGCTACTCAAGAGGCTGAGGCACGAGAATCACTTGAACCCAGGAGGCAAAGGTTGCAGTGAGCCAAGATCGCACCACTGTACTCCAGCCAGGGTGACACAGCAAGACTCTGTCTCAAAAAACAAAGAGAAAAAGAGAAGAGTGCTGCGTGTTGAGTGCCTATGATGTAGGAGGTATCCTGTCTCCTTTAATACTCACAACCACCTCCATAACAACTTTCATTCATTCATTCCATAACTAGTAATTGGTGGCTAAACACATGCCAGGCACCATGCCAGGCTTTGGGGATACAAGTTTGGAAAAGGTAACCTCAGCTCCTACACTCCTGGAGGGCATGGTGGTGACAGTTACGCTAGCATAGTAAGGGCTGTGATGGGGCATGCATAAAAGGGGCTGTGGGAGCTCTGGGCAAGGGAGGGGACCCAGGGACAGGGCAGTCTAAGCAGGCCTTCTGGAGGAAGTTTAGAAACTGGGTTTAGAGGAAGAAGTAGGGACAGAACATTCTAGACAGAAGGAAGAGCACATGCACTTCTTCATGGCTGGGCCACAGTGAGACTCACCAGACACGAGGCTGCCCAGTCAGGCCGACTCCACGTGGTGCAGGTCCTGAGAGCTGTGGTGAGTCAGTGGAATTTCTCCCGAAGGCAGCGGAGAGCCACAGAGAGGCTTCACACCAGGGCACGGCCTGGACAGATCTGGACTTCAGGATGATCATTCCGGTTGCAAGGTGGAGAGTAGATTGGCTGGAGTGGAGGACAGGGAGGTGACCCAGAGAGCTCAGAGTGGTTAAGTAACTTCTCCCAGGCCACTCAGCTTCTAAATTGCAGAGCCTGATTGCAGGCTAAATCCCTCTGACCCCAAAGCTTTCCCCACTGCCGTGTGTTTCCGGATGCTGTGGCAGGAAGTATAACGTGCATTGTTCAGCCCCTGCCTTCTGGGAGCATGGGATCTAGCTAAAAAGACCAGACTGTCACCATGGGCAGGGGCCCAGCAGCCCAGAGCAGGCAAGGGGCTTTGAAGGAAAGCGAGGCAGTAAGAGTCCAGGTTCTGGGATTATCAGGAAAGGATTCCCCAGGAGAAGCCAACTTTGACCTTGACAGATGAGTAGAATCCCCCAGAAAGGAGGAGGGTGTTTCTGGCACAGGACATGAACAAGGACACTGAGGCCCAGGGTGAGAAGCAGGGAGACGAGCAGGGAGGCTGGGGCGACCATAGGACAGAGGAAGGGCTGGCAAGGGTGCAGGCTCCCCCGCCTGCCACGCCAAGGAGTATAGTCCTGATGGCAGAAGCGGGGAGCCACGGAAGCTCTTTGAGCAGGAGGTGACACAAGATGAGAGTCTCAGAGTCACTGCCCCAAATGACACAAGAGATTCTGACTTACTGCGCCCCATGATGATATCATAGGCTCCCATTCCATGCAAGAAGCAGCCAAGGCTTAGACACTGGAAGTCATTTACGCAGGGTCACCTTAAATCACATTAACCACTAAGTGGCACTCATTCTTCAGAACTCAGTTCAAATGTTATTTTAAGATGCCCCAGGCCAGCACAGTCACCCACTTACAGGCTGTCACAGCACCTTGTACTACTTTATGGACCTCATTACAATTCTTACAATTGTAATTAAAGAAGTAACTGGGAAGATTTGTTTTAATGTCTTTCTCTTCTGCTAGCAGATAAGCTGCCAGAGGAGGTTTTCTTGCCCTGGGCCGCTCCCATAGTTCATGTAGAGTGCTTTGCCTGCAGTGGAGACTCTGGCTGTGCTTATTGGAGGGAGGCCTGGGGAGGAACGGGGAGGGCCGCAATACTCAGTTGTGAAATTTGGTGTCTGATCCTCTGTCCTTCTTCCTCCTCGTCCTCATCCCTCTTCCCCGCCCTTCCCCTACTCCTCCTCTCCCCACTGCAGGGGGCTTCTGGCTTGGTGTGGACCAGGAGGGGGCAGAAGGCACCCTGTCGTGGCTGGGCACTGTCTTCGGCGTGCTGGCTAGCCTCTGTGTCTCGCTCAACGCCATCTACACCAAGAAGGTGCTCCCGGCGGTGGACGGCAGCATCTGGCGCCTGACCTTCTACAACAACGTCAATGCCTGCGTCCTCTTCCTGCCCCTGCTCCTGCTGCTCGGGGAGCTTCAGGCCCTGCGTGACTTTGCCCAGCTGGGTAGTGCCCACTTCTGGGGGATGATGACGCTGGGCGGCCTGTTTGGCTTCGCCATTGGCTACGTGACAGGACTGCAGATCAAGTTCACCAGTCCCCTGACCCACAATGTGTCTGGCACAGCCAAGGCCTGTGCCCAGACAGTGCTGGCCGTGCTCTACTATGAGGAGACCAAGAGCTTCCTCTGGTGGACGAGCAACATGATGGTGCTCGGCGGCTCCTCCGCCTACACCTGGGTCAGGGGCTGGGAGATGAAGAAGACTCCGGAGGAGCCCAGCCCCAAAGAGGGCGAGAAGAGCGCTGTGGGGGTGTGAGCGCCACAGGCACCCTGGATGGCCCGGCCCCGGGGCCCGTACGCAGGCGGGGCCAGCACGGTAGTGAAGGCGGTCTCCTGGACCCCAGAAGTGTGCTGTGGTGTGGACTGGGTGCTACTTACAGGCCCAATCAGAATACGGTGGTTGAGAAGAAACCAGTGTTTACAAGTAATATCAGAAAGTTGAAGGAACCAGTGTTTACAAGTGATATCAGAAAGTTGAAGGAACCAGTGTTTACAAGTAATATCAGAAAGTTGCCAAACCCGTCTCTATCCTCTCGTATTTCTGAGTTTTTGTCCTTCCCGAGGGAGCACCCTAGTGAGAGTTGAACCCCTTCCTTCTGCCTCCAGGGCCTGTCTGCCTCTACATCACTCTGAGGACAGGGACAGACAACAACCTTGAAGGGACAGCAATGGCAAAGCCACGAAGGCTTCACTGTACTCGGGGAGATGGCCCTACCACAGCCACCTGGAGAGGGTTGGGAAACCTTCCGTCTGCGGTGGGCAGGCAGCCTCACCCTGGGCCCACAGACCAGCCTTCCTTTGGAGGAAAATGTGGGCTGGACTGAGGGAGCAAATGAGTGAGTTCCCTCTGACACCAGCAGATCCCCAGGGGCTGCTGGGCAGTGGCCTGGGAATGGGGTGGATTGTGAGAAAGTACCCACCATCTATCTATACACCGTGTATGTCCAGCTTTTGAACACGAGGGAACCATGCTTCTCTTAGAGGTTAAGCAGGGTCATTAACATCCTCCCCCAGTCCCTAACACCACATTGTCCTGCGTGGCTCCTCTGGCCCTGAGTGGCACCTGTCCCTCTGGTCTCCCAGCACCTGGCCCAGGTACAGCCTTCTGAAAGCAGAGCCAGGGAGCTGCTTCTCTGTTCTCCCAGTTCTACCTCCCCAAAAGCCTTCCTCCCCAGGTGGGGCTGATGGAGCAAGGGTCCAGACTAAGAGCCTTCCACCCCAGCTGTGTCTGGCGCCCCTAGATCTCTGCAAGGGAGGTGTTATAGCTGGTTCTGAGCCGCTTGCCTTATGATGGTAAGACACCAACCTTTACATTCTTCCCTGAGGTTGTGGCTGTCAGAGCCTGCTTGGCCCCACTGTTAGTCCAGCGAGCTCCTGTATCAAAATGCCGTAGGCCGGGTGGCTTACAAACAACAGTGGCTCACAGTCCTGGGGGGCTGGGACATCCAAGATCAAGAGGCCAGCAGATTCGGACTCCACTGAGGGTTGTTTCCCGATCCCTAGATGGTGCCTTCTCACTGTATCCTCAATGGTAGAAGCACAAACAAGCAAGCTCCTTCCTGCCTCTTTTATAAGGACTCCGACCCGGTTCATGAGGGCTCCGCCCCCATGACCCAATCAGCTCCAAAGGTGCCACCTCCTAATACTGTCACCTTGGAGGTGAGAATTCCAAGGTGAATTTGCAGGGCGGGGGGGACACACACAAATGTCGGGGCCCTAGCACCCTTCACTGCACCCTCCTGCGCTCAGGGTGGCTTGCAGTCCCCGGCCCTTCTGGTGGGCATTTGGTACGTCCTTTCTCTTGGGGTGATTTCTGATGTTTTTACTCTCTATAGTGAAAAGCTAGGGAGAGTGGGTCTTCTCCCCCTCCCCTCTCCAGTCCTCTCACAATCCCAGATGGGTTCCAATGCAGCTGCTGGGGCCTGATGCCCTGAGTTGTTTGTGATTCAATAAAGAATCCGTAAGATCCTGTGTGTGTGGCCTGAGGGAAGAGGCAGCAGGGCTGCAGAGGATTTGTGAACAGGGCCTGGGGGTGGAGGGGAGTTTGGGACCTGTCAGAGGCAGCAGGGCTGGAGAAGGTTTGTGAACAGGGCCCTGGGGTGGAGGGGAGCTGGGGATCTGTCAGGAAGGAGGGCTCATCCCTGCCTTCACCAAGCCCACCCACCAGCAGGCAGCCTTTCTAGAAGCTGGTTCTTTCTAAGGATACCAGGCTCCTTCCTAGAAGGTAGGTGACCAGACTTGAAGTTTCCTATTAGTCGTAATTGCCATTTACTGGATGCTTGTTGGGGGCCATAGGCTGTGCTGAGTGTTGTACATCCACCCTTGTGAAGTTGAGAAGTTGTGAAGTTCATCTTCACAACTCCCCGTGGCCCCTTAGGTGGGAGCCGTCACTGATCTCTTTTTTTCACACATGAGGACACTGAGGCTCAGAGAGGGCCCCAGGAAGGAAGAGGCAGGAGGAGGATTCAGAGTTCTGTGCCTTCAGAGCTTGGTACTTAACTCTACCCCAGCATTCTAAGTCCAATACCCAGCACTTTTTTTTTTTTTTTTTTAAACAGAGTCTTACTGCGTCACTCAGGCTGGAGTGCAATGGCGCGGTCTTGGCTCACTGCAACCTCCATCTCCTGGGTTCAAGTGATTCTCCTGCCTCACTCTCCCAATTAGCTGGGATTACAGGTGCCCGCCAACACACCTGGCTAATTTTTCGTATTTTTAGTAGAGATGGGGTTTCATCATGTGGACCAGGCTGGTCTCAAACTCCTGACCTCAGGTGATCCACCCATCTTGGCCTCCCAAAGTGCTGGGATTACAGGCACGAGCCACCGTACCCAGCCTACCCAGCACTTTTCTGAGCACCTGTTATATGCCAGGCACTAGTGGTAGGTTGTCTTAGGCCCCTTAGTGTTGCTATAAATATCTGTGACTGGATAATTTATAAATTAAAAAAGACTTACTGGTCGGGCACGGTGGCTCTAGCCTCTAATCCCAGCACTTTGGGAGGCCAAGGCAGAAGGATCACGAGGTTAGGAGTTCGAGATCAGCCTGGCCAACATAGTGAAACCCCGTCTCTATGAAAAATACAAAAATCAGCCAGGTGTGGTGGCACGCACCTGTAGTCCCAGCTACTCAGGAGGCTGAGGCAGGAGAATCGCTTGAACCCGGGAGGTGGAGGTTGCAGTGAGCCAAGATCGTGCCATTGCACTCCAGCCTGGGTGACAAAGTGAGACTCAGTCTCAAAAAAAAAAAAAAAAGGCTTATTTGGCTGATGATTGTGATGTCGGGAAAAGTTCAAGGTTGGGCATCTGGTGAAGGCCTCAGGCTGCTTTCACTCTGGGAGAGCCAGCTGTGCAGGGATCATGTGTTGAGGGGGCGAAGCAAGACAGAGGAAAGGGGAGATGCCCCGGCTCTTTTTTTTTTTAAGGCAGGGTCTCACTCTGTCACCCAGGCTGGAGTGCATGCACAATCAGCAGTCCTCCCACTTCAGCCTCCAAGCAGCCAGGACTACAGACATGCACACTATGCCCTGGTGGATTTTTTTGTTGTATTTTTGGTAAAGACAGGGTCTCTTTATGTTGCCCAGGCTGGCTTTGAACTCTTGGTCTCCAGCGATCCTCCTACCTCAGCTTCCCAAAGTGCTGAGATTTCAGACGTGAGCTACCACGCTGGCTGCCAGGCTCTTTTTAACAACTAGTTCTCCTGAGACTAATAGAGCAAGAACTCACCACCCACTCAGGGAGGATATTACTATAGATTAATTAAGAATAATCTATATTATAATCTTAATAATTAATATCTATTATAATCTTAATAATAATAAATTTATATTAAGAATATTAACAGGCCAGGCGTGGTGGCTCACACCTGTAATCCCAGCACTTTGGGAGGCCGAGGCGGGCAGATCACGTGGTCAGGAGATGGAGACCATCCTGGCTACCACGCTGAAACCTCGTCATTACTAAAAATATAAAAAATTAGCCGGGTGTGATGGTGGACACCTGTGGTCCCAGCTGCTCAGGAAGCTAAGGCAGGAGAATGGCATGAACCCGGGAGGCAGAGCTTGCAGTGAGCCAAGATCGCACCACTGCACTCCAGCCCGGGTAACAAAGCGAGACTCCGTCTCAAAAAAAAAAAAAATTAACAAGTAATTATTAATCTATATTAATATTTAATAATTATATATTGTTAATAGTGTATGATTAATATATTATTAGTAATAATATATAATAGTTAATATGTTAGTAATATATACTAGTATATTAATAATAATACATAATAGTTAATGTATTAATACTATGATAATTAACATTATTGATTATATGATTATTGATATATTGATAATACATAATTGATATAGTATCATTAATTATATAATAATTGATATATTATTAGTTCATGAATAATATAGATTATTCATGCAGCGTCTGCCCCTGTGACCCTCCCATTAGGCCCCCACCTCCAACATTGAGATCAAATTTCAACATGAGGTTTGGTAATAAACATCCACACTATAGCAGTTATATTAATATGAAGACCCGGATCTGCTTCCAGGGGATCGCACATAAACATGCATGTCAGCCCCATAACAGAAGCCACATTGGAGATCTGAACATATTGCCATGAGCAAGCAGAAGGTGGACAGACCAAGTCTGGAGAGTCAGCCAGGTCCTCACAGGGGCCAGGATATTTGAACAGGCTTACTGAGTGAGCAGAGACCTCCAAGAGGAGAATTGGAGAAGAACAGGGAGAAGGTTAAGCTCAGGAAATAGCACAAGTGGGAGTGGTGAGAGGTTTGGGGATTGGAGCTGGAGAGGAAACCAGAAAGGCAGGTGGGATGTGGGGTGAAGGCCTTGAATGCAGTGGTCAATCGACATGATCGGATTGATGGCTACACCATTGCCAGGTCCCTAAAACAGAATGGACATGATCATTTCTGCACCCTTTGTACACTCAGAAAATTGGGACTATTTTCTTAATGCTATTTGCACTTTTTTGAGAGAAATCTAAGCTGGGCGTGGTGGCTCATGCCTGTAATACCAGCGCTTTGGGAGGCCCAGGCAGGAGGATTTCTTGAGCCCAGGAGTTCAACACCAGTCTGGGCAACAAAGCAAGACTCTGCTGCTACAAAAAATTTAAAAATTAGCCGGGCATGGTGGTGTCTGCCTGTAGTCCCAGCTACTAGGGAGGCTGAAACAGGAGGATCACTTGAGCCCAGGAGGTGGAGGCTGCAGTTGATTGCATCACTACACCCCAGCCTGGGTGACAGAACAGATCCTGTCTCTAAAAAAAAGTTAAAAATAAAAAAGAGAAAGAGAGAGATCTAAATTTCAACTTTTTACCAAAAATGCTTAAATGCAGACAAAAGGATGCATGGCTTCGGACTTCTCAAATATAAACAAATTCATGAGTTAAAGTAGTTGAGAGAGGGCCCAACTCTTAGGACACAGTTGAACAGCCCTCACCCACTGTGCAGGACTCCACATACACATACAAAGACACACAGTGTAGGTGGATGGGTTTGGATCCACACAGTGCCACAGGCCCCAATTCTCATGCAAATGAAGCCCAGGGATAGCCTGAGCCAGCTGGCCAGCATCCCAGCCAGGTTCCACTGTCAGCACCGCCCCGCAGCTCATCTCTGTGATATTTAAAGGCGCCAAGACCACCTCCAGGAATGATGTTTCTCTGGTAAGAAAGAAGAGTGGTACTTCCCCCACCCACCCCTGGCCAGAGCCCAGACTGTCTCTCCTTTTCTCTTGTCCCTTTCAGAAGGCAGGGATGTAGATACTGAGCTGCTCAATTTAAAAAAATAGTGGGCCAAGTACGGTAGCTCACGCCTATAATCCCAACACTTTGGGAGGCCGATGCAGGCAGATCCCTTGAGCCAGGAGTTTGAGAGCAGCCTGGACAACAGTGAGACACCCATCACTACAAAAAATTAGCTGGGTGTGGTGGCTCCCACCTGTAATCCTAGCTACTTGGGAGGCTGAGGCACGAGAATCGCTTGAGCACAGGAGGCCAAGGTTGCAGTGAGCCGAGATCACACCACCGCACTCCAGCCTGGGTGACAGAGAGACCAAAAAACAATGAAAGACATGGAGAATTTAGGAACAGTGACCTACCACATGCCTCTCCTGCGTCGCCCTTTCACTTCTGCTTTTGAAGAGCACCTGATCAGGGGTCAGGAGACCTAGGTTCCACTTCTTAGAAGCCACATGGTCTCAGGCAAGTCCCCTAACCTTTCTGGGCCTCACTTTTCCTACCTGAGATATGGGGATAATCTTTGCCCATCCTGCCACACAAAATGATTGTGAATGAAGCATGTAGAGTGCTCAGCATAGTACGGGACTATAGCAAGCTACCGTTACTGTGCACATCAACAAACAACAGTCTCTTCATTGAGTGCTAACTATGCCCAAGCACTAGGGGAGAAGCAGTGGACAAGCCACTAAAAACAAACAATCAAATAAATGCAAAACAAAAAGGCAAAGTGTAGATGATCGGGGGGAACCTTCTCTAGATGGAATATTCACAGGCCTCTCTGAGCGTAACATTTAATCTCAGGCCCAAATGGTGGGAGGGAGCCAGCCATAGGAAGAGTGAAGAAAGGGCATTCCAGGCAGAGGTCACAGCTCATGCACAGGCCCTGCAAAAGGAAAAGAGTTGAAGGTGGTCAAGGACCAGAGAGAAAGCCAGAGTGGCAGGAGCAGACTTGAGGAAGCTGATTGGCTGTCTCCACTGGGGTCCACCCTCACAGGGGAGGACAAATCTCAGAAATAGGAAAGGAGGTAGAGATAAATTTGGCAGCTTTCTGACATTCCTTCAAAATGCTGTTTCCTTTTGATTCCATTCACCATGGGGAAGAGTGGAAAGAGGGGTTAGAGGCCTGGGCTCAAGCAGGGAGTACCAAATTGAGCACCACAGCAAGGGGTTTAGATTTATTCCCAGTGCCATGGGCAGCCACTGGGAGTGCCATGATTTGATTTATAATTTGCGAAGATCTCTCTGGCCCTTGTGAGGCGAATGAATTGACACTAAAGGCAAGGGTGGCAAGGGCACAAGTAGGGTGACCAGTCAAGAGGTTACAGTGTGGCCAGGAGAGAAACAATGGTGGCTTAGACTAGGCGGTGGCTGCGGAGATAGAAGAGAACAGCTTTGAGATGCATTTTATTATTTTATTTATGTATCTATTTATTTTTTGAGACTGAGTTTCGCTCTCGTTGCCCAAGCTGGAGTGGTGCGATCTCGGCTCACTGCAACCTCTGCCTCCCGGGTTCAAGTGATTCTCCAGCTCCAACCTCCTGAGTAGCTGGGATTACAGGCATGTGCCACCATGCCCAGCTAATTTTTTTTTTTAATAGAGATGGGGTTTCATGATGTTGGCCAGGCTGGTCTTGAACTCCTGACCTCAGGTGATCCGCCCGCCTCGGTCTCCCAGAGTGCTGGGATTACAGGTGTGAGCCACTGCACCCGGCCTGAACTGCATTTCAGAAGTAAAGCCAAGAGACCTTTCAGAGAGATTGCCTGTGGGGTTGACAGAAAGAAAGAATTCAAGGACAATGCCCAGACTTCTGCCTTACACAACTGGGAATGGAGGTGCCATTTATTGGACAGGGAAGACTAAGCAGTGAGAGACAGGCCTGGGGCCAAGAGTTTATTTTTGGACATGTTAAGTTTGAGATGTCCGCAGACTGGGATGGGACATGATCCAGTGGGGACGTCAAATCGACTCTGAGATGTTAGGACGACTATGGAGGTCTTTGTGAAGGAGAAAGCACTAAAGAAATGGCCTATTCCACATACTATGGATGCCTGACATATTACCCCAAAATTTGGCAGCTGAAAACAGCCATTTCATTTTGCTCATAATTTGGGGAAGGGCACAGCTGAGCAGTTCTTGCTTCAAGTCATGTGGTAGCAGTCAGAGGTTGGCCTGGGCTGCAGTTGTCTGAAAGCTCAACTGGGCTAAACGTCCAAGACCACTCATCACATGGCTGGCAACTGGATGTCGGCTAGAAGCTTAGCTGGGGCTGTCAATTGGAGCATCTACATATGGCCTTTTCAGTATGGGAGGCTCAGAGTGGTCAGACTTCTTACAAGCTGTTGGCTTCCCCCAGACTGAGTGTCCCAAGAGGAATAAGTAGAAGCTACCTGCACTTTTCTGCCCCAACTTTGGAGTCACATAGTTTCACTTCTGCCCTTCTCTACTGGTTGAAGCAATCAGAAGCCAGCCCAGAATCAAGAATAGAGGGCAGAAACCCCACCTCTCATGGGCGGAGGCTCAAAGGGTAATGAGGCTATGTATTAAGACCACCACACAGCCTGTTTTAGTCCACCTGAGCCGCTCTAACAAGATACCTTATACTGCGTAATTTATAGACGATAGAAATGTATCGGTCACATTTCTGAGGCTGGGAAGTGCGAGATCAAGATGCCGGCAGATTCATTGTCTAGTAGGGCTCATTCTCTTCTTCATAGACGGTATCTTGTTGCTGCATCCTAACATGGCAGAAGAGGCAAACAAGCTGGCTCTGGCCTCTTTTATAAGGGCACTAATCTTATTCATGGGGGCTCCACCCTCATGATTTAATCACCTCCTAAAGGTCCCATCTCTCGATGCTATTGCACTGGGGCTTAGGTTTCAACATATTTATTTTAGGGGAACACAAGCATTCAGACCACAGCATAATCTTTCTATGGTTGTGCATTGATAGCAGCCCCTCTGTAGCCCATGATATGTAGGAAAAACAAATGGGACATGTCTGTGTTATTTCATGTAGCTCAGCCAGGAGCCACATTAGATCTGAAGTATAATGAAAGTTTAAGCCCGGTTCTTCACAGAATTCCCACTGTGCCCTCTCAGTAGTAATAGCTAGAGGTTTACACTGTGCCTTTAAATTTTCCCAGCACTTTCTCACTTAGAGTCATGGACTCTCAGAATCAGAAAGGATCAGGATCATTGAGATTATCCAGCCTAGATATGAGCCTGCCTCCCTTCATGGAATCATCTATGACTTCCATTAAGCTGTCTCTAATCAGGACTTTTTGAATATTAATATTATCGTATCTACAAAGCATTAAAATTCATTCTTTCAGTAAATATTTTTTGAGTACTTACCATATGCCAGACATACCTCAGAGATTGAGACAGACCACAGTTCCTACATTCTTGGAGGTTAGCGAGAGAAGAAGAACAGTCAACAAAAAGACAAAATATGAACAATACATAGTAAGTGCCACAAAGAAGATAAGGCCTAGTTAAGGGACTGACGGTATCGCGGGATGACTTTAGATCAGAGGATCAGAGACCTCTCTATGTAAAGATGTGAGTAAAGATTGAAATGTGGCAGAGGAGCAGTCAGGAGAAGATCTGGGGTCAGGATGTGCCAGGAAGAGGGCTCAGCAGGTACAAACGCCCTGGGGTGGGAGTATGGCCAGCTTGAGTAAGGAAAGGAAAGGCCAGGGTGGTCAAGAGATGCTAAGAGATGAGATCAGAGTATGGGAGGTGGGAGTTCCTAAGTCACAGGATAAACTAGTTAAATTTATTTTGCCTGCAACTAAGAGATCAACTGAAACTAGTCACAGTAGTTGCATGCACACTTGGTCACTTTCCGTTCCTTCCAGCCCCATACGCGCATTCTTCATCTCCCATCAAGAGGTGGATTCTGTTGAATCTTTAAGTCAGGGCTGATCGTGTAACTTACTCTAACCAATAGAAAACAGAAAAAGTAGGCCGGGTGCGGTGGCTCACGTCTGTAATCCCAACACTTTGGGAGGCCGAGGTGGGTGGATCACAAGGTCAGGAGATCGAGACCATCCTGGCTAACACGTGAAACCCCGTCTCTACTAAAAATACAAAAATTAGCCGGGCATGGTGGTGGGCGCCTGTAATCCCAGCTGCTGGGGAGGCTGAGGCAGGAGAATGGCGTGAACCCGGGAGGAGGAGCTTGAAGTGAGCTGAGATTGTACCACTGCACTCCAGCCTGGGCAACAGAGTGAGACTCTGTCTCAAAAAAAAAAAAAAAAAAAGAAAAGAAAAGAAAAGAAAACAGAAAAAGTAATGTGCTGGGGCTTCGGAGGCCAGGCCTTAAGTAGAGTGGGAGCTTGTGCCTCTTCCCTGGCAGTCTTGAGACCAGCATACTATCAGGAAGCCCAAGCAAGCCGTATGGAGAGGCCACACGGAAGAGAATCGAGGCACCACAGTCAACAGCTCCTGCTCTCAACCCCACCAGATGAACATAGCCACACAAGTGCCCCTAGGTCAAACCTGCAGAAGAACAACCCAGTCCACCCACAGATTCTAGAGAAATAGTAAATTGTTGTTTTAATCCTCTAAATTTTGGGGTGATTTATTACACAGCAATAAATAACTGATACAGTAGCCTAAATAAATAAGGTGGGGGTTGTTTGAAGTAAACTGGGGTTTCTTATGGAATTTCAAGATCAGAAAAGCCAACCCTCAAAAAGAGCAGGAACCAGAATTCTGTAGCCATCAGCAGCAGGAGTTTACAGCCTTCCAGCCAGAGCACCTGTTAATGCGTCCCAGTCTAACGTTGAGATCCGACTCTCCACTTCCTGGAAGGAGGGTGTGATTGGGTCAGACACCCTCACCCCCAAGCAAGGACACATAGATCACCCAGAGCATTGCTAGGGGGCCCATGGATGAGCCCCACAGCATGCTGGGACAATAGTCAAGGCTGCACACACTACACTGGAATATTCCTCGCAATTGACTCTAATGGGTAAAATTAATGTGGCAAAAAAAGTTTTAATTTTTTTCTGACTTGATCTTTGTTCATAAAATGCTGTTCATCACTGAACTTGCCCAGGCTCCTTACTTTGCAGCTGAGGAAACTAAGGCACAAAAAAATTAAAGTCTCTGAGGCCACAGAGCAAAGTAGTGGCTGTGCCCAAAGTAGACCATGAGTCTCCTGATCCTAATCGCAGACACTTTCTTCCTGCTTAAGGTCACATGCTGATTGGCAAGAGAGCTATTTTTTAAATTAAGCAAACATTTAAATAAACTTTACTGGATGTCAGGCATGGTTGAAAGTGTTTTGCAAATATTAATTCACTTAATCATCATAACAACCCTATG
This sequence comes from Pongo pygmaeus, assembly GCF_028885625.2. NCBI lineage: Eukaryota > Metazoa > Chordata > Mammalia > Primates > Hominidae > Pongo > Pongo pygmaeus. Next base: position 21,384,689 of record NC_072382.2, on the reverse strand, counting down.
TGGGTACAATTATTATCTTCCATCTCACAGATAAGAACTGAGGCACAGAGAGGTTAAGTAATTTGTCTGAGATCACACAGCTAATAAGTACCAGAACTAGAAATCAAACCTAGGCAGTCTGGCTCTCAACTGTAAAACCATGTTGCCTCCCTAGTATAAAATTTATTATTTTCATGTTATCATCACAGTAATCCCATAATGGAAGTAAAGGTGAGATTATCTAAAGGTAAAAAAAGACTAGGTCTTAGGGTCTAAAGATCTAGACTCAAACCATGTGCTAGCTGTGTGGGCTTAGCCAACTCACTTAACCTCTCTCTCATTTTTTTCCTCCTCTGAAAGAAAGGAAAGTTGTTCTACTTTAAAAGATAACATGGGCTGGGCGCGGTGGCTCACACCTGTAATCCAGCACTTTGGGAGGCCGAGGCGGGCGGATCACAAGGTCAAGAGATTGAGACAATCCTGGCCAACATGCTGAAACCCCATCTCTACTAAAAATACAAAAATTAGTTAGGCATGGTGGCACATGGCTGTAGTCCCAGCTACTCGGGAGGCTGAGGCAGGAGAATCCCTTGAACCCAGGAGGCAGAGGTTGCAGTGAGCCGAGAGCGCATCAATGCACTCCAGCCTGGCAACAAAACAAGACTTCGTCTCAAAAAAAAAAAAAAGATAACACGATAGCTTAAGGTGTTAACATATATAAAATTTAATTGCCAGGCCTGACACAATGGCTCACGCCTATAATCCCAACTTTGGGAGACCAAGGTGGGCAGATCACTTGAGGTCAGGAGTTAGACACCAGCCTGGGCAACATGATAAGACCCCATCCCTACAAAAAATACAAAAATTAGCTGTGCCTGGTGGTGCGCACCTGTAATCCCAGCTACTCAGGAGGCTGAAGCAGGAGAATCACTTGAACCTGGGAGGTGGAGGTTGCAGTGAGCCAAGATCACACCACTGCACTCCAGCCTGGGTGACAGAGCAAATCTCTGTCTCAAAAAAAAAAAAAAAAAATTAGTTGCCAGATGAAAAACTGAGGCCCCAAAGGGTCAAAGGACTCGACCAGCGTGAAGAAGGAATTAATGAAATCAACTATAACCTAATAGTAGTAGTAATAGAAATTTTAAAATCCTCTTAAAGTTGCTGCAAAGTGTGACCCCTTCCCCCTTACTCTCAAGTTAAAAGGGAATATTCACAGCCTGTCTTCTCTCTGTGGACAGTGAACCTTATCTATACTCCCCAACTCCACATTCCTCAAAGTTTATTACAGGCCCAGAGAATTCCTGCACAGCTGCAGAATCACAAGACTGATAAGTTTAGGTTGCAAGACATGTTTTTCTCAGGATGTAAGAAATGTTGTAATGCTACCTTTGTTTCTTGCTTCTGTAACTCGCTTCCCACCTCACATAGTTCCCCCCTTAAGATGTTAAAAAGTAGGAAGAGCCCTTTGTTCGGGGCTCAGACTTTCTGGACATATGTCCGGCTGGGCTGGTGATGACCTTAATGAACTCTCCTGAACCTTCTTTTCCATCTCTCCAGTCTTTGATTGTCCTGCAACAAGTGCATTGATGACAAAATGGAATGCAGTGCTCAGCCCTCCTGGCCTCCTGCCTGATTCACTTCGGAGTGCACCACATGGGTGGAAGAGCTGCCCCCACCACATACAGCCCTCACCCACAGTGTGATGGATAGAACCAGGACAGGCCTACCAGGAGCCCTCCTACCACACACTGTGGCTTCTGTGAAAGGACTAAATTTAGGACCTGAAACCAGCTGAAATGGGGACAGCAGAGCCTGCTGCGCTGCAGCTGCCCATCCAGGTGTGCCGGGAGCATAGATGGAGTGTGGGTATGAGGGAGGGAGGGGCGATGGCAGGCTGTGGCTACACACCCAGTGGGGAATTGATAACATTAGAGCTGGGAACCAGTTTGAAAGTCAGAGCTCAGCCCCCTGCTCTGCTGACAAGGCTGAGACTCAGAGGAGCCTCAAGAAGGCTGAGGTCACAGTGTGATGGGGCAGAACCAGGACCAGAGCTACCCAGAGCCCTCCTCCCAGGCCAGTGCCCTTTCCACTGAGTATAATACTAATACTTTTTAAAAATTGCTCTGTCAGCCTGGTGCAGTGGCTCATGCCTGGAATCCCAGCACTTTGGGAGGCCGAGGCAGGCAGATCACAAGGTCAGGAGTTTGAGACCAGCCCAGCCAACATAGTGAAACCCCATCTCTACTAAAAATACAAAAAAATTAGCTGGGCATCATGGTGGGTGCCTATAATCCCACCTACTCAGGAGACTGAGGCAAGAGAATCACTTGAACCCGGGAGGTGAAGGTTGCAGTGAGCCGAGATCACGCCACTGCACTCCAGCCCAGACAACAGTGTGAGACTCCACCTCAAAAAAAAAAAAAAAAATTGCTCTGCCACCCAGGCTAGAGTGCAGGGGCACAATCCTAGCTCACTGTAACCTTGAACTCCTGGGCTCAAGCAATCCTCTTGCCTCAGCTTCCTGAGTTGCTGGGACTATAGGTGCCAGTTATTATGCCCAGCTAATTTTTTTATCTTTTGAAGAGATGAGATCTTGCTATGTTGCTCAGGCTGGTCTCAAACTCCTGGCCTTAAGCAATCCTTCTATCTCAGCTTCCCAAAGTGCTGGGATTACACAGGTGTGAATCACACCAATTACTTCCATAATTTTTTAAATAATAACTAATATTGTGTTGGGTACTCGCCACATGCCAGTTGCTATTCTAAGAACTTGATATATATTCACATCTGAAACAGGTACTATTAACATCCCATTCACAAGTAAGGAAACCATGGCACAGAGAGGTTAGCAACATGCCCCAAATCACATAGAAAGGCCTCCCTCTCTGCACACCGAGAGACCGAATATACAAACGGACAATGGCCAAACCGTATATGATAATAGAACTCTGCCCTACAACCTCCATCATGATCAGCCCTGGAAACCAAACCACCACCTCTGCAGCAATTGGCCCAGAAGGATCAGGACTTGGTCAATGATTGCCAGTGACTGCCAGTTTCCTTATGTCCCCCGACACCCTCCCCACCAGTACAACCGCCGCATCCAACTCAGGACCAATCAATCACGTAGGATGTCAGACTTCTAGTTAGCTGCCTCCAGCACCCCCATGCCAGCAGCCTCCAGTGAGGGCACACCTGAAGCCTTCCCTTTTTCTCACTGCAAATCTGTCTCACTCTGCCTGACTTTGAGTCTTTGCCAAATATATGTAGTGGTGGCCAACTCCCTCGCTATGGCTCTGAATAAAAAGCCTCTGTGTGGTCTTACTTGTGTGGTCGTTGTTTATTTCTTTTTCTTTTTCGTTTTCTTTTTTTTTTTTCGAGATGGAATCTCACTCTGACACCCAGGCTGGTGTGCAGTGGTATGATCTCAGCTCACTGTAACCTCCGCCCCCCGGGTTCAAGTAATTCTCCTGCTTCAGCCTCCCAAGTAGCTGGGATTACAGGCATGCACCACCACACCCAGGTAATTTTTTTGTATTTTTAGCAAAGACGGAGTTTCACCATGTTGGCCAGGCTGGTCTCGAACTCCTGACCTCAGGTGATCCACCCACCTCAGTCTCCCAAAGTGCTGGAATTACAGGTGTGAGCCACTGTGCCCCGCCTGGTCATTGTTTATTTCTACACCCTCCACTGCCCATCAGCTTTCTGTCCAGGTACAGGCTGGCTCGGGAGGAAGACAGAATTCATTCTCAGAGGATTTTCAGGCAGGTGGAGGGTGCCTGTGGGCTGGGGGTAAGGCCAGCTGTCATTTCTACCAGGCCAGGGGTCTGGCACCCACACACCTTGCTCTGTAGCCACAGAAGGGTTATCTGATTTTCCAGCCAGCCAGTGAGTCCAGCCCTGCTGCCTCCCCAGGTCACAGTACCTTGGGTCCCTGCCTCACCTCATCTTTCATTCCCCTATGCCAGAAGGAGGGAGGACCTGCCCTTCTTGAGTGCCTCATATGTGCCGGGCCTGAGCTAGCCTCTTTACATCCTTCACCTCATTTCGTCCTAACCCTGTGAGGCAAGGCCATGTTTCCACAGCATTTCAGATACACTGGTTTTTAGCAGTGTATCCAAAGTCACTTAACTTCCCCCATGCCTCCGTTTCCATGTCTATAAAATAGAGGGAGAGGCTGGGCATGGAGGCTCACGCCTGTAATCCCAGCATGTTGGGAGGCTGAGGCGGGTGGATCACTTGAGGTCAGAAGTTTGAGACTAGCCTGGCCAACATGGTGAAACCCCGTCTCTACTAGTTAGCATTTCAAAGTCTCATTTGTTATCAGAATTAACCAGACAAAGAATGGCCATGCACCACTACCCACGGAATTGAGAAAGAGCTATCAATCTGTCAATCCTGTCCGTGTCCAGGCTGGGTGAGGTTTCCCGTGTTGAGATTGCAGTGAGCCGAGATTGAGCCATTGCACTCCAGCCTGGGCGACAGAGTGAGATTCCATCTCAAAATAAATAAAATAAAGATGCTGGAAAAGATCCAGTGCCTCCAGGAAGCTGGGGGAGCCAAGTGGGCTCCTGGCCTTCACTCCTGCTTCAAGAAGGGCAGCTTTGGGTGTGTCCCTTCACACATGGAAGATATGCTTTAGACGTAGTTAAACTAACAGGGGTCGGGGGAGCCTTGCACACATTGGCCATAGGATTTCAGTGAGGGAAGTGAGTAGAAGTCCCTGTGGACCCATCTCTGATCTTTCATCCTCGCTGACATAGCCACAGTTTTGTGCCTTTCTGTTCTGAGAAGACTTGGAGAAGGGAGAGGTGGCACTAAATCTCAATTCATGAGAATGAATTCTGATCATCCCAGCCTCCTTGTCAGTTATTAGTTTAAGCAGGATTGGCCAATGAGGAATAAGAAGTCTACTAGTGGCTTCTGGAAAGGTTCTCTAACTCTTCAAAAGAGACACAAAACAGGAACGTTCCCTCTCTGGTCTCTTGAGGGATGCTCAGCATGATGGCTGGAGCTGTGGCAGCCATTTGGGACCATGAGGGCAATCACTTTAGGACACCTGAGCCTTTGGTGACATCACTGAACTTTGGAACTAACCAACTTAGGCACCATTTATGCTTCTTTTAATATGTTTTCTTTCCCATGCTGCTAAAGTGTCTTAGCTGGCTTAGCTCAGCATTTCTGTTGTGTGGTTAACAGGGTCCTGTTCTAAGCCTTAAGAACCCATGACTAGAACAATGGGATGATGCAGCCCAGCAGGGCTTGAATTGAAACTATTCACCCAATAGCATCTGTCAGAGCAAGCTCCTGGGCACCTGCCTGAATTCTCAACCTCCAACCAATCCCCTTCTTTTCCTTTTACTCTGTACTGTGCTTCTCAACCTATTCCCAGCCTTTCATCGGTTCTATGGCTTCCCTGCTTCCCCTTGAACCAACCTAGGCTCCACTCCTGGACTTTCATCCACTCCTTGGGCTTTCTGGTTAATCTGGGTAACAGTTCAGCCCCATTCAGCCTGATCCCAAACTCCTGCCATAATGCCTGCCTATGGGTTTTCCTGCTTACGTCCTCCCAGAAAAGTAAATGAGACACAGAACCCACACCTGAAACAACATGTATTTGAAAACCCCTGATTTAAAGCACACTCACTTTGGATGGAATCTCAAAGGGAGAGAAATGATTTAAAACAATACAATCAATTCAACCACCACCCCAGTGAATCAGTGGGTCCTGGAACCAACCCTATCAATCCTCTAAATCTTGGGCTCTGGAATGGCATCATAGTCATGGAACTGAACATGAACCAAACCATATTCCATTTGTCTCTGCTTTCAACTCCCAAAACCTACTGGGGTTGGATCAACAGAGAAAAACACCGACCTTCATCTCTGCCCTAGAACTGAGAGCTCAAGCCCACCAGAGTTGAACTCTGGGAGGTAGAGAAAGTGCAGAGGATGTGAAGGTTATCACCCCTCCTGAGGCGAGGCAGGCAATATGCATGGGGAAAGAAGCCAGGGTGTGAGGCAACAGTATTGGTGGGACCTGTGAGAAAGTGGGGACCAGTGAGACCAGCAAAAAGCCAAAAGTCCAAATTTTCAAAAATACCACCAGCTAAACTAGTTTGTCCCACTGGCCTCCAGTTTTCCAGCTTCTAGGCTTTGGGGTCAGTTGGCCCTGAAATGGAATCCCCGCTCTGCCATCTGTTGGCTACTTGACTTTGCAAGAGCAAGGTAACATCTCTACAGCCTCAGTTTCCCAACCATTCCTAGCTGTGTGACCACAGGCAAATGACTTGATGTCTCTAAGCCTTGGTTGCCTCATCTGTAGAGTGAGGATCATAATAATTTCTATTCTAGAGGGCAGTGCAATGATTGGATGAGAAAATGCATGTTGCATTGCTTAGCACATTGGCACACAAACAGCAAGTGTGATTATTAGATGGAAGCTTCCAGGAGAAAGAATGGCAGGGCTTTTTCCCCTCTGCTATGTAGGCTCATGGATTCAGCTCTGAGGCCTGCCAGAACAGCCTTCTAGCCTGCTGAGTGGGAGAAGGCTGTGCTGGCAGGAACTAGAGATGCCTGGACCTTAGTGCTGCATCCATCTCTGATGCCCTCATCCCCTAAGTGGATCTCCACTCCTTCCCTGCTGCTGCAGTCTCAGGGAAGACGAAACTTACTATCACAAAAGTGAATTCCTAATGAAAAGCCCAACAGGGACAACTAGTTACGTAAAGGAGGAAAACCAGCTGGATGGAGACAATGGTAAACTAGACAGTTCTGCATGGGGGAGCCACTCCTCAGCTGTCATCATTTTTTGCCATTTGGGAATGTGGGCCTCAAAGGCTGGAATTTCTAATTTGGCAAGAGAAGCCGGAAATCTGAAAGTTTATGTGCAATTTCCCGAGTTTAAAAGAAGATCCAAATTTATAAAAGACTGTGCGTGTGGGCTGTGTGGCACATATGTGGACCAAATTCAGCATCAGGCCATCATTTCACAGCCTCTTAGAGGATAAATTCTTTGGAAGCTTATCACATCAGTGAGAGGTCGAGTAGGACACAGAACCCACAGGGCAAAGGTGGCAGCATCTCTACCAACCAGAGCTAATGGGATTGTCCCTGTTTTCTGTCCCAGTTCAAATGCCCTTCTTTTTCCACCTCCACAGAAGAGAAGCTTCCCATAGGGGATCGGTCTGGCTGCTTCTACCATTTTCCAGCAGCAATTAGTATAATAAAAAACATTTATAGGCTCTCTGAGTGTGTGAAAGGTTTTACCGCCCTTCTCTGCTGTGTTGTTGCTAATGAGCAAGGCAGGGAAGTGGGAGAGAACTAGAGGAGTTGTGTGATGGTTGCTTTTGCTATTGCTGATAATAATAGTTATAATAACAAGCCTTCTGTTATAACAATAATAATAATAATAACAACAGGCTCGACACAGTGGCTCATGCCTGTAATCCCAGCACTTTGGGAGGCCAAGGCCGGTGGATCACTTGAGGTCAGGAGTTCGAAACCAGCCTAGCCAACATGATGAAAACCCATCTCTACTAAAAATACAAAAATTAGCCGGGCATGGTGGCGGGCAAGCAGTGAGCTCGCAACCTGAGATCGTGCCACTGCACTCCAGCCTGGGTGACAAGAGTGAAACTCTGTCTCAAAAAAAAAAAGAAGAAAAAGTAAAAAAATGAGTACGAACCATTTTGGCCCACAACAGTTTGGTGAGAGTTTTGGGGAATTCTTTAATACCTCAGGATCTGCCAAGCTTTGCTGTATGTTGAACCAGCTTGCCAGAGTCACCTTGGGTCATGCATCCAGCCTGCTGAACCCCCTTCCTCTAATGGTGTCTTCACTTGCTCTTCCCGGTGAAGGCCAATGCACTTTCTATAAGGTGCCCCGAGTGACCAGAGCCTGCTAGAAAAAGTTGTCTTTGGTGTTGAACAGGTCTGCTTCCTCCTCCCAGGTGAGGCGGGCTCTGCCTCTGCTGTGTTTCTTTGCCTGGCTGGCTGGGATGCTTTACACTATGATGGGGGCCCAATAATGGTAGCTTTTATAGGCCTGGGGTTCTTGGCATCAGTTTTGCCTCTTTTCGCTTTTTATCTTTTGCTGCCTTTATCAGTTTAGACTCCAGAAAGCTCAACTTGAAGGGCATAAACCAGGAGTCAGCAAACTTTTTCTGTAAAAGAGTAGATAGTAGCTGCTTTTGATTCTGTGAGCCATGCAACTTTGTAAGTCGCAACTCTGTCTTTGAAGCTCAAAGCCGTGGGTCAGATGTAAACAAAGGAGCAGGGCTGTGTTCTAATACAATTTCACTTACAAAACAGGTGATGATGGATGAACCTTGTAAGCATTATGCTGAATGAAGAAGGCAGGTTCAAAAGACCACATATTGTCTGATTCCATTTATAGGAAATGTCCAGAATTGGCAAATCTCTATGGACAGAAAATAGATCCCTGGCTGCCTACAGCTGCGGGTGGGAGGTGAGGGAAAATCTTCTAAAATTAGATGGTGGTGGTGGTTGCACAACTCCATGACTATAATAAAAAGCATTGAATTATACACTTAACTGGGTGCATTTTTTTGGTATGTAAATGATATCTCAATAAAGCTGTTTAAAAAGAAGAGTACACTGATGTTCATAGCAGCCCTATTCATGACAGCCAAAAGGTGGAAACAAGTATCTGTCAATGGATGAATGGATAAACAAAACGTGATGTAGACCTACAATGGAATATTATTCAGCATAGAGCAGAATGAAGTACTGATACATGCTGCAGCATGGATGATCCTTGAAAACATGGGCTAAAGTGAAAGAGGCCAGACACAGAAGGACTAATATTGTGTGTTTCCACTTACATGAGGTTCCCAGAATAGGCAAACTGATAGAGACGAAAATAGAATAGAGGTAACTGAGATCTTGGGGAGGAATGGGGAGTTATTGTTTCATGGGTACAGAGTTTCTATTTGGGATAAGGTACAAGTTCTGGAAATGGATAGTGGTGATTGTTGCACAACACTGAATGTACATAATGCCTCTGCATTGTATACTTAAAAATGGTCAGGCCGGGTGCGGTGGCGCACACCTGTAATCCCAACACTTTGGGACGCTGAGATGGGAGGATTGCTTGAGCCCAGGAGTTCGAGACCAGCCTGAGCAACACAGCGAAGCCCCATCTCTCCAAAAGGAAAAAAAAAAAATACAAAAATTAACCAGGCATGGTGGCACACACTTGTGGTCCCAGCTACACAGCTGGGACCCAGCTACACTAATTTTACAACAGGAGGCTGAGGCAGGAGGATGGCTTGGGCCCAAGAAGTCGAGGCTGCAGTGAGCCATGATCACACTGCTGTACTCCAGCCTGTGTAACAGAGCAAGACCCTGTCAAAAAAAAAAAAAAAAAAAAGATTAAAATGGTAAATTGTATGCTATGTGTGTATTTTACCACAATTTTTAAAAACTGGTTGGAGGTGAGGCAGGGACAGAACATCAGAGTGGCTGGTGCACACAGAAAGCAAAGTGGAGCATGAGGAGGAAACTAACAAGGTGGATGGAGGCAGCTTATGTAGGGCCGCATGGATGGAAAGGAATGGGCAGATTCCAAAAAGACCCAGATCGGGGAGCCAGGACCAGGACACTGCATGGATCCTCAAAGGAGGAGGCCAGTAGAAGAGGACAAAAATGACGAGCAGCATCCCTAGGAACAGGCTCTGCTCTCCCCACCACACCACCCCTACTGTGCCTACCTGTAGTCAAGGCTGTCCTCCACGCTGTCTTGTCCAGAGCATGTGAACAGTCCCACCCACCCACCCACACAGACACCCCAGCACCCAGCAGGGCCTGCACACAGTGAGCACTAAGAAATGTTTGTTTCTTAAACAACAAGAACAAAAAGAGCAAATGAGCACATCGCACTCTATCGTGTAATTGTGCTGGGATTACTTAAGATTTTTCTTTTTTAATTATTATTATTATTATTATTTAATTTTGAGACGGAGTTTCGCTGTTGTTGCCCAAGCTGGAGGGCAATGGCACAATCTCAGCTCACGGCAACCTCCACCTCCCAGGTTCAAGTGACTCTCTTGCCTCAGCCTCCCTAGTAGCTGGGATTACAGGCATGCGCGACCACATCCAGCTAATTTTGTATTTTTAGTAGAGACGGGGTTTCACCATGTTGATCAGGCTGGTCTGGAACTCCTGACCTCAGGTGATCCACCCACCTCTGCCTCCCAAAGTGCTGAGATTACAGGCATGAGCCACCGCATCCAGCCAAGATTTTTATTTTCTGATTGGCTTTTCTGTGGATTTGCCAACTTGTTTAAAATGAACTTACACTACTTTTACAACTGGAAAAACAAATTCCATTACACAAATAAACAGAAACCCAGATGAAACTGTTGGACCTACCCTCTTTGGGATTTTCAGGCCCATTTCTGCTCAGAGCCTACCCCTGCCTTCTCCACTCATTTGGGATCTGCTGGTTTGACTTGGCCCCTTAACCCTTGGCCCATCCTATTCCTCCATTTCCATCCCCCACCACATCAGGTCCTCCTGTCTGGGTCAGATTTTTTGGATCAACCCACATGATCGCTCCCTCAATCTCCGAGACATTTACCTCCAGCTCAGTAGTTCTCAACTAGGGGCGATTTGGCACTTTCTGGAGACATGTGGCTGTTACAGCTGGAGAGTTGCTATGGAATCTGGTGGGTGGGGGCCAGGAATGCTGCTAAACATCCTGCAGTGCTCAGGACAGCCGCCACAGCAAAGGACTGTCTGGTCCAAAATAACAAGATTGAGAAAAACATACCTGAGCCAGTAACGATAATAACGTGATCATCCTGACTGCCATTCAACAAGAACCTTCTATGTGCAAGGCACTGTGCGGTGTGCATTACACAATTTAGCAATCAAAATCCTTGTAACAACCTTCAGAGGAAGGTAAGATTACTATCTCCATTTTATAGATAAGGAAACTGCAGCTCAGAGAAGGTAAGTAACTTGTCCAAGGCCACACAGCAAATATCTGACTCCAAATCCCATTAAAAGCCCCTAAGGGGCCCTCAAACACACACATCCCTCTTCCTTCCCTTGAGCTTTAAGAATGGTTACTGTTTTCTTGAGCAACAACCTGTAAAATTTCTGTTTTGAAATTAGACAAGGTTACGTGCCCCTGTTCTGTTGGTTGGAGACCCTTCTCTTGGTTTTGCTTTCTTGTGTTTGCTTTATTTATTTATTTATTTGAGACAGGGTCTTGTTCTGTCACCCAGGTTGGAGTGCAGTGGCACCATCATAGCTCGTTACAGCCTCAAACTCCTGGCCTCAAGTGATCCTACCGCCTCAGCCTCCCAAAGTGCTAGGATTACAGGCACAAGCCACCACACCCAGCCTGTTTGTACTTCATTAATATGGAGTCCACTATGTAGGCTGGCACCTTGTCTCTCAAGGAGAAACTAAGGGCAGCTTTTCTGAGTGGTGGAAGTGAGTAAGGGCTCAGTCCCAGGTGATCTGAGCATAGCCTCCTGTGAACCCAGAAAATCTGAGACCGGTCTCAGTTAATTTGGAAAGTTTACTTTGCCAAGATTGAAGACACGCCCGTGACACAGCCTCAGGAAGTCTTGACAACAGATGCCCAACGTGGGCAGGGCACAGCTTGGTTTTATACATTTTAGGGAGACATGAGACATCAATCAATATATGTAAGAAGTACATTGGTTCAGTCTGGGAAGACAGGAAGACTCGAAGCAGGGGAGGGGGCTTCCAGGTCACAGATAGGTAACACACAAATGATTACATTCTTTTGAGTTTCTGATTAGTCTTTCCAAAGGAGGCAATCAGATATGCATCTGTCTCAGTGAGCAGAGGGGTGACTTTGAATAGAATGGGAGGCAGGTTTCCAGCTGGAGTTTTGCTTAGTGATTTTGGGGGCCCAAGATATTTTTCTTTCACACCTCCCGTTCCCTCCCACCAGCCCTTGATTCCATGATCTGATGGCCATAGCTGGAAAGGAACATCCCGTCTACTCACAGTCAGCTGTGGAGAAGATAAGAAAGCACTCACATGCCCATTTATTTGGCCCTTTGTATGAGGTTACCAGGTCAGGGTGCCAGGCAGGAGGCCAGGCCCAACTTTACTCAATGTCTCCTCCTCCCGTGCTGTTGGACAAATAGTGCAAGCCCCAGTAAGACTTAACAAAAGGATGCTATTAGCTACTTCCTGCCTCCAGCGAAAACCTGTGTGTGGCTTTAAGAGCTTAGGTCCCACAGGTCCAGCTTCCTCAATTCCTAGAACCAGCAGAACATTCTGAGAAGGCTTCTAGGGCAACCTCCAGACAACCACTATTCTTCACAGGAGCTGGGTAGCCAGGGGATGTCTCTGTGCAGAAACCAGGGCACTACAGGGAAACCCTTGGGGGCCACTCTCTGGAGCTAACACAGCCAGAGAGGGCAGAAACAAATGGGGGGATTCTGAGCTCACCATGCCAGACCCACCCAGAGCCACCACCTTTTCTTCTTAAACTTCTAAATTAAAGTGTAGCATATATACAAACAAAAGAATGAATTATAAAAGAATACAGCCTGGCCAGGCGCGGTGGCTCACGTCTGTAATCCCAGCACTTTGGGAGGCCGAGGCGGGTGGATCACAAGGTCAGGAGTTTGAGACCAGCCTGGCCAAAATAGTGAAACCCCATCTCTACTAAAAATACAAAAAAAAAAAAAAAAAATTAGCCAGGCGTGGTGGCAGGCGCCTGTAATCCCAGCTACTCGGGAGGCTGAGGCAGGAGAATGGCTTGAACCCGGGAGGTGGAGGTTGCGGTGAGCCGAGATTGCGCCATTGCGCTCCAGCCTGGGCAACAGAGCAAGACTCCATCTCAAAAAAAAAAAAATACAGCTCAATGGGTTACCATAAAATGAACACATCACACAGAACATTATCAACACCCTAAAATCTCCCCTAGGAGCCCCCACACTATCCTATCCTTCCTATTCAATGGTAACCACTATCCTGATGTCCAATATCTAATAGCATAGATTAGTTTTTATTGATTGTTGTTGTTGTTGTTTTTAATTTATGAACTCAGAATATTTTAAATATGGACACCAATAGACTAAATTTTTTTTTTTTTTTTGAAACAGAGCTTCACTCTTTCACTCAGGCTGGAGTGAAGTGGCACTACTCTGCTCACTGCAACCTCCACCCCCGGCAGTTTCAAGTGATTCTCCTGCCACAGCCTCCTGAGTAGCTGGGATTACAGGTGTGCACCACCATGCCCGGCTAATTTTTGTGTTTTTAGTAGAGACGGGGTTTCGCCATGTTGGTCAGGCTGGTCTCGAACTGCTGACCTCAGGTGATCCACCCGCCTCTGCCTCCCAAAGTGCTAAGATTACAGGCGTGAGCCACTCCGCCTGGCCAGGTTAATTTGTTTAAAACATTGTACACACTAAACCAAGGTACATAATTCAGGTAAATAAAAGACCCCATAACATCAGTGAAAAACTTCATTCAAAGTTGATGTAAATGATGTATTTAGACTTTAGAATTTCTGAGTGGACAAAACCATACAACTACATGGAAACTGAAAAACTTGCTCCCAAATGACTACTGGGTAAATAACGAAATTAAGGAAGAAACAAAGATGTTCTTTGAAACCAGTGAGAACAAAGACACAACGTACCAGAATCTCTGGGACACATTTAAAGCAGTGTGTAGAGGGAAATTCATAGCACTAAATGCACACAAAAGAAAGCAGGAAAGATATAAAATCGACACCCTAACATCACAATTAAAAGAACTAGAGAAGCAAGAGCAAACAAATTCAAAAGCTAACAGAAGACAAGACATAACTAAGATCAGAGCAGAACTGAAGGAAATAGAGACACAAAAAATCCTTCAAAAAATCAATGAATCCAGGAACTGGTTTTTTGAAAAGATCAACAAAATGGACCACTAGCCAGACTAATAAAGAAGAAAAGAGAGAAGAATCAAGTAGACTCAATAAAAAATGATAAAGGGGATATATCACCACTGATCCCACAGAAATACAAACTACCATTAGAGAATACTATAAACACCTCTATGCAAATAAACTAGAAAATCTAGAAGAAATGGATAAATTCCTGGACACATACACCCTCCCAAGACTAAATCAGAAAGAAGTCGAATCCCTGAATAGACCAATAACAAGTTCTGAAATTGAGGCAGTAATTAATAGCCTACCAACAAAAAAAAGTCCAGGACCAGATGGATTTATAGCCAAATTCTACCAGCGATACAAAGAGGAGCTGGTACCATTCCTTCTGAAACTATTCCAGACAATAGGAAAAGAGGGAATCCTCCCTAAGACATTTTATGAGGCCAGCATCATCCTGATACCAAAACCTGGCAGAGACATAACAAAAAAAAGAAAATTTCAGGCCAATATCCCTGATGAACATTGATGCAAACATTTATCCTCCATAAAATACTGGCAAACCGAATCCAGCAGCACATCAAAAAGCTTGTCAACTACAATCAAGTCAGCTTCATCCCTGGGTTGCAAGGCTGGTTCCACATATGCAAATCAATAAAGATAATCCATCATAAACAGAACCAATGACAAAAACCACATGACTATCTCAATCGATGCAGAAAAGGCCTTTGACAAAATTCAACAGCCCTTCATGCTAAAAACTCTCAATAAACTAGGTATTGATGGAACGTATCTCAAAATAATAACCACTATTTATGACAAACCCACAGCCAATATCATACTGAATGGGCAAAAACTGGAAGCATTCCCTTTGAAAACTGGCACAAGGCAAGCATGCCCTCTCTCATCACTCCTATTCAACATAGTATTGGAAGTTCTGGCCAGGGCAATCAGGCAAGAGAAAGAAATAAAAGGTATTCAATTAGGAAAAGAGGAAGTAAAATTGTCTCTGTTTGCAGATGACAGGATTGTATATTTAGAAAACCCCATCATCTCAGCCCAAAATCTCCTGAAGCTGATAAGCAGCTTCAGCAAAGTCTCAGGATACAAAATCAATGTGCAAAAATCACAAGCATTCCTATCCACCAATAATAGACAAACAGAGAGCCAAATCATGAGTGAACTCCCATTCACAATTGCTACAAAGAGAATAAAATACCTAGGATTACAACTTACAAGGGATGTGAAGGACCTCTTCAAGGAGAACTACAAACCACTGCTCAAGGAAATAAGAGAGGACACAAACAAATGGAAAAACATTCCATGCTCATGGATAGGAAGAATCAATACTGTGAAAATGGCCATACTGCCCAAAGCAATTTATAGATTCATTGCTATCCCCATCAAACTACCATCAACTTTCTTCACAGAATCGGAAAAAAACTACTTTAAATTTCATATGGAACCAAAAAAGAGCCTGCATAGCCAAGACAATCCTAAACAAAAAGAACAGAACTGGAGGCACCATGCTACCTGACTTCAAACTATGAGACAAGGCTACAGTAACAAAAACAGCATGGTACTGGTACCAAAATAGATATATGGACCCACTGAACAGAACAGAGGCCTCAGAAATAACACCACACATCTACAACCATCTGATCTTTGACAACCCTGACAAAAACAAGCAATGGGGAAAGAATTCCCTATTTAATAAATGGTGTTGAGAAAACTGGCTAACCATATGCAGAAAGCTGAAACTGGATCCCTTCCTTATACTTTATACAAAAATTAACTCAAGATGGATTAAAGACTTAAATGTAAGACCTAAAACTATAAAAACCCTAGAAGAAAATCTAGGCAATACTATTCAGGACATAGGCATGGACAAAGGCTTCATGACCAAAACACCAAAAGCAACGGCAACAAAAGCCAAAATAGACAAATGGGATCTAATTAAACTAAAGAGCTTCTGCACAGCAAGATAAACTATTATCAGAGTGAACAGGCAACCTACAGTATGGGAGAAAATTTTTGCAATCCATCTATCTGACAAAGGGCTAATATCCAGAATCTACAAAGAACTTAAACAAATTTACAAAAAAAAATAATAAACAACCGCATCAAAAATTGGGTGAAGGATATGAACAGACACTTCTCAAAAAAAAGACATTTATGCAGCCAACAAACATATGAAAAAAAAGCTCGTCATCACTGGTCATTAGAGAAATGGAAATCAAAACCACATTGAGATACCATCTCACGCCAGTTAGAATGGCGATCTTTAAAAAGGAAGCAACAGATGCTGGAGAGGATGTGGAGAAATAGGAACGCTTTTACACTGTTGTTGGGAGTGTAAATTAGTTCAACCATTGTGGAAGACAATGTGGCAATTCCTCAAGGATCTAGAACTAGAAATATCATTTGACCCAGCAATCCCATTACTGGGTATATACCCAAAGGATTATAAATCATTCTACTCCAAAGACACGTGCACGGATATGTTTATTGCGGCATTGTTCACAATAGCAAAGACTTGGAACCACCCCAAATGCCCATCAAAGATAGACTGGTTAAAGAAAACGTGGCACATATACACCAGGAATACAATGCAGCCATAAAAAAGGATGAGTTCATGTTCTTTGCAGGGACATGGATGAAGCTGGAAACCATCATTCTCAGCAAACTAACACAAGAACAGAAAACCAAACACCACATGTTCTCATTCATAAGTGGGAGCTGAACAATGAGAACACATGGACATGGGGAGGGGAACATCACAACCGGGGCCTGTCAGGGGGTGGGGGCTAGAGGAGGGGTACCATTAGGAGAAATACCTAATGTAGATGACAAGTTGATGGGTGCAGCAAACCACCATGGCACATGTATACCTATGTAACAAACCTGCACGTTCTGCACATGTACTCCAGAACGTAAAGTATAATAAAAAAAATAGAATTTCTGAGTGGAATACTTGTCTTTTAAAAGTCCTGGCTGAGCATGGTGGCTCATGCCTGTAATCCTAGCACTTTGGGAGGCCGAAGTGGGCGTTTCACTTGAGCTCTGGAGTTTGAGAACAGCCTGGACAAGATGGAGAAACCCCATCTCTATGAAAAAATACAAACACTAGCAGGGTGCGGTGGCACGTGCCTGCAGGCCTAGCTACTTGCGAGGCTGAGGTGGGTGGATGGCTTGAGCGTGGGAGGTTGAGGTTGTGGTGAGCCATGACGTGTATACTCCAGCCTGGGCGACAGAGCAAGACCTTGCCTTTTTTTTGGTTTATTTGTTTGTTTTTGAGACCAAGTCTCGCTTTGTTGCCCAGGCTGGAGTGCCGTGGTGTGATCTTGGCAACCTCTGCCTCTTGGGTGCAAGTGATTCTCATGCCTCAGCCTCCTGAGTAGCTAGGACTACAGGCATGAGCCATCATGCCTGGCTAATTTTTGTTTTTTTGTAGAGACGGGGTTTCACCATTTTGGCCAGGCTGGTCTCAAACTCCTAACCTCAGGTGATCCACCCGCCTCAGCCTCCCGAAGTGCTGGGATTACAGGCATGAGCCACTGCACCTGGCCTGAGACCTTGTCTTAAAAAAATAATAATAAAAGTCCTGTTCTGGTTCTGAGGCTTATTTTATTTTTTATTTATATTAATAACAGTCTATAAGTTTTTTAATCATATCTTTGTTAAAATAATTCACATAACATACAATTCACTTATTAAAAGTAAGCACACTTCAATGGTTTTTAGTATATTCACAGAGTTGTACAACCATCATCACAATCAATTTTAGAACATTTTCATCATCCCATTAGTGTTTACTCCTCATTTTCCTCACCCCCAGCCCTCCTAGCCCTAGAAAACCAATTTCTGTCTCTATGGATTTGCCTATTCTGGACATTTCATATAAATGGAATTCTATAATACAATATGTGGTATTTTGTAACTGGCTTCTATCACTTAACATAATGTTTTCAAGGTTCATCAATATTGGTATGTGTATCAACACAACACCCCCCCCTTTTTTTTTTTTTTTTTTTTTTTTTTTTTTTTTTTTTTTGAGATAGGGTCTTGCTTTTGTCGCCCCGGCTGGAGTACAATGGCACAATCTCGGCTCACTGCAACCTCCACCTCCTGGGTTCAAGTGATTCTCCTGACTCAGCCTCCCGAATAGGTGGGATTACAGGCGCCCGCCACCATGCCCGGCTAAGTTTTGTATTTTTAGTAGAGACGGGGTTTCGCCATGTTGGCCAGGCTGGTCTCGAAATTCTGACCTGGCGATCTGCCCACCTCGGCCTCCCAAAGTGCTGGGATTACAGGCGTGAGCCACCGTGCTCGGCCAACACTCCCTTTTTATTGCCAAATGATATTCCATTGCATGGAGAGACAACATTTTATTTACCCATTCATCAGAAGACTGTCATTTGGGTTGTTTCTACTTCTTTGGATATTCACACATTAGTTTTGTCTGATTGCGAACTTTATGTAGTGGATATATACATATTGTGTTTGTCTGTCCTCACACCACTATAAAGAACTGCCTGGGAGTGGGTAATTTACAAAGAAAAGAGGTTTAATTGACTCACAGTTCCACATGCTGTACAGGAGGCAGGGCTGGGGAAGCCTCAGGAGACTTACAGTCATGGCGGAAGGGCGAATGGGAAACAAGTACATTTTCACATGGGTGCAGGAGAGAGAGAGAACGAAGGAGGAAGTGCTACACACTTTTAAACAACTAGATCTTGGGCCGGGCGCGGCAGCTCACGCCTGTAATCCCAGCACTTTGGGAGGCTGAGGCGGGTGGATCACGAGGTCAGGAGATCGAGATCATCCTGGTTAACACGGTGAAACCCCGTTTCTACTAAAAATACAAAAAATTAGCCAGGCGTGTGGTGGGCACCTGTAGTCCCGAGGCAGGAGGATGGCGTGAGTGAACCCAGGGGGCGGAGCTTGCAGTGAGCCGAGATCGCACCACTGCATTCCAGCCTAGGCAGCAAAGCAAGACTCCGTCTCAGTTAAAAAAAAACAACAACAACAACCCAGATCTTGTGAGAACTCACTATCAGGAGAACCGCAAGGGGAAAATCCGCCCCCATGATCCAATGATTTAATCACCTCCCACCAGGTCCCTCCAACACTGAAGATAATAATTCAACATGGGATTTGAGTGGGGACGCAGAGCCAAACCATATCACTTATATAAATATTTTCTTTGGTTTCTGACTTCTTTCATTTGATATTAAGTTTGTGAGAATCACCCATGTTACTGCTGCCTGTAACTGTAGGTTTTTTATATGGTATTCCTAAGCTTGAATACAGCACAATTTTTTAGCTATTCTTTGTCTAATGGACATTTGAGTTATCCCTGATTTATTATTATTACTAATAAAACTGCTATGAACATTCTTGCACATGTCTTTTGGTGCACATGTGCATGGATTTCTGTTAAGTATATGCTAGGAGTGAAACTGCTGGATCATAGAATATATCGTTCGTGATTTGTAAGTATTTGGCTTTTCAAATTTAATATATAACAGACACTTTTTTAAAGTGGTTGTATCAATTTACACTCCCAACAGCAGTGTATTTTAATTGCTCACATCCTCCCAAACACTTGGTTTTATCAATCCTTTTAACTTTATTCATTCTTGTGGGCCTATAGTGGTACCTCATTGTGGTTTTAATTTGCAGCTCCCTAATGAGCTAATGAAGGTGAGTACCTTTTCATGTGTTCATTGCCCACTTAATATCCATCCTTTGGGGTGGGGGTGTGTGGAAAGTGTCGCAGGTAGCCACTATCTGGGGCCAGTGTTGTGCAGGCAGTAAAAAGAATTTACCAGGACAGTTGTAGGTAAAGAAAGGCAGATTTATTAGAGAAAGTATGAAAAGACATTGCAAGGGTGCAATGGGCAAGTCAGCAAGAGAGGAGCTGACTACAAAGAGACAAAGGCTTGCTGGGGATTTTATAGGATGGTGCTTGTGCTGTGTACTGAAGAGGACTTTGTGCAGTGCTGATAACGCCAAGGTTGCAGTGAGCTATCAGCCAAGGGACTGGTGATAGCTGGGCACAGGAAGATTGTGAGTTATTTGCACAGGAGGGCTATGTGTCCTGGACCACGAAGAAAGGCAGACTTACAGTTTATCTGCTTTTTCTTTTTGCTTTCCTTCAATCCCGCCAATCTGACTCCTTTTGCCTAATTAGGACTCCACAGAAAGTGCCTATTCAAGTCTCTGGCCTAGTTTCAAATTGGGTTGCCTATCTTTTTTTATTATTATGATTTCTAAGGGCTGTTGACATATTCTGGATTTGAGCTCTTTAAGAATTATAAATATTATGTAAGTATCTTTTCTCATTCTATGGTTTGCCTTTTCACTCTCTGAATAATGTTTTTTGATTAACAGTTCCTAATTTTAACACAGTCCAACTCATCAACATTTTCTTTAATGGTTAGTGCTTTTCATGTCTTTTTCAAGAAATGTTTGTCTTCCCCCAAGGTTGCGAAGATATTCTCCAATACAATCTTCTTAAAGCTTTATTGTTTTACCCCTCACATTAAGCAGATAATCTACCTGGAATTGATTTGTATGTTGTGAGATGGAGTCAAGTTTCACTTTTTTACAGTGGAATATCTGATTGACCCATTACTTTCCCCACTTCTTTACGGAGACATCTTTGTCGTGAATAAAATATCCAGATTCATGTGGACCTGTTTCTGGATTCTCTATTCTGACTCATTAGTCTATTCACCTTTCCCTAATTTCATACTGTACTTTTATTGTAAGTATCATCATCCCCATTTTACAAATGAGGAAACTAAGGCACAGAGAGGTTAAGTAGCTCACCCAATTAAGTAATTTGCTAGTTAATGTCAGATCTGGAAATGGAACCCAGGGAGTTTAGTTTTACGGTCTGTGCTCTCAATAAGCTTTACTGCTTCTCAAGCTCAACAGTTCCAAGAACAAACATTTTACGTCACTACATCAAAGTAGGCTTTGCGTGAAGCCTTGGGAACAGGGATGCCACCTCTGCACCCTGGATTGGTCCTGGTGTTCCCCGCCCAGCCGCAAACCGAACCGCCGCTGTCCCAGTCCTACCACTAGAGGGCGCGGGTAACTTAAACTCGCTGGGGACGTCCCTCCCGCCGCGCCTGGTTACCTTTCAGCCAATCATCAAATATTTACCCAAAGCGCAGTTCAAAGCCAAAGTAGAAAGTTGTCTAATCCAGTCTCCATGCAGGACATTAACAAAAAGAGACAAAACAGGGCTGATCTATCTGCGTAAGTATCTTCGGGGGAGAAAGACGCCACATTACATTTCACTTCCGTAGCAATGTACAGGTTTCCTTGGTCTCTCCAATTTCTCTGTGTCCCTTTTAAAGTGTAAAAACCCAAAGTGGATTTTCACTCTAGTATTCTATCTAGTGTCAGATTTACTTCCCGATTTTTTTTTTTTTTTTCCGGAGTCTCACTTCGTCACTCAGACTGGAGTGTGGTGGCGTGATCTTAGTTCACTGCAATCTCCACCTCCCGGGTTCAAGTAATTCCGCTGCCTCAGCCTCCTGAGTAGCTGGGATTACAGGCACGCGCCACCACACCTGGCTACTTTTTGTATTTTTAGTAGAGAGGGGGCTTCCCCATGTTGGCCAATCAACTCTTGACCTCAAATGATCCTCCTGCCTTGGCCTCCCAAAGTGCTGGGATTACAGGCGTGAGCCACCGCACCCAGCCTACTTTCCGATTCTTGAATGTTACACTGTTAATATACTGAAGCAATATGCAATTATTCAATGAAGTATTAATAGTTCATCTTTATCAACTTGACAACACAAACCACAAAAAAACACAAAAGTAATGATGCAGCAATATACAACACACTTAATATTTTAAGTTTTAAAAAAGCTGGGCCGGGTGCAATGGCTCATGCCTATAATCCCAGCACTTTGGGAGCCCAAAGAGGGAGGATCGATTGAGGCTAGGAGTTGATTGCTTCAAGACCAGCCTGGGCAACATAGCAAGACCCCTCTTTTTACCAGAAAAAAAATGTTTTTTAAATTAGCCGGGCATGGTAGTGTGTGCCTGTAGTCCTAGCTACTCAGGAGGCTGAGGCAGGAGGATCCCTTGAGCCCAGGAGTTTGAAACTATATTGAGCTAGGGTCACAGCACTGCACTTCAGCTTGGGTGACAGAACAAGACCCTGTCTCAAAAAAAAAAAAAAAAAAGAACAGGCCGGGCACAGTCGGTGGCTCACACCTGTAATCCCAATACTTTGAGAGGCCAAGGCAGGTGGATCGCCTGAGGTCAGGAGTTCAAGACCAGCCTGAGCAATATGGTGAAACCCTGACTCTACTAAAAATACAAAAATTAGCCCAGCATGGTGGCTGCCACCTATACTCCCAGCTACTTGGGAGGCTGACGCTCGAGAATTGCTTGAGCCCAGGAGGCGGAGGTTGCAGTGAGTCGACATCACACCACTGCACTCCAGCCTGGGTGACAGAGCAAGACTCCATCTCAAATTAAAAAAAAAAAAAAAAAACCACAACCCAGGGAGCACTGAACCTCTGCTTTGATTAAAGTTTTAAAACTTAGATGTTTGTGGACAAAGTCTAGAAGGCAACATGAAGATAAGAAATAATTGATTTGTTAGGTTTTGGGAACTGAGGTTGATTACTTGTTTTTTCATTGTTGGCAAAATTTCAAGGACTTTTAAAAAATGAGTAAAATATTTTATGTAGTCAGCAACTTATGGAGCCCACATTACATGTAAGACCCAGGGCTGAGCATTACAAGGAAGACAAAACCAGACACAGGTCCTGCTGTTCAGAATAACAGTAGCTGACACAGTACAAATGCTTACTATATCCTAAGTGCTATTATCACCCTATTGCAAAGATTAAGAAAGTGAGGAACAGAGAGGTTAACTAGCTTATCCAAGGTCACAGAGAATAAAAGCAGAACTAGAATTTGAACTCAGCAACTCCAATGTGCAAAGCCTCGGGTTTAACCATTACACCACACTGCCTCTCATGATAGCTTAATAAGAGAGAGAGGGGAGGGGAAGGGAGACGAAGGGAGGGGAGGGAAGTGACTTTTGATCATTCAGCAAATGTTTTTTGAGCACCTACTATATGTTAGGTACCAGAGTACCAGCTGAGAAGGCACTGAAAAGTAAGACAAGCACAGTCCCTGCCTCACAGGGCTCACAGAATACAGATATAGCATTATGGGAATTTAGAGGAGAAAAAGAGAAGAGGACCCATCTCTGAGGTTAAGGGAGAACCACCTCCTTACACTCTGTTTCATTCCTAGCAAAGCACCAACCTTGTGGAGAGAAGAGGGGTTAGGAGAGGGGGAACACAAAACCTTAAAATAAAAGTAATGAAAGGTTGCATCGATTTATTCAGCAAGCATTTGGAAAGGAAATTCAAAAATAAGGAAAGGGTCAGGTAAGGGGACTAGGATAAACCTTTAAGAGCCTGCCAATATGAGACTCTAGTTCAATTTTTACTCAAATAATCCTTGAGGGTTAGGTGCCAAGCCCTGAGCTAGACTTCGGACATACAACTGTAAATAAGCCACAGCCCCTGCTCTCCAAGAGTTTATACTTTAATGGGGCAGAAAGACATTTAAGCAAGAAATTCCAGTATCGTGTGCCAAGACAAGTGACCAAAAAGAAGCACAGAATAAGATGGGGCACTATTCAGGTTGGGATCAGACAGCAAGAAGATGACATCTATACTGAACAATGATACACAGCAAACTGGAGTTAGAAACAAAGACAGAAGAGGGAGTGTGATCTAGACTGCTGGAACAGCTTGTGAAAAGCCCTGGAAATGACAGAGAATGCCTATGATTGCAGTGACACTGGTTTAGAGAGTGGTGCCAATTAATGCCACTAAATTGCAGACTAAATTACTAAATGCTTTCATCACTCTGTCCCAGGTCCAGGAAGGGTTCCAAGCATGGGCTCAACCTAGGGCCAAGTTGAAACAGACTGTTTTCCACCTGATAACCCCAAAGCTGCAGCTTGACTAAGCCATCTTAGCCCAAGAGGGTTCCACCTGGCGTCCCAGAAGAATGGGGACAGTGTCCTCCACATCTCTGAACTCTACCCAGAATCCAGTACAGTGCTTTGCACACACTGGATCTACTAAACAGACTAAAAGAAAATAAATTCATCTGATGGCATAATTACGATCTCAATTCAAGTCCCCCACATTCCGAGTCCTTACTCCCAAATCCTCTACTGCTCCATATTAGGGCACTCCTTCCCCATCCTTAGACTCTGCCACTTGGAATTACCAAGGATCTTCGCACAAAGAGAAGTATAGCTTCGTGGATAAAAGCAGAAATTTCGAAATCAGAATAATCTGGGTGAAATCCTCTTAGCAGCTTTATGATATTGAGTAAGTCACTCAACCTGCGGCACCCTCCGTTTTCTTCATCTGTAAAACGAAAACAACAGCAGCTTTTTCACTGGGGTTCGCTAAATGAATGTAACTGGGCTGAATTGAGAATAGTAAATGAGACCGTCTACGTAAGGAGATGATCATGTCTCTTGCCATATAAAGTGCACTTAATAAATGGCAGCTGTAGTAGAATGATGTAGATGGTGATGGTGACGATGTTGGTGATAATAGGAAGGTCAGCTGTCAGTCTTACAAGTCATTGGCTGTAGTCACAGCAACCCCTACCAGCCCAGGCAGCTTCTTCTAGAAGCAGGCTCTGAACAGGACGTATGTAAGAGATCCGCTGTCCCTCGAGACTTGGCCCACTCCCGGCACTCCGCGGACAGCCCCAGCCTGCGTCACTTGTCCGCTTGCCAGCTCCACCCGGGCGGACCCACACATGGTGGGAACGTGAGGGGGCGGGGCCTGTTCCGGCGCCTCTGGGCCAATCGCCGGGCGGGAGGCACTCAGCCAATGGCAGAGGGGCCCTGGGGGCCCTTTGGGCGGGGACTAAGGGAGAAGCTGCGGCGTCATAGGTCACTGGGCGGGCTATGGGCGGGGTCCACGTCGCCTACCGGGGCGGAGCGGGGGTGGCCAGAGGAGTCTGGACAGTCATGGCGGCGACTGTGGCGACGGCGGCAGCTGTGGCCCCGGCGCCAGCTCCCGGCACGGACGGCGCCTCTTCAGTGCACTGGTTCCGCAAAGGGCTGCGACTCCACGACAACCCGGCGCTGCTGGCGGCCGTGCGCGGGGCGCGCTGCGTGCGCTGCGTTTACATTCTCGACCCGTGGTTCGCGGCCTCCTCCTCAGTCGGGATCAACCGATGGAGGTGAGGGGACCCGGGGCGGGGTGGCGGGGACGCAGCCAGGACCCTGACCCTGGGGTGACCGGCAAACAGCACGATCCCCCCAACCCCGCCACGGCTGGAAGGCCAGAGGGGAGAAGCCGAGACCGGGGAAGTAATTCGTCATGGTTCTAAAGCGCCGGTGGGCCAGGGTTCAGCCTCTGACAAAGCGCGTTCGCACTGTTACCCCTTTGAGCCTCACAACTGCCTGTGGAACGGAGATCATGATCCCCGTTGTATAGATGAGACCCTTGAGCCCTGGAGACCCAAAGTCGACCTGCCCAAGGGCTTGTAGCCAGTGAGTGGCAGAACAGGGGCTCCTGGTCTAGGGCTCTTACGGTCTACTCAGGGAGGGGCGGAAGGAAGATACTGTAGTGTGAGGGCGGGACGGGTTTTTGCTCTCATTCTTCAAGTAAAGAGCCTATTGCTGGGCTCGGGGAGATCACTCCTAAGCCTCTGGCTCGTTTGAATCCGCCCTACCACTCATCCTGGCTACCCTGCACCCAGACCGTCCTGCCTCTAGGGGTGTCAAGTGACCCTGGCTTAGCATTAAATAAGGTCTTCTCCCTTATATTATAAATAAAGAAGCCAAAGGCGTCTTCAGGGGGAGTCGCTTTGTGTTAAAAGCTCTAGAGAATCCAGGGGATTCTCCAAAATGTTTTAAGCCCTGCTCTGGAGCTTTGACCTCGATAGAAAAATTTAAAAGAATCCAAAGTGTCATCCCGTCATCCTCTTGTCCTGGTTTTGAGGACAATTGAACCATTAGAGATGAGACTTTTATGAACTGTTGTGGTAAGGTTTGGGAGCAGGAAAGCCATGATATCAAGGGCCCCTCTGATGACCCCCCAGGAGATGGAGTCGACATGATCACCGAAAAAGATGAACAGGTCGTTAGTGTATTTTCACTGTAAACAGTATTCAAACTAAAGAGTTTTGAGACATAATGTACCCATCGCTCTTCAGAACACCTAGTGGCAGTCTCTCGGTTTGTTTGCATTGTTCTGGGGAATGTTTGCTTGTGGCCTTGTTGCATCGATGGACAGGGTTATTTCCAGGATACCGTGGCTCTCGGCACACCATTCTTTTCTCTCCAAGGTGTGTGCCCTGCTAAGAGAGTGAGTACTCCTAGCAGTGGGTCTGTTCAGTGTCCCCTCCTGCCCAGAAGGAACAACTAAAGAGTCCCGTGGAGAGTCTGCCCACAGTTTTCAGGCTGCCTTATTGCTCTGTCTCTGCTCCAGTTTTCTATAGATAGGAGGTTGGGTTTGACAAGCATCATCAAATGACCATCCCTAGTGCGGACATTAAGCCAAGCCTCAGACTTTGCCCTGCACCAGTCAGAGCCAGGCAAATGGAATCCGACTACCTTCTTATTACATTGTCACAGAGTTTCTTCTTTTATTGGGTTTTGGGGGACATTGCATAGTACTGCCTACTCTTTTTTGATAGGGAAGATTAAAAATCAACAATAAAATTCCTATTGATTAAATTCCAGTTTGCTAGGAACCAGGTGTTTATGGATTTTTGTGGGTCATCGTTTTGTGATCGTGCTATCAATCTAGTGAAGAAGAAAAGGAATGTGGCTCAGATGCCTGAGTCAAATCCTGAAGTCAGAGGCTGTGTAGGAATGCAGATATTAATTGATTACTTAATGAGTGCCTAATATCTGCCAGGTACTGCTCTAGATGTTGCTAGGGATACAGCAGTGAATAAGCAGATGTGTCTGTGCTCCAGAACTCCTGGAGCCTACATTTTATTGAAGGAAGACCAGCAAACAACCATAATGTAGTGAAACGAAGTGCCATGAGAAACATAAAATAAGGGGACAGACTAGAGCAGTGGTTCTCAATCTTGGCTGCTGTGCACTGGAATCCCATAAGGGTCTTTAAAAGATACCTGGGCCCCTTTCCCCCAATTCTATTTTTTTTTTTTTTTTTTGAGACGGAGTTTTGTTCTTGTTGCCTAGGCTAGAGTACAATGGCACAGTCTGGACTCACTGCAACCTCCGCCTCCTGGGTTCAAGCAATTCTCCTGCCTCAGTCTCCCAAGTAGCCAGGATTACAGGCGGCCA
Organism: Pongo pygmaeus; assembly: GCF_028885625.2. Lineage (NCBI taxonomy): Eukaryota > Metazoa > Chordata > Mammalia > Primates > Hominidae > Pongo > Pongo pygmaeus. The sequence continues at coordinate 21,357,466 of NC_072382.2, read as the reverse complement.
TCACCACACCTGGCTAATTTTTTTTTTTGTATTTTTAGTAGAGACAGGGTTTTACCATGTTGGCTAGGCTGGTCTCAAACTCCTGACTTCAGGTGATCTGCCTGCCTTGGTCTCCCAAACTGCTGGGATTACAGGGCGTGAGCCACTGTGCCCAGCCCCTTTCCCCCAGTTCTGTTAGAATTGTTCTGCGTTATGGCCTGGGCATTAAGGTTTTGGGGTTTTTTGTTTTGTTTTGTTTTTTGTTTTTTTTTTTTTTTTTTTGAAACGGGGTCCTGCTCAAGTGACAACCCAAGCTGAAATGCAGTGGCATGATCATAGCTCACTGCAGCCTTGACCTCCTGGGCTCAGCGATCCTCCTGCCTCAGCCTCCCAAGTAGCTGGGACTGCAGGCATGCACCACCATGCCTGGCTAATTTTTGTATTTTTTGTAGAGATGGGGTTTCACCATGTTCTCCAGGCTGGTCTTGAACTCCTGGGCTTAAGCAATCACCTGCCTCAACCTCCCAAAGTGCTGTGATTGCAAGTATGAGCCACTGTGGCCGGCCTTGGGCATTAAGGTTTTTAAAGCTCTTATTACAGCAAAGCTTGAGAAGCACTGGACTAGAGAACCTCAGTCCTGAGACGGGCAACCTAGGAAGTATGTTGCAGTGCATTGGCAGGAAGTCTAATTAATGTTGGCATTCAGAAGAAAGAGATGAAGTAACACAAACAGATTGAATATGATAACTGCTCCTGGGCCTGGAAACAGACACACTCCTACCACCTCCACCATTCTGCTTGCTTCCTGGATCAGTTGAAGGTAGAGCTGCATTCTCTTTTGTGCACAAAGTTGGGGATAGAGGGGAGGGCTGGAGCCAGCCATATCTTGACATGACTGTAGTATGTGTAATCATGCCGTGGTTGTTTCTGGATTCCAAGAGTAGTCTAAGAGAATTGTGCTGCAGCATAACATCCTAGCTCTGCAACTGCTTAAGTTGCCTCTCAGAAGCCTCCCTAGGAAGGGCAAGGGACCATCTGCAAGGAGGGGAGGACCCAAAATCTGTGACTCTATTTACCTCCTGCTCCTTCTACACTGACTCCCACACAATGTTTTTCTGCAGATGAAATCAGATTAAAATAACTATGAATGGCACTAAGAGTAAAAAAGGACAGAGAAATGCAACCAAGAAATACACGTACTGATTAGCAAGAAGCAGCCTAGCATAGTCCTTGCCTTGGTGATGGTGGAAAGTTTATGGGCTAATTGTAGCTATATGAGCCTCAGGACTTTTTTTTTTTTCCAAGTGCTACTTGGCTAAGCCCTTTCGCCTTTTACCCAGCCTCACCTTCCCCAAATTTGCTGCATCTAGAAGGAGGTACTGCAGCAAGAAGATAAAGAAAAGGAAGATGTGAGCAGTTCCTAGATTTTAAAATGGCCGCTGTGGTTTTTCATTACCTTTCTCTCCCCACTGCAACTTGGGTAGGTGTCAGCAACAGTTCCTCTTCCACTTTATTTAAATCATTTTGTACCCGGCTCTGTGCTGCGCCTCTTTCAGGAGCTTCTGGGACAGAGGGAATTTGTAGAAATAAAATATGTTCCTTCTCAGCCCATTTCTCTCAGAATTGGTAAATGAGGTAAACTGGGAACTTCCCAGGATGCCCCATGAGAACAAGTGTGTCTCTCTTCCCAGATGCTGAGAGCTGAACACTGTTGGACTGTTGGGAAGTGGATTGAGAACTATAGTCTACTGGCAGGGAAACAGGAGCTTCTCTGAGCTATTCACATTGGTACCTGAGAGAAGCACTTTACCGTTCTGCTGCCAAGGAAATGTTTCTGTTTGCCAAAGGGGATAAAAACCTTCATCTTTCTCTTTGAAATTAGGAAAGAATAAATATATTTTTAAAATAATAAGAATTTAATATTTAAGTATTTCTAAATATCACTCAGATACTTAGAAATAAATCCCTGCCAGAGATTGTGAGTTTAGGTTATCCTTTTCCATGGGGCTTAAGCTCTCTTAATTACTTAGGAAAAATTAATTTCTATTAATATCCTATGTAGCCAATCTGTGCCAGCCAATGGTATCATCATTGTTGTTAGATAACCTTGCCTTGAAGCACAGGAACTTGGTCAAGGACAGCCTGGACCCAAAAGAATTCACTGTTATCCTCCCTCCCCCTATTAACAACAAATAAATAAAATATTCCTCAACACAGGATCAGCCATTGCTAGAGAAGGCCTTCCCTAAATATGAGTACTTAATCAAAGGATCTGCTTGTTTTATTCTAAAAGGCTAGCCTTGTAGAGTCCCTGAGTTATAGTGTCCTCTCTGTATTTTTGGAAATCCCAGTCTGGTTTTCTCCAGTTCTGCCTGCCTCTGGCTCCAGAGCACTTACATAATAATGTAATTCAGTTGCACATGTTGTCTAATCCAAAGGGTAAGCTTTGCTCTCCCAGGACCATGTGCTCTGAATTTTGGCCATGTGAGCTCAGCTAAGAGCTGCCAAGGGTGAAGTGCCAGCCCCCAACACCACCACCTCCAATGCCCAGGCCAGTTTCCTTCAGACTCCCCTCATTGGAGTACAGAGAAATTGGAGTAAAGAGGAGGGTTCTAAGGGACCACAGAAGGCCCAAGGTTCTCTCTGGTGAAAGAATGCATATACCTGCCCACTGAGCCTTTGCCCAGTCGCAGCACTGCTCCAAATGTGATGGACAGCTGTCACCTGGCAGGCCTCAAAGGTAGTACCCTAGTGGTGGCTTCTCATTCTCTGCATTCTCTGGCTGCCTGGAGTCTGGAGATATTGGGGACCCTCCTCACATCTCTGCCTATTGCCTCCGTGTGGTGGCTGTCCTGAGCCCTCCCTTCCCGGGTTGACTCGGGCGGGAAGTTGGAAGAAGCAGAGCATTTCTAGCAGGCCAAAGGGGAGGCAGAAATATGGATGCTCAAGAGAGAAAGTTTAGTACAAACAAACTAGAAGCAAAGAAAGGCAACTTGTAACAGAGGCTAGAAGTAAAGTTCAGTTTTCTAGAGTAGTGCTTGTGAAACTTTAATATGCAAATGAATCACCAGGGGATCTTGCTAAAATACAGATGCTAATTTTGGAGGTCTGGGTTAGAGCCTGAGATTCTGCATTTCAACAGACTCCTGGGTGTTTCACAGCCAATGCTGCTGATTGTCAGACCACACTCAGAGGAGGAAAGATCTGGCAGCAGAGGTGTTGCTGGCCTTTGAGTTGGCCTGCGGTGCTCCCTGATGGCTGAGCCCTGGGCAGCACAGCCTCAGTGCTCTGTTGAGAGGCAGTGGCTGGCTAAAAACGAACATGTCAAGCCTGACAGATTGCCTGGGTTTGAATTCTGGCCACTTATTAGGTATATGATGTTGGACAAGTTTCATAATCTCTCTATGCCTCAGTTCCCTCATCTATAAAATGGGAATGATAATAGTACCTACTTGATTGGGCTGTTTGAGAATTAAATGAGATAATGCATGTGAAACAAGTAGAATAGTGCCTGTCATTGTAAATGCTTATTAAATGTTAGTCATTGCCATTATTATCATTATTTTTATTTAGTTGCTGGGTTCAGAGTTGGGCCTTCTACCAGCCTCACATCTCTGCTTCCTGCTATAAACTTCTCTTGTGAAAGAAGAAAAGGGCTCTCATAGGATTAGCTGTACTTTAGAGATGCTACGAGGAATCTCTCCTTTTAGTAAATGAGGTCTAAAAATAAAGTTCTATAGAAGGCAGATTGCTACATGTTCTGGAACCTAGATTTCATGTGCATTCCAACCTTATTTATAGCTTCAAATCAAAGTCCTATGCAGCCTGGTGGACTGTGAAGGAAAAGGCCCCCAAAGTGCACGGCAAGGACATTCCTGGGAGCTGCAGATGGAGGACCCTGTGTCCTGGGGTTATGGAATTTAAATCACTGCTCCTAGCCCTAGGCATTCTACCTGGCAGGGTCCAGGTTTCAGATGGCATGAGACCATTTGCATTGGTTTCTCTTCTTTTCCTTCCAGAAGAGTGGTGAGGCTTGGGGGAGGCCAACACAAGTGACGCACTTGCAGCTCCCTGTTCCTTTTCTGGAGGTGTCAATTTTTCAAAAACAGAAATTCACAGAGGTGGAGCTTTTGGTTTGCATAAAGCAGCATTCAACCTGTTAGTCTTCCATCCCAACCTCTCAGAGAGTCTTCCTCATGCTCTTTTGCAAACATGATGCTTTGAGCCGAGCCCAGGGCTCAGCCCATGCTAGAATGTGGGTCGGTGGCATTGGCCATAGGAATGTGTCAAGTTGTGTATGTCAGAGGCAGCAGTGGGGGCTGGTTCTAGTTGGCAGCCTGGAAATAGTCACTGCTTCTGTAAGCCTCCAGTAGTCAGGGAATGTGACTGTGACGTGCCATTCCTATTGTTGACAGAGAATAATGCTGGGGATGGGTGGAGACCCAAGGGGTAGACAGCAGGTGCCTCAGAGGTATCTGTGACATATGCAGATTGACCTGTGGGTTCCTTAAGAAGAAGATAAGAATGCCAGTGGATTACCTGTAGTCACATTGCTATTAGAGAAAAGGATTCCAAACTCCTGAGGGCTTGCAGAATCTCAGCCCTTGGAGCAGAGTTGGTGTGCAACTAGAAATCTTTAGAAATGGGACACAGAGCCCGGCACGGTGGCTCACACCTGTAATCCCAGCACTTTGGATGGCTGAGGAGGGCGGATCACTTGAGGTCAGGAGTTCAAGACCAACCTGGCCAACATGGTGAAACCCCATCTCTACTAAAAATATTGTTTAAAAAATTAATTGGATGTGGTGCACATACCTGTAACCCCAGCTACTCGGAAAGCTGAGGCAGGAGAATCGCTTGAACCTGGGATGGAGAGGTTGCAGTGAGCCGAGATCACACCACTGCACTCCAGCCTGGGCGACAGAGTGAGACTCTGTCTCAAAAAGTAAATAAATAAATAAAAAAGGGCACAGAGAGGAAAATGTGGGTTTCAGAGTGACCACCCTAGGTTCCTGAATCCCCAGCTTTGTCACTTAACAGCTATGGTCTTAGGCAAATTAATTCACTTCTGAGTGTCTCAGTTTCCTCATGTGTAAAATAAGGATGGTACTATTTCCTTCAAAATAGTTGAGAGAATTAAATGCAGAAATGCACTTAAAAAGCATGACAGAACCAAAATCCCATTGATAACCTTGGTTGCCTCTGGGGAGGGAGGGAGGGGAAAACCCTTTTTACTGTGTACCGCTTTGTCACTGGAATTTTGAGCCACATGAATAGTTTATCTGGTTATAATGTTAATTTAATTTAAAAATAAAACGCTGACGGCACTCAGCAAATGTTAATTTCCTTTCCCTTTCCCCTGGTGATTCAGGTCTCCTGCTGAAGTTCTTGCCTATCTGCGGTCTTCCCCACCCCCACCCCCACCCCCACAAAAATGTGAAGATAGCTATTGAGAAGTACCTTTTAAGGCCTTCTCCCTCTTGGGATGAGAACCTGATCACCAGAGCCCTGGAGAGGCCTGGAGAGTGAGCCACCTGCCAAACAAAGCTCTGGGAACTAGGGACCCATTGCAGGCTGTGAGGCTGTGGCAGCAGAAATACGCATGGCCCAAAGCATGCATGCAGAAAGTCAACTAGTCTTTTCCCCCAGAGTAAGGAGGATTTTCCCAGCTATGGCAGTCTGGTCCTCTGCTAAGAGGACCTTAATGCTTCATACCACAGTATTTCACTGGCTTTTCAGATGGCTCCCATGTGAGTCTCACAACAACCTCGTGCTGGGCAGATACTTATATCTAGCCCTAGAGACTGCGAGGGAGTAAGTGACTTGCCTCTGATCACACAGAAACACCACACTAGGAACAGCTCACATTTATCTCGTGATGTCTGTGTGCCAGGCACAGTGCTAAATATTTTTCACACATTATTCAATTTTCTTTTCTTAGCAATTTTATGAGATGGGTACTAACATCAGCTTCACATTACCGGCGAGAAAACAGGCAAAGAGGTTAGGTTATTGCTTGAAGTCACACAGCTAGTAAGTGGCAAGGCCAGGGTTTGAAGCAGAGCAGCACTGATCCACTAGCACATCCCTCCTGGGCTGGAACCCGGGCCTCTCCAGCCCTAGTGATCATGAGGCTGCCTGTTGGGCATAAACAGCGAACCAGTTTCTCCCTGCTTTGTTAGGAAAGAGAGCCACTCTTCATGATGTTATCACTAACAAGGCCTGTGTGGACTCTGCAGGTTCCTACTTCAGTCTCTGGAAGATTTGGACACAAGTTTAAGGAAACTGAACTCCCGCCTGTTTGTAGTCCGGGGACAGCCAGCTGACGTGTTCCCAAGGCTGTTCAAGGTAAGCGTGCAGAGCCCCAGAGAAGACAGTGAGATTCTGTCCCTGAGGATTTCCCCACAGCCTGAGTGAGATGATATTCCGACTGAGGGAATGGAAACATCAGGGCTGGTCTGGCTGTTGCTGCTAGAGAAGTTGGGAGCAAAGGCAGCCAGTTAGCTTGCTCTTGGAATGGAAACTGTGTTAAGGAAAAAAATTCTGGGAAACCAGTGTCTTGTTGGAAAGCTCTCAGCTCAGTCCAGACATAGGATGTGGTAAGTCATTCCACTGCGGTTGCCACTGGCTTCCTTCAGTGTTTTCTTGGCTCAAGCCGGCCAGATTTATTAGGGTTCCTTCTAGGCCAAGACTTTGAGGGTGGGGTTTCATGTCTAGCAAGGTACGTTTCCCATCTTGCTTTGCTCTGCTTATTGGGAAAAGTCAGCCTTTCTGCCGGGCGAGGTGGCTCACACCTGTAATCCCAGCACTTTGGGAGGCCGAGGCAGGCGGATCACGAGGTCAGGAGATCGAGGCCATCCTGGCTAACACGGTGAAACCCCGTCTCTACTAAAAATACAAAAAAATTAGCCGGGCATGGTGGCCAGCGCCTGTAGTCCCAGCTACTCGAGAGACTGAGGCAGGAGAATGACGTGAACCCAGGAGGCGGAGCTTGCAGTGAGCTGAGATTGCGCCACTGCACTCCAGCCTGGGCGACAGAGCGAGACTCCGTCTCAAAAAAAAAAAAAAAAAAGAAAAAAGGTCAGCCTTTCTGAGGAAGCTTTCTTGTTTCCCATGGGGTAAATGATTGATAGAAATCTTCATTTTGGTGCCACATAGGTTTCTGTTTGCAGTAACAGGGCCAGTCCACTTTTCCCTCAATCCCTTTAAAAAGTATATTCTAAGGCCCACATAGAAGCACAGGAACTCATGGACAGAGGGCTCTGGGACAGAGTGCCATCACCCTCAGCAGCACACAATGATTGTCATGCCCCTCCCCACCCTAACTCTGAGACAAAAGGAAAAGTCATGTCAAGGCAAACAGCTTAGTGAATACATCATCCTTCAGTTCCCTTCCCCGCACCCCCACACATAATTGTGCATACATGTACAAATCACACAGTGCTAGTAATTGCCCACATTCATTGAGGGCTGCCTATGAGTCAAGCGCTGTTCCCAGTGCTTGTTTACATCAACCGAGTTCTTCCTCACAGCAGGCTTAAGAGGTGGCTATGGCTATCCCGATTTACAGGAGAGGAAACAATAATTGGTTGTGAAGTTAATAAGTGACGATCTTGGATTCTGACTCTAGAGCTATATCCTTACCCACCATACCATATAAATACATTTGCCTCCCTTCTCCCCTCGACATTGCCCTTTTTCTCCCCCAGCAACTCAGAGGCCAACCCACTTATATCCCAGAGATATAGCTAGGTCATCCATTCAGTCATTTAATGTATTTTTATTGAGCTTCTGCTAGGTACTAGGCCCCATACTAGGTATAAGGGTAATGATGATGAGTGAGACAACATGGTTTCTGCTCTGAGAGTTCACACTAATAGGGGAAACAGGCAAGTGTATCATTGTCATATAATACATGCTGCAGTGGAAAAAAGACAAGGTGCAGAAGAATTATATTGAAGGAGGAGGTCAAGAAGGCTTCTTGGAGAAAATGTCATTTAATAATATTTTTATCGTTCACAGGTTACAATGAGTATTCAATGATGTAATCTATATGAACTATAAGCATGGTACCTGGCATATAGCAAGGGCTCAATCAATGTTTAATGCTGATATCCTCAAATGAGGGATAACCGGCCCTGCTAAGGACCCAGTCCCTGGGCAGGGCTGAGTCAGGACCAGACCAGCCTGTGCATGGCCAGGACATTTGCCCCTGTGGTTCAGAGCTTTCAGAGACTGTGACCAGAGACTTTGGAGAATGTGTTTTTCTTCTTGCAAGTTGCATGCTCTAGGGCTTTCTGTGGGTTGTCTGTACAACCATTCACTGGGCCAGCTTGCTATGAGATCTAGAAATTCCTACCAGAAATGACTAAAGGCTTAGGAAAGAACTTCCTCTTTTTCGACATGCAGCCCCTCTGGTCAGTTTCCTCTGACCGCCAGACTAAGGATCGCTTCCCCTTTCCTAACTCTCTCAGGGCTGGAACCTATTAGTTCTGTTTGCTATTGGCCTCAGGAGTGTTGCTGTGGAAACAATTAAGACACTTCACATAGCACAACTCTGCCAAGAAAACTAGGCCACAAGTCTGCAGGGCTGTGAGAAGCTCTGGGAAAAGCTTGCTGAGCAGGCGGAAGGCTGTGGTCCTGTCCCACCCGTGAGTCAGTGCCACTCTCTGGGACTGGGGGTTTCCCAGGAGCATTGTATTTATGGCCTCCTGCCGCATTCTCCTACCTCAAGGACACAGCAAGTGCACAAGGCTGCCTACCTCTCTCCCAACTCCACTGTTGCTGTGCTGTTGGCTTCGCCACGCTGCCTGCCCTCCTCAAACTTTCTGAACCTCAGCTTGTTTGCTTTCCAAATCAAATCCCTGTTCCTAGTTTGTTCTGCTGCCCATCAGACAGGTCTCTAGACTAGCTCTGTTCTCTCCCAGGAAGGAACTGAGAGTCCAGCTTCTCCCTCCTCCCCAAACACAGTGTTGAGCCTAACAGATCCTCTCTCCACAGGAATGGGGAGTGACCCGCTTGACCTTTGAATATGACTCTGAACCCTTTGGGAAAGAACGGGATGCAGCCATCATGAAGATGGCCAAGGAGGCTGGTGTGGAAGTAGTAACCGAGAATTCTCATACCCTCTATGACCTGGACAGGTAAGAGATGGGGCCCAGGGATCAGGTTACCAATTGTGAGAGTTAGTAATTTGGGCCCTTGCTGAGCAGAACTCAGAGAGGTTCAGCATTAGGGCCACCTGACCCAGGAGGCATGGCATCTTCTAGAAGCTGGAGGAGAATAGGCCAGAGTCAGGTCCTGTAGAACAGGTCACAAAGAGTTTTACCCCATTGGGGTGGCAGAGAGGCTTGTTAGGCCCAAGGCATGGAAGCAGTGAGGACCCACACTCAGAGTATTTACAAGTCTGCTCCTAGTATGCCCGAGTCCCACCTGTGCCTCATACTCCCACTTCCATCCTGCTCAGCAGCTGCCCTCTGACCTCAGTGGACCCTGTCTGTTACCCTCCAACAGACCTCTGTTCACACAGGTCCACTTTTTGTACCTAAGATGAGTTCCCAGGCTGGGCATGCTGGCTCATGCCTGTAATCCCAGCACTTTGAGAGGCCAAAGTGAGAGGATTGCATGAGTCCAGGAGTTCAAGATCAGCCTGGGCAACATAGTGAGACCCCCGTCTCTACTAAAAATAAATATATTAGCCATGCATGGTGGCACATGCCTGTAGTCCCAGTTACTGAAGAGGCTGAGGTTGGAGGATCACTTGAGCCCAGGGGCTTGAGGCTGCCATGAGCTGTGATCATGCCACATCACTCCAGCCTGGGTGACAGGGCAAGATCCTGTGTCAAAAAAAAAAAAAAAAAAGAGTTCCCCAGGTTCTATGACTATCTGGGTTTCCAGGCCATGTTGTTTGGTGGCGGGGAGGGCTCTAGAGATCCCTGCAGGGAGCTGCTAACTACAGAGGAGCCTCCTCCCCTGGTGACAGCCTCTGTGCTTTCAGAGATTCTAGGAGGAAATCCTCTCCTCCCCTTCCCTGCCATGCCAGAGCTGTCACCCTCCTGCTGCTGCTGCTGTTGCTGCTGCTGCTGTTGCTGCTGCTGCCAAGCCAGCAGCCGCCGCCACTCCCCACCCCCACTTCCCAACCCAGTGCTGGCTGCCAAGAAGCCAGGTCACATAGCTGTGCACGTGAGCCGGGCCCTCAGGAGGAGAGACTGGGTGTGGAGATCCTCCTCCTGCTGCATGCCAGAGGAGGGGGAGGCACAGCAGAGGCAGCAGCCGACCATATATCTCCACTAATGTGGGGAGAGCAAACTGAGAAATGAACTCACCCAGCCAGATGGGCCTTGCGTAAGCTACTTCTTGGCCAAGAAGAGCCCCGGGAATGTGGCTCCATACCATCCCAATTCATCCTTATATAAACAGCCTCCATTCTCTTCTTCGCCCTCTGATACTCTTTCCTTCTTGCATAAATGCAGTTATGTTTTCCCTGGTCATGAAAAATACTTTGTAAACTACAAGACACTCTTTAAGTATCAGTTGTGGCTATGAACTCTAGCCCCAGTCTCTGAATTTGGGAGGATAAGTTGTCCTCCACCTCTCTGTTCAATGTTCTAATAAATGGAGGCTAAGAAGGGGATGATTTTCCAAGAACATGTCTGCTATTCCTTATGATGTTAGAGTTAAAAAAAAAAAACATATCTTGAGCTCTTATCAAAGAACTTTCTCCAGGGCTTACACGGGTGGTAGAGGCCTATGGGGATTCCCGTAGCTTGGACAGATAGGCCAAGTGCCAAGCAGGCTAGTAGGGATTTTTCTGTGATTAGAGATTTGGTCAGTCTCTGTCTTTAGACGGCTCTGCGTCAACACCAGGGAGCCCGGAATTGAGTCCCAGCTCTGGCCCCTGCCTTGCTCCATTACTGAGGCACCTGCTTCAGCTCTCTGGGCCTTATTTTCCCTCTCGGTAAAATGGAGATGCGGCCTCCCTTGCCCCCTCCTTTCCACTCAGGCGTGGGACCTATGAGTGGATGAGGAAAGCCACCCTCAAAGCCTTCAGAGTCTGGGTTCTTTTTTGGGTGAGCAGGGACCCACATCACAGGGCCTTGTGGGTAACACTAGCTGTGCTTTGGGCTCCCCAGGATCATTGAGCTGAATGGGCAGAAGCCACCCCTTACATACAAGCGCTTTCAGGCCATCATCAGCCGCATGGAGCTGCCCAAGAAGCCAGTGGGCTCGGTGACCAGCCAGCAGATGGAGAGCTGCAGGGCCGAGATCCAGGAGAACCACGACGAGACCTACGGCGTGCCCTCCCTGGAGGAGCTGGGTGCGTACTTCCTGCCCAGAGCCACTTGTGCTGGTGCCTGCTTTTGTGTAAAGAAATTATTTGTCAAAGTAATGCATGTCATTATAGAAAGGTTAGAAAGCACAGGAAAACAAAAATGGAAATGGCAGTCACTATTACTCCACCACCCAGAGGTAACCACAATTAATTTTAAACTATGTCCTTCTAGTATTTGTTCTGTTCACCCTCATACATGTAATCTTCTGTTTCTGGTTCTAGATCGTGCCTCTATTTTTGTACTAACCTCTCACAGACAATACAGGCACTGCCTGGTGCTGGTGTCCGTGGGCTTCTGAGTAACAGGATAGCTAGTATTGCTTCTGTTGGAAGCAGGGAATCTGTCAGCCTCTCAGGTTACTAACTATACTCTTTCACCCCTCTCTCTTTCTTACCTTTTTTTTTTTTCTTTTTGAGATGGAGTCTGGCTCTGTTGCCCAGTCTGGAGTGCAGTGGCACAGTCTTGGCTCACTGCAACCTCCACCTCCTGGGTTGAAGCAATTCTGCTGCCCCAGCCTCCTGAGTAGCTGGGACTACAGGCACCTGCCATCACGCCCAGCTAATATTTGTATTTTTAGTAGAGACGGGGTTTCACCATGTTGGCCAGGCTGGTCTTGAACTGGTGACCTCGAGTGATCCACCCACATTGGCCTCCCAAAGTGCTGGGATTACAGACATGAGCCACCCCTCCAGTCTTTTGATCTGAACAAAGCTATTAGCCTTTTTCACCTGAAAACCACAGTTGTTACCAGCTAATCTGAAAAGGCAGGAGATCCAGGATTGTTCTCATCTACCTGGAGCGATGAGGGTGCAGGGGAAAGCAGAGAAAATAGTGACTGTGGGAAGAGAACCAAGTTGACCTAGAAAACGCTAAAACTTTAAGGATTATCTCACCCCCAGTAGCACCGAGACACTGTGGTTCAGTTCTCATAAAGTTTAAATAACAGAACAGCCATGCCGGGCTATCACTGAAATGGTCAAACCTCCTGTCTTGTGACCTTTCCTTTCTCTTCAGGGTTCCCCACTGAAGGACTTGGTCCAGCTGTCTGGCAGGGAGGAGAGACAGAAGCTCTGGCCCGCCTGGATAAGCACTTGGAACGGAAGGTATGGGCTGTTTCTGAGACACAGAGCTGCAGATACTGATATCCACACAGCAGGGGATACAGGTCATGTCCATGTCCTTTAGTCCCTCTTAGCTCACACTGGTTGGAAAATGAAAAATCCTCCTATCCTCCTGATGGCCATAACAACAGCAACACTAACAGCAACTACCATTTAGAGAGTACTTACCATGTGCTGGTCACTAGGCTCAGCATTTCTGGGTTAAGCACCTGCTGGCATTTCTTTTAATCTTTCCAACAGCCCTACAAGGTAGGTACTAAGCTGTTCATTCTACAGATTACAAAATTGAGGCTTAGAGAGATTAAGTAACTTGCCTGAGGTCACAAAGTTAGTAATTACAGGTTGAGTATCCCTTATCCAAAGTGCTTGGGACCAAAAGTGTTTCAGATTTTAGATTCTTGAATTAGGAATGCTCACCTTATAACACAGTAAGACCTTGTTCTATGTTATTCTAAAGCTATGTCGGATTGCTTTTCTTTCATCTGTGGGCAGGTTCTCCCTACTAAGAGGATATCTGGTTAGTAAAATCTATAAGATTATTTTGTGTTGATGTGTCTCCGCACCTTTTTGCTGGAACTCTTTCAGCGTGTTAATTTCCATTTGCTTGGACACAGAGCAAATGGCCCACCTCCCAGTGCAGTGAGAACTGGGGAGGAAAGAAGCCCAGGCCTCAGAGGCACAGTGTCACCAAGTCCTCACTCCCCTGCAGCTAGAGGAGCAGAGAAAGTTCTCATGTCCCAGAACAGTCAGCTCCTAGTTTCCTGCCCCCTGCAGCTGGTTTATAAAATCTCAGCTTTTTCTATGCCTGCTAAGATGGCTAGGTATTTTGCCCAGCAGCCAGATGATGATGATAATAGAACAAGGAGGCCAAGGCAAATCTACTTGGGAAGAATGTTCTCCAGCCCTGGAGGTGTCCAGTCAACAGTGAAGGCCCACAGCCTCGATGTTTCTACCTGGTTGTTTCGTTCAGCCTGGGACGAAAGCAAGCCCCACAGACTTAAAGGATGAGACCAGCTATCTCTGTCCACATCAAAAGGTTCACCTAGAGATTCTTGGGCCCAGTTTGAAGACAAAGGTTGGGCCAAGGGGCAGAAGGGTGGAGATGACAAATGGGATTGCAGGAGTAGAATAAGGCTTAAACCTGTAAAGAGCTATCATCTGTGGTTAGTTTTTATCAGCTGGAGAAAATTTTGTAGAGGGATGTCCCTTAGGTCACCGACAGGAGCTCCTTTTCCACATACCCCCAGCGGGCCCCTTCTCTCAAGGGCCCTTACGCCATGGACACATTCAGACTCAGTGGTGGCCAGAGGAAATACTGTGTCCTGCACATCTGGGAGAACAGATGGTGCTAGAGATACAGGAGTTGAATCTGATTTCAGGATGTTTATTTTAGCTTCCTTCAGTTCTCCACATCTGAAGGGAGCACCTACTCGTGCCAGTTTAGCAATACTAGATAGAAGAAGGTATGTGCCTCTTTTCCGAAAGCATCAGGAAAAGTCCCAAGGCATGTTTTCATTGGCCTGGTTTGGGTCATGTGACTGTCCCTGACTCAATGACTGTGGCCAGGTATAGGAGGTGGTGCTTTCCCTGGCCAGACTTGCATCATGAGTCCACTCCCAGAACTGGAAGGTAGGTTTAGCTCTGCTTTATCCACTCGGACTAGGATCAGGGAAGGCTGGTTCTCCACAGGAATATGAGATGCTGTTACTGAAAAGCAGAGGAAGCTACATGATCTTTACCACTGGGTTACTCAATAATAGATGAGGGCAAGCGTCTCTCTATGAAAGTATTCTGATTATTAAATTAAAAAGGAATGATAGAATTTGAATATCACCATTTTGTAACCCTCAATGATGATGCATTATGTATTGGTGACAGCTGACACCATAGAAGGAGGCAAGCATTATGTGCCCCCTGTAGTCTTGTCAAAGGGATCAAACCTGAGTCCAGTCCAGTTTCTGGTACCAGCCACCAATGTGCAGGTGATACACAGGACACAGCACTTGTTGAACTGCACCATGAGTATACAGTCAGCAAAATCCAGACTGTGGGAATCTTGGCAAGTCAGATAGCCTGGGTTCTTTCCCAGAAAAATGAAAAGGAAAAGAAAAAAATGGCAGGAAATGTGCAGATTAAAAGAAAATTAAATAACATATTAAAGTTTTTTTTAAGGCCAGGCACGGTGACTCACACCTGTAATCTCAGCACTTTGGGAGGCCAAAGCAGGAGGATCTCTTGAACCTAGAAGTTCAAAACCAGCCTGGGCAACATGACAAGCCCTCATCTCTAAATAAAAACAAATTAGCCGGGTGCGGCAGCATGTGCCTGTAGTGCCAACTACTTGGGAGGCTGAGGTGGGAGAGTCACTTAAGCCCAGGAAGTTGTGCCACTGCACTCCTGCCTGGGTGACAGAGAGTGGGGTCTCAGAAATAAAAGAAAAAGAATCCCAGCACTTTGGGAGGCCGAGGCGAGTGGAGCACTTGAAGTCAGGAGTTGGAGACCAGCCTGGCCAACATGGTGAAACCTCATCTCTACTAAAAATACAAAAACTAGTTAGGCATGGTGGCAAGTGCCTGTAATCCCAGCTACTTGGGAGGTTGAGGCATGAGAATTGCTTGAACCTGGGAGGCGGAGGTTGCAGTGAAACGAGATCATGCCACTGCACTCCAGCCTGGTTGACAGAATGAGACTCTGTCTCAAAAAAAAAAAACAAAAAAAAACTGAGTAGCTGGGATTACAGGCTCGCACCACCATACCTGGCTAATTGTTGTCTTTTTAGTAGAGACGGGGTTTCACCATGTTGGGCTGACTGGTCTCAAACTCCTGACCGCAAGTGATCCTCCTGCCTCAGCCTCCCAAAGTGCTGGAATTACAGGCATGAGCCACCACACCTGGGCAGAAATAAAGTTTTTTAAATGGCCAAGACTAAATTGTAACACCTAGGAATGCACATTTGGGTAAAAAAAAGAAGCTACTTAAACACAAAGAATAACTGTGAAAAGATAAAGTCCTTCCTTTCAAACATATTTTGCCAAAATAGAAAAATGTAAACATTTCAGAAATGCAGAACGTGTTTGTTATAAAAGCTGAGGTAGGGGGTTGCATATACTGGGGGGCAGGAGGGAACTATTCCTGGGATGAGCACATAGACTTTTGGGGTGGCTGTCAAAGCTCTGTTTCCCGAACCTTGGTGGCGATTGCATGGATGTTTGCCTTAGAATAATTCATTAAGTCACACATTTGTGTGATTTTCTGTATCCAAATTTCATTTAAAATAAAAATATTTTAAAAGTTGGGGGCTAGCAAGGGTGTGTGCACGCAAAAATACCTAGTGTCTGTTAGAAGTGCTTAACCTGATACCACAGGGGTTACCTGCAGAGGAGGAAGCCTTGAGGTTGCGACTTGAAGGAAGAGTCTCAGTTAACCAGGTGAAGGTGAGGGAAAGGAAGACAGTGGTCCAGAGGCAGCTGCTTGTGCAGAGGCAAAGGCCAGTGAGAGCAGATGCGTAAAGAAGAGGGGCAGCAGGAGGCAGAGGGTACAGTGAGCCGAGATCACACCACTGCACTCCACCCTGACCCTGTCTCAAAAAAAAGGGGCAAGAGACAGAGCTGGAAAGGCCTGGGTGCTGGGGAGCCACAGAAGCTTTCATGAAGGTTTGGGCTCTGTCCTCAGAGCAACAGGAAGCCCACTGTGTACATTATCCTGAGCAACAGGCATTACATCACTCTGGTCCCAGCGTGGAGAATGAGTTAGCGGGGGATGGGAGTGGACGCAGGGAGGCCAGTCAGGAGGCTGCCACAGTTGTCCAGTCTAGATATGACCTTAGCCTGAACCAGGTTGGTGGCAGCAGGGAATGGAAAGAAAAGGACAGATTTGGGAAATATTTGGGCAGTAGAATTGACAGGACTTGGTGAGAGGACAAAGGTGATGGCTAGGATTGTGCCTTGGGCAGCTAGGTAGCTAGCAGTGTATTATCTGAGGTAGGAAGGCCAATGGAAGGGTGGGTTTAAAGAAAAGGGCACATCTCCCTTGAGCTGCCTGAGAGGCAGCCAAGTAGAGGTTTCTAGCAGGCAGCTGGGTGAAGCAACCTGGGCTAGAGCTATGGATGTGGTGATTGTCTGCAAAGGGGTAGAACTGGGAGCCATGGGCCTGGATGAGCTTGCAGAGGCACACAGTTGAGTAGAGAACCTAGAGCTGAGCCCTGGGTGCCCACATTTAAGGGAGAGGTAGAGGAGGTGGAGCTGGTGAAAGACCAAGAGCGCCAGGCAGCTGGGAGATACCAGGAGATGTGGAGTCACAGAGGCCAAGGAATCAAGAGGATAAGACAGCACAGTCGGCAGGTACAGCGCTGCTGAGAGATCCCAAAATACAAGGACAGAAAGTGCCTGCAGGACTCAGTGGCACAGAAGTCACAGGAGACTCTTGTGGGAACCAGCCTTGTGGTCAAGGAAGAAACCAGGACGGGGTTGGCAAGAAATTGGAGGTAGGGGAGGGGAAATGCAGAGAGGCGGGCTGTGAAGGAGGAAAAACGACCCAAGTCTACAGGGTTGCCAGAAGCCTTTTGTTTTTATTTTGTTGTCTTTGTAAAGAGGAGAAACGAGATTATTTTCTCAGTGTTTTGGGAGTGAAGACTATAGAAAGAAAGAGGTTGAAAATGCAAGAGAAGGAAGAGGGGGGCTTCCAGAGCAGCCGGAGGCCTTGGCCTTGGGCAGGGTCACAGGAGGGGAGGAGAAAGAGGGGTAGGTGTGGGTGCAGGTGAGTTTGTAGATTTAGTGGCTAAAAGCAGAGGTGTTTCCCACCTGATGGCTTCCATTTCCAGGGAAGTGTGGAGCAGGAGGCCTGAAGAGAGTCAAGGTTGTGAAACAGTATCATGGAGAGGAGGAGAGGATGTTGGGAGTTAAGAAAGTGAAAATAGGCCGGGTGCAGTGGTTCACGTCTATAATCCCAGCACTTTGGGAGGCCGAGGTGGGCGGATAACCTGAGGTCAGGAGTTCAAGATCAGCCTGGCCAACATGGTGAAACCCTGTCTCTACTAAAAATACAAAAATTAGCAAGACGCGGTGTTGCACACCTGTAATCCTAGCTACTCTGGAGGCTGAAGCTGGAGAATAGCTTGAACCCGGGAGGCGGAGGTTGCAGTGAGCCAAGATCGCGCCACTGCACTCCAGACTGGGCGACAAAGCAACACTCCATCTTAAAAAAAAAAAAAGAAAAAAGAAAAAGTTGTTATTTGATGTATTGGAAAGAGAATAGAATCTGGAGTCAGAAGACAAGTTCACCCCAAGCCCTGTCTCTTACCATCTCAGTAACCCCCAAGAGAGTCATAGAACCCTTTGGACTTAGCTTCCTTATTTTCAAAAGGAGGTAGTGATAAATGGTGCTTCAGAGGATTGTTAAGATCAAGTGAGACCAGGCGTGATGGCTCATGCCTGTAATCCCAACACTTTGGGAGGCTGAGGTGAGTGGATCACCTGAGGTCAGGAATTCAAGACCAGCCTGGCCAACATGGTGAAACCCCATGTCTACTAAAAATGCAAAAATTAGCCAGGCATGGTGGCAGGTGCCTAGAATCCCAGCTACTCGGGAGGCTAAAGAGAGTCAAAGTTGTGAAACAGTATCATGAAGAGGAGGAGAGGATATTGGGAGTTAAGAAAGTGAAAATAGGCCGGGCACAGTGGCTCACACCTGTAATCCCAGCACTTTGGGAGGCCGAGGTGGGCTATCAGGAGAATCCCTTGAACCCGGGAGGTGGAGGTTGCGGTGAGCCGAGATCGTGCCACTGCACTCCAGCCTGGGCGACAAAAGCAAAACTCTGTCTCAAAAAAGAAAAATAAATAAATAAAAAAAGTCGTGAGAGACTGCATGGAACAGCAAGTCAGGAAAGTAAAGTCCTATGCCAGCAACCAGTGATGATAAAAACATGACCAGTAATGTTATATGACACATGGCCCCAGAAATGAATGATTCCACTGGTCCCCAGGAATGGATTGGAAGTTTCCTCCTTCCCCAGCTGCTGTTGAACAATAGTGCGAAGTCCCTGGTGTCCGTGATACAACCTCAGGGCCGCTAGTGACTGGAGAAGGGACTGAGACATTCTTTTCTGTAAAATAGAAGCCGTGTTTCCTGCTGTATAATTAGAGAGTTCATTCAGTGCTTTCAGAATTCTTTCATATCTCATTGTAATCCAAAGAAGATTGGAAATTTTGTTCTTATTTAATAGATACATAGCTGAGGGAAGTAATAACGTATTCACAGTCACCCCACAAATTAAAGAGCAAGTCAGAGAATGACATAGACTCGTTGTTTGGTCTGATGGTGGTTCCGTCTCAAAATCGGCTGGACAAGCACAGTGTTCCATGGCTCCATGGCTGGCTGTTCTGTGACCCTAGGCAGATTCCTTAACCACCCAATGCCTCCATTTTTTCCTCTGTAACATCCAAGCCTTTCCTTTTGCCACCTTCTCTTTCTGCTGTAGGCCTGGGTTGCCAACTATGAGAGACCCCGAATGAACGCCAACTCCCTCCTGGCCAGCCCCACGGGCCTCAGCCCCTACCTGCGCTTTGGTTGTCTCTCCTGCCGCCTCTTCTACTACCGCCTGTGGGACCTGTATAAAAAGGTAAGGGGGACATACCTGCCCACATTGCAGCTAAGGCCTGCAGCCAGGCCTTTTGGGCTTGTCAGTCACCCTAAAAAAGGCACTGGTGGGTGGGGGTTGGGCTGTGGCCCCTGGAAGGGCCTAAGTGTGTGCGGATAGTCTGGAGGAGGAGAGAAGACTCAGTATCCAAGAGGGCAGAGCCAAGCACAGAGTGAACTGCCCACCAGAATGAAGCCCAGACCATCATGTAGAGCAGAAGGACAGGCAGAAAAGCAGGCCTCAGGTGTGACCCTAGAGGTGGCATATCCTCTGGCAGCTGGTGGACAGGGTCGAGGTCCCCAGGGTGAGAGGCATGGAGTGGGTGAGGCTGGAGCCCGTCTGAAGTGGAAGAACATAGCTGCCCCCTCTGGGGTTGTGTCCACAGCATTCAAAAGGGGAGTCCAGGAACAGCAGTTGCCCATCAGTGATGGAGGGAGTGGTCTGGAGGGGCTGCACACAGGGCTGTGCTATACAGAAGACAAGAAGCAAATAAGCCTGTGTTAACTGTCCCCAGAAGGAGAGAGGGCAACACAGTCAACATTCAGAGGGATCACCTCATCTTGTGCCTATGTTTTTTGTTTCTGTTGTTTATTTAAGAGACAAAGTCTAGCTCTGTTACCCAGGCTAGAGTGTAGTGTGGCCTGATCACAGCTCACTGAAACCTCAGACTCCTGGGCTCAAACAATCCCTCTGCCTCAGCCTCCAAGTAGAGCTAATTTTTAACATTCTTTGTAGAGATAGGGTCTTGCTATGTTGCCCAGGCTGGTCTCAAACTCCTGGGCACAAGCAGTTGTCCTGCCTTGGCCTCCCACAGTGCTGGGATTACAGCCGTGAGCCACCATGCCTAGCCGTTGTGTCTACGTTTGTTTTTTTGTTTGTTTTTGAGACAGGATCTCATTCTGTCACCCAGGCTGGAGTACAGTGGTATGATCACAGCTCACTGCAGCCACAACCTTTCAGGCTCAGGTGATCCTCCTACCTCAGCCTCCCCGGTAGCTGGGACTATAGGTGCATGCCACCACACCTGGCTAATTTTTTGTATTTTTTGTAGAAACTAGGTTTCGCCATGTTGCCCAGGCTGATCTCAAACTCCTGGGCTCAGGCCATCCACCCACCTCAACCTCTCAAAGTGACAGATGCGAGCCACCACACCTGGCTGTATCTAGGTTTTTAAATGTTATCTCCTCATCCTTGCCATTATTGAGATTTTGTGGCATGGGATAGCTTTGCCAGTTTGGTGAGTAATCTTGTGACTTTAGGGAAGTCATTATTTGCTTGGAGGTCTGATTTCTTAATTACCTTATGGCCCCAGATCCAGGCTGTGTGTATAACTGATTCAATCAAAATCTAGACTGAGCATTTTTCATGTGTGCTGATAGGAAAATTCCTTTTGACTTTCTAGAAGGTGGAGCCAAACAGGGAACTCTTGAGGACAAGGAACATGACCAGCCTTGGGAAGTTTGAATCCTAGTGCAGAGTCCTGTGGTGAGGCCCCTTCCCACTGCCTGGCCCTCTGTAGCTTTCTTCTTGCTCAGAGCAGTGGCACAGTGCAGGCAGGGCCTGGGTGTTTCACGTGCAGGCACGCTGTGCCACTTCTAGGGGATAGTCCCTCCACATCTGGGAGCTGAGCCACCAGGTCTTTGGAGGGCCCAGATTCCTTTGTAGAAGAGACCTGAGAGGCACCATGCTAAGAGCTGGGCGAGTGTTTGTATCCATGTGCCACCCCTACCTCTCAGGTGAAGCGGAACAGCACACCTCCCCTCTCCCTATTTGGGCAACTCCTATGGCGAGAGTTCTTCTACACGGCAGCTACCAACAACCCCAGGTTTGACCGCATGGAGGGGAACCCCATCTGCATCCAGATCCCCTGGGACCGCAATCCTGAGGCCCTGGCCAAGTGGGCTGAGGGCAAGACAGGCTTCCCTTGGATCGATGCCATCATGACCCAACTGAGGCAGGAGGGCTGGATCCACCACCTGGCCCGGCACGCCGTGGCCTGCTTCCTGACTCGCGGGGACCTCTGGGTCAGCTGGGAGAGCGGGGTCCGGGTGAGTGCTCTCTCAGCAAAAAGCTGGCCTGTACCCTCTGGTCAGGGCTATCAAAGGGCAGCCCCCTTCTGGGCTGAGGGATGGGGTGGGATTTCTGGGTCCAGGAGATCCCCTCCAGATCCTCTGTGGCTTGCCTTCAGTGGAAGGGTTTTGGCTCCTGGGGGCACTGTGGTGACTTGGGAAAAAACATGGCTGCATGTCCCCAAGGAGGCTGATCATCCCCTCCCCTATCTAGGTATTTGATGAGCTGCTCCTGGATGCAGATTTCAGCGTGAATGCAGGCAGCTGGATGTGGCTCTCGTGCAGTGCTTTCTTCCAGCAGTTCTTCCACTGCTACTGCCCTGTGGGCTTTGGCCGCCGCACGGACCCCAGTGGAGACTACATCAGGTGAGGATGCAGACCAGGCTCTCTGGCCTCTGACCACTGTGGCCTCCTACTAGGATGGGATACCCTGGGCCTTTTGAAGGAGGGTCTAGGTATGCTGACAAGTCATCTGGTGTATCTTATTTCAGGCGATACCTGCCCAAATTGAAAGCGTTCCCCTCTCGATACATCTATGAGCCCTGGAATGCCCCAGAGTCAATTCAGAAGGCAGCCAAGTGCATCATTGGTGTGGACTACCCACGGCCCATCGTCAACCATGCCGAGACCAGCCGGCTTAACATTGAACGAATGAAGCAGATTTACCAGCAGCTCTCGCGCTACCGGGGACTCTGTAAGGAGACAAACACCTAGCTCACTGAAGGGAAGGACAGCACCTACAGGCTCAGGGGGCCAGATGGGGATGTCCAGATACTTGCAAAGGGAGGCTGAGTGCTGTCTTTCAGGTTGACACCTTCGCAGGGTATGGGACACTGCAGGCTGGGATGAACTGGGCCTCCCTGAGTAGTTGTGGGGCAGTGGGAAGAAATGGAACCTCAGTGTCTTGCTCCTACCCTCCCCACCCCCGCTTGCTTCATCCTGCCCTGTAGCCCTCTGCAGTCCTGCGAGACGGCACTCTGATTACTCCTCGCCTCTCTCCCAGGTCTACTGGCATCTGTCCCTTCCTGTGTGGAAGACCTCAGTCACCCTGTGGCAGAGCCCAGCTCAAGCCAGGCTGGCAGCGTGAGCAGTGCAGGTGAGCAGCAGCAGCCAGCCTCCTGTGGCCTGTGCCACCACTTTAGTCATTCAGGACTGAGGCCAGAAGAAGGCCTTGCCCAGTGGAGCTTATATTCCACCTGGGGCAGTCAGATAGTAAAGAAACCAAGTCGGATCATTTCAGATAACAAGTGCTTTGGAGGAAAAGAAAGTTGAGTATCTTGACAGAGGGACTGGGAAAAAAGGATTTCTTCTGCGTCACTTGAGATTGGAGCAGTCAGGGAACACCTCTGTAAGCAGAGACCCACGTCATGAGCAGGAGCCAGCCCTGCCACACACTGAGAAAATAACCTTCCAGACAAAGGGAGTAGCAAGAAAAAGCTCACAAACAGTACCGAGCTTAGTCCATTCAAGGAACCGAAGGGAGGTCAGTGTGGCGGCATGTCCCAGTGAGGAGCTAGAATGAGATGAGGACAAGATACAGCATGAGCAGCATGTGGCAGGCCTGATGTCCGAGACGAGGACTAGGATTCAGCCTTCAGTGCACTGAAGGATGGTCAGTAGGGCAGGGCATGATTGGACTTAGGTCTGAAAAAGCTCCCTGGCCTGCTGGGTGGAGATTGGACAGTGTAGGCCGGAGCGGGCACAGGGAGGCCAGAGAGGAGGCAGTACAGACAGGGTGGTGGCCGCAAGGAGAAAGACTGGACAGATTTGCTGCATTCGGAGCCTCCTCCCTTCTTGGGGATGAAGATGAGTAACATGAGATGGCAAGAACACGGGTTTTTCTAGTTGGCCCTGCTAGGCTGCCTCCATGGGCAGCATGACTCCTCCATAGGGGCCCTGCTCTTTGCTGCTTGGAGAGGCTGATTCAGGGTTGCAGACGGAATGCCTCACCTTCAAAGCAAGGACAGCAGGCAGGCCAAATCAGTCTCTGGCCACAGCCCATGCCATTTGGGGCCCAAAAGCTGGTCCTGCTACCAGCAGGCCTGCTTGGTCATTTCCTCCTTGGACATTTCCAGGCAAAGTCACTGCTGAAAGCAAGGCCGAGGGGCAGGTCTGAGGAGCAGCATGCTGGCATTCCATTGATAAGTGTGCTCCCTGTCCTCTAAAGAGCTGCTGCTGCATAGTGTGGGATCATTTTGGCTGCATGCGCAGTCTGTGTGACCCTTTGACACGCTTCCCTACAGGCCCAAGACCACTACCCAGTGGCCCAGCATCCCCCAAACGCAAGCTGGAAGCAGCCGAGGAACCACCTGGTGAAGAACTCAGCAAACGGGCCAGGGTGGCAGAGTTGCCAACCCCAGAGCTGCCGAGCAAGGATGCCTGAGAGTGAGTGACAGCAGCCTAGATTCAACCTCAGGAAGGAAGTTGGGAGCGGGGGAGCCTACTGCCCTGCCAGCTGCAGGTTGGAAACATAGCAAACTAGATGAAAATCTGGTGGGACCACCCAATGCTCAGCCACTAAAGCTTTACCATTTTACAATGGCAGCCGGGTTCCATCCTGGCTTAGGGAATGAGTACTTTCTGGTTGATATCTGTGTGACCTTTACCATTGGGCCAGCTGTGGTGGCTCATGTATGTAATCCCAGCACTTTGGGAGGCCAAGGTGGGAGGATCGCTTGAGGCCAGGAGTTCAAGACCAACCTGGCCAAACCAACATAGTGAGACTCCATCTCTAAAAACAATAATAATAATAACAA
The DNA here is from genome assembly GCF_028885625.2 of Pongo pygmaeus. Lineage (NCBI taxonomy): Eukaryota > Metazoa > Chordata > Mammalia > Primates > Hominidae > Pongo > Pongo pygmaeus. The sequence goes on along the minus strand of NC_072382.2, from coordinate 21,333,574 downwards.
TCTGGTGGGACTGCATGACTTTTAGGATTTCAGCTCAAAAATCTCACCATTCTGACTTTTATCAGAGATTTAAAAGTCAAGCCCTTTTCTATTTTTTTGCCAGCCAAGGGAAAAAGGGAGGCATGGGGGCTGAGGGGTGGCGCTTTCTACCTATTGAAGTGAGTCACACTCAACAAAAAGAAAGCCGAGACCTGTGTGTGAAGCAGTGGGGAAAAGGCCCATTGCAGGGTCTGAGGCTGCTCCAGGCCCCCTGCTCTCTGACAGGTTGTGTTCTATACGCCAGCCAGTGGAGGGCAGCACTGACCTTGAGAAGCCTGGACAGAGGGCTGTGCTGTGTCTTACTTGGCCCAGCCCTGCCTGAGGACCAGTAGACTCAGTCTGTCATCATCTTTGCCTTTTGCGGCTCTCCTCCCTTCTCACCCGTCCTGTGACCTCAGCTCTGCACCTCCCTGGCAGCGCTCATCTTGGAAGCCTCCTGAATGTCATCAAAACACTGGCTTCTCCTTTCCCAAAGGAGGAAGGGCCTTTTATGCCACTCTTGGGGAAATGTAAATTCCTGTCCCCTCTGAGTCATCATCTCAAGCTGTTCCTTATGCACCATGTCTTCGTCATTAGATTGGAGGGTGATTTTTCTCCATGGAGCTGATAGGTTCTTTTTATCAGATCCCTCTTACTTCAGGGCCAGGCTCTGGCCATCTGGTTTGAGTGTCTGGATGTGTGTGCTCACTGAGATGGGCATTTGATGCCTGCACCTTTCACCTTTTCTGGGCTCTTTGACATAGAGATTGCTGATGGACAGATGTGTGCTGTCTTGTTCCTGGGAGTACCAGCAACCTACTACTCTCTCAGTTATCTCTTAGCTCTGTGATACTAAGCAAAGTTCATCCTGTATTACAAATTTGGAACTTGCCAGGCTGTCACTCTGATTTTCGGATGAGAAGACCAAAGAACAGAGAGGTTAAATGTCTGGGTCAAGGTTGCTCAGGAAGCTAATGGTGTCCAGTTCAACATGAAATTGTTGCCAGCAGGTGGGTGAAGAAGGGGGAGCATTAAACATATAAAATGTGATGTGCTGTCCATCCATAAGGATTGAACAGTCTGCTTAGATAAAAAGGAGCAATAACCTAGAATTCCTGGACAAATGATACAGACTATACAAGCTTAGTAGAAGGGAGTTGGTGTGGTCTGGAACAATCAGGGAACATATCACAGAAGTTTGCACTAGGGGGCCTGAAAAGTGAATTGGATTCAGGCAGTGAGCAGGGCGCTTAGGACAAGAAAAACAGCTGAAGGTTTATGTGATCTTATACAAATGACTTAACTGCTATGAGACTCAGTTTCCTCACCTATAAATTAGGTTGCTGTTGCAACGATTAAATGATTAAAGCTGGGCCGGGCGCCGTGGCTCATGCCTATAATCCCAGCACTTTGGGAGGCCGAGGTGGGCGGATCGCCTGAGGTTGTGGGTTCGAGATCAGCCTCATCAGCTTGGAGAAACCCCGTCTCTACTAAAAATACAAAACTAGCTGGCATGGTGACGTATGCCTGTAATTCCAGCTACTCGGGAGGCTGAGGCAAGAGAATCACTTGAACCCGGGAGACAGAGGTTGCAGTGAGCCGAGATCGTGCCATTGCACTCCAGCCTGGGTGACAAGAGCAAAACTCTGTCTTAAAAAAAAAAAAAGATTAAATCTGTATGTGTCAGCTAGAAATGTGGGGGTCTGCTAATAATAGAAAGCTCAATTACTGTGGCTAAAACAAATAGGGGCTTGTTTTTCTTACCTCACAAGGGGCCCAGAAATAGTGTTTGCTGGTCTGGGCTTGGATGGCAGCCCCAGCTTCAGCCATCAATTCTTGATCAAAGAGGAAAGAGAAGGGACAGCAAGGGCAGCTGCACTCCTTCCGTACACATATCAAGAGTTCATGCTTTGCCAGACACCGTTCCAGGCATTGGGGGTATGGTTGTGTACAAGACTGGCAATATCCCTTCCCCCTTGGGTGCATATTAGTGGAAGGAGACAGACAGTAAACAAATAAATATTTAAAATTTCAAGAGGCCAGTCAGGCATAGTGGCTCACACTTGTAATCCCAGAACTTTGGGAGGCTGAGGCAGGTGGATCACGAGGTCAGGAGTTCGAGACCAGCCTGGCCAACATGGTGAACTCCTGTCTCTACTAAAAATACAAAAATTAGCTAGGCGTGGTGGCAGTTGCCTGTAGTCCCAGCTACTTGGGAGGCTGAGGCAGGAGAATCACTTGAACCCGGGAGGCAGAGGTTGCAGTGAGCTGAGATCGTACCACTGCACTCCAGCCTGGGTGACAGAGCTAGACTCAGTCTCACAAAAAAAAAATTTCAAGAGGCCATCAGTGCTATGAAAACAACAAAATAAAGTTGAGTAAGAAAGTAAGGTTGGGGCACAGAAGAGGCTGCCGTTCTGTATTATAAGGGTTGCTGGTCCAGGGACCATACTTGGAGAATCACTGACTTAGACCAATCATAATCCATTTTCTGGGCCAAGCCCATTGCCTCCTGAACACATTTTAGGTTCTGTTAACCAGGAAGTATGGATACTGGTAGACAGCTAATGGTGACTGCTTTATAGGGAAGACACTTATTCAAGTGTGTGTGTCATGAGTGCTTGGTAAGCAGTAGTTATTGTAGGTATTGTTATTATTGTAGAGGATACAAGGTTACAGTTGGGTCTGATTATGGAGGGTTGTAAATGGCAGGCACATGAGTCTGCTAGTGTACTCTTTGGGAGTGAAGAAACATTTTGGAACAGGAATGATCAAATTGGCATTTTGGGAGGTGAATTAGGCATTGGGCTGGGACCTGCAGAGGAACAGGTGGGAGAGAGAAAGTCAGATGAGAGGCTTGACAGTGATTCCAAGGGAAGACATGACAAGGATGCAGAGGTAAGTGCCCATCTCTTGCCCTGGAGTCCAGAAGATTGTCAGCCTACTGGGATTTTAAGGACTGATTCTTGAGGTTTACTCTGCCCTCCACTGGTGGCTCAGTGGGGAGTTAGGCCAGGCTACACTGTGAAGGTTGGGGGTGCAGAGGTCAGAGGATCTGGGGTGGTGCAGACTTCCCTCCAAGACAGACTAGGGAGGAACAGCTGTGTTCTTTGGAAATCCTGAGAGAAAGAGTACACCATGTCTCACCATGTGCTGGCAGAGGCACCTGGGCCTAAAGATGCTTAGCATCCTCAGCTGTAAAATGGTGATAATAGCATCTTGTCACCTGCCCTACCCATCGAAAAAGTCTTTGAATATGTAAAATGCGCTATGCAAATGGAATCACATTATCATCTTGCACTTTCTTCTCTGGGTGTCTTTGATTATGTTGGTGTTACTTCAGTCAGAGCCAGCACCCTAAGCTGAATGGACCACAGAGCTGTGGCTATGTAGCCCAAATTGGTATCATATTATATTGGGTCGGGGGAGGGGGGTGGCAGGGAGACTTGTCCCTTTTTCCTCCATTTCCTCTGTCATTTTTAATTGTGTTACTTTGGGCTGGATCCATAGCCTTTCTGCCATGCTTTAGGTGTAAGATGTGAATAGTCATTCTTCACCAGCCTGAAGGCTACATCCTGGGCCTTTTGAGGTCTCCTTTAGCTCTGAGCTCTATAGTTCTGGATTCTGTTTTTCTAATGCCTCAGGCCTGTGGCAGTGTACAGGGTGGACAGTCACTTAAAATTTAAACTGATCTGGTAGGAAAACATGGCCTCCAATCAGTAGGTTCTACACTTACCTCAAATCCACACCAGCTATCTGTTCTGCATTAAGTTTTATTTTACAGCATTCACTAAACTGAAAAACAAGCCAGCCCCCAAATAGCTATTGTTTCAAATGGTTCCCCATAATCCCCAAAGCTGCTGACTGCTCCGGATTCCATTAGCCTTGAATTGTGTACAGATTTCTCTCATTGGTCCAATTATTTTGCCACGGGGAGAACAGCTCACATGTTCCATTTGCCCTTCTGCTGGTACAGACTGATCTGTGGAGAGAAGCCCCACTGAATACAAAAGGTTCCCGGCCAAGGATCACCTCTTCCCCTCCCCCACCGGCTTTTGTTAGCCCTGCAGTAAACCTGACTGGGTAAATCATCGAGTAAAACCTGACTTCTGGATTCTCCTTGATGTCTTTTTGACACTAGTTTAGTTGTATACTCTGTCCTTGTAAGGTGAAAGGCACTAGCAATTGGTAAAATGCTAAATAGTGGAAGTGGAGGCAGTGTGGCATTCGCCAGAGAGCCCTGCGTTACACTCAGACCAGTGTCTGCATCCCAGACCTGCCAGCATTACACTCAAACCAGTGTCTATGTCCCAGACCTGCCACTTGCCTCTTGTGAGACTCCACCCAAATAGTCTCACCTCTGTGATTCTCAGTTCCTGCCTTTAAAACCAGAAGTTTAGACTCATGTGCCCTAGCGCTTTCCCTGGCACTTCATAAGTAGATGTTGACTGATGGCTGTCCCTTCCACTTTCTTGCATGATCTGCATGCTGTGGGAAGGGTAAAGGTGTGGTTGACCTGAGGAATGAGATTGAGCTCAGAGCTTCAGCTCTCTCCCCCATCCAGGCCCAGCTGTACTTCCCTGACCCTCACTTGGAAGCAGGTAGCGAACCCTCTGCCTTTCTCAAGCTCTTGGGCACTGTGTCTTGCCCAATATGATGGGGAGAGGGAAACATTGAGACTCTGTGACAGTCTGCAAACAAAGTTCCCTCCAAACCGTCAGCTGTTGTGGACCCTCTGCCAGCATAAACTCATGCCTGCACACATGCATCCACCCCTCCAGGGCGAGGAGCATACACTTGGGTTCTTGATAGCATCTAATGGATGGGAAGGGGTATGAGGGCAAAGGTACCCAGGAGGCCATACTAACTAACATTGGGGTGCAGAGGGAGACAGTCATTACGCTACTTTTTGTTCTAGCTGCCACTGTGTTTCTTGTATTAATGACAGGTTGAAAGAGTTGGACAAGTAAGAGATTGATTTTTCAGTGAATGTTTTATGAGTTGATTTTTCCCCTGATGCCTCCCCTTGGCTGTTCTTCCCTTCCCTTTAGTCCCGCTGTCATCATTTTTCTGCAAGACCTCGTTTGATTTCCCCAGACCCCTTTTTCTACAGACACATACCCTAGCTTGAGGACAAGAGCACAGCACCAACTAGTTATCTGCTGATCAAGCAGCTTGAGTAACTAGTTGAACAGGCCTGTGACTAGCTTTGTAGGCGAGGCCAAGCTGGTTCTTCTAAACCTTGGTTTTCTGCGTTGGTAGCTTTGAAACCATCATAGAGGGACTTGGGTGACTAGGGCTTATCTGAGGCCAGGACACTGCCCCCTCCCTTCATGAGCCTGCCCAAAACTAACTGATGCTGAAGTCAACATATGTCTGAATTGTTATCATTATATCCACCTGACTGTACCTCACCCTCTTATCTTCTAAGCTTAGGCATTGGTTCTTAAACCCTGTTTGGGTTACTCCCCACTTTGGAAAGTCGATGGAGGATGGAACCCACACCCAGAAAACTGCATATGTTCACACACAGAGAGGAATGTGTACATCACTCCAGAGGCTCCATGGCTGCCCCAAAGCCTATCGTTGGGCTCCTTAAGACCCAGGAACCCCAGATTAACAGCAGTTATTCTAAGGAATCTTCATGCACTCTTTATCTTCCCCCATCCCTGAAAATGGATAAAACACACACAAAAAAAATGGAGGTGTTGGGTAAGGAGGACCTTTTGTGGTATATCCTGCAATCCTGAAAGTTTTCTGTTTCAGAAGAATAGCCATCTCTTTAGTTTAACAACAGGGGCCAGAGAGAGCCCTGTGTGTGGACTATATACTCACAATCAGCATATTTCAATAAACACATGTACACCTTAATAATACATACATTTGTAGCAAAACGGCTAGGTTATTATAGTACGAGCTTAAAGGGAAAAATTATTGAAAATAACACACATTTTAAAGAATAAAACACACAGCCAGGTGCGGTGGCTCACGCCTGTAATCCCAGCACTTTGGGAGGCTGAGGTGGGTGGATCACCTGAGATCAGGAGTTCAAGACCAGCCTGGGCAACATGGTGAAACCCCATCTCTACTAAAAGTACAAAAATTAGTTGTGGTGGCGGGTGCCTGTAATCCCAGCTACTTGGGAGGCCAAGGCAGGAGAATTGCTTGAACCCAGGAGACAGAGGTTGCAGTGAGCCGAGATCACGCCACTGCACTCTAGCCTGGGCAACAGAACAAGACTCCGTCTATTAAAAATAAATAAATAAATAAAAATTAAATTAAATTAAATTTAAAAAAAGTCGGGCTCAGTGGCTCACTCCTGTAATCCCAGCACTTTGGGAGGCCGAAGTGGTTGGATCACCTGAGGTCAGGAGTTAGAGACCAGCCTGACCAACATGGAGAAACCCCATCTCTACTAAAAATACAAAATTAGCCAGGTGTGGTGGCACATGCCTGTAATCCCAGCTACTCAGGAGGCTGAGGCAGGAGAATTGCTTGAACCTGGGAGACAGAGGTTGCAGTGAGCCAAGGTCACTCCATTGCACTCCAGCCTGGGCAACAAGAATGAAACTCCGTCTCAAAAAAAAAAAAAAGAATAAGACACACAGTACTGACCTATACAGGCACCCACTCTTATGTCTGCTCTTTATTTTGCCCAGCTTCCAGATAAATTATCATCAGATAAAATCTGCTTCAGATTTAGCATGTGGCCTTAAAAGCATTGCATGATACTGAATCCTTGTCTCCGATGTCTTTGACTTTAAGAGCATTTTCCCTTTTCTAATAACAGCTTAATTCACATGTATGTCTGTTGGATATTAGTCTTCATGCTGCCATGTTGAATTTCTTCTAAAAGTCTTCTTCTCTAAAAGTCTTAATGAGCAATACTATTGTATAGAGATTACTTGCTGGTAAAAAGACAGATTTGAGAATCAGACAGATGTGGATTTCCTTTTTTGGCTCTGCCACTTATGAATGCTGTTGTCCTGGGCAAGTTCCTTCTCCTCTGGTTTCTGTTTTCTCGTCTGCAAAAATGGAGAGCAAGCTTCAAGGTTACTGGGATCTCAAGTTGTATTAGTCTGCTCAGGCTGCCATGACAAAGTACCACAGACTGGGTGGCTTAAGCAACAGAAATGTGTCCTCTCACTGTTCTGGAGGCTGGAAGTCTAAGATCAAAATGTTGTCAGGGTTGGCTTCTTTTCTTCTGAGGCTCCTCTCTGTGGCTTGTAAACAGCCATCTTCTCCCTGTGTCTTCACATGGTTTTCCCTCTGTACTGTCTGGGTCTAAATTTCCTCTTCCTTTAAGGACACCAGTCATATTGGATTAGGGGCTACACTAATGACCTCATTTAACTTAATTACCTTTTTAAAGACCCTGTCTCCAAATACAGTCACCTTCTGGGGTACTGGGGGTTAGGACTTCAACATCAGAATTTTGTGGGGGACAGAATTCAGCCACAGCACCAGTGTATAGTACCTGACCCACGGCAGGTTTAGTAAGCCTACTTACTATCTACCTCACCCACATTTAAACTGCACAAACTTTTAATGGGACGCTGTGTGTCTCTGTAGACTCTCAGACACACTAAACCTATTTAAACAGACAACTCAGCATTGTGACAGGCGCACCCTGTCCTTCCTTTGTTATCAGGGATGAAGCTGTTTCTTCTCTTTGCCCCAGATTCCGGATGTCATAAATCTTTAAAATGAGTCATCCTTGTGTCTCCTCTCTCCCTCCTGCCCCCACAATCTTCCAGCACTGTGCCAGGGTGCTTTCATCTATATGTGGAAATGTGCTCACCTGCTGATTGTAAACTCAGTCATTGCCTTACTCTTCAAAATTACTGGTCCCAGCGGGCTTCTCTTCCAGCCATTTTTTCCTGATTCTCCATCTCTGGCAGCAGCTGCTATGCCTTGATTCAGAAGCTGCCCTTGTCATATCTGAGCAAGTATCCCCCAAGGCTTCATGTGACTCTCACATAGCCTTGTCCTCCTCCTCCTCTGCTGTCCGCAGCCCTGGGTGGAGGGCCTGCAGTGGGGAGCTTGTCCTGCATCAGCACCTCAGAGGGGCAGTATTCCCTCATCCCAGTGGCATCCCAGCAACAACCTGTCCCCAGGTACCCATGGCCCTTTCAGCTCACTCTTTAGCTCTTCCCAGGTCCCGCTCTGAATGTCCCCAGAGAAGCAGCCAGAGAAGCTTGTGTCCCTGGGCAACTGAGCGGCCTCCTGAATGCTCCTTTTGCACTTGTTTTTCTCTTCCAGCTGCAGAGCCCTTGCTCCGTGAGCAAAGCCTGGGTGCCCAAGCAGCCACCGCAGCAGCAGAGTACAACCTGCAGAGAAGCTGATCACCGGGCAGAGATAGAGCGAGCATGTGTGTGTGTGTGTGTGCGCGTGTGCAGAGGAGGGAGTGGTGTGCCTGTTTGCGTGTGCATGCATCTGTTGACACTCATGATTCTGAATGTTGCCTGGGCTGGGGGAGTACCTGTAGCACGCCAGTGCTGCTTCCCAGCCTCCAGACACAAGGCTCGAGGTTATGGCAGTGACTTTCAGCTGAAACCTGTTCCTGCAAGCCAGCTGCCTTGTCTGAACAGAACGTAGTGGTAGGACCCTAGCTGGGATTCTGGCATCTGCCTCCCTAGACCTCCTTCCCTCCCTCCTCACGTCAGACTGTGGAGCAGGAGGGCAGCAGTTCTGGCTGTTGTCCAAAGCATGGGATTCTGGAGGCAGCCAGAGCCCTGCTGAGTTCCTGCTTTCTGACCTGGAGGCTGAGCAGGCCAGAGTGGATGGATGCTGTCCAGACATAGCCACCTGGCCTCTCTTTCTTATTTTAAAATTCTCTGCTACTGGGCTCAGTCCCAGGCCCTTCCTTGGGCATCTGGGACTGAGCATGAGGCCATAGACAGATCTAAAAAGTTTCCACCACCCTACAGAAGTACACGCAGATACCTGACTGGTGTGGGGTATGCCTGGTACTGTAATAGGAGCCTAAGACAGCACACCTACCTTTTCAGGATTTAGAACCTAAAGTTAGAGAATCCCAGCTGTCATTGTTCTTTCCCCAGAAGCTGAGAGCCAGCCTCAGAGCTTACCCAGGAGCTGTGGAGGGGCCAGGATCAAACTGACTCACTCTACCAGGAAGAGACCAGGTTCCAGTGGCGTAAGGCCCCCTGGTTTCTCTGGCCACACTCCAAGGCACCACAGTGCTGCCAGTGAGGACAGCTGACACCCAGCCTGGGAAACCATTCTAGTCTTTGTTCTGTTGGCTTCCAGGGCCTGCCCTGGACTTGTCAGCATCCAGACTGCCATGTCAGCTATCCCAGTAGCTGAGCTCCAAGGACTCAGGCAGAGGGACTCAGGGATGGGGACTGCCCGGGGCAGTTGGCAAAAGTCCAAGTAGAGATTACACCCAGCACACCATTCCTTCCAGAAGCAGTGGGTGGGAGGTTTGACCCAGAGAAGCCAAGCCTTGCATTCCAGGAGTGGCCTGTGCCTCCCACCTCTTCCTTCCCACTGCCAAAGGCCTGTGTTGAGAAAGATGTCATGGAAAGGACGATGGTGGCCAACTAAAGCAAGTCTTCCTTCCACCCTGTGGCCTGCACTTGAGCCACAAAGTGTGTGTGTGTGTGGTGTGTGTGTGTGTGTGTGTGTGTGTGTGTGGTGTGTGTGTGTGTGGTGTGTGTGTGTGTGTGGTGTGTGTGTGTGTGTGTGTGGTGTGTGTGTGTGTGTGTGTGTGTGTGTGTGTGTGTGTGTGTGGGGCTATGAGGCTGATTCCTGTTTGGATTTTTGTCCTCACATGTATCATTAAGCTGGCCTTTGGGCCATTTCCTTTCTACCTCCCCTGTGACCTTTCCTAGCCTCAGATCTGTTCATTCTTTTGGCCCCAGCCCTGTCCCTCACTGTCCTCTGTCCTTGGACCAGAACCCTGGGGCCAAACCCATCTCCTGTAGCTGTCCACCACACTGACAGGCTTCTTCCTGAGATATCCTCAGGTTTTCTCAGCTAGAGAGCTGCCTTTAGAGTCCAACTGTTGTATGTATGTCACCCTCACTAGAAATGTTCCATCATCATGGGAGGGGAGCAGGGCACAGGGGATGGTGTGCATTCAGAGCACTGGGTTGGGGGCTTCCCTGTCCCCTCAGCCCCAGCCGAGAGGAAAGAGAATCAGGGGCCATTGCCAGAAAGAGAGTCAAGCAAACCTGGAAGGGCAAATCTGAGACCGTGGGAAGGCCAAAGGCCGAGGCCCAGATTTAGTATTCACTAGCAGCGCCTTTGGGTAGCAGGATGATTCCTTTTCATGCCTGTCTGCTGCTGGCTCTTCCCTAAGGTACAGGTTGGCAGGACCACCTCCGCCTGCTTCTCCACCATCCCTAGCATGCCAGCCCGTTCCCAGATCAACCTGCCAGTGGAGTCAGGCAGTGCACTTCTGGAGCCAGGAGGGAAGGGCAGGGTAGAGAGGGTATGTCCAGTAGCCTGGAGCTCCATGGTGGCTTCATGCCTCCCTTCTCCCAGCTCAGGTGGCCCTGAGGGCTCCCTCGGAACAATGCCCCAAATCCTGACCCAAGGGCCAGCATGGGGAAGAGATGGTTGCAGGCAAAATGCACTTTATAGAGATTTTCTATTGCTGGGAAGGTGTGTCTCTCCCACAATTTGTTTGCGAATATTCACTTGTCTTATAAATGTCTGACCTGTCTGAGTAAGGTTGTGCTGTCGTCAATCTTGTGGGAGGCCTGAGAACCAGGGTTTTGGTAAGGCTGAGCCTGAATGAAGCTATCGGCCACCCCTTGTTGGTTCTGTGGGAATCAGGAGCCTCCTGTTCCTCCTTAGGAAGGGGGAGCAGCCAGAGCAGACTGGAGCAGCTTGGTCAAGAGTTGGTCCAGAGTTGGGGATCAATTGGCCAAAATAGTACAGAGCACTCTGGCCCAGAGTGAGGGTCCTAAGTGCCATCCTGCACTGCCACCCAGCCTCGCAGCCCACTTAAACCCCCCCCACCCCGGGCTGGGGGTCAGTCAGTGCAGGGCCTGATCCAGGCCCTTAATCTATCCTTTAATTCAATGCAGCCACTTAAGCTGCAGCCCGTAGTGAGGAGGGGATGCAGGCTCTCTGGCTGTGACTAGGTGGTTGAGATCTGCCCACAGCCAAGCCTAGGGCGCCTGGATGCTGGCTTTGTCTCCTGCCCTCCTGGCCAGAGAATGGCCCCTCTCTGTGCAGTGTGCCCTGCTTCCATGCTAGGGGATGCTAGCCTTGGACTGAAAGCTTTATTAGCTCACACCCCAACTTTGTGGGAAGGGGCCCAGGCAAGGCCCAAGAATATCACAGTCTGGCCTGCACAGAGTGAAGAAAGAGGGAAGGGGAGGAACCTGCCTTGGGGACTTGTCTCATTCTTGGCTGTGCTCTGAAGCTCCTGCTGGCCTCCCTCATACCAAGAACTGGGCCTGCCTTTCCTTCTTGCCCTTCTCCTGGCTTCTCTCTAATAATGGCTTTGGGTTGGCCTTTGGAGCTAAGATACCTTTGCTCTTGAGCAAAAGGTTCTGGAAGAGGGAGTTGTCCTTTACATCCACCCCTGGCCTGCTAAGGATGTTCCCTAGCTGAGGCAAGTTCACATTCTAAGGAACGATTAGTAGCCATGATGGCAAGACTGCTTTCCTGAGAGGAAAAGCCAGGCACCATGGCAGCAGATGATTACCGTGAGGGCCCAGTGAAAGGGGCCTGAGCACAAAAGCTGAGAAAGTAGTGGCCACCCCTTTGGGCCCAAGGGACAGGGAAAAGAGAAGCAGCCATGACCTTTGGCTCTAGGTATTGGGATATTCTCAAGGCTGGAGGTCGGAAGTTGCCTTCTGCACGGCAGGTGCCTCTAGCTCCTTGCTAGGTGCTGCACTGAAGGAAAGGGGCCAGCATGACTGGTCGGCAGTCCAGATTTGCAAATAGGACTCCACGAGTTGTGGCACAGTTTGCTCTGCACGTTTTCTGCCCTGTCCTGCCCTGTGGACAGGGTCTCTAGGGTTCTCTCAAGAGACCAGAGAAGCCAATGAGGTTTGACCAGAGGCTTTATGACCCACCAAACCTAGGTCCCTAGCCTTGGCAGTCCGTGCTCTGAAATAACTCAATCAGGAAACTCAGGGCCTTGAAGGCCTGGAAGCCCAGGATTAACACCCTCTCGAGGGAGAGACAATGAGGAAGAAGCCATGGCCAAAGCCTAGCAGGGATGGAGGTGCCAGAGGGAACAGAAACAACCAAAATGATCCCAAGAAGTCAACAGTGGGAGCAGAGGGAAAGGCGCCAAGTCTTAGAATGTGGGTCTGTGGGTGCAGAAGAGGGGTGCTCTGCAGGAAATGCAGTTGAGGCGCTAAGAAGGAGAACGCTGGGAAGGTCCTGGCAAGCGACTGAGAAGCCCGGAGGGCTCAATTCACCACGAATAGCTGTTTGGGGCTGAAAAGAGGTTTGGGTCAATCTTTAGAAAAGACAGCCTCTAGGGAGAGTCTTTGGGAGGGTCCCCTCAAGGTAAAGGGACAGGACTGGGGTGAGGCCTGGATCCCAGCGCAGGAGGTGGGGTGTTTCTGGGTCTCAGTGGCAACACGTTTGTGTTAACGTTACATTCTCACAACAACCATGAGAGGGACCGCTATTGTCCCATTTCACAGATAAGAAGACCAAACCTTAGTGCTCTGAAGTCACTAATGCAAGGCCCCACTGCCCAGACATTTGTGGAGCCAGTGAATTCACACCACCTGACTCCAAACCTGTATGCTTTAAGAGCCCACTGACATCCTCTCCTTTCTCTGCCTTCCTCCACGACCCTCCTTTTCCGCCTGCCTTCTTGGTCTCTGCTGCGGGGGGGCCAACCTGGACCTTGGGGTCCAGTGTCCTGCCATTAGTCATCTGATACCCGGGCACTAAGCCCAACCGGAGGGACAAAGCCCAGACCAGCCACGGGGTGGAGTAGAGTCGGTGTCGGATTTAGGGCGAGGCTGAGCCAAGCCCACGGCCGCGGGGGCCGTGGCTTCAGCACCGCGGAGAGCGCCATCTCCGGGGGCGGGGCTGGCGGGGTGGGGGCGGGGCCGGGGCGGGGCGCGCGAGACCCTGGCCGGGGCCCGGGGGCGCGCGCGGGGCGCTCTCGCCAGTCCCGCGAGCCGTGCGCGGTGCGGTGCCGCGCCGCGCCCTGCCAGACACAGGTGCGCCCGCCGCGCCCGCCTAGCCCGAGCCCGGCGGCGGCGGCTGCCCCCTCGCCGCGCCTCCGCCTCCTTCGCAGCCGCCGCCTCCTCCGCGCCGCGCTCCGCCCGGATGGCCAGGGCTGTGCCGGAGAATGGCGGAGCGAGAAAGCGGCGGCCTGGGCGGGGGGGCCGCGTCCCCGCCCGCCGCCTCCCCGTTCCTGGGGCTGCACATCGCGTCGCCTCCCAATTTCAGGTGAGAGTCCCCTGCCGCCGCGCGCCTCGCCCTTCAGCCGGGACTGATCCGCCTTGGCTGCCCTGCCCGCCCCCCACCCCAGAACCTCGGGAACCCGGGAACGAAAGGGCTGCGTAGGAGTGGGGTCTCTTCCCGGGACAGAGTCCCCCGCAGAAGCCCCGCCAGCCTCAAGTCCGGACTGGTAGCCGTTGCATGTTCACGAGGCTGTTGCCTCCGCCATTCCTGGTCCTAGGCTGGGAGGTCTGCGCTGGAATTGGAGGAGGGGGCTCGGAGGCCTCCTTCTCCCCAACCTCCGTGCTGCGGCAGGGTCTGGGGTCGGGGTTGCGATCCCGGAGCGGGCAGGTAGGCTGCGTCTTAGCCTGTTCCCTGTCCGAAGATTTCTGAATAGAGCTGGGAACAGCCTGGAGGGGCGCGGGTCGCAGTTTCCTGGGGCAACGACATTGTTGGTGCTGGGAGGAGGATGTTTTGAGCCCCTCCCCGAGCCCTGCCTGCCCAGATGGGCCTACCTGCCAGGCCTGGCGTGGCCGGGCCCCTCTTTGGATTGGGCAGCACCGACCTAGGCAGGTGTGTCTCTCAGGGCAGGCGCTGAAGGCTCAGCCTCAACCAGGGGAATCCTAGGCCCGGCTGCGGGAAGGGAAGTCGGCTCGGGAGTAGCCAGGGCCAGCGGGGGTGTCGAGGGGGATCCCTGCTGGAGTAAATACCCAGAACCCTGACCTGAGCTCCCATTCCACCACCCCCACCCCCCCATCTGGTGTTAGGCCCGATGCATTTCAGAGAAGTGAGGAGTGAGTGTTGTGTGGAGGAGGAATAGATGTACCTCCCCCATAATTCTGAACCCTAGTTGGTGGGGAGGAAGAGGCCGAAGTCACTGCTCTGGGCCTAGAGAGGGAGGCTTAGACATACCCCATTGTTTCCCCATCTCAAGAACTGGCGCCTTCCCCTCTCCTGGGGCACCACCCCAGCCAGGCTCCAGCTGGGCTGTGGCGCCAGCCCCTCCTGGGAGCAAGGGGTCACTGGCTCCCAGGTCCTCAGGTGGGCAGAGACCCCTGGGGATCTCTAATGGCATCATCAAACCCAGAAACCTCCCCCGAGGCCCTGAGCTGAGCTGGGAGGACCAGAGGGGGCCAGATGGAGGAGGCCGAGCCTGAAGGGTCCAGGGCTGCAGCTCTCTGATAATGCCTTAGACTGAGGTCTGAGACTCCACCTGGCATGGCGCATGAGGCCTCCATGCAAATACTGCCTCCCCACCTGGAGGCCTCTGCAGTGGAAGCACATGGGGCTTAGAGGGACCTGGGTTCAAATCCTAGCTCCACTACTTTCTAACTGCATGACCCAGGCAGGTTTTCGTCCTCTCTGGGTGCCATCTGTTAAGTGGGCTAATTAATATTGATTCTTGCCTGGAAAGGAGAAAAAGCACATCAGGTCAGTGTTCAACAAGTGTCAGCCCCCACACTAGCAGACAACACTACGGCTCACTGCTGTCCAGAGCGTCTTCCCAAGGCCCCTCCCTTAACCCTCATACCTGCCCCAAGAGAGGGTAATGGTCTGCCCATTTTATAGATGAGGTGATTGAGATTAACAAAGGCAAGGTGGCTCATCTGGGGACTCCAAAATAGTCAGAGGCTAAGGCTACACTGGGACCCAGGTCTGTGCGTGTTCAATCCACTCTACCTCCCAGCCCTGCCTCTGGCCCAGTAGGCAGCTTTTCTTCCTCGACCTGCTTCCCCAGTGTCATAGATGCTTTAGTGAGAGGAGCTGAGGAAGCAGACACCAGCCAGTGAATGTGTGACCAGCTCTGCGGCACGTGGGACAAGGGTGGCAGTAGGCCATGAGGTTGAGGTGTGGACCAGCACTCCAGGACATGGTGGCCTGGCTGCGGAGACAAGGCCAGCGCGTGGGAATAATAAGCGTCAGTGTCTCAGGCCCTGCCGGCCTGCCCCGCTGCTCCCAAAGCCCCCGCTGCCCTTTCTCCTGGCCCGCCTCTCACTGTGCTTGGCCAGGCTCCACTTAACCCTGGTTGGGTAGATAGTGCTTTCTTGTGGCTCTTTGGTGGAGTCATGGATCCAACTGGCCTGGGTTTGAATCCTGGCTGGCCTTTCTTACCTGTGTGCCCTGACACTGGGCACTTAAGCCCTCTGAGCTCTTGAGATGCCAGCACTGGCCCCTGCTCAGGATGGTCGTAAGAATCAGATGAGAGAACACGTGTTGAGTGTTTCAA
Organism: Pongo pygmaeus; assembly: GCF_028885625.2. NCBI lineage: Eukaryota > Metazoa > Chordata > Mammalia > Primates > Hominidae > Pongo > Pongo pygmaeus. Next base: position 21,317,937 of record NC_072382.2, on the reverse strand, counting down.
GGGCTGAGGAGAGCCGCCTGTAGGCAGGGCTGTGTGTGTGCACACACACACAGGCGCCTTGACCCCCAGTGCCACTGTCAGCTCCCAGAAGATAAAGGGGGTCTGCACCCAAACTTTGGTATCCCCATTGCTCAGCACGGGATAGTTACTCAATAACAGTGGTAAGCGCTGACATTTGGAAGGCACTCAGTTCACCCAGGCACCATTCTAAGAGTTTCCTATGTGCAAGAGTATTTACTCCTCACAATAACTGTATCAACAGAGCGTTGTTATTATCCACACTTGCATGAAGAAACGGAGGCAGAGGAAGGTTAGGTAAGTGGCAGAGCTTGTAAGTGGCAGGCAGTCTGATGTCAGAGCCACCCCAAAAAGAAAGAGCCCTGGAGTATTGGAAGAGCATGTGTGGAGGGGGCGAGCATGTGGACCTGACCTGAAGGGGTGGGAGCATTCGTTTGTTTGTCGTTGGTTGAAATAAATACATGTTGATTTTTGTTCTGATTATAGCTCCAGCTGTTTATAGTGGTTGGTTACCTTTGGGTATGGTATGGGGTGAGGGATTTTCACTTCTTATTTTACATGCTTTTTTTTTTTGAGACAGAGTCTCACTCTGTCGCCCAGGCTGGAGGTTGGAGTGCAGTGGCGTGATCTAGGCTCACTGCAACTTCTGTATTCTGGGTTCAAGCGATTCTCCTGCCTCAGCCTCCCAAGTAGCTGGGATTACAGGTGCCCACCACCATGCCCGGCTAATTTTTGTATTATCAGTAGAGACAGCGTTTCACCATGTTGGCCAGGCTGGTCTTGAACTTCTGACCTCAGGTGATCCACCTGTCTCAGCCTCCCAAAGTGCTGGAATTACAGGCATGAGCCACCACGCCCAGTGTCATACTTTTATATTACAGGTTGAGTATGCCTTATCTGACATGCTTTGGACCAGAAGTGTTTCAGATTTCTAATTTTTTTGGATTTTGGAATATTTGCATATGCATAATGAAATAGCTTGGGGATGGGAACCCAAGTCTAAACATGAAATTGATTTTTTCTTATATATCTTATACATATAGCCTAAAGGTAATTTTATACAATGGTTTAAATAATTTTGTGCATGAAACAAAGTTTTGATTACAACCTGTCCCATGGAGTCAGGTGTGGAATTTACCGCCTGTGCTGTTATGTTGGTGCTCAAACATTTAGGATTTTGGAGCATTTCAGATTTCAGGTTTTTGGATTAGGGCTGCTCACCTGTATTTGACTTCTTATTTTATAATGAGTATAGGTTACTTCTGTGTCTTACAAAATAATAAAAGAAAATTCAAAATTGAAGTGATACATGTTCATTATAAAGAAAACTCTAGAAAAGAGAATTTAGAAATTTACACAGTGGAGACATTGGCGCTGGGTAGGTGGGACAAAGAGGAAGGACAGAAGGACAGTTCACGTGGGAGGAACAGCAGAGACAAAGGGGGTTTCATGGGCAAGAAGGGAGCGAGCGGCCTGTCTGGGGTGTGTAGAAGGGGAATCGTGGATCTGAGAGACCTTAGAGACCAGCTCGTCCAACCAGCTCCCTCCCCTTATGAGGAAACAAGAGAGGGAGAGTGGCTCCCCCAAGAGCACACAGCAAATTAGTGGCAAAGCTGGGACAGAGCCAGGCCATGGCTGCCTGGATGGTTGCCGTCTGCCCCACCACCCTGCCTCAGGGATGAGAGGTGGGGCCACTGAGAGGCTTCTTCCTTCATTCACTCAACAAACGTTTGCACTTTGCCTAGGTCACCAGGGAAACACTGCAAAGGCCCAGATGTGGGCCTGGCCATCATGCTGTTGGTGTTGTAGAGGGGAGACAGACAGACAGACGGCTTTACAGATGGGCTGGTCGGTGTGTGATGATGGCTCAGGTCAAGGGACCCAGGCTCAGCGGGTCAGGACAGGCCCCCCAGAGGCAGGGACATTTCAGCTTAGGCCTGATGGATGGACGCATAAAAATATCACCCAAGGGTGTCGCTGGAGTGAAGGGGGGAGAACAGAGTGGGTGGGCAGGGTGCCTGGTGCCCAGTCTGGCAGGAGGGTGGAAAGCAGGATGTGCAGGAACCTTGTAGGCCATGTGAGGACGCCGACCTCTTCACCGACAGCCAGAGGAGCTGGCAGGGGGTTAGGAAAGGAATGACAGGGTCAGACGGATCCTCTAGGACAGGGGTGTCCAATCTTTTGGCTTCCCTGGGCCACACCAGAAGAAGAAGAATTGTCTTGGGCCACACGTAAAATACACTAACACTAACGATAGCTGAAGAGCTAAAACACAAAAACAAAAAAATCACAAAAACATCTCATAATGTTTCCAGAAAGTTTACGAATTTGTGTTGGGCCACATTCAGAGCTGTCCTGGGGCTCACGCACCCCTGGGCCATGGGTTAGACAAGCTTGCTCTAGGAGGATCACCTGGCTGCTGGGTAGAGAGTGGCCAGGGGACTAGCCATCCTGCTGGTAAGAGGGAGGGACAGGTTCAGGGTGTGAGGAAGAGTTAGGGGCAGATTAGCCCGCTTGGTGAGGGATACAGAATAGGGAGTGGAGAGGCAGGAGTCTAGGATGATGCTGGGGCTCCTTGGTGGGTGGGGTGTCCAGTGGGATACCAGAGGGTGGTGAGCAGGGTGTGAAAATCATGTGGGGACCTGCTGAATTTGAGACTGGGGATCATTGGAGGACCCAATTGGAGGATTCATATAGTCAGTCGGTTTTGGGTCTGGAGCTCAGAGGAGAGGATAGGGCTGGGGCCAAAGACCCTGGGAGTCTGAGTGTGGAGGGATGGCCCCTGAAGCCTCAGAGAGGACATCACTGCCCAGGGAGACTGAGCAGAGGGCAGGAAGATGGCTGACTGGTGGCCTGTTCAGCCAACCATGTTTCGGTGGAGGTGGAGAGGTGCTGCCGCAGCTGCCTCATGCCCAGGACCGCCTTGGCCTGGCTCCTGATGGACCTTGGATGTGGAGGCAGAGAGTGTTGACTTGCCTCACACAGCCCGGCAGTGGCCAGGGCAGAATTTCAACCCCAGCTCGCTGATGGCAGAGCTTTAAAGTTCATCTCTGGATTGCTGGAAATGGGCCACAACACACTTCTAGCTTGGGGCCCCCATGGTTCCCACAAACTGGGTCACAGCCACCATCCACATGTAGTTCTTAACCATTCTATGATGCCATCTTTGTTCCCCGGCCCCACTCTTATATTCATTCCAAAATAGCAGGAGCGTCTCTGGGTGCTTTGCCTTGTTCTGCCACTGGAGATGCCAGTGGAGAGCTCATGGCTCCTGCTGTCATGGTGCTTGCAGTGCCTCTTTAATAGGCACTGATTTAGCACTTATGGTGTGCAGGGTTTTGGGCTTTGTGCATAGATTGGAGCAAAGGTAGAGAGTCAGTGCCCAGGTGAGTATGATGACCCCGCCCTCAGGAAACTTGCAGCTCTGGGGAGGGCAGGCAGCCCAGCAGCAGATGGAGAGCCCACGCTAGGCTGGCATGACCCAGGATGAAAGTCTGTGAAGGAGAGCAAAGGAGAAAAGAGCGCCCCAGATTCTACCCTATCTCACAACTCTGTGTCCACGTGAGTGTTTCCTCCTGTGTGCGATATCATCCTGGGGAGACCACTGGATCATATATGCTGTCTTTTTGCTCATTTTATTAGTTGTCACCTTAATACACAGACTTTATAATGTTGATTCCAAAAGACTGCATCACATTTCATCTGATGATGGCCACGGTGGAACCAGCCCCCTGGTGCTGGGCGACACAGGTGTTTTCAGTTGTTTGCTGTGATGAGGAATGAACATCCTGCTTGTAACGGTTCTTCTCCAAACAATGTGGGATTGTTTCCTCGAAGCAGTTTCCCAAAAGTCGAATAACTGGATCCCAGAGTTCTTGCAATGTATCGGCATGAAGATGTTTAAACAGATCAAACATGTTATAACCCCAAGTGGGATTGTCCCTCGGGGCTCATTTCTCTGGTTGGATTCAATTTTCGTTGGAGATGACCCCCATATGGAGGTGATCAGGAAGGGAATTCCCACCCGAAGAACAAACCCAGCCCAACCCCATGTTCACCCAGAGCCGGGTGGTGGGGGTAGAGAGAGGGCCTGAGAGGGATGCTGGGCCTGGCTTATCCCCACCCCACCATTTCAGCCAGTGCCATCTTCCCAGAGGACCTGACATCCTAGCCCAGACTCCAGTGTAGGTGGGGACACAGGAAGTTGATTGGAAAAGTGGACTAACTTAGAGACTTCCAAGGCAGAAATCCAGAGAGCCCCAGGACACCTGTGGTTAATTCATTCAGCATTTGTTAAGTACCTATTAGGCACCACACATGTTGATCAAAACAGATATGATCCCACCCATATGGATTAACTGACTCCAAGGGGAGGCCACTGCGGGCCACATAACCCAAAGGTAAAATTACAGTGATACGGAACCACAGCCAGGAGGGACTCCGAGAGCCCATAGCAGGGCGGTTTGGCTTGGTCCCAGAGGTCAGAGAAGGCTTGCAGAGGAGACCATGCTACTGCTTTGGGAGCTGCGCTATTGAAGGAGGATATGAAGGTGGGAGGTGGGGGGAATGAGGGGAAATGATACTGGTTGGAGGGAAAGGAGGCTTTACAGAGCCTTCAGGCCACAGATGAGAATTTGGGCCCCTTCCCCTAATGACCAGGGGAAGCTATTAAAGGGCTTTGAGCTGGGAAGAGTGACCAGACCAGATTTGTAATTCAGAGGTCTGCTTTGCTGTCATTACCTGGTGGAGAGTGGCTGGTAGAGGAACCAGAGGGAAATGGGGAACCTACTTAGGGTTGAGCGGCCGGTCAACAGGTGTCCTGAGAACTCACTGGGAGCCAGCTTCATTCTCAGCACTTAGAGGGCTGCAGAGAGACAGGCTGGACCCCTGGACCACACGTGCCCTCTGTCACAAGAGAGGCCTGTGGGGCATTGTGGCCAGCACCCAAGGTCAATCAGCTGGCATCCTTACCTCCTCACCACAGCACAGCCAGGAACGCAAAGGCCCAAGAATGACATCCGAACAGCCAATGCCTGGCTCAGATTCGGCCTTGCTCAGCTAAAGCCTCAGCACTTTACCACTTAACCCTTACTTTACATACATTTCTAACTCAGCCTACTACAGAGCTGAAATAGTCCGTTAGAAAGGGCAGGACTGCGGTTGGTGGAAATGTGACCCGGCAAGGCAGGGGAAAAGGGCCTGAAATCAACATCAGAACACAAAAGGCATGTCTGTTCAGGGCCATTTAGGAAAGTGCAGCTCAGGGTGGGAGCAGGGGCTGGCGTGGCCAGAACAGTGAGGCCCTGGCGGGGCCAAAAGCAAGGACTGAGGCGGCAGAGTAGGAGGGATCAGGTGAATGCAGGAACAGGGGCCTCAGGTAGAAAGGTCAGGGCGGTCTCCAGAGACCAAACTCACAGCTCAGAGCCACCAAACATTAATAGGGATGACGTCTCAAGGATCACAGCACCCAGGATAGACAAGCAGGTCTGATGGGTGGGCAGGGGCTGCTTCTACAGGAGACTGCTGAAACTTCCAGACCCAGAGGTGAGGGAGGCCGGCCTGCGGAGGGCTGTAGGATTCAGTTTGGAGGCCTCCTGGTGCTAAGGCTGCCATGAGCAGGGTGGATCAGGCGGGACAGGAGGGAACCGCCCTCTTTTCCCCTTCTTCCCCTCCCTTCTCCCCTCCATCTTTTCCTCCCTCCTTCCTTCCCCACATTGACCTTCCATGAGCCTTCAGGGACCAAGTGTCTGTTTAGCCTTTTCTCCATAAAGGGACCCCCCAGGGTTTTGGCTGGGAGGCCAGAATATCTGGTGCCTGGAAAAGAGGAAAGGGCAGAGTCTTGGATGGGGGGTGACTTGCAAAGGGGACTCGTTGACCAATCAGTCCCCCTTGATCCTTGGTAGTGACCTCCTACTCACACAAACTCCATTCTGCTAACCCTCACCAGCCCTCTGAGGTGGGTGGGCAGGGATTGGTGGCTTCATCCTGTATGTGGGAAACTGAGGCATAAGGCACCTTTATGTCTAAGCCTTAGTGTTCCTCATCTGTAAAATGGGAAAAATGGAACAAACCCTCTCCCAAGGTTGTTGCAATGAGGATTAAGAGAGATGCATGGCATAAATGTTGGGGCCAGGATGGGGCAGCTTCAACGTGAAAGAGTCAGGATTTATTTCAGGCCTCCTGCTTCCAAGCCTGATATGGTGATCATTCTTCCATCCTGCCTTACTTATGAGAGGCACCTAAAAAGTCAGACAAAGCATCCCCCTTAACCCACCCCAGTAGAGCCAGGGATCAGGCATAGGCTCTCTGACCCCCAGCCCAGTATTCTTTCTAGCATTGCCCAATTAAAGCCCAGTGCCCTCAGCTGTACAGGAAGATGCTACTGTCCTTGCCCCACCCAGACCTATTGTCCAAGGAAGTGGGAATATCAGGTGATGTTGAGGGTGTGGAAGTGAACTGAGAAGCCTCTAACCCAGGTCTAAGCCAGACCCTGCAGGCCCTGCTCCAGCCTGCAGTTTGAGAGGAGCAGGTGGAGGCAGAGGCTGTCCTGTGACAGACATCTAGCAGGCTCATGCTGAGGACCCAGTGTATGCAGGATGAACTCGCCAGCTCTGCCCTCCAGGAGCAAGGGGAGGAAGGGGTCTTGATCACCTGCTGGGTACAGTATAGGGTCATCAATCAGGGTGCTGGATACAGGCCCCATCCACCTTTGGAGCAGCCAGGGTTGGGGAAGTGGGTGTTTCTGAGGGAGGGCTGGCCCTGTTTGCTGCACGCACTACTGTACATCCAGGCAGACGGTGACACCAGCCACATGCAAGGGCTGGGAGGGCTTCCTGGAGGAATGAGCTTAACTGAGCACTCTTCCAGCAAGCATGGTTTGAGAATCTGCCACGTGCTCCATCTGAGCACTGGGTTTGGCACTGGGGAGACACAGTGCCCACGCGGACTACGCATGGAGCTGGAGGCCTTGCCTGCAGGCACAGGAACCTGCTGCTAGTGGAGAGCCTTGAGGGTTCCAAGTGGGGCGGGAGGGATGATGGCATTTCTGGCAGTTTTGCCTGATAGTGGCAGGTGGAGTGGGATGGTGCAGGCATAGGGAGACTGAGGCAGACAGGCCAGTGGGGACATCTGGGAGGGCAGAGGCAGGAGCTGGACTAGGGCTTGGCAGTGAGGAAGAGGAGCCATGTGTGAGGAGACACAGATGTGTGCAGGGGGCTGGGCACCATGGCTCACGCATGCAATCACAGCACTTTGGGAAGCCGAGGCAAGCAGATCATCTGAGGTCAGGAGTTCAAGACTAGCCTGGCTAACATGGTGAAACCCCGTCTCTACTAAAAATACAAAAATTAGCCAGGTGTGGTGGTGCACACCTGCAATCCCAGCTACTCGAGAGGCTGAGGCAGGAGAATCACTTGAACCCAGGTGGCGGAGGCTGCAGTGAGCCAAGATCATGTCATTGCTCTCCAGCCTGGGTGACAGAGCGAAAGGCCATCTCAAAAAAAAAAAAAAAAAAAAATGTGCAGAGGTCACTGGCAGAGCAGGGGCATTTCAGGGTACCTCTGGGTCAGCAGTCCTGCAGCTCTCCCATGCCATCTGAGTCCCAGGGGCTCCCTTTTGCACCACTGGCCTTCTCAGTGACCATCTGGGCAACCAGTGTGAATTGAACACTTACTTGGTGCCGGCGACTGGGTTCTTGTCCCTGAGCCAGAGATGTCACCCTGCCCTGGCCGGACGGAGGAGGGCTGCTCTGGCTTCTGGGCCAGGCCCTCCTCCCCACTTCCACCCCAGCTGGCCAGCCACACCCTCCCCATGGCCTGGGGAACCACCACCCTTGGGCTGCAGGTCAGACGCGACCCTACAGGGCACCTTGTCCATCCAGCCCCCATTCCCCACCCCTCTGTGCAGTGCCCTCCAGGGGCCTCCAGGTTCTGTTTATGTCACTCCAAAGGGAGAGGAAGCTCATTACCACACAGCAGCCCTTCCAGCTCTGCTCTAAGGGCCCAAACACCGGCCTGCCCTTAGCTGTGGCTCTGGTGCCTCCTGCATCCATAGGCCCTGCCTTCCTGGGTCCTGAAGGCTTGAGCCCTGGCTGCAGAAGGAGGCAGCCCAGATCAAACCCAGTTTGGATGCAGCCTGGGCCCACAGAAGCCTCTCTGATGAGGTCAGGGGGCTGAGCCTATGGCAGTGTGAACCGAGTGTTCATTCTTGGGGTGTTTGGGAAGCCCCCACTTCATCTCCCACCTGGCACCCTGACTGGGGCACTGGCCCTTTAAAGCCAGTCAAGGGCTGGCTTTTGGGGGGAAACATCCTAGATTTCTGCCATCTACTTACAAGCCTGGGCCAGGGAGGGGGGGCCACCTCAGCCCCCGACAGGGGCATTGGAAGGGCAGGTGGAGCCACTGGCATTGATTGCAGTAACCTGATCCCGTGAGGGAGGTGGCCACAGCGGCGGCAGCAGCAGCGCAACGGCCAGGCCAGCCGGGAGGAAGGTCCCTGCAGCTGAGGGCTGCGCTGGGAAGAGCTGGGGCTGGGACCCGGGTCGGCAGCTGCAGCCTCCTCTCCTGGCCTATCTATTTTTAATGAGCTCCCCAGGCTTCTGCAGCGGGCAGGACGCAGAAAGACAGGCCCAAGCGGTGGAGGCCAGAGGCCCCCAGCCCTGCCTTGAGCCCTGGCCCCCCCACCCTTCCGGGCATGAGAGGGCAGCCCTGGGGCCCCACAGCCCCCCGGCCGGGCAGGGCTCTCCATGCAGCTGGTGCTGAAAATGGATTCGAGCCCAGACAATGACAGCTGGTTGGAGGATCAATGGGAGCACTGGTAGGGGCTACCGGGGCTGGCGGGGGTGGAGACCGAGTTGGGGTGAGCTCCATCGAGCTCAGGGTCTCTGTTTGGTCTGAATGAGGCGAGCGGCAGGGAGTCTGGGCCTCCTAGGTTCCCCTGGGGGCTAAGCCACCATCTCTCCTGGGTGACCTTGAACTAGTGGGTTTCCCTTGCTCTGTGCCTCAATTTCTTGGACTTATTTGGGAAAAGGCTCATACATTCTCCCCAACTTCCCAAATGTTCTACCCCCCAGCAAGCCAGGCAGAGTGTCCAGGACTAGAGGTGAGCAAGAGACAGGCTGCCTTGCAGTGGCTGGCCCAGCCCTGCATTCTGAGGTGGGGACTCAGGGCTGGCCTAGGGAGAGGGGGGTTCTAGCGGAGCTGGTTAGTGTTCTGGTGCCCTGGTGCTCTGAGCTGTCTCCTGAGGTTGTAACACCTCTGGTCCCACCTGGGGCTTTTCCTGACCCCATCTGTGCAGCCTCCTGTTCAGGGTCCTTACGCTGGACAAGGAGAAGATTTTGTGGTTGAAGAGATGAGACCACCAAGTGCACAGCTTGAGGCTGGAGTCCTTTCTGGAATAGGCTGAAACTACCCACATTGACACCAGATTTTCCTTCGCTTGTTCCCTGGGCTCAAGGGGCATGAGTCTTCCTGAGCTGGGGCGTGGGGCACTCCTCTGAGGCTGCTGCCAGCGCCTCAGGTCTTGCTACTGCAGGGATTGCACTGGGAGCTCCCCTACTCCACGCTGCTCTTCTCAAGTCCACATTCTCCATGGTGAACTGGCCTTGGCACCTGCCTTGACCCTGGGGAAGAGGCTCTGACCAGTTGGGCCTTCTAAGCACTGCCTGCTGGTTGGCAACAGAATGACAACTCCCAGGGAGGAGCTGGAGTGACCTGGAGCCTCCTCTTCCACTGCCACCCTAGGAGGACTGCCTTTTGGCACGAGCCCCTCGCTCTTTCCCTGCCTGCTGACCACCCCCTGCATTGATACAGATGGACCCCAAATCCTGTCCTCTGGGGGCTGTGTTTGGCCTTCAAGAGGCTGCCCCCTGGGAGAGGTAACAGGGAGATGTGAGCAGGCATAGCAGTGCCCCTGAGTTGTAACTTTGGCTTCCTGTCCCCACCAGGCTCACCCACGACATCAGCCTGGAGGAGTTTGAGGATGAAGACCTCTCAGAGATCACTGATGAGTGTGGCATCAGCTTACAGTGCAAAGACACCCTGTCCTTACGGGTAAGGGCGAGCTCCCAGGAGCTCCTGAGTGGGGTGGCAGGAACGCTAGGGACAGGGGTAAGGGTATCCCCATAGTGACAAAGGGGGTTTCAGGGCTGTGCTGGCACCCTCATAAAATGAAATGATGTGCAAGAAACATAGGTATACTTCTTGGCACGTCTTGGGTGTACAATCAGAATTTTATTTGGTATTATTATTATTATTACTGCTGTCGGGGACTAAGACAGGAAGTAGCTCCTTCAACTGCCCGCAAGATGAGAGGCCAGGAAGTCTTGAGACCTAGGGCAGTAACAGTTAGGACCAGACTTAAGGGAGACTCAGGGCTACCCCTGAATCCTTTTGGGAGCAGCCCTGGCAGAGGGCCTGAGGCAGACAGGGTGGAGTCTGGTGGAATCTGCAGTGCTTTAGGGCAGGAAGAAACAGCCAAGGCACTCCTGGAATAACTCCTGTGGCTGCTGGCTGCTATTATACCAGACAGATGGCACCACGCGGCCTCCCAGACCCTCTCTGGCCCATAGTCCTAAAGGCCCCCACTGAGGGGTTTGCCCAGCATTGCTGCTGGTTTGGGCCCCTTGGCTTTGTCATAGGGAAGATGGCTCTCTCCTGTCCCTAAAGATCTGAATGCTGCCAGGAGGTCCCCAGCACCTGGGTAACCGGGGTCAGATGGGGATCCCAACTATGTCTTTTCAGAACAGGAAGAAGGGGCCGGCTTGCCAGGAAATGGAGGACAGAGCACAGGGCTAGGTTTTAGAGCCCAGAGCTCCTCTGAGCCCCCAAGAGGGCGGGTAGCCAGATACGGTGTCAGGAGAGTGGTTACCATAGGAGCGTGAGGTGTGCCTTGGGGAGGGAGTGCCTGTCTGTGTGTTGACCTCCTGCTACTCCCAGAGACTCAGTAAGCTCTGCAAGACTCAGTAAGCTCTGCAAGAGGAAACCAAGGGGTGAGGATAATCCCCTAGTACCCAGTACCCCAACCTTCCACTCTCTGGCCAGGCCAGGAAGAGGCCGAGGCCTCTAGATTTGGGGAATGGTCTCAGGGCCCTGACTTAGCTTCTCAAAGGTCAGGCACCTGTTCTGGACTCTCACTCTGCCCTCTCCCCCAACTGCACCAGCAGAGCCTTGGAGAGGGTTGCCTCCGAGCTAGGCAGGGCCCCCAGGCACTACTGGCCAGAGGTGTGCCCCTAAGGGGCCTCAGACAAGCTCCAGCGGGCTTCACACACGTTCCAGTGAATACTCAGCTCTCTTGGAGGCTGAGAGGCAGTAGTGTTGTCCCCACTCAACTGATGAGGGGGCCTAAAGGATCAGGGGATCTGTCCAAGGTGCCAGGGAGTTGGCGGCAGAACTGGAGCTAGGATGGGGCTCTGCATCCCCAAGGCAGGCTCGTGGAGGACCGATCTAGGGCTGGAGGGGCCCGGGCCGGCTGGCTTAGGGCGGGGCTGCCACCGCCTTGGTTCCGGGCCCCCGCTCGCCCCTCCCCCTCGGCGTCTCCTTCCCATCCCTCTCATGTCTCCGCCGTTCCTTGCTTGGCTGAGCCTCAGTTTTTCCAGTTTTCCTCAAGACCCCTTCAAATACTATTTCCCCAGCCCCCATCCCTTGCCCACCCCACCCCAAACTCCTTGGCGACCACTGAGTCCCCATAGCAACAGCGGTGACTTCACTCAGGGCTCGGCTTACAACCCCGGTGAGGTCACCGGCCGTTGCCAGGGGAACGGGAGGGCGCAAGGAGTCCGGGGTGGTGACTGTGGGGAGGTGCAGGCCGTCAGAGGCACGGCTGGATCGGGGAGGCGGCGGCCTCGCGCTTCCTCGCGGGGGACGGGCGAGAGCGCCCCAGTCTCTGGCGGTCCCTGCTCGGCTCCCCTCGTGCCCCCTTCGCGCCGCAGAATGGACTCGCCCGGGCGGGGGGCGGTGCAAGCGGCCTCGGCCCCGCCCCGGCCCCGCCCCCTGACGCCCCTCCGTGCGCCGCGCAGCCCCCGCGCGCCGGGCTGCTCTCTGCGGGCGGCGGCGGCGCGGGGAGCCGGTTGCAGGCCGAGATGCTGCAGATGGACCTGATCGACGCGACGGGGGACACTCCCGGGGCCGAGGACGACGAGGAGGACGACGATGAGGAGCGCGCGGCCCGGCGGCCGGGAGCGGGGCCGCCCAAGGCCGAGTCCGGCCAGGAGCCGGCGTCCCGCGGCCAGGGCCAGAGCCAAGGCCAGAGCCAGGGCCCGGGCAGCGGGGACACGTACCGGCCCAAGCGACCCACCACGCTCAACCTCTTTCCGCAGGTGCCGCGGTCTCAGGTGAGGCGCCAACGCGGGGGGCGGCGCCCTGGGCCGCCGCGGAGATGTGAGGGGGAGCGCAGAGGGGCTGCAGCGGGAGGGGGCACCCACGGGTCCAGTGCCTGGGGACAGCGCCTGCATAGAGGCCGCAGTGGCTCGCTCCTGGGGTTGGGATCCGAGGAGCGGGCAGAACCATCCTTAGGAAGAGGGCTGAGTCCAGCTGGCCAGGCTTGGAGCCTTGAGGCGGGATTGAAGGAGGGAAGGACTGGGGTTAGGAGAGGAGTAGGGAATTAAGAGAATGAGGCTTTGAGGGGTTCGAAGGGTTTGGAGCATGGGACCTCAGGCTGTGACAGGGTTTCTGCTTTAGGGTATGGGGCTCCTGGTGAAAGTGGGGCAGGAGCAGGGCCTGGAGAAAAGAGCATCTGAAGTGGCCATCGTGGGGGAGGCCGTGGGAGATCGTGGTGAGGTGGAGATGGGGAGCTCAGGGGCCACAGCCAGTTTGAGATCTGGGCAGCTACGAATTCCCAGAAGGCAGGGGAGAGGAATGGGAGATGGAGCTGCTTGGCTAAGTTGGGGGACTAGGGCCCCTGGGAGGGTGGCTGGATGCCAAGGAAAGTTGAATAGGGTTGGGGGAGCCGGCTGTGGCCCTTTGTCTTCCAGGCCCATCGGGAGCGGTGCAGGCAAGGAGCTCCTGGGAGGTGGGGCGGCTGGGGCTGCAGGGAAAGGCTTGGTTCCTTTCCCAGGATCCTGTGAATGGCTTTTGGCAGCCCGGCTCAGGAACGTGAGGGCTTGGGAGAGAGCTCCCAGGGGAGGGAGCCTCCATGGAGTGGAGGGAGCCCTGTGTGGGCATTGTGGGGAGGGGTCCCGGGGCTGAGAATGTAGAATGGGCAGCCCAGGAGATCCAGGAAGGAGGGCTGCTGACAACTGCATCTGTTACTCCTCAGTCACGTGCCACTGTGGTGGGGGGTGCAGGAAAACTCTGTTGTGGATTTGTCACTGGGATGATTCATCCTGGTCCCCCAGGCCAGCTGCTGGGGAGACCCTTCCTTGTGCTTTTTCCAGGCTCTACCAGAAGGTCCCCACCTCTTCTAGGCCATAACTTCCCAAGCTCCAGAGCAGAGAGTCACCTGTCTCTGACTTGGGCTGGATTTGAGCATTTTCCAAGTAACCCTCAGTGTCTGGGACTGGGGGTCTGACTGTGTCTCCAGAGAGCTCCTGCTTCTCTTCTCTCCCATCTCCTCCCCCTCTTACCACCAGACACAGTGGCCATCACCACCTTTGTTAAGGCTGATAAGAGCATCTCCCTGAGGGTTGGCCAACTTCCCTGAGCAAGGCGGAGGGCCATCCGGAGCCAGCAGGCCTGGCTGTGACTTGCCACCCTTCCTGCCTGCTCCAGAGGAGAGTTACGAGTGAGGCCTTTGACAGTGGAGGCGGGGTGGACACAGCAAACGGCCCTAGGGATGGCCTGAGGGGGCAGGGCCAGGGCCTCCCTGTGCCGGGCACTGTTGACCACTTCCATCACAACAGCCTTTTGTTCCCTGCACAGGACACACTGAATAATAATTCTCTGGGCAAAAAGCACAGTTGGCAGGATCGGGTGTCTCGATCATCCTCACCCCTGAAGACAGGTAAGTCAGGGCCCTCTTCTTTACCTGGACCTCCGCCTGCCCTGACTCAGTCCCCACTACAGAGAGCAAACCCTACAGTCTCCAAAGGGCTGAGTAGAGGTAAACTGCCCACCCACATCCCTGCACAAGCCCATCCGGGGGCTAAGATCAGTGGTGGCATGACTGAGTTGACCGGCCCCAGAGCCTGTGAAGGGCCTGTTGCCCAGGGAGGCTTTGTCTTGGTTTCTGTGTCACCAAGCTGAGAGTGGCAGGTGCAGGTAGCTGGGAGTTGGGAGAGAGCCCCTGCCTTCATGACCTGCCTGCTCTCCAGGGGAGCAGACACCACCGCATGAACACATCTGCCTGAGCGATGAGCTGCCCCCCCAGAGCAGCCCTGCCCCCACCACAGATCGAGGCACCTCCACCGACAGCCCTTGCCGCCGCAGCACAGCCACCCAGATGGCACCTCCGGGTGGTCCCCCTGCTGCCCCGCCTGGGGGTCGGGGCCACTCGCATCGAGACCGAATCCACTACCAGGCCGATGTGCGACTAGAGGCCACTGAGGAGATCTACCTGACCCCAGTGCAGAGGCCCCCAGACCCTGCAGAGCCCACCTCTGCCTTCCTGCCACCCACTGAGAGCCGGATGTCAGTCAGCTCCGATCCAGACCCTGCCGCCTACCCCTCCACGGCAGGGCGGCCGCACCCCTCCATCAGTGAAGAGGACGAGGGCTTCGACTGCCTGTCGTCCCCAGAGCGGGCTGAGCCCCCAGGCGGAGGGTGGCGGGGGAGCCTGGGGGAGCCGCCGCCACCTCCACGGGCCTCTCTGAGCTCGGACACCAGCGCCCTGTCCTACGACTCTGTCAAATACACGCTGGTGGTAGATGAGCATGCGCAGCTGGAGCTGGTGAGCCTGCGGCCGTGCTTCGGAGACTACAGTGACGAGAGTGACTCTGCCACCGTCTATGACAACTGTGCCTCCGTCTCCTCGCCCTATGAGTCGGCCATCGGAGAGGAATATGAGGAGGCCCCCCGGCCCCAGCCCCCTGCCTGCCTCTCCGAGGACTCCACGCCTGACGAACCCGACGTCCATTTCTCCAAGAAGTTCCTGAACGTCTTCATGAGTGGCCGCTCCCGCTCCTCCAGTGAGTCAGCAAGGGGAAGCAGTGGGGTGGGGGGGTCCCTAGCGGGGCAGAGCCAAAATGTGAAGTGTTCTGGGAGGCGACCCCAGGCCCCATCTGGTTAGGACTGAGGCTTCTACCTGCCCCGCTAAACCTGGATCAGAGCTGCGACCCCCTATCCAGCCACACCCCCTCACCTGCAGGTGCCGAGTCCTTCGGGCTGTTCTCCTGCATCATCAACGGGGAGGAGCAGGAGCAGACCCACCGGGCCATATTCAGGTGAGAGCCATGGGCTGGCTGGGCCTAGCCGGGCAGCAGTTTGGGCCACACACCACCCTCCGCTTGTCACCCCTACGTGGCCTCAGCCTAACTTCTGCCATCAGCATTCATTGATCCGCGCAGCCCTGGGAGGACAGTGTCCACTCTCTAGGGACTCAGAGTATGGTGACAAAGAGGATGGCTACAGTGAGGGATCCCAGAACTGCGCACCTAGTCTGGCCAGGGGCAGGGCACCCAGGAGGGTGACCAGGAGGATGCCTGCCCACACCCCACCTGACCCTTCTCTAGACAAAAGCCTGCGCTTCCCACAGCCTCTCCATTTTAGAGGGGGCCCTGCCCGCACCCTCCCTTGGCCTGTGTTTCTTCAATGGCAGATGCATGTCTGCTTTACCTTGCTCTCCCCTGGGGTTAGCACTGCAACAGGCACACAGGATGCTTTTGCAAATGTTTATTGAAATAACGATGCTGCTGTGGCTCCCAGACCCCAGAGTAGGCCTGGCTGGACAGGCCTTGGTGCCGAATTTCTCACCTGTCCTTGCTGGGGACAGGTTTGTGCCTCGACACGAAGACGAACTTGAGCTGGAAGTGGATGACCCTCTGCTAGTGGAGCTCCAAGCTGAAGACTACTGGTACGAGGCCTACAACATGCGCACTGGTGCCCGGGGCGTCTTTCCTGCCTATTACGCCATCGAGGTCACCAAGGAGCCCGAGCACATGGCAGGTAGCGTTCCCTCCCTGGCCTGTGCCCCAGCCACCACATCTGTCTGCCCCAACTTGCTGCTGGGTGAACGTGTACTCCAGATCTCAGCCAGCCAGGTCGGGGGCTGAGTGGAAGTGATTTTAGGTCCTTTTCACGATCGAGCAAAGTGAGGCCCGGCCAAGTTGGGCAGCCAGGGATTGTGGCAGCCTCTGTGGGCTCTGCCATTCCCCATGCCTCACCCGCCCTCCTTCGCTTGGCTGCTCAGCTCCCTCCTGCTGTTTCTGCCCCTCCTCAATTCACGCTTGCTTTCCAGCCCTGGCCAAAAACAGTGACTGGGTGGACCAGTTCCGGGTGAAGTTCCTGGGCTCAGTCCAGGTTCCCTATCACAAGGGCAATGACGTCCTCTGTGCCGCTATGCAAAAGGTACCTGAGCCCTCTCCCTTCTCCTCCCTTGGATGGGTCCCTGGAACAGAGGGACACAGGTGTCTAGAGGCAGTTAAAGGGCTCAGGCCCTGGGACAGGAGGGATCAGCAGAGGAACAGACAGCAGCTGACGTGGCTCCATTCGTCACCTGTAGATTGCCACCACCCGCCGGCTCACCGTGCACTTTAACCCGCCCTCCAGCTGCGTCCTGGAGATCAGCGTGCGGGGTGTGAAGATAGGCGTCAAGGCCGATGACTCCCAGGAGGCCAAGGTGACTTCTTCCAACCCAGCCCCTTCCTTCCATGGCCCCCAGCTCTCCCCCAGGACTTGGCGATGAAGAGGCCATCTCCTGTCACCCTCACTGCAGGCCAGGTGACTGCCCTCTTGCTTCTTTTCTCCCTCCTGTAGGGGAATAAATGTAGCCACTTTTTCCAGTTAAAAAACATCTCTTTCTGCGGATATCATCCAAAGAACAACAAGTAAGTGGGGGTGGGATGGCAGTGGAGGAGGCACGGGTGATCTGCAGCCTTGAGGTGGGTGGGTGTGGGCCGAGCCCCCGTCCCAGCACAGACAGACCTGTCCCTGCAGGTACTTTGGGTTCATCACCAAGCACCCCGCCGACCACCGGTTTGCCTGCCACGTCTTTGTGTCTGAAGACTCCACCAAAGCCCTGGCAGAGTCCGTGGGGTACGTGTACATCCTGCTGAGCACCCAGCCCGAGGGAGCACGCCCAATCCCAGGCCCTGGGGCTGCTTCCTGGTGCTCAGCTTTGCCCCTCGGTTTCCCCCACAGCTCTGGAGAACTATGTCCGGACCCCAGTGCAGTGGCCTGGAGGGAGGGTGGCGGGGCAAGGTGAGCCTGAGGAGCAGCTTCCAAGCTTGGTAGCTGTTGGGCCATGTCTTCAACTGACATCTTACTGGGAAATGCGATAGTTCTGTAGAGAACAGAGCCAAGTGGCCCCAGCCAGAGGAACCAGAGCTGCACTTGGGCCCCAAGGCTCCAGTGGGAAAACCCTGGGTTGGGATCCTGTTCCTCCCTTGCCAGTGGTGATCTGAGCCATCTGTGTGTCCCCTGGCTTCTAGGAGAGCATTCCAGCAGTTCTACAAGCAGTTTGTGGAGTACACCTGCCCCACAGAAGATATCTACCTGGAGTAGCCGCACAGCCCCGCCCTCTGCGTCCCCCAGCCCTCAGGCCAGTGCCAGGACAGCTGGCTGCTGACAGGATGTGGCACTGCTTGAGGAGGGGCACCTGCCATCGCCAGGGGACAAGGAAGTGGGGGCCACTGGCCCAGGGTAGGGGAGGGTGGGGCAGTGGGGAGAGGCAAATGCAGTTTATTGTAATATATGGGATTAGATTCATCTATGGAGGGCAGAGTGGGCTGCCTGGGGATTGGGAGGGACAGGGCTTGGGGAGCAGGTCTCTGGCAGAGAAGGATGTCCGTTCCAGGAGCACACGGCCCTGCCCCATCCTGGGCCTTACCTCCCCTGCCAGGGCTCGGGCGGCTCTGGCTCCTGCCTTGATGAAGCCCGTGTCCTGCCTTGATGAAGCCTGTGCCACCTGCAAGTGCCCGCCCTGTCCCTGCCCCAACCCCCACCAAAGAGCCCTGAGCTCAGGCTGAGCCCAGCCACCTCCCAAGGACTTTCCAGTGAGAAAATGGCAACACATGGAGGTGAAGTCCCCGTTCTCAGCTCCGTCATCTGCGGGGCTTCTGGGTGGCTCCTGCCACTGACCTCACTGGCATGCTGGCCTGTGGCAGGCCTAGGACCTCAGGCGGGGAGGAGGAGCTGCCGCAAGGCCCTGTCCCAGCAGAAGAGGGAGGCTTCCTGACTGACACAGGCCAGCCCCATCTTGGTCCTGTCACCCTGGCCCCAACTATTAAAGTGCCATTTCCTGTCTGGACTGCAGTGGATGTATCTGCGTGGACCCCTCCCGTCCCCGTCTCGCTCCCAGCCCAGGAAAGCCAAGCCTTTGTCACGCGTAGTATCTTTATGAGGGCCTTGGGTCATAGGTGTGCATCGTAGTAATACTCAGCAAGGTCGGGCCCGTCCCGCTTGCGCTGCTGGGCCCCGGACAGGAGGGGTCGAGGCCCTCGCGGCCACGGGTGCTTGGGGAGGATGCCATAGTCTAAAGAGAGAAAAGAGGGCATGGGTGGTAGGGGGCAGCTGGCTCTGATGGAACTGAAGTCACCCTTGAACAGATGTGGTTTGGGATGACAAGCCCCTGAAGGCTGGACTTGGGGCACCTCTTAGGGGCGTCTCCACTGTCAGGGAGGGGTAGGGGAAGGGGACGAGAGAGATACTACCATCCACCAGGCCGGAAAGTGGCTGCGAGAGTTCCAGGGGGGCGGAAAATGCCTCAGGAACAGACTGCTGAGACCTGTGGGAGATATTGGGGTGCTCGGCCCTGGCCCAGAAGGCCACCGCCACCTCCTTGTGAATGGGGGGATGGCCCAGTGTGGGGGCACTTGGCAAGCCCTCGAACACCCAGGGTACCAGGGCCCAGCCCCACTCCAGAGAGGGGAGGGGCAGCACCTCCACCATCCAGCCCAAGTGCCCTGCCCCTCTGTGCTCCAGGAGTCACCTCAGAGGCTGGGAGCGAAGCAGTGCCACTGCCAGGATGAGGTGGAGGAAGAGGCTGAGCCCAGCCCGGGGGCGCAGAGCCCCCAGCATGGCGAGAACCATCTCCTACACGGGTCCTGGCTCCTGTCGCCCCTATCCTGGCAGGACGGAACCCGTTGCCAGCTCCCAGGGCCACCTCACAAAGGGCCTTCATTCCAAGCCTGCGTCAGCACCTGCCCTGGGGCAGGGCCAGCAATCTCCCCCGAGGCTTGTTTTTCTTCTTATTGATGCTGTTGGCTAATAGGTGCCAAACCCGATCTTGTTCTAGTGTTGCTGCCCAAGGAATAAGAGCACACACTGTGGAGTCAGATCTCAGTTGAGGTCCTGACCTTGCCTCTTACTAGCCCGACAAGTCACTTCATCTGTGTGTGCCAGAGTTTCCTCATCTGTGACGTAGTCCATCACACACCCTACAGACATAGGCCCTCCGAAGAGGGCAGGGGATCCTCACCACCCAGAGCCCCAGCCATTCCTACAGCCTCCCCCACCCCCGCTGGCATGGCAGGAGGTCCGGGCAGGTCCTGCCAGCTGAGGAGCCAAGAGTGGGTCTCTCAGCCCTGCCCGTCTCAGGGTCTACGTGAGAGGGAGTGTGCAGGCTCCCCGTGTCCCCAGCTCAGGGCCTTTCCCTCTCCGCTCCCTGCAGCTTACAGCGGCCTGAGGCTGGATGGAGGGCTTCCAGACATGGTGGTAGAGCTCTGGACCTGCCCCTCAAGTGCAGGCTTCAGGAGGGCAGGGAGGGCTTTGTTCACTGGAATCTGCAGCCCTGGACCCCTGGTGGGCGCCCAGTGAGCCTGTGCAGCTTGGCCCTGCACTGGACACCGTCCCCTTGCAGGCCTGGGCTCAGCTG
The DNA here is from genome assembly GCF_028885625.2 of Pongo pygmaeus. Classification (NCBI taxonomy): domain Eukaryota; kingdom Metazoa; phylum Chordata; class Mammalia; order Primates; family Hominidae; genus Pongo; species Pongo pygmaeus. The sequence continues at coordinate 21,298,017 of NC_072382.2, read as the reverse complement.
CAGGTGCCACCAGAAGGCCTCTGGCTGGCTCCTGGTTCTCCACTCAGCAGCCAGGCTCAGCCCACTTATACCTGCAGTGTGAACCCGGCTCACCAGAACCACGGCAAGCCTTCAAAACAAAATCCCTGGCCCCACCCCAGATCTGTAGTATCAGAACCTGAGGGCCGAGCCCAGGGCTCTGGAGCTTTGGTAATCCAGTTGCTTGAGACGGTCAACCTACCGGCTGGCCCAGCCGCTCTCCTCTGACGGCTGAGGGGCCCAGGGAGGGAAGTCCCTTATTTCCAACACTGGCTCCTCCAGTGGCCTCATTCATGCTCCTTGTCCCGAGTACCCAAGGCTGACAAGTTCTGGCGGCTCCTTCAGCCCCGTCACCCGCTGCATGTTGTCCCCGCACTCACTTCCCGTGGCCACCTCCCTTTATAAGTCCTGGAGACAACACGTCTCCACAAGCCTGCTTCAGCATCCTGTGCTCACCAAGGCTCGCCCTGCCAGGAACCTGGAATTCTGTCCACTCTGCCTAACCCCAAAGCCCCTCGTCCTTCCTGCTCCTCGTCTCCTAGACACCACCCTCTTCCTCCACGCCAGTCCCCAAGACTAGCTGGGGTTACCCTTAATCTCCCTATCTCTGCTGCCACTGCCATTGCCCCTCCCACTGCTACAGACCACTGCCTCCAATGTCACGGCCCCCATTCTTCCACCTCTGCCCACCAAAGCATCCTCCACCAGGCTGCTGGAATATTTACAAACACAGAACCCTCCCTGCCTACCATAGACCAGGTCCAAGTTTCTCCCCTGGGTATGTGATGCTATGTTCAGTTTGGCCCTGACCTTCCCCTCCAGCGTCCAGCTCCCACCTCCCATAGCTCCACAGAGCTGTGATCCCAGGCACACAGTGGCCCCTTGTAGGCTATCAAAAAACTAGATAGTTCTACCGGTTTCAAGCCTGGCTGAGTCAAGGCTTGGCCGATGGAGCCTGATGAAACCCTTCACCTCTGTCACCGCTGCAGGCAGGCAGTCGCCATTACCGGGGCACCCCCAAGCTAGACCCCGCTCTGGACATGCCACCTCCTGCCAAGCCCCCAGTGTGGTGCCTGCATCCACATGCCTGTCTCCTCCGTTGGTGAGAGGTGGAGGGCAGGGGACTGTGCTTCACTGCCAGTTCCTGATGGCCAGGCATGTGCCCAGAAACGCCTGTTCCACTAAGCTGGAGGCCACGGGAGCCCAGGCAGCCCCTTCCCTTGCCCGTGGGTGAGGACCTGGGGGGCGCTCCTCAGAGGGCCCTGGGGAAAGCAGTGTGTCTGGGAGGAGCTGAGGCATGGAGGACCAAGGTGCAGATGGAGCCCTCTCTGTGGGTTTTAAACTCTAGCATGAGAGGCTGGCTCTTCGCAGGGCCAGTGGCTAAGGACAGGCTAAGGTCAGGGAGAAAAAGACCAGCCTGCGGCCCACCCTGTCCAGGCCCTCCCCCATAGCAGCTTGCATGGCTCCAGGTGGACCCGGCCTCCAGAGCCTGCAGGGCAAGCGTGGGGAAACCCCAGCTCACACCCCCTGAACTGGCCCCAGCTTCCTCCCCGAGCCTGTCTGGCTCCCACTCCCTCCCCAGTGCTGGCCAGTGCCGGATGTCCTTTTTCCAAGGGAGAAAAGCCTTTTACTCTCAACCGAGGATGCAGGGCTTGAAGTGCCACTTGCGTGGGAGCCAGGCTCACTGTTCACCAGGCTCTGTCACAGGGAGGCTGCCAATGCCATGGCCTGGGGCTGCCAGAGCCACAGGGCCCTGCAGAGAAGGGGCAGACGGAGGGTCCCAGCCAGAAGACACGCTGGGCAGCGTTCGGCCATCACCGGGGTTCAGCCTTCCTGTCTTCACCAGGGGCCAGCGAGAGAGCAGCAGTGTTTGCTCCTGTGGCTGCCGAGGCGAGCGGCTTCCCGGGCTCCATGAGGTGAAGTCACCGCTTTCTGTGGGAGAGGAGCCTGGTTCCCACTCCTAATGAAGGCTTCTTGGCCCGGCAGTGACAAGGTGCGGGCTGCAGTGGCATCGTCACAGGAGAGCGCAGTCAAAGAGGTCCTGGGAGGAACGCTGGTGGCGACCAGGGCTGTGTGTGGGGCCTGGCCGGTAGGCACGGAGAGGCCGCACGCTGGGACGCTGCCGGAGTCAGTTTTATTAGGGAAGAGGGGCTCCCTGCCCCACCCCTCCCCACACCCTCCTTCCGGGAGGTCTGTCAGCCCCAACTGTAGAAGTAGATTTTCTGCCAGGTGGGCAAGTAATCCATGAGCGGCCCTGCAGTGGGAGAGGGACACGTCAGGGCAGGCCAGACCCCAATCTGCGCTGTGGCGCCACATACAGCACCTCACCCCTGCGGCCCAGGAGCCAGCCCAGCTGGCTGTCTTGCCCTGCCCCTAGGAGGCAGCACTGCAGGGGATTCTGGTACCATTTACAGACAAAGACCCTCAGGCCCAGAGAAGCTCAGCCAAGGTAGGCATTGAGGGGCCTGAGTCAGGTCCGGTCACCCAACCCAAGCCCAGTGGGCCTCTGCTCAGGGAGGATCTCAGCAGCCCGGTGGACCCCTTCTCTGCCATCGAATCCCCCCAAGATGAGATGGTCTCGTATCGCTCCAAGATACTGTGACCAGAAAAAAGCTGGCAGCTGATGTGGTCTAACAGTCCCCCCACCACTGGACACCCTCCTTCCAGCCATCCCTGGCTCCTCAGGCCACCCTGGCCGATGCCCAGGGGCAGTCCCACCCCCAGCAGGGGCAGCCCCACCCAACCCTGACTTCCCGACTTCCTCTCCTGACTGTGCCAAGAATGAAACTGCAGGAGACAGAGGAGTCAGGGAGATGCTTGCGTGCACCCGCCTTCCAGCACCACAGTCATCGCGGCCCCACCCCTGCTTACTTGTGACCAGGCCAACGCCAGGGACATGGTCAGCCAGCAACTGGAGCAGGAAGAGGATCCTGGCCCTGGGGGAGGCAATAAATGGGGAGCAAGCTGAGTGGGGTGGGGGTGGGTCCCCGCAAACCAGGAGGCCCAGAGGCCTTCACGGACCACCGTGCCGAACGCAGCGCATTCCAGAAAACAAAGGTGACTTTCTTGGGAGGTAGGACAGAGCCCGGTACACAAGGGCAAGACCTCTGGGGTTGGCTCTGGCCTCCACCCTCCACCAGCTCAGCTTCGGGGTGGCTGCTGATCCACAACACCTCCTCCCATTCCTCTTTCCCCTTCCACCAACATCCAACACCAAAGGCCTCTAGAGGGTCGCATGTGGAGCAGCGCCCTGGCGGTACGGTGAAGGGTCCAGGGAGGACAACCCCACCCTGCCCTCGGGAAGCCCCCAAGTCCGGCAGAAGCGCTGGGCTGCATGGAAACCTCACAAGCCACCAATGAGAGCAGTCAGGACCCCGGTAGGGGACACAGTACTGAAGAGGGCACATTTTGGTTCAGGGGAAAGGGCAAGGCCCAAGGCCCTGATTTTTAAGACAGGAGGGTTTTCCACAGGGGAACTCGGGTGAGATGAGGATGCTGATGACAATACATAGCGCTGCGTGCTTACTACACCCCACGCACTGCTGTACACGTTAGTCACTGAGCCCCTACAAAGTGGGTACTGTCATCATTCCCATCTTACAGGTGAGGAAATGAGGCACAGGGGCATCAAATAACTTGCTCAAGGCCACACATCTGGAAGGCAGCCTGGCTCATGTGTCTGTCTGAGCAGCAAGAAAAGTGGAAGGCTGGGGGCCAGGTGTGGTGGCTCACGCCTATAATCCCAGCGCTTTGGGAGGCCGAGGTGGGCAGATCACTTGTGGTCAGGAGTTCGAGACGAGCCTGACCAACATGGAGAAACCCCATCTCTACTAAAAAATACAAAATTAGCCGGGCGTGGTGGCGCGCACCTGTAATCCCAGCTACTTGGAAAGCTGAGGCAGGAGAATTGCTTGAACCCGGGAGGCAGAGGTTGTGGTGAGCCGAGATCACGCCATTGCACTCCAGCCTAGGCAACAAGAGTGAAACTCCGTCCCAAAAAACAAAAGAAAAGAAAAGAGGAAGGCTGGCTGGGTGCAGTGGCTCACACCTATAATCCCATCACTTTAGGAGGCCAAGGCGGGCCTTTGTTTCCCTAAAGGATAGGGAGCAGGGTCCAGAGAGGTGCCAGGGTGCGGTCCAGAAGGTGCAGCCTTACTCTTTTTTCTTTTAAAAAAAGATGGTGTCAGGCCAGGCGCGGTGGCTCACGCCTGTAATCCCAGCACTTTGGGAGGCCGAGGCAGGCAGATCACGAGGTCAGGAGATCGAGACCATCCTGGCTAATACGGTGAAACCCCATCTCTACTAAAAAATCGAAAAAAATTAGCCAGGCGTGGTAATGGGCGCCTGTAGTCCCAGCTACTCGGGAGTTGAGGCAGGAGAATGGCATGAACCCGGGAGGCGGAGCTTGCAGTGAGCCAAGATTGCACCACTACACTCCAGCCTGGGCAACAGAGCCAGACTCTGTCTCAAAAAAAAAAAAAGACAGTGTCTCGTTCTGTCACCCAGACTGGAGTGCAGGCGTGCGATCTCGGCTCACTGCAACCTCTGCCTCCTGGGTTCAAGCGATTCTCCTGCCTCAGCCTGCTGAGTAGCTGGGACTACAGGTGCGTGCCATCACGCCTGGCTAATTTTTGTATTTTTAGTAAAGACGGGGTTTCACCATGTTAGCCAGGATGTTCTCTATCTCCCAACCTTGTGATCCGCCCGCCTCGGCCTCCCAAAGTGTTGGGATTACAGGTGTGAGGCATCATGCCTGGCAAAACTATGCCAGTTTTTTGTTTTTTTTTTTCCGTTTTGTTTTTTTGAGACAGGGACTTACTCTGTCACCCAGGCTAGAGTGGGATGGAGTGAACATAACTCACTGCAGCCTCAGCCTCCTGGCCTGATCCTCATGCCTCAGCTTCCTGAGTAGCTGGGACTTACAGGCGCACACCACCATGTCTGGCAAATTTTTTTTTTTTTTTTTTTTTGTAGAATTGGGTTGCCCAGGCTGGTCTCGAACTCCTGGCCTCAAAGTCAACCTCCTGCCTTGGCCTCCCAAAGTGCTAGGATTATAGGTGTGAGCCACTGCTGCCCAGCCTATGCCAGTTTTTAAGCTGTTATTAGGTCCTAGACAGAGGGGGTCCCAGGAGCCTTGCCTGCCTCACAGTCCCAGCCACTGCACAGGGTTTCCCCCTGTCAGACTGTGGTCTAACCTCACGCAGTCATAGTGGCAGGTCTGTGGAAGAACTGGTCCCAAGCTGCCCCCTGCTCAATCCAGCAGGCCTCTCTGAGGCTGGGAGCTCTGGACCCTCACAGGTGACTGAGTGAGGGCTGGGCCAGGCAGCGAAGGCCAGGGGAGATCCCGGGTTTGGGATCTAGCTCTACCACTGGCTAGCTGGGTGTCTTTAAGTTGCCCAACCTCCTTGAGCGTCCAGGTCTTCCTCTGAGAAGTCAGGATAAGCCAAACTATTTGGCTGGAAGAAGTGGAAATGAGCTAGAGGCCATGGGCGCCCGCCCTGTCGCCATCCCTGTGGGCCGCCTGGCAATGCCCTCAGCCCTGCCCTCAGTGCCTCTCCTGCCAACCAATGTTTAAGTTCCTGCTCAAGTGGCCTGATGGCCCAGAGAGCTCTGCGGGCGGGACTGGGCTGGCATCTGGTGACTGCCACCCGGACAACACACAGTGCTTGGTGAACCCTGGATGAGGCGTGGGGAAGGGAAGGCGCCAGCAGGGACCGGAGCACCAGTGCCCGCTTGCCAGCCCTCTCCCTGGCTCAGGGTGTCCTGGGTGCTTACTCGGAGAAGCGGTCGTAGAAAGGAGAGCGCAGCAGGTAGTAGAGCAGCAAGATGGTCCGGCGCCGCAGCTCCCGCCGCTCCCTCCGGGTCAGGCCCTTTCTGTCACTCAGGAGGCTCAGGCTGGGAGGCAGGGAGGACATGGTCAGGGCCAGGGGCATGATCTAGGCCCACGGAAGGGGAGGAGCCGTGGGCTGGGTGTCCAGAGGGGCAGCAACAGGAGGAGCAGGGGCCGCTGCCACCCCGCCTATGTGAGGCCAGGATTGTAGCAGAAAGCCCAGCGGAGAGTGAAGCCCCAGGCAGGCCCAGGCTCACCTGGTCACATCCACAACACCAGCCAAGAGCCAGGGTTTCCACGACCTCTGACCCCACAGGCCCAGGCTGAGCACTGACGGCCAAGGCGTCAAGGATGTCTCCAGCACAGGGGCCTTGCTGGGCGCACTCCCCACTCAATCCCCAGCCCGCAGTGCCAGTCCTATCCTGCCCCGCGCTAAGGATACAGTGCAGCAGCGGCCGGGCAATGTACAAAAACTCTGCGATGGTCTCCTGCAGCCCCAGGGGGGTGGGGGTCGCACTCAGCTCCTCGTGATGCTGCTGCTGCCGTCCCTCCCGCTGCTGGGGAGCTCCCCAGTGCCTGGAGTGCAGGGACGGCGCTAGAACACAAGGGCAGCAGATGAGCGAGCCAGGCCCAGGCTGGGGCAGGGGAAGGTGGCTGCTGACCAAAGCCAGTCCCTCAGGCCCAGGCAGACAGCACCTAGGTGCCCAGGCCAGCCACATCCTCCACTTACTGTTCTGGAGGGTTCGCACCACCCGGTTTGACCGCTTCCCCACATAGGACTGCTCATGGCTGCCAGGGCTGTGGTCACCATCTAGCAGGGATAGACAGAAGGCCAGACAGTCAGAGGGACATGCTTCCAGCGGAGCCTGCAAAGAACACGTGTGCAGTGAATGCTCAGGAGCTAAGGGGAGAACAGATGAGCTTGTACTATGGCAACAGCTGAGTCAAGGCAACTACAACCAGGGTGGCAGCTCAGCACAAGACCCGTCCACAGAGGAAAGCACTCTGCAGTCCTCCCTGGCCTGGGGAAAGCTCAGCATAGCTGTGGCCAGAGCCAGCCTCCCGGAACCCATGGACAGGCAAGGCAGGGAAGGCCCAGCCTGACCACATCTATGGGGACCACAGCACCAGAGGGGCCGTCTCCTCTCAATCCTTTGCCTTCAAAACAATCATGATGAGAGGCAATGAACTGCCCCAACTCAATGTCCAGAGAGTGAGGCCCAGAAGCTGACGGGATGGGCCCAAAGCCCTGAAGGGACAGATGTGGTGGGTGCCCTGCCTCCTGCCTCTAGAGGCTATGGTTCTGGACACAGAACTAGGCCCAGAGGCGAGGTTGGCGGCATCCCTTCTGTTCCCTCTTCCTGCAGGCTACAAAAATGAATGACTCTGGCCATCACAAGTACTGGGTTCGTGTTCTGATTTTGTCCCTAGCCGCATCATTGTCTTCTCTGTCGAATACAGGGCAATGAGAACACATAGTTGATAGGGACAGGTGTGCTCCACAAACAGATACTACTGTATTCATGCTGGTTGGATCTAAATCCTCAAGTTAGTCCCATGGCCCATTCCGCTCCAGGGCTTGGGGAAGTAGCTCACCTGGGGGCCGTGCCTGGGTCTCTCTGTCCAGTGGAACGATGGGGGGTGAGGTCTGGAGGCCAGCCTTGAACCAGAGCAGCAGGAGCATCCGCAGTACGGCCCTGGTTCGGGGAGTATGTCAGGGCTGTGGGGAGGTGGCTAGCCGGCGGGAGGCCAGGGATGCTCTGCTGAGCACCATCTGTGTAGCTGGCCTGCGTCACCCCCACCCAGGACCCTCTCCACAATCCCAACCTACTTGGCCAGCTGGATGAGGGCGATGACAAGCCAGCGGCCCACTTCACCCCACACCTTGGCAGCTCCCATCTCCATGAACACCTCCACGCACTCCAGCACGCTCAGCCATGTCAGCAGCTTCTGCTGGGACAGTGACTGCAAGAACCCCAGGCCAAGAAGTCAGGAGGCCTGGGACCCTGTAGTCCCAGGCCCTTCTCCTAGGAGGGAGCTTCTCTGACAAGAGATGTGGACCTTCCCCTTTCCAAGCCTAACTGTGCAGGTGTGAGTTCAAACACCAACTCCACCATTAACAGGCTGGGGGACCTGAAACAGCTGACTCTACCTCTCTTCACCTGAGACAGTCTCTTCATCTAAGATGGGAATACTCACACTTTACAGGTCACCTAATGAGATGGTTTGAGGCTCAGATGGACATAGGCCTGTCTCATACTCCATGAGACGTGCTGCACGCATGGGCTAGCTGCTACTATTTCATTCCTGAGTCCCCGTGCTTCCCACCCCGTTCTTGGCAGAATTCTCACCACAGGTAACTTTTTCCGAAGCTCCTTCCGTAGGATCCCGTCATTGAGCAGCACAAGCAGGTTAGAGGCAGAGTACACTGAGGGATAGAGTGTGGCCTTGAGAGGCTGGCTCTGCAGCCTCCATCCCTCTCACCTTCTCCCCAGAGCTGCAGGGATCACCTGTCACATGCTCTGCTCAGGCACCCACAGACTATGTGGAAACCAACCTTCCTCTCCACCCACTTCCTCAGCACTCCCCTCTCCCCAACATGATCTCACAAGGGTGGCTGGACCAAGAAAGGATGGGTCAATCTCAGTGACATGCCAGTTACTGCCCTGCTGGATGGCACTGGTCATCCAGCTGCCCACAACTGCCCATCGCTCTCTGAACTGCCACAGATACACGGTCCCACCTCCTGGCCCTTTCTCTCTTGGCAGCCTGTTCCTGAGGGTCTATTCCACCTCCACTTTTCTTTTTTCTGAGTCGGAGTTTCGCTCTTGTTGCCCAGGCTGGAGTGCAATGGCACAATCTCGGCTCACTGGAACCTCCGCCTCCCAGGTTCAAGCAATTCTGCCTCAGCCTCTCAAGTAGCTGGGACTACAGGCACCTGCTACCATACCCAGCTAATTTTTGTATTTTTAGTAGAGATGGGGTTTCACCATGTTGGCCAGGCTGGTCTCGAACTCCTGACCTCAGGTGATCCACCTGCCTCTGCCTCCCAAAGTGCTGGGATTACAAGCTTGAGCCACTGCACCTGGCCTCACCTCTGCTTTTCAAAACCCAGTTCATTCTTTCAGGACTGTGACAGCAGTCACTGGGCAAACACTCTTGAGGTAGTCACAATCTGGGAATCCTGGAATCTGGGAGATCTAGACTTGAATCTTGGTTCTGGGACCATCAGTGACTGTTCTCTAACCTCACTGAGCTTCTTCCTTAAATGGACAGTGATGACAATAACAGTACCACTTAATATGACTGTAGGGAGGATTAACAAGTAAAGGTAAGAAAGGCACTTAGCCCAGCGCCTGGCGAGTAGTGAATGCTCAGATAAGGTCCCCAGACGTGTCTCTTGACTTAGGGACATGGAGGGCCCAGGACAATGAACAACAGACCTTGTGCCGATTCAGTCATAGCACAAGGTGTCTAACAGGCAGCCCAGGATCTCGGGCTGGGCTGTTCACCCTCTGTGGGGAACTCACCCGGGGCCAGGCAGCCGATCCCCCATACCCCACCCCCAGAGCCCGGCTCACCCAGCTCTGACAGCTCGTGCGAATCGGCGAATCGACCTGGGGAGAGGGTACAGAAGGAGGTGTGAGTGAGCATCTGCCTCACATTTCGTCTTCGGGTCCCGGACATCCCCTCCTTACGCCCTTTGGAAACCTGGACAGGTCTTCTCAAGCACAGCGATCACTACCCTGACTCCGCAGGGAAGGGGGCCACTGGGGTCATAGGTCAGGGCCCAGAAGGAACGGATCAAAGGTCAGGGTGGCACCTGCCAGCAGGTAACTGAGGCCCCGCACTGCCGTCTCCAGCTGGGCCGTGGCGGCCGGGTGACGAGTCACGTACTCCTGGTAGCGGAGGCCCAGGAGCCGCAGCTTCTCCATCCTGCCCTCGGCACCGACAGACCCACAGAAGGACCGTACGACAGGCTGCGGCGCCCTGCTTCCTGCGCCCTCCTTCCTGCTTCCGGTCTTAGGCCCGCCTCTTGGTTGCTTAACTTCCGCGGGCCAGAAGGCTGAGGACTTGGAGAGCCGGTGAACCACCCTTCACCCCATCTCTTGAACCACTTCCCACTCGGGTAGCGCTTAGCAACTGAGGGCCCAAACCCGGCCCCCTACTCCCTCAAGTCATTGGTTAGCACGCTCTCCGCCCCTGACCCGCCCAGCGCCGTCAGCACCCAGCTCTTCCGTTTACTGGGTTGGCTGCCCTTGCGCCTGCGCAGTTAACGCTCCGGTAAAGCTGGGCGGCAGTCAGAGCAGTTCATTCTAGAGAAGGGAGCTGGAGCCCCGAGTCTTTCCAATGGAACGCCGAGAAACTCGAACGGCAGGGCCGGATTTTAAAGGGCTGGGAGATAGCGGATCCTTGAAAAAAGGAGCCTCGGTCAGATTTGGGGAGGTGCGGGGCGCCTAAATACAGTCGGACTGTGTCTCAGCAGGCGCGCGTTCGGCCAGTATCCCCATCTCCGTTTCCTCAACAAAGGTAGTGCTGGGGAAACTGAGGCAGTAAGGAGTCCAGCCCTCTAGTGCCGTCTCGATCCCCTAGACAGCAGTTAGTGCTCCGGCTTCGGCCTCAGCTCCCGTATGGACTGTGCCCCCCAAGGGCTCGAGCCTGCATTCCCACATACGCGAAGAAAGCCCTGGCCCGGGCTTCTGTCGGCTCGGTGGCCCTTGGGCGGGAGTATCCCTTCTCTGGGTCTCAGATTTCCTGATCTGTAAAATGGTTTGAGGGCAGACTTGATCCTTCAACTCAGAATCGATCTCAGCTTTCTGGCCCTCGGACGCGCCTCGCAGTCCTCAGCTGCGCCCCCAAGGGAAGGGGAGACCCCTGAGGAATATCTTGCCAAACCAAGCAGCCTCCCTGGAACGGGTGGCACCGGGAGAGCTGCGGCGAGTGGTGGAGGGAACGGGCGCTCTGGGGAGGTAGCGCTGATTGGCTGCGGGGAAAGGGGCGTGACATGGGTGGAGCCGTGGGCCAGTGCCCTGAGGGAGCGGGCCAGCGGATTTATGGTACCCTGAGAATAGTAATACATTATTTTACCTAATCCTCTCCACCAGATATCTCCAGATGAAGAAAGCATCCTTTTAAGAACGCCCAGCCAAAATTTGAGTGCTGGTCTTTTCTGACCTCAGAGACTAGGCGGTTTTTTTAAATTCATTTTTTTAACTTTAATTTTATTTTTAGAGACCAGGTCTAAGCATCACACCTCACCAGGAAACCACAACCTTCCTTCCACTCCCTCACTCCACCCTACTCCACAGCTTAGTTTTCTTCTCTATTAGGTGGGGGATTAGAGCTGCCCTCTACTCACATCAAAGAACGAAGACCCAGGGAAAGGTGACCAGGGGCCTGAGGAGAGGCAAAGGTCTTGGAGAACAGAGGAGGTGGTCATGGGCCTCGTCGACATCATTTCTGGCCACGCTCTGGGTTCCAGGCTTGCTTGCCCTCCTCCCAGCAGCCCCAAGTTGCTATGAACTGTTCACAGATGGGAAATTAGAGGCCCAATAAGGAGGGGAAAGGATTTGTCCCACATGGCACAGCAAGGCACTAGCCAAACAGGCCACAGCGCAGGTCTCCAGTGGCAGTGCCCTCTCTCCTACTGCCCACAGCCCACAAGAGCTGTGACATGTTGAGGCTCCTTGGTCATAAGGCCAGTTAGCAACTGGGATTAGGACTTAGGCTCAGGGCCCTCAAGGTGAGGCTTCTTCTCCCTTCCTCTGCCCCACCTTGTTTTTTGTTTGTTTGTTTGTTTTTGAGACTGAGTCTCACTGTCACCCAGGCTGGAATGCAATGGTGCAATCTCAGCTCACTGCAAACTTTGCCTCCCAGGTTCAAGCGATTCTCCTGCCTCAGCCTCCCGATTAGCTGGGCCTACAGGCGCCCGCCACCACGCCCGACTAATTTTTGTATTTTTAGTAGAAACGAGGTTTCGCCATGTTGGCCAGGCTGGTCTCGAACTTCTGACCTCAGGTGATCCGCTTGCCTCAGCCTCCTAAAGTGCTGGGATTATAGGTGTGAGCCACTGAGCCCTGTGGGGCCCTGCTGTGCACCAACATCTTAATGAACTTGTTCCTCAAGCCTCCAGGTTGGCCACTCCTCCAACCCTCCCTCTGCAGCTGTGGAGAGGGTACGGAGAGAGAATTTAAGGTTCTTCAGCACTCCTTGGGCTGGAGGTCCTGTTTCTGAGGAGAGCAAGGTGTGGAGGGGAGAAGGGCAGACTCCCCAGGACAGAATAGGAAGGGGCTTGGGCTGGAACCAGTTTCTCCTCCCTCCCTCCAGAACTGGGAGGAGGAGCATGAGTCTAGCCAGGTTGGCAGCAGCAGGGCTGCCTGAATTTCCTCTCGAGATCCCAGGCCTGATTAGGCCCCAGAGACAAAGAGTTGCGGTGTGTGCAGGAGGCAGGAGGCCCCTCCCCTGCTCCCTGGCCTCCTGCCTGGGCTTGGCCGTCTTGTTGGGCTGGAAGGACCTTTGGGCAGGTTGAGCTGTATCCTCTCTCCTTCAGTTTGCCCCAAGTCACAGGGGAAGAGAGGTAGACCAGTCCAACATGTACCCATGAGAGTACCAGAGGCCCAGACAGGGAGTCTTACTGGTCTAATAGGGTCACACAGCAAAGTCCTGAGCAGAGCTGGGTCAAAATGGGTCTTAGGCCAAGAGGAACAGCACCTGTTTATATGCCCATACGTATCTCTCTTTCTCCCTCCACGCCCCCAGAACAACCCCTTGGGGGCCTAGCAGGTATCTCAGCACTTCAGTTTCCGTGAGTGTTAAGGTTGAGCCAGAAGAAGGGCCAACATTGTGGAGTGACCACAGTGAGATCTGCAGACCCAGCTTCCCGCACTGACTCCACCAGCCCCTTTATTGAAGACTCATCCTGGGCCAGCACCCAACTATGGATCCCACATGGTGTTTGTTTGTTTTTAGAGACAAGGTCTCACTGTCACCCAGGCTGGAGTGCAGTGATGTGATTACAACTCACAGCAGCCTTGACCTCCTGGGTTCAGGTAGTCCTCCTACCTCAGCCTCCCAAGTACTAGGCGCATGCCACCAAGCCCAGCAATTTTTGTATTTTTTGCAGACATAGAGTTTGGCCACGTTGAGCAGGCTAGTCTCAAATTCCTGGGCTCAAGCAATCCACCTGCCTTGGCCTTCCAAAGTGCTGGGATTACAGGCATAAGCCACTGTTCTGGCCTGGTCTCACATGTTTAACCCCCACAAACCGTCTCTGTTGAGGGTCCTGGAGAGGGAATCACATTCCCCCACCCCAGCTTTAGGCTAGAGATGAAGATCAGGGAGGCTGGAGGCTCAAGTTCCAGATGCCTGAGTGGCCGGTGCATGGCCCTTCTCAATTCCTGGGTGTACAAGGAGCCACCATCAGTCTCCATAGCAACCATTATCCCTGCCCTTCAGAGACCCAAAGCCTGACCTTCCCCATCTCCCAGAGAAAGGGGGTTTTAGGCTGGGCTGCTTTCCACAGCTTCTTTTGAGTTTGCCTCACTTTTTGCAGCCAGAAGTTGGGCAAAGGACCCAGCCTGAGCCCCCTTTCCAGGTCATGGGAGGAGACATTCTCATTCCAATCCACTTCCAACAGGTATTGAGCACTTGGTATGTGCAGGCCCTGGTTGGGCACTGGGGACTGGACAGACAAGGTTCCAGTCCGGTGAGCAGCTTACATTCTGGTAGGGAGACCTGCAATAAACAAGCAAACAACTTCAACTTTCCATGAGTGCTAGCCAGCCCTGGGAGGCTCCGCTGCCAAAAGGAACCTCAAGGGCAAGTCCTGGGGCGGGAGACCCTTCCGGAGGAGGAGCAAGAAAGCTGCTCCTGCAGCGCAGAGCCTGGGGAACGGCGATGAGTGGGGCCGCTTGAGACGGGAGGGGCCGGAGGGTGTTCCTGTCTAACAGGTCACTTAAACTCTCTGGGGGAGAATCGGCCCGCATCATGGGATTAATCGAGGGTGGTTAAACCCTTAGCACAGGGCCTGGCACGCTGTTCTGGTTTAGGGTCCAGAGCGCCCCCCACCCCTTCCCTGGCCTGCTATGGGGTGCGCGGGGGAGAGGGAGGAAAGACGAGCTCCGGGCCGGTGCGCCTCGGCACAATCACGACGATCTGGACAAGAGTGGGGATCCCCGGCCCTGCCCAGGCGGCCTAGGCCGCCCGCGTCTGGGGCCCCACGCCAGCTCCCGGGCGGGAGGCGGCCTTCACAAGGGCGCTTTGTCCTGGCGGCGCCGGCAGGGCCCGGCCGGGCCACCTGGACTGAGAGTGGGGGAGTTAGGCGAAGGCTTCAGGTGCTCCGCCGCTCTGGGGCAGGTGTCGGCCGGCTCCGCCCCTGTCCCCAGAGCAGGTGTCCGACCCCTGCGGCCTGCATTCCGGCCCCTTCCCCCTCCCTCGTGTCGAGCTCCGGCCGTGCCTTTGATCCCGGGCCCGGGGACACTGGCCCCTCCCCTTGGAGAGTGAGGGGAGGAGACGCGGCCCCAGAGCGGGGGCAGGGCAGGGGGTCAGGGCAGGTAGCGGGGCCCGGGCCTTCGCGGGTGGCTGCTCCCGCTCCCCCAGCCCTCCCCGCGTCCTGGTGGGAAACTCAGCCCAGAAGGGGGCTTCGGGGGCTCCTCGCGGGCTGGGGAACCGTCGGATGCCGGCGCAGGGGGTGGGGCCAGGACCCCGAGGGGGGTCACCCCGCCCCTTCGCGCTCAGCCCCGCTGAGGTGAAACCTGAGCCCAGGTCGGGGGCGGGACCAGCCCGCGCCTCTCCCCCGGTCCCCGCACCCTGGCCGGCGGCTGCGAGCGCAGGGCCCAGCCCGGGAGCCGCTGGAGCAGGTGAGGGAGGCGGCTCGGCGCGAGCCGCACAACCCGGCCGTCGGGCCCCGCCGCCCAGGGCCGAGTCTTCCATCTCGCCCCTCGGTCCGCAGGGCCTGCGATGGAGCCTGCAGCCCCGGGTCGCGCCCCTCCCTGAGCGCTCCCGTCGGCGGCCATGCTGCCCCGAGGGCGCCCCCGGGCGCTGGGGGCCGCCGCGCTGTTGCTGTTGCTGCTGCTGCTCGGATTCCTCCTGTTCGGTGGGGACCTGGGGTGTGAGCGCCGCGAGCCTGGCGGGCGAGCGGGGGACCCGGGATGCTTCCCCGGCCCGCTCATGCCACGTGTCCCCCCAGACGGGAGGCTGCGGAGAGCCGCCGCCCTCGACGGAGACCCGGGGGCCGGCCCCGGGGACCACAACCGCTCCGACTGCGGCCCGCAGCCGCCGCCGCCGCCGCCGCCCAAGTGCGAGGTAGGTGCGCGCGGCCCTGGCGGCGGGAGTCCCGGGGGCGCCGTCCCCGAGCCCGGCCTCTTGGACATCTGCGGGAATCACAGCACCTGGCGTCTGTCCAGCACTGGCCAGCCGGCTGGGGCGCACCTCGAACGTGCAGCTCCTCTGCTCCCGACCTCATTTCCCCATTTGAAATGAAGGGTTGGCTCCTGCTGCCCCCTCCGCACACTGTTCCGGGCTCTGCTGCGGGGTGGGGCAGCTCAACATGGGTCCTCACCGCCTAGCGGAGAAGGGGGGCCTGCTGCCGACCTGGGCGTCCCTCCCCAGCTCTTGCATGTGGCCATCGTGTGTGCGGGGCATAACTCCAGCCGAGACGTCATCACCCTGGTGAAGTCCATGCTCTTCTACAGGTACAGCCAGGTGTCCGTGGAGGAGGGTCAGGAGTGGGGAAGGGACAAAGCCCGGGACAGGCTGCTGGTCTCAGAGCTTCAGCTTCCTCATCTGTGACGCGGGGACAGTGTCCCCTTCCTCCCTTGAAGGGCAGTTGTAAGAACATCCTGAGCCGGGCGTGGAAAAGCTCTTTGCAGATGGAGCTTCCATCTCTGCGCCCCTCGGGGTGGGGGCTGTCCCATGTTGCTCCTGCTGGGGCCTCTCAGGCTTCCTCTCTGCCCACCCGAAAGGAAAAATCCACTGCACCTCCACTTGGTGACTGACGCCGTGGCCAGAAACATCCTGGAGACGCTCTTCCACACATGGATGGTGCCTGCTGTCCGTGTCAGCTTTTACCATGCCGACGAGCTCAAGGCAGGGGCCCAGCCCTTCCCCCCTCCCCTCAGCTGTGTCCACCGCTCTCCTCTCTCCAGGACCTGGTGGGGTTGGAGAAGAGAATCCTCAGTCCCATCCACCTACTGAAGCGCAAACCCCTCTCTTTTGGGAGTTTACCCCCTCTCCTTTGTGTCACTCCAAGCATGTATTCTGGTGCTCATAGGCCCCTCTCTGCCATCTCATCCCCTGCCTTTCCCCTACACAGCCCCAGGTCTCCTGGATCCCCAACAAGCACTACTCCGGCCTCTATGGGCTAATGAAGCTGGTGCTGCCCAGTGCCTTGCCCGCTGAGCTGGCCCGCGTCATTGTCCTGGACACGGATGTCACCTTCGCCTCTGACATCTCGGCACTCTGGGCACTCTTCGCTCACTTTTCTGGTGAGACGCCTGGGAGCCTGCCTGGCCTGCCCAGGACCCCTGCATCTAGCCCTGAGCCCAGGTCCTGTGGCAGCCTCAGTCAGCTCCCTTATGCCCTCCCCTCCCAGACACGCAGGCGATCGGTCTCGTGGAGAACCAGAGTGACTGGTACCTGGGCAACCTCTGGAAGAACCACAGGCCCTGGCCTGCCTTGGGCCGGGGATTTAACACAGGTGGGGACAGTGGTGAGGGGAGGCAGGCGGGGTGGTCTGCTGGTCCTTGGGCCCCTGGGGCTGGGTGGGGCAAAGAATGCTAGGAAGTCCCCCAGGAAGAACATTGCTGTGAAAAGAACCCTGGATGGAGAGACAGACAGCAGTTCCAACAGTCCTGTGTGTGCTGGATGACTTTGGCCAGCTCTCGTGCTCCCTCTGAGCCTCAGTTTTCTCATCCATTAAATGGGGGATAATTTTCACAGCCCTGGGATCACCAAGTGTGAGAAGGCCATGGATGTGCTCTGTAAGCTGGACAGCGCCTCCTCTTCACCCCCGAGGACTGGCTATTGAAAAGTAGTCTACGAGCAAGCTGGGTGCAATGGCTCAGGCTTGTAATTCCAGCACTTTGGGAGGCTAAGGTGGGAGAATCGCTTGAGCCCAGGAGTTCGAGAACAGCCTTGGCAACATAGTGAGACCCTTGTCTCTACAAACATTAAAAAATTGACCAGGCGCAGTGGCTCACGCCTGTAATCCCAGCACTTTGGGAGGCTGAGGCAGGAGGATTACTTGAGGTCAGGAGTTCGAGACCAACCTGGCCAACATGGTAAAACCCCATCTACACTAAAAATAGAAAAATTGGCCAGGGGTGGTATCATGTACCTGTAATCCCAGCTACTTGGGAGGCTGAGGAGGGAGAATCACTTGAACCCAGGAGGCAGAGGTTGCAGTGAGCCGAGTTCACACCACTGTACTCCAGCCTTGGCAATAGAGCGAGACTCTGTCTCATACATAAATAAGTAAATAAATAAAAAGAATAGGTGTGGTGGCATGCCTGCAGTCCCAGCTACTCGGTGGGGATTGTGGTGGGGTGCTGAGGTGGGAGGTTTGCTTGAGTCTGGGAAGTCGAGGCTGCAGTGAGCCATGATTGTGCCACTGCACCACTCCAGCCTGGGTGACAAAGCAAGACCCTGTCTCTAAAAAACAAAACAAAACAAACAACAACAACAAAAAACAAGTAGTAGTCCATGATCATGTCTGAACAGTCAGAAAATACCAATAAGTCAAAAAACGAAGGACACCTTCATGACGCCCATGTCCCCCAGGAGCTGGTCATCCCAGGTGGGCATGACAGCATCTCTTCATTGGCAGGTGTGATCCTGCTGCGGCTGGACCGACTCCGGCAGGCTGGCTGGGAGCAGATGTGGAGGCTGACGGCCAGGCGGGAGCTCCTTACCCTGCCTGCCACCTCACTGGCTGACCAGGTCTGAGGAAGCCTTGCCGGGTGGGGTGTGGCAGGCTGGGGGCTGGGATGTGATGGGTGTCTCTGCTCAGGACATATTCAACGCTGTGATCAAGGAGCACCCGGGGCTAGTGCGGCGTCTGCCTTGTGTCTGGAATGTGCAGCTGTCAGATCACACACTGGCCGAGCGCTGCTACTCTGAGGCGTCTGACCTCAAGGTGAGTGGGACAGGAGGCTGCGTGGTGGTGGGGGGCCATGGATGGGGACTCCTGCTCCCTGCTCCCATGGCCCCAACACCCTCCCGGGTCCCAGGTGATCCACTGGAACTCACCAAAGAAGCTTCGGGTGAAGAACAAGCATGTGGAATTCTTCCGCAATTTCTACCTGACCTTCCTGGGGTACGATGGGAACCTGCTGCGGAGAGAGCTCTTTGTGTGCCCCAGCCAGCCCCCGCCTGGTGCTGAGCAGGTGAGAAGGACTCACCTTCCCCTTCCTCTCTCTGCTTTGGTGGGACCCAGCCTTGTCTGGGGGATGTGTCATTCTGCCCTATCCCTGGTCCTTCTCACCCCTTGCGCCCTCAGTTGCAGCAGGCCCTGGCACAACTGGACGAGGAAGATCCCTGCTTTGAGTTCCGGCAGCAGCAGCTCACTGTGCACCGTGTGCACGTCACTTTCCTGCCCCATGAACCGCCACCCCCCCGGCCTCACGATGTCACCCTTGTGGCTCAGCTGTCCATGGACCGGTGAGGGTGCAGAGGGAAGCCCAGGGGGTATGGCATGGGCTGGGGTTGGACACTTCTGAGAGGAGGTTCCATCTGGCAGCCTGATGCTGTGGTAGTGAGCTGCCTGTCCCTCAGGGAGTTCCAGAAGTTGGAGACATTGGATATGGTGGAAAGAGCCTGGGCTCTGGAGTCATTCAGATGCCCGGAGCTGCCCCTCGGTCGCTGTGGGACCATGGGCAAGTCTTCCTATCTCTGGCCCCTAGTTTTCTCTCTCAAATGAGAAAGTACCTGCCTGGTGGGGGTAGTTGTGAAGATTCAATCAGACTGGCTCTAAAAGTATTCGAAGGGTGCTCAGTAAGTCACTTGAGGAGGTGGCAGCAGCAGCTAACTGGGGAGGTTTTCCAGGCCTCCCTGAGCTTCTGTGCAAGGGGGCAGAGCTGTGCTGACCTTCCTGTCCCCATAGGCTGCAGATGTTGGAAGCCCTGTGCAGGCACTGGCCTGGCCCCATGAGCCTGGCCTTGTACCTGACAGACGCAGAAGCTCAGCAGTTCCTGCATTTTGTCGAGGCCTCACCAGTGCTTGCTGCCCGGCAGGACGTGGCCTACCACGTGGTGTACCGTGAGGGGCCCCTATACCCTGTCAACCAGCTTCGCAACGTGGCCTTGGCCCAGGCCCTCACGCCTTACGTCTTCCTCAGTGACATTGACTTCCTGCCTGCCTATTCTCTCTACAACTACCTCAGGTGGGCCTGCAGGCAGGGAGGGGAACAGTATATGGGGTGGATGTGGACAGGGCACGTGTGGGACCCCAGGCTTCCATGTCTCTGCTCCTTTCTGTGCCTCAGTGGCCTCTGTCAAGTGGGGTTTCTATTAGGCTGTTTCTCTGGGCTGTCAACAGGGAGGCCAGGGCCTGCTTCAACAGCAGCTCCACCTGTGGTTGTGTCCACCCGTCGCATCAGGCAAGATGGCCCATGGTGGTCTGGTCCTGTGGTTAATGCCCTGATGTCACTGGCCCAGTCCTAGAGGCCCCGCTCTTCTCCCCTGCTCATGGGTGCTCCTCCTCAGGGCCTCCATTGAGCAGCTGGGGCTGGGCAGCCAGCGCAAGGCAGCGCTGGTGGTGCCGGCATTCGAGACCCTGCGCTACCGCTTCAGCTTCCCCCATTCCAAGGTGGAGCTGCTGGCCTTGCTGGATGCCGGCGCTCTCTATACCTTCAGGTAGGAGAGGCTACTTCTCTGCCCACTCCAGTCACTTGCCCACACTGGCCCCCACTACCCACGAGCTCCTAGCCTCAGCCTGGCTCCCACCTGACCCTGCTGCACAGGTACCACGAGTGGCCCCGGGGCCACGCACCCACAGACTATGCCCGCTGGCGGGAGGCTCAGGCCCCGTACCGTGTGCAATGGGCGGCCGACTATGAACCCTACGTGGTGGTGCCACGAGACTGTCCCCGCTATGATCCTCGCTTTGTGGGCTTCGGCTGGAACAAGGTGGCCCACATTGTGGAGCTGGATGCCCAGGTGAGGAGGGCACCTTGCTGCCACCACCTTTGATTCGAGCACCTCCAGGTCCAGGGAACTCACGACACCTGCATGGGGGACCACACCACTAGGCAACACTGTTAGAAATGTTCCCCTTCTGTGGAATTAAAATCATCTGCCCTTTGGCCCTTGCTTTAGCTCTCAGGGGCTACAGGGTAAGCCTGTTCTCTGGAGCTGCACCTTCCCCGCAGGCCGGGCAAGCCAGGCAGCCACTGCTCCTCTGCCCCACCCTGCAGGAATATGAGCTCCTGGTGCTGCCCGAGGCCTTCACCATCCATCTGCCCCATGCTCCAAGCCTGGACATCTCCCGCTTCCGCTCCAGCCCCACCTATCGTGACTGCCTCCAGGCCCTCAAGGACGAATTCCACCAGGACTTGTCCCGCCACCATGGGGCTGCTGCCCTCAAATACCTCCCGGCCCTGCAGCAACCCCAGAGCCCTGCCCGAGGCTGAGGATGGGCCGGCGCTGCCCCTCATCTTAGCATTGGGCAGACACCAGGGCAACCTGCCATCCGCCCTCCCTGCTATTTAAATTATTTAAGGTCTCTGGGAAGGGCTGGGGTGGAGCATCTGTGGGGTGGGGTCTTCCCCTTGCTGCTATTGTATGGCTGGGGACTGGTCTCCCTCTGCCCCCAGCCAGTTTGGGGCTGGTTCCCCCATCTTGAATTGTTTATCCCTTTTTCATAATTAAAGTTTTAAAACATCTTTTTTGTGTTCCTGGTTTGGGGGAGCAAGGGCACTCTGGGGCTAGGGCGTCAGTGCACAAGGGAGGTGCTACATCCAGCTGGGGTCACAGGAGGGTCTGGGCCCTTAAGGGCAAGCACCCCCCCAACCCCCAGCCAGCCAGTCAGGGAGGGCAGAGGCTGGGACTGGAATGTGGCCTGCCCACCCTCCCCTGCCCCAAACCCAACACCATGAGGCTGAGAGGCTTTATTTGGCTTTATTTAGTAAAATGTTAAAATAAATAAATACAAATTGATCAGCTGCTCTGTATCCCCCCACCCCCTCAAAACAAAAACCAAACAAACAAAAACAAAAACTTTGAAGCACAAAACTCCAAATACAAGTCTACCAAGACTGAAATCACAAAGGGCATGGACAAGAGACAGGGTTGGGGTCTGGCTGGTTCTTCTCTGCTAGGAGCTGGCTGACCTCTGGCCTGCCCGTCCCGTCCTGCCTGACTGCAGCTCACCCTGGGCTGAGGACCCACGGACACCAGAGGGAGGTGAGGGTCCAAAGGCTGCTGGGGAAGGGGTAGGGGGTGGGGTCCTCAGGGAGGAAGGGCCTTGTGGAACTGGAGAGCCCTGCTTCCGTTTAGAGGAGTTATTTTTCAGAGTTCCTACCCTGGCTTTCTGGAGGGCAGCCCCAGCTTCCGGCCCCTCACTTTAGCAAGGGGCCAGAAGACTGCCCAGGGCTGCCCACTCCTGTCTTGGAGAGGAGCTGACTCAGGGGACAGTCTAAGTCAGGGTGAGAATGGGAGTCCTGCTTCCTGCCAGGGGGTACCCGGCAGAGGGACAGGGGCGAGGTTCACACAGAGCAAAGTTGCCTCCACTCAACAGAAGCCACGGGATCTGGAGAACCCAGGCCCTGGAAAATGCACCTGGGCCACCATCCATCTCATTATCCTAAGAGCCTTTTGCCCCTGGGTAAAAAGTCTCCTAAATTCAGCCCTTTAGATAAATAAGAAGGACCACGCCCTATAAGAGAATGAAGGGAGGAAACCACTGAAGAGTGTGTGTGAGCTGGGAGGTGACAGCCCAAGGGAGGCTCTGATGGCCCCAAGAGAGAAGTATCAGAGGTGGCTGGAGAAGCAGCCATGCATGCGGAGACGGAAGCGTGCTGCAGATACGGTCACCCTCACGGAAACAGCTGTGTGCAACCACCTCCATGCACGCTGCCTGTTGGGCCTGAGCCAAGCAGCAGCAGGGACAGAGAGGCAGGTGTTGCAGGGAAACCAGGCACACGATGGTGCCAGCTGGAGGCTGCCAGGGCGGTCCCACCAGGGACTGCCCCTAACTGCCTCCCTATGTCAGGTACAACCAGCAGGCTTACCCCAAAGGGCCTGATAAGGAAAGAAGAAATCAAAACCCCAGATGAGCTCAGCACAGGTGAGACAAGACCCAGCAGGCTCCATGAAAGAAAAAGGACCCGCGGGCAGCAAGAATGCAGAGGTGGAGATGACAGCAACATGGCCTCACTGTCACCAGGATGCAGTGCCTGGACAGGAGCTGGCAGGGGACTCCCAGTCATCACTGCCACCAGGGTGCAGCGCCTGATCAGGAGCTGGCAGGGGACTCCCAGTCAGGGCCCAGTGGGCAGCCGCTCCAGCTCTCTGAAGTGACTGCAAAGCCAGCTGGTCTCAAAAGTGGCTGTCAGAGCAGCTAAATTCTGGGCCATGGGGAAAGAGCAGCGGAGGGAAGGAGGAGGAAGCAAGTGGAGGTGGCTGGGGTGGGGCAGTGTCACGAACGTATGTCTCAGGTGGTCACAGGCCCCCCCACCCCGCCCAGGTCTGAGGGGACAGTGAAGGACAGGGAGATTGAGTGCCAGGGGCCTCTTCTTTACAGTAAAGCAGTGTTTTGGAATTTGAGTGCAGAATGTAGGTTTGGGGGCTGGGTTGCATCTTGTACTCCATACTAGCTGACTCCCAAAACAGCTCACATCTGAATGTCAGGAAGAATCCACAGCCCAGCTGCAGGCGAGGTCAGAATGTACCCAACACTGCTGAGGGCGGCAGGCAAAGCCCTGGTCAATTCCTGGCCCCGTCCCCCGACCCGAGACTCCTCAGGCAGCTCCTCTCTGAGCAAAGGCCTCTAGTGATGATGGCTTCCCAACTTATTTCAGGAAAAGGTAAGTTAGGTGTTGTGTGGCAACCCCCAGATGGGCCCAGACAAGTTGAGGGGAAGAGCTCTAGACAGGGCAGACAGCCTGCTGCTGGTCTCTGATCCTCTGCCAACGATTCCTCCAACTAGTCCAGGCATCTCCAAGGCTCCCTGACTAGACACAGCACCTTGGTTTCTGAATGAGAAAAGAGAACTCTTTCCCCCTCAGCCAATCAAGCAGCCAGGGCCTAACTCTGAGGCCTGTTCAGCCAAACTTAATTCCTTCTTCTGAGGCCCTTGGGAAGATGAATGGTGATGGCTGATAGAGATGAGACACATTTTACTCTAAGAAGTATCTCTTCTCTGTTGCATTTGCTTTCAGATCTGTCTTTGTCTCTCTGGGCCTAATTGGGTGGGAGAGAAGCTGATAGGATCGTTTCTACCTCTCCTAGACTCTGGCCATTCCCAGGGCCTGAAGTGGGCTTGGGGGAGATGCTGCAGCAGGGCCAGGGTACAGAGCCTCCGCCGCCCTCCCATCAGCCAGGGGCATGCAAGGGGCAAAGGTCTCCAGCGAGAGCACGCATCTGACACAATTTACTTCTGACAAGGCAAGATGAGAGAATGGTCTGAGTCTTTCACAACCCTGGTTTTCTCAAGAAGGAGAGGCCACAACCGGCAAAGCCGAGGCAAGCGCAGCAATTCTAGCCCAGGGTCACCCAGGAGGCCTGTGGGTGGGTAGAGTGGAGTAAATTTCTGGTGCCTGGAGCCAACACGCAGAGAAAGGAGCGGGAGCTTCAGACCTCTCCCCAAAGGCAAGACAGAGCGAAGGCCATGCTGGGGCTCTGTCTCAGAGACGTACCCTCAAAACATGTCACTCCTCCTCTGTTCTTTCTAAGCACCAAGGGCTGATGCAGCCAGCCTGTACTCCCGCACCCTCCTGTCACAGCCAGGGTGCGTGCGCACCACTGAGCTCCGCTGGCCAGTTCCCTTGGAGGTGTCCCCCAGGCACTCATAATGCTGGTGGCTGAAAGACCAAAAGCAGCACCAAAGGAAGGGATCTTATTTAGGCACCAGCCTTTTGCTCTAGCAGAATCTGAGAAGACCACGGGTAGGGCCCTGATACCATCCACACTTCCATTTGGGCTTCACAACAGGAGACAAGATCCCTGCACCAAGAAGAGAGCACGGTCTTTTCTGAGGAGAGAGAAGGGTGGGGAGCTCCGCCTCTGTCCTTCAAGGAGACTGGCCCACCAGTCTAGAGACACACACACAGCAAAATGTCATCGTGATCAGCAGGGTCTGTGCTAAAAAATTATAACTACACGGCATTTTCTCCAGTTCTGACACCTTTTTAATAGAAATCACTGTTTTTAGGAAACAAATAGCACTTTTGTAATTTTTTTTTACAATGTTTCTTACCTTGATCTTAATTTAAGTAACACTAGGAAGACCTCAATATCTTTTATTTTCCTTTTTAATTTAAAAAAAAGTGTTTTTTTCCCCAGATACAAAGATTTTTGCCCTTGCATAAAAAAACAGTGCCCGAACGATGACACAAGGACTCACAAAGACTCACGGGACCTCACTGACACTATGATTCCTACTCTACCATGCAAGGTCTCGGCTACCCTTAATTGGACTGTCAGCCTGAAAAACAGCTTTTCTATTCCTTATTTTAGTTTTTGTTACCAAGAAAGTAAAATGAACAGTAAAATAAAACTTTCCTTAAAGAAAAAAAGAACAAAAACAAAAATTAAAGAAAGAGAAAAGAAACGTCTCCATTCAATTCACACACACCTGGGTCGCGTGCTGCTTCACTCAAGATCTTCTCTTCTTATAAATATAGAAAAGGGATGGAGCTTGTTTTCAAGTAAAATCACTGATCCACCTTTTTTTCCTTCCTGGACACACACATCCTTCTTCCCTGCCTTGGGCAAGGGCCAGTGGCCCGGGCTCTGCTTGTTCTTGGAGAGGAGACAGCGGGATAACCACGGAGATGCGCGATTCACCAAGCAGGGAAGGAAGGAGACTGGGCAGGCTTCAGGAGTGGTGGGGTTACTGCGCAGGGAGCAGAGCGCAGGGGAGAAGAACCTACTGGCTGTTCTTGGTGTCGGTCTCCCCTTGCACGAGGCCCCCACCAGATGTGATTAAATACTGCTTATTTGATACACTGTCCCACCCCCTGCTCCCTCCAGCCACTCCCCTTCCCTCTTCTGGGCACTAGGGTTGGTTAAATCTCAATTCCTTTTTTTGGTTTTATAGTAGCGAAAGTTTAGAAACAGGAAAGCCCACATACTCTTTGGACTTGTCTTCTCTACCTAAACAAACGGCTCGGCAAGTAAGGATCTGAAACCTGCTCTCCTCCCTCCGCCCGTCCCTGCTCCCCACCCAAGAAAACAGAAACAAACCCATCGTGGCTGTGGAGGCTGCTGCAGGCACACACTGGTGTATAATAGAGAGAGTAAATATATTATTTCACTTGGCATGGTGCTGGCAAAGAACCTCCAGCTGGCACTATTTCATGTAACATGGTCCAATCTTTGCATGTACACACAGAATAAGAAGGATCAATTGGCAAACTCTGGTGCCACCTGGCACAAGCATCTTCTCTCTCTCTGGAACCAAAGAACCAAAAGAATTCTGCACTTTCCAGAAATCCGGCTTTGCTTTTCTAGAGTCTTCAGTGTTCTGCTCTCCTTGCCGCCGGGATCCCGTGGCTTCTCTTAGAGGGGCTCTGTTATTTAGTCTCTTCCCCCTGGTTACAGTTCACTGTGCAGCTCTGGGAGGAGGGGGAAGGGGCCGGCGTGGAGGTGGCGGCATTGGCAGGGGGGGTGCAGTCCGGGCCGTTGGAGATGGCCCCCACAGTGGCCTCAGAGTCTACAGGTTTGGAGAGGTCGATGCCGTGGATGAGGCGAATCAGCTGTTTTACCTTCTCCAGGGAGCTGTGCATCTCCTTCTGCCGGGCCAGGATGGTGTTCTTCATTTCCATGCATTTCTGCAGCAAATGACAAGGGCAGTGGCACTGAGCCGCCTTGTTTCTAACAGGCCTGGCAGCCCCTGAGAGCAGAGCGCCTTCTCTCTGCCCAGGGAGAAGAAGCTCTGCTGGCTGCTGTGCAGCCCCTGGGCCTTGCTGTGCTCCTCAGTGGAGTGGGCAGCTACTACCTAAGGAACAGGGCGGGTGGAGTGGGTAGGCTGGGGGGGTCCCAGAGGCAACAGAGGGAGAAAGAGCATGCGGGCACCAACACACGGGAGTACTAACGCTTAAAAACAAACCGGCAGAGCCGCCATCAGACTTCCAAACAAAGGTTGTTTAAAAAAAAAAAAAGTTCCCACAGCTGCCCTGCAGCCTGTTTAGGCAGGTTTTGATACGCTTCTGTCATGCTAACTGGGGAGCCTTCAGGACTGGACTGAGCTCTCCAGGGTGGAAAACACGCAGTGCTATCTGGATTCCATCTGAGGGCAGCAGGAAGTGAGAGGACAGGCCAGCAGCATTTAGGAGGATCGAAGCCCCAAGGACAAAGGCCTGCAGCCAGTACACCTTCTGCTCAGCCAGGGACTTGGAGTCTTTGGCCCTTTTGCCCTCAGCTTCCCACGCCTGCTGGCTTCTATTTTAGGCAGAGAAAGAGATCAAAGAGGTGTTAAATCTGCATGCCACGGGTAGGTATGGTGAGGAGGAGAAAGCAGGTAAGCAGGACAGTTCAACTGCCACCAAGTACAAGGCACCACCTGGTATCCATGAGGGCTGAGGTCACTTCACTCCAACAAGGGTGACCTACTCAATGGAAAAGAAGACTGGCTCCTTGCCTGGGAGGAGCCTCTGTCCCCCTGCTGCAAATACAACCCTCTTTCCCACTTGGACAGGCCGGGCTGGGCAGTACTTACTTCCAATACTTGTCTCTAGAAAGCCCGCTTCCTCACACTGGTCAGGAAAACCGGGAAATGCAATCAGCATGGTGTGGAAGAAAGAGCGAGGGAGGGCCGTATGGATGGGCCCACTCGCTCAGGTGACTAGGAAGAATCACACGAGGGGACCTGGTCTGTGTCTGCTCAGTGTCAGGTGAGGCGCTACGCTCCCCCCACACAGTCAGGAATACGCAAGGCCATGGCTACACTGTTGTAGCTGTTACTTATTCAGCCTGAAGACTGAAAATCCTCTCTGATTAAAGCCAGGAGGATGTTACAAAGCTTGGGTAAGGCACCACCTACCAACTGGTCGCCTGTACCTGAGGTCTGAACTCTTAACTGGATGGCAAACTGCATTTGCCCAAGTTAATCACGTTAATAAACAGAAAGACCCGAAGCAGCCTGGGGCCCACACGTACTGTTACGTATATGGAAAGGCCTAGGTCTCTGCACCTATGTATCGACTGCTGAAGGCGTGAGGTTTTACTTACACTTATGGAATTGCTGAGCTGTTTCACCTTTTGCTCTAGTTGTTCTCGTTCTTGTTTTAAATCTGAACTCCATTTGAGTAACTTCTGTTTCTCTTCTTCTTTTGCTTAAAAAAAAAAAAAAAAGGAACGGTTTTTGACAATTAATTCTTTGAAATGGCCTCTGTGCTCAGAATGCCTGCCAAAGAAGGTATTTTTCCCAGAGCTCCCATGAGTCCTACAACCAGTGCAGAGAATCTGCCCACCTGGACTTTTCCTTTTTCTGTGTACAGTATGTTAAGAAAACTGTCGGTGGCTTGGGTCTGGCTTTACATAAATGAGATACCACATCTCATTTTTTTCCCCAAGAAGTGCTACAGGCCAGGCATGGTGGCTCATGCCTGTACTCCTAGGACTTTGGGAGGCCAAGGCAGGTGAATCACTTGAGCCCAGGAGTTCGAGACCAGCCTGGGTGACATGGCGAAACCTGTCTCCACCAAAAAATGCTAAAGTTAACTGGTCATGGTAGTACACACCTATAGTCTCAGCTATTTGGAAGGCTGAGGTAGGAGGATCAACTGGGCCCAGGAGGAGGAAGCTGCAGTGGGCTGTGATCACGCCACAACACCCGAGCCTGGGTGATACAGTGAGACCTTGTCTCAAAAAATAAATGAATAATAATAATAAAAAATGCTACAGAAGTTTTCCACTTTATCCAATAAAAGGTTTTCATTTGCTTTGTTTCCTCCAATAGTTAAGGGCAAAAGGTTTTCATTTTTAAATTTAAATTCCCTTTTGAGAATAAAACAAATACTGCCAGTATTTTTTTCAAACAAGGGGAAGCTTACAAAAAAGTGGGTATGGATAACTCCTTACCTGCTTTGTAGGCAATATAGGAATGAACAATTGCTAAAGTTCCAGGCCATGGAATTGCTTCTTCCTTCTTCAGCATCTGAAAAGATTTTTAGAATTTTACCTTGAGGAGGTTTAAACACACATCCTCTATGTAACAGCTAGCAATGGTATCTGTGGCTACTGGCAGATAAAATCCAGGAAGGATTTATGGTAGCAGTGTTACAAAACCCTGGTCTATAGTTTCTGGACTAAAAAGTTCCAAATATCAGCTTAGGAGAATCAAGTTCAAGGCAGGAAGAGCCAGGACACTTGAGCCCAGGCTTAGAAGGAGCTGGGACTTGGCTGAGCATTCCTATCTTTTCACACACGCCACATGACGCCCAACCACTCCCGACAGCTAGAACCACCAACACAAAAGCTGCACATCAGCATGATGGCAACAGCCACTGGCAGTTTCGTCCTTGACCTGACATGGGCTGCCTGTCTCAATTTTAGATTTCCATGTCCCTCAAAGACATCCTGACCAAGGAAATTAAATATTAGTTCCAAATACTAAAGTATAATCTAGACTGTATGTCAAAAATCATCAGAAGGTCACAAAGCAGCATCAGGAGGAGGACAGTGAGAGAAGTGTTCCGCTGCACCACAGGCTGCAGGATGAGGACAATATTACAAGGGAAAACCAGAATTTGTTCAAAGCAGGATTCCAAAGAACTGAGCAGAATCCCAGTACTTGCTGAGCTACTGGGCTTGCTTATTTATTATTTATACTTTGCCTACCTCTACAAAAGACTTGAGGCAGCTTATAATAAAATCATAAAGATATAAGTATACATGCATAGTTGAGAAAAGGCGACCAGAAACCAAAGAGAGAAGGAGGGAGGCTAGGACAGTTACTAATATGTTTGCCTTTTAAGTCTATAAAATATCGACAGCACTTTACACTTAGTTCTCTGAGCCTGATATAACAAAATAGGTTAAAAGTGAAATGGGTGTTGTTTTATTATTATTATTATTTTTTTGAGACAGAGTCTCGCTCTTGTCACCCAGGCTGGAGTGCAGTGGTGTGACCTCCACTCACTGCAACCTCTGCCTCCTGGGTTCGAGCGATTCTCCTGCCTCAGCTTCCCAAGTAGCTGGGATTACAGGCGCCTGCCACCACGCCCGGCTAATTTTTATATTTTTAGTAGAGATGGGGTTTCGCCATGTTGGCCAGGCTGGTCTCGAACTCCTGACCTTAGGTGACCTGCCCGCCTTGGCCTCCCAAAGTGCTGAGATTACAGGCGTGAGTC
The DNA here is from genome assembly GCF_028885625.2 of Pongo pygmaeus. Lineage (NCBI taxonomy): Eukaryota > Metazoa > Chordata > Mammalia > Primates > Hominidae > Pongo > Pongo pygmaeus. The sequence continues at coordinate 21,268,660 of NC_072382.2, read as the reverse complement.
ACCGCACTTGGCCCAGGGTGTTATTTTAATTAATCAACTGGGCAATTTCCCTTAATTTTATTCCCAAAGAAGAGTTTTAAAACCATATACTTGGTCTGGACCATTCCTAGAGAATGAGGCACACTGGACTTTTAAGGGTCTTGACTTTTAAAGAGAATATAAGTCATTTCAAATACAAGAAGTGTCTATCCAGCTCAGTAATACGGCAGAGGGCTTCTGAGGGATTGAAGGCCGTGCGCCTGCAGGCTATGTCGTGAACAGGGAAGATGCAGCCTGGAGACGGACTGGGAGAGAGAAGAGACTGCCATTTCCCTGGGAAAGGAATTCCTCCTGATGGCCATGTCTTTGTCCTCCTTGGCCCCTCCCCTGTTGGACCCACCCACAGTACCTGGTCCTGACATCTGGGACAGATCCACATGCCCTTGGGAATTGTTTTCAGAGGGGGGTCTAAGCAGTCCAAATGATATACACGGGAACACGTGTCGCACATCAGTAACTGGCCACTTTTTCTGCAAACGCTGCAAAAATCCTCATGAATATCACCCTATAAAGTTGAGAGGAAAGGTAAGAAAAAGGACAAAAAAGGTAAAATTTTAATGTTAACATGCACATTCTAGATGCATATAAATGTTTTAGGACAATCAGCTGCCTCGTTCCAGGAGTATTCAAGAGAAGTAGGAATCACCAACAGCACAGGCCCCTACTCACTCTACATAGCTAAGGCTCCCTGGGTGGGGACAGTACAATAGTCCCCCCTTATCCTTGGGGAATATGTTCCAAGACCCCTAGTGGATGCCTGAAACCTCCATACTGAACCCTATATATATGTTTTTCTATACACGCAGACCCACGATAAAGTTTAATTTATAAATTAGGCACAATAAGAGATTAACAACAGTGACTAAGAAAACAACAATTATAACGATATACTGTAATAAAAGATGTGAATGAGGTCCGTCTTTTTTCTTTCTCAAAACACCTTAATATTTTCAGACTGCAGTTGACTATGGGTAACTGAAACAATAAGAAGTGAAACCTCAGATAAGGGGGGGACTAGTGTATTCTTTTTTTTTTTTTTTTGAGACAGAGTCTCGCTCTGTCACCCAGGCTGGAGTGCAGTGGCGTGATCTCGGCTCACTGCAAGCTCCGCCTCCCGGGTTCACACCATTCTCCTGCCCCAGCCTCCAGAGTAGCTGGGACTACAGGCGCCTGCCACCATCCCCGACTAATTTTTTGTATTTTTAGTAGAGACGGGGTTTCACGTGTTAGCCAGGATGGTCTCGATCTCCTGACCTGGCGATCTGCCTGCCTCAGCCTCCCAAAGTGCTGGGATTACAGGCGTGAGCCACCGCGCCCGGCCGGGACTACTGTATTCTTAGAGTTTACAGGAGAGGTCTATAGTTGCCTAGGCCAAAATTAACATTATAGGTGATACCTAAGAGTTTTATTATGTTTTGGTAGAGGACAACCTACATATCATAAATCTTACAGGTACGGAAATCCATTCATCAAAGTGTTTCACAATATGATACAAACAATTCTCATCACCTATCAATTCTGGGGGGAGTTTAGAAGGACTGGGAAAGAAGACACACAAAAATTGGAGTTTTCCTGAATTTGCCTGCTCAAGAAGAAAAAAATACAGTGAAAGTTCAAATGGGAAAATATTAAGTCAGAAACAAATTAAATTCATATGCGAGTTCTAAAATGAAGAATTTAAAAAGCCAAAGCAACAGCTGACAATGTTCTCCTAAAACCAGTATTTTGTGTTTGCTGTTCAATGGGCCATTCTATTCTGGGAGGCTTTATCCCTATAAAAACTTCACCAGCTGGAAAAAGACCAGCAGCCCCAGTCTGTTCTGCTGGTCCTGTCTCTCTACCACCCCCATCACAGTGACAGTTTTAGAACTCAGGTAAGTCTGCTGGAGCCTCTGAACAGAAGGCACCATCAGAATAAAGCAGATCTACTTAAAATTGGAAGAGGAGAACATAGCCAAAAAAAAAAAAAAAAAAAAAAAAGCTATTAAAGAGGTCTTTTCCAGAGAGTCAATCTCTAGCTCATTCTCTGGATGGGATTAAATCCATTGATAAGAACACCAGGGAAGGGAAGACTGAAGGGAAGTGCTACAGGTGACCCAGCAAGTCAAGCCAATGTGCTGCTGTGGATTTCCTGGCTATTCTGCCAGAAGGTCTAATACAGAAATTGTGCACAAGAAGCAATAATAGAGAGCAATGTGAGTCCCTCCTTTCTATGATGTAATCCCTCCATCACCACCAGTGAAGGAACACATCGTCATAGACCTACAATTTCACTCCAAGGGAAACTTGCTCTGTAATCCACTAGGGTATCTGGCAGCCCAGAAAAGAGGCTACAAAAGTTTTAAGATACATCATAGTGTGGATGGATTTTAATCTTTTTCTTTTCTTTTTTTTTTTTAGACAGAGTCTCTTGCTCTGTTGCCCAGGCTGGAGGGCAGTGGCGCAATCTTGGCTCACCGCAACCTCTGCCTCCTGGATTCAAGCAATTCTCCTGCCTCAGACTCCTGAGTAGCTGGGATTACAGGTGCCCACCACCACGCCTGGCTAACTTTTATATTTTTAGTAGAGACAGGGTTTCACCATGTTGGTCAGGCTGGTCTCGAACTCCTGACTTCATGATCTGCCCACCTCGGCCTCCCAAAGTGCTGGGATTACAGGCGTGAGCCACTGCGCCTGGCAGATTTTAATGTTTCTTAGTAGGAAAATGTGACCACTGGACAGTAAAAAAGATAACATATGTTCTAAAATATTACATGTGAATGTAGCCTAATAGTTTAACTTCTAGGCACCAAAAGAGGTAAGGTTTCATCCCTAGATTTACTATGATTTTCTTCCTTCATTATTAAAATCAGGCTGAGGGCTACTCTTCTCCTCTAGAGGGTCACCCTTTCTCGAACCTTATCCCTAAGTGGTGAGTCTGTGTCTTTAGAAAGTTTATTTAAAATGTGTGATTTTAGAGACTGTTTTATGTGAACTACAGAAAAAATTATCAGTGATGGAGTGAATGAGACAAACTGGGCATCTTATTCAGAGGGACTTGGGATAAACAAAGAGGTGTTCACTTTGCTCCTGAGCACGGAGCACATCAAGAAACAGAAGGCAGAAAGACAGAAAATAAAAATTAAATAATTTATTTAAGTTCTCAAAGAAAACTTCCTATCTTGTTTATATACCCTATAATTTTTGGTGTTAAGATCCCTTTTCACTCTTAAAGTTACTGAGGATCCCAGAGAGCTTTTATATGAGTTATATCTATTAATATTTACTGTTAATAACAGTTAAAAAACAATTTTTTTTGAGAGAGGGTCTGGCTCTGTCACCCAGGCTGGAGTGCAGTGCTGTGATCTCGGCTTACTGCAGCCTCGACCTCCCAGGCTCAGGTAATCCTCCCACCTCAGCCTCCCAAGTAGCTGGGACTACAAGCGTGTACCACCATGCCCGGATAATTTTTTTATTTTTTTGTAGAGATGGGGGTCTCCCTTTATTACCGAGGCTGGTAAAAACTTTCAATTCTGAATTACAGAACCATGAAAAATTACAAACAAAGTATATTAAAACATTTTAAAACTCCAAAATACAGAGGTACACATTCCATTAGCTGCCAGAGTAACATCATCACACATCATGCAATATCTGGTAAACTCCACTGTTCGGTCTTGAGAGAATGAGAATGAAAATGAAAATGGCAAATGACGGTTTAGTATCATTATGAAAATAGTTTTGATTTTATGACTCCCTGAAAGAGTCCTGGGGACTCCCAGACTACACTTTGAGAACTGCTGCCCATAGAAATGAATATAAAATGCCAAAACATTTTACCCATACAGAACCGGTTCTTTGCCTAAAAAGAGCAGAGGAAGTCCTACGGAGGCACCATGCCAGGTCAAAATGCTTAGGCTTTGATGACTGACCAAATTATTACTATAAACCAGACAGTAGGTAAGTTGAAAGACAGCTGGCCCATGATGCTTTGCTAGGTGCTGAGGACGTGTGTTTTTAGGAAACACTCTGGCAATACCAACTGCAATTTCATCATGTGCTAAACAATTTTTATAATTATGTTAACGTATCTTCCCTTCTCATAAAAATGATGATAGTACATCCAGAGGATTAGTGTCTGGTAGGTTCTGTATTACACCAAGTCCCTCAAAATGGTTATTGATCCCTAGAAATGCCTGCCTCTCAAGTGTTATTGTTTAATTAATGCTGTTGGAACTTATGCTACCCAGCAGCAAACATACAGAGACCTGTGTGTTGATTTTAATCACTGCCACTACTGGGATACTGTAAAAGGAGAAGTCAATTATCTTAAAAATACCTTCTGCTGAGTTTAACTTAGGGAGTTCTTTAGAAAAGCTTTCTTTTACCTTCAGATTTCTGGAAAGAAAAATGTTTCAATTTTAAGACAAAACCTGGCAGAAGCTCTTAGTTTGTGAGTTGATGAGTGGATCCTTTGGGTTCAATCTTTCAAAGAAAACCATAATCCCATTTGACCCAAAAAATACAACAAAAACAACACTGTTTAGGAGAGAGACTCACATGCAGAACCACAAAATCATCTGTCCCCTAGCATTTGTGTACCACCCTAGAGGGAGAGCTCTACCAAAAGGCCAATGAGCTGGTGATCCTTTGGCAATACTTCAACTGAGAAGAAGTTGGGACAATCTTTGGCGCTAGCAAACAAGATTTCTGAGGGAGACCCTGCTGCTCATTAACAGGAGAGTTAGAAAACCTGTGTCAATTATTAATGCCAAAAGTCAGGAAAGCTAGACAAAATGCTGAATCTTTAGAGAATGATGAATCTGTAACCACCAGCGACATCTAAGGAAGGAAACAAGGAAACCTGTCAGAGAACAGAATTCTTCTATGACCCTAGTCCTCCAAAGGTAACACTTTCCTTGTTGCCTCTGGAATTTTAACTCAGAATATTCATATGGTATTCTGCTGCTCCTTGGAGAGGGGTGTGCCACTAGTAGGTTCTGAGAACCTTCAAGTTCAAGGGACATTTTATCTTAGGATGGTCAATGACAAGCTCTGTAATTCACCAAATAACTGAGACATGTGTGAAATGAAACTCTTTATTTCCCTCTTCAGATCTGCTCCTCTCTTAATCTTTAGTAAATGGAAGCTTCATCTTTCTAGTCGTTTAGGCCAAAAACTTTGGTTTTCTCCTTGACCATTCTTTTTCTCATAACCTATATTCAATCCTGATGGCTCTTCAAAATATAGGCAGACGTGATCACTTTTCTCCATCTCTGCTTCTTCCAAGCTATCATCATCATCTTTCTTTTTTTTTTTGAGACAGGGTCTTGTTCTGTCACCCAGGCCGGAGTGCAGTGGCACCACCATGGCTCACTGCAGCCTCAACCTCCCATGCTCAAGTGATCCTTGCAAGCAGGGATCACTTGCAAGCAGCTGTGACTAAAGGGGCACACCAGTATGCCCGGCTAATTTTTGTATATTTAGTAGAGACGGGGTTTCACTATGTTGCCATCACACCTGGCTAATTTTTTAATGTTTTGTAGAGACAGGGGTCTTGCCATGTTGTCCAGGCTGGTCTTGAACTCCTGGGCTCAAGCAATCCACCCACCTCAGCCTCCCAAAGTGTTGGGATTTACAGGCGTGAGCCACCATGCCTGCCCATCATCATCTCTTGCCTGGACAACTGCAAAAGCCTCCTAACTGGTCTTCCTGCTTCCATCCTATTTTCCCTATAGGCCCTTTTCTTCTGCATATTTTAGACACAGTGATCCTTTTTAAAATCCAAGTTGATTTTGCACACACCTTAAAAATAATAAATGCAAGCAAGAATCATTAAAGGATGCTAAAATCATTAGATAACAGTTTGTTGGGAAACTGGATATTTATACAGACTCAAAGCTATCTCCACCACAGAAAAAAGGCACATTTACAGGTGGAAAAATCTGATAGAAACTATCTTAGAAGATGAAAGTTAACATCACCAACAACAGAAGAGACTGACAACATGTGCCTCCTGCTGTGATGCCCTGATAATGACCCATCGTCACTTATTAGTGCTCCTGCAAAAATGCATACCCTGAATCTACTGCTGAGAAAAAAAATCAGACAATCCAAACGGAGAGGCATTCTACAGAAGAACTGGCTATCTTTTTAAAAACCTCAATGTTATGAAAGACAAAGACTGAGAAACTCTTCCAGAAAAAAGGATTACCAAACAGACAATATCATGACAATAAATGTCAAGAGTAATCTTGAATTGGACCCTGGAGCAGGAAAAACAAAGTGTCACAAAAGCAAGTAAGGGACAAATGGAGCAATCTGAATATGGACTGTATATTTTATATAGTAATATGTTATTAGTGTTACATTTCCTCAATTTGATAAATGCATTGTACCTACATAAGAGAGTATCTTTGCTCTTAGGAGATATATAGGAAAATATTTTAGGGTGAAGATTCATGAAGTCTGCAACTTCTTGTTACCTGGTTCCCCTAAAATAAGTGTGTATGGTAGGTGAGAAGCATAGGCAAAATGGTAACAACTGATGAATCAATGTGAAGGATATACATTGGTTCTTTGTACCATTATTGTAACTTTTCTGTAGGTTTGAAAATTTTCAAAATAAATACTGAAAACTTATGTCACTCCTCTGCCCAAAATCCTCTAATGGTCTCCCATTTTACTGAGAACGAAAGCCACAAATCCCTGCGCAACTGGCCCGGCCACTTCTGAGGCCTCATTTCCCACCGCCCTGGCCAGCTTGCTCTGCCCCCGCTATCCTGGCCCTCTTGCTTTTCTTTCAAGATGCCATGCACACTCCCACCTCAGGGCTTTGCACTGCTGTTCCCTCTGCCTGGCAGGCTCTTCCCCCAGATCCTCCCGAGGCTTCACCACTCTTCATAAACATCAGCCTCCTGCCAGTATGCTATATGCCCTTAATCCATTCCATTTTTGTTTTCTTTTTAGAGATGGAGTCTCACTCTTATCACCCAGGCTGGAGTGCAGTGGCACAATCTCTGCTCACTGCAACCTCCTCCTCCTGGGTTCCAGGGATTCTCCTGCCTCAGTCTCCTGAGTAGCTGGGATTACAGCAGCGCGCCATGCCCGGCTAATTTTTGTGTTTTTGTAGAGACCAGGTTTCGCCATGTTGGCCAGGCTGGTCTTGAACTCCTGACTTCAGATGATCTGCCTGCCTCGGCCTCCCAAAGTGTTGGGATTACAGGCATAAGCCACCATGCCCGGCCCCATTTTTCTTCATAGCACTTATCATTACCTGACATTATATATTCACTTTCTTATTATCTGCCTCTTCAGATGAGCTCCTTGAGGACAGGGAGTTGGTTTTGTTCCCTGCTGTGTCCCCAGCCTCAAGAATAGCACTTGCTCAGCAGAGTAGCTCTCAGTGAGTATCTGTTGGTGAATTCTGAGCTTTGTTGAGGTTCATTTAAACATTTAGAGCACTAGTTCACATTCCTGCAGTTTGTGGGTGAAGGGCTACTAAGTATTTGACAGTTTTTCGGGAACCTGTTTCTGATCAACTCTGTTGAATACAGTTGCTCTAAAGAAAACTTTCCACTTTTGGAATTGTATTTGAAGCAGCAAACAAGGGCTGCTGGGGGACTGTATGTCTTGTTCATTTTCCCCACTCCCAAAACACTGACGATAGAAACCTGCACACCTCTCAATTGTATGAGCTGATCTCCCCACCCCATCTGTTTTCTGAGAACTCATTCACAGTAGATCAAATTCAGACTCTGAAGGCTGGCTGAGTTCCATGAGGTTATATTTAACATGTTTCTTAAGGACATGGAAGGCCTGGAAACTCAGAAGAAAGCTGCCTTACATGGCATAAAAAGCATTCTATAGTGTTTAATTGCTGTTCCAGGGTTAGTCAAGAAGGTGCAAGTCGATAAGGAGACAACATATGATAACACTTTTCCCAATTTAAGCTCTCAGAAAGACAGTGTGCTTTTCCCAAGTTACTTACGTCTGTGGAGGTGGGGCTGGGCAGGGACACAGGCTGAACAGGTGCAGGGAAAGTGAATGTGGTCTCTGTCTTTTCATTTTCAGGGGAGTCAGGATGACTGGATTGGGGGGATGTTGGGGTAAGGGCTCCAAACCCCAGCACTGCATTGTATTTTGGAGGACGACCTATATACCAAGAGAAGGGAACAAAAGGGAAAAAGGGGGAGGGAAAGAGAGGGGGAAAATGATCTTACATACCTTTGGCCAGTGTTCCTCATTGGCTAGCATGGGAAAGGAAGTGAGGTAGCAGACAGAAGGTTAATTCAACAGTCCCAAAGGAAGGAAGAGAAGCAAAGATTTAAATGTCATTAGAAACAACTATATGACTCTCAAGAGAAGGGAGGATAAGAGAGCTCTGGAGAATGACAGAAGGTGCTGGCTTATGTAGAAAGACCTCACACCTTGGGCAGATTGTGGTGAAGTTCCTGGACTATTGCAATTTGAGATTTCTAGTGCAAGAACCAAGATGTCAAAGCCCAGTGGGAGCCAGGGCCAGGAATGAGTTTATTTTATTTATTTTTTTTTGAGACGGAATCTCACTCTGTCACCCAGGCTGGAGTGCTGTGGCACGATCTCAGCTCACTGCAACCTCCGCCTCCCGGGTTCAAGCCATTCTCCTGCCTCAGCCTCCCATGTAGCTGGGACTACAGGCGCATGCCCAGATAATTTTTTGTATTTTTAGCAGGGATGGGGTTTCATCGTGTTAGCCAGGATGGTCTCGATCTCCTGACTTCATGATCCACCCATCTTGGCCTCCCAAAGTGCTGGGATTACAGGTGTGAGCCACCGCACCCGGCCGAGGTTATTATTTTTTCATATCTTGCATACTGTTCTCTAAGGTTTCTCTGCAATCAGCATTCTCACAATACTATTAATGATTCTCAGTTCCCACAAACTGATTTATTTAGGATTTCTGCTTTTCCTTCTCTATTCTGTCTGCATTTTATGAGGGTGGAGACAGGCAAAGCAAGGAGGCAAAATTCAAGTTAACTATTCTTATCCCTTGCTGTTAGAGCTATTGAGAGGTATGTTCTGGGAGTAGTTGAAACCTAAGAGCTTAAAAGATGCTCTGGGCTTAGCAATTAATTATTAAGTATTTCTGTCCCTGGATACCCTCCCCAGTTGACTGGCAGCTGTCTCCCCACTTTACATGACAAACATCCTGATAAACTACATCTCTAAAAATTGGGGCTGTTTAAAAGTCTCAGGAAAGGCCCTCCCATCAGCACTCCTGAGAGACCTGATTTGTGTAAGAGCATTTTGACTCAAACTTCAAGGCTACAAAGGAACTTAAATGAGCCCTGTGGGTACAGAAAGTCTAGGTCAGCCACTCTTGCCTTACCACATATCTAAGTCAGGGCACTTGTCTTCTAAGGGCCAAGGTCATTGCTTCTAAGCTATGAGTGATCAAAAGTATATGCCCAACACACCAAAGGAAAAAAAAGGGCCAGAGAGGTACGAAACTCCTATAAGCACTGGTAAATGGTATGTAGGATCATGACTTTGCCAACTTTATATTAGGATTATGCACAAGAGTCATGATTCTGTCAGATGTTACAAAAATATTACCTCTCTGTGTTAACTTGGTGATGCCTATAGTACAAAGACAGATCGTACTGGTTTATCTTTTCTAGGGAGTTCAGTGCTGCTGGAAGGGGAAGAACAAGATGAATGCTCTCTTGTTTACCCACAAAAGGCATATCCTAGGCACTGTGGATGCAGGCTTTTATCCTCTGACCTTAGCAAGAGATGCCAAGGTCTTTCTGGCTCATTTAACCCCTGTCCTCTTAGCAGATACTGCCCACTATCAGGCCAATTATTGTGGCTTCTGGCTGGGGGGCTCCTTTCCGAGAACTGCATCAGGGGTCACTAAAAAAATCACCAAACACAAAACAAAACAAAACAAAAATAACTTACAGTACTGGTTACTGTGGCCCAGGAATCAATATAAAGCCATGATTTAGGGTTTCCCATCTAAATATTTTTGAGTACTTGAAGGACAGGACTGGTGAAACATTAGAATAGGTTACTAAGGGTGGGTATGATATCTTTTTTGTGGAGAGGGAATGGTAATAGTGTAGTCCTGCCTAAGGCAGACAAAGGGTCAGGATGACCTCCTGAGCTTCCAGTAGCTCTGAGACTGTGTGTGCACATGCAAAAATTAGTATGCTACTCCACTCACTCTGCAACCTTTCTAGCCTGGAACTATAATTCAGGGACACATTACCATGTGGAGAAAAGGACCTTGGGATGTATTACTGACATCAAAGAACAATTTCAGTACCTTGTTTATGAACTCAAACCCTGAGCTGTTAAGACCTATTTAGACTTGCATGGTGAGAGATGCTGCTGCTGCTGCTGCTGTTTTTTCTGCTCTGCCTAAGAGTAAGATTCTGGAATGTCCATGGGAAGGTCTGAAATATGGGATTGGAGCTCTCTAGGAATCTGTTCTTTAGGGAGCCTATTTTGAGAGTGACCTTTTCTTCTTTAGTTGGAGATGCCCTCTTCTCAAAGATTCTAAGTTCTCAAGTGTGGCTACCTCTTTCCTTCCTGGAAAGTCTGCAACTCCAAGAAACTCAGCGTCACACTCTGGCCTTGTCGGCAGCAGGACAACCGAGACACTATTAGGAACACCTTGGCAACGGCAGTGCTCTGTTCTGCTTAATGACGCTCAAATGCTTCCTTTTACATGGGGTTCTGTTCACTGTGCTATTCATGGATGGCCTGGCAGGCTTGGGGCAGAAATGCTACATTAAGCCATTCCCCTGAGTCAGCTTTGCCAGAATCCTAGTAAAGTCAGCTTTTGATTCAGCATACAGAACTCTAATAAGAAATCTCATTCTCTTTCTCTCCCATTCTCAGAGAACAACAACAAAACTATTTTCAAAGGATAGAGGAGTTAGGTCCTATAATGATGGGAGGAGGGAAGGAGAAGAAACACACACAGAAAGCAAAAGCAACAGCAGCAAGGGAGAGATACAAAAAGGTCCTCACCTCTCTTCCGAGTCCCAGGGTGCATTGTGCTGTTTAGGTATGTGACTGCACTCTTCTTACGCTTTGAGGATTGAAGAAGGAAAGGTGACTGTTTAGTAGTGTGGTTATCACTAACACTGGCACAAGCTAAAGACCAAGCATGGCATGACTGTCAACATGCCGACTAGTTAGTGCTAATCATCCTAAGGTCTCAATGCTCAAGGGTTTTATTGTATGTACTTGGCTCTCAGAGACTATCTCAGAGAAGTCTGCCTCTGTTGCCAATGACAGCTGTATTGAAGTCAGGATGAATTAAAATTTTAAGGTAGGCATGTATCTGCTGAAACTTAGGAAAAAAAACCTAAGGGGTAAGCAGTGACTAATAAAAATGATAAGTCAAAAAAAATCTACCACTTCACAGAACCAGCCAAGTACAATCAGGGTGCTGCTCTTCAGCAGGTTTTCAGAGGGGAAGCACTGAACAGCTCATAAATAAAACTGGAACATGAGGGAAGGGCCAGGTGCTGGCCAGTAATACCTCTGGCTCAAAGACTGCTCCGCTGTAGACCGGATTTGCTGTTGTTCTTCTTTTTCGCTCTTGCCTCTTGCTTTGGATTTCTTGAGAGAAGAAAAGGTTTCGATTAGCAGAGAGGCATGGAGAACCTAAAAAACTTAACTTCATTGTTTTATCTATTGGTTTTCCCATAAGAAATCAGAATCAGGGACAAGTCTCTGTTTCACTGAAGCCTCAGCAGAGGCAAGCACGCTACTGGAAGCAAATATGTACGACCATCTACTCTCACCTGCAAGACCACGCTGTCGTACACATGGTTCTCTGTGGAGAGTTTAACAACAGACAACACTTGTAAACAAGTTGTCCTGATTTTTAGACTGCTGTATATATAGGTCTGGATGAGCTTTATCCATAAGACTTAAACTGAGTAACCAAAGTTCATCATTCTTGAATTAAATAATCAGGACAGGTACAGCTTTGTAACTGTTCTCAACATTCTGATAACCTGGAGTGACCAGAAAATATAAAGGCTTGTCAGAAGAGCACTTTGCTGTGCTGTTCAGAAAAAGAAGAGCTCCCCTAAATGAACAGAAGTCACCTTAATTTAGGCAACTGGGGAGGTTTTCCCAGGACAGTAGTGTGGATAATGATAGGAACATTAGACAGAGGGAAGGCAATTTTCCCACTAAAGGAAATAAAGTCCACACTGGCTGAATCATACTCTATTTGTGTTCCAATTTTCTATTCTAGGAATTCAATCAAACATCATTTTCAGGAACAAAGCTGTGGGCCAGAAAAAAAGGCAGTGCCAAGAATATCTTCTCTTACCTTCTAGATGGTCATGTGTTACCAACCCTAGAGACACCATGAAGGCAAGTTTCTGTGCCAGAGAAACAAAAGAAGAATATACTTCAGTCTGGGTTCTCACAAAGCCAATTGCCAGTTCCTAGTAGGACATTAGGGAAAGCCAGCCCAATAGGCGGGTCTCATGAATGCACAAGAGCAGGCATTCTCTAAGGAGCCATGGAGATCCTCTACAGCAGGGGTGTCCAAGCTCTTGGCTTCCTTCAATGTGGGCCACATTGGAAGAAGAAGAATTGTCACGAGCCACACATAAAATACACTAACACTAATGATAGCTGATGAGCTTCAAAAAAAAAAAAAATCGCAAAAAAAACTCATGATGTTTTAAGGAAGTTTACGAATTTGTGTGAGGTCGCATTCAAAGCCATCCGGGGCCACAGGTTAGAAAGTTTGCTCTAGAGGCTCTCTGGTCTAACAGGGCCAAAAGAGAAGGACTGGGGTCTACATCTTCTTTCTCAATGACAGAAATCAGTATCTTGTGTGATCCGAGTTCCCCGCCCCACAGAAAAATCCTCTTAAAAAGAAGAGGATTTCATACTCACAAAACATGCAGAGAGTTTTAAAGAGCCTCCCATTTAACAAGCTCCAAATCCTGAGTGTTTCACTTGTCACGACTAGGTCAGTTTCTCACATTTATACTGCCACAACGCTAACTCACAGCTAACTGATTTTTAGGACAATGCTAACTCACAGCTAAATGATTTTCAGGAATGACAGCAGGTGTTTCTGCTGAATACTATGATTTTTCAATCACACATGAACCTAAAAATTATGGAACAATTTCTCTCTGAAGACCACTCTTAGGGCTCCATCAGAAACTAAGCTGGTCAAAATACTGGGCCCTGAAGATGGAACGTTAAGACTCTTCAAGCCGGAGAGGGAAACAAATTGATTTCTATTCTTTTCTTTGCTTGCATGTGGTCTGAAAAGTGTGTCTTCATTTTCTGTTGTACTACTGCATGCAGTTTCTAAATATGCCAAATAATACATTATCAATTTATTTCTCTGATGAATAAAGAACATCTTCAATTGTAAAAGACATACTCCTGTAGAGTTATTTATACCACAATTTGATCTTTAAAAGTCCTGACGTCTTATTCTCGATATTATGCTACTTTGGCCTGAAGTGATAGGTTCAGCCTATTTGAAAATAAACTTCTTCAGCAAGCCACTTGAGAACATAGAAATGTCCTTTACTGGTAACTTCAGAGTCCTGAAGAAATGTTTTTATATTATTTCTTATTTCAAAAACTGAGATGGGCACCTATCCCCTTGACAGCCAGAATAGTCTGGTAAGAAAAAGCAGTCTTGGACTTTCCTGTTTTCTAAACTGTATGCTGAAATGACATACACTTTGTGGTTGCCAACTGACTACATTTCTAATTTTCACTATTCCTTAGAAATATAATCAAGATCAAGAGGCTTTCCCCTAACTGTTGTTCTTTTGATGAAGCAGTGTGTGGACTGATATTCAGATGCACCCTCTTTTAAGCAAGTAACAGCACCCTTATTGGCCACTCACACCCAAATCATCTTTGCCAGTTTAGATCAAGCTCACAAAATAATTAAGTGAAAAAAAATTTCCTCTCTTGTGGAATAAATTTTTTTTTTTTTTTGAGACGGAGTCTCACTCTGTCACCCAGGCTGCAATGCAGTGGCACAATCTCGGCTCACTGCAACCTCTGCCTCCTGGGTTCAAGCAATTCTCTAGCCTCAGCCTCCCGAGTACCTAGGACTATAGGCACGCGCCACCGAGTCCAGCTAATTCTTGTATTTTTAGTAGAGACAGAGTTTCGCCATTGGCCAGGCTGGTCTCAAACTCCTGACCTCAGGTGATCCGCCTGCCTTAGCCTCCCAAAGTGCTGAGATTACAGGCATAAGCCACCGCGCCCAGCCTAAATTTTTGAGGATAGAACAAAAAGCTGTCAAGAACTTTCACCTCATATATGTATCCCACATATGCCAAGAGCTAATTTACTTTGTTTATGGCAGTGATTCTGTCCAACTAGAAGGTGAACTATCTGCTACTACACATGATGGTACTTGCTTGCCCACACTGGGTCTAGCTCCATCACCTAGGCTGGAGTGCAGTGGCACCATCTCAGCTCGCTGCAGCCTAGACCTCCCGGGCTCAGGTGATCCTCCCACCTCAGCCTCCTGGGTAGCTGGGACTACAGACATGCGCTACCACACCTGGCTAATTTTGTTTATTTTTTGCAGAGACAAGGTCTCACTATGTTTGCCCAGGCTAGATCCTTCAGTTTTCTTTGATAGGGAAATTTTGCTCAATTTTTCCTTCTCAGAGCATAATACTTGTCATTAATTCTGTGGATGATTTCACAAGTTCCTCAGCAATTTTTGTGACTAGTACTTCTTTTTGGCTCAAGTTTTGGTCCTCTTTTTAAAGATAAAATAAAAAATTCATTCATTTCATATCAGAAAGAATTACATTTTGTACTGGTTTTAGGAAACCTGAACTGGCTCAATAAATCACTGCTTTAAAAAAATGGCATGAAGCTTTGATGGCTTTATGCCACTATTTCACATGGTTTCATTATGAAGAATGCACTAAGGATGGGGCAAGTGAATTACTGGTCAAATGAAATCTAACTGTCAGATATTCATCATCATATTACCCGTCTACATTTTCCATTTATAGCTGCTTATGCAAAAACATCAAACTGAAAAAATTTGCTTGTCTAAGGACATACAGATTCACATTCTACATTTTTATCAGGGTCTTCTTTGCTATTTATGTTTATAATTCTATCCTAAATTGTAGTATAGATGTTACTATTTTCATCCCTACTTTTATGCTTCAATGGATTACTTCTGAGCTACTGATTCATTTGGGCTTTGGGGTTCTAATGTAATACAATGGTTGTAACAAAAACGCACACTTAATAACTGCAATTGATAATATAAATATACATTAGCTGAGTGAACTAGATATCTTATAAATGTTGGCTGAGACAAACAGAACACAGTAATGATTAGGAGTGTAATGGGACAGCTGGGAAAATCATCGTTCATCTTAACATTTCGAATTTGTAACATGCATATGAAGAATAACATTTTAAAAAACTTTTCCTTTGATACAATCAAAATGCCTATGTACTAGTGCAGGGACCCTCAAGACTACAGTCTAAGAATTCTACTCTAGACCAATCCGACTTGGCAATAACATTGTTGAATAATAAAAGTGCATAAGAAAATGAACATCAAGTTCATTTTGTCATTCAGAGAGCAGGTGCCCCTCCTGGTACATGAGAATAAACCACACACCATAGACTGAGACCTGCCTTTGGAAACATAGGCCTACCTGAGGGTTCTCCTCCCGTTTTGGTTTGGGTGCAGCAGGTGGGGTGATGGTGCGGCTCTCTGTTTGTTTCTCATCTGTTTCTGTGTGAGATTTAACTGTCTAGGAGACAAAAATTAAATAAAAATTCAGAATTCATTTTTTATTAAAAGGATGAAGCAATCAGAAGTTTAATAGTAGTAGTCAAGAAGAAAGAAGACAGCATATTCAAATGTGGAACATATTAATAAAAAAGTTAGTATTATAGATTTCATTGGGGGAGGGAAAACTAAAATGTAAAGCCCCAGTTGAAGTTATTAAATTGCATAGCTAGAGTAAATATGAATCTATAAATACCAGTCTAAATAAGGTATATGAAAAGGAAAGTATGGTTTAATTCCTAAGTATAAAAATATGGTACAGGTTGTCCTTTCTGATTTCCATGTATTTTAGGATGTGGGGGTAGTTGCCCAGAAGGAAGCCTGCTGTTTGTTGTTGTTGTTGTTGTTGTTGTTGTTTTGAGATGGAGTTTTGCTCTCGTTGCCCAGGCTGGAGTGCAATGGCATGATCTCAGTTCACTGCAACCTCCGCCTCCTGGGTTCAAGCAATTCTCCTGCCTCAGCCTCCCTAGTACCTGGGATTACAGGCACCCGCTACCACACCCAGCTAATTTTTGTATTTATAGTAGAGACGGGATTTCACCATGTTGGTCAGGCTGGTCTTGAACTCTCGACCTCAGGTGATCTACCCACCTCAGCCTCCCAAAGTGCTGGGATTATAGGTGTGAGCCACCATGCCCGGCCCACTGTTTTTATATTATAGGTCAAGCTTAAGATCAGAATGATGTTAAAAACACCTTACATACACAGTCTCCTATTTCGGAACAATTCCAGTCATAATCTCAGAGAGACTGCAGAACTACCCTTACATGGAATATTAAAAATCTGTCTATATAATCCATCTGAGGAGAGATGCAATTGCTAAGAGTGGGCCATCTTGCAAGAGGCTGACTTCCTAATTTTCCCAAGCCTCTTCTTACAGAAGCCTCTTCTCAAGCAGAAGAAACACCAGTTGATTACCATCTTCAAACACAAAAGGTAGCTAGCATACTGGTAGACTGGGCTTGCATTACTATTCTTACCATGACCAATGGCTAACTCATTTTATGAAGCTCTCCGTAAATACTGAAATAATTTTAAAACAGAAAATATCAAACTATAAACACAAACCTAATTTACTTTTTCAAAATTAGAAAAAATGTGGAAGTAATGCTCCTTTCATATGGCAACAATAATTAAATAAGTGAGAATAAAACTGATTGTTGATGGGCAGGGGCTACATGAGACTTTGGTCCTATAAACAAGACATCTAAACCTCTCAAAAATCATTATGCTGGAAATATTTTACTAGATCTGAAAAACACAAGCACAAAGATCTTTGATTTTCTTTCCTGGCCACTTCCATATTTTCCTTCTGCTTTTATGTGATTACATAAAGAAAGCATAAGCATCAGCCTTATCAATACTGTGGCAACCAGTGCTCTGGGGCACAAATGCGGCTTTGTATTTTTCCCCCACTGGTGTTCTCTCATATTTCCCCCTTTATACTAAACGCTATGTAAGAGTGGGAATTGTTTTATGCACCTCTTGTTTTTGCACCCCTTTGTGCCTATTATGGTACTTCATGCAGAGCGGGTGTACAGTAAAGAGCTGATTGGTCTTCTGAGTGAAGAGTATGATCTAAGGGAGAATCACTCAAGTCTTTCTCTCTCTATCACACACACACACACACACAGTTTTTAATCAAAAAGGACACATTTCCTCCATAAAACAAACCACCAATGGGAAAGTAGTTTACAGTGACATTTTAAAGTCCTGGATGCCCAGAAATCTTATTTTCATGTCTCTTTCAATAGGAAGGACAGAAGTATGATGAAGGAGGGAGAAAAGAAGGTCAACTATAAGGGTGTGCTGTTCCATTCCAAGGCTGTGTGAAGTCTCTTGGAGTCTCTTGCTTCCATTTCTAAGGCTGAGTAAAGCAATTAGCAGCAGTGCTTTTAAGGAAGGGCAAATCAATTCCTTTCCACTAAAAAATTACCCATTGTTCAAATTTATCTCGCTCATGCAAGAAAAAGTACGATTATCTCAGTGTTATATAAATAATACCAAAAGGATCCCAAAACAAAAATACAAATAAAACAATCAAAACATTGGTAGTGGTGGAGGGTGTCTTTCCTTCATGGATCTCTTGCTCTGGGGTAAGCCAGCTGCCACGTTGTGAGCAGCACTATGGAGAGGCCCAGGTGTGAGGAACGGAACCTCCAGCCAACAGCCAGTGAAGAAGTGAGGTCTGCCAACAACCATGTGATGAGCTCAGACGTGGATTATTAAGCTATAGCACAGCCTTAAAATTACTGCAGCTCTAGCCAACTAGTTTGACAGCAAACTTGTGAGGGACTATCAGCCAGAACTAAGTTGCAGACCAGAAGGAAATGGGTTAATATATTTAAAGTGCTGAACCAAAACACCCCTATCAACCAAGAATTCTATATCCTGCAAAACTATTCTTCAAAAATGGAGAAATTAAGACATTCCCAGATAAACAAAACCAGAGGACATTCACTGCTAGTATACCAGTTCTAAAAGATATGTTAAAGGGAGTCCCTTCAGGCTGAAATGAAAGGGCACTAGACAGTAACTCAAAGCCATATAAAGAAATAGGAACTCCAATAAAGCTAACTAGATGAATAAATATAAAAGCCAGTGTTATTATTCTTTTATTTTTAACTTCTCTTTTTGTTTCCTATATGACTTAAAAGACAAATGCACAAAGTAATTGTATGTATCTATATTAGTGGGCACACAATGTATAAGATATAATTTGTGACAGTAACAACATAAAGGAGGAGCAGAGCTGTATAGGAGCAGAGCTTCTTTTTCCTTTATTGTCACTGGCAAAGCTTTTATTATTTATTTATTTATCTTTATTTTAGATTTGAGGGTACAGTGCAGGTTTGTTACATGGATATATTGCATTATGCTGAGATTGGGGCTTCAACTGAAACCATACAAGCAGGGTTTTAAAAATCTAAGCTGGGGTTAATTCAAACTAGATTGTTAAAAATGTATGAATGTTAACTGTAATCCCCATGGTAACCACTAAGAAAATAATTATATACAGAAACAGAAATGAGGAAAGCATGAAAATGACACACTAAGAAAAAAAATCAAACAAAAAAGGCAGTATTAGAGGAAATGAAGAACAAAAAACGTAAGATATACAGAAAACAAACAGCAAAATGGAATAAGTCCTTCCTTACCAGTAATCACTTAAATGTAACTGGATTAAACTCACCAATTAAAAGACAGACTGGCAGAATGAACAAAACACATGATCTAATGATATGCTGTAAGAGAGACTCATTTTAGAGAAAAAGACACAAAAAGGTTGAAAGTGAAAGGATGTTTATAATGAATGGCGATAGTACTATCAGACAAAAGTGACTTAAAGTCAACAACTGTTACGAGAGACAAAGAAGCTCATTATATAATATACTGACAAAAGGGTCGATTCAAAAAGATGATATAACAGTTATAATCATACATGTACCAGACAACAGACCCCCAAAATATATGAAGAAAACATTGAAGGAATTGAGGACAGAAATAAACAGTTCTACAATAATAAATGGAGACTTCAATATCCCTCTTTAAGTAATGGATAAAACTTGTGCAGAGATTAAAAAGGACATAGGGAACTTGAACAACACTATACACCAATTAGACCTGTCAGGCATACGAAGAATACTCCACTTCACAAGAGCAGCATGCATATTTTTATCAAGTGTAAATGAAACATTCTCCAGGACAGATTATATGTTAGGCCACAAAACAAATATTAATAAATTTAGAAAGACTAGAATCACATAAAATATCTTCACCAACCATAATGGAAAAAAACCTAGAAATTAATGACAGCAGAAAAGCTAGAAAACTCACAAGTATATGGAAATTAAACAACACATTCTTAAACAAGCAATGAGTAAAAGAAGAAATCACTAGGGAAATTAGAAAATACTTTGAGAGAAATGAAAACAAGGCCACAACATACCAAAACTTATGCGATGCTGTGAAAGCAGTACTCAGAGGGAAACTTATAGCTGCTAACAGTCTATATTAAAAAAGAAGAAAGAGCTCAAATCAATAACCTAACTTTACACCTTAAGAAACAGAAAAAGAACTAAATTCAAAGCCAAAAAAAAAAAAAAAAAAGAAAAAAGAAAGAAAAAAGAAAATAAAGACTAGGATGAAGATAAATGAAATAGAGAAGAACAACAGACTCAACAAAACCAAAAGGTGATTCTTCAAAAAGAATAACAAAATTGACAAACCTCTGGTTTAGACTAAGAAAATAAGAAGATACAAATAACTAAAACCAAAAATGAAACTAAGGACATTACATCTCACAGAATTCAAAAGGATTATAGGAGAATATACTGAAAAACTGTACACCAACAAACTAGACAACATAGGTGCAATGGAAAACTCCTAAAAACACACACATTACCAAAATTGACTCAAGATAAAGAAAATCTCAACAGACCTGTAACAACTAGTGATTGAAACAGTAATCAAAATTCTCCCCCGAAAAGAAAAAGTACAGGATAAGATGGTTTTATTAGTCAATTCTACCAAACATTTAAAGAATTAGCACCAATCTGTCTCAAATTCCAGAAAATACACTCTTAAATCATTCTATGAGGCCAGCACTACTCTGATACCAAAGCCAAAGACACCAAAGAATAGAAAATGGACTGGGCGTGGTGGCTCACGCCTGTAATCCCAGCACTTTGGGAGGCCAAGGCAGGTGGATAGCTTGAGCTCAGGGGTTCAAGACCAGCCTGAGCAACATGACAAAACCTAGTCTCAAAAAAAAAAAATATATATATATATATATATACACACACACACACGCATATATATTAGCCAGGCATGGTGGTGCGCATCTGTGTCCCAGCTACTTGGGAAGCGGAGGCAGGAGGATCACTTGAGCCGAAATCATGCCACTGTACTCCAGCCTGGGTGACAGAGCAAGATCCTGCCCTGTCTCCAAAAAATAAAGAAAAAAATTAAATTACAGACCAGGCTCGGTGCTCATGCCTATAATCCCAACACTTTGGGAAGCCAAGGTTGGGGGATCACTTGAGTCCAGGAGTTCGAGACCAGCCTGGGCAAGAAAGTGAGACCCCATCTCTACAAAAAATTTAACAAAATTAGCCAGGGATGGTGGCGCATGCCTATAGTCCTAGCTACTTGGGAGGCTGAAATGGGAGGATCACTTGAGCCTGGGAGGTTGAGGCTGCAGTGAGCTGCAATTGTACCACTACACTCCAGTCTGGGTAACAGAGCGAGACCCTGCCTTCAAAAAAACAAAAACCAAAAGAATAGAAAATTACAGACCAATATCCCTTATGAATATAGATGCAAAAACCCTCAACAACAACAAAAATTCCTCAACAAAATACCAGCAAACTGAATCCAAGAGCATATTAAAAGGATGATACACTATGACAAAGCCAGATTTATCCCAAGAATGGAAGGGTGGTTCAACGTAAGAAAATCAATGTAATATACCACATTAACAGAACCAAGGGGGAAAAAAAACATGGTATCTCAACTGGTGTAGAAAAAGCATTTGTCAAAATCTAGCACCCCACTACACACACAAAAAAGGTTATGTGAGGAGATAGATATATTAATTAGCTTGATTATAGTAATCATTTCACTACGTATATGTATATCAAACCATCATATTGTATACCTTATACATATAGTTTTTATTTTAAAAATTCCAGTTATCTATTCATAAAAACACTCAGAAAGCTTGGAATAAAAGGGAATTTCCTTGACCTTATGAAAAACATTTATGAAAACACAGCTAACATCATACTCAATGGTGAAAGCTTTCCACTTGAGATCAGCAACAAGACAAGAATGTTTGCTTCCACCATTGCTATTTGATATTGTACTGGAAGTTTAGGCCAGAGCAATTAGGCAAGAAAAAGAAAAGGCACCCAAATTGGAAAGGAAGATGTAAATCTCTATTTGCAGATGACATGATCCTACACAGAAAAAAACTCAAAGAATCCATAAAACAAATACTAGAGCTAATAAACAAATTCAGCAAAGTTGTAGGGTACAAGATCAAGACAAAAATCAGCTGTGTATCAAAGGACTGTATTAAGAAAGCAAAAAGGCAAACTACGGAACAGGAGAAAATATTTGCAAATCATGTAACTGGTAAGGGTCTAGTATCCAGATTATATAAAGAACTCTTACAACTCAACAACAGAAAAATAACCCAATTTAAAAATTGGCAAAGGATTTGAATAGACCTTTTTCCATGGATGTGCAAATGGCCAACAAGCACATGAAAAGATGCTCAGCATCATTAGTCATTAGGGAAATGCACATCAACACTACTTCGCACCCGCTGAAATGGCTATAAATAAAACAAAAAGGAAAGTAATAGGTGTGGTAAGGATGTGGAGACAATGGAATGCTCATGTACTTCTGTTGGGAATGAAAAATGATTCAGCTGCTGTGGAAAACAGTTTGGCAGTTCTTCAAATAGTTGAGCAGAATTACTGTATGACCCAGCAATTTCTACTCCTAGGTATATACCCCAAAGAACTGAAAACAAGTAGTCATACAAATGCTTGCACATGAATGTTCACAGCAGAACTATGCACAATAGCCAAAAAGTGGAACCAACCAATGTCTTATGATTTCCTAGGTCTATCAAGAGATGAATGAATAAACACATTGTGGTATATACATGTCATGGAATATTATTCAGCCATTTAAAATAGAAGGGGGCACTGATATGTATTACCATATGGATGACTCTCAAAAACATGCTAAGTGAAAGCAGCCATAACAGATCACATATTGTATGATTCTATGTATACGAAATATCCAGAACAGGTAAATCTATGGAGACAGAAAGCAGATTGGTGGTTGCCAGCGGCAGGGTGGAGGGAAAAAGTTAAATAATTGCTTAATGGATACTGGGTTTTATTTTGGGGTAATGAAAATGTTGTGTAACTTAATAGAAGTGGTGGTTGCACAATACTGTGAATATACTAAATGCCACTGAACTGTTATTTTAAAATGATTAATTTTATGTGATTTCACCTCAATTAAAAAAACATTGGATTTAGAAAACAAAAAAGAATTAATGGATATCTCTTCAATGAATCTAAAGTTTGGTCTCTATCTGAGATTATAAACCATTATGCAGACTCGAAGTTGTCTTGCAGATGTTATTTTCTGCCTCTATGGTGTTTAAACAGTTACCAGTATTTTAACAACTAGGCAACTTTTAAAAACATCTGGATTTCAGGCTTTTCTTGAAAAAGTCTCCATATGATAAAAGTTTGTTATTGCCAAGAAGCAGCTGCTTCCTTGAGATGAAGCATATTACTGTGCAGTTTGCCACAGTTTCTTCCATTTTCTATTGTCAATTATTATCATGCTTGTCTTACTTATTATTTTAAAGGGGAATTAAGAATAAAAGCGGGATATCTCTTATACTCATGTTCCCACTGAAAGTGGAAAAATAAATAAAAAGTCCGGTTGTTTACTCCTAGCCTGTTTCACTCACTTACATCTCCTCTTCGAACCCACGGTTATTAGAATTTGCAACTCCTGTTCTTTTTGGTATAATAAAAGAATCCAAAAATTCTGCACAAACCTAGAGTGAAGTTAATCAAGTATACTTTATATACTTGTCTGCATGAAAAATCAAAGTTAGGCAGGTGCAAATAAATGTCCAAATAATTTCGTTAGTCAAGGTTAAATAGATTGGGATTGAAAGCAAAGCAAAATCCATGGTTTGGTCACTTGGAACTATTTTCTCTACTATAGCACCAGTATTAAAATGGGGTAAAGGGAGGCATCAGCTCGGGTTTACTAACAGGGAAAACAGAAATTTGAAGATAATACATTGGATAATATTATTATCTTGTAAGTACTCCTCTTTAGAAGATACTGTGCAGATTCCTATGAAAAATATTTATGGTAATGTGGCAATTTTTTTCCCCACAGAACCTTGGATTTTTTTCAGTAGCTCTGAATTGACGACATACATAGAAGTCTTTGTTGCAGGGTGTGCAGTGGGGTGGAGAAGAAACAAACGTAATTCCTGAGAACTCCATCAGGCACAGTCTAATAAACATTAAATACCTGATTTCATTTCATCACCAACAGGTGTTAGCCCCATTTTAGAGCGCTGGAGAGGACAAGGACAGGGGAGGTGATGTGAAGGCTATATCGTAAGTCTTCTGGCTTCATCCACTTTTCTGTCTAAAACAAGTCTTCAGCTTCAAAGATTTTTAAACCCTATCACTTGTTTTCTCAGAGCCACAATGTAATGTGATTTCTAATAAGGGATAAGATCTCTTATCTGGGGTGGATAAGGAAGTTGGTTATGTCTGACAGGGGAAGGACACGTGAGACCATTGCTGTTATAACTGGCATTGCCTTCTCCCATTCCTATGCCAGTGTGGGAGGCCATGCTTCCTTCCCTGGAGACACAGCCTCAGTGCCTGCTCCAAACACACTAGAAACTGAGTTCCGTGAGGGTACGGGCTTTAGTTTATCCACCTTATATATAGACATCACATGCAGCATAGCAACTGACACTTAACACATTTTTATTAAATGAATGATGTTATCATCTAAAGGGAATAGCAGAAAGCAAAAGGGAACCTATTTAGCCTGGTCATAGAGAGAATGTTGGATACGGGTTTGGTAACTCTCTGAACAGGTGTGAACAGGTTCTTCCATGGCTACATACATTACATTGTTTTACCTTTAGCTCTATGATCTATGAGATCTCTTACTGGCTATAAATGTGATACTGGAAATGAAATATAAATAGAAAATAAGGATAGTTGAAAGATATGAAGTAAGAGAATCCTGAGAATGCAATCTAGTCTAAAGAGAGTCTCTACTGATCGGGCTTGGTAACCTCTAAGACTATTATGCCAGGCTGCCCAGCAAACTGAAATAACAATGACTGAATTCCTTTATTAGACCAAAAAGAAGAGAGAACATTGGCCGGGCACAGTGGCTCATGCCTGTAATCCCAGCACTTTGGGAGGCCGAGGCGGGAGGATCACGAGATCAGGAGATCGAGACCATCCTGGCTAACATGGTGAAACCCCATCTCTATTAAAAATACAAAAAATTAGCTGGGCATGGTGGCAGGCGCATGTAGTCCCAGCTACTTGGGAGGTTGAGGCAGGAGAATGGTATGAACCCGGGAGGCGGAGCTTGCAGTGAGCCGAGATCGCGCCACTGTGCTCCAGCCTGGGCGACAGACCGAGACTCTGTCTCAAAAAAAAAAAAAAAAAACAAAAAAAAAAGAAGAGAGAACATGAAATTTACTGCTACAAAAGAAATTATTTTAATTCTTAAGATTTCAAGGATATCTTTTTATAATATTATAATTAAAATAAAAAGCTCTATCAACATGAAGGCCACAACAGGAAAAGATGTTTAAGATCTATTAAAGTAGGGAAAAAACCAAATTACAAAATACATAGTTTGATTTTGGTTTTTGCTTTAAAAATGTTTTACACGTACATAGAAAATATCTGGGGGCTGGGTGTGGTGGCTCACACCTGTAATCCCACCACTTTGGGAGGCCAAGGCAGGTGGGTCACCTGAGGTCAGGAGTTTGAGACCAGCCTGGCCAACATGATGAAACCCCGTCTCTACTAAAAATACAAAAATTAGCCGGGTGAGCTGGCGGGCACCTGTAATCTCAGCTACTTGGGAGGCTGAGGCAGGAGAATTGTTTGAATCCGGGAGGTGGAGGTTGCAGTGAGCTGAGATCCCACCATTGCACTCCAGCCTGGATGACAAGAGTAAAACTCTGTGTCAAAAAAAAAGAAGAAAGAAAACAAAAAAAAAATCTGTAAGAATACAATCTAAACTGTTAATAGTAATTAACTCTTGGGGGTAAAATTATGATAAAAGTTTACTCTCTCTTTAGATTATGGGGAAAAGCACTTTCTACAATTTATATTTTTGTAATGTTTGAATCTGTTTTAAAAATGAACTTGTATTATCTTTGTAATCAGAAAAGAAATGTGAAAATAAAATGAAACCAAAACAATTTCTCTACTAAAAATATCTTTATCAAAAAAAGAGGTAAAGAGAAATAATATTTAATAACCTAAAATAGTGTTGTGAAACCAGGTTCTGTGGAACAGAGGCTCCTCAGAGGTTCTTTGAGAGCCAGTGCAAAACAACAGGTCCCCATCCAAACTCCTAAGCTTGAGCATCTGACTCTCAGTAGTTTAATACCAAAGTTCTGCTGTCAATAAGTTTGAAATTTTGTTTTAAAATATGTGTAAATAATTTATTTCTGGGCTGGGCGTGGTAGCTCATGCTGTAATCCCACCACTTTGGGAGGCTGAGGCAGGCAGGTCACCTGAGATTGGGAGTTTGAGATCAGCTGACCAACATGGAGAAACCCCATCTCTACTAAAAATACAAAATTAGCCAGGCACGGTGGCTCACACCTGTAATCCCAGCTACTCAGGAGGCTGAGGCAAGGAGAATCAATTGAACCTGGGAGGCGGAGGTTGCGGTGAGCCAAGATCGTGCCATTGCACTCCAGCCTGGGCAACAAGACTGAAACTCCATCTCAAAATAATAATAATAATAATAATAATAATAATAATTTATTTCTGAATGTTTCTCAAAGCACTTCCTGGGGTTTGAATAGGTTCCCCAGGAATTGAGATGTGTTCTTGTGTTTCCTAAGCACAGATTTTGATAACTAGCTTCTTGAGTGCAAGGTCTGCCGCATTTGTGAGCTGCCTGGGTTTAAGGCCTAGTACCCTATGCATAGGTTCCTCTGCTCAAGAAGACTAAGGCAGCAGGCAGCATCTGAACAGCCTCTCTGAATCATGGTCCATCCAGAAGCAGAAGATTCAGGATCGCCACAGACTATTTTCAGATAAATGAGAAGTCAACACTGAACAATTAGAAATAGGTCGATGACTTTTTAAAGCAACTTTCTTGAGAGAGAATGCTTTTCTTTGCCAAATTCTTCTTTCTCATCACTAGTTGTTTTTCAAATAGGATACGGTGACTGCCTATAAATCCTTCTTGTTTTCAGAGGTCTTTCTGCTACAGAAACTTCAAGTATTTTTGCAGGTTACTTGTATGTGTCTAGCCTCGTTTTTTAAGATAAAATCTGACTTCAGGAAATACAAATGAAATGTTTCAATATTTGAGCTAAAATATCTGCATCTTCTAAAGTTAAAGAATGCTTTTTGGAAATTTTAATTTTTTTTTGTTTGGCTCCCCATTATCTGTAACAATCAAAGAAAAGTCTTTGAAATGAAATCCCTTTCCCTGTTTTGCTTATTCTTCCTGACTTTCACAGTCCTATCTTCGTCTGGATTCCTATTGGGCCGAAACTAACATGGCGTTTTCTGTTTACTACCTCATCTGTGCTTACAGACGGAGGGCAGCAGAGCCTGTCTGTGAATTTCCACATCAGAACCACCAGGGGGAGCTCACTCACACAGGAATCCCAGCCCATCTATGAGGGGATGGTGGGAAAAGCAAACCAACTTTCTTCAGTAAGAATGACCCTTCTGCACGTGGATGAATTATCGCACATAAGTGACAGCTTACTGACAATGGTGGTGAGATGAAGAGCCCTTGAGAAAATGTATTTAGAGAAAGCCCTGCAGCCATATGCCTCAACGACAAGGCTACTGCCCAGAGCAGGTACATACTCTGCCTGTACCTGTTTTTCAAGACTTGGCTTGCTAAGCTGTACAGTTTGAGGTCCAGCGAGTCTGGTCCCTGGAGTAGCTATCACAATGCTGGTGAGCTGGGCCATGGGGAACGTTTTGGCTATGGTTGCAGTCTGCCCATTGACGACACGGACGGGGTGGATGGAATTCTGGGATGTGGGAAGGGTTGTGGGGGTGAACTTGGTCAGCATGACGGGCCTCTGGATAAGCTGAGGAGCTGCGAGCATGGGAGGTGGTGCTGGGGCAATAGGAATGTTATTCTGGGCCACAGGCTTGGGTCGAACCTATAGGGGAAAGAGAGAATAATTATTATATTACTTAAGCTGCTCAAGTCCTATAAAAGCAAATCTTCCACACTCTATGTATGAAATGGTATTTAATACACTTATTAATGTTCATTTTGGTATATTAATTCTATAGACCTCAGGGCATATAATCTTATACAAGACTCATCAGCTCTTGAGGTCCAAACCTCACCCTAGAACATAGCTTTTGATTCTAAACCCTGAGCTCCCTCTTCTATACCATGCCACCTCTTCTAGTTGAGGTCAAAGGCCTAATCCAGAGACTATGGTCCCACCCAGAACTTGTGCACAGTATAGTCATAATGTTGCCAATAGCCTTAACTCACATTTGAAATTTCTTCATATCCACAGCTTCAGTGCACCCGCATTTCTGGCCCTCTAACTCCCTGTTCTTGGCCACTCCTCTCAGTCTCCTTTGTGGGCTTACTCTTCCTCTGCCTCATCCTAAATGTGAGTATTTCTTAGGATTTTTTTCCCTGGCACCCCTTTTCTTCCCAATGTTCTCATTATTCCTAGGAGCTTTTGCCCATCTCATGGCTTCAATCACCATCTATGTACTGAAGACTTTCACACTTTTACCTCAGAACCTGAGACACTTCCTGAACTTCAGAATTATATTCAACTTGAATATCTCAAAAGTTCAAAATCAACATGTCTAAGACTCATTAATTTCTTCTTCCAATCTTCTCTTCCTCCTATAATTGCCTCAGTAAGTGCCCTTCTCTTGACAACTTTTGGAATCACTCTTGATGATTCCTACCCCACCCTCTACTCTCTAAACACTTCTCAAATCTGTCTACTTCTATCCTCACTCTACTATCTACTATCCTAGCTTACGTTTGGCTCACTAAAAACAGTGAAAAAAAGTTACAGTTAAAAACATGAGGTCAGCCTTTCTTGGGTTCAAATCCTGGTTCTACCACTCACCACTAGCTGTGTAACCTGAGGTAACATACTTGATTTTTAATAGCCAGGTTTTTTTGTTTTTTTGTTTTTTTTGTTGTTGTTGTTGTTGATGTTTGAGATGGAGTCTCGCTCTGTTGCCAGGCTGGAGTGCAGTGGTGCGATCTCGGCTCACAGCAGCCTCTGCCTCCCAGGTTCAAGTGATTCTCCTGCCCCAGCCTCCTGAGTAGCTGGGGCTACAGGCACATGTCACCACGCCCAGCTAATTTTGTATTTTTAGTAGAGACAGGGTTTCATCATGTTGGCCAGGATGGTATCAATCTTCTGACCTCGAGATCCACCCGCCTTGGCCTCCCAGAGTGCTGGGATTACAGGTGTGAGCCACCGCACCCAGCCATAAGCCAGTATTTTTCAAACTTTTAAAACTTTTAAAACTGTGACCCTGTGGGCAAAATGCTTTCCCCTTATGCATGAAGCTTGACCTTCAATTAACTCTTTAGCTCTGCTCTCCTGGAAATAAGAATGTCAACTATATTACCAGGCAACACTGCTTATGATAAAAATGACCCTTTACCGGCCGGCACAGTGGCTCGCACCTGTAATCCCAACACTTCGGGAGGCTGAGGCTGGTGGATCACTTGAGGCCAGGAGTTTGAGACCAGCCTGGTCAACATGGTGAAACCCCGTCTCTACTAAAAATACAAAAATTAGCCAGGCATAGTGGCACACACTTGTAATCCCAGCTACTTGAGAGGCTGAGACATAAGGACTGCTTGAACCTGGGACGTGGAGGTTGCAGTGAGCTGAGATAGCGCCACTGCACTCCAGCTTGGGTGACAGAGTGAGACCCTGTTTAAAAAAAAAAAAAAAAAATCCCTTATTGCTAAATCAAATCTGGATGGGCTTGAGGGGACCCCATGATTTGGGCTTCCCTAAGTGGGGTGACTCTCATAACTTGGGCACATCCATTGTGGGGACCTTGAAGCCATGCCTATGTAGTTTTTATAAGATACATTGGCTCCTGTGGGCATAAGGTTTCTATGCCAAGGTGGCTTTCCCACTGTCTTAGATAAGGAGCTTATTTCCTTACACCTGAGCTATCCTTGGACAGCTGTAGGGACTGCTGCATGGACTCACTGAGGACAAATGTCTGATGCTATCTTGCTCACAAGCTGTGGTTTCTGTCCTGTATCATTTCAAGTAGACTGGTGCCAAGTGTGGCCCATGAAAGTCTTGTCGGTATGAATGTCTGACTGAACTTAAAACGACCCTGTGGTGGGTGCTACTGACTAACAGTAAGAAATATTTTACTCTGTAATCAGCATGCACCTATAGACATGTATCCCTAAAAACAAAAACTTTCTGAAATAGAGAACACAGTATGTGCTATGTACTCTTAATTGTTCTTATTCTATTCTATTCTATTCATTTTATTTAAACACTCTGGTTACAATCCACTAAATTGCTTTCACAACAAGTGGGTCATGATCCACTGTTTGAAAAACATGGGCTAAACCTTAGCTTCCTTACCCTAAAAAGAGTAACACCTATTTGCATAGGGTTGTTGTAACAATTAAAATGGATACTCCATGTAAAGTGCCTAGCATAGTACCTAGTATGTAGCAAGATTCTCTCAACATTGGTTATTACCATTATTGACAATGTCTTAACTGTTCTTCCTGCCCACAGTCTTGACCATCCCCAATTTATTCTCTGCACAGAGGCAAGAAGGAATTTTCTAAAACGTAAATCTGACCACATCAAGTGCTTGCTTGAAAATGCTTTAATGAAGAAGGCCTGCTGCTCCTAGGATAAGGCCCAGGTTCTTGCATAGCCTACAAGGTTCCACCAGCTCTGGCCCTAGTGGACTTCTCCAACCTCAACTCTAACTAACTCTAGCCTGCATGAGCCACATGGCCCTCTGTGCTCAGCCACAGCAAATCTCCTTTGGTTCTTTAAATTTAACGCATTTCTCCACCCTGGAACTACATACATGTTCTGTCCTCTGCCTGGGACATTTTTATTCTTCTTTCAAAGGTTTATCAGGCTAACTCAGCTAGGATTTTAGGTCAGACTGAATGTCAACTCATCAAAGAAAGCTTGAAGGAACCTTCTCTAATACTCTTAAAAATAGGCAGGTAGGCCAGGCGTGGTGGCTCAGGCCTGTAATCCCAGCACTTTGGGAGGCCGAGGCAGGTGGGCCAGGCGTGGTGGCTCAGGCCTGTAATCCCAGCACTTTGGGAGGCCGAGGCAGGTGGATCGCCCTGAGGTCAGGAGTTTGAGACAGGCCTGACCAACATGATAAAACCCCGTCTCTACTAAAAATACAAAAATTAGCCGGGCGTGGTGGCACATGCATGTAACCCCCAACTACTTGGAAGGCTGAGGAAGGAGAATCACTTGAACCCGGGGGGTGGTGGCTGCAGTGAGCCTAGATCGTGCCACTGCACTCCAGCCTGTGCGATGGGAGCGAGACTCCACTGCAAAAAAAAAAAAAAAAAAAAAAATAGGCAGGTATCCCTCCCATGTGCTCTCAGACTACCCTCTGAGGTATTTATTAAGGTATTTATTAGGGATTTATCTGATAAACAAGTGAAATCATCTTATCTCATGTTAGCACTGCCCCATCCTCTCCCCAGAGGCTATTTGGAAATCATTTACACTACTGACCACAAAACTCCTTCTTCTTCTCCCTTTGTCTGAAAACTAGGGCCTCAGATAGGAACTCTCAGCCTTTCTACCAAGGAAGTCAACACTCCTCAAGGTCCAGAATGGGGATATCTTGACATTTTGCATTGGCAATGGTAAAAGTTGGCCTAATTGCTGGAAGAACACTCTCAGGAGAATATGGTCATGCAGAGCTGCTCGGGCCTAGGGAGAAAGTCCTCTGTACAGACCCCTAGCCTAAGCCTTTAGAAGCAAGGCTTTGCCTTTAAGCATGATGCTCAAAACCATCATTTTCCAGGGCAGAACTGAAGAATGGTTTCTACTAGTTGGTTTAGCTGTTGTTTCCTTCCCTACTCTTTTTGGCATGCAAGAAAGAAATAAGAAGTGTTAATTGCATCTTTCCCCACTGCCAGGCAGACTTTGGCTAAATTCTTCTAGTAAGTTTAAGGTTTATAATGGTTTTAATTATTTTAAATTGAGAAAATGTTCCCTTTCCTTTACTTCCCCCTGTTACTGCCTTTGGTCATTGCTAATAAACCATGATGACAAAATAAGCTTCTTCATGGTACAGAAATCAACAGTCAGAATGTTTAGCTAAGCGGGATAGACAGCTGGGCTAACAAGCCCCATTACAGGCTACTTAGAAAGAGCCCATGAGGATTTTTGTCCCATCTAACCTATCATTGAGCTTGTCATTGGTTTACTCACCTGTGGAAGAAAGTTTGGACGTGGAGTGAGTCTAGGAGGGGGGATAAACTGTGGTACTTTGATGGGCTGAGGAGGTGTTGCCTGAACCTGCTAAAAAATGAGGAAGATAAATAAACCAGAGAGAACAATTACTCTTCAATATCAAAGCTAGTATTTTTAGCATCACTATTCTTTGGATCAGACAGTATTTTCTACAAGCTTTCATCGTAAGTTAATCATCTGAATTAACACTGCATTAGGAAACTTTTTAACTCTCCCACCTGCATGCTTTACCCTATAAAATGAACCAACCACACTTCTGTTTCCTCCTACACCTAATGGAGAACATAGCAGGCTCAGCAAATCTTAGACAATTTTCTCTGACACTCAAGAGTTTTTGCATTAATATATTTTAAAAGTCAAGACTGGATCCAAAGTAAAATCAAACTTGCTGCTTACCCAAATAGGCTTTTTCCTGATATAAGCTAACAGTGAATGGCTTTATTCCTATAGAAAATTTTCTCTCAGTATCTGCTTGAGTGACCTGGTTGCTTCTCTAAGGATTCCTGGGTAAGTGGTGAAGCTTCACTTTATTGCTCTTTAGTTTCACTCACCACTGGTATTATTCAAAAGGCACCAAGAGCTCCTAGGTGCCATTTTAAGGGAATTTTACATCAAAATTTAGATATATTTCTCCCAAGCTTCTGAGAATATCAGTTTTCTAAATGGCTCGATCCTAGAACTCCCATGAAAATTCTTGTTCAAGTACTTCCTCCTTAAGGGGATTTTTTTTTTTTTTTTTTCCTGAACAAAACTTGGGCACTGACACGGTTAATTTGTGAGTTTCTTGAATATTTTTAAAGTGCCTCAACTAACTCCAGTACTTTCTGGGTACAATAAATTTAAAGAGATATTAACACTGAAAGAATTATCAGGGAGTTTTCACCAAGGCAGTAATACAGCACAAGAGAGTTTAAGCACTCAAGTTTCACAGGAAAACGCTGCAGAGAATGAAGGGAGAGGGAGAGATAAATGAAACAGTGCGTATGTCTCTGTGAAGGAGACCTTCCCCCTAAAATCAAGTCATACTTTGACCTCAGATAATGCACTGAATTTGGTCCTTGGTTGTCAGAACGCTTTCTGTAGTGATTTGAGCAGATAGCAGAAATGCCATATTCCCTTGTCAGCCCCAAAGGGGAATTTGGTATGCCAGAAGAATGATGGAAACTGAGAAATCCAGCAGGAGCCTAGAAGGGATATACTATACTAATGCATATCCTAACCTTCTCATGTGATCACACATGAGGAGCAGCTGCTGGCTTACCAGAGTGACTGTGTTTTTTGCCACAATTTGGACAGCCTCTGCCCCAGGCCCAGTGACCTTACTAGACGTCTGGAGGTTGACTGGTGTGTTCTGCACATCAGTGCTGAGCACAGCCTTCTGACTGTTGATGGCGGTCACCATAGCAATGGTAGGTCTCTGGCCCACCACAGAGGCAGGCATGGTCGCAGTTGCTGCTTTCAAGACGAGAGGTAGTGTCTTTGTGGTAATCATAGAAGCTGTAGTTACAGTCTTCTAGGAGACAGGGAAAACAGATATTAGGACACTAAATCTAAACTAAATAATAAACTAAATCCCACTAAACAATATGCTGCTTAACCTTGGAAGAAAACAAAACAATAATTCTCATAATCAAGTTTCTCTGTAGAACAACATTTCTTTTGTGTACATACAGCACACTCCTTACTACAGAGAAAGGCAATCTCTAGTTTTCAAGAGTTCTCATATTGGTGTCACTTGTTAATGGGTAAGTTCATAGTAATAACTGCAGACTAATTCAGGCACGGGGTTTTCAACAACAAATGGGGTAGGTGTACAGATACAGAATGTGAGTATACTTAATTCTTTTAGTTTTTCTAATTCTTTGCTTGCTGTCAAGTAATTTAAACTTTGTACTAGTTGCAAATCAGTGAGGTACATATCATTTCTATCCTAACTGCTACACCCTCACCAATATGAAGAAAGCCACCATATAATTCTGGATATCTGTTTCCTGAGACACAAAGGCTGGGGTAAAAGGACAGTGTCTTTTTCTTTCTTTCTTTCTTTTTTTTTTTTTTTTTTTTTATGGTGTCACCCTGGAGAGAAGGAAGGGAAACTCACATAAGGATTAGCAAGTCGTCTCTCAGGTAGTTACCCTGGAGGCAATGAGTCCCAAGCACCAGATAATGAAACATATTAGCCAACGAGTATATAGTAAATACCAGTTCTTGATACCAAAGGGATATTATGAGTTACTACCTATAATCTTTTCTCTGGAGAACTACTGCAGAAGTGATCAAAGATGCAATGAAACATGACAAGGTGAAAACAAACATCTGAGTTTTAAAAGCCTGAGAGATCAGAAGATGAACTGAGGTGAGAGGACTTGACTGATGCTCCTTAAGTGCTATTGCAGCTTTGAAGCTGTACTTTTCTAGACTTTTTACTAGAATAATTAAAGGAATCCATTACAAAACAAACAAAAAAATATAAACAAACTCATTACATGGCCTAAACATCTGTCTGGAGATAGATCAACATTTCAGGAACATGAAAATTTATCTGGTCAAACTCATTGATTCTGATTTTGATACTACTCCACCTTTACTGTATATTTGCACTGTCTGATTTGGCAGCCACTAGCCACAAGTTGCTATTTAAAAGGAAATTAATTGGCCAGGCGCAGTGGCTCACACATGTAATCCCAGCACTTTGGGAAACTGAAGCAGGTGGATCACCTGAGGTCAGGAGTTCGAGACCAGCTTGGTCAACATGGCAAAAGCCTGTCTCTACTAAGAATATAAAAAGTAGACCAGGTGCAGTGGCTCATGCCTGTAATCCCAGCACTTTGGGAGGCCGATGCGGGCGGACAGCCTGAGGTCAGGAGTTCAAGACCAGCCTGGCCAACATGGCGAAAACCCATCTCTACTAAAAATACAAAAATCAGCCAGGCCTGGTGGCAGGCACCTGTAATCCCAGCTACTCGGGAGGTTGAGGCAAGAGAATTGCTTGAACCCGGGAGGCGGAGGTTGCAGTGAGCAGAGATCGTGCCACTGCACTCAGCCTGGCGAGAGAGAGCGAGTCTCCATCTCAAAAAGAAAAAAAAAAATTAGCCAGGTGTGGTGGCAGGCGCTTGTAATCCCAGCTACTCGGGAGGCTAAGGCAGGGGAATCACTTGAACCCGTGAGGCAGAGGCTGCAGTGAGCTGAGATCGCACCATTGTACCCCAGCTTGGGCGATAAGAGTGAGACTTCGTCTCAAAAAAAATAAATAAATAAAAATAAAAGCTAAATTAATTAAATTTAATTAATTAAAACAAAAACAAAATTAAAACATCAGCTCCTCAGTTGCACTAGCCACATTTCAAATGTCAAAACTCACATGTGGTTAGTGGTGACCAAACTGGACAGTGGAGATAGACAGTATTTCCAACATCACAGAAAGTTCTATCACTGTGCAAGACCAGTGAAAAGTACCTCCATTCTCTCAGAAACACATCTGGACAACTTCCCTTATGAATTTCTATTTCAGTGTCTATGCTTTTCTACTTTGGGGTATTAAGTTGTTTGCTTCTAGGGAATTACTTATCTCTATTTTTCTGCCTTATGCGCATATACACATATTATCTAATCTTTTAAGATCATCATCCAAATCTTTGTTTCCTCTTCGCTAAGTGGCTTATTCTCTTTGCCATTGCCTCCTTAAATGTGAAATGAGAGTAAAGGGGGAACACTGATATTTATTTTGGAGTGCAGTGGATCATCTATCTTCGATCAGTGATGAAAACCAAATAAAAGCCAAATGCTATTTATTATTAGAAATGGTATATTAATAGTAGTATAACAGTAAGGACTGACTGCATTATCAGCAATTTGTAGTAAGTATTTTTACTACAGTGTATTAGCCCTTGTTTTCCATTTAAAACATGTCGATTTAAAGAACTTCTGAAGTGGTGATCCAGTCACACCAGATGGCATTCAATCCAGTGCTACCGTGGATTGTGGGAGTAAAGCTCTACTCAGAACTCACTGACATGGATTTTAAAGACACACATGTTGTTACTGCTTTAAGAGAAGTCAACGTACTTTTGTTTCAAGTAAATCATCAATATTTTGCATAACTCTAAACTGATGATTCTACAAAATACTGACTAAAGCCTCAAACTCACCTGAATTATATACTTACCATTAACCCAACACTTTAAAAACACTGAAACCTAACAAGTTTGTTCACATCTTAGGTTAGCAGTTTTCTTTTATTTTACAACTATGGTTATGGCTGATTTCACTACATGATTTCTAGCATCTACATACCTGTTTGTCTAGTATACAGGCATAAGACCTAGTACTGTATGCTTCAGTGAAAACTTTTTGAAGAATATATTTACTATTTATTGACACCAAGACCCAGGTAGTGCTTAGATCTTTACCCCTGGTCTGGTGCTTCTTCTTTCCCAAGTATTAGGGAACACAAACCAAACTCCTGGGTTTAGATGACAAAAGGAATTTAGAACTTTGAAATCCAAGTCTAATGAAAATGTCTGAACTGTTCTGGAAGGAGGAAGAAGAGACAGAGAAGAAAGGTGTCCAACAACAAATTATTATTATTATTATTATTATTATTGTTTATTTATTTTTGAGACAGGGTCTCCCTCTGTCACCCAGGCTAGAGCGCAGTGGCGCAATCACAGCTCACTGCAGCCTTTACCTCCTGGGCTCAAGTAATCCTCCCACCTCATTCTCCTGAGTACCTTGGACTAAAGGCAGATGCTACCACACCTGGCTAATTTTTTTTATTTTTAGTAGAGACGTGATCTTGCTATGTTGCCCAGGCTGGTCTAGAACTCCTGCCCTCACGTAATCCTCCTGCATTGGCCTCCCAAAGTGTTGGGATTATAGGCGTGAGCCACCACACCCAACCAAGAGATTTATTTATATGAAAGCTGTGATTTGTTTTTAGCTAGTTAACAGTGTCTAAGTATGATCACCTTTAAGAGAAGATAGCTGTTTCTCCACAGTTTCATGATGGGGTCCTTTATTCTGACAAAACCCAAATTGCACGAGCTAGAAGTTAATGCAGAAATACATGGCATGGCAAATACTGCCAATAGCAAAATCCTTTTTATTTATTTATTTATTTGCTAAGTCATTGTTGTCTGCCTGCCAAATATGAAGTATTGATTTAAAACAGATGGACTCAGGCTGGACACAGTGGGTCATGCCTATCATCCCAGCACTTTGGGAGGCTAAGGTGGGTGGATCACTTAAGCCTAGGAGTTTCAGACCAGCCTTGGCAACATAGTGAAACCCCGCCTCTACAAAAAATATAAAAATGAGTTGGGCATGGTAACACACACCTGTAGTCCCAACTACTTGAGAGGCTGAGGTGGAAGGATCACCTAAGCCTGGGAGGTCAAGGCTGAGGTGAGCCGTAATTGCACCATTGCACTCCAGCCTAGGTGATACAGTGAGACACTATCTCAAAGAAAACAAATAAAATAAAATAAAACAGATGAACTCCAATATACAAATCAGAATTTAAGGGATTATTACTATGGGATCTAACTAACCTCCACATCTATTTTATATTATTTTGCTGGTTTAATTTTGAATGCAGTCATGTTGTATACTCAAACAACCACAAATAGAACCCTTTCCCTTTTTTGTCTCCAAAGGTTTGTTTTCCATTTGGTTTTATTAACTGCTTTCTTCTTTACATTTGCATTATACCATTAAAAATTAGAGGGCTGTGAATATAGGTTGGAGAGTATACCTGTATTTAACTGTTCTATTCTTTTACTTTTTCTGTAGATTGGAAAACTTTTAAAATATACATATAAGCATGAGTTGACGTTAACTAAGTAAAGCAAACTGTTCCCATTCCCTCTCCCAAAAAGAATTCCTCATTGCTTCCTCTATGCCTTGGTATATGCCAATCACCTGACTTAGAATAAAAAACTTTCTCCTCTTAGCATCTCCTCCTGGCCCCCTGATTGCTACTTAATATTTAATTCTTTCTGAAGCTGTGTATTTAATATATGCCATATATAACCTCCCATTTATCCTTGCCCTCATACATTAAATATATATATTTAATATATGCCATATATAACCTCCCATTTGTCCTTGCCTTAGACTTCCCTATGACCGTTAAAAAACCCAGAAGTTTTGGCATGCTTTGGAGGGCTTGGCCTTATCTCCTCTCCATCGTTTCGTGGATCACACACTCCAACCACACCAGCCTACTTACGATTCCCAGGGCATGCATTTACTTTTTTGACTCCATCCTTTTGTTCATACTACTCTCTATACCTGTGAAGCTCTTTCCCCTTTGCTCTATCACTAAAATCCCATTCATTTGACAGGGCCCTGCTCAGATGCAACCCTCCTTGACAAGTACTTTCTAATCCCTCTAGTCAAAATTACTCTGTCCTCAAAATTTCTCTACATCTTAAATTTTTTAAATTCTTGAAAATAGAAACTCTCTGATTTGTGAATTTAGGTCTCCACATTACCTAGAACAGTGCTTGCATACAGTAAGAACTCCACAAATATTTACAGAATGAATAAAAATTATTAATAACGATATACCAGACTTTTGGCAGGGACCACTGCTCTTTGCATACCAGAATCCACCACACAGATTGGTAGTACCAATAAATAGGTTAGTAGTGCCAAGCGCAGTGGCTCATGTCTGTAATCCCAACACTGTGGGAGACCGAGGTGGGTGGAACACTCGAGCTCCGGAGTTTGAGACCAGCCTGGCAAACATGGTGAAACCCTGTTTCTACAAAAAATACAAAAATTAGCTGGGCATGGTGGCCTGTGCCTGTAGTCCCAGCTACCCAGGAGGCGGAGGTGGGAGGATGGCTTGGGGCAGGGGTTTCAGTGAGCTGAGATTGTGCCACTGCACTCCAGCCTGGGTGAAAGAGCCAGATCCTATCTCAAAAACAAACAAACAAACAAAAACCAAAAACCAGATTTGTAGTTTACCTGTAAACTCAAAAACCAAAAACTCAGAGGATCCTTTTGGTTTTTAACATTAAACATTTGCATTAAATAAAACAATATTTAAAAAAGGTTGGCAAAATCAATTAAATATATCAGGTGGGCTACCGGATGGAGAGGTGCTATACAACACTGTTTTGGAGGTAGCCCTGGGCCTCTTACCATCCACCATCCCAAAGCAACACAGACTACCAGGGAAGGGAAAAGCTATTATATTTTGGAAATGCTTCCTTTGAATTTTTTTTTTTTTTTTGAGATGGAGTCTTGCTCTGTTGCCCAGCGTGGAGTGCAGTGGTACGATCTCGGCTCACTGGAACCTCTGTTGCCCGGGTTCAAGTGATTCTCATGCCTCAGCCTCCTGAGGAGCTGGGATTACAGGTATATGTTACCACGGGTGGCTAATTTTTGTATTTTTAGTAGAGATGGAGTTTTGCCATGTTGGCCAGGCTGGTCTCAAACTCCTGACCTCAAGTGATCCACCCCACCTCGGCCTCTCAAAGTGTTGGGATTACTGTGTGCCACTGTGCCTAGCCTCCTTTGATTTTTATAACATAAAATGTTACTTGAACAGGATGTTTCCATGGGTTAAGACAGAAAACTCCTATGTAACAGGAAACAATGAATTCTACCACACTCCTTTCAGGTAAACATTTTTTGATCAACCTGTACTTTGGAAAGAGAACAACCTAACCCAATTCTGTTTAAAACTTAAAAATTATCCTCTAAACATTCTTTCAGAACTAATACAAGCGTTGGTAAGGAGATTTTTAAAGTCAGTTTTGAATGCCTAATTTCCAAATAGCCTTGGGGTGGTGATTAGGGTAAAAATTTATGTAGGCTGTCCTAGCTATCTGATTTACAACAGGGATTTTTCTTTTTCCTTCTTTGGTTTTACACAGTATTGGCATTGCTTTTTCTTTTTTTTTTTTGGTATTGAATGGCAGTACAGAAGAGTAGTTGAATGGACATATTTTTCAGCCAGAACATCCACGTTCAAATCTTAGCTCCACCACATACCACCCTCCATGATCTTAGGTAAATTATGTAACCTTTCTGTGCCTTAGTTTTCTCTTCTAAAAAACAGAGATGGTGGGCCAGTTGCGGTGGCTCACGCCTGTAATCCCAGCACTTTGGGAGGCCGAGGCGGGCAGACCACGAGGTCAGGAGTTCGAGACCAGCCTGGCCAATATGGTAAAACCCTGTCTCTACTAAAAATACAAAAATTAGCCGGGCATGGTGGCACGCGCCTGTAGTCCCAGCTACTCAGGAGGCTGAGGCAGAAGAACTGTTTGAACCCAAGAGGGCGGAGGTTGCAGTGAGCCGAGACTGCGCCCACTGTACTCCAGCCTGGGTGACACGGTGAGACTCTGTCTCAAAAAAACAACAACAAAAAAAACCAGAGATGGTAATAATAATAACTTCCTCTTAGGATTAGGGTGAGGAGTATGTCCATTATATAAAACACTTAGGAGACTGCCAGTATACAGTAACCTCTATTAAATGTTAACTTATCTTTAGTGTTCTTATAAAAAATTCATTCTTTACTTGCAAAATGTTGCACATGAACCAGTCCAATGTCCATAAACAGTGAACAGCCAACTGAACTATACTCTTTTTCTCTCTATATAAAGACACAGCAAAGACCTGGTGTTGGTTGTAAGAGGTATCCACGCTTAGGTTTCAGAGGATCCCAAAGTCCTTGAAGTGTGCAAAAATGAGTGTATTAAGTGTGAAAGTATATTCTTCTGGAGAGGGATCTATAGCTTTCAACAGAGTCATAAAGGGATCTGTGACCTTCAAGGATCCAAGTATCATTTGGAATATCATTTCCAAATACGCCCTTTTTGTGTATCTTGATTGCCTCACTATTCTTAAATTGTATGCTTGTTTAAATGCCCTTTTCGGTAAAAACATTTGCACAGCTACACCAAGTTAGAATTTTATTAAGCTCCCATTTCTTTAGTTTTGACCTGTAGCTTTCATTTCAGATTCCCATCAGTGTATTAGAGCAAATTCATTTTCTCATAAATATGGGCTTAAAAATGAGTGTTTCTATGTATAGTGCAAATATAGCACTCTTCTTTTTTTTTTTTTTGAGACGGAGTTTTGCTCTGTTGCCCAGGCTGGAGTGCAGTGGTGTGATCTCAGCCCACTGCAGCCTCTGCCTCCTGGGTTCAAGTGATTCTCCTGCCTCAGCCTGCCAAGTAGCTGGGATTACAGGCGCCTGCTACCAGGCCTGGCTAATTTTTTCGTATTTTTAGTAGAAATGAGGTTTCACCATGCTGGCCAGGCTGGTCTCAAACTCCTGACCTCAAGTGATCTGCCCACCTCAGCCTCCCAAAGTGCTGGGATTACAGGCATGAGCTACTGAGCCCAGCCATGGCACCCTTCCAAATGCTTCTTTCTATCTGGTCCCAAGAGCACTGATCCTGGAATAGCTCTATGCCTAGTTGCTAAGAATTCCAGAAGAGGTCAAGTCACAAACTTTTAGAACAAGTATAAATAAATACCTCCAAAAATTCAAAATAAGATTTTAATTCTGCTATAAAGCAGATAATTGATTTTTGTTATTGACTACCTTTCTCCCCTTCTTCAGACAGGTGGGAAATCATTTAATTTTTGCTTCTTAGTAATGTTATTTCCTTCTGCCAATGATTACAAGTGATACTTATCTGGGTTATACTGTAAAAAAGCAATCAAAATAACTTTTGTTTAGTTCTAGCTGAGCTTAGTATAGTCTGGGACAGGACACAGTTCTATATGACCAATAACAAATCAGTCTACAATCTGCAGCCTGCAATGTTCCATCTACACGTTTACCTGTGAAGCAGTCAGGTTGGGAGAGGCTGCAGCTGACTGCTGGGCATGGTGGTGGTGGTACTGCTGCTGTTGTTGTAGTTGCTGTAGTGGTTGCTGCTGTGCTGTTTGTAGTTTGTTTTCAGATTGTGGCAATGGCTGTATTTGGAACTTGTCCGGTTGTTCTTGCTTTACTATCAGGTTCTTCCGTAGCTGTTCAACTACTCTTTTCTACCAAATGAAGACAAAAAGAAATAAAATATATTAGAATACTGCTCTATCAGCTGCACAGAAATATGCTCTGACATCTTTCCTATAAATAGCTCCATCTAAAACTTATTACATCTAAATTTACACAGGTTCTACATATGAAGAGCTTAAAGAATTTAATATACATTATTGGTAATATGAAACTGATGGTGTAAGAAATGTTTTATATATAAAAGACAACTGAGGCACACAAATGAAAAATCTGAAGGAGATCACACAGCAGAGCTCAGATGTCCTATTATTAACTTAGCATGCTGAGAGCAGTATACAACGTAGCAGTAAAAAGCAGGACTCTGGAGCCATCCTACTTCAACTCCAATTTCAGTTTTGCTACTCACAGCTCTAAGATGTTGGGTAAGTTTATGAACCTACCTGTGCCTCACTGTCTAGCTCTTTAAAATGAGGTGGTTAACAGTACCCTTGAGGTTCTTATGAGCACCAAATGACTTGTTATATGGAAAGTACTCAGAACTGTGATTGGCACATTGTTGGTCATTATTATTATTATTAGAGATAGTGTCTCTCTATACTGCCCAGGTTGGAGTACAGTAGCTATTCATAGGTGTAGTCATAGTGCACGCACTACAGCCTTGAACTCCTGGCATCAAGCAATCTTCTCACTTCAGCATCCCAAGTAGCTGGAACTACAAGCACACACCACTGGGCCCAGCTTATTATTTTTTGCATATGATAACAGATACTAGACACAGTAATTTTTATTAAGCAAACATCATGTGTCTGTCCCAGTTGAAAACATTAAACAGATTGTTAAACAAAGAAACCCTGATCCCAGCAATATGCCATATAAACAACAGACATTCTAAATTACTGAAATGTGTAACTCATGAGCAGGACTTCTTTGCTGGGACGGGTTCTGTGGAGGTACACACGTTTGTTTAGGCAGAGTAGGGATTTAACTGCGTGAAGTGAAAAATTAAAGTCAAAGTTCTTCAAACTTTCTAGGCCTTGCTCAAATTCAAGAGAAATGTGTTTCTGGATACCTTCATTATTATAATACATTTCAACAGCATGTAAGCCCCGTGAGTGCAGGGGCTTATTTGGTTCACAACTATACTCTGCACTTAGAACTATACTGCTGGCCTGGCACGGTGGCTCACGCCTGTAATCCCAGCACTTTAGGAGGCCAAGGTGGGTGGATCACTTGAGGTCAGGAGTTCGAGACCAGCCTGGCCAACATGGTGAAGCCCCATCTCCACTAAAAATACAAAAGTTAGCCGAGCATGGTGGCACACACCTGTAATCCCAGCTACTCAGCAGGCTGAGGCAGGAGAATTGCTTGAACCTAGGAGGTGGAGGTTGCAGTTAGCCGAGATCATGCCATTGCACTCTGCACTCCAGCCTGGGCGACAGAGTGAAACTCTGTCTCAAAAAAAAAAAAAAACTATATTGCTGAGTAAATGTCCTTGTTCTCTTTACATGATGTGTAAAGTGGTGGGACCAAAGACCAACAAATGGCTCATAAAGCATATAATAACTATTTGGGGCCATATTTGGGCTCTTACTCTCCTGCCCTAATGGGAGGAAGAAGGTATAAGCAGCATTCCTCTCATATCTCATACACTTTCAAGTTAGTTCATTAGCG
Organism: Pongo pygmaeus; assembly: GCF_028885625.2. NCBI lineage: Eukaryota > Metazoa > Chordata > Mammalia > Primates > Hominidae > Pongo > Pongo pygmaeus. Next base: position 21,224,839 of record NC_072382.2, on the reverse strand, counting down.
GAGGTGTGCTATTTCTGATAAAAATAGATTGTGATTTTCTAATATAGATTATGAATGAAGAAAAAGAAGTGAACGAAGAGCTTTAGTTAGATGAAACCATAAGAGCCAGGTTAATTCTCAAATGCCTGCTTATGGCTCTAACCAACTTCATCCCCCATATTCTCTAAAGAATCCAAATCTGTGGATTACTCGTTTAACATATTTGAACATTACAATATGTATAAAATGAATTTCTAAAATCTTTAAGTAAAAAAAAAATGTTTTCTTGAGGGTTGTTTTATTTTTTTTATTTTTTATTTTTTATTTTTTTTTTTGATTTTTTTGAAACAGGGTCTGGCTGTCACCCAGGCTGGAGTGCGGCGGCACAATCTTGGCTCATTGCCACTTCCGCGTCCCAGCCTCAAGCGATCCTCTCACCTCAGCCTACCGAGTAGCTGGGACTACAAGAGCGTGCTACCATGCCCAGCTAATTTTTTTATTTTTTGTAGAGATGGGGTTTCGCCATGTTGCCCAGGCTGGTCTGAAACTCCTGAGCTCATGCAATCTGCCCACCTTGGCCTCCCAAAGTGCTGGGATTATAGGCATGAGCCACCACGCCCGGCCGAGAGGTTTTTAGAAAAATATTTTTATTATTGATTCTTTTCAGACAACTAAAATATCATATAAAGGCCAATTTTGGGGGAAAAAAATTCTGCTATGCATTATATTCTGTTAGCACTGCCTCTCTGAGTAAATATTTTTTTAAAATGATGCAGAGTTTAAAGTCTTTGCAGAAACTATCTGCAGAATAATAAAAATGCAAATTAATAAAATATCAAATGCTTATAAAATTAACTTTCAAGTCTTCAAAATTCTATTTCTCCAATATAAAAGGCAGAATAATTAAACTGCTGTAGTTTAGGAGAAGGCGAAGTAATAGCAGTGGTGCTGCAGATAATGTTGAGAATCTCATGTAAATTTTATTACTTGGTGACTGCTAGAACATTTAGACATTTAAAAATTAAATAATTATTTAGAGTTGCTTTCAGTCCTCCTCCCCATCAGACATCAAACATATTAACGAACTAGCTAACGTGCAGCACCAGCAGCCAGAGAAAGGAACCCTAAGAGCTCTTACAAAACAAAAACAACGAAAAACCCAAAACAGATCAAATCAGAAGAAGGAGATAAATCAGGAGGAAATAATACAACATAAACATGACACCTGCCAAAAAATAAACTTTGGACAAAAACAGCACCGGAAACTAATTACTATACCAGTCACAAAAGGAAAGGGTGTTTTTTTTCTCCTCTACAGCCATCCTTAGGAAACACAATGTGCTCTCCTACTCACTGCCTAGCTAAAGTACACTAGAAGCAAGAAACAAAGCCCAGAACCCATTTCCAGTGTCATGTACAACAGAAGGGAACAGGAGGGAAAGCAGGAGCAAGGGATGCGGGCTAGAGTACTACTCTTCAGCCATATGGCTAGAGCAAGGTGACGACCAATCAGAACCAGAATCAGGAGTGTGGGAGTCAAGTGAGTCACACTGCGTTCACAACCGCTCCTCCCCCAGGACCGGAAACAAAGCCATGGAAGCTTGGGGTGGGGGCTGGTGGGGGGACATGATCAAAATACTTGCAAACTTACATCAGTCCTTGAGAGGAGGGAAAAAAAAAAGGAAAACGAAAGAGAGCTCTGCATTACAGGTCAGATCATATGAGCTGGGTAAAGCTTTCTTTAAGAGATAGCGTTGGTATGTCAGACTGCCACTCAGAAATGAATTGTCCCTTATTCCTTGCTGTGTTCACCAGATTAGAATACTGCGTGTGTGGTTACACATATCTGTTGCTACCTGTGAAAAAAAAATTTTTTTAATCAAGATTTGGAGGAAGCACTGATGCCCTCTGTCACTTAAATATAGATGACTGCACTTAGAAACCAGTAACTGAAAGCCAGGTGAGCTCTGCAGCAGAGGTGCTCCTTAGGTGTGGAGGCCCTGCAGGCTCTTCCAAGGACTGGGCGTAAAGGAGAGTTGCTGTGCATATTAGCTGGCTTTTCTAAGTCTCACAGTCCAGTCTCGTTCTAGTTCAGTCTTGCAGCTCTGGCAAACACAGCACTCAAATGACTTCAGAGGGACCCCGGATTTAGGTCAGTACCACTTCTGGGTGGCAGCAAGAGAATACGGTGAAAATATCTCAAAAATCCTAGCTGTGCGGTATCATCCAAGGTTCTCACTGCCCCCTATACAAAGGATATCCTCTCATCTCCACAGGAGATGAGCCTATATTTTTATTACTATGTGTTTTCAACGAAGAAGTCATGACTGCTGCTGGTCACTGACAAAGGTTATACTGGCATACATGATTTGATATTTTCAAAGGTATTCACATATAATGGAGATCTTTAAATGTAGCTAACTATATTGGAACATTATCCTGAAGCTTTGAGAAAGGGCTAAATTTCACAAACTGGCCATTCATCATTCACTGATAAGTTAATGAGAGTTAAAAGAGCGGGAAAAAATCAGGGAAATGAAAAAAGAAAGCTGGAAAGAACAAAGGCGGAAGGGAGAGAGGGAGAAAAAATTAATAACTTATCATTTTTTCTTCTTAATATATTTCTATAAACAATAAGCCAACATGCCAGGCCTCCAGAACTGCTAGTACCGCCCCCTTCAATCCATCTGTCAAGAACTGCTCCATAAACCCAGCATGTAACACGGAGCCTTAGATTCCCTTGACATTCGCATCACTGGGTTTCATCAGGGCTTGTTCAGGCAGAAGAGTTCACAGAGCCTCTGACACTTCAAGTCACAGTTTCCAAGACAGGTAGTCACGGTGATCAATATTGTGACATTCAGCGATACTATCAACGTGTTCACATGACAGCAAGACAGGTCCTGAAGAAAAATACGGAATTTTATAGGTCTAATACAACAGAAAATCAGGTTCGTTTTTCCACCGTTTAAGTCAATCGTTCCATGTTCCATGGCTTTTGTCAACAGAGAAGGGAGACGGAGAGATGGAAGGACTGCCCCCACCCCTCCAATCAACCCACCAGTTTATTCCTATCAAAAATTGTTCCCACAAATTTTAGAAAGCTTCTCTCAAAAGAAACTCCAAGACCCCGCCCTCCACAACTGGATGTCGGTGCTTCAAGTCTCTGCTTTTTCACACATTCAGTCACTCAACTGGTTTGTGCTCTACATGGCAGTATCTGTTGCGTATCAATTATTAGAGGGCCACACCCACTCAAGACATCTTCTTACACAGTATTGCCTTAAAGATGCATCCTTTTATTTCTTCCATGAATCAACATGCAATCTAAAAATACAACCTTCACTCTTTATACCAGAGGCTGATAGAGACTTGTAACTTTTCACAAATCCAGAAAGTTATCAAATCTTCCTTAAAATCTTTCTAGGTCTTTAGACGCACCAATTGCTCAAAATGAAACCAAGGATACTAAATTTTACGCGTATGGAAAAACTAACCTGGAGAAATGTTTATTTGTTGATGAGATCAGAACTTACTTAAAGAGAAAAAAAAGACTTTCTACTGTCTAACTAAAACTCAGCCACTGCATTGATAGTCACACCAATATTCATCAACGCTGAGGATGCAGGAAGGAGATAGGGCAGTTTTCAGAATGTGCCACAAAATTATCCTCTAAAGAAGAGGGGATGTGTTACTGTGGTAACATTAGAGACAAAATTACAATCTAGAGTAAAAGGTATGTATTGTTTAATGGAAACAGAAACTAAGTGAAGATTTCACCATTTTATGAACAAAAACACAGAATGCCATTTTATGGACAAACACACAGAAGAGAAACTCAAGATAAACTCCTTCCTTAATGCAAGTAAAATTCAATAAGAGAATCTGCACTGGAGTTATTGGAGAGGACAGTCTAGGGGAGACGAAGGATAGAATTCTGACAGAGGAAGACGGGGAGAAATACTGGTGGCAGAAGCTATAAAAATATACTTAGCTAAAACAATTGCACTTTCTTCATTTTGTAAGATACTAGAAAGTTTTCCCCAGACTCTCTGAGATTCACAAAGAATTAGACAAATAGTTTCTTTCCCTTTTTAACCTCTTTCAAAAAGTACATATCCTTTTAAAATACCACCTGTTTGACAGAAACAGCATCTACAACCTCATCTTACACAGTGAACTAGACACAATGTTTACAAAAGAAGGTCTCTTTCCTGGTTTTGAGATTTGGGGACGTAATTATTTTATAGTTCTCAAGTTGTCATGGGATTTATATAGTACAAATAAGCAAATTAACAACAGCAGCAGTTGTAATTATCAGAGATTTTTTTCAGTAAAGTTTAAAATTCTCTGCATGGATGTGTAACAGATGGCAAAGAATGCATATATCATGGTATTGATTAGACTTCAGCTTACTCTCTTAATTAAAAAATATTCTTTGGGGTTTATTCTTCCTTCAAAACACACACACACACACACACACACACACACACACACACACGTATTTACATCAATGGATTTTACATCCCATCTCCACAGGAGATGAGACACTTTATTAATATCATTAGGATTTACAGTCCATCTCTGTAAAAATTTAGACTTTAGACCTTTTATTTGCTAGCCTGATTGAAATGCAGTTTTCTTATTTAATTCCTTCATGCTTTAATAGGTAAACTCAACCTCATCTTCCCCCTAACTTGATATGTATGACTATAAAAGACTAATATTGATATAGTCAGACTTTGCCTAAATTTAGGGACCCTTCTAAAAACCTGGGACTGCCTTTAATTTGTGTCAAACAAGAAAGAGTGTGGCTGTTGTACTCAATAGAGATGTGACCCCTAGAGAATTACAGATTCTAATATGTAACATACAACGACGCTGCGGCAAAACAGTATAAACACATAAACTACAATCGAACAATGCATACTAGGAATGGTAGTTGTAATATATTTATGTGTGATACAAGACCTAAAAGTCCAGATGGCTTATATTCAAGTTTTCTACATTTCTTTGAAGCACTAAACTATACTGTCCTCCCTCCTTCAGCAAAGTATTGGGAATCAAATTAATTAATGGTGGAGAATGCTTAGGAAACTGTCAGGGGCAATGTGAAAAAAAGGGATAGTAACCAATGAATAACACAATTTGTCTAGTATGAATTTTTAACTCAGAGCAACAGCTAATTAAATGTGACTTTTATTTCCAATGTCAATTATATTTCAATCACTTGATTTTTAACATCTAATCATTTTAATGCTAGTTCAATCTATGTTTGGCTATTTTTTTTTTTTTAATGAGAACTGCCAAAAAGAAAGTACAATATCAAAGCGAATGCTACCTGTTGCCTTTTAATCTCAGAAATCAAATGTATTAGGGTATATATCCCTGTGGAAATCTAGGTACATCCCAGATTTCTTATACCTCTATGGCGGTTCAGGGCCATAATTATGAATGTATAAAATAGATGCCCAATTTAAATGTAACATGGGCCAAGCACAGCGGCTCATGCCTGTAGTCCCAGCTACTTGGGAGGCTGAGACAGGAGAATCCCTTAAGCCCAGGAGTTTGAAGCTTCAGTGAGCTATAATCATGCCACTACACTCCAGCCTGGGCAACAGAGCGAGACTGTATCATAAATAAATTGTATGTATGTATGTATGTATGTATGTATGTATGTATGTATGTATGTAACCCGACCCATCAAAGATCCTAGACACAGTAATGAGGACTATGGGAAAAAAAATGTAAGAACCATTTATAATCTGCACAATTTAGCTGTTTGTTACCATAAAAAAGCACCTGAGGCCGGGTGTGGTGGCTCACGCCTGTAATCCTGGCACTTTGGGAGGCCGAGGCGGGCGAATCATGAGGTCAGGAGTTCGAGACCAGCCTGGCAAACATGGTGAAACTCCGTCTCTACTAAAAATACAAAATATTAGCTGGGCGTAGTGGTGGGCGCCTATAATCCCAGCTACTCGGGAGGCTGAGGCAGAAGAATTGCTTTAACCCAGGAGGCGGAAGTTGCAGTGAGCCAAGATCGCGCCACTGTACTCCAGCCTGGGTGACAGAGCAAGACCCCATCTCAAAAAAAAAAAGCACCTGAATCATTGTGTTTGTACCACAATAAGATATATCATAGAGGCTATTAATTTGTAACTTAAGCTCCAATAGAGCAAAACGTCTGCCCCTCTGTAACTGTCTGTTTACAGAACACCACTGCACATACCATCAGCTTGTCATTCATCATTACATGGCTATATCCCACAACCTAAAGGCAGCACTGCTTTGTTAATATCAGAATTGTCTTGGACACTACAGAAATTCTCCCATTCCTCCGCACTGTAGCTGCTGTGGTTTTCCTCACAAAAGAATGCTGACTGGAGATGGCTGCACAGTAGCTGTCCCTGACAAGTTGGATATGAAAATACAATTTAAGTACAGTGATAATGCTAAATTGGAGGAGGGGAAAGGAGGAACAAAACCAAAGCCCCTATCATTTTATGGAACACTGCTCAGACAAAACAAATTGTTTTACCTACTCCAAGCCCTAGGTACCATTTGAGATAATGTAGGAAGTCACATTTTCACAGAAACACAAGACAGAATCAGATGCTAGAAGAGGTAAATATAACAGATTATTTAACCAAATTCCATGCAGAATACATCCACTAAGAAATAGATCCATTATTTTCAAAGATGAGGATACCTTTTAAGAATCCTCAATTCTGTAAGTTTTCTTAAAAGACAGAAAAAGACAATAATATTAGAAAAATATATTGTAGCAGGCAGTATATATCATGTAGAAAATATTATATGATGAAATGTAATATTTGCCTTACATTTAAACAAAAGTAACGCTTGTAAATAACTAAACACTGGCATTTTTAATTAGGAAGTATTTTAACAAAAGTACATTCTTAATATCACATTCTTGATGCTTAAAATCATAATTTTAAAAATCATCTACAGTAATAGCACAGACACACAAATTTTAAAAGATTCTAAAGCTGCTAGGCCAGGCGTGGTGGCTCCCCCCTGTAATCCCAGCACTTTGGGAGGCTGAGGTTGGAAGACCACCTGAGACCAGGAGTTCAAGACCAGCCTGGCCAACATGGCAAAAATCCCGTCTCTACAGAAAATACAAAAATTAGCCAGGCATAGTGGTGGCACAGTTGTAGTCCCAGCTACTCGGGAAGCTGAGGCATGAGAACTGCTTGAACTCAGGAGGTGGAGGTTACAGTGAGCCACGATCCTGCCTTTGTACTTCAGCCTGGGCGACAGAGCGAGACTCTGTCTTTAAAAAAAGAAAGAAAAGATTCTAAAGCTGCTAAATGCTACCCTCTTAATTTCACAAAGTATTCCTAATTTCAGTAGTTAAATTTACCACCAAATATTTGTTACAATCACTTAAAGAAAAAAATGAACAATGTTACAAATTTACTTTCTGACAAGACCCCCTCATCAAACAACAGGGAGGGTGCAAGTTCCTCACAAGTGTAGCCTACCAAAATGATGACTGATTAACTTCATGGGATTGGCTCTTCCAAGACATGTGACAAAGGATAATTTGCACTTCTCTGTATTTATCTGAGTTTACTTCATCAGAGACACAAGAAAGAAACCTGAACTCATCTTTCAGAATTTCAGAACACATTTGCTTTTGTTTGTTTTAAATCATTAGTACTAGAAATCTTATTAAAGAGAGAGGTTCAGCATTGTAGAAGAAAAGCATGAACGATCTCTTAATGAATAAAACGAATTTGGTTAAAAATTTAGCTGCGGTGGGCCAGGCGCGGAGGCTCACGCCTATAATCCCAGCACTTTGGGAGGCCGAAGCGGGCAGATCACGAGGTCAGGAGATCAAGACCAACCTGGCTAACACGGTGAAACCCCATCTCTACTAAAAAAAAAAAAAAAAAAAAAATACAAAAAATTAGCCAGGCGTGATGTCACACGCCTGTAGTTCCAGCTACTCGGAAGGCTGAGGCAGGAGCATCTCTTGGACCCAGGAGGTGGAGGGTGCAGTTAGCCGATATCGCGCCACTGCACTCCAGCCTGGGTGACAGAGTGAAACTCTGTCTCAAAATAAATAAATAAATAAATAAAAATAAAAAAATAAAAAATTTAGCTGGGCACAGTGGCTCATGCCTATAATTCCAGCACTTTGGGAAGCCAATGCAGGAGGATTGCTTGGGCCCAGGAGTTCGAGACCAGCCTGGGCAACAAAGTGAGACCCTGTCTCTACAAAAAATATAAAAATTAGCCAGGCATGGTGGCATACACTGGCAGTACCAGCTACTCAGGAGGCTGAGGCTGGCTTGAGCCCAGGAGGTTGAGGCTGCAGTGAGCCATGATCGTGCCACTGCACTTCAGCCTGGGCAACAGAGTGAGACCCTGACTCAAAAAATAAATAAATAAAATTAAAAGAAAAAGAATTTTTTAAATCTTAAGCCTGAAGAAAAACATTTTTCAAAGGTGACGAAAATTACAAAATCTAATCCACAAATTTCTACACAAATATTTACAGTCTTCACACCTGAACATACACATGTATGCACCCACTAACACAAACATACACACACCCCTCTCACATTTTAGAAAGGATGGAATGGCCACAGTAAAAATCATTTATAGCATTTTCATCTTCCTTTTTTTTTTTTTTTTTTTTTTCCCAGACAGGATCTCACTCTGTCGTCCAGGCTGGAGTGCAGTGGCATGATCTGGGCTCACTGCAGCCTTGACTTCCTGGCCTCAAGTGATCCTCCCACCTCAGCTCCCCAAGGAGCTAGGACTACACGAATGCACCACCACGCCTGGCTAATTTTTTGTATTTTTAGTAGAGACATGGTTTTGCCATGTTGCCTAGGCTGGTCTCAAACTCCTGGACTCAAGCGATTCCACCGGCCTCAGCCTCCCAAAGTGCTGGGATTACAGGTGTGTGCCACTGCACCTAGCCCATTTTCATTTTCTTCCAGTATACTGCTAAGTACTGAAGCTGTGGTTCATGCTTTTACTATATTGTTCTCCAGTTTCTACATACAGCAAAAGTATTGACATGCAGGGTCAAAAGAGGACACTACAATGAACATAAAGTCAGTCCCTTGATTTGTTTTTTTTTTAAAGACGACTTTATTTTTAGAGCAGTTTTAGGTTCAGAACAAAACTGAACAGAAAGTAGAGTTCCCACAAACTCCTGGCCTCCCCACCCCACATCTCCCCACTATCAACAAGCTACACATAGCAGAACATTTGTTACAATCGAACCTACACTGACACCTCAATACTGTTGAAGTCCACGGTTTAAACTAGTGTTCACTCCTGATGCTGTACATTCCATAGATTTAGACAAACATATAATGACACACAGCCACCATTATACTATCACACAGAATAGTTTCACTGCCCTGAAATTCCTCTATGCCTGTCTACTCAGCACAACCTTCCCTCACCCCCTGGCAACCATTGGCAACCACTCCTCTTTTTACTGCCTCTATAGTTCTACCCTTTCCAGAATGTTATAGAGTTGGAATCATACAGTATGCAGCCTTTCCAAATTGGTTTCTTTCACTCAGTAATAAGCATGTAAGGTTCTTCTATGTTTTTCATGGTTTGATAGTTCATTTCTTTTTAGCTCTGAATAATATATTGCATTGTCTGAATGTATCACAGTAGTATCTTGATTTTTTCCATATGGTCTAATGTAGTAGCTGGTGAATTCTATAACTGTTACATAAAAACAAAGTAATAATATCAGATGGATATTACTTGCCAGGTAGAACAACGAGGCTCTGAGTAAGTAAGTGACTAAACCTAGGTCACAAATCAGGGATAGAGTCAGACTTAAAGAGTTCCAACTCCTGATAACTAATCCCAGATTCCCACCTCAAACCCCCAACACCAGTATCTGGCTTGCTGGTAAGGATCTGGAGCCCTCACACCTGTAATACAGCTGCAGTAAGCCCAAAAATATATAGTTAAAACCTTAAAATTATATATAAACATACACACATGCACACGTGCACTTTTTCTCCTCCACTCTGCTTTTAGAAAAAATAAGCAGAGAGGCAGTATTGTGCTGTAAAAATAATACAGTGGGTCGAGAAACCTAGGTTCTGTCACTGAACAAGGTTTGTGACCTTTGGTCAGTTATTTACCCAATCTTGGTCTCAGCTTCTGCACTCAATCTCTAAATTATCTTCTATTAAAATTCTATGAATCTCTGAATGGCAAGAATACAACTTCCTGATGTATATCTTTACCTCTATAGCACTGCACAGAGAAAAATGCTCACAAAGATAATCCTGACACACCCAAAGAAGCTAAACCATTAAAGAACAGTTTCATTCAGGGGTTGAAATCTCACTCACACGAACATGTAAACTGATGATTACATTTTGCAAGAACATGTAATAGGATGATTACCTATTGCCAAGCAGGTAATATTAATACAAGAGAATGAAGCAGGCCAGGTGTAAGATACTAGGCATGATAGGGACTGACGTCAACTGGAGAGGTAGTGCCCTAATAACACTAATCAATGAACTGCTTTTAATATTGTGAGTCAAACAAAGTATCTTTGCTGACAGATAAAGCCCATGGGCCACCAGTTTTCAACCCTCAGACGGTAATTACACTCACTGAACTGTAACTACTAGGAAAGTGGAATTAGACATTACTTAGAAAATTTTTCGGCCAGGCACGGTGGCTCATGCCTGTAATCCTAGCCCTTTGGGAGGCCGAGGCAGGCAGATCATGAGGTCAGAAGATCAAGACCATCCTGGCTAACATGGTGAAACCCCATCTATACTAAAAATACAAAAAAAAAAAAAAAAAATTAGCCAGGCGTGGTGGCGGGTGCCTGTAGTCCCAGCTACTCGGGAGGCTGAGGCAGGAGAATGGCGTGAACCCGGGAGGCGGAGCTTACAGTGAGCTGAGATCACGCCACTGCACTCTAGCCTGGGCGCTGGGTGACAGAGTGAGACTCCGTCTCAAAAAAGAAAATTTTTCGACATCACAAGGTGAACCAAAAATGATTTTAGATAACCAGAAAATTCAAATGGCCTTCTGACTAATCAAAATTTTATCATAATGAAAGAGCTGGGATGTGACTTTAGTGGGAAAATGCACAGACAAAAGGCAAGTTATGAATGAGTTCTGAGAATATGGTAAGATAAAATATCTGAAGACACAGGGAAACACACAACTATATACAAAATATAACAGTGGAAATGAAAATGGTAGTAATATGTTTCAAAATGGTGCCTACTTTATCAAAACAGCTTAAAGTACCTTACATATAATTTAACCCCTGTCACATAAGACTGACACAAGGAGAAACTGAAATCCGTTCCTCTACCACTGAACCACAGCTACCTCAAGTGGTGGAGAAAGCAGTTGTTTAAAGAGCTGTAGAGTAGAGGTCAGAAAACTGAAAACTACCTTGCTGAAGCTATCTAGGGAATTACAGTAAGCAAAATGTAATAATCTCACTTGGAATCCAACCAGAACACTGAAACTAATATCTTTTACATTTAACTGGTTCTCATTTCTGAGTACTCTGATTTTTCAAAATCATTTAATTTACACGATTAAGAAAAAAGAATTCATGTTATAAACATACAACTATTTAATAATTTTTCAAGGATCTTACTTTCTGAGTAGACTCTAAATGAAAAATGATGGTACTATTATTTTCTACAAATATTTCCCTAACGATGTGATTTTTCTGTGTGCTTGTGTGTGTAAGTAATCACCTATTTACACAGCACTTTACGATTGTAAATTTTGAAACCCTCTTATCAAATAAGACTCTCAGAACTGTGCAGGGCTAATTATGTTAACTGTCATTGATTCAGATGGGGAGAGTGAGGCACATGGTGATGGGTGACCAATCAAAAGTTACGCAGTTCTGTGATAGTAAAACTGGGACTGGAATATGGAATCCCTACCCTCTGGAAAACTAGTCTGAATGAAGCTCTGTTCACTAACAAAAAGCTGGAGCTCATTTTTCTGAGCCAACTTTTCTGGGGCTGACAGGAGGTTGGGTGGCATCCAAGCAGACTGACTGAATGCAGAGTACACTAGTATGGGGAGCTGGGCCAACAGGGAGAGATGTCCCTTTCTGGTCATAGTCTCTAGATACAGTCAACTGCCAGGAAACAGAGTCAGGCTGTTGAGATTCAAGGAAGTAGAGTAACCTATACAATAAACTGAAAGGACCAAGCAGGAGAGGAGCCAGTGGATGCAGTGATGCTGGGAAACGGGACAGTCAGAGATGAGGCTTGGGCAGCTGGTGAGATGGCTCTGGAGTCTGCTACACTGACAGTGCCTGTCTGAGATGAATTTCCTAGAAACTGCTCTAAGTACTTGGAAGGGCTGGGAACGTTCCTAAAGGGACTGGGCAGGGCTAGATAACTTGCTTCAAAGTGCCAGGGAGACTGTACTTCTGTCATCCAAGACAGTCTCTTTCGCAGGGCAGCTGAGCAGGGATAAATGCTGGAGCCAACCCAACAAGAATGATATACTTCCTCGTCTACAGAGAATGATGGACAATTTTAAGATTCTGTTGCTAACCTTCCAGCCTCAAGCCAAAAACTTCAATTCTGGAATAATGACTTCAATTTTAAAAATGGAATGGACACAGCAACATTTAGACTGGGTAAAGTGTTGGGCTCTGGTGGGTTTTTAAAGTAAATCATAGCAAACTTTACTTACCATCCACTAAAGCTGGATTTAAAAATTTGATTCACTAACAGATTTATCTTACTGCCATAAAAAGTATGTAGCTATTTGTCTTTTGAAATAGAGCTCAGATAATCAAAACCCATATGCAAAGGGGCTGCGGAAATACCATTACAAACCACACAGAGAGGTTTTAAAACCAGCCTCCCTGCTTTCAGAGCTGCTACTAGGAATCCTGGCTGCCCCTCCTCCACGTATCAGGCAAGACCAGGGCTCAGTCAATAAGACTGCTGTGTAAGTGACGCAGCCATCACTTCTGCTTAGTCTCCACAGGCCTAATGTACGTGATGCTGAATTTACTTATCTCAGTAGGCAGCACAGCCTCACCAAGAGTGGTTATGTTTTAGGCTTTGTAAGAACAAGATGTCAGGGGTTTTGCTGTTGCATCATTCTGCAACACCTTATTTCAACTCTGTGCTGAGCTGGCAAAAGCGCTAAATCAACCCGGCTCTGCAACCCAGCTCGCTTAGCTTACCCTTCAGATGTTCCAGTAGTAGGACAACTTTCCAATATTCACTGGCAACGTGACACACTAGTAACAGTTTGTCTAGTCATCACACGCTTTGAATGTCTCCCTGGTATTTCTCTGTCCTTGTCCCTCTGTGCTGCATTTTCCTTGCTAAATATTTCTGATAATATTTTCAACCAAAGGACATAAGAATCTAACTCCATCTTGAGCCCACAGAAATGTGTATAATCTCTGTGCTATATGCAGACCTGGGAGAAACAACTAATTGTCAGACTGTACCTAAGCGTCCTAGAGTCTACTCTGCTTAGATGTTGAGAATGAGAAGAGACAATTATTTCCATCCACTTTATAAGAATACAGCTGATTTCAGGTTGGCTGCTAAGGCAAGTGTGATAGGCTTGCTTGGAGAAAGCATGGATATTTGTTGTCTGATGGGATACAGTGGAACGAACCCACTCATCGGCAGGCTATCAGCTTTTGCCACTAATCAGAGGGGAGAAAGCACTTCTAGGAAAAGAAAATGGAACAAATTGAGTGGAAAAGAAGAAGTGACACAAAAGTGCGATGTTTAACAAGCAGCTGCTCTTGGTGGCTGAAAGTGCTCCTGTCTTAACAGAGACTCCCCTAACAGGAAGGAATCATTCTTACACAGGGGTGCATACCTATACTTCACAGCATGTTTGTTTGTGTGACAGTTATACTGTCATAATTTTAGATGGTTAAACCTCTACTCTGGGGTTTATAAAAGATCAGAGCACTTGTCACTCTTGATGCAGGTAGAGTGAGATAGAGTGGTTGAGCAGTTCATTTTTCTTTATAATTACACTCCATTAACCTTCCACATGAGAGCTCCCCTGTGCTTTCATACCAGCAGCACCAACTGGCTGCATTTGATAAGGCTCTACAGAGTCTGCAAGACCAGCACATGTAACAAAAGGAAGACTTTAATACTGCAGACTTAAGCAGAAGCTGAACGCAGCTCTGTTACTTATTGGCACACATATTCAGCTCAATTATACATGTGTAGACAAAAACAAACCAAAAACATAAAGCTGGAAACCAGCAAACAAATGATGGGAGCTTATTTAAATCAAAAGTGATTCAAAAACCTTCTGGTAATCTTCATAATATTCAAACCCCAAATCCATTATTATTTTCAGTGTATGGTTTTTTTAAAAAAATAATTTTTATTTATTTTTTAGAGACAGGGTCTCCACTCGGTCACCCAGGCTGGAGTGCAGTGGTGTGATCATAGCTCACTATAACCTCAAACTCCCGGGCTCAAGTGATCCTCCCACCTCAGCCTCCCAAGTAGCTAGAGCTACAGGCATACACCACCAAATCCAGCCAATTTTTAAGTTTTCTGTAGAGATGAGGTCTCAGTGAATTGCCCAGGCTGGTCAGAAACCCCTGGCTTCAAGTCACCCTCCTGGCTCGCCTCCCAAAGTGAGCCACCATGCCTAGCCATTATTGTTTTTCTAACCTTTGATAATGTGGCATCCTATTAAAAACATAGGATCTAGTACTCAATGTACTAAAGCTTACAGGTTGACACATTATAGAGTGATCTATATTACAATTAGATCACATTGGTGTCTACAAGCTACACGTGGTAATTTACTTGCTAAAGCATTTCTCTTTATGTATTGCTCAGTAACTCACTTAAAAAATACGCTGGTTAAGAACTAGTGCTAAGTCTGTCTCTATCATCCTCGACAGTGGCCACATAAATGACTTCCCTTTTTGAGAGACAGAGAGAGAGAGAGAAACGTATTCTATTAATAATGCATTCTCCTGGAGTTTTTAATGCAGTGCCAGGAATGCTACTTTCCATATGCACAAAGGTAGATTAATGCTTTTTCTACCCTGAGCAAAGGCTAGGTGTACATGCTTGAGCACATAAAATGAAAGGCAATTTTGAAAGTAGGTGTTGGCACAATTAATCTTGAATAGGATCCCAATTATTTGGGAAAGAAAAGGTAGCTATATTTATAACTCTGCCTTAACCAATGGCATTACAGCCTTCACAGTAACTCAGAATAAAGTTTCCATCATAGCAGTTTGTGTTTCTGAGTATATCCCTAACCACAATAACCTAAAAAAGGTCAATAGTTATCCTAACAATACTGCTCACTACTAACTTACTTTCTTTGGGCACAAATGTATCCATTGTAAATGTTAGTCTATGGTACAGTGAATGTGATCATCACAAAATTAAAGTACAGGAACTCAAGTGGTACACCAATTTATTCACCAAATATCATATTTAAAACACTTTTCTAGATATATAAAACTATCACAAAATCTTGGTTTTGAAAATTAATAAGATGCTTAGTATTTCTGAAAGTGTTTGGCAGAGAAATGTTTGTTTATATTTACATTTTGAAGATGGATGATTAGATCTAGGAATTCTACTGCACTCTTCCTTTTTCCTATGCTTGATGTATGAAACAGAGGGATTTTTTTCCATGAATGTTTTTCCTTTGCTTAATGCCATTACAAACTTACATTGCTGTATGTTTTTATGACACTTATCACTAGTGTATCCTTTTTAAAAATGCTTTTCTTAACCCAAATATCAAATGTGTACTTGCAACTAACAGGACTATACTTCTTAAAATCCAAATATAAAGGACATCATTTTACTATTTTCTTGCTGCACGTTACATGCTAGAGGATTCAGCAAAATGATGTTGAATAACTGTATGCCAAAAGATGAAGCCAGCCCATGCCTACATGAAAAAGCTCCTGAAAATGTTGCTTTCTCAATGTCTAGATCCAGTGACAATCAGATTTCTCCTCTGCCTAATAACATTTTTCATTTCCCAATGAATAGAATTTCTTTCACTAAATGCTTGTTTTGCAGCCTTACGAGTGGCAGACAAATTAAAATTCCACTCTCTATAACCACGTTAAGAATCAGACAAAAGCCAATCTACCTGTTCAGGATCTGTTGTTCTGACTCATTGTTGGGCCATCTGTTTATGTGTGCCGCTTGTCTCACGGTGCAAATCAACCTGCTGCTGGGCAGACCTGCCTCATGCTGCAAACTCATTCTGCAATTTCAACCTCCCTCACCAGCAATAGGTCCTCTTATCAGAACCTAAAACTACCACTTCAATCAACTCGAGTCAGACCTTATTCTACTGCTCTTGTATAAAAAAGTGATACACCACAGGCCCATGTGCAAACAGGTCACCTCTGAACACTGGGCTTGTAAGGAAGATGGCAGCACAGTTTTGCTCCTATCAAAACATTTTAGTACCATCAGTAGCAATCAGCCTGCTACCCAGGAATATACATGTACCACTGTGGAGAGAGGCTAAAAAGATTACTGAATCCCAGAGGACAAGAATATGAACTACAAATACAAACCAATCTAGTCGTCTTTGTTTTAAAGATTGGTAACTTACTCACAGCTAGGTTTCCATCTGTGTTATTAGCACAAAAATTTAAAGCAGTTTAGAAAAGGTTCTAGGAACATCCTTTGAGTCATCCACAAATATCAATTTGCCTGCTGCTTTGCAAGCACTGTGCTAATCACTCTCTCATCTTAGATGTGAAAGGATGTTAGGGCCATGGATAGAGTGGTAGGCAGTGTAAGGTTTGAAGACAATATTAAATGAATATGCCTACTGAGTATATAGTATTACAACAGATGTAGTATACTAAGTTAAATTATTGAAGAAGTTTCTACATCTATTTTAGGAAACAGAAGACGTACATGCAAAATAATTCTACCATTTCTTTTTCTTTTTTTTTTAAACGGAGTTTTGCTCTTGTTGCCCAGGCTGGAGGGCAATTGCGTGATCTTGGCTCGGCGCAACCTCCGCCTCCCAGGTTCAAGTGATTCTCCTGCCTCTGCCTCCCAAGTAGTTGGGATTACAGGTATGCGCCACCATGCCCAGCTAATTTTTGTATTTTTAGTAGAGACGGGGTTTCTCCATGTGGTCAGGTTGGTCTCGAACTTCGGACCTCAGGTGATCCGCCTGCCTCGGCTTCCCAAAGTGCTTGGATGCTGGGATTACGGGCGTGAGCCACCACACCCGGCCTTTTTTCGTTTTTGTTGTTGTTGTTTTTGAGACAGTCTCACTCTGTTGCCCAGGCTGGAGTGCAAGTGGTGTGATCTCAGCTCACTGCAGCCTCTGGCTCTTGGGTTCAAGCAATTCTCCTGCCTCAGCCTCCCGAATAGCTGGGATTACAGGCACCTGCCACCACGCCTGGCTAATTTTTGTATTTTTTGCAGAGACAGGGTTTCACCACGTTGGCCAGGCTGGTCTCAAACTCCTGAGCTCAAGTGATCTGCCCGCCTTAGCCTCCCAAAGTGCTGGGATTACAGGCGTGAGCCACCGTGCCCGGCCAGAACTCTACCATTTCTTATAGAGTATCAACAAAGAAAATTATTAGAAAAATTTAAAAACTATGTAAACAGAGAAGAGAGCAGTAAATAGAGAAAACAGGACCACAAACAGAGGTCAAGATCAAACCTGGGAGAGTACGTATTTTGTGCAATGCTAACTCAAGGAAACTTTTTTGAGATTAAAAATAAAACTTGGTCTATCAATAATAATTAAAAATTATTACTTTGCAGAAATGGAGTAAGGCAAGTTTCCCTGCTAGTGGTTGATTATAGGTCTCTAAACAGATAAACTAATATGTACCCAGTGAAATGGCACATAGTATATATTTCCACCGGGTTCTATTCTTTACATTTAGAAGACTGTTCCTTGAGACTAGAAAGTAGAATTAATCTACCTTGTTTCTAACAAATGTACTTCAAAATGCAAGCTTATTTTGAGAAGGGAAATTTAAACATATATCTATAGAGGACAAAAAATGTATAATTTAGGAGAAGCTGAATATTTAATGGATTAGTGGGTTAGAAGAGCAAGAACAATGTCAATAACATGCAGAAATACATCTAAAAACACAGATTTGAAAGGACCAAATATTACGTTACTTATTTAGTAATGACAAAGCACAGAGATGATAAGGGACTGATACCTACATGAGAATTTATGTATCTCAGTGGGTGAGAAATTCATTATGTTTCATTTTGTTCAAGCACCTACTGTCTCCAGTGTATACAAACATCATAACTTTTCTCTTGAGGATGAGGCATAGCAGTGGTGAACAGGAAGGCTTGTCTTATCCTCTGTGCTAAGAGAAAGTCGCAATATTCTGCAAGGCTGCAACATGACATTTACTAAACAACCAGCAACATCTCTAGTCTTTTTAAACAACACTGATAAGTAAAAATAATGATCTAGGGGAGATTCTAATTTTTCAATTGACTAGAGAGCTGAGGACAGTACATTAACCCTTTTAACTGCTTGATAGTTGTAAGCAAAATAAGACAACACAATAGTACCAATCAAATTGTTAGTGAAGGCAGCAAACTATAGAGAAGAAACCAACATATTTAGCACGAAGAAACTGCTACACTATTTCCCACACTATGCTATGCAAACAAATTATTCACTTCTACACTATATGCCAAGGAATACAGTGTTATTTAGAAAATATATTCTCTCACCTCTAGCTGTAACAGAAGCTAAGGACTACCTCTTCTTCAGACTCTACTGAGAGTTGTAGGATCTCTCTCATCAAGATATGATAGTACTCATAGCACTTCTGAATTCACTGCTGAAAATGACCATTAGCTGCGATATGGGACTAAAGACAAGTACACAATTACCAGAAACTAGGTAACAGTCAAATGGTGAATAATTTTAAATGGCTTTAAAGACTTTATAATGTTTTTCTTTTGAAAAGTTGTAAAGACACTTAAAATTGACCAATGATCTGTCAAACTCAATTGTCTAATGATTTTAATCCAACCCCTCTGAAACATTCCTATTAAGATATAAATTTACGGCTGGGCATGATGTCTCATGTCTGTAATCCCAGTACTTTGGGAGGCTGAGGCAGGCAGATCACCTGAGGTTTGGAGTTAGAGACCAGCCTGACCAATAGGGTGAAACTCCGTCTCTACTAAAAATACAAAAATTAGCCAGGCGTGGTGGTGGGTGCCTGTAATCCCAGCTACTTGGGAGGCTGAGGCAGGAGGATGGCTTGAACCCAGGAGATGGAGGTTGCAGTGAGCTGAGATTGCACCATTGCACTCCAGGCTGGGCAACAAAAGTGAAACTCTGTCTCAAAAAAAAAAAAAAGGATATAAATTTATATGTCAGTTTTTCATTGTTTCACGTTCAGAGGTCACTGTGTCATCTTCTATATTCAAAACCTATGTTAAAATAAGAATGTGACACTCTAAGTAATGCTACAGCAATAGCTCAACATATCTTAACCATAAAATCAGACATTTTGCTAACACAACTGAAATAATTCACTGGAACTTACTAACATAGCTGCTTCAGAAGCAGAAACATCACAGAAGTCTAAGAAGAAAAACTTAAAGCCATGTATGGTTCTGGTAGAGAATCTGAAGGGAATGTGGAAACTGAAAAACCATCAAGGTTAAGTCAAAGGTTCTGTGACCACTAGGGGGGCTGGAAATGGGGCTCTAAGATGTTCTATCACCAGGTCCAATGACAGCACACTAGATATCACTGTATCAACAAATTTCTATTCTGATAAAGTATTGCCATGTACTTAGCCAATGTGCCTGTAGATTCTAATGAGATAAGCCCACGCTGATATTACCTAGGAAATAAATAACAAGACTAACAATGGAAGCTCCAGTTGGTGTCTCCGCCACATGCACCACAGCATCAACAGACCACCTAATAACATAGGGAGGAAAACAAAAACACTGCATTTTTGTATAAGAAAAGAACAGGAAAAGGATTAACTACATTCTTTTCCCCCATGCTTACATTTTTAAAATTCCACTAGTATCCTGCCAGATTTCAGGAGAAACGCTGTGTGCATCACAGTTAACTGGTATGATAGGCCATGGGAGAATAAAACCAATAAGAAACCTTTCTGTTCTGCACTTCACAGGGCTGTCACTCGTACTAGAAAAACGTCACTTTGAAGCCCTGTTTGCATTCCATTTTTAACTAGAGGGAAGAGGATGGAGGTCTTTGGTTTCTATGACAACCCAGATGGGCCATAATACAAGATACTTACAAATGTTCAATTGCAGGGATGCCAAATCAAATTAAGGCAGAGTTAGCACTACTTCATAAAAACTAGATGGAGAGAAAACAAAATACTTATGGCAAGATGATGCCATTTCTAGAAGTGGTTCGGAAGGATTTCATGAGAAAATATAAAGAAAAGAGTGACTATTTTTAGTGAAAACAAAACAGTAAAACTAATATATAAAAATAAAGCTCCAATTTACATGAGTAAATGCTTTCATTAAAATTTAGACTACTGAAAAATTACTACTTCACTTAATGTTTTTAAACACTCCCTTACAAATAACATGATATTCATTAGTGATTTAAATCATTACAATCTGGCACACTGGGCTAGGTTTTAATGGTGGGTTGAGCTCCTTTGGGCAACTTTTTCTTTTGCTCAACCCTCACCATTTGTTACTGTATTTGGCCTTCATAACTAGAATGCATAGTCCTCAAAATATTTGTGGAATGGCTAATGCTTCAGAAATAAACTAATTTGTAACTTGTACTTTACTACAATTTGTAAAATTTATTAACTTTCCAATAATAACCTACCATATCTCTTTCCATTTATAAATGATGATTTATTTGAGAACCACCTTCAGCAAATACTTCTAAGCTTTTGAAAGCACTATTTGGGGAAAAAAAAAAAAGGAATTCACACATGGCCTTTTTCATTTAAGGGCAGAAAATGCTGTATATTCAAACTTCATAAGGGAACTTATTTACGTCACAGATATTACCATTAGACAAAGGGGATGTCATATACACCTTTAAGGCACATAATGAAGAACTTTGGACTCTGTCCCCGTAAAATGTCCTACGTGTGCAAACATATACAACAATTTTGCACACATTTCAGGTAATTTAGAGGCACCCCCGTCAAACCCCTCCACAGAACTAGTTTTATCTTTATTCAAAAGTCCCTTCTTCCCCAAGGCCAAAATTTGTAATGAAAAAAAAAGTCTCTAGAACAAAGCAAAACAAAAAAACACCCAGTGTATTTAACATTAAGTAGATCATTGGTATCTCTTTACTTAAAACACAGCTCAAATTAAATGAATTCAAATAAAATGAATTATTTGGATAAATATCTGCTACAGAAATTTTACTAAAGATTGAATACTATGATTTCTAACTGTTTTGGATTTGCAAAATCAGGTAAGTTTCTGTGACTTTCTCTTCTCCCCCAAATAGCATAAACCCATTTAAAATTATCTTGAGACATTCTGAGACTATAAAAACAGGAGTAGAATAATTTCCTCAATAGAATCTTTTTAAAGCTCAGATTATTTCTTGCTTTGAAAAGAAAATCTGTATATGAGAGTGCCACTAAAAAAAGTCCTAAAAACTTTGTACATATACTGTACGGAGGAAAGAGCTTGGGCTAAAGGCTAACATTTAAAAAAAAAAATGCTAAGTTTTCTTTTCACACCATCTATGTGTCTAGTCATCACTCAGCCTCTCTTTGGTGTTAATACTGTTACAAAATGAGGATAATACCTATCCTCTCCCCCACTGCTAAAAGAAAAAAATATTTTATAAAACTAAAGAGTTATAAAATATTCAATATTCATAGTACTAATAATGACACTAAAACAAGAAATTGATAGCTTAAAAATGCTGATGAACTTGATTTTTAAAACACCATAAAGCTGCCCTGTTGCCCATAATGATGATGACATTTTCACGAAGGGCAGAGTGAAAAAACGCTACAATTCTCACTAGGATGATGACTAGTACTTATAGAAGATTAAAAATAAGAATGATATATTATGTAGAAGAGAAGGAAAGATGGAAGTATGAGTATGGCTCAGCACACTACAGAGCACATTAATTTTAATTTGAAAAGTACTGGCAAGGCCTTGCATGCAGGCCCACACAAGTGCTTTTAAAAGCTTCATTACACTCTGCAGACATTTGCCCTTCATCAATTGCTTCCTATGCCAGGATTTCCTTTTTGAGTGTTGCAACCTAATATTCTTCACCCAGGCAACCACAGCCTATTTTGGAAAGGTTCCCTATTTCAGAAGCCTCAGTGCTGTTTCCATTTGGAAATACATCTTTATGAAAATATGTATCATCCTCAGAACAAAAATGCTTCAATATATTAAGTTTCAGCTGTAAGTGATATTTTTAGAAAAGTGGTAATTTCAGAATCTCTGCTTCAAAATTACAGAGTTGGTTTTTTTAAATGGAGTCACAAAGTAGAAAATTAAAAAGATATACCAATGAATAAAATCCTGTCTCCCCTTTTTCTTATCCCATTTCATTTAAAGATGTTTAAATTTATTTTCCATAGATTCTTAAAATCATTGAATTATGCATACTGGTAAGAAATTTCATCCAATGTTCATCTTCATAAAAACCAAATAACTCAATGCAAAAGAGCTCTTAACAGTCAATTTTCTAAGAAATGGTCTGACATCACAGATAGTGTTTTCTATATAACAAAGTGAATCAATTTGAGATGTCTTGGACACTGTAAAAAACTTGTACTTTTGACCAAAGGAAATGGATTTCACTGTTAATAGATAAGAAATAAGAGACCCTGGGGACTGGGGAAGGGGTAGAGAAGAGAAGGAAGTCCTTGTTCTAAGAGTATATTAAAAGCTACTTAAAACATGTAAGTGACAATATTTCATAAACTGAAATATTTTATCAGTAGCTATGACAGAATATTCTCTATTCTTTTCTTCAACATGAAAGTTTTAAAGAACTGTGCTCATTTGACCTCTTATCAAACAAAAACTCATTTTTCTTCATATTGGTTTGCATAGCACAGACTATTACTTTTTCATAGCACTTAAATTTTACTGTGGATGAGGGCTGTATCTGCCAGGCCTAGAATGCTTTCCATTGAACTGTCTCCTCAAGACTAAAGGACTCATCACCAAAAAGATGTCTTTGTAAAATACAGTTTATGCCTCCTGAAAATACCATCTCTCTCTCTCTCCCATTCACTACACACATACTTACATGTGTTCAAAATTTATTCCTCTTCTTTATCATGGCTACCGTCAAGAAAAAACACAGGGAAACAGATAAGCACTACACAACAAAGTTTACTTTTTCCCTTTGCAATAATATTTGTCTCTTACTGCAACTGTCTCTGAATATGGAAAATGAGATTATGCAGTTAAATTTTAACACATGCATGTATACACCCAACTAATACAGCAGTCCCCCCTCATCAGTAATTTCACTTTCTGCAGGCTCAGTTACCAAGAGCAACCGCAGTCCAAAAATTCAGGTTGAGCATCTTTAATCTGAAAAATCTGAAATCCAAAATGCTCCAAAATCCAAAACTTTTTGAGCACTGATGTGATGCCACAACTGGAAAATTTCACACCTGACCTCAAGTGATAGATCATAGTCAACACGCAGTCAAAACTTCGTTTCATGTACAAAATGATGTAAAATGTTGTATAAAATTTATACAAATTTATGCTTGGGACCAGAAGTGTTTCAGATTTTGAGATTTTTCAGACTGTGGAATATTTGCACAATATATTTATGCCTTGTATATACCAAATAATCTTAGGCAGTTGCTTTTTCTGGTTGAAGGTTTCTAAGATAATAAGAAAAGCAAAATCCTCATTTGCAATATTAACTTAATTAATGGGCACCAAATGTTCAGACCTTCCTGTTCTCAGTTATAAAACAGGTTATTATGACTCCATTGGCAAATGCCCCTGATTATTCTCAGCTTTTTATTACATACTAGGTAAATGAAACTATCAACGATCCTTTTACTAAGAAATGTGAACTGCCTTATACTGGAATAGTTAAATAAACATTAGGGGAACCATCAGCACCAACTACTTACTCCCTATGAGCAATGAATAAAAGAATAATATTTGTAGCACAATTAAGCCTCCATAGCTCAAGATGGATCATCCCATCAATTCTGAAACAATTTACTCTAGCTGTATGAATCTGATCATAAAGAAAAAAGAAACACTTCTAATGAAATGTGGAAACGCTTTTTTTGCATGTGAATCGTATTCATTTCTTTAAAAAACTTCAACTTCAGAACTCTTAAGAACAGTAAGAAAAATAAAACATAATTTTAAAAGTTTAATTATTTGGAGCCTACAAATGCCTGTGGAAAAGCACAATTTTAAACTTTGAAAATGGGCTGGTCTAATATAAAACAGTCTTTGTAGATAATAAATAATTCAAATTCAGACAAGAGAGAATTAAAGAATTGTGATGTTCACTGTTATTTTACATTTACGATTAAAGAACCAGATTAAATGACAAGTAGATCACTGTTGACATAGTTCCTATAAATAAGAGCCAAATGATTTTAAAATTAAATGTTATAAGCTTCATGCTTTAAAAAATGTGTGCTCCCCATTTTCATTTGTTTTCCAATGCTTCCAGAAGCCCAAACAAGAATTATTTTAATAGGGCAAAAAACCATGAGAAATCAGTAAATTCTTAATCTTTCGGTTGTATATACAATTAGGGCAAAGACTAAGTCAAATCCAGAATTAATAAGCACCTAACGAAATACTGCAACTTGTTATAGTTCTTTAGTTTGAATAAATCTGCCCTCAGTGTTCTTCCTAAACTTTCTGAATAACCTCCACAAATCACGCTATATAAATAACAAGGAGTCTAAAAGTTTACTGCCACACTCACTCTCTAAAGATACTAAAATCAGTTCATCTACACAGGCAGCTGTCTGCCTGAGCTAGAGGATGAAGTTATGCCTTAATGAATTAACGCCATCTAGTGGGATCAGTGTGATTTCAGCTGAAACTAGTTTACAACAGGTTACTACAATCTATTCAGCTGGTCAAATGTCTTATTTAAAAAGATACACTTGTATTAACTATTGAACTATCTTAAATGCCTATTAGAATGTGATATACTTGCCTACAATAAAAATGGCACAAAAATATTTTAAGACCAACAACCCTCCCTTGGAATAATATTTCTATTCTTTCCTTCAAAGGCACAAAATATGAATCAACAGGTAATAACAATATGTATTTTCAAAGATCTCAGAAAATGCAAAGTCAAAGTCAGAACAACAGTCAGTAAAATTTAAAGATAACAATAACAAGAGCTATTATTTACTTATTATTAAGTGCCTAGCATATGCCACACACTTCACAGTTTTAATCTTTAGAGCTTTCCTGCAAGCTCGTTTTACAGGTGATTTCCCATTACAAAAACACTTAAATATAGAGTGACTGACTTAAAAAGTGATCTTTCTTCCCTCCAACCAACCATAACATGACGAGACATCTATCAACACTAGCTCACTGCACACCTACCATGTGTTCAAAAACATGCAAAGTGATAGTGAGGTTCTAAGAGATGAAAAGGGCCCCCTGTCTTTTCAAGGAATCCAGGTAGCGCGGAAGACAGGAACCTGTGGCACTTTACAGAAGATACTTCTTCCATCTACCTTTTTTCTTCTTCTTCTTCTTTTTTTTTTTTTTTTGAGATGGAGTTTCACTCTTGTCGTCCAGGTTGGAGTGCAATGGTGCGATCTTGGCTCACTGCAACCTCCACCTCCCAAGTTCAAGTGATTCTCCTGTCTCAGCCTCCTGAGTAGCTGGGTTTACAGGTGCCCACTACCATGTCCAGCTTATTTTTGTATTTTTAGTAGAGATGGGGTTTCACCCTGTTGGCCAGGCTGGTCTCGAACTCCTGACCTCAGATGATTTGCCTGCTGTGGCCTCCCAAAGTGCTGGGTATTACAGGTGTGAGCCACCGTGCCCGGCCCCATCTATCTTTTATGATAGTTTTACTGTTAATTTTATTCACATTAAAAATAAACTGCTAGCATGAATATTAAATCCATCATTTTAAAATTTAGTTACATTAATTTACATCAAAAAACGATGTGAAAGAAGTGAGATGTGTACCCTTTACATAACCTAACAATGGACATATTCTTCCTTTAATTTCCATTAATATGACTTATTTTTATCATTTTCAAATTTTAGAACAAGGGACTTTTCCATCTTACTCCTCAGTGGAATGTCAGAGTCTTTAAAAAGGTACAGGATCTATCACAATAATCCGTGTTATTATGTTATTTTCAGTTTTAATCGCATATCTGCTGCTTCTTTTTCTGTTTGTACTTGGGATTACCATGCTCCAGGTAAGAACAGAAGGGCACTAAAGTAAAATGTGTTTAATGTTGTTCTACCCACCAAAATTAACACGAAGTGAAGTTCAGAAAGTAACCTGCAAACTATCCCATTTTCTACTTGGGAATGTTAACTTTAACATTTCAGCACCTTCCCCTACAATGTGTATTTGTTTACTCACATACGCCCATACACTCCATCATGTAAAATGCTAGACTAATCCATAATGTTCAGATGATAACTCAATAAAATCTCAAAACATTTGTGAGGTCTTCAATTGAAATTTTCCTCTGTGTGTGTCCTTATTAAAGAAAATACAGAGCAGAGTTCCACACTGTGAAGCATATCCGGGACACTATGGACCACATATGGCCTGGGTTCTGAAAAGATGAGCTAAACTTAATCAAAATTCCTCTCTTGCTTTCCTGAAGGACTCAGGAAATGGGCAGCATACATCTCATCTTGACCCAGATTTGCTTCAGTAGAGAAGTGCCAATGTCTTGAAAGCTACTCCATGGGTCAAAGGTAGAAGACGGGAAAAGAGTCTGCTTTGATTGGCTGTCAAATTTACCTGTATATCTAGCAAAGGAAGAGAAATGGCAAGATATGGTGGAAATGTGACTCGGTTTTGTGTATGAAAACCTGGTGCTGCTGGGCAAGCCACACTCTCTGAGTTCCAGTATATTCATTTATAAAATAAAATGAAAATAATAATATAATGTATGTTTACATATCTCATATAAATAAATCTGAATATAATTTTTGTTAGATTTAAGTAAATAAATGTAAATTCAACTGCAAAATGCTATGTTTACAACTGTAAAATGTGAATGCAACTACAAAATAATCTTGTCAACCCTATCCACTCCCATTCCACATTCCACTACTTATTTGATCAGTGTTCACCCTCCATCTTAATCAGATCCTTCAATCAGACTGAACTCTTCCCTGCTCAGTGAACTCAACAAATTGGTTCACATTTCATTTTTTTTTTTTTTTTTTTTTGGAGACGGAGTCTCACTGTCGCTCAGGCTGGAGTGCAGTGGCGTGATCCCGGCTCACTGCAACCTCCGCCTCCTGGGCTCAAGCGATTCTCCTGCCTCAGCCTCCTGAGCAGCTGGGATTACAGGCGTGCACCACCATGCCCAGCTAATTTTCTATATTTAGTAGAGACAGGGTTTCACCATGATAGCCAGGCTGATCTCCAACTCCCAACGTCAGGTAATCTGCCCGCCTCAGTCTCCCAAAGTGCTGGGATTACAGGGGTGAGCCACCGCGCCCAGCCATTAGTTCACATTTCTAACCTTCTGTTGATGATGTTCCCTGGTCCTGGAGTACCTTTTTTCTTTCACCCAATTCTGTTTATCCATCTACCTTTGAGGGTTCTGATACATTCCATTTCCTTTATAAAACTTTTCTTGACTCTACTTGCCTAGAATGATCTGTGAAACCCTATTATACCAAGTGTCTGAACCATACAATTTAACATCTAAACATGTAACGATAATAGCAGCTGCACACATTTATTGTAGTACTTACTATAAGGCAAGCACAGTTCTAAGCACACTATGTATTACATAATTTAATCTTCAAAGCAATCCTAGGATATATGTACTATATAGTATGCTATTTTACAGTTGGAGAAACTAAAGCACAGAAAAGTAACTTTCCAACATTCCAAAAGTAGCAAATAGCAGAGCCAGAGCAGACTTCCAACTTGGGCAGTTTGGCTACAGAGCCCATCCACTTAGCCACTGCACAATACAATTAATATAATTCTGCTTGTTCATTGTTTTATGTGTTCTGCTTTCTCTTTTGGTCCAGAATGTGTGGTTACTCAGGATAACAGTCATTTCATCTGGTATAACTCTTTCATCCCCTTGCATTTTTCTGGCTTACACAATTAGGCGCTCAGTGTTTCCTTGAAACAGATAAAGGGGCCATCAGTCACTTTACAGTATTTTCATTAAATAAGTATCTCAATTTGTTCAGCTTCTAACAAAAGATTATTCCTGCTTCTATCCCAGAATCAAAAATTTTGGGGAAGTCTGAGGAACATTCATTTAGTCGCTTAACAATATCATACTAAAAGAAAGGGGAGAAAAATATGCCAAGTTTGAGAGTCACTGCAGGAATGAGAATAATCATTTAAAGACAAAAACCAAAGCTCTCTCCTGATTTACACTCATGAAGCAGTCTCCTGGGCATTTCTAAAGAAAATTAATAATGGAGATTTAATAATTCAATGATTAAGTCACCTGGGACCAGGAACAGTCCAAAATATACAACTATTTTTAAAATGTCAGCATTTTGTAAATATAACTGACATTACAGTTAACAAAGGCTTTTCTCTTAAATACATTATGTTACTTATACCTGGCAACAATCTTGTGAAGATACTTTACAGAAGAATAACATGAAACTCAAGGAGATTTAGTAATTTGTCTAAAATTATACAGGTAAGTGGCAAAGCCAGAAACCAAATCTTTGTTTCCTGATTCTAATGCCTGAATTTCTTTCTGCTTTACAACATTGTTTGGGAATAGTGGTATGAATAACTCAAAATTAAATTATATTTGGCACTGGAGTATGCTTTTTGGGGTCTCATCTTTTGGTAATTCATAATACTGCAAGTCAACAATCACAAAACAAAACAATCTTGGCTGTGGAAGAAATAACAGGTTTTCTAAGCCAGCGTGCAAAGCCTTGACCCACAGAAGTTAGAGAAGAACAAGGAAAAAGATAAATGTATTTCTGTGCCTCTCTTTTCCCCTTATCTTGGAAATTCACTGTGTCTCTCCCTGACTAACTCTACACCCTTACCCAGTGGACTGAGGATAATAATCATCAGTTCATTCATAAGTCTGAATTGTTGGGGGCAATTAAAGTAACCAGGCAGTCAACAGCATCATACCAGCTCCTTTCTCTCCTACTATACTAAATAAGCATGATCAAGTCTCCTCTGTATAAAAAGCTTTCTCTTTCTCTCTCTCTCTCTCACACACACACACCCCTCTCAAAAAAGTGATCAACAGAGTGCCCAACAGAAAATAGGCATCTGCTCAATTATAGTTCCCTTTCCCCTTTATCATAAAACTTCTTAAAGGAGTTACTGGACTCTTTGATCTTGCCACTAGATTGTGAACTCCTTGAAGGAAAGAATTAACTGTTTTAATTTGTAACTTCACTTTTTAGCCTGGCTAGTGGTAGGGTGTATAAAAGTGTTCAATGAGGTTGGGCATGGTGGCTCACACCTGTAACCCCAGCACTTTGGGAGGCAGAGGAGGGCAGATCACCTGGGGTCAGGAGTTCAAGGCCAATCTGCCCAACATGGTGAAACCCTGTCTCTACTAAAAATACAAAAATTAGCTGGGTGTGGTGGTGCATGCCTGTAATCCCAGGTGCTCAGGAGGCTGAGGCAGGAGAATCGTCTGAGCCCAGTAGGCGGAGGTTGTAGCAGTGAGCGGAGATGGTGCCACTGCACTCCAGCCTGAGTGACAGTGCAAGACTCAGTCTCAAAAAAAAAAAAAAAAAAAAAAAGTGTTCAATGAACCAATTGTTCAAGTAAGAAGACTGGCAATTTCTAAGATACTTTCTCACTCTGGAAATCTAGGATTTCAAGACATGTCCCACTTGGTGGTACTAAGCACTGCTTTTCATTTCTAAATTAAAGACAGAGTTTTGGTTTAGGTCCTTTCTCTTTTTTGACTCCTGCAGAATACAGATGTTCTTTCAAGCAATGTATTTAGCTAACAAAAGTTCCCTAAAGCAAAAGAGTGGATGTCCCTGAGCTTGGCAGAGGGGAATTTTAGAGTTTTTATTTACTGCTTGATTGCAAAGATAAAAGAATCACTCTTAACTCTTACCTTCTTTTTATATTCTGTCTATGCAACAAAACAAAACAAAAAGAGCAAAAACTTCTTTAGTGTAACATTAATTTTAAAACATTATGCACAAAAATTAGAAGCAACCTGCACACTCTAGGTCCTTCACTCTATCTAGATTTCCAGATGAGTATCACCTTCTTTACTTCCTGTCCATCCTGGGACCCATGATAAACCACTTCTACTATGTTCTCCCTCACACTAGACCCCTTTTCCTTTTGACCTTCATAATCCCTAGTCCTGAGCTGTTCGTTACTACTGGAAAGAATCCTTCAACCAGGCCAAAGGCTCTGCCTGAAGTTCATGCCATCTTTACCCTAACCTTCTTTTTTTTTTTTTTTTTTTCTTTTATTGTAATTATTATTATTATTATTATTATTATACTTTAGGTTTTATGGTACATGTGCCCAATGTGCAGTAAGTTACATATGTATACATGTGCCATGCTGGTGCACTGCACCCACCAACTCGTCATCTAGCATTAGGTATATCTCCCAATGTTATCCCTCCCCTCTCCCCCCAACCCACAACAGTCCCTGAAGTGTGATGTTCCCCTTCCTGTGTCCATGTGTTCTCATTGTTCAATTCCCACCTATGAGTGAGAATATGCGGTGTACCCTAACCTTCTAATCATCCATGTGTGATCATCTATCCATTTCCCTCAGAAAGTATTCAAATCTTTGTCTTTCCTGACCTCTTTGTGCAACTGACCATGCTCTTCTTGGGCCTCTCTGCTTTCCTGTCACCATCTGCTTAATTCTCTTTCTCTCGGCCCGGAAAGCTCCTTCTTAGACCCTTTTACATTCAGATACTTTTCAAGTTTCTGTCCAGGCCTTCTTTGTTTCCTCCTATAGTCATTCCCTGGATAACAACATTCAGTCTCAATGAAGCAATTATTTCCTTCACAAACAGTGAAGGACCACACACCTTGGACAGAATTCTGGCCCTCATCACTAGCTATTTGGTCTTACGCAGGTTAACTCACGACAGTCTCTGTTTACTCACCTCTTAAATGGAGATAAAAGTAGCTACCTCAAAGGGCTGTGAAGATTAAATGAGGTAACATACATCAATATAAAGTACCTAGCACAGTGCCTAGAACATCGTAGAGGTCAGTAAATCTGTATCTCTAGCGCTGGCCTCTCCTGCAACCCTACACCCACGTTTCTAATTGTATGATAAACATCTCTATCTTAATATCCCACCAACAACTCAAATCTGGCCTGCTTAAGACCAAATTCATTGTCTTCCCTCTCTTGCAGTTTCTCATCTTAATGATACCCTAAGAGCCCATGGTGGGATTTCTAAGCATGTTTACTTCATCACATCCCCCCAACTCTTTACGTATAATTAGTCTTTGCACCGTCTTGTACTTCTGTCCTGCTGCTGTACTTCAGTCCTCATAGGGGGAAAATTTACCGTCAGTCCCCCTTATCCTTGGAGAATATGTTCCAAGACCCTCAGTGGATGCTTGAAACCGCAGATAGTACTGAACCATATATATACTATGTTTTTTCCTATATATTCACACCTATGATAAAGTTTAATCTGTAAGTTAAACTTATTGAAACCCGGTTAAACTGGGTATTAGTATATACCCAGTAATGGGATTGATGGGTAAGAGATTAACAATATCTCATAATAATACAATATTATATACTATAATAATGTGAGATGAGTGGCATAGGCACTGTGAATAGAAAATTCCAGAAAAAATAATCCATAAGTTTTAAACTGCACGCTTAGAGTAGCCTGATGAAATCTCTCCCTGTCCCACCCCTTCCCACCCAGATTGCCATTGGTCACTTAGTAGCTATCTCGGTTATCAGATCAACTGTGGCAGTATCACAGTGCTGTGTTCAAGTAACCCTTATTTTACTTAATAATGGCCCCAAAGCAAAAGAGTAGTGATGTAATATTTTTGGGCCTCAGCTGACCGTGAGTAACTGAAGCCACAGAAATGGAAACTGCAGGTAAGTGGGGGAGTACTGTGTAATGTCTTCCTAACTGATCTCTCCCCATCTAAAGTAGATACAGTCATGTGTTGCTTAATAACAGGGATACGTCCTGAGAAATGCATCCTTAGGTCATTTCATTGCTGTGCGAACATCATACAACGTACTTAAACAAACTTAGATGGTACAGCCTACTACACACCTAGGCTATATGGTAATAGCCTATTGCTTATGGGCTAAACCTAGGAGCATGTTATTGTACTGAATACCATAGGTAACAATGGTAAGTATTTGTGTATCTAAATATATCTAAAAATGGAAAAACTACGTAAAAATACACTATGAAAGATGAAAAATGGTAAACCAGCTTGCAGGACTGGAAGTTGTACTGGGTGAGTCAGTGAGCGAGTGGTTAGTGAATGTGAAAGCCTAACACGTTACTATACACTACTCTAGACTTTATAATACTGTATACTTAGGCTACACTAATTTTAATTTCTTTGAAAAACATTATAATTATATTTATTTATTTTAGATTCAGGGAGTACATGTGCAGATTTCTCATAACAGCATATTTCATAATGCTGAGGTTTGGGCTTCTATTGATCCTGTCACCCACATGGTGAACATAGTACCCAACAGGAAGTTTTTCAACCCTTGCTCCCATCCTTCCCTACTCACTTTTGGAGTCCCTAGTGTTTACTGTTCCCATTTTTATGTCCAAGTGTACCCAATGTTTAACTCCCACTTATAAATGAGAACATACAATATTCAGTTTTCTGTTTCTGCATTAATTCCCTTAGGATAATGGCCTCCAGCTGCAGCCATGTTGCTGCAAAGGATATTATGTTGTTCTTTTTTATGACTGTGTAATATTCCAGTGTATATGCACCACATTTTCTTTATCCAGTCCACTGTTGATGGACACCTAGGTTGATTCCATGTCTTTGCTACTGTGAATAGTGTGGCAATGAACATACAAGTGCAAGTGTACTTTTTGGTAGAATGAGGTATTTTCCTTTGGGTATATATCCAGTAATGGGATTGCTGGGTCAAATGGGAGTTTTTAGTTCTTTCAGAAATCTCCAAATGGCTGAGGATGAACTAACTTACATTCCCACCAACAGTATATGTGTTCCCTTTTCTCCGTAGCCTCTCTGACATCTGTTATTTTTGACTTTTTAATAATAGTTATTCTGACTGGTGTAAAGTGGTATCACTGTGCTTTTGATTTGCATTTCTCTGATGATTAGCGATGTTGAGCATTTTTTCATGTTTGTTGGCTGCTTGTGTGTCTCCCTTCAAAAGTGTCTGTTCATGTTGTTTACCCACTTTTTAATGGGGTTATTTATTTTTTTGCTGTTGTTAAGTTCCTTACAGATTCTGGATATTAATCTTTTGTTGGCTACATAGACTGCAAATATTTTCTCCCATTCTGTAGGTTGTCTGTTTGCTCTGTTGATAGTTTCTTTTGCTATGCAGAAGCTCTTTAGTTTAATTAGGTCCCAAATGTCAATTTTTGTTTTTGTTACAATTACTTTTGAGGACTTAGCCATAAATTCTTTGCCTAGGCCAATTTCCAGAAAAGTATTTCCAAAGTTTTCTTCTAGGATTCTTATAGTTTGAGATTTTAAAAATTTATTTCTTCAATAATAAATTAACCTTAGCTTAGTGTAATTTTTTTGCTTTATAAAGTTTAATTTTTAAACTTTTTGACTCTTTGTAATAACAGCTTAAAACACATTGTACAGTTGTATAAAAATACTTTTTTTATCCTTATGTTTTAAGTTTTCTATTTTTAAATATTTAAATTTTTTGTAACTTTTTAAGCATTTTAATTAAAAACAAAGACACAAACACACACATTAGCCTAGGCCTACACAGGGTCACAATCATCAATATTGCTGTCTTTTACCTCTATACCTTATCCCACTGGAAGGTCTTCACGGACAACAACATCCATGGAGCTGTCATCTTCTATGGTAACAATGTCTTCGTCTGAAATACCTCCTGAAGGATCTGCCCAAGGCTATTGCTGTTTTACAGTCATCTATCTATCTATCTATCTATCTATCTATCTACCTATCTATCTATCTATCTATGCAGAAGGAGTATATTCTAAAGTAATGATAAAAAGTAAATACATAAACCGGTAACATAGTTGTTTATTATTATCAAATACGTACTGTACATAATTGTATGTGCTATAGTTTTATATGACTGGCAGCACAGTAGGTTTGTTTACACCAGCATCACCGCAAACATGAGTAATGTATTACACTACCAAGTAGTTACGATGGCTACTAGGCAACAGAAAATTTTTAGCTCCACTATAATCTTATGGGACCACCATCATATATGTGGTCTGTTGTTGACCTAAATGTCTTTGTGTGACTGTAGATCCTTTTGATAGTAGAACAATCTTTCTCAAAAAGGGATATCACCATGTCATTTCTTGACTTAAAATTTCCCAGAGTCTTCTCCCTAAACTCTTAGGTAAGGCGTTTAAGGCCCTTAACAACTATACTTCACCTCCCATTATATCCATTCCTTCAACCACTCTGAATTATCTGCTATTTCCAGAACTCAAAATGCTTTTTCCTGCCTCTGTACCTTTGCTTAAATTATTCCCTCTCTCATGCAACACCTTTCCTACCTGTCCAAACCTTACCCATTCTAGAAGACCCAGATCAAACACCATTTCTTACATAAACCCTTCCCTAATCCTCTACTCAGGATTAATATCTCCCTTCTCTATATTCAAAGAGCACCCGTATACAACTTTAAAATGGCACATGACATAATCTATTTTACACTGCAATTTGTAGCTTATGTTTTTCTCCTCTACTATACTGCCAGCACCTTGAGAACATGGGGAGACTAGGTCTTGCTGATTTTATAGCCCACTACCTGGAGCCTGGCAGCCCTCACAAATGTTTGTTATACTGAACTGAATCATTATATGATTCTATCATCTAGAATGCAGACCTATAGCACTTAAAAATTAAACAGACACGACCTCAACCAATGATCAACATTTATATCAGCAATTCTGGGGCAAATCAACATGATGTGCCCTGATGTGATGAAGTCACAAGGTAGTGTTCTTACTAAAAATGTTTAACCTGGATTTTTTTTTTTTTTTTTTAATTGAGATGGAGTCTCACTCTGTCGCCCAGGCTGGAGTGCAGTGGCGTGATTTTGGCTCACTGAAACCTCTGCCTCCCAGGTTCCAGCGATTCTCCTGCCTCAGCCTCCCCAGTTGCTGGGATTACAGGCATGTGCCACCACACCCAGCTAATTTTTGTATTTTTAGCAGAGACGGGGTTTCTCCACGTTGGTCAGTCTGGTCTCAAACTCCTGACCTCTGGTGATCTGCTCGCCTCAGCCTCCCAGAGTGCTGGGATTACAGGCCTGAGCCACCACTCCCGGCCTACATCTATTAATTTTTAAAGGGCATATTTGCTATCTTCTCATAGTTCTAGCAAAGGAAAAAATGAGATTTTTTTTTTTAGCACTCAGAACAACTAAAGAAGTAGGAGATATTAAAGTATATTGAAAGCTAACAAGACTGTAAACTACTCTTTGCAAATACTAATTGGATGTGTTCTTTTCTTGCTTTGGGTATGTGGACTGATAACACTCTGTCTCTCTGTGGTGGTAGGAAGCTATTTGGTAAGCTGAAACTCCTGACAAGGAAGAGCTCCATATTTATAAGTAACAGTTCAGGATTTGCCCTTAAGGAGGAAAAAAAAAAACAAAAAAAAACCACCTCCCCCATCTCTTCAAAAAAATCAAACTGGAAAAGAAATCATTATCTTTACTCACTATAATATTTTCTTCCAAATTTCTACAAAATTAACAAAGATTACGTAAATCAAATGCAAATGATTTTGTCCCTAAAAACTGTTCTTTATAAATACGTAGACTGATAGGAAAAACTAATCTTTCCCCTAGAAATAAACCAAGGTTCCACAGAAAAGGCTATCAAACAGCAAAGCACAGTGTAAATAGCTACCCAAATTGCTCTTATTACTTTGCCTTTTCAACTCTTAATCTCAATTGGAACACAAAATGAAAATTTATTATTTTGGTTAAATTCATTACTCTAACTAGCTGTAGGGGTTAAAAAATGTGTCCTATGCTTCAAAAGCTTCCTTATAAAAGCATCAAAATGTGCCTCCCCAGAATGCCCAATGATCTGTTAGCTGCGCATCGTGAAGGTCTGGGCTCAAGCTCAGCACCATCTTCAGAAGAATGTACAGTATAGTATTAACACTTAGCCTCTGGTGTATTTGGCCAGTTGGGAAAAATCTACAGGGGAAAAACAAAAGAATCTGCTTAGAACTGAAAGAAATTTGTCTAAAGACTTCATCTCTCATCAATTCAGAGAAAACAGCTATCCTGAAATAGCTGTCTGTGCATAATTTATGTGTCCATTTAAATGCCTTTTAAATCCCACTAACCTATTTGACTCAATTTCATATGGAAGAGATTCCATACAGGTACGTATGTCACATGACTTGGCAAAAGATAATTTGGTAAACATGAACAAAATCCTGATACGGACAACACATTTTTTTTTTTTTTAAGTCAAGAAAACGGAGACAGCAATTAATAGTTGTAGAAAAAAATGATGATGCTGTACCAAGAATAACTGTAGGTAGGAGCAGATGGTGATAACTCACTTAATGGCACTGCTTACTGCATACCATGACACGCTCTCACAGATGCACATCACCAATTTCTAAAATAACATCTCAGAGTAATGCAATCCAATGCAGGACTTTTTATGACAAAATCAGTGTATCATACCGTAAGCAGCAAGAACACACATATCATGTAAGAAGCTAAAACTGTGTTTAAAGACAAACTCATTTGGTCAAAATAAGGCAAGAAAAAGAAAGGGGGAAGAAAATAAGCCTTTCTCATTCTGGAAGCCTAATCTAATTTTTTTTTTTTTTTAATTTGGAGCCGTTGAAACTCACAGACTCCATTTGCAAACTTTTGTGGCTGTTAATTTCTCAGTTATTGGTTTTTCGCTTTATCTTCTCTAAAGAGGAAAAGAAGAAACTGCTTTTTAATGCTTTCTAGAAGATAGGGGAAAAGAATGTCGCTTTTAATGGTACTTTTTGATTAGCTTGGGATCTGAGTTCCAAATAAAGTCACATCAAAATTAAGTATCATGTCAAATGAATCATCTTAATTTTTTTCACTTGAGAACTAACCCAGAAGCTAACTTTCATTGGTAAGCATGTACACCATGCCAAAAAATAAGATGGGCTTTTATAAACTAAGTGGGAATGAACCAGGTCCACACAGCCCTAAGATATGGCCAATCCAGGCAAAGCTGGCTAAAAGCAGGGATCAGAGGAATTTAGTTAAACACACTCTACCATACCCCTGAACAAGTTCTGGAGTAGATACTATGGAGTACTATGTTCTTTCTGATGCTATAAATTGCACTCTATTCACCTGTGACCAATTTTTCCAAGATCCAAATGCTTTACTTTTATATTAACTTAAGCAATCAGACGGCATTCCAATCTTAGCAATGAAATTTAGTCCTATTAGTCTCCGATTAGATTTAACTGGCTCCTTTGTTTTTATATTTCTGCTTGACAGTCAAACAGTATTTCTGCTCTAAAAATGATAACACAACATTGCAACACAGAAGCAAGTAAGAAATATTACATCTGTGAGTTACATCTCCTAGGTAGAAAAGGACCACACAACCATAAGAAGCAGGAAAGCCAATATGCTTAACTTTCAGGGTTCCTAATAATCTTAATCATCATGTCATCTCATTTCAAATTGTGCTCTTTTAAGGGCATTTTGCTATTTTCTACATTTTGACTCTTTTTTTTTAGCCATCATTATGAAGAGACCTGAATGATGGGAACTTAGGCCAACTATGAAAAACAAAGATACCATTGTGAAGGCAGGTTTCTCACCACTCCATTTTATTTATCCTGGTTAACGACCACCAGTAAATGGGCAACTCTGCCACTCAAAAGTAATCAGGCTGGGAATATGATTACTTTTTCTTGGATTTGATCCCAACTTTGTGGCATCAGTGGTGTCATTTCCTAATGTCTTCTTTTGTTCCCTATTGACATTCTCAGACATGGCATTTCATTCACACATCTGCAGAGTAAGATCCTATGACATGTTTGGGGACAACACTAGAATTCCCTGAAGTGGCTGCTAGTATCCTGCAGCAAACTAATTTTTCATTAGAACTGCCACCAAGGACCAGGAGCGCCTGCTCTGACACTGTTCGATGGGTCTTTGCACAGCAGCAGGAGGGAAGCACTGTGTACATATGCAGCGGGTGGAAGTGCTTACCAGGCTTGTGGATTACTGCTGTATCTTTTAAAGCAGGCCCTGGATACAACTAGCTCCCACTTTCATTTTTTCTGCTTCCCTTGCGTCTAACACCATCTGATGATCTAGAATATAAAATACTATCCTCTTCGGTACTATTTAGCTCTATAAGTTATGAAATTTCTCAAATATGAACATGACCCAGAGTTCTCTATATTTTAAGTTATCTTTTGGGGCCTGCACCAACTGTACCGACTCCAAATTTAAAAACAACCTGTTTTGAATGCTGATGTCCTATAAAGCCATGATAGTTATGGTTGAAAAACATTATTCTTAAACTAAGCATTTCAAATATAGACAGTCCCCAACTTACAATAGTTTGATTTACAGTGTACCAAAGCAATATGCATTCAGTAAGCTTCTCAACTAACTTATGATGGCGTTATGTCCTGATAATTCCATCTGAAAAATCCATTGTAAACTGAAAATATTCTAAGTCGAAAGTGCATTTTCCACTTAAAATAGTTTCAATGTATGATGGCTTTCTTGGACCATAACTCCATCATACACTGAGGAGTATCTGAATATGGAAGGGACCATTAGATAGATTCTTTAAAAAAAAAAAAAAAATGAGACAAGGTCTTACTCTACCACTCAGGTGCGAGTGCAGTGGCAGGATCATAGCTCACTGCAGCCTTGACCTTCTGAGCTCAAGTGATCTTCCCACCTCAGCTTCCCGAGCAGCTGGAACTACAGGTGCAAGCCACCATGCCTGGTTAATTTTTTTAATTTTTTGTAGAGATGGGGGTCTCACTCTGTTGCCCAGGCTGGTCTTGAACTCGTGGTCTCAAGCGATCCTTCTGCCTTGGCCTTCCAAAGTGCTGGGATTACAGGGATGAGCCACTGTGCCTGGCCATTAAACAGACTTTCAAAATAACCTCACCATATTTTAAACTATTAACAAGTATACACCATACCTCCATCAGTATTGTCAATCTAGAAACAGTATTCATCCTGGACCAAGCATCACCAAGGGTGCCACAAAAAGCAATCAAAGAGACCTTTATCGCATGCGTGCGTGTGTGCGTGCGTGTGTGTGCGTGTGTGTGTGTTCAGAGACAGGGTCTCGCTCTGTCATCCAGTCTGGAGTACAGTGGCATGATCACAGGTCACTGCCTTGAACTCTTGGGCTCAAGTGATCCTCCTGCCTCAGCCTCTCAAGTCGCTGGGACTATAGGCACACACCACTATGCCCAGCTAATTTTTATGTTATTTTATTTTTTTTTAGAGATGAGGTCCCACTTTGTTGCCCAGGCTGGTCTTGAACTCGGCTTTAAGCGATCCTTCCACCTCAGCATCCCAAAGTGCTGGGATTATTATAGGCATGAGCCACCATGCCTGGCCACTTATCTTCTTTGAATTCACATTTCAGGAATTCCTGAGGAGGGGCAGAATAATTCACTTTGGAAAGGAAAAAACCACCACGGGAACAGAAAATACAGGCATCACACTAGTAGGAAAGGAAAAGATCTGTGTGTGCAGTGTTCTAGTGAAGCAGAGATAACTAAGCAATATTTTCTTTAAAGAGACACAAATGCTGTAAGGAGAGGAACAAGAGAATGACATAAAAGAACTAAAAATTAATCATATGGTTATTTTTCTATTATAGAACAAAACCATGTACTGTTTGTTTCTTTCTTTTTTTATTTAAGAGACAGGAGCTGGTTGTGGTGGCTCATCCCTGTGATTCCAGCACTTTGGGAGGCCAAGGTGGGAGGATCACTTGAGATCATGAGTTCAAGACCAGTGTGGGCAACACAGCGAGACCCCCATCTCTACAAAAAATTTAAAAATTAGCCAGGTATGGTGGCTCACACCTGTAGTCCCAGTTACTCGGGATGCTGAGGTAGGAGGATCACTTTAGCCCGGGAGATTGAGGCTGCAGTGAGTTGTGATCCCATCACTGCACTCGAGACCCTGTCTCTTAAAAAAAAAAAGAAAAACAAAAAGACAGGGTCTCCCTTTGTCACCTAGGCTAGGTTGCAGTGGCATGATCATGGCTAACTGCAGCCTCAAACTCCTGGGCTCAAGCAATCCTCCAGCCTCAGTCTCCCAAGCAGCTGGGACTACAGGCACACGCCACCATGCCAGTGTAGTTTAACATTTTTTTTTAGAGACAAGGTCTCACTATGTTACCCAGGCTGGTCTCTAACCCCTAGGCTGAAGCGATTCTCCTGCCTCAGCCTCCCAAGTAGTTAAGCAGTTGGGATTACAGGCATGATCCACTGTGCCCAGCTCACATACTGTTAGTTTCCTTTCTTTTTTTTGAGACGGAGTCTCGGTCTATCACCCAGGCTGGAGTGCAGTGGTGCGATCTTGGCTCACTGCAACCTCCGCCTCCTGAGTAGCTGGGATTACAAGTGTGTGCCACCACACTTGGGTAATTTTTGTATTTTCAGTAGAGATAGGATTTCACCATCTTGGCCAGGCTGGTCTCGAACTCCTGATCTCAGGTGATCTGTCTGCCTTGGCCTCCCAAAGCGCTGAGATTATGGGCATGAGCCACCGCGCCCAGCCTTGTTATTTTCTATTATAGTATATTTAGGCTAAGGTCGCAGACCTTGAGTGATATGTGGACAATCTGGAAAAGGAACAAAAATAATTAGAAAAAAAAAGAGAGGAAAAGTTAAAGGAATTTGTATTATTTGGTCTGTGAAAGAAGCCAGGGACTTATGAAAGGATGCAGTTTAAGTGTAAGCAATGGTTTCTTAGCCTTCTATAAGGCAGGCCGGGGTCTGGCAGAGAGACAGCTGATGGCTAATTACTGAGGCCCCTTCTATTTTGAACATTTTGTGAGTCTGTCTTGCACAGGGCTATCTTGCCCAGATCAAGAAGTCATGAGCAGAAGGGATTTAGGTAACATTTCGGAACCAGACTAACATTTGGGAAGTGCCAAAACTCATTTCCAAAACCAGGTGAAGAAATTAAGAAAGAAGACTGCTCTCTTTCTAGAAAGGGTTAGGTCAGCATTCCTAAATTGTGTCATATGGAATACTGGTTTCCCCTCAGATATGAAAAGGTGTGTTCCTGAAAAAGAGGTTAGTAAGTTTACCAAATACCAAGTTAAACACACTTAAACAGATTTTTACTAAAGGATTCTTTATCCTCAGTTGCTAATGTGTGTTAAGAATCACTGAATGGAGGCCAGGCGCAGTGGTTCACGCCTGTAATCCCAACACTTTTGGAGGCAGAGGTGGGTGGATCGCCTGAGGTCAGGAGTTCGAGACCAGCCTGGCCAACATGGTGAAACCTTGTTTCTACTAAAAATACAAAAATTAGCCAGGTGTGGTGGCGGGTGCCTATAATCCCAACTACTCAGGAGGCTGAGGCAGGAAAATTGCTTGAGCCCAGGAGGCGGAGGTTGCAGTGAGCCAAGATCGTGCCACTGCACTCCATCCTGGGTGACACGGCAAGACACCATCTCAAAAACAACCAAACAAAAAGAATCACCGAATGGCATAGAGCATGTAGCAACCTATAACATGTGGGAACACTGATGTTCTAAGGAACACAGTTTGGGAAATACTGGATTGGTTGCAATTGATTATGAAAGCAAGGAACGGGCAAGGTGGTGTCTGGGGGTATCTCCCAGCTTAATGATTTTATATATTGGGCTAACTGAGTTGCTGGTCCTCTTTCTTTCTCCTCCTTCCCATCACGACCTGATCCAGGCATAAGTCTACCTTCCATTAAATTATTATCTTCTCTGACTTTCCTATTTCTCTCACTTACATGTCTAGGCTATCAAAACTTTCCCTCCCTCTCTCCCTACATCTCTTTCTTCTGTCCTTCTCTTTTTCCTGTAGCCTCCTTTCTCCCATGAAAGTGCTTTCTGCTTGTTATTAAGCAACATCACTTTTCTTCCATTAAAACTATGCTTTTAATTGCTTTTCACATAATATTAAGCTGCTCTCTGATGTAGCCATCTAGTTTAGATTCTCTTCTATTTTTTCCTCTATACTTTAATTACTTGTTTAAGACTTAGGGACTTTTGGGCCTGGCATGGTGGCTCATGCCTGTAATTCCAGGACTTTGGGAGGCCAAGGCAGGTGGATCACTTGTGGTCAGGAATTCAAGACCAGCCTGGCCAAAATGGTGAAACCACATCTCTACTAAAAATACAAAAAATTAGCTGGGCGTGGTGGCACACGCCTATAATCCCAGTTACTCAGGAGGCTGAGGCAGGAGAATAGCTTGAACTCAGGAGGTGAAGGTTGCAGTGAGCCAAGATTGTGCCACTGCACTCCAGCCTGGGCGACCAAGTGAGACTCTGTCTCAAAAAAAAAAAGAAAGAAAGAAAGAAAGACTTAGGGACTTCTTTAAGAATAAACCTGCCATCCTCATGATCCCTTAATTTCCCTTTTCTCTACCATAGTGACTCCTAGTTCTAGACTAGTCTATAAAGCCATCATCCCTTATTATTGAACATCCCTTCCAATAAATGATTTCTCACAAGAAGCTACTCAAGATCAGCATTATGCTATGCTGTTCCATCTTGCTTCTTAATCTTGTCATTAACACTATTAGCTAGCTGCGTAATGGTGTTCTAGAAACTTTAAGAAAATAAACATACACTGCCCATCCACAAGAAGCTTTCTCTGAAAAAGATAACAGTGACAGGAATATGTTGAAGGAAAATAATTTTCTCTGGGGCATACGTATACAGATTAAAAAAAAAAAACAACTTTTCTCCATCTCCCAACAGAGTATGATTTTATACCACAGATACAAAGAGATGGAGTCTTCTTCTGTCTTATCCCCATTGAATTTCTTCTTTTCTCAAACTTACTATGTCCCTTTCACACAATATGACCAATAGGAAAGTGAACATTTTAGTTGGTTTTTAGGTCAAATTCAAATACTTTCTGATGAAATAGATATCCCCTTTCTTCCTGCTTTAGCACCAATTCTAGACCTTCCATGATAATAGATTAGGTTAGCAGAGATGTCATCTTCCTGGTCTGATCATTTTCTTAATCATGTATAGTTCTGG
The DNA here is from genome assembly GCF_028885625.2 of Pongo pygmaeus. NCBI lineage: Eukaryota > Metazoa > Chordata > Mammalia > Primates > Hominidae > Pongo > Pongo pygmaeus. The sequence continues at coordinate 21,181,218 of NC_072382.2, read as the reverse complement.
TCTACAAAAGAAAAATTCCTTTACCTGAGAAGAAAATGATTCTCTGGTATCCTAAGAAAATTCCAATTTGATTATGCTCTTATAATCTCATTAAAAAAAAAAATCTCACTTTGACACAATTTCAAGGTTACAGAAAAGTTGTAACGGCACAGAAAATTCCTATATACCTTTCACCCAAATTCCCCAAAAATGTTATCTTTACCACATTTTTTTTATTCTCCTCTCTTGCTCTCTCTCCACAAACACATAATTTTTCTCTGGAATTATTTGCAAGTCGTAGGCATAATATGGCTTTTCATAAGACAGAGTCATGGGCAGATATGTGATGGAGCAAGTATAGGTGATGGGCTGTGACTGCTCATAGCCCATTGTAAAGTGTTTTCAACTTTTATTGTAGGCGAAAATATTTCAAAATAAAATGTTGAGGGGAAAAATCAGAAAATCAACACTGATACAATACTATTATATCCAGACTTTATGCAGATTTTGACAATGTCCCAAGAATGTCCTTTAGGTAAAAGAAAGTCTCAGATCATGCCAAGTTATCTAAATATATCCTGGCATCAGAGGAAGTTGGCTTTCTGATTATTCGTACTTAGGTGAGAGACCTGGGCTAAGGTTAAACCAAAATACCAAAATATCCAAAACTTCGTTATATTTGGCTTTAAAATTTTCAGTCCTTTGGGGATAGATATATCTATAAAATTATGTTTGGACTAAATTTTAAAATTAAAATTCCACCCCAGCTCAGAGGCATGGGATATGTTTTGTAGTAAAATGTGCCTTACGGGGAAACTGTCCGAGGTGGAATACTGAGGTGCAGAAAATCCATGATGTAGATATCATGCACAAGGTACATTAAAGCTGACAATGCATAGGACTTAGAATATCATTCCAATGCTTTATGATCCTTTGCATAAACAGGTGACAAGGTTATTTTTATTAATATACCTCTTTTTGGCCCTTTAAAATAAACCTAAGGGAGAGCATTGAGGCTTTTTCCCTTGTGGAAAGCTTTAGCTACCTCTTCTCTACCCTGTTCACCCCTCAAACAAGTTTATGTGGTAAACTGTTTCCATACTGAATGGCTGACTGCCTTTTATAATCTGAATTAGAAAATGCAAAAAAAAAAAATCCTTTAAAGTCAAACAGTGGAATTAACATATGAGCAGAGCTCCTGTGGGCATTTAAATCCGTAATTAAAAAACCTGAGAACACGTTGGCTTGGCAATCGTTATTGTCTAACGTGCACAGATAGCCAAAAGGTACTGAAATGCGACATTCTGTCCCACATGACTCACTCACTCAGCAGAGCCAGCATCACGAAGAATGCTGAGAAGGCCTTACATCTTTAAATGCCTGGCCCACCAAAGGTCTTCTCCCAGCATTGAAAAATGCCCAGAGGTCCACTGGAGAGACTGTTGAGTGTTTGGAACACAGAAAATCTGCTTTTGCTAGCATTCTCCATTTTTATGTAGGAAAAGGAATCCTTTTCTGAAAAATTAAAAGTCTGAGAGCAGGAACACACACACACACATGCACGCAAATCATCATTCCTATCTGATGTGTGAGAGCACAGCACACAGCACAGCAATCTAGCAACGAGCCTCCCAGATTATAAATAGGCTGCCAATCCAAGCAGCAGCTGTCTCACATCACTCTGCTTTTTCTCCCTGATTTTATTATACTTCAAAGATGATGCACTGATTTCTACAAGTTTTCTCCGTGCTAACAGGTACAACATGCACAGGCCAAGGAAATTTGTTTTTAAGATTATTCACATCAAACAATATTCCATGCTAATCTGCCATTGTTTACCTTATTTATACATGTATAAGGGGTTTAACAGGTTTGCACTCCTGCATTTTTCTGTTATAAATTAAGTCCTCAGTATTATAATTCTGCACTCAGTCGCAGTCAACCAAGAAATTGCCTTTATAAAGGCAACTGAGCACCCTGCCCTTTCTGGGCTGGGAAAACAGTACTACCTACACCTGAATGCAGATGCCTGCACAGGAAACACACAAAATACAATGCAATTTGATTAAGTCTTTAATGCACACAACTCTTTCAAGAATGAAGCAAGCCAATCAATGAAATGTACTGCTTAAGATCTTTAAAATACCCAAGTGCTAAAGACATTCTCCTTATTCACCTTCCATCACATGAGGACTAACACACGGAGCTATGAGAAGACACCTATTGTTCCCATATGGAAAAGCTACTGTCCCAGGAATCAGTATTCAGGGGATACCTGTTAAAGAATGATTTATATCTTCTTTTTATCCTGTTTTCAGCATATAATTCACACTGGAGAAATACTTAAGCCAATATTTTACTTTATTTGTAGTAAGTACATAGAAAATTCTTACTTGAACATCTCAGAACTGTCAGTCCCTATCCATGACATAGCCTATCTCATGCCAAAGGGAAGCAGCCGGCACCTACCATTTTATTTGTCAGTAAGGAATTCATTTCACTACAGCCTAATAATACAAACAGGGTAACATTTGCTACAGTTGAAATTTAATAGGCTGGTAGCTAATTCTCTAAATGCTTGAGTTGGAAATCTGTGGGGACAATTTTTTTTATTTTTTGAAGGATGGGCTTGAGGGGATACAACAAAAAAAGAATTGAAAAAGTTGTGCAAAAACTGCATTTGTATTCCTATCTCAAAAATTTCAACATTCCAAAGAGTTTGGTGTCAGGATGCAAAATTATTTCAATTTTCAAGTACATGTACTCAGGGCTGTCCCTGAACTTTTAAAGTCATGGTTCTTTTGAAACAATCTCATATTAATTTCTATAAAAATAATAATACTATACATCAAAATGTTAATAGTTGAGTGTTAAGCTTACAGACAATTCTCACTTTGCTGAACTGGCTGAAGGTTTTATGATCAAAACATATTACTTTCATAATTAGAATAATAATTATACAATCTACTGCATTTTGAGGGGAAAAAAAGGTTTTCCCTCCTGAAACTCTAAGACTTCCTGATTCTGCTGTAATTCTCACTTTTAAGTTTATATGCTAAAATAATACTTTATACTTCAAAAGCTTGCCTTTTTTTTTTTTTTTTTTTTTGAGACAGAGTCTTACTCTGTCCTCCAGGCTGGAGTGGCATGATCTCCGTTCACTGCAACCTCCGCCTCCCAAGTTGAAGTGATTCTCCTGCCTCAGCCTCCCGAGTAGCTGGGATTACAGGCACCCGCCACCACGCCCACCTAATTTCTGTATTTTTAGTAAAGACGGGGTTTTACCATGTTGGTCAGGCTAGTCTTGAACTCCTGACCTCGTCATCCACTCGCCTCGGCCTCCCAAAGTGCTGGGATTACAGGCGTGAGCCACCATGCCCGGCAAAAGCTTGCCTTTTAAGGCATTTCTAATTTTTTATTTGCTTCAATGTGTATTACTATGCCCCAAAGGACTATATGAACACAAGTTGACTACAGACTGTTAGATCCTCTTTCATTCCTATTGGATCTACAAATTGTACCACAAGTCTAATATTGATGCAATCATGGTTTATTAATCTGACCACTACCTTTTCAAAACAAAATGTAGCTTGCAAAAGAGTGGTATCTGTCACGATAAGCTAAACCTTGTGGAAATTAAGGGGTTAACTCAAGAAGTCAATGATAACTTCTTGTCTCATAATCTTTGGTCAATTTTTTGCATTTAATGTTGTGGAAATGCTCTTTCACTGATTAATTCTACTTGATACTGACTTTCACAAAGTCTAACAATTACTTGTTGAATTTTTCCTCACATAATAGGTTCCCAAAACAATATTTTATTTTTTACTAGAGGCCCAGCTAAATAACTGTTCTGAAAACAGACTTGTTTTTATTCTATATTCCCTTTGAGTTTAAGGGTTAAAAATTTCTTCACTGGCTGGGTGCAGTGGCTCACGCCTGTAATCCTAATACGCGGGGAGGCCAAGGCGGGCAGATCACTTGAGACCAGGAGTTCAAGACCAGCCTGGGCAACATGGTGAAACCCTGTCTCTACTAAAAATACAAAAATTAGCTGGGCGTGGTAGGGCATGTCTGTAATCCCAGCTACTTGGGAGGCTGAGGCAGGAGAATCACTTGAACCCAGGAGGCAAAGGCTGCAGTGAGCCAAGATTGTGCCACTGCACCTCAGCCTCCATCTCAAAAAAAAAAAAAAAAAAAAAAAAACTGTCTTCATAAACTATATTTTCTTAAATATGTACAACCCAAAAACCTAGCAATAAATTTCATGTCATTTCCAATAGTGCACCTAGCTTAAAAATAACAAATGTCTATTAGAGTGCTTTTAGATAAAAGTATTTCAACTTTACTCCACCTTACCTATCCTGCAGTTATACAGTAAAAATAACAACAAAGGCATAGAAGAAGACAAGAATGTGAATCCCTAATTGGTAGGCAAAATACTTTCATACTTATGAAAGTGTTTTAAAATTGAAGACATAATTTGGATAGTCTTTATAACTTGATTTGATAAATATCCTCCTCACTCAAATTTATTTTCAAAACTGAAGTGTATTACGCTCTGTACAAGAAGAGAGCCCTGATATATACAACTAATACAGTAAGTTGTTATTCATTACAGTCTTTGAACAAAGAATCAACGCTAAACAATAGAGCAAACTGCTGACTCTATCTGGAGAATATCTTGCTAATACATTAAAAGCTACTGCAGGTTTAGAATCCCAGCGTCTGAAAAGAGCTTATCCAGAGAATAAGACCAAGGCACATTTTTAGTTTCCATTCTGATTTCTTTAGAAGGGTGTCAAGACAATATAAAATTATTTTTTCTCTCCATAAGTTCTCTTGCTCCAATCAAGAATGCTTCTTTCATAACAAGACGATCCTGCACGATCTTTTATTCTTACCAAATGATTTGCCCAGGTTTTTATCGTTTGTTTTCTAATATTATGATCAAGAGATTATTCTTTAAACCAATGGGGGCTAATATCAGATTTAAATACCAGCATTTTAAAAAGATCCAAAAAGAGACAACAAAGAAAGTATTCTTTTTCAGTCTCAAGTGTATAAATAAGCTACTTTTCATTAGTCTGTTCTCTGAATGTTACTAAAGTTTAACTTTTATACCACCTTGACCACAAAATTCAAAAAGATCCTTTAATCCTAAAACACATCTTTGTATCTTTTAAACAACTGCATCATAAACATAATAAAACCAATTTTCACTAAATCTCAAATTTGCATTCAAATATTTTATGTTCCCATTCAACTATATTACTTCAGTTTTTTTTTAATTTGTAACTTTAAGAAGGTGAAGATCATTTCTTCTAAACCACATAGTGTGTGTGTGCGTGCATGTGTGTGTGTGTGTGTGTGTGTGTGTGTGTGTGTGTGTGTGTGTGTGTGTGTGTGTGTTTCCAGTAGCAATTTCTACTTTTTGGGGGAAGTGGAGGGGACTGATCAGAGAAATTGCTGATTTTAAAACAGTAGCATCTATCAATATTTGCTCACAAATAAATAAATGTCCTAAAATGCAAATAATGCAGAGCCATAAGGAGCTAGAGCCTATACCAGTGAGTGAACTTTTACAGGAAATTCATGTACGACAAGGGATCACGTAGTAAAGCTGTGTTCCAGTGCTATACATTTTTAGCCACCCAAGCTCAAAGCCTCAGAGTTACTTCTCATTCTTTCTTCCTCTACCCTGTGGCCCAGTTCCCAATAATGCCTAATCCTGTTGACTGTTCTGCAATAATGTCCCTTCCAACCTCTTCTCTCCATACCTTTTGTCCCTTACCAGTGTCAGAAATTGTTTCCTTAGCCTTAAGCCACAATAATATAATTCTAACTATACTCCCACACCCCATTTCTTCCTTTCCATATAGCACTGCCAGATTAATAGCAAGAAAATGTAGCTCAGATTGATTATGTCACTTCCTTGGATAAACAACAACAAAGAATCACAGACTATTACTTTTGGAGGGGCCCAGAGTAGGAAGGGAAGGTAATGGAAGCTGGAGCCTGGAAACAGGAACCCAAAGATAGTACAAAGGACCCATGAGGTGAAGGTCTGGCAGGATTTAACCTAGTAGTTCATGCAGCCCGTACAAATTCATTCTTTTTCTTAAAAGTTGATAATAAACATGCATAATTAGGCAGTTATGTAATTTACATTGTTTAGTTAGTGGATTCTTTTCTCTTTAGATTAATAGGCGCTCTGAGGCAGGACAAATCAAAAAGGTTTGGCTGAGACTCTTTTTTCCTCTGGCTTTGTCTGTTAGGTCTAATAGTGTCTGGAAAAGAATGCAATAATTTTTTTCCAGAGACGTTACTAACACTATATTCAAAAGCTGGAAGAATCTGTAAGTACTCAGGGGTGACATTCACTCAAGAGACTATGGAAATGGGGTGAGACATAAATGCTTGATTAAAGTTAGCAGAAGCATTATCAGGTATAAGGAACTGGATTGGATTGGGTCACACAGTTACCCAATTTTCCCCAATGCACATCTTTTTGTTCTCTTCCACACTAACATGAAAACCATAGCTTTATTAGCTGATAACTTAAACCACAGTCAAAGCCCAACTCTTAAGTGCTGCTTTAAAAAGAAAACTGTTTGAATCCCTACAAATTTCTCAAAAGGAGACACACCAGAGTTTGATTTAGATAGCCTAGAGCAATGTCCTGTGTCCTTAGTTAGGATCACCCCGCTACACAAAATGATGCTAATCTCACAAAAAGCAAAAATATTATATTTTCCTATTTATAAATGTAATATAATTTCATTTAATTTTTTTCAAGAAATTAAAATATCATATAATCCCTCTCAACCCCAGAAATAAGCTCCGTTATGTGTTTCTTTCTAATATTTTTCTGATTTTATATAACAATCTGGGATCATATACTGCATAGTGTGCTACCATGTCCTTCGTTTATTTAATAATATGTCATGAATACATTTCCATGTGAAAATCAGTATCATCTACTTCCTTTTCTTAACAAGTGCACTCACAAATACACCAAATTTTTTTTCAATTCTCCACTATTATTAAAAAAAAACTGTAATGAACATCCTTATAAATGTATCTTTATTCACTTATCTGAATCCTTCCTGAGAATAAATTCTTAGAAATTATGCTGCTGGGTTAAAGGGTAGCCTAATTTAAAATGTAGATTCCTATTCCAAAACTGTTGTCCAAAAAGGCTATATCCTTTCATCAGTAGAGTAAGGACTGCCTGTTTGTCTATCTCTTACAAGTACACAGACTTGATACCCTTAAAATTTATCAGTTTCATGAGCAAAAAAATTTCATTATTGTTCTAATTTATAATTCCGATTAATGAAACTGAGCATCTCTTCATATTGGCCATTAATGATTTTAATATGGTTAATGATTCATACAAGAGTATAAGTGCATGTGTGAATGTACATATGAATGTATAAGTATGTATACATACATGTACATATAATATCTAATAAACAGGCTAGTTTTGGTATCTCTGAATCCCTAAGAGCCTCTCTCTAATTGCATCCCTCTCCTTCTGCCCAAAAGGTAGTTACTATTCTGAAGCTTTTTCTTTCTAACTTTACCACTTATATAATTATCCATATATAAAGTTTTATTAGTTTTTATGTATTCTGCGACTTGTATTTTTTCCCAAGTCTTATGAAATTCTCCATGTTGATACATATACTTGCAGTTCATTCATTTTTTAAAAACTATAGTAAGGTATTCCACCGTAGGAGTGTCCCATAATTTATTTATCCTATCACAGGATATTTGGACTGATTCCATTTTCTGTTGTTGTTAGTATTATCATTGTTGTTGTTGAGGCACAGTCTCACTCTGTTGCCTAGATTGGAGTGCAGTGGTGCAATCATGGCTCATGCAGCCTCTGCCTCCTAGGCTCAAGATCCTTCCACCTCAGCCTCCCAAGCAGCTGGGACCACAGGTGTGCACCACCACACCTGGCTAATTTTTGTTATTTTTGGTGGAGATGGGTTTCGCCATGTTGCCCAGGCTGGTCTTGAACTCTTGGGCTCAAGCAATCCACCTGCCTCAGCCTCCCAAAGTGTTGGGATTACAGGCATGAGCCACCGTGCTTAGCCCATTTTCTGTTATTATTAACAAGGTTGCTACAAATATTCTCATGCAAGTCCTTCCGTATGTCTGTAAGAGTGTCTTTAAAGCTGCATTGTCCAATATGCTATCTATCCACTAGCCATATATGGCTATTGAGCACTTGAAATATGGCTATCTCAAACTGAGATGTGCTGCAAGTGTAAAATATAAACATCGGATTTCAAAGACTTAAAACTGATTTCAACTCTGTTTACTTTTTTGTAGGGGGCTGCTAGAAATCTTTTAATTACATATGTGTTTTCTGTTCTATTTCTATTGGACAGTGCTGCTCTAGAGTATATATCTAGGAGGAGAACTGATGGGTCATAAAGTATACACATCTTCAAATTTGCTAGAAAATCAAAAATTGTTTTCCAAAGTTGTTGAACAATTTTATATTCCATTCAGCAGTGTATAAGGTTTCTTGCTGCTTTATCCTTGCCAATAATTGTTGTTGGATATTTTAATTTTTGCCAATCTGTCAGAAGTAAAATGATATCTCACTGTGGTTTTAAATCTCACTTTCCTCATTAGTAATAAAACTAATCATGTTTCACATATTTACTGTCCACTGATGTTTCCTTCTCTGTAACATATACTAGTATTTTTACTTCTTCTGTGAGTTGCCTTGATATTAGTGCCCCCACCCCCCATTGCATACTTTTCCCTTGGGAGGCTCATACTTTTCTTAGAGATTCATAAGAACTCTTTATATGTAAGACTAATAACCCTTTGTTACACATGTGTTAAAAATATCTTTCTTGAATTTTTTATTGCTGTTTTTGCAATTTTGTTTTTACTGCCTTTGCCTTAAATAAGGTTTCTCTTCTTTCTTTTATCCTCTTATGTTTATTAGGTCCTTTCCTGTATGGTTTCTGGTCTTCTTATCATACTAAGGAAGGTCTTCCACACTCCAAGATAAAAAGAACAAAAAAACTGTTTTCTTTTAGTATTTTTATAATGTTATATATTAAATCTCTAATACACTTTAAATTTGTTTTTTAGTATGATGTAAAACAGAGATAACAGCAGACAAAAATTACAGTGACTATCCAGCTCATGACAGGTCTCCCAGTGGCTATCTATGGCTGTGCTACTCGCCTCCTTTCCTGGGGAGGTTTTCTTTTCACGTTCATCCTTCCCCGAATCCACACACTGAGACACACGCGCCTGCAGAAACCAACATGTCATATGTGTAAGAAGTCTTACATGACCCAGTTTCCCGGGATATAGTGATTGGTCTGAGCCCTACAAGGGGATAGTGGGCATGTGACCCTGGCCACACAAATCAAAGTACTTCCTCAAGTATTTTCAACATGCCAGAGAACACTTTTCTTCAAAAGGTGACAAAACGTGGAAGCTGCTAAAGGCTACATTCTCTGCCACAGAGTTAGCCTACCGTAGGTAAAAATGAAGTGGAGAACATATGATATAAATGAAAGAGTAACTAGTCTATGAGGACTGAAGAGGTTTGCTGCTTCTTGCATTCCTGAGGGAATACTGTTCACCTATTCCCTCCTTTCTGTGATACCTTAACATCCTCCCAATATGTCCGCTCTCTTTTTGGCTTCAGCTAGTTTGAGCTGAATGTGTAATTTGCAATCAAAATAGTCCAGACTAGGAGCCTCACTTGATATTTTTTCCTGAAGTGGACAGCTAATTGTTCTTATACCATTTCCTGAAAAAAATCCATCTTTCTCTACTGATCTGAACTATTATCTCTACTATATTAAATTCCAATTCATATGAGTGTTTTATTTTTAAGTTGTTTTGCTCTGTTAATCTGTTTGTTCCTTGCCAGCATCATACCATTCACTGACTAAACCTTCTAGTAGGTTTTGATTCTGTTGGTTACTTCATTCACTTAATGTACGTATTCAGTACACTCCATTGTGTTAGCCAGAGATTATTCCCTTGAATAAGCAGATGGAGTCCTGACTCTCATTGAGTTTAAAATCTAGAAGCAAAGACAGACAAATCATTATGATAAAATATAATGAGTGTTAGGATAAAGGGAATAAGGTACACTAGAGTAAACATCCAACAGGTGGACCTAACCTAATCTATAGGTCAGAGAAGGCCTCTAGGAAGAAGTAGTTTTACACTGAGACTTGAAGGATGTGTATGAGCTCACCAAGGTGGGGAGGAGAACAGTGTCTCAGAAGGGAGACCAGTAAGTTCAAAGACGCAGAAAGACTAGGGTCCATTTAGTTGTGAGAGAAGTTAGAGTTTGAAGAAAGAGAGAGAGAAAAGAGAGGTTGGAAAAGTAGGTATGTATCATACAAATTTGCGAGCCATGTTAAGATTTTGGACTTGGTCCTAAGAGCAAAGAGAAGACACAGAGAGGTTTTAAGCAACCATTTAAATTTGCATTTTTGAAGATTCACTCTAGCTACAGTAAAGAGAAGGGAAGAAGGCTGGAAGCAAGGAGATTCAAAAAGAAACTCTTTAAATAGGCCAGGCAAGAGATAATAATGGCATGGGCTAAAGTAGTGCTTATGGAAAGAAGATAGATTTAAAAAGATATCTAAGAAGAAGACTGGCAGAACATGATGACTGAATTTCGGAGATGAGTGAAAGGGAAGAATCAAGGAAGGCTTTCAGAGTCAACAATGATGTTTAAGATTCTGGCTTTTTTATTGTAGTAGACTGTGGTAAAATTTACAGTCATAAGGAACATAACTGGAAACACTGGAGAGAAAACAATGAGTACAGTTCAGGACATCCTGAGTCTAAGATGCCAGTATGACACTGAAGTGAAGTTGTTCAGTGGGCAGCTGCGCTAGAAATGTAACATTCTCCTTAATTCTTTTTCAAAGTTTCCTTGGCTACATCTGGGTGAACTTTAGACTCAATCTGTCAAATTTCCCAAAATATTCACTGGAATTTTAAAGAGAATTATAGTAAATTTATAGATTTCAGGATAATTGACTTCCTTAAAATGTTCAATCTCCCCACCTAGAAAGAAGGTATGAATGATCTTCATTTATTTAAACTCTTTTATGTCCCTAAGTAAAAGTAAAGGTACAGGTATACATTTCTTGTGAAGTTTATTTCTAGCTTTTAAAAGGTTTCTTGCTTTTCTGACTAGACCATTTTCTCCACTGTTATTTCCTCACAGAGTACTGTTGACATAAAGGAAAGTTCTTGGTTTTGATTTTACCTTGTATATGGACACCTTACTATTATTATTTGTAATAAGTCATTGATTTTCCTGGTTTCTCTAGGTAGACAATCAGGTCATCTGCAAATAATGATGATACACATTTGTTGTTCAAATAGCATTTTTTATGTTTAAAAAAATTTTTTTTTGTAGAGATGAGGGTCTTGTTATGTTGTCCAGGCTGGTCTTGAACTCCTGGCCTCAGGCAATCCTCTCACCTCAGCTTCCCAAAGTGTTGGGATTACAGGCAAAAGCCACTGCACCTGGCCAGTATTTTTCATTTTCTTGCCCTATGTTATTGTACTAGCTAGAATATCCAGAATAATAATCTTTTTTCCCTTGGTCAGTATAGCTAATAGTTTATTTTGTTGATCTTCTCAAAGACTCATTTTTTGGTTTTGTTTATTTTACTGATTCTTTAATTCTGACTAATTCGGTGCACATCCCTACCAAAAAACTTTCAGAAAGGCTATGTTTGTAGTATATTTTGTGAGTCCAAATACATCTTTCTTTGCCTTTTCTAAGTATAAAATTCTAGTGTCACAATCCTGTACCCTCAGAATTCTATGAAATTCCATTATCTTCTAGCATTCAGACCTATTGATAAAAAATGGAGTGCTCGGCCTGGCGCGGTGGCTCATGCCTGTGATCCCAGCACTTTGGGAGGCCAAGGCAGGCAGATCACCTGAGGTTGGGAGTTCGAGACCAGCCTGGTCAACATGGAGAAACCCTGTCTCTACTAAAAATACAAAATTAGCCGGGCGTGACGGCACATGCCTGTAATCCCAGCTACTTGGGAGGCTGAGGCAGGACAACCGCTTGAATCCAGGAGCCGCCTCTGTTGCAGTGAGCCGAGATCGTGCCAGCGCACTCCAGCCTGGACAACAAGAGGGAAACGCCATCTCAAAAAAAAAAAAAGAAAAAAAGAGTGCTTATCTGATTCTTATCCTTTTATAAGTAACTTTTTTGGTGGCTGCTGTTTATTATTGAGAAGTTTGTGGGATTTTTCTCTTTACTTGAGAACTTCAACAATACTTGAAAATTTTAGCAACAGGATGAATCTTTTTTTTCCTCCAAATTTTCTTGCTTGATGCTTAGTAAGAGCTTTATCTCAAGATCTGAGGCTTTTTCAGCACAGAAATTTTTTCTTCTGAAATTCATTTTAGGATCGCTTTTCTTTTGAAGCTCCTATTAGAAAATTTTAAATATCTTAAATCTAGTCTCCATGTTTATTTTCTCTACCAAATTTCCATCTCTTTGACACTTGCTTTATTATAGAATTTCTTAACTTTCTTCTAATTTACTAATTCACCTTCTTGCAGAGCCCATTTTGTTATCTGCCTCCCTCTATTGAGTTTACTTGTATACTCCTATTTCTCTCTCTCTTTTTTTTTTTTTTTAAATGGAGTTTTGCTTTTTTTTTTTTGTCACTCAGGCTGGAGTGCAGTGGCACAATCTCAGCTCACTGCAACCTCCACCTCCCAGTTTCAAGCAATTCTCCTGCCTCAGCCTCCCGAGTAGCTGAGATTATAGGCATGCGCCACCACACCCGGCTAATTTTTGTATTTTTAGTAGATACGGGGTTTCACCATGTTGGCCCGGCTGGTTTTGAACTCCTGACCTCAAGTGATCAGCCCTCCTCAGCCTCCCAAAGTGCTGGAATTACAGGCATGTGCCACTGCGCCTGGCCCATTTCATTCTTTCAATAATTATTTATTGAGTGCCTCCATGCACTACATACTATTCTAGGTTCTTGAAGGAGGTAAAGGAGTCAGTTGTGTGATTATCTTCATTAGTTTACTGTTTTTTATGATATAATACCTGAAACTAGGTAATTTATAAAGAAAAGGAATTTATTTCTTACAGGTATGGAGGCTGAGAAGTCCAAGGTGGAGGGGCCATATCTGGTGAGAGCCTTTTTGCTCATGAGGACTTTCTGCAAAGTCCCAAGGCAGCACAGAGTATCACATGGCGAGGTGGCTAAGCATGCTAGCATACTTGCTCAGGTCTCTCTTCCTTTTCTTATAAAGCCACTAGTTCCACTCCCATGATAACCCATGAATCCGTGGATTGATTAATCCATTCCTGGAGGAGAGAGCCTTATGATCCAATCACCTCTTAAAGGCCCCATCTTTCAATGCTGCCACATTGGGGATTAAGTTTCCAATGCATGAAACTTGGGGGACACATTCAAACCATAGCATTATCAAAGAGCTTTCCAATTCTGTGAAGAAAGTCATTGGTAGCCTGATGGGGATGGCAATGAATCTATAAATTACCTTGGGCAGTATGGCCATTTTCACGATATTGATTCTTCCTACCCATGAGCATGGAATGTTCTTCCATTTGTTTGTATCCTCTTTTATTTCATTGAGCAGTGGTTTGTAGTTCTCCTTGAAAAGGTCCTTCACGTCCCTTGTAAGCTGGATTCCTAAGTATTTTATTCTCTTTGAAGCAATTGTGAATGGGAGTTCACTCATGATTTGGCTCTCTGTTTGTCTGCTATTGGTGTATAAGAATGCTTGTGATTTTTGTACATTGATTTTGTATCCTGAGACTTTGCTAAAGTTGCTTATCAGCTTAAGGAGATTTTGGGCTGAGAGGATGGGGTTTTCTAGATATACAATCATGTCATCTGCAAACAGGGACAATTTGACTTCCTCTTTTCCTAATTGAATACCCTTTATTTCCTTCTCCTGCCTAATTGCCCTGGCCAGAACTTCCAACACTATGTTGAATAGGAGTGGTGAGAGAGGGCATCCCTGTCTTGTGCCAGTTTTCAAAGGGAATGCTTCCAGTTTTTGCCAATTCAGTATGATATTGGCTGTGGGTTTGTCATAAATAGCTCTTATTATTTTGAGATACATCCCATCAATACCTAATTTATTGAGAGTTTTTAGCATAAAGGGTTGTTGAATTTTGTCAAAGGACTTTTCTGCATCTATTGAGATAATCATGTGGTTTTTGTCTTTGGTTCTGTTTATATGCTGGATTACATTTATTGATTTGCATATATTGAACCAGCCTTGCATCCCAGGGATGAAGCCCACTTGATCATGGTGGATAAGCTTTTTGATGTGCTGCTGGATTCGGTTTGCCAGTATTTTATTGAGGATTTTTGCATCAATGTTCATCAAGGATATTGGTCTAAAATTCTCTTTTTTGTTTGTGTCTCTGCCCGGCTTTGGTATCAGGATGATGCTGGCCTCATAAAATGAGTTAGGGAGGATTCCCTCTTTTTCTGTTGATTGGAACAGTTTCAGAAGGAATGGTACCAGTTCCTCCTCGTACCTCTGGTAGAATTCGGCTGTGAATCCATCTGGTCCTGGACTCTTTTTGGTTGGTAAGCTATTGATTATTGCCACAATTTCAGATCCTGTTATTGGTCTATTCAGAGATTCTTTAAAGTTCATATGGAACCAAAAAAGAGCCCGCATCGCCAAGTCAATCCTAAGCCAAAAGAACAAAGCTGGAGGCATCACGCTACCTGACTTCAAACTATACTACAAGGCTACAGTAACCAAAACAGCATGGTACTGGTACCAAAACAGAGATATAGATCAATGGAACAGAACAGAGCCCTCAGAAATAATGCCACATATCTACAACTATCTGATCTTTGACAAACCTGACAAAAACAAGAAATGGGGAAAGGATTCCCTATTTAATAAATGGTGCTGGGAAAACTGGCTAGCTATATGTAGAAAGCTGAAACTGGATCCCCTCCTTACACCTTATACAAAAATTAATTCAAGATGGATTAAAGACTTAAACATTAGACCTAAAACCATAAAAACCCTAGAAGAAAACCCAGGCATTACCATTCAGGACACAGACATGGGCAAGGACTTCATGTCTAAAACACCAAAAGCAATGGCAACAAAAGCTAAAATTGACAAATAGGATCTAATTAAACTAAAAAGCTTCTGCACAGCAAAAGAAACAACCATCAGAGTGAACAGGCAACCTACAAAATGGGAGAAAATTTTCGCAACCTACTCATCTGACAAAGGGCTAATATCCAGAATCTACAATGAACTCCAACAAATTTACAAGAAAAAAACAAACAACCCCATCAAAAAGTGGGCGAAGGATATGAACAGACACTTCTCAAAAGAAGACATTTATGCAGCCAAAAGACACATGAAAAAATGCTCATCATCACTAGCCATCAAGAAATGCAAATCAAAACCACAATGAGATACCATCTCACACCAGTTAGAATGGCAATCATTAAAAAGTCACGAAACAACAGGTGCTGGAGAGGATGTGGAGAAATAGGAACACTTTTACACTATTGGTGGGACTGTAAACTAGTTCAACCATTGTGGAAGTCAGTGTGGCGATTCCTCAGGGATCTAGAACTAGAAATACCATTTGACCCAGCCATCCCATTACTGAGTATATACCCAAAGGATTATAAATCATGCTGCTATAAAGACACATGCACACATATGTTTACTGCGGCACTATTCACAATAGCAAAGACTTGGAACCAACCCAAATGTCCAACAATGATAGACTGGATTAAGAAAATGTGGCATATATACACCATGGAATACTATGCAGCCATAAAAAATGATGAGTTCATGTCCTTTGTAGGGACATGGATGAAATTGGAAATCATCATTCTCAGTAAACTATTGCAAGGACAAAAAACCAAACACCGCATGTTCTCACTCATAGATGGGAACTGAACAATGAGAACACATGGACACAGGAAGGGGAACATCACACTCTGGGGATGTTGTGGGGTGGGAGGAGGGGGGAGGGATAGCATTAGGAGATATACCTAATACTAAATGACGAGTTAATGGGTGCAGCACACCAGCATGGCACATGTATACATATGTAACTAACCTGCACATTGTGCACATGTACCCTAAAACTTAAAGTATAATAATAATAATAAATAATAATAATTAAAAAAAAAAAGAGCTTTCCAAGCAAGTTTTGACCTAAGGTGGGAGCAAGTTTGACATGAACAGAGAACAGCAAGGAGCCCAAAATTACTGGAGCAGAGTGAGTGGGCTGAATAAAAGTAGGGAAGAAGGATGGGTTGTGGGGTCTGACAGACAACTCTAAAGACTTGACTTTTATTCTGAAGGTAATGAAAATAGCCTATTTTTGTTTTACGGATGAAATAATATGCTCTCAAATCTTACTGAGAATACTAATGAAACATTTAAAAAGTTATCTCCTGTTTTCGTGCATTTGCTGTTTTAGTATAGGTACGGTGGAGAATTTGTTTCGATTACTCAGCTTCATTCCCCACTTTCAATCTGCTGATTCTCTTCATAGAACTGGTAATTTTTTCTTGTCTGCTTATAGTTACAAATAAAGGTTTAGCTAAATCAGTATATGCATGGCTGTAAAAAGTCCAAAAGTCTTTGTCCCAGGCATAGTGGATATATGGGGAAGCCTGAGAATAGTCAGGTTAAGTACAGGGCCCACCTTGAAGGAAGTAGCTCACCATGATCTTTATAATAATATTAATTCTCAGGAAGCTTGCAGGTGTCAGCATGGAGAATTCTATCTTAAACCTGGAGTTCTATACCCTAACAGTCATATTCCTCCTATGAATCAATAATATCTTAAAAAGCAGGAGAGGGATAGGCTCAATTTTAGATCTACAAAGACTGAATTAAGTTTGATATTGCACTCCACCCTTCTCAGTAGTAAAGACAAAAGGTCAATATTATAAAGAGCAAACTAAAATTACAGATCACTATCAGGATCTCAGTCAAAACTGCACAATCTGCAGCTTTCTAGAGTCCTTGACTAAAGTCAGAGGAAATAATTTTAAAATTTCCCTAAGATTAAAAATATCTGCATGAATGAAAAATACTGAGTACTTATCAATCTGTTTAGCTTTCTGCATCTTCCCAAGACTTCCAAGTAATACATCTATTTTTAAAAACCCTCAAATGAGTTTATTCTTATTTGATACAAACAGCATTTTTTGGGAAAAAGAGATTAGGCCTTTTATAAGCCTAAAGCACATGTAACTGAAAATGTTCCAGTAGAAGAATGCAACCTTCCAAGTCGTTTTGTGCTGGCTTCTGAGTATGAACTATGCCAGATATAACAGGGTTACTAGATGTGGTTTCTTCTGAACAACCTCTGGCAGTAATCCCAAGTGACTTTTCACTCTACTATTATACTTTAGTGGGTAGAACATAATACAAATCACATAGGAAACAGAGTTTCATTAAACATAATGGTCCCACCTCAGTGGAAAATAGAGGAAGGATGGAGGCAGGGTGGGGAGGTGCTGGAAGGAAATACCTGCACTACAGTGATGACACTACTGGTAGTTATAAACAAAGAAAAATAGTATTTGGCACAGACAATAAAAGTTTTTTTTTAAGCATTCTCTAATTCCAAAATAACTTAGCAATCTAATTATAAGTAGAAGAGAAAATGTCTGAATACTGATATTTAAAAAGTGGGGAGGGGTGACAGCTTGGGGCTCTGTAGCCCTTGTACAATGTAAAATGACTCTGAGAGTAAAATAGTGGATTACTCATTATTGCGGTACATTAGAATATTAGGGTTTAGCAACTAATACAATCTAGTGCACTAAAAATAACAGTATGTGCTGAAGGACTATATTAAAAGGTCCTGCTGGTAACAAACCCTTGTTCACAATTCCATCCTGAAGCATCTTACATGAAATTGCATACTATGTTGGAGAGCAGAGGATTCTGTACATGTTCAAATTTAAATACCACTGCAATTTTTTCTTATAACACTGATTCTTTCTCATGAATTGATTATTTAAATAGCAAAAGCTCAGGAATAGCTCCCCCTTTCCTCTTTGGTTAAATATAAATCTATTTCACCCTTAGAACTACACTGACAGGAAGACTACACGCACACACACACACACACACACACACGCACTCACAATTAAGGTTCTTGATCTAGCCAGAGTAAGAGTTTCCCAGGTTGGCCCCATCCTTTGTCAATGCACTAGATTTGAACATGCCTCTACAGTAAATAGGTCGCCCTCACTGACTTTTCATGGTGAATATAATAAGGCAAGCACTAGATGCATGGACTTCTTTCTCTTTTTTTAAACATGTATAAAAATCCACCTTCTTATTCTCTCTTTCCCCATAGCCCACCACCACAGTTTCAAATACAGACGGAAATAGTCACCTTTTTTTATAACTGAATTTTCTTAATACACACAAATGCTTTTTAGAATATATAGTAATATGTCGCTAGAAAAGATAAAAAGTAAGGAGGGTGGAAAAGATAAGTCATTAACAAATGAGATCTTATAAATATTTAGGATGTTCAAGGAAATTACTATGTCAGCCATGATTTGGGCATTGTGTGTACTTCTTTCGAGCAATAACATTTTTTGTTGCACACTACTAAAGACAACGAAACTGATTATTTTTTAGTCATCTGAGTCAAATGTATATTGGGAAACTAAGGGGTAATCTGAAAGTCAGAAGTATCTTCATCTTGGTTTCAATTATATCCAGGCCAAAATAACCTGCTTCTTTCTGGGGTAGTGTGATTTATTAAGTGATGTATGTATGTCAGGATTCCAAAGGTACAGATCCTACCCAATTTGTTGCTTTATAAGCATACTCCATACATGAAAACCCAGATTTAAAATAAAGAAAACATTTATTTTTAAGACTTTTTATTTTGTAAAATTTCAAACATACATAAAAGTTCATAGTATAGTGATCCCTTTGATAAATCAGATACCTATATACCCTTCCACGCTCCCTGAGCTATCACACACCTTTCTTCTCCCACGAACCATCTGAAAGTGCGCCAGATGACATTATTACATTTAACCCTTAAATATACTAGTAGCCATTTCTATTACAAAAGGATCCTGTGTCTTATCGTAAAGACAGTGCCCAGAATTCCTTAAAATTTTACACTATGAGATCCTGGGGACAGAATTCTTCTCTTCTATTTTTAAAATCCTGTATGTCTGTTTAAGTGTTAAAAATGGCAATTTTCCTACTACACTTAATATGATTTGAGATTCACAAAACATTTTCTGGAACACAACCATTGTCTATAGGAAGTTGAATAAATAATTCCCCAGAAGCACCAGTTCAATATTATCCTGGTTATTTTTTAGGGTGCCAGGCAACTTAATATAATAAATATTTTTTATAAAAAGCAAGCACATCTTGGGGCCTGTGGGAAAGCCACATGACAAAACATATTCCTCAATAAGGCATATTCCATATTTTTACAAATACTTGAACCAAACTTTAAGATTGCTGGACAGGTATTTGGCCATTTTAAACTGGGAGCTAGAATCTGACGGTAAACCAGAAGATCCTAGAAGCAGCCATATTAGTATGTGTGATAGTACAACTCCGGAAAGTTCATCACCACTTGAGCTGGTCTACGCTGAGGTACAGGACAGGCCAGGGACATGTTATAAGACCGGACTAAAATCACTGAATGGTTTTTATAAATCCTAGAAAACTAAAGAAAGAGATTGGTGAAATGTATAGCATGTCTTCTAAACAAGCAACCTGAACTCTCTCAATCTCATCTATGTCTTATGACTAGGACATGGTGCTAGGATCTGAATGTTTGTGTCCACTCAAAATACGTGTGTTGAAATCTAATCCCCAGTGCAACTGTATTAAGAGGTGAGGTCTTTAAGAGGCCATTAGGTCACGAGGGCCCTCCTTCATGAATGAGATTAGTGTCCTTATAAAAGAAGCCTATGAAAGCTTGTTTTTCCCCTTCTGCCATAGATAGAACCTTCTTGCTATGTCCTCACAGCAAGACTATGAAGCAGACAGCAGGCCCTCACAAAATCTGCTGATGCCTTGAACGTGGACATCCCAGCCTCCAGAGTTGTAAGCAATAAATTTCTGTTATTTATAAATGATCCAGTCTAAGGTATTTTGTTATAGCAGCCTGAATGAACTAATACATGTGGTAATCAGGATCTCCAGATCTCTCTCCATCTAGAATTCCTATTATTACTCTAACTCTCCTTCCTTTCTCATCCTACTGTCCTACCCACCCCTCCTTTCAATAAAATATACCTGAAATTTTAATTTTGTGAGGATAAAAAGATGGCATTCATGTTCAAATGCCATTTGGGTCCTTTAGAGGTAAGAAATTCAATCAATGTAAAGTACACTTTAAAAAATAATTAAGCAGAAATAAATGATGTAGGAATAAGACTGACAACCTATCAATGATCCTATTCTATCCAAGGACTTCTTTCAAAAGTTATCATGTCCAAATAGAAAAATAAAACAGATTTATGCAATTGTGGAATTTGTTCAGAAACACCATGCATCTGAAGATACAGGTTACTTCTGTTTACTCACATCATCACCTTTATCAATACAAGGTTTTCCTCAAATTAATCCTTTCTGGTTAACACACTACATTCTATATCTAGAAAAGCAAACAGAATGGCTAGTAAAGCCCATATCACAGTCTATTAGTTATTAATATCTGCAATGCCTCTCCTTCCACTGGCCTAGTGAAGCTTTGGCCCCTGAAGTGATGAAGACGAGCTCTGCCAAACTGTTCTCCATCTCTAAGGCAGTATTAACACGTTACAAAGTGCCAAAAGGGCCATTAAAAAAAAAACTGACCCACTTTTAGAAGTCAGCAGCTTTTTCCTTCTGGTGAAGTATGAATATTTAAATCAGGCAGACAAGTCAAGAAGCAAACATTCCATCCTGAATGCAATGTCTGCATCTCCCACTCAGAGATGAGAGGACCCCGCTGTCATATACCCACATTGAAATGAATGCTCACTTTGGACTCCAGAAGGGCAGTTTTCTAATAATTTCACTTTTTTTCAGACTTGAAGTTCCACATTTGGATGTGAGTGCAGAAAACAGTAAAAGATGGATTGCAGCAACTGCTTTAAATTATATACTTAATGATTTATATCAAGCATAGTAGAATTTAATTTGTAGTAAATCAAGCAAACTGAGGAAAGGTTAAGATTGTGGTTAACAGCTGTAAATTTGTTTTTACCTTCATAGAGTAACAATGCATTAGAGGAGTACTACATTTGAGAAGATGGTAAACTCATCATAATAAAACTGACTAGAATCAAGTTTCAACCTAAGCACTACTGTTTAAATGAGATAAATAATAGCAACTATTAACACAAGACACATGAAAACAAACTGGAAAATAAATCAAACTACTATTCAAAAGCTGTCCTATAGTACAGCTGGAGGTAACTTTTGGCTTTATTGAGAATACATTATTAAACCAAATGTACCTTAAATAAGCAGGAAAAAAAAAAAGAAAATTCATGCAAGGTAAAAGAAGTAATTAGGAATTTGAGGGTCAGCTGACCTACTCAAATCTACAATGAAAACTTACAACAGAAATTCCCAATCTTTACACTTCAGTGACCCCGGTACTACTTTTTCGCCTCCCCTTTCCACCCCCATTTGGATTTCATATCTTATTTTCCAAACAAGCAGCATTTCAAGTAACAACCTGTGTAACCTTCACACACGGATATGCAGGACTTCTCTCATTCTTTCAGGCAACCCAGATTAGGAAGCAATGTTAGAAATCCATTTTGCTTCTGCAACAGTTATCCAGACTCTTTTAAACATTAAACCTGTGCTTTCACTCATAAACATTCTCATTTCTAAGCAAACAGGCCACAATTTCACAATTAGGAAATAAAATTCCTTTTAAGGAAAAAAAAAATCTGCTTTCTTAACTATATGCCTGACTTCCTTCTACAAGATAAAGAACTGATTCAATTCTCTGAATATATTGCCTTAGCAAAACAAACATACACAAAAAGCAGACAGGCCAATGAAACCTTATTTCCTCCAATATAAACTCATTTTACCCTTCAAATGCTAAAGTATTCCATTCAAAAGATAGGAACTGATCAAAGCTTTCAAAGCAAGTCTAGTTCTAGGCAAGGATAGTATGGTCATTTAAGGCCTTCTAGTACCAGGTCCTGTCATAATACTTAATCCTATTTTTGATTGTGGCCCAACACTTTTTATGAAAAGTGTTAAACATACAGCAAAGTTCTTATCTTTATTTTGTGTTCATTCCTATATCCCTGCCTTAGCTTGTGTGATTCCCCTGACTTAGAATGCCTCCATTCTTTCTGTTTCTGGAGCAAAGTCCCAATTGGGTTCCCAAGCTGTTCTTGCTTTCTCTCTTCTCATTATCTATACCACATGCTAACTCTTCACTATGTACTGCCCTGGTCTACCATGTGTGTTTATTTCTTTTGCCCTATGAAAGATCATAAGCATTAGCACACATTATTATACCAGGTATTAACACAAAGGAGAGGCTGAAAATATACTTCCTGGCTGATTAATTTCATATAAAAATACATAGTCAAAACTTGCTGAGGGGAGTTGGGAAAGGTAGAGAAAGAACAGAGAGGTTGTCTGATTCAGTGGCTGATATGTTTTTAGGACACTACTATTACTCCAATCTAATTACTTGCTATATTTTACCCAAGTAAGCAAGCTAGGAATTGGAAAAAATTTATTTAGAGCTTCTAAAATTAGCATTTTATGTCCTCGTAAACAGAATCACAAGGACTCAAAGCACTACAACATATTCAAAAAAAGAATGGTTAGAAATCAAGTTTCTCTCTCTGAATATTTAGTTAAATGAAAAAGAGAAGGGGCCTAACTTCAAAGGAAATCACAATCTGTTCTCTAAAACACGTAGGTTACTAGACTTTTTGGAAGCCCTACTCTTGCCTTCTGTGAGTTTCTTAACCCCTTTCTGCTCCAAGACCCCTTTATGAGACCATGGCAGCCAGGTGTCTTAGTAAGACTCTGCTCATGGTTTACCTTGAGATGTGGTCACCAGAAAAATGAGGATAAACTCCTCACTGGGTTGGACTCAATAGCCCAAGAGTTCACAACTGGCTCTGTTTTCTTGCTTACAGAGATAAAGTACCGTATTAAAACTCAATACATTTTGGGAAGAAAAGATAAAAACACAAAAAGAGTCTGTCTTATCTTCAGAAATGCAATTCTCAGCTTTGTGAGCTCTGGCATTCAGCTAGCCAGATTACCAAGCTTATTTGAAAGCTGAAGGCTTTGCCCTGACTCCATCTTTTGCTATTTTCAGGGTTTGTTTTCATGAGTGTCCCTGAGCTTATGCACATGTGCTTCACTCAATTCACACACATCAGTGAACAGCAGCAGCAGAAATCCAGGTCCACAGCAGGAGGTTTAATTAACTATACACAGGACAGTGCCAATAGCACTGGGGCCATCCTCCTATGGGGCAGCACACCAACAAGGCTAATATGCAAGGGAAACCCACTTCTGGAGGCAAAAAAAGTATTTCCCCATCAAGCAAAATGAGAGATCAATATGGCAAAAGAGAAACCAAAAACCAAAACAAACCAAACCCAAACCAAAAAACCTTGCCATGACAGCCTCAACAAGAAACCAGAGCTTCTCTTCACACAGGGCAAGAGAAAAGCCAGGATTTAATGTTTTCCATTGTTTGGGTCAGGCTTCACTCTGCTTTTCTAATGGTTATTAGAAGCCATTCTAAGGCAATCTCACAGACGCCTTTCTAATCATTTTGTGCATATATTTCCCTCATATATCTTCTCTGTCAAAAGGGTTGGTAATGGTATTATGCCACAAGACAAAAATAATATTAAATGATGATGGCAGCGGTGAAGATCTAGGTGGTAATGCAGATGGCAAATGAGCTTTCTACATGTAAACACACTATAAAACCCAACAACATAGAAGGAAGCCTGCCTTCACTCTGTGAAGAGTGTCTGGACAAACGACAGTAGTTTCCAAACACTGATCAAGGATTTCTCCCATCCACACAGCAAGACACCAGTTGGCACTGCTCCCCATGATGAAAGTTCGAGTCAAAAGTGTATATTCAGAAGTTTGAGCTGTTTGCTAGTCTAGATTGAGGATGACATGGGCAAGTCAAAATAAACAGCTTTACCTCTGATAAAGTTTAAGCTAATTTAAAGTGATTCAGGAAGGCTATTCAAACATTTTTCTCATGTTTAACAAGTAACAAACTTTTAGAAAATAAATGTAGTTGACCAAATAAATATCACTAGGGACAAATTAATGAGCAATTGGTACAGTATAGACCCAGCCTGAGATAAAGGCTTCAGGCAGGTTACTTTGCTCTAGCTCTTTTGATACCAGTTCCCTATGTAACTCATAGGGATGTAGGGAGGATTAATTTGATAATGTCTGTAAAGTGCTTTGAACTCCTTAGTGAAAAGTGACATAAGTGGTTACTATTATACACTGCTGGAATTGAAAATATGAAAGAAAGGGAAAAACAATACTCCTTGATGGTTTATTATGAAGCATTTTTATAGGCTGGTAAGGTACTTTATAATTTTTTTATTAATTAGTCCTTATTATATGCCCAAGATATAGGAAATATTCCTGGCTTGTTCTTCTGGATAAAGAAACTGAGACAAAAAGGTAAATGACTTTTAGTTAGGAAGATTATCTTCATTTTTCAGGTAAGGAAAGCAAGACAGAGAAGGTGAATGACTTTTCTAGTCACATTCAAGAACTGAAAGGGTTAAAGCATAATTAAGAGTCTGGAAGATATTATTTCTTTGCAATGTTCTGACATTGTTCTGACAAGAAGGCAGTGACTAACAACCAGAAAGCCTGAGATTAAATACTTGCTCTACCATTTCTTGGTTGTGTAAGCTCAAGAGAAGTCACTTTTTCTTTGTGTCAATTTCATTTGCATGGTGAGGTCCAGTGGGGATCAAATTACGTAAAGCATGTGAAAACTCTGGGTAAACAATGGCACACTATGCAAATAAGTTATTACCATTATTAGGCTGGTATTCTTATTGAAAATGTGGGTTCTCCTAGCCAGTACAACTTTGAATTAAAAGACAATTCAGTGCCCTGAGACCAAAGGAAATATGTAATACTTTTTTTTAAACAGATTTATTGAGATACAATTCATATATCACACAATTCATCTATCTGAAGTGTAGAATTCAATGGCTTTTAACATATTCACAGTTGCACAACCCCAGAATTAATTCTAGAACATTGCCACTGCCCCAAAAAGGAACTCTGTGACATTAGTAGTCACTCCCCATTCCCCAACTACCCATACATATCCACAATTCCCCCAGCCCTGGGCAACCATTAATTGACTTTCTGTCTCCAGGGAGGTGCATATTCTAAACATTTTTTATAAACAGAATCATACAGTATGAGGC
This sequence comes from Pongo pygmaeus, assembly GCF_028885625.2. Lineage (NCBI taxonomy): Eukaryota > Metazoa > Chordata > Mammalia > Primates > Hominidae > Pongo > Pongo pygmaeus. The sequence goes on along the minus strand of NC_072382.2, from coordinate 21,155,728 downwards.
CTTTTGTCATTGGCTTCTTTTACTTAGCATGTTTTCAAGATTCATCCATGTTGTAGCATGTATCATTCTATATGTAGTACTTCATTCCTTTTTATTGTCAAATAATATTCCACTGCATGGATATACCACACTTTATTTAACTATCCATCAGTTTATGGGTTGTTTCCACTTTTTAGGTACCATGAATAATGCTATGAACATCCATGTAGAAATTTTTGTTTGAGGGCTGGGAGTGGTGGCTCATACCTGTAATCCCAGCAATTTGGGAGGCCGAGGCAGGTGGGTCACCTGAGGTCAGGAGTTTGAGACCAGCCTGGCCAACATGGTGAAACCCCATCTCTACTAAAAATACAAAAATTAGCCGGGCATGGTGGCGTACACCTGTAATCCCAGCTACTTGGAAAGCTGAGGCAGGAGAATTGCTTGAACCCGGGAGGCAGAGGCTGCAGGGAGTCAAGATTGCGCCACTGCACTCCAGCTTGGGTGACAGAGCAAGATTCCATCTCAAAAAAAAAAAATTTTTTTTTTGTTTGAACGTATGCTTTCATTTCTTTAGGATCTATACCTGGAAATATATATACCTAGGAATAACTGCTCAGTCACATGGTAAGTCTATGTTTAATATTTTGAGAAACTATCAGACTGTTTTTCAAGTGGCTATACCATTTTACGTTCCCACCAGCAATGTCTGAGAAATAGATAATTGAAGCTAGACCACAGAAGGGAGACTATTAACTAGCTGTCTGTTAGGGAATAGCTAAACTAGCTCTGCAGAATGACAGCTTGTGTTACTGACAACAGGGATGACAATGCTTCACACTAAGTTTTAGAAAGGAGAGATTATCATTGTTGGGGCATTTTCCTCTTTTTCTCCCCACTTGCCTAGGCCTGGTCCAGGCCAAGGCAATATAAACAGCTTTTTACGCACAAACTAATGTTGTTCCCATCTCTAAGAGAAAGTAATACAGAACTGTCAGAGCCAGGCTTTAAAAAGTCCTCTATCATTTCTCAAATCCTGATAGTAAGGTATATAGTCCTTCTGAGTCTCTATAATTGCTGTATAAAATGAAATTTCTTATGCCCTCACCATTCCTTTTGATCCATTAGGTTGAACCCGGCCCAAATACATACGTTCAGTAGGTCAAGCATAGGCTAGCTTCAACACAGTGTATTCCTGTACAGTGGCATCTGCAAGCCAAATAGAACTGGTAGAGGGAAACAGATGGCTTCTAAAAGGGGAAGAGAAGAAAAACAGAAGGTCAGGTAGAAGAGGGTGTGGCGGGGGAAGGAGGGGGAGAAAGGAGAAGCATATTTCTGGTTTTGCTCTTCCCACCTGTCACAGCACTCTCCTTGCTGGTTGCCAGCATGCTCCCTTGCAAACACAGCTGCAAGTGACAAAGAGCAGCCACTGTCCTACTCAGGGGGTCCCCTCCACGTTCCATATTGTAAACTGTACTGAAATGCCAATTGCATACAAGAAAGGGAATTACACACCCATTAGAGTCACGAATAGCAAACTGCTGTCTATATCCAACAAATTAGCACTGAGAACCATAGGTTCCTAAAAACAATGTAAGACTATCCAGCAAACAGTAAAAAGCAACAGAATCAAGAGATTAAGTACTAAAAAATGTGGCTTATTTTGATTTTGTATATTTGTCAGACCTGTGATTAACTCAACCAAAGTAGGACCATATTCTATCATATATTTCATGTAGTCACCACATGTTCAATTTGCTGTAGGGCTCTGCTCTTATGCAATTAAAAGAAAATTAGCAAGTCTTTCCCCAGCAGAGTTAGCGATTGCCACTAGGGATTGCCACTGAAAGGAAATGCTTCACACCAAGTTTTAGAAAGAAGAGATACTAGCTGTTGGGACATTTTGCCTCCTTTTTCCCCCCTTAACTTGGCCTAGGCCAAAGCTACGGTAAAGGGAACATAAGCAGCTTTTTTTACACACAGACTAATGTTGCCAGCAGCGTTCCAGTGGCCTTGCTCACGGCAGGAGAAGGCGTAGGGACTAATACCACTGGGTCTTGTTGAAGAAAAGTGGCCGGCTTACTTTGATCAACTGAGTGGTGTGGTGATCAGTGTGATTTCCCTGTTCTGCTGACTGTGAGCATGTTGGGGAGAGCAGGAGAACTGGCTTCTGAGAGGCCCATGCAGGGAGGCAAATTCCATAGCTGCCGAATCACAGAAAGCAACGAGAAATAAAAGAGGGCTGAACTGGAAGCAGACACCTTAATTCTGACAGCATGTTACTTACTGATATAAGCATCTCTGGGAGGAGAATGAAGTAGGTACTTCTATAATTTTAATTCATCAATTGCAGTACTATACATAAAACTATTAAGCACAATGTTCAAGAGCATAGTCCAAGATCCTGAAACTATAATTTACAATTTTTAATTACTTCAATTTGATGGAGAAGAGAAAGAATGGGAATTAATAAGATTTTTAAAAATTAAAATTGAAACAGGAACACATCAGCCTATGTGGCTCTTGGCATCGTTCGAGACAAAGGAAGTATGTCCAGCAACTGAGTGTGTGTGCAGGACTACAGCTATGTCATACACCCCTCTCTACTATTTGCCAGAGAGGCAGCTGCTGGATTAGCATGAGTTAATCTGCTTGTATGCTACACAGATTTTTTTCTAGTAAATTGCAAAAATTTACCTAAAGATAAATATAGCAGTCTCCGAGTTCTCTGTCCCATTCAGCTGCTGCTGAGAAACACTTCTGTTATCTTAAATTTCATCAGCAGATTGTACTCCTTCCTGGGAAACAGCAGCAAAAAGTAGCTTTCTAAAAGCATAGTTAGTCTCTCTGAGGTAAAATACGCCACATTTAAATGGCTTCTTCCAAAAAGGATAACTTTCCACCTTTCAAGTTTTAATTCTTGATAAATAAAGTATGTGGTTTCTTACACTAGATCTAATCATCACTACTTTAAAGAGTAAATAGCCAATTGCAAATTGAGCAAATTGCTTTGGCTATCCTAGTACCAGAAATGAAATGGATTAGGTCAGCAGGTGGCATGTCATTTCAGTGCTGCCTGGGGGCCCAAAATACAGTTAGGTCATTTTTATTCTTGTGACAGCCAGAATGAAAACCAGAGCATTTAGCATTACCTCCCACCTCCATTCTCATACCATCTTGGGCACAAAAGAGTTTACTAGGCCTTCATTTCCAGTGTCCAGACTCCTTCTGGGGCCTCGAGAGATAAGTGGGTTGAAGTTGCCTAAGGAAACCTGAAACAGAGTACTCTAACTTTGGTCTTCAGAAACACAAAGCTTCTTGTCTACACAAGGAAAACTGAGTTCTCATTAACCAGCTGTTTTTAAGCATGACAATGTGCAATTCCATTCTGTAGTACTTTCCTTGAAGGAAGAGAATGGTCATCATGCCTCAACTCAAGGGAGTGAAGACACTGGTCTCTGCTACCGCAAAGGAAGATATTAGAGGAAGACAAAGGATTGGATGAAGGAATGGACTTAAGCTAAGAAGCAGAAACAAAGGTGATAGGGGGTGGGGAAACATGCAGAAGAAGAAAAGGTAAACTGGGACAAAAATTGTTTTGTACAGAAACCAGGAGCCTGTTGCAATGGTTGAAACAGTTAAAATATCCAAAAATAGCTTTTCTATCGAGCCTCCTTTCCCCATATGTGTTTCAAACTACTAGTAGAATTCCAAATATAAGGTAGCCTCCCAAAGTTTACTCCTATGAAAACAGTCAAAGGAATAGTCAATAGTCAATAGTCAAGGTTGAGATGATCCAGTAGTAGCATATGACCCAGGCCTAATGAGGGGACTCCAGTTCCCCCGCCACAAAAGGATGACTGCTTTCAGAATGGACCTAAAAATCGTGCCCATGCTCTATGCTGGTACTTCCAGGAAAAAACAAACAAACAAATAAAAAAAACTTTCCCTCTTCAATGGAGTTGATTAAATGGCAGGTTGTAAACCTAGAGCTGCCAGAGGCAACCTCTGCCAGTACAGGACAGCCTGTAAGCAAATGAAGCCAAAAGAGGGAGAAAGTGTCCTAAAGCTCCTAAATCCATCCATGCCTGAAAGCAGCTATATCCCTGAACTTACTACTTATATATACCAATAAATCTCTTTTCCTTCAACAACATTGAATTGAGTTTCTATCACTGGAAAGCAGAAGAGTCTTCACTCTTCACTTACCGAATACCTCTGCACTAGCCATTCAACCTCACTGCCTATCAGTTTTCTGATCTCTGAGAAGAAAAAAAAAAAACCATGTTTACTTTACAGAATTGAAAACTGCTAAGTACTACACAGGAGCTAACAATATTTTAACTAAAACAGAAGGTAGGGATAGAAAAAGAAAGATATTCATGGAACTAAATTGCTCCTAGCTGCTAGTGCTGATAAGAAAACATTCTATTTCTACTAGTTTTTCACCATGTGCCCTGGTGGAGCCTCTGAAATCTTTATCAAAGCAGTTAATTGCCTAGTAAGTCTTCAAATATTTTCCCTTTTACTTCCAGTTAACAAGGCTTTTCCACTTTCTTGGACATCTCTGACCACGCCATCCTACCAGGCTTACCATGATGAATAAGCAAAGGCATTACAGAAAGGGAAAATTAACAGTTCCATCTTCAAGGGGCGTGTGTGTGTGTGAGTGCCCATGCAGATACACATGTGCTACAAGATGAAGTAGAAGAATAATTCTCACATGAAGGCAAATCAGGGATGAAAAGAAGCTACCTCTACACAACAAGGTGAAAATCTAAGGGCCTCGAGTAATGTGCCCCCTCCCAAAGCATTATTATTCTAAAGGCAGAACTGAACTATTAGGATCACATTTTCAATTCAAAATTCATAATTAAATGTAATGTGTATTTTAGAAGTTGATTTAGTGTCCTGATAAATGTTTGGTTTCACAGAACACTAGATCACATCTCTCATGGATAGCAGAATAAAACACCTTTTATAATATATGTAACTGATTTACAAAATATCAATATGAAAGAATTATTAGTGAAACAAATACCTAAAAGTAAAGGGTACTAACTTCTAGGCCTCTTTTGATATAAGTGTATAAATAAAAGCAAGAAATGCACAACTAATATTTTGCAAGAGCTAGGAAGAAAAATCATAAATGTGCTATACTTTCAACCCCCAAAGTTGCTGGGCCTAAAGATTAAGTATAAATGAAATCACTCTTAAGAGGATATTTTATTTTAAGATGTTATCAACATCTTTGACATCAATTAGTCTTTCTTCATTTTATATATATAATTATATGTATACCATGACTGGTAAAAAGAACCCCATGGCTCAGCATGGGGTTCTAACCTTAATCAGTGTTTCATACAGGCTGAACATTAATTTTTTTTTGTTTCCCATCTTATTCAATAACTCATACAAAATATTCCAGATAAATGAGTTTCAATCCTCCTCTTCCTCCTGTTCTTCCTGGTTAATTTGGAAGTAACATAATTTGTAACTCCCTCTGCTGTTAGCAACTATGTGCAATCAATCACATAAATTATTCTTCTTCAAGTATTTTTTTGCGATATATTTCAAAAACCTTTTGGAAAAAGGCACCTCAAAAGTTACCATGCCCTTGCTCTGCTGCATGTGATGATTACAACCCCTCCAATGAGATTCCAAGCTTTTCCATTCACTTTCTCTTGGAGAACCTGCTAAAAATTGGCAGCATCCATGATTCCATTTGGACCTTGCTTCTTTTGCCCCCGCTTCGCCACAAGCTTTTTCACAAGCATCATTGTGGCAGTGGAGGAAGAAAGTTGAACATTAATATTTTAAGCAAATAAAATATGTGATGCTTTTCTTGAGGCTTCTCACCCACTAAAATGTTTCTGAAAACTAAAATACACTGGTAAAAGTTGTCAGAGAAGAATTTCAACCAACTCATTTTAAAAAATTTTTTTCTAAAAGGAAAAGCTGAAAGTCAGAGTATTAATATGATAGTAACCCTTGAAAATTATATCACATAAAGTTTCTTCTCTAGCAAGATTCAAACAAATCATTAACTCTGACCAACTAACAACATACAGATTTGTCCCCAGGTGATTCAGGAATAAAAATGCTATGTCAAATTGGCTTGGGGTTATCCAATTTAGTTTGGGCAATATCAGACAACTTTAACTAAAATCCACTTACCTACTCCTACACATCTTTTTATGCCTGGGTGCCATTCTCGAAGATTCTGATTCAACTGGTCTAAGGTGCAGCCCTGTATGCAGGATTTTTCAAAAGCTTTTCATTTTATTAGGGTACAAGCTAGGGTTGAGAACCAGCAGTTTACACGTAGATGTGGCACTGGCCTTCAAATCAAAGACTAGATCTTATTACTCTACAACTGTTGAGAAAAATCATTACTATTCAAATCACTATACTCTCACTAACATGCCACTAGAAGGTAAGTTCCTTAAGAAGAGAAGCTTTTTCAGCCTTGTTCATCACTGAGGGTGAGTGGAATGCCTCCAAGTAATAGATACTCCATAAATATTTGTGAATGAATGAATTAAATGTTGAAAGATTACCTTTCAGCTCTATACCTTGAAGCAATACAGTAGAAGCTCTCTTAACCAGTAACGATTAGGACCAGCAGTTGATCAGATAAGGAAAAAAAGTCATACAAAGCATGAAATCATGAAAATTTGATAAGCATACCTAAGCATTTTATTTTAGTTTAAATGAAACTTCATTTGCTAATCTTGTAATATAGGACCAGGCTTTCTGTTTATATGGATCTACAGGTTAGAGCGCCAAAATGTCTTTCTTTCATAAACCATAACTATAATGCATCCTCTACCATTTCCATTTCGGACTTTTAAATTATGGCGAGAACTTAAGATACTTTGAAGCAATCTGAATGTAGAATCCTTCTGGACATTAATAATTTATCCCATTCTGTTATAGCTCTCTTACCCAAATATAACTAAGCAGCAAACTTTTAGTAATTTTTTTTTATCATTTCCAAAGCATTAAATTATGGATTTCATGAAAATAACTTGGTTTTTTAAAACTCATTGGTTTAATAATAGTTAATTAACTTACAGTAACAAGAACAAATGGCAGAATCAAGTTTGGAAACAAACACAACTCACTCTTGGTAACTGTTCTACAACTGATGGGAAAAGTGTAGAGTACACAGTAACCCACTAGAACTGGCATTCAGAACGAGGAGTGACAATTAAACCAGTGAGTCAGTTGAGGCTTTGCTCTCCACAGGGCTTTCACTGTTATACAAATGCTAGCCACAGGTTTCTTTCCAATGACCTTTCCAATTCCCTAGAGCAGTCAATTCATCCCTTTACTAGTAGGTCATCTGAACTGAGATCCAACAAAATTACCAAGTCTATACATTACATCATCAAAGGACTGTCAGGCACAGAGGCAGCAGGAGTCATGGAATCTCTTAATACAAACGCCCCAACAATTTACATCCAGACTCTCTGATTTACCTTTAAGGCATTTATAAGTTACATAGCAGGGGATTCATTGAAAATACAATACGATCTAAGCCTAAAATCAGAATTTCTAAATGCTCAACATATTATTTTACTTGGAGTTAAAAGGATATGGCAAATTGAATAGTTTTGTTTTGCTAATTCAGAGTCAGTTCCCATTTGACAGATGTCTCAAATGAGGACACTGGCGACAAAGAACTGCTGCCACCAGGAGGTTCTTTAATGTACCTTTTATTGAAAGTCTTGAAATTTAAAATATTTTTGCTTCTTTATAGCTCATGCAATACTTTCTCAATGACAAGTTTTCCATGTAACCTCTTTTTTTTAAATAAAGCTATTGCTTCTCTGTTTCCTATCTTAAAGTAACAAAATACCCTTTACGTAATTTAATGCCTCCGGTTTTGAATTTCATCTTATAAGGAGAAAACAGAACTATTTAAATTTTTTTAAGTTAGGCAGCAATTTAGCAATTTTGTTTTCATTAAGTCTTTCTCAAGAGAGTCAATAATTCCAATCTTACTCCATGGGACACCTGGCAGGGGAGTCAGAGAGCAAAACAGACTTTGCATTTTCACTGGCTTGGGCTGTGTGGGTCAGTTTCTACGACAAAGATAACTCTAATTATGTCTGGGTTAAATATGGAGGTGATGACAAAAGGAAAACTTTTACTTTAAGAACCTGTAAACCCTGATAGTTCTCAAATTAGTATGAGCTAATATCACAGTCAAGATTTTAAAACAAGAAATTGGACTTTTAAAAAATAGGTCCTTGTAAACGTCTTTCTAAAAGGGGGAGAATGGAGACAGGAGAAATTAACAGCTTCTGTTAATATCAAGAAATCTAAACTCATTCAAGATAGACAATGTCATTTTTATTACCCATGAAACACTGTTTCACCTGTACGTTTACTTCACCAATAATGGCTCTCCCAATCAATGAATCAGGATTTAGCTGCAGAAATACAATGTAGATTTATTTCACATTTGCTGCTGCTTAAAAGACCCTTAGAGAGGGAAACTTTAAGATTAGCTATAGAATCCTTGTGCTTCCTGAAAACCCTGACACTTTTAGTCAACAATCCTTATGCTGTCCTCCTCCCCAGGACTCAGTTCCATAAAACAATTACATTATTTACAAGAACAAACAGTGGGCTAAGGTGCTTTTGGCTTATCTATTTTAAAAACTAATCAAGTACCTCAGCTTAAAGATAACTGATTTTATTTGCTTTAAATATAGTAAAAAAAAGAGTCAAGATGGTTATAGTAAGTGCTGAAAAAATTAAAATGTTAGCACACAAAAAATATTATTGACATTAATCTGTTTTGGTTTACATGAAAACTACAATTGAGAGTATTTTTCCCCCAAGATCATTTTGTGCCTAAGGAAACTAAGAACAGAACAGTTTTTACTGGGTCATGTCCAGTGGGCTAGTAATGCTTAAGACTTTTTTATTTTCCATCTTGGAACTACGTAAGCAGTTACCCTATCAACATACACTCAACTCAGTTATGATCTTTGAATGTCTATAAGTTTTATGGGAGAGGGTTTCCCATCAGCCTTCCTCAGCCAGGATTCCTCATTTAAACCAAAAAACAAAAATATTTCAGTGACTATTTTCTCAATTATCAATCTAGATGCACAGGAGTGTTAATTCAACACATATAATACATGCCAAGAGCATTAGGGCTTAATTTTCCCAATGAACCCAGGCTGGTTTAGAAACTACAAAACAGAATGAAATGTCTTGACTTATAAAGGGAAAAACTGTACTTTCTGTTCTCCATGTTTTGCTTTTCAAATAGAGGAAAAAAGAAAGAGAATTGGTATCTCTTTTAAAATGTCATCTATAATATGACTCAAGCTGAAATAAGTAAGATCACCTAAAACCCTAACTCCAGCAGCAAGAGGTCTCACAAGTGCAAAAGGCACTAGGCTATTCTAGAACTTACCCTAGCTCACTTGAAGGAGAACCTATGAAACTGAGATCGGGTCTCATGAGAAGGCACTCCACACTAACCTTGGCATAAATGCATCATAAATTTTCTAGATGAGAGCCGACTCAGAGGTGCCAAGTGTAAAAATATGGTGCTTAAGGGAATTTTCCTCTAAAACTCCAGTCTCACACGAACGATTTTCAACTTTGTCACTGGGTGACTTAACTACTAACCTGACTGACAGGCACAAATCAAGATTAAAAGTCTAATTTGTTTCTGGTGGAAATTCAAAACATACCTGTTTTCCTACTTTGCAAAGGTTTTTCCATCAGTTAAGTTTCCAACCTGGAGAACTCTAGTCCCCTAACATCTCACCTTTAACAAAGCCTTGTTAAATGTGAAGGATCTCACTTAAACCTGCAGAAAACAGAAACTAGAAAGTCATAGCCTGAACATCTCCCTACACTCTACTGCTGCCTTACTTACCATGGGGGTAAGAGGAGGAGAAAGGTTAAAATGCTAATATTCTTAGATGTCAAGCATTATAACCTCACAACTTCCAATCATTTACTTAGAAAAAAATGAATGGTGTCCAACAGAGGAAACATTATAGGTGTTTCCTTTTTACACTAGGCTTAACTGTGTCATATTGTTGGTAAAATGAAATCTGATTAAGACTTTGAAAGGATATTTTGAAGGGCAGTTCAAAGGAAACTCACCTTTTAACAGCTGACTAAAAAGGGCAGGCAGGAACTTAGTCTTGTAGGACTGATATATTCTCAGCATCTAGAAAAGTACCTGGCACATAAGAAGTGCCTGATAATTATTTGCCAAATGAATTGAGGTTTAAAACTTTTCATTAGATTCAAGGTAGGAATTCCATCTAGCATGTTAAATAATTCTCCTTTAATAAAATGACTGACCCTAAACATGGACAGTCTTTCTAGAGAGCAATTAGGTAACATAAAAGGCTTCAGAAACTTTTTAGGCTATCTGCCTACCTCAGAACTCTTTTCTCTGAGAGGGGCTCTCTGATCTAGCCATGTCTATACTAGTAATATGGTCCCCTGGCTCAAAGCAGGCTTATTACATTCTCTCTCCAAAATCTGGAACGAGAACAAGCCAGTGGGTCTGGGACAGTATCTAGAATGGAGAAGATACAAACATGGGAACTTCGCAGGGACCAGAGCCTTTTGCCTGCTACGAGTACAGGAGAAGCTGAGAAAGTCAATCTCTAGACAGGGGAAATGAAGCAGATGCAAAGAAAGACAAAGAGACACAAGAGACAGACTCCAGTTCCAGCCCCTAAAACTGCCCCAGGGTCACCCAAGATGCCCTAATACAGTTCCAATAATTCCCCTTCATGATTAAGCTAGTTGGAGTTAGAGTCTACCATACATACCAAAGAAGTCTTCACAAAGATATGTAGAAGCATCTATTTATGTATTCCTTATCTGATTTTTTTTTACTTCTAGGAAATAATCAAAATTACTTACAAATATTTATGTCCAAGGATGTACACTGCAGAGCTAGGCATACAACAGTAAAAAACTGGGAATAATTTAAATGTCTAAAAATAGTGAACTGATTAAATAAACCCTGTATGATATAATACCCTACCCAAATGACAGGATACTATCAAGCCACTAAAAACTATTATTCCTGAAGAATAATTAAGAATGTAAAGAAATGCTCAAGATATAGACAAAATAAGTACTTCTAAAATAATAAGTACAATACCAATCTCAATTTTATTTATTTACTTATTTTTAAAAGACAGGGTCCCACTGTTGCCCAGACGGGAGTGCAGTGGTATGGTCATAGCTCACTGTAACCTCGAATTCCTGGGTTCAAGCAATCCTCCTGACTTAGCTTCCCAAGTAGCTGGGACTACACATATGCCACCACACCTGGCTAACTTTTTTTTATTTTGTGTAGAGATGGGATGTTGCCATGGTGCCTAGGTTGGTCTCAAACTGGCTTCAAAGGATCCTTCTGCCTCAGCCTCCCAAAGTGCTAGGATGACAGGCATAAGCCATTGTACCTGGCCTCCATTTTAGTATTTATTTATTTGAGACAGAGTCTCGCTCTGTCGCCCAGGCTGGAGTGCAGTGGCTCAATATCGGCTCACTGCAACTTCTGCCTCCCAGATTCAAGCAATTCTCCTGCCTCAGCCTCCCAAGTAGCTGGGATTACAGGCGCCCACCACCACATCCAGCTAATTTTATTTATTTATTTATTTTGGGGGGATTTTTAGTAGAGATGGGGTTTCGCCCATGTTGGCCAGCCTGGTCTCAAACTCCTGACCTCAGGTGATCCACCTGCCTTGGCCTCCCAAAGTGCTGGGATTACAGGCGTGAGCCACTGCATCCAGCCCATTTTATTTTTTAATATAAATTTATGGAACAGAAGAAAAGACTCAAAGGATCTAAAACATGGAAGTAGGATCACAGCTAAATTTGATTTCTCTTTTTGTTGAATTTGCCAAATAAACATGCATGACTTTTTAAAAACATAGATGGGGTCTTGCTACATTGGCCTGGCTGGTCTCAAACTCCTGGCCTCAAGCAATCCTCCCATCTCAGCCTACCAAAATGCTGAGATTACAGGCATAAGCCACTACACCCTGACCATGAATTACTTTTATAAACTTTTGAAAAACAAATGTTTAAAGAAATGATGGACTTCAACTCCTAATGCCAATATTCTAGTCTCCTCCTACAGCTCTAAGAAAGAAAAAAAGGCAAGAAACAAGTTGTAATCTTAGCACATACTCATATAAAATTATGTTATACTATATAAATAATATTTTTTACTTAAGAATTCATTGATATTAAAAGAGACTATTTCTAAGTAGATGAACCACTCATTGTGGTTCTGATGTGCATTTCTTTAAAGATCAGTGATGTTGAACTTTTTTGCATATGATTGTTGGCCACATGTGTGTCTTCTTTTGAAAAGTGTCTGTTCATGTCCTTTGACCACTTTGTAATGGGACTGTTTTTTTCTTGTAAATCTGTTTAAGTTCCATATAGATGCTGGATATTAGACCTTTGTCAGATGCACAGTTTGCAAACATTTTCTCCCATTCTGTAGGCTGTCTGTTTACTCTGTTGATAGTTTCTTTTGCTGTGCAGAAGTTCTTTAGTTTATTTGGATCCCATTTGTCAATTTTTGCCCAATTGCTTTTGCACCTTCATCGTGAAATCTGTGCCCATGCTTATGTCCTGAATGGTATTGCTGAGGTTATCTACCAGGGTTTTTATAGTTTTGGGTTTTACATTTAAGTCTAATCCAACTTGAGTTCATTTTTGTATATGGTGTAAGGAAGGTCTACAGTTTTAATTTTCTGCATATGGCTGCCAGTTATCTCAGCACCACTTATTGAATAGGGAATCCCTTCCCCATTGCTTGTTTTTGTCAGGTTTGTCGAAGATCAGGTAGCTATAGGTCTTATTTCTGGGTTCTGCATTCTGTTCTATTAGTCTATGCTGTTTTTGTACCAGTAACATGCTGTTTTGGTCACTGTGACCCTGTAGTATAGTTTGAAGTTGGTTAGCATGATGCCTCCACCAGCTTTGTTCTTTTTGCTTAGAATTGCCTTGGCTATTCAGGCTCTGTTTTGATCCCATATGAATCTTAAAATAGTTTTCTCTAGTTCTGTGAAGAACCTCAATGGTCGTTTAATAGGAATAGCATTGAATCTGTAAATTGCTTTGGACACTATGGCCATTTTAATGATTAAACCCATATTTAAGGCTTGTATTATTATATAAATAACATTAATTAATTGGTGAGACAACTATACTTCTTGTACAACATTTTGCTCTTCCTGGAACTTAAAATTGACTTGCCTTGTCATTTGCTTGGTTTTCTCTATTCCTACAATTAATTCTTTCCCATACTTTCCAAAGAAACTATAAAATGTCTCTCAATAATGGCTCAAAACACATTGTATGATATATTGGTCCACTTTCTTAGCTTTGTTTCTCCTAAGTCCTCCATCCTCCTGTCCAACCTAAACTGGCTGTTTTCTAAACCTGTTGTACAACAATTATCTAAGTTTTTCCCTTCATCAAATGGGATTTTCTTTGATACTGAATTCCCTGTTTTCGGAACCAATGCCTTCATCTTTATTGGTTCACTTTCTCGTTTGATGGAGAACCTCCTCCAATAGCTTCCTCAAAAAAGATGTACAGGAGGTAGTTTTGTGACCTTGCATGTCTTAAAATGTCTCTATTCTATCCCCAGACTTGAACAAGAGATGGGTTGGGTATAGAATTCTACACTGGAAATCACTGCTTTTCAGAATTTGTAAAGCATCATTCCAATGACTGCTAGCTTTCTTTGTTGCTGCTGAAAAGTCTGATGACATCTGATTCCCAATCCCTGTTTGCAACTGTTTTTTTTTTTTTCCTCTAAGGAAGCTTTTAGGTTCTTTTATTCTTGTTTTGCTAAAGTTTCACCATGCTGTGCCTTGGTATGAGGGTGTGGGGTTTTTTTCATTCACAGTTTTAGGCACTCGATTCTATTAATCTGGAATTATATGCCCTTCGGTTGTGGGACATTTCCTTATATTAGTTATTGGATGGTTTTCTCTTCTCCATTTTCTTTGTTCCCTTGTCTCAGAACTTTTATTAGCCAGGCATGAAACTTTCTGGGTGACCCCCTTAAAATTTTTCTCTATTCTACTGTCTATCCCCCTTTGTCTCTTCCATGTATTTATTGAGAGACAGCTCCAATTTTGTTTTCCAATCTTTTTTTTTAAATCAAGAATTGTTTTTGTTTTCTAATTGTTCCTTTATTTCTAGCATCCTCTCCTTGTTTCACTAATGCAATATCTTCTTTTACTGATCTAGGGATCTAAATTTATAGCTATTTTGAATGGTCCTTTCCAATTCTCTTGGCCTGTTCTGACTTGCACATTAGCAGCTTCCCTTAAATATCTAGTGATTCTTGGCTATGTTCATATTTAAGATTGAAGTGCTAAGAATGTGGAGCAGCTAGAACTCTCATACACTACTGAAAGGAACGTAAAATAGTACAACCACTTTGGAAAACATTTTGGCAGTTTCTTAAAAAGTTAAAAACACACCTACTATACAACCCAGACATACTAAGGCATTTACTGAAGAGAAATGAAAGCAGATCTCCACACAAAGACTTGGACATGAATGTTCAAATTAATGTTATTTGTAACAGCTAAAAACTGGGTTATAAAAAGCAGACCAGTGTTTGCCTGAGGACTGGATTGACAGAAGGATGAGCAAGATGACCAAGAACACTTCAGAGGTGATGCATATGCTTATCTTGATGGTGATGATGGTTTCACACCATCAAAAATTAGACTCTTTCAAGGTGTATCATTTATTTTACATTAATTATGCCTCAATAAACCTATAAGAGAGAAGTGGGGAGAGGAATAGAGACAAAGAGAATCAAAAATAAAAGTGGCTAAAAAAATGAGGTGTTCAAAATGTATTGAATTCTCTGGGGGGGGGCTGGCATGTTTATAAGAGAAGGGGCTCTTACTATTCTGTATACACCATATACCCTGTTTTCAGTGTACATACAGTCTATATACAGTGTAGCACTCACTCCTGCCCAAGGCTGTTACATGGTGCCTAATATCTCTGAGTTGAGTGCCTCTCTGGTTAAATTTCTCTAGAGTAAGATTGGCAAACTTTCTAAAAATAACCAGATAGTAACTACCATAAGGCCATACTGTCTTTGTCATGACTACTTAACTCTGCCATTGTGGCACAAAAGCAGTCAGTCATAGAGAATATGTAAATGTAAAGAGTGTGGTTGTGTTCTAGTAACTTTACAAAAACAGGTGGCAGGACAGATTTGGCCCAGGTTCAAGCCATAGTTTTACCAGTCCCTGCCCTAGAGAATCATACTAGTCTTTCCATTTTTGGAGAACTAATCAATTTCTCTTCAGAAGGATACCCTGAAGTAATGGCTAAAATCACTTTACCCATAAAGTATATAATTAAGCAAGTAAGAGCTAGGGGAAAGGAAGCTGTAAAAAGGAATACTAGAAATATAAAGAATTATATATAATTTTATCAGCTATTAGCAGGAACTGATGAGGCTTGGGGCAGCACTTTTGACAACCTGCAAATACTGTTTCATCTGATGAACCCACATCATAGGATAAGCAGAAATCAGTTTTTATGACAGATGTTTATAAATGTTACAATTAAAAGGCACCGGTGGGTTAACTCAAAATCTTATGTGAATTTATCTCAACTTCAAGACAAACTTCTAGAATCTCTAATAAATAAAATCACATACTCAGAAAAACAAATTTCAAGTTCTGTCGATTAACACACTCCCCCAGTTTCACTTGATTATTTTCCTTCAGGTAACAGAACTTTTCAGGGTAAGTTCATTTGTGCTTCTTGGCTCCAGGAAAGGAGTTGTTAATTTTTTCCCCAATTCCTATATTAGATGACAGAAGCACTAGATAAAACCAGATGAGTAATAATAATCATTCACTGTTCATAAGGAAAATTAAGTTCAGAACTGATCTCCATCTTTAGTATTCTTCTTGGTCAAAATGATATAATTTGTTTAGGCAAAGCGGGAGAGGTTTTTTAAAAAGCGATGGAGGTGGGAGCAGGAGAAAAGGTGACAACTGAACACATTAGTTGAAAACTTGTAGGGCCTCATTTCTCAGAGCAAAGGAATGTTTGGTGCTTCACTGAGAGAAACTAAGAATCCCTCTCTCCTTTTCAGATAGAGCTAAGATGAGAGAGGTTAGCCAAACCCTGCTGATTCATACAAACACTTGCTTCCTAAACTTAGAGTAAATCAACTTTGGGAAACATATCTTCTGAAAACATAATTTTGCAGGACAGCCTCCCATCTAACTAGCTACCATAAAAAGATACTAGTTAAAGAGTAAACTTCTTTTTCCTGTCTGGTTCTTACACCCTAATCTGTTGGGGAAAAAAAGAAGTGAAGGAATATATGATTTGGCCTGTCATTTAACATATTCAACATTTTAAAAAGGAGAAATCCAAAACACCATATTAATATCAACAATGATAATGATAGTTTATAGACAATGTTTAAATACCAAAAAATTAAAAATAATTTATAATTCACATTTGAAATAAATTACATTATTTTCTGTAATAGATTTACCCTTCTAATAATGTATTGCTTTGGCAAAGAGTAAAATTATTTTTGTACTCCTTGCCCTAAAGCAGGCTGCTAGCTAGGGTGGCAAAGGGAGACTTTTCTAAAATAATCCACAGAGCCAGTAACAAGCACTAATGATATATTATAACTTCATGGTATTTCAGCATGCATATACCTTTAGATATACATTATCCTTAATTTACATTAGTAGAGGAAAGTGTTATAGAGACAGACATTGTTAACTTTCTTGAATATCCATTCTTCTCCACCCTTTCTCTTCCCTGATAACAAAAAACAATTTTGTTTAGGTATCTAGCTTCCAAATGCTCGAGGAGAAAATCTCCAGCTCCAGGACATAAATCAGTCTTGGACTCCTCCTTCTTGCCAGGAACTAGGCATTGGCATATGACAGAACTGTGGTCAATGAGATGCAAAGTCTGTTGAAAGGCTTCTAATTAAAGTTTTCCATAATCATAAAAAGAGATATTTAATAAGAAATGGTCCTTTTCTGCCCCAGGATGTTGATGTGTGAAGATGTAAAGCCTGGCGCCACAGCAGCCATCCCATAACAGCAGTGGTTGCTGACATGCTGAGCATGGCAGTGCTGAAAGATGACCAGAATATGGGTCCTGATAGTGTTGCTGAGCTGCTGAACTGAGCAATTCTAGCAAATTCTCCTTATTTGAATCAATAAATTCACTTACTGTCTTAGCCATTTTTAGTTGGGCTTTCTAACTACAACTAAACTACAGCTAAAAGCATCTGTACTGATACAATTATAACGTCTATGTTACAGGTGAGGAAACCAGCTCAGAGAAATTCAATGGACACAAAGCCTGTCAGTGACTAGCACAGCCAGGACTAGAATTTACTCCTTTTCTTTAACAAAAGTTGTTTAAGCGCCACTGTGTGTGAAGCACTAGGGTATAAAGCGGGTGTATAAGGGTGAAGGGATCACAGTTCACAGAGGCTCACAATCTAGAGAGGAAGAAATGACACACAAACAAATAGTTAAAGATATGTGGTAAGAGCTACACAAAAGTCACAGAGCAAGGAGCTACTGGCTCACAGAAGAGAAACCACCTGACTATGCCATGAGATGTTAGGGTGGGCACATCCAAGAGATGGCAAACTTTTTCTTTAGTGACTTAAAATTTCAAAAGACAACTTCCTGTGAATCTGTAATTATTTCCAAGTAAAAAGTTTTTTACTACTTCAAAAGAAAGGGATATAGTCTCATAAACATGTTGAACAAAATAAGCCAGACAGAAAAAAGTAGGCTCTATTTTATTTGATACACAGGCAAAATTAGTCGATGCTGTAAGAGGTAATAAAGGTAGTTTCTCTGGTAGAGGAGGTAGTGAACTGGGGAAGGACAAAGGGATTTATGTTGTGATAGTGATATTCTGATTACTGATATAGGTATTAGTTACCTAGTGGTTTCAGTGTGTAATAATATATTTGAGCCATATGTACATACATATAAATATATATTAGATATTTATCTGTATGTTATACCTCAACAGTTTTAAAAAATTAGTATGTGTTCCTTATAAAAAATAAATTCAGCCAGCCATTGTGGCTTGAACCTATAATCCCAGTTACTTGGGAGGCTGAGTCAGAAGGATCACTTGCCAGGAATTCAAGACCAGCCTGGGCAACAAAATGAGAAGCTGTTTCTAAAAAAATAAAAATAAATCAGCCAGGCGTGACAGTGCACGCCTGTAGCGCCAGCCACTTGGGAGGCTCAGGTGGTAGGATTACTTGAGCCCAGGAGTTCAAGACTCCAGCGAGCTATGATTGTACCACTGCACACCACCTTGGGCGACAGAATAAGACCTTGCCTCTAAAAATAATAAACAAACAAACAAAATAAAAATAAATAAATTTAAATAACAAAAGCATATATAAAGTTAAAAGTGCTAGCTTTCTTGACCACCTCTCTTGAACCTCACTTCTTAGAGGCAATCACTGTGAATGGTTCTGTGTAAATAATTCTAGATAATCTAGACCTTTTCCCATGCATTTTCAAGTATAAATGACCACGAATGCATAAATACAAACAGTTTTTTAGTATTTTGTATTTTAAACTAATATTGAATTATACTGTACGTCTGTTTTACAATTTGCTTTTTTAACTTTCTATTCATCTTTCCATTCAGTTAAGCACCTCATTCTTTTTTAACAGCTACATGTTATTCCATAATATGCATATATAGCTAATGTATTCTTTACTAATGCACCTTATGTATTACTTATGTATTACTTACTAATGCACCTTGATTCAATCACATTTGTTTTCAAATTTTCTTTTGTGGTGATTTCTGTACTATGTTGTCCTGTAAGTGGGTCTGCTGGAAGAAAGGTATAAGGTGACCCTAGGTTTGCACTACGCAAAGAAGACAGGTAAAAACATCCCAGGTTGAAGAAACAACACAGCATAACAAGTATCTGAAAAGTCTAGAGGGTAAGGTATGTATGAGTTCAACGGGGAGGCGGGCATGGGTGAGAAAATGAAGGGTTTTCTGAGGTAAGTGAGGTAGCAACATTGCAGAAGAGACTTGTTTCTAGATGTATCAAGTTTTCAAACTGGTGGCCCCAGACTCATTTACTAGTTTATACAACTTCACTTAATAAAAACTGTCCTTTTCTGAAACTAAGATAAAGCTGCTCTAAATTGGAATAGAGTTAATAATGGCACTGAATTCTCCTAAAACACTGAAGTAGGAAATAATAATAAGAATATTCCACCCCCCACAAAAAAAAAAAAAAAAACTGAATTGAACCATTTTAAATGGGAATTTTCTTTTGATGGTGAACCCTTGGTAGGGACATCCTTGGCCACCTTACCAGCTTTCTGAGGGCATAATGAATTAATAACATTCAAAAACACTTGCTGCTCATCTATCATTCTAGACTTGAGGGGTACAAATGTGAGCAAGACACAGTCCTTGCCTGTGAGGATCTTACAAATAATTACAATACAACTTGATGAGTGCAAATAAGTACCACAATGAGCGCCAAATAAAGTAGGTACAAGTACCAAGTACCATGAGTACACAGAAGAGGAGTGCCTAACTCTGCTCGGAAGGTAGAAAGAAGTCAAGAAAAGCTTATAGAAGACCTTGCTTAAGCTGAGTCTTCAAAGGATACGTAGGAATTAACCAGGTAAAAAGGTAAGAAAATTCCAAGTGTAGAGAAGAGGATGTGTGAAGAAGGCATAGTCTTGAGAGAGCCCAGGGAGTAAAGGTGACAGCAGGGAATTTACGGGGTATGCATGAGAATGAGTTGTTAAAGGTATCAATGCTAATGAGCTTGAATGCCTTGTAGGTCATAACCAGTCACATGGAAGTAACACTGCCAGATTTTCATTCTCTGCATCCTCCATGGGCCTAGTATCATGCCTTTCACTAGAGTAAACTCTCAATAAATATATGTGGAATAAAACAGATGAATCAGACTCTGAATGATAAAGAAGTCTGAAAAGCACAGATCCTACAGAAAAGGGAATAAATAGGGGGAATGGATTTTTTGAAAGCATATATATATATATATATATATATATATATATAATATATGCACATTATTTGAAAACACATGATATAGTAGAGAGGTGGTGTCAGTCATATTGGCTCCTAAAAAGCATTCGTTATTCACACTGCCTATCACTCAAAAATTAATGTTCTCCAAAGAGTGGAAGAGTCCCTAAACATTCTGAAATACAGGTATGTTCTATGCAAAAGAAAAAAGACAGATACCACAGGCTTGAAAAACATTCCACAAACTTGGCCTTTGATTTGATTTTCATAGCTTGAAGCAACTGCTCTCAGCTAAGCAATAGATGAGCAAAGTAGAAAAAAAAAATACAGTAGATTCCAGTCAGTAGATTCTAGTAGCCCAGTGTCAAGATATATAACACCTGATGACAAGGGCTAAGAAATTCAATTTGAATTTTAAAAGTCATTCCATTTGCCAGCACCAAAAATAAGTTATTGGGATAAACTCACAAGAAGATTGCTCTGCCTTAACTCAGCAAACTGATGCATCTGGTACAAGTCACCAACTGACTTGATTTCCTCTGCCATACTCAGGTAAAATGCCCTATAATAATGTGGCACGTTATTAAAGTATAAGTTACTCAATCAAGCATCTCTTTCTCAAAGAGATAGTCAAATCTTTGACCACTTAAGTACAACTAGCAGCAACAGACACAATCACACTCCAAGAAGACAGGTAAAAAGGAGAGCAGATAATACAGCACTGGGAACCACAGTCACACTACACATATACAACCTCTCGATCTTCAGAACTTTCATACTTGCAGCCAGTTATTTCTGAGCCTTTCCTTCATCTCATCTTGGCTGAATATAAGCCAATAGGATTTCACCAGGAGAAATGTGAAATATTACATTTCCTGTATTTGACGAAAATGAGGAGCTGATGTCCTTTGATGTACACAAGTGGCAATAAACTCAACAAACAATTGGACCAATGGCTTCACATAAATATTACACAGGAGGGATGAACTAGACTAAATCTTAGGAAATTCCTAAGCTCTGGATAAAGTCAGGTTTCCATCACAATGAAAAGATTTCTAAGACAACAATTTTAAATTCCAATGTGATGTGCGAATCACACTAGTTTGGCTGTGAACCACGGAGGGTAACATTTTATGGTAACTGGTATTAAGAGGCTGGAGATAGTCATATATCAGGTAACCAACACAAGGACTATAGGATCTAACTTACTTATTTGACTCCAAGGTAATGAGGCCTAAAGGCAATGTAATTATTTTGCCTAATGTCCTGTTTCAAAAAATATTTGATAGATAAAGGTCTACAGAGTTACTAAATAAAACTGAATGAAGAGTACAGCAATCTGGATTCTAGTATTGAATCTGATACTGATAAATTATACAATAATGGTTAAGTCACAAAGTCCACGCCTCAGTTTATGTATCACAATGATGCACTTGTGATTGAGTTAAATGTGAAATGTTCTAAGCTTCTTAGAAAAGTAGTACTTTACACGTAAGATGAAAGTGTTACATATGAGATGAAGTTAACCACCATGACTACAGCCAACAATTTCCTTTTAAACAGAACTCACCTACAAAAGAACTCCATGCACTCAATGGATACATGTGCATTAACTCCTCAATGCATAATCCAAACATTCCACAAATATGGAAAAAGACATATTAAGTTATTCAATAATGAAAATCTATCAACAAGTCTATTACAGAGTCAGGAATAGAATCAAACTTCTGGTTCCCCCATCCGTATCCAGTCCTTTGTTTCTGTTACCTAATTAGCTTAAATTATGTTGTCCTATAGATCAGAAACATAACTAGTTATAGGAGGGACACAAACTTCTTTCCCAAAAGCTTCAGAATCTTGTATTAAAATATATTCAAATTTAAAATTGAGAATGATTCCATAAATGGCAAGATGAACTTACTAAACCCAGAAAAGTATTTCATCTAATATTATGTAGAAGAGATCTGTAAGAAATGATGACTATAATTTTTTTTTTTTTTTTGAGACGAGTCTCGCTCTGTTGCCCAGGCTGGAGTGCAGTGGCACCATCTTGGCTCC
Source organism: Pongo pygmaeus (assembly GCF_028885625.2). NCBI lineage: Eukaryota > Metazoa > Chordata > Mammalia > Primates > Hominidae > Pongo > Pongo pygmaeus. Next base: position 21,133,576 of record NC_072382.2, on the reverse strand, counting down.
CTGCAGCCTCTGCCTCCAGGGTTCAAGCAATTCTCCTGCCTCAACCTCCTGAGCAGCTGGGACTACAGGTGCCCGCTACCACACCCAGCTAATTTTTGTATTTTTAGTAGAGACAGGGTTTCGCCATGTTGGCCAGGCTGGTCTTGAACTCCTGACCTCAGGTGATCTGCCTATCTCGGCCTCCCAAAATGCTGGGATTATAGCTGTGAGCCACCACACCCAGCCTGGTGACTATAATTTTTAAACAGAGTCGGAGAAGGAAACTTGTAGAAAAGATCAAAGACTACAGAAGGGTCTGTATCTCTAAAAAGGAGTAAAAAGAAATAGAAGAAGGTGTGAAAGAATAACAAAATTCAAAACTAAAAGATAATTCTATGGAATACTACAATAGATTTGTGCCATGGACAAATGGCAAATTCTTTGAAAAATATACTTCCTGATAAGCATCAAATACATATCAATACATCTTCCAAATTAGCAGAGTGCTTTTTTCCCGTTTGACAGGGTATCTCCTGGGGAAAATCACTTATTATCAATATATGCTATTAATGTGATATAGCCTTTTCTGGGGGTTATTTGGAGATACATGGTTAAAAAATTTTTTTGATGTAGCAAAAGTTTTTTTTATACCTTCAGACTAAGTGCAGTAGATGAATTATTGTTTTCAATTTCCATATCCTCTCTGTTTTAAAATTACACATTCACACCCTTTGTCATATAACTTTGCAAGGCTTGGCCATGTGGCTTCTTTTGGCTAATGAAATGTTAACAAACCTGATGCCAGCAGAGTCTTAAAATGTATTTTAGTAGTTTGGCCTGCTTCTTGTGCTCTTAGGTAAACTACAAAATGAATACGCCCCAGGTAGCTGCTGTCCCTTCATGCAAGGCCTCAGAATAAACACATTTAGAGTAGACCTAACCAAACCTGCAGCCTGAAGGCAGGTTCAGACAGCCCACAAACTGAAGCAGAGGTGCCTGGCCAAGTACACCCTAGATCAGGAGAACCCCAGATGACCTACAGACCCAGTGTGAAAATAAACACTTAGGTAAAATGCCCTATAATAATATGGCACATTATTAAAGTGTAAGTTACTTCATCAAGCTTATTTTTCTTAAAGAGATAATCAAATCTTTGACCAGTTAGGTATAAGTACCGGCAGTGTTGAAAGCCACTCAATAAAACACTAGTTTCTGATGCAGAATTGTTAGGGTAATAGGTGACCAACACATCCAGTCATCACACATCTAGGAATTTCTCCTAGGACAATCAGAGAGAAACACGCATTCATATAGAAGGGTATATCTATCAAAGCAATATTGATAATAGCAAAAAAAAAAAAAAACTGGAAACACCCTATCATCAAGAGAAGAATAGTTTCAAAAAATCATGATATAGCCAATTACACTAATATTTAAAGCTGTTAAAAATCATGTTCTCAAAGAACACTCAAAAATCTAAGAAGATTTTCATAATAAGTTAGGTTTAAAAAGCATAGAAAGCAAGACACACCGTTCTACAAAAAAATTACAACATAAGCAGAGCAAAAGATTGGGTGGATAAAATAATTCATTTAAAGAATATAAGTGCCTCTTCTGTGTTAATATTCTATGTTAAATATTATACTAAATATTATACTAGGAACAAAAAAGCAAATAAAACAAACATGTTCCCTGCCTTCCTGAAACTAACAATCTAATGAGGAAGACAGATATTTAAAAAATAGTAATCCTACAGACATGCTACTGTAATAGAAAATGCTAATTATTCCCAGTATTTATTTCCCAATTCTTACTCAGTAATAGTCCTTGAATTTTATCTGGCCATGACTACCAGCAATAAACTACCTACATTTTCCAGACTTCCTTGCTCCTAGCGGAGGCCATATGACTAAGTTCAGGCCCATGGGATCTAACTGGAAGTGGTGCATGCAACTTCTAGTAAACATCCTTAAAAAATAAAGGGCTTGCTCTTTGTTGCTTCTCCCCCTTCTTACCAGATGGAGCAGCTATTTTGGACTGCGATGTGAAAGCTGCATGCTGAGAATGGCAGAGCAACAGAATAGGAGGAACCTGGGTTCCCTGACACCGTGGAACCACTCTCCGCAGCCCTAGCCCCAGAGGGACCTATAGAACTTTTAGATGAGAGAGAAATTAAGTTTTCCCTGTTTACATCACTCTTATTTTGGGTTTTCAGTCATTCATAACTGAATGTCTAAATGGAATAACTATGAAGGAAAAGTATGGTTCAATGTGAGATAATAATAGAAACAGTTGATTTTGACTAGAGGAAGGAGTGTCAGGGATAGCTCCTCTGAGGAAGTGACATTTAAGCTATGACATGAAACCTCACCAGGAGGCCACCAGGTAAAGGGAGATAGGGCAGCAAACTGTTCAGGCTGGGGAAACCAAAGCTGCAACCATGATGGTTTAACCCTGAAGCACCACAGTAACAAGCAACAAGCTTTGGGATGTTAAGATTGCCTCTACAAGAAAGTAAAATGAAAGCAGAGAACTACAGCAACTAAGTGCTTTGGCTCCATATCAGAATAGCTCCATAAAAGACCACATATGCCTATCAAAATATCAGGGTGTGGGGAGTGAGAATGAGAGTGAATCCTGTTAAAGAAATTAATAGTTGCTTCCACACTTCAGCATTACATCACGCCTATAATCCCAGCACTTTGGGAGGCCGAGGTGGGCAGATCACAAGGTCAGGAGATCTAGACCATCCCAGCTAACATGGTGAAACCCGGTCTCTACTAAAAATACAAAAAATTGGCCAGGCGTGGTGGTGGGCGCCTGTAGTCCCAGCTACTTGGGAGTCTGAGGTGGGAGAATGGCGTGAACCCGGGAGGCGGAGCTTACAGTGAGCCAAGACGGCGCCACTGCACTCCAGCCTGGGCAACAGAGCGAGACCCTGTCTCAAAAAAAAAAAAAAAAGTTGGATTCTCTGATTAGAGTGGTTCATATATTTAATACCATGAGAAGAATGTCATTAGATTTTTAAATGTGAACTATGCCTGAAACAGACAAGAGCTTGATGTTAAAAAAATTTTTTAAATCATATTTCTTGTCTATTTCTGATTCTAAAAGTGAAACATATTTATTGTGGAGCATTTAGAAAATATACATAAGAGTATACAGAAAAAATAAACCACCTGTAAACTTAACTACCTTCCAATATTTTATACTGACACTGTTTCTGCATACATTTACACGCCCACATACATATACACACAAAATAGACATAAAAATGAGACTGTAATGCACATAAAGTTGTGTATACTCTCTCACTTATTATTTCAGAGCACATTCCTGTATCATTAAAATACTTTCCAAAACCATGATCTTAATGGCTATATAACATATAATTTATTTAGCCAATCAAGTCAGGGATTTTCTGAATTAAAACTGTCAGCCACAAATTGAAGCCCTGCAGGTCAAGAAGCTGACTTTGAAATCTGCCAGTTTCTTTCAGAAATCTCAAGTTACAATTTAAAAGCACTAGAACCTTCCAACCAAGAATTCAGTGAAATTCACTGAGTTTTAGCCATGAAGGATGCTCATTAAAGGCTGTATTTTCCCAAATGGAGCATACGATTACATAGTTTTAAGGGAGAAACTAAGTAAGTATCAAAGATTGAAGTGGCAACAGTGAATAAGAACTAGTGTCTACTGCAAGAAATAGTGACTATCTGCAATGGTTTTGTCAGATGCAAAAAAAAAAAAGTTGTCAGATGCAACTTTTTTTTAATAAAACAAAAGAAGAGAATATATGAGTCCATTATTTGTATAATTAAAGTTTTCTAATAAATATTGAAAAAAATGATTACAGAAAAATGCACAAAGAAAAAGAATGGAAGCAAATATGACAAGGGGTTAAGTGTGAAATATGCCATTATTCTCCAAACTTTTCTGTATTTTAAATTTTTCTAACAAAAAATTACTGTTAACTTAAAATATTAGTCATATGGATAAGGTAATTCAGATTTTAGTTATTAAAGTGGAAGGAAAATTGGTTAGGTTCTGCCAGAGGATGAGTGGCTCCTTTGAGGGGGGGAAAAAAAAGGCATATAGCATTAGGAAACTGTTCTAAAATAAAACTATTTTATTTTTTTGAGACGGAGTCTCGCTCTGTCGCCCAGGCTGGAGTGCAGTGGCATGGTCTTGGCTCACTACAACCTCCGCCTCCTGGGTTCAAGCAATTCTCCTGCCTCAGCCTCCCAAGTAGCTGGGACTACTGGCATGTGCCACTACACCTGGTTAATTTTTGTATTTTTAGTAGAGACAGGGTTTCGCCACGTTGGCCAGGCTAGTCTCGAACCCCTGACCTCAGGTGATCTGCCCGCCTTGGCCTCCCAAAGTGCTGGGATTACAGGCGTGAGCCACCACACCTGGCCAATAAAACTATTCTAAACTAAAGAGTAATATCACATGTTGAAAATAAGTCTGAGGAGGGATAAGATTTTGAACTTTACAGCTGTGCTTCCTTCAAGTATTAGCCTACCTAAAAATGATATTTTTCTGTTCCATCAAGAAGGTTGTTTTAACAGTTAAGGAAATATAAAAATTGCAGGACTGGATTTCAGTTTCTCACTCTAGTTTTATTTACTTTGTATACCTAAAGTTTTCCTGATGTTAGACATTTTTTAAAATTCCAGTTTCAGAAATGCAAACTTAGTTCAGAGAACAATTAGAGCTTGCCACTTGATGAAATGTCTTAACATAGATAGTTGCAATTTTCTATTCAGTAAGGTCGCTAACAGAAAACAGATTAAAGAATAAAAAGTTACAGAATAAACCAAATCTATGTTAGTTCTCACAAACAAAAATTTCGAGTAGATGTAAATTTCTAAAAATTGTCCCACTTTCCCCAAATGTACTCTTAACTTATCTTAACTTTGCAACAGCATCCCCCAACCCCTACTCCACTAATCAGTTCTCACCTTCTTTCCCTGCTGGAACACGTGAATTTTTCAGCAAATGTGACTCATTCATTGGCGTCTTGTCAAACTAACCCTGAAACTATAAGGAGGCTCAGCGCTAACAGAATTCTAAAGCTAGAACACTTTCACTAACATACATCATGTTGACTTTAGAGAACTGAATCACATTCAGAGCCAAATACATACTAACCAACTCTGTTTATATTTTTCTTACAAATTGTTCTCCACCATCCCACCTCCTCCCAATTTTAGTTTGGCAATTCCCTAATCTAAAATACCTCCTGTCTGTGGAGAAGACAAGATGGGGACGCATAAGAATAGGAGGGAAGAATATAAAGCAGTTGTTCACTCAGCTTGGAAGATGATTCTATTCTGAAACATTAATGATTCATATCTCTTCCACATAATTCTCAAAGTTTATTTCTCCCCTCAATTAAATGAAAACACAATAGAAACACCATAAAAAATCTCCAGAAATAAATTATTCTCATTGTTATTATTTCACTAAATAACATTAAATAACAACATAAAAATCAGTTATTGAGAACTATTTAGTCAAAAATCTTCAATAAAATGTCACTGGCATGAAGTATCAACTGCAAATCACCTTATTCTTTTGATTAATACATTCACCTACTCCAAGACAGAAAACCACTCTTTCTAACCAGAAGGAGAGTGGTGGGGAAGAAACAAGAAAACAAATGCTTTGTGGGATTACCATAAACATTTACTTATAGCTCTATCAATTGCCACACTCCACCTGGTGGCAGGCACTGCCTGAATTGGTAAAGTGGAGGTCATCATACAAAAAATTCCAAAGAATATTTTCCAGGTGTCCTTGGAAAAAAGCAAGATGTTCTTCTCCTGCCCCATATAGAATAAGTCTAATAAGATTTCACCGAAGTTTTTTCACGTAATAGTAGGTCAATATCTAATAGAGATTAACATAAAGGCATGACCATACTTAGAATGGAAGACCTACATTTAGTGCAATCTAGTTACAAGAAGATTCTCTCCACAGTAAGTTTAATGTCAGCTCAAGGCTTTAAGACAAGTAACAAGGTACACGCAGCACCTACAAGATTCTCTATCACCTATTCTCACTAACTGCCTTTACCCCATCCCCTATGGGTAAACTATAGAGTTTAATTAACACAGTTAACGGCAGCCTGCCACATTGCTTTTAGGTATTTGCCAGTAACATATACCCATGGGATACTCTAGAGACTGATTTCAACCAAAAATAAAAATAGATAAACAGAGCTCAAACAAAATTAAAACCAAGTCTGGCTGCCCACACTTATTTTCACACATGAGGAAAAATAGCAGTTCTCTTAGAAGCCTCGAGCAGACATATCTTTAGAACACAACGTTAAAAATATGCCCCCCTCCCCTTTTCCCCTACCTGTTTCTCACTCAAAGCTGTGATTTTGGCTTGGAGTTCATGAAGCTGTTTCTTTAAGTCAGCATTCTGATTGGAAAGAAAAAATATCTGTGAGAAAGATATTTCATTTGTTAACAGAATAGTAGCAGGAAGACTATGCATACTGTATTACAAATGATGAAGCAACCCGAAGCATTTAGCCAATCAAATCTGTCATGCATTACACTGTGGCCATAATACCATCACCTAATGCACAGATCCTAAATATAGGCTCTTCACACCAAAACAGGAGCAGCTCCTCTGCAACTGTTTTAAATTACACCAAGTTTTATATTTGAGCATCTTGTACGGTAAGAGTACCTGTCCACTAAAATATTCTTATTCTTTATAGAAAGTATCCATTGACAGAAAACCCAAAGCTCCACTAATCACACAAAAGTAGGAAAATGGAGGTTATAAGTATGCACACACTACATGCTTTACAGCATTATCAACAAAGATAAGAGGTTTTTCTCCACTTGCCCTCTCCCTTATTTAGCAAAGTACATTTGTTATTTTAGCCTAGATCTGAAAAGCTGTCAGTACTGCAACTGCCTTAACACTACATCATTCAAATTAACACACTGACTACCAGGGCATTTTCTCAGTTCTAAAATTCTAGGAATCAAAAAAAGAATACTATTTTAGATGAGATACACAGAGCATGATTGCCTTTTACTAAAGTAGGCAAAAAATTCCAAAATTAAAGTTTTCAAATGCTTAATGTAGCAGGACAGCCTACTAGCAGACTGAATACCACCCTAATGAGAGACTGCTTTTACTTGATTTGTCTCACATACAATTCTTTCAATTTACCCTGCTTGGTCTTCTGTCAGGGTTAGGGAACACATCCTCCTCGTCTATTGAGTTTGGTTTACTCCGTGTGGACTTTTTTATTAGTGTAGTATTTGACATAAGGCTTCTCCAATGAGATCACCCACACCTGTTGTCCAACAAGTTACTGCCCTGCCCACCTCAGATTCTTCAGGTTAAGACAATTCTGTTACATGATCACCAACTATAACAGAAATGATAGTTTCTAGTAACATTTCACAGTTGCTGATAATGTAGTTTACCACATTAAATAGGAAAGGACCTGTTAATCTAAAGTCTACTACCTCTTGGTTCCCTAAATCCAATTTATTATTTATTTATTTATTTTGAGAAGCAGTCTCGCTCTGTCGCCCAGGCTGGAGTGCAGTGACAAGATCTTGGCTCACTGCAACCTCTGCCTCCCAGGTTCAAGTGATTCTCCTGCCTCAGCCTCTTGAGTAGCTGGCGTTACAGGCACCCGTCACCATGCCTGGCTAATTTTTGTATCTAAATCCAATTTAAATTGTGAATATACCAAAAAAATGAAGAAAAAAAAGGAGAAGTTTCTCACGGAAGTGGGATCATTCAACAGCAATAAGTATGGGCTATCAATGCCAGCTCTCAGAGTCAAAACACAATAGTTAGACCTGAGTTCTCAATTTATAGAGATAAGTGTTATTTTTTTACTTCCAAAAATCAATGTGCCTCAGTACCATTCTTCAATCAAAAACTTGATTTTACTTTACAGTGAAGCCTGTATGGACTGTTTATCAACCGAGATATAGATATAGATATAGATAGAGATATAGATAGAGATATAGATATAGATACAGATATAGATATATTTGATATTTGATAAACACTCTCCATACTTATGACCTAGTATCTAATGGTTACAAAAGAGACACTGCCCAATAATAAATATAATTATCAGAAGACAGGGTAAGTTTTTAGGAAAATATCTCTTCAGAAATAGAGAATAAAATGCCTAAGTGAAAAATGCCTATGAGAATTTAAAGAAAAGTTAACATTCTCTGTTAACTTTTCTGTTAGAAAGTAACATAAGGTACTTTTTAACCCTCCTTTAAGGGTTCTTTCAAAAATAAAATTTTCTAAAATGCTTCTTTTAAAAAATACTCTAAAATTCTTACCCTGAACACAGAGAATTCAGTACTATTCAAATGTTCTATAATATAAACTCCAAGTAAATAAAAATGGTTTGGGGTCTCTTTTCATAATACTGGGATGACAGAAAGCCTCAAAAACTCTGATTTTGAATAAGTGGGTTTATGGAAATGAATTTAAGCTATATGACAAGTATTAACTCAATATTTTTCTCCAAAATACTCAAACCAATTAATATAAAACCAAAATAATAGTAACAAAGATGAAATAATAGCTATATTAAAATAGAATGACTGAATTTTTCTAAACCCTTATACCCTGAAGATCAACGTATTAAAAATAATTGCTATTAGAAATGAAATAATTCTTAAAAGTTAAGTACCATCTATATTTAAGTATTTTACGGTGATTTTATTTTAAATTATTTTTAAATTTAACAATTAAATGAATAACAATAGTAGTTTTACCTGTGGATCCTGCTTCATTTGAGCAACCAGTTTCTGGTAATAAAGAGAGAAAAAGAGTCATCAGTCTTACATATTAACTCCCTACGGCCAATCAGGTTTAGACCAAAAAATCTAGGATTTTAAGTTAACACAAAAAAAAGACCAACACCACAATCAGAAAAGACTAAAACCTTCTGTGATCCATGTAATAGGCTCAGGAGACACTTCCTTTAATAAAAAAATCAAACCACCACTTTATATTTGAAATGAAAAAGTGCCTGATTTTTAAATCTGGACAGAGATGGGTGACAGTGGCTTCCGAAAGGAATTTAAACAAGCTGGATGGTCCAAAAGCCAAGCATCCCTTTCAAATGTTGTCAATGTCTAGAGTCCCAAACAAGGCCTGGAAAGAAGCTGGCCCCACACAAAACTGGCCTGTTTGTATACAGAGCAAAGGACAGATTTGGCAGGTCTATTGGTTTGGTTCTTACCACAGAAGGAGCTTAGTGTCCCATGTGACTTTGCCACTATCTTCTCTCAAGAAGGAGTTGGGTGCAGGGGAGGATAAGTTCAGTGGGGCAGTGATGCTCAGTTTTTGAGAACAAGCAAGTGCAGGAACAATACAAAACTCTAACTCGATTCCTCTGGGAAAGAGTGTGCTACCCAATACTGAATGGAAAAGATCTTTACTAGGGAAAACAGAAGCCCAAACAAATGGAAAGGAAAGGAAAGGAAAGAGGAAAGGAAAGGAAAGAGGAAAGGAAAGGAAAGGAAGAAAAATGAATGTCTTTTGATCTAACCCAACTTCTAAAAACATCGCTGCCCAAAGTTAACAATAACCATAGACAGAAGAATATGAAGGATAAAAGAGCATCAGAAGTCCTAAAGTATCTGGGAATAAGCTATTACCCAAGTCAATTTTTCATGTAATGGAAGAATTTGTCACTCTCTTTTGGTGACAAGGCACTTTTAAATTGTTTAGTTGTAAAATAAAACCTTTCTAAAATATACTATATATTTATTTAACTACTTTTTTTTTTTTTGAGACAGGGTCTTGCTCTGTCACCTAGGCTGGAGTACAGTGGTGTGATCATGGCTCACTGCAGCCTTAATCTCCTGGGCTTAAGTGATCCTTCCACCTCAGCCTCCCAAGTGGCTAGGACCCCAGGTGCACACCAGCACACCTGGTTAATTTTTTAATTTTTTGTAGAGACAGGATCTTGTTATGTTGCCCAGGCTGGTCTTGAACTCCTAGGCTCAAGGAATCCTCCTGCCTCAGCCTCCCAAAGTGCTGAGATTAAGGTGTGAGCCACCCACCCTAACTTCTTAAAAAGAAGAAAAAAAATTTAAAAATCAAGCTTTTATTGATACTTAGAGGAATGATTATATTAATATACTAAACTATAAACAATAGGTTCCTTACAAAAAAGGTCCCAAACTACTATGTTTTAAAGTTCTTAAATCCACATTGTAGTTTTCCAGTCCACTCCTTAACGTCAAGTAGTCAGCTAGCACATTTTGCTACTATTCTTTTTTTGTTTTTTGTTTTTTAAAGATGGGGTCTTGTTCTGTCACCCAGGCTGGAGTGCAGTGGCACAATCATAGCTCACTGCAGCCTCCAACTCCTGGGCTTCAGCAATCTTCCCACCTTAGCCTCCTAAGTAGTTGGGACTACGGGTGCACACCACCATATCCAGCTTTTTATATATATATATATATATTTTTTAAGAGATGAGGTCTCACTATGTTATCCAGGCTGATCTCGAAATCCTGACCTTAAGCAATCCTCCCACCTCAGCCTCCAGAGTAGCTGAGATTACAGGCGTAAGCCACCATGCCCAGCTCTTGCTACTATACTAACAACCCTGAAACCCAGCTCAAATTTGCTGTTTCAGACCTGCTGTTTGGTACACTCACTGGACTAATTTTAAAAAGACGAGTGAACAGGTTGTAATAATCTAAGAAACCCTCCTTTAGTAAAATGTATAATCCTTGGTATATCACTTCACACATTTATTCTAATTGATCAAAAGTCTTTCTCTCTGATGCTAAGACACATTTTAGATAAGTGAAGTTGCCAACTATGGGACCTCCAAATACACAAGGTATGTGTCACTATATGACTTCATATTTAATGGTAGTAGCTCTTCTATATCCTAGTCTTAACCTACAAAATAGAAACAATACATATTCCAAGAGTTTAAGGGGATTGAAACACAAGGTTTTATACACATACATTTTTACATTAATGCTAGCCACAGTCTTCAATGAAAAAAGCTCTTGATTTTCCTTTTTGATTTGGTTACCAGAGGGTTGGCTACTACGCTGTTACCTTTCAGAAGCTGAAAAAGGTTTTCTTCCAGACACTGGAATTTAAAAATTCACTGATAACCACATGAAGTCTTCACCTCTAGAGGAAATAAATAAGCCAATTTTTCTATCTATAAGCAGTTAAACTGCATTTTAGACAATCAGGGGTAGGACAGGACGAGCTGGGCAACTTACTGGACCATCCAAATCTGTAGTAACTTTAAGCTGACATTGTGTTAACAAAGTTAGGTTACTTTCCACCAGAATGCAGCAATATTTCTTGAGGATATACTTCACGCCAAAGGTAAGCAAAACAACCCATAGGCCAAATCTGGCCCGCCACCTGTTTTTGCAAATAAAGTTTTATAGAAAAAAGTCATACTCATTCATTTATATATTGTCTGTGGCTGTTTTGTCTGTGCAACAGCAGAGCATAGTTGTGACAAAAACCATAAATCACTCACAAAGCCAGAAATATTTTACTGTGTGTCCCTTTACAAAAAAATTTGCTAACCTCTGCTTTATACTATCCTCCATTCCATATGGAGTAAATACCCTGAAAATTTAAACGTGACTTCCATCAAATCTAAATAAGATCAAAAAAGGGAGGAGGAAAAAAGGCAATTTTCCCAAAAAGATGAGATATACATCACAGGACATTATTATTTAAATATTTACTGAACATCAACTATGTGTGCATTACTACTTTCGTAACTATCTCCCCATTCATAAAGAAAACACAAAGAACAAAAATATGCTTTCACTACACAATACCAGATAGTTTCAGAACACACTTTCTATCCAGTAAGCTCAATTTCAGCCCTAATCTCATTCCCTAACTGGAAATGCAACAAAGGGTGGCTTTTGTCCCACTATTTAGTCAAATGTATGTTCTGGCTTTGGTCTCAGCCTAGTAACCAATGCCCCTACCTTGATGTCATTTCTGGCATGCCTCAATTTGTCATGATCAATGATTATGTAAGTGACACCATATAAATTATTTTTTCAAAAATAGTAAAGTATTACAGATATAACTGGAGTGAAATATATGCTTTCTCTGTTAAAATATTATTGACATATAAATAAATGTTTATTATCACACAAACAAAATGTTGCATAAAGGATGAATATAAAAGCTATTAATTTTATGCTCAAAGCTGACAGTTAATATGAATAGTAAGAGAGTGTTTAGAATAACTTTAAGAACTATATCCCTTTTGAGTCAACAAATGTAAATTTAAAATTTTAATTAGATTTAAAACAGAATAATAAATATTAAGTATTTTCATAATTGTGATGTTTATAAAATTGGTATGCTTGAATTCAGAATATGAAACAAAATATTTAGTAATTAACTTCAATTAATTTAGGTCATGAGCCTTACAAGAAAGGATTATTTGGGACTTGCTCATATCTTGTAAAGAGGAACTAAAGCAGAATGTTAACTCAATACTTCTTCAGAGGAGGAAAAACTCCAAAAATCACACACAACATCATAAAATTATCCTTGATCCACACAAATTTCAGACTGATTACTGTACTCCCAAAACTCATTCTATGATGATGTCAGCTTTGAATAAAATGTGAATTTAATTTTTATCACTTGCCATTCAGCCAAACTGGGTATTCAACACACCTCTATGTTAAACCAATTTCACTCTGAAAAAGACGAGCTTGTTTTTGTAACAAATTTCTGCTCTCCTCAATTAGTAACAGAAGCAAAGTTAAAAAAAAAAAAAAAGTACACAGCTTATTACCTACTTAAAGAAGCCCACGTGCACAGGGCCAACTCTGCAGCGGAACAAGAGTTTAACAAGATCCGGAGCAGCAGCAGGGATTTCTGAACAGGTGCTTTTGAAGCTTCCTTTAAGTTCTCACCCACACTAATTCTGAGCAATGTGCAAATCTAGTAGTTACCAAAGGCCCAAGATATTCTCCCAACGATTTCAAAAGTTAATGTTACCTTAGACTACTCAGATAAACAAAGGAAACTATACCTAAGAACAAACATCTTTAGAAAGTAGTTTTACTTATCCTTCTCTCCGCTCCCATATCCCCAATTGTTACAAATTCAAAAGTAGTCAATGCATCATCCTTTACCACTTTTGAGTACCAAGGATTAGATACATGCATGTGTATGTGCGTCTTTGGCCTGATGTCCAGCTAAAGTCTAGAAAGATATAAAACAGTGGTACTCTGTTTACATAACAAATTTTAATTATGTAATTATATAAAGATAGCTTTTTGTAAAATATAAGAATTGTGAAATCTGAAATTTAAACATCTGTGAAGATAATCACATTTTCTTTAAGAAAGATTGGAATCAACGCATAAAGCTGAGTCATATGATCTGTAAAAACTTTAGTACATATGGTAGTTGAGTTAGACATGTTGTTATTTAAAACATGCAAGTTAAATCACATGAATAAAGTCCTTCAGATGAACCAAAAAGCAGAAAAAAGATTTCTTTCTTTTTTGTTAACACCTTTGGTATATGAAAAAAATCTTTTCAGTTCTTTTCTCTAGAAAGGAAGTCAGGAATACTTTCTTTAAGTTCTTAAAAGCAGTATCTGTGACTTTGTCAAGTAGTGATAAAAGGCAAACGACATGACTCTTGGACAAAATTGTCTTAAAGATTATTAAAAACTATACTAAACACCAGAGATGGACTTGTTTACTAATCTTAGCCATTACTTAACAACAATGTGGGAGAAGCCAATAATACAACGTACCTGGTGAACCTGAATTTCCACTTTAAGAGCCTCCTGTAGAGTCTGCAACTCCATCCTCTACCTTCTCCACTTTCTCTGCTAATTCTATAGTTTCTTCAGCCTCTGTTTAAAGTAACAAACTCCTCTTCTCACTGCAGCTGTAAAGATCATAAAATGTTTTGGATCATTACATTTGGAATAAATATAATATTTATGTCAAATAAATTATGTTAGTAAAAGAATATCTGATTCTCTAACGCAGGGCAAGAAATTTCCCAAAGAGATTTTTTTTTTCCTCACAACAATTCTTCAAGTATTTCTCTAAAGAACACTTCAAATAACTAAGAAATGAAAAACAAAAAAAAGGGTTTAATCTGGTCATGGAAACATCTAAGCACCCACTACATGCTCAGCACTGTGTTAATCACTACATACTGAGGATACAGAGCTGAGTAAGACCACTTCTGCCTTCAATGAGACTATAACCATCCAGGACATACTGTCCTCAGAAAGAGACATATAACAACAGAATCATACTTTTTTTTTTTTTTTTTTTTTTTTTTTTTTGAGATGGAGTCTCGCTGTGTCGCCCAGGCTGGAGTGCAGTGGTGCGATCTCAGCTCACTGCAAGCTCTGCCTCCCAGGTTCACGCCATTCTCCTGCCTCAGCCTCCCAAGCAGCTGGGACTACAGGCGCCTGCCACTACGCCCGGCTCATTTTTTTTATATTTTTAATAGAGACGGGGTTTCACCGTGTTAGCCAGGATGGTCTTGATCTCCTGACCTCGTGATCCGCCCATCTCAGCCTCCCAAAGTGCTGGGATTACAGGCGTGAGCCACTGCGCCGAGCCAAAATCATACATTTTTAAACTTCACACAGAGTGGACTGGAGAGTTCAGGGTTTCTCGGAGGTTAACGAATGCCAGGGTAGTTTTATTTGGATGGGTTCTTACTCTATATAAAAAACAGAGAAACTCAAAATGGGGAAATTCTGGTATAACTTAAACATTTACATTTAACAAATTAATACTCAAAACAGACAAATACAATGCAATATAACTGTGCTATCCACAAAGTTAGGATGTGGATATTTTAAAATGTATCTATCGTGTGTAATATGAGGTAGTCTAGTAATGGAACACATGTCCAGCTTTACAATGAAAATCATCTTTTTTCAAGCTTGCCAGTCATCTCTTTGACTATACATATAATGGCATGTGGAGATAATGTCAAAAGTCTAAATCTGTCAATGTGACACCCAGCTTGACCTTCCTATCTCCCCCAATCATCACTACTCTAATTTAAATTATTTCGATGGCTAATTTATCCTTTATTGTTTTTTTATTTTCTTGAATGTGGCCTTAGACATGATTTTAGGTACTCTGTCAAAGCCAAAGTCTGTTTTTGCCTGAATAAATTTAAATTTTACTTCAAATTTCTTTTTTTCTTTGCACCTATAAAGCTTGTAGCTAGAGCAGCTTTTTAGCATTCATATAAATTGGGGAAGGGAACAATCAGAAAGTTAGAGGAACCACTACTCCTTAAACCAATACAATAAGATTCATGATCTTCATATTTCTAAATATTATTTACCTATGGGTAAAGTCTATATTCAACCTAAGTTTTCTAAGAGTCCTTTGAAAACTGGTTTAACAGAGTTATAATGGAATCATTAACTAGGGAATATAGTCTTGTGAATATGAGTTTTCAACATATTTGCTTATTCTCATTAGGCATAAAACATCAGCAGAAATCTCTCTCTCAGGGCTTATATACTAGATTATATAACATCAAAATACTCAAACCTAAAAAAGAATAAATTCCAAAAGTGCAAAATTCCTTTCAATTCACATTTGCAAAGGATAGGAAAAGTTTACTGTATAATGATAATGTTAACCAAAACATTTTAAAAGGCAGTATATTTAAGGGAGATATTAACAATT
Organism: Pongo pygmaeus; assembly: GCF_028885625.2. NCBI lineage: Eukaryota > Metazoa > Chordata > Mammalia > Primates > Hominidae > Pongo > Pongo pygmaeus. Next base: position 21,117,860 of record NC_072382.2, on the reverse strand, counting down.
TAGAAAGGGAGACATACTATGGTGAACAAATCTGGGTAGTTTTAGCTACTGTCTTTTAAAATATTTGGAATGATAACCAATCAATCAATAAATATTAGAATCATTAAGTCACTAAGACCAAGATTTTTGTTATCATGTAAGCTTACTCTACCTGTAATACTAAAGTTAAAACTACACAACCACTTTAATTTTAAATAACAAAATAATCTCCCCACTCAAATTCCTGACTTATGTATTACAGTTCTTCTTGAAAACAACACTTGGTTTTAATTTTACAAGGCTCTACCAGAAAATGTGTCCAAAATGATTCCTTATAATTTTTGTCAAGAATCACTTTGAAGTTGAAGGGGTATTTTTCAAATATTCATACTTCATTCTACTGACAGTAACATAAAACCATAGTCAACTCAATTCACATAAACTCTGGAAATGAATGGCAGGTTAAAACACAAAGAACTTAACATTATACATAACAAAGGGCTAATACAGTTTATATATTTAGGGCCCTCAAAAACTGACAACAAAAATCTATGAAAAAACAATTTACAAAAGAAATAAGAATGACCAACAAACATGAAAAACTTCCATCTTCAATTAAGACACAGAAATATAACTAAGATTATATGCTTTGTCTATCAAACTGAAGACCTATAAAATAATAATACTCTGAGCTGTCTAGAATTTGTGTCAGGTGCCACTTCGCAATTTGCTGATGGTTATCTCTAGGTAGTAGCACTGTCACTTATTTACTTTCCTTGTTTTGGGGTATTGATATTTTCAAAATTTTCCATAAAAAATGCACATCTTTTTAAACAAGAAGACATTAACCAAGGATTTGTAGATAAAGCATCAGAAAATGTTATACTATCAAACAAAATGCTCAGGAAAAGAAAAAGTTGAAACCAGGGTTTAACCTGAAGACTATTAATGTCAGAGTGCCTCGCACAATAATAAGCCTGCAACTCAAGTTAATGAGGAGCTGATGGCTTTTACTTTCTCCATCAGATTGTTGTCTGCTTCTCAGAGATACACAAAGGCATGAAGTTTTATTCAGCAAGGACTCTAAATGCCAATTACTCATTTTATTTCAAAATAAAACTGAAAGGGTTAAAAAAGTTTGGACTAGTTGTAGAAAAACATATGAAGGATTAGAAGATTCATTTGAAATTCTTTTTCTTTTCTTCAGAAAGATCTCTTTCTGGATAGTAATTTTAAGAGACTGGTCTGTGTGGAAAGAAACAAATTACAGACATGTATTTATAGTTTACAAAAACAAGGCAGGTACATGTTGAATCTTGTTTTTTTTAATTTTATTTTTTCTTGTAGAGAAGGGGTCTCATGTGTTGCCCAGGCTGGTCACGAATATATGCTGAATCTTTTGAAAAAATTTTTTTTCCTGAGACAGGGTCTCACTGTGTCACCCAGGCTAAAGTGCAGTGGTGCAATCACGGCTCACTGCAGCCTCAACTTGCTGGGCTCAAGTGATCCTCCTGCCTCAGCCTCTTGAGTAGCTGTGACTACGGGTGTGCCCCACCACACCTGGCTAATTTTTGTATTTTTTTGTAGTGACAGGGTTTCGCCATGTTGCCCGGGCTGGTCTTGAGCTCCTGGGCTAAAGTGACCCATCCACCTTCAGCCTCCCAAAGTGTGGGATTACAGGTGTGAGCCACTGCACCCAGCTGAAAAAATATTTTGAGGTCTTGGACATCTCATGCAGTCATCATCTGAATACCACTGGGAGGCAGTTTATAGCATCAAAAGAATTATTTGCTACATTTTTAAAAGATGATTTAACATATTTTAACCAATTCTAACAAGTTATAAATAACAAATCAGTTGCTGCAAGGTGAATACCATCAGACTCACAAGATGGTAACACACTGCATTCCACCATAATGAGTGACTCTCACCATCCAACAGCTCCACAAGTCACTATCAGCAAGGCCACTTGCCTAGCCCAAAATATTAGCATTTGCAATCTTCCAAAGTGTACACGTCAAACCATTCTGATACCTAATGGCCTCTAACTTTCCAATAACAACAACAACAACAACAAAACATAAAAACCAAACACACAAACCAAACAAACAAACACAATAATCAAATCCCACTAAAAAGGTCAGCCATGGTATCTGGAAAGCACACTCATCATCCCAAAAAACAAAAAACGCTAATTCTACTTACTCACTGTGTGACTACTCTCATCCTCGGGGTTTGTCTGTTTGTTTGCTTGTAAATCAGGAAAATGGAAACAATATCACCTACTTCATAACACTGTTGTGGTTTAAATAAGGCAAAATTATATGAAAAGCCCTTTGCAAACTGTAAAGTTTTATGATAGTTTTAATACACTTAATTCTTTTCTCTATACAGACTTTTTAATAGAACTTCTCTACATAGTATATATCTAGAAGACTGTAGGTTTTTCTGTTCTCAAATTCTCTATGGAGGTTCTTCTAACTATTTCTCTGGGTATACTTCTGCTTGAAGATATGTGACCTGCAGGTCTTTCATTACGATTCTAATAACTCGTAGGAAAGCTATAACTCCGATTTTACTGCTAAGAAATATTTTGCTGTTACTGAGTTGACAGAAACCTTTTTCCAATCAAAACTTGACTCATCAACCAACATTTCTTTAACTAACAATAAGTCCATGACACAGTGTGCCCCCAAAGTGTCCCTAAAAAGGACAACTCCATGTTCTCTATACCATGCATTTATTTGGTGTGAAATTCCTCTGCTTTTTATCTATATTCTCAGACACAATGTTTAAAGTAGGTTTAATTCATTTTTTTAAATAGGAAAAAGTAGGTCTTGACAGTCATCTACGTATCTTTACTTCTTGTACCATGCTTAATATTTGAATATCAGGTTTCAATTTGTACAAAATACTTCCTACTGTGTATCTAACATGTAGGTAGATAAAATAATATCTTTATTAGTGGTAGTGCTAAAATTACCATGAATGCTAAAAATAATAAAAATCTTTTAATACTATTTATTAAAAACTTTAACATTTATTAACATGAATCAATACAAATGACAACATTAAAAAACATAATGTAATGTCTATTTTCTTATCATTTAGCAAATTTTCAACACATCTTGATTTATTTTCATCAGTGTTTCTTTTATGACACTCCACAGGTGAACAGAAAATACTACTGCACAAAGAGCTTGGCAACCCTGATTTTAGAGGCGAACCCTCTGAATCTGGTAAGGTTGCTATGTTAAAATTCTGGTGTGACAGCTGTTGACCTCCTTAGCTAGTTAGATGTTTCTATACTATTAAATTATATATAATAATGTTGTTTCCTATTAAATCAAAAAATATATATGCATACATATCATTACATTTATGATATCTAAATGTCTGAATGTATGTGACTATAAAATATCTTTCTAACCTCTATTTGTTTTGGAGGGGGTAGGGGGCGGGTCCTCAGTTTTTAAAAAAGGAATCTCTACGCAGGTCATACCTCCACTGCTATTATGTGCCTTGGGCCAGACCAGGGTTCCCCATAGCACCCTCCTTCACAAGTCTTTGTAGTGTCCTGGACCCCTCCCTACCATCATCAGTGCTCAGCCCAATATACAGTTTCTACCTCTGCTTCCTGGGGTCCAGCCTGTCTGAATACACACATTCTTCTATTTCCTAACTTTCTTCACAAAAATCAAGCATGTCTACTAAATTATCCCAATCACATCCAACAAAAGGAAAACTAAGTAAATTTTAAAATACACAGAAATTGAAAATGGAGGAGGTTGGGGAGTAGGGTATGAGAGCATAGTGACAATGAGGCCAAGGTTTTAGAACTAGTTGTCACATTTACCAGAATGTTATTAATATTTAATGACTATTTTTTAAAAAAAACTGTCCAGACAAGCCTGGCCAGAATCTTACAAATATATACCACAGAAAGGATAACGCAAGTGGGTGTGGTAGTCTCAGCATAACCAATAAATACTTAATAGAAGTGGAAGTTATGGGAGATAGATTTCAGATCAATATAAGGAAAAGGAAGAACTAAGGATAAGAGTTGTACAAAAAAGGAATGGGTTACCTTATGAGGTAGTGGGCTCCCTGTCATTAGAAGTATTCAAGAATGCTGCATATCATATCCCCCTCTTGGAGATTCACAATGCACATTAGCATATTAAAGGTTCTGAGAAGTCCTGCAGTAAAGAAACCTGTTTAACTTTGTTTAATGCAGCATTTCCCAAATTACTTGACCACAGAACCCTTTTCCCACCCCCACCCCACCTCAATAATATTTATTTTTTGTGGAAGTAGAATTCCTCAGAATACATTATAGAAAATGAGCTACATTTTTGTAAAATGTGGTATTCAATATGTACCTGAATAACAACCTGTAAGGGATCTAGAAGAAACTGCCACACAAGGTAAAATATTGGAGGAGAAGGCCCTTAACCCATTTATACCTAGTGTTCCATTATTGGAACACTAAGCTTGTGGGAGTTATTTATATCCTACTGCTCAAGTTCATTGCCAAGGTCTGATTTTTCACAAAAAAAAATTTGCAACCTCTGGTATAAATGGGTTAATGTCCCTTCTCTAAGATTCTATCCCATGTCAAAGTAAAGAGCTATAGGATCTTGATTATTTATTTTAAAAGGTTTAATGAGAGAAAGGCAAGTAGAATAAAAAGGTAGTAAATGCAAGGATTAACTAGTTCAAGTGCCTCCATGAAACATGTTCAAATCCCGTCCCCAAAAGGAAAAGAGACACCACAAGCACCATAAACTATCAAAAGGAAACCTTGGCCAAATATCTACTATATCTACTCCACCCACCAAGTTAATTACTATTTGAGAGAGGATTTAAAGATTTTTTTAAAAAGGAGTAGTCTTGCACTAGATGACTACCCTATTCCAGCTATCTTATTTGAGTGTAATTTTTTTCATAATACACACTCTCCTAATAAAGTTAATATTTATTTGATGGCTACTCACTAGATTGCCCTGTGCATTCAAAGAAATGTTTAAGAATGATGAAGAGCTGTTAAAAAAAATCTATCAAAGTAGATATTAGGAAAAAATCTTTGCCGGTATGCCCCACAATTACATTTCTCTCTCTCTCTTTTTCTCTCTTTTTCCTTTTGAAGAATTATATAAAACAACACATGCTAAAAATTTACTATCAGACATGAGGCTAACTAATCCAATATTAAGTTTAAGAATGTAAATAAACACGAGTCCCAAATTTCAAAGTCAAGTTTCCACAGTTAAATTAACCTAAGCCATTTTGCACATATACTAAGGCCATCAAATATAACAGCATATTAAGTAACACAAAACATTATAGGAATCTTAATCTTTTTTTAAGAGATGAGGTTCTTGTTTTGTTGCCAGCTTCAAGCTGGACGACTTGAATTGGCTCAAGCCATCCTCCTGCCTCAGCTTCCTGAGTAACTGGCGCTATAGGCACACACCACTGGGCCTGGCTGGGAATCTGAACTTTTGAATTTCTTGATGTTTGAATTCTCAACCGGAACCATTACATTAAGGACATTTTTGGAAAACGGGACTTTTACATTTTAACAGTTTATCGAATTGTGGAACATGCAGGCCTAGCTGTATTAGCAGAAACACAAATGCATTTGAAGTATAGCTACGTGAAATTAGACAATTCATTTCCACTTAGTGCAAATAGCAAAGCCCCATTTCTGAGAGAGAGCCTATTTGCAAAAAAAAAAAAAAAAAAAAAAAAAATCACAATATTTGAATAATTATCCAGCTAGCATCAGGATCAGGCATACTATGTCTAACTAGTGAAAGTACTTACCAATTTTGGGGAAACTGGCTCTCCTTCAGCTCTCTAGCCCCCTATAACAGAAGAACGGGAAAATGGAATTAGACAACACACACATATTTATGACATGTTGTTAAAAGCTGAAGACTCAAACATTACTGATTTTAATAAGAAAAAACAAAACACACAAAAGTTTCCGAAGTTTTAAAACCCAAAAGAAAAAAAGAAGCAATAGGTAACTTTTACAGCAAAGAAAAGAACTCAAGAGCAGTTAAATTGCTACTTTTCCATAGTTTTTCAAGACAAGGAAAAGTAAGTAGTTGATAATTTTCCTTTCGTAAGAGACACATAGAAATGAAATGCACCTCATTTAAATAACATACAACTTACTCCTTCATCCCCAACAAATGACCTCTACTGTCAGTTGTTTTACATTAACAAATTAAGCTAACATCACTAGTTCTTAGTTTGGTCCTCATAAAAGGCATTCTTTTCAATTAATCTTGAAATGTATTTGCCTTATATAAGGCTTTAAAATCACAGCATTTTATAACAATGTATAGTCAGAATTTTAATTAAACTTTTTTTCACATTCTTAGATGTGACTCACCTTTTTTTTTTTTTTGAAACAAAGTCTTAATCTGTTGTCCAGGCTCAAGTGCCGTGGCACAATCACAGCTCACTGCAGCCTCAACCTCCTAGGCTCAAGCAATCCTCCCACCTCAGCCTCCTGAATAGCTAGGACTTCAAGTGTGCCACCATGCCTGGCTATTACTTTATTTTTTTGTAAAGTCACGCCTCACTGTGTTGCCCAAGCTGGTATCAAACCCCTGGGCTCAAGCAATCCTCCCCGCCTCAACCTCCCAAAGTGCTGGGATTACAGGTGTGAGCCACTGTGCCTGGCCACATCTTACCACTTTAGATTGTAAACCACATACACAAAAGCTATTTGTTTCTATGCCACATATCTAATCAGTGATGAAGCCAGAAAGAAAATTTAGGTTTTGGGATCCCGATCCAATATTAGGAAACAAAAATTAAAACTTTTCCCTTAATATTTTAGTATTAAATTATTTAAACTCCACTATGCTATGCTCTAAAACTACCTGTCTTCCTTTTGCCTTAAGTATGGTGTTTGTTGACTGATATCACTCCAATAGTGTCTCATTGCCTCAGGGAATATTTCAAAAGAGCTTCATGTCTCCCAGATTGTAAATCTTTGTTTAACCACGTACAGTTATACCAAACATACGATAAAATTATTTAAAAGGGCCCCAGTTCATGCAGTTAGCACTCATTTCCAAAAAAAGTCAATGTGCTATTCTATTCTGCCTTTTCTTTAGCAGCTGTCCTTTTTAAAGTTCTCAGGCCCATGCAAATAACAATTTTAATCACCAAGGTTAGGATGACTCCCAACCAAAAAAGAAATCATGCAACAATCTGTAGAACAATGCAGTTATTTAAAAGTGGATTCTTAACACTACTGATATCTATAGGACTCTGTGCCACTCAAAAGGTTGCCTCAAACAGTACCAGGCACATAGTAAATGCTCAATAAATGTTTGTTAAGTCAATGAATTGACTAAACAGACACTTAAGCTGTCTGTTGAGGGCTTATCTTCCCTATTAGGGCTTTCATGTTAGCTATTTTAGGCTGGGGATAATTTCTTATGCATCGATTTCCAGCAGCATTATTTGTTAAATGAATGACTTTCTGGAACTGTTTTCATCCAAGTTGTTGATTAGGAAGTAAAATATTACCATTTTAAAATATAGTAAAAAGGAAAAGACTGATAAATTGGACAAAATTAAAATTAAGAACTTCTGTTCATCAAAAAAACACCAGTGAGAAAGTGAAAAGGTAAACCACAGAATTGGAGGTGATAATTATATTATGTATAATCAACACAGGCTTATACCCAGAATATATAAAATATGTTGAAATTCAAAGTAATGAGGATGGGACTGGGATTTTAACTCATACACCATTTGAGAAAGTATTAATAAATGCTGCTGAAAAGTCATATTCAACAAAAGGCAGCACAATGTACATATACCTTATCTCCAAGGCATTTTCTCCAAAAATGAGTAGCAGGGCCAATCCTAAACTGATAAAGAATTTTGCCACGATATCCTGAAATCATGATGTCATGAAACTGCTCATAAGACTATTTGTAGGGACTGCAGAAATCACATAGAAAATCAAAGCCAGAGAAGTTACGTGATTTCCCCAAAGGTCACTCAGCTAGCTGATAGAGAAGCTGGAGAAGAGCTTACAGGCCCGAGATTCCTTGGCTGAGCTCATTTTCCACTAGACCTCACTTTCTCTTAACTCACTGCAGGAGTTACTCTTCTAAAAAACAAACTACAATAAACAGTAGCGAAATATTTTTGGAAAAGTCTGCACATAAAGTTTTAAAGAAAAATCACATAAGTAAGCCATCTTAAAATATGAAATCCTGGCTGGGCACAGTGGCTCATGCCTGCACTTTGGGAGGCCGAAGCGGGTGGATCATGAGGTCAGGAGATCGAGACCATCCTGGCCAACATGGTGAATAATAATTATTTAGTAGAAGTCTCTACTAAAAATACAAAAAAAAATTAGCTGGGTATGGTGGTGTGCACCTGTAATCTCAGCTACTCGGGAGGCTGTGGCAGGGGAATCACTTGAACCCGGGAGGCAGAGATTGCAGTGAACTGAGATCGCGCCACTACACTCCAGCCTGGAGACAGAGTGGGTCTCCGTCCCAAAAAAAGACAAATCATGAAATCCTTTAAACCTAAGGGATCTCCATGAATGGGCTTCAGAGGGGTCTGTCAACTGCTTCCTACTATATGCTAAATTCTATACATATCAGCATAGGTATACCTTTCTTGGAAGAGGGTCCATGGTTTTAATTGGTTTCACAATGAGGTTCACATACCCAAAAAGAGGAAATTATTTTTAGACTAATGATTCTTAAACACTGTGCACACCAGAAATTCCAAAGTGTTTCTTCTGAAGATTGAATATTAATTGACTACCATTTGGAAATTGACAAAAAAAAAGAAAAGCAAATATTTTATTTCTATAATTTAAGAAAACTGAGCAGCAAAAAGCAAGATCTATACACACATTTGTGCTTTTTACACTATCCATATGTAAAACATATATAAGTCTGAAATGCAAGTTTGATTTCTTCATGTTAAGCTGGTTAAAAGCCACTTAGTTTGTTTCTCACATACATTTCACACTTCTAACTAAGGTACTCAAAATTTTAACTGTATTTGCTTAAATTTTTAAAAGATAGATTTGTTCTTGAAAAATATATCCAAAACACCTAAGTTAGAGTAAATGAAATTATTTTTGCTTTTAGAGGTGTTATATTATCTTGCTAATATAATGTCATACAATTTTTTGTAAACTGAAGATTGTTCACCTCTCCAGAACTTCATAGGTAACTGCTCTAATTAGAGCTGGTAAAGAAACAAATCATCCAGATTTCTGATATGGTTATAATATTTTAAATATTATAAATAAATCTAAAAGCAATTAATAATTATTTCAATACCTTTTGTAAAATATCTGAAACCCTTGCAATATGAAGAATCTATATTAAACGAACAAAACTTGCAGAGAAAAAGTTTAATACTAGATCATGTTTTAAATTAGGCTAAAATTTAATTCACCCTACTACAAATTTCAAATGATTAAGTTTATAGCCTGTGCTCAATCATAAATTTTGATAAGGGACTAGAATAGCACAGATAATTGTCATTCAAAGACACTTTAAAATGTCACCTTACCCAGAAGATTCAATCTCTTCTCTTCCCCTACTATACCAAGCTGATAGAGGCCCCAAAACTGAGTTTTATACACCACTGGCTTTACTGCTTTTTACCTACCCTTCCTAACTTCCAACAGAAAGCAAGTAAGTTTGAAATAAATTTAAATGCAGATAAGTGGTTAGAAGAAAAAGCAGAATCCCGCTTGATAGGTTTAGTCCTTGGGGCCCCAACATCTTAATAACCATCCCTCTTGTACCCACCTCTCTTACCCTCTCCTGGACATTCCTCTAGCTCTTTTCCTTTTACTCTCATGGAGCATCAATTTTCCCGTCATCATTACTGGATCATTTTGTTCCTTCTATCTTAAAAAATAATAATTTAAAAAAAAAACCCTCTTGACTCCATATCCTTCTCTAGTTATTGTCCCCGTCTAGGCTTACATTTATAGCAAAACTCCCTGAAAGAGGTAACCGTACTCCCTCTAATTCCTCTCCTCCCATTCTCTATTGAACACAACCCATTAGGGCCTTTGCCTTCCTCCATTCTTGTGAAGATCACCAATGATTTAACAGTTGTTAAATCCAACAGAAAACAGTCTTCACTTCCTTGACCAGTATCTTTTGACCCACTGCTCATTTCTTCCTCCTCGAAATTTTTTTTCTCTTGACTTCCGGGAGACCATCCTCTCCTGATTTTCTTTCTCAACTCTCTGGCTACTCTCCTTGGTTTCTTTTGCTGGTTCCTCCTTGACTCCAACACCTCAAAATGTGGAACTGTCCCAGGACTCAGTTCTTGGAACTCTTCCCCTTAGGTGATCTCACACAGTCTCATGGCTATAGAAGGATCTACACACTGGCAATTCCCAATGTTTATCTCTAGCACATATCCTTCCCCTGAATTCCAAACTCATATACCCAACTGCCCACTCAACACTGGTCAAATAGGTATCTCAAGTTCAACACATCCAAAACTAAACTCCTGACTACCTCTCCCCTAACTTCCTCCTCAGAGTCATTCCCATCTCAATAAATGGTAACTCCACCCCCTCAGAAGAAAAAATCCTAAGTCATCTTAAGACTCTTCTGTTTCCACACTACACATCTACTCCAACAGCCAACCATGTGCCTCTACCTTCAAAATATATCCACCATGACCCCTTGTCTCAACTCTCCTACCACTTCCCTGGTCCAAGTCCCCTTCACGTTTCACCTGGATAATTGCAACAGCCTCCTAACTGGCCTCCCCAATTCTACCCTAGCCCCGCTAAGGTATATTCTCTCGCGAGCCAGAGTAAGCTTTTCAAAATCCAAGACAGATCTTGTTACTCCTCTGCTCAAAGCCCTCCAGTGGCTTCCCATCATACTCCGAGAAAAGATGAAGTTCCTTTCAATGGCCCACAGGCACTGAGTGATTTGGGCCTCTGCCACTCGAAGCCGTCCCATCTCCCTATCACTCAATCCGTTCCAGCAACACTGGCCTCTTTTCCGTACTTCAGACCCTCCAGGCAAGTTCCCTTCTTGGGGCTCTGGAACATTCTTTTCCTCCAAATATCTTCATGGCTCACTCCCTCAAATTATTAAGGAAATCTACAGCAGTTGCAGGAGCAAAAGAATACTAAAATAAAGACTAAAACTATAATCAGAATTGTTCCGCTCCCCAACTTTTACTTATGCTCTTCCTTATAACAAGAATAATACCTTTTTACCCTCTCTCTAACTATCCAAATCTCACCCACACACTAGGGTCCAGATAAAGACTCGCAGATTAACAGAGACCTGCTCAAACCATCCTAATTCCCAATTCAGCCTTTGTTTAAACTCTTAAGGTGTTTATCCTCTTTCTCATTCATTTTCAAATTTAACCACACACTGCCTCACATTTTAATCTAACCTATATGACATCTCCCTAACTAGAACACACACACACACATACACAAAAGAATAGAATACCTTGTACAAGTAGTTCTCAATCCTAGATCAGGATAACACATAAAACTTCAAAAAATACAGGTTCACAGGCCCTACCCTTAAAGATATTGAATATATTATGTCTTATTTAGAACCCATAGATCTGTATTTAAGTTCCCCCAAAAGATTCTAATAGGGAGCCAGGATTAGAAACCATTGCCTGCCTTACAGTACTCTATTTCCTTCAGTACCTAGGAAAGTAGGCCTTCAAACAGCCTAAAACTAGAATGGACACCTCAGAGGGCAGATCCATACCTTCATTTCACGGAGGAACAGAGGTCCAAGAAGTCCAGATGACTAGCTAAAATCTACAAAGATAATGACAGGCAAAGTTCAGCCTAAAACCCAGATTGATTGCTCTCAATCTAGGAATCTTTCCATTAGACTGTACATAAATAAATGAAAGTAATAAAAATCCACAATTCACAGATGGGTGTAGTAAACACTGATTATCTATTACTTGACCAGTGGTTGTAGTGTCTAAGTTCTAAAACAGTGCATATTAACTTCTATATGCTTGAAAAATGTTAGCCACACTAGCTAATAAAAGACTTTGAGGCCAGAGGGTAATTACAGGAAGGCTTTTAAGTAAAATAAAAAACAAAACAATTTTTCTAAGTCTTCTTACAATATATACAAAAACTGTTAGAACCATTTTTTATGGTTGAGAAGAAATAGCAGAAATAAATAGAAAGAAGAAATCTTGCTTCCTCACTCTATAAAGTACAAAAATTCTTATTCACAAGCTTCCATAGCTCTCACAAAGCTGTTTTCTGAGTCTAATCATCATAACGAAAACTTAATTATAGATCAGACTTAGTAAATCACTCCATATCCCAAGACAACTCAAACTCTATCTGAATAATCAGTTAACCTCAGGAATAAAATTCTTGTCATTAACAACAAAAAAACAACTCAGGTATCTATAAGGCATTATAAAAGAGTTTGAGCTTATTTTGGTGTACAGGGATTTAAGGAAGTGCCTCCTATTAACACTAATGGGAGTTCTGGGTGTAAACCATAAGCACCAAGGAGGAGGATCAACGCCCAGCACTGCATCTGTGAGAACCCTTTCTATTGCACTAACCGTAACTACTGGGAGTTGTTCGCTCAGAAATGGGATAATAGACCCAAACTCCTATGTCTCTAAAGCACAAGATAATTCAAATAAAAGTCACTAAGAAAGGTCAATGCTAGATACCAGATTTTAAAAATAAACAAGAAAAAGTTAAACTAAAAGAACAATTAACACATTAAGAAAATTTTATAAAATAGCATCAACATACACAGAAGAAATTAGTAAATTGCTAGAGAAAAATATCTCACACAAAAATAAATTCAACAAGATTAAAACAACCAAATTTTAAAAAATTAAAGCACAGTGAACCCAACTATAGCCAGAAGCTTATCCAGAGAAACACATACACACAAAACAAAACTCAACTCCTCCCTGATGGAGCCCTCAGTATACTATAGTCCTTGCTTTAAACACAGAAGAAAACTCCTGCTGCACTGATAGCCAAGAATAATCAGAGTACTTCCAGATAAATGGACAGTGATCACAAGCTGCTGAGGACGAGCAAAACTAACTAAATAAAAATTATAGCACCTTATTGTGTTCCATCTTGCCTCACTTCTCAATATAGCACTGCTGTACTCACTAGGCTGGAAAATGAGCAGGTGCCTTTCAGGCTACAGAAAAATTAGACACACACACACACACACACACACACACACCCCCTAAACACAAACACAAACACAAAGGGAATGATACTCTTTCACTTGAAAGGGCTTAAAAAATGCAAGGCTTTGCTGCAGGCCTAGAAAACTCAGAGTAGGCCTTACCGAAGAAGTGAGAAAAAAGCCAAGGTTTATTCCAAATCCACATTTCAAGCACTAAAAGAATTAACATTTATTTCAGTTAAAAGGTTTTGGCAACAATCCATTTTTTAAAAAGGAAAGAGAAATTAAGATTTTCCCTGTTTCCAGCCTGAAAGAAAATTAGAATCTCTTCTCTCTCACTATACAGGTTTAGCTCCACAACACAAATAAAAAGGAACCCTGACTTTAGGCCTAAAAACTAAAAATGCTTCCATACAATTTACATTTTTAAAAAAATCTTTGTAGTCCAACATATTGATCCTTTCTCACCACTGCTATCCTTAATGAACATTTATCTTTTTATCAGTACTTTGAAATGTCAATGAGAAGCGGAAGCAGCTACAATACACTAGGAATTTTAACTTTTGAAACAAAAACCACAAAGAAACAGGAGTCTGAAACATGCCTCAATCACGCTGATAAGTAAGTAGTCCTAAAACTTGAAAGTGAAAGCAATACAGACCTCAAAAAGAAGTTGTTTGCTTGATATTAATGCTAGCCTTTAAGACCAAAAATATGTTCTGTTACAGAAGACTGAAATCAGGGCTTCCATTAACCTTGTTTAAAAAAAAAAAAAAAAAAATCCCATGAGCATGGATTTTTTTTCCTAAGTCTCTTCATCAGAGCAGCATGGGGTCCCATTAGGCACCCTATTTTACTTCCACCTTATAAATAACGTTAGCTATTCGCTATTTCCATGGAAACCAAGTAGAGAGAAACCCACTTAAATGAATATCGGTTAAAAGAATAAGTTTTATTTTAGAAAGGTTTTGCTGCTATAGATGAACTCTTCTGGGGAATACTACAAAGTCTTCTTAAGTATAATTTTTAAAAATATATCTTTGGTGTAGAGGGAACTTATTAAAGGTCCTGTTAAATAAGTATACTCCTTGCACTAAATGATAGATGCCAAATAACATCATAACATTAAAGACACATTTTCAATGCACAGGGGTTTAAATGCACAACTTCCACTAACTATGCTTCCCCATGCATTGGGGTGGAATAATTACACCTATGGGTCTGATTTAAACTAATGCAACAAAATAAATTCAGAAATAAGGCTACCATTACCTTGTAGTGACTCCTAATGAACACGCCCCACAACTGCAGGCATAGGTACAACTTACAGTGCAAAGAAGAGCAAACAAGGGAGCACGTAACAAGTTTCTAACCACTGTTACCACGTCTAAAGATAGCAGGTAGTCAAAAGTACCTCCTCGACAAACCATTTTATAAGTGAAACAAGCATTCCTTAACCAATACACACATTCGGGTTAAATAGAAATAGAATATGCACAAGAAGGAAGTGTGGAACAAGACTTGTGACCTGCAACTTTAAGCTGACTTATATATTGTCCTGCTTATGCTAAGAAACGGCGGTCCATACAACCACCACAGATAAGAAAGTGTACATAAAATAAAATGCAACTCCTAAGAACACAAGCTCAAAACTAATAATCTCAGAACTTCTAAAAGCAGAAGGAGTAAGAAAAGCTAAAATCTTTCCAGCAGGCATGGTTCTTCATTAAGTTAGTGGTGGCTCAGACATCTTCAGTAAGTTAAAAGACAAATGAAAATACTATCCTAAAAGGGATTACCAGTATTAAACTAACAATGTATGAAAAGAACATTCTCATACACAGTTTTCCTTTGAGTATACCAATGTATCTAACTGTAGTGCATGTTTTGAAAACACAAAGTTACTTTCCTGTTATGTTTTACACACTATAAATAAAGATTGGCAAAATGCTGGTAATTGTTAGTTAGGGAATAGGTACGTGGGGTTATATTATTCACTCTATTTTTATAAATGTTTTTAAATTTCCATAATAAGAAGTTATTTAAAATCCTATAAAGGCTCTTGTCTCAAATATTTTTCTCTATGTATAATTAAATAACAGATGAAATGCCTGGTATAGATCTTAGAAGCTACTGAACTGATTGACTGATTGAGACAGTGTCTCGCTTTGTTGCCCAGGCTGGAGTGCAGTGGCATGGCACAATCACAGCCTCACAGCCTCGACCTACCAGGCTCAATCAATCCACTCAGCTCAGCCTCCCTAATAGCTGGGACTACAGGCACATGCCACCGCACTCGGCTAATTTTTGTATTTTTTGTAGAGACAGGGTTTCGCCATGTTGCCCGTGCTGGTCTCTCTTTTTTTTTTTTTTTAATACGGAGTCTCGCTCTGTCGCCAGGCTGGAAGCAGTGGCGCAATCTCGGCTCACTACAACCTCTGACTCCTGTGTTCAAGCGATTCTCCTGCCTCAGCCTCCTGAGTAGCTGGGATTACAGGCACGTGCCACCATGCCCAGCTAATTTTTGTATTTTTAGTAGAGACGGGGTTTCATCATGTTAGCCTGGATGGTCTCAAACTCCTGACCTTGTGATCCACCCACCTCGGCCTCCCAAAGTGCTGGGATTACAGGCATGAGCCACTACACCCGACCAGAAGCTACTGATTTTAAATCCAGCACAGACATTAACTCAACATGTAACCGTAATTAATTTCCAAGTTTTATTTTTCTTACCAAACAATTATGTTAACAATTTAAAACCACTAAGAGAAATCTAAAAAGGAAAGTGTCTGCTACTTTGCAACTATCAACCAATGACATGTAAAAAGATCAATATATAATAAGGCATCAGTCGTATTCTGTATTTACAAATCAAGGAAAGAAAGCCTAGTCTTCTCAATTAATAAATCAAAATATTTTAGCAATTCACAACACCAAAATTTCCATTTTTTAATTCTCCAATTAGGTCCACGAGACTAGAGAGCAATCTAATAAATTAATGCTTATTTTAGTTAAGTAACATGCCTGCCTCTTCCTCAACTTTGCCTCTATCTCACCCCAACCAGAAAATACAGCAATTTCTGAGGTAAAAAGGTATTTTTCTATTCTCTCCCTTAGTCCAGATATAAAGTATTTTACAAATATTCAGTTACTGTGCAAGTGATTTTAAGCTATCCATTCTCCAAATTCCAACTGAGGGCCCAAAGTAGGGGGTATCCCCACAAACTGTCAAAGCTTAAGGTTTTGATAATAGCTCAGTATCTCCCTGTTTAAAAACTAATAATTACAACGGTGTTTTGTTTTTAAGAGAAATAGAAATAAAACAGTGGTGCTAGAAGAGAAGGATGAACAACAGGCAGGGGACGGAAAGAGACCATCGAGAGAGTAAGCAGAGAAGCAGGAAAGGAAAGGCAACAGAGGGAGTCTGGGCAATCACCGGCGGCATCTCTACACAGGAGCATCACCGGCTGGACAGGGTCCTGCAGAGCTGAAATGGGACTGCACCCCCGTCACATACAGCACCACTTTTTACAGATTAAGCAGGGACAAACTGATTTTCAAAATTGTGTAATTCTTTAATTCAACCCCCAAACGCTTGTAGAATCTCTTTCTAACACATATTTATCAAAATGAAATATACTTCTAAACTTTCTACAATTCCATTCAACCAACTGAAACAACTTTTACAAATTCTGCAAAGAGCTAAAGTAAACTTAATACTATATATTTGCTATGCTAATTTTAAAACTATAATGCTTTACTTAATGGTCACTCTATTGCAAAGTAAGATTACAATTATTTAATTGAAAGATAACTATACAACCCATTATAAAATTGCTTAGTTTTAAAAATATCTGTCGAGCCAAAGTACAACACTTTATTTTTTTAAAAACTCGTTGGAATTTCTCCTCAGAAACGAGATACAATGCTTTAGGAACAGGGACAAAATAAAATATACACCAATTCACCTATAGTAAATACACCTATTCACCTACTAGACCTTTATCAAATGGTACAGCTGGGTTAGTGAGAACAAAAAGTTAATAGGAGCCATTATGCTACTTTAACTTAAATTCTTGCTAAGGGTAACATACGCCATATTCAGAATGTTTTGGTAAGCTATTACAAATACATTTATTGAATCACAGAAAAAACGTTATCAAGGATCAAAGACCCAAAACGTTCAGATCCTGATCAGTAGTGAATGAACAAAGTTAATTATATTTTACACTTAATGATCTTTCCCCTTACCTCATTTACTGGTTTCACTTACAAGACAGAGAGATACGTAAGACAGATACATACATACATTCTAATGGATATATTAACTCAATTATTTACCCCAAAACCCCTCAAATCTGAGGAGATCATTGTACCTTTTCTCATAATCAACTTGTTCTCAGGCTCAGTTTCCAGGCTCAATATAGGTAGCTTATGACAATTAAATATAGAAAGAAAATAACAGTTACCATAAGAAAACATCAGGCACCAAATGAGAGGAAATTTCACAAAGGCAAAATGCCCAAAATCAGAAAGCAAATAAACTGTGCCCATCATTATTAGAAAGCATTTGTATGCCACTTTTATATCTCTGGGGTTCTACAATTGTTTCCATTAGTTGTTACACCCAAGCATGAGTTCTCAAGGGTTAAATACACACAATTTGTCAGACCCAATGGACTGACCAGCTGATGAGTATTTAAGACTTGAAAGTTACAATGCCTAGTCTACTACTGACTTGATTCTAAGAGACCTACTATAAACTGCATCAATATCTTGGCGCTGGTCTTACCAGCTGTTGAGAAAAAAAAAGAAAACCTTATATCACTATGGGTTTTAATAAACATTAAATCCCCTAAAATATTTAGCAGGCTTTGTTAAAACTGACATATTCCCATGTATTTTCTGTTTTTCCCAGAGGTATTCACAAATAAGAACTCATTAGATAACACTTTTATCATCTATACTCTTTATCACCATGCATTTCAAGGGAGAAAAAAACCTCTCCAGCTAAATTGTTCCATATTTACTCTTTTCCCATAAACTTTTAGTGGGACTGTAATAATAACAATAACAATGATAAGAGCAGCTATCACGATTGAGTGTCTCAAGATTTCCTCATTTTATTGTCACATGAACCCTAGGAGGCTGGTATTACCATCTCTGTATCACAGATGAAGAAACTGAAGTCCCAGTGACCAGCACAGTGGTATACAGCATGTATGTGATACATCTTTATTGGAGTGAGCTTAAATAATTAGTCCAAGGTCACACATTAAACTTTAAGTGGTTATACTGAGATTCAAATACTGGAGTCAGATGCCAAAGCTCAGGCTCTTATCCTAATACTTGTCTCAATCCTTGAGAAGAGAAGAAAGGAGCAGAAAACTAAGCTTAAGTACCATTTATTTAGTACTTACTATGTGTCAGGCACTTCTACTAGTATATACATTAACTCACTTATTCCTCACAACCACTTCATTTTATTCAAATTTTACAGGTGAAGAAACTGAGGCAGAGGCAGAGCAGGAAGTCATTTGGCCACAGTCAGAGCTAATACGTGGCAAAGCTAGGATTTGGGCCCATGCAAAGTGGCTCCTGCACTAACATTCTTAACCTCTGTGTTCTACTGACATGCTATAAACTCCCCTTCACTCGAATTACATGAAAACAAAACTTTTAACCTTTTTACCAAATTACTAAATTGTAAGCTTCACTGAGAGAAAACTAGTAGTGCTTTCCAAGCATGTGCGCCAGACGTCTTTACAGGCACACAGGACATGCCCCTGATGATTAGATCATTGCACGACTCAGGAAGTAGCACACTGTAAATCTGGTTAAGAGCCCCCAGCCCACCTTTCTCCACACTCAGACCCACATTAACCAGGAACTGCAAGAAATGGGCAATTCAGAGACGTCCCTGTGCAATCTTCTATAAAATGAATGTCACTCTGAAAATATCCCAGTGTGTACAGTACCCTTCCATCACCCCTTCTTCTTCCCAAACACCATAAAAAAAAAAACAAAAGGAATGAATGAGTCTAAGCTACTTAAAAATCATAACAAATGTCCAATGATAACTACAAATTTAAATGAGAAAAAAGCAAAATTCTCATAATTTTGTAACTTGTCCAAATTTTACATTTAAAAAGCACTAGGCCTCTTTGAAAGACTCAATTCTTAGACTACCTTCTTATCATAAATGTGCCTTGAAGGACGCAGAGAATTTTTGCTTCAGATTCTGAATATCTTGATAGGTGTATTTAAAACAAAAAACATGACTATTGCAGTATAAGTTATTGGGCTTTTTATACTAATATCTAATAGCATGACAATGTATTTAATTACACAAATATAAGTATTAGGCACAGATTTAATATTTGTATATTAACACATAATACACAGAAAATAAATACAAGGAACAGGACTGGACCTAAAGGTACTGAGAACCTGACACAATGAAAACAGGAACTATTGCAGCTCCCTCCATTGACATCGTAAAGTTGCCACATTTTCTGGGCTCTCTTTTGAATTAATGTGGCATCTGTTCCAAGTACAGCATGCTAACATTTTACTAAAAGATATTTTCATTCTACATTTGTATCTGATTTGCTTTTTATTTGAACTCCTGTTTTATTTCAATGGTCATTATTTCTGTATACCAAGTTGTCAATTTGGCATTCCTAATCTATCTCCCCTGAGCACAAAAGGGTGGGGGGGAACCATCAGCTTAAAACTCTCTAACAGCAATAATTACAATATGTTTTGCATATAGATTAAATAAAGAAAATAAACAGCACAAAGATTTTTGTAGGCTTTTTAGTATCAAGTCCTGATAAGTTAACGGCATCTGTTCCTTTCAGAAAAAGAATTCTGCTCTGAGGTGTTGGGGGTTGGGGGAAGTAAACAAATACTAAATAGAATAATTCAAGTTACAAAGTTTGGTCTTCAAGATACGATGATTTCAATAATTTGCACATATCCAACTCCATCCACTGATAATTGCTTTTTAAGACATCTTCAAAAATGCTGCAGCAACAAGCCAAATACAACCACTTGTACTTAACATGCATGCTGCATACTCCACAATGTTACGTCACATCAGGCACAGAGAAGACGCTTACCAAGCTATCCTGCATTCTATAAACTGCCTAACAACAGAAAAACGCACTGCCATCTCAATGGGAGTAGAAGCTATCAGGGCAGGCAGCCCTTTCCCTTTTGGTCAACTCTGAGGAAAACAAATAAGGTTTATATTTCTGTCTTTCAAAGCTCACCTCTCTCCAGGCCTATACTTTCAATCCTTCAGCCTTTCACAGAAAGAAAGGCTGTTTCTTTAAAATTAAAAAGCTGCAAAAGATCACTCCAACTTAAAAGTCCCACACCTTTTACCAACTGTCCTCCAGCTGTCCCCACGGCTGCCTCTTCTGCAGGAAGAATGGCCTATCTTGAGCACTCGTCTCCAAGTGGGTGTGGGTACCCTGAGGAAGGGAGCCACTGGGAAGAAATTATTACAACTTATATTTTAAAATCTCATCCTTCTAAAAATTTCAAATTTCCTATATGTTTGATAACATGCATAAAACACTAGTTTAGACTATCATACATTTAACTGGTAACCATAATTTTTAAAAGTGTAGAGAGTACTGGTCAAGATGACTGAGTCTAGAATAAAAAAGGAAAACTAGGCTCTACCACTAACTTAGTCAAATTCTTGTCTCTCAGTTTCACCATCCATAACATTAATTGAGCCCTCTGTACATTATTAGACTAGAATGAACAAGAATAAAATACTCTGTAGGACATGGTCTGAGCCACTCAAAAGGAAAAGCATATTTATGAATGCTACCAATGAGAAAAACTAAACTTGGCTTGTAAAAAACATTGACTACTCTATAGTTTAAATAAACTGCTACATTCTACCAGGTCCAATTCTTAGGATTTTAAGGCAAGGCTTCAGCACTTCGTGGATCTAAAGAAGCATAAAGCACCTTAGATGCAAGGAGTGTATTCTAGGATTAGAAAGGCTTTTTTAAAAACTTCTATAATGAAAACTTTTTATTACCTGTGTAATAAAATTTTTTAATTTAAAAATTACAAAGGTGAATTATGACTAATGATCTTAGCAACAAGTTAAAACTCTCAAAGCTGGAATCAAAAGAGTTCTATTTAATGTAGATTATAAGGCCTTTAGCATGTCTTTCTAAATATAATGCCAGAAAAAATGAACAGCACTCAAATAACTTACTTTTTTTTTTTTTTTAACTGCATTAAAAAATACTGAGTTACCAGCATAGCATTTGGTAGTGGTTGACTGAGTAGGGATAGGTGGGGATGAGGTCAGCCCACACTACTCACATGAAGTTGTGAAGACCAGGACTAATTCCTATGCAGGGTATCTTTACACTGATTAAGCAGTACTAGTTTGAGTTTCTATTAATTAAAATATTACATGTATTATCTTGGTTTTAAAATCCTACTTTACTTTTTTAATTTTTTCTTTTTTACAGGTTTGCCCCAATTCTTGCCTACTTTACTTTGTAAATGTGAAATAAATGTGTCCTAACAACCTGGAAGAGAGATTACCAGTTTTTTTTAAATGTTATCTGAAAACACAATTGCTCTCTTTATAAGTAGCTACTAGAATAAACTAGAATCATTTAATTCAGAAATGATGCCTCCTAAATTACTTATATAGGACAGAAAACAATGTTGTCATTTTAAATTGATTTTTTTTTAAGTTTTAAAAATAACAATGACCATTTCCGAAAGCACGAGGTACAATCAATCTAGGGCATTAGGTTTGGAATCTTAATGTATAAATCTTACCCACCTCTCTTCCTCCAACCTTACTCCCACTTCCCACATGAGCCCTGTTTTCAAAAATAAACAATTTTAAATAGTCACCTGGAAAAAAGTAAACTTTGAGAGTATTATGGTATAATTAAACTTCTTTAAAAATGTGTGTGTGTGTGTGTGTGTGTGTGTGTGTATATATAAAATACATATGTAAATGCGCAGGAAAAGTTTAAAAGTAGGATGGGAACGGAATGACTAATTTTCTACTTTATACATATCTATATTGCTAGAATGACTTTCTAACTTAGATGCACAGCTTTTGTAATATTTCTTGAAAGGACACTTATCTAACACTCTAAAACGTTGATAGTTATATAAGGACTGACTGAAATAGTGAATGTAAACCATTTGCACCTACTAAAAAAATGTATTAAACTAACTTACACCGTGCTTTATAAAGTGCCCAACTTCCAAACTTTAAGAAATAGCTATTAGACCCCACCCCATGCGACGCACTACGCTTGGCAATGGATATACAAGGATAAACAAAGCAGGCACTGTCCCAAATGTCTTCATTTCCATCCCATTCCAATGTTTACTATTTTCAAACTATTCAACCTAACCCAACCAAAATCAACATGAAACAGCCTCAAAATGATACACTGTAGCTGTGGCCATTTCAGTAAACTGAAAACTTCTTTAGTAATTCATTTCTAGGTTTCTATGGGAATTACATAGTTTAGTATAGCATTTTGGACACTTAAGAGCAAGGGCTCAGGAATCAAACCTGGCTTGAATCCAGGTTGTATCATTTGTTACCTATGTGATCTGAGGGAAACCTCTACTTCCTCATTTGTAAAATGGAGGTAGGATAATAATAGTAAATCCTCAGAATATTGCTGTGAGGATTAAAACTAAATGAGATCCTATGTGTAAAAAGGCTTAGCACTATACATAACAAACACTCTTTATTATTGATGACAACAGATAAACCTAAGGTACAAAAACCATTCACAACTTGTCAAACATTTAAAATCTGTCATTTCTCCAAAATGTGTGTATGTCACTTCTCCAAACACAAATATATATATTTATGTAAGTTTGTATATTAACACATAAAAATAAAATTTGCATAGTTAATAAAATTTTTAAAACACAAAAGCTCATAATTAAAATTTTTCATTCCCATGACAACACACCAGTACATTTATATTTATAATATACACACAAATATATCAATGTGTATACTGTTAAGAACTACACCATAAACACACACGTAAACACATGTCAAGAATTTGTCTATTGGGCCAGGCGTGGTGGTTTAGGCCTGTAATCCCAGCACTTTGGGAAGCTGAGGCAGGTGGATCACTTGAGATCAGGAGTTAAGAGACCAGTCTAGCCAACACGGTGAAACCCTGTCTCTACTGAAAATACAAAAATTAGCCAGGTGTGATGGCACACGCCTGTAGTCCCAACTACTCGGGAAGGCTGAGGAAGGAGAATCACTTGAACCTAGGAGGCAGTGGTTGCAGTGAGCCGAGATGGCCCCCCTGCACTCCAGCCTGGGCAACAGGGCAAGACTCTGTGTCAAAAAAAAAAAAAAAAAAAAAAAGTACTGGTCTATTGGGAGCAGGGTGGATCACTAATTTTTTGGTTCTAACTCATTATTTAAAATTGTATAATATTAATATTATTAACATGATACAGACAAATATCTTAAAACCCAGCCCCTTATTGATTAAAAATTCAATTTACATACACAACTTTAGTAATATAAAGTACATTCATGAGTATTATCTTATCTAATCCTTTTAATATCATAGTGAAGCAGGCCCTTATTATTATCCCCATTTTACCACTGGGTAAACTAAAGCCCAGCAAGGATGAACTTCCCAAGAGTGTACAGCTACGTGACAGGAGTACACTTAAGACCAAGTCTTCTGACATCATCACAACTGTTTCCTTTATACTGGCCTGGGGCATTTCATTAAAAAAGAAAACTGTGTTCAATAATTTAGGTGTGTCAAAGGTCTCTACACTGAATCCACATGGCTGCCCAGTTTTACTCTCCTTATTTCCTCTCCTGATTTCCAACTTTAGTATTTCAGTAATCACATGGGTACATATAATGATAAAAATATGGAATGAGAATTCCTCCAAACCTGATATTTTCTATATTGGCCCATTAACACCAGGGACGATTTTTCTCCTTATATTTAGCCCTTTGTATTAACTCCTTTGTAACTGCTGAATTTATTTCACTTTAATATTAGGTCTTGAAAAGACAAATTGATGTAATATAAATAAAACAGCTTATAAAGTAGAAGCATATCAGACCAGATTCCATACATTTTGGACACATCTAAGGAATCTATTTAATGTCTAATCTATATATTAACAATTTTTTTTTTTTTTTTTTTGAGACAGAGTCTTGCTCTGTCTCCCAGGCTGGAGTGCAATGGCACAACCTCAGCTCACCGCAACCTCCGCCTTCTGGGTTCAAGCGATTCTCCTGCCTCAGCCTCCCGAGTAGCTAGGATTACAGGCACCTACCACCACGCCCAGCTAATTTTCTATTTTCAGTAGAGATGAGGTTTTCCCATGTTGGCCAGGATGGTCTCGAACTCTTGACCTCAGCTGATCCACCCGCCTCGGCCTACCAAAGAGCTGGGATTACAGGCGTGAGCCACCGCGCCTGGCCATATTAACAAATTTTAAATCACAACTATGTCGGGGGGAGGCTGGTATTATTACAGCGGATTGGTTTGCTATATAAACAAGTACTTTAAAAAATATTTCTTGGGCGAGGCGTGGTGGCTCACGCCTGTAATCCCAGCACTTTGGGAGGCCGAGGTGGGCAGATCACTTGAGGCCAAGAGTTAGAGACCAGCCTGGCCAACATGGTGAAACCCCATCTCTACTAAAAATACAACAATTAGCCAGGCATGGAGGTGCATGCCTGTAATTCCAGCTGCTCAAGAGGCTGAGGCATGAGAATTGCTGGATCCTGGGAGGCGGAGGTTGCAGTGAGCCGGTATCGCGCCACTGCACTCCGTATCCAGCCTGGGCAACAGAGCAAGACTCCGTCTCAAATAAATAAATAAATAAATAAAACTAAAGGCAGAGTTTTCTTAAATAAACATGGTAGCCCTCAGCAACAATATTGTAAGAACTTCTCGCAAGAGAAAAAGCTGGAATAAGATACTGGCTAAGCAAGTAAGAAAGGCACTGCCCTGCTTCTGCATACATTCAAACTAAGACATATACATTGCAGCTTACGCTTACATTTTCCAATATCCTCAGGCATCCCTTTCCCTTCTCAAACAGCCAAAAGGGACCAGCTATGCAAATAAAAATACAAGTTCAAGAGCCTAAAAGAAGTCAGCGTCCTAAAAGAGAAAATTAATGTAAAGACTTAAGATTTTTTGAAACTACACTTTCTTTCTGGGGCTGCTTACTGGCCTCCAATACATCAATCCTGTAACACTGTGAACTACAGTGATAGATTGGTACATGCTTCTAAACACAACAGAATTTTCCCAAGGTTACATACACCGTAACAAAAGGGGCATTTTGCAGCATCTTATTTTCCTTAATCAACTAGTTTGGATATTCTACCAGTGCAAACATTGTAAACAATAAATTTTCATTATCTTTTGAACTTTCTGAAGTCAACCAAAGGCTTGTGGTATAGATGCAATGAGTACTAGACAGGCAGAGCTGAATACTAGTCAAAATATTCAGCTACTGGTGTGATAGTCCTTTTGGGGGCATATATCACTTAGGGAGAAACTGAGGAGCAAGGACATTTTACGCACAGCAAAAACATTCTCAGGAATTTGTCACATCATTACCATAAGCCAAAAATCTCAAGGTCTTAGAACAGCCTGAGCTTCTGATCAAATTATATTGTAAAAAGAGAGGAAAAAAATGTGAAGTGTGCTAGTCTTTAAAATAACAGTAACTACTACTACTACTGCTGCTGCTAATTCTAAACGTTTACTGAGCCCTTATTATGTGCCAAGCACTGTGCTAGGCACTGTCATAGATTTTAACAGTTAATCCCTGCAACAACCCTCTGATATTAGTTAATAAAATTAAAGTAGAATCCTCACAACAAAATTTAAACTTTCCAAATAAAAATATAAATAAGTTATTAAAGACGTTTCACCTCTTTCTCTGCCTCAGACTACATTTTCAAGTACTAAATTTACACTAAAACCACATTTATTTTCAGGAATTCCAGTTAAAGCGTACAGATATTCAAGATATTGACAATTATTACAGAAGAATCACAGAACTCTGAAATTAAATACTGACACAGAAAACCTTCCATCCAACCTTACGGAATAACTATCCCCATTTAAAAAAAAAAAGGAACAGCATATATACCAGGCTTGATAATAAGAGGCTTCTCATGCCCACACTAGCAATCAATGATGCCATAATTATAAAGAGATCTGTATCACCACATGCATAAAAATAATTTACATCTGCTAAGTCAAGTTTTCAATATATTATTTTGTGTGTAAACCTTATAGTAGCTGACAAAAAATACAATAAACTAATCCAAGGTAAACTAAAACACTAGGTTGTTTCTGAAGACTCACTTTAGAATTTCAGCAGCATAATAATCATAATATTAGTAATCAAACTACTTAGCAGAAAGTTCTTAGAGGCCTGGGAAGCTGTGTATAAAATGGAGCAGACAAGAGGGAAGGGTTTTCCGTACTGTTTAAATCAACTACAGGTCCCAGCATGCAGTGCTCTAATCTGAAGTTAAGCAAAAACTGCAATGCATACTGGGACTTGTAGTAAGTAAACCACGTTATCACAGCAAGTTTCAAGAAAGTCTGAACTATCTAGCACAATTTGACTATATCTTATTATCAGAGTCTAATCAAATTTAGATCAAATTTATATGTTCTCTGCTGTGGCACACAGTTTCTCTAGCACATACTGGAAAAAGTATCAATATTCAGATCAACATTTTCACATTAGAAAAATCTTACGTAGGAGAAGCACAGAAAAAAATGCTTAAAAAGCAAAAAAACTTGATGTAATAAAAAATACAATTTTTGAAATAGTTTTTTAAAGTTTGAATGGATCCATTTCAACATTCTCTAATCCTCTCCCACAAAAAAGTTTAATTGTTTTGGCCAGACGCGGCGGCTCACGCCTGTAATCCCAACACTTTAGGAGGCCGAGGCAGGTGGATTACGAGATCAAGAGATCGAGACCATCCTGGCCAACATGGTGACACCGTCTCTACTAAAAATACAAAAATTAGCTGGGCGTGGTAGCGCACGCCTGTAGTCCCAGCTACTCAGGAGGCTGAGACAGGAGAATTGCTTGAACCTGGGAGGTGGAGGCTGCAGTGAGCTAATATCGCACCACTGCACTCCAGCCTGGTGACAGTGCGAGATTTGTTCTCCAAAAAAAAAAAAAAAAAGTTTAATTGTTTTAACAGGTTGCTTTTTAACAATTATTCAAGATGTATTTTATAAATAATTTTTCTTGAAGAAAATTCTCAGAAGCAAACATTCCCCATATTCTAATATTGCCCACCAGGAAATAATTTTTATAGTAATATGCACACACCCCATCACAAAAACAAACAAAAAATACTGAAGTTCTGCTTTTGTCAAGTCCTTACTCAATATTTATGCCCTCTATTCCTCACCTCTAATTCCCTACACACACACACACACACACCCCCACACACACACTTCTAGAAAGAACACTTAGAAAAACAGTATTCCAACTACAAGCCCACTTCTCTCATCCACTGACCTCTTCTGAAAACACAAAAGATTTTTTAAGCTATCAGTAACACGTCCAAACACAAGCTGGTAAGTTTGAGCTAGAATTTACATATAAACAGTTGCTACACACCCTCCTATTTTCTGCAAGTCTGTGGAAGGAGGCTGGGAAAGAACTAAGTGCAATCTGCATCAGGAGGCCTAACACAGGTGGTGGGTTATTTTCAGGCAACAGCACCTTCACAAACATGTTTTGGAATATAGTCCAAGAAATTCCTAACAAGGAAAGATAAGCTGGCACACAAATTTAACGCAATCCAGCTAAAAATCATCTGCAACACATGCTACTACATTTCACCATAAAAGTGACGGGCTACTATAAAGGATTTGAAGCTTCATCAATACAACATACTGTCCATAAGGCCAGAGATAGCAGTTGCCATGGTTACTATCACCCACTTTTATCAGGAAATTATTGTCATTACCCCAAAGTTTTGGGTACTTATTTAAAATTTTTAAAAACACACACACAATTTAGGGTTCTGACTGTTAATTGAGTGAAATAATCAACTACTGTTTGATTTGTAAGTATGTCGCTTTGGAGATGCACATGGTTAACAATACTTGGATCTGCAGCAGAAAAAAAATCAATTCCTTTCTGCTGCTCCTTCTCAAGTACTGACAGTTTGTATTCTCAATGCAGCCAAAACAATAAAACAAAACCCATCTTTTTGGCTTCTGTGTTTAAGTTATTTTTTCCCCTAGGCCCACAAACAGAGTCAAAATAAAGCCTAGATCATCAACCTGTTAGGCCTCATCCCCTTCCTATCCCTTCCATACTGGTTCACTTTCTTGACTACTTAGAAAAGCAGAAAACATTTCTGTAACTGATTCCAAAGTATAGAAAAGAATAGTTGCCTTCGACTGAGATATTTTCACCAAAGTCTTTTTTATTTATTTATTTTTTAAGGCAGGGAGAGGGGAGAGACTTGCAGGGTACTAAAAGGGAGAAGTGGAGGAGTATTCAAATTGCCACACAAGTCTAGTGTAAGAAAGTTGCTTTAGAAGAGTCCAAGGGATGGCTGAACCTCACATATAATTTCTAAAAGGGAAGAGTTCACCATAATTTTAAGACTGAATTGAGGGACAAGTAATAGAAAAGTTATTCATAAAAGTCTACTTCAACATTTTCACAAAAGATAACTATTCAAAAATTTAACACACATGTAAGAATTACAGCAAAGCCTACAAAATAGTATGGCCACATATACACACAAACATACAAAGTAGAAAACATAAGCTATTTAAGAAATAATTATCTACAATAAATTCAATGCAATGTTAACATATTATCTCTTTTTTAAAAAATTGCAAAGCAGCGAAAATATACACCTGAGAAAATTAATGTGATCAAAACGTTAAAGAATTCTTAGGCCTACAAAAAAAGCCCATGTACAAAAGCTCTTGAGAAGACAACATAAATCATTAACATTTCCCAGCACAAAATAATATGAAAATTCAAACATGTTTCAAGAAATCAGTTCTAGATATAGATATAAAAGAATTCCATTAAAGGTCAGAGACCTAAAACTTTAATTCCTTCCCTTCTCTCTTTGAATAGTAATTAAATACAAAAGCCTTCAGCAATAAAATACTAAGGATACAAAATTTAAAAGCACATTAATATAAGCTTAACTTCAGTATGTCTTCACAGAAAGCTTTAGTATTCACTGTCTGTAGGATGAAAAAGTTAATAACACCCTGAGAGGTTTCATTTTTATCTAAACAGTTAAATGTTTTTCTCACCGTTCACAGAAGCAAGTTTCTATATTTACTTTCTAAAGGGGGCAATTTCAAAAGAATAGTCACTTCTAAAATTTAAGATACTACACCTTTTGATAGGCTCATAAACACAGGGTTCCTAATTATCTATATTTTACTTTAAAATGTTTCTATTCCAAATTTGTGAGCAGAGTTTATAAGAAAGCTGAAACTCAAGGCTTTAAACTTTTGGGTCATTTTTACACAAAAATATTTCAGTGCACTCCTCTAGATTTGAGTAGTCATTTCCTTGTGCGTCCTTCTAAAATAGAAAAACAAAAATGATATATCCACATATACCTAATACTAACACATACAGATATACATCTTTTTCACTGTGAAACAAGCTTGAAAGCTTTAGGAAGTAAGAATTTTTCAGAAAGTTAGCAGAGTCAGTCAAAACATTCAAAACTTGAACCATGACATCTGTTACTCTGTGTCAATAAGAGTCTATAGAAGAATCAGGGAACTTACATACTCACTAAAATCAACTACTATCACATCACATCAATGGAGAAATGAAGAAAAACTGTAATAGGGGACATACAATTCACAGGATCTTTAAAAGGGAAAATGATCTTTTTTTTTTTTTTAATTATGAGAAACTAGGCAGTATTTTTTCAAAAGCAGCTTCAAAACTATAACAAAGACATTCTTGGTAACCACAGCAGTATTTAAAAAACAAAAATTTAGGCCGGGCGCGGTGGCTCACGCCTATAATCCCAGCACTTTGGGAGGCCGAAGCAGGTGGATCACTGAGGTCAGGAGTTCAAGACCAGCCTGACCAACATGGTGATACCCCGTCTCTACTCAAAATACAAAACTTAGCCGGGCGTAGTGGCAGACACCTATAATCACAGCTACTCAGGAGGCTGAGAGGCAGGAGAATCGCTTGAACCTGGGAGGCAGAGGTTGCAGTGAGCCGAGATCACGCCATTGCACTCCAGCCTGGGCAACAGAGCGAGACTCCGTCTCAAAAAATAAAAAAATAAAAAAACTATAGTGTCCAGGGTGCACTTTAAATATATTACTTTCTCAACTGATATGGAAAAAGTTAGCATTTTAAGACAGAAGCTTCTGTCCATGTATTAATTAGTTACCTATCTCAACAACTTAATATCTGCATGCTTTCTTACCATTTATGAAGAACTTTTATATGTATTATCTCATTTGGTCTTACTGAGAAAACAGTATTTTGCCTACAAAATAGACAAAATTCAAAGCAGATTTATCAAACTTTCTAGCATCCCCAAATTTTTAAAACTTTGACACAAAACTTTACAAGCAACCACAGTGGCATGATATTTCCAGTGATAATCAATTCACCTAACACTAACAGAGTTTCAAAGGACCATGTGCTGTAAATGCTATGAAACTGTTAAAGTAGCTATATTCATCTTGATGCAGTTACTGTTATATCAACAATGACCTACCACTGATAGAACTTGACTTACAGTTCAAGAATCTCAGTCTTTGCAGGCTAACTTAAGTACATCAACCATATGTATTTATAAAGCTGAGTGCCTAAAAATTGATCTATATTAAAATCATAGTCTGTAAATCCGAGGGGAAAAAACTACAAGAAGTCTAAAATTTTTTCAACACACTATCCCCCTTTCCAAAATCTCAACTACTCTATATCCTATTTGTATTAATATTATAGGGATGATAACAAGGCTTAAAGCCCTAAATCATACCAACTACTTTTGTTTATAACAATTACAAATAATTTTTTTAAAATATGTGCTCAACACCCCACTCATCAACACAAGACTAATTCCCCTTCCAAATAAAATAATTCTAAACAGTGCTCTGTACCAAGGCCCAGAATCCTTAAGCTATCCACAATCACACATCTACTTTGTATAGTCAAAGACTTCACTTTCAAGTAGCAAACATAGTTTATGAATGGAATTTTTAAATGGACTTACTCAAAATCTTTCTGGAACTTTAAGGTGTTAATCCTGTTGCTTAGCTGAAGCTAAGTAGAGCTGTAATAAGTAGCAAGACCCTCAAAATTCAAAAATTTCCTTTATCTTGCTGTAGCACCTCCTGCTGGATAGCATTTAGAGGTCTTCATGTAAGCAGAAGAAGAGTATTTCAGAGGCAGCTCCTTCCAGACGACTGAATAGGAAAAAGGATGGACCCTTCAAAGCTAAAAGAAATAGGCCCCATCCATCACTTATACCTTCTAAAAATACAATTTAGCCCAGGTAGGTGTCTTTTTCATCTATTACTACTCCAGTTCCACAAAGACTTGCCTCAGTCCAAAATACAACATGCTTAAATAAAGCCTGCAAAACTGTCTAAAAACTAAGTTAAAAAGCATTCAATAGCACCCAAGCAAAAAACTTTATTATGGGCAGCCAAGCAATGTCAGTCAAACTGCAAATACTATTATGTTACCAAAAGCAAAAGTCTGATGTAAAAAAAAAAAAAAAGCCCCTGGAATATTCGTAACATGTTAGCCAGATGTTTGTGTTTTGAGAACTTTGTGCACTATTACTATGCTCTTCACTTAAGGATAGTTGTACATCTACAAACGTTTTAAGTACAGAAATTTTTTTATAAGCATTAGCATAACTGCACACAAAATTTCCTCTTTGCCATGAAAAGATAGGTCCTGGGATTTGAAAATGTATTTTTCAGACATTTTTAATGACCCCCTAAAATAAACTAGTTTTAAGCCCACAACACCGATTCCATAAACAAGTGAAGACAGAAGAAGAGAATAAGAAGGAACTTACCAAAATTAAAATGAATAATACTATTTCCAGTAAAAATGTAGTAACAGTTTCCAACAATGCTGTAAACCAAATAAATTGTGAAACTTAAAAAAGGAAGGAGGGGGCCAGTCTTCAAAGACCAAAAGCAAAGCTGACCTATTTATTTCTATTGCTTAGAGTGAACACCAGATGTAAACAAATATCATAAACACTGAAAAGTATGCTTACATGGTTTAGCCTCAATTTCAGTACCCTTACCAGGCCCTCAATAAAGCTACAGATGTTGGTGAGAACTCGCTCAAAAAGGAGCTAATTCCAACCCCTCGCCTTAAAGAATCCCTATCAAGTGAACCTGTGAAAAGACTTCCTTCCCAGAGTGCACAACTGCTTTAAAAAAAAAAAAAAAAAAAAACTTTCATCAGCCCAAATTAATCTGATTCTAATATTCAACTATCCATTATTTATATATAAATGTTCTTCCCTCTCTAACTTCCCCAGCTCGAGCATCTACATTCCTGACACCGACTATTAGCAAAAATGCACAACTCCTTCCCCAGCTATGGGGCAAATCTTTGAAATCCGAAACACAGCCACAAAGTTCACTGTCAAGGCCAGGTGATGAGGCCCACACATGCCCGGACCTTCACTCAGATTTGAAATTCTAGAAATCCATACTCCCAGAGACATCATTTTAAAAACAACACAATGTGGACGTGCAGAGTGAGATCCTCTACTTCCAGACCTAAACAAAGAATATTTCAACATATGACCGGAATATGATGACACCAGATTCACCAATGAAAACAAAACCTGCCGACCATTAGCAGTCGTACCCTCATCACAACTCAACTACTTAGAAATCACTCTCGGCACATCTGCACCCGACAACCGGCCTGTGGCCTTCTCCGGGGGTGCAAGCCACAGACAAAGTTGAAAGAAGGCGTTCTCCCCCGGTGCCCAATCTCGATACCAACCCCTCCCCTACCAGGGCCACCTTGCTGCTACCCACCATCGCGAACGTGGTCAGGGGGAAAAAAAAAAAAGAAATCCTAACAGCACCGCTCAGCAGAATAAAGAGACCAAAGAGAGGATGACGAGAAGTGTTGGGAACTGCGTGCACGACGGGGCTGGACCAAACGGAAAGAGTCCCACTCCGCGCGCCCCTCCCCCCGGCGGGGGCGCGGGCGGGGGAGGGGCGGCCGCGGCCCCTCTCGGAGCGGCCTGTCCGCCCCGGCCCGCTCGGGGTCCCGGGGGCGCCCCGCGGCCGCCAGCGGCGGGGGCGAATGCGAGAGGGCCGGCCCCGGGGTGAGGGGTGCAGGCAGACTCTCCGGAATAACAAGTTGCAGAAGAAGAAGAATAAGCGGAATTTCCCCAACGCTGCTCCGGCCACCCAAGACAAATGCACCAACACACTCACACTCACACACACACATACACAAACACACACACACTCGGGCCCGGCAGCGTCAGCAGCCGCAGCTTTTTTTTTTTTTTTTTAAACCAGATCCCTCAGTCACCAAACAAGATGGTTTTCCAAAAAAAAATTTTTTTTAATTAAATAAATAATCATAATAAAAACTTCCCCCCGACAGCATCCCGGGGTGGGGTGGGGGGTATGGAGGAGCCCCAGCTACCTTCCCCGGGCCGAGGGACAGCCGAGGGGGGGCGGGCGAGGCTCCGTGCCCCCCGCCCCCGCCCGCAGCCCCCGGCCGGCCCCCCGCCGGGACAATGTGACGCCCCCTCCCCGCCGCCCCCGGCACGCCGCCTCTGTCACCCGCTCCGGCCCTGCACTCTGCGCCCAGGCTCCCGAGGCTGCTCATAAACTTACTTCCAATTTATCCTGGGGAGGGGTGGAGGGCAGAGGGGAGGAGGGGGGGGAGCCAAGGTTTTCCCATTGTCTTTTTTTTCGGGGGGGGAAGGTATGGGAAGGGCACGCAGGGGGGCGCCCCGAAGGGGAAGTTATTGCTCAAATCTCAAGTTGACTGAGGGGTCCTGACGAGAACACCCCCCTTTCCCTCCTCCCTCCCACACACCCCTCCCCTCCCCCTACCTCCCCCCACAACAAACTCCAAGCAGGCAGCCCCTGATCCTCCCAGAGACAAACACCAGCGACAAGACAGAGGGAGAGAGGAGAGAGGCAGAGGGGGAAGGGGGAGGGAGGGGAAATAGAGCTACTCCAGAAAAAAAGAGAGAGAGGAGAGTGAGGAGAAGAGAGAATGGAAAAGCTGGGATACTGCACCCTCCTGCTGCTGGCTGGCTGTCCCCCCTGGCAGCTGGAGGCAGGAACTCTGAGCAGGAGAAGCAGGAGGAGGAGGAGGAGGGAACTCTTCTTCATGGGGAGGGAGGGAAGAAGCTGGAGCTGCTGCTGCTGCTTCTGCTGCTGCTCTGGGCCTCTCGCACTTTTTACATATTAGTGTGTTAAGATGGTAGGTTGTTCCCTTCTCCCTCCTCCTCCTCCTCCTCTCCTCTCCTCTCTCTCACTCACTCTCTCTCTCTCTCTCTCTCTCTGGGCTGTTTCTTTCCTCCTCTTCCCCAGGCAAGGGGGGGTGGGGAGGAGGGGGTTGGGGGGAGGAACTGGATCCTCCTCCTCCTCCAGGAGGGACACACACAGGCCCCGGGCCGGAATCGGGAGGGGGGAATCAGAGCAGCAGGAGAGAAACTGTGGGAGACAAACAAGCCCAACTCTTCATCCTCCTCCTCCTCCTCTCAGCAGCAGCAGCGAGCACCACCAGCCCATTCACCACCCGGCCCCGGGCCGCAGCACCTCCGCCGCCTCAGCCCGGGGATCCCTCCGCCCAGGCCCAGACACACTCGCCCGCGCGGGAGCCCGCCGCGCGGCCCCGCCGGCCCGCCGCCGCCGCCGCCGTGCGCGCCCCCGCCGCTCCCGAGAGCCGGGCGAAAGGGACTGGGGCTGGGAAAGCGGGGACGAGGGTGAGGGGAGAGGAGGCGCCGGGGGAGAGCGGGCCGCGGCGGGGAGGGAGGGGGCCGCCGGGCGGAGTGGTACGGCGGCCGGCCCGGGCCCCCGCGCCTCGGCCCGCGGCTCCCGGGACGCTCGGGTCCCCCCACCGGGGGCGGTGGGGCGGC
The DNA here is from genome assembly GCF_028885625.2 of Pongo pygmaeus. Classification (NCBI taxonomy): domain Eukaryota; kingdom Metazoa; phylum Chordata; class Mammalia; order Primates; family Hominidae; genus Pongo; species Pongo pygmaeus. The sequence goes on along the minus strand of NC_072382.2, from coordinate 21,082,475 downwards.
GGCGGGGGGGGGGCGATGGGGGCCCGCGGCGGCGCTCGGGCGGGCGGACTACTTGACGTGTCGGTGCGGCGAATTTATTTCACTTTGCCTAAGGAACGGGGTGTGCTGCGGCACCCATTGCCTAGGGAAAAAACCCGGATGTAAAGTGAGTGAAACTAAACTAGAGTGAAGTAGGGCAGCGGCAGCCAAACTCCAGTGCAGCGGCGGCGGCGGCGGCGGCGGCGGTGGTGGTGATGGGGCCGAGCACCGAGCGGCGGCGAAGGCGGCCAAACTCCGGGGCCGCCGCAATCCCGGGCCCGTGCAGCGCCGCAGCTCGACTCCCGTGCAGCCGCAGCCGAGGCGAGGCCGGAGCCCGCGGCGGCCCCCCCAACTCCGCGGCCCGAGCCCAACTCCCCCCTCCCGCCGGCGGGAGCTGCAAAGGGGCTCCAGAGCGGCCCCAACTCCCTCCAGTGCAACAGCAGTTTGAAGGGGGGGGGGGGGAAAGCCGTGAGGGGCAGGAGCGAGGAGAAGTGATGGGGAAGCACTGCAATGGGGGAGCGTGGTCCAGGCAACAGGAGAAAGATGCAACCTCAAGTCGAATGCAACATGCAATCCCCGGCCGCCGCTCTCTCGCTCCCTCCCCTCGCCACCCCGCCCCCTTTCCAAATAACTACCCTTGAACCACTTTATTAGCAGTACTTAGTCCAGCACTCGCTCCCGGGAGGGGCATGGGACGGGGGCCTTCGCTCACCTTTATTTATTGCTGCTTTCTCCCCCCTCTCCATGTTTTTTATTCCTAAGTTCTTTTGTTCTAAGGGGGATGATGGCATTTACTTTTCTGCTTTGTGTAGCAGGGCAATCACTAGGAATCGGCCACGTATAATCCGGCGGTTTGTCATATTTTATTAGTGAAAGTATTTTATGCCTATTCTACCTCCAAGGACTGTAACATGGAGAACTGCAGGGAGGAGAAAAACATCAGAAGAATTCTTGTTTTGAGAGATTTCTTGGCGGGGCGGGGGAGGGCCTTTTTTTTTTTTTTTTTTTTTTTGGAGGAGGTTTATTTAGATTTTCGAATCGATAGTTTTCAACTTGAAGCTTAACGTTTTTGTATGGATGTATTACCGGATTCTAAACCCCCAACCACAATAAATTTTTTAAAAGTAAAAAATCCTAAATTAAAAAAAAAATTCCTACTGGACAGTGATATTATCTGTTCTGTGCAGCACTCTGGACTTAACATAGTGTTGGCCTTCGAATGTTAAATAACAACCCCAACCTCAACTGAATACAAATGGGGGGGTGGGGGTGGTTTTGTTTTTAAGGCTCAGCACTTTTGTAGCATCTGCCACTACGCATTTTCCAGGCATTGATTAGCCATGCAACTCCCATAGGCATGAAGTCCAGTTTTTGCAGATAAAGAGCAACAGTGGTGAGATGATTTGCCCAAAGTCAAAGTGAGTCATTCGCAGAACCAGAAATAGCCTTGGACTTTACTAGTCACATCTTTTCCATTAAATAATATTTCTATTACCTTGTTATGTATTTTCACAAGAGGTGCTTTGAGATCATTGGATATGAAGGTATTTTTTTACTTTCGTGACCTGCAAAATTAAGTTTAGTTTCTCAAGAAAAAGCAATTTTTAAAAATTCTGATTCTTAAAAAATAAAATATGGACTTTATGGTACATGTGTAGGCCATTTAGTAGTCTGAGCTTTATGTTAAAAAAATTCACAGCAGAGAAAGTGTAAGAGTTTGAGAGTGAAAATGAAAATTCCTATAAATGATTCAAGAAGCCTGGATGAACTCATAATGTTGTGAAACTAAACCCATAACGCAGTCAAGATGAATAACGGGAGGAAAGGTTGGGTAGTAAGACCCAGCTTTACCATCTAGAGCTAACTGTAATGTATTTAAAATGAGGGAGGGGGTCTTTCAAGCTGGACCCACTGGCCAGTCACTGGAACTATAACCTAATGGTGTGATTTCAAATCATCCCAGGCTATCAACATTTTTTCATAGAAAGACTGCTTTGGTGTTCTTTCTGGAAAAGGTAAAATTTTTTTTGGAATTTCATAGAAAAAAATCCAGAACCTCAGATTGTATCATGCTATAGAACTGGGGTTAGCAAACTTTTTCTGTAAAAGCCCAGATAGTAAATATCGTAGATTTTGCACCACATACAGTCCCTGTCACAACTTCTCCACTCTATGCTGTTATAACCCAAAAGCATCTATACGACAACATGTAAATGAATGAGTCTGGCTATGTCTAATAAAATTCGTATTTATAGGCCTTGACATTTGGGTTTAATGTACTTTTCACATGTCTTGAAATATTCTTTTGATTTTTTTCAGTCATTAAAAAAATTTTTAAAAAAACACCACATTCCCAGTTTGGGGACTTCACAAAACCAGGCAGTGAGCTGGATGGGGCCCACGGGCTGTCATTTGCCAATCCCTGCTATAAAAAAAGACTTAAGGTGGACTAGCCACAGTTCAGGTACCAAAGGGTGCTTGGTTATTAAGATGCGTGGTAGCAACCAAAAATCGATGTTATGCAAAGTCGTTGTCTAAATATTTAATTAAAATATTTTTAGCTGAATATAGGAGTGTCTAACACTCCTGTAGCTACCAAACTTAATGGAAAAAAAAATACTCTGGAAGTATTGCTCCTTCAGCTAAGGCACTTTGAGGCCGGTTACTTAATCTCTGTTAACAGCCTCAGTTTTCCTATCTTGTAAATTGCAGCTTAGAATACCTACTTCCAGCCCTGGGCAAGGTGTTGCATGCCTGTAATCCCAGCACTTTGGGAGACCGAGGCTGGCAGATCCCTTGAGCTCAGGTGTTCAAGACCAGCCTGGTCAACATGGTGAAACCCTATCTCTACAAAATGTGCAAAAATTAGCCGGGCATGGTGCCACGTGCTTGTAGTCCCTGCTACTCTGGAGACTGATGTGGGAGGATCACTTGAGCCCAAGGGGTTGAGGCTGCAGTAAGCTGAGATTGCTTCACTACACTCCGGCCTGGGTGACAGAGTGAGGCCCTGTCTCAAAAACAACAACAAAAACCCTACTAAGTAGGGCTCTCGAGAAGACTGAATAAAATAATTCATGTAACGTGCTTAGCACAGTCCTGGCACATAGAACTGTGTAATGCATTTTCACTGTGCCCTTAAATTCATTTTCTTAGTTAACATAACTCAAGAGGGTGAACAGGTGGCATCCCAGTAATTTGATGGTGCAGATGTGCATGTGGGATTCAGGGACTCTGGTGTTGATTGAAGATTGTGAGGCTGGCATTATAAGCTTTGGTGGGTCTTTCTCAAGCTCTCAGCATCTCTGTGTGCTTGGCACAGGCACTTTGTGGGCACACACTAGCTCTGTGGCCTTATACAAAATACCTAGGCTTTCTGAACCCTGGTGTTCCTTAAACATAAAGATAATACCTTGTGAGATTGTTGTAAGGGCTAAATGGCTTAAGTGTTAAAGGAAAAAAAGATAATTAGTATGTTAGCGGAAATTCCAGAAATAAGCTAGAAATTGAAAGTTTACTATCAAAAGCTGCTTTGAGGTAAATCATTCAACTTTTAGACATGAATGACATAGCAGGTGCACAATAACTTAAAATTTGCTCTCCTGCCACCTAGTTACCCTTCCAAACCATTTAATTGCCATCAAAACCCTGTTGAGCAGTCCAGGCGCAGTGGCTCAGGCCTATAATCCTAGTACTTTGGGAGACAGAGGCAGGAAGATCACCTGAGGTCAGGAATTCAAGACCAGTCTGGGCAACATAGCAAGACCTCATCCAAGCTACCAGTGGGGAGCTGAGATGGGAGGATCACTTGAACCAAAGTGTTAAAAGCTACGGCAGTGAGCCACAATTGGACCACTGCACTCCAGCCTGGACAACAGAACGAGACCCTGTCTCAAAATGAAAAAACAAAAAACAAAAACTTGAACAAAGGTTAAAACTCAAATCTTCAATGTTATTAAATATCAAATGTGCAGTTTTAAATTTTTGTAAAAGTACTCAAATTAGTATTTTCTTACATATTCCTGCCTCCTGTTCTATGCTTCAAGAAGTTATCCAAACTCCAAGATTAGAAAACTACTTACAGTTTTCTTCTTGTATTTTTATGGTTTCTATTTTTTCTATTTACTTTGCTACATTTATCTTTAAAATTTTTTTGGTGCGAGATATGAGGTAGGAATCTAAATAACTTTTGTTCAATAAAAAGTATTTAATTAGGCCGGGTGCGGTGGCTCACTCCTGTAATCCTAGCACTTGGAGGCTGAGGCGGGCAAATTGCCTGAGCTTGGGAGTTCAAGACCAGCCTGGGCAACATGGTGAAACCCCATCTCTACTAAAATACAAAAAATTAGTCGGGTGTGGCAGCAGGCGCCTGTGGTCCCAGCTACTCGGGAGGCTGAGGCAAGAGAATCGCTTGAACCCAGGAGGCGGAAGTTGCAGTGAGCTGAGATCGTGCCACTGCACTACAGCCTGGGCAACAGAGCGAGACTCCATCTCCAAAAAAAAAAAAAAAGGATTTAATTAATATTAATATTGGGATTCTATGGGACAATGTAAAATGCCACTCAAAATAATAAAATAGCTTCCTTCCTATTTGCACTATTAGTCTAATGCAAAGACACTGTAAATATAGAAAAAAGATAATAGGCATTACATATTATTATAAAGAGTCCTTATATACTATAATAGAGAATGAATTTTTCTTATTTTACAGTTTTATACTAGCACAGCACATAACCACACCCATGGATATTAAGGTATTTTTGTACATGTATATGATTGTCTCTGATGTTCTGGAACTTTACAGTATTTCAAATAAAGCAATGAAACTCCCCCTGGAAAGGACTAATTGATGGCTTTCTCATCCAACCCGGCCCGCCTTCCCACTTCACTCAACCACTATCCTGTTTTCTGCTCCAGGCTCAAAAGTAACCTCATTATCTCTTAAAAGGTCAGCCTAAAGAAGATTTGAACTCTGTCTGAAAACCTAGGAGTTCTATTTCTTCACTGAGGCAGGAAAGTAAATATTAGAATTCATCAAGTCTTCTTTTTCTAATTCTTATTGGGCTGGAATAAATGAAAACCTGGCTTGTACCAACAAAGTGCTTAAATAAGTAGAGAAGACATATCAATGTGATTTTTAAAGAATTATGACAGAAAATCCCCAGTGACTAGCAGAAGTTGAATGTACTTTCTTTCTCCCCACTGTCTCGATGGTTTCTGATCTTTTTGAAAAATCTTCACTGTAACTGTCTTGTGTGTGCATTTGTGGTAGGCCAAAATCATAATTGGAAATGGGTCAGATATAACTTGTAAATGTATGTTGGTAGATAAACAGTCCACTCTAGAGAATACCTTCAATTTCATTACTTTGCTGTAATCTCCAAGGTCAAGTCAATCCTAAGTAATTTCAGTTGTGTGTGTGTTTAACAGCATTCACTAGACCAGGGCTCCTCAACCTCAGCACTATTGACATTTTGGGCCACATAATTTTTTTGTTGTAGGGGGCACTGTAGGACTTTTAGCAGCATCCTTGGCTCTAGAGGCCAGTAGCAGCTCCCCAACAGTTGTGACAACCAAAAGTATCTCCAGGCATTGCCAAATATCCAGTGTGTATAGGGTGAGGGTGGAGTCCAGTGGGAGGAGTGTAAAACTGCACTTGGGTTGGGTTTGTTGGGAGGGGATGGTTGAGAACCACAGAACTAGACTAAATGCCATGGAGAGATTCACGTGTGCATTTGTATGTGTGTGACTCTACCCTCCAAGAAGCAGATCCTGATCTCTTTTCCAGAAGTAACTGATGCAGATCAGGGGCCTGGGCTGGACCTGTTTGTTAGGAACTAAAATGGCTGCAATTAGAGCTGTAGAAATGTCTGCCTTAAAGCTGCTGAACTGCTAAATGTATCACAGGGATATTTTTGCAAGACTAGGGATTTGAAAGAATTTTATCATCTTGTTATTTCCACCTTCAATGTCTAGGCTTTGATATCTATTATCAACATAAATAAATTACATTGTGGGCCTGAGCAATGGTGTTATCTAGTTTAAGGTGTTACCAGATTTGGAGGCTGAGAAACTGCGAGTGAGTCTGGGTTCTGCAAATATCCAACTAAACAGAAAATAATAATACTTAATCGACTGGATTGTTTTGTTTTTGTTTTTTTTTGACACGGAGTTTCGCTCTTGTTGCCCAGGTTGGAGTACAATGGTGCAATCTCGGCTCACTGCAACCTCTTCCTCCCAGGCTCAAGCGATTCTCTGGCCTCAGACTCCCTAGTAGCTGAGATTACAGCCGCCCGCCACCACGCCTGGCTAATTTTTTGTGTTTTTAGTAGAGACAGGGTTTCACCATGTTGGCCAGGCTGGTCTGGAACTCCTGACCTTAGGTGATCCGCCCACCTCGGCCTCCCAAAGTGCTGGGATTACAGGCGTGAGCCACCACACTCAGCCTCACTGGATTGCTTTGAGGGTCCAAGCAGTTAAAGGGAAGTTAGCAGGGCTTATTCTTGAGGAATTAGTAAAACTGGAATCAAACAGTCCCGGATTGACCTTGGACAAATGATGCACTATTGTAAGCTGCAGTTTACTTATGTGCAAAATGCAGAAATAATCATATTACTTTATAGAGTTGTTATGGAGGTTAAATGAGATAATGTGTGTCATACGTGCTTAATAAATATTACTTTGGTTCCTGGTAATTTGTATCGCATTGCACAATTACGTATTTTATTTTTATTATTTCTTTTCTGTGAGCATTGAAACCTGGAAACCTGAAAAACTAATTAGTATACCTATATGAGTGAAACCGTGTTTGAAATATATTACATCCCAAATTCCAACCAAGTGAAAGCAGCTTTAAACTGTAGTATAAAACCTTCTGTCTTCCAAGTGAAATCAGTTAGGGCACATGTTTCTTACAATAACATAAGGTTCTCCCCTCATTGAAATAATGTTCTAATAAGTTTTTTACAACCTCTGTATTACATAAAGCACATGGGGTCAGACATAGCATGCCCAGCTAGCAGTTTGTCCAGTCATAAACATTTAAATATGACTAGGTGTTATCCCAAAATTCACCTTTCCCCAAAGCACTGCCAAATTGCATTGCAGTCCTAAAACTGAGCGCAGGTGGTGAGATACTCAGGGATCTGACAGTATCTTTTACATAAACTCTTTAATTGAAGTACAACATTCATAAAGAGAAGTGAACAAATCACAAGTTGTACATTTTCATAAATTTTCACAAAGTTAACACACCTATACAGAGGTGTTTTCGAAGGTTAGAGAATTCTGTAATAAACATGTGTTTTATCTTTGGGGCGCGGAGGTAGAAAGGGGTATCACGAATCTGAAAGAAGACGGTGGAGATTTCCCAGACAAGATAGTAATTGCCTTTAATATGCAAATGTGATTTTGAATTATCAAATGGAGATATTGCAGAATGATAAATTGGAATCAGATTACCAATGCAAAAGTTATATCACCATTTGCCACTTGATGTATGATCTTGGACAATTTACTTCAAGTGCCTCAGTCTTCTCATTTGTTAAATGGGGAAAATAATAGGATTGTTGTTTGGATTAAGCAAAATAACATGTGTAAGGTTTGGGTGAGTCTGGCACGTAAGCTCTCAATAGAAGTAAATCATTTTCCATATAGTATGATGCCCCAAGGGATGAGAGAAAAGAAGTTATGGACATCTCAAGAATTCTTTTAGGGAAAAAAAAAAAAAAAGGAAATTTTGCACAGCAAGGGAGCTGCATCAGAATAGCTAAGGGATGCTGCCACAGAGCCCCAGGACTCACACTAGCAAGGAGGGTATATCTGTGGGAAAGCCTATAGAATGAGAGAAAGCAGGGTATCTGGGGGCAGCAGGCAGGGTGATGAAACAAAAAGCTGTGAAGATAGCTCGGTTCTGAACAGAAAGCCATAGGAGTATGCCTAGCATCCAAACAGGACATGACCTGATTTTTTTTTTTAGAGACCAGAGTAAGGTCTAAGAGTGATTGCTTGTTTGATGTGGGTCTAGAGAGAGGAACGAGAGAAACTGCAGCCACAGTAATCATAATCCCAGAGGTCAGAGTCTTGAAAGGCCTGTGCACTAAAGGAGGAGGACTCGTTTAGGGCTTTATCCAAGGCCAAGTGACTGGAGCACCTTATAGCTTATGAATGACCTCAAATGTGTATCTTTAGGCCCGGCATTCCCTCACACTGCAATAAGATGTAAGTGCACATTTGAGTCAACCTGAATACTGAATGAGAGAAAGAGATACTACAATACCGAAGGGGAAAAGAATGGGGCAGACTGGGTCTCAGAACCGAGACCTGACAGAGGAGTCTCCCCCTTTGGATGATGGCAACAGGGAGTTCCCCCAAATCCAGCCAGTAACCTGATTTGTTACAGCTGGACCTTTGGGTCTCTCATTTCTTTTTGATTGTCTCAATCCTGTAAATGGTTTCTCATCTTTGAAAGGAGACGATTTGGTTTCTCATTCCTTGATTGGTTGCAGGAGATCTATCAGCATACACAATCCAGAAGGACAATTATGGTGAAAAAATGTGACCCAGTGTTCTTACTTTCATGAAACATCTCTTGCTGATGGGTAAAGGATAGGAACTAAGCAGACCGGGGATGGCAAATCTGTGGGTTTCCCAGGGCCTAAACCTGACCTCAGAATCCTTCTCAACACAGTGCATCAGGCAGCCATTAGCAACTGTTTGGAGCTTGCCCAAGATACAAATCTATTTTGGCATACCTGGACTCAGCCCTGATATCTTGCTATAATTAATGCACCTTTCCTATCCACTTCTCCCAAGCCCAATGTAAAGGGTGTCAGATAGGAAATTATGCCCAGCTTCAGCCCTGCATATTTAAATTAAGCCCTGGATAGGTAACAATTACCTATTTAGGGAACTGTTCTCATATTTCTGAGTTTATAACTGATTTATGACCTATAAATAGTCACATCAACCTCATTGCTGAATAATTTACATACTGAGGTCGTGCTCTTTGAATGAACCTGACACCCATTAGTGTTAAACCAACCAGCTGTGTGCATTCAAGCTAGAACACATGGAGAACCGCACCCCAAAGCAGTGGGAATGGAGAAGCAGAGGGCTTAGATTTTATTCTCTCATTTTAAGTCCAGCCAATTACTTTCTTTTTAGCCCCATTTTCTTTCTCTCTAAAATAGGATTTTATTTCCTCGTAAGCGGCAATGTTAGGAGAACAATTTAAATCATAAATGGGCCGGGCGCGGTGGGTCACACCTGTAATCCCAACACTTTGAGAGGCCGAGGTGGGCAGATCAATTGAGACTAGGAGTTCGAGACCAACCTGGCCAACATGGTGAAACCCCATCTCTACTAAAAACACAAAATATTAGCTGGGCATGGTGGCATGTGCCTGTAATCCCAGCTACACGGGAGGCTGAGGCAGGAGAATCACTTGAACCCAGGAGTCGGACATTGCAGTGAGCTGAGATTGCACCACTGTATTCTAGCCTGGGCGGCAGAGAGCGACTCCGTCTCAAAAAAATAAAAAAATAAAAAAAAGTTTTTTATGTTTTCAAGGTTCTCAGAACTCAAAACCTTAAGACAAAAAGCATCATTTTTGGAGCTGTATCCTTCTTTGATGAAAGCCTTATTATCCTAGCGCTAAACAGAGATTTATAATTTGTGTTTTACACTTCATTATGCAAAAAAAAACCCAAATTACTTCAGCACTATAATGTTGATGAGATGGGAGGGGTACAGTCCACATTGTTCCTGCCTGTAAAATGGACATGCCATACCATTCATTTCCCTCTCCTTGCTTACAGAGAACTGATGAGATAGAAGTTGCAGATGACCAAGTTTACTGAAAACGGGTGCTGTGAGTGAAAGAAAGAGGAATGGATTAAATTTAAAATGACACTACTTCAGCCATCTCGGCATCTAGGTTGGTGGACAAAACTAGAGGTAATAGTAGGTTGGGGGCTTGGGGCTAAGAATTGCATTGGTGGATATGGAGATGACACAGAGAAGAAGGGACCTGAAACATTATGTTCTAACCTCGTGACAGTCAGAATTTAAAAACAAGAAACATATTCCAATAGCCACTTGGAGAGTTTTGACTCCCTGAAGGTACAGGTATTATGAGTTTCAGAGCAACAAACACTTTAATACTAGTTCCTCAATTAGCGTAAGTATAAACTTATTATTTTTCCAAGTACATTGAGTTGTCGCTGTTCATCTAATAGAAAAGAAAAACTCATTCCAATTCCAATCTGGATGAATATTGTATTTCCTTTGATAAACGTCAGTGGGTTGATGGGAATGGATTCATTTCAAGTGGAAATGCTCAGACCTAAGCTTTGTGACTAACTGTGCCTAAAGACAGCTCATTTCATACTGGAGTGTCCTCGCCTCAGCAGCTTAGGCAAAACCAAAAAGATCACAGAGCAAAACCAATGGAGAGTATGACAACATTAACACAGAAATTTTATGTTCACATGTTATTGGAACCTAATTCAATTTACGAAAATGTTGTTTTAAAGAAACGTGTTTTGTCCTGAGTAATTGTGAATAACCAGAAAAATCAAACAAACAAATAAAATATGACCGTAGCCAATACAAGTGGGCCCTGTTTCCAGTTTTTAAAAATGAACTCTTGAAATGAAGGTGGGCTGGACGTGGTGGCTCATGCCCGTAATCCCAGCACTTTGGGAGGCCGAGGAGGGCAGATCACCTGCGATTGGGAGTTCGAGACCAGCCTGACCAACGTGAGAAACCCCATCTCTACTAAAAAATACAAAATTAGCCAGGTGTAGTGGCGCATGCCTGTAGTCCCAGCTACTCGGGAAGCTGAGGCAGGAGAATCGCTTGAACCTGGGAGGCAGAGGTTGCGGTGAGCCGAGATTGCGCCATTGCACACCAGCCTGGGCAATAAGAGCGAAACTCTGTCTCAAAAAAAAAAAAAAAAGAAAAAAAGAAAAGAAATGAAGGTGTGTTCAGATATAATATTTTCCATTAAAGTTTTTATTTTTGATTTTACCAAACGTATAATTTCAGGGAAATTGGATCTTCATTGCTGATTGGATTTCATGGAAATAGCTCCCAAAGCTATAAATTTAAGTTTCTCTGTTTTCTCAGGTGCATTTAGCTTTTTGACACATCAGGGTGTCTTAAATTTCTGTGCTCTGGGAATCCAGGTCCCAGTTCTGCTATTAGCTAGTTGTGCACTTGAAAAAGTCACTGACTTAACAGGCTTCCGTTTTTTCATCTTAAAATATCTGTATCTTATCACATACCAGGGTAGTTGATTTAAAGTAGGAATCCCTAACATTTTCCTAATAAGTATTTTTTTCTCATGGTGGCTTATTGTTAATTATTAACGGTAAAAATAACAACTGCCATTTACTAAGCATTCTGGGCCAGATGTTTTGTACATATTTAAAATTTTATAGATAAGAAAACTGAGGCACCAAGGGGTTAAGTAAATTGCCTAAGGTCACATAAATAGTACATGGCAAAACTGGGATGCCTGCCCACAGCTACTTAGATTCAGCTTCTGCTTTCTAATGGGAATTCCCATGAGCCACAAGGAAGGAAGTGTGGGGCAGCACTAGGTTGAGATGAACCAGGCAAGGCCTTGAGGAGAATGGATGGGTCCTGAGACAAAAGTCTCCACAGAAGAGCAACTCATTTTCTCTTTGGCAAAAAAAGAAGTCACTCTTCACCCTATATAACAAGATGCGTGGTATGATGGAAAATGTGAGTTTTGGAGTTGGAAAGGCCTGGGTTAGAATCTTCACTAAGTTTAATCAGGCTCAGTGGCTCATGTCTATAATCCCAGCACTTTGGGAGGCCGAGGTGGGCAGATCACTTAAGGAGTTCGAGACCAGCCTGGCCAACATGGTGAAATCCCACTCTACTAAAAATACAAAAAAAGTAGCTGGGCATGGTGGTGGACACCTGTAATCCCAGCTACTTGGGAGGCTGAGGCGGGAGAATTGCTTGAACATGGGAGGTGGAGGTTGCAGTGAGCCAAGATCATGCCAGTGCACTCCAGCCTGGGCAACAGAGCAAGACTCCATCTCAAAAAAAAAAAAAAAAAAAACTTCACTAAGTTACTACTTAGTTGAGGGGACTTGGACAGGTGACTTATGCACTCTTAGCCTCATATGTCTTATCTAGGAAATAGGATGGGATAGGATGTGAAATGAGAATAGGATAATAATATTGGCAGAGCTATTTTGGTGGGTAGAAATAATTCGTGCAAAGTGTCTTGAAGGCACATGAAGGCATACAGTACATGGCAGGCAAAATATCGAATCCTTCTGTAAGTGCTTTCCTAAAGTATGTTGTTAATAGGCATTAGGTAATAAAAAGAGAAAGGATGAAAGAAGTTTTAAGGGCGGGGATAGTTTGGCAGTCAAGTAAATCTGGGAGATGCTATTAAGCAAAGTTAAACTCCTTTACTGCAAGGCTTCTCAGAGCCTTTAAATTGCAAAGATGCAATAGGAATCTCCAAGAGGAAGCTTTTTCTCAATTTATTTTGAGTCTCAATTTATTTTGGCCCATTTTAATGGTGTCTCTTACAGGATTGGTGTTTCTGGGGGCACGTGTCAGGAAGCACTGATCTGGTGACTTTTGGAGGAAAAAGTTGGCTTACTCGGGTCCAGTCATCATGTTCCATTTACTGTTTTGTAGTACCTCCAAAACTGTCTCTCTTTTCTATCTATTTCTCCCTAAAATAGGATTTCTCCTCTTTACAAATGTCACAGAAGGAAGCTCTAAAGAGTGATTTCCAGCATCCATACAAGTGAAAAGTTCAGCTCCCAACAGGAGCAGACAACGTCCGCAAAGCAAACCAAGCAAGACCCATGGGGCCGAGGCATTAAGTGGTTTCTCAGGGTGGTGGAACGTGGCTGCTTCCCTGCTTCTCCCAGAGAAGCTTTAAACGTGCAGGTAACTCCCCAGACCACCAGAAGGCACCAACATCGGAAAAACAGACCCAGTCACTGGCCCAGAGAGTCAGAAATCAGCCCATCCAGGTGACCCCACTTAGTCCCCTGTTCATGCACTTGTCAAAGGCCAGCCCAGCCCAAGGAGGGGGAAAGAATTAGACAGAGGATCAGCTTTTTATTTTCATGTACAAAGCACTTGCCCTTGGGTTATAAATGTTATTGCATTTGTGTAGCACTTTACTGCTACCCTCAGCTTGCAAGCATCACAGGATCCCAGTGGCGGTACTTTCCTAACCCTTGATCAATAGCTTATTTCTATCGCCTTCAGTCCCAGCTGCCAATCCGTTCTGTAAAATGTGGGAGGCAGACTTCGCTGCTCTCCAGCTGTACATGTTATGAATGTAAATGGTGCAAGTAACATATGTGTTATATGTATGTGTGTGTGTGTGCACTGAGTGGGGGACATGAGATTTTTGAACAAGGAATAACAAAAATGGGACCCTTGTTCTGGGAGACTCCCATAAAGCTGGGAGTTTTCTTTCTAGTTTCTCTCTCCTTTTCTCTCTTTCTCTCTCTCTGAAACGATGTGCTTGGTATTCTGTCATGTGGCAGGAGAAATTCTCTCTTAAGTTTCTGTGTTTTTATTTGATATATATTTGGGGGAAGGGGTGAAAAGTGGATAGAAAGATCTAAGTTCCAAGAAAGAAAGGGTCATGTCCATCTTATTTATCACCCCTGTAGTCCCAGCACCTACACTGAGCCTAGCACAAAATAGGTGCTCAGGAAGTATTTGTTGACTAAATGAATGAATTCAGGAATGGGAGGATAAGAGGGCCCAGAGCAATCCTCTGGAGCTGCCTGAGCAAAGAGGCAAAGGCCTTGTATTGCCGGCAGCAAGGGGGACCACAAAAGGTATAATGGGCATCTACTTTATTTATTTTATTTTTATTTTTTGAGATGGAGTCTTGCTCTGTCTCCAGGCTGGAGTGCAGTGGTGTGATTTTGGCTCACTGCAACCTCCACCTCCTAGTTTCAAGCGATTCTCCTGCCTCAGCCTCCTGAGTAGCTGAGATTACAGGCACGCACCACCACACCCAGCTAATTTTTGTATTTTTAGTAGAGACAGGGTTTCACCACGTTGGCCAGGCTGGTCTCAATCTCCTGACCTCGTGATCCGACCACCTCGGCCTCCCAAAGTGCTGGGATTACAGGAGTGAGCCACTGCTCCCGGCCGGCATTCTACTTTATTTAAGGCTCACTCTAGGCGCCTTGGGAACCACAGAGAAATGAGATCATAAGCATAACCAGCTACTACTGTTCCAGTTTTCCAGGGAGTACAGTCAGCCAAGAAACTGCTTAGGGGACAAATTCCTCATCTCACCTTCTTTCCCTCACCTCTGAAGCTAGTTTTAAGACAAACCCACCCTAGGAGACACTTTGAAGGATGAAGGAGGACCCCAAAGCTCCGTGACATTCTCCAGCTCCAGGAAAATGAGTCCATCTCGCGGTAAGACAGCCAGGACTGCCCTTGTCTGAACCTATGTCCTTGAGGCTCAGCCAAACCTCTCCTTCCGTGGCAGGGGATGTTTAGGTGACATTCTTCTCTCTGCCACTCAGCATCTTTTAAACAATCCTCCTCCACCTTGGGAGAATATGCATGAACTCACTGCAGTCTGGGACCACGGAAGCTGAAAATTGTCTTTCTCCCTGGGAGGGGAATTGGTCACAAGGGGAAAAACCGACCTCCCCTGAAAAATAAGAATCTGGGGCCAGGCGCGGTGGCTTACGCCTGTAATCTCAGCACTTTGGGAGGCCGAGGCAGGCGGATCACCTGAGGTCAGGAGTTCAGGACTAGCCTAGCCAACATGGTGAAACCCTATCTCTACTAAAAATACAAAACTTAGCCAGGCGTGGTGGCACATGCCTGTAATCCCAGCTACTCAGGAGGCTGAGGCAGGAGAATCACTTGAACTCAGGAGGCGGAGGTTTCAGTGAGCCGAAATCGCACCACTGCATTCCAGCCTGGGCGAGAGAGCAAGACTTCGTCTCCAAAAAAAAAGAATCTGGGATGACTGCAAGTTCTTTCAGGCAAAGTTCTTTTGCTTGCCGTGGTAGAAATCCACGTCAAGTGGAATTAGTGAAGGAGGGACCTCGTTGGAAGGATATCAGGTATGTTGCAGGGCAGGGGCAGTCGGCTCAGAAGGACCGGGTACCACACCCTGGAAGATGGACTCCCCATGTATCCTCAGAAGCAGCGACACCCCACGTTTGGCTGCTGCCAGCTGCATTTAAGTTTCCTCAGCCTGCTCGCCCCAGCCTCGGGGGCCTGTGGTGGGAGGCGAGGAGGTTGGCATGGCCCCTTGGCTCTGCAGCACACCGCCTGTAGTGCGCCATGAATTAATATTTTTAATAAATCCTGTAATCATCTTGTGAACAGAACATTTTTGTGGCACTGTGTTTTTCGGTGTTAAAAGCATTAATTTGTTCAATATAAACATTAAAAATATACCATCGTTTCTGTAACCTCGTTTCTTTATTTCTTCATGGAAAGTGAGCTCTAAGGCCCCAACTAAGAGATGCGCTTGGCTTTGTGTAGCCACCCCAAGTGGCCAGCCAGACTGCTGCCAGCTCTCAGACCCGGGTTGGAATGTCTAGGAGTGACACTCTGACCTGCTCAGCTTAGGAGAGAGGTTCAACCAGCACAGCTAACTGTTAGACCGCAAGCTCCCTTTTCCACGCAAGGGAAAAGGAGTCATTATGGGCTGGACAGACACCCACAATGTGTCTGCAAGATTATCCTCTTCCTGGGCTCACCCTGTGCAGAATCTCAGATACTACAGGTCTCCAACCAGCTGAGCAGGGGACTCCCAGGACTGTGGAATCTCAGGAGAGCTCACCTTGCAGCTAAACTTTCCTAAGTGTGTACGACCCTGCTTCCTCCCAATTCTTGTCTCTCTAGTACATTGCTATTTTCTCTTGATCCTGAAATTTTTTTATGTGTAATGTTCTGTTTTATCATATGTTTTGCGTTCCCTCAAGTCCTTTGTGGCAGGACAAAAGACCGAAAAGTTGAATAAATATCGGGTTTGTACTTAATGTCATCAAATCAACACACATCTTGTAGGCGTCTCAGGAGTCTAGCCAACCTCCAAGAGGGCTTGGTCCAAGTTAGACTTAATTTGTCCTTCCTCCTTCCCTCCCTCCCTTCCTTCTTCTCTCCCTCTCTCCCTTCCTCCCTCCTTTCTTCCCTTCTCCCCTCCCTCGCTATCTTTCTCTTTGCTTCCTTTTTTTTGTTTTCTATGAGTAACTTTTTTTGTAGAAGCAATACAAATATCTTTAAAAACCTTTTTTAAACACTGAAGTATGACCAATAAAATAAAAATGATTCAAATTCCCACCACATCCCCCCCAAGAGGTAATTACTATTCATATTTTGGTCTACAACTTTCTAGATAATTTTCAGTAAAATTAGCCTCATGGTGAAAATAATCCTACTGTATCACTAACTTATATCCTATTTTTTAACTTGGCAGTATGTTATGTTTCTTTGCACATCATTGCATTTTCTTTTGGAAACATTTTATTTTCTAAACTGGAATCAAATTTCTTTTTTCTGATATATAAAATATTTAACCAATACAGAGAAATAAAGAGTCCCTCATAAACCCACTTCCTAAAAACAGTCACTATTAATTTTTAAAATCCTTCAAGTTTTTATGTATGTGTAAACATACATTTATATAGACAGACTCCTAACACATTGCTGGATGGTGTTTGGTAAACTGCTTTTTCCTTCTTAACACTAGATCATGAGTATCTTCCCACATCAATACATAGGATGCATCATCGGGCCGGGCATGGTGGCTCATGCCTGTAATCCCAGCACTTTGAGAGGCTGAGGTGGGCAGATCACCTGAAGTCAGGAGTTTGAGACCAACCTGGCCAACATGGTGAAACTCTGTCTCTACTAAAAATACAAAAATTAGCTGGGCATGGTGGCATGCGCCTGTATTCCTAGCTACCCAGGAGGCCGAGGCAGGAGTATCACTGGAACCCAGGAGGCAGAGGCTGCAGTGAGCCGAAAAGAATGCATCATCCTTCTTGATGGCTACATTGAATTCTATTACGTTGAATAAATGGACCATAATCTCTTTAACCAATCACCTCTTGTTGGAAACATATTCTAATTTTTCAATTTTTCACTATTATAAGGAATTATTATTTTTTCAATTTTTCACTATTATAAGGAGTACTGTACTAAGCATCACCATGTATGCTTCTTGGTCATATATCTGATTACTCCTTTAGAAAAAAATTCCTAGAAGGAAGATTGCTGAGAAAAAAAGGATACATCTTTTAAAATTTGATCATATCAATAAATGGTCCTCCAGAAAATTGCACCAATTTACATTTCACCAGTATGTATGAGATAAACTGATTTCCACACCATCTCCAACATTGGCCATTATCACTCTTTTTTATCTTTGCCAGTAAGATGGCTGAAAATGAGATTTCATTTTGGTTTCAATCTGTAAGTCTTTGATTATCAGTGAGGTTGAAGCATGCTTTTATATCTTTATTTGTCCAATTTAGTTTATGAATTACCTATTCATGTGTTTTGCCTATTTTATTTTATAAAAGCATTCTTCTTTCCTTATTGATTGGTAAAAGTCCTTTATATATCAAGGCTATTAACCTTGACATCTATGTTGAAATTGTTTTTTCTCACTTAGTTCATTGTATCTTTTGCTATAGAAAGTTTTTGTTTTTATATGTTTGGTGGGTTTTCTTTTGAAATGGGGTCTCATTCTGTCACCCAGGCTGGAGTACAGTGGCACGATTTCAGCTCACTGGAACCTCTGGCTCCTGGGTTCAAGCTATTCTCCTGCCTCAGCCTCCCGAGTAGTTGGGACTACAAGTGTGTGCCACCATGCCCAGCTAATTTTTGTATTTTTAGTAGAGACGGGGTTCCCTCATGTTGGCCAGGCTGGTCTCAAACTCCTGACTTCAAGTGACCCACCCACCTCAGCCTTCCAAAGTGTATTTTTATGTATTTGTACCAGCCTGAGCAAACAAAAAGCCAAGCGACGGCCTTAAACCATACAATATTAGCTGTTTAGTTAACCTGAAATTCAGGATTGGTCTGGTGGTTCAGAGATGTCATCTGTCTCTGTATATCCTTCAGATTTGCTGTTTAGTGTGTGTTGACAGTGCCTCCCCTCAGTGAGACAAAATGCCTGCCACACCTTTGAATATGACATCCTCGTACTCTGATTAGGAAGGATGAGGACAAAAAAAAAAAGAAGAGAATAAGGACAAAGAATTTTTTTGCCATCCCCTAGATCTACTATTTTCATCAGGGAGGAAATTCTTTCCCAGAAGGTCCCAGTAGATTTTTACTTACATCTCACTGGTAACCGGTAGTGTGTGCTGTAATAATCAAACCTGCCAATCACTTCCTCTATGACTTGTGGCTTAACACCACGTTACTAAAAGACCTCCCTATCCCCAAATTCTTTTTCCTTTTTTTTTTTTTTTTTTTTTGAGACCGAGTCTCACTGTGTTACCAGGCTGGAATGCAGTGGTGCAATCTCGGCTCACTGCACCCTCCGCCTCCTGGGTTCAAGCGATTCTCCTGAGTAGCTGGGGCTATAGGCGCATGCTGCCACACCCAGCTAGTTTTTGTATTTTTAGTAGAGACGAGGTTTCACCATGTTGGCCAGGATGGTCTCGATCTCTTGACCTTGTGACCCACCTGCCTTGGCCTCCCAAAATGCTGGGATTACAGGCATCAGCCACTGTGCCTGGTCCCCAGATTCTTTTAAAATGTAATCCACTACTATCTCCTAGGACTTTTGAGTTTTTGTTTCTTTGTTTTATTTCCAAATCCTTAAACTATCTGGAATTTATTTAGGAGTGTAGTAGGAGACAACTTTACTTTTTTTTCCAAAGGATATCCGATGTACGGATAACTTTTATTAAATAATCAACATTTTCCCCATCAAGTTGAAATATCATCTTCATTATTTACCAAATTCTCCTAAATTCATGGGTCTAGCTCCATGGATCTGTCTTTTCTTGCTCCAGTACCACAATGTTTTTCATCACTACAGTTTCATATCAGGTAGCACAAGTTATTCTTTCTTCGTTATTTTCTTGGCTACTCTTCATTTGTTTATTCTTCTAGATAAACTTTAGGATTAGTTTAAGTAGTCCCACCCACCCACCAACAAATGTTTCCTTTAGCATTTTGATTTGACTTACTTTAAACTTATAGATTAACTTTAGAAGGCTTCACATCTTTACCAATAATTAGTCTTTCTTCCCAGGATTTTGGACTGTGCCTCTCCTCTTTTCATCTTCTTTTATGCCCTTTAGCAAAGTTTTATCATTTCTTCATAAATATATTGCACATTTTTGTTAAGCTTATTTATTTGTATTTTATTTTTTATGCTGATTGTAAATGGGATATCTTATACCAATAGGAAAACTCAAGAAGGATCATTTATTCATTTCTTAAATATATTCTGTTTGGCTGGGCGAGGTGGCTGACGCCTGTAATCCCAGCACTTTGGGAGGCAGGGGCGGGAGGATCACCTGAGGTCAGGAGTTCGAAACCAGCCTGGCCAATATGGCAAAACCGGGTCTCTACTAAAAATACAAAAATTAGCCAGGCGTGGTGGCAGGCACCTATAATTCCAGCTACTTGGGAGGCTAAGGCATGAGAATCGCTTGAACCCAGGAGGCGGAGGTTGCAGTGAGCCGAGATCATGCCACTGCGCTCTAGCCTGGGTGACAGAGCAAGACTCCATCTCAAAAAAATAAATAAATAAAATAAAAAATATATATATTATATTTGGCTATGATTATTTGAAAATATTCCTTGATTTAATTTGCTAATATTTATTTGTCATTTATTTCCAAGAAAGGTAAGGATGAAATATTTTTATCCTTTGAAGGACTTTTATAATAATATTTGCAAAGTTTATAAATGAATCAGGGAACTTTCAGTCTTAACATTACTCTAGAAATGTATCATTCAACAAATACAGTAGCCACCAGCCATGTGCGGCAAATGAGCACTTGAAATGTGGCTACAGTGGCCCACTCCTGTAATCCTAGCACTTTGGGAGGCCGAGGCGAGTGGATCCCTTGAGTCTGGGAGTTTGAAACCAGCCTGGGCAACATGGCGAAACCCTGTCTCTACTAAAAATACAAAAAATTAGCTGAGCATGGTGATGCGTGCCTCTAGTCACAGCTACCCGTGAGGCTGAGGTGCCAGAATCACCTGAACCTAGAAGATCCAGGCCACAGTGAGCTGTGATTACGCCACTGCACTCCAACCTGGGCGACAGAGTGAGACCCTGTATAAAAAAGAAGAAGAAGGACAAGGAGAAGGAGAAATGTGGCTACTGCCAGTGAAGAACTAAATTTATTTTTATTATTATTTTGAGACAGGGTCTCTCTCTGTTGCCCAGGCTGGAGTGCAGTGGTGCATTCATTGCTCACTGCAGCCTCCAACTCCTGGGCTTGAGTGATCCTCCCACCTCAGCCTCCCGAGTTGCTGGGATTATAAAGCACATACGACCATGCCTGGCTAATTTTTCCTTTTTCTTTTTGTAGGGATGGAGTCTTGCTGTGTTGCTGAGGCTGGTCTTGAACTCCTGGCCTCAAGTGATCCTCCCACCTTGGCCTCTCAAAGTGCTAAGATTACAGGCATGAGCCACTCTCCCTGGACAATGTTATTTATCTTTAACATTTAAACTTAAAAACTGATGTTTGACTTAGTTACTGGAAAACGTTTAAGTATTTTGGAACAATGTAGGTATGTGAATCTGCTTTTCAACTGTAAATTTACTTTATAAAATCTAAGTCTTCAGAGATAAGTATTTCTGATGAAAATTTGGTGCCTGGATTGCGATATGCTGTAAGTATAAAATACACAGGGGTCGGAGCCGCCGGGGCGCGGGCAGCCCGGGATGTCCACCCCCTCCTCCTGTCCTGGATGGCTAGGACGTGCTTCCCCACCTGGACCTCCTCCCACCCGCTTCACCGTCCCCTCCGGTGCTCCTGCCTTCTGAAGAGGAGGCTCCTGGCTCCAATGGGGGCCTCACTTATTGCGGACTTAGAGCAGCTGCACCTGCCCCCGTCCCCACCCCCACCACAGGCCCCTGCGGAGGGACCTTCAGTCCAGCCTGGGCCAGATCCCCTCAGGCCCATGGAAAAAGAGCTGCCGCTTCCCCCAGCAGAGCCTGTTGAGAGAGAGGCGTCCACAGACATCCGTGCCTTCTGCCATATGACTGTGTCCCCCCAGGAGCTGGCTGTGAAGGCCATGAAGAGGCAGTACCATGTCCAGTTCTTCACGTGCCGTACCTGCCGCCGCCAGCTGGCTGGGCAGAGCTTCTATCAGAAGGATGTGCGACCCCTCTGCGAACACTGCTGCCAGGACACGCTGCAGAAGTGCAGCAAGTGTGGCGAGGTGGTCCGGGAGCACATCATCAGGGCCCCGGGCCAGGCCTTCCACCCCTCCTGCTTCACGTGTGTGACCTGCGCCCGGTGCATCGGGGATGAGAGCTTTGCCCCGGGCAGCCAGAACGAGGTGTACTGCCTGGACGACTTCTACAGGAAATTTGCCCCCGTCTGCAGCATCTGTGAGAATCCCATCATTCCTCGGGATGGGAAAGATGCCTTCAAAATCGAGTGCACTGGAAGAAACTTCCATGAAAATTGCTACAGGTATGAGGACTGCAGGATCCTCCTATCTATTGAGCCCACGGACCAAGGCTGCTACCCCCTCAACAACCATCTCTTCTGCAAGGCGTGCCACCTGAAGCAGAGTGCTACGGGGTGCTGCTGAGAGTGCCCGCCGGGTGTCAGGCAGTGAACGGACCGCTAGTCCCGGCTGGGGCCCTTCCCTGACTTGGTTTCCCTTCCTGACCTGCTCTTGCACACTTTCCTTCTGAGCCTCCATGGAGACCAGCCTGCAAATCGGCCCAGCCTTTCCAGGACACAGTGGGGCTGAGCGCCGTCAGACCTTCCACTCCTCCTTTACCCTCTGAGCACCAGAAGGTTCCTGGACCATGAGCGTCGCCCCCAGAATTCCTTGCTGGCCCCACCCGACTTCCAGGGGAAAGCTGGGGGGAGTCTGCCGGGGACAATTGGACCCCTAGTGCTGACTGTAGCTGTCTGGTCGGGGTGCTGAGACCAGCATGGCTTTGCACGGTTGAGCTGTTTGAGGAAAAACTCCAAAGTCCCTTAAAAAGTGCTTTTTAGGCTGAACGCAGTGGCTCCAGCCTGTAATCCCAGCACTTTGGGAGGCCGAGGTGGGCAGATCACTTGAGGTCAGGAGTTCAAGACCAGCCTGGCCAAAACGGTGAAACCCCATTTCTACTAAAAATACAAAAATTAGCCAGACGTGGTGGCACATGCTTGTAGTCCCAGCTACTTGGGAGGCTGAGGCAGGAGAATTGCTTGAATGTGGGAGGCAGATGTTGCAGTGAGCTGAGCTTGCACAACTGCATTCCAACCTGGGTGACAGAGTGAGACTCCATCTCAAAAAAAAAGTGCTTTTGAAAATGTTGAGGTTGGCTGGGCGCGGTGGCTAACGCCTATAATCCCAGCACTTTGGGAGGCTGAGGCAGGTGGATCACCTGAGGTCAGGAGTTCGAGACCAGCCTGGCCAACATGGTGAAACTCTGTCTCTACTAAAAATACAAAAAATTAGCCAGTCATGGTGGCAGCTGCCTGTAATCCCAGCTACTAGGGAGGCTGAGGCAGGAGAATGGCTTGAACCCAGGAAGCAGAGGTTGCAGTGAGCCAAGATCCTGCCACTGTACTACAGCTTGGGCAATAAGAGTGAAACTCCATCTCAAAATAAAAAAAAAAAAGAAAGAAAAAGAAAAGAAAAAAAGAAAGAAAAGAAAATGCTGAGGTTGAAATGATGGGAATCAACATTCTTTGGATTTAGGAGAGACAGTGTAATAGCAAACACCTCCCCTTGGTTTGCACACGTACAAGAATGGGACCCATTGGGGGCACAGCCCTGGACTTCCTCACTCTGGAATGTGTGGTGCGAAAGTGGGGCTGCGGCCCAGGCCTAGGAGGAGAGGGTGGTCCACAGATATCCTGGGATGTTAGCAGCCCCCAATCTGCCTTCTGGCACCTCCTCCCGGGTGCTGTAGTGAGTCAGCAGGCATGGGGTGAGAGCCTGTTGCATGCTGGGCACAGAGCCGAGTGTGCCTCCTGCAGCCTTGAGAGGGGTCATGCACCACCCCACCCCCAAACACACACAAGCACTTCTCCAGGACGGTTCCAGGACAGATGTCCCTTCAGTCCCCTAGTTATGACCCCAAGACCCACTCGGGCCCTGTAACCCAGCCCGTCTTGTAACCACTGCCTCCTCAATGCCACATCTAGAAGATTCTTCTTCCCTTTGAAAGAGAGTCATCATCATTGCTTCATCACTTCTAAGACATTTTGCAGAGCATGGACAAGTTAAACAGAATGTGCTTTCCTCCCTGGGGTCTTGCTGTACCACAGGCTCCTGGGAGAACATCACAGGGGCCGTGCACTGGGCAAGCTTCTCTGTAGAACCCCAGGGGCTTCAGCCCAGAGCACAGCATCTCACCCTAAGCCTGGAGAAGTGAGTCCTGAACTTCTGCATTCACAAACCACCTCCACAATTTTTATCATAACCAAAGGCCTCTTGTTCCATTATTTCACTTAAATCAACGTGATATTTTGTTTTCACTCACTTCTGACTTTAGCCTTGTGCTGAACTGTGTATCCACACAGTTATGTTCACGTGGCAGTTATGGTTGTCTTCTTACACATGAAAATAAATGCATAACTGTTTAAAATATATGTATATATATACAAGCCGGGCGCTGTGGCTCACACCTGTAATCCGAGCACTCTGGGAGGCTGAGAGGGGCAGATCACCTGAGGTCAGGAGTTTGAGACCAGCCTGGCCAACATAGTGAAACCCTGTCTCTACTAAAATTAGCTGGGCATGGTGGTGGGCACCTGTAATCTCAGCTACTCAGGAGGCTGAGGTGAGATAATCTCTTAAACCCGGGAGGCAGAGGTTGCAGTGAGCTGAGATCGCGCCATTGCTCTCCAGCCTGGGCAACAAGAGTGAAACTCCATCTCAAAAAAAAAAAAAACCAGCAAACCCTGCCCTCCCACAAAAAAATACTCAAGTTTGAAGACTTAGTGTGAAAGAAGAATATAAAACACCCCAATAAGAATTTTTATATTGATTACATGTTGAAATGTTAAATTTTTGAAATATTGGATTAAATAAAATACATTATGAAAATTAATTTAACTTTTTTTTACTTTTTAAAACATGACTACTAAAGGATTTTAAATTATATATGAGGCTCATGTTATATTTCTAATGGACACGACTGCTCTAGACTTTTAAATAATAGCACTTATCTGATTCTTAACAACATTTGCCGGAACTACACTTGTTTTTTATAACTGCATACTGTCTCATCAAATGGATATACTAAGTGTGTCTGACTGATCTGCATTTTTTACTTAATTAACTTTTTTTTTTTTTTTTTTTTTTTTTTTTAGAGACTGAATCTCACTCTGTTGCCCAGGCTGGAACACAGTGGCATAATCCTAGCTCACTGCCGCCTTGAACTCCTGGACTCAAGTGATCCTCCCACCTTGGCCTCCCAAAGCGCTGAGATTATAGGCATGAACCACCACACCTGCCCCAATCTGATATTTGTGAATATTTAAGTTTTTTCATCCTTTCTTTCTTTTGGTAAATAATTTTGTGTTTAACAAGTTTGTGGCTGTATCTTTGTACATGGGGGTGACATAATCAGATTTGCTTTCTGAAAATCATTTTGGCTATATTGTAGAGGACATGCTGGCTAAGGGCAAGCATGGATTCAGGGAAACCAGTTAGGATGCGCTTGCAGAAGTTCTGGGGAGATGGGACCAGTGGAGATGGAAAGAAAGGGATACTCTCCGGAGACACTCAGGACATAGAGCCCATAGGACTTGGAATGGATTGGATACTGGAGTCATGGGGAGGGAGTCCAGGATGACTCCCAAGATTCTCGTTGAGCAACCAGAGGTTGGCAAGACAATCACTGAATTGGGAACCCTAAAAAAGGAGTAGTTTGGGGGAATAAACTCCTGAGTTCAGTTTTGGAATGCTCTTGAGATATCCAAGTAGAGATGTGGAATAGCCAGGTGTACAGCAAGAGGAGAGGCAAGGATAGAGATAAAATTTGGGAGTCATTGGTGTACACACAATATTTAAAGCCTCAATGGGCCAGGCGAGGTGGCTCACGCCTGTAATCCCAGCACTTTGGGAGGCCGAGGTGGAAGGATCACCTGAGGTTGGGAGTTCGAGACCAGCCTGACCAACATGGAGAAACCCCATCTCTACTAAAAATATAAAATTAGCTGGGCGCATGCCTGTAATCCCAGCTGCTCTGGAGGCTGAGCCAGGAGAATCGCTTGAACCCGGGAGGCAGAGGTTGCAGTGAGCTGAGATCGTGCCATTGCACTCCAGCTTGGGCAACAAGAGCAAAACTCCGTCTCAAAAATAAAAAATAAATAAAAGTCTCAATGGATCTGAACGAGGTTGTCAGAGGAGAGAATGTAGATGGAGAGACCTGGGTGTTTTGTGGAGAGGGAGGAAGTAGCTAAGACCAAGCGTTGAGCAGCATCAATATTTAAAGCCAGGGAAGGCAGAGTCAGGACTGGAGACTGCTTGAGAGAGGCCAGAGGTATAGATAGAAACAAAGCCAAGAGTGGTGTGGGGCTCGCAAAAGCTAAGAAAAGGTGGGCATTTTAGGGAGGGTGTCAATAAAATTGCTGAGAGGTTAAGTGAGATGAGAAACTTAAACAATGCCTATTGTTCCATCTCACTAATAATCAGTGACATGCAAATTAAAACAATAAGATATCAGTGTTCACCTATTCAATGGTAAAGATTTTCAAGATTAATAATATCCAGTGTGGGCAAAGATGGGGGAAGAGGTACTCTTAGACCCTGTTGGTAGAAATGTAATGGTACTAGCTTTGGGGGTGGTCTTGGCAGCATCTATCAAAATGTAAACTACGTATACTCTTTTTTCTCTTTTTTAATTTCCCAGCTACCAGAACTGATACATATACACTTTAACCCAGCAATTTCTCTTCTAGTTTATTTATCCTAGAGAAATATTGACTCATGCGCAAGAGATTGCAATTACAATACTGTTTACTGCAGCATTGTTTGTAAAACTGAAATACTGCTAATAACATAAATGTCCTTTGATAGAAAGAAGGCTATGTACATAGAATTGAAGACTGGGGAAGTAGTTTAATAGAATGATGCAAATTTATATACACTTAAATGTAAAAGTCCCCAAGACAGCGTGAAGTGAAAAAGTGGCAGACCAATGTGTACAGGAAAGTCCTGTTGATATACATTGTAAAACCTGCATATTTGAATATATATATTTATATATTATATATTTATGTATAACAAATATAAATACATTTAAATATATTTAATATATTAAATAAATATATTAAATATTATATGTTAAATATATAATTAATATTTTATATATAATATTGATATAAATAAATATAAATATATATATACGTATTTTTTAGAACGGAGTCTCACTCTGTCACCCAGGCTGGAGTGCAGTGAAGCAATCTCAGTTCACTGCAACCTCCACCTCCCAGGTTCAAGCAGTTCTCCTGCCTCAGCCTCCCAAGTAGGGGGGACTACAGGCACACACCACCACACCCAGCTAATTTTTCTATTTTTAGTAGAGATGAGGTTTCACTATGTTGGCCAGGCTGGTGTAGAACTCCTGACCTCAGGTTATCCAACTACCTCAGGCTCCCAAAGTGCTGGGATTACAGGTGTGAGCCACTGCACCCGGCCCAAATATTTACATTTATATGCATATAAATGCATAGAAAACTGTCTGGAAGGTTGCCTAGCAAACTGTTAACAATGATCAGCCTAGAAAGTGGTTTGGAGTGCTAAGGATGGGTGAAGGAAGACTTACCTTTACTCTGTGTACTTTGGAATGGTTTAAATTTTTAAAACAAAAAATTATCTATGAATTTTTTAAGTTTTTGTTTTTTGGTGTCCTTGGGATTCTGAAACTTAGGAATTACTGGCAGTGAGGTTAGTTAGCCAGGTTGTCTCAGTGATGGGTGATGGGGTGGGAACCATACTGGGAAGGTTTACCTATTTACATATGTGCTATTCTTCCACTATTACCCGCATTAGATCTGCAACACGGTGCCTGGGTCAGGATCTGGCGGGGAGGGGCGGGGGTGTGGTCAGGAAAGAATTTGGTGTTAAAAGACTCCGATGGAGATCCTGGTACCACCATGAGCTAGCTGAGTCTTTTCTTATTTGTCTGTTTCACGAAAGTATTGATAGTAAGAGGGTGGCTGAAGGGTGGAAAGAAAGCGAGATAAAGGGCCAATTTCCTGGGAGAGGTGGTGGAGGGACCCCTCCTGCCTCCACTTCAGACATAGCCCGGGGATTGGTGATGTATTCATGGGTCGGGGGGCGGCAGGTGTGAGAATTATATGAGATGATGTTGTGTTATAAACCGTACTTAGGTGGTTGCTAACATTATCATAACACTGGGTCTTGCACCACAAAATCTGAATTATTGCCCTGCATCTTGAAATGACTGTTTCAAGTGCCCATTCCAGGTAGCCAAGCCTTGCCCAGGACCTGGTCTGCAAGACAGGCAGCTTCATCCCCACAGCCTGCCCCTGCTGACTGCTAGTGGCACCCTGGGGAGCTGTGTTGAGAAGGATGCTCAAGGCCAGTGGGCAAGCGCATCACAATCCCTGGGCAATGTCTGAAGTGGAGGCAGGAGGGGCGCCTGGCCACGCACATGCCTCCTATTTACACAAGGCAGTGAGAGAGGAAGAGGCTGTCCCTCCACCACCTCTCCCAGGAAATTGGCCCTTTATCTCGCTTTCTTTCCACCCTTCAGCCATCCTCTTACTATCAACGGGTTGTATCTAATCCTTTCTGAGGTGTCAAACTCCCTATTACCTCTCCTAGGGATGTTTACATTTATTAAGGGCTTCTTAAAAACAGAAAAGCCTTCAAAATCCCCCCCAGATGACTCTTTAATGGTGGAATTAGAGCACAGTGAAAGGCAGTCATTGAAATATTTTTGGATCGAGAGCTTTATCCTTAATTCTTCAATCACACTTCAGAGAGCCCTTCTTTTTCTGCTCCTTTTAAAGTCAAAATGATACTCTGAGGTTTCAAAGGCGCAGTTTGATGACTCCTAGAAGGGCACCCCTCCCAGCGTAGGGTAGCCACACTGCCTGCCTAGGTGACAGTTCAGGGAGGTTGGGGGATGGGTGTGGGAAGCCTAGATGGAGGTCAGCCAGCCCCAGTAAGAGTCTGGCGTGGGCTCCTTCTTCTGGAGACAACCGGCTTCTCACTTCATTCCTCTTACAAACTCCATCTCTTCCCTCCAGGCCTTAACAAACAAGAAGGCATTTGGGACATTAAAAAGGGCTTGTGCAAATGTTAAATAATGATGACCGCAGCACAGTGATGGCAGCTTTTATGGGGGCCACCTAGGACTCAGGGCCCAGCCCCTGTACAGGATCTCAAGCCATTTCCTTTCCCTCTTTCACATACATAAAATAGTTCACCCTCTCAATGATTTCCTAATCTTAAAATTGACTTTCCTAGAAGGGTGTTCTTTCATTCTGTCTGTATTGTTAGAGTTTTAAAATAATGATCATGTATTATTTTTTAAAAAGAGATTTTTCCATTTTGGAGGGGAAAAAGAACAGGCTTTTTAAGAGCTTTCTCTGTCTTCTTCCTTTACAGCTGAGTTATTTCATATTTTCTTGAGTTTACTGCATGACAGCTACATATAATTTAAGAGTATTTGTACTTTTATTCATAGCAATTGGTTTGAACTTTCTTTTTTTTTTTTTTTTTTTTTTTTTTTGAGATAGAGTCTCATTCTGTCTCCCAGGCTGGAGTGCAGTGGCGCAATCTCGGCTCACTGCAACCTCTACCTCCCACGTTCAAGCGATTCTCCTGCCTCAGCCTCCCAAGTAGCTGGGATTACAGGTGCCTGCCACCACACCTGGCTAATTTTTGTATTTTTAGTAGAGGTGGTGTTTTGCCATGTTGGCCAGGCTGGTCACAAACTCGTGACCTCAGGTGATTCACCCGCCTCAGCCTCCCAAAGTGCTGGAATTACAGGCATGAACCACTGCGCCTAGCCGCATTTGGTTGGGTTAATCCATTGGCATAGAATACAAACAACTTTACCTGGGTAGTTTGAGAAACTTTGGAGCCAGGAGCCATGAATACTTTGAATGACAGAAGTCCACCTAACGGGCTCACGGTGCTGGATAAGAAAAGCATTTTTATGTGTTTGGAAATGAAATGATCTCATTCTATTTGTCCTAAGTTGACTTTCCCTTCCTTTATTATTATTTTTCATTATCTGTACTAGTTTTCTACTGCTGTGTGACACATTATCACAAACGTTGTGGCTTAAACAACATCTATTTATTATCTTGCTGTTTCCTTAGGGCAGACGTCTGGGCATGGCTTAGGTGGGTCCTCCGTGAGTTTCACAAACCTGCAATGCAGATACTGGCTAGGGCTGTGGTCTTAGGCGGTTGTTGGCAGAATTCATCTTTTTGTGGCTGTAGACTCATGGCAGCATGCTTCTTCAAGACCCACAGCATCTTCTCCAATCTCAGGCAAGGGACTTGAATTACATCTGCAAAAATCCTCTCACATTTGTCATATAATGTCGCCCATCAAAGGAGTGACAGTCCTCATATGCACATGTCCCACACACTCAATGGAAGGCGATTGATTAGGCAAGGCTCATTGGAGGTCACCTGAAAATGCTGCCTAACACATCATGCATGATACACTGAGCCATCATTTATTTCATTTACTTTTTATTTGTTTATATTTATTTTATAATTTCAACTTTTATTTTAGATTCAGAGGGTACATGCACAGGTTTGTTATATGAGTATATTGCATGATGCTGAGGTTTGGGGTACGACTGATCACATCACCCAGGTAGTGAGCATAGTACCCAACAGTTTTTCAATTCTTGTCCCCCTCCCTCCCTCCATAGGAGTCCCCAGTGTCTATCATTGCCATCTTTATGTCCATGAGTACCCAATGTTTAGCTCCCACTTATAAGTGAGAATGTGCAGTATTTGGTTTTCTGTGCCTCCATTAATTCATTTAGGATAATGGTCTGTAGCTGCATCCATGTTGTTGCCAAAGACATCATTTCATTCTTTTTATGGCTGTGTAGTATTCCATGGTAATGTACCACAGTTTCTTTATCCAGTCCACTGTTGGTGGGCACGTAGGTTGATTCAATGTTTTTGCTATTGTGAATAGTGCTGCTATAGACGTACAAGCATGTGTATCTTTTTGGTAAAATGATTTATTTTCTTTTGGATATATACCCAGTGATGGGATTGCTAGATTGAATGGTAGTTCTGTTTTAAGTGCTTTGAGAAATCTCCAAACTGCTTTCCACAGGGGCTGAACTAATTTACATTCCCACCAACCATGTATAAGCATTCCCTTTACTCCACAGCCTCACCAGCTTCCGTTGTTTTTTGACTTTTTTTTTTTTTTTTTTGAGATGGAGTCTAGTTCTGTTGCTCAGGCTGGAGTGCAGTGGCGCGATCTCGGCTCACTGCAAGCTCCGCCTGCCGGGTTCACGCCATTCTCCTGCCTCAGCCTCCCGAGTAGCTGGGACTACAGGCGCCTGCCACCACGCCCGGCTAATTTTTTGTATTTTTAGTAGAGATGGGGTTTCGCCATGTTAGCCAGGATGGTCTCTATCTCCTGACCTTGTGATCCACCCGCCTTGGCCTCCCAAAGTGCTGGGATTACAGGCGTGAGCCACCGCACCCGGCCTTGACTTTTTAATAATAGCGATTCTGACTGGTGTGAGATAGCATCTCACTGTGGTGTTGATTTGCATTTCTCTGATGATTAGCAATGCTGGGCATTTTTTTCATGTTTGTTGGCCACTTGCATGTCTTCTTTTGAGAAGGGTCTGTTTATGTACTTCGTCCACTTTTTTAATGGGTTTATTTGGGTTTTGCTTGTGAACTGTTCTAAGTTCCTTACAGATTCTGAATATTAGACCTTTGCCAGATGCATAGTTTGTGAATATTTTCTCCCATTCTGTAGGTTGTCTTTTCACTCTGTTGATAGTTTCTTTTGCCATGCAGAAGATCTTTGGTTTAATTAGGCCCCAATTATCAATTTTTGGTTTTGTTGCAATTGCTTTTGAAGACAGAAATTCTTTCCCAAGGCAAATGTCCTCAATGGTGTTTCCTCGGATTTCTTCTAATATTCTTATAGATTGAGGACTTATATTTAAATCTTTAATCCATCTTGAGTTAATTTGTGTATGTGATGAAAGGTAGGGGTCCAGTTTCATTCTTCCGCACATGGCTAACCAGCTATTTCAGCACCATTTATTGAATAGGGAGTCCTTTCCTCATTGCTTATTTTTGTCGACTTTGTCAAAGATCAGATGACTGTAGGTGTGCAGCCTTATTTCTGGGTTTTCTATTCTGTTCCATTGGTCTATGTCTGTTTTTGTACCAGTACCATGCTGTTTTGGTTACTGTAGCCCTGTAGTATAGTTTGAAGTCAGGAAATGTGATATCTTTGGTTTTGTTCTTCTTGCTTATAATTGCTTTGGCTATTCAGGCTCTTTTTTGATTCCATATGAATTTTAGAATAGTTTGTTCTAATTCTGTGAAAAATGACATTGGTAGTTTGGTAGGAATAGTGCTGAATCTGTAGATTGCTTTGGGCAGCCTGGCCATTTTAACAATATTGATTCTTTCAATCTATGAGCATGAATGTTTGTCCATTTGTTTGTGTCATCTATGATTTCTTTCAGCAGTATTTTGTAGTTCTCCTTGTAGAACTCTTTTACCTCCTTTGTTAGATGTATTCGTAGGTTTGTGTGTGTGTGTGTGTGTGTGTGTGGCTGTTGAAAATGGGATTGTATTCTTGTTTTGGCTCTCAGCTTGAACATTATTGGTGTATAGAAATGATACTGATTTTTGTACATTGATTTGTATCCTGAAACTTTACTGAAGTCATTTATCAGTTCCAGGAGCCTTTTGGCAGAGTCTTTAGGGTTTTCTAGGTATAGAATCATATCATCAGTGAAGAGAGATAGTTTGACTTTTTCTTTTCCAATTTGGATACTCTTTATATCTATCTCTTGCCTGATTGCTCTGGCTAGGACTTCCAGTACTATGTTGAATAGAAGTGGTATGAATGGGCATCCGTGTCTTGTTCTAGTTGTCAAAGGGAATACTTTCAGCTTTTGTCCATTCAGTATGATGTTGGCTGAGGCTTTGTCATAGAGGTGAACCACCATTTAAAGATGATAAAATAAGCTGGGCACGGTGGCTCATGCCTATAATCCCAGCACTTTTGGAGGCCAAGGCAGGTGGATTGATTGCTTGAGCCCCAGAGTTTGAGACCAGTCTGGGCAACATGATGAGACCGCATCTTTGAAAAAAGATACAAAAATAGCTGGGTGTGTTGGCACATGCCTGTAGTCCCAGCTACTCAGGAGGCTGAGGTGGGAGGATCACTTGAGCCTGGGAGATTGAGGCTGCAGTGAGCTGTGATCACGCCACTGCACTCCATCCAGCCTGGGCAATAGAATGAGCCCTGTCTAAAAAAAAAGAGAGAGAGAGAGAGAGAGAGAAAAGAGAGAATAGAGGTAAGTAAAAAGAAAAATAAATTAAACAATTGGAAATTATCTCACCTATAGACAATTTCTCTTAGCATGTTGATTTGGCCTTCTATACGTTTCCCATATGAACAGGTATTTTTAAAATCAGATTGTGGCATATGTATTATTCTGTTACTGACTTTTTTCACTTTAACAATATTTTAAGAATTTTTTTTTTTTTTGAGACTGAGTTTAACTCTTGTTGCCTAGGCTGGAGTGCAATGGCGCGATCTCCGCTCACTGCAACCTCCGCCTCCTGCATTCGAAAGATTCTCCTGTTTCAGCCTCCCAAGTAGCTGCGATTACAGGTGCCCGCCACCATGCCCAGCTCATTATCATATTTTTAGTAGAGACAGGTTTCACCATGTTGGCCAGGCTGGTCTCGAACTCCTGACCTCAAGTGATCCACCCGCCTCAGCCTCCCAAAGTGCTGGGATTACAGGTGTGGGCCACCAAGGCCAGCCAAGAATATTTTCTGATGCACATATAAATATCTATTGCATCCACTTTAAAGGCTGTAGTATACTCCATTTAATGAAGCTTCTGTAATTTATTTAGGAAGTCCACTATTGGGAGAGGGGGTTAAATAAACTTTTTATTTATTAAGTTTTAGATTTACAGAAAAATATGAATATACTACAGAGAGTTCCTATAGACCTCATACCCAGTTTCCTCTATTATTAACATCCTACATTAGTGTGGTATATTTATTATAATCAATGAACCTATATTGATACATTGTTATTAACTAAAGCCCATAATTATTCAAATTTCCTAAGTTTTAACCTACTGTCCTTTTTCTGTTCCAAGATCCCTTCCAGGAACATTTTACATTTAGTTTTCATGTCTCCTTATGCCCCCCTCGGCTGGGACAGTTTCTCAGACTTTCCTTGTTTTTGATAACCTTGACAGTTTTGAGGAGTACTCATTATGTATTTTGTAGAATGTTTCTCATCTGAGATTTGTCTGATGTTTTTCTCATGATTAGATTGGAGATGTATGTTTTAGGAGGAAGACCTACAGAGGTGAACTGCCATTTTCATTACATCATATCAAAGGGCCCACAGTATCAACATGACTTATCACGATTGATGTTAACCTTGATCACCTGGCTAGGGTAGTGTTTGCACATTTCTCCACTGTAAAGTGACTCTACTTTTTTTTTTTTTTTTTTTTTGAGACCGAGTCTCACTCTGTCACCCAGGCTGGAGTGCAGTGGCGTGATCTCGGCTCACTGTAACCTCCGCCTCCAGGGTTCAAGCAATTCTTCTAAGTGACTCTTCTTATTTCCTTTCCACACTGACTGCTTTGGAAGCAAAGTCATTATGTGTGGCCCACACATAAAGGGTGGGGAGTTTTGCTTCCCTTCTTGAGGACAGGGTATCTACAAACATTATTTTAACTTCTACGGCATGGAAGATTTGTCTCTTCTCTCCAAATTATTTATCTGTTCAGTCATTAATATCAGTACTATCTAATACTACTTTATTTGGTTATTCAAACTGGTTTAGTTTTAGCCACTGAGAGCTCTTCAATTTGGCTCCTGCATTCCTTTGACATACTCCTATCACTGTGAATTGGATGTTTGTTTGTGCCTTCCTTACCTTCTGGCACTACAAGATGCTACAGGTTTATCTTGTATATTACCTACCCTAGTCCTAGAATCAGCAGTCTATTAGTTTTTGACACTTGAATCATTTCTAGGTTTTTTTTCATTGTTTCTAGACAAGGCTTCAATGAACATCCTTGAGAACATATAAATGGATGTATCTATCTGATGATTTCATTTGAGCTATAAATGGGCAGAAACTGGAACTTAGACAAGGCTGATGATAGGATTTAGACCAAACCTCCCCCTGTCTAGCAGGTCCATTTGCATTTAAGACTGGGATTCGTGGGCTGGGCATGGTGGCTCACGTCTGTAATCCCAGCACTTTGGGAAACCGAGGCAGGAGGATCACTTGAGGTCAGGAGTTCGAGATCAGCCTGGCCAACATGATGAAACCCCGTCTCTACTAAAAATTCAAAAATTAGCTGAGGTGGCACATGCCTGTAGTCCTAGCTACTCCGGAGGTTGAGGCACAAGAATCACTTGAACCTGGGAGGTGGAGATTGCAGTGAGCCAAGATCGCACCACTGCACTCCAGCCTGGGTAACAGAGCAAGACTCTGTTCCAAATTTTTTAAAAAAGAAAAAGACTGGGATTCATGGGGTGAGTGAAATGGGGTGATATCGCCCTTTGCATCTAAGATGAGACTTTGAAGGTCTGAATATAAAAACAGGTTTTAGCTGACCATACCAAATACTGGTGAGGATGTAGAGCAAACAAATGCTCATACATTGCTGGCAGGAATGCAAAATGGTAAAGCCACTTTGGAAAACAGTTTGTCGGTTACTATAAAGTTAAATATATACACTTTCCATATAATTGGCAATTCAAGCCTCAGATATTTATTCAAAGCAAAAGCAAAAAAATGTCCACCAAAACATGAGTACACGAATATTCACAGCAGCTTTATTTATGACAGCCCCAAAACTGGAACCACTCAAGTGTCCATCAACAGGAGAATGGGTGAACAAATTTCAGTATATCCAGGCAATAGAATACTACTCAGCAATGAAAAGGAATGAACTACCAATATGTGCAACAACATAGAAGAATCTCAAAAAATATGCTAAGTGAAAAACAGCCAGACATGAAAGAGAACATTCAATATGATGTCATTTGTAGAAAATTCTAGAACTGGTAAAACTAATCTATTGAGACAGAAAACAAATCAATGCCTGGGATAGGGTGAGGTTGGTGGGGGAGATTGAGCACAAAGGGGCTTAAGGGAACTTTTGGGGAAGATAGGAATGTTCTGTATCTTGAAGTAGTAGTGGTTAAATGGATTTATACATTTGTTAAAACTCTTTGAACTGTACATTTAAAATGGGTGAATTTTACTGTGTGTAAATTACAGCTCAATAAAGTTGATTAAAAGAAAGCAGCAACAACAACAAAACCGAGTCCAGATTGCAAAAGAAGAACCCTCAGGACAGAGGAGTAAGCCGGGAGGAATGCACTCACCCTTGGCAGGTGTTTTCAAGGAAGTGGGGGTGGGGTTCTTCTGTCTCTCTTCCCCACACTTCCCCACCCAGAGAGTCTGATTCTGATATGTGCCACTCCCCACTCCTCAACTCACTGCTAAAGAAGAGACAAGCTCCCTCAGGTTGAATCAGACCCTGGTGCAGGGCTTGAGGCTGGGAGATATGGCAGATTCCAGACACACCTGGTGTACCCGCCTCTACCCAGCAGCCCTGAGTCTGGAGGTGCCTTGTGGACATGTCTGCTTGTTGGGGTGCATGGAAAAGGCTGTAGCATGTTGAGATCCAGGCAACTTTGTTACAGAACTCTCCCTGGCAGAACTTGACAAAAGTTGGGGGGTGTCCTCACTGCCTGTACAAACAGGCAGAGGTTGAAACCAAGGCCACTTGTGGACTGAAACTGCCTCTACAAGGGGTGACCTAAGCTCCTGGCACGACCAGCAACAACATGATAGCTCAAAGAGGCAGCAGCACTTGTGGCTGTGGAGGCCAGCAGGTGCAGGTGGCACAGCAGGAACAGCTCCTTGGAGGCTGCCAGGGAGACCAGGGGATGTGGAATCTGGTCTCAAGGGACATGACTGAATGTCTCCCTCCACCTGCTGGCAGCAGTGCAGAGCAATCACAGGGACAAACTTACAGAAACTTCTAAGGGAACCTTGGCAGTGTGAGAGCGTGGGAAATTTGTAAAAGACTAGACCTGCTGCCAGCCAAGCCGATGAGGGTTCAGAGTCTTGGGAGTTGAGGTATTTATGTAACATAAGCTCATTCGTTCTTTGATGAATCTTTGTTGCTGGCTTACAATGTGCCGGGTGCTATTTTAGTCACTGGACATAAAGCAGGGGCAAAACAGAAAAATCCCTGCTATCAGGGGACTCACCTTCTATGACAGTTACAGCCTATCATTTCACCTGGAGGCAAGTACTTTGAAGAAAGACAAAAAAAAGGGAGGGGAGAAGCACTGTAGCTGGGGTGGTCAGGGCTCCTCTGCGGAGGTAACACTTGAGCCCTTTGTACCCATGGGTTGGGGAGACCTGAAACATATGAGTTATGGGATAAATTCCTAGCAGTGCAATTTCTGGGTCAAAGAGCATAAATATTTTAAGGTTTTTGATAAATATTGCTAAATTTTTCTCCAGAAAGTTTCCTAGGTTGTCTATTTAAAGAACAGGGAGAAATGCCATGTTTTAGGGGTGCTCTAGAGAGTTAAAAAAGTAAATAAAAGTAAATGGGGAGAGGGGCGTCTCCTTTTCCAAGTGCTGTGTCGAAAGGGATAGTTGAAGTCTACTTCCCACTCATGTCAGGCCTAAGATTTTAGCTAGACATCCTAGTAGCTGAAACATGAGCCAGAAGCTCATCAGCTCATCAGCCCTATGTTGTTTTGGACAACCTGGCCTAAGGCTCTGTAAGCCTTGGTTTTCTCATCTGTAAAAATGGGCCTTCTAATAATGCTTAGCTCAGAGGGCTGTATGAAGGTTAAACAAGATGATATATGTGAGGTGCTTCGCAGAGCACTTGGCACACAGTGAGTGTCTTGATTTTTCTTCTGCAAAGTCAGCAGTACTTGGGACTCAGAAGCAGCTCCAGCACAGGAGCAGTGTGCTCCCACGTGGACACAGAGAGGGAGAGGCTTGCTCCATGCCTGCTTCTAGACTTCAATCCCTGCAGCTCAATAGTTGCTGCTAAGATCTTCTACCTGGCCGAGGTTCTCTACCCAAGTATGAGTGAACCAGATGTTAAAAGACCCCAGCATTAAAGGATCCCAAATGTGTATATGTGTGTGTGTGTATAATAAACATATTTAGGCTGGATGCGGTGGCTCAGGCCTGTAATCCCCGCACTTTGGGAGGCTGAGACGGGCAGGTCACTTGAGGCCAGGAGTTTGAGACCAGCCTGGGCAACATGGTGAAACCCCATCTCTACTAAAAATACAAAAATTAGCTGGGTGTGGTGTTCCCAGCTTCTCAAGAGGCTGAGGCTTGAGAATTGCTTCAACCCAGGAGGCAGAAGTTGCAGTGAGCCAAGATTGTACCAGCCTATATATATATAAATAATATATGTGGGCTGGGTGCAGTAGCTCACACCTGTAGTCCCAGCTATTTGGGAGGCTGAGGTGGGAGGATTGCTTGAGCCCAGGAGGTTGAGGCTACAGTGAGCTATGACTGCACCACTGTACTCCAGCCTGGGTGACAGAGTGAGCCCC
Source organism: Pongo pygmaeus (assembly GCF_028885625.2). Lineage (NCBI taxonomy): Eukaryota > Metazoa > Chordata > Mammalia > Primates > Hominidae > Pongo > Pongo pygmaeus. The sequence continues at coordinate 21,044,424 of NC_072382.2, read as the reverse complement.
TCTCTCTAAAGATAAATAAATAAACAAAAATAAGGACAAGGACGAGAGGGGCAGATCACTTGAGGTCAGGAGTTCAAGACCAGCCTGGCCAACATGATGAAACGCTGTCTCTGCTAGAAATACAAAAATTAGCCCAGCGTGGTGGCGGGCCCCTGTCATCCCAGCTACTCGAGAGGCTGAGGCAGGAGAATCACTTGAACCTGGGAGATGGAGGTTGCAGTGAGCTGTGATTACACCACTGCACTACAGCCTAGGCAACAGAGCAAGACTCTGTCTCAAAAAAAAAAAAAAAAATTACATGTATAGACCTATAAATACATATGTATGTAAATTTATTTTCTCCTAGGAAGGAACAAGGATTTTTCTGCCCTTCCCTAAGTGAAACCAACTGAGCAGAGTTGGCTCAAACTTCTCAAAAAACAATTCACCTCTACACTTAGACCAGATCTGAAATATTGCAGCCCCAAAGTATATCTGTGTGTGTGTGTGTGTGTGTGTGTGTGTCTGAAAAGTCACAAGGAATTCAAAACACCGTCAGAGTGAAACCATCATGAGCCTAAACACATTTCAGCTACAGATGTGGCAAGTTTTGCTTTGGTTTTTGGTTCTGGGGTTTGTTTGGGGGTTTTCTGGAGATAGGATCTCACTCTGTCGCCCATGCTGGGGTACAGTGATGTGATGATGGCTCACTGCAGCCTCCATCTCCTGGGCTCAACCCAGCCTCCCACTGCAGCTGCTCATGTAGCTGGATCTACAGGCATGAGCCACCCTACTGGGCTAATTTTTTGTAGAGACCGCGTCTCACTTGGTTGTCCAGGCTGGTCTCGAACTCCTGTGATGTGTGGCAAGTTTTGACTATTCACTTGCATCCTTTTAAAAACTGAAATGCATAGAGCTTTTCGTTTACCTGACACTCGGACATGAAATACTCTGCTGCTGCTCTCTACACTTACTCTACGTTGTACACATCAACTTCTCACATCTACTCTTATTTCTAGCAGTCCCAAGACCCCCGGACCCAGCAATCACACCTGGCAGTCCTTTAAACCTTAAACTTAACACCGAAAAATGTGCCGCTCCCTCATGCTCCTACCTACCCCTCCCACCTCAGGGCCAGGCGTCTAGAGCGAGGACACGCTCATCTGGAAAGCCTGTTTGAGTTGTCAGTGAGAGTAACGATCCCCAAATGCTGATCTGTGAACCAAGTTTCCATCCATCCCTGGTGAGATAAGCCAAGTCAGAACAATGTAGTTTTCTGTAAAGCTAAATAAATGCATTTCATTTTTAACTCAAATTATGTCCTCTTTATTTTTTGTTTCTTTTGTGGGAAATGTAGTGAAAATAGACGGAGATTAGTTGTGTTATTATTATTTTTTTTTTACTGTTCTTACTTGGCAAAATAAAAAGTTGGCAAACTTGGACTCCTCAAAACGTATTTTGAGATTTTCGTGGTCTACAAATTCCAAAAGTCTGAGAACCACCCAACAAAGCAGCCGAGCACATGAACTGAAGGAAACCCATACACATTGAGCCCCGCCGTGTGCCTGTCACTATGCCGCGCTCATGCAAGCTGTTTCATTTCATCCTTATAGCAACTTTCCATTCCAGCAAGCAGATTTCTATTTGATGGGTACGGAAAGTGAGGTTTCTGGAGGTTAAGAGACTTGCGCAAGGTCACTCAGCTAGGAAGGGGCAGTGAAGAGGCTGGGATTTGAACCCAGGCTGCCTGAAACTAGACACATTACCCCTCCTCCACCCCCACAACGCCTCTTCCTAAATTACCCCACACAACGGGAGATCCAGGAAAACATCTACATTGAAGTGCGTGCAGTGCTTTATTCAGAAGTCACCAGGAATAAATACATTCATAGATCAAGAACAATCCTTCCACCACAAACACTAGAGACAGGGAGACAGAGAGAAAGGCAGAGAGAGACAGACAGAGAGAGAGACAGAGGGATGAACTGCGGTATTTTGTGGTCCACGCACTTCCAATAGACATAACGGCTGAAATGATGAAGGTGTTAAGTGCTGAAAAACTCAGGGACAAGCTGATTCATGATGTGGAGGGGCGGGTCCTGGGCACATTAACTGCCCTCATCAGACACTGAGTCCCCGGAACAGGAACTGGACACGGCACTAGCTGCCTCATTACCACACAAATGTACAGAAAGTGGCAGCAGAGGGAAAAACAAGAGTGATTAAGGGATGGAAGGATCTATGAGTGAAGATGAAGAAATAATTATGCACAGCTTGGCTAACTCATAAATCAAGGATGATCATTCCATCTACAAACACCAGCAAGGTGAAAAGAATCAAAGAGAAAGATGGGCTATTTAATGTGCATTTAGAAGTAAAACAATGGCTGGAATTAAGAGAGTGCTAAAAGCGGGGAGTCAGGACAAGCGGATTCACTGTGAAAAATCACCTCCCTAGGGGAAGGGGCTGGAACCCTGGGAGGCTTGAGACACCAATGAGATTGGACAAAACATCAGAAAAGGCACAGCGGGGAGGAGGCTGGCTTTGGTCCCCGTGGGAGGATGAGACGTGAACTGCGTTCCTTTACTGCTTCCTCACCTCACTCTCCCTCCTCCCCTTCACCTCACGAAGACAGGATGGCAATTTGAGCAGGAAAACAGTGTCAACAAATATTGCAGGGTGTCATAACATAAGCCCGGCTGGGTTTGATTTGGGGCTGTAGCAGAGGAGTGCTAATCATCCCCAAGAAACCAGTCCCATGACAGAACCATCCTGGGGACAGAGCAACCCCTCACTGCTTCTCCCCAGGAGCCCTGCGAGGGATCAGGTGGCCCAAGTTTATTTATCCATAACCAGCGATCAGAGAATTAACTGCTGGGATGAGCACGGCCCCCCTTCACTGCAGGCAAGATGGGGGGCAGAGTTTTGGTCTCTTCAGCCACTGGAATCATCTTCTGCCTGTGCTCCCACAGTGCCTTTTTGGGAACCCCTGAAGATGCCCTCTGGGCTCTGTTGCCCAGGAGAGGATAGAAGACCAGGGTTTCTGTCAGCTTTCCACTGGGATCAAAACACTTTGCCCAATCTGTGAAGAATGGATTCTTGTCCTGAAACACCTCACAGAGGGGAGACAAGAGGCCAAAGTTTCAAATGTAGGTTTAGGAAGATCATAGTGCTTAGAAGGGGATTTGAATGGAGCAGGCGAATGGTAGCTACTTCTTGTGAAGGCACTGAACCCCGCGGAAAAAAATGAAAAGCAGCAGATAGGTGGAAAAACACAAGCTGGTATTCGAGTCAATCTTGTATTATAAGCCCACCGGGACCTAATTCCAAGTTTCTCACATTGTCATGCACATTATTAGTGCTCCACAAAGGTTCATCATCAATCATGCAATGAAATAAACAAGAATAATGTGGGAAATAGGCTCAATAAAGAATGGGAGACAAAGTGAAAGCAAAGAGCTAAATCAAGCACATTGCATAAATTATAAGCTTATTGAGGGCAGGGAACGTGTCTGCAAATTCTGCAGAATTTTCTCCCTTCGGAGCTCCAAGCATTTAAGGGATAAGCGATGCTAGCTAAAAAGTCAAGCATTTTAAAATAGTGACAACCCCCATGAGGTGTGTTTCAGCCCTTTTTCAATTTCTCTCCTTGGTCTCTTAGTGATAGTTTTTCCCCTCATAAAACAGGCAGTCCAAGTTTCTAGTCTGGCATGCTTCTCAGAACTGCCTGTTGGCTTTAAATGAGCTAAAGGGAAGTAATAAAATACTGCCGGTTTGGAACATTATGTCCAGCCATTGACGATGCGGCCAAATGGCCTGACTGGAGAGTGCTTGAACCCTGGGCTCATCATCTCGGGGCCACCTTCTCACACTTACATTCATTCGCTGGACCAGTAGACATCAAGCACAGAGTGTGAGCAAGTCACAGTGCTGACTTTTGGAGGAGGCCACAGCACACTAGAAACAGGGGGCCTTGAGGAGAGCAGGGCTACAGTGTTCATTTGGGCCACTCCCTTCAGTATCTACTCGGGAGGAGAAAGATTGCAAGCCACCATTTAAACTAAGTCATCTTACTTAGTCTGAAGGCTCAGAAATGAAGTGAGTGTCAGGGTTCAGAGAGAGGGAGAAAGACGGACAGCACCGGTCCACAGAATGAGGGAGCGCACCCCAGGGCAGGAAGGGAAAGGCCGTACAGGAAGGACTAATTAACCCAAAACAAGTCACATGATTTCATTGATTAATGACCCACACACACATATGCACGCACACGCGGAAGACACAAGGATAAAAGATATAATCCCAGACTCCTAGGGTTATTATGTGCACACAAGAGCACAGAAAAATGTGAATACGTATCTATAAAGCAATGTGGTTGTTACAATAATGGTAATGAGAGGGATCACAGATGATTTTGAGAATGAGCTGCGGATTAGATAATGGTACTTGTGTCCATGTTAATTTCCTGTTTTTGACTACTGTAGTGTACTTCTTTTTTATTGCTGTTTTTTGAGATGGAATCTTGCTCTGTTGCCCAGGCTAGAGTGCAGTGGTGTGACCTTGGCTCATCACAACTTCCGCCTCCCGGGTTCAAGCGATTCTCCTGCCTCAGCCTCCCAAGTAGCTGGGGTTACGGGTGCCCACCACCACACCAGCTAACTTTTGTATTTTTCATAGAGACGGGGTTTCACCATGTTGGCCAGGCTAGTCTCGAACTCCTGACCTCAAGTGATCCATCTGCCTCGGCCTCCCAAAGTGCTGGGATTACAGGCATGAGCCACCACACCCAGCCTGTAGTATACTTCTGTTAAGACAATTTTCTGATTTTAGGAAATATGCACTGAACTAGTTCAGAGTTTTTAAGAATTTTTTTAAAGGTATGTATGTAATATCTGTATAGCACAGAGGATGAAAGACTGACTCCAAGGGGGTGAAGGAGGAAAGGAGAGGAAGAGAGGACAATCTCACCAAGGATTTTATTTCAGTAAAACATAAAAGACAGAGGAGTTCATGAAAAGAAGAGGGGTTGAAGACAGAAAAGGTCACAACGTGAGCAAACGTACGGCCCGAAGGTAAAAGCAAGAAGGAGCAGGGCTGGCCCGGGAAACATGAGAGTCAGGTCCAGCTAGAATTTTCAATGTGTGAGGAAGAGTGTGAATAAAAACACCAATGGGACAAGACTTTGAAGGGACTTAGGCTTGTATGAGGCAGGCCTTGGCACTGGAAAGATGAAAAGAAATTCCTCAATACACACAATTCTTATCTGCAAAACCACCACTGTCTATCTTTTGCATATGCATGACATGCATGTAAAAAAAAAGGCTTAAGAACATTTAAAAAAAAAAATTTAATCAGTGTCAACTAAGCCAAGAAGAGCTCAGAATTGGGTTGGGTAAACTCAACTCCACAGATGTTTATGAGTGGCTGCCCTGTGCAAACATTGTGCTAAGCCCTAGGGATAGAGGGACAAAAAGATGTGGCTTCTGCCCTCAAGGTAGATCATAGGCTGGCAATCAGGAAGAGCTTCTCAGACAAAATAAGTTTTGAGCAGGAGAAGAGGGATATGATTGACAATCAGCCAGGCCTCCAGGGGCTTGGCCTCTTCAAGCCTACCATTGAACTGTTGGGTTGTGTGTGGCCTCCACTGTAGTTGGTACTCAGACATCAGAGCGCTGATGTTAGAAGGAAAAGGCCAGAATGGAAAGGCTACTGGGTGACCAGCAGAGAGAAAAAAGGGCCTTCCAAGTTATAGATAATTAACCTGCGCTTAGCAACAGTGACAAATCCATTAGAGGCATGTCAAGAAATAAAATTGGTCAAGAAAATGAGAGGTTAATCTCATCCATTCCACATTAGTGCAGAAATCCTAGAAATTGGGCTGGGCGCAATGGCTCATGCCTGTCATCCCAGCACTTTGGGAGGCAGAGGAGGGCAGATCACTTGAGGTCAGGAGTTCAAGACCAGCCTGGCCAACATGGTGAAACCCTGACTCTACTAAAAATACAAAAATTAGCTGGGTGTGGTGGCGCACACCTGTAATCCCAACTACTCGGAAGGCTGAGGCAGGAGAATCAATTGAACCTGGGAGGCAGAAGTTGCAGTGAGCCATGATCACGCCACTGCACTCCACCTGGGTGACAGAGTGAGACTCCGTCTCAAAAAAAAAAAAAAAAAAATCTTGGAAATTGAATTCAGGAGTGTATAAAAACAGATAATACTGATCATAATCATCATGATCAAGTTGGGTTAATCTTAGGTTTGTAAGGGTGATTTAACAATAGAAAAGCTATTAATATAATTCACCATATTCATAGATCAAGGAAAAAAACATATAATTAAACAGATGCAGAAAAAAAGCATTTGCTAAAATTTACCACCAATTCATAAAGTAACGTCCTATCTCATAAAGAGTTTTTACCAAAAAAATTACATCAAACATTCTTTAAGACGAAATGTTAGAAGTATCCCTTTTAAAATCAGAAACCAGACAAATGTCTATATCAACACTTCTTTCCAACATCGTACTTGAGGTCCCATCCAGTACAATAAGAGAAGAAAAGTAAAATGTGTAAGTTTTGGAAAGGAAGAAACAAGACTGATACTATTACAGAGAATATAATTGTTTACTTAGAAAACACAAAAGACTTTATAAAGTGCTGGAGTTATTATAATTTTTAAAAGTTTAATGAGGAGGGTGGATAATACAAATCAACTGCATTTCTATACTCCAGGGATAAACACTTAGAATGCATAACTTTAAAAGATGCCAGTTATAAAAACAACCAAAATTAAGGAATAAACATGATGTAAGACATAGAAGACCTTTATAAAGAAAAAAATTAACTTTATTGAAAGACATGAAACAAAATTAAAGTAAATGGTCAGATGAGCCATGTTCATGGATAAAATGTCATAGTATGAAAATAATATTGCCAGGTATGGTGGCTCATGCCCATAATCCTAGCATTTTGGGAGGCCAAGGTGAGAGGACCTCTTGAGCCCAGGAATTCAAGACCAGCCTGGGAAACATGGTTAAACTCCATCTCTACAAAAATTACAAAAATTAGCTGGGTGTGATGGTGCATGCCTGTAGTCCCAGCTACCCAGGAGGCTGAGTTGGAGGATCACTTGAGCTCAGGAGGCAGAGGTTGGAGTGAGCTGTAATTGTGCTACTGCACTCCAGCCTCTACCCTGTCACAAAAAGAAAGAAGAAAGAAAGAGAGAAAGAAAGAAAGAAAAAAAGAAAGAAAGAAAGGGAGAGGAGAGGAGAGGAAAGGAGAGGAGAGGAGAGGAGAGGAGAGGAGAGGAGAGGGAAGGGAAGGGAAGGGAAGGAAAGAAATGATGTCAATTCTCTTCAAATTGATCTACAGTGTCAACTGAACTCTAGTTAATATCTCAAGAGGGTGTTCAAGGAACTTGGCAAGCAGCTGATTCTAAAATGTATATGGAAGGATGGAGTCCTAAGAGTAACCAAGTCTTCATGTATAAAAACATAATATAAAGTCATAGTAAGTAATAGAGTGTGGTATAGCTATAGGGACAAACACATTGACAAATGGAATTGAACAGAATCCCCCAAAGCAGATCTGCACATATATAAAAACCTGATTTATGACAGAGATGGCATCACAGACCACAGGAAAAGGGTAGACTATCTAATAAGTGGTACCCACAATTCGTTATTCACATGGGGGGAAAGATAGATCCCTATATCATACCATCTCCAAAAGTAAATTCTGTATAAATTAAAAGCAAAATGTACAAGGCAAAACTTTAAAACTTTCAGAGAAAATATGGAATTCCTTTATGATGTTGGACAGGGAAAGATTTTCTATACAAGGTACAAAATGTACTAGCCATAAAATAAAAGACTGATGCAGCATATTAAAAATAAGAACTTCTTTCAAAATACATCTTCAAGAAAGTGAGAAGGCAAGCCACAAAGTGGGAGAAGGTATCTGTAATGCATGTAACTGACAAATGAATATATAATCAACTTTTCCTACAGCCATCTACCTGTACATGTCCTCATCTCTTTCAGGATCTTTGCTCAAATGTCATATTTCTCAAAAAACCTTTCCTGACCACTGTTCAAAAATTGCAAAGCTCACCACCACTCCCTGCACCACTCCCTGCCTATTGCCTTTCCTGCCTTTTTTTTTTTTTTTTTTAATACAGAGTCTTGCTCTGTTGCCCAGGCTGGAGTGCAGTGGCACAGTCTTGGCTCACTGCAATCTCTGTTTCCTGGGTTCAAGTAATCCTCCTGCCTCAGCCTCCCAAGTGGCTAGGACTACAGGTATGTGCCACTACGCCTGGCTAACTCTTGTATTTTTAGTAGAGATGGGGTTTCACCATATTGGTCAGTCTGGTCTTGAACTCTTGACCTCAAGTGATCCACCCTCCTCAGCCTCCCAAAGTGTTGGGATCATAGGCATGAGCCACCATGCCCGGCTCCTGCCTTATTTTTAACCTCAACATTTATCATTGCCATACATACTACCTATTTAACTAAATGATTTGATTGCCTGCCTCCTGCTGTCCCCAACAAACTTTGAAATGAGACCAGGAATTTTGGTGTATTTTGCTCACTGCATACATAATACACAAGAGTGCCTGGCACATAGCAGGTGCTCAGTAAATATTTGTTGATTAAACAAACTCTTACAAATCAATAATAAAATACCAACAGCCCAGTAGAAAAATGAGCAAAAGATTTAAACAGGCATTTCACAAAATTAAAAACACTCGTCAATAAAGATATAAAAAGATGCTCAAGTTTATTAATAATCAGGGAAATGCAAATAAGACCAAAACTAGATACTATTTTACACCCACCAGATTGGCAAACATTAAGAATTCTGACAGTTCTAAGTATTGGCAAGGATGAGGAGCAAAGAAAATTCTTAATACACCTGCTATTGGGAGTATAAAATTGAAGAGCCTCTTTGGAAAACAATTTGGGATTATCTTGTAAAGGTAAACATGTGCCTAGCCTATACACCAGTTGATCTGTTCTTAGATGTACAACCTGAAGCAATGCTACTCAAAGTATGGTCCTGTTGCTGATATGTGAATAATCTGTTAGAAATACAGAAAGAGTAAGCATGTAAAAAAGTTCATAGCAACTTGATACTGACACACTATATTTATTTGTTTAGACATTTAAAAAATCATAGTGAAATATCCATAACGTAAAATTGACCATTTTAACCATTTTAAGCATACAATTTGGTGACATTAAGTACATTCACATTGTCATGCAACCATCGCCACCATGAATCTCTAGAACTTTATCTTCCCAAACTGAAATTACATACTGATATGGTTTGGCTGTGTCCCCACCCAAATCTCATCTTGAACTGTAGTTCCCATAATCCCCACATGTTGTGGGAGGGACCCAGTGGGAGGTAATTGAATCATGGGGGGCAGTTACTTCCATGCTGTTCTCGTGATAGTGAGTGAGTTCTCTCGAGATCTGCTGGTTTTATAAAGGGCTTTCCCCTCCTGCCACAGCTTGGCTCAGAACCTCTGCTTGCCACTGCCATGTGAAGAAGGATGTGTTTGCTTCTCCTTCCGCCATGATTGTAAGTTTCCTGAGGCCTCCCCAGCCATGCTCAACTGTGAGTCAGTTAATCTTCTTTCCTTTATAAATTACGCAGTCTCGAATGTGTCTTTATTAGTAGCGTGAGAACAGACTGATACACATACCAACAACTTCCCCTTCTCCCAGCCCCTATCAGCCACGATTCTGCTTTCTGTCTCTATGATCTTGACTGCTCTAAGTACTCATATAAGTGGAATCATATAGCTTTGTCCCTTCGTGACTGGTTGATTTCATTCGCCCTCATGTCCTCAAGGTTCATCCATGTTGTAGCATGTGTCAGAATTTACTTCCTTTCAAAGGGTAAGTAATATTCTATTGTATGTTTCTACCACATTTTGTTTATCCATTCATCCACCAGTGGACCCTCGGGTTGCTTCCATATTTTGTCTTTTGTGAAAAACTGCCACACTATATTCATTGGATTATAATTTATGTCTGTTGAATTTATGTCTGTTGAATTAAAAATTCGGGTTTATATTTTGTATGTCTTTGAATTCTTAAAATTTCATTTTCCAAGTAGTTAATTTTTGTTGTATTTTACAAAAGTATCAGTCTGTGACAGATTGGAAAAAAATTTAAAGCTCACATAGATAGTTTAAGAAGCACCACCCTAGAGCAAGGGCTTTCAAACTTTTCTATGAACTATAGTAAGAAAATCTCATTAGCCGGGTGTGGTGGCATGCACCTGTAATCCCAGCTACTCGGGAGGCTGAGGCAGGAGAATTGCTTGCACCTGGGAGGCAGAGGTTGCAGTGAGCTGAGATCGTGCCATTGCACTCCAGCTCTGGGCAACGCAGCAAGACTCCGTCTCGGGAAAAAAACAAAAAAGAAAAGAAAAAAAAAAGAAAATCCCTTCACATCATAACCCAGGATACACAAACGTAACTGAAACAAAAGTTTCATGGAGATACTTAGAAAGGAACTCAGTTTGTACACGAAAGGAACTCAGTTTCTGCTCTGTTTCTGTCTTTCTTTTTTTTTGAGCGTTGATTGAATCTATCAAATTGATTTTATGACCCACTAAAGGCCATGAATCCCAATTGGAAAACCAGTGCTCTTGAGAAAATCTTGCACATATGTTTCAGGAGCCATGTACAAGAATGTTCCCAATAGCATTACTGACAAAGGCAAACACACACACACACACACACACACACACACACAAACAACACAAACATTCATTGATAGGAGACTATATAAATTGTGATATATTTACTTAATAGAATATTACAGGGACCCAATCAATGTTTATTGAATGAATTAATCAACAGCTGTGAAAATGAAGTACAGCTACACTGGGCAATTTGGAAGAATCTTAGAGATACAATGTGAAATGCAAAAAGCAAGTCACAGCTGACTCTATACTGAAGGAAACCATTTTTATAAATCTAAAAAAGTAAGCCAAACTAAACAATCTATTGTTTAGTGTCACATATGTGTGATGAAACTATCCTAAAAAGCAAGGAAATGATAAACACAAAATCCAGGACAGCAGTTACTTCTGGGAGGTAGGCAGGGGGTGGGATTAGGGAGGAGTTCACGGGTAGCCAACAGAATTGGAAATGTTATTAAGTTGGGCAGTTTATAAGTGTTCATTTTATGATGTATGCTTTGTACTTAGATACATGTTGTATGTACTCTTTTCTCTATCAAGCACTTTTTAAGGATAGAAACGTACTTGATGAAATTGGAGGACAGAGAATTCTACGCACATTGAGCAAACCACCTAACTCTTTCATGGATATATCAAAATGTCAATAAAATAGGGCCCCCCCCGGGCTTCTTCCAAGACTGTGAGAAAATAGCTGATAAGCATTTGAGGGTCCGGTTGAGAAGTGTATCAAGACAAGGTTTCACATTTCCCCTTACGGCATAACTGCCCCAGTCTCCTCCTTATACCAGTACCGTCAACTCCACCCCACCCCCGGCTGCTTCCAACAGCCATAGAATGTTCCCCTGCCTCCCTATTGCCAATTGCTTTTAGAATTCTGGATGGGGGACCTGGGATGACCAGAGTCCCTCAGACTACAAACCCCTCAAGCACAGGGGCCAAGCCTTATTCTTCTCTGTATTTATTTTTCTTTCTTTTTTTTTTTTTTTTGAGACAGAGTTTCGCTTTCATTGCCCAGGCTGGCGTGCAATGGTGTGATCTCAGCTCACTACAACCTCCACCTCCCAGGTTCAAGGGATTCTCCTGCCTTGGCCTCCCGATTAGCTGGGATTACAGGCACCCTCCACCATGCTCAGCTAATTTTTTGTATTTTTAGTAAAGATGGGGTTTCACCATGTTGGCCAGGCTGGTCTTGAACTCCTGACCTCAGGTGATCCACCCGCCTTGGCCTCCCAAAGTGCTGGGATTACAGGCGTGAGCCATGCACCCGGCCTCTTCTCTGTATTTCTAATCTTCAGCCCAGTGACCACACAGGGCAGGTGTTCTACAGTTGTTTTCCATATGAACAAAGAAAGCACTTAAGGAGAGTAAGTGACTAACCCCCTAATACTAAGATGCTCCACCGTTTGTCATTGTGGACGTATGGGATTATTTCAGGCTGTTCTGATCATGATCAAGCCCGAGACAGAGCGATGGGCGTGGCTTCCCAAAAGGTGTTTATGAATCCAAAATATGAGAGAGAAGATAAGATGAAGTCACAGGTAAAAGTGTGGAAGCAATATGCTCAAAAATAAAAATTAGAAATCTTGGCAATTTTTAAAGTTCAACTGGACTTACCAGTAAGTTGGCGATTATTATCTTTTTATCCCCACTTTTTTTTTCTTTTTTTTTGAGACAGAGTCTCACTCTGTCACCCAAGTTGGAGTGCAGTGATGCGATCACGGCTCACTATAGCCTCCACCTCCCAGAGTCAAATGATCCTCCCACCTTGGCCTTCCAAGTAGCTGGGACCACAGGCACAGGCCCCCATGCCAAGCTCATTTTTTTTATTTTTAAATTTTTGTAGAGCTGGGATCTCACTATGTGGCCTAGGCTGGTCTCGATCTTCTGGGCCCAAGTGACCCTCCCACCTGGCCCTCCCAAATTGCTGATATTACAGTCTTGAGCTACCGTGCTTGGCTCCCACTTTCATTTTTATCATAGCGCATCACAGGGCATCCTGAGCAGAGCAGGGTGGTTAGTGGTGTGAAATATGGAGACAGCGTCTGGGTTTGAATCCTGGTTCTTCCACTTACTAGATTACTAGATGTTATGGAATGAATGTGTGCGTACCCCCAAAATTCCTATGCTGAAATCCTAACCCTCAATATGATGGTGTTAAGAGGTGGAGACTGTGGGTGATAATTAGGTCAGGAGGGTGGAACCCTCGTGATTAGATTGGTGACCTTAACCCAGAGAGCTCCCTTGCTGGTTTTCCACCACGCAGAGATACAAGAAGAAGCGGGCAGTCTGCAGCCCAAAAGAGGCCCCCACCAGCCCCCTGCCCATGCCGGCAGCCTGATCTCAGACTTCCAGCCCCCGGAACTGGGAGAAATTAATGTCTGTTTATACGCCATCCATCTTATGGTATTTTGTTATAACCGTTTAAGCTGACCAAAATACTGGGTAACCTTGGGCAAATTACTTAAACTCTCTGAACCTCAGTTTTCCCATAACACCTACGTAACAGAATTGCAGTGACAATAAATGATTGAGTTGACCTTCACATAGAGAACAGTGCCTGGCACACAGCATTACCATATCAGTGTTTTTAAATAAAATCCTTACCTAGATTGACAAATAGTCACCTGTGTACCCACGTGCCCTCCTGTACTCATGTATTAGTTGTCACGTCGGTGCTTACACTTCCACTGGGGGAAAGCAATTTCTGCTGCCTTTTCCATAGTAAGCCCTTGAATGCTTTCATGTCAATGAAGCTTTGCCGTACGGTCCTTTGTGGAGCACACTTGAGGTCCTGTTGTCCATGTTGGTATCTCCTAAGAGGATCGCCTTTAACGTGCTTGGATTGCTGACACTGTTGCCTCAGCATGCCTAGCCTAGTATTCTCTTGGCTATTCTCACTGTCTCTGCTTCCTCCCGGCTCTTAGACTGTTGCTGCAGCCTCCTAACAGACTTCCCTGCCTCCAGTCTCTGCCACCAGTTCATCCACAGCCCCGGGACACATTAAAATCTTCCTCCAGCAACGCTGTGAACATCATTCTCACCCACCCGCTTCTACTCAGAACCCTCCACTCCCCTCATCACTGCACAAAGTAGTGTTCAAATTCCTTAGCTTGACTATTCAGACCCCCATAGTTGACCTTAGCCTCACAATCTCACTTTACCTCCCTCGACTTGTCTTTCAAAACTGTTTTTTTGTAGTCTAGTCATTGCCTCAACACCAGTCATGCCTACTCCCACCCAGACAACATCATCTCCGCTCCCAAGCCCGAAATGCTCCCTCCCATGCCTTCGAGGCTGAGGTCTGGGACGAAGACTCTAAGAAGAGAGAAAAGGGCACCAGTATGGAGACCCTAGAATATAAAAAGCAGACTTAGCCTGCCTAACCTGTTCCTTGACTTGGCCATGATCCCAGGAATAGAGGAAGGATCTTCCTTCTCCTCCTCCTCCTGGAGAGGCATCAGAGCATGGGCCCTGGCTCTGTTACTCCCTGGCTGGGGAAGTTACTTACCTACTCCGTGTCTCAGTTTTACTTATCTCTAAAAGGGGTACAGTAACAGCACTCACTGGAGTGGAGTGTGGTTATGCCTCCCAGTCACTCCTTCAGAACCAGGTTACTTATTCCCTCAGCTGCAAGGAGTGTTAGCTGCGGACTGCTCACAATGGAGTCTCTTCTAGGAATTGCCCTCAACCAAAGGAAGCTGCATTGCCCAAGATGAGATCCCCCCGCTGGGGCATCCTGCATCCAATGACAAGTCAGTGGTGCGTACGAAGGCCTGGCTTCCTCATCTTGATTGAACACCTCCAAAGGGCCATCCCAGTTTCTGATCTCCCCGTAGAATCTCCTGAAGCATCTGTTGTGACTGCATCAGAGCCCAACTTCTCTCTCTACCCAATCCAGTCTCCTTTCCTTCTCACAGGTGTTGTTCCCAAAACTCAATAAACTGCTTACATGCAAATCTCTGCTTCTGAGTCTGTTTCCCAGGAAACCTGACCTACAACAGCAGTTAGTTGGCCTAAGACAGCAGTCTCAGAAATGGGATTTGGGAACTGTGCCGCTCACTGGCTGACTGGTTCTGAGGACCCCATTACAAACAGTAGGTGGAACAGTGGGAGCCCCCGGCATGCGGTTAGGGTGCAATTGCTAACACTTTCGCTGGTGATGAGCTGGCACAGGATATAGGTAGATATTAATGTACTAGGGGCTGCAGCACATCAAGCACTTGAGAGGTTCTGTATAAATAGCATTTGTAAAGACTGTAGAATGAGATGGCCGTTGCTGGGGGTGGTGGGTGCATAGTTTCACTGGAGAAAGACAATGAAAGGCCCAGAATGATTAATTACCAACATAAGGCAAAGTGTAAGCGCTTGAGGATATCTTTGGTAGTGTATAAAGAGACTGATCTCCTGTACTGGAGGGCAGAGAAAACTAAGGATCAGGCCCAGAACTTAAATTATAAAAGTGATGAGACTCCAAAGAAGACTGAATTCTCAAGAACAGCAGATCTGCTATACCAAGGTCAGGGACCTGATTGGAAAGAATGGGACCCTGAGACCCTCATGAGGCTATAGTCAAGGTATTGGTTGAAAGCATCTGCTTTTAAGCTCACGCTCATGGCTGTTGCAGGCCTTAAATCTGCTTCCAAGCTCATTCCTGCAGTTGCTGATAGACCTTGGTAAATCACCATGTGTTCTGAGTGTCCTTGCAACATAGCAGGTGGTGATGAGAGACAGACAGAGAGAGAGAGATCCAAGATGAGAGCCATAGTCTTTTTGTACCCTAATCTTGGAAGCGCCATTCCATCACATCTGCCATTCTCTATTCATTAAAAAGGAGCCACCAAGTCTAGTCCACACTCAAAGGGAGAAGAATACCCAGGGAGTGAATGTCAGGAAGCAGGGATCATTGGGGATCGTCTTAGAGGCTGCCTACCACAACTTCATAGACCTTTCCACGTTCTGGAAAGAGCATGTGGCACACTTGAGAATATTATTCCAACCCATTTACTTAGTGACAAGGAAAGTTGTCACTAAGAGGGCCCAGGGCAAGAAAGGGCTCTGCAGCAGGCGTAAGCTGTGGTGCAAGTGGCTCTGTGGCATCTATGGTGGGAAAAGACTTGGGTCATCTACTTTGTGGGCAAAGAAAAGTGGCCTGAGGTAAGAATATATCCAGAATCATGGGCAGGAGTTATTGGCTTGATTTGTTGGTCAAGGGTCTGGAAAGAGAAAGATTGGAAAATTAGGGACAAGGTGATCTGGGAAAGAGATAGGTGGATGAATCTATGGGACTGTGCACAGGTGTGAAGATCTTTACACATGAGATCTCTGTCGTAACTGCGGAACAGTTCAGCTCCCTCTGCCTAATCTGGTGTCCTTTGCCCTCCACAGGTTTTGTTCCTGAGAGCATCCCCACTTCCTGCATGCAAATCTCTTCCTAAATATCTGTTTTCCATAGAACCTAACACTTCCCACACAGAGTCATTATAAGAATTAAATGAATGAGGATCTGGAAAAGGTTTGGAAGAGTGCCCCGCACACAGTAAGCACTGTGTAAGTGTTTACTGTTATTACCCTTTCCAATACTCTGTAGTGCCCTGCTCTCATTCCTCAAACCTAGATTAGTTCTCTTACAGCCAAACATCAGTATTCCACTATGTAGTCCATGTCACGCTGGTGATAACTGAAGAGATTTTAGGTATTTTAAGAAGTATGCTGACATGTTTTGGCCAGGCGCAGTGGCTCACGCCTGTAATCCCAGCACTTTAGGAGGCCTAGGTGGGCGGATTCACCTGAGGTTGGGAGTTCAAGACCAGCCTGACCAACAGGGAGAAACCCCGTCTCTACTAAAAATACAAAATTAGCCAGGCATAGTAGCACACACCTGTAGTCCCAGCTACCTGGGAGGCTGAGGCAGGAGAATCGCTTGAACCCGGGAGGCGGAGGTTGCAGTGAGCTGAGGTTGTGTCATTGCACTTCAGCCTGGGCAACAAGAGTGAAACTCCGTCTCAAAAAAAAAAAAAAGTATGCTAACTTTTTTAATTGTTTTAATTTCTTGAAGTAAAAAAATAATTTTAGATTCGGGAGGGTTGCAAGGAAATATGCAAGGAAGTCCTATGCACCCTACTCCCAATCTCCTCCAATGTTAACATCTTACAACAGTTGTACTCTATCAAAACTAAGAAGTTGGTACTGGTACAATCCATAGAACTTATTTGGATTTGGCCAGGTGTGGTGGCTCATGCCTGTAATCCCAGCACTTTGGGAGGCCTAGGTGGGCGGATCATCTGAGGTCAGAAGTTCAAGACCAGCCTGGTCAACATGGTGAAACCCCGTCTCTACTAAAAATACAAAAATTAGCTGGGCATGGTGGCGCACGCCTTTAGTCCCAGCTACTCAGGAGGCTGAGGCAGGAGAATTGCTTGAACCTGGGAGGCAGAGGTTGTCGTGAGCTGAGATTGCACCACTCCACTCCAGCCTGGACAACAGAGAGAGACTCTGTCTCAAAAAAAAAAAAAAAAACTCACTTGGATTTCATCAGTTTTACATGCACTCATTTGTGTGTGTATGTGTAGTTGTAGGTGATTTTTATCAATATGTGCAGTCTTTCACAACTACCACCCAAATTGAGATACTCAGCTATGCCATCACCTCAACACTCCCTTGGTTACCCTTTTATAATCACACCCTTCCTCTCTCCCTCATCCCTAAACTCTGCTCTCCTTTTCTAAAGTTTTATCCTTTTAAAAATATATCAATGGAATTACATAGTCTGTAACCTTTTGAGACTGGCTTTTTTTCACTGAGCATAATTTCCTTCAGGTTCTTCTACATTGTTGCATGTATTAATAGTTCATTCCTTTTTATTGCTGAGTAATATTCCAAGGTATGGATGTACCACAGTTAGCCATTCACATATTGAAGGATGTTTGGGTTAATTTCCAGTTTTCTGGTTATTCTGAATGCTGCTATGCATATTCATGTGCAAGTTACTACAAGAAAACGTCTTCTTTTTTCTGGAATAAATGTCCAAAAGTGTAATTGCTGTGTTGTATGGTAAGTCCATTTTTAGTTTTGAAAAGAAACTGCCAAACTATTTTCCCAAATGGCGCTATCATTTTACATTCCCACCAGCAACGTATGAGAGATCCAGTTTCTCTACATCCTTACCAGGATTTAATATTATCACTATTTTCCATTTTAGCTGAACTTACTCAAATGGCTATCTTATATTTATGGCAAATAATACTGGTTTTGCTTTTATAGCAGTGATATAAAACTTTATTTTAAAACAAAATTATTTAAGTGTTAAAAAATAAGTTGAATCAAAGAGAATATTAAGTAAATAAAAGTTCCAGTGCACATGTTGATGGCAAAAATCATGAACTCAGTGCATTAATGTGTGATGTTTGGGAAACCCTACCACAGTCTATCTATATTATGAGTTAAATTTGTGGCCCAGCCACAATGTATTTGTGGCCCAACAATTTTGTTTATGTAAAAATATTCCAAACAATTGATCCACAATGAAATCTGGGGAAATATAACTGTATTTCGAAAGCTTCTCCCACTAACTTGTATTGCTTTATTCTTTTGGAGTGTGTTCTATATTATCTACAGAACTGGAAACAGCACAAAAGCAGACATCCTGTCTTATAACTCTTATAACTCAGCACCCAGCACTTCAATAAGTGCTTCGTGACTACTTCCATGTGTGGTAGGAATCCCTGAGAATATTCGAAATTGCTTATGATGATAGATTGCTACATTGGCAGCCCGAGTGAACCATGACTCCTGGTAGTCAGGCCCTTGTGGAATACCTTCCAATCCTGACTCTACAGTTATCCAGAGTCTTGGACAGTAGCAAGTGTGATACAGACCGAGGCTTGTTGTTTGCACATCCTCTTGCAGGCAAGCTATCCTAATGGAGACAGAGAGAGGCCACATGGAGATGCACTAGAGACACCACAAGCGAGAGAGGCCACGCAGTGGAGAACCAAGGTCCCCAGTCAAGTTCTCAACTCAATGTAGGCTCATGAGAGACCCCAGCCAACAGCATGTGGAGAAAAGCTCCCTAGTCAGCCATGAGAAATCAATCATTTTTGTTTTAAGCTATTCAGTTCTGGCATGGTTGGTTACATAGCAATAGATAACAGATATACTTATGCTGCCTAGGCTAGGAGAAGGAGATCCTTTAGTAATTCGATTAATTAGTCCATGATGATGGATTTTGGATAAGTGTGAAAAACTGAGAGGACCTAACCAGAGGAAAAACAAAAAGAGGACAGAAAAGAATACAGTCAAGATGGGCTTATTTATTTTAAAAGGTCAAGATGTTTAAATCAAAGAATCGTGACATTTAACAACCTAAAATACTTCATGATCACAGGATGGCTAACATATGACCTAAATGCAGCCTATGCTCTCTTCTGGGCTCATGCAGACATCACTAAGTGATCACAGAGCTCTTTCCTACTGAACTCAGCATAGCATTTGAATCCTTGTCCACACAGCCCTCCTGACAGGCACTAATCAATTAGCTACGTTGGCAAAGAATGTGGTACCAATCTCCACCTCCAATCTCTGCCATTATATTTATCAATAAAAGAATCCAGGACTTAAGAGGTTTATTTGAAGAGATAGTCACAGAGCTAGTAAGCAACAGAGTTAGGATTAAATCTCAGGACTCCTGAAAAGCTTTGGAATTGGTCAAGTTCAGGTTCAAAACTTGGCTCTGCCACTTGTCAGCTATGTGACCTAGCTTAGATAAATTATTTAACCTCTCTGTTGCTCGATTTCCTCACCTGCAAACAAGGATACTACTTCTACCTCACAAAGTTGTTGTGCAAATTGAATGGGCTCATACACTCAATGAGAAAGGGCTTGCCGCCACACCTAACACAGAGTGGGCTCTCAGAGCACACTAATTTCCTGACAAATATCAATGAGTGCCTGGAGGGGAGAGTTCAGTGCTGTAAACCTGGGCCATGAGAGCAAGCAAAGTTTGTCTATGGCAAACTTTGTCTCAACAAACTTTGTCTATGGCAGAGAAGGTGTGTGGTTGGCACTGAAACCAGCAGGCAAGACCAGAGAATAAAGAAGCAAAAGTGGGCAAGAGGCACCCATGAGAAAGTCTCTGTTCTCTGTATGTTGGGGGTTGGAGCAGCAAAGACTTGCCCTTTCATCTACCCATGCCATTCCCTATTTCATCATAATTGTCAAATGACTTTACTATTTATCTAACATACAAGAATTTCATCATAATTGTCAAATGGCTTTACTATTTATCTAAAATATGAGAATTAGGAGGCCTGAAACAACATGGAAGTCTTGACTACCACCAAACTTTCTGAGCAAAGCAAAAAGCTGTTTTCCAAATTTGGGTCTCATTCTTCCCACCTGGACACCACTACAGCTCCATTAAGACACCTGAGTCTCCTCGTTCTCCCCTCCTCTAGTCCTTGAGGAGCACCTCAAAAGACCCATTCTACTCACATCTTCCTCAACCTGAACCTTCCTCTGATTTGCTGAAGGGCCTTGCCAGGTCCCACATCCGTGATAGGCCATGAGGTCCCAGGCAAGAAGCCAGCAAGCTGACATTGACCCACTGACCACGGAGAGCACCATAGCACACTCACGAACCCCAGCCTGTCTTCACAGAAGAGGGTCCAGTCTTGCTGAAGGAGGCCAGGCTTCCCATAATTCTTCCCTACTCCAGGCAGGACTCTTTGGTTGCAAGCAACAGAAACAAATCTTCACTAACTTAAGCAAGAGGATGTATTGGGAGAATGGGCCAACTCACAGAATCCAGAGACAGTTGAGAATGGGGCTGGAAGAGCTGGGAACAATTGGCTCCTATTCCAGAGATGTCCTGGAATAGGAGCTAATCAGCCATCTTGGTAGGAAACTTCTTCTTACACAACCTTCTTGTATCCCTCTGCTATTTAAGTTCAGATCCCAACTCCTTGAATATGATTGGTTTGGCTTGAGTAAAATGCCCTCTCCTTCACCATGTTGACTGACAGCCCAACTAAGACTGCAACCAATAGGACAGAAGTAATTGTCCAAAACTGAAATTGGGGTTGTTACCAAAAGAAGGTAGCATGGATGCGGGGCAGCCAAAAACTACACATGTCCAAAACACACCTAGTCTCTCCCCACTTAAACAATTCATTTTCACCATCAAGATTCCAGGTGCTGTGTATGAATAAAAATTATCAGAACTGTAAACTAAAGCTGGTGATAAACAGTACAGAAATCAACTGGAGGGCTCTCAGCTTGAAGAGGAATTGGGCTTCTTGGGTCAGAAGATCTGAAGTCTTCTAGTTCTAGCACTACCACTAACTGTGACCTCCCTTTCTTCATCCAAGCAATGAGCTAAGCAGTGACCTGTCCAGCAGGTCATTATAAGCATCAAAATAGATTATGCACTTAAAGGCACTTTGAAGGCTATAAAACGTACAAAGTTGAGGAATCTTATCCGTCTGTTTGGGTTTTTATAAATTTTTTTTAAGATCACATGATATTGACTACTCAACCTGAGATTATGTTTGGCCAGAAGCAGTGCAGTTCTGACCTTAGCTGGCAGACAGGCTGCAGTGAAGCGAGGTGGAGGAGAGAGTCCTGCAGGTAATGCAGTGAGCAGTCTTATTTCAGCCTATTTTGCAATGCAATTATCTTGAGGAGCTATTAGGATGCAGCTCATAGAGAGTTCTTCCTAACTCAGAAAAATCAACTCGAGTGAGAGCCAAGAAATAGAAAACTGTCAGAGTGTAGGTAATAGCCATTTGGAAGAACGCATCAGATATTCAATATTCAACACGGAATTGAGTGGCAATGTAGTATAGTCATTCGGAACACGGGCTCTGAGTCAGGAAAACCTGAGTTTGAAACCTGGCCACAACCATTCCTTGACTCATCTAGATAAGTA
Organism: Pongo pygmaeus; assembly: GCF_028885625.2. Taxonomy (NCBI): domain Eukaryota; kingdom Metazoa; phylum Chordata; class Mammalia; order Primates; family Hominidae; genus Pongo; species Pongo pygmaeus. The sequence goes on along the minus strand of NC_072382.2, from coordinate 21,022,806 downwards.
CAATAATAATCCATAAAGTAAATAGTTATTGAGGACTTATCATATGCACTGGGGTTACAACAGGGAACAATACAGGTTAAAAACCGTGGTCCTCATGAGCCTTACATTCTGGTGAGGGAAAAAAGTAAGTTCTTTTTAAAGTAAAATATATGGTGAATCAGAGAGTGATAAATACTATGGGGAAAATAAAGCAGGGGAAGAAGCCCAGGGGTGATAGGGAAGGAGTTACTAGAATCTGTAGGGGGATTAGGGAAAACTTCACTGTGATTATGACATTTGAATCAAGAGCCAAGAGAAGGGAAGAACTGGACTATGCAGGAGCCTAGGGGAAGATCATTCCAGGCAGAGGGAAAAGTTTAAGTGCACAGGCCTGGCGATGACAGCATATCTGGTTCAAGGATTGGCAAGGCAGACAGTAAGGCTGGAGGAGATCTTGTCATTGGAGAGAAGGAGCTCCAGGCAGAGTGTTGGAGATGGGGCAGGTATGTAGGGGCTGGTAGGCCCAGTACTTTGGCTTTTGCTTTGAGTGACCTGGGGAGCCACTGGACAGTTTTGAGCAGGAAAGTAACATAATCTAATTTATATTTTAAAGGCATATTTGAGCTGCTATGCTGTGGAGGAGGCTATCGCAAAAATACAGATGAGACTTCTGGTTTCTGACCCAGCATGTAAGGAATTTGGAAGTCACCACTGTGTCCTAACAAGTAAAAAGCTGAACAAACTGAAAAATCCACAATGCTTCTTAGATCTATTAGAAAAGTAAAGTCACAGAGAAAGCTCCTAGTCCTAAAATCTGGAGAGACAAACAGGCAAATATAGAGAATCACAACTTACTAGAGCTGAAACCTCAGCAGGAACCAGTGCCAGGAGTGGAAAACCTAAAAGTGTAATTGATGAATTGCTAGAGGCTCAATGTGGACAAGTCTGAGAGTTAAACACTCCAGGGAACCCAGTCACAGGAGGGTACCTACACTTTTTTGAGCTTTACTTCCAGGAGTTCTACCAGCTTCCCATAATGAATACTGGAGAAAAATCCCTCATGCATTTGGAAAAGGTGAGGGGGAAGTAACCATTTTGAAATCCTCCAAGGCACCCTGTTCTTCTAACAAAGCCTGCCCTCAGGAAGAATTATGTTACCAGAGCTTAAATTATTAGAGAGTTTTCAGAGCCTAACTGACCCAGAGGAAGAAAAATAAATACCCAGCTCCAGCCCACTGTAGCCATCCTCTTCCACCTAATGTTGGAAGGTGGGGCTGGGGGTGGAGACTGAGAAGCACTTGTGAAGTTCAGTCCAGAGGCACAGAACAGAAAAGAGTGAGACCTAATCATAGGGCTATAGAATGTTTCCCCTCCCCCAACACCTGACCATTACATTAGTAAAGACCTATTTACCACTGTTCCTTTTACCCAGTACATCATGTCTGACTATGAAGTAAAAGTTACAAGGTATATTAAAAGGCAAAAAACACAGCTTGAAGAGAAAGAGCAAGCATCAAAACTAAACTCAAATACAGCAGGGATGTTGGCTTATCAGACCGAGAATTGAAAACAACTATGATAAAGATGCTAAGGACTCTAATGGATAAAGTAGACAACATTCAAGAACAGATGGCAATCTATGCAGAGAGATGAACATTCTAAGAAAGAGTCAAAGAAATACTAGAGGTCAAAAACACTGTAACAGAAATAAAGAACGCCTTTGATGGGCTCATTAGCAGACTGGACATGACTGAGGAAAGAATCACTGAATTCGATATTTGATTCGAGGATATCAAAATAAAACTTTCCAAAATTGAAAAGCAAAGAGAGAAAAGACTTAAAAAGGCAGAACAGAATATCCAAGAACTGTGGGACAACTACACAAGCTGCAACATATGCATAATGGGAATACTAGAAGGAGAAGAAGGGCAGAATAGAACAGAAGAAATATTTGAACCAATAATGACCAAGGATTTCCCCCAAATTAGTGACATACACTAAATCACCGATCTAGGAAGCTCATAGAACACTAAGCAGAATAAATGCAAAAAAAAAAAAAAAAAAAACTAAAGCCACAAACAAACAAAGGCACCTAGGCACATTATACTCAAACTGCAGAAAATCAAAGATAAAGAAAAAAACTTGGCTGGGCGCGGTGGCTCATGCCTGTAATCCCAGCACTTTGGGAGGCCGAGGTGGGTGGATCACGAGGTCAGTAGATCGAGACCATCCTGGCTAACACAGTGAAACCCCGTCTCTGCTTAAAATAAAAAAAATTAGCCGGGCGTGGTTGTGGGCGCCTGTAGTCCCAGCTACTCAGGAGGCTGAGGCAGGAGAATGGCGTGAACTCGGGAGGCGGAGCTTGCAGTGGGCGGAGATCGTGCCACTGCACTCCAGCCTGGGAGACAGAGTGAGACTCCATCTGAAAAAGACAAGAAAAAAACCTGAAAGACACCAGAGGAGAAAAAAAAGCTCTTACCTGTAGTGGATTACAGATAAGGATTACATCTAACTTCTCCTCAGAAACCACATAAGCAAGAAGAGAGTGGAGTGAAATATTTAGTGTTAAGAAAAAAAAAACTACCAAGAATTCTGTACCCTATGAAATTATCCTTCAAATGTGAAGGAAAAATACTTCCTCAGACAAACTAAAATCAAAGGAGTTTGTCACCAGTAGACCTTGCAAGAAATGTTAAAAGAAGTTCTTTAGAGAACAGAAAATCATATAAGCCAAAAACTTGGATCTTCATAAAGAAAGAAGAACATCAGAGAAGGAATAAGTGAAGGTAAAAATAAAAATTTATTTTTCTTATTGTTAATTCATCTAACAGATAATAGTTGGTTCAAAATAATTATAGCAGCAATGTATTTGATATATATTTATGAATGCTTATGTATAAGTGAAAGATACAATGTGATGCGGTTAGGCTTTGTGTCCCCACCCAAATCTCATCTTGAATTCTAATTCCTATAATCCCAGTAATCTCCATGTGTCGAGAGAGACAAGGTGGAGATAATTGAATCATGGGGGTGGTTCCCCCATGCTGTTCTCATGATAGTGAGTGAGTTCTCGCGAGATCTGATGGTTTTATAAGGGGCTCTTTCCCCTTTGCTTGGCACTTCTCCTTCCTGCCAAAGAAAGAAGGTGAAGGTGAAGGTGCCTTGCTTCCCCTTCACCTTCTGCCATGATCATAAATTTCCTGAGGCCTCTGCAGTCATGCTCCACTGTGAGTCAATTAAACCTCTTTCCTTTATAAATTACCCAGTCTCAGGCAGTTCTTTATAGCAGTATGAAAATGGACTAATACAGATAGCAATGATGCAAGGGATGGAAGGGAGGAATTAGGACTATTTTAAGATACTTGCACTAACTGTTAAGTGGTATAGTGTTATACGAAAGTGGACTTGGATTAGTGATAAATGTACATTGCAATCTCAAGTACAGCCACTAAAAATGAAAAAAAGAAGCATATAGAAAACAAGAGGCACTGAAAAAGAAGTATAACTGATATGCTAATAAAGGAGAGAAAATGAAATTATGTAAAATGCTCAATTAAAATCACAAAAGGCAGAAAAACAATGGGAGACAACAGAGTAACAACAAACAAAGGCAATGAATAGAAAACAGTAACATATATGGTAGATATTAATCAATGATATCAATAATCACTTTAAGCATCAATAGTCTAAATATACCAATTGAAAGACAGAAATTTTTAGAATGGATCAAAAAACGAGACCCAACTATATGTTGCCTACAAGAAACCTGCTTTAAATGTAAAGACACATATACACTAAAAGTAAATCGATGGAAGAACATACACCATGCTAACTCTAATCAAAAGAAACCAGGAGTAGCTATATAATTCCAAGCAGATACTTCAGAGCAAAGATAAATAAATAAATAAAAGTTATCAGGGGTAAGGAGGGGCATTAAATAATGATAAAGAGATTGATTTTCCAAGACCACACAAAAATCCTTAATGTTTACACACCTAACAACTGGGTGTCTAAATGCATGAGGCAAAAACTGATAAAACTGCAAGGAGAAACAGATGAATCTACTATTATAATTGGAGACTTCAACAGCCCTCTATCAGAAATGGACAGATCCAGCAGGCAGAAAATCAGAAAGGACATAGTTGAACTCAACAGCACCATCAACCTCCTGTATATACAGTCATGTGCCACTTAACGACAGGGATATGTTCTGAGAAATGTGTTGTTAAGTAATTTTGTCATTGTGTGAACATCTCAGAATGTACTTACACAAACCTAGATGGTATAGCCCACTATACATCTAGGCTATATGGTACAGCCTATTGCTCCTAGGTTACAAACCTGTATAGCAAGTTACTACAGGCAATTATAACACAATGGTAAATATTTGTGTATCTAAACATATGTACATATGGAAAAGGTACAGTAAAAATATGGTGTTATAGTCTTATGGGACCATCATTGTATATGTGGTCTGTTGTTATACAATGTATGATTGTAATTGATATATGTTGACTCCTTCATCAACAACAGCAGCATATGCATGCTTCTCAAGCTTACATGGAACATTCACCAAGATAGTCCACATTCTGGGCCATAAAACACATCTCAACAAATTTAAATTTATGTATACTTTCTCATATATACGTGTATATATATATATACACACTATATATATACGTATATATATATATATACTATATATATATACGTATATATATGAAATTATACAACATCTGCTCTCAGACCTCAATGGGATTAAACTTGAAATCAATAACGGAAAGGTAGCTGGACAAAATCCCAAAATACTTACATATTAAACAATGTACTTCTAAACACATGGGTCAAAGAAGAAAATCTCAAGAGAAATTTTAAAAATCTTTTGAACTAAATGAAAGTGAAAATACAATTTATCAAAATCTGTGGGATGCAGCAAAAGCAGTACTTAGAGGGAAATTTATAACATTGAAAGTGTATAGTAGAAAAGAAGAAAGATCTAAAATCAATCATCTAATCTTCCAACTTGGAAAACAAGAAAAAGAACAATTTAAATCCAAAGTAAGCAGAAGAAATAAAAAATAAAAATTAAAGCAGAAGTCAATGAAATTGAAAACAGGAAATCAATAGAAGAAAATTAATGACAACAAAAGCTGGTTCTTTGAAAAGATCAATAAAATTGATAAGCATCTAGCTGACTAAGAAAAAAGAGAGATGACACAAATTACTAATATCAGAAATGAAATAGAGTACTACCCTATAGATCTCACAGTGATTAAAAGGATAATGATATACTATGAACAACTCTGTTTGATAACCTAGATGAAATGGAATTATTCATTGAAAGACACAATCAGCCAAAATATCACACAAGAAGAAATAGATTATCTGAGTAGGCCTGTATCAAATTAAATCAATAATAACCTTTCAAAATGGAAAACAGTAGTCCCAGATGAGTTCACTGGTGAATCCTACCAAACATTTAAGGAAAAAATTATACCAATTTTCTACAATCTCTTTCAAAGCTAGAAGCAGAGGGAGCACTTCCTAACTCATTCTAATGAGGCCAGCATTACTCCAATCCCAAAATCAGACAAAAACATTATAAGAAAACTACAAACCATGGTTGGGTGTGGTGACTCACATCTATAATCCCAGCACTTTGGGAGGCAGAGGCGGGTGGATCACCTGAGGTCAGGAGTTCAAGACCAGCCTAGCCAACAGGGTGAAACCCCATCTCTACTAAAAATACAAAATTAGCCAGGCATGGTGACACATGCCTGTAATCCCAACTCTTGAGAGGCTGAGGCAGGAGAATAGCTTGAACCTGGGAGGCAGAGGTTGCAGTGAGCTGAGATCATACCACTGCACTCCAGCCTGGGCGACAAGAGCAAAACTTTGTCTCAAAACAAAACTAAAAACCAATATGTCTTATAAGCATAGATGCAAAAATCCTGAACAAAATATTATCAAAGTGAATCCAACAATGTATAAAAAGAACAATACACCATAACCAAGTGGAATTTATCCCAGGTATGCAAGGCCTTGATTTGGAAAGCACATGATCACATAGATGCAGAAAAAGCATTCGACAAAACCCAACACTCGTTCATAATTAAGAAAGGGAAATTCTCAGCAAACTGGAAACAGAGGGAAACTTTATCAACTTGATAAAGAACATCTGCAAAAAACCTACAGCTAACATTATACTTAATGGTGAGAAACTAGAAGCTCTCCTGCTAAGTCAGGAACAAGGCAAGAAGAATGTCCCCTCTCACTACTTCTTTTCAATATCATACTTAAGTCCTAGCTAATGCAATAAGACAAGAAAAAGAAAATTAAAATATATATTAGGGAGGAAGGGCTAAAATTACCTTTGTTCACAGAAAGCATGATTGTCTATGCAGAGAATCCAAAAGAATCAAAAACAACTCCAGAAACTAATAAGCAATTATAACAAAGTTTCAGGACATAAGTTTAATATACAAAAGTCAATCGCTTTCCTATATACCAGCAATGAATAAATGGGATTTAAAACACAATACCATTTACATTAGCACCCCCCAAAATGAAATACTTTGATATAAATCTAACAAAATATGTGCAAAATCAATATGAGGAAAACTAGAAAACTGATGAAAGAAATCAAAGAGGAACTAAATAAATGGATATTCCATGTTCATGAATAGGAAGACTCAAGTCTTCCCAACTTGATTTATAGATTCAACAGAATCCCTATTAAAATCCAAGTAAGTTATTTTGTAGATAACAAAAAATTCATTCTGAGGCAAAAGACCCCTAACAGCCAATACAATATTGAAGAACATAGTTGGAGGCTGACACTACCAGACTTCAGCACTTACTGCAAGCCTGCAGTAAACAAGATAATGAAGTATTGGTGAAAGAATAGACAACTAGATAAATGAAACAGAATAGAGAGCCCAGAAATAGACCCCCATAAATACAGTCAACTGATCTTTGACAATGCCGCAAAGGCAATTCAATGGAGAAATGACAGTCTTTTCAACAAACAGTGATGTAACAACTGGACATCCACATGCAAAAAAATTAACCTAGACACAGACCTTTACCTGTGACAAATATTAATTCAAAATGGATTATAGACCTAAATGTAAAATGAAAAACTATAAAACTCCTAGAAGATAATGTAGGAGAAAACTTAGATGATCTTGAGTTTGGCAATGACTTTTGACATATAACACCAAAGACATGATCTATGAAAGAAATAATTGATAAGCTGAACTTTATGAAAATTAAAAACTTCTGCTAGTTAAAAGTCTTGTTGAGAGAATGAGAAGACAACCACAGACTGGGAGAAATTATTTGCAAAAGATAAATGATAAAAGGGCTGCTATCTAAAATATACAAAGAATATACAAAATATACAAAAAATGCAGCAATAAGAAAACAAACAGCCCTATTAAAAATGGGCTAAAGACTTTAATAAACATCATAACAAAGAAAACATACAGCTGACAAACCTCATATGAAAAAATACTCCCCTTCATATGTCATTAGGGAAATGAAAATTAAAACAGTGAGATACCACACTCATTTATTAGAATGACCAAAATTGAGATCATTGACAACATCAAGTGCTGACAAAGGTGTGGAGCAACAGAAACTCTCATTCCTTCCAAGTGGAAATGCAAAATGGTATGGCCACTTTGAAAGACCGGTTGGCAGTTTCTTACAAAACTAAACATACTCTTACCATACTATACAGCAATTGCACTCCTTAATATTTACCCAAAAGAGCTGAAAACTTATGTGCACACAAAAACTTGCACAGATGTTTATAGCAGCTTTATTTATAATTGCTAAATCTTGGAAGCAACCACGATATCCTTCGGCATGTGAATGAATAAATAAATTGTGGTATATCCAGGCAATGGAATGTTATTTAGTGCTAAAAAGAAACGAACTGGCAGGGCACGGTGGTTTACATCTATAATCCTGGCACTTTGTGAGACTGAGGCAGGGGGATCTTACTCTAAAAAAGTAAAAATATTACCCCCGAGTGGTGGCGCATGTCTGTAGTTCCAACTACTCGGGAAGCTGAAGTGGGAGGATCACTTGAGCCCAGGAGTTTGAAGCTGCGGTAAGCTATGATCATACCACTGCACTCCAGCCTAGGCAACAGAATGAGACACTGTCTCTAAAAAATAAATAAATAAATAAAAATAAATTTTTTAAAAAAAGGCCAGGAGCGGTAGCTCAAGCCTGTAATCCCAGCACTTTGGGAGGCCGAGGCAGGCGGATCACGAGGTCAGGAAATCGAGACCATCCTGGCTAACACGGTGAAACCCCGTCTCTACTAAAAATACAAAAAATTAGCCGGGCGTGGTGGCGGGCGCCTGTAGTTCAGCTACTCGTGAGGCTGAGGCAGGAGAATGGCGTGAACCCGGGAGGCGGAGCTTGCAGTGAGCCGAAATCGCGCCACTGCACTCCAGCCTGGGCGACAGAGAGAGACTCCGTCTAAAAAAGAAAGGAAGAAAACAAAAGAAAAAGAAAGAAAGCAATGAACTATCAAACCATGAAAAGACATGGAGGAATCTTAAATGCTTATTACTAAGAGAATGAAGCCAACCTGAAAAGGCTGCATATTGCGTGATTCCAACTATATGACATTCTGGAAAAGGCAAAACTATAGAGATGGTAAAAAGGTCAGTTGTTGCCAGGAACTGGGGGGAGGGAGCAGTGAATTGTCAGAAGAAGATTAAACTATTTTATGAATAGTTTAGTGAAATAGGCAGTGAAAATATTTTATATGATACTATAATGGTGGATTCATGTTATTTCACATTTGTCACGACCCATAGAATGTACAATACCAAGAATGACCTTAGTGTAAACTACAGGCTTTGGGTGATAATGATGCATCAATGTAGGCTCATTGATTTGACAAATGTACCACTCTGGTGTGGGATGTTAATAATGAGAGAGGCTGTGCACGTGTTGGGGGAAGGGGTTTATGGGAAATCTCTGTACCTTTTACTCAATTTTGCTGTGAACCTCGAATTGCTCTTAAAAATAATCTGTTTTTGGCTGGGCGCAGTGGCTCATGCCTGTAATCCCAGCACTTTGGGAAGCTGAGGCAGGTGGATCAATTGAGGTCAGGAGTTTGAGACCAGCCGGGCAAACATGGTGAAACCCCATTTCTACTAAAAATATAAAAATTAGCCAGGCGTGGTGGCACACGCCTGTAATCCCAGCCACTTGAGAGGCTGAGGCATGAGAATCGCTTGAACCCAGGAGGCAGAGGTTGCAGTGAGCCGAGATTGCACCACTGCACTCCACCCTGGGTGACAGAGTGAGACTCCATCTCAAAAAAAAAAAAAAAAAATCTATGTTTTCAAAAAATCTAGATGAGAGATGATAATGGCTTAGGCAAGGATGTGGAAGTGGGGAGAAGTGGTTGGATTCAGGATACGTTTTGAAATAAGAGCCAACAGAAATTGCCAGTGGGTTGGATATGCAGGATGAGGACAACGGAAGATTCAGCCTATAGCCTACATCAGACAACATGTGAAAAAGACTTCACATGGGGCCAGGCACATCATAGATACCCAGCAAACACCAAAACTTACTAAAATTTCAGAAGAGATGATGGTTCTTGTCAAGGTAATATGCTAATCAGATAATTCATGGGGTCTGGAGGTGAGTCGCACAGGGAGAGGATGGCCAATGTGCTGTATTTTTTTGTTGTCAGCTGCCCAGTTCCGGAAAGAGGAGAAAAATTGAAGTTGATACAGAAAAAAATAAGAATGATTCATCCCAGGAATGGTACATAATAATAAAGCCATAGGTAACACTTAGTAATTACGGTGGCAAAATTGGCTAGACGTGCAATGTGGCATTTTTCAAAGTCCTTTGATAGGCCAGTCTCTTCACTGCAGTGCTTTTAGCTTGAGGTAAGTGAGATTTGTGTAACAGTGTGAAAAAAAAGCAAAAGGGTTAGTTTTCTAAGCATTTATTGTCAATTTCCAAAGGAAATAATTCTACTCTACTTGGGCCATTTCTATCATTTTTTGAGCCCCTGCTATGCACAAGGCACTTTTTTTTTTTTTTTTTTTTTTTTCTGAGACAGTCTCGCTGTGTCACCCAGGCTGGAGTGCAATGGAGCCATCTCGGCTCACTGCAACCTCCGCCTCCCGGGTTCAAGTGATTCTCCTGCCTCAGCCTCCTGAGTAGCTGGGATTACAGGCTCCCACCACCATGCCCAGCTAATTTCTGAATTTTTAGTAGAGACGGGGTTTCACCATATTGGCCAGGCAGGTCTCGAACTGCTGACCTTGTGATCCACCCTCCTCAGCCTCCCAAAGTGCTGGGATTACAGGTGTGAGCCACCACACCTGGCCCTATTTTCTCTAGTGCTAACCCAGCAAGTTAGAGATTATGGTGTCCATTTTACAGATGAGAAAAGTAAGGCTTATACTAAGGGATGGAGGGGCACGGTGGCTCATGCCTGTAATCCCAGCACTTTGGGAGGCCGAGGCAGATGGATCGTTTGAGGTCAGGAGTTCAAGATCAGCCTGGACAATGTGGTGAAACCCCATCTCCACTAAAAATAAAAAAATTAGCCAGGCGTGATGGTGCACACCTGTAATCCCAGCTACCGGGGAGGCTGAGACACAAGAATCGCTTGAACCGGGACAGAGGAGGTTGCAGTGAGCTGAGATCACACCACTGTACTCCAGCCTAGGCAACAGAGTGAGACTCTGTCTCAAAAAAACAAAACAAAACAAAAAGCGATCACTAGCTAAGGAGTCACACACCAGGGATGAAAAACAAACACAATGAACCTCCATAACCCATGCATCTTCTGCTAGGCCACATTGCCTCACCTTATTGCTAACAATATCCAGCCTTCACTGAGTACTTTCCTCGTGTCAGGACCTGGTATTTTATAGCTGTTAATATAAACTATTATTATCCCCATTTTAAAGATGGGGAAATCAAGGTCTGGAGAAGTTAAGAAACACACAGTAGATTCCTTTGCTGGTAAGTTAGGACCCATGCAATGTAGTTCCAGGTTCCAGGGTCCATGATCTTATGTTTTTTCAAAAAGTATTTCTTGGCCAGGCGCGGTGGCTCACACCTGTAATCCCAGCATTTTGGGAGGCTGAGGTGGGTGGATCATGAGGTCAGGAGTTTGAGACCAGCCTGGCCAACATGGTGAAATCCCATCTCTACTAAAAATACAAAAATTAGCCGGGTGTGGTGGCACGCACCTATAATCCCAGCTACTCAGGAGGCTGAGGCAGAAGAATCACTTGAACCTGGGAGGCAAAGGTTGCAGTGAGCTGAGATCGCGCCATTGCACTCCAGCCTGGGAGCCTGGGTGATAGAGCGAGAGTCCATCTCAATAAAAAGAAAAAAAAAAGGTATTTCTTTAACATAATAGTAATATATATTCATGGTAATAATATCAGAAAATACAACAAAGAAAAAGAAAAAAATCACCTGTAATCCTGTCATTCCGAGATAACCATGATTATCATTTTGGTGGGTAACCTTTTAATCTTTTTCCTACACACATACATACATGCACATTTTGTATAAAAATGAGATTGTATTATCCTTGCCTTTAACCTATCCTTCCCTCTCTCTCACTTAATAATATGTTGTCCACATCTTTCTGCTTTAAATATTTTCTACAGGGGTGATTTTTTACCCTCTTGGTCAGGTACCTATTTGAGAATCCATAAGAATCCTCTCTCTGAGAAGTGCGTACACATACACACACACACACACACACACACACAAACACACACACACAAACATGCATATAATTTTAGAGATTTCCTGAACCATGAACTCTAACTGAGAACCTCATTCCTGCATCATCCTTTCTAACGCCTGAATAATAGTCCATCATGGACGGATGCCCTGTAAATTATTGAACCAATCTAAACCAGCAGATTTGCCAAGTATCCTGTGGTTGGATGTTAAGATTATTTCCAATTTTCCACTATTATAAACAATATTGCAATGAGTATTCCTATGGATAAATCTTTGGGTATAGCCTATTTATTTCCTTCGGATTCATTCCAAGAATATGAATATTTTAAAGACTTTTGATAGTATTTCCAAATTGCCCTCCAGAAAGGGTGTTTCCAATTACACTCCCTCCAGCAGCACCTAAGAGGCCCCCTTTCTCCACTTCGTTTCTCACATTGGGTCTTATAAAATACTTGAGTTTGGGCTGGGTGCGGTGGCTCACGCCTGTAATCCCAGCACTTTGGGAGGCTGAGGAGGGCAGATCACCTGAGGTCAAGAGTTCGAGACCAGCCTGGCCAACACGGTGAAACCCCGTCTCTACTAAAAATAGAAAAAATTAGCCGGGCGTGGTGGCGTGCACCTGTAGTCCCAGCTACTTGGGAGGCTGAGGCTGGAGAATCGCTTGAACCCAGGAGGTGGAGGTTGCAGTGAGCCGAGATTATACCATTGCACTCCAGCCTGGGCATAGAGCGAGACTCTGTCTCAAAAAAGGTAAATAAATAAAAGAAAAGAAAATATTTGATTTTGTACCTTTTTAATCCTGGCTCAGACCTTTTCTTTCTCTTTTTGCTGTCTTGAAGGCAGTGATTTCTGGCTCAAGGAACTAGAAACAGCAGTCTTTGGGGAAGACTCCAGACTGGGAATTGCTGTCTTTCCCTACTTCAATGAAGCCCCGAAGACTGGTTTCCTAGACTTAGCATAAGATTTTTCTATACAGATCTCTTTGTCCTTGTAGGAAAAGCATCACTGGGTGAGAAGAAACAAACAGGCTGATCTTTTCTTTTTAATCTTTGTTAATTTTAAAATTTATATTATGAAATGTTTGTCCCCATAAGAACCAGAAGGATTCTCTTTACTAGATCTTAAAATTCACAGATAAGTAATCCTGTAATGTGACTGTTCCTTCTCTCCTACTTTAGACAGCCAAATCTGGCTCTTGATATATAAAATTTACAGGAGAAAAACTTAAGTTTGGCTTGAGAAGTCTACAAGAATGGTTAGAAAGAGAAATATCCTGCATATAGTAGGCACTCAATAAATGCTGAATTGCGCTGGAAGCCTTGGACATGCACCCTGGAGTAACAAAGGATGTCATGTACATGTTTAACTACTGAAGCTTTCATTAACTGTGGCAGTGTTAAATACAGTCGACACTAATGAAGGGGAGTGGTGACCTGGATACACCAAAACAGAGGGAAATCCCAGATCAACTCTATTTAGTCTTGAAATACAGTCCATGATTTTTTTTTTCCTGTAACGAAAATACCTTTCCAATTCTGCTTGGCTTGGATGAATATTGCAATGAGCTTATCCTCCATGAGCCCACAGAGAAAATCCGCTGCATAAGGCAGTCGACCAACCAGATTTAAAAGTCACCAAGGAAATTTGAATTTGAACATACTGGCTGGTATTAAGAAATTATTATTAGTTGCATTAAGTGTGATATGGATGTTATTTTCACTATGTAAGGAATATGTTCCTTTTTTCTTTTAAAGATACATACTGGAATTAACAAATAAAAGTTACCATGGACCATCTTCAAAAGGGACACTAAAGATTTTGTCTGTATTATAGCATTAAGTACCATTTACTGAAATTTTTTGGTGCAAACCAGTTTAGATACTTAATTTGAATCCTAAACAAACCTCTCTGAGGCGGCTGTCATTATCCCCATTTTACAGGTGAATGAACTGAGCCTCAGAGGCAGTAGTGACTATTCAATGTTTCTGTCCCAATTCTGCTTCAGGGAACCCCTCTCCCTCCCACTGGACACTATCATGACGAGACAGTCATGATACAGTCTCATCAACAATAGTTGAAGTACCAACAGTCAAAGTACCCTGCCCTGCTGCCCAGAGTGTGGTGTGGGACCCAGGCCTCTCGTGTAATCCACAATCTACATGACTAATATTCAGAGCAGAGATGGCGGAAACTATGAGGACCTCATCCATCAGCCCTTTCTGAGGTCCAGAGCTTGAGCCTCCCCTGCTCTAGGCAGCCACATTAGTTTCTGTTACATGCAGCCGAAGCATACTGCCCAAGAGAGAAACGTTACCTGACTGCCGCCAGACAGCCCAGCTAGTAAGTGGCAGAGTGAGCATTTGAACCCAGGGCTGTCTGATGTCAAAGCCCCATGCTTCCTCTCAAGCAATATCCCTAAGGCGTCAAGTTCATGTGACTTGCAAGTCCTGACTTTCACTTTTCATGCCTTCTGCATCTTCCTTATAAAATTCTTACACACTTACCTCCATGTCTCTCTACGCACAGGTGTGTAATAATGCGTCTCTGCACTGTTGGAACTTTGGGTACTCAGTGTTTAATTCAGTAATTGCTTTAATCCATATTCCCCCAGAATAACAAGCTATGGAGGATACTATTTACTGCTACTTTCACCATCTCTTTGTAAATAGAACAACATTGACAGAGAGGCATGAATAGGTCATCTGGTCCAACTTCCTGCCTCAAATAAATGCTGCCCTAAAATCAATAGAATGCAGTCATGTGACTGGAGTCACTTTTGCTATCATCATGATTACAAGTCTACTAATGTCAGCCTTACAGAGCACCATGTGCTATTCTAATATAGAATGTGCTAAGTCCTAAAAAAAGACCGCAAGAGAGATCCTCAGCAGCCTTGGAGGGTAGTGGGAAGACCACAGGCTCCGCAGCCAAAAAGACACATCTCATCCCAGCTGTGTGACTTTGGACAATTACCTACCTTCTCTGAGCCTCGATCTCCTCATCTGTAAAATGGGGATAATAATAGTGCCAACCTCACAGTGTTCTTGAGATGATTGTATCAGATGATAACTATCGGATGACAGTTAAACAGCTTGATACACTGTAGGAGCCAATCACGCCAGTACTTCCTTTCCTAAACAATTTAGGACAGTTGATCGCTTATGCCTATTTTTAAAGATCTCCAAGGAAGGAGAAACCATAGCATCCCTTGGTAGCTACTGCCTGTGTTTAACAACCCACTTAGATGATGTGTGAATATAGCACAGAGGCCCACATCCAAGGAGCCTGACGCAGGCTGGGAGGCATGCCAAGCAGCTTGCTGGACTGCCACCCATCCTATACCTTCCCCCGCCATTGCCTCCTAAATATATATATCAGCTTAGCCATCCTTCCCCGGCCAACCTCTTCTTGGAAACCCTCTCTGATAATCCCCTGGTTTAGTATGTTTTTGATTCTCAACCACTGTAACACCTGTTGGCTGTAACATGCTTCGGGCATTTCCCAAAAAAAGGCCGGTACTGGAACTATTTATTGAATGAATTCATTAATTCAATAACTATCTATTGAATGCCTTGTACACTGCCAGGCAGCGTCCTAGGTACTGGCCATACGGCAGTGAACAAAACAGACGCGATCCCGCCCTCATGAAGTTCTAGTGGGAGAGAGGAAACAGAAAATAAATATATACTAGGTCAGTTGATCAAAAGTGCGAGGGAGGAAACTGGAGCAGATTTGGAGGGTAGGGAGTGGCTGTTCTATAAGGGGATGGTTTGTGTGTGCTTGGCTCCTCGGGGAAACTGTAAGCTCCCGGAGAGTAAGAGGAGGCAATGGAGAGGAGTGGTTAGTGATGAAAGCTCTGGAGTCTGGATGACCTGGTTTAAATCTCTTCCCCTCCACATCCTAGCTGTGTGACAAGTTCCTAACTTCCTGAGTCTCAGTCTCTTCTGCAAAGTGGAGAAAAAACAGCATTGATCTCATGGTCACATTGTGAAGATTCAAAGAAATCATGAATGCACAGTGTTCAGCACCAAAGTGGATTCACCCTGAAGCTAATGAAGCTTCAGGGACGCCCCCACCCACCCACACACACTTGTGTGAGCCCCTTCCAAGGCCCTTGGAGGGGTCCTAGCAATGAATTGACCTATCTTGCAAAATATGTCAACAACGATCAGTTAAGACTACTGTCTCATCCTGCTTTGACTTTCCTTTGCATGCCAGATGGCACAGAGAGGACACAAGCCTTTCTTTTCATAATGTTGTAATCTTCTTAAAGAGGTTCCTCCCAAATGGCAGAAGCCTCAGGTTTCACAAAACTCGAATCCACTCCTTCCTGGAATTGGGTGGCAGCTACTGTGGACATAACTGGATGTCTTTGTCTCTCTCCAAGTCTCCAGCCGAGTGACCAGCACAGACCAGGTGTTCAGGAATTACATGATGAATGAAGGAATGATGGATATCTAGAGCCTCAAACAGCAAGGGGCCTTAAAATGCCAACTGCCGGCAGAGCGCAGTGGCTCATGCCTATAATCCCAGCACTTTGGGAGGCCGAGGCAGGTGGATCACCTGAGGTCAGGAGTTCAAGACCAGCCTGGCAAACATAGTGAAACCCTGTCTCTACTAAAAATACAAAAATTAGCTGGGCATGGTGGCGGGCACCTATAATCCCAGCTACTCAGGAGGCTGAGGCAGGAGAATAGCTTGAACCTGGGAGGCGGAGGTTGCAGTGAGCCAAGATCGCACCATTGCATTCCAGCCTGGGCAACAAGAGCAAAACTCCAACTCAAAAAAAAAAAAAAAATGCCAACTGCCTCCCTTTCCTCCCTCTCTTACCCCCTAAAATTGTTGGAGGATTATAAGGACAATTGAGAGATTTCTAGAAAAAGAGCAGAATGAGCACTTGCCATAAAAGCAAATTCACCATCCTCTTGGGGGTGCAGGGGTTGCAGGTCACCATCTGAGGATCTCCCCAGCATGCTGAGGAGTGGGGGCAGGTGCCAGGGTAGCCCCACTGCTGCCCTAAGACCTGGAGGAGGGGGCTTTGTGGAGCAGGACCACACACTTCCAATGGGATTCCCACCTCCAAAACCTCGTACTCGGGCCTCAGGACACTCTGGGACCTTCCTGGGTCATCATCAAGAGCCAGCCCCAGGGTTAGACCATTCTTATAATTAAGCGGAAAAGCTCTTGAAATCTCTACCCAGCATGGGAATGAGCTGTTCTCCCCTGCAACGGTTGAAAACAGCTCATGACCATCTTCCAAAGGAAAACCCTCCCTACTTGAAAGCAGTTATAAAATCATGCCTCAGCCTTTTGTTTCCCAGCCAAATGATGCCAATTACTAATACCAAAGGGAGAGAACGTGACTCACTGATGTTCCCAGTCCTGACGGCTGACTGCCATCAATTCCCTGGTCCCTAGAGTTCGCTCCACTGTCTCTTTTCTGACCGTTCTCCACAGTCGTCACCAGAAAGTCACCCTCTCTTCTTGCTTTTCTCCAGGAGAGTTCTAGGACTTCCCAAGGCCCGTAGGTCCATTGACAAGCTCACACCAAGTTCCTTTGCCCACATTCCAATTGGACTCAGAAGAGGACTTGATGTGTGTTTGTGGGTGCACAGGCACGTTTCCTCCTATCATCCATTAAACAGAGAATCTTCATCTGCCCTTGTCTGTCCCTGGTCTCTTGCCTTCCCCAGGTTGTGTTTCCCGGTCATATACTCGGCGGGTTTCCCTGCTCTTTCCTCATCATTCAGAGGACACAACAGCGAGAGGCAGCCCAGCATGGGCTGTCTCACTAAAGAACATTCTACTCAGAAAGAACTGGCCCTGAGCCCTCGGCTCCCAGAAGACCAAGGCCTCAGCCTTCATTCTGCCTTCCTGCCCACCCTCCAAAATGAGAACGAGGCCGGGCGCGGTGGCTCACGCCTGTAATCCCAGCACTTTGGGAGGCCAAGGCGGGCGGATCACTAGAGGTCAGGAGTTCGAGACCAGCCTGGCAAACATGGTGAAACCTCATCTCTACTAAAAATACAAGAGTTAGCCAGGTGTGGTGGCGCACACCTGTAATCCCAGCTACTCGGGAGGCTGAGGCACGAGAATTGCTTGGACCTGGGAGGCGGAGGTTGCAGTGAGCTGAGATCATGCCACTGCACTCCAGCCTGGGTGACAGAGTGAGACTCCGTTTCAAAACAAAACAAAACAAAACAAAACAAAATGAGAACAGGACCCAAGACTCACAGGAGCGCTTGCTCTTTTATTGGGGGAGGAAGGAAGAGTAACTTTGATTGACTTTATTTTACTTTATTTTTCTTTGAGACAGGATCTTGCTTTGTCACACAGGCTGGGGTGCAGCGGTGCTATCTTGGCTCACTGCAGCCTCAACCTCCTGGGCTCAAGCAATCCTCCCACCTCAGCCTCCCAAGTAGCTGGGACTACAGGCACACACCACTACGCCTGGCTAATTTTGGTATTTTTTCTGTAGAGATGGGATTTTGCTATGTTTCCCAGGCTGGTCTCAAACTCCTGGGCTCAAGTGATCCTCCCACCTCAGCCTCCCAAAGCACCGGGATTACAGGTATGAATCATGGTGCCTGGAGGGATCTTTTCAAATGTAAATTTAATCACACAGAGCCTTGTGTCCAAGGCCTCCCACTGCTCTTAGGACAGAGGCAAGAGCCTTGCCCGGCCCTCCAAGCCCCTGCATGGCTTGGTTTCTCCCCTATCCCCCAGCCGCCAAGCAGCAGCTCACTCTCATTCCCTCTCCTCCATGCTGGCCTTCTCTCAGCTGGTCAAGTCCAAAACACTTCTTCCAGCCTCAGGACGCTGCACACGCCTTTGGTCTGGAACACTTGTCCCTCTCGCCTCACCTGGCAGACCCCTTCTTTTTTTAGGGGGGGAGGAAGGCAGTCAGTGTGATCACACTTCCTCAGGGAAGCTTCCTCTGTGTTTCTCTCCTTTATACGTCCTCAGAGAATCATGACCCGGGCCCTTAGTTTCTTCCTTACCATGCCCCCAGTGTCATAATCGCTCTGTAATTGCTCCGTAATACCCTTGCCCTGCTGCATTCACAGAATCATGAAAAGCCATCCGTTCATTAATTCAGTCTTACCAAGTGCCTAGTATATGTTAGGCAGGATTCTGTCGCCAGAGAATATAATGGTGCACAAAAGAAAGCCCTGCCCCCAGGGAACTTCCATTTGAACAGAAGAAGAGGCGATGAGCAAATAGATACATACACGTATGATAGGGTGTTAGGCAGTGGTAAGTCCTACAGAGACAAATAATGCTGGATAAGGACAAGTGTGGTGGCAAGGGGAGGGGCAGCAGAAAAGGCCTTTCTGAGCAGGTGACATTTATATAGAAACCCCAGTGAAATGAGGGAGCAAATCATGCAAAGATGCATGGAAAGACTATTTCAGACAAAAGGAACAGCAAGGGCAAAGAAATGAACCTGGTAAGTGCAAAGGCCCTGGGGCAGGAATGAACTTGGTAAGTCCAAAGAATGAACTGATGTGGCTGGCGTTGAGGCAGCAAATTGGGAAATGACCAAATGGGGCTGGAGGACACGTAGACAACTCTTTTGATAAATTTTGCTACAATAAGGAACACAGAACTAGTGCAAGAGCCAGGGAGCAATGAGTTCTATGGAAGGTGTTTCTGTTTTGGTTCGTGTTCTGTTTGAAGACGGGAAGTATTACAGCATACCTGTGTGCTGAAAGGTAAAGCGCCATAGAGAGGGAGACGTCAGTGATTCATGAGAGAGATCATTTCATCAAAGTCCTTGAATAGGTGAGGGCAAACGGGATTCAGGACCCCAGGGGAGGGTTGGGCATTATACACGCATAAGGATGGTTTGCAATTTGCAATACGAGGGAGGGCAGGGCCTGCACATATAGCGGCTGGAAGTGGGTAAGTTTAGCAGTGGGTAATGAGCATTTTGAGGGCCCCTATTTTCTCAGTGAATAGGAAGATGAGATCATCAGCTGAGAACCAGGCAAGAGAAGGATATTAGAGTTAAAGAAAGAGAAGGTACAAAACGGCTTGAAGAGAGGCAGAGTGCCTGAGATACTGAAGTAGGATTGTTGGGCAATGCAAAAACAGCCACTTATTGGCAGACTTCAGTATAAAATGAGGCCTGTCTGGGCAGCTGTGGGTATTTTCTTCAAGCCATGTTCCAGTGCCCAGATGGAGGCACGAAAAGTTAAGTTCTCCCTTGAGTTGAAGCAGGGTTGGGGTGTGGCAGATGAGTGCAGCAGGGCAAGAGTATTATAACAGTATTACAGAGCAATTACAGAGCAATGAGGACACTGGGGCATAATGAGGAAATGAAGGGCCTGGGTCATGGGTGGTGAAGGACAGTGAAAAAGCGGTGGGGGGGTCAGTGGACTGAAGACCCCAACAGGGGTAGGAAATTGCTGAAATGGGAGTTCTAAGACAACTGAGTGAGGAATACCTGTGGCCACAGTCTAACAGGATGATTGAAAGGGAAACTTGAGTGGCGCTGTGGTTATGATGAGGTTTGTGTGGGGCTCTATGGCTAAGGTGGAGTGGAGGAGGCATCATGGCATGGAGGCATCAAGAATGGAGGCAAGGTGACTAGGCGCAGTGGGTCATATCTGGAATCCCAGCACTTTCGGAGGCTGAGATGGGTGGATCATCAGGTCATGACATCGAGACCAGCCTGGCCAACACAGTGAAAATCTATCTCTACTAAAAATACAAAAATTAGCTGCGCGTGGTGGTGCACACCTGTAATCCCAGCTACTCAGGAGGCTGAGGCAGGAGAATCACTTGAACCCAGGAGGCAGAGGTTGCAGTGAGGCAAGATCGTGCCATTGCACTCCAGCCTGGACAACATAGTGAGACTCTGTCCCAAAAAGGAAAAAAAAAAGAATGGAGGCAAGGTGATGCGTGGCCATCTATGTGGATCTTAAAGTCACCATGGACAATGGCAACAGGAGAGAAAGTCAGTGAGCCAGGTGGCCAAATCATCAATAAACACGTGAGCAGGCAGGTAAGACCACACAATAGACAATTTGACGACAGGTGCTCCCATTTTTTATGTTTATATGATTATTTGGTTAATGTTGATTTCACCCACTACACACATCACCCACTCTACACATCAGTAAGGAAGCGGCATGGCTGTTTGTGCTCACCACGTGATCCCTAGCATCTAGCTTAGCACATAATAGATACTTATTTAAAACTTCTTGAACAAATGCATGAATACTGTTCTCTGGACTTGGAGAAAGAGAGAGGAGGTGAAGCAGGGATCCAATAATTGGCCCTTTTCTCTTGCCATTGAAGTCCTCAGCAGAGTCCCAATTTGCAGATACTTCTGTCAATGGTCATTCAACTACCATTCACAAAATACCTCTTAAGTGCCAGGTCCTGTGCTATGCGCTTCAAAGAGAAGTAAGACTTGGTTGCTTTTGGAGAACTCTGAGTGTATCCAGGCAGACTAATGAATAAATAACTTCAATACAATGTGTATAGAGCAATGATAGAGGTATGAGCAAAATGCTCCCAGACCACAGAATCTGACTGCCTAGGGGACAAAGAAAAACTGTGGAGACAGGTAACGTCTGGAGAATGAGGAGGGTCAGCTACCAAGACAGGTGGATGTCAGGCAAAGAACCAGTCTCTACAAAAGCATCAAGGATGGGGAAAGCTTGGCAAATTAAGAGGTCTGATGAGGCTAGAAATTAAGCCAAAAATGTCATCTGGCCTTTATATTTATGGTCAATTTGTTTGCAACAAGGATGTCTAGATAATTCAACGGAAAAAGAATGGTCTTTTTTTTAAATGGTGCTTGGACAACTGGATACCACATGGAAAAGGATGAAGTTGGACCCCTACTTCAAACCGTCTACAAAAATTAATTCAAAATGGATCAAAGACAAATGTAAAAGCTAAAACTACAAAACTCTTAGAAGAAAACATAAGCATAAATCTTCATGAGCTTGAATTAGGCAATGGTTTATTACATATGACACCAAAAGCACAAACTAAAATGAAAAAATAGATAAATTGAACTTCATCAAATGTAAACATTTGTGCTTCAAAAGAGACCATCAGAAAAGGGACAAGAGGCCAGGAGCGGTGGCTCACGCCTGTAATCCCAGCACTTTGGCAGGCTGAGGCGGGCGGATCACGAGGTCAGGAGATGGAGACCATCCTGGCTAACATGATGAAATCCGGTCTCTACTAAAAATACAAAAAAAAAAAAAAATTAGCCGGGCATGGTGGTGGGCGCCTGCAGTTCCAGCTACTTGGGAGGCTGAGGCAGGAGAATGGCATGAACCCGGGAGGTGGAGCTTGCAGTGAGCCGAGATCGTGCCACTGCACTCCAGCCTGGGCAACAGAGCGAGACTCCATCTCAAAAAAAAATAAATAAAGTGAGAAGAAAACCCACAGAATGGGAGAAAATATTTGCAAATCGTATATCTGATAAAGGACTAGTGTCCAGAATTTATAAAGAACATTTACAACTCAACGATAAAAAGATAAACTTTTTTTTTTTTTAGATGGAGTCTCACCCTGTTGCCCAGATTGGAGTGCAATGGCACAATCTCGGCTCACTGCAAACTCTGCCTCCTGGGTTCAAATGATTCTCCTTCCTCAGCCTCCCGAGTAGCTGGGATTACAGGCGCTCGCCACCACACCCAGCTAATTTTTGTATTTTTAGTAGAGATGGGGTTTCACCATGTTGGCCAGGCTGGTCTCCAACTCCTGACCTTGTGATCCGCCCGCCTCGGCCTCCCAAAGTGCTGGGATTACAGGTGTGAGCCACCATGCCTGGCCCAGATAAACTATTTTTTAAATAGGCAAAGGATTTAAATAATTTTTTCTCCAAAGAAGATATACCAATGACCAGTAAACAAATGAAAAGATGCCCAAGATCATTAGTCAGTAAGGAAATGAAAATCATAACTACAGTGAGACACCACTTCATACCCACTAGGATGGCTAGAATTTAAAAAAAAAATAGACATTGGCCAGGCGCAGTGGCTCACGCCTGTAATCCCAACACTTTGGGGGGCCGAGGCAGGTGGATCACGAGGTCAGGAGATCGAGACCATCCTGGCTAACATGGTGAAACTAAAAATACAAAAAATTAGCCAAGCGTGGTGGCGGGCACCTGTAATCCCAGCTGCTCAGGAGGCCGAGGCAGGAGAATAGCTTGAACCCAGGAAGCAGAGGTTGCAGTGAGCTGAGATCGCATCACTGCACTCCAGCCTGGGTGACAGAGTGAGACTCTGTCTCAAAAATAAATAAATATGGGAGGCTGAGGCAGGAGAGTCACTTGAACCTGGGAGGCAGAGGTTGCAGTGAGCCGAGATCACGCCACAGCACTCCAGCCTGGGCGACAGTGCAAGACTCAGTCTCAAAAATAAATAAATAAAATTTTAAAAAATAAAATAAAAATAAACTTCTTATCTAATTATAATCAGAATTGATGGTAGAAATTTTGGAAAATATAGAAAATTGCAAAGAAGAAAATTAAAATCATCCATAATCCTTCTAGTTAAAATGTCTACTGACATTTTAGTATATTTTTTCTATGAGCAAACATCATTTTTAATGCCTTGTAAGAGGCTATCCAATATCATAAATCAAGGATCCCCAACTGGTCTGTGACCTGTTAGGAACTGGGTTGCACAGCAGGAGGCAAGCAGTGGGCAGGCAAGCGAGGGAAGCTTTATCTGTATTTACAGCCACTCCTCCTAGCTCGCATCACCGCCTGAGCTCTGCCTCCTGTCAGACCAGTAGCAGCATTAGATTCTCACGGGAGCGCGAACCCTACTGTGAACTGCACATTCGAGGGATGTAGGTTGCATGCTCCTTATAAGAATCTAATGCCTGATGATCTGAGTTGGAATTGAAGCAGTGATGCTAGCTAGCACTGGGAGCATCTGTAAATACAGATGAACATTAGCAGACAGGTTTGACCACACAGAGACCACAGTCAATCAGTTGCGTGCAGACTCATATCAAAACCCTATCAGTGGCCGGGCATGGTGGCTCACACCTGTAATCCCAGCACTTTGGGAGGCTGAGGCGGGTGGATCACCTGAGGTCAGGAGTTTGAGACCAGCCTGGCGAACATGGGGAAACCCCGTCTCTACTAAAAATACAAAAATTAGCCAGGCATGGTGGCACACACCTGTAATCCCAGCTACTCAGGAGGCTGAGATGAGAGAATCGCTTGAACCCGGGAGACGGAGGTTGCAGTGAGCCAAGATTATGCCACTGCACTCCTGCCCGGGTGACAGAGTGAGACTGTCTCCAAAAAACAAAAACAAAAACAAAAAAACCCTATCAGTGAGTGGCAAGTGACAATTAAGCTGCAACTGGTGTCAGGCTTTATAATGGCAAGTGAGTTGAAAAAAAAGTGCACAATAAATGTAAGGCACTGGAATCATCCCAAAACCATCCCCTGCCCCCACCTCACCATCCATGAGAAAATTGTCTTCCACGAAACCAGTGCTTGGTGCCAAAAAGCCTGGGAACCACTGTCATAGATTACTTCTATTTTAATATAGTAAGGTTATTTCCAACTTTTCCCCATATAAATAATGACATAATAAATAAGCTTTTATGAAAGCAAGAAGCTTTTTCACAGATGGGGTTATTTCCTTTGCTTCTTCTTTTTTTGTTGTCTTTGTTGTTTTTTTGTTTTGTTTTTTGTTTTTTTGTTTTGAGATAGGGTCTCCCTCTGTTGCCCAGACTGGTCTCAAACTTCTGGTCTGAGGCGATCCAACCACTTCTGCCTCCCAAAATGCTGGGATTACAGATGTGAGCCACTATGCCTGGTCTCCCTTGCTTCATTTTTTTTTTTTTTTTTTGAGACGGAGTTTCGTTCTTGTTGCCCAGGCTGGAGCACAATGGTGTGGTCTCTGCTCACTGCAACCTCCGCCTCCTGGGTTCCAGCAATTCTCCTACCTCAGCCTCCCAAGTAGCCTGCCACCATGCCCAGCTATTTTTTTTTTTTTTTTTTTTTGTATTTTTAGTAGAGACAGGATTAAACCATGTTGGCCAGGCTGAGCTCAAATCCCTGACCTCAGGTAATCTGCCTGCCTCGGCCTCCCAAAATGCTGGGATTACAGGCATGAGCCACCGCACCCGGCCTCGTTTGCTTCTTAGAAATGAAATCACTGGATCAAAGACTGAATATATTTAAGTTCTTGTTATGTATTTTTGAATTGTATTCTAAAAGAGTTGGACAGCTTGCATTTCTATTAGTAATCAATGAGATTGCCTGTTTCACAGCATCTGCATCAGCATCGAATATTATACTTTTTAAAATTCTCCCTGTTTTATTGTCATTCTGATGGAGGTTTCATAAGCAAGGGAGGGGCTGATTGGGTTTGTTTTTTAGTTGATAGAGAGGCCGGGCTGCAGAGAGATGAGAGAGTGCTGGTATGGAGACCAATTAGGAGAATGTTACACTAGCGCAGGAAAGAGATGACATAGGCAGTGCCAGGGAAGGTGGGTTTAAGACATTTAAGATTTAAAAGATATTTCTAAGAAAGATTGGGTTGGATTTGTGACTGATACAAAACTGCCAGGGAGGAAGTGAGGGGTGTCAAGGTTCACTCCGAAGTATCTGGCTTTGGAGGTAGATTGGGGGGTGACTGCATTCACCAAGACAGGGAAACCCAAAGGAGAACAGGTTTGGAAGGAAAATAAAGCTTCCTATTTGCAACATGTTACTGCGGGTGCCTTCCAGAGTTCCAGGTGAAAACGTCAAAATATCCATTAACAACCTGAGTCTGAAGCTTGGCAGAGAAGATGGCACTGGGGATAAAAGTTTGGGAATGGCTGGGCATGGTGGCTCACACCTGTAATCCCAGCCTAGGGAGACCCAGGCGGCCAGATCACTGGAGGTCAGGAATTCGAGACTAGCCTAGCCAATATGGTGAAACCCTGTCTCTACAAAAATATAAAAATTAGCTGGGCATGGTGGTACACCCCTGTAATCCCAGCTACTCAGGAAGCTGAGGCAGGAGAATTGCTTGAGCCCAGGAGGCGGAGTTTGTATTGAGCCGAGATTGCACCATTGCACTCCAGCCTGAGTGACAGAGCCAGACTCCGTCTCAAAAAGAAAAAAAAGGTTGGGAATGGTCTCTGTAAAGGATGATGGATGAGAGGGCATGAGGAATTAACTCAGGGGAAAGCAGCATTTGGAAGGCAGAAAAGAGTGAAGAAGAAAGAATTGTTCAGTAAGCAGTAGGGAACCCACAGATACTGGTACCAAAATGCCAGGGGGATAAGGAGATTCAAGGGAGGGAGAAGAGTCAACAACGTGAAAATCTTCCACTGCTCCAGAAGTCAAGGAGGGCGAAGACCGAGAAAGATACCACACAGAGTCCCTGGGAGAGGAAACCAGGGAAAGGCTGAAAAAGAGCAGAGGGAGGAAGCTAAATCCGAGGATTTATTTTAGAATGACCTTGCAGGCAAATGGGGGGTGTTGGGAAGGTGCAAAAGAGGACACTGGTCTCAATGGTGAGTCATTCTCTTTCCGTTTTTCTCTTGCCTTTCATGGCACCAAGAGCTAGTCAGTGACTCTATTCCTCACCACTCACCCGACTTGCACAAGTGGTGACACTGAAAGTTGGGGAAGAGGCTGGAGGCTCAGCCTTGGCCCTAGGGCTGGAGACCTGTTTCTTAGGCATGGTTCTGCTGTAATCACAGATACCTAATGGAGGCTGGACCTCCGATCTCTACTTATAAGATGGAGGGGTCGGTGCGGAAAGTGTTGCCTGAAGCTAGCTGTGGTTTGGTGTTTGTCTACACCCACGGTGTCACACGGCTGCAGTAAAGTGAGAAAAATAAGGCCAAGGTAATGTGTGTTTCATGAATGAAGTTAAATGTATGCAATTTAAAAGACCGTCCTTTATTCTGAGATTATGTTTTTCTTGGTTTTATTCTTCTCTCTCTCTGGCATCTGTTTTTTCTTTTGTTTTTTTTCCCTCCAACTTTTATTTCAGGTTCAGAGGGTACATGTGCAGGTTTGTTACACGGTAAACTGCATGTTACGAGGGTTTGCTGCACAAATGATTTTGTCACCTAGGTAGTGAGCATAGTACCCAAGAGGTAGTTTTTCTATCCTCACCCACCCCTCTCCCTCCTCCCCCTAGTAGTCCCCACTGTCTATTGTCCCCCTCTTTGTGACCATGTGTTCCTCAATATTTAGCTCTCACTTGTAAGTGAGAACGTGTGATATTTGGTTTTCTGTTCCTGCAGTAATTCACTTAGGATAATGGCCTCCAGCTGCATCTATGTTGCTGCAAAGGATATGGCTTCATCTTTTTTATGGCTGCATAGTATTTCGTGGTGCTTATGTTTCCTGTTTCATAGATGGGAAGTGGCCCTTTCTTTTGTGACATGAAGGTAGATGGTAGCTGAGTATCACCCCATGTTTTCTCTCCATATCTTTATGTAGTAAGAAGTTGGTTACTCGGTTGGCTCCCCTGTCAGTTTGGGAAAGTTACTGATTTATTAACTGCAAAAATGTGGGAATGAGTGGCCTAGATGTTTTTTCAGGACCCTCTCTTCTAAAATCCTAAACTCCTGGACCACTGAAGATACTTCTTGGAAGGAAAATATAGTGACACAGCTCAGCCAGTGTGGGGTGAAGTGGGCACTGTTGATCCACCACACCCTGCACCCCCACCACACACAATGCCTTTGAGTTTGGACCTCTGTTGCAGGGTGGTGAGATTCTGGCCTCCCCTTTGTCCCTCAGTCCTCCATGTGCTTTGCCGGTCTGGCCACCTAGAGCCCAAGCTTCTGTCACTGCTGCTCCTGCCCAGGGGCCAAAAGCTCCTGGCTTTCTGTCCCAGCTCAATACAAGGTTCAGGCACACAGTAGGTGCTCAGTATCTACTGAATAAGTGAATCAATGAATTCCCATTTTACCTATGAGGAAACTGACTCACCCCCTCCTTAAACTCCTTGAAGACAGGGATATGTACTCCCAGGGTCGACCATGAGTTCTGGTGAGTGTTCAGGGAATAGTTAAAATCTGTTATTTTGCTAACATCCCTTGGCAAATACTTGGCAGAAATTAAATTTGAATCTAAATCCTCTAACTCCAGTCCACTGCTGTCTCTCCCCACCGTCACCACACAATGATGGGACATCCATCATCAGGAGAGGTGAGATTTGGGAGCAGGACAACCTTTCTAGGCCCCTTTAAATCAAACTCAGCAGCACAAGCATGAGCCAGGTCTTCCCTCCAGCAGCAATTTTACTGTTGTTCACACTGGCAGATAAAGAGGGGTAAACATGAGCTGTCTACATGAGATGCAGTTTTTACACTTCATCTTTATTTTTCTCAAAGTAATTATTGCACTGAGTTTAAGAAGTCAGGGCCAGGTGCGGTGGCTCACGCCTGTAATCCCAACACTTTGAGAGGCTGAGGCGGGAGGATGGCTTGATGTCAGAAGTTTGAGGCCAGACTGGGCAACATAGCGAGATCTCATCTCTACAAAAAATTTAAATATTAGCTGGGAGTGGTGGCATGTGCCTGTGGTCCCAGCTACTCAGGAGACTGAAGTGGGAAGATTGCTTGAGTCCAGGAGTTCGAGGCTGCAGTGAGCCATGATTGCACAACTGCACTCCAGCCTGGGCCACAAGCGAGACGATGTCTCAAAACAAACAAAACAAAACAAAAAACAAAAACAAAACAAAAAAACAGAAAAAATCAAAAAGCAGGGTGCCATGGCTCATGCCTGTAAGCCCAACACCTTGGAGGCTGAGACAAGAGATTGCTTGAGGCCAAGAGTTCAAGACCAGCTTGGGCAACATACTGAGACCCTGTCTCTAAAATTAAAAAAATTCTTGTAAATAAAAAACACAAAAAGTCCTGTGGGAGAAGGAAAACCATCAGGAAGAACAGCTAACAGATGCTGGGCTTAATACCTAGGCAATGGGATGATCTGTGCAGCAAACGACCATGGCACACGTTTACCTATGTATCAAACCTGTGCATCCTGCGCATGGACCCCTGAACTTGAAATACAAATTGGAAAAAAAAGAAAAGTCAAAAGGTACTTAAAACACCTTTAACAAAAAATAGCAATACCTTCCTTCCCTTTGCTCCAGAGGTGACCACAATCACTCTGTTGTACATATTTTATGGTATTTATCTTCAGATGTCTAAAGAACAGGTTTAGTCACCATCTCCATTTATTGGTTTGACCCATCATCTCTGGACCAGCCTGACGAATGAGCAGTTAGCTTTTTAAAGTACTTCCTGTTCCCCTCTTCTACTCAATGTAGTATACCTCTTGCTTAAGTTAACATTACATGTTTATCTTATTATGATTATGTGATTTTTATTCAATTGAGCCCATTGAAACCAAGATACGTTTCTCTTCTTGTACAACTTTTTGTTTTCTCTAAAGTTAGTAATCAGGTCTCTTTCTTTTTTAAAATTTGCTTACTGTTCTAGATACCTAACAATAACTTTTCTTAGATCTTCTAAGAGCCTTTTAATATTCCCACACAACAAGAAATTCAGATAATCTACCCATTCTGTTTTTTTCTCACTGATCATCCTCCTGGAACCCTCTGTCCTTCTCCTTCTTTTTTTATTTTTTATTTATTTTTTATTTTTTTTCTTGAGATGGAGTCTCTCTCCGTTGCCCAGGCTGGAATGCTGTGGTGCAATCTCGGCTCACTGCAACCTCCACCTCCCAGATTCAAGTGATTCTCCTGCCTCAGCTTCCCGAGTAGCTAGGATTACAGGCACATACCACCGACGCCCGGCTAATTTTTGTATTTTTGGTAGAGACAGGGTTTCACTATCTTGGCTAGGGTAGTCTCGAACTCCTGATCTCAAGTGATCTGCCCACCTTGGCCTCCCAAAGTGCTGGGATTACAGGTGTGAGCCACCGTGCCAGGCCCTTCTCCTTCCATCTGGGCTGGTTTGCTTCCACTTTCCATCACCCTGGGAGTTTCCTCTGCCACTCTCCTGTGTTGGGATCCCCTGGTTCCCCAGGCCCCCTCTTTCTTGGTTTTTTCCAAGAAAAGTGGGAAGCAAACCTTTTGAGAAACTGCATGTCATCACCTCTCGGCCTTTTGGCTAAGATCAAGTGGAGAAACTGCATGTCTAAAAATGTCTTTATTTCCCTTCAATACTTAATTGATAATTGAGCAGAATATTAAATTTTAGGTGGGAATCATTTCCCTCAGGATTTTGATGCCTCACTCTATTTTCTTCTAGCTTCTGATGTTTTTATTGAGCAGTCTGAGGCAATTCTGATTGCTGATCCTTTGTAAAAATCTTCTTTTTTATCTCTCGGGAAGCTTTTAGGATCTTTTCTTTATCCCTGGAGTTCTGAAATTTCACAATGATATGTAGGCCTGAGTGGGACCTTTTTTCCCTCATTGTTCTTGGCGCTCAATGGACCCTTTTATACTGGAAATTCAGATTCTGCACTTCTGGGGAAAGTTTTCTTATTACTTATTTTAATAGTTTTCTCCCCTCCATTTCTCTGTCCTCTCTTCCTGAAATAAGGCAGAGTAAGGGGGAAGGGAGTAAGAGAAGATACTATTTTAGACAGAGTAGCCAGAAGTCTCTCTGATGAGGTGATATCTGAGCACAAACCCAAATCAGTATCCTCTCATCTCTGAGAAAAATTGTTAGACTTTTTCTCTCATTCCTTGCTCTGATTCTTTTTCTTTTCCATTTCCTTTGTCCATCTTTTGTGGTCTCCCTCCTGTCAGGAGGCTCCCCTCATGTGTCTAGTGATCCTTGGCTGAGTGTGCACATTCAGTGGGACGCAAAACCTCACACTGTACCCCAAACATATACACAGTTACTATTTG
Organism: Pongo pygmaeus; assembly: GCF_028885625.2. NCBI lineage: Eukaryota > Metazoa > Chordata > Mammalia > Primates > Hominidae > Pongo > Pongo pygmaeus. The sequence goes on along the minus strand of NC_072382.2, from coordinate 20,992,225 downwards.
TCAATTTAAACATTTTTTTAACTTGAGCAACAACAAAAAAGAGAGAGACACTGAAAGCTGATGGGAAGCTCTGAGTGGGTAGAGTTTGTCACCTGGAGATTTTTCTTTTTTTTTAGATACGGGGTCTTGAGGTGGGAGGCAAGACTCGCCTGTGGAGGTGGGGCTCACATACCGGACCAAATTGAGGACTAACTAAAACAGGTCCAGGGCAGAAGCAGCTTTCCATAAGACACGCCCACAAGGGTACTATGTCAGTTTACTGTTCCCATGGCAACACCCAGATGTTACCACCCCTTTCTACGGCAATAACCCTGACCCTGCAATGACCACTCTCATCCTAGAATCTCTGCATAAACCACCCCTTAATTTGTATATAATTAAAAGTGGGTATAAACATGAGTGCAGTACTGCCTCTGAGCTGCTACTCTGGGCACACTGCTCTGCCAGCAGCGGTACCTCTGCTGCTGCTGTGCACCGCCACTTCAATAAAGTTGCTGTCTAGGCCAGGCATGGTGGCTCATGCCTGTAATCCCAGCACCTTGGGAGGCCAAGGCAGGTGGATCACCTGAGGTCAGGAGTTCAAGACCAGCCTGGCCAACATGGCAAAACCCCATCTCTATTAAAAATACAAAAATTAGCCAGCCGTGGTGGCGAGTGCCTGTAATCCCAGCTACTCAGGAGGCTGAGGCAGGAGAATCACTTAAACCCAGGAGGCAGAGGTTGCAGTGAGCCGAGATCGCGCCATTGCACTCCAGCCTGAGTGACAAGAAACTTTGTCTCAAAAAAAAAAAAAAGTTGCTGTCTAACACCACTGGCTTGCCCTTGAATTCTTTCCTGTGTGAAACTGAGAACCCTCCCAGCTAAGGCCCAATTTGGGGGCTTGCCTGTCCTGCATTAGTCTCACTCCCACCCAGGCGGGAGTGCAGAGGCACTAACATGGCTCACTGCAGCCTTGAACTGCTGGGCTCAAGCCATCCTCCTGCCTCAGCCTCCCCAGTAGCTGAGACCACCAGCATGCACCACCATGCATGTTGTCATTTTCATTGGGGAACTCCTTCCTGTGGAATTGCTTCCTTTCTCCAGAGAGGAATCTCCCAATCTTCCACCTGAGGGTGGTGAGGGGGAGTGCAACTCTGGAGAGAGTGGGAACATCATCACTCATTCATCTGGACTTGCACTTACCTCTCCTCACTCTGCCTTCAGTGATGTCCCGAAGTTCCTGGGCCTTTCTGGGATTCCACAGGGCAAGCTTGTTGGCTTCCGGTGAGCAGTTCCTTCTGCGGACCCTGCAGTTTCTGTCCCTACCATCCCATCTCCGGTCCATCGATGACCTCTTGCCCATTCTCTCTGTCCTCATGATTTCAGTGGGATTTACTGACAGCACGCAGGTTAAAATGTATCCAACCCACTATGTTTAACCAGCACATGAAATACTCTAAAACAAATTCTGCAAACAGATGAGGTTAAGAAATTTTTTTTTCAAGAAAAAGAAAACCCTTGCAATCTATCCCTCCTGTCATGAAACCCCTGTACTTGACAATCATGGAATTTTATGGGTGAAGTGAACTCAGACATCATCAGTGCCCACTAGCTCATTTTACAGATAGAGAAACTGAAACCCAGACTGCAGAAGTAACTTGCCCAGAGTCACAGAGCCAGTGAGTGGCAGACTAATGAGTCCGCAGTTCCCACTTGGAATCCTGTACCTCTCCACTCAGCCTTCCCAGAAGAGCCCCTCTGGCAGTAGAAAGATTTTCCTCTTGATGGGGCTTTCGAAGCAAATGCTTTTTTGCCCTCTGGGCCAGTCTGACCCCGATCAGTCCTATCTGGAGAAGAACCATGACAATGAACTAGACATTGTTTCTCGGCAAGACCAGGAGTGTTCATGGCATATTAAACAAAGATCGTTTCTTAAAGGACAGAGTCAAGATAACAAACCTAACTTAAAATAAACCTGCAGTCAGATTACCAATTAACACCTAAGTGTATTTAAGCAGAAATAAATTTAATTGTCTAATTAATTTTTCACCAATTAAGTCCATTTTTACATGTTGCGTTTTACACTGCCTTGGCAATGAAAGTAATTGGATCCCTTTATAACCATTTTCCACTTCCTGGTTTGCTAAGTAGTTCAATGCTGTTGTCTATAGAAGATATAAATTGCCCCAAACTGGCCACATTGCAACTTTATGAAGTTCATAAAATACTTCTATTTGGAGGATGGGAGATGAGGAGAAGCTGCAAAGATGAAAATGACGATTTGTGGAATGGCAGAGTAGAAAGGGTGCCTGCGGTAGGCAGCCTCTAAGATGGTCCCCAATGATCCCTGTCCCCTGACATTCACACCCTGGTGAAGTTCCCTCCCCTTAAGTGGGGACTGGACCTAATGACTTCCTTCTAAGATGTAAAATACATGCTGAGGCTGGACGTGGTGGCACACACCTGTATCCAAGCACTTGGGGAGACTGAGGCGGGAGGATTGCTTGAACCCAGGAGTTCTATACCAGCCTGGGCAACATGGCGAGACCCCATCTCTACAAAAAAAATAAAATACAGGATAGGGCACAGTAGCTCACACTTGTAATCCCAGCACTTTGGGAGGCCAAGTCTGGCAGATCACTTGAGAGCTCAGGAGGTTGAGACCAGCCTGAACAACATAGTGAAACCCCATATCTACAAAAATACAAAAAATTGGCCAGGCGAGGTGGTGCACACCTGTAGTTCCAGCTACTTGGGAGGCTAGGGTGGGAGGATCACCTGAGCCTGGGGAGGTCGAGGCTGCAATGAGCCATGATCATGCCACTGCACTCCAGCGGGTGACAGAGCAAGACTGTGTCTCCAAAAATAGTAAAATAAAATAAAATAATAAAAACTTTTTTAAAAATGTGGTGAGTAAAATACAGCAAAATTGATGGGATATTACTTCCAAGATGGGTCATAAAAAGATTTCTAGCCTAACTGCTCTTGCTCATTCTCTCATTTTCTCCCTCTATCTCCCCACCCCCTCTCTCTTTCGCTCTCTTTTTCTCTCTCTGATCATTCAGTCTGGGTAAAACTATGTCTTGAGCAGCCCTAGAGAGAAGCCCACATGCAAAGGAACTGAAGTTTCCTGCCCAAAGCCATGTGAGTGTGCCTGGAAAAGGAACCTCCTGCCCTAGTCAAGCCTCTGGAGACTGCAGTCCCAGCTAGGCCACCCCAAACTGCTGATCTTCATCAACTCTGTGATGTAATGATAAATACTTACTGCTTTAAGCTTCTACGTTTGGGGATGATTTAGTATACAGCAATTGTGGGGAGACCTGGGTATGAGTCCTGACTTTTCCACTTCTTTGCAAAATCACTTTGTATGAGCCCCTTAACCTCTCGTTATTTATTTATTTATGACAGAGTCTCACTCTGTCGCCCAGGCTGGAGTGCAATGGTACGATCTCTGCTCACCACAACCTCCGGCTCCCGGGTTCAAGTGATTCTCCTGCCTCAGCCTCTCAAGTAGCTGGGATTACAGGCACTCGCCATCATACCCAGCTAATTTTTGTACTTTTAGTAGGGACTGGGTTTCACCTTGTTGGTCAGGCTGGTCTCGAACTCCTGACCTCAGGTAATCCACCTGCCTCAGTCTCCCAAAGTGCTGGGATTACAGGTGTGAGCCACTGTACCCAGCCCCCTAACCTCTCTTAATTACCCGTTTCCTCGTCTGTAAAATGGGGATAATAACCATACCTAACCCCACAGAGTTCCATGGGGTTCAAGAAGGAAACTAGCTTTAAATGATCGTTAGGCATTAGATATTTTTATCTACACTATCTCATTTTTTTCATATTTTAAAGGAAAAAAGAATACATGGAAAGTGTCTAGTAAATTGGAGCACCATGCTAGTATTCTTAGAGCCAATTCATTCTATGATTTATTAAAACATTGTTTAACCAAATATCAATCTTGGATCAACTTTAAATAAACCATGTGTCTTTAAGAACCGATGGGTTTTAATTAGTTTCTTAATTAGCATGTGAGAAGTTTGCAAACCTGTTGGGTTTGCTATCAAAATCAGAAGAATAACCTTTATATGATTCTCACATGATGAGCCAGGGCCGAGGCCCACAGGACCCTCAAGTTAATATGACCCAAGCTCGACTCTCTCTGATAAGCCCCTAATCAGGAAGGCTGAGCCTTATTAACAACACCACTCTCCTCCTGCTCCACCAACCTGGGAACCTCCAAGTCATCCCCCCAGAATCCTCTCCTTCCACTCTTTACCCCCACTCTTGTCATCAAATCCTGCAATTCTAATTCAGGGACATTTTTTCCCCACCACCACCCTGCCACTGTTTTAGTTCAGACTAATTGCCTTCACATTTAATCATTAATCAAATATCTATTGACAGTGCGTGGTGCTTCAGAAGTTGGGCTCTGCAGGCCGGGTGCTGCGGCTCACGCCTGTAATCCCAGCACTTTGGGAGGCCGAGGCAGGCGGATCACGAGGTCAGGAGATCAAGACCATCCTAGCTAACACAGTGAAACCCCGTCTCTACTAAAAATACAAAAAAAAAATTAGCCGGGTGTGGTGGCGGGCACCTGTAGTCCCAGCTACACGAGAGGCTGAGGCAGGAGAATGGCGTGAACCCGGGAGGCGGGGTTTGCAGTGAGCCGAGACTGCACCACTGCACTCCAGCCTGGGTGACAGAGCGAGACTCCATCTCAAAACAAAACAAAAGGTGAGCTCTGCATGGGAATACAGTAATTAATCAGGCCCCCTGTCTTCAAGGAACTAACACGTTTCCTCATTCAGTTTTGCAAAATTCAGCTGAACTACATTGATAGTTATAAGTAGGCTGCCTTGGGCTAAGTCTTGGCCTTTCCACTTACTGTGCGTCCTTGGACAAGTTACCTAAAGTCTCTGTACTTCAGTTTTGTCACTTGCAAAACAGGGATAATAATAGTACCTATGTCACAAGGATTAAGAGAGTTAAAACATGTTTAAATGCTTAGAATAGTTTCTAGCAATCAAAAAATGTTAGCCATTACTATTTTTGGACCATAACCTGTTTTCTCTCTGTAGGCCAAACCATCCATTCCAGAGGTGCCTGACTCTTCTTCCTAAAGAACCATTTAGCTATGTCATTTCCCTAACAAACGTCACTAACGTATGTCTTAGCATGGCCCATCTGTCTCTGGCCCTCGGCCTCCACCCTAACCCCATCCTTTCCCCAACACTCCACTGAATGTGTCTCACCCTTGCCAAAACATGCCACTCTGAGCCTAATCATGTGTCTTTGTGCCAAGACAAATGAGGCATTAAAGAGCAGACAGACTTGTGGCCGGGCGCGGTGGCTCACGCCTGTAATTCCAGCACTTTGGGAGGCCGAGGCGGGCGGATCACGAGGTCAGGAAATCAAGACCATCCTGGTTAACACGGTGAAACCCTGTCTCTACTAAAAATACAAAAAATTAGCCGGGCGCGGTGGCGGGCGCGTGTAGTCCCAGCTACTCCGGAGGCTGAGGCAGGAGAGTGGCGTGAACCTGGGAGGCAGAGCTTGCAGTGAGCCGAGATAGTGCCACTGCAGTCAGGCCTGGGCGAAAGAGCGAGACTCTGTCTCAAAAAAAAAAAGAGAGAAGACAGACTTGTTCAAGGGATGACAAGACAGAGCCCAAGATGGCGGCTGGACGCTCCCCGTCTCTTTCAGGCTCTGTAAGGAGTGGCTACCGCAAGAGACAAAACAGGCTGGGACTTCACTACTCTATGGCAGTGGGTAGCACAGGGCTTAAAATGGCGGAAATGTTTGCTGCCAGGAAATATCAGACGGGAAGAAAAGGAATTAAACCTTGTTCTTATCTTGCTTGGGAACCATAGAACTGCCCCTGCTGTCATCAGGGAAAGAGAAGAAAGGAAGAAAGAGCTTGAGCTTCAGAGTAAGTAAGACCTGTGTCCAAATCCTGGCTCTACCTCTAGCTAAACAAGCACTGTAACCTCAGTTTCTTTGGCTAGAAAATGGGACTAAGAATGGTTACTTTGTGGAGTTGATGTGAGAATTGAATGAGAAAACTTATGTGAAACGTACGCAGCACACCACAGGCTCCAGATAAGATATTACCTTCCCATTTTCTCATGCCCTGTTGTCCATGCTGGTGAAATATCCCAGCTCACCTCACCCTGTCTGCCTGGTGAACTCCTACTTGATCTTCAAGTCCTAGTTCAATGTCACTTGCCAGAGGAGCCTTTCCTGGCTTTCTCAGGCATAGTTTGTCACTCCTGCCACTATCTCCTCCTGGACTGGGAACTCCTGCAGAGCAGGAATAACAACTGAAACAACCTTTGCATCCTCAGAGTCTAGCATCATTCAAAAATAAATATCTGGGCTGGGTGCAGTGGCTCACGCCTGTGATCCCAGCACTTTGGGAGGCTGAGGCAGGAGGATCACTTGAGCCCAGAAGTTCAAGACCAGCCTGGGCAACATAGTGAGACCCTGTCTCTAAAATAAATAAATGGGCCAGGTATGGTGGCTCACCCTTGTAATCCCAGCACTTTTGGAGGCCGAGACGGATGGATCACTTGAGGTCAGGAATTCAAGACTAGCCTGGCCAACATGGCGAAACCCTGTCTCTACTAAACAAAAAGTAGCTGGTTGTGGTGGCGTGTGCCTGTAATCCCAGCTACTCAGGAGGCTAAGCCAAGAGAATTGCTTAAACCCAGGAGGTGGAGGTTGCAGTGAGCCGAGATCGCACCACTGCACTCCCAGCCTGGGCAACAGAGCAAGACTCCATCTCCAGAAAAATAAAAAATAAAAATAATTAAAAATAAATAATATAAAATAAAGAAAAATTAAAGAAAAAAGAAATATCTGTTGGGTAGTGTCCTATGATTTCCATGTAAAAATAAAGGATTCTTAAGTGCTTTAAAATATTTCTTATTACAGCATCATTTGTAATAGAGAAAGTTTGGAAGCAACATAAATGTCTAATAATTAGGGGTTAAGTAAATTATGGTTTATCCTCATAATGTAATGTATGCTGCCATGAAAATCACGTTATAGAAATGTGCTGTTGGCATTTCTCAATATACATTATGGGGAAAGAAGCAGGTTTCAACGCAGTACTATGTACAGAATGATCCTGTTTTGTGATAAAAATATAAATGTTTATGTATGCATAAAAAGGTCTGGAAGGACCCAGTGGTTGTCTCTGGGTGGGTGGAATTTGCATGTTTCTTTTCCTTCCTTATGCTTATATGTATTTTGTGATTTTTCTATAATGAGCATAAATTACTTTTGTAGTAAGAAAAAAAATTTTTAAACTACCAAAAATTGTTTTTCTGATTGTAATGCATTTTCATTGTAGAAAATTTGAAAACTATGAAAACTATAAAAAATAAAAGATAATTATGCATATTGTTCTACCTAGAGATCCTGTTAACATTTTAGTATAATTCTTTCTAGTCCTTTTTTTAAAAAAAATGCATGTATGAATTTTTTAAATTACTTGAGATCAAACTGATCTATAGCTTAAGATCCTGCAATTTTTTATTACACTGTGAATATTTTCCAAAGCTATTACAAATTCTAAATATTAGATATCTCACAAAGGACTGGAAAAATCAGCTATCCTGGGGAGAAAAAAATAGAAGAATCAAAAAGAGGGTTCATGGCCTCCCAAATACAGCACAAGGCATTTTAACGTCTTCTCTAGCCCTAGAGAGGGCTTATATTGTATAAAACACTTTACAATATTCCATATTAGCAATTTTAATGGTAAATTTTTTGAAAGGGCTTTTTATAATTTTGCTATTGAATTTGGCTAAACATACTCATTTAATTTACAACTGGCAAACAACTCACTGAATTTACAATTGGGTATAATTTCTCAGTAATTATTGTGCCTATTTGGGAACTCGGGGAAAATTGAGAAAAATCCAACCTACGAATTGTTTTCAAATATAAAGAAACACAACATTTAACAATTAATGCAATTAACACAATGTTACATTGTATAGATTTTTAATTAAACTTTTTTATTTTTACAGTTTTCATAGTTTGGAACCAATAACTCTTTTCAGATCTAGGACTTGGGTTGTGTCTCCCCTGACTCGTGGAGAGAACATCCTGCTTTCACTACAGGGCAGCCATGGCAGAAAACACCAGAAACTTCCAGCAGGGGTGGGAGCCACTTCAAAGGCTAGCAATAAGGAAAGCCAATTTATTCAGCAGAGTTGGTTTTTCTGTGCCAACCTCCAAATAGAAAGTGGGAAGGTTTGGACGGGGAATTCCTGCTCCAGAAAGTTTTCGCTTCTCAAGTACAGTAAGTAAAATTGGGGAGAAGGAGGGAGAGGCAGAAAAGGAAAAACAGGAAGGAGAAAGGAGAGAAAAGGCTAGAGAAGGAAGGAAGGGAAGGAAAGGATACAGGGAAGCTACCATTCATTCATTGCTTATTATGTACCAGGCACTAAGCTAAGAACTATACACATTGTATCTCTTTCAGCACTCACTAGAACCCTATGAGAGGAGACTGTTGTCACTCCTATTTCTAGGCTCCAGAGGATCAGAAAGGTTAAGTCATTGGCCTAGGGTCACACAGCTTAAAAGTGACAGAGCTGGCCCAAGGCTGTCCAACACCAAGACCACTACATTAACCCTTATACTATACGGCCTCCCCAAACATGCTTGCCCTGTCTGTCCCGCCTCCTAGTCCCAGAATAACAGAATTTAAAGCTGGAGGAGACCTTTGACATCAGCTTTCAGTCTCTACCTTAACTGAAGCAGGCTCACAGGAAGAACTTTGTCCCCTGTCTGCATCCTGCTGAACAAGGCACTTCCACCCTGTCTCACGTCCTTACATCCCCAGGGCCACTGTGCCTGGCCCAGAAAATGTGCTTAGTAGGTGTTTGCTGAATTAATGAATTAAATAAATCTCTCGTTTTGCTGAGAAGGAAGGCCAGAGAAGGAAATTTGGGGACCACACACCGGGGGTAACTTGCTTAAGGTCATCAACAAAGTAGCAATGACAGACTTTAGATTAGAATCTGGGCCAATGCTTGTTTCACCTGAATTCGTACTGTTTCACCTGAATTCGCACAGGACTTTTCACCTTACATTATCTCATTTCATCCCCATAACCACCATGTGATTATTACCAAATGTCATCCAACCTAAGGCCATCAATGGGACATACCACTGTTTTCTTCAACAATAGGAAAGAGAAAAACACTGCCAGATATCCTTGGGAGACACCATCAATTGTAAGAGGCATTCCTACCAAGTGGGAAAAAAAATGTGTGGTGTTATCCACATTTTGCAGGTGTGGGAACAAAGGCTTGCAGAAATGAAGAGGCGTGTCCCAGACATAAAGCAATTAAGAGTCAGACGAGTGTGATTCAAGCTTGTCCTGGGCTCTCTCAAAAACTGTACCTTAAGCCGGGCGCAGTGGCTCACACCTGCAATCCCAGCACTTTGGGAGGCTGAGGCAGGTGGATTACCTGAGGTCGGGAGTTCAAGACCAGCCTGACCAACATGGAGAAACCCCATCTTTACTAAAAATACAAAATTAGCCAGGGTGGTGGCGCATGCCTGTAATCCCAGCTACTCGGGAGGCTGAGGCAGGAGAATTGATTGAACCCAGGAGGCGGAGGTTGCAGTGAGCCGAGATTGCGCCATTGCACTCCAGCCTGGGCAAAAAGAGCGAAACTCTGTCTCAAAAAAAAAAAAAACTGTACCTTAAGGCACTGCAATCTGATGGCTTTTTGTTGTTGTTTGAGACAGGATCTTGCTCTGTCACCCAGGCTGGAGTGCAGTGGTGCTATCTCGGCCCACTGCAGCCTCAATCTCCCAGGCTCAAGTGATCCTCTTACCTCAGCCTCCTGAGTAGCTGTGACTATAGGCATGCGCCACCACGCCTGGCTAATTTTTGTATTTTTGGTAGAGATGGGGTCACGCTGTGTTGCCCAGGCTGGTCTCGAACTCCTGAGCTCAAGCAATCTGCCCACCTCGGCCTCCCAAAGTGCTGGAATTATAGGCATGGGCCAGCATGCCTGGCTTGATGGTTGATTTTTTAAAAAAAATTATTGGCCGGGCGTGGTGCAGTGAGGGAAGATTGCACCACTGCACTCCAGCCTGCGTGACAGAGTGAGACCCTGCCTCAAAGAAAAAAAAAAAAATTATTGTTCTGCTTCTTAAATGATCGTCCTACAGGATGATAAACACCATGTCTGAGAGCGAGGTCCGTGGTCTCCACTTCACAGCCGTTTTCCGAGTACCTTGCACAATGTCAGGAACAGAGCAAGCCTCAAAACAATATCTAAGCAATGTACAGGAAAGAGTGGGGAGGTCACACTATGAGGCACCTCATAGATCCGAAAACCATGGGCCTGAGTTAGAAGTCACCGACTGTGGGCCCAGCATGGTGGCTCACGCCTGTAATCTCAGCATTCTGGGAGGCCAAGGCAGGCAGATCACCTGAGGTCAGGAGTTTGAGAACAGCCTGGCCAATATGGCAAAACCCCATCTCTACTAAAAATACAAAAAAACTAGCCGGGCGTGGTGGCGCGCATCTGTAGTCCCAGCTACTTGGGAGGCTGAGGCAGGAGAATCGCTTGAACCTAGGAGGTGGAGGTTGCAGTGAGCCAATATCACACCATTGCACTCCAGCCTGGGTGACAGATCGAGAGTCCATCTCAATTTTTAAAAAAAAGTCATCAACTGTGGATGTTTCCATGTTGCTGACACCAGGCGAGGTAAAGGTAAGTGCAGAATGGGCCGTGTATTTAATCCCACCCTGGCCAGCTACTAGCTATGTGACTTCAGAGGAGTATTGTAACTCTTTGAGTCTCTGTTTCCTGCCGGTAAACTGTGGATAATGCGGTACTCCCTATCTCACGGGACTGTGAGAATTAAACGAGAATGTGAAAGCTAAGAGCTTGGCACATGGCAAACACTCAATCACAGCTAAAGCCAGGTAGAGGAGAAATGTTTGTCTTCCATCATCGCAAACGAAACCAAACTGGCTGGGTATTGGGGGATTTTGTGATCCAGAGCCCTCAATCTCAGATTGGTCATAGAAACAGGCTGTCCTGCAGCAGAAGACTCCATTCCCACCCATATCACTAGCAGCTTTCTAAAGATCAAATACACAAGAAATGACAGTTGGGAAATAACCATACACACCAATCTAATTAATAGAATCATAAACATTTACCTCGATCCACCTAGGCAAAAATGTTTAAAACTCTGGATAGAATAGATGATTTTCTAGGGAAATAGAAAATATTACAACTAATTCCAAAAGAGTTTTTTAAAACACACGCACCAAAAGATAAACCTACCAAATACTGTAGAATAAATTGAGAATATTTTCAAAGAGCAATACCCAAAAAAAGTGTCAGGTCCAGATGGTTTCATGGGTGAATTCTACCTGCTATTTAAATTGTTCCAGAGCAAAGAGAAAGTAGAAAAATTTCCAAATTCTTTTTATGAAGCCAGCACAATGCTGTATGAAACCTGACAAAGAGAGCACCATAGAAAAAAAGGCTCAGCAAATCTGTAAATGCTGGAAGCATTTCCCAGAGTCAAGAGCAAAATGAGAATTTCTACTCACACCACTAATAATGTTAAACGTAACATTATTCTGGAAGTGCTGGCCTATACTATACAGTTAGACAACCGAAAGAAGCAAGATACAGGAAAACAGGAAAGGAGGAAGATAAATTATCATCTTTAGATGATATGACTGTAAACCTCTAACTTAAGGTAATTCAGGAATTCACAATGAAATAATTAGATGTCAATTATCAGTAAAATAAGGTGACTGTTTATATGACTGATATACAAAAGTTAGTAGCTTTCTTACAGGCAATCAACCAGTTAGGAAATATTGTAAAAGTTTCCATTCATATGAGTGATGACACAAAACACAACCAATACAAATGTGCTAAATGGGCCGGGCACAGTGGCTCACGCCTGTAATCCCAGCACTTTGGGAGGCCGAGGCAGGTAGAGCACCTGAGGTCAGGAGTTCGAGACCAGCCTGACCAACATGGTGAAACCCCATTCCTACTAAAAACACGAAAATTAGCTGGACATGGTGGTGGGTGCCTGTAATCCCAGCTACTGGGGAGGCTGAGGCAGGAGAATCAATCGCTTTAACCCAGGAGGTGGAGGTTGCAGTGAGCAAAGATCACGCCACTGCACTCCAGCCTGGGCGACAGAGCGAAACTCCATCTCAAAAAAAAAAAAAAAAAAAGATGTGCTAAATGTATAAGAGGAGTGTCTTAGCAGGAGGATCGCTTGAGCCCAGGAGTTAGAGGCTGCAGTGAGCTATGATAGCGACACTGCACTTCAGCCTGGGTGACAGAGCAAGACCCTGTCTCTAAAAAAAAGAGGAAGGAGAATGCCTTTGAATGCTGCTGAGGGACTTGATAGTCCGAATAAATGGGAAGACATATCCTGCTTTTGAATAGGAAGATGTACTATTGTAAAGATGTCGGTTTCACAAATCATGGTATTTACAATGATTCCAATTTTTAAAACATGCTAAACGAATTGCTTTTGGAACCAGATAGGCTGATTCTAAAGTTCACATGGAAAAATAAGCATGCAAGAATAGCCAGGAAAAAAATATGGGGGTGGGGAGGGAAAGACAGTGAGGATAGACTACCTACTGAACATTGAAACATACTGTAGTTTCTTGGATATGACACCAAAACCATAAACAACAAAAGAAAAAAATAGATAAATTGAATTTCATCAAAGTTAAAAACTCTTGTGTCTCAAAGGACACCATCGAGAAAGTGAAAACACATACTCATAAAACGGGAGAAAATATTTGCAAGTCCTATATCTGATAAGGAGCTACTAGTCAGAATATAAAAAGAACTCTTATAATTTAGCCACAAAAAGACAAATAACCCACTTTTAAAATGGGCAAAGAGTTTGAATAGATTTTTGTCTAAGTAAGGTATACAAATGGCCAATAAGCACAGGAAAAAAATGCTCCACATCATTAGTGATTAGAAAATACCAATCAAAACTACAATGAGATACCACTTCACACCTACAAGGAGGCTAGAATTGAAGGGACAAACATTCCCAAGTGTAGGGGAGGATATGGAGAAACTGAAACCCTCATGCATTGCTGTTAAGAATGTAAAATAGCCAGGGGCATGGTGGCTTACACCTGTAATCCCAGCGCTTTGGGACGCTGAAGTGGGTGGATCACCTGAGGTCATGAGTTCAAGACCAGCCTGGGCAACATGGTGAAACCGTATCTCTACTAAAGATACAAAAATTAGCCAGGCATGGTGATGCGTGCCTGTAATCCCAGCTAATCAAGAGGCCGAGACACGAGAATCACTTGAACCTGGGAGGTGGGGGTTGCAGTGAGCTATAATCATGCCACTGCACTCCAGCCTGGGCAACAGAGCGAGACTCTGTCTCAAAAAAAAGGCAAAAAGAAAAACAGCCAAGGGCATGGTGGCTCATGCCTGTAATCCCAACACTTTGGGAGGATGAAGTAGGCAGATTGCTTGAGCCCAGGAGTTTGAGACCACCTTGGGCAACATAACGAAACCTATCTCTACAAAAAATTTTTTTAAATTAGCCTGGCGTGGTGGCAGGTGCCTGTAGTCCCAGCTACCCAGGAGGCTGAGGTGGGAGGCTCAAAGCAGTGAGTCATGATCACATCACTCCAGCCTGGGTGACAGAGCAAGATCTTGTCTCAAAAACAAAAAAGAAAAACAGAATGAAAAACAGTTTATGCACTACTTTGGAAAACAGTCTGGCAGTTGTTGGTTCTTCAAAATGTTAAACATAGAGGATAGGTGTGGTGGCTCACACCTATAATCTCAGTGCTTTAGGAGGCCCAGGGAGGCGGATCACTTGAGGTCAGGAATTCGAGACCAGCCTGGCCAACGTGGTGAAACCCCATCTCTACTAAAAATACAAAAATTACCTACGTGTGGTGGCACACGGCTGTAATCCCAGCTACTCAGCAGGCTGAGGCATGAAAATCGCTTGAACCCAGGAGGCAGAAGTTGCAGTGAACCAAGATTGCACCACTGCACTCCAGCCTGAGTGACAGAGGTAGATTCTGTCTCAAAAAAAAAAAAAAAAAGAGTCATTATATGACCCAGCAATTTTATATGTATATATGTATACATATAAATATGTATGTGTGTGTACATAGATGGATAGATAGATAGATAGATAGATAGATAGACAGACAGACAGACAGATATTCTCCAAGAGATTTGAAAACATATGGTCCACACAAAAAATGTAGATTAATGTTCAACAGCAGCATGAGTCACAATAGCGAAAAAGTGGAAACAACCCTGATGTCCATCAGTTCATAAATGGAGAGGCAAAATGTGGTATAACATGGTAGGATCTATACAATGGAATATCAAGTAGCAATAAGAAGGAATGAAGTACTGACTCATGCTACCACATGGATGAGCCCTGAAAATATTACACTAAGTGAAAGAAGCCAGTCACAAAAAGCCACGTGTGGTATAATTCTCCTTTTTTTTTTTTTTTTTTTTTTTTTTTGAGAGGGAGTCTCGGTCTGTCGCCCAGGCTGGAGAGCAGTGGCGCAATCTCGGCTCACTGCAAGCTCCGCCTCCCGGGTTCACGCCATTCTCCTGCCTCAGCCTCCCGAGCAGCTGGGACTACAGGCGCCCGCCACGACGCCCGGCTAATTTTTTGTATTTTTTAGTAGAGACGGGGTTTCACCGTGTTGGCCAGGATGGTCTCGATCTCCTGACCTTGTGATCTGCCCGCCTCGGCCTCCCAAAGTGCTGGGATTAAAGGCGTGAGCCACCGCGCCTGGCGTATTCTCCTTTTACCAAATGCCCAGAAAAGGCAAATCTGTAGAAACCAAAAGTAGAATCGTGGGTGCCAGGGGCTGTGGAGGGAATGGGAAGTGACTGCTAATGGGTACCGCGTTTTTATATGAGATGATGAAAATGTTGTGAAATTAGATCGTGGTAATAGTTGTGCAACTTTGTGAATATACTAAAAAACACTGAATCGTATACTTAAAGGGGTGAACTTTATATTTTATAATATGTGGATTATATCCCAATAAAGCTGATTTTTTTTTTTTTTTTTTTGAGACGGAGTCTAGCTCTGTCGCCAGGCTGGAGCGCAGTGGTGCGATCTTGGCTCACTGCAATCTCTGACTCCCAGGTTCAAGAGATTCTCCTGCCTCAGCCTCCTGAGTAGCTGGGATTACAGGCACATGCCACCACGCCCAGCTAATTTTTGTATTTTTAGTAGAGACGGGGTTTCACCATGTTGGCCAGGATGGTCTCATCTCTTGACCTCGTGAGCTGCCCGTCTTGGCCTCCCAAAGTGCTGGGATTACAGGCGTGAGCCACCGCCCCCGGCTAATAAAGCTGTTATTTTTTAAGACATAATATAAAACTCTGGTAAGCAAAACAGCACAAAAGACCAGAATAGATGCAATTACTGACCAGAATTTTGTACATAATAAAGGTGGCATTTCAAGTAAGAGGAAAGATTTATTATTCTGAAAATTATATCGAAACATTCCTTGATAAGTTATCCATGGGGGAAGGTGGTATTTGGAACCTTAATCTGCCCCTTTCAGATGAATGAAGGACTTAAATGTAAAAAGTAAAACTATAAAAATGCTAGGATAAAACAGGTGAGTTTTATAAAATCTCGGAGTGGGAAAGACAAAACACAAAGAACCCCAAAGAAAAAAAATGCATAAATTTGACTTAAAAATGTTTCAAATTTCTACATGGAAAAAAACAAAAGACAAATAGCAAACTGAAAAAAATTATAAAAATATGACCTCATTTTTACAAACTTTCAGTTTCCTTATTATATAAAAATGCTGCATGTATCCCTAAGAGAAAACTAACCAAAAGAAAAATAAACCTAAACAGACCATTTCTAGAAATAAAAATAAAAATATGAAAAGATGTCCAACTTCATTCATAATTAATGCTTATTAAAACAACAACTAGATACCATTTTTCATCTATCAGATTGGCCAAAATAAAACAAGTTTGCTAAAAAACTGCATGTTCAAAAATGTGAAAAAAAGAGCTGGGCGTGGTGGCTCACGCCTGTAATCCCAGCACTTTGGGAGGCCAAGGCAGGCGGATCACTTGAGGTCAGGAGTTCAAGACCATCTGGCCAACATGGCGAAACCCCGTCTCTACTAAAAATACAAAAATTAGCTGGGCGTGGAGGTGCACACCTGTAATCCCAGCTACTTGGGAGGCTGAGGCAGAAGAATCGCTGGAACCCGGGAGGCAGAGGTTGCAGTGAGCTGAGATTGTGCCACAGAACTCCAGCCTGGGTGACAAAGCAAGACTCCATCTCAAAAAAAAGAAAAGAAAAGAAAAGTGAAGAGAAAAAAAACTGGCCCCACGGTTGAAAATTTAGGTCCACACAAAAATCTGCATGGGGATGTTCATAGCAGCTGTATTCATCATTGCTTAATCTTGGAAACAACCAAGATGTCTTTCAGTAGGTTACTGGATTAAAAAACTATGGTCATCCAGACAATGGAATATTATTCAGTGCTAAAAAGAAAGGAGCTAACAAGCCACAAAAAGACAGAGTAAACTTAAATGCACATTGATAAGTGAAAGAAGCCTATCTTTTTTTTTTTTTTTTTTTTTTTTGAGATGGAGTCTCGCTATCGCCCAGACTGGGGTGCAGTGGCACAATCTCGGCTCACTGCAAGCTCCGCCTCCCAGGTTCATGCCATTCTCCTGCCTCAGCCTCCGGAGTAGCTGGGACTACAGACTCCCACCACCGAGCCCGGCTAATTTTTTGTATTTTTTAGTAGAGACGGGGTTTCACCGTGTTAGCCAGGATGGTCTTGATCTCCTGACCTTGTGATCCGCCCGCCTCAGCCTCCCAAAGTGCTGGGATTACAGGCGTGAGCCACGGCGCCCGGCTAAAAAAAAAAGCTATATTCTGTATAATTCCAACTATACGACATTGTGGAAAAGGCAAAAGTATGAAGACAATAAAAAAATCTGTTATTGGCAGGGAGCGGAAGCACATGCCTGTAATCCCAGCACTTTGGAAGGCCAAGGCGGGTGGATCACAAGGTCAAGAGATTGAGACCATCCTGGCCAACATCGTGAAACCCTGTCTCTACTAAAAATACAAAAATTAGCTGGGCATGGTGGAGCATGCCTGTAGTCCTAGCTACTCGGGAGGCTGAGGCAGGAGAATCACTTGAAGCCGGGAGGCAGAGGTTGCAGTGAGCTGAGATTGCGCCACTGTACTCCAGCCTGGTGACAGAACAGGACTCCATCCCAAAAAAAAAAAAAATCTGTTATTGTCAGGGGTTGCAGTGGGGAGAGAGGGAGGAATAAATAGTTGGAACAGGAGATTTTTAGGACAGTGAAACTATTCTGTATGATACTGTAATGGTAGATACATGTCTTTTATACATTTGTCAAAACCCACAGAATGTACACCACTGAGAAACAGCCTTAATGTAAGCTATGGACTTCTGTTAATCACAATGTATCAGCATCGGTTCATCAATTATAGCAAATGTACCACACTAATAAAAGATGTAAATAATTGAGGAAACTATAGGGGGGAGGGGGAGGTGTACAGGAACTCTCTGTACTTTCTGATCAATTTTCTGTTAACATAAAACTGCCAAAAAAAATAAATAAAGGTGGGGGGTGGGGGGCAAGGGGAGGAGGAGCATTAGGACAAATATCTAATTCACGCAGGGCTTAAAACCTAGATGACGGGTTAATAGGGGCAGCAAACCACCATGGCACATGTATACCTATGTAACAAACCTGTGCATTCTGCACATGTATCCCAGAACTTAAAGAAAATTAAAAACAGAATACAATAAATAAAATAAAATAAATAAAAGTTCCAATAAAGCACATTTTAAAAACAAAAAAATAAAAATAAAAATAAAGACTACTGATTAAAACAAAAAAAATGGTATTATATATTGGTGGTAGTTGTGTAAATTGCTACAACCCCATTTCATTGGAGCAAAATTTGACAATACCTACCTACCAAAAAAATTTTTTTACAGTGTCACTCTCAGTATACCAAACATTTTAATAAAACACATTTTTTTTACCCAGGTAAGTCCACTTCTAAGAATTTATCTTTCATATAGACTCACAGGTAGAAACAACGTTTATATAATGATATTCATCAGTTCTGTTGTAATAGCAAAAGATAAGAAATAATCTTTTGGTAGACACAGTAATAGCCCCTCAAAAATGTCCATAGCCTAATCCCCAGAACCTGGGAATATGCTATGTTACATGGGAAAGGGACTTAAAGTTGTGGATGGAATTACAGTTGCTAAATAGATGACTTTAAAATAGGGAGATTATCCTGGGTTATCAGGGTTAGCCTAGTGCAATCACAAGGGTTCTTAAAAGTGGAAGAGGGAGAGGCTGGGCACGGTGGCTCATGCCTATAATCCCAGCACTTTGGGAGGCTGAGGTGGGCAGATCATCTGAGGTCAGGAGTTCAAGACCAGCCTGGCCAACACAGTGAAACCCCATCTCTACTAAAAATACAAAAATTAGCTGGGTGTGGTGGCGGGCACCTGTAATCACAGCCACTCGGGAGGCTGAGGCAGAATTGCTTGAACCTGGGAAATGGAGGTGCAGTGAGCCAAGATCACGCCACTGCACTCCAGCCTGGGCAACAGAATGAGATTCCATCTCAAAAAAAAAAAAAAAAAAGTGGGAGAGTGAGGTAGAAAAGGAGAGTTAGAGTGATGTGATTGGAGGAAAAACTCAACCTATTGTTGCTGGTTTTGAAGACAGAGGAAGGGGCCACAAGCCAAGGAATGCAGGTGTCCCAGAAGCTGCAAAGCACAAGAAAACAGATTCTCACCTAGAGTCTCCAGGAGGGAACACAGTCTTGCAGATAACTTGATTTTAGCCCAGCAAGTCTCATTTCAGACTTTTGAACTGCAGAACTGTGAGATCATAGATTTGTATTGTTTTAAGGCACTGAATTCATGGCAATTTGTTACAGCTGACACAGAAAACTAATAAAAACCTAAATGTCCACCAGTAGAGGACTGGTAAATAAATGCAGTGTAACACCCTGCGGCCTCAAAAAGAATGACGTAGCTTTATATAAATTTACATGGAATTAGTTCCAAGCTACATTAAGTGGGGGTAAAATGCAAACTCTAAGAAGAATGTACAGAGCATGTTAGCTGTATAAAAAGAGGCACAGTTTAAAACCTACATAGATCCTTTATGTATATCCATAGAATATCTTCGGAAAGATTCACCAGAACCTGGTAACATTTATTGCCACCAGGGGAAGAGAAATGGGTGACAAGGGTTTCCCATGGGAGAGATGTTTGTTTTTCACTGTGTCCCATTTCGTGCTGTTGTGGCTTTTGTTTCTGTTTTTGTTTTATCATGTTCAAGCATTGCTTTAAGAATAAAAAAAAAAAATGTTTAAGGGAGGGAGCTGTGCTCAGTCTTAAATGAGTTTTTAGTGTTTGAACCTGTTTAATAAGTAATGACAGAGCCCCTTCCCTGTGTGGTACACTATCACCTACATTTTCTCATTTAATCTTCCTTAACAACCTTGATGGGTCGGTGTTCTTATGATACCCACAGTTGAGGCACTGAGTCGCAGAGGGTTAGTGACCAAATTGCACAGCTAGTAAGTTTCACAGTTGGATTTCAAAGCCTGGTCTTCTAGCTCCAGGGTTGTTGCTGGTTCCCAAGGCAGTAGGGGTCAGCTTAACCCTAGGACGCTACAACATGGAGTTGTCAAACAGCCATCTCTACTGCTTTTCCTGGCTCTTTTGTAGGTCTCTGAGTTGAGGAGAAGGTCAGCCTCCAGAGGGGCTTTCTGGGTTCAGCCCACCTTCTCCTGTTACATCTCTCAGCAAAGCTCCTTTCGGCCCTTCTGGGGAGAGGCGGCTGCCAGCGGTCACTGCGTTAATTGTTCTCTCTGGTGGGCTCACGTTGCAACAGACCCAGTGCAGCCACCTGCTTTCCTTCCGCGAAGCTGAAACCCTAGAGATGACAGGCCTCTGCCTAGTATTACATCTTGATCAAATGAGGCTGCCCTGAGATTTATCATTCCTGCAAAAGTCAGGCCGCAGGTGAAGGGGGTTCGTGCACAGAAGGAGGACTTCCCTCTTGGGTTTTTCCCCTGCTTGTTGGTAACTTACAACTCTGGGCAAACAAAATCCACCTTCCTGGGCCTCCATGTGTGGCAGAATAGAGATCATGTTCCTGCATGGTAGGGACAGATGTTGCTGGCCCATCTACCTTGGAGGAGCTATGTTTAAATATACTCAAACTGCCTTTCACGTTGAGGGTCTCAAAGCATTTTCAAATGACTCATTAGTGAATTTCAACGTCTAGAAAAAGCAAGAATTATTATTTTCATTTTATAAATAGGTCAAAAGTCACACAATCAATGACAGATGTTGGAAACAGAGGTAAGAATTCTGCTTTTGTCCTCGGCTGCAGCCACTAAATCCCACCTCTAGTATCCCTGACAGACCTCGTTTCTGCTCTCCAACTTCTGGCCAAAGACTTGGAATTGGCCTTTATGTGTTTCTACTTAAAGGTTTGAATTCTATGTATGGTTCATATGCCTTTGATATTTCTGGAATTTATAAAAGAAAAGGAGAAGAATGATATTTGATGCTTTTCAGAGATCACGTTGGGACTGAGCCTTATATTGTGGGTCAAATGCCAATAACGGGGAAAAAAATGGTCACCAGATCTTTAGAAGGTTCACTTTTATTCTCTCTCTAAAAGAACTTTGTCTGTTAAAATTAAGCAGAGTGTATCTTTAGTCACCAAAATGATTGTTGTAGGAATACTGAAAGTCACTGCTTATTGAGCACCAACTATGTGCCAAGCACTGCTCTACTTAACACATCCACTGTATCGGGTGATTCTCACCAACACCCTAGGAGGTCTTTATCATTAATTGTATAGGTAATATAACTGGGTTCAGAGATAGAAGATGGGATGAGGAGAAAGGTGAGAGAAAGAAGAGAAAGTTCAAAGGAAATTAATTAAAAAGTATTAGGTATACACAATGTGCCAGATGTGTTGTGTTATGATAGGTGTTGGAGATACAAAGATGAATAAAATATCACTCTCAAGGAGTTGATAGCCTTGTGGGACATTGAGGGTGACAGCTGAAGAGGCAAACATATAATAATAATAATAATAATAATAATAATGTCAATACAATTCAGTCCAGAAGTATTTATTGAGTTCCTGGTATGTGTTAGACACTGCACTAGTTGCAGTGGATAGTTCTTCTTCTCTTGGTGCTTACCATCTAATAAGAAAGTCAGACATTAATCAAATAATTATACATGCTTAAAATTGCCATTGAGTGCAATAAAAGACACCAGATGGGCCACAGCCTGACAGAGGATTAGTACTCAAAATATATAAAGAACTCCTACTCATAGTAAGAGATAATCTAACAGAAGCACTGTCAAATAAACCAATGAGCAACTTAAAAATGAGGAAATGGCCAACAAACAAATGAAAATGTGCTCAGTCTCACTTGTTAACAGGGAATTGCAAATTAAAACACTGAAAGGCCATTTCACACCCATCAGCTTGGCAAAAATTTTGAAGTCTGACAATACCAAACGTTGTTGAGGATGCCAAGCATGGGAACTCCCATATATTGCTATCAGACTGTGAATGGTAAAACCACTTTGAAAAAACTTTTAGTCATGCTGAGTAAAGCTGCCAGTTCCCCTGCCTTGAATCCAGCAATTCTGCACCGAAGTGGCTACTGGAAGACTTACTTTCACACAAGGGGATGGGTATAAAAATTACTAATCACAATATTGTTTCTAACAGAAAAAAAAAATTAAAAATAAGTTGAATGTCCTTCAGAAGGACATTGGTAAATAAAGTATGGTGAACTCATATAATGGGACCCGAATAGGAAGTGAAAATTGCATAATCTAGAACTACGTGTATCCATGTGAACACATTTCAAGATTATACTGCTGGGTGAAAAAAGCAAGTTGCACAATTATATACTCAGTATAATGCTATTTCTTCAGAGTTTAAAAACATACCAAACAATTCTGTAAAGTGCTTACAGGCACAAATATATGTAGCAAAAATACAAAAGCATGCATAGGAATGATAAAACTCAAAGGCAGAAAGTGATTACCATAGGGGAGGGACAGAAATGAGTTCAGAAGACTAGATCTGTGAGGTTTTATATCCTTTAAAAAAGATCTGAAGAAAATAGAGCAAATGTTAAGCTTTGACAAAGACGTGGCTGGGGGAGGGGAAGGCACACAGAATAGTGATTAATTATATTATTCGCTGTAGTTTTTTGGTATGCTTTAAATTTTTTTGAATTACACTTTGACCTATTAAAGGCGAATTCCACTGAGTTGGGGGTGGGTGGGTCAGGGAAGCCTTCTCAGACGAATTGAGTTTTACTTAAGATGACAGCTGAAAATTGAGTAGAAGAGGAAGGGCAGCAAGGTGTTTCAGGCAGAGAAGCCTGCGCTAAGAGGCTGGACTGGGAAGGTGAGGTAGGGGCCAGGGACTGAGACCCCCTGTGTGGCCAGAGCAGAGGAAGTAAGGAGCTGAAGTTGAGGGGAAGGGAGGCGAAGGGGGTGTGCACAGACCACGTAGGACCCCACAGGCCATCCTGAAGGGTCAAGCCTCTCCCCTAAATATGACAAAATCAGCAAGCGGCCCGGGGACACTTCACTCGGCCAGATAGCAGAACAGGGAGGGCGTTCTTGAAAAGGTGACTCACATCTTGAGTTCTGGAGGATGAGTAAGAGGAAGCCGGTAGGGGGAGGGGGAGGGGCAGAAGGGAGGAAAGGGAAAATTCCCTGGATAGGGCCTAACCGCAGCAAAGACCTGAGGACCCTCAAGAGTGTGGCCCCAGCGGGCTCCAGCCTCCGAGCCTAGCTCGGGAGGCATGGGGTAGAAAATGGCAGACTAGGGCGTCCATGAAGACGGGGCGGCCCCAAGCCGAGAGGCATGGCCAAACAGAGGTTGCAGGTGGCTGTTCTGGCAGAGCGAGGAGGAAGGATTTGAAGAAGACAGGCGTGCAGGGGAGACCTTTGAGCGGAATGTGTCAACAGCCAAGGGGGGCGGGGCGCCAGGGAGGTCTGGATGAAGTGGGAGCGAGGATGGAGTGTAGAGTGCCTGGAGAAGTGTTCAGGAGGGAAGGCGAGGCGTCGGGACGAGGGGCTGGGCGGTCGCGCCATCTCTGCGATGGACAATAATCGGGTCAACACGCGGCGAGTGGCGGTGCGCGCGGGGCCAACCGCGTGGAGCTGTCGGGAGGGCGATAGGATGGGCGCGCCCGGGCTGCAGGCGGGGAGCGGGAGGTGGGAGGTGCCTCTTGAGAGTGGCTCTCCACCGCTGACAGCAAACGAGCTGGTCCGGACGGAGGGCTGAGGGGGAAGAAACGGAGGGAGTCGCTGGGGGGCGGCGAGGAGTGGGATGGGGCGGGTGGGGGGTCGAGAAGGACTGGGCGCAAAGGACCACGCCGACGCCGCGTGGCTGCCGGGGATTCAGCTCCCCCCGGCCAGGCTGAGCGGGCCCCGGGGACGGGAGCGGGCGTCGGCATCTCTGGCCTCCTCGCGGGGCTGCAGGCAGGCGGCGCCCCGAGCGCACCCCGCGCGAGCAGGCGCGGAACAGCGGACCCAGGCCGGGCCTTCCCGCAGCTTTTCTGGCAGCCTCGGAGGGCAGGGTCCCAGCGCGGCCCGAGGCACCTCCTGCCAGCGGCCCGACCTCCTGCCCTCCCGGCCCCCTCCAGGCTCCCCGCACGTGCAGGCCCGGCAACGTCACTGCGGCTCTGACGCGCTCTTGGAGGCCCTGGCGGAGGCTGCGCGGCGCGGGCTTCCTCCGGGAGGTCCCGGTCCCGGCAGCCCGCGGCCGCGTCCTTGGCCCTCCTCCGGGGGAACCTCGATCTTTCCAAACTCTGGAAGGCCGGCTGTCCTTCGGCTACTGATAAGGACGCGAGCTCTTGGTAAAAGATTTGAACAATGCCCGGAAAGAAATAGCCGGACCTAAGAAAGAGACTAATAATAGCCGCCAGCTAGAGCTCCACTCGTGTGCTCAGCGCCTTTAGGAACAATAATAACGACCACAGCCATAGTAGCCACCATTTATTGAGCGCTTACTCTGTGCCAGGTACTGTGTTAAGCGCTTTGCAGGCAACAACCCTCGGAGGTAAGTACCATTATTATCCCTATTTTGCAGGAAACCCGGGCACAGAGAGGTTAAGTAAATTGCCCCAGGGCACACAGCTAGCTGATGTCAGTGCCAGAATTCCAACCCCGGCTGTCGGACCCCATGCCATCCTCATGTCAACCCACTAAGGACGGGATCCTTCTCTCCATCTTAAAGATGAGGCAACTAAGGCACATGGAAATTTAAGTATAATACCTTGCCCAAGGTCACCTAGCTGGAAAATGGACGAGACAGAAAGCGAACCCAGGGCTCCTTTCTGTAAGCAGAACCCGCGGTCTTGGCCATAGGCGATGCCACTTCCGACAGCCCAGCAGGGTCTGGCCCTGGGTCCCAGAGGCGCAGCCCCTGCCGGGTTTGGATGGGTTCCTGCGGCCTCCGATCCGCTGGTGAATTGGGTGTGTCTGGGCATCGTCCCTGCTCAGCCCGAAGGCGTAGGATAGGGAGGCGTCTCCGGGAATCTAGTCGGGTACGGGTCCGCGGTCCTCAGTCGGGATGGAGCGGGGGCGGAGGCAGCCAGAGGGATCTGGAGTCCGGATTGCAGAACTGCAGGGCCGGGCTCTGGGCTGGGCGCCTGCCCCGCGCGGCCGGCAGAGGGCGCTGCCGCACACGCCTTGGATCTCACTGTCACTGGGACCTCGGGGCAGGCTGACGTCGGCCTGCAGACGCCTGGACTCAGAACCCCGAAGCAAGAAGCTTCCCTTCCTGGGGGCTACCATCCCTCAGGCCCACCATTTCAGCCCTGGACCTGCTTTCCCTGACCACTTTTCCCCATCTTCTGTGTTCCTGCCATCCCACCACCGGCCTTCAAGACTTCCCCAGTCCCTGCACAGCGGGTTTTGTCATCTGCTGAGAGGCGCGGACACTGATTCCCATCCCATTAAAAGGCCTAGATGTCTGCAAGTCAAATTCAGCCTTGCCTCCCCTTCTCGCCCTCTGGTGATTTAAAATAGGGATAAATCATCTACTTGGAATAAATGACTAATTTTTCTCTTCTCCAAAATACGGTTGGTACGGGGAGGGTTGGTTAAGTAGGCGCACATAGATGAAAGGATCTATTTTCATAATAGCTACCGAGTACAGAGTGCTTCTTTTGCGCTGAGCCCTTTATGTGCTTTGACTCATTAATCCTCACTACAGCCCTAAGAGGTGTGGATGATGATTGCTGTTTGATGGATGAGGTCACAAGGCTGGTAAGTGGCAAAGCTGGGATTCTTCCCAGGAGTGTCTGACTTTAAAGCTGTGTTCTCATCACCCAGAAGGTACACGCTGAAACAACTGAACAGAGGAGGTAAGATGCAAATCATGAAAAACAAATCAAAATCTACGCTGAGAGTGCATAGAAATACCACATGTCATGGGAGGCTTGACCAGTTTGAGTCCCCAATGTGGGACTCAGATGTTGAACAGAAAAACAAAACCTAAAGGTGCAAGGAGAGAATAAGAATGAGGCTTTTGGCTTTAGCTTGGAAGAGCATCCGGAGAGGCCCACTCACTTTCTATGTCTGGGCTCTGAGAAAATAAAGGTTGTTCTAGGAAAATCTGAAAAGTATGGGAGAAAGAAAAAAAAAATCCCTTTTGTGGTTTTTCCTTTAACCAAGCCTCATTTTGCTATTTGTGTTTTATTTTAAAATTAATGTGGCTCTCCCCACCCTTTAAATTGGCACATAAATAGCAAAAACAGAAGGAAAGCCAGCTACAAACTTAAAATGTGGTGGGTTTCTCAGGAAGGAGGTACATGACTTGAAATGGAAATGAGGATTAAATGAGATGCCTTAAACATTTCAAAAACAGACTTTCCACAAGGAATTTAGATCATAAGCCCTTAGGGCAGAAGCTTTGTCTGGGTCTGGGCTTGGTATAGTGTCTAAAATCTGAGAGTGCCCAATGAATGTGTAAAACAAATCACCCTTTTAGTACATGCTTGTATCATCTGACCATCTGGGCTACCACGTTGCTTATGGTTTTATTTATTATTATTATTATTTATTTTTTGAGACGGAGTCTCACTCTTATAGCCCAGGCTGGAGTGTAATGGCACAATCTTAACTCACTGCAACCTCTGCTTCCTGGGTTCAAGTGATTCTCCTGCCTCAGCCTCTTGAATAGGTGGGATTACAGGCACCTGCCACCACACCAGGCTAATTTTTGTATTTCTAGTAAAGATGGGGTTTCACCTTGTTGGCCAGTCTGGTCTCGAACTCCTGACTTCAGATGATCCGCCCACGTCAGCCTCCCAAAGTGCTGGGATTACAGGCATCAGCCACCACGCCCAGCCTGCTTATGGTTTTGAAGTGTTGCTTCTGGGGTGATATTCCTGTCCTCTAGATCTCAGTCACTCCTCAGACCCCTCCCTTTTCCAGAAATTTGCTCTGGAAATTCAGTCAAGGTGAGGCAATAGGTGATGATGTCACTAGGCTTGGTGAAGTAGAATGACTGCTCAGCTCTGGAACCACCAACTGGAGGTTTTTCCAAACGAGGAAAACCAGGTCATGGGACTTATCACTTAATAGTTCTGACTGTATTGCCCTATGCCTTTAAACTGGAAGAATTCCCCTCTTCGCCCAATACCCTGGCCATCCCAGGTGGCCTCCTGCAAAATTACTGGACTTCTTTGCCCTTTCCTCAGTCTGCTGCTTCTTCCCTCCTTCTTTCAGTACCTTCACTCCACAAACATGTATTGAGAGCCCATTATATGTAGGTGCTGGGAGGACAGCAGAGAACCTAGCATGAGCTCATGGGCTCCTGTTCCCACCTCCACCTGGCGCCTTTCTTCATGGCTCCAACTTTCAGGTTTGGCTCCACCATAGTAACTGACTTGCTTCTCCATGCGGAACAACTACTCAGACACTTTTTTTTTTGAAACGGAATTTCACTCTTGTTGCCCAGGCTGGAGTGCAATGGTGCCATCTCAGCTCACCACAACCTCGGCCTCCTGGGTTCAAGGGATTCTCCTGCCTCAGCCTCCCGAGTAGCTGGGATTACAAGCATGCACCACCAGGCCCGGCTAATTTTGCATTTTTAGTAGAGACAGGGTTTCTTCATTTTGGTCAGGCTGGTCTCGAACTCCCGACCTTAGGTGATCCGCCCGCCTCCCAAGTGCTAGGATTACAGGCATGAGCCACCACGCCTGACCAGACACATCTGACATTCTATCTACTCCGGGCAGCTTCCTGAGACCATACCTGCTGACTTTAGAACCCCACCTTGCGGGTACCCATTTGGCAGGTTTGGATCCTGATGGATCTTCAGGAACAGAACTTGGGAATGTTCTAGCTCCAGGATCTGCCAATGCCTTCCCATCCTTTCCTAGCTGGCTTTCCTTCTGTTCATAAGAACACTGTTTGTGACAACTGAAATAATTCAGGTCATATTTATGAAACATCTATTACAATGAAAATCCCATAGTGACATAATACTCCAGTGTTCACAGGAAAATGCTGGCTAAAACAAACAACAGTGACTGTCTGGCAAGGGACGCATCGAATAATGTTTATAAGTCTTTTGGGTCTTTTCTTTTTTGAATCTTAGGATCCACTGATAATAATGAAGGGGAAGGAAGACACTAGGCCTGTTTCAGTTCTCAAAATTATTCACAGGGAATAGACTTTCACCATCAACACCCTAAAGAAGCAGAATGCTCAAGGTAAATTGCCAGTTTTTGTCTTTCTGGAAAATCCATTTAATACTGAATGATCTTGGTCTTGACCCATTCCAAAAAAAAAAAAAAAAAAAGAGGATTGAGCCATGGGATTCGGATTATGTCCTTGAAAATCCCTTTAAAAACTAGATTCCAAATCAGTGCTCTTATTCTTCTTGAATATCCCACCCACCTGCTTAGCTTGTCCTATCCCTTCTAGATACAGCATTATTTTCTCTTTTTGAGGAAGAATGGCCCAGAGGCCAGAAGAGTGAGGGAACATAAGGAAGACTTTTCCACTGACCTGAGTTGCTAAAGCCATTTGGACCCAGAGAATTCATTGTATATGTGTGCTGCTCAATATATATGTGTGCATGAATTTGTAGTTGTGCATTTTCTGGCTAATATCCAAAGTCTTCATAACAAGGGGCCTGAGATATGACAAAAGGAAGACCTATGTATCAAGGACGTGTGTCCACCCACCAACAAGTTCTGGATGCCCAAAGGGGCTCCTAGCTCAGGGTCTGTGTGTCCAGCTGCTGGGGTAAAGAGATTTGGAAACCACTGAACATTTCTGCTGGGATCTTTCCAAACCCTTTTGGGAACCGGCAATAGCACTTGTCAGGGGAAATTAGTTCTGCACTTTCACAGAGTGAGAAATTCCTCAGGGGGCATTCTTGTACTTGGGAAGAGAAATCGAACCCAGCTCATTCCTTCAGGCCCTTGCCATTAATAAAGCAGATCAAGTCCAGTTCAGTTAGTCCCGCCTGGGTCAGGGCGTGGAGTGAGGACAGTAGCAATGGCGTTCAGGGAATTTCACCTGTGGCTATGGCCCTCCTTTGACGGGTGCAAGCTTGATATTTTAGGGGATCGTGTTACCGGCATGTAAACACCGTGAGTGACAGCCAAAGCTCCCAGGCGACCACAGAGGATCTCAAACCCTTCCTATCTTCCTAGAAACCCTGGCGGCCCGACCGGCTGCTTGCTGTCTGATGCAACAGTTTGCAACGCTGTTCTGGGAGTTGAGTCCTGCTGCGGGGCGCCGGGAACCGGGCCGACGCGCATGCGCGGGCTGCGGCCCCGCCCCAAAGGGCGGAGGGGGAGCTTTTCACCAGATGTGCGGGGGGCGGGGCCGGTCGGCCAGGGAGACCTCTGGCAGCTCGCGCCCGCGATCTGAGCTTAATTAAACTTCTCCCGAGGCATTGGCTGACTGATTGACCCAGTGATCCAAAAAAATCAGAGAGGCCCAAATCTCCCCAAACGCGCCGGCAGAGCGAAGTTGGGAAGTTGGCTTTCGGTTTCCAGACTTGGGCCTTTGGATTCAGCGTCCCTCTCCTGCGCCCCACGATCCGCAGCACTGTCCAGGATCCACAGCTCGGAAGCACAGTCAAGCCTCGCGGGCCTGGGCCCTCACACCACACACTTTCTTAAGAAGGGAGGCATAGTGGCTACGGGGCGGAAAGGAGGCAAGGTTTTGATACCTCCTTGGTCAGTATCTCCCCTGCCTCGCTCATCTGTTTTAGGTTTTATGAGCAGGAGACGTCACCGATTATTTTCCAAAATTTTCAGCTGTTCGGGTATTGCCTTCACGGTTTGCTTCCATGTCCACATTCCACCTCTATTATATATTTTAATAGACTTTTATTTTATTAACTTTTTCTTTAACTTTAAACCGTTTCCCTTTTTTAGATAGCTTTGCCCTAAGCAATAACATTAGCAAAGCTACAGGCTGAAAATAAATTCAAAACTATTAAAATAAAAAATATATATATATGGGCTGGTCTGAGTGCAGTGGTGTTTGCAACTAATTGATCACATCCAGTTACAGATTTCTTTCTTTCTTTTTTTTTTCTTTTCTTCTCCACTCACACTGCTTCACTTGACCAACCTTTAAATATATATATATACACATATATATATACATACATATATATGTATATAGGCTAAATTTTCTCGTCTACCACATTTGGTGAAAAACTCTGGTAATTGCTGGGCACAATGGCTCATGTTTGTAATCCCAGCACTTTGGGAGGTCAGCCAGCCTGGGCAACATGGTAAAACGCATCTCTACTAAAAACACAAAAATTAGCTGGGCATAGTGGCGCGTGCCTGTAGTCCCAGCTACCGGGGAGGCGAGGTGGGAGGATTGTTTGAGCCCGGGAGGTTGAGGCTGCAGTGAGCTATGATGGTGCCACTGCACTCCAGCCTGGGTGACAGTGAGACCCTGTCTCAAAAACAAACAAACAAAAACTCTGGAGGTAATACTACCTAACATATTGAGTGATTGTCAATGTCTCAGGCATTGTTCTAAGCACTTTACACATTCTTACTCCTTATGACACCATAGAAGGTGGATGTTGTTTACATTTTAAAGGAGAAAAATGAGGCACAGAGAGGTTAAGTAACTTGCCTAAGATCACAGAGCCAGGATGCAAACTCCGCTAGCTTGTCTCCAGAGCCTACGTGGCTGCCCTATCCAAGAAGGACCCACAGTTTCTCCAAATCTTACCCCTCTTTCAAGGCCGAGATCAAGTGTCAGGGCCTGGATGAAGGCTACCTGGGAGCTGGGCACACAGGGTACTGGCATAGGGGGGCATGAGAATCCAGTCAGCCAGGGTTCAGATACTGGTTTTGCCATTACTAATTTTATGATCTGAAGCTTTTAGCTTCTTCATCTGTAAAATAAGCAGAATCATTGTTTGTTTGTTTGTTTGTTTGTTTATTTTTGAGACGGAGTCTCGCTCTGTCACCCAGGCTGGAGTGCAGTGGCGCCATCTCGGCTCACTGCAAGCTCCACCTCCCAGGTTCATGCCATTCTTCTGCCTCAGCCTCCCAAGTAGGTGGGACTACAGGCACCCACCACCACGCCCGGCTAATTTTTTGTATTTTTAGTAGAGATGGGGTTTCACCGTGTTAGCCAGGATGGTCTCGATCTCCTGACCTCGTGATCCACCCGCCTCAGCCTCCCAAAGTGCTGGGATTACAGGCGTGAGCCACCACACCCGGCCCAGAATCAATTTCTTCACACACCCTTGATCCAACCAACTCAGGACATCTGTCCCAGTTTAGAGTTCGCGTCTTTCTTCTAAGGCTCAGTTTGGGCCCCTCCCATGTGCTCTCCTGGCACTTGATACTTACCGGACGGTAGCACTGAATAGCACCATACTGTGAATACTTGCTTCCCTCACTAGACCGGTAACTCCTTGAGCACAGAGTCTTGCCTTGGTCACTGCTGTATCTCCAGTACCCAGCCCAGTGCCTGGCACGTGGTGGCCACCCGTTAAAATAGTATTGAATGAATGAGCAAAGTGGGCCCTGAATAGAGGAAGGCCTTTTCTTTCCCCTCCAGATTGATGGAGCCATCCACATGGAAGGCTGAAGGACCCTCTAGCCTTCTAAGGATTCCTCCCGAAGGCACATTCTGTAACAGTGGGCAGCACTGGCATCACTACCCAAAGAGGTCAATGGGCTGACCCTGAGAGGTCCCCACAGGGCAAGTTGAGTTAGTGACAGAGAACAGGCAGAAATGCCAACAAGCGTTAAGGAACTGCATTCAAGAATCTTTCTCAGCACTCATGAACTATTGGTTACTTAGTGCTAAGTGCAAGGGCCTACGTTTTGTAAACTTCAGTTCATTCTCACGACAGTCATGGAAGGTAGGTCAATCAGCCTTTAAATTTAAAAAAAAAAATTTTTTTTAACACCCTTTAAAGCACCTTTTTTTAAAAAACACCTTTGGAATCCAAAGGGTGCTTCCAGGCATTTCTTTCCACACTCCCTATATCCCCCTCCTCCCCTTTACCTGGATGGGACAAAGTTTCTCATTTCCCATGTTTCATTTTCTTCTTTTTTTATTTGTTATTATTGTTTTATTTCTGTAGGTTATTGGGGAACAGGTGGTGTTTGGTTACATCAGTAAGTTCTTCAGTGGTGATCTGTGAGATTCTGTCTCACAGTGATCAGCCGAGCAGTACACACTGCACTCAATTTGTAGTCTTTTATCCCTCACTCCCTTCCCACCCTTTCCCCCTGAGTCCCCAAAGTCCATTGTGTCATTCTTATGCCTTTGCATCCTCATAGCTTAACTCCCACTTATGAGTGAGAACATACAATGTTTGGTTTTCCATTCTTGAGTTACTTCACTTAGAATAATATCATTTTCTTCTCTAAAGTAACCCATAAATCTCTGATGTCTGTGACAATCCCTATTTTGAACATCCTATCTACTGTCCTCCATTGACCATGACTTAGAAATTCCCCTTATCCACATTAAAACTACGTTTCCCAGACTGCCATTCTCATCTGGAAAGAGAACAAAAAGCCTATGTCAGGCCATGTGTCTTCTATTTTGGGGTTGGAAAATCTGGTCACTAACTTGGATAAAGATTGGTATGCCCATAGACTAATTCTTCTGGCCCCAGGCAGACATGAATTTCCCAGGCCTCAAAGATTGGGGGTGGGGATGGGTTATTACAGCAAACAAAACCTTCAATTAGAGGCAGAAATAAAGACTTGGTGTAAGACTTTTAGAAAATTGATGACCCCTGCCCATCTATTTTCTTTCTGCAACAGCCCTTACCACCACCACCTCTTCCCTCTCTCCATTTCCTTTCCTTTCCCCTTCTTCCAGATTCTTCTCTTAATTGTACCATCATGCCACTCCCTTGTCCCCACCCCCACCCCCTTGCCCGCACCCATTCTTTAACTGTTTAGTATAAAATCCAGCCCACCAGACTGAGGTTTTCTTCGACCCAAATGTTATTTTCAGAAGGAGCCATTGAGGTTGGGGAGTAATTGCAGTGTTGGACCTCTGCAAGCCAAGCTGAAAATAATCAGCGAGGCAGATGGGACGGGAAGAGAGTGTGGTGCCCTTCCACCAAAGAGCGAGAGAAACCCAACAGAATGAGTCAGAGAGACGAGTGCCAGGCTGGGCCGGCTGGGCTTACAGCTGGGAGTTCAGTTAAGGGGAAACTGCCCAAGGTGTTGGGGCCTCTGACTGAGGCCTGATCCAAGATGGTTCCTGGCTGCACATCACAAGTCCATATTTCTTGTGACAGCCGCTAAGCTTCTCTTGCTGTTACTCAGTTGGGCCGTAGGAGCCAGTAGGCCAAATTGGAACTCAGCCGTGCCAGTTGGCTTGCCCATCTCTGCAGCGTTTCTCCACTTTGGCACTATTGACAGTCTAGGCCGGATGATTCTTTGTTGTGGGGAGCTGTCCTGGGTATTGTAGGATGTTTATCAATATCCCTGGCCTCTACCCTCTCGATGCTAATAGCATACACATTTACATTCACGTCCAGTTGTGACAATCAGAAATGTCCTTGGGAAGGCAAAAATCAGCCCTTGTTGAAAAACCACTAACTAGAGTGATCCAGGCCTACAAGAGAGTCACATCACCTGTCCCCATGGTGGCGCCATTACCTTGCAGTCTATCCAAATGGGCCTAGATCCAAATGATTGGCCAACTCGTATTTCCAATGGCCACTGTTAGATTCCTCAAACTCAGCATGAGTGCCTACCATGTGCCAGGCACTATACTTCATTGTTGACAATGAAGCAGTGGAAAATACAGACATCGTTCCTGCCTCATGGAAATTACAGGTGTGTTGGAGAAAGACGGGCATTCAATAACCACCAGTAAGAGGTGGGGAAAGAAAAAAAATGGGATGCCATGAGACCGCAGGAGAGGGTTTCCGACCTTGGTGAAGGGATCAAGAAAGGCTCTTAGAGGAAATAAGGAATTAGCCAGTTGGAGATTTGGGGGTGAGGTTGTATTCTGTAGAGGAGGGACTGAGTGTTCAGATGCCTTGAGTTAAGAGATACTTTTTTTTTTTTTTTTGGTTGTTTTGTTTTTGTTTTGTTTTGTTTTGGCGGAGTTTTGCTCTTGTTGCCCAGACTGAAGTACAGTGGTGTGATCTTGGCTCACCGCAACCTCTGCTCCCAGATTCAAGCGATTCTCCCGCCTCAGCCTCCCAAGCAACTGGGATTACAGGCATGTGCCCCCACACCGGGCTAATTTTGTATTTTTAGTAGAGACAGGGTTTCTCCATGTTGGTCAGGCTGGTCTCGAACTCCTGACCTCAGGTGATCCTCCCGTCTCGGCCTCCCAAAGTGCTGGGATTGCAGGCGTGAGCCACCGCGCCCGACCAAGAGACTGTTAAACATTTCAGAAACCCAAAGAAGTCTGTCTTGGACCAGGCTCAGGACAGTGGGAAGGCGTTTTCTCCTCTCACCCCCAAAACTGCATTTCCTGTACTCCTTCTCTAGGTTTGTAGCGCAGGCATGTACACTCAGGATCATATTTAACCATATTTAAACCACCACCCCCTCCATTCTCACTCAACCCCCCTTAGTCACCCAGTTACCAAGTTCTGTCATTCTCCCACCAAAATCTCTCTGCAAACTGTCTCCTTGTCTCCTTTCCCACCACCAAAGCCCTGATCTGATGCGGGCTCTTTATTACTCAGCTGAATTTGTGAAATAGCTTCCTAACGAGTCATCCTCCAGTCCCTCCCTCAGAGAAAGACACAGATCTGATCATGTCTTCCCAGGCCTAAAACCCCTCCATGGCTTCCAGAGGCCTGTGGGACAGGCTGCTTCCTTCTCATGGCCTTCGGATGCCCTTCTTTACCTGATCCCAATGTACCCCCACTTCTCCACTCTGAGATCACGAGCCACACCCCATAGGCCTCCATACTTTTGACATTCTCTTTGTCTGAAATGCCCTTCCTCAACCAAACCATTGGGAAATTCCCATACCTATTTTAAAACTCAGCCAAAATGAACTCATGATTCTCTTCCATTCCTTCTAAGAAGCCTCCTCTTAATTCTTCCCTCTGTTTTCACTGGGCTTTATATATTGTTGTGAGTTTACCAGTTGTCATGTTGATCATAGTTATCTACTTAAACCCATCCCTTCCCCCAGCATCTCAGGACCTCAAGGGCAGATAATGTAGTGGACACTGCTGGCTGGCTACCCAACATCCATTCTCCCCCTTCCAGCTTCCTAAGAGGAGCCAAGGTGACGCAAGGCACAGTGCAGTATTTAGAGTATGAGCTAAGCTGCTGTGACAGACCCAGAGTATAGAGACTGAAGAAGCAAGCCCATGGGGCTCCGTGGAAGCTGACCCTTCCCAATAATTGATTCAGGAACCTGGCCCTAACTAATCTGAGTGCAGCAGAGACCTTTCTGGTTTACTCATATGCACCATCCCCTTTTTAAATAACAGAACTCCTGATTTTTGGTGAGCAGATGGCTGCCTCATTAAAGACTACATTTCCCAACCTCCCTTGCTGCTCAATGTGGCCAGGAGTCTACGTGCTCTCCCAATGAACAGTGAGCAGACATAATCGGACCACTTTTAAGCTGGGCTCTCAAAAGCACTGTGCATGTGCTTCCCTGACCCTTCTGCCCTTCTCCCTCCCTGGGAGATGATAGAAATTTGAAGCTGTCTCTTTGGACCTAGAGAGGGAAACCACATTTGAATGATGGCCAAGCCCTCCTATCAGTCTTCGACTGCTTTTTTTTTTTTTTCTGAACTCTTATATGAAAGAGACATACATTCTATTTTGCTTACACTTGTATGTGGGGTCTCTGTGTTACAGCTTTTCCTATGCTGTACAAAATACACGTGCCTGGCTTTCCCAAATCTTGGGAATTGGTTCCAAAATGGGTATGTGTCCTAGTTAGGGCCAATAGATGCCAGGAAGGTTTGATTTGGGTTTCTACAAAAGATCATGCTTGTTTTTATCAGGCAGCTTCATGGACAACCTTCTCTCTTTCTCTTCCCCTAGACATTGCAGAGCCTGGAACTAGGGCAGTCCTCTTGCTACCAGCCTAAGGATGGCACCACACGCAGAGGAGGGCAGAGTCAAGAGCACTGCAGGGAAATGGAATCAGTTTCTGGACTTATCAACTCGGAAGCCTACAGTGTTAGTCAGCTTGGGCTGCCATAACAAAATACCGTAAACTGGATTCAACAACAGAGATTTATTTTCTCACAGTTCTGGAAGCTAAAAGTCCAAGATCAAGGCGCCATCAAAGTTGGTTTCTGGTGAGGCCTCTCTTCCTGGCTTGCAGATGGCTGCCTTCTCATTGGGACCTTACATGGCCTCTTCTCTGTGTATGTGTGGAGAAAGAGAGAGCTCTCTGGCATCTCTTCCAGATAGGGCTGTTATCCTTTTAAGAAGAGGGAGAGATACCAGAGAGCTCTGTCTTCTTATAAGAACACCAGTCCTATTGGATTAGGACCTTACCCTTATGACTCATCTAACGTTAACGACTGCCATAAAGGGCCTGTCTCCAAATGTAGTCACAGAAAGACATTTGTTGGCTTCAACATACAAGTGTGGAGGAGACATAATTCAGTTCATAACATCACCCTTCCTCTGGACCCCCAACCTCCAACTAAGTGAGCCAACAAATGTCCTTCCATTGAGGCCAGCTCGAGTTGGTTTCCTCATGTCTTACCTTACAATATTTCACTCCTCTTCCTATCCCTGCTGTTCCTAGACAGACCCCAATGCACAGAAAGTGTCAATCAATATTTGTGGAATGAATGCTCAATTGCTATTTTTCTTCTTGTACCTGCAACGACTACCTCACAGATAAGCTGTAAGCCTTCCTCTTTCCTCTGCCCTGCAAGTATGTATTATTGCTATTCCTCCTGCTATTCCCGTTTTTTAGATGAGCAAATTCAGGCTTAGAGAGGTAAAATCACTTGTTCAAGGTTGGTAGGTGACAGGGCTGGCTTTGACCTCAGGTCTGAGAGTACCCCCAGCCTGGGCTCTTAACTAGAGTGCTTGGTGGGAGACCTTTGGAATTTGGCGGCATCATCTGTGGTCTTATAACTTAAGCAGGCATAGGGGAAGGGCATGGTGGGGCCCCAGCCCCGTAAGGTCAGTACTGATGGAGAGGAGGTTAGGACAAGAGAGAAACACAGTCGCTGAAGTGAAGTGCAGGGCAGTGAAGACCACCAGGCTATCCAGGTCAAGTATGTGAAGGGAGAGGCCAGCTCTGTCGCTTAGGGTCTCCTGACCCCAACAAGTGGGGGTTTAGGAGAAGAGACGCAGCCCCAGGTGGACTCCAGGAGGGAGTGTGACCACCAGCATCGAGTCCACTGTCTCCTACTCAGCAGGAGCCCTGAAGTGGGTGAGGGGTGGCCGCAGGAGCAGTAGGCAGCCCTGGAGAGGTCTGTGTCCTGGTCATTTGGTTTGTTGTCACATCTGTTCCTTGCCTGTGTTCTGCTCAGTATCTTGGAGGGCAAATCACATGCTCCAGACCCTCTTGCCAGCTGGCTTCTGATTAGTTTTACCCAATGAAAGCTTCTGGAGGAAGATGGAGGGCAGGGCAAGAAGAGAAGTCTGGGTATTCCTCCTGATCCCCAGATCTGGGTGGCAGCTCTGCCTGTGAGTCCATCTCCTTCATGGCTCCAGCTCCCTTGGGCAGTCCAGGTTCTGGGCTCCTGAACCTCCACCCCCTCCCTTTGTTGCTCCAGCCCTGGGAGCAACCCCACTGGTAGGGGGGCGGGGGGGTGACAGTTTCCTGCTGCTGCTCCTCTCTGGTTTGCCTCCCCACCCCCAGGTGCCTTTTCAACATTTCCAACCATTTCCCCTGCTGAACCTGGGTGCTGGTCTCCTGTCTGGGCCCTGCCTAGTACCTCAGGCTGGAAGGAGACAGTCACTGTCCTCATCTCCTACCGCAGCTGTGGATCAAGGCAGTCTCACTGTGCAGAGTGGCAGGAAGCGCCTGGGCTTGAGTGTAGGCAGAAGCCCGGTCCTGCAGCCAGGCCACCAGGGTGCCCTTTCAGTGACCATGAACAGAATTCAGCAGCCTCCCAGCAGAACCTCACTGGATCCCAGACCAGGAGCCCTGGCAATTGGTGCAGCTGAGTCTGTAGAATGTCTTCATTCTGTCACTTATGTTCTCCCAGCCTCGAAAGATTCCCAGCTGGGCCACTCCCTACCTGTGTGACACCAGCAAGTCACTTAACCTCACTGTACCTCAGTGTCCTTACCTGGATTACACAGAAACTAATAGTACCTCCTCTATTGCCATGACGATGAAAGAAGAGAAAACTTGGCACAATGCCTGGCACAGAGTCAGTGGTCAATAAATGCGAGCAGCGGTCATTGTTATTGTTAACAATAGTAATAGCCTGGGCAGTCCCAGGGGACCTTTGGAGAGCAGGGGCACCCAAGAAGGGGAGGGAGGTTTTACGTCTCTCCTGCCACATCAGAGTGAAGACTGGATCCTGAGCTGGGGCTGGGGCAGGAGAAGTCACTGGGGCTGCACAAACACCAGATGCTGCTCCTCAGTGTTTGTTCTATACCTGGCTGTGTGCAAAACATGGAATCGTGTCCTGCGTACTACTGCGTTTAATCCTCCAACCACTGGAAGAGGTATGTGTCTGTTATCATCAATGACGACATCCCCATTTTTTTTTTTTTTTTTTTTTTTTTTTTGAAACGGAGTCTCATTCTGTCACCAGACTGGAGTACAGTGGCGCAATCTCGGCGTCTCAGCTCACTGCAACCTCTGCCCCCCGGGTTCAAGCAACTCTCCTGCCTCAGCCTCCCGAGTAGCTGGGATTATAGGTGCCCATGACCACACCCGGCTAATTTTTGTATTTTTAGTAGAGATGGAGTTTCACCATGTTGGCCAGGCTGGTCTCAAACTCCTGACCTCAGGTGATCCACCTGCCTTGGCCTCTCAGAGTGCTAGGATTACAGGCATGAGCCACTGCACCCGGCCGACATCCCCATTTTATAAAGCAATTGAGCCTCAGAGAGGCTCAGGAATCTGCCTAAGGTCACATAGTCAGAATGGAACAGAGCCAGATTTCCAGCCAACGCTATCTTATAAAAAACTCCAGCCTCCCCAGGAGGGGTTCATGAGTCTTTCTCTGCCCATGGCTCTGGCATGAGCAGGCACTGGTCCTGGTGTTTGAGTCAAGAAGGTGGGGGGCCCATAGATAAATAGATCACTCTCAGAACCAGTCTGTGGCCCAGCCCAGGCCTCCAGGCCTGTTCCTCCTTTGAGATGTCTGCCAGGTGCTGGAAGCAAGGGGCAGTCTTGGAAAGGGTGGACCCACCAGGAGGTTGCCTCCTGCCAAGGGGAGCACACACATGTGTGTGTATGTATGTGTGAGTGCACACAGGCACGTGTGGACCTGACCCCTGACCTCTGCCTTGGCCTAGGAGAGGACAGCGCAGGGCTGTGCATTTGGCAGGTCAGGTCCAAAGGGATGGGTGGTGGCCACTCTCATCCCCCTCTCAGCTCCCAGGAGATGTTTGGCAATTTTCCTGGAGAGCTGGCTATGGGCCTGAGACCCTTGCCGCCCACAAAGGCTAGAAAAGAGGATACCAGAGAACTCTTCCAAAATCAGTTCAGACTTTTCCAGCCTCTCTGAGCCTCCTTGCCAGAAGGTGATTGACAGCCTTGTGACTCACGCCCAGTGAAGATGGGCTGCCTCAGAACATCTCGTTCCCAGATCCCACCACCTCCTGGAAATCAACCTCCAAATGATCCCAGGCCTTGCTGTAGGCTCTGAGCAACGCAGAATGGCCCCCCTCATCATAGCCCCATGGGACGCAGCCTGGTGTGGCGTGAGGAGCATGAGGCATGAAGTCAGCGTGGATCTCAACCTGGACCCACAGGAGCTGTGAGGCCTCAGGAGAGTGATGTCATTAGGCCTTTGAGCCTTGGTTTCCTCATCTGGGAAATGGCCATAATACCTTCCCATCAGTAGGTGCCTCGTAAATGTGAGTGTTCCTGCCGCTTCCCTTTCTTCCTTCTTTTTTCTGGATCCCCAGAACCTCCACTGACCACTTTACCACCTAGCTGCAAGGGCCCCCACTTCCCAGAATCCTCGCAGGCTGCGGCCCGGCCTCTGAGCCTTGCAGGAGACAGCGGTTTCACCGTCCTTTGCTTGTGGCCTGCCGTGGGCCAGTACCCCGGAGAGCAAAGGCCGCAGAGCTAGGAGGCTCAGGCCCCACCCTCTTCGTAAACACTAGTTGGGCACCAACTGACCTCAGGAGGGAAGTGCTCCACTGAGACCCTCCCCTTCCAGCCCTGCCTGCCACTGTATGTTCCAGGGGAAGTGCCAGACAAATCTGGCATCCTTGCACCCAGGCTCCCCCGTCCTGGAAATAGTCACTTAGAGCCAAACCTCTGGCTGAAGGTGGAAGGGAATTAAAAATCCCTGAGCAGGTCTCCCCTACCCTCACAAAATATTACCCTGGGCCATCCTAGACAGGGCAAGGTCTAATTTAATTTAATTTTTAAATTATTATTTGTAGAAACACAGTCTCGCTATGTTGCCCAGGCTGGTCTCAAACTCCTGGGCTCAAGCAATCCTCCCGCCTCAGCCTCTCAAAGTGCTGGGATTACAGGCATGAGACACTGTGCCTGGCCTAATTTAAATATTTTTAATGATCATGATGACATACATAAATGGGACTTTACTGTTACTGTTTATTTCTTTAAAATAAAGACAGGAATTAAATATAACAAAAATTAATCGTTTTAATTTTGAGCAGTGGGGATGTGTGTGTTTTTATTATTCTTTATAACATGCTTTTCTGTATTGTTAAAATTTCTCTAAATAGAAACATTTTGAAATAAATAAGATTAGCACAGGTTTATTAGAGAAAAATTTAGAAAATACCAAAAGTATAAAGGGGAAAATAAGGATCACTAAAATCTCTCCTCTGGAACCAGACCACCAATATATCAGCTTATTTCCTTCTAGTTATTTTTCTAGCATATATTTATGTTGTTTAATTCTTTTTATCAAAAACAATGGCATCATATTGTTGAATAACCTTTTTTCCCTTTAACAATATATTTTGAACAATTTCTCATGCCCTTATTTACTTTAGAACACTTATTTTCAGTCTTTTTTCCCATGGAATCATTAATAAGGTATTTGTTTTCTATTTCCTTTTTAAAATATTTTTTGTTGGTTTGTTTCTTATTTCAGACCTTCTTTCTGATAATAAGGTTTTTTTTGTTTTGTTTTGTTTTTTTGTTTTTGAGACACAGTCTCGCTCTGTCGCCCAGGCTGGAGTGCAGTGGTGGATTCTTGGCTCACTGTAACCTCCACCTCCTGGTTTCAAGCAATTCTCCTGCCTCAGCCTCCCAAGTATCTGGAATCACAGGCACATACCACCACTCCTGGCTAATTTTTGTATTTTTAGTAGAAACGAGGTTTCACCATGTTGTCCAGGTGAAATGATCCACCCGCCTTGGTCTCAGATATTTTTTATTACTGCAATACATATGGATCTCATTAAGTCATACACTTTATACCTTTTATTGTTTTTTCTTATTTAGAAAGTAATACACTTTTGTTGAAGAAAAATTAGAGGCCGGGCATGGTGGTCCACGCCTGTAATCCTAGCACTTTGGGAGGCTGAGGCGGTGGATTGTTTGAGCGCGGGAGTTCGAGATCAGCTTGGACAACATGATGAAATCCTGTCTCAACAAGAAATACAAAAATTATCCAGGCGTGGTGGCAGGTGCCAAGTCCTAGCTACTCAGGAGGCTGAGATGGGAGGATCACCTGAGCCCAGGAGGTCAAGGCTGTGGTGAGCCATGATTGTGCCACTGTACTCCAGGCTGGGTGACAGAGTGAGATCCTGCCTCAAAAAATAAAAATAAAAAAATAGAAAAATTAGCAAATACAGATAAACAAACAAAAGGTAAATAAATAAGCACGTAGAATCCTTATAACCTACCATCCTGAAATAATCTCTACTAATACTTTAGCTTTCAACATTTCTGTCTTTTTTCTATGTACATGTGGATGTATATAAACACACATTTTAAAATAAAATCATCTGGGTTAAGAGTTAAAGACTTAAATCACATAAAAGAAGATAAAATTGAAATCATACAATTCATAATCTTTTTCATTTGCATTTTTGTTTACTTAATATATCTCATATTGATTAGGATTATTTCAGCTACAAATGACAGAAAACCCAAAGTAACAGTAGCTGAAGCATGTTAATTTTGCTCTCCAGTAAGGGACATCCAGCAGGAAGCAGCCCAGGCTGGTTCTGCAGCTCCGTGACCATCAGGGACTAGACTCCTAACCGATGCCCTCCATCTTCCACACCTGGCTTCCACCTCAGGACCCAGGATGGCTGTTCATCGGCTGTTCATCTCCACACTCCGGAAACTGAAGAAGGAAGAAACAGAGATCAGCTTTTCTCTCCAAGGACACTGCTATCATCTGAACACATCCCCCTCAAATTCGTATGTTGAAACTTAATCACCAATGCGATAGTATTAGTAGGTGGTCCTTTTAGGAGGTGATTAAGTCATGAGGGCAGAGCCTTCAGGAATGAGATTGGTATCCTTATCAAAAAGGCAGAAAGGAGCTGTTTTCCCTTTCACCACGTGAGGACGCAGCAAGAAGGCGCCATCTTGGAAGCAGAGAGCAGGCCCTCACCAGATACTGAATCTGCTGGTACCTTGATTTTGGACTTCCCAGTCTGCAGAACTGTGAGCAATACATTTCCACTGTTTGTAAATTACTCAGTCTAAGGTAATTTTGTTATAGCAGCAGGAACAGCCTAAGAGAGATACTTCCTGGAATTCACATGCATCTCTTCTGCTTATATCCTGCTAGCCAGAATGTAGTCCCATGGCCACTGGGAAATAGGCTATTTATCTAAGTAGGGGTTCTGTTACTATGGCAAAAGAGGAGAACAGTTACTGGGGAGCAACTGGTATCTCTACCACACATCACAAACATCTTTCCAGTGTATATAGTTTTGTATCCTGCTTTCTTATATTTTGTTGAACATTTCCCCATATCATTAAATATTCTTTAAAATCCTTTTTTTTTCTTTTGTTTTTATCTTTTGTTTTTAATGAGACAGGGTCTTGCTCTGTCACCCAGGCTGGAGTGCAGTGGCATGATCATGGCTCACTGCAGCTTTGACCTCCCAGGCCCAGGCAATTCTCCCTCCTCAGCCTCCAGGGTACTTGGGACTACAGGCACACACCACCACACCCCATTAATTTTTGTATTTTTTGTAGAGACAGGGTTTTGCCATGTTGCCCATGCTGGTCTGAAACTCCTGGGCTCAAGGGATCCGCCCGCCTCAGCCTCCCAAAATGCAAGGATTACAGGCGTGAGCCACCGCATCCAGCCAAATATTTAAATTCTTAATTTTTCTCAGTTAAGAATTATACTTATTAATTAAGAATATATAAATTCTTAATTTTTAATGGCTGCTTAATATTCTTTTATATATACATAGCATCACCTATGGATCTTATTACTTGATCTCTGGGTATCAAGAGATACTCAGATTATTATTATTATTATTGATAAATAAGCCTCTTTTATGTTTAAAACTTGTCAGAGAAAGAGATGCCAAGCTTTCCTCTCCACTCTGTGGGTGCCCACCTCAGATATTTTGCTGGGGAGTCAGGGTGGTATCTGCCTGGAAAGCTGGCTGATTTTGTTCCTGTTAACAAATGAAGTTTTTTAGCAACTGGTATACCCTGCTGCTCCTGTCGCAGGGGAAGTCATAGGAGTGGGCAGGGCCTGGTGGGCAGTT
Source organism: Pongo pygmaeus (assembly GCF_028885625.2). Taxonomy (NCBI): domain Eukaryota; kingdom Metazoa; phylum Chordata; class Mammalia; order Primates; family Hominidae; genus Pongo; species Pongo pygmaeus. Next base: position 20,948,789 of record NC_072382.2, on the reverse strand, counting down.
CCACCGTAGGTTGGGGAGTTGAGGGGCCTCAGGAAGTAGTGGGGAGTGGGGGAGTAAGAGGAAACTACAGACTCTCAGGACCAAGGGAGGCCCTGGCCCTGGAAAGGCTTGGGGAACTCAATGGGGCCCATTCATTCTTTATTCGGGTTCAACAAATGCTTTTGAGCCCTTCACAGGGCTATGGCCTATGTCCTGGCCGTGGGGAAGTCTCAGAGAAGACGTAGTCCCTTTCATGCTCTTCAGGAGGGCAGCTAATTCTAAATTCTCATTAGAGTTCAACCTGGTGAGTTACCTAAAATACAGAATCCTGGGGACCACATCCAAAAATCTGATGCAATAGGTGTTGGTGGGCCTAGACTTTCAACTGTCCCCAGGTGACCCTGATGAGGGTGCTCAGGGACAGACCATTCTAGGGGGAGAAATATCACTCAAAGCCCTTGGAAGAAACCTCCTAAGCCAGGCAAACATGGAGTCTCCATTTGCTCAGTAGATAGCTTGAACCTCATTTAAGCCTTAGGCCATTATAGAATAATGGGGACACCTGTCATGCAGACCTAAACTCAAATCGCAGCTTCATCCTTTGGTAACTGAATGACCTCAGGCACATTAGTTCTCTGTAAACCTCAGTCTCCTCATCTGTAAAATGAAGATAATCATAGTGTTTCACATGTGAAATTAAATGTTAAAGAGCATAGCAGAGTGTCTGGCACTCAATAAATGCCAGATAGTATTATTAAATTAATTAAAATTAATTTGTTAATTAAAATTGCCTCTAGGTGAGTAATTACAGCAGAGGACTGGAAACAAGGTATGTAACACATCTTGTACACTGCCTGACTCATGGTGGTGGGTATTCAATAAATGCTTATTATTATTATTAGGAACACTCTCACATACCTTTTAACTCTAGGCCTTATTATCTCTGCATCTGTATCTAACACACAATTTTATCCTCCCCATAGAAATCATGGCCAGGTGCAGTAATCCCAGCACTTTGAAAGGCGGAGGCGGGCAGATCACTTAAGGTCAGGTGTTCGAGACCAGCCTGGCCAAATGGCAAAACCTCATCTCTATTAAAAATACAAAAATAAGCCAGGCATGGTGGCTCACACCTGTAGTTCCAGCTACTCGGGAGGTTGAGACAGGAGAATTGCTTGAACCTGGGTGGCAGAGGTTGCAGTGAGCTGTGATGGGGCCACTGCACTCCAGCCTGAGCAACAGTGCTAGACTGTCTCCAAAAAAAAAAAAAAAAGAAAGAAAGAAAAAGGAAAGAAATTATGGCTGGATGCGGTGTTTTACATCTGTAATCCCAACACTTTGGGAGGCTGAGGTGGGAGGATCACTTGAGCCCAGGGGTTTGTGACCAGCTTGGGCAACATGGCAAAATCCGATCTCTACAAAAAAATAATTTAAAAGTTAGCTGAGCATGGTGGCATGCATCTGTAGTCCCAGCTACTCAGGAGGCTGAGGTAGGAGGATTGCTTGAGCCCAGGAGATCGAGGCTGCAGTGAATTGTAATCATGCCACTGTACTCCAGCCTTGGCAACAGAGCAAGACCCTGTCTCTAAATAGAGATATAGATAGATAGAAAGATAGATAGATAGATAGATAGATAGATAGATAGATAGATAGATAGATATTGTTAATTTTAGGGCTCTGGCCAGGCACAGTAGCTCACGCCTGTAATCCCAGCACTTTTGGAGGCCAAGGCAGGCAGATCACTTGAGGTCAGGAGTTTGAGACCAGCCTGGGCAACATGGTGAGACCCTCCCCCATCTCTACTAAAAATATACAAAAATTAGCCAGGTGTGATGGTGCATGCTTGCACTCCCAGCTACTCGGGAGGCTGAGGCAGGAGAATCACTTGAACCAGAAGGTGGAGGTTGCAGTGAGCCGAGATCACACCACTGCACTCCAGCCTGGGAAACAGAGTAAGATCCAGCTCAAAAAATAAAGGGGGGGGGGCCTCCAAAATGTCGGCTTAATATCTGTTCCTAGTGCCTGCCCCAAAATGAAAGGGATTTTTCTCAGCTCCTTTCAGAAGGATGTGCAGGTGGCAGGCGGGTAAGATGAGGGTGGGTGGGAACCTCAGGTTTATACTTCCAACTCTCTGCTTTTGGGAGAGCCTATACCTGGGCTGAACTCCAAGAGCCAGGGAGCTATGGAGGCCTGAGGCTGCTGTGAGGCAAGAGGGAAGATGCAGGGTCACTGTTGATAATGATATTTTCAAGTGCTCATGGACGGCATGGTTGCCATGGTAATGCTGATGGCTCCGAACAAGCTGAGGCCTCTCTTGAGTTGTGAATCAGGTTCAGCTTTATTTATTAAAAAGGAAAACCAATGCCCCGACCTGTGGAGGGCAAAGTGAAGCCGCAGGTGGAGGCCACAGCATGAATCAGCAGGTGCGTTGGCCGCGAGGCACACAGCCCCTGAGCCTCCTGACGTCAGCTGGCCCAGCCCACCACAGAGCCTGGAAAAACCCACAGGGGCAGGTGGGGAGGCCAGCATCGCAAACCATGGCCCAGGAGCGAAAATACAAACAGAATTCACGCTGCTGGGTGGAAACCACTTAATAGGAAGCAGGTTCCATTTTCTCAGCTTTGGCTCAAAGACCAGACTCAGAGGACTCTGCCTCTCTGAGAGTCCTCAGGGCCCAAGGAAATGGGGCACCCCCAGCCCAACCTCAGCAAGTGAAGGTCAAGGCCTGGCCCTGAGATGGCCCATGCGGAGCTGACCACCCAGCAGTGTGACACAATAGGAGTGCCCTTCCTAATGTCCTAGGGGAAACCAGTCGGCCCTCTGAGAGCAAGAGGGTCCTGGAAAGACAACAAAGGCCACAAAAATGCTCTCACATGGGCTAAACGTATGGGTAGCGCCCCTCCTGCTGGGAAGTGTGTAGAGACTTCTGATGGACCCCGGCCTGTGTCATCCCCCTATGAGGAGGCCCACAGTAACAGTAACAATGACACACTGGAATCCTCTTCTGTGGCTTGGACACTGTCCCTGAATCCTAGACTTATAGGTATAGGGGCCATAAAACCTACTGGTTTGTCTGGGTTCACTGTTGATCCCACTGACTGAGAAGAAGCCTCTGATTTCTTCCCCTCCCTTGCACCAATATCCTGGTGGACCCACTTCCTAACCAGCACTGGACTCCAAGCCCTTGTCTCCACCCACTGCCTTCATTATTTGGCAGAATATTATAGGGGGTAGGTCAGTGGGTGCTGAAGTCAGGGTGGATGGATTTAAGTCCTCCTTCTGCCACTTATCTGCTATGTGGCTGAGCCTCCATTCCCCAGTCTGTAATACAGGCGTGATAATAATGACAGCACCACTCACACGGTAGCACTGAGGATGAAATGTGATAATATCTGCAAGTGTTTAGTGCAGAGCCTGGCTGGCGCATAGTCAGTGCCAGGTAACTGTTTACCATTATTAACTTTAGTTCAGGCCTCATCATATCCCACCTGGAGAACAGCAACAGCCTCATAACTCCACAAGGCTGGTCTTGCTCACCTCCAATCTGCTGTCCACACAACAGCAGAGTGGTTGATCTAAAATGCATCTGAACATGTCATTAGCCTCCTTAAAAAATGAACAGTGGGCCAGGCACAGTGGCTCACACCTATAATCCCAGCACTTTGGGAGGCCAAGGCAGGTGAATCACTTGAGGCCAGGAGTTCAAGACCAGCCTGGCCAACATAGTAAAACCCCGTATCTACTAAAAATACAAAAATTAGCCAGGCATGGTGGTGCGCACCTGTAATCCCAGCTACTTGGGAGGCTGAAGCAGGAAAATGGATTGAACCTGGGAGGCGGAGGTTGCAGTGAGCTGAGATCACACCACTGCACTCCAGCCTGGGCAACAGAGTGAGACTCTCCCAAAAAAAAAAAAAAAAAAAATCAACAGTGGCTCCCATTTGCCTTCGGGACAACTCATAGAATTTCTTAGAGTGCCTAAAGGCCCTGACCACCTAGCCCTTGGCTACCCTCTCCAGCCCTGTATCTTACTACACCCTTCCATCCTTGATAAGTTTCAGCCATACCCGTTAGCAGCATCTCCAAGGTGCCAAGCTCTACCATACCTCCAGGATTTTTGCCATGTTCTTCCCTTTACCCAGGATGCCCTTTCTCTTTTTGTCCAGCTAGAAAACACCTGTTCATCCTTCAAGACCGCATCAAGATCCCTCTATACTGTGAAACTTTCCTGTCTATACTGTGAAACTTTCCTGTCCTCCCCTCGAAAGCAGAGTAGATCATTGCCCCCTCTGAGCCGCTTTGGTACTTTCTATAAAGATATTAATGGCCGGGTGCAGTGGCTCACACCTGTAATCTCAACACTTTGGGAGGCTGGAGAATTGCCTGAGGCCAGGAGTTCAAGATAAGCCTGGACCACATAGCAAGACCCTGTTTCTGCTAATACAAAAAATTTTAAAAATTAGCAGGCATGATGGTGTGTGCCTGTAGTCCCAGCTGCTCAGGAGGCTGAGGTGGGAGGATCGCTTGAGCCCAGGAGTTCAAGTGACCCATGACTGCACCACTGCACTCTGGCCTGAGTGACAGAGCAAGACCCTGTCTCTAAAAAAAAATTCCTGTCCATGCCTGTGACCCTTTCAGCTTCTTGAGGGTAGCATTGATTCTAATTTCTGTACCCCTAGAATATACCATGGTACCATCATATTCATAAGAGATGACTGTGACTTAGCAAATGAATGAATGAAAACAAAAACCCCATTTATAACCATTTATAGAAGAGAAAACTGAGGCCCAGATAGGAGCAGTGAGTTGGCTAAAATAGAGTCCAGAAGCCCTGTAAATCCAGCCACTCTGGCTGCAGGCACTATGGACCATTCATTCATCCATCAATCACTTACATCATTTCTAAGCACCATTCATACACCAGACACTTTTTGTTCCCTGGGGTAGAAAGAACTAGGAGAAGCCCTGGCTCTCAGGCTCCCGGCAGGTGGGATAGAATGACAGGTATGTAGACAATCCGACCCCTTTCACTATGAGATGGAACAGAGCGGGTAGAAGGGGCTATGGAAATTTCAGGGACCTCTAATTTAGTTTGTTTTTGTTTTTTGTTTTTTGTTTGTTTGTTTTTGAGAGGAGTCTCACTCTGTCACCCAGGCTGGAGTGCAGTGACATGATCTCGGCTCACTACAACCTCCACCTCCCAGGTTTAAGCAATTCTCCTGCCTCAGCCTCCCAAGTAGCTGGGATTACAGGTGTCTGCCACCACGCCCAGCTAATTTTTTTTATCTTTAGTAGAGATGGGGTTTCACCATGTTGGCCAGGCTGGTTTCAAACTCCTGAGCTCAAGTGATCTGCCTGCCTCAGCATCCCAAAGTGCTAGGATTACAGGCATGAGCCACTGCGCCCAGCTGGGACCTCCAATTTGGGTGGGGATGGGGCAAGACACTTGCTATCATCTGAATGTTTGTCTCCCATACTCCCAATTCATATGTTGAGGTTCTCACTCCCAAGGTGATAGTATTAGGAGGTGAGGCCTTTGGGAGGTGATGAGGTCATGGGGGTGGAGCCCTCAAGAATGGGATTCATGCATTTATAAAAAAGGCCTGAGAGAGACCCCTTCCCCCTCCCACCATGTGAGGACACAGTGAAAAGACTGGGTCCATCTGTAAACCAGAGAGCAAACCCTCACCAGACACTAAATCTGCTGGCACCTTGACCTTGGGTTTCCAGCTTCCAGAACTATGAGAAATAAGTTTCTGTTGTTTGTCAACCACCCAGTCCATGGCAGCTTGTTCTAGCAGCCCCCAAAAAAATGTTTCTCTGTCTCCATTCCCTTTCCCCAATCCCTAGAGGTCAAGTTCCCAAAGGCTACCAAAAATCCTGCCATACCTCCAGGATTGTTGCCATGTTCTTCCCTTTACCCAGGATGCCCTTTTTTTTTTTGTCCAGCTAGAAAACACCTGTTCATTCTTCAAGACCAAATCAAGATCCCTCTATACTGTGAAACTTTCCTGTCCTCCCCTCAAAAGCAGAGTGGATCATTGCCCCCTCTGAGCTGCTTTGGTACCATGGCAAAACCCTGTCTCTAACACAGCTGTGGTCTAGGTGCTACCGACACAAGTGAACAGGCATGTGCACACACATACAGGAGACAGGTGGCATGAGCATGTCTTGCCCCATACGGTAGAGCAGGGGGCCATAAGAACATGTCTAGGCCGGACACGGTGGCTCACGCCTGTAATCCCAACACTTTGGGAGGCCGAGGCGGGTGGATCACCTGAGGTCAGGAGTTCGAGACCAGCCTGACCAACATGGTGAAACCCCGTCTCTACTAATAATACAAAAATTAGCCAGGCGTAGTGATGCATGTCTATAATCCCAGCTACTCGGGAGGCGGAGGCAGAAGAATCACTTGAACCCGGGAGGCGGAGGTTGCAGTGAGCCAAGATCGTGTCATTGCACTCCAGCCTGGGCGACAAGAGCGAAACTCCGTCTGCAAAAAAATAAAAAATAAAGAAAGAAAGAACATGTCTGAGCCTCTAAGCAGCCAGGTTAAGAGCCCTGCATGGGAGTAAGGACAGATGAAATCAGAGAACAGAGCATTTCTCTGCTCACACCACACAAGCCCTGCTACACACTAGGGCTCATTTGATCCTCACCAGGCAGGGCCCTACAAACAAGACAGGTGTTGTTTTCTCCCCCACTTTCAGATGAACAGACTGAGACTCAGAGAGAGTTAAATGACGTCCCAGGACTGTAGAAGTGCCAGAACTGAATCCATCACTTCCCAAGCATTGGGCATGTAGCTTCTGCCAGGCTTTCTGCTGGGCACAGGGGATACTGAGGCAAATGGAACACAGTCCCTGCCTCTCAAGGTGGCCAACTGCATAATGGCAAAAGCACAGTTTCTCAAGTCAGACAGAACCTGGTTTGAATCTTGACTTCCCCACTGACTAGCCTTGTGAGCCTGAACTAGTTCCTAACCTCCACATCTCACATTTTGAGTCTCAGATTCAAAACATAACCTAGATCAAACCAGCCTCGTGCTCAAACCCTCCAAAGGCATCAGCTCAGAGTAAAATCCACATATGACCCAGTTGCTGCTCCCGTATCCAGCTCATTTCCTCTTTCTGTTCATCTCTCTTCCCACCCTCAGATGCCCTGGCTCCTGGCTATGCCTAAAGCAAGACAAGCACCTCCAACTTTTGACCTGTGCCCTTCTCTTCCCTCTCCTGGATGCACTTTCTCCAGATGGACACATGGCTAACTCCCTCCTGCCTCTCAGGTCTCCAGCTTCTCAGAGAGGCCATCCCTGGCCAGATGCAGTGGCTCATGCCTGTAGTCCCAGCACTTTGGGAGACCAAGGTGGGCGGATGGCTTGAGCCCAGGAGTTCGAGACCAGCCTGGGCAATATGGTGAAACCCCGTCTCTACAAAAAATACAAAAATTAGCCAGGCATGGGCCGGGGATGGTGGCTCACACCTGTAATCTCAGCACTTTGGGAGGCCAAGGTGGGCAGATCACTTGAGGTCAGGAGTTTGAGACCAGCCTGGCCAACATGGCAAAACCCTGTCTCTACTAAAAATACAAAAATTAGCTGGGCATGGTGGCCTGTGCCTGTAGTCCTAGCTACTCAGAAGGCTGAGGCAGGAGAATCGCTTAAACCCAGAAGGCGGAGGTTGCAGTGAACTGAGATCACGCCACTACACTGCAGCCTAGGTGACAGAGCGAGACTCCCTCTCAAAAAAAAAAAAAAAAAAAAAAAAAAATTAGCCAGGCATGGTGGCACATGCCTATAGTCCCAGCTATTCAGGAGGCTGAGGTGTGAGAATTGCTTGAGCACAGGATGTTGAGGCTGCAGTGAGCTATGATCATGTCACTACACTCCAGCCTGGGCAAGAGTGAGACCCTGTCTCAAGAAAGAAAAAAAAAGCCAATCCCTGACCATGGCATCCAAAACAGTGGCCCTGTCACTATCGACTGTACTCTTCTTCAGAACACTGTCTCTATATTACACAACCTGATACTACCTGTATTCGACCATTTGTTAATGACCTGTCCCTCCCACTAGTACACAAGGGTACAGATACACCCATTTTGTTTACTCCTCTGTGCCTAGAACAGTGCCTGGCACATAGTAGGAGCTCAGCAAATTTTTGTTACACAAATAAATTGATGACCCTCACTTTCCTCCCCTTTAAAATGATACATACAGCCACATAGTTATAAGAATTAAATTACGTTGGCTGGGCGCAGTGGCTCACACCCGTAATCACAGCACTTTGGGAGTCTGAGGCGGGCGGATCACTTGAGGTTAGGAGTTCGAAACCAGCCTGGCCAACATGGCGAAACCCTGCTCTACTAAAAATACAAAAATTAGCCGGATGTGGCAGTGGGCACCTGTAATCCCAGCTACTTGGGAGGCTGAAGCAGGAGAATCGCTTGAACCTAGGAGGTGGAGGTTGCAATGAGCCAAGATCACGCCACTGCACTCCAGCCTGGGTGACAGAGCGAGACTCCGTCTCAAAAAAAAAAAAAAAATGAGAAAACAAACAAACAAACAAAAGACATTATTTAAAAAAAATAACTAAGTGATGTCATAGTGGAAGATGCTTTGCCTGGGGAGCTTAGTTGACATGCAGTAATGGTTGCTGTTTTACTGTCATTGTTCATGCTGTTGTTGTTTTGGTGCTCGCCATCTCAAAGCGGGGAGACAGGTGTGGAAATAAGTAATTTGTGATAATAAAGCTCTTATCCTGAGCCCTCTGCTCCACTTTGGGGTGTGGGCAGCAGCCCCTCCAACTGCCTGAACAGCAGGGCCTGAAACTTTTATCTGGACTGCCAAGGTCACCCTCTGGTTCTGGCCCTGATGGTGGGAGATCTCTCTCTGGGGCCTTCCTGGGCTGGGGGCAGTGGGCAGAGCCCAGCCCAGGCCTCAGAAACCCGTGATTTCCCCCGAGAGCAGGCCCCACATCAAAGCCAATCTTGGAGGGGCGAGTCCTCAGGATAAATGGAAGATTAAAGAAGGCTCCGTCTCCACAAGGCCACAGGGAGAGGCAGCCAGCAGGCGACCACAGCGGGGAGGCCCCAACACAGCCCTGGCAGTGGCCATCTTGGGGGGCAAGAGGAGAGAAGGGGGCCCAGTCCTCGGCAAGGGGAGCCAGGAGGACACCTTAGCATAGGGGGTGCTCCTTGTGATTAAATCTCGATGCATCTGTCCATTCCATGCCAGCTTCTTAACCCTTTCCCAGCCAGGCGGCAGCAGGGAGCTCAAGATAGGAAACCCTGGGCCTCTCTTCAAGAGACTTGGTTTGGTCATTGGGTTTGGTCATTGGGGTTTGCTCTTTCCAGCAAGGGAGCCTGTAATGAGGACCTCCTGGCCCCAGTCTTCCTCCCCAGGGAAGGTCTGTAATTAGTGCAGGAGGCGAGGCTGAGGAAGCGCAGACAATGTCATTTGAACCAGGATGAGACAGGGCTCAATTGCTAGTCTGCACTTTTTTTTTTCTGGTGCCATTTCATATACAAAACTCCAGCAAACTTAACCCTTTCCTGGCTGGGCCCAGATGCCAGGGTTTCCGCTTGGCACAGCAACCATTCCTGTGCCTAACGTGCGCCATTCTCACCTCCACCACATACACCCCAGTTCAGGTGAGCCATGGTTTCAGACTTCCTCAACACCGGCCAATCAATCACCCAACAAACCTTTGACGAATGCCACCAGATGCCAAGCACCCAGGGGAGGGGACCCAAGGGAAAATCTCCCTTCCTGTCAGCAAGGAGCTGACAATCCCTCTAAGCAGCAGGGGAATGCACACTCGAAACAGGTGGCAGGCAATGGAAGGGAAAGTGGCACCTGCTGAGGACCAGTGCAGGGCAGGGAAGGAAGCTGGGTGGAGGCAGAGTACACACGATAGGTGCAGGAAGGATTGGCGTGTGGTAAGCACTCTGTAAATATGTTCCAAGGGAGATATCTTCCTGGAGCAGAGCTTTTCTGCAATCAGGGCCTGAGGGCTGAACCCACAGAGACAAGGAAGGCGGGCAAAGCCAGCCCCAGGTAGAGACGGATGTCAGAGCTATTGAGACAGGCAGAGGCTACTGCCTCCTCCCCCATGCTCCTGGAGCACCCATTCTGAATCCCTGAACTACAGTTTATCTCACGCTGTACTACAACCTGTCTGATTGCAGATCTGTCTCCTCAACTAGATTGCAAGCAGCCGGAGGGCTGTGTCTATTCACCTCTGGTCTCGTGGGCCTCAGCGCTGAGCCTGGCACACAAGAAGTACTCAATCAATAAATGCTCTTTGGTTGTTTTTTTTTTTTTTAATACTTTTTATTTTTGTGGGGGAGAGAGTCTTGCTCTGTTGCCCAGGCTGAAGTGCAGTGACGCGATCTTGGCTCACTGCAACCTCCACCTCCGGGGTTGAAGTGATCTCCTGTTTCAGCCTCCTGAGTAGCTGGGATTACAGGTGCATGCCACCATACATGGCTAATTTTTGTATTTCTAGTAGAGATGGGGTTTTACCATACTGGTCATGCTTGTCTGGAACTCCTAACCTCAGGTGATCCACCTGCCTTGGCCTCGCAAAGTGCTGGGATTACAGGCATGAGACACTGTGCGCAGCAAGTAAATGCTCTTTGAATAGATGGTTGGGCTTGCATGAGATGGTGAGAGAAGTGAGGAAGAATCCACCTCTACAGACTTTCCCAGGGAGGATGCAAATTCTGGCCCCACTTCCCTTGCAAATCACATCACAGTATCTCTAACATGTAAAGTTTAGCTTCTAGAAATCAATAAGACCAACCACCAATTTTTAAAGGTTGAAGAATGTGAATAGAGTCTACAGAAAAGGAAACATAAATTGTCCTAACACATCTAAAAAGATGCACAATTCTACTCAAGACAAATTTAAATTTAAAATATACTGGAGGCTATGGCTGGGCGCCGTGGCTCACGCCTGTAATACTAGCACTTTGGGAGGCCGAGGCAGGTGGATCACCTGAGGTTAGGAGTTCCAGACCAGCCTGACCAATATGGTAAAAACCCCATCTCTGCTAAACATGGTAAGGTGTAAATGAGTGTAATCCCAGCACTTTCGGAGGCTGAGGTGGGAGGATCACTTAAGGCCAGAAGTTGAGACCAGCCTGGGCAACATAGTGAGACCCCATCTCTACAAATAATAATAATAAATTATCTAGGCATGGTGGTGCATGCCTGTAGTCCCAGCTACTCATATAGCTGAGGTGGGAGGATTGCTTGAGCCCAGGAGGCCAAGGCTACAGTGAGCCATAACTGTACTGCTGCACTCCATCCTGGGCGACAGAGCAATACCTTGTCTCCAAAAAAATAAATAAATAAAATACACTGGAAACCATTTCTTATTTATCAGATTAGAAAATTCCAGGCTGGGCGCAGTGGCTCATGCCTGTAATCCCAGCACTTTGGGAGGCCGAGGCGGGTGGATCACGAGGTCAGGAGATTGAGACCTGGCTAACATGGTGAAACCCCGTCTCTACTAAAAATACAATTAATTAGCCGGGCTAATTAATTGTAGTCCCAGCTACTCTGGAGGCTGAGGCAGGAGAATGGTGTGAACTCGGGAGGCAGAGCTTACAGTGAGCCGAGACCGCGCCACTGCACTCCAGCCTGGGATACAAAGCAAGACTCCGTCTCAAAAAAAAAAAAAAAGAAAAGAAAAGAAATTTCCAAAAGTTTGATAATATCCTCTCTTTGAGAGACTGTAGAACAACCAACAATGTCGTATATTGCTGATGGGAGTGTAAATTGGTACAAGATATTTGAGAATACCTACCAACATTACAAATGCATGTTCTCTTTGACCCAGGAATCCTACTTCTGAGAATTTATCCTACATGAAGTGCTTGAACAAGCCTATCTTTGCAGCACTGTTTGTTACAGTAAAAAAACTAGAAACAATCCAATTGTCCATTAATTGGGGACAGGTAAATACATTCATACAATGGGTGGCTATGCAGCTATTTAAAAAAAAGGATGAGGAAGTTCTCTGTGTGCTAATACGGGAAGATCCTGAAAATAGATTAAGTGGGGGAAAAAAGATGCAGAACAGTGTGTATAATATTTTTCAATTTAAAAAGAGAGAGAGAGAGAGTCCTGGTATTGTGGCGCATGCCTGATAATCCCAGCACTTTGGGAGGCAAGGCAGGAGAATCAGTTGGGGCCAGGGGTTCAAGACCAGCCTGGGCAACATAGTGAGACCCTGTCTCTACAAAAAATTAAAAAGTTAGCTGGGCACACCTGTAGTGCTCAACTACTCAGGAGGCTGAGGCAGAAGGATTGCTTGAGTCCCTGAGTGGCTCACGCCTGTAATCCCAGCACTTTCAGAGGCCAAGGAGGGTGGATCACGAGGTCAGGAGATCGAGACCATCCAGGCTAACACGGTGAAACACCATCTCTACTAAAAATACAAAACATTAGCTGGGTGTGGTGGCGGGCGCCTGTAGTCCCAGCTACTCGGGAGGCTGAGGCAGGAGAATGGCATGAACCTGGGAGTTGGAGCTTGCAGTGAGCTGAGATCTCGCCACTGCATTCCAGCCTGCGTGTGAGAGAGATTCCACCTCAAAAAAAAAAAAAAAAGAGAGAGAGAGAAATATCTATACATACACACACACCCCCCATAGAAGGATGCCCAAGAAAGTAATAAAATCGATTATATGTTAAAGGGTGGGAACTTAGTGGTTAGGATATAGGATGCAGAGATGGGAGGATTGCTTTTTGTTATATTCTTTTTTTATTTTTTAAACCATCTGAATGCATTATCTATTCAAGAAATTGAAAAAGACACACACACACAAACTTCTACCTAGGACTGGGGATTCTTGGATTTTTCACAAGTTGCTGGGTAAATGTGATTCTACCTCAGCTGGCTGTCCCTCTGTCGTTTTCCCTTCCTTGCTCCTACCAGGTTTTCCTGAGACCCTGGATTCCAGTAAACAGTCCTGCCATCTCAACTCATGCCTCCAGATCATAGACTATGTGTGACCTTGGGCGAGTTACTTCATCTCTCTGGGCCTCAATAAAACAGAGTAATCCTAGTACCTGCCTCCAAGGGGTATGGTAAGATGTAAATGAGGAAACTCATCTTGGCACCAATAAAAATTCAAAAAAAAAAAAGAGAAAACTCATAGGATGCGTTTAGCATAAATCCTGGGACTTGATCAATGCTATATTGTATAAATATATAAGATTTACTGTTCATATTCTTTGCCAATATTTTTATTGGATTGTTGATCTTTGTCTTATTGATTTATAGGTGCTCTATTGATTCAGAAGATTGAGATATGCATTGCAAACTGGCAGAGCATTGAAAAGTAACAAGACCCAATAAATGGCAGTTTGTGAAAATCACTATATATTTCTGATTATTTCTCCTCCAAGCCATGCATGCTGATGTTTGAAGGGGTCCCACATTGAAGACCTTGGGGCTCATCTGGACAGCCACCAAGGAGCAGAGTCTTTTGTCACTGGCTCTGTGTCTCTTAACCAGTCTCCTCTGGGTAGTCAGAGATTGTCATTCTCCCAGGTGCTTCCAGCTGCAGCCCTCAGAACAACAACCTTCCCTTTTACTCTAGATGAGGCTCATTCTCTGTGTCTTCCCTGGAGGTCCCCAGGTTTGTGGGGTACGTGTGTAATACCAGCTCCTACAAGAAAGTGCTGGAATCCCAGCACTTTGGGAGGCCAAGGCAGGCAGATCACTTGAAGCCAGGAGTTCAAGACCAGCCTGGCCAACATAGTGAAATGCTGTCTCTACTAAAAACATGAAAATTAGGCCAGGCGCAGTGGCTCAAGCCTCTAATCCCAGCACTTTGGGAGGCCGAGGCAGGTGGATCATGAGTTCAGGAGATCGAGACCATCCTGGCTAACACGGTGAAACCCCGTCTCTACTAAAAAATACAGAAAATTAGCCAGGCGTGGTGGCAGGCACCTGTAGTCCCAGCTACTTGGGAGGTTGAGACAGAAGAATGGTGTGAACCTGGGAGGCGGAGCTTGCAGTGAGCCAAGATTGCACCATTGCACTCCAGCCTGGGCAACAGAGCAAGACTCCATTTCAAAAAAAAAAAAAACACAAAAATTAGCCAGATGTGGTGGTGCATGCCTGTAATCCCAGCTACTTGGGAGGCTGAGGCAGGAGCATCACTTGAACCCAGGAGGTGGAGGTTGCAGTGAGCTGAGATCTCACACTGCACTCCAGTGTGGGTGACAGAGCAAGATTCCGTCTCAAAAAAAATTCACTAATAAGTTCAAGTAAAGCCTCCCCAGGAAGCCCTAAGTCTTCATTCCAGAAGAGAGAGAATCCTGGTGGGCTGGTCCTAAGGGACATATCGAGGGACTGGGTTGCAGAATACACACCCTTGGGGCCCCTCACCCTGATCTGTGGACACTTGGTGCTTGCTTGCCATAGAGCCGAGGAAAACATTCGGCTCCTTTGGGCCTACATCCATTCATTTTTCTCCAGAGAGTTGGCCCCCCCTTCAGTTCTGGAGGCTCCCGAAATGTTCCTCAGAGCACCTGGAACCGATATTTGCATTAACTAGTGATCGCCAAGGCCCAGCCCGCTGGGTTTCTGTTTGTTCTGCTCAGCCACAGAGGCTGGAGCTGGTCCCTGAGGATGGCCCACAGGGCACCCTTTCTGTGCATGACAAAGGATGGAAGCCCCCACCTGGACCTGCTTCTCAAAAAGAAGAGCCTGGGTTAGGGCCAGTAGGAGGTAAAGGCTGAGTCTGCAAAGGCCTCAGCCTCCTCCCAACTCTCCGGAAACACCCCGGTTACTATGCAATTTATCCAATCCCAGAGTCTGACGCAGCAGAAAGATGAAGTCGGAGGCCACATCAACTTTCCAATACTCCTGCTTAATGGCTGTGTAATCCTTAGACAAATAACATAACCTCTCTGAGCCTCACTCACTTCACCTATAAAGGCAAAAATATGTGTGTATTTCTGTCTCCCTTCTAAAGGCATTTGAGAAACCCTACAGACAATGGAATTCGATGGTTGTTAATGGAGGAAAAAGGATATGGAGGAAAGAAGAACAAACACAAGATGAAGGCAGGCTGCAGTTAGTGTGTGAAATGAACCTCCTCTTCCTGTTGCAAGAGGTGGACCTCAGCAAATTGATCTCTGAGCTTCCTCACAGGTCAAGTAAAGAAGGCAATGCAATGAACTACAGAACCTAGAGTGTCCCTCAAGCTAAAAATAGGCCTGCTGCTCAGAAGCAGCCAGCTTTGATGGGCTCTGAAGTAAAAGAAAAGATGCTTCCCCAGACCTTCCTAAAGGGACAAGGTGGCAGGTGGAGGTGGAGGATATGTGCATAGTGGGCCCCTCCCCACGTGGGGGTAATACAATCTCCCAGGGTCTTTGTGAGTCTGAAATAAAATGAAATGCTTGACAGTGCCACCTAGAGTGGCTGGCATACAGTAGGTGCTTAATATGTGCCCATTTCCATCTTTCCTCCTACTCTGTCTGCTCCCAGGGAAGGATATCCATTGATCTCACAGGCATGTGAGGATTCAGCTCTTCAATCATTCAGCAAACATTTATCGAACACCTGGGTTAGGCAAAGGTGGGAATCCTCCTCAACCTAGCTGGTGTCTTCCCTGCTGTCCCCAAATCCTTGGCCTCAGAAGCTCTCCCCCTCCCACTGCCACCCACCCTTCTGGGTCTCAGCCCCTGCCTCCTCCCCAGCATGGCTTTAATCCCCAGGGAGCCCTGCTCCTGTGGCTTCTCCCTCATTCCCCGAATAGCTCCAGGCTGCTCCCTTCGACCACCACATTCATGGAGCTGGGCCACGTGCAAGAGCACAATTAATATTCCACTCAGTCTCCCCGAGCCCTGCTGTCTACTGGGAGAAGATGGAAACCAGATTTGCAGCCGCATGCGCTGGCATGGATGCACACAGAGAGGCAGCCCGCCCCTAGGTGTGAGCTGGTGCATACACGTGTGCAAATGTGGAAGCCCCACACTTAGATTCACACCTCCAGACACCCTCGGGGAGGGAGGGGCTGTATGCACACCTAGCTCCCAGCCAATCACTGCCCAGGGGACACTCAGACTCCTCACACACAAAGGCCATATTTGCTTTCTGGGCAGAGGGAAACAGAATCATAGCATTTCAGAGCTGGGAGGATGGGATTTCAGAGACCAAGCTAAGACCCTCATTTTCCAGGGAAGAATCTGAGGCCCTGGCTTAACCTTGACTGTTATGAGTCCCCAGTGAACCACATGGTGACTGGATACATTTTAGCAAAGCCTTTGATTTAAACGCCTGATGCTGCCTCCCTCCTTCCTGGGGACAAGCTACTTCAGTCTCACCAGCCTTGGAGGTCGGGGAATCTGAGGCTCACGGTGGGTTGGGGGGATAACGGCTTGGCAACAGCAGGAGGTCGTAGGCAGAGTCAGGCCTCCAACTTTCCGTGCCCCTGCCCTTCCTCTTAGCCCCATAGTTCCAGCTCTGCCAGCCCTAGGTGGGGCAGGATTTGCAGAGGAGTGTCCCCAACAATATCAGGACTCAAGGCAGGAGGAAACAAGTGGCTTTGTTGGTTTCTCTCCTATTACTGGAGACTTCAAGAGCGAGGAGATGGAGGGCGGTGGTATGCCTGAGTGCGTGTCTTCTGGGGAGGGAGCCAGGTGGCTGCGTTCTAGAGATGTCTAGAAGCGGAGTTGGAGCAGGTGATTCAGGCTGGAGGGGAGAAGGGTGACTTGAGAACAGGAGGAGAGCAAAGCAGGAAGCGGGTGGAGCTGTTTCCCAGATGGCAGGCAGACAGAGGGCCAAGGGGCGGGCCTGCTTCCAGTCCAAAGATGGGACGGCAGAGCAGAAATTCAGGGAAAAAGAAGCAAAAATAATTACCAGGAAAAGGAGCTGGAAGGGAGGCAAGTGTTTTCTTAGTCCTTAAGGAACTTCAGTCTTCAGAGAATTTAAAGAGGAAAAAAAAATCTATCTTAAGGCCTTTCTCCAAGGCAGGGTGGTTGGTGATTCACCCGCTGCTGTGGAAGGCCCTGGAGGAAGGCCCTCCCCTCAGCTGCTGCCTCTCCCCAGTGAGCAAATTCAGTTCAACTGGGGTGAGTGGAAAGGGCTCTGGGTGCGGAGCCGGGAGGCCCTGGTTTCAGTCCTATCTCTGCCTCATGAGCCTGGGTGACTTAAGGCAAGCCTCCGATGGCCCCAGGCCTTGGTTTTCTATAAAACGAGAAGGGGCAAGTCATATAAACTCTCTGAGTCTTGGTTTTCTCATCTGCAGATTAGGGATGATAATAATATCATGTTGATTCTAAGGTGTCATCAATTACATGATGCACCATTATTTTATGTACTTCAGGAAGGAAAAAACATCTTCCATTAAACTATGACATACCATCGATCATAAGACACATTCTGACTTCAGAGATGTTAAAACATCGAGGAAATGTGCATCTCAGAATCAGTGAAAGACGATACTTATCTCACAAGCTTGTTCCAAGAATTAAACAAGATGATATAAAGTATTTAGTGCCTGGCACAAAGCAAGTAGTAATAAATGTCCGGTATTTTTATGGTTCAGGGTTGGGTGGGAAGGGATCACAGGCCAAAGGGGTGGAAAGGAGAGCCCTAAACCAAGTGAGAGCTGGGGTTCTGAAACCCACCCCGCTCCTGGCAGAGTGCCACCTCAGGATCCATGTCCAGCCCCAGTGGGGGGCACAGGGAAAGCAGCCAGGCAGCCCAATTTAGGGAGCTGCTAGAGAACAAAGGGCCCCGTCTGCACCCCGGAAGTCAGTCTAATCTCCAGGATGAATATGTTTTCATTTCTCAGAAGTTCCTGTTAGAGTGTGCCAAAGCATTTTTCCCTTTACAACCCAGGCAAACAAGACAGGTTTACTTTGGGTGACCTTATTACCACCACCCAGGACCTGCCTGCCGAGTGTAAACACCAGCTTTGCACCCTCCTGGAGGCTCTGGGCAGAAGCCTGGAAAATCAAAGTACCAGGCCTCCTGAGCGGGGAGGCCCTTCACACTCCCCCGACCCCTACCCCTGCTCCTCAGGCCCTGTCCTGGAAAGGGCGCATTGGAAGATCCTTGGACAGGATGAAACCCTAGAGGGCATCAACACCTCGCCCATTTCATAGCTATGGAAACGGAGACCCAGCGAAGGGCAGTGACTCTACACACACGCACACACACACCATTCTACTCACAGCTCAGCCTGGCAGGAGCCTCTCTCTCTGCCTGATCCTCAGTGTCTGGAACAGGCAAGAAGCTTATCTCTGTCCTCTTTCTCCTGTGCGTCATTGACTGTGTTGGGATGCCTTTATGCATGAAGCTTTTGCTTCACAGTTGGAACAGCTCATGGAGAGCAGCAACCAGGTGTTCCTGAGCCCGTCACAGAAGGGGCTGCCATCAGTGCTTCTTGTGACCTGCAGTATTTGGGCCTGTGGAGGGAGTGTTTGCAGAGCCAACATTGGCCTCCATCCCCTAACTCCTTCAGATGTAGAGGAGGGGCCTGGGTCGGGAGTTGGGTTGTGGGACCAGGCCCAAGAACTGGGAGGGAGGGAGCAAACCCTCCCTGCTGGGTTAGAAGGCAGACTTAAGACCCAGGGAGACATCTCATTTCGTCTCCTGGAAAATCTTTAATAGACAAGAGAGAAGGGATGTGCGACTGACCACACCCTACAGAAGGCTTCAGGTGGGCACAGTTCTTTCCAGTCCTGGCACAGAATAGAGCTTGGGCTTCAGTGTGGCCATGAGTACTGGGTTTGTGTAGGGCATTGGGGTTTTGCCCTTATCATCTCACTCCTGCGCCACTGCCTGTTCTTCCCAGTCTGGCCTTCCTCCTCTTTCTCTTCTACTTGCTGTTCCCTCTGCCTAGAATGCTTTTCCCTGCATTTTGCCCCATAAATGACCCCAGTTCTTGATTCAGTTCTCAGTTCACATGTGGCCTGTTCAGAGAGGCCTTCCTTACCCAAAGGGTCACATCACACTATTTTATTTTTTCATAGTCCTTACCACTCTCTGAAATCATCTTCTTAACATTTTTTTACACACCCACCTCTGTACAACCACGTTTACTCTGGAATCTAGGTTCTTAATCACTGCTGTGTCTCCAGTGCCTGGTCTGGGAACCATTCACAGTAGGTACTCAATAATGCTTGTCGAATGTGTGAATAAATCTGCAATCATCCTCATCTCTGCTGGATTTTGCCATCCTCTTCATTCCAGAAAGAAAATGATCACACTCCTCTGTGTGCCCGGCTCTATACTGCCTGGTCTCCCTCCTCCCACTGCCACCCCTTTCCCCAGGATTTCTCTTGGGAGATTCTGCCTCTCAGACTCTGCAGAAGCTGCCAGAACCAGAATGTCTCCCCAGGATTATTTTCAATGGTTTCCTGGGGTGTTCACCTGGGTAAGAATAAGGAAAGAGAGGACACTTTAATCCTACTTATCTAAAACTATATAATCTTCCCCAATCACTTAAATGGTACCTGTGTCTCTAATTACAGAGCAGGCTGGGAGGAACACAGGCACAATTTCCAGCCAACCTCAGGCAGGGGGCCACTTTTGCTCCTCCTGGGGGCCTGTAGGGACTACAGCTCAGTAGCCAGGACTCCAGACACCTGCTGCTGGAGCTCACTCACGATAGCCTGGCCTGTTCACCCAGCCAGAGACCCCTCCCCTCCCCCTGAGAAGTATCAGCCACATCCCAGTGTTTGAAAGGTCCCCATTTGGCCAGATGTGACGCATTTGGGGAAGACACCCATGGTCCCAGCACCCTAATTCTACTCGCCACTGTTGTGAAAGTGAGTTGATTTCTTTTTGGCCCAGGCTTACTTCTCGGAGTTGCATGGCTGGTGAACTGGTCCCCAGAGCATGGATTATAATCCTACTTTCTCAGGAGCAAATTCTCCAGGAGGCCTGGGAGCTAACAGTCATGTGACAGCCTGGAAGGTCAGAACTTCACTCTCCAGAACTATGTCAACCAGATCATAAGATGGGGAAAAGCCACGTGCCTGCCCGCCTGCCAGGCAAGCAAACAACTGCTGTCTCAGCCTTGGTATGAGCCCTTCTCCCACCTGGTGCTGAGAGCAATTTTGGTGACATCCATGGCTTAGCTGCAATGACATCTCTACTTCTTAAAGGCCTTTTGGTTCCTAGCTAATTAAACATCCCAGACAGGGAGGACACACTTAATCTTATTAATAACTTCTGATCAGGAAACAGTGTGCCCAGCCCTCTGAGGGAGCGCCTTTCTGAACCACCTCCATTTGTTCAGGTGCTTGGCAATTGTTATCAGCCCTTTCAAGAGATTAAGTTTGTACGCAGGAGCAAGCCACTTAGGTAATGGATCCCGGGGCCCTGGGAGTGTCTGGTGACTGTGGAGTGTGCAGCCAGACAGCACCTTGGCTCATTCAGATTCCAGAACCACTGTTTTCCAACTTCCTGCTCTTCAGAACCATTGGGGGGTAGGGAGGGACTTGACTATTGAGGAGAAGAGGGGGACTCTCCTATCTCTGGCTGTTCACCCAGCCCTTTCACACAGAGGGAAGCTGGGACTGTCCTTGCCCTGAGGAGTCTCACAGCTCAGTGGGGTGACAGACACAAACAATGTGAGCAAATAAGGACAATACCACATTAGACTGGAATCAGTGGAGGTGAGCACATGATGCCCTGTGGGTGTATACCGTTGGTAACTGCTCCAGCCTGGGGATTCAGGGAAGGCTTCCTGGAGGAAGAAACAGGTGAGATGAGAAATGAGAGTTACAAGCTGAAAATCGGCTGGGCATGGTGGCTCACACCTGTAATTCCAGCACTTTGGGAGGCCAAGGAGGCCGGATCACCTGAGGTCAGGAGTTCCAGACCAGCCTAGGCAACATGGTGAAACCCCATCCCTACTAAAAATACAAAAATTAGCTGGGCATGGTGGGGCGCGCCTGTACTTCCAGGTACTCAGGAGGCTGAGGCAGGAGAATCGTTTGAAACTGGGAGGCGGAGGTTGCAGTGAGCCGAGATCACACCATTGCACTCCAGCCTGGGCAAAAAGAGCGAAACTCCGTGTCAAAAAAAAATAATAATAATAAATAAAATTTTTAAAAAGCTGAAAATCTCCCCCGTTGAGGGGAGATCTGTTGAGGGGACTGTGAAATGGAATTCCCTGACTGGGTTTGGTGCAGGCTTTAGCATAAGGCTGGAAGGATGGAAATAGCTCCCTCATCAATTTATGGGACAGTGGTTGGTGAAGCCTTAAAATGCCAATGTTCCAGGAACACTGTTATCGGTTCCAGGACTATTGTTGCTTTAAGCCCCCACCTTGAGGGTTCAGAGAAGAGAGATTACTAAGAAAGACGAAGTTGCAGATGTCTCTTTAAAAAAGGAGAGCGGAGTCCTCGAGCCACGCCCTCTTCTCATTAATATTAAATTATCGTGAATATTGATGTGGGGGCGTGGCGCCTTGGCCAGCTGGGCTAGCCAGCCAGGGGTTCCCGGTTTCACAGAGAGGAAAGTGACAGAAGCCGTGCGGAGGGAGACGCAGAGACAGAGGAGAGGCCGGCAGCCACCCAGTCTCGGGGGAGCGCTTAGCTCCCCCGCCCGGGCTCCCACCCTGTCCGGGGGGCTCCTGAAGCCCTCAGCCCCACCCCCGGGCTCCCCATGGAAGCCAGCTGCGCCCCAGGAGGAGCAGGAGGAGGTGGAGTCGGCTGAATGCCCACGGTGCGCCCGGGGCCCCTGAGCCCATCCCGCTCCTAGCCGCTGTCCTAAGGCCCCCGCGCCCCCCGCGCCCCCCACCCCGGGCCGCGCCGCCTCCGTCCGCCCCTCCCCCGGGGTTTCGCCCCGGACCTGCCCCCCGCCCGTTTGCCAGCGCTCAGGCAGGAGCTCTGGACTGGGCGCGCCGCCGCCCTGGAGTGAGGGAAGCCCAGTCGAAGGGGGTCCCGGGAGCCGGCCGCGATGGACGCCGTCTTGGAACCCTTCCCGGCCGACAGGCTGTTCCCCGGATCCAGCTTCCTGGACTTGGGGGATCTGAACGAGTCGGACTTCCTCAACAATGCGGTAAGATGAAGGGTCTCCGTTCCCGTTCCACCCCTCGGCACCCGTCCTCGCGGCGCGCCTGGGCCCCTAGAAGGACCCGACTACACATCACTGGGCAGGAGCCGGGGAGAGGGTTCAGCGCAGGGTCTCCAGGAGCGACATGTGTTTGGAGCTCCGAGATTTGACGAGTAGGTCCCTGGACACCTCCCTTGGAACCCCGTCTGACCTAAGCCTCAGAGCTGGTGCCAGTGCGCGCCCCTCCTGTGGGCTCAATCTTTGAATACATTGGCCTTCACCTTCTAGGGGGAAGGGGCCATCGAGGTATCGGCTCCGTCCGATCCTCGGATCTGAGCTCAAGAGACACCAATCCCGCCCTCCACCCACGTCTTCTAGCCGTCCCCAACCCACCCCAGGTTCCAGGACAAGACTGGGCGCAAAGTGGCAGCGCCCTTTCCTGCGCCTCTCTTGGGGCTTCGGTGGCTCATAGGCTGGATCTCCGCTGGGGGGCGCACCGGGGAGCGTTCAGAGGGCCTGAGACCCGACCCCTCGGGGATCAGAGCCAGACCTGGGTTCTCAGCCAGGCCCAGAAATTTCAGGGTGCTTCCCTGGCAGCCCCAGGGAATCAGGCCCAGAGACCCCCCCCCCAACTCCAGGGAGGGACCTGAGGCTGGGGGCTGGGAGGAGGCCGTCAGGGCAACACAGGGTGATGGCTCAGGAGGAGGGAGCCATTTCTCTCCATCTGCCTCTAGATCTCTGCTCTGTCCCTCTGTTCCTGGAGTCTGGCTGACTTTGTGTCTCCCTCTCCCTATGTCTTCTTGACTAGGTCCAACTGTGAGCTTGTCTTTCTCCTCTTTCTCACTCTTCCCCTCCCTCCCTAAGGAAACGTGGCTTCTCTCTCTTCTTCCCTCCCTCCCTCTCTCAGGCTCAGCCCTAAGGCCTTGATGGGGGAGGGGCATGGACTTAGAATGGGAGAAAATATTTGGGTTCAGAAGGGCCTGGCCAGATAAAATGTGGATTGGGGAATCTAGTGGGAGCCCCCTCTTCAGTGAACTACCAGTTGCATGTGAATGCCTGTTCACACACCACACACACACACACACACACCCTGTGATCAAGCACTTGAGACTCTTTACTTGCTGACCTCTACCTCCCAGGACCAAGATAAACTTGGCCAGGCAAGAGCCAAGTCCTTAGAGGACTTGAGCATCTGGGACTTCCACCTAAACTGTCCCAGGCCACTAGATTGACGGTGAGGAACCAGGCCAAGGGACAGGAGCCGGAGTCAAGGAGGCATGGGGGCTGAGGTCTCCCTGTTCTCCATTAAGCAGCACATCCTGGTCACCCTGCGCTCTGAGGAAGGCCCCTGTCCCAGGCAGAGAGAGCATAATTCAGCAGACAGGACAAGGGTATAAGGGGAGAGGGCTTGCATTGACTGCAGAGAGACTTGGTTTCTAGTCCTGGCTCTGCTTCCCCTGTAAGCTTGGTCCCTACCACTGGCTCTCCTCCCTGAGCCTCAGTTTCTTTGTCTGTAAAATGGGGGAGAGGTTGGATCAGGTCTTCCTATAGATGGTTCTGGCACAGATCCCAGGAATAAAGCAGCAGGGATGGGGGATCCACACCTCCTCTTGAAGCTGGTAAAAGACACTAGTCAGAGGGAAAGAGGTTTGTCAGAGCTCGGACCCTTGAAGTCAAGCGGGGCAGTAGAGCCCTGCAGTAAGCTTCCCTCGGCCTTGGCAGCTCTGAGTTGGGATTTCTTCTGAATGAACTCGGCCGCCCGCAGGCTCTTCCTGCTGCTCCATTCAGCCCTGCATCCCCAGCTGCTCATCTGGGCCTTGGTCCAGCACAGGAAAGGAGGCACGACCAGACAGTGGGATCCAGCACTAGGACACTGGGGAGGAAAAGCCCTGCTGGGGAGGCTCCTCATCTCGCACCTGGGCAGGGCCAGGAGAGGCAGTGGGAGAAGATGGGGTGTCTAAGGAAAGAGAGAAAGGACTCTTGGGCTGGGAATCAGGAGATTTAATTCTGTCTCTGTTTCTGCCACCAGCCAGCAGGACAATTCAGAAAAGTGACTTTTCTTTTCTTGTTTTTTTTTTTTTTTTTTTTTTTTTTTTTTGAGACAGAGTCTTGCTCTGTCGCCCAGGCTGGAGTGCAGTGGTGTGATCTCGGCTCACTGCAAGCTCCGCCTTCCGGGTTCACGCCATCCTCCTGCCTCAGCGTCCTGAGTAGCTGGGACTACAGGCACCCGCCACCACGCCCGGCTAATTTTTTTTATATTTTTAGTAGAGACGGGGTTTCACTGTGTTAGCCAGGATGGTCTCGATCTCCTGACCTCGTGATCCACCCGCCTTGGCCTCCCAAAGTTCTGGGATTACAGGCGTGAGCCACTGCGCCTGGCCAAAAGTGACTTTTCTTCTTCTGGGCTTTGGCTTCCTCATCTGAAAAATGGGAATATTAGAACTAGAGCATTACTGTGAGCATTTCGAGAGAAAATTAAAGTGAAGGTTATGTAGCACAATGCCTGGCATGTAACGTTCATCTTTGGCTTGATCCATAGAGACTGGATGGGGGTGATAGTGAGAATTGCTCAGCTAGGAGTTGCTGTGTGAACATAGCAAGTTACTTTCCTTCTCTGGGGCCTCCATCTCCATATCCGAGGTCCCTTCCAGCTGAGATCCCATTCCAACCCTTCCCCCAACTTTTTCATTCTGCATGAGGATAGGAAAATGTTTCCAGGGTTAAGGATGGGTAGGGATGGCGTCTGTGTGCCTCTCGGTCTGGAAAATGGAGAGCAGAATATTTGCTATCCTCCTTAAAAATCCAGATACGAGCCATAAATCATGTGGAAATCGTGTGTGCTCTGTTGCTCTGTGCAAAATGCAAAATGTATGCTCACCCTGAAAACAACTATGCAAGAAATACACATGCACTTGGACAGACTAAAGAGTGAGTACACAAAGTCAAGACAAGTGTGTTTGGAGGTGGCTGGGCTGCTTTATTTTTCTTTCTATGAGGATACCTTCATGTTGCTGCAATTCTGTTTATGTGATTCTCAGAGATCCTCAGAAGGGGGCTGCCCTTCCTGTCCCATGTGGGGGCATCTCCTCCCTGCCCCTCCCACGGTTTCTGATGTGGCCACCCTTGAGCCACTGTACTCTGCGGTCCTTCAGCCCCTCGGCCCATACGAGAGAGAGGGTCTGGGCTCCAAGAACTGGGATAAAGGACCAGAGGGAGAGCAGGTCGTTTCTCCAGATGGAAACACTAGGTCTGTGTGCTGTCCCCTCCTTCCTCTGGCTAAGGGGAAGGGATGTCTGGCTTCTCTAGAGGGAACTGGCTTGGGATCCCAGAGAAGCCCCAGCTGGGAGGGTGTGGGGAGGAGAAGGAGGAGGAAGAAGAGGTCTGTTTTCTCAGAGGGGAGCAGCAGGAAGCTGCAAGGATGTTTGCCCAGCACACCCGTTTACTCCCTGCAGCTGGGGAGGCCAGGTGTGGGAGTGACAGAGACCCAGGGACCAGCCCAGCATTGCGGGGAGGCGGTGGGGGCTAAGGCTGATCACTACTCCCCACACCCCTAGCCTGGCTTCTCCTGAGCTAACTGGGAAGCAGAGAGGCACTCCCACCCCCAGCCTTCGGGAGATTTAGGGAGATTAGAGAAGTATGTGTGTTTGGGTGTTCCTATGTCTGCGGGTGGGCCTTTAACAGTCCTTAAAAGGGGAGATTTGTGTGTGTTTTTGTTGTGTTTCTGTTTAAGTTCTCACCAACAGGAAAAAGGACAGAAGTGCTAAGGCACTCTGGTCTCAGAGTGGAATCTGCTAGAAAAGATCTAATGAAAAACCTACTGGAGGAGCCCAAATCTCAGGGTGCCTATTCAGAAAGGAGACCTCTGATACCTACTCCTCTTTCAAAACATTAAGTTTGTTTTGAGCAGAGGTTTGGTTTGGGTTTTGCTTCCCCCAGTGTTGAGGGAACAGTTCCTTGAGTCAGGGGCTTGGTCTGTCTTGTTCACTGCTGTATCCCAGTGCCTAACAATCGTTAATGAATGAATAAATCAATGGATGGATGAATGAATGGATGGATGGATGAAGAAAAAGGGGCCCAAGCCAGACCCCACATTCTTAGAGAAGATGGAAAAGTGTCCTTAAGCCCATCTATTTGCAGCCATTGAGGTCCTGCAGAGCCTGCACTGTCTCTGGGATCCAGGAAGGGCTCTCCGTGGTTTTCAATGAGTTCTCATTAACTTGAGCCATCCCCCAACTGCACAGGCCTCTGCAGCACCTGGTCTAGAATAGTCTACAGCTGGCTGACCCACAGGGGATTTGAACTTGTGGCTCAGGTCTCACTCTTGAGCACTGTCTCTAGGGCTTCCGTCTTCCCCAGTTTCTTCTTCAGATTGCTCTAGGACTCCTGGATCCATACTCACCCAATTTAAGACTAAGCCTTTTCCAGCCCTGCCCCAGAGCCCTTGCACATGCTGTTCCTGTCATCTGGACTGCTTTTCCCCTAGTCTCTCCATCTCAGCCTTCTGATCCCAGCTCAAATGTTGCCTCCTTAGGGAATGCTCCCTGACTACCTAAAGTGGGACCCCCTGTTCTTTTCTGTTTTAGTCTTTTGATTTCTTCTAGCCCTTAACCTAGTTTGCAATTATTTTAATGGCCTATTGTCTATTTCCTCCATGAGAAAGTAAGTTCCATAAGAGGAGAGTCCATATCAGTTTTGTGCATTGACATAAACCTAGCACAGTCACATGGGACAAAATAGATGCTCAATGTAGTAAAACTCTACAATAATGCAATAAATATGCCCAGTCAAAAATTTCCAATTATGTTCATTTGCAGTGGCTCATGCTTGTAATCTCAATGCTTTGGGAGACCAAGGTAGGAGGATTGCTTGAGCCCAGGAGTTCAAGACCAGTCTGGGCAACATAGGGAGACCTCGTCTCTACAAAAATTTAAAAAAAAAATGAGCCGGGCATGGTGGCATATGCCTGTGGTCCCAGCCACTCAGGAGGCTGAGGAGGGAGAATCACTTGGGCTGGGGAGGTTGGGACTGCAGTGAGCCATGATGGCATCACTGCACTCCAGCCTGGGCAACAGAGCCAGACCCTGTCTCTAAAAGTAATAATAATAATACAAATTTAAAAATAAATTTTCCAATTACATAAAATGTGGAGTTATATTTTTGTAGAATTAACGAAAAACAGTATTTTTCAGATGGTCTGTACTATCACAAAAAGCAGGAAAGTAAAAATTGTGACACCTTACTGCACAAAGCAGACCAAACAGAAAGAGTACCACAGGAGCATGAGGCAGTCACTTTTTTTTAACCAGCCCCATAGAGAATGGAGTTTTGCTCACTTTTATTTGAGAAGGGGCCTGAGCATAGAACAGAAGTCAAATTTGGGTCACATTGTAGTGAACTTTGCTGTATTTCAAGGACTTACTATATTTGTAGAGAAAATTACTTTAGACTGGGGCAATCCTTGTAAGGGAAGGGAGAAATTATTTTTTAAAAATCCCAGGCTGGATGTGGTGGCTCACACTTGTAATTCCAGTACTTTGGGAGGCGGAGGCAGGGGGATCACTTGAGGCCAAGAGTTTGAGACCAGCCTGGGCAACACAGAAAGACTCCATCTCTACAAAAAATAAATTATCCTAGCATGGTGGCACATACCTGAAGTCCTGCCTGCTTGGGAGACTGACGTGGGATGATCACTTAAGCCCAGGAGTTCAAGGCTGCAGTGAGCTATTATCATGCCACTGCACTCCAGCCTGGGCAACAGAGCAAGACCCAAAAAATCAGATCTAAGTGTTCAAGAGGTGCACTTATGATTCCTGAAGGGATCCTGGGGTTTTCAGGATCCTGGACTGGCTAGCCCTTAGGGTGGTGGGGATGCTGGGTCCCACAGAAGTGCTGTCTGCACTCCGATATGTTGTGAGGTCCCTCCGGCTTCCCTGGACCAGCCGGGAATTCACTTGCTCATTCATTAATACACATGTCCATTCCTTCAGCAACTGGGCACTGAAGGAACATCTATGCTGGTGCCAGGGTAACCCAGATGAAGAAAACACACTCGACCCTCCAGTCAATCACGGACGAATGAGAAAGACAGAGAGGGAAATAGGCAGTATCAACACCATGGTGGGCGCCATGATGGAGCAGAGCATGACAGGAGGCTGAGCCAGGCTACAGGTCATGAAAGCTTTCTCAGAAGGTGATCTCTGCACATGCTGCCCCAATTTCCCTCTTCCTTAGTGGCAAAGGAGTTATTAGAAGGCATTTCTGGCCAGGCATGGTAGCTCACGCCCATAATACCAACACTTTGGGAGGCTGAGGCAGGTGGATCACCTGAGTTCAGGAGTTTGAGACCAGCCTGACCAACATGGTGAAACCCCATCTCTACTAAAAATACCAAAAAAATTAGCCGGGCATGGTGGCATGTGCCTGTAATCCCAGCTACTTGGGAGGCTGAGCCAGGAGAATCCCTTGAACCCAGGAGGTGGAGATTGCAGTGAGCCAAGATTGCACCATTGCACTCCAGCCTGGGCAACAAGGGCAAAACTTGGTCTCAAAAAAAAAAGGCATTTCCACAGGGACTGGGGCCGTGTTCCTTTTACTGAACACGTATAGGCATTATTATCCATTGTGCACTCCGCTCAAGGGCAGGAGTCCTATGGATGGTCAAAGAGGGGAGCAAGAAGAAGCTACAAGCAAGTTCTCTCGTTGTTCTAGTTTGAGATTTCCCCTCTAGAGCAAGGAAAATTCAGGATCTTTGATATCACAGGGTCCCTGTCTTCATCCTCATCCACTCCCATCCTTAGGGCACCTTGGATGCCTAGAGCTTTATGGGCAAAACCAGATCCCCTGGATAAGCTCCCACATCCCATTTCACACCCTATCCTCAGATTCACCCCCAGGATGCTGTTCCCCAGCCCTTCTGGGGACTTGGATCTTTGCTCTCTGCAGCTCCCAGGACTCCTCAGGAGGCTCTGTTTCTGTCTGCCCTGGCCTGGCCTGGCTACTGCACCAGGAGAGGGGAGCATAAAGGACATCCCTGTTTTGTGTCTTCTTCCTATATCATGTGCCTCATGCGAGTCCTGGTACCGAGGTCCTCCTGGAGCATCTCTCTCTGGGACCTGGCTTGCCCTTGAACCTCCCTCAAGAAACCAGCTGCAGATGCTGGAGAACAGGCTGTTCCTCTGGAAGTCTCAGCACTCCTGGGGGCAGGATGGAGGAGGAATATTTGGGTGGAGTTAAGTCAAGACCGTGAGCTGGAACTCTGTGTAACCCTCTTGAGCAGCCCTGGGGAAGCCAGACTGAATGGCAGGACCCTGGACCAGGATTGGGGAATGTGTGGGGGTGGGATTATCTGGTTCAGGAGAAGCTGGGAGAGGCAGGAAATACCCCAGGACTCTGACCCTCAGAGGAAATATGTCAAAGGTATTGATTTCTTTGGAATGTCAAAGATCTTGATCCCCACCGCCTAGACACACCATATTGTCTACAAGGCCAGTTTGATAGCTGGAGCAACCATGGGCTTCCCTGCCGCCAGGTTCGGTGTGCCTCCTCCCCTAATTCCCCTGGGACAGAGCCTTCACTGCCGCTTCCTTGGCCGTTGGCTCGTGGCTCGTGGCCCAGAAGCCACTTCACCCATCACAGAGAGTTTGACACATCTGGGCTGGGATGTGTGGTCCGACATAACAGCTGGACAGCAGCAGCCACTGGCTCCTCCTCCCCTTCCAAAAGAATAACAGAAATGAAAGTAGCGATGGAGTGAGGCAGGCTCTTCAGGCCTTCACGGAGAGCCAGGAGGTGGGTTTCAGGCAGTGATTGACGGGGGCTCGCTTTGGAGGCAGACAGATCTGAGCCTTTGCCCATGGGTTCCCCTCCACCTGGAATACGCTCACCCTTCTTCACCTCATTTCCTTCACTTGCTGTGTGACCCTAGGCAAATCACTTTCCCTTTCTGGGCCTTGGCCTCCTCATTTCTGAACTAAACTGAGGGCTCCTTGAGAGCAGAGTGTGTCAGTCAATTATTTGTGGCTATTCCCTAGGTACAGTTATAATGACTGAGTGCTCAGGAAATGTTTATTTATTGGATGGATGGAAGGAAGGCAGGATGGAGTAGGGTGGGGACGATAGAGGAATGAATAGGTGGGTGGATAGATAGTAAAAGAAAGGACACTTCTACATTTCCAGCTTTGATGATCCTCTTTTTTAAAGTAGATTGATTGATTCATTCATTCATTTGATTACTCAAATCGTGAATCTTAGCATAAATGCCATCTCTCCCTTTCAGTTTATCATCATGGCCTTTTCTATTATGACATATTGTGCACTGGAAGAATATATAGAATGTATATCTATCAGTTATAAAGTATAATAAAATGAATACATGGAAACTTACCCAGCTTAAGAATCAGACTCAGGGCTGGGCATGGTGGCTCATGCCTGTAATCCCAGCACTTTGGGAGGCTGAGGCGGGTCAGCAGTTTGAGACCAGCCTGGCCAATATGGCAAAACCCCGTCTCTACTAAAAATACAAAAATTAGCCAGGTGTGGTGGCGGGAGCCTGTAATCCCAGCTACTCAGGAGGCTGAGGCAGGAGAACTGCTTGAACCCAGGAGGCGGAGTTTGCAGCGAGCTGAGATTGAACCACTGCACTCCAGCCTGGGTGACAGAACAAGACTCTGTCTCAAAAAACAAACAGACAGACAGACAGACAGAAAGAAAGAAAGAAAGAAAAAGAGAAAGAAGGAAGGAAGGAAGGGAAAGAAAGAAAGAAGAAAAAGAAAAGAAAACAGACTCAGTTCTGAATATCTTGGTCTCTCAAAGCTGCACGAGTTTGGGACACAGGTGAGCTGTAGATCCTGAAGCCACCCCACTCTGGGGAGATTTTAAACAGGAAAGTCCCGAGACCAGGTGCGTACTCTCAAGCTCAACGTGTGCAGACAGCAGGTCCGCAGGTCAGATGGCAGATGATGGGGCAAGTGCTGGGGAGGTGATCCTTGCTTGAGGTGGGACGTCTTCAGCGCTGCTTAGACCTGGGGGCTCCCACTTGTCACCTGTGTGAGCTTGGGCAGGTGCTTTAACCTCTCCAAGCTTATTTTCCTCATCCAAAAGTAGGGTTCATGGTAAAACATAGGGTTCTTAAGAGAATTCTATTAGAAATTCTTGTAAAGGGCCTGGTACACCATAAACCCTCTATAAACAATAGTTGCCACTGCTGTTTTTATTGTTTTGGTTTTTAAATTTTTTTTTGAGACAGGGTCTCACTCTGTTGCCCAGGCTGGAGTGTAGTGGCACAAACACAGCTCACTGCAGCCTCAACCTCCCGGACTCAAGTGATCCTCTCACTTCAACCCCCCAAGTAGCTAGGACTACAGGTACATACCACCATGTCTGGCTAATTTTTTGTATTTTTTGTAAAGATTTTTTTTGCCATGTTGCCCAGGCTGGTCTTGAACTCCTGAGCTCAAGCGATCCTCCTTCCTTGACTCCCAAAGTGCTAAGATTACAGGCATGAGTCACCACACCTGGACAATTTTTAATTTTTGTGGGTACATAGTAGGTTAGATATTTATGGGGTACATGAGATATTTTGGTACAGGCATGTAATACATAATAATCACATCATAGGACAGGTGCGGTGGCTCACGCCTATAATCCCAGCACTTTGGGAGGCCGAGGCGGGCAGATCACAAGGTCAGGAGTTTGAGAACAGCCTGACCAACATGGTGAAACCACATCTCTACTAAAAATACAAAAATTAGCCGGGCATGCTGGTGTGCACCTGTAATCCCAGCTACCCAGGAGGCTGAGACAGGAGAATTGCTTGAACCCAGGAGGCGGAGGTTGCAGTAAGCCAAGATCACACCACTGAACTCCAGCCTGGGCAACAGACTGAGACTCTGTCTCAAAAAAAAAAAAAAAAAATCAGGTCATGGAGAATGGGGTATCCATCCCCTCAGGCAGTTATCCTTTGTGTTACAAACAATCCAATTATACTCTTTGTTTTTTTAATTTTTTTATTTATTTATTCATTTATTTTTGAGATGGAGTCTTGCTCTGTTGCCCAGGCTGGAATGCAATGGCGCGACCTCCACTCACTGCAGCCTCCGCCTCCCAGGTTCAAGCGATTCTCTGCCTCAGTCTCCCGAGTAGCTGGGATTACAGGCATGCGCCATGACACCCGGCTGATTTTTGTATTTTTAGCAGAGACGGGGTTTTGTTATGTTGGCCAGGCTGGTCTCAAACTCCTGGCCTCAAGTGATCCGCCCGCCTCAGTCTCCCAAAGTGCTGGGATTATAGGCGTGAGCCACCGCACATGGCCCTCTTAGTTATTTTAAAATTAAATTATGATTGACTATGGTCCCACTTGCTGTTTTTATTTTGATTGTTGCTGTGATTGCCTAAAAGGAAGGCCCATGGCATTTGACAGCCCTTGTAGGAATATCCCACCTTGTCCAGCCCTGCAGAGCCCTGATCACAGGGATTTTATTTTTCTGTCTCAACTCTCTGGAGATGGAGGGCTCTTTCCTTTGGGTAAAGCCAAAAAGCCCCAGGCCCCTTCTCAGGGCTCTTTCTGGGCAGCAGGAGAGGGATGACCAGGAAAGGAGCAAAACCGGATCCCCAGGATGAACCCAGTGTGTGGAGTGGGGGCCCATATTTTGTATCTGGCCCTGGACTAGGTGCTGCAATGGGGCAGCAGGATCATTCCTTCAGCAACCAGTGTTGTTGTGGGTGCTTAAGAGCATGGGTTCTGCAATCAGAGCTTGGGTTCAGATCCCTGTTTGACCACTTGCTAACTGAATGAATCTAGGCAAGCTGCTTAACTACTCTGAGCCTCAGCGTCTCATCCATAAAGTGAGGGTACTAAGAGGACCCACTTTATCCTTTGAAGCTTAAATGAGATACTACATGCAGGGAGTTAGAGCAGTGCCTGGTACATAAATATTCACTGTTATTATATTATGATCATTACCATTAGGCAGAGTATATGCTGGGCCCTGTTTGAGGCTCTGCAGAGGGTTCGAGGATGAAATTTGGCTGGGCGCGGTGGCTCACGCCTGTAATCCCAGCACTTTGGAAGGCTGAGGCAGGCGGATCACTTGAGGTCAGGAGTTCGAGACCAACCTGGACAACACAGTGAAACCCCGTCTCTACCAAAAAATACAAAAATTAGCCGGATATGGTGGTCCATTCCTGTAGTCCCAGCTACTTGAGAGGCTGAGGCAGGAGAATCACTTGAACCAAGGAGGCAGAGGTTGCAGTGAGCCAAGATGGTACCACTGCACTCCAGCCTGGGCAACAGAGTGAGACCCCGTCTCCAAAACAAAAAAGATGAAACCTGTCTTTGATCTACCCTAAAGAAGGGTAATGTTTAGAAGGACAGCTGGATCCCATTGTGTGTAATTAGAGTTCAGGGCATGATATTAACCAATGACCTAACAGTCTGTAAGTGCTGTGGTAGAACAGAGAGGGAGATGACTCTTCAAGCTTGGTGATCAGGGAAGGCTTCTTGGAGGAAGCAGCATTTGAGTTGGCCCCTTAAAGTATAGGAAGAGTTAGAATGAGGAGATAAAGGACAAAACACTGCAGGCACCAGCAGAGGTATAAGCAAAGGTCCTACAGCCATGGGGACCACAGCAGGTTTAAGGAGCTGGGAATGGTCCATCCAACTAGCCTGGAGAGAAGAGAAAATGAGGGGGCTTCAGCTCTAGTGGTAAGTTGGGATCAGTTTCTGACAGTCCTTGAGTATCATGCTGAGGAGCTAGGAGTTTTTCAGCAGGCAGGAGGGAGCCAATGATAGCTCTGGGTTGCACCAGGTGATGGTCACCAGCTCCTCTGAAGGGTCTCAGTGCTAGGAGGCCTGCAGTCTATCAGGCGGATCTCAGCTGTCAGCCTGTCTGGGTGATCAGGGACTCTCCCCCAGGGGGAACAGAGTTGTGGGACCTCCCTGAGCCCAGGACAACAGCTGACTCCAGGTCCCTTCTCTCCTCTGATTTCTACCCCGTGCCCTGATGTGACTCTTGCACTGGGCCAGGAGTACCAGTTCCCTTCTGGCTCCTTCACCCCCAGCACTGAGAGCCAGGCTGGCCTGGGGAGGCCCAAGGCAACTCCGCCCTTGCAAAGGGACAGGCTGTTCCTCTTTGGGGCTGGGAGCTCCAGCCTGAACCATGTCCTGGCTCCTGGCCCAACACCAAGACCCTAACAAGGTTCCCCCATCTCCTCCAATACTTCAGGACCCTCCACTATCAGACAAAGCACGTCCCTATGAACCCCAGGGGCCTAGAAGGGTCTGAACCCTCCTCCTGAGCCCAGCCCAGCCTGGCACACCAGCTCCTTGACCCTGCTACCCATTGGCTGGGACAAGATGCTCAGAGCCCCACTCACCATCCTTCCAGCCCTGCCCTCTGCCGCCCCAAGGCCTTCACCCCTTTCTCTCCAGGGCTGCAAATCAGTTCCACATTTGGGATCTGGCATGCACTATCCGCTTGGAACTCTCTCCTCCCAGTTAGCTCCCATCTCCTTCCACCCCACAAGTTCAGCCCCTGGGGTCTGCAGGAGGGGAAGGGCTCCTGCCTCTGACAATCCCTTCAGAGGACTGAGAGGGAGCCTGACTGTGGCACGGTGCCAGAGGGACAGTGGACAGGAGGCCTCCCAGGGAGAGATGAAAGAGGAGGAGCCGAGGGGGTGGGCGGAGGCAGAGCTTGAGCAAGCAAGGGGATGAGGGGTTGGGGATGGGGAGGGAAGGAAGGTGGTAGTTCCCAGCTCAGCACATTCCTGAGACATCTGGATGCACTGGAAGGGCCCCAGCTGGCCTGCATGACTATGGCTGTAGCTTCTCTGCTCTGTGATGTCAGGACCCAGCACTCACCCCTCCCCTCAGAGTCCCACTGGCCTGGGAGCCACTTGGGGCTGAGTACTGGGGTCTCTTCCCCAGACCCCTGACCCTCAGTGAGCAAGAAAGAGGCCCCTGGGGCAATGGAGGAAATGCCTGCCACAGAGGTGGGCCAGGGCATGGTGGCAGGAGGGAGGCACTGAAGACCCAGTGGTTTGCCCATCCGACTGACTCAAGGAAAATGTGCCTTTGGGCTGGTGCCAGTCCTTCTCTTCTCCTTGGAAGGGAGATAGAGACAAATGAATGACTCTGGAAATGGCTGCTTACCTTGGGCTGTGTGACCCTGGGCATTGCACTCCCATCCCCAGCTCTCGGTTTTCTTCATCTGTAATAATAACAGCTACATTCAATGAGAGCCTTCCTCCTATATGTCCTGCATTATATAAAGCACTTTACAATTGTTGTCTCATTTAATCCTCACAGCAACCTGGTGGGGTGGATATGAATGTTCCCATTTTATACTCAGGACTGAGGCTTAGAGAGGTTAAGTAACTTGTCCAAAGCCTGCACAGTGTGTAGCAGAACCAGGATTAGAACCAGGTCCGTCTGACTCCCTTGCTCATAACCATTGAACGCTTTGCCTCTTCACATAAGAGGGGGTGGACCTAATGATGCCAAAATTCCTTTCAGTTCGAAAATTGTAATGATTTCTTTTGGCCGTTGCGGAGCTCTTCAAGAAGGGCAAGGGCAGGCATTAGTCACCTACTGGGTGGGGGAAGGAAGGCAGAGACAGCTGGCTTTGAAGCATCGGGTGGGTCAAGAGTCTTTGGAGGTCCCCTCCCATGGAGGCCCAGAGAGCTCCAGACCCCAGGGACTGGAGTCAATAGCCTAATCCCCAGCTGAGCCCAGGGGTCCCACACCTTCCCTGAAAGAAGGGAGTAAATAAGGAGAGAGGATAACACTCCTTCCAAAAATAAAACCTGAGGACGACTCAGACGGGCCAGGACTGCTGAGGATGTCAGAGGCTGAATGCTGAGTACACTGAGGAGAGGGGAGAGGCGAAGGGAATTCCAGCCAGAGCGAGGCGGTAGGCTCTAGGCGAGGAGGGCCTTCCAGCTGGCCAGGGGCCGGGAGAGCAGCCCTGGAGGGTTGGCCACTGTGTTCTGTTTATACCCTTAGGCCTGACAGGGTCTGGGGGGACAGCAATTCCAGCACTGAGTGGAGTCTGTGCTTCCCACGTACCTGGTCTGGCTGGGGCTTAAGAACAGAAAGGCTTGGGGAAGGAAGAACAACCCGGAGAATGGGTACAGCGGCCCCACTAGGGAGGAGCCGAGGGAAGGAGTCCAAACACACGGACTCTGCCTGGAGCAGCAGCAAGCTGGCATCAGAGCAAAATTTGGGACGGTCATTCCTGGAGGCTCTCTGCTGCAGAAAAAAGGGCCTGAGTCCATAAGCTCTCTGACATACTCCTTCATTCACACACTCATCCAGTCAGTCAGTCACTCAGCGAACGCCTGAGCATCCACAGGGTGCCTGGACCAATGCTAGGCTTTGCAGATTCGGACAAGAATTGGACACAGCAAGACATATAGGCAATACGGCTGGATCATTTGAAGCTACACCAAGGAACCTGTACTCTATCCTAAGGGTAGTAGGGAGCCATGATTCACTGATGATGAGTACAAGTTCCTCATCTATGGAGCCGAGAAATGACATAGTGACTTCTAAGTTTTACACGATCCCGTTTTTTAGAGACAGGGTCTTGCTCTGTTGCCCTGGCTGGAGTGTAGTGGTGTAATCCTAGCTCATTGCAGCCTCAAACTCCTGGGCTCAAGTAATCCTCCTACCTCAGCCTCCTGCGTGACTGGGATTACCCACCACACCTGGCTAATATTTTTAAATTTTTTTTTTTTTTAGAGATGGGATCTCGCTATGTTGCCCAGGCTGGTCTCAAACTCCTGGCCTCAAGCAATCTTCCCACCTGGGCCTTCCAAAGTGCTAGGACTACAAGTGTGAGCCCCCTTGACTGGCCTAGAAGATCTCTCTTGATGTAAGGTGGAGGATGCTCTGGAGAGGGATCAGAGTTCGAGACTTGAACTTACCCGTCATTGTCACACCATTGGTCAGAAAGCCTTTTGAGAGCAGGAATTGGATCTTGTTCATCTCTGTATCCACAAAGCTGGGCACCCAGTAGGTGCTGAGTAAATACTGAACAAATGCATGAATGATGAATAAATGAATGTGACTAGATGCCCTTATTCTCCAGAGGCCCCTGGCGCCAACCCCGGCACTCGGTTTCCAGTGTCCTAAGCTGTCCTGCAGGGATCCCCTGGCCGCTGCCTATAGACCAATGTCTCCAGCAGCCAGATCGTGGGCTGCTGTGCCGTCGGAGGTGCCAGACACAGCTAATCCCAGCCCTGGGCGGCGGCACTCACTGCCATCGCTTCCTCCTGCCCAGACAGTGCCTGGTGCCCAACCCAGGGTTGGGCCACAGCGCATGGGCCGCCTGGTGAGAAGATGCCAGGGGCTGGCTGGGAAACTGAGGAAGCTATGGCCTGACCAGGACAAGGTTACCAGTGTCAGGAGGGGCAATGGAAGGGCCAGACTAACAGGGCTAGGGGGCTGCAGAAAATACACACCCTCCCCAGGACTCTGCTCTGCTTTGAAGTAGCCTGCGGCTGGCGCCAGCCTGCTGATTCCTCTCTCCTTCCTTTCTCCAGCACACACTGGCAAAGAAAAGCTCAGTCCCCATGTTGGCGCTTTCTTCAGTCCCAGCCCTCAGTGTCCCAGCCCCATGCAAGCCCGGGGCTCCCAAATCTCCCTCACTGGTGTTCACATGACTCAGTCATCTCAGGCACTGAGATGCTGGCTTGGCAACGCCAACATTTAGTTCTGTGGTCATGTGAGATGGTGTGTGTGCGTGTATGCGTGACCATATCTGTGTGATCCTGTGTCTGGGGTGACTTCGCATGTGTGTGAGCGTAGGGGTGTGAACCACTGTTTGTCTGATCACATCTCATGAGTGTGTCTTGTTGAGTTTGCGTTCATACCTGACAGCGTCAGCCTATGTGACTCTGTGAGGGTAGCAGTATGTGTGATAGCACCTGTACAAGGCTGCACATGGAACAGTCTGAATGTGTCGATGGGTGTACTTTTCACTATGTGGTGTCAGAGAGGTGGTGTTTCCCTGTGTACGAAGGAACCCCCTCAGCCCACATCTGTGTAGCATGTGCACATGCGTGCGTGCACACACACACAGAAGTATTTCTGCTTATTTGGACTTGGGCTCTGTGGTGACCAGTTCGGTAGGGGAAAATATGAAACTTCAGCAGCCGCTTTCCCTAGGCCTATGGGGACTGGGGGCTGAGAGTGAGGTTGGGGGTTGGAACAATGTGCTCCCTTAACCCCCATACTCTGCCAGGAAGACTCAGGGAGGGACTGGCTCCAGGGACCAGGAGAACTGGTTTCACACCATCCAGTCCCCAAAAGGCCAGAGCAGAGGAAAAAGGCCTACGTTCTGAAGACTAATTCACTTTTCTAGGCCCCTGTCAACCGCGCTTCCATAGAGACACAGACTGTAACGGATGAGGAAACCGAGGCCAGGAGAGGAGACACCTGCCACTGCCCAGGTCTCAGAGCAGACCTGAGTCTTGAATTAGAGCCTCCTGAGTTTCAGTTCAGTGCATTTTCTCCTTCACAGGGTGGCTTTGGCTCTGGGAAGGCAAGGCCTGGGTCTCTTAGGAACCCCAAATACTGGATGGCAATGCTTAAGGACAGGGTGGGTCTGCTGACAACTGGAGACTCAAGGGGCCCACCTCCTCTCCCTGCTCTCACCACTCCCCGCCCCCCAGGCACAGCAGTGACTCAGACTGAAGGCCCTTCAGCTTGAAATGGGGACAATTTTCTAGTGACCACGAGGCAAGTAACCGTCCGGGAATGCATGGGTCAGTGTGTGTTGGGGTGTGGGGGGGTCTGTGGGCCCCAGCCTGCGGGGGGAAAGAAAGGGGGAAATGTGAGAGGCCTCTCCTCCCATCTCTCCCTAGCTCTCACTCTCTCGGAAGGAATGTCCGGGCTCAGGATTCCCCCCCACCCCTTATCCCACAGCTCAGCCTGGACCCGCTCCGGTCTCCTCCCTCCTTTCCCCAAGCACAGACTTAACCAGCCTGGGCCGGGGGAGGGGCAGAAGTTAGGAATGGGGGTGCAGGCGCCAAGGAGCCAGGGGCCTGAGGGAAGGGGGCGCGCTGAGGCTGCTTCTGGTCAGGGAAACCATTCTCCTACACCGACCCCAGCAGGCAGCTGCGCCCCCAGAGCTTTACCCTGTCTCTGCACTGACCTTGGGGAAGGAATTTAGGGAGGGGGAAAACAAGGCTAGAGCTGGTACCATTACTGCCCCGGGAGAGTCCCCTCTGCCGCCACCAGAGACAGCCACCAAAGCGCCCCACGGTAGGACGATTCGAGATGGAGCTGCAAGGGGATTTAAGGCCCGGCTCGCCCTTTGAGTCGGGGTCGTCGGGGAGACCCTGGGTCTCCACTTCTCCCTGCGGGGGTGGGGGCGGGGCCACGCTACTGATGAGGGGTTTAGGACACCGTGAGACGGCCAGGCCATTTCTGCGTCGGCCCCAGACGCAGAAGGGGTCCCATGCAGGCCCAAGCCAGTGCACCCTGCGCTCCCACAGCCGCGGGCCGTAGACGCAGGCCGGGACCCTCCTCCGCGCGAGCCCTGCACTCCTCCGGTGCCCTCCACGCCGCCACGGGCGGCTGCTCGCAGCCTCCCGCCATTGGCCAGGAGCTCTGCGGCTCCCACCAATGAGCAGGCCGGATTCCGGCGAGGGGCGGCCCCGGGTGTTCCCGGGTTAACCCTTT
This sequence comes from Pongo pygmaeus, assembly GCF_028885625.2. Taxonomy (NCBI): domain Eukaryota; kingdom Metazoa; phylum Chordata; class Mammalia; order Primates; family Hominidae; genus Pongo; species Pongo pygmaeus. The sequence goes on along the minus strand of NC_072382.2, from coordinate 20,909,093 downwards.
GTGGGCCGCTCCAGGATGGCGGCACCCGGATCCTTCTCTAAAATTTAAAGGGCGGACGGCTGAGGCCGGGCTCCAAGAGGGGGTGCAGCCGAGAGGAGGGGTACGCAGGTCTGCAAGCCGGAGAGCTCGGGAACCTCTCCTCCAAGGGAGGGAAGCCGGCGCCGGCTGCGCGTGACAGCCGAGAAGGAGCTTATATTGGCACGACTATAGGAAAAAGTCTTTAACGAGGAGGGAAACAAATCATAATATTTCCTTCTCCGGCTTCCCACCCCCGTTGCCTGGAAAGGCACCCCTGTAGGACGCTCACCCCCTGCAGAACCCTGTCGCCCTCAGAGCGTTGACACATGGCTCCCCTGACGTTCGTGGACTCCTGGCCACCGACCCCTTCCTCTTGCTCCCCAATTTCCATCGGACAATCTAAACCTGAACTTTTGTGTGTGAAGTGGAGGGAGGGCTGGGTGTGGTTGGGGGTAGAGGGGACAAGGGGGCGTGCTGGAGCAGAGGAGGTCTGAGGTCTTCAAAATGGGCTTTTCAGGGATGGGGCCAAGTGGATGCGGTGGAAGGAGTGAGAGGACCAGAAGGTCCCGCACACGCCAGGGCAGCCCTGGACTTCACCAGCTCACTTTGCAGCCCCGGACTTCACCAGCTCGCTCACTGTGCGTCCTGGGTAGCTGCGTTTCCCTCTCTGGACTGGAGTTTTCTCTACTAAGAAATAGGAGTGGGGGAGCGAGGGGGGGAGCGGGGGGCAGGGGACCGTCGGGGAGCTTTCTCCCGTCCCTTCTGCCTCTAACTTGGTGATAGAAACCAACCCTACCTTAGCCGCCATGAGAGGCCAGGCATCAGACGGAACTAGGGCCGCAGAGCTCTCTAGGGGAGTCCCTGATGGCAGTGCTCCCAGGAGGGCGAGGTGGGCCTAGGGAGGATGGGACGCCCCCACCGTCCACCCAGCACCTGAAGAAGCCCGGCGCAAAGAGGACCTGGGCGTTGGAGTGTCCTCCACTCCCACCCCGCCTGCCCCTTGGCTGCCATCCCCTTCCACTTGGCTCCCGCGGCTCTGGAAGCTCCATCCTGCTGGGTTCTGGCTGCTGTTTCTAGCAGGTGGGGTGGGGGCTGCTCACACAATGGGGCCAGCTGAGCTCTCTAAGCAGTTTCCTGTGGGCACCCTAAAAGGGTCTCTGGGAAGAACCTGGGTCATCTGCCTGAGCCAAGGCCTTCAGGGAATCCAGGCCAGATCCCAGGAAGCATCTCTCCTCTCCCAGGCCCCAGGAAGGGGCTTGGCAAACCCTTATCGCCTGAGAAGCAGCTGCTGGAGAAATACCTTAGCGGCTGACTCACCGGCTCCCTCTGCTCACAGCCCCCTCCCACTGGGCCCAACACCAGGCCTTTGAGAGACCCTAAGGGAGAGAGCTGGCGGAAGCGCCCCCAGCCGGCAGGCCCGGGCTCTGCGGAGGGTGTAGCTAGCGCAGCCCTGGCTGTGGCTGGCTGGGTGGTTGGGAGGTGGTTATACCCTGTAAATGGCCTCTGTCTGGGATCACAGTGATTCTTAGAAACTCATTCAGCTCTGACCTCCTGGTACTGCCTCACTCCAGGTATTGATGGACAATTGGTATGCTGATGGCATTGCCATCTGGGTTATAAGGCCCTGTCCCTCCATCAGTATCATGAGCCAGGTGCTGGAAGCCAGCGGGTGAACAGGGTGCAAACCCTGCCTCAGGGCAATTACCGGACCGGGGAGGGTCTGCTGCAGTTGTAGAAGGACGGGACAGTGAGGGATGGTGGGCACCTCCCTGCTGTATTAGCTCCCTGGGCCTCAGTTTCTCTCTCTGTCAAATGCCAATATGCATTTGTCTTGTCTCATTGGATAATTGTGAAGATTAAATGAAATGATGCATAGGAGAGCACTTTGGGTTAAAAGCACAACAGAAATGTAGGATGATGACTGATTGCTGGCAAACTGGGAAGTGGGAGAGTACCCCTGCCAATGGGGCTTCTGAGCTCATTTTGTCCTGGATTATCTCACTAGGCTTTGTTTGGAGGGAAAGGCCAAACATTCCCCCCACAACTCCCACCACTGGTTCCAAGCTCAGCTCAGGGACAGAGTTTAGGGGCTGCAGTTTTCATGATGAAGATAACTAACGATGATCGAGCCCTCACTCTGTAGCAGGCACTGTTCTGTGTTTTATATGTACAGTATTTACTCATTTTACCCTCATACTCCTATGAGGTAAGTACTAATCTAACAAAATTTTAGATCCTCATGGCAACACTATGAGGTAGGAACTATTATTTTCCCCTTATGGATAAGGAAACTGAGGCACGGGGAAACTAAGCAACTTAGCAAGTGGTGGAGCTAGGAGTCAAAAGCACATCTATGTGACTCCAGAGCTCGTGTTCATCTCCTACTCCATGCAGACAGACTCATGTGGCCCTGAACCTTATGCTCATACAGAAGGCTTCTCTGCTCATTACCTTCCAGATTGGGACAGGCTCCCAATATTCCAGGCCAGAAAGGGCCAACAACTCCAGACCTTGAAGGAATCCCCCTGGCACAAGCCTTTAACCACTCAGCAGGTGGGGCTTCAGGACCTAAGGCAGCCCCCCATCCCCCATCTCTTCTGACCCACCAGCAAATTCATTCGTTCAATAAATAAGGAACAAACAATAGAAACATTTGTTGGACAGGCACGGTGGCTTACGCCTGTAATCCCAGCACTTCGGAAGGCCAAGGCGGACAGATCACTTGAGGCCAGGAGTTTGAGACCAGCCTAGCCAACATGGTGAAACCCCATCTTTACTGAAAATACAAAAAAATTAGCTGGGCGTGGTGGTGCACGCCTGTAGCCCCAGCTGCTTGGGAGGCTGAGGCATGCAAATCGCTTGAACCCGGGAGATGGAGGTTGCAGTGAGCCAAAATCATGCCACTGCACTCCAGCCTGGGTGGCAGAGTGAGACTCTCGCAAGCAAGACAGAAAGAGAGAGAAAGAAACATTTCTTTACACATTTATAATTCTTTAGAGAGAGAAAAATAACGTACAAGAACCTACTATATGTCAGCCACTGGGGTGCTTTACTAACAATAAGAGGCAATGTTTATTGAGTAATTACTATGTGCCAGGGACTGTTATAAGGCCTGTACGTGGATTAACTTGTTTAATCCTCATGACAATCTCAGCAGGTAGGAACTATTAATATTACCAGCTGTACGGAGGACAAAATGAAACAGAGAGGTTAATTGACCTTCCCAAGATCATGGAGACCAAGATTTTTCAGACTTTTTTGTTTCTAAGAAATACATGTTACATCATTACCAAGTACACACATGTGCGCGCACACACACACATAACTGTGATTTTTTTTCATTGCCAGGTATTTAACTCCACTGTGTGCTGTGTGCTCTGATATTTTCTACTCTTTTTTTTTTTTTCTGTTTTATTTTTACTTAAAATTCTGGTCGTGACCCACTAAATTGATTTCACAACCCATTAATGAGTCACCACCCACAGTTTAAACAGCACTGAGTCATAGCTAGAAGGATGGAGGCCATCATTTGAACCTAAATAGTAGGGCTCCCGAGCCTAACCTCTCCGTATAAAGGATGGCTTGGGAAAGGAGAAAGACCCCGAAGTCTTGAAGACAGATGGACACTGTGCTGCTGAGGGGACTGGAGGCCTCGAGAATTCCACTGCCCTGCATCACTCCCTTCCCACATTCCAGCAAAAGATCATACAAAATTCACTAATATTGCCTTTGCAAAACAAATTTGTTGGCGTAGACACACGGTTGTTCTTTTACTTTGTCTTCACATCAGCCTATGAAGGAAGTAAGAAGGACTGAGAAACTGACTCACGCAGTTTAAGTGATTTGACAAAGGTCACAGAGCCCAGTGTCCTGTTGCCTGGTCCAGGGAGTTTTTTATCCTGTCCTCAGCTCACCCTTGCAGATAACAATGGTGAGGGTGGAGCTGGTGGTAGAGAGAACGGGATGACAGTGGTAACGGTCATGATGGAAATGATGAGAGTTGGTGTTGCAATGTTGGTAGTGGGGAGATTGGTGATGTTGCTGATATTAATGGGAATGGGCACAGTAATGGGAGGTTGCAGGGACAGTGGTGGCCGTGGTGGGGTGCTGCACCACCACAGTAGCACCTGCACCCCCTTCCCAACAAAGCTGAATTCCCTCTTCCCCTCGCCTCCTCCTTCCCTAGCACTTTCCTGAGCACCTGGACCACTTCACGGAGAACATGGAGGACTTCTCCAATGACCTGTTCAGCAGCTTCTTTGATGACCCTGTGCTGGATGAGAAGAGCCCTCTATTGGACATGGAACTGGACTCCCCTACGCCAGGCATCCAAGCAGAGCACAGCTACTCCCTGAGTGGCGACTCAGCTCCCCAGAGCCCCCTTGTGCCCATCAAGATGGAGGACACCACCCAAGGTAAGAGGTGGAAGAAACTGGGGACAGCACAGGCCCAGGAGGCCCAGGAGGGAGGAAGCTCTGGGGTGACAAGAGAGTGTGCCTGCAGCCTGAGACTCCCAGAGGCTCCAAGAGGAGCCACCACAAACCCCTTAGGAGGTGCTGCTCCCTGCCTTTCTGTTCTCCCTCAGTTCAAAGCCAGAGGAGCACTTCTCAAAAGGGTTTTTTGCTGACTTAAGTCAGTGGTTTACAAAGTGTGGTTCCCAGACCAGCAGCATCACCTGAGAATCTGTTAGACATGCAGATTCTCGGGTTCCACCCCAAACCTGCTGAATCACAACCCTGTGGGTAGGGCCCAGCCTTCCAGGTGATTCTGATGCACACTCAGGTTTGCAAACCGCTGACTTAGAGGATACAGTGGGGGTAATTCAGTAATAACTGTGGGGCTGGGTGTGGTGGCTCAGGCTTGTAATCCCTGCACATTGGGAGGCCGAGGCAGGTGGATCACCTGAGGTCAGGAGTTCGAGACCAGCCTGGCCAACACATGGTGAAAACCCGTCTCTACTAAAAAAAAAAAAATACAGGGCCGGGCGCGGTGGCTCGCACCTGTAATCCCAGCACTCTGGGAGGCCGAGGCGGGCGGATCACTAGGTCAGGAGATCGAGACCATCCTGGCTAACACAGTGAAACCCCGTCTCTACTAAAAATATAAAAAATTAGCTGGGCGTGGTGGTGGGCACCTGTAGTCCCAGCTACTTGGGAAGCTGAGGCAGGAGAATGGCGTGAACCCGGGAGGCGGAGCTTGCAGTGAGCCAAGATTCTGCCACTGCACTCCAGCCTGGGCGACAGAGCGAGACTCCGTCTCAAAAAAAAAAAAAAAGTACAAAAACTAGCTGGGCGCGGTGGTGGGTGCCTGTAATCCCAGCTACTCGGCAGGCTAAGGCAAGAGAATCGCTTGAACCCGGGAGGCGGAGGTTGCCGTGAGCCATTGCGCTCCAGCCTGGGTGACAAGAAAAAAAAAAAAATACAAAAATTAGCCGGGCGTGGTGGTGCGTTCCTGTAATCCCAGCTACTTAGGAGACTGAGACACGAGAACTGCTTGAACCCGGGTGGAGAAAGTGTAGTGAGCTGAGATCGCACCACTGCATTCCAACCTGGGCAACAGAGTGGGACTCCATCTCAAAAATAATAATAATAATAATAATAATATTAATAATAATAACTGGCTGGGTGCAGTTGCTCATGCCTGTAATCCCAGCACTCTGGGAGACCGAGGCAGGTGGATCACCTGAGGTGAGGAGACGAAGACCAGCCTGGCGAACGTGATAAAACCCCGTCTCTACAAAAATACAAAAATTAGCCCAGCATGATGCCCTCCATCACATGGTGCCTCCATTACATGCTGCCTGTAATCCCAGGTACTTGGAAGGCTGAGGCAGGAGAATCACTTGAACCTGGGAGGCGGAGTCTTGCAGTGAGCCGAGATTGCGCCATTGCATTCCAGCCTAGGCAACAGAGCGAGACTCCATCTCAAAAAAAAAATAGACCGGGTGCTGTGGCTCACGCCTGTAATCCCAGCACTTTAGGAGGCTGAGGTGGGCAGATCACTTGAGGTCAGGAGTTCGAGACCAGCCTGGTCAACATGGTGAAACCCTGTCTCTACTAAAAATAGAAACATTAGCCGGGCATGGTGGTGGGCGCCTGTAATCCCAGCTACTTTGGAGGATGAGACAGGAGAATCACTTGAACACAGGAGGCGGAGGTTGCAGTGAGTAGAGATCAAGCCACTGCACTCCAGCCTGGGTGACAGAGCGAGACTCTGTCTCAAAAATAATAATAATACCATCCTTGCTAACAGAGTGAAACCCCATCTCTACTAAAAATAAAAAATAAATTAGCCGGGCATGGTGGCAGGTGCCTGTAGTCCCAGCTACTCAGGAGGCTGAGGCAGGAGAATGGCGTGAACCTGGGAGGCGGAGCTTGCAGTGAGCTGAGAGTGCGTCACTGCATTCCAGCCTGAGCAACAGAGCGAGACTCTGTCTCAAATAATAATAATAATAATAATAAGCTATAGACAAGTTACCAAGACTCTAGAACCTCACTGCCTCCTCATACTGTGTTGTCCTCTGAGACGCTACTTGAGAGAGATTCCTGTACCCTCTTTTATTCCTGAAGGTAGCATTCTCTAAAGCTCTCCTCTCCCCGTAACTCCATCCTTTAAAGCAAAGAGCACCCTGAGTTCTTCCACTCAGGTAATCAGCATTCAAGACCCACATTGTGCCCCACTTAGAAATGGTCCCTTTGGGCATTTCCTCAAATACAGGTGGTCCTGGCTGTGTCGCTTTTGGCTGTGTGATCACAGACATGTTGCTTAACCTCTGTAATCCTTAGTATCTATATCTACAAATGCAAATAACAATAAACATTTCTATAGTACTCTCCAGTCTAGATTGCCTTCATGTTAATTATCACATTTATTTCTCATGACTGACAGGTGAGGTTAGAATCACTTTTATCATAATCCCCACGTGACCGATAAGAAAACTGAGACTTGGCCGGGTGCAGTGGCTCACACCTGTAATCCCAGCACTTTGGGAGGCCAAGGCGGGCAGATCACAAGGTCAGGATTTCGAAACCTGCCTGACCAACATGGTGAAACCCCATCTCTACTAAAAATACAAAATTTCGCCAGGCATGGTGGCGTGCGCCTGTAATTCCAGTTACTCAGGAGGCTGAGGCAGGAGAACTGCTTGAACCCGGTAGGCGGAGGTTGCAGGGAGCTGAGATTGCATCACTGCACTCCAGCGGGGATGACAAAGCGAGATTCCGTCTCAAAAAAAAAAAAAAAGAAAAAGAAAACTGAGACTTCACAAAAGCTCAGTTGTCTAGGTCACACCCACAGTAAAATGCAGAACAGAGACATAATAGCACACCCTGATTCTCAACCGCAAACCCTTGCCACCACCACATTTGCCAGTCAAGAAGGGCAGCCAGGGCTATTGGGTTGGGACCCACAAAGGCATTGGTGTGCATCCCGGTGTCTCCACCAGCCGCTGGGTGATCTTGGGCAAGTTACTTAACCTCTCTGGGCCTCTGTTTCCTCAATGATAAAATGAAAATAATATACACCCTGAGAGTTCTGGTCAGGCTTAAATATATATGTATACAAAATACCCTGCTAAGTGCCCAGCACATAATATATATATATCAATAATTAGCAGCAGCCAAGTGCAGTGGCTCATGCCTGTAATCCCAGCACTTTGGGAAGCCGAGGCAGGAGGATTGCCTGAGCCCAGGAGTTCCAGACCAGCCTGGCCAACAGGTGAAATCCTGTCTCTACTAAAAATACAAAAATTAGTTGGGAGTGGAGGTGTGTGCCTGTAATCCCAGTTACTCAGGAGGCAGAGGCAGGAGAATCACTTGAACCCAGGAAGCGGAGGTTGCAGTGAGCCGAAATCATGCTACTGTACTCCAGCCTGGATGACAGAGTGAGACTCTGTCTCAAAAATTAATATAAATAATAATAATTAGTGACTATTTTCATTGTGCACATAAAAGTCCTATGAATACTATGGGCGGGCCAGGCATGCTGAGTCACACCTATAATCCCAGCACTTTGGGAGGCCGAGGCAGGAGGATTGCTTGAGCTCAGGAGTTTGAGACCAGCCTGGGCAACATAGCAAAACACCTTCTCCACAAAATTAAAAATTAAAAAATTAGCCAGGCATGGTGGCACATGACTGTAGTCCCAGCTACCTAAGAGCCTGAGGCAGGAGGATATCTTAAGCCCCAGAGGTCGAGGCTGCAGTGAGCTATGATGGCACCACGGCACTCCAACCTAGGCGACAGAGCAAGACCCTGTCTCAAAAAGAAAAAAAATAAAACAGAAACACTATGGGTGCTTGTAACAATGAACAGTGTTCTTATCTTATTCCTCTTTCCCTCTAAAGGGCCCAGTCTTGAGTGAATTTCTTAATTTTCTCACCTGTTAAATGGGGAGAACAATGGTGCCTGCCCCCAGAGAGTTGTTGGGAGGAGTAAAGAAGCTCATTTCCCCGGGCGCATGACTCACTCCTGTAATCCCAGCACTTTGGTAGGCCGAGGAGGGCGGATCACCTGAGGTCAGGAGTTCAAGGCCAGCCTAACCAACATGGAGAAACCCCGTCTCTACTAAAAATACAGAATTAGCCGGGAGTGGTGGCACATGCCTGTTATCCCAGCTACTCCGGAAGCTGAGGCAGTAGAATCGGTGAACCCGGGAGGCAGAGGTTGCGGTGAGCTGAGATCACGCCATTGCACTCTAGCCTGGGCAACAAAAGCGAAACTCCATCTCAAAGAAAAAAAAAATAGAAGCTCATGTGTGTCAAGGGCTTAGAGCTGTGCTCAGCGCAAGAAGTGTGAGCTGCGTCTGATAGTCTTTGAGATTCTCTAGGGGCAAAGACAAACCTTTGTACCTCCCCCCAAACCCCATGAGGGCAGGGACGTCCACCCCTCTTAGGTCAGCCTGGCAACTCCTCAGCCACCCTAAGTCTTTTTTTAGTTATTAATTTTTTTTTGGGGGGGGGGGCAGAGTGACAGGGCCTTACTCTGTCACCCAGGCTAGAGTATGGTGTTGCGATCTTGGCTCACCAAAGCCTCAACCTCCTGGCCTCAAGCGATCCTCCCGCCTCAGCCTCCCAAATTGCTGAGATTACAGGCGTGAGCCACCACACCCGGCTCCCACGTCTATTTTTAAAGCAATTTGTCTGTGGGCCCTTTGCAGGGGGCAGCTTCCCGGAGGCCGGTGGCCAGGCCCTGTAATTTGGGAAGATTGTGGGTATTCCTGGAGCCCATGGGCAGCCTGTGGCCCAGAGCTGGGGCACTCAGGCTCCCAACAGGGTGTGGCCTGGCCTCCAAGGTGGTCAATCAGCCACTACTCCCTCTCCCCCACCACAGCAGGCCCCAAAGTCCAGAGTCCCCTCCAGCCCTGCCTTGAATGTTGGCTCCCCTCCCCTCTCCCCGTCCTACCCGCTGCTTCAATGGCTGCCAGGCAGTGGGGCCACCATGAACAGGGCTGACTTAGAGTGGAAGACTGTGGGCACCCATCAGGAAAAGGGGTGATGCCTGCCAGCCCTATTGCCCAGGTGAAACCAGGAGGCCCACTAGGTGGGCAGGAGGTGGGTTCTTCCCTCAGGAAATCTAAGCCTCACCTCTCACTGCTCCCCACTGCCGCCTCCTCCACCCGCCGCATACCCCCAGTCACCAGGTCCTGTGGATGCTTCCTTCTAAATCTGTTCCCTCCTCTCCATCACAACTGCCACTGCCTTTGCTCAGGCCTCCCCTTCTCTCTCTCCTGGCCGATTTCAATACCTCCTGCAGTTCTCCCTGCCTCCATCTTGCCTGCAGCCAGTCTAGTCCCCACACGAGGGCAGAGTGATCTTTTATATATATATATATGTGTATATATATGTGTATATATGTATATATGTGTGTATATATGTACATATGTGTATATATGTGTGTATATATGTGTGTATATATGTGTATATATGTGTGTATATATGTGTGTATATATGTGAATGTATATATGTGTGTATATGTGTACATATACACATACGTGTGTATATGTGTACATATACACATACGTGTGTATATGTGTACATATACACATACGTGTGTATATGTGTGTATATACACATACGTGTGTATATGTGTGTATATACACATACGTGTGTATATGTGTACATATACACATACGTGTGTATATGTGTGTATATACACATACGTGTGTATATGTGTGTATATACACATACGTGTGTATATGTGTGTATATACACATACGTGTGTATATGTGTGTATATACACATACGTGTGTATATGTGTGTATATACACATACGTGTGTATGTGTGTATATACACATACGTGTGTATATGTGTGTATATACACATACGTGTGTATGTGTGTATATACACATACGTGTGTATATGTGTGTATATACACATACGTGTGTATATGTGTGTATATACACATACGTGTGTATATATGTGTGTATATACACATACATGTGTGTATATATGTGTATATATATGTACATATATATATATATATATTTTTTAAGACAGAGTCTCGCTCTGTCGCCCAGGCTGGAGTGCAGTGGCGCAATCTCGGCTCACTGCAAGCTCCGCCTCCCGGGTTCACACCATTCTCCTGCCTCAGCGTCCCGAGTAGCTAGGACTACAGGCGCCCACCACCACGCCCAGCTAATTTTTTGTATTTTTAGTAGAGACGGGGTTTCACTGTGTTAGCCAGGATAGTCTCAATCTCCTGACCTGGTGATCCGCCCATCTTAGCCTCCCAAAGTGTTGGGATTACAGGCATGAGCCACCTCGCCAGGCCATATTTTTTTAATTGATTTAATTTTAGAGATAGGGTCTCACTCTGTCACCCAGCTGGAGTGCAGTGGTCTGATCATAATTCACTGCAGCCTTGAACTCTTGGGCTCAAACGATCCTCCTGCCTCAGCCTCGCAAAGCTGGGATTACAGGCGTGAGCTACCGCACCCAGCCATAATCTTTCTTAAAATTGCAAATTTGGGCCAGGTGCTCATGCCTGTAATCCCAGCACTTCAGGAGGCCGAGGTGGGTGGATCACTTGAGTTCAGGAGTTCGAGACCAGCCTGGGCAACATCTCTACAAAAAAATACAAAAATTAGCTGGGCATGGTGGCATGCGCCTGTAGTCCCAGCTACTTAGGAGGCTGTGGTGGGAGAACCAATTGAGCCAGGAAGGTCAAGACTGCAGTGACTCATGATGGCACCACTGCACTCCAGCCTGGGCGAATGAGTGAGATCCTGTCTCAATTTAAAAAAAAAAAAAAACTAAAAAAAAAAAAAAAAAATTGAGCACATAAAAAACTCTTCAGCAGTTCCCCATTTGCTTTAGGATAAAGTCACATCTCTGAACTACCCCAGCCTCCGAGGCCAAGCCACCCCCACTGGCCTTTCTGACCCCATCTTCCACTCCCCTTTGCATTCCAACTACGCTAAACTGCTTGTGACTCTTGCTATATTCCCAGCATCTAGCACAGTGCACAGCAAATGTTTACTAAATAACAATAGTTGTATTAACACTGGCTTGTAGTTATTGAACACTTACTCTTTTTTTTTTTTTCCGAGACAGGGTCTCTGTCTGTCTAGGCTGGAGTGCAGTAGCGCAATCTTGGCTCACTGCAAACTCCTCCTCCCAGGCAATTCTCTCTCTCTTTTTTTTTTTTTTTTTTTCAGACAGAGTCTCACTCTTGCCCAGGCTGGAGTGCAGTGGCGCGATCTCAGCACACTGCAACCTCTGCCTCCCGGGTTCAAGCGATTCTCCTGCCTGCCTCAGCCTCCTGAGTAGCTGAGACTACAGGCACGTGCCACCACAACTGCCTAATTTTTGTATTTTTAGTAGAGATAGGCTTTCACCATGTTGTCCAGGCTGGTCTCGATCTCCTGGACTCAAGCGATCCACCTGCCTTGGCCTCTCAAAGAACTGGAGTACAGGCGTGAGCCACTGCACCTGGCCGCTCAAGTGATTCTCCCACCTCAGCCTCCTGAGTAGCTGGGATTATAGACACACACCACCACACCTAGCTAATTTTGTGTGTGTGTATTTTTTGTAGAGACGGGATTTCGCCATGTTTCCCAGGCTGGTCACGAACTCCTGGGCTCAAGCGATCTGCCTGTCTTGACTTCCCAAAGTGCTGGGATCACAGGAGTGAGCCACGGCGCCCAGCCTGAACATTTACTTCTCACCAGTGTTAAGTATTAACACTCACAGTGTTAAGTGTCTTATGTACATTATACTACTTAAGCCTCAGAACTTCTCTATTAGGTACGTCCTGTTCCTTTCCCCATTTTACAGATGAAGCAGCTCAGGCTCAGAGAGGTTAAGCAACTAGCCTAAGGTCACACACACAGCCAATCAAGACGAGTGTGAATCTGGTGCCCAAGCTCATTCTGTAAGCTGCTGAATGAAGAGGATGTCCTCACCTCTTCTGGCCCCAGACAACTCCCCCTCACCTCACAACCACCCTCTCTCCTGCCTGCCCCCTGGTCTACCCTAACAGCTCTCTTCAGTTCAGCCTAGAGCAGCTCCCAGCCGGCAGGCAGGGGGCTGAGACCTCTGCCCTAGAGTCCCCTGAGCCTTTCCCCTTCCCCTAGACGCAGAGCATGGAGCGTGGGCGCTGGGACACAAACTGTGCTCCATCATGGTGAAGCAGGAGCAGAGCCCGGAGCTGCCCGTGGACCCTCTGGCTGCCCCCTCGGCCATGGCTGCTGTGGCCGCCATGGCCACCACCCCGCTGCTGGGCCTCAGCACTTTGTCCAGGCTGCCCATCCCCCACCAGGTGAGCCTGGGGACGGTTTGTAGGGGCTGAGGGAGGGAGGAGGGCTGGTGGGTCTGTGGGAAGAGGTGCCCAAAGCCCTGTGCCCTGGGGCTCTGTGAACAGGAAGACATGAGCCTCAGGGCTGAGGGTGGGAAGCCCCCGCCCAGCCCAGGCCTCCGCCTACTCCCCTGGCTGCTCCTTCACCATCCTACAACGGGCACAAGCCACAGCCCCCTTGGAGTAACTGAGGCTCTCGCCTGTGCAGAAAAAGACAGCTTGCAGGGCTCCAGGCAGGGCTGGCATCAGGAGCCCAGTCCAGGGTCTCAGAGGTGGAGACAGCCCAGGCCACTGACTTTTCTCAAAGCTTCAGGATTTTTAAAAAAGAAAAAAAGACCAAAATGGAAATTACAAAAAAAAGTGTGCTATATTCCAATTGTTTACATTTATGAGATTAATATTTTTAACCCACACTCTCAGGCTGAATTCCCTCCTCCACGAATGTGTAGATGACAGCATTCAGCTATAAACCCAAGACCCCTCTGGGAATGTGAACCCCAGACCCCTGGCTCCTAGCCGAGGCCCTGCCTGAGTCCCAACTCGGTGCCTCCTTTGTGTTCTGGGCACGTTGCACGTCCTCCTTCTCTGTAAAATGGGCTCATGAACCCCCTAAGGTGCTTCTAGCCCTAGGATTCCACAGGATGAGCAGCATCTTGAAATCCCTGGATGGGAGCGTGGCTGGCCCTGCCCCCTGCTGGCCACACGGCTCACTTGCTCTAACTGTACGTGGCCGAAGGCAAGAAAGGTCAGCCCCTCCCTGCTCCACCACAGACCCGTGGGATCAAGGGTCGGCGGCAAATATGCAGGATCTTTTGAGACCATCTCCAAGACTAGTTCTGAGACTCCTCAGGCCTTGCCAAAGCAGAAAGGGACGGAGTGACAGCAGCAGCAGCCAGGGGAGAGGAGGCTTCAGAAAGGGAAACTGAGGTTCAAGGGGTTAAGTAATTTGCCCAAAATCATACAGTTAGAAGCAACTGACCTGCCTTCCAAATTCGGCCTGCCAGACCCTGAAGCCCACGCGAGTGAGGTCATAACCCCTAGTGGAAGGCACAGGAGCTGGCACTGTCAACAGTGAGCTCTCTGCACCGCAGTCCCCTCTCTGTCACTCGAGGGCTGAGCTGGGATGCAGACCAAGGAATCTCCAAGGTCCCTGCCAACTTGAACCTTCTGGGATTCTTACTCATCAGCCTACATTCTGGATTCTGCGTCCCACCCACAATATCACGATCTTCTCTCTGGGGCTGCAGCCCAGCGCCTGCAATCCAGCCCCCAACACCGTGCCTTCCTCAGAGAGAGCACCACTTACTTGCATGTCGGTAGTCACGTGTACAAAGCCATGCATGTTCTTGAAGTCCTTTCTGGAACAACAAGTCAGAATAGAAATAAAGAGAAATGCATGTTTGTTAAAAATGTCCATCTGATTCTATCAGGCCTTTGCTTCAAACCCATTAGGAGCTCTCATTGCCTCCAACTTCTTTGTCTGGATTCTACTTCTATTTATACCCTGGGACTCATTTCAGACTTTGACTTCTCAGGGAGCATCCTCAGAGCCCCCAGCCAATTAATGCCTCCTTCTGTACTATTGCTACCAGCCATTGAACAGCTACACTGTTCCAGACATTACCTCTTGCCATTATCCTCATGGCAATCCACATACCAAAGCCTGTGTGGACTTCACAGTTGGTGTAGAAGGTGGCCCCCCACCTCAGAGGCTCACCTTCTCTGAACTTAAGGTCTGAGCTACACTGCTTGGCCACCAATCCTTTCTCTTAGGTGTGACTTGGCTTCTCTAAGTTCAAGAACTTGCCTCTGTTCCCTTGCAGCTGTGCCCAGAACTCCGAGCCTAGCCACTTCCCCAACTGTGCAGGGCAGGCCACCAGCCTTAGGGAGGAGGTGGGTAGATGGCAGGGTGGGGACAGACCCAGGGGCAGCTAATGGAGCTGGGCTTGTCTGCTCCTCAGGCACCGGGAGAGATGACTCAGCTGCCAGTGATCAAAGCAGAGCCTCCGGAGGTGAACCAGTTCCTCAAAGTGACACCGGGTAGGTGTGTCCAGGGGAAGGGCTCTTTTTTCCTCCAGTCTTAGGCAGATAGCATCCCCACTTCCTTGGTTCAGCCAATCCCTGTCTCTCGACAACCTTCCCCGCCCCAGAATATCCTCTCCACCCTGCCCTACCCACTCTCCCTCCATCCATGCCCACTGTTTGTCCAGTCCTCTTCTTTTTTTTTTTTTGTTTGTTTGTTTGTTTGAGATGGAGTCTCACTCTGTCGCCCAGGCTGGAGTACAATGGCACGATCTCAGCTCACTGCGACCTCCCCATCCCAGATTCAAGCAATTCTCCTGTCTCAGCCACCTGAGTACCTGGGATTACAGGTGCCCACCACCACGCCTGGCTAATTTTTGTATTTTTTAGTAGAGACGGGGTTTCGCCATATTGGTCAGGCTGGTCTTGAACTCCTGACTCAGGGGATCCACCTGCCTCAGCCTCCCAAAGTGCTGTGATTACAGGCGTGAGCCACTGCACCCAGCCTTCCTCCAGTCCTCTTCTTGCCCAGTCTACTGCTGCCATCACTCCTGCTTGCCCAGCCTGACCCTATGAGAGAGAGGCCCCAGTCACCTTCTGGGGTTGCTGAGCTGGAGCTTAGTGATCTTCTGGAGTCACTGAGCTTAAGGCCCTGAACCCTGTGAAGTCAGAGGTCGGGGAGGACCTCCCAAGAATTCAGCTCCTATGATGTCTATACCAAGGGCGAGCCGTAAAGGAGCTGGGCCTCTGTGGTGTCAGATGAGGCAGCACCCAGGAATTGGCTACCCAGATGTCAACTGTCTTTCTGACCCTGCAGAGGGGCTTCTGATGTCATAGCTGAGACCAAGGGCCTGGCAGTCCGTGTCCCACAATGTCAGGGCTTGTGCAAGCCCATGGTCAGCTGAACTCATGATGTCCAAGTGGAGCTGGTATGCAACGTTGCTAACCCGGTTTCCCCTGCTCTCCCCAGAGGACCTTGTGCAGATGCCTCCAACGCCCCCCAGCAGCCATGGCAGCGACAGCGACGGCTCCCAGAGTCCCCGCTCTCTGCCCCCCTCCAGCCCTGTCAGGCCCATGGCGCGCTCCTCCACGGCCATCTCCACCTCCCCACTCCTCACTGCCCCTCACGTAAGGAGCTGGGGGTGGGCTGATCCCAGAAGTGAGGAATTGAATACATCCACCTGAGTGCACTGGCCAGTCGGGAGGGTTTGGGGAGCCCCGAGACTGATCACCACCCTCATCAGAATTCAGAGGGATGCTTACCTGGCAGATGGGAGTTCGAATTCTTTTTTTTTTTTTTTGAGTCTCGCTCTGTTGCCCAGGCTGGAGTGCAGTGGCTCAATCTCAGCTCACTGAAACATCTGCCTCCCAGGTTCAAGCAATTCTCCTGTCTCAGCCTCCCAAGTAGCTGGGATTACAGGCACTTGCCACTGTGTCTGGCTTTTTTTTTTTTTTTTTTTTTTTTTTTTTGAGATGGAGTCTCATTCTGTCGCCAGGCTGGAGTGCAGTGGCACGATCTCAGCTCACTGCAACCTCCGCCTCCCGGGTTCAAGTGATTCTCCTGCCTCAGCCTCCCGAGTAGCTGGTATTACAAGTGCACACCACCATGCCCAGCTAATTTTTGTACTTTTAGTAGAGACGGGGTCTCACCATGTTGGCCAACCTGGTTTCAATCTCTTGACCTCGTGATCTGCCCACCTCGCCTCCCAAAGTGCTGGGATTACAGGCGTGAGCCACCGCGCCTGGTCGGGAATTCAAATCCTTTCGCCCTGCCTCATGGTGAACAGGAGACTGTTGCAGAGCCAGGACTAGAACTTGACATTCCTGACCTCCAAGGGATGACCCAGGCTGCCTCCCAGGAGCGCTGTGTGAGGGACAGTGCCCAGATGGTCCAGAATCCCCACGAAACATGGAGCTAGGCCCTGAGCCCTGGGATGGGTGTGGAGTCTCCCAAGCCAAGATTGGAGGGAGGGGTCTGAGGGAGATGCTGTTTGGGGCACCCTGGACAAGTAAGCTTTGAGGGTGCGGTCTCAGGGATGGGATCCAGGAAGCCCTCCCGAACAATGCACTAAGAGCCTAACACCTGAGCTCTCGGCACCATCCTGGCACCTGACACATGTTACTGAATTTCACCCAGATCCACTCTCTTTTCAGATGAGGAAACTGAGGCATAGAGAGTTGTGTGCCTTGCCCAGGTCATATAGATAGCACATGGCAGAGCTTGAATTTGAACCCAGGGCTGCCTGGGCTTGAATTTGAACCCAGGGCTCCTAACTACCACATCGTACTTCCTGCAGAAATTACAGGGGACATCAGGGCCACTGCTCCTGACAGAGGAGGAGAAGCGGACCCTGATTGCTGAGGGCTACCCCATCCCCACAAAACTCCCCCTCACCAAAGCCGAGGAGAAGGCCTTGAAGAGAGTCCGGAGGAAAATCAAGAATAAGGTAAAGCCTGCCACCCTGGGGCTTCAGAGGGCTTCCTTTGTGGGTGGGCTCCCCTGGCATACCAGCTCTGAAATCAGGGGTCCCAGGAAGTGAATATGTGGCAGTGCTAAACCTTGTTTTTGGGCCTCCTCCTCTAGATCTCGGCCCAGGAAAGCCGTCGTAAGAAGAAGGAGTATGTGGAGTGTCTAGAAAAGAAGTAAGCGGCTTGGGAGGGGTGGGCAATCCACTCCCTTGCCTGACTTGCCCTCCCCTAGACCCTCCTTCATGGGGCAGCAGAGGCAGGGGGCACAGGGAGTGTGATGGTGGTGGGCTGGGCCGAGGGGCTGTCGTGAGTCTGGGGGCTGCTCCTGAGCCTGTGCCTGCTTGGCCCCTACAGGGTGGAGACATTTACATCTGAGAACAATGAACTGTGGAAGAAGGTGGAGACCCTGGAGAATGCCAACAGGTGAGTGGTGCCTCCTGCATCCAACCTGGCCCCCTGCCCCTCTGCAACCCGTGCCTGGCTCTGCATAGCTCTGGGAGACAGGGGAGAGGAGAGAGAACTAAGTTTAGGATGACAGGGACCCCAGAAACACACCCTGTAGCCTTGGGCCACTTACATCCTGCACCTCCCTGTGTTCCCATTTTCCCTACCTACACCTGGCAGGGCTGGGGAGTTGCTTAAGTGAGCAGTTATTTTCAAAGTGTGGTCCTCAGACCAGCAACAATCCCTGGGAATTATTAGAAATGCTTATTCTCAGGCCCCATGCCAGGTCTACTGAATCAGAAGCTCCAGGGGTAGGGCCCAGTGCCCTGTGTTTTAATAAGCCCTCCAGGTAATTAGGTTGCACCCTCAAGTTTGAGAACCACTGGTGTAAATCCTTGTTACTCAAAGCCAGCTGCCCCAGACAGGCAACATCAGCATCACCTAGGAGCTTGTTAGAAATGCAGGCTGGGCACAGTGGCTCACGCCTGTAATCTCAGCACTTTGGGAGGATGAGGCGGGTGGATCATTTGAGGTTAGGAGTTCGAGACCAGACTGACCAACATAGTGAAACCTCATCTCTACTAAAAATAGAAAATTAGCTGGGCATGGTGGTGGGCGCCTGTAATCCCAGCTACTCAGGAGGCTGAGGGAGAAGAATCACTTGAATCCAAGAGGCAGCAGTTGCAGTGAGCTGACACTGTGCCACTGCACTCCAGCCTGGGCCAGACTCCGTCTCAAAAAAAAAAAAATGCAGAATTTCAGAACTCTCTCCAGACTTACTGAGCTAAAAACTGCACATTCACAAGGTCCTTAGGTGATTCACATGTACTATGAAGTTTGAGAAACAGGAGTATAGAGACAGCAGCACAGTGCTTGGCAGGTAGCAGCCACGTCAAGTCACAGCTCTGGTTGTTACGCTGCTCTGCCATTTTTGTGACTCTGGAGAAATTGTTAAATATCTCTGGGCCCCTGTTTCTTCGTCTAAATGGGGATGATAGAAACATTATCTCATAGGGCCAGGCACAGTGGCTTACGCCTGTAATCCCAGCATTTTGGGAGGCGGAGGCGGGCAGATCACTTGAGGCCAGGAGTTCAAGACCAGCCTGGCCAACATGGTGAAACCCCCATCTCTACTAAAAATACAAAAATTAGCCGGATGTGGTGGTGCGTGCCTGTAATCCCAGCTACTCAGGAGGTTGAGGGAAGAGAATCACTGGAATCCAGGAGGCAGAGGTTACAGTGAGCTGAGATGGCACCACCGTACTCCAGCCTGGGTGGCAGAGTGAGACTCTGTCTCAAATAAAAAAAAAAAAAGAAAAGAAACATTATCTCATAGGATTGAATGTGAGGGTATTTATGAGATCCTGCGAATAAAGGATCCAGCCTGATGCCTGGCATTTAGGAATGTGCAATTCATGTTAGCTTTTATTCTTCTTTCATTATTTTTATTTATTTATTTTCTTGAGATAGGGTCTCACTCTGTTGCCCATGCTGGACCGTAGTAGGGTGATCATAGCTCACTGCAGCCTCAAACTCCTGATTCTCCCCCCTCAACCTCCTAAGTAGCTAGGACCATAGGCGCACACCACCACCCCTGGCTAATTTTAAGTATTTTGTAGAGACGTGGTCTTGCTGTGTTGCCCAGGCTGGTCTCCAGCTCCTGGGCTCAAGCATACCTCCTGCTTTGGCTCCCAAAGTGCTGGGATTATAGGCGTGATCCACTGCACCTGGCCTTCTTTCATTATTTTTACTTTTTTATTTTTATTTACTTTTTTTTTTTGAGACAGAGTCTTGCTCTGTCGCCCAGGCTGGAGTGCAGTGGCACAATCTCGGCTCACTGCAACCTCCGCCTCTTGGGTTCAAGCAATTCTCATGCCTCAGCCTCCCAAATAGCTGGGATTATAGACGTGTACCACCACACCCGGCTAATTTTTGTATTTTTAGTAGAGACAGGGTTTCGCTATGTTGGCCAGGCTGGTCTTGAACTCTTGACCTCATGTAATCCTCCTGCCTCAGCCTCCCACAAGTGCTGAAATTACAGGCGTGAGCCACCACACCCCGCCATTATTTTCATTCCAAATTCCTGATAGTGCCCAGCCATGAGCCTGTGGTAGGTCTTTAATAATTATTTGCTGGGATTAATTACAATAACCTAGACAACAGCCTTGGTATGCAGCAGGTGCTCAACACAAGACTTTTTCCTTCTTTCCTTCCTTCTCCCCCAGCTTCTCCAGCGGGATCCAGCCACTCCTCTGTTCCCTGACTGGCCTGGAGAATCCCACCTGACCCCCCACCCCACCCCTCTGTCTCTAGCTGGGGTTCCTTTCTGGCCCAAAGTAGGTCCAGGCCCTTGGAGTTATTTCGCCACCTGCTGTACATTATGGGAACTGCAACCCCTACGTGCCCGGTTGGGTGGAGAGAGATTAAACATTTGCCCACCAAGCCTGTGCTGAACGCATTCTGTGTGCACCCAGAGGATTCCACGCTGAGTGGGACCCAGGCCTCACCCTCAGGGAGGCCACAGTTAGTAAAGGAGACTGATGTGGAAATCTATAAATAAACGAAGTGCCGTGATAAAAGCAAACACAGCAATAAAACAAAAATGGCTGGGCACGGTGGCCCATGCCTGTAATCCCAACACTTAGGGAGGCCGGAGCGGGTGGATCACCTGAGGTCAGGAGTTCCAGACCAGCCTGGCAAAACCCCGTCTCTACTAAAAATACAAAAATTAGCCGGCGTCGTGGCACACGCCTGTAGTCCCAACTAGTCAGGAGGCTAAGGCAGGAGAATCACTTGAACCTGGGAGGCGGAGGTTGCAGTGAGTCGCAAACGCACCAGTGCACTCCAGCCTGGGTGACAGAGCGAGACTCTGTCTCAAAACAAAACAAAACAAAAAACCTAACAAAAACAATAGCTACCATTTACTAGACACTCACTACATACCAGGCACTGTGCCAAACAGCTCCTTCTTATCAGCTCAGGGTGCTGGGGGTGCCAGGGAGGGAAGGTCGATGAAACCGTGGCGGGTGTCGGTTAAGCAAAAGAAGGCTGGCCTCTGTGCAGCTGGGGACAGGCCTTCCCTCCTCCAACCCCCTTGGCCAGGAGCATCACAGGGCAGGCCTGAGCTTCCACAGGGTGACCCAGCCAGTCACCATGAGGCAGGCCCCAGGTGCCAGGCCACTCTGCAGAGGAGCCACGCAGGAGGTGACCTTTCCTATCTTGACTGAAACGGGCTCCTGGTGTGGAGGCCAAGTCTGGAGCCAGCCCCCTAGGAGAGCTCCAGGAGGCAGAGATGCCTGCGGGGTCGAAGCCTGCCAGCTGACTGCTGTGCCCTCCTCAGGACCCTGCTCCAGCAGCTGCAGAAACTCCAGACTCTGGTCACCAACAAGATCTCCAGACCTTACAAGATGGCCGCCACCCAGACTGGGACCTGCCTCATGGTAGGTGTGGCTCCCTCCACCACAGGCCCACAGGAGGAGAGTTCTTCCCAAGGCTGGCTTTTTCCAGGGTTGTGCAGAGCTTTGAGGATCAGTAACATCGTGGGCAGCGTCACCAGGGTACACCATCCTGGCGCCTGGTGGGCTGGTTCTAGCCAACCCCAGCCTCCTTCTCCAAGCCCATGGTGCCTTCTGCCTCACACCCATCCCTGACTGGTTAACACAGTGTAGATGTGTAGGTGACTCCAGTGGCCCCAGCTAGGGGACAGCTGGGCAGGTTCCTTGAGGAGGTGGCTTCCACAGGCCTTGTGCAGGGAAGGGCTTGGGGAGACTCAGGGAAGAACTGACATGGTTCTTTCTGGAACAGAAGGCAGTGAAAAGGCTGAGGAAACCCCTGGAAACCCGGAAGGCTCCCAGGGTGTGCTTCAGACCTCTTCCGGTCCCTCTTCCATCTTCTTCTGGAAATGGCCAGTCTCTTGCCACCTGGCTCAGCATACCCCGGCCCTCCGAGACCCTCAAGCTGTCAGGCGGCAGAGCCAGGCTATGGGCAGGGTAGTGTGGGCTCCCTGGCTCTCAGCACCTCCCGCTAGCCAGGCTCCCCAGAATCCTGCTGAGAAAGTGATGTGGCGGTGTGTCCCCCTCCCTCGTCCCAGCCCCAAGCCCCACCTGCACCTATTCCTTCCTTTCCTGATTCCTCTACCCCATAAGGGGACTTCACATTGGCCACTTCCCTCTTACTTCTAGCACTGCCTGTGGCGACCCCCCTACAATGGGCTGGGATGGCCTGGGCGGCCCCTGCCTTCCCCAGAGAGGATAGGAGACCCCACACGTAGGAGGGAGTGGTCGACTGGAGGAGCTGCTTCCTTGGGAAAACGCTAAGACTTTTGTGCCTGTTGGTTTGGGGGAGGAGGAGTGGGGTGGTCAGGGCCGTGGCCCCTCTTTGTCCCAGATCTGATGCCACTGTCTCTTTGCTACCAGGTGGCAGCCTTGTGCTTTGTTCTGGTGCTGGGCTCCCTCGTGCCCTGCCTTCCTGAGTTCTCCTCTGGCTCCCAGACTGTGAAGGAAGACCCCATGGCCGCAGACAGCGTCTACACGGCCAGCCAGAGTGAGTGCCCGCCTGTCATGCCAGCTCCCTGGGCTGGGGCTGCCCTGCCCCAGCCCCAGTGTCCGGGCAGAAGCCAGACATAAGAGAGAAGTCAAGTGTGGGGTCAGCATTATCTCATTTTGCCTCATTTTCCAGATGGGGAAACTGAGGCCCAAAGAGAGTCTATGTTTTGCTCAGTGTTTGTGGTAGAATTGGGACTAAAATACAGAGCTCCCGATGCCCAGCCTAGCTCCCAGAGAGCTTCAGGAGTGGCTTGCAGGAGGTGGGTTTAGGGGATAACAGGAATGTTCCAGCCCCGGGCCCCATGCATTATGGTGCCAGTGCTTATGGGGCATCTGCTAGGCACCATCAGTATCTCATGATAGGGACAACAAGTGAGTTTCAGCTCAAAAGCCATTTCCAATAAGGTGGTGGTAGCTGCCTGAAACACTGAGTTAAGAAGGACCCTGGGCCGGACGCGGTGGCTCATGCCTGTAATCCCAGCACTTTGGGAGGCTAAGGCGGTGGATCACCTGAGGTCAGGAGTTCGACACCAGCCTGGCCAGCATGGTGAAACCTCACCTCTACTAAAAATACAAAACTTATCTGAGCATGGTGGCATGTACCTGTAGTCCCGGCTACTTGAGAGGGGTGAGACAGGAGAATCACTTGAACCTGGGAGGCAGAAGTTGCAGTGAACCAAGATCACGCCACTGCAGTCCAGCCTGGGTGACAGAGTGAGACTCCATCTCAAAAAAAAAGAAGGACTCTGAGGCACCATTCAGAATTGACAGGAAGGAGTGTCATGATCCACTGATAATGTCTACCATGGACAGAGGAAGAGTAGCGGTGGTGTGGGTTCAGATATCTGCTGTTTCCAAGGGGGATAGTAAACGTACAGTGGTTAGGAGCATGGGGATGTCATGTCCATCGTAACCGGCACTGCCACTTGCTGTGTGACCAGGGGCATGTGTCTTAAGCTTTCATTTCTTCATCTAGAAAATGGGAGTGGCAATTTTGTACTTACTGAGCCATGGCTGTGAGACAGTGCATGAAACAGCACAGTGTCTGTGCTTATGAAATGAGCACGCTCAGTCTCTTAGAGCTCACAGAGGAGAGAATAGCTACATCACAGTAGCTGGCAAAGGGAGAACCAGGGTAGGGCCCAGCAAAGAAGAGTGTGGATTTCAGAGGCAGAGAATCCTTCAGGTGGACCCACAGAGGAACTTCCTGGCTATCCCTCATCACTTACCAGTCAGTCACTTACCAAGAACCACGTGTCTGGCAGGACAGGAGGAGGAAGAGGAAACAGATGGGAGGTCAGAGGAGGGAAGATTAAGGAATGAGTTTCAAGAAGGAGGGATATAGCAGGGAGGATGAGCTAGACATTGAGGGCCTTGAGGGGAGGAAGCTGGTGTGGGGAGGGTTAGGGAAAGAGGAAGTAGAGACAGGGAGAGTGAAAGCTCCTCCCCGGACACGTGCAGGCTGAGGAGGAGAGAACAGGGTGGTTACTAAAGGCGGGTGGGCAGCAGCGATGCAAGGTCTGGAGAGCCATGTGTCTGCTTTTCCAAGGCCACAGAAGCCACTGGAGAGAAAGGAGTGGAAAGAGAGCTGGAGTTGATGGATAAAGCCACAGTGAGAGGAGGGAATGAATGAGCCCCTTGGAGGGAAGGCAGTGGGTTTTAGGCCCAGGATCTAGGCTGGGTGGAGAGGAAGACACAACCCAGCAGGCAGATGGCTTTGGAGCAGGCTGGTTTGCAGAGCTGGCACATTGCACAGTTCCAGGGACCTCTGTTCACACAGACTACAAGGTCATGGCTGCAGAGCCGGAGGGGCAGCAGATCCCAGGGCCAGGCAGACCTGGATTCGCATCCTCCCTTCAGGCAGAACAATTTCCCTGAGTGCCTGGAGCTTCAGTTGCCTCCTCTGGGAAGCGGGGCTAAAGAAACCTCATTCCCTAGAGTTTCTCTAAGATTTTAACCACCCTACTTAGGTCTATGGGCCTTGGATAATGCCTAACAACTGATGGGTGTCCAACACATATTTGTGTTTTCCTTCTCTGAAGGGCAAATTAGGATCTAGAATGGGGAAGAGACTTATTCCAGGTCTCACAGAAAGTAAGTGGTGGACTGGCCGGGTGCGGTAACTCACTCCGGTAATCTCAGCACTTTGGGAGGCCAAGGTGGGAGGATCACTTGAGGCCCAGGAGTTCAAGATCAGCCTGGCCAACTTGATGAAACCCCGTCTCTACTAAAAATACAAAAAGTAGCCCAGTATGGTGGCATACACCTGTAGTCCCAGCTACTCGGGAGGCTGAGGCAGGAGAGTCGCTTGAGCTCGGGAGGCGGAGATTGCAGGGAGTCAAAATCGTGCCATTGCGCTCCAGCCTGGGAGACAGAGCAAGACTCTGTCTCAAAAAAAAAAAAAAAGAGAGATAGAGCAAGTAAGTGGTGGAGGTTAGAACACAGCTCCCAGATGCCCAAACTCAGTACCCTCTGCTAGGAAGAGGTGACTTTTCTGAGTATTTCCTGAACACAGTTTCAATCACTTCCCCTGTATTACCTCATTTAAACCTCTCATTTACATGAGGTTGGTCCTAGTATCCCCATTTGACAAATGACTACACTGAGGCTCAGAAAGGTTAAAGCAAAGTGTGTGGCTTACCTGAGGTCACACATCCGGGAAGTGTCAGAGCTGGGACTCAGATCCAGGGCCTGCGTCCTTAACCACTAGGCCATGAATGTGGCCAGGATGTTGAGGGAATCTTGGGCATGCCGCTCATCCTACACTCCCTCTCCAGTGCCCTCCCGGAGCCTCCTATTCTACGATGACGGGGCAGGCTCATGGGAAGATGGCCGCAGCGCCCTGCTGCCCATGGAGCCCCCAGATGGCTGGGAAATCAACCCCGGGGGGCCAGCAGAGCAGCGGCCCCAGGACCACCTGCAGCATGATCACCTGGACAGCACCCACGAGACCACCAAGTACCTGAGTGAGGCCTGGCCTAAAGACGGTGGAAACGGCACCAGCCCCGACTTCTCCCACTCCAAGGAGTGGTTCCACGACAGGTGGGTGGGTGGCCCCTTTCCCTCCTGAGGTCTCAGGCTCCACCTGCCTCCTGCCCACTCTTGGTCCCCACATTGGCCACACCCTCCCAAGGCCCCATCCCTACTGGGTCTAGATCCAGCTTGCAGAGGGTAAGAGGGTTCCTGCTGGACAGAGTCATCCCTGGCCTCTCTTCTCTCTCCAGGGATCTGGGCCCCAACACCACCATCAAACTCTCCTAGGCCATGCCAAGACCCAGGACATAGGACGTACCCCTGGCACCCAGAAGAGGAGTTCTTGCTCACTAACCCGGATCCGCTTCATGCCCCTGCCTCCTGGAGCTTCCCATTCCAGGAGAAAAGGCTCCACTTCCCAGCCCTTCCTTGCCCCTGACATTTGGACTCTTCCCTTGGGCCGACCACTCTGTTCTCATTCTCCTTCCCACCAGTATCCATCCGTCCTTCTCAGACAAACCACTCACTGGGTACCCCACCTCCTCTCTCATATGCCCACCACGACCACTGCCTCCCTGCCCCCACACCTGCACCCAAACAGACACATCAACTCACCCCACTCACAGACACCCCCTCACCCCACCCCCACTGTACAGAGACCAAGAACAGAAATTGTTTGTAAATAATGAACCTTATTTTTTATTATTGCCAATCCCCTAAGATATTGTATTTTACAAATCTCCCTCTTCCCTTCGCCCCTCCCTTGTTTTATATTTTATGAAGTTAGTGCGGGCTTTGCTGCTCCCTGGCCCAGGAAAGAGGGACTCCCCGACCCTCACCTGGCACCCCTCTGCTGCTGCCCAAGCCGCTGGGCCTTTTTAATTGCCAAACTGCTCTCTTCATCAGCTCAGCACATGCTTTAAGAAAGCAAAACTGAAAAAAAAAAAAAAAAGATGCAGCATCAACTCCTGACTTTGTGCCTTTCTTCATTGGAGGGGAGGGAAAGTAGAACCAAAGGGCAGGGAAACAACAAGGGCAAGTTGATTTTATATTCTGGCAGGGGATGTGGGGGTATAGGAGTATGAGAAGGCATTTTTTTTTTTTTTTTTGTAGTAGAGGTAGGGTCTTGCTATGTTGCCCAGGCTGGTCTCAGACTCCTGGGCTCAGTCTGCCCACCATGGCCTCCCAAAGTGCTGGGATTACAGGCGTGAGCCACTATGCCCAGCCTGTTCACTTTTTATTTTCCAATATTTTGTTGACTGATTTGTTATTTCCTCTTCTGTCTTTGGGCTTTATTTATAGCTTTTATATGTGTATGCTTTTAATTGAGGATTAGGAAGATAGTTCAGATAAATGTTTTTTATCTGCCTATTTAAGGAGAACCCCATGTATGTATGTATGTGTACATGAATGAATGACAAGATCTCACTCTATGGCCCAAGTTGGAGTCCAGTGGTGCAATCATGACTCACTGTGGTTTCAAAATCCTGGGCTTAAGCAATCTTCCCCCTCAGCCTCCCAAAGTGCTAGGATTACAGGCGTCAGCCACTGTACCTGGCCAAGAAGGCATTTCTATTGGGCTTTCTCTTCTAGCCAGGTGCAGAATTCAAACCAAACAGCCAAAGAATCTGCAGCAATTCACTCACCTCAGGGCTGCTCCAAGGATCAAGACAGAGTATCGAAGCCACCGTCTTGGCCTTTGGGGATGGCCACTGCAAGAATGGAGCCTCCACTGTGGGCCAGGCACTGTGCTAGACACTTCACATACTATACCCAGTTTGGTCCTCCTAAGACCTGCCAGTTTCTTAGTTCTTGTATCCTTTGCCTCAGCTGGATTGAAGGCACAGACTTCTAAGTCAGAAGAGCTGCATTTGAGTATTGGAGCTGCCACTTGCTAGCTGTGTGTGGCAGGTAGAATTCTAATATAGCCTCTAAGATTCCCATCCACTGGTGTACACGCCCTGTTGAATCCTTCCCCTAGAACATGGAGGGGACCTGCAAAGATGAGAGGCCATCACGCTCGTAATTAGATGATCTTTTCTGGAAACAGTTAAGAGATTTTGCAGATGTAATTAAGATCCCAAATCAGATGATTTTGAGTTCATTAAAAAGGGAGATGAGGCCGGGCACGCAGTGGCTCATGCCTGTAATCCCAGAATTTTGGGAGGCCGAAGTGGGCAGATCACTTGAGGTCAGGAGTTCCAGACCAGCCTGGCCAATATGGTGAAACCCCATCTCTTTGTAGAAACACAAAAATTAGGTGGGCATTGTAGTACACACCTATAATCCCAGCTACTCGGGAGGCTGAGGTAGGAGAATTGCTTGAACCTGGGAGGTGGAGGTTGCAGTGAGCCGAGATCATGCCACTGCACTCCAACCTGGGTGACAGAGCAAAACTCTGTCTCAAAAAAATAAATAAATAATAAAAAGGTAGACGATCCTGGGTGGGCCTGGCTTAATCAGGTGAAAGCCACAAAGGAAGGGACTGGGCCTTCCTAAATAGAGAGAGCACCTTCTGCTGGCCATGGGGCAGAAAGCCATGCTGTGAGGGGAGGGGCGGTTTCTAGGAGCCAAGGGTCCCAGTGCCATAGCAGCAAGGACCCAAATTCTGCCAACAACCTGAACACGCTCGGAAGATGACCCCAAGCTCCAGATGCAAACACAGCCTAGACAATACCTGGCTGCAGCCTGGTGACACCCAGAGGGAAGGACCGTGTTAAGCCATACCCAGACTGTGAGCCATGGACCCGGAGATAGGGAGTGTGTGTTGTCTGAAGCTGCCAGGTGGTAGTGATTTTCTAGGCAACACAGGACATAAGTAAGACACTCTGTAACCGGAATCTCTCTGAACCCCCATTTCTCCATTTGTAAAACAAGGCTGTACTGGGGACTCAAGGAGGTAAGTCATCTAAAGTGCTCAGAACAGGGCCCAGAACTAGTGAGCTCCAAGAAGCACCAGCTGTGCGTTAAGAGGCAATGTCAGGGCCGGGTGCAGTGGCTCACGCCTGTAATCCCAAGCACCCTGGGAGGCCAAGGTGGGTGGAACACCTGAGGTCATGAGTTCCAGCCTGGCCAACATGGCAAAACCCTGTCTCCACTAAAATACAGAAATTAGCCGGGCATGGTGTCAGATGCCTGTAATCCCAGCTACTCATGATACAGGGAAAATTGCTTGAACCCGGGAGGTTGAGGTTGCAGTAAGCCAAGATTGCACCACTGCACTCCAGCCCGGGTGACACAGAAGACTCTGTCTAAAAAAAAAAAAAAAAAGGAAAGAAAGAAAAGAAAAAAGGCAATATTGATACCATGTGCTACAGAGGAACTCACAGGGGGGCTAGGAAGGCACAGAGGAGAATACCTCACCCAGACCTGAGCAGCAAGGCTTTCTGGAGGAGGGGACATTTGCAGGAAATGGCCAGACATGGTGGCTCATGCCTGTAATCCCAGCGATTTGGGAGGCCAAGGTGAGAGGATTGCTTGAGCCCAGGAGTTCAAGGCCAGCCTGGGCAACATAGTGAAACCCTGGTCCCTAGGCAAATTTTTTTTTTTTTTTTTTTTTTTTTTGAGATGGAGTCTTGTTCTATCGCCCAGGCTGGAGGGCAGTGGCACGATCTCAGCTCACTGCAACCCCCTGCTGCCTTCCAGGTTCAAGCGATTCTCCTGCCTCAGCCTCCCAAGTAGCTGGGACTACAGGCACACGCCACCACGCCCAGCTAATTTTTGTATTTTTAGTAGAAACGGGGTTTCACCGTGTTGGCCAGGATGATCTCGAACCCTTGACCTTGTGAGCCACCCACTTCCGCCTCCCAAAGTGCTGGGATTACAGGCGTGAGCCACCATGCCCGGCCACAATTTTTTTTTTAAATCATGATAATAATGGCACATGCCTGTTGTCCTAGCTACTCAGGAGGCTGGGGCAGGAGGATCGCTTGAACCCAGGAGTTCGAGGCTGCAGTGAGCTATGATCATGCTACTGCACTTCAGCCTGGGTGACAGAGGAAAACCCCCCACTCTAAAAATACTAATAAAAGGCAGAAAAGAGGAAAAGGGGCATGCCAGGAAAAAGCAGCAGCCTGGGCAAAAGACTTCAAGGTGAGACAGAACAGGAAACATTTCAGAAAAGTCAAACAGGCCAGGCGAGGTGGCTTGTACCTGTAATCCCAGCACTTTGGGAGGCTGAGGTGGGAGCATCACTTGAGCCCGGGAGTTGGAGACCAGCCTGGGCAACATAGCAAGACCCTATTGAAAGAAAAGAAAAGAAAAGTCAAATAATTTACAATAGCCAGAAGGTATAGGCCAGAGACGCTAAGAATTAAGCCTGACTGATGAGCCAGGGCCGGATCCAGAGGGGTCACGAATGCCTTGCTAAGGCATTTGGACTTTATCACGCAGGCACGATACTTTCATACACAGAAGCAAGGGCACAGTGGTGGGATGGTGCGGACACCACCTCCAGCCACCCACCAGGAGAAAAGTGGGACGAGGCCAGGCAGAATCATGAAAACTCAGAACTGGCCTCCACGCCCCTTCCCCTCAAAGCTTCAGCTTGACCACCTCCAGTGACAGTGACAGAGACCTCACTGCCTGCTGCTGGGCATCAGTTTTAACTGCTGGAAAGCGTAGGCCTTTATAACAAGGCCATTAAAGGCTGGGCTCCAGATCCCATGCTGTTATTATTATTATTTTGAGACAGAGTCTCACTCTGGTGCCCAGGTTGGAGTGCAGTGGTGCAATCATGGCTCATTGCAGCCTCCACCTCCCAGATTCAAGCGATTCTCCTGCCTCAGCCTCCAGAGTAGCTGGGATTACAGGTGTGTACCACCACATCTGGCTAATTTTTGTATTTTTATTAGAGATGGGGTTTCACTATGTTGGCCAGGGTGGTCTCAAACTCCTGGCCTCAAATGATCCACCCGCCTCAGCCTCCCAAAGTGCTGGGATTACAGGTGCAAACTACTGCACCTGGCCTCACTGTTATTATTATTAATGATAACTTTTTTTTTTTTTGAGACAGGATCTCACTCTGTCGGCCAGGCTGGAATGCTGTGGCATGATTACGGCTCATTCCAACCTCCACTTCCCAGTCTCAAGCCATCCTCCCACCTTAGCTTCCTGAGTAGCTGGGACTGCAGGCATGTACCATCATTACCTCAAAGGCCCCAGGCCGGCGGTGGAAGTTGGGGAGTAAACCAGCCATGGGGATGTCATGATAGAGGGGTGTACAGGATATTAAGGGACACAGAGTATCATGTAATTCAGATGGAGGGGGAGGTGAGGGAAGGCAGCCGGAAGGAGGGTGACCCTTGAACCGAGGCTTCAAGGATGGGAGGAGTTGGTAAGACAGAGAAGGGGTAAGAGCATTTGGAGTGGAGAGAATGGCAAATGCAAAGGCATGGAGCCATGAAAAGCAAGACTAGGGTGGTGCAAGTGGGCTTTGATACACACATGTGATGGCTTCTGCCGCGCCAGTCATCCTGCTCGGATTGCCACAGCAAACCCTTTGTTATATCTGGAAACCAGGGAGCAGAATACAAGGAGGCACCTGGACAGACCTGAGAAAGGGTACCTCCTGGCCGAGCATAGTGGCTCACACCTGTAATCCCACCACTTTGGGAGGCCAAGGCGGGCGGATCACTTGAGGTCAGGAGTTCGAGACCAGCCTGGCCAACATGGTGAATCTCCGTGTCTACTAAAAATACAAAAAATTAGCCAGGCGTGGTGGCACACACCTGTAATCTCAGCTACTCAGGAGGCTGAGGCACGAGAATCACTTGAACCCAGGAGGTAGAGGTTGCAGTGAGCCGAGATCGGACCACTGCACTCCAGCCTGGTGACAGAGAGAGACTCCGTCAAGAAAGAAAAGAAGAGAAAGGGAAAGAAAGAGAAAGAAAGGAAGGAAGGAAGGAAGGAAAGAAGGAAGGAAGGAAGGAATGAAGGAAGGCAGGCAGGCAGGCAAGCTCCTTAAACGTCACACCTTAGGTGCCAGCTTGTTTACCCTCGTCCTGGCCCTGAGGAAAACCATGGCCCTTCCAGAGATCTAAAGAAAGAACACCTTATCCTGAAGGGGTGGGAGCCACTGCATCCTTTCAAGCCAGAGAGTGAAAGAATCAGATGTCCCTGCCCTGAGGCTCTGCAGAATGGAGAAGATGAGATTATTCCAGACAGAATTAGAAAGAATCATCAACAAGCTCTGACATCAAATTGGCTGTGAGGTCCAGGAGCAAGGGTGGGGCCTGAAATGACCCACTTGGAGGTCCTGAGTGGGTGATGAGGCTGTTGACCATGACAGGGATTCAGAAGGAAGAGCAGGTTTGGAGAGAAAGATTAGAACTCATTTTAGCACACCTGGCATTTGAGTTGCCTGTAGAACATTCACATTGTAAGTATAGGGCTTGGGAGAAAAAGATCCCAGCCAGAGATGAGGAAATTGTCAGCACTCAGGTGGTAGGTGAAAGCCTTGGGTCTGCATAAAGGGATGTGAGACAAGGGCAGGACTCCAGGGAAGAAGACATTAAGACTGGAGGGAAAAGGAGTGAACCAGAGGGCAGAGAAGGGATGGTCGGAGAGGAAAGAAAACCAGGAGAGATGAGTGCCCAGAAACTGACCAGGAGAGCGCTTCCTGGAGGGATGGCCACGGGTGTCCTCGCTACTGGAGTGGAGGCTGAAGCAGGAAGCTCATGTGAGCCCAGGAGGCTGAGGCTGCGGCAAGCTGCGATTGCACCACTGCACTCCAGGCTGGGCAATAGAGCAAGACCCAGTCTCTAAAAAAGAACTTTTTTAAAAATGTGGTTTGGGCCAGGCATGGTGGCGCACGCCAGTAATCCCAGCACTTTGGGAGGCTGAGGTGGGCAGATCACGGAGTCAGGAGTTCGAGACCAGCCTGACCGACATAGTGAAACCCTGTCTCTACTATACAAAAAAAAAAAAAAAAAATGAGCCGGGCTTGGTGGCGCACGCCTGTAATCCCAACTACTCAGGAAGCTGAGGCAGGAGAATCGCTTGAACCCGGAAGGTGGAGGTTGAAATGAGCCAAGATCACGCCACTGCACTCCAGCCTGGGCAACAGAGCGAGACTCTGTCTCAAAAAATAAAATAAAATAAAAAATGTGGTTTGGAGCAGTTTTTCAGATGGGAGATCATTGACCATGGTTATTTCTAGAACACAGAGCCAACAGAGGGAAAACCCAGAGGGCCACAGAAAGGATGGTAGATGTGGGAGGTGGGAATGGGATCCAGGAGAAGGTGGAGAGATCCACCTTTGGACAGAGAGGACTAGACAAGAAGGGAGAGCATTCTGTGGGTGCAGAATTTGAGGAGACAGGAAACCGAAGGAGTACTCCAATAACTGAGGTGTGGGAGAGGGGCAATGAAGGAGTACTCCAGTAACTGAGGTGTGGGAGAGGGGCAATGAAGGAGTACTCCAGTAACTGAGGTGTGGGAGAGGGGCAATGAAGGAGTACTCCAGTAACTGAGGTGTGGGAGAGGGGCAATGTGGAGGGTTGGCATGGGCGTGGAAGGGGGAGAAAAGGGACAGTTTGAAATAGTCACTCAGAAGAAGGAAAGACAAAGCTGACATTTAGTATGACCTCTCATCATTCATTTATTCATTTAGCAAGTATTCATGGGTGTCCCTTGTGGGCAGGGCACCATGCCAAGAATGGAGCTCAAACAAAACACAGCTCCTAAAGGAAAGGGCTGGAAATCTAGGCCGGGCACGGTGGTTCATGCCTGTAATCCCAGCACTTCGGGAGGCCAAGGCAGGCAGATCACCTGAGGTCAGGAGTTTGAGACCAGCTGGCCAACATGGTGAAACCCTATCTCTACTAAAAATGCAAAAATTGGCTGGGCATGGTGACTCACGCCTGTAATCCCAGCACTTTGGGAGGCCAAGGCAGGCGGCTCACGAGGTCAAGAGATTGAGACCATCTTGGCCAACATGGTGAAACCCTGTTTCTACTAAAAATACAAAAATTAGCTGGGTGTGGTGGCACGCACCTGTAGTCCCAGTTACTTAGGAGGCTGAGGCAGGAGGATCGCTTGAACCCGGGAGGCAGAGGTTGCAGAGAGCCAAGATCGCGCCACTGTACTCCAGCCTGGTAACAGAGCGAGACTCTGTCTCAAAAACAAAATACAAAAATTAGCCGGGAGTGGTGGCACGTGACTGTAATGCCAGCTACTTGGGAGGCTGAGGCAGGAGAATCGCTTGAACCTGGGAGATAGAGGTTGCAGTGAGCCAAGATCGCACCACTGCACTCCAACCTGGGAGACATAGGGAGACTTTGTCTCAAAAAAAAAAAAAAAAAGAAAAGAAAGAAAGAAAGAAAAAAAGAAAAGAAAAAAAGGAAAAAAAAAAAAAGAAAGAAAAGAACTGACAGCCAGGTGCAGTAGCTCATGCCTGTAATCTCAGGGCTTTGGGAGGCTGAGGCGGGTGGATCACCTGAGGTCTGAGGTCTGGAGTTTGAGATCAGCCTGACAAACATGGTGAAACCCCATCTCTACTAAAAATATAAAAATTAGCTGGGCGTGGTGGCGGGCGCCTATAATCCCAGCTACTTGGGAGGCTGAGGCAGGAGAACTGCTTGAACCTGGGAGGCAGAGGTTGCAGTGAGCCAAGATCGCACCACTACACTCCAGCCTGGGCAACAAGAGTGAAACTCCAACTCAAAAAAAAAAAAAGAAAAAAAGAAAGAAAGAAAAGAAAAAAAAACTGAAAATCTCTCATCTCCCCCTTTTTTTTTTTTTTTGAGACGGAGTCTTGCTCTGTCACCCAGGCTGGAGTGCAGTGGCGCAATCTTGGCTCGCCACGATCTTGGTCTTCCGGGTTCAAACGATTCTCCTGCCTCAGCCTCCCAAGTAGCTGGGATTACAGGTGCCTGCCACCATGCCCAGCTAATTTTGTGTGTGTGTGTGTGTGTGTGTGTTTTAGTTGAGACGGGGTTTTACCATGTTGGCCAGGCTGGTTTGAAACTCCCGACCTCAAGTGATCTGCCTACCTCGGCCTCCCAAAGTGCTGGGATGACAGGCGTGAGCCACCGCACCAGGACTGCATCTCCCATTTTTGACTAGTTACCCTGTGCCAGGCATTGGACTGAGGATCTGAATATCCCAATTAGGAATTTAAGTGATCTTCAGGGGTGGGTATTTTTACAGATGAAGAAAGGGAGGTTCAGAGAGGTGACTGACTTGGCGAAGGTCATGCAGCTGGAAAATGTCAAGGCTGGCATCTGAACATAGGTTTGTTTGGCTTCAGAGTTCATGCTGCCCCTCAACCCCTCTCCCCAGTCCCACTTCCCATGTCCTCTAGGCCTCCCTGCCTCCGCCAGCTTCATATTACTGCACAAGATCTAAGAACATTGGAGCTTCCTGAAGTAACTAAGCCAAAGAGCTCAGGGTTGGTGAGCTGGTCAAAGTGTGGTCATCTGTGGTCACTACCCTCTGCCCATTCATCCAAAGCCGTCTTCCCGGCCTGTGTTGAGAAGCAAGGCAAGGTTAGTCCCCATGCATAAGCCACCTGTTAACATGCCACCTCCTCAGTGCCATGTGTCATCGTCCCAAGGGGGCCCATCCCCAGTGTGTCCCCAGCAATGGAGCTGCAGTCCCCACACTCTATTGTCAGCCCTTGGCAACCTGCTTTGCCACACACATATGATGGCTTTTGTGGTGGCAGTCATCCTGCTCAAATTGCCACAACAAACCCTTTGTTATACCTAACCCAAAGCTCTGGAAAAAGGGAGAGTAGCTGTGGGCAATGCCTGGAGCTGGTATGGGCAGAGGCAAGGTCCCAATCCCAGGCAAAGTTCTGATCTCGGAGGGGTTGGATGACCTCAAGAGCCATTTGGCCAAACTGGGCACATATCTGATGTCAGTAACAGGTACCCCTGGGGTCTTTCCAGGGAGTGACGTAGGCAGGCTGGGAACTCAGCTCCAAAGCAGCATGAGATGCTTTGTGGGCTCTGATACCTGTGCTACACTAAGTATGATCTTGGCAAATCACTTAATCTCTCGAAGCCACAGTATCCTTATCTGTTATATGGTGCTCACTCTCTTAAAGATGCTAGGAGGGGTAAATGAAAGCTTGCACATAAAGCTCTTAGCACACTGGTCAGTTATGCAGTAAATTCTCAAAAGACATTAGCAATTATTTTCTGAGCACAGAGAATGAATGGGCTGGAGACGGAGATGTTCAGAGGAGTGAGGTGCAGCTGGGAGAGGCTGCAGAAGGTGGTCGGGCTGGTCTGGGGAGGGAGTCTCATTTTCTCCTTCCTCTGTGTGAAGAGCACAGACCACAGCTAAACGATAATGCAGTCAGCAGCTGGTCCTAAGGGGGAGGGGAGCTGTGAGGACAGAGGAAAGAAGCCTCACTTTAAAAAGGATTGAGTGGGGAGAACGCGGCAGGAAAGAGCTCAACAAAAAACCAACCTGGAAAACCAGCAGCTAGGCAGCTGGCAAGGGAATGTCAAACCCTGCCAGAACTACCATAATTCATCGTGTAGGAGGTTCCCCTGGCCCAGGCCGCTTGGAAATAGGAGCCAAGACTCCTGGAAGAGCAAACCCAAGGGCAGCTGACCCCCTTGTAGGGGGTCAGAGACAAGTGCCCCACCCTACCCACTCCAGCAGCAAGACTTCTTTAGAACTTGGCTCTCGGGAGGAAGCTCCCCTGTGACCAAGAAGTTGAATGCAATTCCACTCATCTGACAGGGAAGTACTAGACAGAGACAGAGATGGGAGGTGGAACTGAAGCAAGCTATTCCCTGCCCTTTGGGAAGCTTCCAGATTAGAGCGAAGAGGGCAAACTGCGGGAGGCTGCTACTGTGTAGCTGGCGGCATGATGAAGTGGAAAAGGGTGTGAGTTCTGAGGCCAGAAGCCCTGAATTTAAATCCTGGCCCCACCACTCACTGCCTGAGCCATCTTGAGCAAATAAATCACTTGAATGATATCTCCGTGTCCTCCTCCGTAAGACGGAGGAAGTGATAATATCTGCCACCCAGAGTTGTGGCGAGGATCAAATGAGATGTTAGTTATTGTTCAAGGGTAAAGGGGAGGCCCAGGAAATCGTTATGGGGCTGAAGCAGGGAGACTGTATCTGTACTGGAGTATTGGGGAGGGGTTCATGGGGGAGGTGGCACTTGACATGGGCCTTGAAGGGCACTGAACACCTCTTCCATAGGCAGGACAGGGAAGGTGACATACTCCAGGCAATGGGAACAGTCTGAGCAAAGGCACAGGGCAGGGCAGCTATGACAGAGCTGTCTCCCTTTGTAGCCCATTCTCTACCTCTGTGAGTCTGGTCCCTCCCACCTTCCCACACTCACAGTCACAGCTTCAGTGAAAAGAAAGACACAGACTAGATTAGACATCTGAGGCAGAGGGCCATGGGATCTGGGAGGAAAGAGAGTGTCGTTCAGCTGGAGCCATCCAAGGAGACTTCCTGGAAGAGGAGGCTTTTAAGCAGAGCCTCAGAATTTGAAGTACATCAATAGGAGATATCAGATGGAGGGGACAACCTAAATGATACTGTACAGGCCTGATGCAAGTTCCCAGAATAAGGAGCATAAGTGAGTGGGAGAAAACGGAAGAGCCTGGGCTGCAGGATGGGGGAAGATCAAGGCAGGCCTTGAGTGCCAGGCTAAAGTATAGGCATGAGGAAGCTAGGAAATACCACGGGAGAAGAGTAGATGCTATGGCCAGAAAGATGAGTCTGGGGCCATGAAGAGGAGGTGAACACAGAGAACATCAGAGAAGTTCACCAGGGCCCCACTGTAATCCAGATGGAGGGTTCACCTGAGGAACACTGCAAGGACAAGAGGAGGTGACCCAAGGAGGAACCATGGGATTTGGAGGGAAAGAAGATGGGGGAGTCCAAGATGGACCCCAGGGAGAACTCCAGTCTTTCCTTTTGGAGTTGGCTTCTTCCCTATCTCATCAGCCTCTCCTGACCCAGCAGGCTGATTAAATCTGGGAGACCCTGGCCCTGAAGCCTCCGTAATTCAGGTCCTAGGAGGCCTCCCTGCCTTGAGGAGACACCACCCGCATCTGGGGCCCTCTCTAGGCACGGTCCAGAAGAGCTCTAGGCCTGAAGGTAGTGTTACCCGCCATCGGGTCCATCCCCAAATTCAAGGTATCCCTGGGTTATGTTCCCTCTCCTGTGCCCCTTCCCCAAACCTAACTGGGTCTCTAAATTCCAGTGGCGCCGACGGGGTTAATGTTGGCTCATGTCACCGCCTCTGCACACCCCCGCTCCAAACCTGCCAGCTGCAGCGGCGAATGCCGAAGCCCGAAAGCGAGGGACCAGGCAGCCGTGGGGGTGGAGGGGACACATCGCAGCAGCTGAGTGACAGGCAGCGGGGTGATGATTGGCAGCTGCCGAGCTGCCTGGACTGGGACCCGGGCAGGGGCGCAGAGGTGGTCGCAGGAGGCGCCCCACACCCCGGGCCTTGCGCCCTGAGCTAGGTTCGTGCCCGTGGTGGGCTGGGCCGGGCTCGCTCCCTCCGTGCCCTGAGCGGGCGGGCTGGGCGGAGCGGCGCCCTCCCCTCCGGACCCCACCGGCTGGCGAGTGTCTCTAAGGTGACACTCGGGTGCGCGGCAGCAGCGGCGGTTGCAGGAGCTCGCTCTCGGCCCGGGCTCCGGCTCCGCTCCAGCCGTCCGGGGGTGCCGCGGCGCGCAGAGCGCAGCACCCCGACTCCAGCCGGGAGCCCCCGCCCCCCGGGGCGCAGGAGGACCCCGGCCGGCCTCTCCCAGGCGCAGCGCCCAGCATCTCGCTGCTCCTGTCGTCTAAGCGTCGGCGTCGCTAGGGACCTGCGGAACCCGGCGCTCCCCTCCCTCCCTGCCTCGCGCCCCCGGCCCGGGCGGACTGGAGACTCGAACTTGAGCAGGGTGCCCGAAAGGCCGCGGGAGCCGCTGGCGGAAGGCGGCCGCACGATGGCCGAGGGGCAGGGCGGCGGAGGGCAGCGCTGGGACTGGGCTGGCGGCGGCCGGGCAGCCGAGGAGGAGGTGGTGCGGCGGCGATGCCGGCGCGGGGAGGAGGCCCAGGTCGCGCAGCCCTGGCCCGAGGGTTCCCGGGGCACGGCCGCTGGGCCCCCGGTGGAGGAGCGTTTCCGCCAACTGCACCTACGAAAGCAGGTGTCTTACAGGTAAGGAGGACGCGGGCAGAGGGGAGCGCGGCGCTTGGGACCACCCCTCTCGCAGGCGTCATTGCACAAGCGTTTATTGTGCGCCCGCCGCCTGCCTGGCGCTGGGAGTTTAGAGATGACTGCCGAGGGATCTCTGTATTTCGTGTACAGCGGGAAGGAGGCAGCTTCTGAGACTCCTTCTCTGCCTGAACCGTGAAAGCCCTATTCATCCAATATGCAGTGGCTGAGGGAACTGTGTACCAGGCGCTAAGGAGAGGAAAGAGCCATGACATTGTTCTTACAAACCTCTATCTGCTGGGGAGAGCCAGGAGATGCCCCCTGGCCCTTCTGGTGGAAAAAGGAACCCCCTCTTCATTCAACAGGTCTACCCTGAGCTTTCCCGTGGGCTGAGTCTGTGCTAGGCACAGGCTTGTGGAAGTGACTGAGAGGCTCCCTGCCACCACGGTGGAGACCCTGCTGCCCAGAGATGGGGAACAGAATTCTCTCCTGAACCCCCGTGCCCTAGCAGGCCCTGGCTGGCAACCTCCAGGGGCAGAGGGAATCTTCCCACCCCCACCCAACATCTTCTTAATTCAACTGTCTTCTGTCAGTGTCAGAGTCTCTTGGCCTGCCACCTCTGCCCAGAGGGTCCTGGAGGAGCCAGCTGGAGTGGGCCCCAGAGGTCATCAAAATGACCTCAACTTGGACTCGCTGCCCCTCTCAAGCCCTTGGCCCAGAGTGACCTCCCCTGGAGAGTCTAGCAGGGCCACTAGGGCAGCTGTGGTCCTTAGAGCCATCGGCCTGGTTGGAGAGGACAAGTTCCCTGTCCGCTTACAACCATGGGGCGTTTGGGATGTGTCTGAGGCTGCCCTGGTTCTCCCAGTGGCTTCTGGGAAGACGTTTCATAAAACTCGCCCAGCCCTGGGAGCTTGAAAGGCCTCAGTATTCTTAATGGCTCTGGGGCCATCAGGGCTCCATCACTTGGGGGAGGAAGGGACAGAAGGGGAGGGGATTTTCCAAGAAGAGAGATGCTCAGAGCAAATGGGAAGCAGGCCAGGTTCCCATGGGCCCTACCTCCACCTTCCAGGGTGTACTAGAAATCGTGGGTACACGGGGCTCCATTACCAAGTTCTTCCAGAACACCACGCCCAGGGGAGTGCATCATCCATCCCATGCCTCTGGCTGTAGGTATGAATGTCCCCCTGGGGCAGGAGGAAGTGCAGAGGGACTCACAGGGGATGCAGCAAAGAATGGAGACTCCTGGGATAAATGTCAGCCTGGGAGTCAGAAGACCTGGTTTCTACTCTCAATTCTGCCAGAGACTTGTGTGTCCTTGAGCTGGACAATATCTCTCTCTGGGCGTCAGTTCTTTACTTTTAACATAAGGGGATGACCCCGAGGTTTGCCTTAGCTGTGGGTCAGAGACAAATCACAAATGGAGGCTGGGCGCAGTGACTCACACCTGTAATCCCAGCACTTTGGGAGGCCGAGGCAGGAGGATCACTTGAGGTCATGAGTTCAAGACCAGCCTGGCCAACATGGTGAAACTCCGTCTCTACTAAATATACAAAAATTAACCAGGCGTGGTGGCAGGCACCTGTAATCCCAGCTACTTGGGAGCCTGAGGCAGGAGAATCACTTGAACCTGGGAGGCAGAGGTTGCAGTGAGCCGAGATGGCGCCATTGCACTCTAGCCTGGCGACAGAGGGTGACTCTGTCAAAAAAAAAAAAAAAATCACAAATGGAGGCCAGAGTGGAGTAGAGACTTAGAGGGCAGGGAGCAAAGAATAATTGAATAATTAAAGGGCTGAGATAGAAAATGTTGCACACGTGCACGCACACACACACACACACACACGCACACAGCGGCAAGGGCTGGGATTCCCCAGGTGGCCCCAGAATGGAGGCCCCTCCACAGCCCAAACAACTTGGGGCCTGTAATCACCAAGGATGCCAGGTAATCCCACTGAGGTCCCCCCAACCCCTGCCTCCAGGTTACCTGTGTGAGGGCGGCAGAAAACAACACCAGGGTGGACTCCACTGTCACCCTTGGACAGATGAGAAGGATAGGGCATCTCCTTACTCCCTGGGGTTAGTCTACGAACCCAGTCTCAGTCTCAGAGCTGGACAAGGCATCAAGGCAAGCAGAGCCCCTGGTAGAGGACAGACAGACAAGCCCTGGGAAAGATCCAGCAGCTCTTTCAGGCCCAGGGGTCCCCAGGGGAACAAACTGTGCTCCCTGGCTAAGCCCTCTCTTGTGGCTGCTGTCCTGGGTGGCCTGTGGCCGCCTGGCGGGGGGACTGGGGGACCGGGGGCTGGCAGGAGCTCAGGCCCACGGTGGCCCTTTTCACATCCTCCACGTGCCACAGTTCCGTGCAGCTCTGGCTGGCAGCTAAACCTCCTACCCTGCTGTGCGGAGTTGCTAAGAAAAGCAGTTGAAAGCCCTTCCCAGAGCCAAAAGGCTTTTAGACAGAAATGTGGGGGCAAAAAAATCTGAGGGCAAGGAGTGGAAGCGGAAGTGGGCTGAAGGCCTGGCTGCTTCTGACGTAAGTGAGGACGGGGGCTTTGGCAGGACACTAGAAGCTTAGAGGGGTGTGGGGTTTTCTCAGAAATAGGTTTCCTTCGCCTCCCAGTGCCAGCATGGGCTGGAAGCAACCCTGGCAGCTTCTTTAAGTGGATGGAGAGATGGCGGGTGTGTGCCAGCAGAAACTCAGACACCTGGAAAGGCAGGGGAGGGGGGAAGGGCAAGAAGGCAGGAAAGAA
The DNA here is from genome assembly GCF_028885625.2 of Pongo pygmaeus. NCBI lineage: Eukaryota > Metazoa > Chordata > Mammalia > Primates > Hominidae > Pongo > Pongo pygmaeus. The sequence goes on along the minus strand of NC_072382.2, from coordinate 20,867,955 downwards.
GGCAAGGGAAGAACTTCAATGGGGTAGGCCCTTGTTTGGTTTAAATGGGTCCTGGTTTCCAATAAGTCATAAAAAGGCAGGGCAGGTCCAGGCATGGTGACTAATGCCTGTAATCCCAGCAATTCTGGAGGCCAAGGCAGGAGGATCACTTGAGCCCAGGGATTTGGGACCAGCCTGAGTGACACAGTGAGACCCTGTCTCTACAGAAAAAAAAAAAATTTTTTTTTTTTTGAGATGGGGTCTCACTGTCTGTCACCCAGGCTGGAGTGCACTATCATGATCATGGCTCACTGCAGCCTTGACTCAGGTGATCCTCCCACCTCAGCCTCCTCAGCACACACTATCATGCCTGGATAATTTTTGGTATTTTTTGTAGGGATAGGGTTTAGCCATGTTGCCAGGCTGGTCTCGAACTCCTGGGCTCAAGCGATCGCCTATCTTGGCCTCCCAAAGTGCAGCGGTCACAAGCGTGACCCACTGCTCCTGGCCTCTACAGATTTTGTTAAAATTAGCTGGGCGTGGTTGCATGCATCTGTAGTCCCAGCTACTCAGAATGTTGAGGTGGGAGGATTGCTTAAGCACAAGAATTCCAGGCTGCAGTGAGCCATGATTGCGCCACTGCGCTCGAGGCTGAGAGATAGAGTGAGATCCTGTCTCTAAAAAAAGTGGTGGGCAAGGCAGTGGCGCCTGAGATCTTGCATCTCCATCTGGAGGGAAGGAAAAGTAACTCTCATCCTAAATGATCAGGGTTGGGCTCAAGAAACCATGGGAGAGCAGGCTCCAGCTAGGTAAAGCCAGAGTGGGGCAAGGGATGCAGGGCTTGGTCTAAAAAGATCAGTTCAAAGATGCAGGATTTGCAATTCCAGAGTTAAACTCAGTGGTTTCCAAACTGGATCACCTGGGGGTCTCTTTTAAAATGGGTTCTTTTTTTTTGAGACAGTCTTCCTCTGTCGCCCAGGCTGAAGTGCAATGGCGTGATCTTGGTTCACTGCAACCGCCGCCTCCCGGGTTCAAGCAATTCTCCTGCCTCAGCCTGCCAAGTAGCTGGGACTACAGGCGCCCACCACCACGCCGGGCTAATTTTTGTATTTTTAGTAGAGACGGGGCTTCGCCATGTTGGCCAGGCTGTTCTCAAACTCCTGACCTCAGGTGATCCGTCCACCTCGGCCTCCCAAAGTGCTGGGATTACAGGCATAAGCCACCGCGCCCAGCCTTAAAATGGATTCTAAAGCCCTCTCCCTAGAGGTCTTGCTACAGGTGTATAGGGTTGGGCCTGGATGCCTCCACGCTAAAAACCTCTCCCAGGTAATTTTGACAGTGGAGCAGGTTTGGAAACCACTGGTTTTGCCTGTGAAGAAGCCGAAGGAAAAAGAGAAAGGGGCAGGGCAGGAAACAAACAAACAAAACAAAAAAATGGAGGGAGAGGGTGTCCAATGTGAGATGACTCATTGGGATGTGGCTGGCGGAGGGCTTCCCTGTGCTGAGTTCTGTTTTGGCCCCAGAAGGGCCTCTAGGAAGAACCAGTGCCTGTACCTGATGTCCTGGGTGTGGGCCAAGCATTGCCTGAAATGGAAATATGGGAAACAGTCCCTTCCCTTAACAAAAGTATGAGCTCCATACAGGGCGAGACAGTAAATACTTTAGGCTTTGCAGGGCACTTGACTCTGCCATTGTGGTGCAAAAGCAGTCATAGACGACGTGTAAGTGAATAAGCGGCCAGGGTTCTGCTAAAACTTTATTCACAGACACTGAACTTAACATTTCGTAGAATTTCAGCAACGCAATACCATTCTTTTGCTTTTTCCCACTCATTTAAAAACTTAAAAAGCATTCTTGCCGGGCGTGGTGGCTCACGCCTGTAATCTCCGCACTTTGGGAGGCTGAGGCAGGTGGATCACCTAGCTCAGGAGTTCGAGACCAGCCTGGCCAACATGGTTAAATCCCGCCTCTACTAAAAATACAAAAATTAGCCAGGCATGATGGTAGGTGCCTGTTATCCAAGATACTCGGGAGGCTGAGGCAGGAGAATCGCTTGAACCCGGTAGGCGGAGGTTGCAGCAAGCCAAGATCACACCACTGCACTCCCGCCTGGGCAACAGAGCGAGACTCCATATCAAAAAAAAAAAAAAAAAAGCACTCTTAGCTCCTGGGCCCTACAAAAACAAGCAGCAGGCTGGATGTGGCCCCAATCCAGTAGATGGGACAGGACAAGCTCATGGGAAACCAGAACTGAGGCATCGGAATGAACCTGAGCATGGCGGCGGGCGGCTCCGTGGCACATGCATCCCACCTAGAGAAGTCATGCAATGCCCGTGCATATACGCTTCCGGGTCAGAGAGACCTGGGCTCCAATTGCAGCCCTGCCCCTTCCTAGTTGGGTAAGAGGCTTTCACTTCTGACCCTGTTTCCTCACACGGAAAATGCGAGCAATGATACCTTATCAAGAATGTGGCTGGGAAGATTCAAGAAGATACCAGATGTCAACTTCCTGACTCAGAGCACGGGTAAAACAAGTTAGAGCTTTTGTCCTGTGTAGCTGGACCTCTCCGTGGGTTCCAGAGGCCCTGTAAGGTGTGGAGACGGAGGCTGGCCCTGAGCCACAGATGGTGGTGGGACCCGGGGGTGCTAAAGTTTAACAGAGACTAAAAGCAAGGCTGAGCATGCGCGCATGTCCCAGCCTACGGTCCTCCCCCTTCTCCACCCCCGCAGAGGGGCTGGGGGCAGGGACTGGGCACCAACTGGCAGAGGAGGATGCCCCCTGCCGTGGGCACGCTGCTGCGGGTCCACGACTCCTCAAGGGAGGGGCACCTGATCCAACTCTCCCTGTGGCTATTTACCAGAAGCTAAAAATAACCCAAGAGTGACAGGGAGATGGGGCCGATTTGTAATTTAAATAGCAACAGGATAAAGCAAGGAGCTGCCAGAGATCACATTCTGTCCTGAATTAACAATGCAAAACCAGCGGCAGAGAGCTGAGCTGAGCAGGGGGAGGGGACCACGGCAGAGGAAGCCTGGGGTCCATCAATTTTCTTTCCTTTGAAAAGGGCGGGGCCCAGGCCCAGCCCGGAACTCCTTCCCTCCCCTCCGGGACCTGCAGTTCTTGCTGATCAGTGAGTCAAAGGCCAGAGAGGGCAGTGCCACACTGTCCCAAAGGCCAACATGCAGGGATTGGGATCCCAGGAGAGGGTCTTATCTGACCTCATTTTGGCACAAGGAGCTTGGGACGTGCCCCCAGCAGCCCATGTCCCCCAGTCCCCACACCAAGGGGCACAGCCACTTCGGCATTTTGGAGGGAACCTGGGAAGGCCAGTTTGATCAGTGGCATTTGAAGAACTTATTTGGTGGCCCGCTGAGATGGTGGCCTGTGGGCCAAGCATCGGGAAGCCTGGAGTGGAGTCTCATTTTTGCCTCAGTTGGTGCCTTTCAGAGTTTTCAGAAAGGCCCCTCCAAGGTCCAGAGTGCCAGGGACAAGGGTTAGTACCAACTGGGGAAAACCTCTCTTCAATGACATACAAATAGGGTGGGGAAGGAACTGGGACTGGACTCTAGGCTTCTGAAGGGCTCCAGTGTGACTGACAAGGGCTCTAGGCCTATAGATGCCTAGAAAAGAAGGCTAATCAGAGACTGCAGAGTAGGCAGTGCTTTGGGGGCCAGTGGGCCGCAGCTTACAAATGAGGAGCTAAGGTTGGCAGAAGTTAAGCAATGTGTTGAGATCACAGAGCCAGTAACTGGTGGAGCCAGGATCCAGACTGAGATCTGTTTCTCTCCAAAGCCCTTTTTACTTTGTCAGGCTTGCAAAGGCCTAGACTTTCATCCTTAAGGATCTTGCTTTTGGCTCTGTACAAAGTGTACATATCCCTGGGTGCGGTAATAGGATAGGCAGTAAGGGGGCTGAAAGGTAGCTATGCAGTCAGGGCTTATGACCCTACAGATGGGAGTGGGAGGCTTGGAAGGCAGGAGACACACTGACCGTGTCGTGGGGGCTGGTTGTAGTTCAGGGTGGGGACAGATGGAAACTCTTTTGAGCAGATGCAGCTGACCCAGAGTAAGGGGAGAGCTGTGCAGGCTCCTCTCTCACCTCCAATCCAGGAAATTGGGAGGTGCCAAAGGACAGCTTTCAAGAGAGATGGTGGTTTGAAGGACCACCTTTAGCTGCTGGGCCGCCAGTGCTGTGCCTGCAGCTCTCTTGCCTCAGTGGAAGAGGGTCTCCAGCCCCTCCTCGAGGTTTCTTACTGCTCATGACTTTCATGAAGCTACCCAGAAGGAACCTAATCAAATGTCCATCTGTCACTAGCCAGCAGCACCTGCAACCCAGCTCAGACACATCTGTCTCTGTGGGGGCAGAGGCCCAGCACTTCAGCAGGGGCCAGTGATCAGCAGGTGATCCCAGGCTCTGGGTTGCTCTCAAAGGCTTCAGCAGGTGCCCAGATCACAGGCATAGCTACTGGGGAGGCATGCACTTAATCTTCAAAATCCTTGTAGGACAGGCATGGTGGCTCATGCCTGTAATCCCAGAATATTGGAAGGCCAGGGCGGGCCGATCACTTGAGGCCAGGAGTACGAGACCAGCCTGGGCAACATGGCGAAACCCTGTCTCTACTACAAATACAAAAATTAGCCAGGTGTGGTGGGACATACTTGTAATCCCAGCTACTTAGGAGGCTGAGGCAGGAGAATTGCTTGAACCTGAGAGGCAGAGGTTGCAGTGAGCTGAGATCATGCCACTGCACTCCAGCCAGGGCAACAGAGCAAGGCTCTGTCTCCAAACCCTCCATGTCTCACCATGGCCACTTACGCAAACAAGAAGCCAGTCTCCCTCCCTCCCTCTGCCCAGCCTTCTGAACACCTGTATTCAACCCATGGCAACTTCCATAGGAAGTCACTGAGCACAAACTCATGTACCCAGCACTGAGCTAGGAGCAACATAAGGTTCAAGAATTTTGTAAGGAAGCAAGACTAAGTGCACAAAAAGTCAGATGATACAGGAATATCACTGGGAACAAAAGTGAGCATCATAGGTAAGGGATCAGCGGGTGGGGTGGAATGCCAGTTCAGGAGAAGTGTTTGACACTTGGTAGATATTTATGAAATATTTGTCATACAAATGAATGAAAGAATGAATGAGCAAAAACTTGGAAATCAGGAAAGAAGATTCAAATGGAACTGTCAGATCTAGAGCAGATCTTAGAAATCATCTGGTCCAACCCACAGAGGGTAATGACTGGCCCACAGTCACACAGCAAGGGCTGGAGTGTGGACCAATGGACTCCGTGTCTGCGGCTCTTTCTACCTTCCCACTTTTGCTGCTTGGGCTGGGTCTGAAGGATGGAGAATGTGATTGGCCAAATACCCAGGGAAGACAAGCTAGGAGTGCAACATAGGCAAAGGGAATGGCAGGGGTCAGGGCCACATGTGAAGGGAATGTGAAAAGGGGGAGGAGGGAAGGTTCATTTAGCACCTACTATGAGGCAGGCACCAGCATGGCATGAGCTGAGAGAAAATCTCTGCAGGGAAAGCCTGGACAAAGAGGCGGAAAAGCAAGAACAGCCAGAGAGCATAAGGAGCCGCGAAGGTCAGGCCAAGGAGGCTGGCTGGGCGGGTTTTGACAGCAGAGGATGTCCAGGTCGCGGGTTGAGTGTTTGGTGCCCTGGTACATTTCTTTTCCCCAGCTCCCACTTGCTCATCCAGGCCACAGAAAGTAGAACACCAACCTCTGGGGCCTCAACAAAGCCCAGAATAATTTTCTTACCCAGATTCTTCTTCCTGTGTGTACCTGGGTGGATTCTGAGGGGTCCCCAGCTTCCCAGAGCTGGCACATGTTGTCCTAGGAACTGCCAAGGGCATCCTCCATAGTCCCGTGCACCTGTGCCTTCCAGCCTTGTCCTCCCTACCCCACCTGGAAAGCAGAGATGACATTGACAGCGCCAAGGAGTGCAAGCTCAAGGTGGCCCTAGTCTCACAGTCAGGACTGCCCTGCTTCTTGAAGCCTCCAGCCTGCCTGCTTCCCCTCCAGGAGCCCCATTTCCTGCTCTCTGCAGCTCCAGGGCTGCCAGACGCCTCGGATGGAAAACAAGCCCAGCCCCATTTCCTCTGTTTAACTGCTCGAGCTACTTGCAAAATGCCTGCAAGGGGAAGGCAGGGCCCTGCACAGCCTCCTTCCAGAATAGACCTTGGCCTGGTGGACAGAGTCTCCGATGAGGCCACAGCATATAGGACCCATCTTGAGGCATTCAGAGATAATGCGTTGGAGGGAAACTGTGGAAAAGTGGGGACTGAGCCTTGGGAGCATTACATGGCTGTATCCCCTACCTTAGAGCAGCAATAGGATGTTTTATTTAAGAGCACAGATTCTGGGGCTAGATTCTCACTTCTACCACTTACCAGCTGGGTGACCTTAGACAGGTAAGCTTAGCAGCTCTGTGCCTTGATTTCCCCATCTGTAAAAGGAGGAAAATAAGGCCAGGTGTGGTGGCTCACGCCTGTAATCCCAGGACTTTGGGAGGCCAAGGCGGGCAGATCACTTGAGGTCGGGAATTCAAGACCAGCCTGGTCAACATGGTGAAACCCCGTCTCTACTAAAAATACAAAAATTAGCTGGGCATGGTAGCGCACGCCTGTGATCCAAGCTACTTGGGAGGCTAAGGCACAAGAATCGCTTGAACCTGGGAGGCAGAGGATGTAGTAAGCCGAGATCACGCCACTACACTCCAGCCTGGGTGACAGAGTGAGGCTCAGTCTCAAAAAAAGCCAAAAAAATAGCAAAAAAAGGAGGAAAATAACAAGATCTACCTCCTAGAGTCATTACGAGGATTCAAAGAGCTATGTTACATATTCAGTAAGATTTTTGGCACAGAAATGTTCAGGAACTATTAGCCATTGTTTTATGATTACTGAGTATTAATTATTAATTGCATAGCATGCATTTATTAAACAAATATTTACTGAAAAATATTATGTTCCCGTCATGAGGGACACAAAGGTGATTACAGCACCAGATGGAGGTTTTTAAGGGTCGGGATAGCATCTTGGAGGGTTCTGTAGCATAAATGTTTATTGAACAGAACTGATGCTGTTTCTGTCCTCGAGAAATTCACAGTAACAAACACATATACAACTAAAGAACTAGTTATAGAGCAGGGTGATTAAAGAATGCTTGAGGAAGGTACAGTTTCCTTCCTAGAACCAGTCCTAAGAATAAAGAGTGAATATATGCCCTACTATTTGTTTACCAAATCCTCACAATGGCCTTGAACTCCAGCACAGTTTGGCCTCTGGAGATCTTTCCAGCTCCTAACGCATTCCCCCTGGCTCCCTGTTCTCTGGCCGCGCTGGCCTTTTTGTAGTTCTCCAGACACAAGTACATTCCTTGTTCCATGCCTTTGCTCTGACTCTACTTCCACCTAGAATGCTATTCTCCCAGATAAGTCACATAGCTCACGCTCCCCATTCATTCAGGTCTGCTCTCAAATATCACCTCCCCAGAGAGGCCCTCCCGGATCCCCTCCCCCTGCCTAAGTCACTCTCATCACTCTTCTCTGTTCCTTTGGCTTCATTTTTCTTTACAGCACATCTTTTTTTTTTTTTTTTTTTTTTTTTGAGACAGAGTCTCATTCTGTTGCCCAGGCTAGAGTGCAGTGGTGTGATTTCAGCTTACTGCAAACTCCACCTCCCGAATTCAAACGATTCTCCTGCCTCAACCTCCAGAGTAGCTGGGATTACAGGTGTCCACCACCACACCCAGCTAATTTTTGTACTTTTAGTAGACAGGGGGTTTCACCATGTTGGCCAGGCTAGTCTCAAACTCCTGACCTCGAGTAACCCACTCGCCTCAGCCTCCCAATCTTTGTGGCACATCTTGTTTGCTGACATACTGTAAGTAGATTGTTTCCTGAATGTCTTGCCCACTAGAATCTAAGCTCTGTGGGGACAGAGCCCTGCTTCCTTGTTTTTAGAGCTATGCTCTCCGATACGGTGCCTGAGGCACAGAAGGCATTCAATAAGTATTTATTGAATGAATTAATTTGTCAACCTTCCTATCTCTTCTTTATTCCTCAGATAACACCATGAGCTCAATTTTTTTTTTTTTTTTTGAGACGGTGTCTCACTCTTGTCGCCCAGGCTAGAGTGCAGTGGTGCGATCTCGGCTCATCGCAATCTCCACCTCCCAGGTTCAAGCGATTCTCCTGCCTCAGCCTCCCAAATAGCTGTGATTACAGGCGCCTGCTACCACGCCGGGCTAATTTTTGTATTTTTAGTAGAAATGGGGTTTCACCATGTTGGCCAGACTGGTCTCAAACTCCTGACCTCAGGTGATCTGCCCACCTCGGCCTCCCAAAGTGTTGGGATTACAGGTGTGAGCCACCATGCCTGGCCTATTACTCCACTTTACAGATGAGAAAACTGAGGCTCAGAAAATCTCCCTGGCACATGTATTCATTAGTTTATTTGTTTATAGCCTACCTTGTCCCAAAAGTTATTTAGAGGACTCTGAGAGGTTTATGACCTGATCCAGGCCACACAGAGCTGGTAAGAGGCAGAACAGAACACATGCTCATGTCTCCAGGCTCCATCCTCATTGCTCATTTCTCTACACCACCTTCCTGTATGCCCAGCCCTGTGTAAGATGGTATGCCGCACACAGAAGTGCTAGGAAGAGAGCGCTCTTTGAGGGCTGGGCACACCCAGCCATTGTACCTGGTGGTTGTCATAAAGTGGGAGACCTCAGCAGGACCAAGAGTTGAAAATCAGACAGGTTAAATGGAGAGGAAAACCAGACAGGAGCCCAGGTGCAGATTCCAGCCCAAGCAAGCCCCATGGCTGCCTCCTGGCTGCTGGTCTGGGCTTGTCCCCACCTGCCCCTTGCTTTCCTGTGCAGCTCTTCACGGCAGCTGGCCCCAGCCAGCGGAAGGCGCCTATGAGCCCTGAGCCTGTGGTCCTCAGCTTGGGCGGCCAGCGGCCTCTAGCAGGCCACCCCCCGCCGACCCCACCCCCGTCAGGAAGTGCCGAAAGAGGAAGAGAGTCGCCGGGCAGGATGAGCGCACTGGGGGCTGGCCACAGTGCCGGGGGAAGTTGCAATGAGGCCTCAGCTCTGGGCCCAGTGGAGGCGCTGGGGACGGAAGAAGGGGAGCGGCCGGGGGCACTGAGGCAGATGTGGCGCTACCGCTCCTGGGACGTGCCACAGATCCCACCAGAGGCACCCCAGACACAGTAGGTACAAGGGGTGGCCTGGGAGTGGGCATGGGACCTCTGTCCCTCTATGAGCCTTTTATCTGAGATGGGGGGTGACAGAAGTAGGGTCACCCATCTGTCATCCAGCACTCTGCAGAGGCACAGAGTAGGGCAAAGGAGTTATTGGCAGGGTGCAGGGAGCTCTGATGTTTGGACTGTGTGGGGGAATTGAGCTCGAGAGAGGCCAGGAGTTGAGCAAGCTAGCAGTGGGGGGATCTGGGAAGAGGAGCCCCCCCAGGAGTGTGGCACTGGATGCTGGAGATTTCTGACCCAGCTGCAAGGCCTTGTGGAGACTCCGTGGGGTCTTCAGTTGCCTCTGATCTCTTCTCTCAGAGCTTGGAGTAAGAGCCATTAGGAAATTTCCCCAAAGGGACCCATGCACCCCAGAGGCCAGTTGTCAGGCATACTTGGGGATTGATCTGCCCTCCTCCTGGCCACCCTGGCACCAGTTGCTGGCTGGAGGGCTGGAGCCCCACCTCCCTGATCAGACCTTCTCCCAACTTGCAGGAAACTGGGAGAGGGTTCTGGGCCTCAGAGTGCTGGTTCTTCCTCAAAATCACAGGCTTGCCCGCAGGACACAGCCCTAAGCATTGGCTATTTGCGGCTGACTAAGCCTGGAAAACGGGCTGCCAGAACCCAAGAGGGGAGGATGAAAGCGAAGGTGACACAGGATGTGGCTTGGCAGAGAGGCATGCATACAGAAATAGTGGGCAGCTGGTGCGGGCAGCAGGGTGGTAGGGTTTGGGGAGGTGGAAGACCATGCTTCCCAGCTCCTGGCCTCCCTTCGTCAGCCCTGCGGGGGCCATCAGAAACAGCCCCGGTGTGTGTGATGGCTGTGCTCCTACAGGTGACTGCTTGGGTTCCAATTGCTCTCATTTCTGGAGGGAGACGACCTCGGCTGCATTGGGGGGGTGTCTTTGTGTGTGCATGTGAGGTGTATTTCTGGATGGGAGTGTGTGCGTATGCACACACATACATATGTGTGAGGGATGTGGCAACCGGTAACCATTGTCCTGGGGGTATTTGTATGTAGGAGAAAGGTGTGTGTTCTGTGTGGGCATGTGTGCTTGTGAATGAGAGTGTGGTACCTGTTGTCCTTCTGTGTATTTGTGAGTGTGTAAGGGCTGTGCAGGTGATTCCCGTAGCATATGAGATCTATAGGTTCTGTTGAATATTATGTCAGGAAAATGCGATGTGTTGGGCATGGGTGAGAAGGTTGGAAACCATTGTGAATAGCTGTGGAAGGATGACTTTGTAGGAGAAACTTGTGAGTTCTTTGTTGGTGTGTGTGCGAGTCATTAAGTGACTTTGGTCACCGAGTGCGAAAGGCTGGGGTGGGAAGTGTTGGTTTAAGTAATGAGTGGGCATAATTGTGTAAGGGATGTGTTTGTTCTGCGTGCATGGGGAGCACTGTGTGACTTTTGTTCCCCTGGGTGCGATTTGGGGGAGCCAAGGGGGTATGGGTGGAGATTGTGAGTGGCTATGAGTAGGCACAGGGTGTGCGAGAGCGAAGGGGAGGTGGTGACAGCAGCCCTCGCGAGTGTACACTTGTGAGCGTGCAGTTGTTTGGTAGCGGAGGGATCGGGGGAGGAAAGACTGCGCGTCTGGGTGCGCGCAGCGCGAGTGTGCCAGGCCGGGAGATTCAGTCCCATCCAGGCGGGCCGAGCCGGGCTGGGGGCAGGGCTTTCGGCTGCCCCGCCCATTCATCGCCCCGCCCCTCGGGCCGCCCCAGCGGGCTGCAGCGCAGCGGGCGTCCGGCAGAGGGCGCTGCGGGCCCGGTGCCACCGCGCGGCCGAGGGGGCGTGCTCGGCGGCGGGCAGGCAGCGTCCCGGCCAGCTATGCGGGGTCCTGCGGCCGCGGCTGGCGGCACTTCCTGGAGCGGCGGCGGCAGCCGCTTCCCGGGCACCTGGGCGTGGGGAGCGGGGGCGCGCGGCGCGGGGCGGGCGGAGCGAGCGCGCGCCATGGAAGTGGCGGGCGGCGCGGAGCGGGCGTGTTGAGCCCCGGCCGCCGGCCCGGCATGGGCGTCTCCCGCGGGCCCGCCGCCGGCCGGGGCTAGGGCCGGATGGAGCCGCGGGACGGTAGCCCCGAGGCCCGGAGCAGCGACTCCGAGTCGGCTTCCGCCTCGTCCAGCGGCTCCGAGCGCGACGCCGGTCCCGAGCCGGACAAGGCGCCGCGGCGACTCAACAAGCGGCGCTTCCCGGGGCTGCGGCTCTTCGGGCACAGGTGAGCGGGGCGGTGGCGGGGCAGGCACCGAGGCTCCGGCAGATTACCGCGCCTGCACCGGGGGACATTCATCGGCCACTGGGGGTCCGGGCCACTTCGGTACTGACACTGAGTCGGGGAGACGCTGGCACCGGCGGCACGAGCCGTCTCGGCGTGGGCACCCACTGGGGGTCATCCCCCAGGGCCGGGACACGGGCAGGATCAATCGGCTTGGCTCTGTCACTGGGTAGGGGTCATTCCCTGGCACCGGCAGTCTAATGCGCCTCATGTGTAGTACGGTGGCAGGGTCGGCTCCCAACCCTCCAGCAGGAAGATGGAATCACCCCAGCCCCCCGGCACAAGCAGGTTGGGCCCCCAGGACTGGTCACCCACGCCTTCTTGGCACTGATAGAACAGGGCCTCTCTGAGCCTCCTGGCACCACTGAGGTGGGGATCACACCACCCTTTGGAGTTTCGTGGGACCAGGTTGCCTACCACCACTGCGTGGCATCTGCAGAACGTAGCCCCGTTGATACCGTCACCATACATGGCTTGTCCCCAAGCTCTGGTCACTGGTTTAATTGTTCAACATGTTAAGCTTCTCCTTGGGGTTGGGGGTGCCTGATCATCTGCCCTACCTTGCTCTTAATTAGCAGAGAGACCCCAGCCCGTCCCTCTGCTAGGCAGGCAGCATGTCTCTCTCTACCCTCTTCCAGCCCATGCTGGGAAAGGGATGGGGTGGGCTGGAGTCTGGAATCTGTGCTGGCTGTTCAAGCTTCATCTTGCCCCCTCCCCCAGCATTCCAAATGTCACCATCTTGTGCCTGTGACAGAGCTTCGACCAGGACTCTAGCGGGGAACTGGGGGGGAGGGTGTGGAAAGACTGAGTGCAGGCAGTTCATGGCAAGTGTGCTGCTCTTGGTCGTGAGCCGCTGCCTCCCCTGGCAGCCGTGGTGTAAGGTAAGGGATGTGAGGCCCCAGGAGTACCTGACCTGGCTCCCTGCGCTGCTTCTTGACCAATCCCTGCCCTTCCCTGGTGGCCAAGGAGCTGGTAGCCAATCAGCCAAGGACCCCAGAGTCACCTCAGACTGAACTCTGACCACCTGGAGTCTGCCCAAGGCCTCCCTCTCACTTTTCTGCAGCTGCCCAGACTTGGTGGCATTCACCCCCACCCCGCCCCTAGCTTTGCCCTGCCCCTTCCCTGGGTAGACTTTACCCACCAATAACATGGGCGGTTTTCTCCTGTCGTGTGGGCTAGCATACCCGTGATGCTGACTTGTGCCCTCTACCTGCCTCACCCGGGCCAGGGCCCACTCTTTGCACCTGCACTCTGTCTCTGAGCACATGCACAGATCTGGATTCTTACACTGGCAGATGGAGCTCCGTGGGCTCCTGTGTTACCACGCAGGCTTCAATGTCATATAAAACAGGGCAGGGAGTGAAACTTCCAGTAGCTCTGTTTTGTCACCCACAGCCCTGCAAGATGGAGCAGTTTACACCCAGCTCTGCAGGATGTAGCCTCCAGTATTCACAGGCTCCGCAGGGGGAGGGAGGGGCGCCACCAGAGGCTTCCTGTTGCTGCCCACAGGGTATTAAGTGTTGGGTTCTTCTGACCTGTGGCTGTGCCCCTTCTGAAGGGCACAGGTTTGTGGGTATAGGGATGAGCACATTCGGGAGGAAGAACAAGAAACCAGAGAACCAACAGATACCTTTATGTAATTCTCTAAAGTAAGCAGGGTAGGTGGTATTCTTCCTTTTGTAAAAAAACAAACAAACAAAAAAAAAAACAATTTTTTGTAGAGATGAGATCTCACACAGCATTGCCCAGCCTGGTCTTGAATTCCTGACCTCAAGCAGTCCTCCCACCTCGGACTCCCAAAGTGCTGGGATTACAGGTGTGAGCCACCACACCTGGCCTGTTTCTCCATTTTTATAGATGAAAGAAACACAGTCAGAGGGGATTTGCTCAGAGTCACATAGCAAGGAAGAGATAGAGATAGGGTTTGAAGTCAAGTTGGTGTGATTCCAAAATCCACATCCCTTTCTCTATACCAGGATCCCAAACGGAATATCACAATGGCCAAGGGAGCTTTAAGAAATACAGATTCCTAGATCTTACCCTTGGCATGTCTGACCCATCAGGTCTGGAGGTGGGGCCTGGGCATTGTTTAAAGCTTCCCAGGTGATTCTGATGTCCCATCAAGTTTGAGAAGCACAGTAGTCCGTCACCCTGGGGAGTGTAAGTGCTCTTATAGGATGCCTGATGAGAGGAAAGAAAATTCAGCAGCACCTCTGGAAGCATGTAAGAAGTGTCCCTTGTTTGGGAACACTGTGCTGGGGATAGTAGGGCCTTCAGAAATGAATACATTCAGAGAACCCAGTAGTGTCAGGCAGAGAGCAGCAAGGGAAAACGCTTTCTCCTGGCAGGCCTGGGAGCTCACTGGGGCTGGCCTCCTTCCCTTTGACTTGATGGGGACAAGGGTTGGGGGCTGGGGGCAGACATGTGGAAGGGTGGAATAGTACACCTGCTCTGGGTTCTGCCCCCTCCAATGCTGCTTGGCTAGTCCTGCTACCTTTGTTTGTTGCAGCCTCAGGTAAAAGTCCTCGAAGCCCCAGCTGAAACCAGCCCTTCATCTTATCCCAGCTCCATGCTGGCTCTTAAACCTAGCTCTTGCTTCTCCCCAGTCGTCCACCCTCTGCATCTCCGCCATCCCGCCCCCTCCCCACCCCACCCACATACACACATCCAGCCTTGGGGCTGAGGGGCCCGACGGGAAGATCAAGGGTAACAACTAGGTTGGCAGTGGCTGCTGAAGCCAGGTGGAGAATTCTGCATGCGGACCCTGGCTCATGGGGAGAGTTCCAGGAACAATTAGCAGTGTCTGCTGTGGGCTTGGCAGGGGGTCTTGATGGCACGTGGGCCACATGTTTGCCATCCTGGCCCCTCTGGGTAGGACAGTCTCTGAATGGCAGCCCCTACGGGGCTGAAAGAGGCTTTTCCTTAAAGTCCATCTCTGCCCCACACAACTGGCGTCATCCTCTCAGAATCGGGGGGTGGGGGGGCAGCTTGCCATCTCTTTTTTTTTTTTTTTTTTTTAGCTCAGTGAGCCATGATTCTCCCCAGCTTGTGGATTCCTCCCACCCCAACTCCATCCCACCTTACTTCTTGCCGGAACTATCAGTCTCCTCCCTGAGGAGGAGGAGGAGGAGGAGGAGAGGAGGTACAGGCCCTACTCTGATCCCAGGGTATTTAGTTTTCCTCTACCCTGAGCAGAGGGCAGGCAGGACCTTTCCATTTAAGCTTCTGTTGACCCTAAGGATTGGGCAGCCAGGAGTGGGAGAGAAGTGAACTCTGTCTCCTCCTCCAGGACCCACCGGGAAGGAGGACCCGTTTATCCTCTGGCCTGGTCTCAGCAGCCTGATCCTGGCAGGTCACAGGGCTTGTGGATTAGCGGGTTTTACACCCCAGGGGCATCAGAAATTACCTGGCACCTCATACATGTAGACATAAGGAGCCTTGGCCTCAGAGCCCCTGGGAGCCTGAGCGTCTGTGCCGCCATCCCCTGCCCTTCACGGTGCTCAAAGTCACAAGCTCCCAGAGGGCAGGAGGCACACCTGCAGAACCAGTGTGAGACAATGGGTCCCATTTAGAGGCACTGCCGCACGGCCCCGTCGAGCATGGCCCTGAAGTCAGGGCTGCAGAGGGTGCCCAGCGGGTGCCTGGGCAGAAGCAGCCCCTGTTTGAGTTGGTTCTGCAATGAATAGGGAGGGACGTGTTGAGGGACGCCTCTTGCACAGAGGTGAGAATCCTGTCTATGGCGCCAGGGTGTCTGGGAGCGAAAGGAAACCTCTTTGAGTGGTTTGTCTCACCTGGGCTAATGCTGGGAGCAGCCCAGGTTGCTGTGAGAGGCAGGGACAACCTAGAATCCTTGGGTTCCAGCAAGTTTGGGAAAGAAAAATGGGCCTCAGTGGCCGAGCTGTGTTCATCTCACCGTGTTTGCTCCCCACACAAGGTCAGGTGCCAGAGTATACAGCTGGCCCCGGCTGGGGACCCAGTGTAGAATTCTCACAGTCTCCCTCTGTGCCAAACGCTGTCAGGGGAGGGAATGACAATTCTTGTCATTTTGTCTCCATGCCATACTCCAAAAAGGTCAGATCCGGGGATGTGGAGCTGCCCAGGATTCTTGGTTGGCATAGGAGCTCGAGAGTTGGTGTCCCCTCAGGCAAGGACAGAGGAAGGACTTAGTGACCCCTGGTGAGAGAAAGCTGAGGCTCCAGGCAGCTGGGCTGGGGGAGAGTGTGAGAAACGGGCCTGCCCTCCTCGGCTCCCTGGAGGCCTTTCCAGAATTCGCCAGTGGCCCCCCTGGGCAGAGGTGGAAGTGGAGTTGTAGGTTAGCCCTGAGTCTTAGGCCGCGCGGGCCCCTCGGAGAAGCAGGGATCCGGAGCCCTTCCACCCACATTAAGGCAGGAGAGAGTTGGGAGGTGCGGAAGCAGCCCCTGGAGGCTGCCCTGCAGTGCCGCTGGAGCGACACAAGGGGGCGACAGCTGCCGTTGTGGGAGGCCGGTGGGCGAGGAGCTTCTCCTTCCGCCAGTCCACAGGCCCACGGGGACCCGCATGCACTCCCTGGAAGTTACCTGCAGATCTAGCTGCCGGGCGGAGCCAATCAGCGCGGCCCAGGGCAGGCTGGGCGGGTGCCTCTAGCCTCCTGGCCCCACCCCTGCCGTCCCCTGAGGCCCAGGCCCAGCCAGGTGGCCTTGACTCAGCCAAGGTCTCGCAGCTAGCCGGGGTCATCTGGGACTCCCGCGCTGGGCTTCCAGGGCCGTGTTCATTAAGGCCTCATCACAGGACCGGGGACAGCCTGACCACCTCTCCTCCCTGCCCCCTCTGCCTCCTTGAACAGCCCTCTAAGTCAGCTGCGGGGGCAGTGTGTGCAGGAAGTGGGATCTGCCGCACCTGCGGCCGGGGTCTTACGCTCCCCGAGTTCCTGGGCCACCCCTGAGCGGTACCAGGCACTCATTCCTTGCTCTCCTTGGCTCTCCTCTGTTCTGTGTCGGGGTCAGCTCCACATCCGGCCTGCAGTGTGGGTCTCAGCACAGGACTTGGCTGGCACTTGGGTCACAGGTGTGGAGGGTAGGCCAAAACAGTAACCAAATGCCCTGGAAGAGCTATCATTCTGCCATCTTTCCTCTTCACCCCCTTCCTCGCTGAAACACCAGAGACGTGGTTAGCTCGGGAAAGCAGGTTCGAGTGAGACCAAGGGCTCTGTGGCCGCGGAGGGGAGGGAGAGGCTGAAGAGACAGGAGTGGCGTTCCAGCTCCTCTGTCTTTGGTGATTAACAGCTGCCAGAAGCTTGTAAATTCATCAGTTTCGTGTGATCTTCATAACATCTTTGTAGTTGGTTTGATTCCCATTTTGCAGATAAGAAAACCAAGGCTCAGAAAGGTCAGGGGCCTGGCCAGGATCCCCCAGCTCACACTAGAGCCCAGCCCAAGGATCTTCTCATGACGCTGAGCCGCTCTACTTAGGAGTACTCTTTTCTTCTATTATTTGCCACCCCTAAACTGGGAAGACCTAAGAAGAGGTTTGAGTGCTCCATGGGGTTTAGTGAAAGGTCTTTGCCTCCTGTGCTAATGGTGTGAGATCCATGAGATAATCTGACCTGGACCCCAAAGGAGAATGGCCACCAAGATCCCTCAAGTCAGGGGGAGCAGGCTGGACTGGGAGAGACCGTTGGTAAAGAGACTGGGGCTGTGAGCCCGTCGTCATGTGGCGTCCGGGCTGGGTCTGGCGTGGAGGACAAGTCTGATCTTTTTCCTTGCTTCAAGGGCGCAGGGAATCTAAAGCCCAATGGACATGCTCAGAGGAGCCCCCATACCACCCAGGGGTCAGTGGCTGGCCTGGGGCAGGGAAGATCGCTTCACTCGTACCCAGTGCCTCATGGTGAGAGGTCTGAGAGGAGAGGGAGGGCCCCAGCATCCTCCTCATCTACACTGAGACCTCCTCCCCTTGCTCCTGGCAGAGCACCAGTTCAGAGCTCCCACACAGAGGCCTCTCCCCTGCCGGGGATGAGCCCATCTCAGCACATGCCAAAATAGCTGTCTGGGAGCCTGGGCCCGCACCGCCCACGCCCCAGCATCTCTCGGGTTAACAGCTTGCCTGTCTCTCCGCCCCCTTCCCCAGCTTGCTGACATTTTACAGAGAGAGGCAGGGGCGGTTGTGAAAGGGGGCAAGCTGGTTCTTGCTCCCCAACCCACACGGACACCCCACTGACACAGCCTGCCACCACCCACCCACCTCTGGAAGGCATCCCCTTGGGGGAGACCTTCCTTCCATCCTGAGGACCCTGAAAGGGTGAGAGACAGGCTGCCAAAACCATCTCTGGTAGACCCAGGGAGCTCTAGGGGGCTGGTCTCCCTCAAGGGGTCTTTTGTAGGACACAGGATCTCCCTCTGTCACCCAGGCTGGAGTGCAGTGGCACAATCATAGCTCACTGTAATTTCAAACCCCTAGGCTCAAGCATTCCTTCCACCTCAGCCTCCCGAGTAGCTGGGACTATAGGTGGGGGCCACCATACTGGGCTCATTTTTTCTTTCTTTCTTTCTTTTGTAGAGACGAGGTCCTGCTATGTTGCCCAGGTTGGTCTCGAACTCCTGGCCTTAAGTGATCCTCCCACCTTGGCCTCCTGAGTTGCTGAGATTACAGGCCTGAGCAACTGTGCCCAGCCTCTGGAGTCTTTTTAAGAAATGATTTTGAAATCTTTCTAAACACATTAAATATCTTGCCGTTAGAAAAGTGTGCGGAATAAGGTGACACCTACTGCCTAGCTTGGTTGGAGCTGAGCATTAGGCCATATTTGCTTTAGGTAGAGATGGAGGCCCCTGTGTCGTCCTGCCTGGAGGAAACCACAATTCTGATTTTGGTGTGTGTGATGTTCTTGTGCCTGTTTTTAAAATTGTCCTACACAGGTATTCATGCCTAGCAACATACAGTGCTGTTTCGTGTGATTTTACTCTGGTTTAAATGGTATACCAGGCATATTCTGCATTTAGGTTTTTCCCTCAATATTGTTTTGGAGATTTAACCATCCTAAACATGAATTCTCACGGATCCATTTTAACCTCCATGTCCGATTCCGTTGTGTAACAGCAGCTTATTTGCCCAGGCTCTGTTGACGGACACTTGGGTGGTTTGCAGTTTTTCGCTGTTGCAAGCGATCCCTCTGTGTTCTCTCCACCAGTGCTTGCTCACAGGGTGTGCGTATTTTCAGCTTAGACAGATGTTGCCAAATTGTGCTCCGAAGTAGTTGTCCTAATTTTTAGGCCTCTGGGTTTATTTTTTAATTTAATTTTATTTTTTTGAGACAGAGTCTGTCGCCCAGGCTAGAATGCAGTGGTGTGATCTTGGCTCATTGCCAGCTCCGCCTCCCGGGTTCAGGCCATTCTCTTGCCTCAACCTCCCGAGTAGCTGGGACTACAGGCACCCGCCACCACGCCCGGCTAATTTTTTGTATTTTTAGTAGAGACGGGGTTTCACCATGTTAGCCAGGATGGTCTCGATCTCCCGACCTCGTGATCCGCCTGCCTCCGCCTCCCAAAGTGCTGGGATTACAGGCATGAGCCACCGCGCCGGGCTATTTTCTTTCTTTAAACTTTCAGTAAACTGGGGAATTGTTTCCCAGGAACAAACACTTTCTCCTTCAAGCCTGCAACAGTCACCTGAGAGAGATGAGAGTGGGCGTTAGCCCTATTCATCAGATCAGGAAACTGAGGCTCAGGCAGGTTAAAAGGCTTAGCTTGAGGTCATGTAGCTGGTCAGAGGCAGATCCTCTGGGCCTTTGAAGCTAAACCTACTGTGAAGGCCTTTGTCCCCTGTGTGAGTAGTATGGAAGCCTGGAGAGTGGGGTGGGGCCCTGGGGGCTGATGAGAGAGAGCAACATGGTCAGAAAGTTGAGGGGGGAGGTGTTAATTTTTTTGTTTTCCTTTTTTTGAGATGGAGTTTCGCTCTTGTTGCCCAGGTTGGAGCGCAATGGCGCGATCTCGGCTCACTGCAACTGCTGCCTCTGAGGTTCAAGCGATTCTCCTGCCTCAGCCTCCCAAGTAGCTGGGATTACAGGCATGCGCCACCCCACCTGGCTAATTTTGTATTTTTAGTAGAGATGGAGTTTCTCCATGTTGGTCAAGCTGGTCTCGAGCTCCTGACCTCAGGTGATCTGCCCGCCTCAGCCTCCCAAAGTGCTGGGATTACAGGCATGAGCCACCGCGCCCGGCTGGGGTGTTAATATTGAATGAGGGGTGAGGGGGAAATGCTTCTCCCAGCAGATGGGGAATGGGAGCCCTCTGCAGACACAGGAGAAGACAAGGATGGGACGGTCACCAGAGAAGAGTGGGGGCCCGCGAGGGGTTTATAACAAAGGGGCCCCTTTGGGAGGCTAAGGGAGACATATCGGCATTCCCATCAGGGATCGGTTTCAGTGTTGCCTCTGAGACACCAGAGCTCAGCCCAGACTTGTCCACCCAGCGCAGCAGGAAGTTCTCGGGAGCTGGCCCACTCCTGGGGCTCTGTGCCCACCTGAAGCCTGTGCTGTCAGCGGGATCCATGAGGCTGAGTCCAGACCATGCGCTGTTCCCTCCATTCACTCTTCAAACCACACCCGGCACTTCTACACTCTGGGGATGCCATTAGAAGCAGTGTGAGGCCCTGGGGCTCACAGCCTGGCCGGGGATGCAGACTTGCACATTAGTGCTGATCGCCCAGGGTCTGAGAGGAAAACCATGAGGGAGAATTCACTGAGTAGAGAGGGGAGTGGTATTCCAGGTAGGGAGACCACCGGATGCCACGTGGTGCCACGTGGAAAAGGGACCCGCGGTGTTTTGTTTGCCAGAAGCATCCAGGGTGGAGCCTGAGGGGTGGAGGGTATGTGCCATGGAACACACTACTGAGTTCAAACCCCAGCACTGCAGCATGTTGTTAGCTGCACGACCTCAGGCAAATGACTTAACCGCTTTGTCTCTCGGTTTCCTCATCTGCAATATGAGGATACGGGTCATGGGGATAAGAATACCAACTATTCTTAGGAGGATTCGTAGCTTAGTATTTGTAAAACACTTAGAGTAGTGTCTGGTGGAGTGAGTTATGTAAGTGTCAAATACAGCATTAAAAATATGAAAGAGCAGAGAGGAGGCTGGGAGGCCTGTTGCCTGCCAGCCCCAGGTCTTTGCATTTTGCTCAGCTGACAGGAGAGTCAGTAAAAGGTGATTGGGTGCTTTAGGATGAATTCTGGTGGCTGCGGGAGTCTGGCTTGGAGGGAGGCTCTAAAGGAATGGGTTGGTCATTTGTTGCACAAACATCTCTTTGAGGCCCAGCAGGGGCTGAGTCAGGGACTCAGGATGTGAAAGAAGAGACTGGGGGTATTTCACCAAGGAGCTCAGGCCAGCTTAGGATCCCTACCTAGCCCCCAAGCCTCTGAGACAGCCCCTCCTCCCCTTTCCTTGCCCACCACCCTCCCCTTCCGACTTCGTGTCACCAAACCGACTACTTAGTTTTCATGAGAAAGCCATGGAGGACATGGAGCGGGCGATAGCACCCAGCCCAGAAAGGGGCCTCCAGGTGTCACTCTTGGGGTCCTCTAGAGAGGAGAGGAAGGTGGCCACCCAAACCAAGGCTGTTGCCATCCTCTTGTACCCAACAAAGAGAAGTGGCCTGAGCCAGCTGGAGCCTGTGGTCAGCTGTTGCATGTGGTTACCCAAGGTGGAAGAAGCCTTTCTCTTCCCTTAAGGCGCTGGCCCCTCCCCTGTGGAATTCCCTGTTCTTTCCTCCTGCACTGATCAGCAGTAAACGCTGGACTCACTGCCAGGCACCATGCTGGGCGTGGCCCCCCAGGAGCTCACGGTCTGGTGGAGGAGCAGGAATGTGGGCTGAAAGAAGCAGGCCTCCCAGGGCTCTAGTGGCAGGGGAGCCGAATGGGCAGTGCGGAGCTGTGTGAGTAGGAGGGGTGTGCCGTTGGCTGTGAGCAGGCAGCTGCTTATCAGGTAGAGAGGGAGGCCAGTATTCAGGGCAGAAGGCGTGCCAGGTGTGGCGGCACAGCAGTAAGCCAGGCACAGCCAGATTGGGGCACAGAGAATAGGCTGGCCTGGTTAGAACCAAGGCTTTGTGTCACAGCACAGGAGGCTTAGTGCCACACCGCAGGAGCCACGTCTGCCAGGGTGGAGAAGGCAGATTCACTCTGAATCAGTGCTCTCAAAAAGTATGGTCCTGGGGGTGCCCTGACCCATTTCAGGGATTTGATAAAGTCAAAACTATTTTCAGAGCTACCCTGGTTCCTGCCTTTTTTTTTTTTTTTTTTGCTGTGCTGATGGCACAAAAGCAGTGGTGGGTAAAACTGCTGGCCCCTCAACGCGAATCTAGGCAGGGGCCCCAGCGTCAGAGTCCTTACTCCATACGTACATTTCTTTAAAAGTAGTGAAGATCATTAATTTTATAAAGTCTAGACCCTTGCATACCTATACCTTCTGATATTTTACATGAAGGAATATGAAATATATATAAGGCACGTTTGCTGCAAACCAAACTGTGATGAGGAAAAGCTCTTACTCGATGGAGTTGTAAGCTGTACTAGATGCTTTTTTTTTTAAGAACACTATTTGTACTTGGACACCTGATAGACAAACTAGTCAGATGTAGGTATTTGGCAGACATTTTCTCAAAAGTGCATGACATGAGCTTGTCACTTCCAAAACAGTGTCATTATTTGTTGCCAGGCACAGGCCACCATGGCTCATATCTGTAATCCTATCACTTTGGGAGGCCAAGGCAGGAGGATCACTTGAGCCCAGGGGTTAAAGACCAGCTTGGGCAACATAGTGAGACCTCATCTCTACATTTATTTTTTAAAAATAAATAATAAAATATTTGTTGCCAATGATAAAATTTGAGCTTTTGAGCAAAAATGAGAATTTTGGAAACTTTTTATTCACTTCCTAGAGCCTGACGGCTTCCTTGGACTTAAAATTTTTCTGATGAGATCAGTAGTGAAGTTAGTGTGATTTTTGGTATTGTATAATAACATGTGGGCCAGGTGTGGAGGCTCACACCTGTAATCCCAGCACTTTGGGAGGCTGAGGCAGGCAGATCACCTGAGGTCAGGAGTTTGAGAGCAGCCTGGCCAACATGATGAAACCCCGTCTCTACTAAAAATACAAAAATTAGCTGGATGTGGTGGTGCACACCTGTAATCCCAGCAACTCGGGAGGTTGAGGCAGGAGAATCGCTTGAACCTGGGAGGAGGTTGCAGTGAACTGAGATCGAAACACTGCACTCCAGCCTGGGAGACAGAGCAAGACTCTATCTCAAAAAAAATAATAAAATAAGGCCAGGTGCTGTGGATCATGCCTGTAATCCCAGCACTTTGGGAGGCCGAGGCGGGCGGATCACGAGGTCAGGAGTTCGAGGTCAGCCTGGCCAACATGGCGAAACCCCGTCTCTACTAAAAATACAAAAAAAAATTAGCTGGGCGTGGTGGCCCATGCCTGTAATCCCAGCTACTCAGGAGGCCGCGACAGGAGAATCACTTGAGCCTGGGAGGCTGGGGTTGCAGTGAGCTGAGATTGTGCCATTGCACTCCAGCCTGGGCGACAAGAGCCAGACTCCATCTCAAAAATAAAAAATAAATAAATAAATAAAATGTGTCACCATTTGGAAGATCTGCATAACTCGGTAAACCAGTATTTTCCAATGACTGGTGCTTGATGTTAACAAAAGTCAAAATGCAAGGTAGTCCAGTGGAAAGTTCATTGACATGGTTTTATATTTATATTTATTTATATTTATTTATTTATTTTGAGACGGAGTCTCACTCTGTGGCCCAGGCTGGAGTGCAGTGGCATGATCTTGGCTCACTGCAGCCTCCGCTTCCCAGGTTCAAGCGATTCTCCTGCCTCAGCCTCCCGAGTAGCTGGGATTACAGGCACCTGCCATCATGCCCGGCTAATTTTTTTTTTTTTTTTTTTTTTTGCATTTTTAGTAGAGACGGAGTTTTGCCATGTTGGCCAGACTGGTCTCGAACTCCTGACCTCAGTTGATCCGCCCGCCTCGGCCTCCCAAAATGCTGGGATTACAGGCGTGAACCACTGTGCCTGGCCTGATACGGTTTTAGATTCCACATTGCAACTAACCTTTGAGAAACTATCATTTGTCATATTTTGGTGTAGTAGCAAAGAAAATCTATAATTACCTGGAAAGGCTGTTAAAGATATTCCTTCTTTTTGTAACTACATGTCTGTGTGAGGCAGAATTTTCTTCATAAACTTCAACCAAAACAACATGTCACAACAGATTGAATGCAGGGATAGACAGGAGAATCCAGCTGCTTTCTATTAGGCCAGACGTTAAAGAGATTTGCAAAAAATGTAAAATGATGCCACTCTTTTTGCTAACTTTTTTTAGAAAATTATTTATAAAAGTGTTGTTTATATTAACATGTAATGGGCTTATTGTTTTAAGCTAATAAGTATCTTAAACATTTCTCAGTTTTAATATCTGATATGATACATATTAATAGCTGTCACCCCCCAAAACAAAACTCTTTTGGGATCTTCACCAATTTTGAGAGTGTAAAGGGGTCTGGGAGCTTTCAAGTTGCTGAACACATGGAGGTTCCTGGAGGATGGTGTGCCCAGGGAGGGCGTGGAAGCTCCTCGCCCCTTTCCTCATCAAAAAAAAAAAAAAAAAAAGGCCGGTGCGGTGGCCCACGCCTGTAATCCCAGCACTTTGGGAGGCCGAGGCGGGCGGATCACGAGGTCAGGAGTTCAAGACCAGCCTGGCCAACATGGTGAAACCCCGTCTCTACTAAAAATACAAAAATTAGTTGGGCATGGTGGCAGGTGCCTGTAATCCCAGCTACTCGGGAAGCTGGGGCAGGAGAATCATCTGAACCCGGGAGGTGGAGGTTGCAGTGAGCTGGGATCATGCCATTGCACTCCAGCCTGGGTGACAGGGCAAGACTCCATCTCAAAGAAAAAAAAAAAAAAGAGTTTAAAGAGGTCTTGGGATCAGGCAGTTGGACAGCTGCCACTCCAGACCCTAGGGCACCATGTCAGGACTGGGAGTTGTGGGGGTGGCATTCCGGTCAGGATACATGTAACACAGACTGGTGTCTTCTGGGTGTTCTTTAGCTTGGCAGAGCCAGAAGACCCAGAAGCTGGAGTCCCAGCTCAACCAAATCGGAGTTATGGGCAGTCACAGGCTTCCACAAGCCTCAAGTGCCCCTTCTATTCAGTGGGACAGTAGTGCCGTCTGCACAGGGGAAATACCAGCCTCCCATTTGTAATGCTGGTGAAAAAATACTTTGTAAGTTGTGAAACACTCCACAGATACTTATTTTTGTGGTTGTTTTGTCTGGAGCCGGTGTGATTAGCTTCCCCAGACCTCAGAAAACCTGTCCAGTGGGCGTGAGAAGGCATTAGGTGGCTAAATAGGGGGCATTAGTGGGGGCCCCCCCCCAAAAGGGCCTGGCTCCCACTTCTCCCTCCCACTTCTCCCTCCTTAGACCTCATTCCCAAGCTGAGGCATGGGCTGGGCTGTACTGGGCGCCAGGTGGAAGGGAGGCCACTGGGTTGTCACCCAGCCTGGCTCTGGGAACCTTGGGAAAAGGAGCTGGGAGGCACGCTCGTGCGCTGTGTGCCCGTCCGCCCACCCGTCGCCTGCTGCAGGGCCTGGAGCCGCCGCTGGGAGAGGAAGTGCGTTCGGTTACCAATCGGGTTATTTTCATAACGGCTGTCTCAGGCTGCGGGGAGGAGGGTGACAAGCGGGAGGGGGCAGAGGAGCAGCCACGGCTGCTAGCTCTCCAAACTAGGACTTGCTCAGCAGAGGCCACCAGCCCGGAGCTAGAGCCAGAGCCCGGCCTTGGGGACCCCAGCTCCCGCCTGCGCCCTGCCTTCCAGATCAGGTCAAAAGGGGCCCCCAGCCCCTCCTTGCTTTCTGCTTCCTCCCTCTGTATCTGGCTGGGTGGGTGTGGGGAGGGTTGGATCCGGGTGGACCCAGGCCCCACCATCCCTAGGCAAGGGGCCTGCCCTGCCAGGTTCCTGAAGCTGATGGAAAAGGGTCCCTCCAAGCTCTTGCTGAGCCAGGGCAGACCCTGCCGAGTAAACACTCACTGGCCTGGTCGCCTTCTTACCATCCAGCCTGGCCTACCTGCTCCCCGAGGTACATTTTGTTTGTTGTTTTTGACAGGATCCCTGTGGTGAGTCTCAGCCTGGGAAGGGAGAACTCTGCCTCCCCAGCCCCTAGGCTGACTGGGGAGGGACTGGCCTCCCTTCCAGCCTCCCCACCTCCTTCCCTCCAACCCAGGTCTGTGGGAGCAGAGCCGAGGGGGTTCTGGGGAGGCAGCTGCAGGCCCTTGCTCTGGGGCTGCTGGAGGTGGGGTCGCCATGCACCATGCCCAGCCTTCACGGAGCAGAAGGCAGACGAGGCCCTGCCCAGGGTGTGGAGTGGGCGCTCTGGGTCAGTCTCATGGGGTATCCTGTGAGAGCAACTCAGGGGGCTAGGCCTGGTACCGGGTGCAGAGGGCATTCCTCATGGCACGAGCAGATACCCAGGTGGCACCTGTGGCCGGCTCTGTTCCTCATGCGGTGAGTGGTGGCCACCCTGGGCACTCCTGCTTCCCTTTCTGGGTTCCCGGCCTCAGTGTGGGCAGACAGAGCACAGGAGGTAGCACAATCACATGCTCTGGTGTCTGTGGTGGGGGTAGGCCCTGCCAGGCCCCTGCTGTCTGCCAGGTATCACCAGGCACTCTCCCTCTGTCATCGCATCCAGACCTCCTTTATGCCAGTCTTCTGAACCAGGTGGTGTGAGCTCCATTTTGCAGATGAGAAAATTGAGGCTCAGAAAGGTTAGTGGATCAGCCTAGGGTGGCAATGGCAGATTCAGGATGCCAACGCCCTTGAAACTAGCACAGGGCATGAGATGGCCTGGGCTCTGGAGGGTGGGTGTCCTGTCCGCTCCAGCTGTAGCCGATGAAGCTCTCTGGCCTGCCCGCCCCCATAGCAGCCACTGCAGCTCGGCCACCCGCAGCCACAGCCACTGTCCAGCAAGGGTGCACGGCCAGACACCAATGGTCTTGTCTCCTGACTTCCTCTGTCCTTTCCCAGGCCCTGTCCTTGTCAGGCCCCAGAGCCGGCCG
Source organism: Pongo pygmaeus (assembly GCF_028885625.2). Classification (NCBI taxonomy): domain Eukaryota; kingdom Metazoa; phylum Chordata; class Mammalia; order Primates; family Hominidae; genus Pongo; species Pongo pygmaeus. The sequence continues at coordinate 20,841,350 of NC_072382.2, read as the reverse complement.
AGGGTTGCTGGGGTCCCCTGAGTCCTTTCCCATCCTGTCCCCGTTGGTGTAACAGGCTCTCGACCCGGAGACCGAGGGACAGCCATTTTGCTGTGCTCTTGGTGTTGAAGCCCTCGGGGTGACCTTTACACGTACTGTGTGGCGAGGTGGAGGTGACCGAGAGCATGAGGTGAGAAGACACTGTCACGCAGAGCTGTGCTATGGGAGAGGCTCAGGCCCAGGGCGGGCTCCAGCAAGGCCCAGGAGAAGCCCCAGCAGAGATAGGAAGTGAGGAGTCAGGCTCTTGCTGACCAGGGACAGAGGTTTCTATGGAGACCAGAGGAACAGGAAGCTCAGGCCTGCGGGGAGGGGCATGGGAGCACGGAGGCATGGGTGCCCAGCAGGAGAGCCTGTGACAAAATGTCAGCTAAGCCACTCTGACAGCCTCCCCAGACACACAGGGCAACTGAGGCCCGTGAGGGGCCAACTTGCACACAGTCACACAGCACTGCTGGCCCTGCCCACCCCACTCTGCTGGGAGGGGTGGCACCATCGGCCGCTGAGGAGACTCCTGGACAGATGTGGACCTGGGCTGCCTGGCAATGTGTGGAGCCGGGCACCACAGGAGCACCTGTAAGCCGCCCTTGTCTCTCAAGGGGGTCCTGGCCCCGGTTGTCAGTGCAGGTCTGGGGCCGCAAGCTGGGCTCAGCCCTCACGGCCACCCACGGGTGCAGCGGCACCTCCCCCCACTGACTGTGGCCTTTTGTTTTCTGGGTGACACTAGCATCAGGCGGTGTGTCCGGGTGACTAATCTCCTCCAGGCTGGGCAGCTGTCACAGGGCGGCCTGACCAGGCAGGCGGGGAAAGCTGACACCCTGGGGAGGGCTGGCAGGCCGGTGCCCTGACGGCAGGGGGCAGTTGGGCCTTCAGGCTCCTCTTCCCCGACACAAAGCAGGCCCCAGGTCGGGAAGACCTGGGTTCAGGTCCCTAATGCCGCTGACTGGCCGTGGGACCGTGGCATGTTATTGGCCCTCTTGAAGCCTCAGTTTCCCCATCTCTAGAATGGAGCTGCGGGTCCTGCCTACCTCACAGGGCTGTGGTGAGGATTACACGAGATGATAAAATACTTAGCCCAGGGCCTGTCACGTAGCAGGTGTTCGTTATTATTCCCTACCTGGTTCCGTTTCCTACCCCATCCCAGCCTCATGTTCCAGGAGGAAGGACCCTGCAACCCACCCCATTTCTGGGACGCAGGCTTTGCCGTTAGGTAGACTTGGGCTCCAGCACTGGCTCCAGACTGACTTGCCGTGGACTCTAGGCAGGTCACCTCTGCGTCAACTTCCTCATCAGGAACGCGGTGTGATGCAGTACCTATTCCTTAGGGTTGCAGTTTTTGAAATGATGTAAATGTTTGCCAGGGGCTTAGCACAGTGCCTGACACATAGGGGCTCAATAAATGTCAGCCGTGACACTGGTGATTTTGGGGGAGACCCAGCGCTCTCCACCCATGCCTGCTGTCCTGCCCCTGCAGCTCCCTCTGGCCCAGGTGGTCTGCTTTGAGTGGGGCACTATTTGGGGTCATAAGAGCACTGCCCTGACCTCCCTGTCATCTGAGGCAGCTGGAAACTCCAATAGGCAGAGACCAAGAGCTGAGCTGTGCAGAACTCTGCTTCCCTAGGCACCTCCACCCTGTCCATCTCTCCCCCAACACCCCTGCACCTCGCCTGAAGCTACTCAAGACCCGCAGGGCAGTAGCAAATCAGAGTGCAGTGTATGGAAGGAGAAGGTGCTAGACGTGCGGCCTGGGCCTGACTCCTCCAGCCCTTCATCTTTGCCTTCATCCTTTCTCCTGTCAGCCCCGGGCAGCACTGTCCCAGGGCTGTGACCTTGACCTCTGTGGCTGCCAGGGGTCAGGATGCATCCCCCACCAGTCTCTCCCCAGGACCAGGGCCCAGGAGATCACCTGCTGTGGGGCACAGGTGGCCTCAGGTACCTGGAGGCATCGCCATCCTGATCCATGCCAGGCAGGCTGCCCTTCCCCCACTGTTAGGAGAGGTGAGGGCACAGGAGCTCAATGCTGGCTGTGAAGAAGAGTAGGCAGGGCTGAGGTGAGCTGGCAGAGGGAGAAGAGCATGAGTTCAGGATGGGTCCAGGGAGGCCGGGTCCAGGGAGGCCAGGTCCAGGTGGGAGCTAGGATGATGCCCACAGCTCCTGCCTCCCTGCAGGAGGGAGCTCTGGGCTGTGCAGCGTTTGGAATTGTGAGTATCGGGGCTTCCAGCGTCAGGGCCGCAGAAGAATGTGCAGTCACAGGCTCCATCAGCCGCAGAGTCAGAAGGGTTTCCCAGTATCACCCAGCTTCGCCCTGGGGTATCCGTACTTTGTCCCTTCAGAAAGGTGAGACAGAGCAGTCGAGCACCAGAAAGTTCTTACCATCAGCGCCTCAGACATACAGGCACGCACACACCCAGAATCCAGAAGGCTTTGCTTTTGGCCCAAGCCTATTGTCGCAGCCCCCTGGGTGTGAAGGGAGACTGAGCAGCCCCTCTCCCGGGTGAGCCAGACAGCGACTCTCCAGTTCCCTGAGACCTGGTCTCCCCTGAGCTACATATTAGACCCTCTCCATTTCCAGGAGTCACCTTCAGCCTGACCCCAAGGCTATGGGCTGAGAGACTCTGGGGGTCCTGTCAGGATTAAGTTCCTTTGCGGAGAGCCTCATTTTGTTATAGCTTGGTTTGCACCATGTCCCATGAGGGGACACCTAACCTGCCCCCACCGTGTTGGTGGCAAAACAAAGGCCCAGCAAGTGGGAAGCCCTGCCCTGGGCCCCGCCTTCCATCCAGGCAGACTGACTCCCCATTTTCTTTTTGTTTTCTTTTCCATCAGCTTCCGGCAGGGCAGGTGGAGGCCTTTAGGCCCAGAGCTCTGTGGATTCTGGTGCCTGGATGGGGGGAGAAGGGGTAGCCTGAAGCACCCACCTCCCTGGGACTCCAGGGCTCCCTAGGGTGCAACAGGGCAGAGCATCAGTGCCCCCAACAGCTGTAAACGTGGGCTCCCCTGAGCACCCCTGGGATCCTCACATGGAGGTCAGAGGCTGCAGTGACCCCTCCCTCCCTCAGGAGTTGCTTCCCTTCTCATGGGACAGAGGCTGTGAATGGGCTCCCGGACACAGGACAGACCGTGGCCTGGTCCAGCTCCTGATGCCCCTGGTCTCTGTGCCCAACAGCCAACCGCCTGCCATGGAGACTTTCTTTAGGAGACATTTCCGGTGGAAGGTGCCAGGCCCCGGAGAGGGGCAGCGGCGGCCCAGCAGCGTGGGGCTGCCCACAGGCAAGGCCCGACGTCGCTCCCCCGCTGGGCAGGCCTCCTCCTCACTGGCACAGCGGCGCCGCTCCAGCGCCCAGCTCCAGGGTTGCCTCCTGAGCTGCGGGGTGAGGGCCCGGGGTTCCAGCCGCCGGCGCTCCAGCACTGTTCCCCCTTCCTGCAACCCCCGCTTCATCGTGGATAAGGTGCCCACCCCACAGCCTACCACTGCGGGGGCCCAGCTTCTGGGCGCACCCCTGCTGTTGACCGGGCTTGTGAGCATGAATGAGGAGGAGAAGGGTGTTCAGGAGGACGTGGTAGCCGGGGCATCGAGCGCCATCCAGCCAGGCACCAAGACACCAGGGCCACCCCCACCTCGGGGCGCCCAGCCGCTGTTGCCCCTACCCCGCTACCTGCGCCGAGCCTCCTCCCACCTGCTCCCCGCGGATGCCGTATATGACCACGCTCTCTGGGGCCTGCACGGCTACTATCGGCGCCTCAGCCAGCGGCGGCCCTCAGGCCAGCACCCTGGCCCTGGGGGCCGAAGAGCCTCAGGCACCACCGCCGGCACCATGCTGCCCACCCGTGTGCGCCCACTGTCCCGCAGGCGCCAGGTAGCCCTACGGCGCAAGGCGGCCGGACCCCAGGCCTGGAGCGCCCTGCTCGCGTAGGTATAGCTGTGGCCAGGAGGGCGAGTGGTGTGACCTCCTGTGGGTCTGGCCTGGGCATGGGCCTTGAAGCTCTGCCTGGCTGAGGGTTCCCCATGTGGGAACACTGGGCAGTGCCCTGAAGCTAGCGTACCCCAAAAGGCCATGTCTCCTGCAGGGAGCCTCTTAGTGTCTGGGGCTGCTAGGAGGCTCCTCCGCCCTCCCTGTTGCCGAGGTCATGGAGAGGGCAGAGGCCCGAGGAGGTGGGAGGAAGTAGGGTCAGCAAGTGCTCAGCCCCCTCCTCAGCTGTCTTCTCCTCTGTAGGAAAGCCATCACCAAGTCGGGCCTCCAGCACCTGGCCCCCCCTCCGCCCACCCCTGGGGCCCCGTGCAGCGAGTCAGAGCGGCAGATCCGGAGCACAGTGGACTGGAGCGTGAGTGCCTGAACACCCCTGGGTCCCAGCCCCTCTGGACTCTTGGCCAAGGCGCAGTTGGGGGGTGGAGGCACTACAGGCAGCTGGGAGAGCCAAGCCTGGAAGGGTTGGGACAGTGGGGCAGACGAAACAGAGCAGGGTCGATCGGGGCACTGGAGCGGGTTTGTCTTGGGAGAGGGCGGGTGGGCGGGGGCTGATGGGAGGGAGGGCTGGGCGGCCAGCGTGTGCTGAGCAAGCCCATCCCGTGGCTAGGAGTCAGCGACATATGGGGAGCACATCTGGTTCGAGACCAACGTGTCCGGGGACTTCTGCTACGTTGGGGAGCAGTACTGTGTAGCCAGGATGCTGGTGAGTGCTCGTAGGGGCACGCTGCCCCCTGCTGGTGGAGCCAGCAGCCGTAGCCCTTCCGGGAAGGTGGGATCTAGCCCGCTCCCTGGCACCCCTGCTGTGGGCCACCCCAGGATGGTGAGGGGTGCAGGGGCTTTGTCCAGATGCCAGGACTGGGGCTTCCCAGTGCACACAGAGGGCAGCTGTGCTGGGGCAGGCAGCCTCTGAGATAGACTTACCTGGTGCCTCAGGGGCTCTCTCTTCCTGTCCTGCAGCAGAAGTCCGTGTCTCGAAGAAAGTGCGCAGCCTGCAAGATTGTGGTGCACACGCCCTGCATCGAGCAGCTGGAGAAGGTGGGTGGGTAGCTTAGCTTTGCCCGCCCCTGCCCTTTGGGTGCTGAGGCTCTTTCAACGTGCACACACGCCCACACTTTATACAAACATGGCCTGCCAGGAGTGACCCAGCACTGGGGGGTGAAGAGTCAAGGACCCTGGAGCCAAATGCCTGCGTTCGAATCCTGGCTCCTCACTGATTAGCTGCTGTATCCCCACTGCCTGGAACAAACCTGGCGCCTAGTGGGTTCGTTGAATATCATTCAATGGAATGAATTGACAAATGGTGGCCCTTGTACCATTTCACCATGTCCAAACTAGTGCTTAGAAGAGACCATTGATTTGCTGAAGCTTCATAACTCAGCTGTGGCTACACCCTGCCTCTGTGGAGACCTTTCCCCCCAAGGGCCATTGTCCACTGTGCATTTGCAGCTGGGGGCATGTCTGGGCACTAGTGCTTCTAGAGGTGGAGGCAGCACTGGGCAGGCGGGTCAAGGCCAGGGGCAGAAGGGTTCGCATGGAGGGGCAGTGCTTCCCAGCCTGCAGAAACCCAGGCCAGCATACGAGAGAGACTGTAAGACTAGGAGTGGCTCAGGCAGGCTCACACAGGCTGCTTTCCCCAGCCTCTGAATTGTAAAGTGAGGCTTCCTTATACCTCCAATAAGGCTGAAGTAGGGACAGTTATGCGAAGGGAAATAGAAATGCATCCCCAAGCACTGTACACTCATCATCTAAGGTGGAAATCGAGCTAGGGTTCCACAAATTAGCTAAAGGTCTCCAGGGGCCAGGCTGGCTGCATGTGTCCAGGTCGGGAGTGCCAGAGGGCGAGGAAGAAAAGGATGCGGCCGCGTGTGGTGGCTCGCGCCTGTGATCCCAGCACTTTGGGAGGCCGAGGTAGGTGGATCACCCTGAGGTCAGGAGTTTGAGACCAGCCTGGCCAACATGGTGAAACCCCATCTGTACTAAAAATCATAAAAATTAGCCAGGTGTGGTGGTGCACACCTGTAATCCCAGCTACTCGGGAGGTGGAGGTTGCAGTGAGCCGAGATCGCACCACTGCACTCCAGCCTGGGCAACAGAGCGAGACTCTGTCTCAAAAAAAAAAAAAAAAAAAAAGAGCAAACCATGGTCCCATGTTAGTGGGGGAGATGGACCCGAAGCTCCCAACCTCCCCCTCTTCCTGGGTAGTGGGTGGAAGCAGCAAAGATCCCTCTGGCTAGTGAGGAGGAGGCAGAGAGGCAGGAGGGCTTCTCACGGGAGGTATCTCGTGTTTCAAGGACTCTCGTGATGATTTGGGGGTATCCCCGCCTTGTGAGGATGACTCTGGGTTGTCCTGGAGGGAGTGACCACATACCTGACCCCGAAGGGAGGTTCTGACATTTTGGTGGTCACTGCCATGTTTCACAGATAAATTTCCGCTGTAAGCCGTCCTTCCGTGAATCAGGCTCCAGGAATGTCCGCGAGGTAAGTGCCCAGGGTGGTCAGGGATGGGGCCACCCTAAGATTCCTGCATGGGCCTCTGCGCAGTGCCCTGGAGTGCCACCAGGGGGCTCGGCTCCCTCTAGGCTACTGCTCGCTGAGGTCTGAGGTCTGAGGTCTGCCATGCGGAGGCCTAACTAGCGCTGCCTGCGGAGGGGATGGGACAGCTTGTGCCTCTTGGTGCTTCCCAGCCTTCTTTATCCCTCTGAGTCTGAGCCTCCCCCAGGCCATGAAGAGAGTATTTAGCCCCTCCTCCACTCATGCGCAGGACTGCAGAGCGCTTCCTGCAGCCCCCTGTATTGAGCCATGTGGGCAGTCCTCAGGACTGTGCCCCTGCCCACCCCTCACCCAGTGACATTTTTCCCCTTCTCCCTCAGCCAACCTTTGTACGGCACCACTGGGTACACAGACGACGCCAGGACGGCAAGTGTCGGCACTGTGGGAAGGTGAGAGGCCCTGCCCGAGGACATCGCCACCTGCACCTGCGGACCTGAGCCCAGGCTGTGTGGCCAGTGTGGCCTGCCAATTACTGACCACGCCCTGGTGTGCAGAGTCCGGGGCTGACTCTCAGCCTGGCTGCAGTGCCTTCAGTCCTCAAACACCCTGGCCTGCTCTTGGTCTCTGGGCTTAGTAGGAGAGCAGGGAGGAAAGTTTTCTTCCCATGTGGCACACGTGGCCTGCTTTGAAGCTGCAAGTGGCCCTTTGGAGAATCATATAGACTTACTCATTCGGTGACTCCGTGGATACTTGTGTGCCGAGCACCAAGCTGGGCAGCGGTTTCCCACCCTCCTGAGGACAGTGTGGCTTGAAGCCGGGCTTTCCAGGCGACCGCCTGACCCAGTCCACAGTTGTTTGGTTCACTTTCTTGTTTGCTTCTTGCCCGCCTCCCTCAGTAAGTGCAGGCTCTCAAAGATGGAGAGGCTTGCTTCACTGATTCTCAGTGCCTGGCCCGCTGCAGGCCTTTCGTAACAGCCTGTGTGATGAACAGGGAATGAATGTGACAGGTACTCGGAAGCGGGAGTAAATTTCTTTAACAGCACGTGGGGGTCTGGTCAGGCCTCGGGGGTAGGAAGGAGGGAAAATCCGAGTGAGGCAGGAGTTAGCCTGCAGTGTGGCAGAACGGGTATGCATGCGGTGCCGTGCAGGTAACTTCAGGGAGTCAGGGGGCCCTGGCTAAGCCACCCTGCTCTTCAGGTTTATCTTATATATATATATTTTTTATTTTAAAAAATGTGTTCAGACTGGGTGTGGTGGCTCACGCCTGTAATCCCACCACTTTGGGAGGCTGAGGCGGGTGGATCACCTGAGGTCAGGAGTTCGAGACCAGCCTGGCTAACATGATGAAACCCTGTCTCTACTAAAAATACAAAAAATTAGCTGGGCATAGTGGTGGGCGCCTGTAATCCCGGCCACTCAGGAGGCTGAGACAAGAGAATCGCTTGAACCTGGAAGGTGGAGGTTGCAGTGAGCCAAGATCGCGCCACTGCACTCCAGCCTGGGCAACAAGAGCGAGACTCCATCTCCCAACAAAAACAAAAAATGTGTTTAAAGCTGGGCATGGTGGCACATGCCTGTTGTTCCCAGTTACTTGGGAGGCTGAGGCAGATTGCTTAAGCCCAGGAGTTTGAGACCAGCCTAGGCAACATAGCGAGGCCCTGTCTTTGGGTGGAGAGAGGCTGGCACCAGGAGAGGGGCTGGGTCTGCTGCTCCAGGCCTGCCCTGGTGCCCATCCATCCTGTCTACCCTCAGGGATTCCAGCAGAAGTTCACCTTCCACAGCAAGGAGATTGTGGCCATCAGCTGCTCGTGGTGCAAGCAGGCGGTGAGTGGTGCCCCCGCCCCCAGGGCCAGGCCCTGCACTGCTGGGTTTGGGTCCCCGAGTCCGAACACGGTCCCACTGAGCCCGGCCCCTCGCTCTCCTCAGTACCACAGCAAGGTGTCCTGCTTCATGCTGCAGCAGATCGAGGAGCCGTGCTCGCTGGGGGTCCATGCAGCCGTGGTCATCCCGCCCACCTGGATCCTCCGCGCCCGGAGGCCCCAGGTGAGTACTGCCTGCACCCTTGATGCCCCCTACGCACTTGGGGTCTGCCAGCTACCCCAGCCTGCCCACCTCGTCACCAATGCCCCTGCTTCCCTTGCAGAATACTCTGAAAGCAAGCAAGAAGAAGAAGAGGGCATCTTTCAAGAGGAAGTCCAGCAAGAAAGGGCCTGAGGTCAGCCCCAGGCTGGGCAGAGGCTGCAGGGGAGCAGGAGAGAGGGGTCTGTTGCTCAGGCTACAGAACTTCCACCCCCAGCTAATGCTGCTAGCTGGTGGGGGTCTGTGTGGGTTCTGGGGCCTCTGAGGAAGGCAGCATTAGATGCCAGTTTCTGCTCTGTGGCCTGGTAAGATCTGGCCCAGAGATGGTACATGATGGTACAAAGGGGGGACAAAGTCACCCAGGGGGCCTGCTAAGGATGATGGTAGGGCGTCCTGGACAGGAAGGAGCTTACAGCCTCTCACCTTGTCTCCCAGGAGGGCCGCTGGAGACCCTTCATCATCAGGCCCACCCCCTCCCCCCTCATGAAGCCCCTGCTGGTGTTTGTGAACCCCAAGAGTGGGGGCAACCAGGTAAACGTGGCCTTGCCTCTCAGCTGAGAGCTTAGGCGGGGGTTGGGGTCCAGCCTGTCTGCCAGCAGCTGTTCCCAGAGCCCGTTTCTGGCTTCTACCCCAATCCCTCTTTCCCAGGGATCCTGAGAAAATCCTGTCCTTTCTCCACCCGTCACCCCTTATTGGCCCTGGTTCCCACAGTCACACCCCTCTCCCTGTGCTTCTCCCACTTCGTCCCACCACTGCGTGACTGTCTCTCGGCTCCCCATCCCATCCAGGGTGCAAAGATCATCCAGTCTTTTCTCTGGTATCTCAATCCCCGACAAGTCTTCGACCTGAGCCAGGGAGGGCCCAAGGAGGCGTAAGTACTTGCCAAGGTTTTGTGGGGGACATGGGGGGGAACTTGCCTCACTCCTGGGGTACAGCACACATCCCCTGACCCCACTGCCATCTTCCCATGAGCCCAGGCTGGAGATGTACCGCAAAGTGCACAACCTGCGGATCCTGGCGTGCGGGGGCGACGGCACGGTGAGCTCCCCGCATGGGCCAGCCGAGCACCAGGGCTGGGCCTGAAGCTGGCGTCCCTGTGGGCCTGACTTGCCTCTGTTCTCCCTCCCCCAGGTGGGCTGGATCCTCTCCACCCTGGACCAGCTACGCCTGAAGCCGCCACCCCCTGTTGCCATCCTGCCCCTGGGTACTGGCAACGACTTGGCCCGAACCCTCAACTGGGGTGGGGTAAGCACCCATAGGAGGGGGGTGCAGCTGGGGCCTCTCCAGCCACAGAGGGCTCAGTCCCTGCCTGCTCCCCCAGGGCTACACCGATGAGCCTGTGTCCAAGATCCTCTCCCACGTGGAGGAGGGGAACGTGGTACAGCTGGACCGCTGGGACCTCCATGCCGAGCCCAACCCCGAGGCAGGGCCTGAGGACCGAGACGAAGGCGCCACCGACCGGGTAAGTTGGACAGGGTGGGGTGGTGCAGGGCGGGCGACTGGGGACTGGATCCCACTTTTCCACTTGCTGGTTCTGGGACCTTGGGCGTGTCTCTTCATTTCTCCAACTTCCACTTCTTCCTTGTACGATGGGAATGATAGTACTTGCCTCACAAGATGCTGTTTTTTGTTTTTGTTTTTTTTTTTGAGACTGAGTCTCGCTCTGTCACCCAGGCTGGAGTGCAGTGGCGCAATCTCAGCTCACTGCAACCTCCGCCTCCCAGGTTCAACCGATTCTCCTGCCTCAGCCTCCTGAGTAGCTGGGATTATAGGCAGGTGCCACCACCTGGCTAATTTTTGTTTTTGTTTGCCTTTTTTTTTTTTTTTTTGAGACAGAGTCTCACTGTCACCCAGGCTAGAGTACAATGGCACAGTCTTGGCTCACTGCAACCTCTGCCTCCCAGGCTCAAGCTATTCTCGTGCATCAGCCTCCTGAGTAGCTGGGACTACAGGCACCCGCCACCACACCCAGCTAATTTTTGTATTTTTAGTAGAGATGGGGTCTCACCATGTTGGTCAGGCTGGTTTTGAACTCCTGACCTCAGGTGATCCATCTGCCTTGGCCTCCCAAAGCGCTGGGATTACAGGCGTGAGCCACCACGCCTGGTCAGAAGATGCTGCTTTATTCCACAGACATGCGCTGAGCGCCTGCTACCTGCCAGGCACTTCTCTAAGCAGTGAGCAAAACCAAGCCCCGCTGTCGTGCTCCATATGGCACGTCAGGAAGAAGTGTTAGGGGAGCTGACAGGGAAGAGATGCCGCGGGCACGCAGGGAAATCCCCCAGGAGCCACCAGGCAGAGCAGGGCTGCGCCTGACGGCGGGTGAGCTGGGCTGAGCCCTAGCAGACGCTGCTGACCAGGGAAAGCCTGTGAACAGATGGGCTGAGCTGGCTCGGCCACACAAGGCCCCTGGAGCGGGGACATCTGTGAGGCCCAGCCCTCATTTTGGTCCCTTGACCTTTTTCCAGTTGCCCCTGGATGTCTTCAACAACTACTTCAGCCTGGGCTTTGACGCCCACGTCACCCTGGAGTTCCACGAGTCTCGAGGTTGGCAGCCTCCCACTGAGGCCAGGGCAGGGTGGGCACAGGAGCGTCCCCAGGAGGGTCAGACCCTGCTCCCGCCAGTGAAGGCATCCATCCCAGCCCTCCCCCAACCCCACCTGGGCAGGCTGGGGTGACTCACTGGCCCCCACTGCTTGTCTCCACCCAGAGGCCAACCCAGAGAAATTCAACAGCCGCTTTCGGAATAAGATGTTCTACGCCGGGGTGAGTGGGGTCTGCACCCCCGCCTGTGCCCACTTCTTCTGCCACCCGTGCCCCTGCCCACCTGTGTCCACCAGGCCCCAGGAGCCCTGCCGGGTGCTGGTGAGGAAAGATCTCTGTCAGCAGATGGTGACGCCCTCTGTCTCCCACAGACAGCTTTCTCCGACTTCCTGATGGGCAGCTCCAAGGACCTGGCCAAGCACATCCGAGTGGTGGTGAGTGGGGCCAGGCTGCCGTGGGTGGGCAGGCCGGAAGGGAGGGAGGCGGAGGCCACCTGGTACATGCACCTCAACACCCTCCCCGCCCGCCTCCAGTGTGATGGAACGGACTTGACTCCCAAGATCCAGGACCTGAAACCCCAGTGTGTTGTTTTCCTGAACATCCCCAGGTGAGGAAGGGGCTCCCGGGGCTCGGGGGGGCCCCTGCTGTCCTTGTCCTGCAGAGACTATGTTTTAAGGCCCATGTCATCGCCCATCCATGCAGGTACTGTGCAGGCACCATGCCCTGGGGCCACCCTGGGGAGCACCACGACTTTGAGCCCCAGCGGCACGACGACGGCTACCTCGAGGTCATTGGCTTCACCATGACGTCCTTGGTGAGTAGGCGCTGGGCCCATGGTGCCTGGGAGCACAGCCCAAAGGTGGAAGGGGTCACCCATACTCGCCTCCATGGGCCATGGCGGCCTAGTTCACCCTCACCTCCCTTCTTTGTCTCATTCCTCTGGCTTGACAGCAGCGCCTACCCCGTCTCCTTGCTATGCCTCGGGATACCTTCACTCCCCACTCTAACTGGAGAGTCACCCTCATTGCCTCTGTCCCCTCCCTTTCCTACCTGGGATCTCGGCCTTCCCTCTGCCCTCTGGCCAGGGGTCACTCTCACCTTTGTTCTCTGGCCAGAGTTTCTGCTTCGGAAGGAGCAGAGTCTGGGACCCCCCTGCCCCCAGCCCTGGTGCCATCTGACGCGAGCTTCCTGTGCCCACAGGCCGCGCTGCAGGTGGGCGGACACGGCGAGCGGCTGACGCAGTGTCGCGAGGTGGTGCTCACCACATCCAAGGCCATCCCGGTGCAGGTGGATGGCGAGCCCTGCAAGCTTGCAGCCTCACGCATCCGCATCGCCCTGCGCAACCAGGCCACCATGGTGCAGAAGGCCAAGCGGCGGAGCGCCGCCCCCCTGCACAGCGAGTACGTCCCACCCTGCCACGTGCCCTGGGTGCCAAGGCCAGACCCTGCCCTCTCTGGGCCTTGATTTCCCCATCCATAAAAGGGGCTGACTGTCCTTCTGCCCCAGGGGTGTTGGGAGTGGGGCGGGACCTTCTCTCGGCACGTGGTTTGGTGCCAAGCCGAGGGTGGCACCGAGGCAGGGCCCTTCCTGAGCCCGCTTGCCGGCCCTGCCCGACAGCCAGCAGCCGGTGCCAGAGCAGCTGCGCATCCAAGTGAGTCGCGTCAGCATGCACGACTATGAGGCCCTGCACTACGACAAGGAGCAGCTCAAGGAGGCCTGTGAGTGCGGTGGGGCGGCCTGGCAGGGTGGCCAGGAGGGGCTGAGGCAGCTGGGGCCCCCTTGGGCAGGGCTGTGGGGTGCAGCCAGCTGCTGACAGGTGCTCTGTTCTCCAGCCGTGCCGCTGGGCACTGTGGTGGTCCCAGGAGACAGTGACCTAGAGCTCTGCCGCGCCCACATCGAGAGACTCCAGCAGGTAAGGGGTGGGGGCTTCCCCAGGTGCCCACTCAGAGGGTGGCGGGAAGTGAGGCCAGGCCTCTTCCTCCCGCAGCCAGCTCGCCCTGCGGAGCCTCCTCGGTGCTGGTTCCCCCTACTCCAAGTTCCCTTCCCTCCCTGGCCCCCACTCTATCCCAGCCTGGCCTTTGCTTCTCTCAACAGGAGCCCGATGGTGCTGGAGCCAAGTCCCCGACATGCCAGAAACTGTCCCCCAAGTGGTGCTTCCTGGACGGTGAGTCTACTCCCAGGGTGCCAGGCTGTTTCCTGTCCCCTCCCTAGGGGATCCCAGGTGGGGGCAGCAGAGGACCTGGGCCTGGACATGGCACTCCCTGATCCTCAGCTGCCCTGTCTCCCACAGCCACCACTGCCAGCCGCTTCTACAGGATCGACCGAGCCCAGGTGAGCAATTGCAGGCCTGCTCCAGCCACAGCTGCTTCTGGGCCCCAGGGTCGCCTTTCCTGGGACGCCTTCCCTGTTAGCTCCCCCGATGGGCTCACCTCTGTCCTCATGCCTCTGAGGGCTTTTACACTTGTCTGTGTGCACGGACAGGGTGCGGCCCTGCCCTCCACACTGGAGAGTATAGGGTGGTGCCCGCCGGAAAGGCAGCTGGGTACTTACCAAAGGCTTGCTGGGTGGGTAGGAGGGCCTGGAAGCCCAGAGCCATCCAGGGAGACATAGAAGCAAAGGCACTCTGGCCAGGTACCAGCTCACCTGGTAAAGTCTGGGCAGTCGGAGGAGGCGTCAGGAATGGGAAGGAGTGGGAGAGGGACAGGCAGGGCCCCTTGCCTGGCCACCTCCTTTCGGTGTTTGTGCTCGTGGCAGAGGCTTCTCCAGGTCTACCAGCCTTGCTGCCCCTCGGCCCCCACCGTCAGGTGCCCTGACCTCCCGCCCTGACCTCCCCCCACAGGAGCACCTCAACTATGTGACTGAGATCGCACAGGATGAGATTTATATCCTGGACCCTGAGCTGCTGGGGGCATCGGCCCGGCCTGACCTCCCAACCCCCACTTCCCCTCTCCCCACCTCACCCTGCTCACCCACGCCCCGGTGAGTCCTGGTGTCCCGTCCCTCCAGCCCCTGGCTTTCAGCCCCACCTGTAAGCCGATGACTTCTGAATCCCTGCTTCCAGCCCCTCCACCAGTTAACTAAATGGTATCAACCTGAACCTGGCCAAAGCCCACCTAACGGCCTTCAGCCCTGCGGTTCCCTGGGGAAGCAGCCTCATGTCCACCCGGGTTCCCTTCCTGACTTCTTCCTCCTCTGAACCTTATCCTTCAGCCAGTCCTGGCAGCCCCCTGCCCCACCACCTGAGCACTCCTCCCCACCCCTACTGCCACCAGCCCTTCCCAGCTGCCACGCCCTGGCCCCCAGCTCTTGTATCCCTGTGGCCATTCGTGCCCTCGCACCCCCATCTCCATACCACGGTCAACTAAAAATGCAGAGCATACCAGGCCACTCCCCAACCTAGAAGCTTCTTAGCAGCCCTTTGGACGTGGATTCTCCCCAGGCCCCCCGTCATTGCACTGGGCTCCCAGCCCCCTCCCTGAGTTCACCTCCACGGTCCTGGCCCACTCTCTTCTCTTGGTTCTTTGAGGCGTCAGGTGTTTGCCACCACTAGACTTCTGTCGTCGCTGCCTCCAACTCTTCCCCCATCTTTCTGGAGCTCCCCCATCCCCATCCCCTTCGAATCTCAGCTTGGCTGTTTCCTCCTTGGAGAGATCACTCCCAGGACCCCCTCTGCAGGGGTGCCACACCACCTGTTCTGAATTCTTCAGAGCACTTCTGCTCTCGAACTCCTTATTTATTTGACTTGTTTGCATCCCTGAACTAGAATGTAAGCTCTGTGAGGGCAAGGCCTTCCTCTGTCTCATTTCCCTGCTGTATCCCCAGTACCTGGAATAGTGCTTGGTGTGTAGCAGGCACTCAATAAACTGTGGAAAGGATGAAGACGTCCCCAGTTGGGGCTGGGGAGGGCGACCAGCTGGCCTGTGCCGTAGCCGGTCACAGCACATCATGCTCTGTTGCAGGTCACTGCAAGGGGATGCTGCACCCCCTCAAGGTGAGGCCTCTCCCTCTGGGGCCCCTCCTTTCTGCCTGGTTGGGGGCAGGAGGCTCAGTGGGGTGGGGATAGGGCCCAGACACAGCCTTACACAAACACAGCCTTTGAGCTTCACGCACCAACCGAGCCCTGGGCACACATGCCCGGCCAGCACAGTCCTGTCCACTGAGGCACCAACCCAAGCCCAGGCCTCCGACTGCAGAGTAACGGGCAGGTATTCCGTGCAGGTGAAGAGCTGATTGAGGCTGCTAAGAGGAACGACTTCTGTAAGGTACTAGCTCCAGGCTCCAGTTCCTTCCCCCAGCAGTTCCCTCGGGCCCTGGGGAGCGAGGCCTCTGGGTTGGGCCAAGAGCTGACCTGCTCAGGTGCTGTCATCTGTCATCGTCTGGCCCTCTGTGGGATCTCCAGTGATCGTCCCATTCCACTTTGCCGTATCTCTGTCTAGGCCACAATAGATGGCTCCTAGTAGGGGCTTCCTAGCTCAGTCCACCTGTCCCTGGTGCTTAGAAAGGAGCAGGTCAGAGGAAGCACTGCTCCAGGGCTTGGTCACCAGTGCTGCCAGAGAGCCCCACAGGCTGTGGGGTGAGAGGCCCCTCCTCTGGTGCTCCAGAGAGACCCACAGAGGCAACTCGGGAGTAAGATGTGTGAGCGCACTCGTTTCAGGCCTGTGCTGGTGTACCCAGCTGTGGGCCAGCGTGTGAGCTCGGGGAAGGAGGGGTGGCTCCAGGAGGTCCAGCCCTGCCATGCCTCCTGCTCTCAGCTCCAGGAGCTGCACCGAGCTGGGGGCGACCTCATGCACCGAGACGAGCAGAGCCGCACGCTCCTGCACCACGCAGTCAGCACTGGCAGCAAGGATGTGGTCCGCTACCTGCTGGACCACGGTGAGCCGGGCGATGGAGCCCAGGGCCTGGGGCCGAGGTGGGAGACGGAGGGGCTGCCAGGCCTCTCTGACCACCCTCTCCCCTTCTCCAGCCCCTCCAGAGATCCTTGATGCGGTGGAGGAAAAGTAAGTATCTGGGCAGTGCAGAACCCTGGTCACCCCGGAAACCACCCTTTTCCCCACCCCTCCCATTTTGTCAGGTCAGAGCCCATAAACTTCCTGGCCACATCTGTCATCCCCTGGGCCACCCCTATTGCCCCAGAGCCCCAAACTTCCTGCCCTTTCTGATGGCCCTTTGGAGACAGATGGGTGGATCAGGGGATGGGATGGGGTACACAGCCAGCCCCTGCTCCCCCAGCGGGGAGACCTGTTTGCACCAGGCAGCAGCCCTGGGCCAGCGCACCATCTGCCACTACATCGTGGAGGCCGGGGCCTCGCTCATGAAGACAGACCAGCAGGTGAGCAGACGGCAGGCAGGGAGCCCACGAGGGCACCAACCAAACCTTTCCCAAGGTCCTAGAGGGGAGCTGGGGCTGGGGGCTGTCCCTGGGAAGACACAGTCCAGACCCTGGGAAACCTGAGCCATAGGGGGAGGAGCTGGTGGGCAGAGGCCTCCCTCCCTGACCAGGCCACAGGGAGGTAGAGCCCCTGCCTCTCAGCCTGCTAGGGGTTAGGCCTGCCCCTGGCCCCTGCTGATCGCAGCCCCGCCCTCCTCCAGGGCGACACTCCCCGGCAGCGGGCTGAGAAGGCTCAGGACACCGAGCTGGCCGCCTACCTGGAGAACCGGCAGCACTACCAGATGATCCAGCGGGAGGACCAGGAGACGGCTGTGTAGCGGGCCGCCCACGGGCAGCAGGAGGGACAATGTGGCCAGGGGACGAGCGCCTTCCTTGCCCACCTCACTGCCACATTCCAGTGGGACGGCCACGGGGGGACCTAGGCCCCAGGGAAAGAGCCCCGTGCCGCCCCCTAAGGAGCCGCCCAGACCTAGGGCTGGACTCAGGAGCTGGGGGCCTCACCTGTCCCCCTGAGGCCCCCGCCCGACCCGGAGGCTCACAGGGAACAGGACACGGCTGGGTTGGATATGCCTTCGCGGGGGGTTCTGGGGCAGGGCGCTCCCTGGCCGCAGCAGATGCCCTCCCAGGAGTGGAGGGGCTGGAGAGGAGGAGGCCTTCGGGAAGAGGCTTCCTGGGCCCCCTGGTCTTCGGCCGGGTCCCCAGCCCCCGCTCCTGCCCCACCCCACCTCCCCCGGGCTTCCTCCCGGAAACTCAGCGCCTGCTGCACTTGCCCGCCCTGCCTTGCTTGGCACCCGCTCCGGCGACCCTCCCCGCTCCCCCGTCATTTCATCGCGGACTGTGCGGCCTGGGGGTGGGGGGCGGGACTCTCACGGTGACATGTTTACAGCTGGGTGTGACTCAGTAAAGTGGATCTTTTTTCTTTTCTGCTTTTCTTCTTTTGCGGGGGAGGTCTAACAAACGCGGGGGCTGCGGGGTTGTCCTCGGGGTGGGAGACTGGACGCTGTCGACAGCACCTTCCTGGGGCCCCGGCTCCCGTTTGGTGGTTGGTCCCAGGGCCTACCCGGTTCCTGACCTCTGCCTGGCGGCCGCGCTCGTCGGGGCCGGGGGCGGGGCCGATCCCTCCGGCTTCCCGCTTCCCGCGGAGAACAACAATGAAAGTGAAAGAGGGGTGGGGCGGGGGCGAGCCCGGGTTCTGTAGCCCATTTGCCCTGTGGCCTTGAGCAAGCCCCTCCCCCAGGCCTCGGGGGCTCTCCCGGTTTGGGGGAACCGGGCGAGGCAATGCCACAGGCCCAGGGTCAGAGGGGGTGGGCACTTGCAGCCGCCGCTGTGGCCAGGTCTGGAACTTCTCAGACGGCTCCTGTCAGCGCCAAGTTTCACCAAATCCAGGCCTGCGGGCTCCTCCCCCAGGACCCCCACTCGCAGTCCCTCAAGCCTGTGCTCCCGGAAAGGCACTGGGCGACCGCACCCGTGGCTTTCTCTGGGGGACTGGGTCCCAGACTCCCCCCAGCACAGCAGAGCGCCTTCCTGCCCACCCGCGGAAACGGCCCCAGGTGGGCCGCGCCCCCTCCCCAGCAGCCAGCAGGGCGCCAGGGCTGAGCTGGCCGTGGAGGGGAGCGGGCCCGGCGGGTTATACAGGCGCCGGGGCTCCGCGGCAGGCAAGAGAAGCTGGGGCCTGAGAACGGCCCGGGCCCTGGCGTACGGCAGGGGACCACCCGGGATGGGGGCAGCGGGCGGCGGCGCAAGGAGTGGGCCGGGGGCCGGTGTGCGCGGGCGGGACGGGGCCCGGGGTCGGGCGACCACCGCTCGGAAGATGGGGCCGGGAGAGGCCGCCGTCGCAGCGCAGAGGGCACCGGCGGGGAGAGGCGAGGGCGCGGGACCGGGGACACGGACGCCGGAGTAGAAGCGCGGGGGGCGCGGGCTGGAGCGGGGGCGGGGACGCCGGGGTCGGGGGCGGTGCGGGTTTGAGGGGAGGGGGCGGGGCGGGTCCTTCCCGGGGGGGTGGGGAGAGGGGGCGGGGGCCCATGTGACCGGCTCAGACCGGTTCTGGAGACAAAAGGGGCCGCGGCGGCCGGAGCGGGACGGGCCCGGCGCGGGAGGGAGCGAAGCAGCGCGGGCAGCGAGCGAGTGAGCGCGCGGCGGCCGCTGGTCCGCCCGGCCGCGGCCGATCTGGGGGCTGGGGGCTGGAGGCGGGGGTGGGGGTCTGAGCTGCGTTCTGGGCTCGAGGCGTCCCCCGGGGAGTCGCCTCTTGGCGGTGCGTCCGGGCTCGCGGCGAGGGGCCTCCCCAAGTCTTCCCACCGCCGCCACCCTAGCAGCCCGACTTGGGGCCTGGAAAGTGGAGCACGCGGGGGTGGGAGGGCCCTGCACGCGGCCCCCGGTGGGGAAGGGGACGGGCCAGGGACTCAGACTCGCGCTCTCCCCCCAGGATGCAGCACCGAGGCTTCCTCCTCCTCACCTTCCTCGCCCTGCTGGCGCTCACCTCCGCGGTGGCCAAAAAGAAAGGTGATGGGGGATGATCGAAGGAGGGCTGGGGACGGGCAGGCGAGGCCCCGCCACTTCTGGGCTGGGCCGCCTGGGTTCCTAGCCTGGAACCCCAGGAAGGCGGCCCCCGAGAGAGTCTCCCCGTGCCCCAGTCCTGAACTCTGTTCCTCGCGCGTTGTAGATAAGGTGAAAAAGGGCGGCCCGGGGAGCGAGTGCGCTGAGTGGGCCTGGGGGCCCTGCACCCCCAGCAGCAAGGATTGCGGCGTGGGTTTCCGCGAGGGCACCTGCGGGGCCCAGACTCAGCGCATCCGGTGCAGGGTACCTTGCAACTGGAAGAAGGAGTTTGGAGGTGAGGCGGGGCGCAGTCAGAGGGTGGGAGAGGGGGGCAGAGCCTCGCCAAAGCCTGGGCAGACCCTTGGAGGGGGGGCCGCGGGCCGCGCAGCGCTGACCTGGGCCGCTCTCTCGCCAGCCGACTGCAAGTATAAGTTTGAGAACTGGGGTGCGTGTGATGGGGGCACAGGCACCAAAGTCCGCCAAGGCACCCTGAAGAAGGCGCGCTACAATGCTCAGTGCCAGGAGACCATCCGCGTCACCAAGCCCTGCACCCCCAAGACCAAAGCAAAGGCCAAAGGTCAGCGAAAGGAGAAGGGGGTGGGGCTGTCGCGGGGGGCTGCCCCCTCACCTGTGAGGGGACCATTCCAAGTTAAACCTTAAGTTTTGAGTCCTGGCCAGTGGCTTCCTGACATCGCCTCACTTGGCTTCCCTGCCTGGAAAAGTCTGAAGATGGGCACTACAAGAGAGGCCGCAGGTGATGCTGGGGACATAAATCCTCCCTGGCCCAAATAGGGACCAACTCAAACTACTTCATTGGAGCATCTGGCTTAGGACCCAGGGAGAGTGTCCTGGAACGGCTTGCCTTTGTCAGCTCTCCAGCCACGGGCAGCATTTGGTCAGCTCTGCCCTTTCTAGTGTTGGGAGGAGGTCAAGGCCCACCCTGGGCCTCTCAGCTCACTCCTGACTCAGCCCAGCGAGGCCAACAGGGCAGGGGTGAATCTGCCGGCTTCTCGGGTGAGGAGACTGAGGCTGCCCAGGGCTGTCGTGACCAGGACCGGGACTGGAAACTTGAAGGTTTTCTGATCCCAAGTGGAAATAGGAAGCTGGGGGTGTCCGATGTCCACATCACAATGGCTGCCCCATCCCCCTGCTTCCGGGTCAGCCGATTGGAAACCACTAGGGGGCAGAATCTTCTTCCCTGATACCCGGGTGTTTGTGGAGCCGGCAGTCTGCAATGGGTCAGCCTAACTGCTGATATGGTATTAATATTTCTTTCTTGTTTTACAGCCAAGAAAGGGAAGGGAAAGGACTAAACGCCAAGCCTGGATGCCAAGGAGCCCCTGGTGTCACATGGGGCCTGGCCCACGCCCTCCCTCTCCCAGGCCCAAGATATGACCCACCAGTGCCTTCTGTCTGCTCGTTAGCTTTAATCAATCATGCCCTGCCTTGTCCCTCTCACTCCCCAGCCCCACCCCTAAGTGCCCAAAGTGGGGAGGGACAAGGGATTCTGGGAAGCTTGAGCCTCCCCCAAAGCAATGTGAGTCCCAGAGCCCGCTTTTGTTCTTCCCCACAATTCCATTACTAAGAAACACATCAAATAAACTGACTTTTTTTCCCCCCCAATAAAAGCTTTTCTTTTTTAATATATAAAAGCCCCTTCCCAAGGAGTTTGCTGTGGAAATGTGTTTGGGAGTGGGAAGGTGGGGAGAAAGACCAGGCTGTAGGGACTGGTGGGTTTCAGGAGACTTGGGGGCTTGGTGGTGGGTGCTCTCCAGAGCTCATGGAAAAAGCAGAACAATTACAAACATTTCTTCCAGGGCCCCTGAAAGGGTGCCCCCCATCAAGTCGCCTAAGCCTTTTCGGTCCTCATCTCCCCCAGGGACCAGGGCTGGGGAAGGGAACCTGACTGACTCACTGGAACCACCACTCCCATCTCAGCCTCACCCAGTCAAAGGTCTTTTGATACAACCCATAGCCAATCAGGAAAGTTCTACCCATGGGGGAGAGCAGATGCGGGGGCTGTGTGCCTACCTCACTGCCCGCCTCCCCCCTTCCCACTGTCACGGAAGCCCAAGTGAGCCACCAGGTTGACCCCTTTCCTCTTGCCTGCGTGACCCAGGCCTCCACCCTGCAGAAGCCAGGGGGTGAGTGGTTTGAAGAGGGCAGATGGGAATGCCACCCACCACCGCCTCACCCTGACTCGATGTGTGACCTGGGATAGCCTTCTAAGGCTGGGGCCGCAGGGGGCTGTCTTCTGAATAAGTGGACCATTCACGGCTCAGCCTGGGATTGCAAGAGGCCAGACCTCAGTTCCTGAGACAGAACCCCTGACCTCCCAGCTGCCCCATCTTAATGTGACAAGGGCAGTGCTGCTGGGGTTGGGGGGACCTGGCCTCCATCATACCCACCCAGAACCTGGCTAAGTAGCTGCAGCCAGAGATTTCTGCCCCTGGAGTGGGATTTGGGGAGAGGGGGCTGAGCCTACATGCGGGGTGCAGGGGGGCAGAAAGCACCGATTACAGCAGAATGGGGGACCCCACCCTTCTACTCCCTTCCCAAGCCTCCTTTTCCAAGCACTGGCCCCTTTGTTCTTCCTGAGGGGGCCCTGGGCTTCAGCCCCCATCCAGATGTCCATTCTTCCAGCACTGCTGATGGTTGGTCACAGTGGGGCAGGTGTCTACCCAGGCCAGTGCCCCGCAGCTCGCCGAAGCAGGGCCACAGAGGTGGGCCAGGCGGCCCCAGTTCAGACACTCCCTGGGGTGAGCCTCCTCAGCCTGAGCAGAGATCCGGTCTCTGAATGCAGCCACAGAGCCTCTTCTGAGCTTCCTCCTCAGCAAACGTGAACACGGAATGGTGCCTGCAACTCTTCCCCACAGCAGGTGAGCCGTGTGGTCCCCCAGCACACGCACGCAACACCAGCACCTCCTAGGGCACTCCTGCCTGCCTACCTGGCAGTGCCGATGTTCCGATACTGGCACAGCAGCAGGTGCCGGAAGGTCTTTTTAAAGGTGGCGTTGCACAGAGCATAGCAGGCAGGGTTGATGGTGCTGTTGACGTAGCAGAGCCAGTAGCCAATGGACCACACCGTGTCAGGGATGCAGCTCTGGCAGAAGGTGTTCACCAGGACCATGACATTGTAGGGCGTCCAGGTGAGGATGAAAGCTAGCAGAATGGCAAAGATCGTTCGTGTCACTTTGCGCTCCCGGGCCGCCATCTGCCGCTTCTTGCGCACCTGGTTGCGAGCGATGCTGGCGAACTTGCGGGCCACGTTGGCCGCAGGGCGCATGCCAGCCGGCGTGGCAGGCACAATCTCAATGGCTGTTACACACTCGTTGCCTGTCTGCTTCGTCACAATCTGGATCTTGGACCATTTGGAGGCTGGGTTGAGGGCCCGCGGCTGCAGGGGAGGGGCGGGCATGGCGGGCGTGGTGGCCTCTGTGGTGGACAGCTCTGTGGCTGGGCGTTCCTTGGTGTTCTGGGTGGCACTGCCTGAGCTGGACTCATTGGAAGTGTCCTTATCAGCCACGGGGCGCGGTGGTGGTGGCAGCGCCGGAGGGGGGGCCTCCTCCAGCTTGCCATTGCGCAGCTCCTCCCGGGCGGCCTCCCCGGGCGGGGGCTTCTTGATGCTCTGCTTCATTAGTGGGCTCTTGAGGAAGGCCAGCGTCTTGGCTTTCTTCTCCTTTGGGCCCTCGGGCCGGTGCTTGTGGACTCGGCTGCGACTGGCCAGGGAGATGTGGATGTACAGCACCGTCATGATGACCACAGGCAGGTAGAAGGCAGCAATGGCTGTGCCAAAGGTCACTGCTGGGTTGGACAGGAACTGGATGAAGCACTGGTTGTCGGGCACCGTCCGCTTGCCCACCACAAACTGCCAGAACAAGATGGCAGGCGCCCAGAGCACGAAGGACAGTACCCAGGCAGCGGCAATCATGAGGCCTGCCATCTTGGTGGTGCGCCGGGCAGGGTAGGTGAGGGGCTTGGTGACGCAGAAGTAGCGGTCAAAGCTGATGATGAGAAGGTTCATGACGGAGGCATTGCTCACCACGTAGTCCAGGGCCAGCCACAGGTCGCAGACCACGGCACCTAGGGGCCAGTAGCCCTTGATGATGTACACGGTGTAGAGGTTCATGGAGAAGGCGCCTATGATGAGATCAGCACACGCCAGGCTGAAGAGGAAGTAGTTGTTGACTGTCTGCAGCTGCCTGTTAACCTTGATGGACAGCATCACCAGGATGTTGCCCACGACAGTCACCAGGCTCAGGGAGCCTGTCACTGTGGCAATGAAGACCATTTCCACCGTCTCATAGCGATTGTGGGATGATGACGTGACCAGGCGCACGGACTGATTGCCCGAGCTGCCATTGACAGGTGTGAAGTTGGCCATGTTGGTTGCCAGGGGTGGGTAGGCCGTGTCTGGGGAGGAAGGGGAGAGAAAAGCATGAACTACAGGAGGGAATGGGGGAGTCATCTGGAGGTACACTGGCGTCAAGGTGACAGAGGGACATTCTCTGGCAGAATGTCTTGAGAGAACTCTGTCCTGCCATGCCGCATTTGCCCATTCATTCAACATTAATTGAGCACCTACTATGTGCCAAGCATTGCTCAGTGCTGTGGCTACAGAAGTGAATAAGACACACATGGCCCCCTGCCTCATGGGGGGAGACATGCAAACACGTGAGCCACAAAAGAAAAAAAAGGCAGGGTGACGAGAGAGTGAGTCAGAAGGCAGGACAGGCATGACTCCTTGCTAGGTGATCAGGGAAGGCCTCACCCACCAGGTCATCTGGGTGATGAGGAGCCAGCCACAGGAGGAGCTGTGGAGAGTGGCCCTGCCAGGGGCAGTAGGCGCAGCAAAGGCCTGGAGGCAGCGCAAGGCCTGGACAGAGGCCGGTGCTGGGGGAGCTCAGGGAAGCAAGAGGAGGAGGAGAGTGGTCCCAGAGGCCCACCAGCATGTGGGCTCTGGAGGGAGGTGTTCTGTTCATCCATTTACCCACTCGGTCATTTCTTAACACCTGCTCTCCAACCCCTGTAGAAGGCACTGGGACAAAGGCAATAATAGGGGTATGTATGAGCACCTAACACTGATGGTCTACTAAGTGCCAAGCACTTTTGACACTTAAAAAAAGTGTTTATTTATTTATCTATTTATTTGTAGAGACAGGGTCTTGGTATGTTGTGCAGGCTGGTCTAGAACTCTTGAGCTCAAGCCATCCTCTCACCTCCTGAGTAGCTGGGACTCCAGGCGCCACCATGCCTGGCAACACTTTTTATAGTGTTAACTCATTTCATCCTCATAACAAACCTATGAGGTAGATACCATTTTTTCTCTACTACTTACAGATGGGGAAACTGAGGCACGGAGATGTTAAAAGCCTGACCAAGGTTTCACAGCTTCTTGCATTACGTTGCTGGTGGGGATAAGTGCGGGGTGAGGTGGTGAGAGGAAGGCAGTCCCGTAACTAAGAGCTCTGGCTGAGGGAGGCCAAAGAGCTTCAGGAGCCAGAAAGCTTTGCAGGGGACCAGAGGCAGCGCATGGAGCTGGGCACCCCAGAGAGGAGGAGAGTCCCTGCAGAAGGGGCTTCGGGAGGTACTTGCCACTGTCACATCCCCTTCAAGGAGTCCTCAGCTCCAGCCACAGGGCATGCTGCTGGGAGGGAGGCAGTGCAGGGGTCACTAGGTTATCAGAGAACCCTGAGGCGCAACTGGGGACCCATGAGGTGAAAGGATTGTCCCAGAGGGAAGAGAAGGGCTGCCAGGGCCGCCTCTTCCCTCCGCAGTCCACTCCCCACACCGGGCGGCGCCCTAGCTGGAGTCCCCACCACAGGCCCTTCCCTGAGCCTGGCCTCCCTCCCACCAGGCTCCTCTTAGCTCTCCTCCCCCTCTTCCTCTTCCCTCCATGTGAGGGAGGCCCACGCCAGCTCTGAGTGCCAGGGCAGCCGCTCAGCCCAGCCTCCTTCACACCCGCCAACACACACACCGCTCCACAGACGCACGCGGGCCCATCACAGCCACGCCAGCCCAGCAGGCATGGTCGGATACGCAGTTCTGTGCGTCTGTGTGTGAGAGGAAGAGAGGGCGCGCAGCCGGCTGTGGAGGAAGGAGCACTAACCCGCAGCCTGGGCTCCGGCTCTGTGGCCTGAGACAATCCACTGCCCCTTCCTGCGCCTCTTTCTCATTTGCAGAATAGAGAGGATCCTGTCCTGGGAGATCCTCCCCAGCAGCTATAGGGATTAGCACCTAAACTTGATCTCTATACATAAACACAAAAATGCACTGCAGGCTGGGGCCAAGGGCCAGGGTAACTGCCCCAAGTCTGACCCCACCCCTTCTATTCCGCCATCGCAGATACAGACCCAGCCTCCTAGCCTGATGGTTCAAGTTCTCCTGTTCTAAATCCTTGGTTCGTAGGAGGAGAGGCTGAGAGCAAGTGTTGTCACCCCCAAGGTCACACAACGAGTCAAGGGCAAAGACCAGATACTGCCCTCTTTTGGGGTCCCTGACAACCCCATTTGGCTCTGAGAGCCTCTGAAATAGAAGCTCAGGTGTCACTCTCTGAGCTGTCCCCTCCAGCACCGGGAGGCTGCCCTCCCCCAGTCACTCACGTGCAGGAGGGGACAGGGCAGGCAGGAGTAATCAGTCAGCCAGCCCCAAGGAAACTCACTTCAGCCTCCCAGGGCAGGATACAGGCCAGCAGGATGATAACAAACGGGGCTAGAAGTGCAGAATGTGAAAACATAATAGCTCTTGTTTATTGAGTGTTAACTGTGCGTCAGGAACCCCTCTGAGCTTTTAATATAGATTATCTGGTTTAATCCTTACAACAGCCTGAAAAGGCAGATATTATTAGTGTCCTCATCTTACAGATGTAAATATCCTCTTATAGACGAGGATAATGTTAATCAACTGGCCCAAAGTCACCAGGTTAGGAAGTAGGGGTGGGGGCAGGAGAACCCGGGAAGCTCCTTCTTAAGTCCAAGGTGCTACTGCTCAGAGTTGACCTCCTGCCTCCGCTCCCCTCGACCCGAAAACCACACAACTGAGGGACTGTCCAGGTGAGGCTTGGGTAGGGTCCCCTCACATTCCTGCTGGCTTCTCGACTTAGCTTTCCCAGAAGACAAGCGATGTCTTGTCTTCTCCCAGATCCTGGCGGCTGGGCTGAGCCGGGACCACTGGATGGCCGGTGATTAAGTCCTGCTCTTGGCCCGCGTGAGGGAGCTGCCAGGTGCTGACAGGGCGAGGCTCAGGGTCTCCCCGACTCCGCCCCGCCCCAGCTGTCGTCGTTTTGGACACCTCGGGGTCACCCGCAGACATTCCGACCCCCTCTGGCGCCTTTCCCTGGAATCCAGATACGCCTGGCATCTGGGGAGCGAGCCGCCGCCGCCGGGGCTGTGCGCACCGCTAGATGGCAATGTAGGTCCCTGGTGCCCGCTCCGGACCTAGACCGTGCGGCCGCCGTTGGCCACCGCCCCCAACTCCAATGCGACTGCGAACCCAGAGGAGCCCTCAGGCAGAGCCTCCCGGGGAAGAGACGTGGGGTCCCCTCCGCCAGGCCCCGTGGGACGCCGCCCCAGAGCTGCCCTCGGCTCCGCGCGGGGTTCTCGGGTGGGAAAGTTGAGGGAGCCCGGATTCCACCCGGCACCCTGCGAGGAACGTGTGGGCGGGAGCGCGAGTGCGAGTTCTGTTTGTGTGTGCCTACGGGGGAGCGCGAGTAGACGCTAGTAGCTGTCTGCATGTGCGTGTGTGTGCGCACGGCCACGCCTGGATACCAGTGCGCCCGTGAGAGCGCGTGAGCATGCCGCGCCGTGTGGACACGTGCATGTGCATGCGTGTGCGTGCCTAGGGTGCTGTGGCCGGGAGGATGCACACGGTTCGGGTGCCTCTACACCTGTGGACTTGCATGCACAAGCAAATGCAGGGCCGAGAGTGGGTGACCGGTCACATTCCAAACACCCCTGCCGGAGATTCAGCCAGACCTTAGCTGTCCGCCTGAGCGCGGAGAGGGGTCGGGCCAGGAGCCTGCATCGCGATTGCACCTGGCCTGTGGGTGAAGGGTTGTGTGGGCGAGGAGGCCAGACTACTAGGGGATGCGTGCGACGGGCCACCTAACTTTGGGACGCCGTCTTAGCCCGGTGCCCAGAGGTGTCCAAGTCCTTAAAGATGTGGCAGAGTCCCAGCCTCTGACTGACATCTGTCGAGGGGCCTCTGCGAGAGTCGCCCAACCCGGCCTTGAGAGACACCAGGCACGCTCAGCTCTAATAACTCCCCTAAGAGGCGTTATTGCCAAAAGCTGCCCATTCTCGCGGCGAGAGGGCACCGGCAGTGCACCCACAAGGCGGAGGCCCGGACGGAGCTCGGGTCAGGCGAGTGCAAGACTCTTGTCCTCCTTCTCTCCTCACCCTGCACCCTACCCCAGAGGCACTGTCTAGCCCCTGTGACCAAAGTGGGGACCCAGTTTCTCACGCTAGGGTCGGGCGGGCCTCGAGGGCCGGGTTTTCCTAGGCCATCTGGAGGCTCCTCCATGTCTCCGCCGTGGTCGAAGGAGCCCTGGCTCTCGGGTGCCCCGCCCTCCCTCCAAGCCCCTAGCACGCAGTTCCTGCAGCCTCTGGGCGTGGGCACTGTGCTTTCCCGAGTCCTCGACACCCTTCTTCCCCGGGCGACACCGGAGGGGGTGCTCCGCACGCCCGTGGGGTGGTTTGGGGTGTAGGTCTTCGGTTCTTGGGCATTCACTCCATGGCTCTGGGAAGGCTGTGGCCCCTGGATCTGTCCCTGGGGCGGGAGAGGAGACTCCAGAGTCCAAGGGAGGGAGAGGCGAAGATTTGGCACCGACATTGTGCCCAACACTTCCGTTGCGGGGCCGGAGGAGGGGGCCTGGAGCTGGAGGACCCCGGCTCGTAGGCTGGGCAGCAACGGGGGGTAGTACCGGAGCGGGGGAGGGATGTCGGGGAGGGTAGGGGTGTTTTCCGTCGGGGCTCAAGGTCGTAGATGGAGGACTCCAGGGGACGGAGTGGGCTGGCAGCGTGGGGGCAAAGGGGTGGAGGGAGAGGGAGGGCGGGGAGACGGCGGGAAAAGGGCTCTTTGGGGCTTCAGCGCCCGGCGCCCTGCAGAGCCGCCAGTGGGAGGGCTGGAGTACCGGGTCCCACCCCCGACGGCTGCCCCTGGCTCCGTGGGGTCTGTGGGCGGGCAGTCCCCCGCCCCCGACATCCTGGATGCCCACCCCTTCCCACGGGCGCACCCGGGCGCACCTGGAGAAGCCTCCGAGAGCCCCCGGCCTTGCTTCCAGCGGGGTCCCCCAGCCCCGGCCCACTGCCGCTCCCGGCACCGCGCTCGCCCCGGAGGGGGTCTGGCGCCCTGTCCCAGTCGAACCCACCTCTGGGGAGCCTCAGAGCGTCCCGGGGACCTGCTTCCTGCTCTTCCCGGCGAGCCCCCCGCCCCCACGCCGCCGCGGAGCCACTTACCCGCCGCCTCTGCCCAGCTCCCCTCGCGCCAGACAGACGGCGGGACGGACGCGCGGCCCCGCGGGCCGGCGGGGCGGGCGGCCGGGCCGAGGCCCGGGGGCGGGGACGGGGTGTTGAGGGGCGGCCCCTGCTCCGCCCGCAGCTCCCGGCGCTGTGGCTCCGACTCGCGCTCACGCTCGCACTTTTCCCCGAGCCGCGTGATGTCACGAGGAAGCAGCCAATCGTGGCGGGGCCGCACCGCCCGCCCCGGGCCGGTCACCCGGCGGCGACGCGCGGGGGTCAACACCCGAGGCGTCGGAGACCCCGGCGGCCCGCGCCCCTCTCGGGGGCGGGCCGGCAGCTCCCCGCCTGGGCACAGAGGGCGCCGCCCACGGCCAGCGACGCAGGGGAGCAGGGGGCGCTGCCCTCCGGGGGGTGGGGGTGTCCGCGTTGTCATGGGGACGCGGCGCCCCCTCGCGGGCTGGGGAAGGAGCTGGCAGCCGGGTCCGGCCGCGCTCCCGCCTCCGCCCTGACCATACTCCCGGGACCCTGAGCTATTTTCGCGCCTCTCCGGGACCTCAGCGCCCTGCGTTGCCCCGCTCGCGGTTTGGCCGCGAGGCGCGGGAGTCTGACCCCAGCGGGAGGCTGCGGGTGGGTGGGGCGGGCTGCGCCGCCAGGGATCCGTCGGGGTCGAGGGCCGGGAGCTCCAGCCGCGCCGCTGCGTGCCGGCCGGGCCGCTCGCTAGGAGGGGCGCCGTCGGGGCCTGGGGAAGCGCAGGAGCGGGTGGACTGGAGAGGTTCGGCCGGGGAGAAAAGAGCCCACCGCTGACCACTCGCCCGCACCCGCTTGGCTCCCTGCTCGGCGTTCCGGGCCGGGGAAGGGGCGCGCCCCTGCTCTCCCAGCCCCAGGATGGGACGCGCCGCCAGTCCAGCCGCAGCCTGGACCGCGAGTTCACCGCCGCCTGTGAGGGACAGTCGGTTGCCCAAGGTCGCCGGGGCCGGAGCCCGGGACAAGATCCGGGAGAGCGGGCAGCCAATCTCAGAGGTCGCTGGGAACCGCACGGGCCGTAGCCTCAGGACTCGGGGCCTCGCCCAGGCTGGGCGGACATTGGGGCAGCTTCAGCACCTCGGAGAGCTCCCCGCGCCCTGGTCCAGCAGCCTCGCCTGCCTGATCCCGCTCCAGCGCTTGTCTCCCTCCGAGAGCGCCCTTCCGGGGGACCGCCGGGGTCGGACGCTCCCCACTGCGCCCAGGACCGAGGCCTGTAACCCCAAATTCTGATCGCAAACATTTGATTAAGCTTAAGACGTCTGGTTTCTTCTCTCGGGGAAACAACTCAAGACCCTCCCCCGAGGGCCGGAGGCGGTGAGGGCGATTGCGGGGCGGCGGTGGAGGAGAGGCAGGAGCCTCTTGGCAGAGAAGGGGAGGGAACTCGAGTAGAAGCCAGCGCTGTGGGGCTCTTGGTGTGGGGTTCTCCGCGCGGAACCCGGAAGTGGAGGTCGGGTCCCCAGAGCTCGCGAGCGCGATGGCTCGGGTTGGTCGGAATTGGGAACTTCAGGGCTGGGGTTGGTTGGCTAGAGTAGGAAGCCATCTTCTGTTGTTAAATGAATGATCGGTCTCCCAAGACCTCATAACTGGGGGTGAAAGAAGCACTACTGTTTTTGCCCCACTTCACAAATAAGGAAAGTTGGTTCATAAGACCCTAAGACGGCACTCCTGCACTTCTTCCACTTTGCCATATCCTTCCCAGGGCCCAGAAGAGTGTGGTACTCCTAGGAGGAGGTGGGGGTTGTGGAGGAGGAAGGCAGATCCTTAAAACAGTCAGATGAGAAAACAAGCAAGGCCAAGGGCGGGAGGCTGCAGATACCAGACACGCCTCCAGCTACTGACCCCAGCTCTTCCAGAAGCTGGCAGGCAAAATCACTTTAATTTCTCCACAATCCCTGTTATGAAGGGCTTTTGACCTCTCTCAATCTCCCAACCCCAAGAACCCACGGTGGAACCCTGGAGAGCTGAATTGGGAACAAGGGGACCTGGTGGTTTCTCTGCTCTGCTTTTGATGCCACTAGGTCAGCAGACAAGTAACAGAATTTCTCTGAACCTATTTCCTCATCTCCAAAAGGGACTGCCCCTATATCTTTGCCCTGGTGACGCCACAA
Source organism: Pongo pygmaeus (assembly GCF_028885625.2). NCBI lineage: Eukaryota > Metazoa > Chordata > Mammalia > Primates > Hominidae > Pongo > Pongo pygmaeus. The sequence continues at coordinate 20,810,722 of NC_072382.2, read as the reverse complement.
CCTTGTGATGTGTAAGGGGCCAGCAAAGGTTTTACCATCAGAGAGGCTCTGTCATTGGGCAAGGGCTTTCTAAGGAAAGGAGCTGGTGTGGGGACAGGGAGGTGTTGACAAGAGCCTCCAATGGGGGGCGGGGAGGTTGGGGAGGGTGGCTGGCACCATCCAGAGACAGCAGAGACAAGGCCTGGCAGGTCCAAATTTGGACCACCTTGGCCGGGTGGTGGCTCACGCCCACAATCCCAGCACTTTGGGAGGCCGAGACAGGCAGATCACTTGAGGTCAGGAGTTTGAGACCAGCCTGGTCAACATGGTGACACCCCATCTCTACTAAAAATACAAACAAAATTAGCTGGGTGTGGTGATGCACACCTGTAATCCCAGCTGCTCAGGAGGCTGAGGCAGGAGAATCGCTTGAACCTGGGAGGTGGAGGTTGCAGTGAGCTGAGATTGTGCCATTGCATTCCAGCCTGGGTGACAGAGTGAGACTCCATCTCAAAAACAAAACAAAACAAAACAAAAACAACAAAAAACAAACACACAAAAAACCCAAAAAACAAATTTGGACCACTTCATCTCTAGGGGCCTCCCCATACCCTTTTCCCCAAAGCAACAGAACAAGTCAGGGTTCCATTGTTTCTCCTACACCTTGTCTTCCTTCTGTAGAAATGACTGGCGGAGGTGTGCACTCTGGAATCATACACTACTTGGTTCAAACTCTGGCTCTGCCAGTTAATTGTGTGCTCTGGGGGTAACAGCAGTAATGACCTCAGAGAGTTTTTGTGAGGATTGACAGAGAGAACGCACATTGACTCCTGGCACGTGGTTTACATTAAACAAATTAACAGGACCCACTATCAGACCAAGGAATTCTTCCTTCAATGGGTGGTGGGGAGAGGATGTGGGGCAGTGGGCTCCCTTCTCCTTCCATCCTTCAATGCTTAGCTCAAATCCACTTTTTTTTTTTTTAAAAGAGATAGGGTCAGCCGGGCACGGTGGCTCATGCCTGTAATCCCAGCACTTTGGGAGGCCAAGGAGGGCAGATCACCTGAGGTCAGGAGTTCGAAACCAGCCTGACCAACATGGAGAAACCCCGTCTCTACTAAAAATACAAAATTAGCCAGGCGTGGTGGCTCATGCCTGTAATCCCAGCTACTAGGGAGGCTGAGGCAGGAGAATCGCTTGAACCTGGGAGATAGAGGTTGCAGTGAACTGAGATGGCACCATTGCACTCGCCTGGGCAACAAAAGGGAAAATCCGTCTCAAAAAAAAAAAATAGAGATACGGTCTCACTTTGTTGCCCAGGCTGGACTTGGACTCCTAGGCTCAAGTGATCCTCCTGCCTCAGCCTCCCAGGTACTTAGGGACGACAGGTGTCTAAATCCCACCTCTGAAAGGAAGCCTGCCCTAACCACTTGTGTGCTCTCTGGGCTTCAATGATTCCAAAATACAGAACTAGAAGTAACTTTGAGGTTGTGTAGTACAAGCCCTGCATCCTAACAAGGGAAAGTGAAGCCCAGAAAAGGCAAATGGCTTGCCCAAAGTTACACAGCTAAGTGATGTGTCTTTCAGTCCAGAGTTTACTAATACATAATTTTCTAGAAAATAAGAGTCTTCCTAACTCTTGCTATGGTTTTGTATTTCTTGCTTGCCAACTTATCTTTTGGTTTTGTCTCTGTTGGAGCAGAACCTGGAATTCTGAGTGCCCCATGGCATCAGGGACAGATTTGGGTGCGCGCGCACACACACACACACACACACACACACATACACACACACACACACTCAAAAGTACGTGCTGCTGGCAAAAAGCCCTGGTATTGCTTGGATTTTCCATTAGAGCTCTTGAAGAGTTGGGGCAAATATACTTTTCCCACTTGAGACGGAGTCTCACTCTGTTGCCCAGGCCAGAGTGCAGTGGCGTGATCTTGGCTCACCGCAACCTCTGCCTCCAGGGTTTAAGTGATTCTTGTGCCTCAGCCTCCCCAGTAGCTAGGATTACAGGTGCGAGCCACACCTGGCTAATTTTTTTTTGTATTTTTAGTAGAGACGGGGTTTCACCATGTTGGCTAGGCTGGTCTCAAATTCCTGACCTCAAGTGATCCGCCTGTCTCAGTCTCCCAAAGTGCTGGGATTACAGGCGTGAGCCACCATGCCCGGCCAGCTGGAAGCTTTCAAGCAGCCAAAGCCCACGAATAGAGCAGGCCTTTCGGCCACTGTAGGGAAGACACAGTCAAGGGAAACCTGAGCAGCTAGCAACTGGCACCTTGCCTGCAAATAGGACCAAGCCCCTCCACCTGCCTAGCAGGCTGGACACCTGCTGTGCGCGCTTTCCCAGGACTGGAGGGGATCCAGCTTTCTGGCCAGTTACATCACTTCAGGCCTGTAGTCCTGGGTGGGAAGCTATTAGGATGAACAGCCTTCCATCATTCCTTCCTACATACTCACCCCGGCACTGGAAGGTGGCTGCAGTCTATAGCAGGCCCTGGGGAAGCAGGAAGTGGTGGCGTACAGAGAAGTGGTATGAAGCAGAGGTGGCAGCCCTCACCTGACCAGCTCTGGCGAAGGGGTCAGATGGGTCCACTGCACCCCACTAGGAGAGCACCAGAAACAGTGCCGGGAGAACCTGGGCCTGGCCCAGTTCAATGTCCCTCACTTCCCAATCCCCACCCCTCCCCCATCCTCCGTGGAAATAAGAGAGAGGAGCCTGGCGAGGGGCATGTCATCATTTTAATGATGTGATCTTTGGTGTTTCCCTCATTAGCTGTAGATTATCCCCTCTCCTCCCACCACAATGTTTCTATGATGAGTTACAAACAGAAAGGAAATCACATTTTCATACTAAAAACAAAATGATCAGAGCCTTGATTTCTCCACTAGAAACTACACGTACAGTTAAGAGTCCACATGCAACACCTTAAATCACAGACTGAGACCTCACATTCTGACCTGGAGTCTCCTCCCCTTCCCCAGCCTTGGGCTAGCTTTGGCCTAGGCTCAGGTAATACTGACACCCACAGGCGCTGCTCCGAGGGCCTTGGGGGGAGGAGAAGATGGGTGGACAAGCCCTGGGGGCCGGCCAGCCTACACCCCCCACTCCTGAGTGAGGACCTGCCCACTGTCCCTTGACCCCATCCTGTATCAGGCAAGCAGGCTGCCCCCTTACCCCACAGTAGTCCCCCATTAGTAAATGCCAAAGTCCCTGTCCTCAAGAATCTGGGAGCCTGGCCCGACCCCCTGTTGGTTTCAGTGGGGTAAGACGACGAAGAGAGGCTGAAGCTCTGGAAGGCTCAGAGTTGGAGGTGGTTTCTGGGGGCCAGGCCACTCCTCCTGTTTCTGGGTTCCTGGTGGCTCTGCCCACCCAACAGGTGGACAGGGCAAAGCTGCCTCGCGGGCCTCTGTCCAGGATGATTGGCCCAGATCTGGAAGACTGTTCACTCTCTGAAGGCTCTGTCCAGGGATGAGTCCCCTGAGCCCATGTTACTAGGAGAAAGTGGGGTGCCTGGCAGAGATACCCACTTGCTCCTCTATTCACATTAAGCCCACAGTGTGGCTCTCCCGGGCTCCAGATCCTGGAAGGTTCTAGTTCCCCGAGGCATGCCTTGCCCATTCGACTGTCTCGTGCCCATTGACTGATCTTCCTCTCCACCCCGACCCTCCTTCTCCTGTTCCCTGATGCAGCCAGCAGCTCTTCCACGTGTCCAGTTCCCAGTCAGCTGTGAGGTCCGGTTTCTGCTTGGCGGTTCGAGGGGAGGCACCAGTGCAACGTTTGTCTCTACCTGTTCCGTGGCTCTCCCCTAGGGCCTGCAGTGTCCCCCCTGCTGCTGCCACCATCCAGAAGGTGGTTGTTATTGGTCAAGTCGCAGTGGAGGGTTGGTCCCTCAGCGCTGGGAAGGGAAACAGGAATGGGGACAGGGGAGGAAGAGGGCAGGGTTGGCTGGGTTGGCTCCCGCCCAGGGGTACCAGGCTGGTCCCAGGAAGCTGTCCGGGGGCTTAGGCCTCGCTCTGCCAGTTGCCCGGCCTCTGGGAGCAGTCCCCGAGAGGTGGAGGGCTGGGGTAAGGAGGTGTGGGCGGCACCAGGTTCAGTGCCCGTCTGAGAGCTGCGGTGAATGCGGTGGCTGACGATGATGTTGTTGCCGAAGCCGCCCATGGAGGCCATGGTGGTGCTCTGCTCCCGCTGCACCACGGCCGTCATGCCGCCCTCCGCCATCAGCCTCTGGATCCTGCTGAGCGCATCTTCTCCACTGGCACCATACTCTGAACCCTCACCTGGCAGATACAAAGCAGAAGAAAGAGCGAATTGGCTGCTGGCCTGGGCCTCTGAGGCAGGTGGGCAGCCACTGGTAGCAGCTGGGGGATTCTTGACTAAACGCAGGATAGAGAAGACTCGCTCCATCACTGTGAAAACCAATCGGAGTCTTGAAAGCTAGACAAAACCCCCAGAATGATCACAATCCATACTTCTGTTTTACTGGTGGGGAAACTGAGGCCTAGGATGGCCAGTTAAGAGGCAGCACTGGCCCAGAAGGCAGCAGGTTGGCCTCAATGAGTTCTCTCAGCACCAGTGGCAGCTTAGCATGCAAGGAGGCAGGTTCAGACAGCTGGTTTTGTCTGCTTGCTCCCTGTTGTGGAAACTCAGCAGACCTAGGGCTGAGCTGGGGTATGCCACCCTTTCTCTGCAAAGAGAGTAGGTACTCTATGGGTGTGGTCCAAAGGGAAACAGTCTGCTCTGCTTCATTACAACGCTGTCTTCCTTCAACGTAGTTTTGTGTTACCTCCTCAAAGCCCCTGAGGAAGCTGAGAGTTTTTATTTATATATATATATATAGATTGATTGATGGAGTCTCACTCTTTCACCCAGGCTGGAGTGCAGTGGTGCGATCTTGGCTCACTGCAAGCTCTGCCTCCTGGGTTCACACCATTCTCCTGCCTCAGCCTCCTGAGTAACTACAAGTGCCTGCCACCACACCCAGCTAATTTTTATATTTTTAGTAGAGACGGGGTTTCGCCATGTTAGCCAGGCCAGTCTCGAACTCCTGACCTCAGGTAATCTGCCCGCCTCAGCCTCCCAAAGGGCTGGGATTACAGGCATGAGCCACCGCGCCCAGCCTTTATTTGTTTTTTTGAGATGGAGTTTTGCTCTTGTCACTCAGGCTGAAGTGCAGTGGCACAATCTTGGCTCACTGCAACCTCCACCTCCCGGGTTCAAGCGATTCTTCTGCCTCAGCCTCCTGAGTAGCTGGGATTACAGGCTCCCACCACACCCGGCTAATTTTTTGTATTTTGAGTAGAGATGGGGTTCCACCATGCTGGCCAGGCTGCTCTTGACCTCCTGACTTCAGGCGATCCGCCCACCTAGGCCTCCCAAAGTGTTGGGATTACAGGCGTGAGCCACCGTGCCTGGTCAGAAGCTGAGAGTTTTAACTGTTCCTTGGAAGGGCTGTTTCCTTCTCTTCTTTCCCTTTACCCGCCGTCTTCACAAGCTATTCCCCAGTTATTGTTCTCCTGGGGCTCAATGCCTGATGCCATATTTCCCAGGAGAGAGTCAACTGACCAGCACAGGCCCCAGGTCTGGGGAGGGAGAGAAGGATCTGTCTGCCACTCCCTCTCCAGAAAGGCCTGAGCATTCCCTTGTGTGGGAACAGAAAAGACTTCGGCTCAAATCTCAGCTCTGTCACTTGCTTGCTGGGTGACCTTGAAAAAAATCCCTAACTCTACCTTGCACGGTGCTGGAGAGAGAAAAGGAGCTAACGCACAGCCCAGGCACTTGGTCAACGGTGCCTGTTGTGATTAACTTGGGGTCTGCAGCAGTGGAACTCTTATCGCTGTGGGACCTCCCTTCCAGCTTTCTGCTCAGCTCTTGGTAGGGTGAGAACCAGGCAAAGACCGTGGGCAACTATGATCAAGGCTCTCAGGCTGCGAGGGATGGCTCCACTGAACTGCTGATTTGTCCCCATCAGCTACTGTTTGGGATTTTGCAGTTTTGGGGGTTTTGATGTTGAGTTTTCTTTCCTTTTGGGGTACTTGCCAGCAGCTATTTTTATGAGACTTTCTTTGCTCCCCTAACCCCACCCATTCCCTTCTCTCTGCCTGCCTCATTAGAGTTGAATTTCCAGGCCAGCGAGTTTCATAGCTTGGTGGCATCTAAGGCCCCAAGAGATCTCTCACCCTTCTTGCTAGTACTTGGCAGCCTCATGCTTCTAGTTCTTTCTACAGGTTTTTTTTTTTTTTTTGAGACCAGGTCTCGCTATGTCACCTAAACTGGAGTGCAATGGTACAAACACGGCTCACTGTAGCTTAAGCCTCTCGGGTGCAAGCAATCCACCCACCTCAGCCTCCTGAGTAGTTGGGAGTACAGGCACGCACCACCACACCTGGCTAATTTTTTGTACTTTTTGTAGAGACAGGGTTTCGCCATGTTGCCCAGGCTGGTCTTGAACTCCTGGGCTCAAGCAATCCTCCTGCCTTGGCCTCCCAAAGTGCTGGGATTACATGGGTGAGTCACTGCGCCCAGCCCCAGTCTTAGACGATCTTCCTCAGCATTATGTCCTCTCTTGCTTTTCTGGACATCCCCTGATAAAGCGCTGCCCTCCATCCCTCAAGGTGGCTGCCCTTCCCCACTTCCTCCTGGGACACCCGGCTCCAGTTCCCAGGGCAGAAGGAGAGAAAACCTGAAGGGCTCTCAGAGTACTGGGTCAACCCCATCTTCAGGGTTTAAAGCCTTCTAACAGTGGGGCAGAGGGTAAGAAGAAAAAGGTCAACCTACAGCCTTGGTGCCCACAGAGATTCTACCCTGGGAGCCAAGGGCTGCCTGGGGAGGCCCCCTGGGGCCCTCCCTGTGCTCACTGTAGCCCCAATGCTTTCTAGGAACTCTGTGCACTGAAGCCCTCACAGCATGGTCTGGGGCGTGCCGTGGCTGGCCTGAGGCCTGCTGGCACTGGAGTGCACTGTGCCCCCCGGGCGCTGTGCCTGGTGAACTCTTAGCTCTTTTCTTTTCTTTTCGAGACAGAGTCTCGCTCTGTCGCCCAGACTGGAGTGCAGTGGCATGATCTCAGCTCACTGCAACCTCCACTTCCCGGGTTCAAGCAATTCTCCTGCCTCAGCCTCCCGAGTAGCTGGGACTACAGGCATGTGCCACCATACCCGGCTAATTTTTGTATTTTTAGTAGAGACAGTGTTTCACCATGCTGGCCAGGCTGGTATCAGACTCCTGACCTTGTGATCCACCCACCTGGACCTCCCAAAGTTCTAGGATTACAGGCTTGAGTCACCACGCCCAGCTCAGTTCTTCTCAAGTAGATTACCAGGAGCAGAACAGGCTGCCTTGGGGCCCTATGGGCGCTGCTGCAGCCAAGCCCCCAGAGAGCCACGGATGGGCTTTCCCAGGCTCTGGTGGAGGCCCTGCTGCTGGCACTCAAGTCTGAGCCCACTGCTTGCTTGCCTATGGCTCCAGGCCTGGCCACCCCTCTCTATGGCTATGACTGTGTCCTAACTGGGCTTCTTGCTTCCAGTCTCCTCCCCTTCCATCTAGTCTCCACATTTTGCTATTACCATCCTAATTCAGCCCTGCTGAATTGAGCTCTGGTTAAGTCTGCACCCTGTTCAAAACCCAGCAGCTACAAAAGCCCTCACAGTAGTCAAAACTCCTTAGCTTGACATTTGAGGACTCTCTGGCCAGACCCTTATCATGCTGCAGACCTTCCTGCCCTGTCCCCCACATTCCTGCAGGTACCCGGCAGCCCTGCTCCCTGCCTGCAAAGATGGGCATACACTGTGCACACTGTGCCATGCTCTTGTCCCGTCTCCTCTGCCACCCAGTTCTCTCTGGTTCCCCAGCTAGAAGGGGCTGCTCCTTCTCTGGGGCCTCACAGTGCTTCACACCTCCCCGTAGCTGTGGCATCTCTCTTCTGGCCTATAAGTTCCTGAAGGTCCTGGACTCAGTTGTATTCTCTTTTGAGTCAAGTCTAATACGTGGGTTTACACTGGGCGTGTATTTGTCAAATACATGTATGGATGAATAAAAGGGCTCCCAGGCTCCTCACAGGGGCTCCAGACTTAAGGATGCTTGGAAAACTGGTCTTGTAACTGCCCATTGCGGGAGAAGCATTTATTTTATTTTATTTTTTTGAGACAGAGTCTCGCTCTGTTGCCCAGGCTGGAGTGCGGTGGCGAGACCTCGGCTCACTACAACCTCCACCTCCCAGGTTCAAGCAATTCTCCTGCCTCAACCTCCTGAGTAGCTGGGATTACATGTGTGCACCACCACACTTAGCTAATTTTTTTTGTATTTTTAGTAGAGATGGGGTTTCACCATGTTGGCCAGGCTGGTCTTGAACTCCTGACCTAGTGATCTGCCTGCCTCAGCCTCCCAAAGTGCTGGGATTACAGGCGTGAGCCACTGGAGAAGCACTTACATGTCTAGTTCTCTCTGGACTTGCTCTTTGAGGGAAGAGACACAATGGATTCATCTCAATGTAATTCCCTCCACAGTGCCCTTGAATTCATGGTGCCTAATACAATACCAGACACAAAGTAAGTGCTCAAAAAAGAATGAATGGAAGATTTTAAAATGTACAAACAAATGGCTCCCCCAGGGCTGGGTGTGGACAGCTTCAGCCTACAGAACTATGAGCTATGCTTCCCTCCTGGGAACTCTTAGCCAAGGCTAAGAGCAACTGAGGGCAGCTGGCACATTCTTCAAGAGAAAAAATACCAGGGCTAGAGGGAAATGGTAGTCATAGTCAGGGATCCAGGCACAGTGGCAGACAGGGGGTTAATTCTGCGGTCTCCTTCTCTGTAGAAAAAGCATCTGTTTTTGTCTTTGAAAATAGGAAATTGATTCAGAGTTCACATGAGGTCTCTTCCTTGGCAAGTCCTAGGACACTCTAGAAGCAGAGGCCCTAGGATCAACAAGTTCCCACCATACCCTGCAACCATATTTAATTCTAGAGGTTTCATTGCCAGAAGAGCAGAAGAGGGAACCGAGACTCAGAGAGTCACAGGAGGAGCTGCCCTTCCTGACCTCTGGGAGTACTGGTCTTCCAGCCCCTCCCTCTTCACATTTGCTTTTTCCTGGCCCAGGGCCCAGGCTACTGCTGCTGGTCTACCAACCATCTTCACCAGACAAAACAGAGGCTCAGATGACCTTTGCTACGGGTCAGGGGCACAGCCATGGTGCTCTCCAAATAGTGGGGCACAGCCATGCTCGGAGGCAGGGCCTTGCCTCAGCTCAGCTAAACTCATTAATTCCATGCTTGCCTGAATGCCCACTGCAAGCTAGGGAGGCACTGTATCAGTGCTGGAAGCCAATGGTAAGCCCAGGAAATGCTTCCCTCCCTTTTCGAGCTACCCTCTTGGCCAGCAGGGTAGGAAAGCTTGCTGTAGAGTCAAATTCTGGGAGAAGTCAAACTCTTGTTAAAGTTGAACATGCAAAAAAGCTGACGCATGCAAATACCCCTGTGGAGGGCTCCTCCTGGAAGGCCTGGAAAGAGCTGAATGGATTTCAACCAAATTTTCATAGAACAAGAAAATGAGAAGTAGCCTAGGAGCCCTTTGGTGCTAACTGACAGAAAAGGGCCAAAGGGAATGGGGAGGGGCAGGGCACAGAACAGCAATTACTACAAGCAGAGCAGGCTTCCCACATTAATAAATCTGGGTGGCTGAGTGTGGCGGCTCATGCCTATAATCCCAGTACTTTGGGAGGCCGAGGCGGGAGGATCACTGGAGCCCAGGAGTTCAAGACCAGCCTGGGCAACATGGTGAAACCCTGTCTCTACAACAAACAAACAAAATAAACAAAATTAGCCAGGTGTGGTGGCGTGTGCCAGGAGGCTGAGGTGGAGGATCCCTTGAGCCCAGGAGGTCGAGGCTGCAGTGAGCCGTGTTCGTGTCACTGTACTCCAGCCTGGATGGAAGAGTGAGATCTTGTCTCAAAAAATAAAAACAAAATAAATAAATCTTCGTGGCTGTAGCAGGTGTGAGTGCAGGTGGGATCTCCCTTCTAGCCCAGCCCAGAAGAGCTGAACTCCCTGACCAGAGGATTTCGCTATCCATGCTCTTGCAGCTCTGGTTTTGTCAATACAAAACCTGCCAGCTGCCTCTGCGTGGGGGAATCTGGGCCCAAAGAGAGCCCTGATCCCTGGGCTCCCCTGAAGAGTCTGACAGCAGAATAGTGGTATGAGTGCCTCAGAGCAAGGCTCCTTGCCCTAGGAGGGACAAGGCTGGACACTGACACCCATCCATCAAGTGCCCATACCCTCTGCCCCGACTCTGCCCACACCTCCCCTGCCCTGACTGGTTTCTGAAAGGGGTATGGTGTGTGGAACAGCTGTGGGTGCAGAGTATAGGCAGACCATGCAGGGATGCAGGCAGGCAGAAGCAGCCAGCTGCCTGGTCTCACTCTGGCTGCTGCTCCCGCTGACCAGAGCCTCAGCTTAGCTGGGGCCGTCCTCTACCGCCTGCTCTACTTTACAGGAGGAGGGGATAGTGGGACAAGGAACCAGGTCTTGCCTCCTAAAACCAAGGAAAAGAGCTCTTTCCCTCTGCCCCACCCTCTGTCCCCATCCCCCCAGAAGAATGAAAAGAACTTATAATTGACTAGAAGCCAGAAATGGGCTGCATGCTAACCAAGAAAACAGCAGAGAATTCTCTGGGAGGTGAAACACCAGCAGACACACTTCTGAAGGTGGCAGCTCCTGCTCCCAGAGCCCCAGCATGTCACCTTCAGGCTGAAGGCCTCACTCCCAGCCCAGTCCCAGTAACTTGCCCTCCCCATTCATCCAGTGTCAGTTCTCCACATGCACCAGACATGCCATGAACACAAATTAGTGGTCCTTTATGCAGTAACATGTCTTTGAACTTGGTGCCATTGCACGTGTTGAGACATGTCTCCAGGAATGCTTCCCCACCACCCTACTTCACCTGACTCCTATTCATCCTTGAAGACTAGGCTCAGGGCCACCTCCTCCAGGAGTCTCCCCTAAGCCCCACAGGCTGGGCACAGCCCCTCCTCCTCTATGCTCCAGAGGTCCTCATCACACTAAAACAATTATCAGTTTAGGCGCCCATCTCCCTCTCTAGACTGTGAGCTCCTCATGGAAGGACAGAGAGGCCTACTTGTCTTCACCACTTTTACCAAGTGGCTGACACATGGTAAAAGCTCAGTGAAATCAAATCAGAAAGCGCTGCCTAGCTGGGCGCAGTGCTTCATGCCTGTAATTCCAGCACTTTTGGAGGCCAAGAAGGGAGGCTTGCTTGAAGCCAGGAGTTCAAGACCAGCCCGAGCAACACGGCGGGACCCTATCTCTATAAAAAAAAAAAATGATTAAAAAAAATAGCTGGGCATGGTGGCGCACACCTGTAGTCCCAGCTAGTCAGTAGGCTGAGGCAGGAAGATGGCTTGAGCCTAGGAATTCAGGACTGCAGTGAGCCATGATGGCGCCACTGTATTCCAGCCTGAGCGACAGAGTGAGACTCTATCTTTATTTCATTTATTTATTTATATTTGAGACAGGGTCTCATTCTGTCTCCCAGGCTGGAGTGCAGTGGCATATCACAGCTCACTGCAGTCGCCACATCACAGCTCACTGCAGTCGCCACCTTCCAGGCTCAAGCAATCTTCCTGCCTCCAGCCTCCAGAGTAGCTGGGACTACAGATGTGTGCCACCATGCTCGGCTAATTTTGTGTATATTTAGTAGAGACAAGGTTTTGCTGTGTTGCCCAGGCTGGTCTTGAACTCCAGGACTCAACGGATCCTCCTGCCTTGGCCTCCTAAAGTGCTGGGACTACAGGTGTGAGCTACCATGCCCAGCTGAGATTCTATCTTTATTTATTTATTTTATTATTATTATTATTTTTGAGACAGAGTCTTGCTTTGTTGCCCGGGCTGGAGTGCAGTGGTGTGATCTTGGCTCATTGCAACCTCTGCCTCCCAGGTTCAAGTGATTCTCCTGCCTCAGCCACCTCATTAGCTGGGATTACAGGTGCCCACCACCATGCCCGGCTAATTTTTGTATTTTTAGTAGAGACAGTGTTTTGCCATGTTGGCCAGCTGGTCTTGAACTCCTGATCTCAAGTGATCTGCCCACCTCAGCCTCCCAAAGTGCTAGGATTACAGCCATGAGCCACCACACCCAGCTGAGACTCTATCTTTAAATTTAAAAAAAAAAAAAAAAAAAAAAAAAAAAGGGCCAGGTGTGGTGGCTCACACCTGTAACTACAGCACTTTGGGAGGCCAAGGTGGGAGGATCACTTGATCCCAGGAGTTCAAGGCCAGCAAAGGCAACATAGCGAGACCCCATCTCAAAAACAAAACAAAACAAACAACACACGATTCCAGTGACTGCTATTTGCACATACATATATACATACTACAAACATACATAAGGGGCTGGCCGGGTGTGGTGGCTCACGCCTGTAATCCCAGCACTTTGGGAGGCTGAGGTGGGCATATCACTTGAGGTCAGGAGTTCAAGACCAGCTTGGCCAACATGGCGAAACCCCGTCTCCACTAAAAAATACAAAAATTAGTTGGGAGTGGTGGCAGGCGCCTGTAATCCCAGCTACTCAGGAGGCTGAGGCAGAGAGAATCACTTGAACCTGGGAGGCAGAGGTTGCAGTAAGCTGAGATTGCACCACTGCACTCCAGCCTCGGCGACAGAGTGAGACTCCATCTCAAAAAATAAAAAAAGAGGCTAGGCACAGTTGGCTCACGCTTTTAATCCCAGCACTTTGGGAGGCTGAGGTGGGCGGATCACGAGATCAGGAGTTCGAGACCAGCCTGGATAACATGGTGAAACCCTGTCTCTACTAAAAATACAGAAATTAGCCGGGCATGGTGGCACATGCCCAGCTACTCGGGAGGCTGAGGCAGGATAATCACTTGAACTCGGGAAGCAGTGGTTGCAGTGAGCTGAGATCCCAGAGGTTGCAGTGAGCCGAGATCGCGCCATTGCACTCCAGCTTAGGTGACAGAGTGAGACTCTGTCTCAAAAATAAATAAATAAATAAATAAAAATAAAAAGAAGAGGCTGCCTAAGAGAATGGTCCACTTCTCCAAACCCCTCCCGCTGTCAGGGTTTACTGGGAGCTCTGAGAGGTCTGCCTCCTACTGAGAGGGCTGGCCCGCTGGCTCCACTGGAGAAGCCCGTGGTGGTTCCCTTTTGCCTGGCCCTCAGGCTTCCTGGAAAAGGCCTAATGGACTCCAGAGCAGCTCAGAGTCCAAAGAAACCTGCAAAAAAGGGCCTGAAGATGGCAGAAGGAGCCTTCCACCACCTCCTCCCAGAGGCTCACAGCGGAGGTTGGCTGCTCCAGCCAGCACCACCTTATGGTCATGGCCGCAGTGAGGGGCTTCCACCAAGCACAAATGCAGGAGGTGGGCTGTGCTACAGACCAAAGAGGGACTTCACTTTGAGAATTCTCAGTTCATGGCATAGAGAGCGACCATGCAATACCCTGTGGGGGACTGCGGTGTAGAAAGCCGTTCCCTGGGGTGATAGGCACGTTTGTTATTCTTTGCCTGACATGCACCATGGCTTTTCCTCCCATAGTCTCTTCTGGGCAAATGGCTCAACACAGACTTAGAAAATGTGTCTGTTTGGAGGCTGCTTTGTTTGGAGCTAGGACCAGCAAGGGGGCTGGAGGTAGGGGGTGAGGATAGCAACTGAGTGAGAACAGCCTGTTTAACACAGCTGCTGACGGACTCCTAAGTGGCTCGAGCTCTGCTGCTGGGAAGTGCTAATTGGTTTTTAAAAGTGTGAGGCTGGCACAGAGAGTCAGGGCCGAGTGTGGCAGAACCACACCTGAAATAGGTGAGAGGAAGGGGCTGATGATATGCCAGGCTGCAGCCAAAATGTCAACGAGCCCCAGGTGTGACAGGAGTGTGAGAGGTCCTCCCATGGGGCAGTCCCAAATCTGCCACACTGGTAGGGGGACGACAAGCTAGGCTGTGGTTTGGCCCCAGAAGCTAAGGCCTGGGTATACTTCTCTGGAATGGCAGCTTGCAGGAGGGAGTCTCCCTTTAGCCCTTTCAATTCAGGCTTTCTGTGCTCTCTCTTTGGAAAAAGAGCCTGGGTCCTCACATTTTAGAGGACAGGGATGTCAGCGTACTTGGTGGGAGCTGAGGCCAGCTGCAAGAGTGACCCAGCTCAGGGAAACCATGTCGCTGCTGAGGAGGCTCTTAATGCCACCAGGTGGGCATCACCCAGACATGGGAAGGGGTACGCATCCTGAGTGGGAAGTGGCACTCACTCGGTCTTAGGGTCCCTCTCCCACCCCTTCCAGCGCCACACGGCTCCTACCTTCACCAGGACCTGAGGCGGCTGTCCCTGGCTCCGGCACCTCCCTCTCAGTCTGTGTTTCGGCATTCTGCAGCTGAAGGGCCAGAGTCTGGGTGCCCTGAGATGTCACTGAGGTGGTAGGGTTCCGGGGCTGCAGCCCAATGGCATTCATCAGCCCCATGTCTCTGTCTGTCCTCCATGTGGCTCTGCTGGTTCTAGGGAGAGAAAGGCAGACTGAAGTCAGATAGGGCTTGGGACAGCGCCCCTCACAGCACTCTGCTGGCTCTGTGCCAATCCTCAGGGCAGTGTGGGCCAGGCCCTGCGCTCCTGCAACTACCTCTTGATGGCGGTTAACTTGTCTGTGTCCATTCTCCCCCAAGGTTAGTCTATACCCTGGAACAATGAAAGGCCACAGAAACATCCAATCTTGCAACCCTGGCTCACTCAGTCATGCCCTTCAACAACAGACCCCTGTCGGGGAGTGGGGAGGAGCTGTAGAGATGGCTGATCTGAAAAGACATTAATGAAATTCAGGAGGCCAGTAGCTGAGATCATGGGATAAAGAGTGAGCACTAGAAAAAGGTCCTTTCTCTCTTTAGCTTTACCTTCCTTCCAACTGTATGCTCATAAGATTCCACTTTGAATTCTTGAATTTCCAAGTGAACTGAGAACTCCACTTTGGAGGGAAAGAACTGGAACTCTTTTTTTTTTTTTGGTGAGACAGTCTCACCCTGTCACCCAGGCTGGAGTGCAGTGGCGCAATCTCAGCTCACTGCAACCTCCGCCTCCAGGATTCAAGCGATT
Organism: Pongo pygmaeus; assembly: GCF_028885625.2. Classification (NCBI taxonomy): domain Eukaryota; kingdom Metazoa; phylum Chordata; class Mammalia; order Primates; family Hominidae; genus Pongo; species Pongo pygmaeus. The sequence continues at coordinate 20,795,647 of NC_072382.2, read as the reverse complement.
CTCCTGCCTCAGCCTCCCGAGTAGCTGGGATTACAGGCATACACCACCATGCTCGGCTAATTTTTGTATTTTTAGTAGAGAGGGGTTTCACCATGTTGGCCAGGATGGTCTGGATCTCCTGACCTCGTGATCCGCCCGCCTCAGCCTCCCAAAGTGCTGGGATTACAGGCGTGAGCCACCGCGCCCATCCAGGACTGGAACTCTTATGAGGCTGTTCTGGGATCCTCTTTCCAGGGCCTTCTGAAAACAGACCCTTGCCGGTAGGGAGCATAGGCTGTCCTACAAGGAAGGTTCCGGCCAATGCTAACATCCCCCTTCCTTGGGCATGTCCCAGGCACTGCCTTGGAATAGCTGGAGCTGGCAGCAGAGGCAGCCCAGGGCTTTTGAGACTATCACCAGACACTCATATTTCTAGCTGCTTCTGGGACTATTCCTCCAGGTATGCTCAGCAATTCCTAGGGGAAGTAGCAATTGCTTTGGGTTTATCAACAACCCAGCGCTTTGTTCCAGTCTTCATTAGTGAATTAAGTGATGAAAGGATCAGTACCAGATTTCTACTAATGGGTGCCTCAAGAGGATTTGTCCCTCGGCTACAGCCCTGGGCAGCTTGGTCCCTGAGGTCCTGGTCATCTGGAAGAGCCTGGGCCATGGAGCAGACTTCATGGGGCGGCATCCTTCTCCAGGCCCTATCTTCTCTCCTCACCCCAAGTGTGCCCAGGCACCACGGCCAGGATGGGAGAGGGCCAGGGGGTGGTTCTACAGCAAGACTCTGAGAGCAGAGCTTTTGTTCTCTTTCTTAGCCACACAACACTTTTCTCAAATGAAACTGTACACAAAAGATCAAGGAGGTGCTGCTCTGGTTGAGGAGGGACCCAGAGCCCTAGAGGGCGCTGCTTAAGAGCCCATCAAAAGCAGGAGGAAGGGACGGGCCTCCAGCCAGCTGCTCCCTGCCTACTTCCCAAACATACCCAGGCCGCTCGCTGCTCCTGCTGTTGGAATGGACAGTGAAGACCGTCTCGTTCAGCTGGTCCCAGTAGTACTCAACACCAGAGTTTAAGGCCCTAAAAATCAGTTGGGAAGGGTACAGAAGAAGGTGAAAGGCATTAGAGAGGGAAGGATAAGAGCTCCTGAAACTCCTGGCTTTGTGGACTGTGGCTGCCCATCCTTTCTGTCTCCTGGGGCTGAGCTGAAACCAAGACCAGAGCTGCTGCCTCATCAGGATGCTCAGTGCTGGGGCAATTCAGACAAATCTCTAATAGCCTAAATGCCTGGAATGGTGGGTTTAGCTTCTCCCTTCCCCCTGACAAGCCTAACTGGCTCCTCCTTGGAGCTAAGAGACAGCTAAAAAATAGCAACAACAGATACAGGCAGTGGGTCCTGAGTATTCTTCAGACACAGAGAAAGGAACTAAGATGGCAAATGTGAGGCTGGAGTGAGGCCCACTGGAGAGATACAGAGCCATGGACAGCTCTGCCCAATGGGCATGCCTAGTCTTGAAAAGCAGAGGCCTTGGCCGGGCACCGGTGGCTCACGCCTGTAATCCCAGCACTTTGGGAGGCCGAGGCGGGCAGATCACGAGGTCACAAGATCAAGACCATCCTGGCCAACACTGTGAAACCCCGTCTCTACTAAAAATACAAAAATTAGCTGGCCTTGGTGGCACGTGCCTGTAGTCCCAGCTACTCAGGAGACTGAGGCAGGAGAATCACTTGAACCGGGAGGCAGAGGTTGCAGTGAGCTGAGATCGCGCCACTGTACTCCAGCCTGGGTGACAGTGCGAGACTCTGTCTCAAAAAAAAAAAAAAAGAAAAGAAAAGCAGAGGCCTCAGAAAACAAAGACAGTGCAGGCTCTCGCCCCTGGGGCGGCCTGAGCAGAGGAAGACAAACTTCACCAAAAGTCAGCTATTTAACCTAGAGGCCTAGGTCAGCCTCCTTTAACAACAGAAGTTACTTCCATAAACAGCAAACATCCCCAAGTGAGTGGATTATAGGATGCTGGGAGGTGCTTCCTTCCTAAACATGGGTGTTGGCTAGGACAGAGACCAGGCAGGGCCTGGATGACGAGGAACTGTGTCCCAGGAGGTCCCAGGAGGCTGTGCTGCCTCAGGTAAAAGGCAATAAAACCAGGCACTGAGCCTCCAAATCTGCCTTTTTTTCTGAGATGGAGTCTCACTCTGACGCCCAGGCTGGAGTGCAGTGGCATGATCTCAGCTCATTGCAACCTCTGCCTCCTGGGTTCAAGTGATTCTCCCGCCTCAGCCTCCTGAGCAGCTGAGATTACAGATGTGTGCCACCACGCCCGGCTAATTTTTATATTTTTAGTAGAGATGGGGTTTCACCATGTTGGCCAGGCTGGTCTCAAACTCCTGACCTCAAGTGATCTGCCCACCTTGGCCTCCCAAAGTGCTAGCATTACAGGCATGAGCCACTGCGCCCAGCCCAAATCTGTCTTTTTAAAATTTTGTTTATTTTTTATTTTTTATTGTTTGAGATGGGGTCTCACTATGTTGCCCAGGCTGGTCTTGAACTCCTGGGCTCAAATGATCTTCCCACCCCGGCCTCCCAACATGTTGGGATTACAGGCGTGAGCCACCATGCCCAGCCCAAATCTGTCTTTAGAGGGTAACTATGATTAGGCTTCACCTGAGGGAATACTACTTGCTTCTTTGAAGGGAAAGAGCCACAGCCAAACAAAAGTGCTCTTCTTTTCACTGCCCTGTAGTAAACCTCTCCCAGCTCCTTTTAAGGGGCCTGTCAGGCTGTGGAGCTGGTGTAATTCCAAAGGTCACCTCTTTAAAAAGCAGTACAGTTGTCCCTTGGTATCTTTGGGGAATTGGTAATCCCCTGTGGATACCAAAATCTATGGTTGCTCAAGTCCCTAATACACAAACTATCCATATCCTTTTGTATACTTAAAATCATCTCTAGATTACTTGCACTAATACAATGTAAATTATGCAAATAGTTATTATTCTGTATTGCATCTCACTCTGTTGCCTAGTCTGAAGTGCAGTGGTGTGATCATGGCTCACTACAGCCCTGACTTCGCTGGGCTCAGGTGATTCTCCTACCTCAGCCTCCCAAGTAGCTGGTACTACAGGCGTACCTAACCACGCCTGGCTAAATTTTTTTGTTTTTTGTTTTGTAGAGAGAGGGTTTCACCATGTTGCCTAGGCTGGTCTCGAATTTCTGGGCTAAAAAATCTGCCTACCTCAGCCTCCCAAAGTACTGGGATTATAGGTGTCAACCACCGTTCCCAGACTAACTGTATTGTTAATTTTCACTGTTTTTTTTTTCCCCCAAATGCTTTTGATTTATGGTTTGCTGAATCCACGAATGTGGAACCTGCAGATACCAAGGGCCAACTGTTTATCCTTCGTCTTCTAAACAGCCATTTTTGTGGGGTTTGGGGACTGAGAACTAGATGGGCATTGGAGAGCAAAGGTGAGAAAAGGCTACCTTACATTATGGAAGAGGTAAATGGCCAGAAGTAACAGCAGAGGCCTCCAAAAACAAACTCATCTCTGTTTTTGGTGAGCAAATCCTGTCTGTGTTAGATACCATGTGAAGCTGGCTGCCAGGAAGACTGATTTACAAACTTGTCAAGATATATTGACAGGTTGCAATACCACATGGGTCCCTGCCAAATCCCTCTTCTGGAATTCTTGCTAGCCAGGGCTGGTTAGTGACAACAAACTGTTCACATCAGACCTACAACAAACCATGTACTTCCTGACCTGGAACCTTCCTTCCTATCTCAGAAAAGAGGCCACAAGAAGGCCTGCTGTCTGAGCTGGGACTGTCAGCATAATGCTGGTGGCCAAAAGGTCCCCTCGAATGCTTTTCATCCAGGCAGCAGCACAGAACATCATCGGCTCAGAGCTGTGACCTTGGCTATTGACTGAAGAGGTCCACTGCCAACAGAACAGGGGCCGTACTTCCTGTCTCAGATGTGTTGCTCCACTATGCCTCCCCATCCCAATCCTTTCTGCTCCCCACAAACAGGTCTAATTCTAAGCCTGGATTTGCTTTACTTTCTGTGGTCAGAGAGCTGGACTACAATGAGCTCATGGATTTGGTTTCAATTCCAGGCACTGTACCAAGGAATAGAGTTGAAGACACCCTCTCTGGCTACTGAAACTCTTAGCTTTCTTTCTTTCCCTTTTTTTTTCTGAGATGGAGTTTCATCCTTGTTGCCCAGGCTGGAGTGCAATGGTGTGATCTCGGCTCACTGCAACCTTAGCCTCCCGGATTCGAGCGATTCTCCTGCCTCAGCCTCCCGAGTAGCTGGGATTACAGGTGTGTGCCACCATGCCTGGCTAATTTTTGTATTTTTAGTAGAGACAGGGTTTCGCCATGTTGGCCAGGCTGGTCTCGAACTCCTGACCTCAGGTGATCTGCCTGCCTCAGCCTCCCAAAGTGCTGGGATTACAGGCGTGAGCCACCGTGCCCGGCCTGAAACTCTTAGCTTTCAATACCCAGTGTCACTGACTGTCTGTGAGGTAAAGAATGATCCCAACATGTCCTGGTGTCTTCTTGGGTCTCAGTGAGGGTGAATGAGTCACTGTTTGCTCTGGGTTCTTCCTGGGAGCTACACAAATACACCAAGGGAGGAGGAAGGCTGGGAGGTCCAACCAGGGCCAGGCTTTTCCACTGGGCTTCCACCTCACACCTGGCTTCCTCCACAGCATCTGGAAGCTGTGCTTCTGGGCCTGGCTCAACAACTTCCTCATGCTGAGACCTTCCAGGGCTCCCTGAACAGACCTGAGCTCCCTCAGTGGTCATGATGCTCTCTTCACAGAACTTCTGGCTCTGAACTTCCCAACTTCTTGGGACCATTCCCTTGGATAACATTCATCTTTCATTTATCAGTGACACGGCTGCAGAGGATCAGACCAAAGATGCCTGGTGTCTCTGCAGCACGGGAAAGAGCCAGCACCTGGCTCTTAGTGCCTCGCCTGAAAGATGTGGTTTCCGTGGCAATTTTGGCTCCCTTTTGATTCGGAGGCATGCTTTCCCCTCCCTGGGTGATGATACTTGACTATAATTACCATGATTACAGAAGGGACAGAGCTGAGGCCTTGTCAGGAGCCCCACAGTTGGCCAATGGGCCAGATGCCCCATAGTCTCAGCCCACCTCTCTTCTGCCATGAGTCCCCTGATTCTGTCCTTTGAGCTGACTCTGAGAGGCAGTGGGCTTCCCGCCAGCACCTCCCCCTGCCACATTTGCAGGGCTGGTTTATGAGGCCGGAAGTAAGCAAGCACCCCCTCATATCAACCTGGCACTTCACACCCCCCATGGTTATTAGTGGGGGTACTGGCTGGCTGGCAGACAGCCAGAGGCACAGCAGCAGCTTGGGCAGAGTGCAGGTGGGGGAGCAAAGGAGGAGGGAGTGCCTCACTGCCAGGAAGGGCGGGATGACTGCGCTATCAGCCCCCGGGATGGCTTTGTAGAGGGGCTGACTGGCCAGTTGTTTGTCTTCTTGCCTGTCCTAAGAATTCCTTCCCCTGGAGAGACGGAGGATTTTTGAAGGCCTTAGTCTACTGCCAAGTGGGTTTTAGTACCACCAAGAGATGCCCAAGGAGCTTGTTCCTCTGTCTTTGTGCTTGGAGAGAGTGCTGAGGCGAAGACAATGGAGGAGAAATCAAGAGCAGTATTGAGAGCACAAAATGGGGCACAGCTGCCTGTGCCTGGGACAAAGGCAGACAGCCACCTGTTTCAGAGGGAGGGCTGCAATCTTGGCCCAGCTGGCTGGCTGGATCCTGTGCCCTTGGGAATGGGTGTGCCAGGGAGCTGTATCACCCAGGGATAGGCAGCTGCCTATGAGAAACACAAGAACCCTGAGCTCCTACTTCCCTATTTGTTCTCCTCATTTGAGACTGGAGACCACTCATCCGTAGACTGCTCAAAAGACATGAATGCGCTCACTGATCCTCTCTCATTTCCCCCTGCATCCACGCCTGACCTGCTGAAACGTCTCAACATGATCTAAAGCTGCATTCTTTACCTGAGGTCTTAAAGAGTTACAAAAGTATGTCTGTGTTATTGTGGCATATTTTTCTGTGGAAGACAGTACATTACTTTCGTCAGAATTTTAAAGGGGTTTTTGAGTGAAAAGGGCTCTGGATAGTAAAGTGAGGAATTCTAGTTCTGTCATCTATCTGTTAGGAGGCCTCAGAGGAGTCTTAACTTCCTTAGGTGTATATTGCTCACACACAGTCTTCCTTGCCTAAGCTTTGAAGAACTTAAGTCATGTCCATGTCCAATTTATATGGTACCCTTACATTTTGGGCCCTAAGGCTTGAGGCATTTGCCAACCTGACCCAAGAAGTCAGGAGAAACAGCAACCAAAAAAGATGGGCTAAACTAGTTTTCTCTTAGTCCAACACAACTTGGTCTGTGACGGGACACTGTTCAATGTGTCTAGTGCTAATGCCATCTTACTCAGGGAAGAGGCTTGAGTTCCTGGTGGGTAAGAGAGTTCCCCAGGCAGCCCAAGATGGCTTAGGCCAGCTGAGACTCTGGGATGCTGGAGCAACATATGGGGAGAAAAGAGAAAACAGAAGCCCAAGTCAGTTTCATGTTTGGCTGAGATGACTGTGACTGACACAAAGTAGGTAGGCTGGGGTTTCAGACATAAAAACCTTTGTGAGGCCACAACGAACTGGGTGTAGATTATTTTTGCAAGGGAGAGGACTAGAAATTTGGCTGGGACAAAAGTTAGTGGTGGAAGCCATAGACAAAACAACACTGCTGAGGAAAGAGGTCTCGGAGAAACAGGGAAAGAAAGGCCTGTAACTGAAGTGTAAGTAAGAGTAGAATCATAGTCCAGAATTCTGTGCCAGTTTTGGAAAACATGCTTATTAGATTCCTCTTATGAACTGTTAAGAAAAGAGAAAAGACAATCAGCATCATGTGCTTTGGGGAAAAGGAATATTTCAGGACAGATCCTGGGACTAGGGACAGGCCAGAGGAAGGGCAGAAACTGAGAGACCCAAGGAGATAATGAAAATGCTCTCTGGACGCTCCAGAGAGGTGAAAGATGGTCTCTGGAGCAAGTGGCTTGCAACACAAAACATTCTTGCAGCTCCAAGCGCAGCCTGACCAGGCTAGGCTTAGACAGTAGTCTGTCTTTAGGAGGAGCTCAAAAAATTCAAAATGGAATGCAAGAGCTGCCCTAAGAACCAGGTTTCCTTTCTCCTGGGCCACTGACCTAACTCAGCCCATAAGGACTCAATCAGCAGTTCCCTACCAGGCCACATGAGCTGACCCAAATACATCCTTTAGGAGAAACTATCAAGGGTCCCATCAAAAGGCAACACGGGCACTTCCGATAACCAGAGACCCTGATGGAACTGTCACACCACACTCTGTGATCTGCAGAACACTCTGGGAAAAAGACTCTGCACCAAGTGGAGGTCAACATGAGGACAGCCTGGAGGCAGAAGTGGCATTTAGTTGGCTGGAACCTTGCAACGTCCCACACAGCAATCAGCCTGATCTGCAGTGAGGCAGAGCTTCACACTCTCCACCTGGCTGGGGCTGGAAACTGATGACAGACCTGGCTGACTCTCAGCGTCTCTAATGAATGGATGCCTGGAGAAACCCTGACCTCCATATAAAGCCAAAGGAAGGGGAAGGGGTATCATCAGGACTTCAGACACAAATCCCCTCCTACTCCCTACTTCAAGACCAGATAATAATTTCTTTGACTGTAAATTGAGCTTTTCTTTTCTTTTTTGAGACAGAGTCTCACTCTGTCGCTAGGTTGGCGTGCGATGGCATGATGTCAGCTCACTGCAACCTCTGCCTCTCAGGTTCAAGCGATTCCCCTGCCTCAGCCTCCTGAGTAGCTGGGACTACAGGCACGTGCCACTATGCCCGGCTAATTTTTTGTATTTTAGTAGAGACGGGGTTTCACCACATTGACCAGGATGGTCTCAATCTCCTGACCTCATGATCCGCCTGCCTCAGCCTCTCAAAGTGCTGGGATTACAGGCATGAGCCACTGTGCCCAGCCCCAAATTGAGCTTTTCAATCTGCTTTCACTAGTACAAGCTAGAGCTCCAGACAGAAAGGAAAACAAGCAAGACAGAATCCGGCTATAAGAGATCAGTGGCTTAACAAATTAGGGTTTCAACAATACCTGTTTCCAATTCTTTTTAAGTTAAGGTCTATGGCATTTACTCAAACCCAAGACCACCTGTTGAATTTTTCTAACAGGGTTTAAAAAAGAATCTTTGATATCTATGCTTTTGACTGCAGGGAAACTTTAGTATCACTAGGAAACCAGAGAACAAGGGAAAACAAAGAAAAAAAAATACTGCCTTTAGATTCAAGAAAACATGATCACTAAATCAGTCTCTGGATGAAATGTGAAATGGGGAGCTAATCCTACCAGCTCCTTCCTGTGGGAAGAGGGCCCTTTAAGGAGTGGCGCTGAGAATGAGGCAGGCTCTAGATGGATTGACATTTCCCATCTAAAAGACCCCAATTGGTGAATACTGATTACCCCAGTCCTCGGCCCCAGTGATCCCTCAACCCCCACACTTTAAGCCACTTACTCTGGTCGGCAGATCACCAGGTCTCCTTTGTTAGTACCATAGGCCAAGCCAAGCCCTGGCTCAGGCAGCCAACGGGCAGAGTTGATACTGACATGTCTCCGCTGGTCGGCAGGCATGGGATAAAGGACGTTGAAAACTCTCTAGGTAGAGGAAAAGAGGGAAAAAAAGAGAATGGGAGGAGAAACAATTTGTTACCAAGAATAACAAAATCCAGGGAGAAACAAATTACAGGGAGGAAAGGAGGTGGTTAGGCTGGGAACAGGATGACTCTTTTTTTTTTCTTTTTTTTTTTCTCTCTCTCTCTCTCTATATATATTTTATTATTATACTTTAAGTTCTAGGGTACATGTGCACAATGTGCAGGTTTGTTACATATGTATACACGTGCCATGTTGGTGTGCTACACCCATTAACTCGTCAGTTACATTAGGTATATCTCCTAATGCTATCCCTCCCTGCTCCCCCTACCCCAACGACAGGCCCCGGGTGTGATGTTCTCCTTCCTGTGTCCAAGTGTTCTCATTGTTCAGTTCCCACCTATGAGTGAGAACATGCAGTGTTTGGTTTTCGAACAGGATGACTCTTAACTCATGCCTGAGACCTTGGGGCAGCAAGAGAGATGGGATTCTCTTAGCTTTGGGGAGAGCTAGGTCTCTTTTAAGAAATACTAGGGGACTCTATGGCTCTAAGAATGCGCTCTCCTTAGAGCCTTTTAGCTAACTTCATTGCTTTTAAATTAACTCCCTGGAAAGCCCCATAAAGCCCACCATACCAGGACGGACTGCCCATAACTTTCCTCTGACCAGGCCAACCAGTGAGCATCAGCTTTGGCTGGTAGTCCTGTTACCATGGAAATCACAGTGCTCTCACAGCAATGGGGAATTGGAGGTGATAGGGGGGCGGGAGGGGGTGATAACATCAGAGAACATTCTTAATTCATCTAATTAAAAGCAATGTTAAAACTGCTATTGTTAAGGAAACCTAAAAGGTGCATTAAGATGGAGGGAGCGGAGCAGAGGGGAATTGTGAACATTCAGGCACACAACTTGTTTCTAGCTTATATAAATCACTGTTAAATTGATTGTTTCTCTTTTTCCAAGCTAATATTTTCTGAGCGGCATATTTTCTGAGTATGTAGGGTTTGGGCTGAAGGTAAACTATGGCCTCACAGTCTCTTTGGCCACTCTCCGATATGTTTTAGAAGCAACTTAATCAGAGATAGGGGCAGGTCAGTGGAAGAATAAAAGACATGGGCTTTACAGTTAATAAGACTTGGGTTCAACTCCTGATGCCGCTACAAAACAATATCTCTAGATCTTAACTTGGAACAAACACATACATTCAAATAATTTGGGAGATTAAAAGAGATGATGTATAAAATGCCTGCCATGGTGCAAGCTCCTAAATAGTAACTGCTATTATTGTGACCAGGAACCTGCATCTGAGTCTCTTCACGAATGATCATCAGGGCCTATGGAAACGACAGGAAGCTGAAACTCTATAAACTGGAGTTTATTTCCCTTCTTGCTTCCCCAGTTTTTAATCTATCAAATATGAACTTCATTTCATCTGCCTTTATCTGCCCCTAGGGTTGATACAAGGGGAAAAAAAGATAAAACAAATGAGCATGTGGTTTAGACAGTAACATTCATAAATGAACTTAGAGTGGTACAATAATAATTATTTTTCTGACTATTCTGATGAGGGATGAAGGTGGGGAGGGAGGAAGGCAGGGAGGGATGATTGAGTCTGAACTAAGGGTCCACTCCATTTATGCAAATCAAGTGATAAGCAGCCCTGGATCTGAGAACACATGTTCATGTGCCTTGGGGTGCCTATCTGAAAGGCCTTTGACAGGACAGCCTCCAAAATGGAGAAGACAGCAGCACATGTCCTCAATATACTGACACACACACACACAGAATCTTGTTATTAGTAATTTTCTAGGTGTTGTGGTGCTGAGAAATGTGCCCAGGTAGCTAAATGGTACTCTTCCAGAGTGGCCTAGCTATGGTCCTGAGGTCAAATGGGCCTTTTATAGACATGGAACTGGTTCAGGTTTGAGGCACAGCACTGACTGCCCTGTGGCAGCTGCATTAGGAACCTCCTACACCCTTCCTGTAGGACTCAACTCCAAATGTAAGGAATTCATTAAGGCTCCTTAAATCTTTGCTCTAACTGAGGAGACTATTAAAAAAGAACCCAATGAAGTTAATGAATTTCTCTCGTAGTTATCCGGAGTGTGGCTGCTTGGCCTTTGGATCATCTCCTCCTGGCTGGCAGGAGTCTCAAACAAATTCATGGCTGCTATTCTCCACTCAGCCTCACTGGCTGAACGGGCACAGATATGGTAATACCACTCTTTCTCCTTTGCACCTAATCAATATTTTGCCTTTAAATCAAGCAATGAGGTGTGGCACCTTTATTCTTTCTCATGGAGGTTTTCACCTTCTCAGAAGATAACCAATGGTTTCTGTCCAACCTATAGACTTTATGGTTAAATAGAACTTGCCCTTTAACTTTTAACACTAAAAGGACAATGTGGGTGTGATTAGACAATTGTGGCTGGGATCACTTAATCTGTTTAGTTTTCCTTCTCCAAAGGTCAGATGGCGTGAGCAGAGCACACCCAGAGTTAAGGAGGGATGAGGGTTAACTTCAATGGGTGCATGAGGGGAGCACCTTGGTTTTGAGCCTGTGGTAGCTCTACATGGGCCTCACAACAAAGTCTCCCCTAAAACTACAATGATTTATAATTGTAGGGAATGGGGCAAAAGGGCCAGAGAAAGTAGCCTTACAAGGAGGAGAATAATAAGACTTTAGTAATCAGATGCTTAAGTTGCTGTGCTGCGTTTTTAAAATGGGGGCCTGAAACAAAAGAATAAAAGACCTCTTTCCTAGAAATGTTCCAGACCACGAAGTAACAAACAAGCCTCTGTCACAAATTTACCTTTTATCATTTGTTGCTGCAGAGGGATTAACAGGCAAATATTATCTATTTGCTTCTTAGTATAGAAACTTCCTTGGGGGACAAAACCCTCAAGACGCCAATATGATAGATGAACCCAGCTTAGGTGAGACAAGGTCACAGAGGGATTGGAGAGAAGTAATGAAATGTTGAGACCCCCGGGTTGTTGCTAGCCACTTCCCAACTTCTGCAGCGGCAGGAGTCATGGGGGCATCAATCTGTCCTCCAGCTATGGCACTCCCTCATGCTCGAGTACTTAAACAGTGCTGAAAGGGCAGTTCTCAAGTGCACATCTCTTCCCATGTTTGGGTATCAGGCTAAATCCTGCTTTGTGGCAGGAAGCCAGAAAATGCCGCACAAAGATCAGCAGCCTCCTGGATCCTGATAAGCACTTGCTTGCTTAGCACACTCTAGTGCGGCGTGGGAAGGAGGGAGATGAGGGCATGGAGGGTGCAGGATGGGAGGTTAATCACTGATCCACAGGCTGAGAGGTCATCTGGTCCAATAATCCTCATTTCACACATGCCTGAAACCAATGGACACTTGAACAATAAGAATCTGGACCATTTTGAAAAGCACCCAGAGATGTAGTGTCTACCCCTTTCCCTGGCCAAAGCTGAACAGCTCTCGGTCCACCTCACTGAAGGGAAATACCTCTCACAATTAGCCCTACAGATGAGAGACTATCTGGACAAGTTTCTCAGTCCTGACAGATGGTTACGTAGCTCTGCTAATCCCAAACCATTTATGGTTTTGGTCATCAGTCTTTCTAACCCAGAGACTGGGTGAGTTGTGAGTCCCCTTTTAGATTTCCATGGCTCTGTAAACCCAAAGGTCATCGGTACTGACAAAGACAGCATAAGAGATGGCTCTGGTCTTCATGTACAGACACCCTAAAAACATCTCAAGTAAAGGTTTCCTTAATACTAGAGTCAGGTGCCCTGAAGCTCCCCATGGGATGTTCAGAACAAAGCTTGGGTGGCCTGCTGAACACCCACCCTGTCCCCCACTCTTCTCTCTGACACAAGAGACATGCCGTGCAGCTACACCACCAAATTCTATTACACTGGACGTATTATCAGGAACAGGGGACCCTCTGTGGGGCTGAATACAAAACCCAGCTGCTGATTCATGATTGACGAGTCCTGGTTTCACCTGTCTCCACTGCAGCTCTTCCCTGGTATATGACGAATGCTGACAGCAACCCCTCTTCCCAAAGTAGACTGTTCTCATTTCTGTCTAACATCTATGAAGGGAAATAGAATCAATATGCTAGAAAGAAGAAATTTCTTAGAGTTAGTGCAGTCTCAGCATGTTAATAGGGAATGAGTCTGGTTGCCAAGATCTTTGTGGTTCTAAGGGAGTAGAAGAAAATGATTGCTCCACTTCTGGTGTCCAAGACAATCTCTTGTACCGCTTGCCTCTCTACCCCTCAAACTCTAACAGGAAGTGAGAGCAAAAGAAAACAGTTCTCAGATCAAAACTAAAAGTGTCTTGTTTCTTGTTCAAAGACAGACAGGAAAAGAATGAGAGGGAGCCAGGAGGTGAGTGGGAAACCTTCTTCTCCATGCTTTTAAAACGAAGAGGAAAAAGGTATTGAAGCCCTCAACAAGATGGTCGTATTTTTTTTTCCTCTACTGCATGCCAATAAAACTCAGACCAGTAGTTCAAGCGGCAAACGGCACTGTTCAGATCAGCCCAGATAAGAAGCTAAAAGAAAAACTTTGTGGTTATTTTGTTTACATTTTGGAATCTCATAATCTGTAAAGCTAAAAACCTCGCAGTGGTGGCCAGAGGTCAAGTGCAGTTGGCAGATCTTCTTTAACTAAGACAATGGAAGCTGGCTGGAGGAAGGGGACAACTGGAAACTGAGGCTAGAAGAGCTATGGAAAAAGGTGCAAGGTGCAAAGCAAGGGGGCTCTGAGGAAGAAAGGAACTGTGAGGAGGAAAAATGCCTTCTGGGTAATGATGGGAATTAAGGAAGGCTTAAGGTTTTAGTGAGGGTTACTAGAAGGGAATCAACCGAGAAGAGGGAAAAATCAATAGAAAGCAGATGCTAAGAGACAGCTGACCTTTCCATTGGAAATGGATGGCTACATATCTTGTCACAGGCTGAGAAATGCACATGTCCTAGAGTGGCAGTGGGAGAGATACCTTGGCCATCTTTTCTTCTTTTCCAGCTGTTGATCTGCTTAGATCAATGAATTATTGAGTTTCTTCACCCCTAGGAAAGTCTGATTGCTTTTTAAAAACTTTAATTTCTTTTACTGTCTCCAAACCTTTATATTCTATGTTGGAATTCAGAATTCACAGAATGTTGATGTAATTTTTATAATTTTTATTATTTTTTTTTTATTTTTTGACATGGAGTCTCGCTCTGTTGCCCAGGCTGGAGTGCAGTGGTGCGCTCTTGGCTCACTGCAAGCTCCGCCTCCTGGGCTCATGCCATTCTCCCGCCTCAGCCTCCTGAGTAGCTGGGACTACAGGCGCCTGCCACCATGCCCGGCTAATTTTTTGTATTTTTAGTAGAGACGGGGTTTCACCGTATTAGCCAGGATGGTCTTGATCTCCTGACCTTGTGATCAGTCCGCCTCGGCCTCCCAAAGTGCTGGAATTACAGGCGTGAGCCACCGTGCCCGGCCAATTTTTATTATTTTTAAATTTTTACTGTTCTGACAGAGCAGGGCTAACTCACAGGCAGCGCACCCTTTTTTTTTTTTTTTTTTTGAGATGGAGTTTCGCTCTTGTTGCCCAGGCTGGAGTACAGTGGCACGATCTCAGCTCACTGCAACCTCTGCCTCCTGGGTTCAAGTGATTCTCCTGCCTCAGCCTCCCGAGTAGTTGGGATTACAGGCATGGGCCACCATGCCCGGTTAATTTTGTATTTTTAGTAGAGACGGGGTATCTCCATGTTGGCCAGGCTGGTCTCGAACTCCTCATCTCAGGTGATCCACCCGCCTCAGCCTCCCAAAGTGTTGGGATTACAGGCATGAACCACCGCGCCTGGCCAGTGCACCCAATTTTTAAAGTGATTATTTAAAAACCCAAATCACAGCTTTGTTTGGAAATTTTAAAAAAATCAAAATACCAAGTCACCTAACTCTCCCCCTTTGAAGCAGGAACAAATCTGCCTAGATTGCACATATCCAAACCAAAGCTCTCTCCCAGCAGACAAAAAGGGCAAACAGCAAACAGCCATTTTTTTTTTTTAATTTGTTCAAATTTGTTGCCCTTTGTTACTATTGACAATGTGCTGCCTTCAAGGCATTTCTAGGCAACCTCCTATGATTTGCTGAGTCCTACAAACTTTGTCTTATTCATTTGTTCCTCAAGGAGACCCCAAAGACAGTCAGAGGAAAAGCTTTTTATTTTTCAATTGGCCCGCTGCTTTCCAAAGGCCACCCCTGGCCATTAGGATCAAAGCACAGAGATTACTTCAGCTGAGGAAACTACTTCTGTGCTAAAAGAAATACTGAGGCACTCACGGCTTCTGGAATTCCCAGAAATTATACTCGCTGAGTGTGATGGCTCCTGCCTGTAGTCCCAGCACTTTGGGTGGCCGAGATAGGAAGATCACCTGGCACCGGGAGTTCAAGACCAACCTAACCAACATAGCAGGATCTGCGTGTCTCCAAATAAACAGCCAGGCATGGTGGCACATACCTCTAATCCTAGCTACTTGGGAGGCTGAGGTGGGAGGATTGCTTGAGCCCAGTTATTAAAATTTACAGTGAGCTATGATCGTGCCACTGCACTCCACCGTGGGTGAGATCCTGTGTCTTAAAAAATTTTTTTTAAACAAATAGGCCAGGAGTGGTGGCTCATGCCTGTAATCCCAGCACTTTGGGAGGCCGAGGTGGGTGAATCACGAGGTCAGGAGTTCAAGACCAGCCTGACCAAGATGGTGAAACCCCATCTCTACTAAAAATACAAATATTAGCCAGGCGCAGTGGCAGGTGCCTGTAATCCCAGCTACCTGGGAGGCTGAGGCAGGAGAATTGCTTGAACCCAGGTGGCAGAGGTTGCAGTTAGCCAAGATCACGCCACTGCACTCCAGCCTGGGCTGGAGAAGAGTGAAACTCTTCTCAAAATAATATTCTCAAAAAATAAATAAATAGAAAGAAAGCAATTACTTTGGTTTCCCCATCTCTGGGCACAGAGCACAACACAAGTTCTTGAACTTCTGTGGCTTTCTACATCTCAAAGGAAATGGTCTAATGAGTTCTAGAGATTCACCTTGGATAAGAGAATGCTTCTATATCTTTTGCTTGATCCATTTGTGTGTGTGTGCGCGTGTGTGTGCGCGTGTGTGCGCGCGCGTGTGCATAAGATATTTGTGTGTGTGTGTGTGTGTGCGCGTAAGAAGTAGTATTTCTCTGTTCAGGACAGGGATTATATTAAATACTTTCAGCTTTTACAAATATATGAATTGATTTTCCTACCAATTCTTGAAAAAAAGGATATTTTGCCTTTCACTTTTTAAACTATCTACTGGGAACCTCTCATCATGTCTCAGTGCTGGAACTAGAACCTGGAGAAACTCACTGATATCAGTTAGAACTGTGGAAACGAGGCCGGGCGCGGTAGCTCACGCCTGTAATCCCAGCACTTTGGGAGGCTGAGGCAGATGGATCACGAGGTCAGGAGTTCGAGACCAGCCTGACCAACATGGTGAATCCCTGTCTCTACTAAAAATACAGAAATTAGCCGGGGTGGTGGCATGCACCTGTAATTCCAGCTACTTGGGAGGCTGAGGCAGGAAAATCACTTGAACCCAGGAGGCAGAGGTTGCAGTGAGCCGAGATCATGCCATTGCATTCCAGCCTGTGCAACAAGAGTGAAACTCCATCTCAAAAACAAACAAACAAAAAAGAAAACAGCAGGCGGGGAGCGGTGGCTCATGCCTGTAATCCCAGCACTTTGGGAGGCCGAGGCGGGCGGATCACGAGGCCAGGAGATCAAGACCATCCTGGCTAACACGGTGAAACCTCGTCTCTACTAAAAATACAAAAAAATTAGCCGGGCGTGGTGGCGGGCTCCTGTAGTCCCAGCTACTCGGGAGGCTGAGGCGAGACTCCGTCACAAATAAAAAAAAAAAAAAAAAAGAAAACATTGTGGAAATGAGTAAGATGCTCCCTATTTTCAGGATTATCTCATTAGTACCTTGATTCAATTAGGGCATACTGAGTAATGGGCTGTTACAGTGATAGTGGTGGTGAGCAGGGTGCACATGCGTGGACATGCAGAGAAACCCAGGGCACACGAGATTTCAAAGTAACACAGGCTTAGGAAGCAAACGCTGCATGCCTCCCGCAGCTAACTAAGCACAGTGAGGGCTGAGGAGATGGCAGTGAAAAGACCAGAAGAAGCCAGGCATTGCACATGGACGCACTACAGAGGAAGGGACTAGGTCCATTTTGCTCACTGCTGCATTCCTAGACCAATGATAGGGGCTCAATAAAGTTTTTTTGAGTGAAGAGAATAAAATGCAGCATAGACTGCACTCTACTAAGAGGCCACAGAGGAAAGACACTGTCAGAGTTGGTGAATCTGTCATGGAAAAATTTCCTAAATGAATGGCTTTGACTGCAGTTCTAGTGTTATTTTTAATTTTTATCTTGCCCCCCTCCCTTTTCTGACAAATCGCACCGCAGACATCTCTTACTTCTCCTATACCCCTTCCCTCTTTTCCTACAATGTTCTGAAGAAAAGAACTTTTTGAGGATAGATGCTTTGTGCCACATCTCAGAAGTCAACTTTAAGATAATTGCAGCGGAAGCAGCTTTTAATCAACTGACAGGCAGCTTTAAGAAAATTAATGAGGACAAAATCTTAGGAAGGAGTAAATCATTTCTGACAACAAAGCCGTCTGTCTTTTATCCCAATCTCCCCTTGAAGAAATAGTACCCTTCCAGGATACAAAAATAAAATATCATTATTTTTGGTATTTGCCACCCCCAAGTCCAGACAAGATTAAGAAAAGGCTCAGTTTCCTTAGATTTCTAGAGAATACTCTGGATTGAACTAGAATTCTAGGTCACTTTTGGAAATCAAACTTGTAGAATATAGGGAAGTACAGATGATTAGGACTATATTATAAGTTCAATTCAAGGGCAGGGAAGGAGAGAGTCATAATAAAGTTTGTAGATTGAAGAATAAAGCTGGGACAAGTCAAAAGAGCCTATATTTGTGAAGTTATATAAATTCTGGTCAATGCTGACAGCACTGGGCACTCATCCTGACCCAGGATCTAAGCCACAACTATAGTTACCACTAATTTGAGAAATCTGGATCCCAAGTTTTTTCTATGGTTCATTTTAATGAACTTATAATAATAATGATCATCATCATCAGCAGCAGCAGCAGCAGCAGCAGCCATCATTAGTCTCTGTAAGGATGGATACCCAACGGTATAAAAGAAAGCAAGCAACCTAATGTTTATTTTCAGACATAGTAAGACATAGAGCAAGAACAAAAGCGGAAAGGATCAAGATACATTGACAGGCAAGGTCTAGATGGAATCGCCCTACAGCCCATGGTTCGTTCTTAACTTAGCGTGCAGAGTCATCCGGAAGGCTTGTTAAAACACACATGGCTGGGCCTCGCCCCCAGAGTTTCTGACTCAGCAGATCTCAAGTGGGGCTGAGAATCTGCATTTCTAATAAGTTCCCTAGAGATGCCGATGTGGTCCCCTGGGAGCACACATTGAGAACTGCTGCGCAGTTCAGATTTGGGTGGGAAGTAGGTCTATAAAAAATGGTAACAGGCCAGGAGCGGTGACTCATGCCTGTAATCCCAGCACTTTGGGAGGCAGAGGCGGGCAGATCACCTGAGGTCAGGAGTTCGAGACCAGCCTGGTCAATATAGTGAAACCCTGTCTCTACTAAAAATACAAAAATTAGCCAGGAGTGGTGGCGAGCGCCTGTAGACCCAGCTAATCAGGAGGCTGAGGCAGGAGAATCACTTGAACCCAGGTGGCGGAGGCTGCAGTGAGCCAAGGTTGTGCCACTGCACTCCTGCCTGGGCGACAGAGGGAGACTCCATCTCAAAAAAACAAAAAAACAAAAAACAAAAACAAAAAAAAACCAAAGTAACAAATCTGCTTTCCTTCCCTGCTGCCTGGGACCTGTTTAGGGTGAGGGGGAGGCATATTGCTAGCACTCTAGAGGGAGAAGGGGTATAAAGGGACAGTCCACTACTGACCAGCAAAACTCTTAGGTCAAGAAAGGAAGAAAGAAGAAGGGGAATGGGGAGGGGAAGAGGAGGAGAGGGAGAGAGATGGATACTTTCTTTTCAATGTGTCCTACGAACTATTGATTTGTCTGCATAACACTCACTCAACCCTTGGCTACAGTTTTACCACACAGCCACAAAGAAAAAGCTTTCAATAAAATTGACCCTTAGGTATTGGAGGCTTTCCCTTAAAGACCACAATACTGTTCCATGGAGAAGGGGGAGCTAAACTGCATTCTATCCCAGAGCTTCCTCCTCAACCCAAGTCAAATGAAGGTGTCCTTAGTCATCCCTTCTGCCAATAAAATGACCCGAGAGAAAAGCAAACTACTCCCGGTGAGATTCAAGTTCCTAGTGCCTCTAGGATCTGCAGCGATTAGGCAATGAGGATCTTTTTCACTTCCTACTAAACCACTTATGTGCCTACATCCCCACTTATTGGGAGGTGGGGGTGGTCCATGTTAATTCCAGTGTTGAAAGCACTAATTCTTATTCTTGCTTTCTAGCTCAAAATGCCCTAGCTTCGCCCTCATGTCCCTGAACCTCCCTGCCCAGTTGCAGGCTTCTGCCCCTATTCCTAAGTAACACAGCACTTACTGAGATACAAACTAAAGGAAGAATGTGGTATATGACTCTTTCTGGTTTCATTAGTAATTTTGTATTTTTGTTATTATGCTTTCACTTGGTTACAACCAAAGTTATTATACTGTGCAAGTTGCCACTATTTTAGAAAATTAATTGCAGTTCTCTGTTACAATATTGTGCCTGGTTCCAATTATAAAATGAAAGCCGAGAGGAAACACAGGCAGCTTAGTGTTTTGAGAATTCAGCAAAACTTCAGCTCAGCAGTCTCTAAAAGCTTAACCTAAAAAAACAAAACTTAACAAAAAGCCCTCTCTGGCTCAAGTAGAAGGGAATCAGACAGAAAATAAGATTCTGAGTCACAGAGAGTAGCATATCCAGTCCGGAGGAATCGCAAATGGACAGTGGGAAGGCAGAGAGAAAATATGTGCCCAGTCTTACTTTCCTGACTTAACCATCATTAAAACCGGGAGGACTAACACGATAAACAGAGAAGGGAAAGATCAAAAGGACCCTAGATCCTAGAAATAAGGACAAAAATTAAAATGATTCAACATAAAGAAAAGACTCCAGCTATTCAAGGGAGAAACCTGGAAAGCAGCAACAGCCGAGAAAAGATGGGAGGTGAGGCGCAGACAGCCAAAAAGCTGAGTTTGGTAGGAAACAGAAGACAAACACCACTGTGCCTGCAACATAATTAGCAAAGAATCAAAGCACCATGCGCAAAACCACAATGGCAAGTAGACCTGAGACTGACTCTGCTTTGCTGAGGAGGCTGAGGGCAGACACCTAAAATGAAGAAATCTTGTTTTAAAAATACTAATCCTGGGTCCCTCTGACTCCCATTCTTATTCTGATTTTAGGTCTGACACGGATCTGTATTTTAATAAGGACCTATGTAGTTCTAATGTAAGTTGTCCAAGAACCACAGTTTGAGAAGCACTGATCCAGAAGTCTGAAGAACTGCTTAGAGTAAGTGCATCAAGGCTAATAGCAATTAGCAATTCATTTTCAGAAGAGTTTTCATATGGGATTGTGTCAGAGATCATCTCTTGGGGAGAGATGTCACTTAGTGCCATCTTAAAATAAATCAATGTTCTGGAGGATGTTCTCCTGGGAATGTCTGTTGGCCCAACACATTTGCCTCTCTGAACATTACCACAGTGAATTCCAAGAGGTAACACCAGACAGAAGGGGAATTCTGGGTAGCAAAGCTCTAGGACAGGCCCATTACTCACTAAAGCATTCCTTTATGGTCAGAGCTTGACATCAGAGATGGAGACACCCACCTATACTTACCTGTGCAAAGAGGGAGATGCTGTATTGTCCCATTAAACCCTTGCTCCCTGTTCTCAGACAAAAATTCACTTCTTGCCTTAAACGGTGATACAGCACAGCTATCCAAAAAAGCTGGTGTCTTCCCTTCCACCAATCACTGAATTCAGGGACATTTGCTGAGTGATCTGGTGCCTTTGGACGTAAGGGGCAACCAAGACCTGGAAAACCAGAAACCTTTCTGTAGCATGGGGGTTTAAAGTCAGACTGGGTGGACACTTGGTTGACCTAAACCTTGTTGAGATGCCTTGATCCTGTCTCTTGGGTGACAGGAACACTTCCCAAATGGGAACTTTCTAGGTACTTCAGCTCCCTTTCTCAGTGCTTGGTGGCAGATGGTACCTACTGAGAATCAAAAAAGGTTCACCGGGCAGCCTGGCAGTAGTAGTAGCTCCAGTCACCAAGCATGCAGCTGCTGGCTTAGCTGCCTTGAGCCCTTTGGCAGGACAGCCAGGGGCTGACTGGATTACCACATCTCCTCAGCAGAGTTCTCTAACCACATTCCTTGAGCTGCCAGCCCCATACGTGACAACAGATCCCATCACCTTGGCTTCTGCTTTGTAACTGTTTGTCTTCAGCCAGATGTTTCTGGCTACTATGGAAAAGTGGAACTGTGCTAGGATGGAGGACTGGCAAGCTGTGTGCAGGAGCTGGGCAAAAGCCCTGGCTTACGAAAGAGGCTAGAGAGGTCTGTCAGAGCTACCAAAATCAGATTCTGTCTCTTAATGATTATAAACAATTATTCCACAATTAGGCCGGAAGGGTTAGAAGAGCAGCTGTTGGGACTGGGATTCCAGGTGGTGAAAAGCAGAGACCAGGTGCTTTTACCAGCCAAGTCTGCTTAAGAGAAGCAAAAGAAGAATATTTAAATGAAAACTCAACTTCCATCCTCAAATATCTAGATAAGAAAATAGACTTGATGAACATCCCACAATGACATCTCCTATTCACCCAATGTCAAATATTTCCAGCCATATGGAATTCAAGATCAGAACTTTCTTGTCATTGTGATATCAAGAGCAGAGAATGACTTGTTTTCCTTTCAGAAGCTTGGTGGGACATGACGTTATGTTACCCATCATTGGTTCTGCTAGTTACCACCTAGAAATGATAAGGAGGATGCTTTATTTTTATTTATTTATTTTTTTGAGATTCTCTTTCATTCATTCATTCATTCACTTTCTACTAAGTGTCAGGTTCCGCATGAAGTTCTTGGACTTCATAAAGATAAAACAGACACAGTCTCTATTCTCAAGGAGCTCACAGCCCAGGAGAGGAGAGTGACATGGAAACAAATAACTGCAGTTTGGTGTGACAAGTACTGACATGAGAATGTGTAAGAGGTACAATGATAGCACAAGGAACGAGTGATCAATTCTATTAAGATGGATGCCACAGAAAGTAAAAAGCTTGCAGGTAGCTGGAGATAGGGGACAGGAGGGTATTCCAAGTAAAGGTACCCTGACAAGAAGGCACTTTGACAAATTCAAGAAGCTTGGAAAGTGGCTCAGTGTAGTTGGACAGAAGATATCTGTAGGAGACAGGAGGGAGAAGAGGCTGGAGAGGAAAGGACCACACCAGGCCACCCACTTTCTATCACTTTGTATATAATGGGTGCTATCTCTAGTTTTTTTATTTAAAACAAATGCTTCCCATTCCAGATATTCAACAACCATCTACATGCACAGCACTAAATGAGGGACCTGAGGGATATCCCTCTAAGGAGCTCACACTGAACCAAATTGGGTGGATTAAACACATACACTACACAGCTAAAGAAGACAAAAAATGGACCAACAAGTACGTCCAACTATAAATGGTACAGACTGCACAAAGTACTAAGGAAATTCACAGGTTCTTGGCTTCTGACAAAGCTTAAATACTATCTAATTAGAGAACTGTTCAAATGCTTGAATCCCCTTGACAAAACCCTGGCTAAATGAGCACCTATGGGACGTGGGATGCTCACTCAGGCACATTAGTCTGGCTGAGGCCAAAAAGCCACGAACCACAAGATGCCCAGAAGGCTTTTATGGCAATATAAGAGAGATGTGCCTTAGACAAGAGAGGGTCCTAGACAGGACCTTTTCTCCACTGGTGAAATGAATGGGATGATTAAGAATACAGCAACTGCCTAAAGTCTTCATCTTCCATCGTAATTATAACCCACAGAAAAAAAACATTTCATGGCATACTATTACTTTTTACAGCTTGTTTCCTCACACACACACACAAAAAGCTTTAAAAATAAGCATTTCATTGGGTCCTTTATGCATCTCCAGATTAAAAGTTTCATGTAGAAGCAAGGAAGTATTCAGTTTATCTGAAGATACTTGCAGGCCTCTGGGGAATGCAGCACATATTCTAGGGTGTGAGGAAGGGCCTTTGATAGTCCAGAGCTTCCACAAATGAAGCCTGCTGGTCACGGATGGGCTTGACTACAGCCCTTCCTTACTCCTTATGACTGTGTGATAGCTCTGGTCCTGGCTGGGAGGTCACACCACTGTCCCCTCATTACCCTTCCAAGCCTAGGGGAGCTGCCATACAGTGAAGGCACAAGCAATGGCACTCACCCTCATAGAGGTCTCTCCACCATGGGCCTGTTGCAGCCTGAAGACCTGGGCCACCATGTGCTCTGTGGAGGGGTGCAGCAGGATCCTTCGTGAGGCCAAACCCACCATTACATATCTGCCCATTGGGGAAAGGCTCACCGAAATGGCATTGGGACCTGAGGGCCAACAAAACAGAGAGATATTTCCTAGGCTTCTGGCCATTCCAAAGAAGCAACTTTCACTCTTACTCTTCTCTTTTTCTCTAATCTTCATATTCATTTGCTCATCCTGGTGTTATCTCATAGGACTGTAGTGAGGAGTATGATCAGAAGGCATATACATACTGAGTATAGTGTTTGACATATAGAAAGCACCTAATAAGGCTGAATGCAGTGGCTCATGCCTGTAATCCCAGCACTTTGGGAGGCCGAGGTGGGGGGATCACCTGAGGTAGGGAGTTTGAGACCAGCCTGACCAACATGGAGAAACCCCATCTCTACTAAAAATACAAAGTTAGCCAGGCGTGGTTGCGCATGCCTGTAATCCTAGCTACTCGGGAGGCTGAGGCAGGAGAATTGCTTGAACCCGGGAGATGGAGGTTGCGGTAAGCTGAGATCATGCCATTACATTCTTCCAGCCTGGGCAACAAGAGTGAAACTCCGTCTCAAAAAAAAAAAGAAAGTACTTAATAAATGCTAACCGTTGTTATCAACATTTTTAAAAATTGTTAACATCCTGTAATTACTATTTTGAAACCCACTTTTTTCATTTAATACATTATGAACACTGTTCTGTAAGAGCATTTTAAGGGCCAATGGAGCAGTTCTATCACTGCACCATCATTTGTTTAGTCAACTCTTAAAAAAAACAAAAAACAAAAAACACTTAAATTCAACTCAAGGTGACACCAGCAAAACAAAACACCCACCCCACCCCCCCGCAAAACAAACAAAAACAAAAAAAAAACAGCCTCAAGGCAACAACCAGACATTTTTCTGTATGGTAACACTGCTGCGAACACCCTTGTATGTAAATCTTTGTATAGTTTTCTGATTATTTCCTTAAAAGCTGGATTGCCAAAGAGCTGACACATTTTGGGAGGTTTTAAATACACAATGCCAAACTGTCTTGCAGTGCATGTGTGTGCTACAACCACCTCCTCCCTTATTCCTGGCCGTCTTAACAGGGGCATGCGGTAGGACTCTAATGCTGAGATGCTTCTGCAATGTTACTAGCCAGCACTCCTGCAAAGCAATCTTTCTCTGGCCTGTGCCCCAGTGAAGGTGGGGGCAGTATGTGACCATTACTCCCACCCAAGCCGTGCCTCACCTAGCAATGACCATGCCAAGGCACCAGGGTCCCTCTGTCATTAGGTTGGGCTTCCTATCCCTTACCAAATCGCTTGGTGTAGAGCATTTCGCCCAGGTTATGGGGGGCCAGGGAGTACACTGCCAGGATGCCTTCATCGGGAAAGCCCCTCTGGCTGCTGGGGATGAAAGCTGCCAGGAGCTGGCCATCTGCAGAAATGTCACAGCTGGCATCATTGTAGATCTTGCAGTTCTGCACCAGCACATTCACGGAAGCTGCATCAGACAAAGAAAGAAAAGAGGATAAAAAACTTTGGAGTTGATACTGTAAAAATTCTGGGGCCAAGAAACTTTAGGGACTTCCTAAGGGCCTGAACCTTGTCTAGAAATGTTAAAGAACACCTTCTCATTTAAACTAAAATGTCAAATGAACAAAACACAGGAGGCAAGAAAAGTATGTCTCTTCTCCCACCTTAGCAGGAAACTACAGGATAGTCAACACCACCACAACCACCTGCTGAGTCTTAGTTCACATTTAGGAAATACTGCTTGAGAGATTAGATAAGGAAAAAGTTATTAAAAATTATTCCTAGAGATCCATTTAACAGCTGTTATTGTCCCAGAGATCAAAACTAAGATAAATGAAAATGCAAACCCGCTGGTTCCAAGAAAAAGGTGATACAGGTAGAGCTTTCTTGGGGCAGGAATCCTATTCAACACCTGTTATGTGACCTTGGAGAAGAAAGTCATTTCATAAATTTGTATCTTACTTTCTCATTTAAGAGAAAGAGAACTGGAACATCTAGAGACCAGTTTTCTGGAACAGCTCCTTGCTAATACTAATCTCTAATTCTACCAAGAGATGAAACAGAACAAAACCCAGCTGCGGCTGGATGGCCAGGGCTCTTTTCATTTCCCACTATGCTCTATGCCAATGTCCATGGCAGCCCTAGTCTGCACTTAGCAGTTCCTGAGAACAATCTGCAGGGTCAGGCAGGCAGCAGGCTCAGCCTGGTAAGGTGGCAAGATCTGAGGGTGGATGAATGTCTGTTGGTGAGGAGCATCCACTCCACACAACAGGACCGATGAGATGTTAACTGGCACTGTGCCTATAGGCCTTGTTTCAGTTTTCATTTGAATCCCTCTCTGAGTCCCACTGTGTGATTCCCTGCCAGGAAGAAGTGGCTTACCCTTGATGTGAGCACAGAACAAGAGTGCCCACATCATGGGCCCAGGCAGAACAGCATAACACATTCAAACAGACCAAGCTCATCAGGGCTTTGTCTCATTTAAATATACCTCAAGCAAAAAAACTTTTTACTGTTTCTCTTATTTGAAGATGTCCACTGTCAGAGGCACTCTGGTAATTTTTTAAAAGCCAAGCTCAGCTGCCCTCGCCAGAGTCAAGGTGATCTACTGCAGTAATCCAAAAAAAGTCAAGGGCAAGTTTCCCTAGGAAATTACCTCAAGGAAAACAAAACAAGGAATTGCTCTTTCAGAGGCCCCCAGGCTTATGCGATCTGATACTTAAGAGTGATTGGTGAAACTCTATTTGTTCTCCTTTCCCTGTGTGTTGCTAATGAGATGACAGTGTATATCAAAAAAGGCAGCAGAACACATTGATTAGGCTATTGTGCCAACTCGGGGGCTGACACCTACAGCAACATTATGCATAAAACCGAAGAGGGACCACAAGGATCGTTCTGTTTGCTAACTAATAAAATAATGATATCCAAATACTCACTGCTATCACCATTAGGCCTTTCTACTGCTCAACTCCCAACCCACCATCTGGTCTAGCCTGTAAGGCTACATTTATCTAGTTAGCACTGGGACCGTCTGCTACTTACTACTCAGGGTCCCAAGCCCTTTGCCAAAACAAAAACAAAAACAAAAAAAACATGGCAATATCTCTCTCCTTTTCTGGATCAACACATGAATCCAGCTGGGGATATAGAACCAAAGGAAGTAGGAGAAGTTTCAGAAGTGAGACCATCTTGGTTTTCTAACTCTGAGGCTGACAATGCTCAGAAAAATAAAAAGAAACTAACAATTTACACTCTAACTACCAAAAGCAGGGAGAGAAAGAAAATAAAGAAATCATAAATATTAAGTAGTACATGAACCTAAATAGGAAAGGAGATGGGACTCTATGGGCTTTAAGACAGCTTTGAACAGTTACCATTTTATCTACATTTAATGTCGCGAAAATGTCTGTTGGGTATATTATCAAAATAGACTTTCCTATCTTGCTGTTACATAGATCCAGCTTGTGTGTTAACGTTTATTTTGGTCAAACATCTAGAAGGCTATAGTAACCCTCAAAACTCATCACCAACACACAAAAAAGCATTTAACTGCTTACGGAGACAAGGGGTGCAGAGGAGAGTACAAGTAAGGTTTTCCTTCTTCTGGAAAGCTTGGCTCTAAAACCCCTTAAAAACTGGGCATATGGACAAAAAGCATTCCGTCAGCCTCAAATCCAGGCCACTGTGCTTGCGTTTGAATTACATGATGATGATTCCAAGTCAATAGCTGTCTCCCAAATTCTGCCCTCTCCCCTGACTCCACCCAACTTCATAACTCTTCCTGGCTACTGCAATGAGCTCACAGAGATACGCAAAGGACAAACGAAAAGAGAATGCTGAAAATTGTAACAGCTTCTCCGGTAGCATATTCAGTTTCAGAAATTTTGCAGCTCATGATCTGGGGTTTCACTTCTACCCTAATGGGATGTGGTAGGCATAGAGTGATTTGATAGCTCCATTGCACTGGGTTCTGTTTACAATTTCATTCTCACATTTGCTGTTTGTTGTCTATTAATTTCACATGTGGAAAAGGAAATGTTCAGTTACAATAAGTGTCACTGCTTCCATTCACTTGTGCAGCTTCCTCTGGTAAGGCTGAAATTTTGATGAGTTAATTCATACAGGAAGAGATTTCTTGGATCTCAATTACTTGTTTATTTAGGCCACAGGAAAGTAATGTACTAATGATAAAGAACAACTAACTCATCCTTTTTGGATTCAACAATAATATAAGGTAGAGAGAAAAGGGAGAAGTGAAATATAGCCGAAGACACCGGCTATAGCTTACACACCATTAGAAGTATTTGTGGTGCTCCATACCTTGTGTGACCCCAGCAGTACACAAACTTTAACACGTATCAAAATCATCAGAAGGGCGTATTAAAACACAGAATGCTGGGATGGGGCCTGAGAATTTGCATTTCTAACAAATTCCCAGGTGTCTCTGATGTTGCGGGACTGGGACTACACCCGAGAAATGCTACCTCGTCAAATAATCTTTAGTCTTGGAGATGTATCTCCAACAACTGGCTTTCACTTAAAGGCAAAACACATATTGGAAAAAATCATGGGGTATTTAGCTGGGCAGAGAAGAATGGAAATAAAGATTAGGAAAGAAAGGATTTTCAAATCAAAACTGCTCAAGAACTTCAGGGGGCAGCTCCGGAGGGAGAAAAAACAATGCAGGAGACAGCAGGAAGCCATGTTCCAGACTCTGCAATGTAATCTCCTCCCAATTAGAAATGATTTCCAAGTGAAAATGCCCTAGCAGGGAATGGGAGGGGTTAGAAATACTGATGCCTGGAGGAGCAGATGGCTCTGCCTTCCTATCAGCTCCATAAATTATAAACAAACACCTTGTACAAAGATCGATTTGTAGCCTATTGCTGGCTGGCCAGATGAGGCCATGGGAGCGATGAGCAGTTGCAGTGCTTTTGCAAATGCATTAGATACCGATTTGGAAAACCCAAGGGGGGTTAAATCAGCAGAAAAATTTCCTCTTGGCTATCTCTGAGCCCCTTGGATTTCAGAATAAGGCCTGTACAGAACTCCAGATGACCCATAAACACTCCCTCAAGGCACTATATCCCATGTGGTATCGCCTGCCCCACACCACTCATCCGCCGGGTTTCTTAAGGCCTATTCTGACAGGACAGCCTAGTGCCCAATTCCATTCACCCAGTAAGAGTTCACTCTTAAAAATCACAGTGAATCTAATGTGCCACTTTTTTCAGGAAAGCAATTTCAAAATTATTTATGCACGAGGCCTTATTCATAAACTTCTAAACACTAATCTCAAATCTCAAGTGAGAGAAGCAGGTGGCAAGATCTTCAGCCTAACTCCAGGAAAAGGTTAAATGCAATTCACATAAATCAACTTGGTGGTTGCTGAACGCATCAGTAAAACACAGAATCAGGCTGGGCTCACACCTGTAATCCCAGTACTACCGGAGGCCAAGGCAGGATAATCACTTGAGGTCAGGAGCTCGAGACCAGCCTGGGCAACACAGCAAGATCTCATCTCTATAAAAAAAATTTTAAAAATCAGCCAGATATGGTGGCATGTGCCTGTAGGCCGAGTTACTTGGAAGGCTGAGGCAGGAGGATCATTTGAGCTCAGGAGTTTGAGGTCATAGTGAGATATGATCGCACCATTGTACTCCAGCCTGGGCAACAGAGCGAGACCCTGTGTCTAAAAATAATAATAAGTAAAATAAAACATAAAACCTCAAAGATTAAACTCACGTGGAACTTTCAAATGAATAATCAGACAGATCACTAGAACAGAACAGAGAGTCCAGAAATATATCTAAATACAGAAAAGAAATTAATAGTATGATGAAGATGACATCCCAAATAAATGGAGACAAATGGATTATTAATTAGTTGGGACAAGTGAGTAGCCATATGGGGGAGAAATTGGATCATACTTTGATTATTTGGGACTAAATTTCCTAGTGAATCAAAGACTTAACTATTAAAAAATTAAAATATAAAAGTTCTAAATGATCTCCCTAATGATGACACAAAACCAAGGAACCATAAAAGGAAAGTTGTATAATTTTGACTCCTTAAAATAAGTTCTATGACAAAAATAACCTTCAGCAAAGTCAAAACTCGAATGACAAGTAGGAAACTCCTATTATAAGTTAATTTTCTGATTTATAAAGAATTCCTGTAAAACTGCTAAGGAAAAGACCAGTAACACAACAGAAAAATTGGTAAAGCACATGGACAGGTCAAGAGAAGGGAACACAAATGGCTGTGTATATGAAGAGGCATGCAATCTTGTTTGTAACATAAAAAATACAAACTTAAAATGCCCACATACTACTTTTTTTTTTTTTCACATATCAGATTTGCAAATATCCAAAAATTTGATAGTACATTCTATCAGCAAGAGTTCATTCTCATGAACTCCAAGTAGAATAATAATTTGGCACGAGCTGTATAGAGTGTGGTATGGCAATAACTACACACTCTTCCCCCCCTGCAATTCCATTTCTAGAAATGTATCCTAGAGATATACCTGCCCATGTGCAAAATGATAAACTGCAGCACAGTTTGTAGAGTAAAAGACTGAAAATGACCTAAAGGTCCTTTAATAGTAGACTAGTTAGAAAATTATGGTACATTCATACAATGGAATACTAGGCAGTCATAAAAAAGAACAAATAAGCTCTTTATATACTGACATGAAAAAGAACACTGAGCTATACTGTAAAGAAAAAGTGCAGAAAGTACAGACGAGTACATACAGCATGCTATCATTTGGGTTAAACAAAAGGCAGAAAAACAAATTTGCATTTGCTTGTATATACATATAATATTTCTGAAAAGATACATAAGGAACTGCTAACAGTGGTTACATGTGAGGAGGAGTGGTAGGATTGGGAGGCTTCTTACTCTATTAATCTTTTATATTTTTTAAATTTTTGAACAGTAATATCAATTTCAGATGACAATTAAAGAAACAAAGTGACAAAATAACAAAACAAAATAATTTTAAATAAATTATGGCCAACTTTAAATAAATTATGCAACAGAAAGCTAGAAATGAAGAAGCAAACTTCATTTTCAATAAGGGAAAAGGTGGATTGTGGTTAATTTCCAGCAGAGTTAAAGAATGAATTACTGGACATGTGGCCTATAAGCACTTAGAAATGGATGGTTGCTGCTGAAGTTTCATTGAGACAGGACATGAAAAATTAAACTGATTTTCCTTGTCCAATAAAGATACCAAGACTGGCATATCAGGAAATGCCACAGACAGAGAATATCTTCATTATTTTAAGGCAACTGGCAAAGTCTTATAATATCATACAGACAAGATAGAAAAATGTCAGCCTCAGATATGAACGACCAAGCCCAGAGTGCTAATTCATAAACCAAAATCAACACAGAGGAAGTACACAGTAACGTACTACAAGGCTTGGTGCAATGCCCTGCCTGATTCACTACTTTTTGCTAACAATCTGAAAGAAGACAGAAAAGCATGTTTATTGAATTAGTAGACAATGGAATATTGAGAAAGAAGGACTAAAACAAAGTTCAAATAGATGATGAGAGGCAGGAAAAAGAAACTACAGTTGACAGAAAAAATTGAATAGAAACAAATACAAATCTGTTTTCGTTATTAAAAGATAAGCTGGGCTCATGCCTGTAATCCCAGCACTTTGGGAGGCCAAGGTGGGTGGATCGCCTGAGGTCAGGAGTTCGAGACCAGCCTGGCCAATATGGCGAAACCCCGTCTCTACTAAAAATACAAAAATTAGCTGGGTGTGGCAGCGTGTGCCTGTAGTCCCAGTTACTTGGGAGGCTGAGGCAGGAGAATCGCTTGAACCTGGGAGCACGGAGATTGCAGCGAGCCGAGATCACTCGACTACACTTCAGCCTGGTGACAGAGCAAGATTCTGTTTCAGAAAAAAAAAGATCAAGCTGTACAAGTACAGGAAGGTTGAGTCTTGGTTTATTAACAATTATCAAGAAATTTTAAGTGACTAAAAATTCAAGAGTGGCTTCTGAAAAAACTGCTGAAACCATAGGGTAAGCTAATAGTGTCTGAAGCACCACTGTACTATGTATTCGACAGCTCACATCTAGAGTTTTCTATTCTTTTCTGCCCTCCTCCACTGAAAGTTAAAAGGAAAGAGGAGCAGAACTGTCAAGGATTTGGAAATCAGTGAAAGGAATCTAAGGAGGTTTGACCTTTCAACAAAGATTTAATGGAAAATGGCAGCTTAGTTTAAATAGTCAGAGGACTGTCACTTGAAAGAAGCATTATGAGATTTATACTATGGAAGTTCAGAGACAGAAGTAGGACCAATGGGAGAAACTGACAAGGGAAATGGTGGCTTATTGAAAAAAAAAAACAAAAAAAAAAACAAACTTTTTTTTTTTTTTTTTTTTTTTTTTTTTTTTTTTTGAGAGGGTCTTGCTTTGTTGCCAAGGCTGGAGTGCAGTGGTGTGATCTTGGCTCACAGCAGCCTCGACCTCCTGGGCTCAGGTGATCCTCCCACCTCAGCCTTCCAAGTAGCTGGGACTATAGGTGTACGCCACCATGCTCAATTAATTGTGTGTTTTTTTTGGAGATAGGGTGTCACTCTGTCACTCAGACTGGAGTGTAGGGATGTGATCTTGGCTCACTGCAACCTCTGCCACACAGGTTCGAGCAATTCTTGTGCCTCAGCCACCCGAGTAGCTGGGAAAACAGGCATGCGCCACCACACTCAGCTAATTTTTGTATTTTTAGTAGAGACGAGGTTTTATCATGTTGGCCAGGCTGGTCTTGAACTCCTGGGATCACATGATCCTCCCAACTCAGCCTCCTAAAGTGCTGAGATTACAGGTGTGAGCTGCTACACCTGGCCGAAAGAATATTTTAACACAAATCTAGCAGTGATGGTCAGGCCACCTTGTCAGTGTGGTCTATCATCAGAAGCAGTCAAGCAGAGGCTGGACCATCACTCTCAGAAATGTGCGAGAGAGAGCCCTTCACGAGGTAGAAAGTGAAATGAGAGGTTTAAAATGTTGTGATTCCAATAGAACAACTGGGATGTGGACTGCAGACTTCACTAGAAGCAAGGAAACTGAAACAGTCATGTTTGTAAATCAGATATCAACCATACCATTGAGATGAATAAAGATATGAAGACTGGCATATCAGGAAATGCCACAGACATAGAATATCTTCATTATTTTAAGGCAACTGGCAAAGTCTTATAATATCACACAGACAAGATAGAAAAATGTCAGCTTCAGATATGAACAACTAAGCCCTATGGGATTATAGGTGCATGCCACCATGCCTAGCTAATTTTTGTATTTTTAGTAGAGACAGGGTTTTACCATGTTGGCCAGGCTGGTCTTGAACTCCTGACCTCAAGTGATCCGCCTGCCTTGGCCTCCCAAAGTGCTGGGATTACAGGCATGACCCACCGCGCCCAGCCTGTAACTCTCAATTAAGCAATTCAGCAAACATGTCTTGCACCCAACCTCAGCAGCAAACAATGTAAGGTACTGAAGTAGACACAAAAACAAAGATTTCTCTGCTCTGAAGAGTTTGCGGACTAGTAGTTCACTGGCCAAAACCTAAAGTTTAGGTGGAACTGAAAAGAAGAGAAAGAGAAGGGAGTGTAGGATCCGAGAGCTAAACCTTGTGACCCTTTAGGAAAGACTACAGTGATGTTAATTAAACTCGATTAATCCAGATCTTAATAGACTTAAGTGTACGGTATGGTTGATATCTGGTTAATGGACCTGAAAAGAAAAGTTACAGAAGAGGTGCAGAAATGGCATGTAGACAACAACTGCTCAATAGGATGACGAAAAACCCAGTGCTCCATGAATTTTTGAGTTCTGGCTCACCAGCAAATATAACCCTTCCACTGATACCCCCATCTGACATTGACTTACCATTACTGATTTCAGGGAGGTCAAACTTGGTGAAGTCCCACCACTGGAGCCGGTAGGTAGTATTGGCAATGTTACTGGCCACAGCAGACTGTCCATCACCGATCACTGCCCCTTATGAGGAAGAAGTCAAAGACAGCACATTATATTATTTATCCACGTTTCCACTGCAAAACATAAAACAATACTGGGATTAGTAGCGGGGAGAGAAGAGGAAAAACTAGACTATGGCTAAAGAAAGCTAATGAGTCCCATCTGGCAAGTCTTTGTCTCAAAGAAAAACCAGGCATGTTTGTCAGGGAACAATTCAATGTGGAAATATAATCCCATTCATCAGTCCTTCCCATTGTTACTTAACATTTACTTAGTGCCAACAACGTGGCAGGTACTGTATATACATGGTCTGGTAGGATCAACATCTAAAAGAGACAGGTGAATTTTCACAAAAATGTGAGAAAAGAAAAATGAAAAAAATGGGAAGACACCATTAACACAGAAAAGCCAGTAGCATTTCAGTCACTGGACATCCTGATAGTAAGCAGCACTCTTTCAGACAAAGTATCTCCTCCTTTATCACTTTCTTCTTAATAGGGCATCTCAAAAACAGGCTTCCTCCAGGGAAGAGGCAGCTACTATACAGCTGATTGGATAGAAACAGACAGTAAAAAACAAATAAGGTAATATTCATTCATCTCTTCTGGACCCCTGGCACGTAACACAATAAAAATTTATGAGCCTCGCTTTGTAGCATCAGAATAATTTTATTAAGGCCATCTTTTATAATACCTACCCCCTAAGAACCTCCTTGAATCCACATTTGCTTGTAACATCTCAGGGTTTAACTTTCTCTGAGATATATTCTTCTGTATGACATTTTTTTCCTTGGTAACCAATTAAATAAAAAATGGATTTTTTTAACAGGGTGACACTTTAATTTGCAGTTGTATTTCATTTACATGAACATGTCATTTCCTCCTCCTCCTTCTGAGGTGCATTTCATACACAACCACCCTCCTTCTGATCAGACAGAGTCAAACCCTGTTGGGAGAATAGAACATTCTTGTATGCTAGATAACCTAAATGGTATTCTCAGCTGTAAATCAAAGGCTACTTTGAAAAACTGAACTTGTTAGAGTTTACCAGCCTTGGAAAAATGGACAATTTCATACCCAGATTCTTCAGTATCTCCTAGTCTTCCTCCTCTGCACATCACTGCAAAAGCATCTTGTGAACTGTATTTTTTTTCTTTTAGAGAGCGGCATTTATTGCACTGCTACTCCTGGTGTTTCCCTTTCTTTCCCCAAATGATCAAGAGATGGTTCAAAGAGAAAACCTTCATACAAGCCAAGAAATATGAGAAAAGTACTCTCTGCACTCTTCCAGTTGCTGCTGGCCACTGTGTCAGAAGACTAATTTTCAGCATTAATTTATTGATAGTCTTGTCTTTGTCCCATTTTCAATTTGTAAGGAAAAGTACAAATAACAGTTCATTTCCAAAATGATGATACTTCTAGATCATGCATTCTCAACATGGGAAATATCCCCATGGGGGTAAAAATTGGTTCAAAGGGGCGAAAAAAAAAAAAAAAAAAAAAACTTAGTGTAATCATTTGTTCCCCTCCAAAGCATCAGAGTATATAAATAGATACACATTGTATCTGTGATATTAAAATTTCATGGGAGGAGAGACAAGTAGGGAAAACATGTCTAAAAAGGTTCCTCAGGAGGACAATAATGGAATAAAGGCTAAAACAAACTGCTCTAGATAAATGAATACCCCCAAAACAAGACATCCTTTAAAATCTTGCAAATTCAAAGACATAGGCCCAGTCATGCTCTCCCCGAGACCTGAGAACGACAGCATTTGGGGGTGTGCTGTCAGTGAGTCCACTGACCTCAAATCTCTATTGGAGGTCCCTGTGGCATATCATTCAGATGAGGTAAATACATACCCTTGCTTTAACCTTCACAGAAAATTCCCCTTTAATAATTATATCTGACTTTTGCTGAACCTCTGGGTCATGAGGAGGGTAAGATACCTGAAGGACTTTATTAAAAGGAACTTTCTTGATTTTTCTATGCCTCTTTGATAATGAAAATCATTCTTTAGTTACAAGGTCTACCACTTCCCCGGAAGGAATTATTCCATTTAATTCTGATCCAGGCTGAATTCCACTGAGTTTCTGAATTGTTTCCTGGGCTTGCTTATCAAGATGGTTGACACCCCTCTTTGACCACTAGTCTCTCTCAAATTACTTTAGTTCCTTATCATTTTCTCCAGCTTTTAACAACCCCAAACGGTAGAAGGTAAGTTGATTTTCTCAGTACATGATGAACAAAATGCTAGTTGCTAACAGAGGGTAGAAAATAAATTGAAAAAACAAACTTCATATTTTAAGAGCTTATTCTGGGGGAAGGGATAAGAACCACAAACAGGAAAACAGTTAAGGAATAATACCAGATGCTTTTTGAGTACTGTGGATCTGCAAATGGGAACACAAATGATTAAGACTCCCAAATCCCGGCTCCAGAGGCATCCTGTACTGTCCATGTCTCAAGAAACGTTGTCTGGAGCACAGCTGTGCCATAAAATCAACATGTAGGGTTGCCACTATGTGGAAGAGACTGGGGAGGTGCTCTCTGCCAATGGTGCCAGGGTGCTGAGGAGGAATGAAGCCTGGCACCAAGGAGAGTCATTTTTTTTGGTCATATAAATACAGTTTAGGGAGCTAAAGATGCCAGTAACAGATTAGAGTACTGTTAGCAGGTTCTTTTCTGCAAGAATTGTAGGCCAACCGAGCCTGTCTCTTGGAAACAACAGGGAGAAAAAGCCTGATGTTATTAAAACAACCCCAACCATTTAGTAGGCCTCTGGCCACTAAGATGAAGGCATGCCAGAGGGGGTTAA
The DNA here is from genome assembly GCF_028885625.2 of Pongo pygmaeus. Lineage (NCBI taxonomy): Eukaryota > Metazoa > Chordata > Mammalia > Primates > Hominidae > Pongo > Pongo pygmaeus. The sequence goes on along the minus strand of NC_072382.2, from coordinate 20,759,477 downwards.
TGGACTGAGCTAGAAAGTATTTACATACGAGGCACTTAGCCTCAGAAACCAAATCCTGAGAGACTGTTGATGGATTTCTAAGGTTTCAAGGTTCTCCCATGTAGTAATGACAGAATGGAACAAGCTAGACTCAGAGTTTCTCAACCTCTGCACTATTGAAATTTTAGGACAGATAATTCTTTGTGTGAAGAGTCTTGTGCATTGCAGAACATTTAGCATCCCTGGCCTCTACCCACTAGATGCCAGTAGCACCCCGCTCCACATAGTTGAGACAACCAAAAATGTCTCAGACATTGCCAAATGTCCCCTGGGGATAAAAATCATTCCTAGTTGAGAAATGCTAAGCTAGATAAACATATCCTACATTTTAACTCCAGGCTAGGTGCTCTTAGCACCACTACTAGAATGTCTGCTGCTAACAAGTGATGCTGTTATAGTCATGGAAAGAAACTAATCCAAGGCACAGCATTACAACTTCAATTTTCCATATCTGCCAATGGGATCTTACAGCTTGTTTTTTGTTTTGAGAATACAGGTTTCACAATCAATTGGACCAGATTTTGACACTTCCTGTCATTATCTACTATAGTGTGACTTTGTATAAATTAATCTCTCTGAACCTCAGTTTCCTTATCTGTAGAAAAGGGTATAATAGTACCTACAACTTACAGGATTGTTGGAAGAACTTACTGAGACAATAAATAAAAAGTGGTTGGGCGTGGTGGCTCACGCCCATAATCCCAGCACTTTGGGAGGCCAAGGCGGGCAGATCACTCGAGCCCAGGAATTTGTGACCAGCCTGGACAGAGTGAGACTCTATCGCAAAAAAAAAAAAAAAAAAAGGCCGGGCACAGTGGCTCACACCTGTAATCCCAGCACTTTGTGAGGCCAAGGCAGGCGGATCACTTGAGGTCAGGAGTTTGAGACCAGCCTGACCAACATGGTGAAACCCTACCTCTACTAAAAATACAAAAATTAGCCCAGGCATAGTGGTGTGTGTCTGTAGTCCCAGTTACTTGGGATGCTGAGGCATGAGAATTGCTTGAAACCAGGAGAAGGAGGTTGCAATGAGATGAGATTGCACCACCACACTACAGCCTGGGCAACAGAGCAAGATTCTGTCTCAAAAAACCCAAAAACACAAAACACAAAAATTAGCCAGGTGTGGTGGCATGTACCTGTAGTCTCAGCTACCCAGGAGACTGAGGTGGGGTAGCCTGAGTCTGGAAGGTGGAGGTTGCGGTGAGCTGAGATTGCACCACTGCACTACAGCCTGGGTTGCAGAGCCAGACCATCTTGTAGATAGAGAGATAGAGAGATAGATAGAGAGATAGATAGATAGATAGATAGACAGACAGACAGACAGACAGACAGACACAGTGATGGCAAATACTAAGTGCATAATAAATGGCCTTTAAAATTATGTCTGTCATCTACTCCAATCTCTGTGTGTATTTCATCTACAGTTACAGCCTGGGTGACACAGCCAGACCATCTTGTATATAAATACATAAATAAATAGTGATGGCAAATACTAAGTGTCTAATAAATGGCCTTTAAAGTTATATCTGTCATCTACTCCAATCTCTGTGTGTATTTCATCTACAGTTACACTACTACTTACATCAGCATCAACAGACAGCTTATAGAGAGATGTCCTTGCTAAGAGAATGGCCCAAATAGTGTGCCAGGGCCAAGAGACAGAAGTGTTTAATCTGAAGATTAAAATAAACTGTCTAGGCCCTATACTATTTGGCAACTTTCTCCTTGAAAACAGCCCAGGCCAAGATAGACCACCTTCTGGGCCACAAAACGCAATGTAACAAATACAAAAGAAAAGGAATAATACATATTATGCTTGCAGACTACAAGAGAAATAAACTAGAAATCCGTAATAAAAAGATAACTGGAAAATCCTATAAAACGACAGATTAAACAATACATTTCTAAACAACACATGGCTCAAAGAATATGTCTCAAGAGAGATTTAAAAATATTTTGGATTAAATGAAAATGAAAACATGACTTCTCAAAATTCATGAAATGTAGTGAAAGCAGTGCTTAGAGGGAAATTTATAGCATTGAATGCATGTATAAGAAAAGACGAAAGATCTAAAATCTGTAATTTAAGCACCTACCATAAGAAAGAAGAAAAAGAGCAAATTCAACCCAAAGTAAGCAGAAGAAAAAAATGAGCAGAAACCAATGAAATTGAAAATAGGAAATCACCTATAGAGAAAAATCAATAAAACCAAAAACTTTGAAAGATCAATAAACAAACATCTAGGTAGGCCAACTACGAAAAAAGAGAGAAGATACAAATTACTAATACCAGAAAAGAAAGGGGGGGCCATCACTACTGATCCCATGGACACCAAAAGGATAATAAGGGAATACTATGAACAACCATATGCCTACAAATTTGAAAACCTACATGCAATGGACTAACTCTCCTTGAAAGACACAGTATATTACAATTTACACAAGAGACAAATAATCTAAATAGGCCTATATCTATTAAATTGAAGCAATCATTAATAATCTCCTAAAACAGAAAGAACTGGGCCCAGATGGTTTCACTAAATTCTACTGAACATTTAAGGAAGAAATTGTACCAGTTCTCTAATGTCTCTTCCAGAAAACAGAAATATGAAATACCTGCAACTAACATCATACTCAATGGTGAGAAACTAGATACTTTCCCCCTGAGATCAGGAACAAGGCAAGGAAGCCCCCTCTTACCAATACTTTTCAACATCATATTGAAGTCCTAGCTAATGCAATCAGAACCCCCCACCACCTCAAAACAAAGTAAATAAAAGGTATACAGATTGGAAGAAATCTGTTTGTTGCCAGATGACATCATTGTCTAATCCCAAAGAATCAACAAAAAAACTCCAGTAACTATTCAATAATTATAGCAAGGTTTCAAGATACAAGGTCAACTGCTTTCCTACATTGCAGCAATGAACAAATGAATGACTGGAACTTGAAATTAAAAATACACCACCACTTACATTAGCATCAAAAAAATAAAAAACAGGTATAAATCTAACAAAATATGTACAAGGTCTACAGGAGGAAAGCTACGAAACTGATGAAAGACATCACAAAGGATAAAACTAAATTATCAAGATATTCCATGTTCATGAATAGGAAGGCTCAATACTGTTACAATGTCAATTCTTCTCAGCTGGATCTATAGATTCAACACAATCCCAATCAAAATCCTGAATTATTTTGTGAATATTAACAATCTGATTCTAAAGTTTATATGAAAAGGCAAAAGACCCAGAATAGCCAACACAATATGGAAGGAAAACACAAAATTGGAGGATAGACACAACCCGACTTCAAGACTTAATATAGGCTGGGCGCGGTGGCTCACACCTGTAATCCCAGCACTTTGGGAGGCCGAGGCAGGCGGATCACGAGGTCAGGAGTTTAAGATCAGCCTGACCAACATAATGAAAGCCCATCTCTACTAAAAATACAAAAATTAGCCGGGTGTGGTGGCGCACATCTGTAATCCCAGCTATTCAGGAGGCTGAAGCAGGAGAATCGCTTGAACATGGTAGGTGGAGCTTGCAGTGAGCTGAGATCATGCCACTGCACTCCAGCCTGGGCAACAGAGCGAGACTCTGTCTCAAAAAAAAAACTAATGTCCACACAAACACCTACACATGGATATTTATAGCAGCTTTATTTATTTATTCATAATTGCCAAAACTTGGAAGCAACCAAGATGTTCTTCATTCAAGAGATGAATGGATAAACTGTGGCCCATCTATACAATGGAATATTATTCGTGCTAAAAGAAATGAGCTATCAAGCCACAAAAAGACATGGAGGAACCTTAAGTGCATGTTACTAAATGAAAGAAGTCAAAGGCTACATACTATAGGATTCCAACTGTATGAGATTCTGGAAAAGGAAAAGTTATAGAGACAGAAAAAAGATGGGTAGTTGGTAGGGGTTGGTTTGCAGGGAGGGAGAGATGAACAGGTGAGCACAAGATTTTTTTTTTTTTTTCTTTTCTTGAGAGAGGGTCTCACTCCATTGCCCAGGCTGGAGTGCAGTGGTGCAATCACGGCTCACGGAAGCCTCAATTTTCTGGGCTCAGATGATCCTCCCACCTCAGCCTCCCGAGTAGCTGGGGCTACAGGTGTGTGCCACCATGACCAGCTAATTTTTTTTGTATTTTTTGTAGAGATGGGGTTTCACCATGTTGCCCAGGCTTGTCTCCACCTCCTGAACTCAAGAGATCCACCTGCCTTGGCCTCCCAAAGTGTTGGGATTATAGGCATGAGCCACCATGTACAGCCACAAGGAGATTTTTTAAGCAGTAAAGTTATTTTGTATGTTACTACAATGTTGGATACATGGCACATACATTTGCCAAAACCAGTGAAATTTACAACACCAAGCGTGAACCCTAATGTAAACACGTACTTTGAGTGATACTGATGTGTCTACGTTGGTTCATCAACTGCAGCAAATGTACCACACTGGTGTGGAGAGTGGGGAAGCCTGTGGGTGTAAGGGGAGGGAGTATATGGGAACTGTCTGTACTTTCCACTCAACTTTTAATAAACCTGAAAAAGAGAGAGGGGCCATGACTTCCATTCACATTCTAGGAGACAGTCGGAACAGCAGCTGTTCATAAGGACAATACTAGTCATGATAGTTCATATCTATCATATAACCACAGAAATTCCTTTCATTGAGGCTTAGAGCAAAAGAAGAAATAAAGATTATTCTGATGACAGACAAAACAAGGAGGAAAAGAAGCTTAAATCCAGTGATCCTGGCTAACTATCAGCCAACAACAATGGCAAAAACCAAGCTGCCAAGTCTCATTCCAGAGTCAGGTCTTCAACTTGTAGGCCAGAGCTCCCGGAATGTGTCTAGGGATAAAATCATAATAATCATCACAGTCACATGATAGGTGAGCTCTGACAAGCCTAATAGCCTCTGTGCATCTCTCTACCTTTGCTTCTCTCAGAAACTTCTCTTCTGCTGCTTGGAAAGAATTGGGAATCTTTTTTCAAAACAGCTTCACAGCTTCTCTCTAAGATTTGTTCTAGGAGAAGGGAAATGAAAAGTATGATTCAACAGTTCAGTGAAGATACTGAACAATGGGAATCATTAGCAAATCCATCAGAAAAGCTAATTCGGGGAGGGTAAAAAAGGGCAAGTTGCAAAGAAGGAAATGATTAAATTACATTTCAGTCCTGAAAAATCTGTTTAACTTGAGACTTTGTAATTCAGAATGGCCATCTCTGACTGTGTTGCTGCTGGGAAGATGAAATAAGAATGGGGTTGGGGATGTAAACGCTCATCATCCTGGAGACACAATTACTACCTTTCTGCTTGGTTGTTACATGAACCTGCCCTGGGCTTTCTAGTCTCAGCTCTCCTGACCAGCTGAGCTGGAAGAGAGCTGAGACTAGAAAGCCCAGGGCAGGTCCAACTGAACAACTTATCAACTTTTCAAACAGATTGACAGTTGCTTCGGGCTGGAGGGATGTGAGAGAAGGAAAGGGGAAGTGACTGCTGATGTGTATGGGGTTTTTTAGGAGGTGATAAAAATGATACGAAATATCTAGATAGAGGTGATGACTGCACAACTCTATTTACTAAAAGCCATTGAAATGTATACTTTAAATAGGTGGCCTGTATGGTAGGTGAATCATATCTCAATAATGCTGTTATTAAGAAAACACTATTCAAATAAATGTCTATCAATTTGTGAAGTGAAAAATGGTAATCCTATTTTTTGGATCCATTTCATTTCCTTAATAATTAAGAGTATCGGTGAACATCTTTTCATTTGTTTACCAGCTCACTGTGTATCTTTTAGATGGTCTACTAGTATCTTATGCACATTTTAAAAACCTTTGGTATTTTAAGGTTTGTTGTTGTTGTTGTTGTTGTTTGTTTTTTAGATGGGGCCTCACTATGTTGCCCAGGCTTGCCTTGAACTCCTGGCCCTTAAGTGATCCTCCTGCCTCAGACTTCCCAGTAACTAGGACAACAGGCACATGCTACCCTACCTAGCTTTGGTTACTTTAACTTTTCTCTTATGGATTATCTGAGCTCTCTGTAAATAAATACACTGGCTTCTGTTTATGAAAAATAATTCTCAGAGCAAGTCTATGTTTAAATAATTATTTAAACATAGAAACCATCTTCCCTTTCTAAGTATATCTGAATGGCATCCTAGGAAGAACACTTAATCTTCTTTCCAGAAAGCTTCATTCAAATGCAGTCTTAAAATCTGTCCTAAGAAGGGGGTATAACTAAGTACTCAGTCACACTCACTCTAATCATCATTTAATCTAATCTAAAATCATAGTCAATGTATCCGATAGCCTGGTATCTGGAAAGAGTCCCTGATGACAAATAAGAAGACTTCTCCCATGCTTAGAAGTGTCCCAAGTTTCTCTGAGTTCTCATTTATGATTCTGACATTGAGAAAAATGCCCAAATGTGTATGTGTGTCTGTCTGTTTAAAATTATAGCTTTACTGTGATATAACTTACAATTCACCTATTTTAAAGTATACAATTCAAGGTTATTAGCATATCCACACAGTTGTGTAATCATCAGCAAATAAATTTTACAACCACCATCATTACTGTCTAATTTCAGGCATTTTCATCTCCCCTAAATACCGTACCCATTAACAGTCACTCCCTTTTACTCTGTCCCACTCCTGCCCTGGCCCTAGGCAATCACTAATTGCTTCTCCTGGACATTTCATATAATGAAATCATATGGTAAGTGGCCTTCTGTGTCTGGCTTCTTTCACTCAGCATAACATTTTCAAAGTTTATCCATGCTTATTGCATGTTTCAGTACTTCACTTTTTTTTTTTTTCCCCCAAACAGACAAGGTCTCATTCTATCACCCAGGCTGGAATGCAGTGGTGCAATCACAGCTCACTGCAGCCTTGAACTCCTGGGCTCAAGCAATCCACCCACCTCAGCATCCCTAGTAGCTGGGATTACAGGCACGAGCCACTCTGCCTGGCTTCATTCCTTTTTATGACTGAATAATATTCTATTATATGTTTATAACTGAACCATAGGTTCATAAGAGAATTAAATAGTAGTTTTTATTTTATAGAAAATATACTGTGTGGAAAACCAGCAATCATAAAAGGACTTGAGATAAATAGAATTATTTCCATTGTAAAGAAAAAGTAGGGCTTCAAAGACCAATTCTGAGTGTATTATCTCTATAGCTGAAATAGAGTCTTCACTTTTTTCTGAGGCCAAAAGATATGAAGAGTATTAGGGAACATCATTTTCTGCAAACCACAAAAATAAAATCCCAAAAAAGCACCACGTGGCTGTCTATAATTCTGGCATAGGAAATGTTCTGACTAAGGCATTTGGTCTATCATATTTAGGCAGTTTAATAACTACTCTACCAGTCATTTAATCTGATGCTGAGATTAATCATTAAACAAGTTTGCAATATATTTAACATGAATTAAAGGGTAAATATTTTGTAAATACAGACTTCAATGGTTACATGTCTTATTTGTAGGAATTAGGCCCCCAAATCAACATAATTTTATTGTCCAATAAACTCCTAAAGGCTCCAAAGAAGAAGGATAATATTAGTCCACATGCAAATCATGAACTTTAGGGGCAGACCTGAAAAAGATACTATTGAGGCCAAAGGCACTGGATCAGGCCAATAAAGCAAATGATAGTCTGAGAATTCAACAAGAAAAATAGCAAGGCCTGGAATACAGTGTATGAGGAAAGGAAAAGAAATATCTATTAAATTTTTTTTTAATTTTTAGAGACGGGGTCTTGCTGTGTTGCCCTAGCTGATCTCAAACTCCTGGGCTCAAGTGATCCTCCTACCTTGGCCTCTCAAAGTGCTGAGATTACAGGCGTGAGCCATCATGCCTGGCAAACTGTGAAATATTCCTATGTATCACAGCTTCATAAAAAATTTTCTCAAAACAATTCAAACCAGGATTACATGACCACAGCAGAGTAAGGTTTACAACAGGTCAAAAAAAAAAAAAAGAGAAATTGGCCGGGTGCGGTGGCTCACGCCTGTAATCCCAGCACTTTGGGAGGCCGAGGCGGGTGGATCACGAGGTCAGGAGATTGAGACCATCCTGGCTAACACAGTGAAACCCCGTCTCCACTAAAAATACAAAAAAAAAAAAAGAAAAAAATTCTCTGGGCATGGTGGCGGGCACCTGCAGTCCCAGCTACTCAGGAGGCTGAGGCAGGAGAATGGTGTGAGCCGGAGAGGCGGAGCTTGCAGTGAGCTGAGAATCACCACTGCACTCCAGCCTGGGCAACAGAGCGGGACTCCGTGTCAAATAAATAAATAAATAAATAAATAAATAAAATAAATATTAAAAAAAGAAAGAGAAATTAACCTGATATTCATTAAAGACACAGCAGTAGATAGATAGAGCCTTCTTATCTGGAGTAAGTAGTAAGTGAACAAGGAATCTGGTATTAGCTTTTTTTTTTTTTTTTTTTGAGATGGAAATGGGTTCTTGCTGTGATGCCCAGGTTGGAGTGCAGTGGCATGACCACAGCTTACTGCAGCCTCAACCTTCTGGGCTCAAGTGATTCTCCTAACTGAGCCTCCCAAGTAGCTGGGACCACAAGTGTATGCCACCCCGCACCCAGCTAATTAAAAAAAAATTTGTTTTTGTAGATATGGGATCTCAGTATTTACCCAGGCTGGTCTTAAACTTCTGGCCTCAAATGATTCTCCTGCCTTGGCCTCCCAAATTGCTGGGATTACGGGCATAAGCCACTGCACCCAGCCTAGTTTTTCTTTTTCTTTTTTTTTAATTGTGCTAAAAAGAATACAACATAAAAGTTTACCATCTTAACCATATTTAAGTGTACAGTTCAGTAGAACTGTATGTATGTAACAAATCTCAAGCTCTACTCGTTAAACAATTCTCTTTCCCTCTCTCCCCAGTCCCTGGTCACCACCATTCTACTTTCTATGAATTTGACTATTTTAGATAGCCTCATATAAGCAGAATCATATACTATTGATATCATCTTTTAACGTGCTTTGAAAGAGGAGATGCATAACTAGGTAGTGTGCACACAAAGACATTCACAGACATGGCATAAAATCAGAATAATATTCAACTCTACAGGAAAGTAGTTAGGTCTGATGGGAGAATATAACCTCTTGATCTGTCATGGCCAGAATGAGAATGGAGACTCCCTTAAAAAGCCAGTCAAATAACTCAAACAGAGGATAGGGCTCATGCCATCAGGCCTGGTGAGCCTCAGAAAGCATACAGCTTCCATAACAATACTTTTCTCCCTAATTCAGTAATCCCCAATGATTCAATCACATTGCCTTGAATGCACCAGTGCCATCCAGAGTTCAGCAATGAGTTACCACCCCAAAGAAAGTGAGTAAGTTGCTCTTTACTATGTCGTCCTTCCTTCCTCCCATCACACTGAAACCCAGGATTAATCTGGGCTGTTTACAGGGTGGCTGGTGGCTCCTGGATCCCTGAAGTCAAGCTGAGATGCTCCTGTGTGGGTAGAGAAAGAGGATGAGGCCTGTTTTTATCACCATGCTGTAGACTTGCCCTCCCTCCTTCAATACATATGTCCTAATGAAGCAATTACCTGCATTTACACTAATGATGTAATTGGGACAAGTAATTATGAAAGCAGAACATCCATTTTCAAAGAAATGGGTATCATTACCTTTATTCCACCCACAAACATTATTTAAGACAAAAACAAATAAGCTCACAAGAACACATGCTACTGAAAGATTACTAGGAACAGTATTCCAAAAAACGTAGTGTTAAGGAAAAACACAAACATCTAGCATTCGCTCCCACCAGGCAGGGATTTCCTCAAAGCCTCTACCTCTGACAAAAGACATGCAGGTGGATAAGAGTATTAAGAATTACTCTACCTCCACTAATACATTCCTCACAACCTGACACTGCCAATACTTAATCCCAGCAACAGAGGACACTGGCTTAGGTGGGTCCCTAGGTGAAGCCAGGAAAACTGTCAGCCTCTCATCATTATGCAATGCAGCTGCTTAAGGGGGCGCCTCAGCAGCACAAGAATGGGCAAAGAGAGGGGTGAAGGTAGGGAAAAGGAGTGAGGGAGAAAAAGCTGAGAGAGAAAGATAAAGAGAGCGACTGACTCAAACACTAAATGGCTCTCACCAATCACTTGTCTTAAATTGCTGAGACTCCCGCAGCTTTTATTGTTTGGTGGAAGCACAAGCGAGTGGAATTGGACCAGAGGGTCTTGGGCTTGTCAGCAGCAGGAGGGAAACGACCTTTATTGCTGCAAAGAGGATGCAGATTTCAAAAGCCTAAAATCTGCAATGAAGGGAAATGGAAATGTGCTGAACGTGGGTTTGACTGGCAGCTTTCCTCATCTGTCGATCACAGGGTAATAAACACTGGGAGATGGCAGAAATGAAGATAAATGCTTTCAGCAGCACCAGTCCCCACCCTCCCCTCCTCTTCCGCCCCCACTCAGCACATGACAAGAGAGTTAAAGCAAGAAAATAAATCAGCTTCTTAACCAACTCTTTTGTTAAAACTTTCCTTACAGGCCACCTACACGTGAATTATTGCTCTATGAGCCTACATTCACATTAGGGGGCCCAGCTTCTAAAGGGTGAAAAGCTCCTGTCAAATCAGCACCTGTACATTTCAGGGTACAGTATTACAGCTAAGTCAGCTGGGGCCAACATGCAAGAAAGAGGACAGGCCTGCTCCCAGTGAAGAAAGGTGAAGAGCTCCCAAGCCTGTTGAACCCTCTAATTCAAAGCCTGCTTCACTCAGGCTAAGGACAGCATGGTGTCAGTCCACTGCAATCACTGCCACATTACCATTACCCAGCGACAAGAGAGGCTAAGCTCCAAGGGCTAACAAAGCCCACAGAACTTGGAGGTCAAAGGTGAGGTTAGATTGGAAAATGGACTCCTAAATACAACACTCAGTCCAACTTCACATTCACCTTGGAAGAGGGGAAAAATTTAACGGTTGACAATCTTGAGGGTGTTCCACAACTAGGTTCAAGGAAAATGTTAATTTTGAGATTTGTGGCATCAAGGTAAAGCATCTGGCTGACTTGGTTACTGTAATGGAACTGAGGCTTTTTTGAGTAAGGTTAAAATATTAGTGATTCTTAATGGATTTGGTGGTGACGGTTACTTATAAGAAGACGGGCTAGGCCAGGCGCAGTGGCTCACGCCTATAATCCCAGCACTTTGGGAGGCCAAGGCAGGCAGATCACCTGAGGTCAGGAGTTCGAGACCAGCCTGGCCAACATAGTAAAACCCCGCCTCTACTAAAAATACGAAAAATGAACCAGGTGTGGTGGCGCATGTCTATAATCCCAGCTACTTAGGAGGCTGAGGCATGAAAATCGCTTGAGCCGGGGAGGGAGGTGGAGGTTGCAGTGAATCGAGATTGCGCCACCGCACTCCAGCCTGCGCGACAGGGCAAGACTCCGTTGCAAAAAAAAAAAAAAAAAAAAAAAAAAAAGACATTCTGCCCTACTGGCCCAGTCATGCTGTTTTCCTTTAGATCCTAAAATGGAAAAAAGATTTCAGACCCTTGTTCTGAAGTGCAGGAACCCACTAATGGAAAATTAGGAGCAAAAATAAGTGGGAGAGAGCATGGTGAATGGGTCTGTTTCACAGCATAAACTGCTCTGAAACTTGAGAAGTCCCCAGAACCAGGCATATGCTGTAGAATCTGAGGAGAACAGCACTTGTCATAAAAAGATAGCTAATTTGAAATAGCTTCTAATTAAAATCCAGTGTTCAAACATTAACGCCAGGCACACAGTGGAAAAGCAATATTAGCAAGCCATATATTGTGACGCTGCTAAAAGGACGCACCTGGAACACAGCCATCCAGATGAGCCTTTTCAGTCTTGAAGCCTGTTTAAAACCCCACCTCCTCCCAGAAGCTTTCCTGAATTAGAGAGAAATCCCTGCCTACACACTATTAGCTGTTTTTCATAACACAAAACTTTGTCATCTGTTAGGTTACCTGACTACAAGTACATAAAGTTTCCTCTGAGTTCAAGTGTTTTTGTCTCTGTGTACAATGAGCCATCGATTTTCCATTGGTACTGTGTGATTTTTCCTTCTTCTTGAGATGGTGAACTCCTTGAGAGAAGAGATCAACTTTTCCTTCATATAATATTTTTTAAGTTTTTAATTTTTTAAGAGACAAGATCTTGCTCTGTCGCCCAGGCTGGAGTGCTGTGGCATGATCATAGCTCACTACAGCCTTGAATTCATGGCCTCAAGTGATCCTTCCACTTCAGCCACTTGAGTAGCTGGGACTAAAAGCTTGAGCCACCATGCCCAGCCCCTCACATTTTAGATACTGTCCAGCCATGGGTTTAGAATATTCCCATCCATAAACATGAAATACACAAGGAATGTCACCATTGGCCTTAGAAACTGCTCCTTCTGCAAGTGACATAACAGGTCCTAGATGGCTTTTACTACCTATGCGTATTAGAGGGACTGGCTGAATTATACAGAACCAAATCATAATTTAAAGGAGTTTTTAGTATGGTATATACATCCAGGAACAGGACAAAGCAACTACATTTTGCAAGAAGAGTTTGTCTTTCATTATAAATAAATTTAAACATCCATCGGGAAGAAAATAGGTGACCAAATTATGTTTAACTACACCATGGAACACCACGCAGCCACTACTAAGAATAAAGCAGATCTAGATACACAGACAGAAATCCTGGATATTGTTCTGTATGATCCCATCCCCACTACAAAATAAAATGATGAAAACTATACGGATGTATAAATATACATATGTTTTTGATTACACATAGAAAAAAACTTGGAAAGATGTTACAAACCAATCAAACTTTGGGGAATGGGGTTGGAAGAGTGGGAAGAGAAATTTGAACATTTTACTGTATATATTTTGGTATTACTTGAATTATTTACAGTGAAACTATATTACTTTATAAATTTTAAAAGGGGGTCAAAGACACTGACACTTATATTTATAACAACTTAATAAAAAATTTATATCCTAGATTGGGAGACCGACGCAAGTGGATCACCTGAGGTCTGCAGTTCAAGACCAGCCTGGCCAACATGGTGAAACCCCGTCTCTACTAAAAATACAAAAAGTAGCCGGGCATGGTGGCATGTGCCTGTAATCCCAGCTACTTGGGAGGCTGAGGCAGGAGAATTGCTAGGACCTGGGAGGTGGAGGTTGCAATGAGCTGAGATCACGCCACTGCACTCCAGCCTGGACAACAGAGCAAGACTCCATCTCCCACCCAAAAAGAGAAAAAAAAAAAAATATACACACACACACACACACACACACACACAACCTGGAATACCACAGAGAAGTAAAAAATATATACATTTTACTATTTAATCTCCATTGTATTTGACACGTACATTTACTTATTCCATGAAGCTAAAGAGTTGAAGGACTTCAGAAAAACTCCTTGGTCTTGGATTTACCAGTGAAGTTCAGGAGCCTCAGGTTCCCTCTTTTCACTGAGTGCCAGTCAGAATAATACCCTGAGATGCCTTTTACATGTTTAAGAAGTAAGAGTGTTATAGCTTTAGTAGCCAAAAAATCTGTGCTATATAACTGAAGATGAGCCAGAACAATTTCATCTCTGTGTAAACATCTTAGAGAAAACACCACATGTGTACAGGATTTCAGGGCACATTATAAGAGTGAAAAATCTAGAAAGTTAAATGTTCATCAATCGGGAACAGACAACAAGACATATGAATGACTATTAGAATACTATGTAACAACAGAAATAAATCAAATCAATCAAACTATATCAACATGGACTTATAAAACTGAATTTTAAAAGTTATATGATGATCCATATGCATACGACCCCATTTATATAAACACAACTCTTTTTCTTTTTTTGAGATGGAGTCTTGCTCTGTTGCCCAGGCTGGAGCGCAGTGGTGCAGTCTCGGCTCACTGCAAGCTCCGCCTCCCGGGTTCCCACCATTCTCCTGCCTCATCCCAAATAGCTGGGACTACAGGCGCCCGCCACCATGCCCGGCTAATTTTTTTTGTATTTTTAGTAGAGACAGGGTTTTACCGTGTCAGCCAGGATGGTCTCGATCTCCTAACCTCGTGATCCGCCCACCTAAGCCTCCCAAAGTGCTGGGATTACAGGCGTGAGCCACCGCACCCGGCATAAACACAACTCTTAAAATACAAAACAATATTTTACTAACATATTAAGCTATAAAAGATAAAGTACAACTATATAAACCAAAGTCATAAGAGCAGATGCCTCTCTGTGAAGTGGGAAAGATAATCAAAGGGGTCAAAGGAACTTCAACTTTATTTGAAATGTTTCATTTTCAAAAATCTGTTGGGAGGCCAGGCACGGTGGCTCACACCTGTAATCCCAACACTTTGAGTGGCCAGGGTGGGAAGATCGCTGGAGGCCAGGAATGCAAGGCCCATCTGGGCAACACAGTGAGACCACATCTCAAAAATAAATAAATTAATTAATTAAATAAAAAACAATTAGGGCCAGGAGTGGTGGTGCACACTTACAATCCCATCACTTTGGGAGGCTGAGGTGGGAGGATCCCTTGAGCTCAGGAGCTCGAGACCAGCCTCAGCAATCTAATGACACCTTATTGCTACAAAAAATTAAAAAATTAGCCAAGCATGATGGTACACGCCTATAGTCCCAGCTATTTAGGAGGCTGAGGTGGGAGGATCTCTTGAGCCTGGAAAGTCAAGGCTGCAGTGAGCTGTGATCCTGCTATTGCACTCCAGCCTGGGTGACAGAGGAAGACCCTGACTCGAAAAATAAAATACAATAAACTTGTTGAGACAAATGGGGCAAAACAACTCAATTTGTTGAGGCAAATAGGGCAAAATGTCAATAACTATTAAATTTTGGTTGTGGAAGCACAAATGCATGTCATATATACGCCTATATAGATACTACTTTAAAATTTCTGGGCATATGTTTGCAAGTATTTTTAAAATTTCTCACAATAGGAAGGAAGGAAGCAAACGAAAGCAAACAACTGGGAACACAAAGGAAAGAACATTTACGTGCTTTCCCACAATCTTAAGCCTTGACCAACATAGTATGGGGGAGGTCATAATTGGCTAAAGTTAAACACTTGGGGATGTGGAGTCCCACTAAATTCCAGAGGCAGGCAGAAAGTCTACATTCCGTTTATTTGGAATTCCTGACACAAAAGATTATGCCCACAGAAACATGTCCTGAGTCTTCATGAATCAAGTTCATACCATGTAAAGCCTGAGCTACTGCACTGGTGAAACCATTCTGCAGGCAGCTATTGAGTGACATATGGTCACATAAACTTTGTACCCCACAAAGGCAGAGACTCTAAAGCCATGGGAGGGATTCCTGAGTTCAAACTAGGAACAGTCTGTCTGCACAGATGAAACATGCAAACACATGCCCAGGCCCAAGCATTTCTCTTCAATGCCATCTTGATGCCATATAACATCTTACCCTGAAAACAAGAAAGACTTAATTTTAAGTCTCATACTGCCCCCCACTATCTAGACTTCTTCCTCCCTGCCCTAGTCAATGTTTACTAAAATCCCCTTCATCCCTCATAATTTTAATGTCAGGTTAGATAAATGTCTGAGAAAGGCCTGTGGCAAATTTCTAGCTTTTACAAGAGATATCTGACAAAGGAGATTAAAATGTATTTTGGTGTTTCCCTTTCTGTCAGAGCTGCATGCACCTCCCAGAAAACCCTGGACCTGTTATCACAAGTTAGGGATGCGTGTAAACAAGTGAGCACGGCGGTGTAAGCACACACCTTTTTAAGACCAACTCTGTTGCTGGTCATCATAAAGAATACACAAAAACCTGCAAGCTTCTCTATATGCCCCTTGGGGTATGGGAAACCAGGAAATAATCTTGCAGTCAACACTAAGTGCCAGGCCCTTGTCCCATACAAAACTATCTATCTTCCTCTTTACTCTCCTCACTCCTGTCTTCAATGCCAGATTGTTTTTAAAAGCAGATTTTTGATTGTCACTTACCTGCTCTAAAGCTTTAGTGGCTCCTCACTGACTACACTGAGGTAGACTCCTTGGTCTTCAAGGCCCTCCTCGATCTGGACCTGTCTGTCATCTACCCCTCTGCGCTTGTCTCCCACTGCTCTCCATACCCATCACTTTGTACATGTGTTTTAAACACATCCCTACATTTAAACCTTCTGCTCATACTGCCCCCACTATCTAGACTCCTTCCTCCCTGCCCTAGTCAATGTTTACTAAAATCCCCTTCATCCCTCATCTCCTCATTCAAGTACTTTCTTGAATAATTCACCCCCCTCCTATTTTTTTTGAGACAGGGTATCACTCTGTCACCCAGGCTAAAGTGCAGTGGTGCGATCCCAGCTCACTGCAACCTCCGCCTCTCGGGTTCAAGTGATTCTCCTGCCTCAAAACACCCAAGTAGCTGGGATTACAGGCGTGCACCACCACGTCCGGCTAATTTTTGTATTTTTAGTAGAGATGGGGTTTCACCATATTGGCCAGGCTGGTCTCAAACTCCTGGCCTCAAGTGATCCACCTACCTTGGCCTTTCAAAGTGCTGGGATTACAGGCGTGAGCCACCACGTTTGGCCAATAATCCCCTTTTCTAAGTCTTTTCTAATCTCACTAACTTGATTATGATCTCCTCTTCAGAAGCCCCATGGCACTTTGTTTCTCTCTTACTCTGTTACAGTTCTTCTGCTCAATCTCCTGCCCTCCGCAGGATGCTCTACCATTATTCACTCCACTTGAGGATGGGTTTAAAATTCAGCCCACCAGAGGCCAACTCAAAATCCACAAGCCAAGTATACCTGTTCTATTCCCATTCAACACTTTCCCTGAATCTGAATCCCCATGGTACACTATTAGTAGGTGTCTCTGACAGCAAGAACATACACAGTTTCTTCATTTTTATATAAAATATATTGATGCTCTGCTGTAGGAGGTATGCAGTAACTCCATATTAATTAAAGAAACAAAGGGCTACATGAATATATCTGACTCGGACTATTCAACTGTCAGCTCCTTAAGAGTACGGACTACCTTAAATCCCTCTGAGAGACTGAAGTACCCCCAAATCCTTGCACTTAACTAAAGAGTACCTTGCACAAAAGCACAGAATTACAACTCAATTTGTTAACCAGGACTCAGAGTATCTTTGGCTTTGAGAAGATACCCACTCAATCATCAGAATGGCACTTCCAAAATTCCTAAAAACCTTTTGTCTGATTTCTGCAACTCCAGGAAAGCACCCAACTTCTGGAAGTCTACATAGCACAGTACTCGGGGCACTAAGAAATTGATGGTTTCATGCAGGGGAAATATAACTGCAGCCAAAACAAGCCAGGGTGGGCGGGCTTCCCTCTGCAAGTTGGTAAAATGTAAAAAAAAAAAATTCCTGCTCTGGCCTGTGGAAGATCCAAGTGGGTGCAGGCCTTCTCCTTTGTTAGCCTCTGCAAGGCTCTTACCTTGGGGCCAACAGGATTAGCACAGCCATTACATGCTCTGAAAAGTCAGAAAAGGAGAGATAGGGAGCTTTTCACTCTAGGAAATGCCTAGTAGTCAGAGACGGTTTTGTTTCTGTTCAAAAGAGAGACGGTTTTGTTTCTGTTCAAAAGATAAGTGGGGATGCTGAGGTTAAAAAGCAAAAATTCCAACAATGGTTAATGAAAGGTTTGGAAACAATGTACAGAATTAGGCAATGGGATAAACTCCAAGAAGAGAAGAGCAGGTGCCAGAGAATCAGCACTAGATGTTTTCATGCATTCAAAAATTTCCATGTATTTAAAATGTCATCAGGATGCCCTGTGAGCAGACTTGATGCAGCAATTAGAGAATGCAGGCTTATCCCTCTTGGCACAAAATACCCACAAATAAGCTCCTAGTATAAAAGTCAAAACAAAGTAGAAAGAAAAGCTTTACCAAAAAAGTTGAGCAGTTGCTGCATTTCCCTGGATTTAATAATTAACTATGCACCTTCCTGAGATGGTCTAAACTAAACTCAAATACTGTATTCAAAGGCACAGAGCTCCCAGGACCCAACTTGGGTTTTGTACCTTGGGTCTACAGATAGGCTTCAGGTGGTTCAAGAAACCCCTGAAATAGCAAATAAAATTGTGCATGTGTTCATGAGTGTGTTATTACATTAATATTTTTAATTTTCTATATTTTATGATGCTTTGACATCTTGGGGGCTTTGCAGATAAGCAACTGTACCTCCCACGGGTAGTTACCTCCTAGAGATGGCAAACAACTTGCCTTTGATATGCAAACCAACCAATCCAGAGTCCATACCCTAACTACCTCCTTTATTAAACACCAAGACAAGGCCGGGCGGGGTGGCTCACAACTGTAATCCAAGCACTTTGCGAGGCCAAGGCGAGCGGATCACGAGGTCAAGAGTTTGAGACCATTCTGGCCAACAGGGTGAAACCCCGTCTCTACTAAAAATACAAAAATTAGCCAGGCATGGTGGTGGGTGCCTGTAATCCCAGCTACTCAGGAGTCTGAGGCAGGAGAATCACTTGAACCCAGGAGGCGGAGGTTGCAGTGAGCCGAGATCACGCCACCGCACTCCAGCCTGGCGACACAGTGAGATTCCCTCTCTAAAAATAAAAATAAAAAATAAAAAAAATAAACACCAAGACAATATTCCCCAGCCCTAAATCACCCCAGGGCCAAGTATGGACAACTAGTGCCCACACCTATAGCCCAGACCCTGCCAAAATTATTCAAACTGATCCAATCCTAAACTTACTTAGCCTCACCCATCCCTTCCCCTAGAAACCCCAATAAAGGCTCATGTTCCTCCCTGCCCTCCTTCTGCCTCCTGAATCCCTGGTACTTCCCCATGTGGCCTTGTGTTGTGTGGCATGGCACAGGCTCATCTCTTGTAAGGAACAAACTATCCTTTCAACGGCAATCATTTCTTCATCTTTTGTCCTTACCATATTGGAATAAAAACAAAATCCTGGGCACACATTACTACAGTTATGTGTACGTATTTTTTTCTGAGTGTAGGGTCTAAGTTTTTACCATACTTTCTCAGAGAGTTCACTGTTCTCTAAAGATTAAAAACTAGTGACCTAAATGTTTCAGGTAACTTTGGGGCTCAACAGGCTAAGATATATCACAGAGGAAGCCTCTCTAGGGAGCATGCAAAGCCAGGTGGTTATTCTTAGAGACTGCAAAGAGAAAAAGTGGAGACTGCATAGGGCTTTATTTACTTTTGGTTTTTCCTGGCTCTTTGCAGCGTAAGGGATCATCAGTGTAAGGAGGTAGAAAGGAAAAAGGCTCATCCATCCCCAAAATAGTGATGCTCATGATAAATTAGCACTTCTCATAAGTAACACAGAACTTCTGAAATGTATACATACAATCTTGCTTAAACATTCACAGAAATTGTGCGACTGTCCATGCTATGTTCTATAAAAAACCACTAGCATGCTGTGCCAACCAGCGACAGTATCAGCAGCAAAGAGATAAAGCCTTGGCCTTCAACCTCACTAAGGCTGACAAAGATACACAGAATTGGGATCTAGACTAAAGTACAGAGTCTTGAGACATGCCTAGAATAAAGAATAGTGATCTCAAAACAGAAAGCTTTTTGATGGCTGAGTGAGAACTGAATATTAAATAGACATTTATCAAACAGCACTCTGGAAGTTGTATATAAAATGGTAATAAGATGTACTTCTTGCTTGGTTGGAACCTACAATCCAGTTGGGGAGATAAGACTTCCATCAAAAGCATTATAAATGAGGCCAGGCGTGGTGGCACACGCCTGTAGTCCCAGCTACTTGGGAGGCTAAGGCAGGAGAATCACTTGAACCCAGGAGGCGGAGGTTGCAGTGAGCCGAGATCGCGCCACTGCACTCTAGCCTGGGCAACAGAGCAAGACTCTGTCTAAAAAAAAAAAAAAAAAAAAAAGGGCAATGTGAGTATCTAATGAGGGGACCAACCACAGCCACAGCCATTTAGGAAGGGGCCACTGGGCACCAATGGCAACCTGAGAAGGAGCAGGAAATTTACAGAGTACAGAGGAGCTAGGGCTTGAAGCATGTGGAAAGGAGAATGGTTCAGGATAGAAAGAGGTTACTGCTCAAAGTGGATTCAGGGGTCAAGGGCTAATACCAGTTCAGTGGGAAGCAAAGGCTTATATAAATAGTAAAAGAGATCAGTTGAAAAAAGATAAGGAACTTGTCATCTGTGTGGCAGGAAAGAGAAATCTTTTGACATTTTTGAGTAAGTAAATTACACAGTGGATAGCTTTCAAATTTATATTTTTATCAAAGTACTACCTACCCATAATTTTTAAAGTTAAAAAGTATTCAAGACTAATAAAGTTAAATGGCAGCCTCCAGCCCCATGACCCACCCTCCTTGATTTCTGTTCTCCAGAGGCAATCATTTTTCAAACCTTTTTTGTTTTTCTTCTGATAATTAACCATCATATTTCTAAAATTACTTTTTTTTTTTTTTCCTGAGATGGAGTCTTGCTCCGTTGCCAGGCTGGAGTGCAGTGGCACGATCTTGGCTCACTGTAACCTTTGCCTCCCGGGTCCAGGCGATTCTCCTGTCTCAGCCTTCTGAATAGCTGGGACTAAGGCGCACGCCACCACACCTGGCTAATTTTTGTATTTTTAGTAGAGAAGGGGTTTCACCATGTTGGCAAGGCTGGTCTCAAACTCCTGACCTCAAAGGATCTGCCCACCTCAGCCTCCCAAAGTATTGGGATTACAGGTGTGAGCCACTGCACTAGGCCTATTACTGATTTTTCAATTTCTGCTATTATCTACTGATTTCCTATGATGGGAGATGATTTGTTCCTACCCTCTTTTCTCCCCCATCCTTCCAAAATAGTTACATCCCATGTTTGGGTTAATGTAAATTATTTACAGTATTATAACTATATAAATATTCACAAATACAGGAATAGTATAATAAATTCATATTTCCTTTCATATGCAATTTTGTTTCTTCTAGAAGAGAAATGTTCTTGTCATCACTTACTAGTCATCACTCGCTTTTTCCCATTCTCTTTTTACAATGAATATATACTTTTGTCTAATTCCTTTACTGTTACTCTCTGTTACTCTTTTTTTTTTTTTTTTGGGACAGAGTCTCACTCTGCTGCCCAGGTTAGAGTGCACTGGCACGATCTCAGCTCACTGCAACCTCTGCCTCCTGGGTTCAAGCGATTCTCCTGCCTCAGCATCCCGAGTAGCACACCACCATACCTGGCTAATTTTTGTAGTTTTAGTAGAGATGGGATTTCACCATGTCAGCTAGGCTGGTCTCAAACTCCTGACCTCAAGTGATCCTCCCAAAGTGCTGGGATTATAGGCATGAGCCACTGCGCCTGGCCCTTTTACTGTTAATTTAGAAGAGATTTGGGAGAGAGTGGAGATAAACACACATGTCCATTCTTTCATGTTTACCAGAAGTCTAGGGCCACATACTGGCAAGTATTTCTGGCGTGGGAAGATTATAAGCAGGGAACAACCGGTCAGGAAACTGCTGGTTCTATTCTAGCCTCAATCAGGGCTAGAATAGTGAGAAGAGATCCTGGAATCTTCAGTTTACTTAGGAAAACATGGTTGCTATTCTTCCAGGGCATAGGATGGTGACAGGTATATTGGAAACCCTCACACATTTGTTGAATGAAGAAATGGCCAAACAACAGCTGCCTTCTTTGAGTGGTTCTGTGAATTATAAGAACAATGGATCATAAAGAATATGCAGCAAGCAGTGCACGGTGGGACCAATCACTAATGCAAAAAAAAGTGGGGAGGGGTGGCGGGCAGCATGGTGGCTCACACTGGTAGTCTCAAGCACCTTAGGAGGTGCCAAGGCAGGAGGATGGCTTGAGCCCAGGAGTTTGAGAAGAGCCTGGGCAATATAGTGAGACCTCGTCTCTTAAAAAAAAAGAAAAAAGAAGATGACGAAGGAGGCCCAAGCATTACCCTTGGCTCAATGTAACTCTCAACTCCTGGGCTTATGGAATCCTCCCACCTCAGCCTCCTAGTAGCACAAGCATCACTCTTAAAGAAAAGGAAGGCCAGGGCTGGGCGCAGTGGCCTGTAATCCCAGCACTTTGGGAGGCTGAGGTGGGCGGATCACAAGGTCAGGAGATCGAGATCATCCTAGCTAACACCGTGAAACCCCATCTCTACTAAAAATACAAAAAGAAAAAAGAAAAAATTATCCGGGTGTGGTGGCGGGTGCCTGTAGTCCCCGTTACTCAGGAGGCTGAGGCAGGAGAATGGCGTGAACCTGGGAGGCGTAGCTTGCAGTGAGCTGAGATCACGCTACTGCACTCCAGCCTGGGTGGCGACAGAGCAAGGCTCCGTCTCAAAAAAAAAAAAAAAGAAAGAAAGAAAGAAAGAAAAGGAAGGCCAGGCACAGTGGACAGTGGCTCAAGCCTGTAATCCCAGCACTTCAGGAGGCCAAGGCAGGTGAATCACCTGAAGTCAGGAATTCGAGACCAGCCTGACCAACATGGCAAAACCCTGTCTCTACTAAAAATACAAAATTAGCTGGGTGTGGTGGTCTATGCCTGTAATCCCAGCTACTCGGGAGGCTGAGGCAGGAGAATCACTTGAACCCGGGAGGCGGAGGTTGCAGTGAGCCGAAATCACGCCACTGAACTCCAGCCTGGGTGACAAGAGGGAAACTCCACCTCAAAAAAAGAAAAAGAAGATGTAATAAAATATTAGATTTAGTTAGTTTAGGTTTTACAGTTATATCTATATCTAATGTATTTTCATTGAATATGGTAAAATGTGTTTTATGCTGAACTCTCTAGCTCCTAATCTTCCCTTCCTCCAAAATGAAATCATTGTTTTTATAACAGAATTTTTTATTTCTCTGAATGTTTTAGAAATAGAGTACCTTGGGAATGATAGTAAGGAGTTTAAAAAAAAAAAAAGAAATAGAATCCTTAGATTACAACATAACAGACTGTAAAAGAAACATTGGGGACAGCAACTATGAAAAAAAGGTATGGTTCCTAACTTGAGAGAACTGACAATCTTGAAGGAGAGAGAAAATATGTACACCTATTATATGTGTAATATGTATGAAAATTGTATGAAAATATGTACATTATATGAAAATATGTACAATGAAAATACTATAAACTAGGCACAATTTAAATATGTTATCTTCAGAGTAAAATGAATCTAACAATAAGACATAGCAACATATATTTCTTTCTTTTTCTCTTTTTTTAAGAGATAGGATCTCACTCTGTTGTCCCAGGGTGGAGTGCAGTGGTATGAACATTGCTCACTGCAGCCTTGAACTCCTGGGCTCAAGCAATCCTCCTGTCTCAGCCTTCTGAGTAGCTAGGATTACAGGCCCAAACTACCATGCTCAGCTAACTTAAACATTTTTTTTTTTTTTTTTGTAGAGATATGGTCTCACTATGTCGCCCAGACTGGTCTCGAACTCCTGGCCTCGGGCAATCCTCCTGACTTGGCCTCCCCAAGTGCTGGCATTACAGGAATCAGCCACTGTGCCCAGCCTATTTCATTTTAAAAATTTACAATAATCTAATATCCATATTTGCATTCTGATATAACTGAGCATTGTGTAGCAAGATACTTTATACATTAATCAGTTATATAAATAAAACTTGTATTATCTTCCTTAGAGCTAAAGAAAACATGCCAAGTGCCAAAATAAGTGCTCTAAAAGCTTTCATTCAAGACTGGGCACCATGGCTCATGCCAATAACCCGAGCACTTTGGAGGCCAAGATGGGAGGATCACTTGAGCCAGGAGTTCAAGACCAGCCTAAGCAACATAGGGAGACCCCATCTCTACAAAAAATTTTTAAAAAAATTAGCCAGGTTGGCCAGGCGCGGTGGCTCACGCCTGTAATCCCAACACTTTGGGAGGCCGAGGCGGGCGAATCACAAGGTCAGGAGATCGAGACCAATCCTGGCTAACACGGTGAAACCCCGTCTCTACTAAAAATACAAAAAATTAGCTGGGCATGGTGGCGGGTGCCTGTAGTCCCAGCTACTCAGGAGGCTGAGGCAGAAGAATGGTGTGAACCCGGGAGGCAGAGCTTGCAGTGAGCCGAGATGGTGCCACTGCACTCCAGCCTGAGCGACAGAGCGAGACTCCGTCTCAAAAAAAAAAAAAAAAAAAAAAAAAAAAAATAGCCAGGTGTGGCACTATGGGCCTGTGGTCCTAGCTACTCAGAAGGCTAAAGTGGGAGAATTGCTTGAGCCCAGGAGTTGGGTGCTTGCAGTGAGCCATGTCTGCACCACCATACTCCAGCCTGGGTGACAAGGTAAGACTCTGTCTCAAAAAAATAAAATAAAAAGCTCCCATTCTATCTTCACAACCACCCTAAAGGAAGTTTGTTTACTCATCAGACAAATATTTATTGAGTATCTACTACATGCCAGACAATGAACAAAACAGACAAAAATTCCCACCTTCATGGAAGTTACATTCTAGAGGGAGGAGGGGAAAGAACTAGTAAGTTCACCATATAGTATGTTAAATTATGGTAAGATCCATGGAGAAATATAAAACAGGGAAGAGGCATGGAAAATGTTGCATGGAAGACTGGCAATTTCTGATAGGGTAGTTGCTGAAAGATTTACTGAATCCCTATCTAATAGATAAGGAGGAAATTGAGGCTCAGATCAAGTTAAACCATTTGCCCATGGTCTCCAGGTTAGTAAGAGTTTAGATGAAATTTGAATTCACGCCAGATGCAGTGGCTCACGCCTGTAATCCCAACACTTTGGGAGGCTCAGGCGGGCGGATCACTTGAAGTCAGGAGTTCAAGACCAGCCTGGCCAACATGGCAAAACCCCACCTCTACTAAAAAATATAAAAATTTGGCCGGGCATGGTGGCTCATACCTGTAATCCCAGCACTTTGGGAGGCCGAGGCAGGAGGATCACGAGGTCAGGAGATCGAGACCATCCTGGCTAACACGGTGAAACCCCGTCTCTACTAAAAATACAAAAAATTAGCTGGGCATGGTGGCGGGCGCCTGCAGTCCCAGCTACTCGGGAGGCTGAAGCAGGAGAATGGGGTAAACCTGGGAGGCGGAGGTTGCAGTGAGCCGAGATCACCCCACTGCACTCCAGCCTGGGCAACAGAGTAATATTCTTTTAAGAGTATTTTGGCATTTCCCCCAAAAGGGTTAAGAAATAACTTTCTTTCTGTTTTTTTTCTTTTAGATGGAGTCTTGCTCTGTTGCCAGGCTGGAGTGCAGTGGCGTGATCTCGGCTCACTGCAACCTCCACCTCCCTGGTTCAAGCAATTCCCCTGCCTCAGCCTCCTGAGTAGCTGGGACTACAGGCATGTGTCACCACGCCCAGCTAATTTTTTGTATTTTAGTAGAGATGGGGTTTCATCATGTTGGCCAGGATGGTCTCGATCTCCTGTCCTCATGATCTGCCCACCTCGGCCTCCCAAAGTGCCAGGATTACAGGCGTGAGCCACCGTGCCTGGCCAGGAATAACTTTCTGCTTCAGGATTTGTTGCCTCATTTCACATCCACATTAATTTTTACAAAAGAGTTGTGAATGGCCTAAGATCTTTGGCTGACGTTATATTCTTGGAAAAGCTGAGAAGAGATTAAAATAATAATTAGCCAGAGATAGTCAAAGGACACACTGTGGAGCAACATTCAGCCTACGAAAAGATTCTGTGCAAATCCTGGACAAGTCTTACCTCCTCCTTACTGCTGCTGTGACTGCTTCTATTTAGTTCAACAAGAAGTATTTATTTTATGTCCCAAGGGTGCCTAGCACAACTCAGATGTTCTTTAGCAACTCCTTTTATTAAACTGAGATGGATCCTTTTCAGCCACCTGAGCCTGTCTCTCAGCATTGAGGTGTTCTTGTCACTGGAACATCTAAAGTTGGCAGTCCCAGCTTGTCTCAAGTAGTTCAGCTACTGCAAATAACCTGGGTGTTAGGACATATATTTAATTTCATTCCTTTGGACTACAGATAATATATTTTTCAAATGAAGTTAGAGCACTTTACCAATTTTTCCTACTTAAATTCTGGAAGGAACATAGCGGTAAGCACCACACCCTCACCTGTCAAGTGGACAGAGGTTAAATGACTCACTCAAATTGTATAGAGAATTACTGAAGGAGTCAGGAGAACAACCTGTCAACTTCTAGTTTATTTTCTAAAACACAAGATCAGTAGTTCTCAATCTTTTTGTGTTCACAACATACATTTGAATACTAGATTTCTTAGCAATATGAAGGAATCAAAAGACTCATAGAACAGTAAAGTCAGCAATAATAAAAACACAATCACTTGCAGTAAGACAATGTCTCCTAGTCCTTATCTGGTGGCCTTCAGAACTATGTCACTGAGGCACTGAGCAGAGCTGTTCTCCCTGCCCTGTCACCTGCTCACCAGGCAAACTCCACACATGCTCCACGAAACACAGACTTGCTCTTTGGTACAAGTCTCTTACCTCTTGCTCACACCAACTTGTATCCCACTCTAGAACACAGTGTGACTTCCTCAACCTCAAATCAACCTGATATTACAGTAAGTTTTAGTAAAGGTATATTTTACACACTGATCAAAACTTGTTGGCATACAAGAGTGCTAGATCATGTTAGGAAAGTCAGTCTGCCTGCCTTCAGGAAAGCAAAGCCTCCTCAATTAAGAGGTCAACTTGAATTTAGTGGTTAATTAATACTTTAATGCAACATCACTGGAAAATAAGCAATTGACAAGTAGTGCCAAAGGCACTCATTAAAGACTACATCCTCCTGTATCATGTCAGCATGACAGCCTCTGTGATAGGCAGGAAGAGACAACTGACCTCATCAAAGGAAGCTAAAGCTGGAAAGACACTGCAATACCCCAAAAAAGCTTGCTGAGGAAAAGAAGGCTGTGTACATCTGGTTTGAGTGGCAGCAACTTTAGGTGTGTTTAAGTGGCACAGAGAAAAGTAGAGAGGTGATAACTTGCATTTTTGTAACACATTTCTCTGATAGGATGAGTATTGTATTGACATCTTTGGATAAAGCCCTAACATAAAACAAAGTTAGTTCTTCCTGTTACTTGTGGGGGAAACTGTCACAGAGTGATATAATGATCAGTGATAAAGAATCAGAAAAAATCCAGGATTTCTGGAGGTAGAATAGCAATAGTAAGTATTGAAAAGGCAGAAAAATAATGGATCCTTTGAGGATTTTTTTTTTTTTTGAGACGGAGTCTCGCACTGTCGCCCAGGCTGAGTGCAGTGGTGTGATCTCAGCTCACTGCAAGCTCTGCCTCCCGGGTTCACGCCATTCTCCTGCCTCAGCCTCCCAAGTAGCTGGGACTACGGACACCCGCCACCACGCCTGGCTAAGTTTTTGTATTTTTAGTGGAGATGGTGTTTCACCGTGTTAGCCAGGATGGTCTCGATCTCCTGACCTTGTGATCGGCCCGCCTCAGCTTCCCAAAGTGCTGGGATTACAGGCGTGAGCCACCGCACCCGGACCGGATCCTTTAAGGATTCTTAAAGAAGGTAACTTAATTTTTCCTGTTAAAAATTCCCAACACTTAGTGTAGGACCTAGCACACAGTAGCACTCAAGAAGTATATTCCAATGAATACACACAAACTTGAAAATAGGACTATATTACTCCTTAGAATAGCAATGAGGAGTTTCCTGAACTTTTACTGGTTCAGGGTGCTGCCCTGATTTAGGAAGAAAAAAAAAAAAGAGTAACAATAAATGTGGTGGTAAAATCAGTCAGTTTGATATTTTTCCTGGTTGATTAATTTCATTATTAAGTTAGTAAATATTAGAACCACCGGAGGAAAATACTTTCAAATGAATAAGGGAATAAATAAATTAATTATTATCAGGTATATGATCAATACGAACAGGTCTATTAACATACTTCTCAACATAAACAGAGGCCCAATTTCTACCCTTGTTCTATTTTTTGAGACAGAGTCTTGCTCTGTCACCCAGGCTGGAGTGCAGTGGTGCAATCTTGGCTCACTGCAACCGCCACCTCCCAGGTTCAAGCGATTCTCCTGCCTCAGCCTCCCAAGTAGCTGGGACTACAGGCACGTGCCACCACGTCTGGCTTTTTGTATTTTTAGTAGAGTCGGGGTTTCACAATGTTGGCCAGGCTGGTCTTGAACTCCAGACCTCAGGTGATCCACCCACCTCGGCCTCCCAAAGTGCTGGGATTACAAGCGTGAGCCATGGCACCTAGCCTCTACCCTTGTTCTTAAGCATCTATACTATACTGTCTGTTGGACAGAGGGGGAAATCCAGAAAGGATTAGTACTCATTCTGGATTTTCCCTATGGCTAGCAGGTAAGGTTAAGTTCAAGGAAAGAAATACAGTACTGGTTCACTGAGGGCAGCTAACCCATATCAGAGCCAGAACAGTGAAAAAAAAAAAAAACAAAAATCAAGATAGTCGAAAGAGAAAGAACACAGTGTGCACTTGAGAAATGGACATCTTAAGGCTCAGCCTGAGAAAGTCCGCATATATCTATAGCATGAGGAGGATGACATTATGTTCCCATAGGATCAACCTGAGTACTTGGAGAGGAGATGAGAGGAAAAAATGAGTGAGGTGAATTGAATACGTCTTAAACTGAAAAACAGTCTTATCAATAGAAAAAAAATTAAAGTATTTTAGGTTCTTCTGCAAAGTAGAATGGCAACCCAACTAACTTCAAACCCTAGTCGGCCTATGTGGCAGGCAGCCTCCAGCGCCCAGTGCTACCTATAACTTGGAATGCAAAATATTAATTATGAATAAGAGAAGAATTCAAGTCCTTGGTTTCCTTACAAGAAAGTAGTTATGGGTGTGTCTCCATGACATTTGCTAACGTTCAACGTTTAAGAACATCAAAGCCAAAAGGGAAGATAGACAAAATATTCAACAGTTTAATGTCCAGGTTCCGGGTTGGAAAAGGAACAGACAAGCATGCATTTCTTTGAGGGGGTAGACTGGACCTTAATTCCACATGTATTAGTTTGCTGTATTCTTTGATTGAGTCTATTTCTCTGTATGCAAAAATCCCCTCCCATCACAGACTATCCAATGAAAAATGAAAATGAGAGACAGAGGAATCCTAGGATAATTCAATTTGTCAAATTCAGAAGGCCCAAGGACTCAAAATTCCAACCCTTTCCTTCAGAGACAGTGCCCCTGAGGCCATTCCCAGTTTGATAATTTGTTTCAGTTATGCTCCCCACACGAAAGTTATGAGTCATATAAAACTGTAAAATGTCAAATAGTCAACTTGCAACCACCATCACTTCGCTCTGGATACAAGAATCCCATAATTTCTTGTCGCATACTTCTTTTTTACTGTAAGGTCTCAGATTCAGAGAAAGGTGGAGAGGGAATTGTGGCATTCACAAGAAAGAAGGCGAAGAAAGCAGGCAGCTTCGAATAAAGGATATTCTAAAATATCAAGACTAAAATGATTTTTTTCAGGAA
Source organism: Pongo pygmaeus (assembly GCF_028885625.2). Lineage (NCBI taxonomy): Eukaryota > Metazoa > Chordata > Mammalia > Primates > Hominidae > Pongo > Pongo pygmaeus. The sequence continues at coordinate 20,729,921 of NC_072382.2, read as the reverse complement.
TTCTAAACCCTAACAGCTATTCTCCAGGTGTCGGAAAAGAACACTGTTCCCCTCCATAGCTGCATTAGCCTTTCAGAAAATGGTCACTCTTCCATGTAGGGGAGACACTAATATCACAAAGGAAAAGGTGGAGAGCTACACTCAGTGCCTGAAAACAATGACTGATGAGTCCACACAAACCAAACCTCCAACACACAGTACCCAGAAATAATAACAGAGAAGAGGAAAAAGTATCCATGAAGTTGAGAGGGGAAATCAGCCAGTCAGTGTTTCCTTCAGCACTATTATCTCCAAATCCCATGGCCAATTTCTCTGTTAATTCCATCCAGTGGCAGCTCAAGAAATTCTATAAATGAGTCTCAGGGTTGGCAGGTGAACAAGTAGGGTGTGCAAAAGTTAGGTGACTTGTCTTGAAGCTGATGGCAGAGCAAGCACACTGTTTTTCACTTAGACGGTGTATTTTTAGGGGTGGCTTGTGGTTAGATAATAGTGGTGGGGAGATACGTAAAGAGTCCCAAGCCAACCTTTGGTGCTGGTACTGCTTCTATCCCATAGGACCTTCACGTTCTTCCCAGGTAAGACATAGATTAGAATAGCCAGAAACTTATTCACAGCATGTGCTCCTAAACTGTCCCTGTGGCCTCTCCATCTAGAACACGGGAGTGAAGAAACTGGGCATTTTAAATAATTTACTCCAGCTTTCAACTGATATTTTCAGTTTTAATTAGTTTGCAAAATAAGCTATACAACATTTTACCACTTTTCCCCAGTTGCTTCACATCAGCAGAATCCAGAAAAATATTTAGACCAAGAAACACTTTGTGGCTTTTATAAGCTCTCAATTAGCTCCTGTGTTAGCTCTATTAGTTCTGCCTTAAAGAAAATCAAGTTCAAATTCTGCTTAAGGCTGGGTGTGGTGCCTCACGCCTGTAATTCCAGCACTTTGGGAGGCCAAGGTGGGTGGATTAGCCAGGGGTTCGAAATCAGCCTGGTCAAGATGGTAAAACCTTGTCTCTACTAAAAATACAAAAAAATTAGTTGGGCATGGTGGCACACGCCTGTAATCTCAGCTACTAGGTAGGCTGAGGCATGAGAATCACTTGAACCTGGGAGACAGAGGTTGCAGTGAGCCGAGATTACCCCACCGCACTCCAGCCTGGGCAAGACCGTCTCAAAAAAAAAAAAAAAAAAAAAAAAAAAAAATTCTGCTTAAATACTGAGACCCGCAACAGATAAAGGGAGAAAGGTGGAAGGGTGGGAGGGGAAAGGGACCCAGGAGTAAAAGTAAAGGCAGAATAGAAGGACACTAGCTCAGTCTCATCACCACAACCTCTAACTCTTATCAGACAAAAAAGGATAAGGCCTAGTTTTCATTAGGGAGAGTCTTTGTCTCTTTAAAGATACTTTGTTTGTTTGAGACAGGATCTTGCTCTGTCATTCAGACTGGAGTGCAGTGATGTGATCTCTGCTCAATGCAGCCTCTGCCTCCCAGGCTCTAATGATCCTCCCACCTCAGCCTCCTGAGTAGCTGGAACTGTGGAACTACATGCACACACTACCATGCTCAGCTAATTTCTGGGGGAAAAAAAAAACCTTTTTGTAGAGATCAGCTCTCACTATGTTGCCCATGCTGGGCTTTCCTGGGAGCAAGCATTCCTCCCACTTTGGCCTACTGTGCTGGGATTACAGGCTTGAGCCACTGTGCCCAGCCTGTTTGAGGACACATCTTTATTGTACATCGGCTATACCATTTTGAATGCACATGCCTAGGACAATATCCAGGGTTTACCAACAGCAGAGCCCTCAACCCACCAGCCACTGAGGTGGTTCTAAAAGTACATCAAGGAAGTCCTAAAAGATTGATTGGTGAGGCCCGGCATAGTGGCTCACGCCTGTAATCCCAGCACTTTGGGAGGCCGAGACGGGCGGATCACTTGAGGTCAGGAGTTCGAGACCAGCCTGGTCAACATGGCGAAACCCCATCTCTACTAAAAATACAAAAATTAGCCGGAGCTAATTTTTGTATTTTAAAAGAACCTTCTACTTTGAAAAGAACCCTGAGACACTATGTGAAGAAGCACAGGTAAGTTTACTGGTGACTTAAAAAAAAAAAAAAAAAAAGAATGACTGGTGAATATACTGAATTTGTCTCTATGTGACCTGAGGCCCAATCTACGCAATTCACATTTGGCGCCCATAAAATAGTTTTTAACCAATCTCAATAACACCAAGTAAAAGCTAAGTCCTATGCTTGAGAATAACTGAATTCTTGCTTCTCCCAACCATTGCTATAAGAAAGCATAATATGCCACAGTAATTGGGCACACAAAAATTCCTTGCCTTAGTTTTTAGGAACTTTTCTTCTGAGTTGCTTCTGTTCAACAAGCTCTGGATTATAAATGATGCCACGGGTACAGGTTCACTTACAGCAAATTAGTAAGTGCTTGCACAGTTAATTCTGTCAGTCTTACTCCTACACAGAAATACATTTGGCCCCAAGGGGCCCAACCACCCACAGAGCTCTTTTGCACATCTTTTTACCCTCCAGCACAGAAATAGAGGGCTATATCCTAGAAAATACCCAGAGAAAGAGAAAAGGTAGTTTCCCTGATACCCTATGTCTAGGAAACCAGGGTCCAGCTTTTTATTTGAATGTCGTTCCTAAATTCATTTCTCTGAATAACCCAAATAATTATCTAAGGCAAGATATTTCTTGTTTTTTTCTTTCTTCTTTTTCTTTTTTTTTTTTTTTTGAGATGGAGTTTCACTCTTGTTGCCCAGGCTGGAGTGCAATGGCACAATCTTGGCTCACTGCAACCTCCGCCTCCCAGGTTCAAGAGATTCTCCTGCCTCAGCCTCCCAAGTAGCTGGGATTACAGGCATGCACCACCATGCTCGAAGATATTTCTTGAAAGTTCTAAATCTGTACCTTTATATCCTTTGGTATGCTGAAGCTTTCCTCAGTATATGTAAGGACACTTTTAAAAAAAGCAATTTGCACTGGACGCAGTGGCTCATGCCAGTAATCCTAACACTTTGGGAGGCCAAGGTGGTAGGATCGCTTGAGCCCAAGAGTTTAAGACCAGTCTGGGCAACACAGTGAAACCCTGTCTCTACAAAAAATACCAAAATTAGCCAGGCATGGTAGCATGTGCAGTAGTCTCAGTTACCTGGGAGACTGAGACAGGGGAATCACTTGAGCCCAGGAGGCAGAGGTTGCAGTGAGCTGTAATCACACCACTGCATTCCAGCCTGGGCAACAGAGTGAGACCCTATCTCAAAAGAAAGAAAAGAAAAAAAAGCAATGTGTTCAGAGTGTACTAGCAGGCTACCTCAGATTTCAAAGCCTACTTAGTTGTGGCAGCATGTTACAGTAATGGCCCCAAATGATTTAAGCCCTTCTGTATCCATGGCCTTAGAGAGTTATCTTCCTGGTTTGGGGCTTACCCAAACAGCTTGCTTTAGCTGATGGAATGGACAAAAGCAAACATGACATAAGGAGAGATTCAAAAACTGCTTATGCAGTAGGGCTTGACCTCTCCTGCTTCTGTTCAGAACCCTGAGGTCAGGAGTTCAAGACCAGCCTGGCCAACATGGTGAAACCCTGTCTCTACTAAAAATACAAAAATTAGCCAGGCATAGTGGCAGGTGCCTATAATCCCAGCTACTAGGGAGGCTGAGGCAGAAGAATCACTTGAACCCAGGAGGCGGAGGTTGCAGTGAGCTGAGACTACACCACGGCACTCCAGCCTGGGCGACAGAGCGAGATTCCGTCTCACACACACACACACACACACACACCCCTGAGACACTATGTGAAGAACACAGGTTAGTTTACTGGTGAATAGAAAGGAGACAAGTCATCCCAGCTGAAGCCAAATAGCCTGCCAAATGCCAGATACATGTGTGAAACTATCTGTTATTAGTTTTCTATGACTGCCATAACAATAACCAGAAACTTAGTGGCTTAAACAAGACAAATTTATTATCTCTCAGTTCTATAGGCCTGAAGTCAAATAAAGGGCTCATTGAGCTAGAAGAAAGGTGTTGGCTGGCCTGTGTTCGGGTCTGTCTCCTTGTCCATTTTGGTTGCTGGCAGAATTCAGTTCCTTGCAGATGCAGAACTGAGGTTCCCACTCGCTGCTGGCTGTTAGCAGAGGCCGTTCCCATCTTTGATCATTGCAGCACCTTGACTGACCCTTCTGCCTTCCTCTTCCACTTTTAATAGCTCATGTAATCAGATGAGGCTCACCCAGATAAATCAGGATAATCTTCCCACCTCAAGATCTATAATCTTAATCATAACTGCAAAGTCCCTTCTGCCATGTAAAGTAACATATTCACAGGTTCTGGGGATTAAGATGTGGAAGGACCTCTTAGGCAGATCATTATTCTACCTACTAAACCATCTAAGATCATCCACATCCAGCCAAGCTATTAATTGACCACAGAGAAGAGCCAATGATGCAGACCAGGCAAACTGCAACTGGACTCGCAGAATTGTGAGAAACAAGAAATGTCTTATGCCACTAAATTTGGGGGTGGTTTGTTCAGCAGCAAAAGCTAAATGACATAATGGCCAAAGCTATACCACTTCCCAGGGTTGTGCAACCCTCATCCCAATACATGCGTCTTTTCCTTCTTTGCTCTAGATCAACAAGCGTGCCTTAAAAGCAACTGGCAATTTTTTGTTCTCTGAGTCATAAAACAAAATAATTCATTTTATTTTTTCTTCTAGTCCAGATCTAGAGATTATTGCTGAAATTTAACCAAAATCAGCCTTATTATCTCAACACAACCAGAGAGAGGCTCTTTGCTCTACAACTTTGGAAGCTATATACATGAAAAAAATATATACATGCTGCAAGTCCCAGGGAATGATTTCAAGGAAGGACTATCTTTTGACAGAGCTAAAGCTGCTGATAGAAGAGGAAAATTTCACTGCCATCCAACTCTCTCTCCTTTACGTATAGAGACCAATGAGGGGTTTGGGGCACAGCCTCTTAAAGAGGAATCTCTAACCCTTAACTAGCCAAATAAATTTTCTTAACTAGGCTCCCCCTCAAATCTGCTGATACTTAAAGGTCTGGAAAACTTCAGTAGAAGGAAAATGCCAATAGTAAGTTAATGTCCTCTTGGCTCTTTTGGCTGACTTCCTGTGCCTGGGTCTTGACTATTAATTGAATGCTGTTCAGATTCCATCTCAAAAACAAATGAGGATGGAGACCAGAGGCCTGCCTTCCCCAGACTGATAAGAGCAGCAAGGTGCAATTATACCCAAACAGCTTTGTTTTGGAATGTAATCACTGCCCCAGCCTTCTTCCCAATGGGATGGCAACAGTGTAATTACCACTTCACAATTCATTGTTTGGGAATATAATTCTTCTACAGGGCCCTCTTTCTAGGGGAAAGGATCTGCGACAAGGATATAAGAGCATAGTAGCCCCCTCCCCAGTAGCAGTCTTCTGAGCTGAACACACTATTTTTGTTTTTTGTTTTTTTTTTTTTTTTGAGACGGAGTTTTGCTCTTGTTGAGCTCAGCCCACCGCAAACTCTTCCTCCCGGGTTCAAGTGATTCTCCTGCCTCAGCCTCCTGAGTAGCTGGGATTACAGGCATGCGTCACCATGCCCGGCTAATTTTATATTTTTAGTAGAGATAGGGTTTCTCCATGTTGGTCAGGCTGGTCTCGAACTCCCGACTTCAGGTGATCCGCCTGCCTCGGCCTCCCAAAGTGCTGGGATTACAGGCATGATCTACCACGCCCGGCCTATTTTCGTTCTCTGAAGGTAAAGCCTGAGATTAGATTTTAGCCTGTTTTTCTACCAACAAAGAATCAGATCACACCCCATGGTGGTTCTGTTGGAAAAGAGCAGGACTGCCTGAGGTCCAACTCCCATTCTGTCAAGTACTAGCTGTGGTTTTGGGTAAAATACTTCATCTCTTTTAGCCTCAGTTTCCTCATCTGTAAAAATGACAGTGTATCATAGCAATGCTGCTGGTGATTAATATGTGAGAAGTGCTTGGAACAGTACTTGGTATAGAACAAATGTTCTTAGGGGTTTGGTTTTGTTTACCAAATTTGAAATATCATATTCCAAAGTCCTGACGTTTTGCAAGTTTTGGTTACTACATCCTTGTAGTATAATTCGAAGTCAGGTAATGTGATGTGATGTTTCCAGCTTTGTGTTTTGTTTTGTTGTTGTTATTTTTGCTTAGGATTGCTTTGGCTATTCAGGCTCTTTTCTGGCTCCCTATGAATTTTAGGATTGTTTTTCTCTATAATATTACTTCACGGCCAAATCTAAGCTTGAGTTACTAAATTCTGTCTTTTCACTACCCCTCTGCCAGTTCAGCATGATGGGCAATGTTTTGGATAATTGTAAATGCTGTTATAGAACTGTCACAATCTCAGAGCTATTTGTCTGGGTGAAACTTCACTCTAATGAGCAGGAGTGATTGTGGATATTTCCATGTCATTCCTTTATGTTACCAGTCCAACGGAAACCATAAAAGACTGTTGTGAACACTTCTGTTGGGAGTCAGCAAATATTACAAAAAGCAGCCACTGGCACTAACTATATCAATATGGTAGATTCTGGAGACAATTCACCTTTCTAGCCAGCTTCATTTGTGAAAATAAATGTCCCTCACATGTTTACTGTGTACCCCACTTCACAGGAACAAGGAGAAACCCTTTTTCCCAATGGGGACTTCTACCCTTTACCTCCTGTCTGGCTTTCCCTTGCTGCTTTGTACCCTGGACCAGTTAACTTCCCTGCATTAGGAAGGAATCTTTTTGGCTTCTACTTTACCAGCTATGAGCCACAAGAGTAAAAACCAGCCAGGCGTGGTGGCTCACGCCTGTAATCTCAGCACTTTGGGGTGCCGAGGCAGGCAGATCATAAGGTCAGGAGTTCGAAACCAGCCTGGCCAACACAGTGAAACCCCATCTCTACTAAAAATACAAAAATTAGCCAGGCGTGGTGGCATGCGCCTGTAGTCCCAGCTACTCAGGACGCTGAGGCAGAAGAATCGCTTGAACCTGGGAGGTGGAGGTTGCAGTGAGCCGAGACCGTGCCATTGCACTCCAGCCTGGGTGACAGAGTGAGACTCTGTCTCAAAAAAAAAAAAAAAAAAGGAGTAAAAACCATGAATCTGTTTACCAGGCATCCCTAAAGAATGTAGCCCCACAGCTCAAGACAGTAGAAGTGATGCTGGGCCCCTTCTGCATGGCACAAAGCTGCAGCGAACTGGGCCTATGATAAACCCAGGGACTCCCCTCAATAGCCCTATAACATGAGAGACTGTCTTCACAGGGTGAGTATGTGGTTACAAGATGACTCTCTGGCTCTGGGGTGACACTCAACAGCTACCCAAAAGAAATGCCCAAGGGAGTCTTAACACTCCCAAAGGGCCTCAGTCACCTATTTGCAGGAGTTCTTTCCCCATCATGGCTCATACAAAGATATCCATGCTTGCTCTTCAAGCTGAGTGGCATGAGGACCCAGGGGAAGAGCTGGCCTTTGTTGATCAGCAAGTTTTAAAGAAAGGAAATTAACAACCACAGGTTGGCTCCACTTTGGTAGAAAAGGTAAGAGGTGATGTCCGCCAGTTCCCATGGCATTTCCAGCCAGGTTGGAATAAACGAGGCTGCTTGGAGATAGGAAAAGGGAACGAGAAAGAAAAGCTAACGTGAGCCCAGGGTCTTAAAAAGAAGGAGGTTGGCAGGCATGGTGGCTCATGCATGTAATCGCAGCACTTTGGGAGGCCAAGGTGGGCGGATCACCTGAAGTCAGGAGTTGAAGACCAGCCTGACCAATATGGTGAAACCCCATCTCTACTAAAAATACAAAAATTAGCTGGGCGTGGTGGTGTACGCCTGTAGTCCCAGCTATTCGGGAGGCTGAGACAGGAGAATTGCTTGAATCTGGGAGGTGGAGGTTGCAGGAGTGCGCCACTGCACTCCAGCCTGGGCAACAAAGTGAGACTCCATCTCAAACAAACAAAAAAAAAGGTAAAAAGAAGGAGGTAGGGGGTTAGTTAGCATGGGTTATTAACTTCCAGCATTCATACTGCTCACTTTGGCAAAAACCACTAAAGTAGATGGGACAGTAAAGAGGATTGTTCCAAGTCTCTTTTATTCACCCTGTAAAGACAGTATCTCATGTTATAGGGCTATTGAGGTGAGTCCCTGGGTTTATCATAGGCCCAGCTCACTGCAGCTTTGTGCCATGCACAAGGGGCCCAAGGTAGGGGATATCTAATCCTAAAGAAAGTTTGAAATGTAAAGAAATATAACAAAGAAAGCTGCTGCTTCCACTGGAAAATATGGGCTTTGACCTCACATTTGGCCTTCTCTTTCCTCACATGTCCTCTGCAGATTTCTAGATCATTGCATTTGTTCTGAGGGGTTGCAAAACATGTCAAAGCACATACTAATCATAACCTAAGAAGAGAGAAGTAAAAGAATTCTGGCATTATACTGAGTCATTATAGATTAGAGGGAATCTTCAGCTGGCACCTTCAAAATGAGCAGTAATTCCAAGGAGCACACAACCATGGGACTTAATAAGCTTTGAGATCATTTTAGGTCTAGGGAAGCCCCAGAGTACAGAGAACTTAAAGTACAAATAAATAGTGGCGCCTCAATCCAGACATATGGACATTAAGATTTCTACTTTGTACTAATTTACATTCCCACTGACAGTGTATATGCATTCCCTTTCCACTGCATCCCTGCCACCACCTATACTTCTTTGGCTTTTTATTTTTTTTCTGAGATGGAGTCTCGCTCTGTCGCCCAGGCTGGAGTGCAGTGGTGCGATCTCCGGCTCACTGCAAGCTCCGCCTCCCGGATTCACATCATTCTCCCTCAGCCTCCCGAGTAGCTGGGACTACAGGCGCCTGCCACCACACCAGGTTAATTTTTTGTATGTGTAGTAGAGATGGGGTTTCACGGTGTTAGCCAGGATGATCTCGATCTCCTGACCTCATGATCCGCCCACCTCGGCCTCCCAAAGTGCTGGGATTACAAGGTGTGAGCCACTGTGCCCAGGCTTTTTTTTTTTTTTTTAAGACAAAATCTCACTCTTGTACCCCAGGCTGGAGTGCAATGGCGCAATTTCAGCTCACTGCAACCTTTGCCTCCCGGGTTCAAGCGATTCTCCTGCCTTGGCCTCCTGAGTAGCTGGGATTACAGGCACCTGCTACCACGCCCGGCTAATTTTTGTATTTTTAGTAGAGACAGGGTTTCACCATGTTGGCCAGACTGGTCTCGAACTCCTGACCTCAGGTGATCCGTCCGCCTTGGCCTCCCAACATGCTGGGATTACAGGCGTGAGCCCCCATGCCTGGCCTCAAGAAGCCCAAACTCTAAAACATTTCACTATACTGTCTCTCAGACAGAGTATACCATATAAATGACAGCTGTCCTTCTGGTGCCCCACTTACTCATGCTTACAGCCCCACTCAAAAGATGAATGGGGACACATTTGCAGAGCTTCTTCAAACTGTACTGAAAGACATTAAGTCCTTGATCCAAGCCCAGGCTTACACCCCACCTCCCTTAGCTAATCTATCAAGACTGGTAGTTAAAGTCTCAGGGGAATTAGTAAATTTTTAGTGGCAGGGCCAAAACAAAACATAGATATTGGGCCACTCCCTGGCTAGACAGTAAACTCCCTGAGGGCAGAATCATTTAATTATTTTGTAATACCCAAAGTGTTCTGGAAAATACTAAGCATTTAGAAAGTGCCGTGTACATTTTAAGGTGACAATACAGAAAGGGCACACGGGTAAAGCATAAGTGGGGAAAGATCAAGAGGAAATTTCCTGGGGAAAAGAGAGACAAAAGCACAGAAAAACTTACACATATAAAAGGAGCAGAAAAGTTCATTGACAAGGTCCAGTATTTTTCCCTAGAAAAGCCTGAAGAAGCACAGGCAATTCAGCTTAGAAACTGGGCCCCATGTTCTCAATAAGCACACTTCTCACTAGTGGTATAAGATAAGGTAAAGAGCTGGGGTAGAAAGGACTCGAATGCTCCAGTGACTGGTGGACACCAAATAGGTAAAAGGCCCCTGGTGCTATAAGGCAACTGTGAAGGCCGAGTTCTCTGGGAGGAGTACTGCATTTACTTCTCTGTTTCCCAGGCAACAAAGCCAGCCTCTTATTCCCTTCACTTTCATCACCGGAGAATGAAATGTAATTGGGTTAATTATTAAAGCAGCACTAGCCAGTACCACCACCACTAATTGTCCATTTATCTGGGTTTTTTTTTTATAAACAGCCATCTTAATTGATGTTGAGTTGGAATGTGCCACTCATGTTATCTGCCTGGCTACTGGGTACCAGATGGGTACACGGCAGAAAGATAAAGGGAGATCAAAGAGATAAAGGACCCAAAACCAGAAATATTATTCATTTCTGTTCACTTTCATCTAAGTAATATCATGATGGCCCTTAACTTCATTCTCTATTATTAATCTATACCAGATTTGCCAGTTCAAGTGAAGATCTGCTATATAGTGATTAAGCAATTTGTTGTATTAGACAGCTATGCTATCAGATGGTGAAATAAGGCTAATTCCTAAAAGTTAGCAAGCCTGAGGCTGTAGATGCCCACCCCAGTTGACCAAGTGAGACTAAAAAGTCCTCCTGAAAGTAATCCCCTAAGGAACCAGGGAACTGGGGAACATCTAAGACCAGAGTACTGGTGTTTTTAAAAGAGACAAGAGGAGGCTGGGTGCAGTGGCTCACGCCTGTAATCCCAGCACTTTGGGAGGCCAAGGTGGGCGGATCACCTGAGGTCAGGCGTTCGAGATCAGCCTGGCCAACATAGTGAAACACCGTCTCTACTAAAAATATAAAAATTAGCTGGGTGTTGTGGTGGGCGCCTATAATCCCAGCCACTTGGGAGGCTGAGGCAGGAGAATGGCTTGAACCCAGGAGATGGAGGTTGCAGTGAGCCAAGATCGTGCCACTGCCCTCCAGCCTGGGTGACAGAACGAGACTCCATCTCAACATAAATAAATAAATAAATAAATAAATACAAATAAAAGAGATGAGAGGGGCCAGGCACCATGGCTCACACCTGTAATCCCAGCACTTTGTGGGGCTGAGGCGGGGAGATCACTTGAGCCTAGGAGTTAGAAACTAGCCTGGGCAACATGGCAAAACCCCATCTCTACAAAAAGTACAAAAACTAGATGGATATGGTGTTGTGTGTCTATAGTTCCAGCTACTTAGGAGGCTGAGGTAGGAGAATAGCTTGAGACCGGCAGGTTGAGGGTGCAGTGAGTCATGACTGGGTCACTGCACTCCAGCCTGGGCAACAGAGCAAGACTTCATCTCTAAAAATAAAATAAAAATAAAAGAGATGAGAGGGGCAGAGGACAACCAAAAATAAAGTTAACAATAATAACAAGTAAATTGTTATTAACCAAAAATAAAGTTAATAACAATTTTATTAACAAGTTAATAAAGTTAGATGAAAAGAAAAGTAAATTTTATGAAAAGTATAGCTCTGTCTTTCCCACACCAGGCAACAAACAGAAGGATGCCTGAGAAAAGATTGTATCAATCAATAAGTTAACACCATATTGTTGGGTTTGTAATATATATAGATGTAATATTAATATATATATAACAGCACAAAAGAGGTAGAAGGGAATGGAGCCACAAGGGAATAACAGATAGTGAAAAATGTTTCTATATCTTACCAGAATTAAGTCTGAATAAATTGGAAACTGATCCTGATAAAATACATTCAAAAATCAAAAAAGGAATTTAAAAGACACATTAGATGATATCCATTTAATACAAATGAAGTCAGTAAAGAAGGAACAGAGGAATAAAAACATTAGAAATACAAAAAACAAACAGTAAAATGGCAGACAAAAACCCAACTATATCAATGATAATATTAAATGTGAATGGACTAAACAATCAAAAAGCAGAGATTGTCAGACTAGATAAAAAACAAGCTTCAATCATATGCTTTCTACCAGATACACACTTCGGATTCAAAGAGCTAAACAGGTTGAAAGTAAAAGGATGGAAAATGATATGTCATGTAATCAACAACCATAAAAGAACTGCAGTAGCTATATTAATATAAGAAAAAATTGACTTTAAGACAAAAAATATTACTAGAGAGACAGGGACAATGGTAAAATAGTTACTTCATCAGGAACACATTATCAGTCGTAGACATATGTGCACCTAATGAGAAAGTCACAAAATATATTAATCAAAAATTGACAAAATTGGGCCAGACGCAGTGGCTCACGCCTGTAATTCCACCACTTTGGGAAGCTGGGGCAGGTAGATCCCTTGAGGTCAGGAGCTTAAGACCAGCCTCGCCAATATGGTGAAACCCCATCTCTACTAAAAATACAAAAATTAGCCAGGCCTGGGGGCACGCGCCTGTAATCCCAGCTACTCGGGAGAGGCAGGAGAATCGCTTGAACCCAAGAGGCGGAGGTCGCAGTGAGCTGAGATTGCATCACTGGGCAACAGAGTGAGGCTCTGTCTCAAAAAAACAAAACAAAACAAAACAAAAAAATCCCTGACAAAATTGAAGGGAAAAATCCACAATTCAATAATAATAGAGATTTCAATACCCACTCTCAATAACACACAAACTAGATAGAAAATCAGCAAGGATAAACAAAGCTGGAACAATAATATCGACCAAGTAGATTTAACTGGCATCTACAGGACACTACACTAAATAACTGCAGAATACACATTCTTCTCAAGCACATGGGTAACACTCTCTAGAAGAGCCTATATACTAAGCCATAAAACAAGTTCCAATAAAATTAAAATGAATAAAATCACACAAAGTATGTTCTCAGACCATGATCAAATTAAATAAGAGAACAACAGAAGGAAATTTGGGAAATTCAAAATATGGGAAAATTCAACAACACACTCCCAAAAAAGTAAAAGGTCAAAGAAGTCGTACTGAGAAGTGACACTGTTCAGTAAAAAGGTTTTCTTGTTTTTTGCTTTTTTTTGAGACGGAGTCTCGCTCTGTCGCCCAAGTGCGGTGGCGAGATCTTGGCTCACTGCAAGCTCCACCTCCCGGGTTCACGCCATTCTCCTGCCTCAGCCTCCAGAGTAGCTGGGACTACAGGCGCCCGCAACCATGCCCAGTTAATTTTTTTTTTTACTACACTTTAAGTTTTAGGGTACATGTGCACAGCGTGCAGGTTTGTTACATATGTATACATGTGCCATGTTGGTGTGCTACACCCATTAACTCATCATTTAACATTAGGTATACCTCCTAATGCTATCCCTCCCCCACTCTCTCCACCCCACAACAGGCCCCGGTGTGTGATGTTCCCCTTCCTGTGTCCATGTGTTCTCATTGTTCAATTCCCACCTACATGCCTGGCTAATTTTTTGTATTTTTAGTAGAGATGAGGTTTCACCACGTTAGCCAGGATGGTTTCAATCTCCTGACCTCGTGATCCACCTGCCTCGGCCTCCCAAAGTGCTGGGATTACAGGCGTGAGCCACCGCGCCTGGCCAGTTTTTCTTTTTTATATTTAAAAAGAAGAAGAAGAAGAAGAAGTCATAAGAGAAATTAGAATAACTGGGCACAAAGCCATCTCTTGCTCAAGACACTGGACCAGGCCCTAATGACCTGTGGCTAGGAGCAAGAAAACCCTGACACTTCCCATTGATTTTAATCAAAATAGTAAATTAAGTATATCAGGTCCACATCTGCTAGGAGCAGATGCTCATTAGGATGAAAGTCAAAAAGATTATGCAGGACAGACAACTAATACCCTACATTACCCAGGCCCCTATTCCTCAGAAGTTTTTTGTTCTTCCAGTAATTACCGGGAAGCTGTCAAATGCCAAGCTTCTTATTTCACTTTTATGAGGCCTCAAACATGCAGAAAAATATTATAAGCTGAAGAACCTTTTGGCAGATATTCCCTACTTGAACTCAAACAAAACATGGCACAGACGACAGAACAGAACTCTTCTAAAGAGTCAGGAAGACCCGGTTTAAAGTTCCAGGTCAGCCTCTCACAGTGATATTGGGCAAGTGACATAACTTTCTGAGCCTCAGTTTTCTTCCCTACAGAATGGAAATGCTACCACCTACCTCACAGGGTTGTTGCAAAGATGAAAAGAGACAACGTGGGAAAGACAGTATCTGGTCCACGGTAGGCACTCAATAGCTTCATTTCCATCATTTCAGTTGCTATGACTACACAGAACTAGTGGTCTGCTACAATGTCAGCAGGGGGAGCTCCTCAGACTTTTGTATGTTCTCCCACAATTTTACCTGGTAGAGCGGCAATAGCTTTAAATGTATTTACGGCTCTTTAAGTACGGGTCTAGAATTTGTGTTGCTGATGATGATGGGGAAAGGCCTGGGTTGATGACCGATTGGAGGCTACCAGGAACCTACAGAATTGCAGGTGAAGGCACCAAGATAAGGGAGAAGAGATGAATAACAGACTATCAAAACACTTTTCTCTGTTTTTTATTTTTTAATATTTTTAAAATTCTTTTTGCAATAACTTACTCTTCACCTTATAACACTTTTCTATAGTAGCTTCTGTTTTCTATTATTGCTTTCAGTCTCTTGTGGGAGGAAGTAGAACAGATCTTGATTTTCCACAAGCCCATTTTTGTTGATGATTCTGAATGGCTTTGCTTAGGGTCCACTGAAGACTCATTTGGCACTACAGTACTGGTCACACCCCCTAAAACTGCAGGTGTGTGTCTGCTTTGTCCCTCCAGGTCTGCCAAATTTCCAAGCTTCATCCCTGCAAAAAGCCATTCACCATGCAAAAGTTCCACTTATGTTTGGAGTAAGACAGTCATGGCTAACCACCTAGACTTGGAGCTACAGGAAGGCAGGGATCATAGTCTGTCTTATTCACTCTGGTAACCTAGAACACTGCCTGGCATATGACAGCTGTAGAACAAATGTCTTCTAACTGTAATTGTTCTGGGACCATTACAATCTCATTCCAATCATACAAGACAAAGTGCCTTTCCAGGAAAATTGGGAGTGCTTACTGCTAAAAGGTCAATTGCTCTTTCACTCTGAAAGCTATTATTATAGCAGCTCAATTACATGATCACAAGTAAGTTTAATAAAAAGCAAAACATCTGTATCCAGGAGGGCAAGAAGGCTCAGGAAAAGGGCGGTTACATAATAAGATTTTCCTCAGCAAGCACCACTGGATCATAAAAACCTATGTCTAGGAACCATTTAAATAGAATAATTAAAACAAACAAGAGAAACACTGAAGTTCCCTGGGAGCTCTCTCCCTCTTATAAAGTCCTAAGAAAAAGAATGACATTTTAACGTTTTGTCCTTTAAAACAACTACGAGGAGGCAGATCGGGAAGGTGGTTTAGAGACCACTGGCTCTATTCTTCTACTTCTTAGCTGCATCACTCTGGGCAAGTTAGCCCTCTGGGATTCAGTTTCCTCCACTGTTAATTAGGTAATCGCACCTATCTCATATGATTACTGCAAGACAGAAACGAAATATGTGTAAAGCACTTAAAACACTCCCTAGTATATAGCAAGCGCTCAATAAATGTTAGGCTTTTGTTGCTGTATTATTATTATTGGAATTTTCTCAAGAGAAGAAAACAAATGATACAACTGCCAATAGAATCTGGAGGGACATCAAAATATCAACGAATGATAAATAAACACTCTGTAACATGTATTTTGAAAAATTGGTAGAAACTAGTTTAATGGTGAATGGAAACCATCTGCTAATCTAACTCAAGAGTGAGGTTCTAGGGAGTCTAGAGTTCCTTCTCCTAATGGCATTCTGCAACCTTTGATAGATTTTCTCAGATTTCACATCTGTAAACAGCTGCCCACTGGAACACAGCCCCTATATTCAAAGGTATCCATAAATGTAATTAGGCCATTTGGGGTCAGACCACTAGGCATAAAGTAGGAAACAGGAAATTGAGGTAAGGAGGTCTTGGAGGCAAGGCAGAAAAAAACAACATACAGCTGTTCCCCCAAAGCTAAATGCCAAGGAAACAGAGATCTGCCGGCAGTAGAGAAGCAGGAGGTGCTGTATGGGGCGGTGGAGGCAGATGTCTGGAACAAAGAAGGGTGGAGAAGAGCTCTGGAGTATTGCCTGGCAGCAAGTTATTATCTGCCAGTGAAAAGCTTTAACGTGCCTTCGGTTAAGCCACACAGAAGTGCCAGGCAAGGAGAGGCACGGGCCACAGCATCTGCTTTACAACTAGGACCAGAGCCTCCTCAGATGAGGCTGTCAGGAGACTGTGGTGTAGTCTGCTCTCCTGCCAGGCCAGAGCCTATGAAGTCCTGGTGTCTGACAGAGAAACCACTGAGGTTTCTGGAATTTCTAAGCATTGATGTTGGATCAAACATACTATTTAGGAAAGGCCAGATCCCATGGCCTTGACGCTGTCACAGCAGCTTGGTTAGAAATCATAAGATAAAGCTTGTAACATTCTCACAGTCAGACAGTGCCACTGCCTCAATAGATCCCTCCCTACCTTTAACCATCACATGGCCCAGATTCTCCAAAACAGAATGTCATTTTAAAACTTTTAATAAAGACGTTTATTAAAGATACCTCTAAATGTGGCTTGATTTTTATACCTTTTATGCATTTGCATTCATAAATTTATAAGTCGGCAGTGGAGGTGGGAGGGAGGTGAGGAAAGACTGTGACGGGGAAACAACCTTTGCCACATATAAAAATGGAATTCTGCTTTATTTCCTTCTCTAGAGACTGACCAGAAGCAATAGCACACACCACGTCTCAGAACACAGTCACGTCATGCCTCACAGCCCAAAAACATCTGTCACTAAGCTATTCAACCATCATAAAACTGCTGGCCAGGCACAGTGGCTCACGCCTGTAATCCTGGCACTTCGGGAGGCTGAGGCAGGCAGATCATGAGGTCAGGAGATTGAGATTATCCTGGCTAACATGTTGAAACCCCATGTCTACTAAAAATACAAAAAATTAGCCAGGTGTGGTGGCGGGCACCTGTAGTCCTAGCTACTCGGGAGGGTGAGGCAGGAGAATTGCTTGAACCCGGGAGGTGGAGATTGCAGTGAGCCAAGATCGTGCCACTGCACTCCAGCCTGGGTGACAGGGTGAGACACTGTCTCAAAAATAAATAAGTAAATAAACAATAAAACTGCTTCAGTGGGGCTTGCCTAGCCCATTTTCTGTTCTGTGGAGATTTCTGAGCCAGCTCCAAGGGTGTCTCCCTCTTCTCCTTCCTCGGAAGATTCCACACTGCCTGGAAATTCCACATGCTGGCAGTACCAAAGGAGTGAAGAGGTGTGCACTAAGCTCCTAATTAAATCACAGGATCTGGCTCATGAGTATCTCACCAACCAAAACATAAACACAGCACCTTTATCATTCAATTAAAAGCATAGCTAGAATTTAATTGCTGGATTAAGAAACAAATGGTTTAAACAAATAATTTAAAAGAAAAAAAAAGGTCTGGGGAAAGTGGGAATAGGGTAAGAGAAACATTTTTCTTCAACCTTGCCATTTCCTGCCTTGAAGTAAGGAACTGAATATCAAACCAGGACCCCAAAATAGAATTTTCAGACAGATGCCAAGACACCATCACATCAACATAGGTAAAGGAGGGAGAAGCTTTATCTGGCTCCTTGCCCCTTCACATTTTCAAAAGCCAAAGAAACACTTCCTTACCTGCCAGGACCCTGTTAACAGAAGAGTGAGTAGCCAAGCCAGGCTGTCCACGTTCATGAAAAATCCCAGCATAAGGCAAGTACTCAGGCAACAAGAAACGCCTACAAGAAAGAATCACATGTGAAAAGCTGACTAAAGACTACCACGAAACAAAAGAGATACTAACTACCTACACTGAAAAATCTGGGCTAAGGGACCCACTGAATCCACAGATGCCCAGAAAGGAATAAAATCTCCCAAGATTGGTCCTTCCGCAGATTTGTATCTATCTTTTTCTGCCCTTCATTCTAAAGTTCCCCCAACACTTCTGTTCTTAAACAGGATTCTCCCAGCACCACTTTTTCATCTCTTTTGAATGTGGCTAACCATCATCCGTCACGAGTTTAGACAGCAGGGCTGGGCTGTGGGCCCACTAAGAAACAATGCCAGATATGGACAATTCAAAGACCAGAAAGTAGGTTTAAAACTAAATCCTAGGCTCTAAGGAAGGCTCCCTCTGTTGCTAGCAACTCGGTTCTTACCTTGGAACAAAGCGCCCAAGCGAAGGTGCAGACATCCGGGCATTGCGTGGAGCTCGGTGCCTGGATCTGTCACCATTGTCCCTGAAAAAAATAAAAAGACTACACATAAGACAGTCACTAAGGAAGAATCACCCAACAGCCCAAAAAGGAAACATCCCCAAAATGACATTCTTACACTTAGAAGAGGACCCCACAGAAATTAGTCATCTGGCTGCTCACTAATTAGGTGGCATATTAATAAAACATATTTCTGGAGAACCTCAACTAAGAGATTTATGAGCATTTACCAACAGCTCAGGAAGGAGGAGGATTTTTCGTGAGTTAATGTGGTCCCTTAGCGTCTCAAACTGAAGCCACATTTAGATCTTAGGATTTGGAATGGATATATATAAACTTTTTCTATATTGAAAGATGCAAGAAAAATGTGTCTTGGGGGGTTGTCTTACATTATTTATCGTTTTACTTGTTATCCAGACGCCTGCTGTGGGAGGAGGTCTTAAAGGAAGAAAAATTCCCCCACCAATTTCATTTGGCAAATGGTTATCTTCAAATGAAATCTGTTTAGGTCTTCCATGTGGAAAAATCAGTGATAGGTAAAAGAAAAAAAAAATGCACAAGAAAAAGACAGTACCTTCTTTTACGGACTGTCAATGGTGAAGAATATTAGAAAATGTAATCCTATGTTAGGTCATTTGAATACAAAGTCTGGGTGTTTTCTTTATGGACTGTTAACAGTCCATGCAATAGTAATAACTGCCATTTATTAAGTATCTGCTAGGTTCCAATACAAAGGTTATTGATATGTTATCCCATTTAATTCCTCTAGGTAGGCCACGAAGTATTATCACTATTTTACAGAGAAGCGGACTAAAGACCAGAGAGGTAAATACCAAGGTCACATAACTAGTAAGTGGTTAAGGCAGGATTCAAGGAAGATTGGACTTTGAAGTCCTAGATCTTTCCACTACACTTCACTGCTTCCTACAAGAGAAGAGGAAAGGAGCTTCACATGTTTTAGTTTCCAGTACATCAAAGGAATAATAAGCCAAAGGGCACTGGCTGGACAGAGCAGTTAATTAGCGGCTTAACCAACTCCACAAAATAAATGAACCTTTGAGAGCTTGATTTGGGATATTTTCTGAATTCTCCCTTTGGATTATCTTCAAATCAATGAGATAATCTTCAAACTGGCCCTGAAACTGAAGTTAAGGCAACACTTGGCTTTTAAGTGGACCACTGGGAACTTCACAAGCCAGAAACAAAAGTCTATGATGGTTTTTATATCTTGGTAGAATTGGCTGCCGAGCATTAAATGACAAACCAATACCAGAGATATTGGAAGCTGATCCATTGAAAGTATTTGGTTTTTATTTTCCCAAAAGAGAAAGCGTACACTGTGTTCCTTAACATATCTTACTCCTTTGACCTGAAACTCTGCAGATGAAAGGAGGGGCAAGGAGAAAGAGATAAGACTATATGGAATGTAAAAGGGGGGTTAAAGAGAATAATGGAATCAGGAGTTCCTGACCAGCAGACTGCAGTTACTGGGGAGCCCACAAATTATACATGTACACAGAGGAGTAGCTGAATACCAAACAAATAAGACAGTTTCCAAATTAAGCGTACTATTATTTTTCAAATATACTACTGTTGTGATAAATTACTAATTCATTTAAAAGTGCAATTGAATTCATGATAGCTTTTCATTATTGTATATTTCACTTATCAATTAGTACTGAACAAAGTACAACTAATTATCATAAGAGGAGTTAGAAAATATTTTGAAGTTAAAAAGGATCCTAAGTGGGGGAAAGGGTGGAGGCCTCTAAGCCTCAAAAAGATAAAAAACTAGCTGGGCACAGTGGTGTGCATCTGTAGTCTCAGTTACCTGGGAGGCTGAGGTGGGAGGATTGCTTGAGTCCAGGAGTTCAAGGTCAGCCTGGGTAACAAGAGACTCTCATCTCTTTTAAAAAGACAGAGAGCAGGCCGGGCACAGTGGCTCACACCTGTAATCCCAACACTCTGGGAGGCTGAGGTGGGAGGATCACCTAGGGTCAGGAGTTCAAGACCAGCCTAGCCAACATGGTGAAACCCTGTCTCTACTAAAAAAAAAAAAAAAAACACACAAAAAATTAGCCAGGCATGGTGTTGCATCCTGTAATCTCAGCTGTTCGGAGGCTGAGGCAGGAGAATCGCTTGAACCCGGGAGGTGGAGGTTGCAGTGAGTTGAGATTGTGCCTTTGCACTCCAGCCTGGGCGACAAGAGTAAAATTCCGTCTCAAATAAAATAAAATAAAATAAAAAATAGAAAATAAAGCTAGAAAAGAAGCATCATGGGGCAAATCCAATTATTCCACACCCATGAGAGAGAGCTGGCCTTCCCAGAATCACATTACAGAGCTGACAATTTGCTCCCGCAAGATCCAAAGATTCACCTCCTTCTGGACAACAAACACGAATCTATCTCTCGTTAGAAGGGCTGAAGAGCAGGGAAGGAGAAGCCAGTGCACTGGACAGTACTGAGCAGTTGCCAGTGCCCAAAGGTAACACAGAGCTTGGTGAAAGAACACAAGAAGACAACAGAGAAAAAGGGGTAAACCCCAGGGCTGGAGAAAATGTGGGCCCGTACAACGTAGGTCACAAGCATCTTTTTGTTGCCATTAAAACCTAAAAATAATTTCTTTCTGATTCAGTTTATCCCTTCATTTTTTAAAAAAGGGAAGGGGGCTGGGTGTGGTGCCTTACGCCTGTAATCCCAGCACTTTGGGAGGCTGAGGCGGGCGGATCACTTGAAGTTAGAAGTTCGAGACCAGCCTGGTCAACGTGGTGAAACCTCATCTCTACTAAAAATACAAAAATTAGCCAGACGTGATGGCGAGTGCCTGTGATCTCAGCTACTTGGGAGGTTAAGACACAGGAATCGCTTGAACCGGGAGGCGGAGGTTGCAGTGAGCCGAGAGTGCACCACTGCATTCCAGCCTGGGTGACAGAGGGAGACTCTGTCTCAAAAATAAATAAATAAATAAAATAAAATAAAAAAATAAAGGGAAGGGGTTAAGATGATAAATTTTATGTTATGTGTATTTTACCAACATTTTTAAAAACTGATGGAAAAGAGAGGGTGCAAAGTATGGTCAGAGATAATGGCTTTATAGTGTTTAGAGATTACTGGAGGATATATAGAGGAAAACAAGAATGAGATCAGCTGACTCAAATACACGCAGTCTCAGACTGAAGGATACACGAGGCATCATAAAAGAGGCAACACGTTAAGTAAGGGGAGGTGCTCATGCTGGTCCTCAGTTTATTTAACATCTTGGCTAAGAATGGAGAAACAGGAGCTAAATGTCATCTCAATACAAGGCAGAGAAGATTTCAAATTCCAAGTGTTGAGAACTCTGAAGGAGAAATGACAGGAGAGGACCCAGCATGACCAGGAAAATGTGAAACATAATAAACACAATATGAGATGCTGCCTATGGGAGAAAAGAACCCACAGACCTCTAGGATAAAATAGCCTATAACCAAACCAGCTCAAACATTTACTGAGCAGGTAAAACCTTGAATACTGGAATGGGTAAGGTGGCAAAGGTCAAAATATACTA
This sequence comes from Pongo pygmaeus, assembly GCF_028885625.2. NCBI lineage: Eukaryota > Metazoa > Chordata > Mammalia > Primates > Hominidae > Pongo > Pongo pygmaeus. The sequence continues at coordinate 20,708,078 of NC_072382.2, read as the reverse complement.
CAAAAGGACAAGTTCAACAAGAAGAGGGGAAAAGGCCATCAGTTTTACTATTGGTACACAGAAATCCTGGACCAAAGGCACAGCTCCAAATAACTAAAGGCAGAAACGGTTAACTGATGACTCTCTAGATTCTATAGTTCAGAAAGAGGGGAAGATTCAGAGATAATGGGTTGAGGTGGGAAAAGAAATTTCAATGCATGGGATATTTAGGGGAAGAACTGAAGGGAGAGGGATAAGTTCCAACAGAAGAGCACAATAATTAAAAGTACTTAAAATAATGATATATTTAGAAAACTACACAGAAATCTGCCACTCACTTCTGTGCTGATACAAGGTCGACATCAAGCCAAGGCTCTATGAGATAGAAGGAGACAAATTTGGTCAGGCAGGCAGAGACTGAATATGAGTGAATTGGAAGATATTTGCCAGATGAAAAGTGAGAGAAAGGCAGACCCAGACAGTTTAGGAACAGTGAAGGGTGCTAAATACTGGGCTCTAACAACATAGCCAACACCCTTTCCAAGGGTAGTGACTTAAAAGTGTGAAGAACAGAGTACACAAATATGTTGGTATTGCTCCTCCAACACAGGAGGAATACTTTTCAGGGAAACACCAGAGAAACCCTCATCAATTCCAACAGCCAGAAGCTGACTTTGAGCCAGCAGGATAGAAGCTGGCTGGGTTATTAATGGCTTTCCCAGTTGTTGAACTCTGTGCATCTCTGATTAACTCTCAGAGGGGTATTTGGGAAGGAGTAGGGGGAAAATACTTTCTTTTCAAAGATTTTACCAGAAAAAAACACCCTTCAAACAATCAAGTATCCAAAATAAGTGCTGAATACAAGAAGATGTATTTCCAGAACAAGGGAGAAACACAGCAGCAGCTCTTTTGCTAAATGTCTAGGATTAATTGCCTCAGAGAGAGGCTGTAATTTGAAGGAATGAAAAATGCACCTACAGACTGCTGTCTGAGTCCTGACCAGACAGTCAGGTTGTCATTGCTCCTCAGTGACAAATGGCTCTGACTTGGGCCTTTATAAATGAAGCTCTTGCAGTAAAAAGCTCAAAAGGCCACTGTCCTCTTGACAGTATACAGTTGACTTTGCTGACAATTAGACTATTAAAAAATTTTTTGTTTCCCTATGCTGCTCTGTTTCTACTCAATCTCCAGACAACAGAAGGCCTAGTTGGTATTCCTGTCCCTGGAGAGCACAGTGATCTTGGTCAACTCCTTTCCTTACTGGAGTGCTGTTGGTTAGAAACTGAGGCCCCAGTCTCTACTTTCAATGACTGTGCACATATGCAAGGGCTTTGATTTCTGGAAGGCAGGCACAGCCCCAGCTGATATCATTCATAGGGAATAGCTAATAGCATAGGTCTCCTGGAACTACAGAGCCTTCATTTTTCTCCAAGGAATGGTAATACAAGAGATAATTACCATTTACAAATTCCTCTCCTCCCTTATGTTACCTTTTAATTTCATCTGCCTACATTATGCAAATCCACATTCCTATTGTGCATTTTATGTTAAAAAATAAGCATATAAATCTAAGGGTTATGTCTTCCTCCCCCAAACCCCCACTGCGTAATTCTTTCCTGCTGTATTTTCCCATTCTAAGCCCAAGCACAATCCAGACGTGCTCCATTTTCTTTCTCTTCTTCTGCATTCCTCTTAACAAATATTCATATGTATTTTACTTGCCCAGTAATTCTAATTCTAGAATCCTAAAGTATTAATTCTAAAGTTGCTAAGCAATATTACACATTTTTAAGCAATAAATCAAAGTCCTCAGTAAGAGCTAGAATTCAGGTAAAGTATGTATTTTACAAATACATTGAGGCTCGACAGGTACCATATAGTCTATTCTTAATCCTCAGGAAGGCCCCTTACTTTTCTGAGACTGTTCATTATTGTACTTCTGCCTACTACAGGGGAAATTTTTCTTTTTTTTCTTTTTTTTGAGATGGAGTCTCACTCTGTTACCCAGGCTGGAGTGTAGTGGTGCAATCTCAGTTTACTGCAACCTCCGCCTCCTGGGTTCAAGCAATTCTCTGCCTCAGCCTCCTGAGTAGCTGGGTTTACAGGCGCCCACCACCACGCCCAGCTAATTTTTATATTTTTAGACAGACGGGGTTTCACCATCTTGGCCAGGCTAGTCTTGAACTTCTGACCTTGTGATCCATCTGCCTCGGCCTCCAAAGTACTGGGATTACAGGCGTGAGCCACCGCCCCCGGCTGATGGGAAATTTTTCTAGATAGTTAACTCCAACAAAGATCCAAGAAGCTTAAAGCTACAAGAATCCGAGGTTATCTAATCTCATTTTACACATCAGATACTGAGGACTAGGATGGGAAAGGGGCCTGCTCAAGATCAGATAATAAATCACAGCCTCAGCCAAGACTAGAACCCAGGACTATTCCCTAGACAATAGCTGTCAGGCTGTGGGGCCAGCAGGCATTGACAAGCGATCTCAATGCCAGTCACTGCTGTTCTAAGAAGCGGTGATTGCTAATTTATAAATTTAGTTCAAAACTGGATCCAGTAAGAGTAAAAAAGGACTTAGATAGCACTTTTTTTTAGACAAGAAAAGTAAGATGGCTGTGCTTTCAGGAAGCTTATTCCCCTAAAACATTCACAAACAGGCTCCACGCTTAGAAAACATCAAGCCCTCAGACAATCAATACTTCCAATGCAACCCTCAGATATCTTCACCTGTACTATGCCCACTGCTTTCTAACTGGTTCTTCTGCATCAGTACACTTGTCACTTTAGGTCACCTTAACCTATGCTATCAGAGTTAGCTGCCTAAAATACATATTGGATGATGGCTGGCCTGAGACAAAGTCCAAACTTCTCAGCCAGGCATTCCAGGCCATCCAGAGTTCAGGGCTTTCTGATATCTCTCTCATATCACAAACACTCCATAGCTCTAGCCACAGATCTATTCTGGGTCCCTGAATAAGCCCTGTAAATCTCCTGTCTCTACGTTTTTGCTTAAGCTACTCCCTTTATCTAGAATCTCCTCGCTATACCCATCATCCATATCAATTCCTCTCTCACAGTTCTATGCAGTCTGTAATACCCAGCTCAAATCCATGAAGCTTTCTCATCTCTCCCCAAATACTCTCTCCCTTTATACAATGCTCTCCTAGTATTTTAGTGGTAACTTATTACAGTCTATCTTTTTAGATACTTAGTAAAACTTGATGCTATTCCATAACTTAAAACGCTTCAATGACTCCCTCTTCCCTATGGGATAAAGTTCATCTCCTTTGCAAGGCATGCAAGTCAAAGATCTAGCTCCATTCCAGGTGCTCATGTGCCACACATCTTTAACTTTACAGTCTGGCCACACCTATCAACAAAGCAATTCCCCAAATATTCCATGCTGTTTCATGTTTCTATGACCATGCATTTACAGTTGGTACTCAAATAATGTTGTTTCATTCAATGTTGTTTTGTATAATGTTGATGAGGGAAAAAAATAAATTCCTGGCCATGGCCACTGTCTGAGTTTGCACACTTCCCCATGTCTGTGTGGGTTTTCTCTGGGCATTCCAGTTTCCTCTCACATCCCAAAGATGTGCACATTAGAGGAACTGGCATGCCTAGACTACCTTAGTCTGAGTGAGTGTGGGTGTGTGCGTGAGTGCACCCTGTGACGGAATGGCATCCTGTCCAGGGCAGGTTCTCCCCGTGTACCCTGAGCTGCCAGGATAGGCTCCAGCCACCTGTGAGCCAGAATGGGAATAAGCAGGTTGGAAAATAAATAAATGAATACAAAATAATGTAAAAATATGTAAGGCATACAATAATCATACAGATGCACAACAATAATGATGCAGTACTAAGTCTCAGGGCACTCACCATATTTGTTCCTGTTTATGTTTTAACTACTATGTAGTTAAAACATGGATGTATTCCTCACAATTTTCACTTTGCAAACATCTATTCCTTGATTTACCTCACCCCACATTGACCACTGTCACTCACTGATTCACCAAAAATCAAATAATTATATTTCTATTAATCTTTCTTAGATGTACATACAGCTCACATTTATTTCAATGTTCAATATAAGAAGTGTTTTGGGTGTTTTAGATGCTTGGTGACGTTTTTGTAGCCAGAAATATGTCACAGGAACTTAACTCTTGTTCATATCAATTAGCCTATGGTAAAATTGGTTTCATTATAGTAGTTTCGCTTAAGTTACAGTTTCCAAAGAGGAATTACTGTACTTGCCTTTCTCCTAAGTATACCTAAAGAAAGACCCTATTTTAAGACTTACAGCTCTTCTCTAAGCCATTCTGTAAAGACATTCGACCACTACAAAAATTATCTGGAAAATAAGAGAGGTTTTTGTCTCTCTCCAGGTCATTTTCTTTCTTTCTTTTTTTTTTAATCTTTTATGAAAATAAAAAACTGCACAGGCTGGAGAGCAGTGGCATAATCTCGGCTCACTGCAATCTCCACCTCCCAGGTTCAAGCAGTTCTCCTGCCTCAGCCTCTTGAGTAGCTGGGACTGCAGGTGGAGAAGTTTTTGTCTTGTTCCACATTAAGAACTAATTTTGTATAATACCACCACTCAATAAATGTAGATGGCTGGCTGATTCCTAACTGCTTTAAGCAGGTTCCAACCTATAAAGAGAGTAACTTTACAGTGTGTTTCCTCAGCGTTTCTCTTGCACGCCTAATATTAGAGTCTGTGGCTCATAAGACAAAGGAAAAGACAAAGGGAACTCCATTTCAAAATGAAGCAGATAATACCCTATCCCTCTCTGATGATTTTACTTGCCAAAAGTTACCCCCTCTTCCTTGGGTACAAGTTACATATTTGTTATTAGAGGGTAGTCACTGATTCCTACAGAAGTCCTAGAAATTCCCGGCTCAGAAGAGAGCAGGAAGAAGTACTATCAAGGACAGGTGGCTAGAATTCTAGTCAGGAGAACTTGAAATACATGAGTCATCAGGTCTATCACCTGATAAGAATGGTATTCTCTAGTTTCTAACATATCTTCTTTGCCATGACTCAACTAGGCTTTTTAAGTTATATCAAAAGGGCAGATGAAGAATATTAAATTGTGGGCCAGATGTGGTGGCTCATGCCTGTAATCCCAGCACTTTGGGAAGCGAAGGCAGGAGGATCGCTTGAGCTCAGGAGCTCGAGATCAGCATACACAGTAAGACCCTGTCTCTACCCCCACAAAAAAAAAATTAGCTGGGCATGGTGGTCCATGCCCATAGTCTCAGCTACTCAGGAGGCTGAGGCAGGAGGATCCCTTGAGCCCAAGAGTTCAAGGCATCACACCACTGCTCTCCAGCCTGGGCAACAGAGCGAAACCCTGTCTCAAAAAAAAAAAAAAAGTTGTGAACGAAAGGCAAGCGACTTCCCCTAAGCCACACCCAATCAGATGGCAGAGCTGAGTAACAGCCTTCAGAACTTTCCTCAGCCACATCATACACCAAGAAGACCTTTTAATGACTTATTTGCCAGAAGATTATTTAGCAAGGGAACCATAAAAGGAGAATCTCTCGTTGCATGAAACTCTTGTGTACATATGCATATGGTATTTCCAGAATATATCATTCCAAACTAAGGAACCAGAACCCATCTCTCGCTCCTGGAAATTACTGTCATACAAGTAGACAGTTTTGCACACAGGCATACCTTGAAGATATTGCAGGTGTGGTTCCAGACCACCACAATTTAAGGCAAATAGTGCAATAAAGCAAGCCACATGAAATTTTGGTTTCCTAGTGCATATAAAAGCTATGTTTACACTATATAGACTACTGGATATGTAACAGCATTATGTCTTAAAAAACAATGCGCATACCTTAATTAAAAATACTTTATTGCTAAAAAAAATGCTAAGGATCATCTGAGCCTTCACTGAGTTGTAACATTTTTGATGGTAGAGGGTTCTGCCTCAATGTTGATGACTGCTGACTGATCAGAGTGGTGGTTGCTGAAGGCTGGAGTGGCTGTGGCAATTTCTGAAAATAAGACAACAATGAAGTTTTGCTGCATTGGTTGACTCTTCCTTTCATAAAAGATTTCTTTGCAGCATGTGATGCTGTGTGATAGTGTTTTAACCACAGCACAACTGCTTTCAAAATCGGAGCTAATTTTCTCAAGCCCTTTATCAACTAAGTTTATGGAATATTCTAAATCTTTTGTTGACATTTTAACTATGTTTATAGCAGTCTCACCACAAATAGATTACATCTTTAAAAAACTACTTCCTCAAGGTGTCTATGCTGAGAATAAAAATTTTTAAATAATTTTAAAAAGAAACCACCTTCTTTGCTCATCTATGAGAAATAACTCCTCATCCACTGAAGATTTTATCTTTTGGTGGTCTTTTTTTTTTTTTTTTTTCTTGAGACGGAGTTTCGCTCATTGCCTAGCCCAGGTTGGAGTGCAATGGTGCGATCTCAGCTCACTGCAACCTCCACCTCCCGATTTCAAGCGACTCTCCTGCCTCAGCCTCCCGAGTAGCTGGGATTACAGGCATGCGCCACCTCTCCTGGCTCATTTTGTATGTTTAGTAGAGACGGGGTTTCTCCATGTTGGTCAGGCTAGTCTCGAACTCCAGACCTCAGGTGATCCCCTCCGCCTCAGCCTCCCAAAGTGCTGGGATTACAGGCGTGAGCCACCGGGCCCAGCCTTTTTTTTTTTTTTTTTAAAGATAAGGTCTTGCTCTGTCACCCAGGCAGTGGCGCAATCTCGGCTCACTGTAGCCTCAACCTCCCAGGCTCAAGTGGTTCTCCTACCTCAGCCTCAGTAGCTGGCAATACAGGCATGCACCACCGTGCCCGGCTAATTTTTGTATTTTTTTTTTGGTAGAGACAGGGTTTCACCACGTTGCCCAGGCTGGTCTTGAAATCTTGGACTCAAGCAATCCTCCCACCTCAGCCTCCTAAATTTCTGGGATTACAGGTGTGAGCCACCACACCTGGCCTCACTCAGGTTTTGTTTTTTTTTTTTTGAGACAGAGTCTCACTCAATCACCCAGGCTGGAGTGCAGTGGCACCATATTGGCTTCCTGCAACCTCCACCTCCCAGGTTCAAGCGATTCTCCTGCCTCAGCCTCCCAAGTAGCTGAGATTACAGGTGCCTGCCACCACACCCAACTAGTTTTTGTATTTTTAGTAGAGACAGCGTTTCACCATGTTGGCCAGGCTGGTCTCAAACTCCTGACCTCAAATGATCCGCCTGCCTCGGCCTCCCAAAGTGCTGGGATTACAGGCGTGAGCCACCACGCCAAGTTTTATCATGAGACTGCAATAATTCAGTCACATCTCCAGGCTCCACTTCTAATTCTCATTATCTTGCTATTTCTACCACATCTGCAGTTACTTCCTTCACTACAGTCTTGAATCTCTGAAAGTCATCCATGAAAGTTGGAATCAACTTTTTCCAAACTTCTGTATCATGTTGATATTTCTCCTTCTTCCCATGAATTGCCAAAACTCTTAATGGCAACTAGAATCACAAATCCTTTCCAGAAGGTTTCAATTTACTTTGCCCAGATTCATAAGTGGAATCACTATCAATAGCACTACGGCCTTATTTCCTTTCTTTTCTTTTTTTTTTTTTTTGAGATGGAATCTCGCTCTGTCACACAGGCTTGAGTGCAGTGACATGACTCTGGCTGACTGCAATCTCCGCCTCCCAGGTTCAAGCGATTCTTCTGCCTCAGCCTCCTGAGTAGCTGGGACTACAGGTGAGTGCCACCACGCCTGGCTAATTTTTGTATTTTTAGTAGAGATGGGGTTTTGCCATGTTGGCCAGGCTGGTCTCGAACTCCTGACCTCACGTGATCTACCCGCCTTGGCCTCCCAAAGTACCGGGATTACAGGTGTGAGCCACCACACCTGGCTGGCCTTATTTCTTATTAAGACTTGAAAATCAAAATTACTTCTGGACCCATGGGCTGCAGAATGGACGTTGTGTTACTAGGCATGAGAACAACATTAATCTTCTTGTACATCTCCATCAGAGGTCTTGGTGACCAGGTGCATTGTCAGTGACCACTTACATTATATTTGTTTATTTTTATTTATTTTGAGACAGGGTCTTGCTCTGTTGCCCAGGCTGGAGTGCAGAGGCGTGATCACAGCTCATTGCAGGCTTGACCTCCAGGGCTTGAGCAATCTTCCCACCTCAGCCTTCTGAGTAGCTGGGACCACAGGTGTGCATCAACAAGAATCTTTATTTCTGAGTAGTAGGTCTCAACCATGGGCTTCAAATATTCAGTAAACCATGCTGTAAACAGATGTGCTGTCATCTAGGCTTTGTTCCATTTACAGAGCACAGGCAGAGCAGACTTGCATCATTCTTCAGGGCCTTAGGATTTTCGAACTGGTAAATGATTACTGGCTTCAACTTAAAGTCACCAGCAGCATTAGCCCTAACAAGAGCATCAGCCTGTCCTTTGAAGCTTTGAAGCCAAGCATTGACTTCTCTCTAGCTATGAAAATCCTAGATAGCACCTTCTCCCAATAAAAGGCTGTTTCATCTACATGGAAAATCTGTTGTTTAATGTAGACACCTTCATCAATGATCTCAGGTAGATCTTCTGGATAACTTGCTGCAGCTTCTCCATCAGCACTTGCTGTTTCTCCTTGTGCTTTTATGTTAATGGAAACAGCTTCTTCCCTTAAACTTCATGAACCAACCTCCACTAGCTTCCAGCTTTTCTTCTGCACCTTCTTACCTCTCTCAGTTGTCAGAGAAGTGAAAAAATTTAGGGACTTGCTCTCGATTAGGGTTTGGCTAGGGGAATGTTGTGGCTAGTTTGATTTTCTATCCAGACCACTAAAACTTTCTCCATATCAGCAGTAAGATTGTTTTGCTGGAGTAGACCTTTTAATTTCCTTAAGAATTTGGCTGGGTGCCGTGGCTCACGACTGTAATCCCAGCACTTTGGGAGGCCGAGGTGGGCGGATCACGAGGTCAGGAGTTCGAGACCATCCTGGCTAACACGGTGAAACCCCATCTCTACCTAAAATACAAAAAAATTAGCTGGGCATGATGGTGGGCGCCTATAGTCCCAGCTACTCGGGAGGCTGAGGCAGGAGAATGGCGTGAACCTGGGAGGCGGAGCTTGCAGTGAGCCGAGATTGCACCACTGCACTCCAGCCTGGGCGACAGAGCAAGACTCTGTCTCAAAAAAAAAAAAAAAAAAAAAAGAATTTTTGCTTTGTATTCACAACTTGGCTGTTTATAGCCCAAGAGGACTAGCTTTTGGCCTATCTCAACTTTCAACATGTCTTGCTCACTAATCATTTGTAGCTTCTGACATAAAGTGAGAGATGTGCAACTCTTCCTTTTTCTTGAACATACAGAGGTCACTGTAGGGATATTAAATGGCCTAATTTCAATATTGCTGTGTATCAGGGAATAGGAAGGCCCAAGGAGAGGAAGAGAGATGGGGGAATCGCCAGTCAGTGGAGCAGTCAAAATATACACAACATTTATAATTAAGCTTGTTGTCTTATATGATTGTGGTTCACGGTGCCCCAAAACAATTACAATAGATCACTGATCACAGGTCACCATAACAGATCTAATAATAATGAAAACATCTGAAATACTGCAAGAATTACCGGTGTGACAGAGAGACACAAAATGAGCACATGCTGTTGGAAAAATGGTGCCAACTGCTCAATGTCGGGTTGCCACAAACCTTCAATTTGTGAAAAACACAATACCTGCAAAGCGCAAAAAAAGCCAAGCACAATAAAACAAAGTGTGCCTGTATTTGGTCACAATGTGGACTTCTGGGAAAAGAGGACACAAATATAAGCAAATTAATTAGAATAGTTAAGAAAATACATTAATAGACCTAAAGAGAATTCATCTTAAGGCTAAAAGACTAGAATTCTCATTGAGATGTTTTTTTCCAGGCAGAAATCCAAAGTACAGCCCGTGTGTCAAAATTGTGAATGAGAGACTTCTGTGCCAGCAACAGTCTTTTGTTTGTTTAATACATACGGGGATCTCACTACGTTGCCCAGGCTGGTCTCAAACTCCTGGGCTCAAGCAATCCTCCTGCTTCAACCTCCCAAAGTGCTGAGATTACAGGTGTGAGCTGCCACACCCGGCTCTAGCAACAGTTTTCAAGAAGCTGAATGTAATTATCCAGTGACTAGTATATACAACGCAGATATTTGTGACTGATCTCATCTGAAGCTTCTCTAGTCTGACTGTCATAGCAAAGCCTTTGCTACAGTATCCCTTTGTCTCAGAAAGCAAAGCAGCTATAAAAAGAGGCAGGAAGGGCAGGAATATGGGCTAGGGAGGATTCTGGAATTATAATTACATTTAGATTAACAGATAAAATGAGTAAGGGGGCAAGCATAGCGAATAATTGTCATAAAGCACACACACCACCTCTTTTGTAGGCCTTAGCAACTATGGGCCATAGCACTTAACCTGGGCTTTATAAAAGCCCCCTCCCTCTTTCCAAAGGGATGGCAAACATGAAAATGGAAGTCTGCCTTATGCTTATTTGCCATCTCCATTCTAGTAGGCGGTCTAGGCTTGAAAGCAGACAGACAGCAATGTCATGGGCAGCCACACCTTTACCCTGCTTATGAACATCTTTATGCAAAGACAGCTGCTGAGGGCTTCAGGAGAGACCTGCTGACGGCAGGTTTCTGGATGTCCTGTTTGTGCAGTTTGATAAACACAAGGACCCTGCAGTCTCAATCCTTGCTGTAGACAGAGATGAATGGCAGGAGAGGAAGCCTGCCCGGGAAGATGGTCATTCATCCAGATCACAAAAGAACAGAAAATTTAACCTGATGCTGACCAACCTCCAAAGCCACCCCTCCCAAGAGATAAATCTCAATGGTCTTGCTCCACAGCAAGCTCTTGGAAAGGCTCAAAAATGGTTGTACATCATTTTCAAAGGTTTTTAAATCAGCAGGACAATAAAACTCAGACATTAAATATGCTTGCTCCTGTCCTCTAACCTTAGACATACCTGATTTGGTCAAATGGAAGAGAACCACAAAAGATGGGCTCTGAGTAATGGCTCCCTTGGTTTTCTGAGAACACTATACACCTGGATGTGACAAGCCCAAAAATGGCAAAATGATCTATGACTTAGCAAACAGAGGGAGAGGTCATCAAAGTGAGGTAGCAAAGGCAAGAGCATGAAGTGCTGAGAAGGTGAGGATACCAAACAAAGGAACAACTGTCTTAATGGTAACCTAATTGTTAGGAGGATTACTCGCCATATCTACCTTACATGTCTCTATGTACCTGAAAAAAATATAAATCGTGACTGCACATGCCTCTGACTTTCATTCTAGTTACCAAAGCTAAGGCAAAAGATTGGGGCAGAAAAATTAAAATGTGCTGGTACCTTCCTTCTTTGTTATTCTCCCTCCTCACAGAGCACATAAACACTCAGAGGACAGGAGCAACCACAAGCAGCATTCAGTTTACTGTAGAGGGAGGTGGGCAGCGAAGACGACAGAGAAAGAATAAACAGTCAGTTTCAACCAGCCAGCAACATCCTTTACTAGAAGACCTGGACTACTAATGTTGAGGTGACTAATCCACAGCTGCTATTAAAAACAAGATTCTAGTCTACATCAGCCCAAAAAGAAAGGCAAACACCCCAGGAGGGACTTTCCAAGGAGTATCAGAGAAATTAGTCCATTGTTACTAACCAGGGAGCAATATAAGACCCCCTAAGAAAAAACAGTAAGTCAGTGCATGAAAGGTGAAGAAGGAAATGTAAATTCAGGTCATGCTAAAGCCAGGGGAGGGGGTGGGGGAGAGCGCACAGGTGGGCTGGGGGGAGCATAAGGAGGAGGCAGTCTGACACAGGAAAATCGAGGGGGAAGGAAGGGGAGAGAGAGAGGAGGTGGTAGCAGAAGAAAGGGAAGGTAAGACAAGAACAGAACATTTTAAACTAACCCAGAACTCCCTTGTGAAGGACAAGTCACGAGGCAAGATACAGCTTGAAGGCATGAGCCCCACATTTCACCACTGCAAGAAGATAACACAGTCTCCCAGGCGTGCATGGAAAGAGGGCTAGGCAATCCACAACACTGACTCCCAGGGCTCCACAGCATTAGTGAGAAAAAGTCACCCAGGCTTTTCAGCAGCACTAAGTGCCAGCAGCCTTGGCATGTATGTTTCAACCGCTTCCCTGAATAGACCCTGGTGCTGGAAAAACCGTATCTACAGAAGAACATATTTCACTATAAGTATCTGCCTGGCTAACGGAACAGACACTCCATTTCCTTCACTGCTGATATATGCATCCATCTCACCCTAGAGTAGACGGAAGGCAGAAGGAACAAGCTGACAGTCAGAAGGTAGCTCTGCTCTTCTCCTGCAGTTGACAAGAAAGAACCATGACCTCTGCTCCATTTACCACACCACTGCTACTTCAGGCCATCCCTGCATTTCTTTCACATTTACATCTTTCTCCGACAAATAAACCTCTCACTTAGTTTTCCTTTTGCTTCTAAGAGCACAAATGCTAGTGTGTTTAATGACAGCATCAGGAAGGCAAATTGGTACAAAGGTTGTTCTCACTTTCCTAGTCCTTTCTGGCAAAGAGATTTCTTAAACACACTAAAAAGCTTTGTTGCAAGATGACTTGTGGGGAACTAGCCATTCAGTTAAGGAAGAAAGCTGAGGGGGAGATGAGAACTCTTAAGGCCCCAGACCTGACCCCGCCATGTCAAGATGGAAGGCGGGGAGGAAATGACTGACAGGCTGTCCTCTTTCACAAATGCCAGTGAAAAAGGAGGAAGAAATAATGCCTAACGGCCCTTCTCTCTCTCTTGTTTTATGTTTGACAAAACCAAAATATAAGGAATCAAAACGAGTCAAATGTTCAATTTGATACAGGCCATAAAAGCTCAGTTTCAGGATGGAAAGAAACACAATGAATGTCTAGAAAGGTCAGAAGCAGCAGGTGAGAGAATGCAAAACCCAGCAATAAGACTGGCTAGCTTAGGCTGGGCGTGGTTGCTCACACCTATTATCCCAGCACTTTGGGAGGCCAAGGCAGGCGGATCACGAGGTCAGGAGATGGAGACCATCCTGGCTAACACAGTGAAACCCTATCTCTACTAAAAATACAAAAAAAAAAAAAAAAAAAAAATTAGCCAGGCGTGGTGGCAGGTACCTGTAGTCCCAGCTACTCAGGAGGCTGAGGCAAAAGAATGGCATGAACCTGGGAGGCGGAGCTTGCAGTGAGCCGAGATCGTGCCACTGCACTGCAGCCTGGGCAACAGAGCGAGACTCCGTCTCAAAAAAAAAAAAGGCCGGGTGCAGTGGCTCACGCCTGTAATCCCAGCACTTTGGGAGGCCGAGGCGGGTGGATCACGAGGTCAGGAGATCGAGACCTTCCTGGCCAACACGGTGAAACCCCATCTCTACTAAAAATACAAAAAATTAGCTGGGCATGGTGGCGGACGCCTGTAGTCCCAGCTACTTGGGAGGCTGAGGCAGGAGAATGGCGTGAACTCGGGAGGCGGAGCTTGCAGTGAGCCGAGATAGCGCCACTGCACTCCAGCCTGAGCAAAAGAGCGAGACTCCGTCTCCAAAAAAAAAAAAAAAAAAAAAAAAAAATTGGCTAGCTTAAATTCTAGAGCCTGGGGCTGACCCTGCTCCTTTAGCGCATCCTCCCACGGCTCTCCCCGCTGACCACTCAAGCCCAAAGAAGCAAGAAATCATTTCTTGACCCACCACATTAATTTGACAGACAACTTTTTAAGGTTCCTGAATGGGGGGTAGGAGTAGGGAGACCGAAAAAGTTTAGGCAATGGAGTAGGATCTTAAAGAGTCAGTCTGATCAGGGCACTAAGATAGAAAATCCGCCTCTTAGGGAAATCCAAGTATTTCAGAATGAAGACAACATTTCCACAGCTACTCTGCTTAGGAGAAAAAACACCAACCCTCCAGCCTCCCTGATGTGGTAAAGACAGTCCATGAGAAGCCTTCCACGGTCACTGTACATACGAAAGGGAATAAAAATGTTGCCCGAGAAGCAGCAGCCACCATCCTCTCGCAATCTGGCCTGGGGCCCAATGGGCGGTCTCTGTCCTTGCACGCCAGTGAATCAGCAAAGCAACTGCCAGAGGTGGGAGTGCTCTGGGCATCTTAACCTTCTGTCCCTCACCCCATCCTGTTACTCATAAATAATAACTGAGGAGTTGGGAGCAAGAACATCCACCATGTAGCTCCAACAGTGGCCAACTTGGAAGCACTCCAAGCTTGAGAGGAGAGGGAAGAAAGCAAGCTGAGTATGTACTTACTCAAAGTCCTCAAATTCCAAGTCGGTTCCCTCTACTGATGGACCCTGGTTGTCTGAGGAAGAGGAGGAGGTGGAAGAACGGAGACGGTTCTGTTGGTAGCGCATGGAGCGCTGGCGAATACTGTCTCTCCGTGAGAGATACTGGATCATCCTCTGGGCGTAGTATGCAGCAGGAGATAATCTGAGAGAGACAGAGATGGACAAACACAAACTAGCACTAATGTGGGGAATACTATGAAAGGCAGTTAATCCAGCTCTCCCGTGGCATCTCCCTGCTGAGGTGAACTCTGGAGACATGAAAATTAAAGGGCATTTAACTCAACTCACCAGGAGGTTTGCACTGCAGACTATACTTATCAGACTATCACCAGTGTTTCTGTTCTGAGATAATGCAAACAGGCGGCTTAACCAGACATCTTCTGAGGAAAAGCTGCCCCTCCCCAAGAGAAACACTGGACCTTTCCTTCTAGCTTCTGAAAGTACACTTTTAGCTCCTCAGGGTGCTCTTTACACAGAGCTGTGCTCATTCATAGCTTTTCCTTGATCACCATCCATATGCAAAATGGAAGACATGAAAGGGACCTGAGCAATCATCTACCGTCTTGTATTATACATGAGAAAAGACGCCAGGAGATGGTAAGCCTCAGATGATTAAAGAAGGTATCCACAGGTATCTTCACCAGGACTTCCATCTTCTCCAACAAGTATACACAGCTCCAGATTTGTCCTACCTCCTTAGAATGATCTCTTGGAACCTCTTTTTCTCTCCCTTAAGAATTAATCATAGATATTTGTAACATGGGGAAAAAATTCAGAACTGAGACTGACAGTAAAATATACTTGGGAGAACAGAAAATCTAACAGAAAAAATTAAAAGAGATTTTTTTCTATTTCTTACAATCAGAGCATCAGAGGCTGTGTGGGCACTGGGCAATATGGAAGCTGAGAGTTGTTCTTCTTTCTTCTCCTTTATGATGGCTATTCCTGTAAATAATTAGTCCAGATCTACATTCTTCAAACTATGGCTTTAATATCTTGCTACTCCATGAAAACTTCTAGTGTCACATACAATTCTCCACATTGCCTTCTCAAGTTTTCCTCCATCTCTCACAACACTGTTATATAATTTGACGCTACGGACTGAAAACGTGAGAGGAACAATAACAGAAAAATGTTTTCTATGATAATATTAAATGGATTACTAAAAAATTTCAAGCCTAAAAACCTGCCCCAGGCACACTTTGACTCAATAATTCCACTAGAAACTTTATCCTAAAGAAATACACAAGGTTACAAAGATATATATAAGAAAGTTCATTTGCAACATTGTCAGCATTAGTGAAAAACTGGGAAGCAACCCAAATGCCCAGCAACAAATTAAATAAATTATTAATATACCCGTACAAAGAAACACCATGTAGCAATTAAAGAGAATGAACTATTCCTATATACTCACAAGGAAAGTCCTCTATAATAAAATCTTAAGTGGGAGAAAAATTGAAGAATGGTCTGTATACACTAATACATATACAAAAATATGTTGCTGTTACTAGGGAAAAAAACTATAAGGGGACACAGCAATCCTAATGAGGATTCCTGGGACTTTTGTATTTTATATACTTCCATAATGTTTGACTATAAAAGGAAAAGGGCATAGATCTTCGGTTTTTTAATGGAAATCAGAAAAAATTGATTAAGAACGGAAATAGGAATAGTTATATCCAAATGGTACAAAAAGTATTGGCAACTATCTTGCAAAGAGATCCTCAGTAAGTCCACCAACCCAGGTCACAGTCAACTGCAGTCAACTGCTAGAGGAACATAGGCTGCCTCTGAAATGCCTGTCATCAAAGGTGGTATCCTTCTGGCCAACCAGCAAATGGAATTCCCAAGCAGACCAGCTAACAATCTTTTAAACTCAAAAGTCTGTTTTACAGAATAATATGCTGCAGTGAACACCAATGAGTCAATATGATAATATCTTTGTATAGCAAGTAGGCATGGGAGGCACAGATGCCTTGGCCAAGAGAATCAGAGTACAAGAGCTAGTTCCTAAAAGCCTCAACTGGAGGAACTCTCGTTATCTGTTTGGGCCCCTGTTCCCATGCATTTTGCAAGGATGAACCACAGAATCCTAAATTTTCAACCAACAGAAGTCGATGTTCATGCACTGTTCTTATATCTGCCCAATATACAGAACTCTTCTAGCAGAAATCAAGCATCACTGGTTAAAGTCTCAAGTCAATCAGACTAGAAAAGAATATACAAGGAGAAAAATCTCAAGAGGAGAAAGAAGACCCTTTTATTTGGAACTGATTCTGAAAAGTGATAAGTACACTTACTTTATAGCCTACCCTAAGTAATGGAAAAAACATAATATTATTGGTGATAGAGGTAGACATAATGTTGATGCTAATGATAATAAAAAGACTGCCTTTTTATGTAGGGACATAGGAATTCCCCAAGCTATGAAACTGTAGATTAATGGTTTAAAAAGCATTCCTGCCACAATTATTAAATACAAGTATATCCTAGCCTTGTCCTTTTAGATATGCAGAGGGAAGCTAAGGATCTGAATGCTGAGGTGTCTCACTAAGGCTCTGACCTATACATAGTGTATACGGTGAAGCCTAAGAGGAAAAAGAAACTAAACAACCAGTGATGAGGTAGTAACAATCATCCTCCTAACAAAGAGCTGGAAAATCATCAAATAACCCTAGTCTTCCAAGTGAACATTTTAAATGTTTAAATAAATCCTTAAGTTTTCTTCAAGGAAAAATACTTCCTTTTCCAAAAAAACCTATTTTGTATTCAAAGGAAAAATGTAAAATACCAACACCACAAAGTATGACACTTTCCGTGATAAAGACCACAGTAGGATAAATAACAGATTTATTATATAAAAGGAGGATAAATCACGGTCTTTAAGTATCCTTGTAGAACACTGCCAGGTTAAAAGTTCTGGGGATGAGATGCCTATTGCTGTCTTTATTGCAAGAACTTCTCTATCTCAGTGCTTCAAAGTAATTGATTCATATGAAAAATTCCTTTCCCTTATATTTAGGGTGTATAATCCTCAAACATCATTAGAGACTCACATAAACTTCCTTGCTTCACTCATCATCTATGGTGCCTGCCTGTTTTAAAGTCATCAATCCTTATGTTCCCTGATCCTTAGGTTTGTCATTTCTAGGGTGTGGAAAAGGAACTAAGAGGATAATGAAGAATCTTTGCACCAGTATCTCAGAAAGAATGCTCAGTGTCATGACATAACTGTGGGAACAATAAAAGCACTTAATATTCCTGGAATCAACTTGGTCTAAAGGTTTTTCCAGGCAGACCTGAAAATCCTAATCTAGAGCAAAGTTCATTTTTCTTTACCTAACCTACACTGCTAACCTGCCAACCCCACAACTGTAAATTACCCTTTTCTTTTGGCAAAGCCTCAGTATTGCTTAAATAATGTGCCTTTTTAGATCACAAACAGAATCCGTAAATCTGGCTGTGACAACCCCAAGGGGCTGCTCTCTGCAGATGAATGTTATCCATTAATATCCCACCCTTGGTCCTTAGTTATCACCATCAGTGAAGGGCAGAACTTGAACTCATTGAAATAACTTTTGTTTTGTTTTTTATCTCTTCAGAACTTTTCAAATGTCTTTTTTTTTTTGAGACAGAGTCTTGCTCTGTCACCCAGGCTGGAGTGCAGTGGTGCGATCTCTGCTCACTGCAACCTCTGCTTCCCTAGTTCAAGTGATTCTCCTGCCTCAGCCTCCCGAGTAGCTGGGATTACAGGCATCTGCCAAATGCCCAGCTAATTTTTTGTATTTTTAGTAGAGATGGGGTTTTGCCATGTTGGCCAGGCTGGTCTTGAACTCCTGACCTCAAGTGATTTGCCTGCCTCGGCCTCCCAAAGTGATGGGATTGCAGGCGTGAGCCACCATGCCCAGCCTCGAATGTCTTCTAATAAGTGTAAGGCAAGCACTTTAATAAAATGCCAACTTGTTTTATCCATTTACTCCTTCTTCAGTCATCTCTTCCTTTGGGCAGTCTCCAAAAATGTCAATACCTGAAGGAGCTTGACTTCTGCCTTTTGATATTCTAAATTCCCTCTCAAATGACAGCAAATTGAGTTTTTTGTTTAATCTATACATAATTTCCCTATAAATTAAAAAAATTTTGTTCCCCTGTTGGCTGTCCATCTGAATGACAACAATCTCTCTGGCCAACACAAAAAGAGTATCCTATGACTACCTGTGGCCTCTCCAGGTTCCTCCTCTAGCACCACACTTGCAAAAATGAGTCCCAAAGGACAAGAGCTTGGTCATAACCCTCTGTCACCAGAGGTACTGTTCACTTACCTGCAATACTTCCCCATCACCTGAACCACCTGTCTCAAAACCATAACTGAAGAATAAAAGAGCACCAGGACCAGAGAGGCACAGAATGGAGCTTCCAACAGCGTGGCAACCCCAAGGGCCGCCCCTCCCCCCCACCTAGTGCCATTTCTCACTTTGGCCTTACCTCGCTGGGTCTGGGTAAATTGGGTGCTCTCTGGATCCTGCTCCATCATAACGGGATAATGAAATGAGGGAAGATTCCAGCAGCCTCCTAGCAGAGATTAAAAAAATGGCAATAATCCCTGTCAATTACCAACTCAGAGGTCATTCATAAGGAAAAATGGGGGAGAGATATATAACTTCCCCCTTTTGCAGCCAGCTAACGCCTGTTATCTGGGATCACACCCTTCTACAAGCTAAGTAGGTAGAGACACAAATAAATGAAGAGCTGCAGAACTCCCACACTGGACATGACCACTGCATTCTGCTGAATACTGCTCTTCAATGAGAAATGAACAAGTGCTTCAGAGACATGATCTTCTTTCTATTTGCAGTACCTCCAGTAGACAAATAGAAGGTTCGGATCAACACAGGAGGGAAAAATTAGGCACACACAGAGATTATCACATAGTGCTAACATTTATCTTGGTGTTCGGTTCCTCTATGCCATCATCATCCACATCTACTTGCTGTCTATCCATTCTGCTCTGCCTACGCTCTTTTTTTTTTTTGGTGAGAATGAGTACTCCTCAGATATATAACTATAATATATCTATTAAAAATATAAATATATATAAGAGTACTCCACAGGCTTTCAACTAACAACTTTTACTTATATAATCTAGCCCAATAACAAATTCAATTGATCATATGTGATATATACATTTTATTGAACACTTTTTTTGATGCCAGGTAATAGGTAATATACTGAGCACTTCATATGTATTTGCTTAAACCTCACCACAACCTAGAAAGGTAGGTATGACTACATACATGAGAACACTGGGCCCAGAAGTTAAAGTATATCACTCTGTGGCACACAACTATTAAGAGATAGTAACAGGACTCCAGGGAAGGCCTGTCTTAACTCCAAAATGCCTCAAACCTCTATTTTGTACTGCAGGACCTTCCACGGTCCAGGCAGGAAGCAAGAACATATGTATTCAATGGAGACTGACAAACAGGAAGGTCTGTGGCCCATCGTTTAGCTCCAGCCAATTGTTACCAAGCTAGAATATAGGCTCAGTATTGCTGGCTTTTCCTATTTTTTAAGGAAAGCCAGAAATCTGGACTTTTGCATAAAATCTCCTGATTGTTAAATTTTAGCTACAACTTTTTTTTTTTTTTTTTTTTTTTTAACAACAAGGGCCAGTTAGAATACATACGATAAACATGGCCCAGGGGCTCCCTGGTTTGCCATGTCTGACATGGTGCTTCCCAACTCATATGTGCCTTGGCAGCCAATCAAGCTCCTGCCCCAGAACACGTTTCAAAGGAAATGGTCTCAGAGAGGAAAGCATATTGTTCCTCTCCAGCAGCATCTTGCCTGCCTTTCCTAGGAACAGGTCCCCGGCTCCCTGCCAGACTCTTCTTTAAAGCAGACCTGCAGGATAAGGACAGCAGCTACCAATCTTTTCCAATTGATTTAATTCAATTCACTGTTACTAAAACCAGCTGGCTTTAGGTATAGTCACGTGCGGTCACTTTATTCCAGCAACTGGCCCACGGCAGTATTTCCCCTAACAGCCTGGGGAAGAGACATAGCAAAGGCCCTAACAACCTGGCTTGCAACCTTTCCTGCCCAGGACAACCAACTATCAAGTAATGTTTTCTCTCTAGACAAGGCCTATATCCCCATACTTAGACACTTGTAACAATCCTACCATTGAACAGACAGAACACAATGTAACCAATGAGGAAGAGAGGAAAGCAATAAAATACATCTCTCTGGTTGAAAGACTAAATCTTCAGTAACATCACTGGTTCAAATGTGGCAGAAATGCTGTTTCATCAATTCTAAGACACACTTTTCACCTTTTAATGTGTCTGAGGTTAGGGTGTATTTTACAATTGTGTGACAGTTTAATTGGCAGGATTTTTTTTTTTTTTTTTTTTGATAGAGACAGAGTCTGGCTATGTTGCCCAGGCTGGTCTCAAACTCCTAGCCTCAAGTGATCCTCCTGCCTCGGCCTCCCAAAGTCTCAGGATTACAGCCATAAGTCACTGTGCCTGCCCACTGGCAGGATTTTTTCATGATTTCATAGGAACACATAAAATAACAGCATGTCTTTGAGTCTTTAAAATACAGAATGTGTGGGATAGGTAGGGGTAGTGAGAGATACAGAGTCTGGAAAAAAAGGAAAAGCAAAATTTTGAGAAGAGTATTCAGGTCATTTATGCCATCTTATGTAGTACTTATTTATCATTAACAAACCAGTTCTTCAGGAACTGGGTGTGAGTTGAAGAATGGAAGCAAGGTCTGGGAGCAGCTGACTATCCTAGAATACCTAGAAGCTTGTTCCACCCTAAAGTGCTCCGGAGTTAGTCCTGAATGTCACCAAGTCCTGTTGTGTTAACCTCCAAGTGGTCGTTTAGTAAGCTGAGGCCCTTTTGGCAAGCAGCACCCTCCACAGTGACCAAAAAACATCCTTCTTGGCTGGGCATGGTACCTCACGCCTGTAATCCCAACACTTTGGGAGGCCAGGTGGGTGAACTGCCTGAGCTCAGGAGTTCAAGACCAGCCTGGGCAACATGGTGAGACTCCATCTCCACTAAAATGCAAAAAAGTAGCCAGGCATGGTGGTGCGTGCCTATAGTCCCAGCTATTTGGGAGGCAGGGGTTGCAGTGAGCTGAGATCGCACTACTGCACTCCAGCCTGGGTGATCGAGTGAGACTGCATCTCAAAACGAACAAACAAACAAAAATACATCCTTCTTAAGTACTTCTGCCTAGAAACTGATTACGGTAACAAAGGCAAATATTACCTCTACTCTGCTAAAGCAATGACAGTACTGAGTGAGATGAGATGATTTATTAGGAATGCTGTAAAGGAGATTCATGATCTGAAGGGTTTGCATTAGGTAACTTCAGTTTTAATGACTCCATTTTTATTTTTTATTTTTTGAGACGCAGTCTCGCTCTGTCACCCAGGCTGGAGTGCAGTGGCACAATCTTGGCTCACTGCAACCTCCGCCTCCCAGGTTCAAGCAATTCTCCTGCCTCAGCCTCCTGAGTAGCTGGGATTACAGGCATGCGCCACCACACCCGGCTAATTTTTGTACTTTTAGTAGAGATGGGGTTTCACCATGTTGGTCAAGCTGGTCTCAAACTCCCGACCTTCTGATCCGCCCGCTTTGGCCTCCCAAAGTGCTGGGATTACAGGTATGAGCCACTGTGCTGGCCTTAATGACTCCATTTTACAATCCTAAAAGTCTATTTCCCACCTTAACTTCCTACCTTAATTAGGAAGACTTCTTTAAGTTGGAATAGAACCAAAATGTGAAGCTTTGTCTCTGGAAAGTCTCTGATGAGGTTCTTTCGGAACATGCATCCCCTGTGCCTACTTACTACAGAATGTGTTGGCAACATTTGCTGCCCAGACAATACAGTGGAACTGGCAAGCCACATATATATGTCACTTTACTGCTAATGCACAAAAGCAGGAAAGCCAATCACCATGAATACACATATACACTGATGAAACATCAGTTCTTCATAGTTACAATACAAGTACTATCTGGAGTAAAAATAGGCTTCTCCAATTGGTGTGGAATAAAGAACTAGAGTTACTAGATGAGTAAACATCCTAGGAATGTTTACCACCATTGCTAGGAACCTGAAAGAAAGATCTTTCTTTCTTTTTTTTTTTCTTTTTTTTTTTTGAGACGGTGTCTCGCTCTGTTGCCCAGGCTGGAGTGCAGTGGCGCGATCTCGGCTCACTGCAACCTCCGCCTCGTGGGTTCGAGCCATTCTCCTGCCTCAGCCTCCCGAGTAGCTGGGACTACAGGCACCCACCACCATGCCTGGCTAATTTCTTTTTGTATTTTTAAGTAGAGACAGGGTTTCACCATGTTAGCCAGGATGGTCTCGATCTCCTGACCTCATGATCGGCCCGCCTCGGCCTCCCAAAGTGCTGGGATTACAGGCTGAGCCACCGCGCCCGGCCGAAAGAACTTTCTTTCCCAGAGTTAGCCTGTTACAGAGAGCCATCAACGGGAAATGGCAGGAGAAGCTGAATGTGATGGCAGTTCTGCACATTCTGCTGTGACCACCACAGACTTGACTTGATCTATCACAAGAAATCAGGGAGGGCCTCAGGAAGGGCTCGGACAAGCTTGTTCAGGTTCGAAGCTGCCATCACTGCAGCTGAAGGAAAAAAAATACAAAAACACAACACAACACAACAAAATACTTCCTTGTTTTCTCTACTTGCCTGGTTCATTTTACACACCACTGGTGTCCAAGTGAGGTATACCAGGGGTTGTGCTATTTGATCCATTGGACAGCAAGGGGGAAATATTACAACTTCTGCTATATAATATATAATCATAACACACATGGATTACTCAAAAGCTTTTTTTTTTTTTTTTTTTTTTTGAGATGGAGTTTCCCTCTTTTGCCCAGGCTGGAGTGCAATGGCGCGACCTCGGCTCGCTGCAACCTCCGCCTCCTGGGTTCAAGTGATTCTCTTGCCTCAGCCTCCCAAGTAGCTGGGATTACAGGCATCCACCACCACGCCCAGCTGATTTTTGTATTTTTAGTAAAAACAGGGTTGCACCATGTTGTCTGGAGCTGGTCTCAATCTTCTGACCTCAGGTGATCTGCCCACCTCGGCCTCCCAAAGTGGATTACAGGCGTAAGCCACCGCACCCGGCTAGAAAGCATTTTATTAATAAGGTTTTTTTTTTTTTTTTTTTAAAGTCTGAAGGCCACTGCTCTATCAAACTATATATTACTTTAACAACACTAAATAGGCCAGGCACGGTGGCTCACGCCTGTAATCCCAGCACTTTGGGAGGCCAAGGCAGGTGGATCACGAGGTCAGGAGATCGAGACCATCCTGGCTAACATGGTGAAACCACATCTCTACTAAAAATACAGAAAATTAGTCGGGCCTGGTGGCACACGCCTGTAGTCCCAGCTACTTGGGAGGCTGAGGCAGGAGAATCGCTTGAACCCGGGAGGCGGAGGTTGCAGTGAGCCGAGGTCGCGCCACTGCACTCCAGCCTGGGCAACAGAGAGAGACTCTGTCTCAAATAAAACAAAAACAAAAACAAAACAAAAAAAATACTAAATACTTAAAGAATAGGATAAGCTTAAATATAAAAAAACTATAAGCATATAAAAGTATACCCATAATTCGTATATATATATAGAGAGAGAGAACAAAAGAGGATAATAAAGCAAATGTGGCAAAATGTTAACATTTTAGGGAATGTGGGTGAAGGGTATATGGGAATCCTCTGTACTTTTTCTGCAAGTTTGAAATTATTTCAAAATGAAAAAACAAAAACATACAACATACAAAAATCTTAAAGTAAAATACTGAAAAGAAAGAGATAGCCATTTGTTTTCAAAAGAATTACTCACGGCCGGGCGCGGTGGCTCACGCCTGTAATCCCAGCACTTTGGGAGGCCGAGGTGGGCAGATCACCTGAGGTCAGGAGTTCGAGACCAGCCTGGCTAACATGGTGAAACTCCATCTCTACTAAAAATGCAAAAATTAGCCAGGCGTGGTGATGGGCTCTGGTAGTCCTAGCTACTTGGAAGGCTGAGGCAGGAGAATGGCATGAACCTGGGAGGCAGAGCTTGCAGTAAGTCAAGATAGCGCCGCTGTACTCCAGCCTGGGTGACAGAGCAAGACTCCGTCTCAAAAAAAAAAAAAATTACTCACTTTGTAAAAAGGATTTCTTAGAATAGCAACTTGCCCTAATGCTCTACAGCAGGTTTGGTAAACTACAGGCCCCAGGTCAGCTGTCTTCTTTTGTAAATAAAGTTTTAATTGAATACAGCCACATCCATTCATTTACATATTACCTGCGGCTACTTTGGAGCCAGCAAGGCAGAACTGAGGAATCCTGATAGAGACAAAGCCTAAAATATCTACTGCCTAGCCCTTTACAGAAAAAGTTTGCCCATTCCTGCTCTAAAACATTTGCTTACATAAAATTCTTTAAATTACTAAGGGACAGAACAAAAAAGAACTTGAAATTAAAGTATTGTGCACTGGAAAAAAACATCAAAAATGAATATTGAGCTCTACTAAAAAAATAATAGGCACATAATTCAAACTGTGAAATCCCTAACATTTTTAAAAGAATACAACTATTTTTTCTTTCCCTGATTAATATTCTGAGTTATATGCAAAGAGGTTCCCTATATCAGCTGTATTATTGATCACTAGGAATACAATTTTTAAAATAGGCAAAGAAAGCTCTGGAAAAGAAAAAAAGTGGTCGGAGCAGATCAACTGAAAGAAAAGAACCTTCACTTCATTATTTTATTTTATTTCATTTTTTGAGACACAGTCTCTGTCACCCAGGCTGGAGTGCAGTGGCGCGATCTTGGCTAGCTGCAACTTCTGCTTCCCATGCTTAAGCAATTCTCTTGCCTCAGCGTCCCAAGTAGCTGAGGCTACAGGCATGCGCCACCAAGCCTGGCTAATTTTTGTATTTTTAGTAGAGACAGGATTTCACCATGTTGTGCAGGCTGGTCTTGATCTCCTGGCCTCATGTGATCCACCCACCTTGGCCTCCCAACATGCTGGGATTACAGGCATGCGCCACCACGCCCGGCCCCTTCACTTCAAATTCAATAGATATCAGAGTTGAGGTGCAGAAAGTCTGGGTACTAGTCCATATGGAATAAACAAGCCGTGGACAACTCCTCCTTACTAAAACATTATACCCTGAAGATACTCTTTTAACTGGTTGTCAGATCACAGAGAAAAATCAATATCCTAAAGCAAACAAACATGTTTGGACTTTCTCCAACCACTGGAAATAATCAATTGCTAGAACTCTCTGGCCTCTACTGTTAGGGAATGCTGGCTCCCAGAAGGTAAGATGCCACTGGTGCCCCATGCCTAATGAATAACTTTACAGCCTAGCTTTGATGTCTGGATGGCAACCGCTATTTCCATCCAGGAGCGCCAAACCCAAATTAACAGCTTCCTTCTGCCTAGGAAATAAAATCCAGATTCCTCAGCAGGGCATTTGGTATTCAAGCTTTGCAGCCAAATTTCTCATTCCTTTTGGATATACTATATGCTCTAGTCCAGTGGTTTACAAACTTTTTGGTCCCAGGACTCCTTTAACACTCTTAAAAATTATGAGGATCCCGGTGGCTCACGCCTGTAATCCCAGCACTTTGGGAGGCCAAGGTGGGCGGATCACTTGAGGTTGGGAGTTCAAGACCTGTCTGACCAACATGGAGAAACCCCGTCTCTACTAAAACTACAAAATTAGCCAGGCATGGTGGCGCATGCCTGTAATCCCAGCTACTCAGGTGGCTGAGGCAGGAGAATCGCTTGAACCCAGGAGGCAGAGGTTGCGGTGACCCAAGATGGCGCCATTGCACTCCAGCCTGGGCAACAAGAGTGAAACTCTGTCTCAAAAAAAAAAAAAAAAATTACGCGGCTCCTAAAGAGATTTCATTTGTATGGGTTTCCCTATCAATATTTAATTTCAATTTATTGAAATTACAACTGAAAAAATTTTAATACACAAGCACACATTCTATTAGCCATCAGGATGATAGCCTCATTACATGTCATGGAGCCTCTAGAAAACACTGTATACTTGTGAAAGAATGAGAGTGAAAAACACAAAGGATGTCTCAGCATTATTATAAAAATAGTTTTGACTTTGGGGATCCATTGTTCTAGCTAAACTAAACACACCCTCACTATCCCTCCTACGTTATTTATCTTGGCAATTTCTTCTTTCTGGAAAGTTCCTCTTCCTTATTACTGTCTGTAAAAAGCCTTCAAAGCTCAAATACCTGACTCCTCCAGCCAGAAGTTCACCCTCTCTTCCCCAGTGCCCCATAGCATTTTGTTTGTTTTTTCTTTTTTTTTTTTTTTTTTTTTTTTTGAGACGGAGTCTCGCTCTGTCACAGAGGCTGGAGTGCAGTGGCGTGACACCGGCTCACTGCAAGCTCCACCTCCCGGGTTCACGCCATTCTCCTGCCTCAGCCTCCCGATTAGCTGGGACTACAGGTGCCCGCCACTACACCCGGCTAATTTTTTGTATATATTTTTTTTTTTTTAGTAGAGACGGGGTTTCACCGTATTAGCCAGGATGGTCTCGATTTCCTGACCTCGTGATCCACCCGCCCTGGCCTCCCAAAGTGCTGGGATTACAGGTGTGAACCACCACGCCCGGCCCCCATAGCATTTTGTACCTCTCTTAAGAGGCCTTCTCAAGTCACCCAGTAACTTATGTCTTGTCTTTGCTACATGAAAACAGGTACTGGATCCAAGTCATCTTTTTATCCCCATCAAAACTCACATCCTAATTAACATGTAATAGGAAACCAAAAATATTTAAGTGATGAATCAGCAGGCCTAACCAGACTTGGAAGAATAAGCAAGAAGACATATCTGGTTGCCCCTCACTGGCCACAAGACTCTCAGACAAGGTTGCTAGATGTCCAAA
Organism: Pongo pygmaeus; assembly: GCF_028885625.2. Lineage (NCBI taxonomy): Eukaryota > Metazoa > Chordata > Mammalia > Primates > Hominidae > Pongo > Pongo pygmaeus. The sequence continues at coordinate 20,680,782 of NC_072382.2, read as the reverse complement.
ACCTCACACTAAAACTCCTGAAGGAACAAGGTTTTCAGAAACTGCTTACATCACCTTCATCCCCTCTGGTCACTTATGCTGCTCAGGTTAAAGTGCTGACATAGTCGTCCTGATAAATGCAGTGCAGTCTGGTCCCTGGGAGGCTCATTAAATCAAAAAGCCAGAGGCTGGCTACTTGCCTGGGAAACTACCACTGATGCTCCTGGACTGTAAATTGCCAAAAGAGACCCCCACAGGGGAAAGAGGGCAATGTTTGCCAGGGGATGAAGGGGCAGGAGGCCAAACAAACTTGAATGCACTGGGGCTTTCTTCATTTCTGAATCTTACTCTGCAACTCCCCGATCTCTGCCTTGGCGCATGCCTGGGCTGGGAGATGACAAGCCCTTATTCTTTGTAAAAAATAATTGTGTGTTCTGAAACGACACCTCTATTATGATTTCCAAATTGACATCTCTGCTCTAATGCAGAGGCATCCAAGCCTCCCCATTTCACACACTAGCAATTATCGTTTAAGTTATCCAACGATAGGCATTCATCTGATCGCTGCAGGGCCCCCTAGTTTGAGGGGTGCACTTAAAGCATGTGATGCAGTTGCCAGCAGAGACTGGCAGGCACCCTGATGTGAGGTGGGCCAAGGCAAGGTGGCACTGCTAAAATGCTAGTAACCTCAGGAAAAAAATAGACATACTACAAAAAGACACCACAGTGCCTATAGTGTAGATCAGCCTTATTTTACTATTATCAAATATAAACAATTCACAGAGTGCAAAATAATGCTTTTCACCAGAAATGCTTAAAAACATCTTTACAAAACATTAATGTATTCCTCAGTGCCTCTGGGCAGTGAGCGATAGATGGCAAAACATGAGAGCACAACATAATCACAGACAGCAAAAGGGAAGGGGCTGGAAACAGAATGTATACATAGTGTGCAATCATGTATCAAGCATTACAAAAGTCTTGTCTGAAAAGTCAGCCAGTTCCCCCTGGGAACATATGACCCTCTGCTAACTGTCTGGTGGGTAGTTATTTTTAATACATTTGTAAGATGACTGGTTGGCACTATGCTTAGTTCCAATATACCCTCAACACATTACACTACAGTTGTAAGACTTGAATGTATAATAAAAACTCACTTTAGTTAGCAAGTAAACTCAAAGGCCCAAGCCAATCTACATGGACATCTTTACTTAGTATCCAAATCCATTTCTCTGGGAGACTGGGGAGGTCTGCTCACAGACCACAGACTTTTTTTTTAACCCGGAATTTACCATCAGAGCCTTTTCACCAGAGGATGAGTAAGACCAAATCTATGGAGAAAAAAAAAAAAAAAAGGTCCACAGCTAGTTTTGATGCCACATGCACACATGCCCCCTACATGCAATAGGTGGGATATATAGGTTTAGAATTTAAGAGGCAGTGCATCCTAATTCACTGATTTCCCCCTGGAATTTACAGAATTCCATAACGTTGAATTCTTAGGTAATTTTATTCAGAAGCACAGATAAATCCTTAAACGTCTACCTCCGGGCCAACTAAGTCTACAAAGAATATCCTGGTAGAATCATTTATTGCTGTGATACTAGTAAGCCTGTGAAGGTCTTAAAAAACATTTTTTTACATCCACATTTCTGACCTGAAACTTTAAAAACCCTTGACCAAGGCCATTCATTAAGAAGTGACAGGCCCTTCACCCTGGTATACTGCAAACACTATATAATAGGAAGTAAAATCTTAGGACCAATATCAGAAAGGCAAAGCGAGTTAGTACGTGAAGCCTCAAGAGAATGAGGGAAAAGCAAAGCACAGTGTGCTGGGGTGTTTATTAACCAGAGGCAAAGAGGCCAATTTTCCAGCTCATATCTGTCCATGGAATGAGGTTTCTAGAATCTGCAGAAATATGAGGGCAGAGACTACAGCTGGGACCCCAAACAATCCACTGTTAGCCCTTGAGCTAACACAAAGCTCAGAGTACAATCACTTTTCTTATATCCAAGGTTCATTCTGAACTGCTTCTCTTAGTGACATTTGATTTCACTGATTCGCCTCTGGGGATGTACTACTTGCCCTTCCACCCTGATCTTGACTTCAGCAACCACCCTGATTCCTTTTGGACTCAGCATTTGACTCTACTGAAATAATTTCTCCACCATTTCCCTCTGTCTAGACAACATGAAATTGTCATAAACGACACCTGAAGTACAATTAGTAGAGAAACTGCAATTTCCACTCTCCTCCCCCGTTCCCAAAAAGATTAGCACATTAACGTCCTCCAGCATGTCAATCAATACTACCCTGAGGAAGATTAACTCTGTAGAGTCTAGAAGCCATTCAATTCCCTGCTTGCTAAAAATTATGCATTTTCCCCCTGTACTATAATTAGAAGATGTAAATTGCCTTCTTTTTACTAGCACTAATGGCTATAATCTCAGAGTTCTGAATGCCTGCTAAATCGATACCTGTGTAAAAAGTCCTTACAAACACCACTTTACCCAGCTGCGCTTTATTTAGAAAAATCAGAGACAAAAGACAAAAGATAAGGCAGAAGAGGAGAGAAGCAATGAGAGAAAGGCATGACACAAGACCACCAGAACCAGGCAGTACTATTAACCATCATAAGAAGATGGTTTGAACCCACTGACAGTTCCTTGTGAGATGTCATAGTTTTATTCATTTATTTATTTATTTTGAGATAGAGTTTCGCTCTTGTTGCCCAGGCTGGAGTGCAATGGCACGATCTAGGCTCACCACAACCTCCACCTCCTGGGTTCAAGCAATTCTCCTGCCTCAGCATCCCAAGTAGCTGGGATTACAGGGATGCGCCACCATGCCCAGCTAATTTTGTATTTTTAGTAGAGACAGAGTTTCACTATGCTGGCCAGGCTGGTCTCAAACTCCTGACCTTGGGTGATCCGCCCACCTCGGCCTCCCAAAGTGCTGGGATTACAGGCGTGAGCCACCGCGCCCGGCCTAATGTCATATTTTTAAAAACCTGCAAGATCAAAGGACAACAAATCATGAAATAATTTATCAGTGCTTTTCAAGAGGAATGGAATGCCTGCCAGAAATGTGGCAATGTCTGCTGACATTTTTGGTTGTTGCTTCTGGGTGCCAGAGCACCACCGGTATGTGACAGGTGAAGGCCAGGAATGGTGCCAAACATCCTACAATGCACAGGACAGCCTCCCACGGTGAGGAATTATCCAGCCCCAAATGTCAATAGTGCTGCTGTTATAAAACCTTCTGATATATCTTAATGGTCTGAGACTAACCAAGAAAACTCTGAGTAACTAAAATATGAGGCAATTTAGTGTTTGAGCCTTAGAATCAGACAGATTGCAGTTTAAATTCCATCTTGTGTCACCCACTAGCTGTGAGACCTTGGGCAAGTTCATTATCCTCTGCTTCCACATTTGAGGGGAAATCTCTTATTTCACATGGTTATTATGATTAAGAACCTGTGTCAAGTACAGTAGCCAGTACAGTCTAATAACAGCCATTACTATTTTTTTCGTTAGATTACAGCTCCCAAAATATCTGCAGGGAATATGATGCCCTCTGTCCACTCAAGTCACTATGCCTAAAAAGGTACTTTGTCAGAAAGAAAGACATGTTGAAGAAGGGTGAATACTATAAAGGTATAAACAGGGGTACCTGAGCCCTGAGAATCACATGCACCCCATCCACGTAAACCAAGAACAGTCAGGTATCCATCTACCAATCTATGTGTTGGTCCATCCAACTAGTGATTCAAACAGAAATACCGAGTGCCTTCCGTTGGTTATATATATTAGTACTATATAAAATATAGATGTGGGCTGGGCATGATGTCTCATGCCTGTAATCCCAGCACTTTGGGAGGCTGAGGCAAGAGGATACCTTGAGCCCAGGAGTTCGAGACCAGCTCGGGCAATCATAGGGAGACCTCATCTCTACAAGAAATTTAAAAATTAGCTGGGCATGGTGGCACATGCCTATAGTCTCAGCTACTTGGGAGGCTGAGGCAGGAGGATTGCTTGGGCCATGGAGGTTGAGGCTGCAGTGAGCTGAGATCATACCACTGCATTTCAGCCTGGGCAACCGATTGAAACCCTGTTTCAAAAGTAAATAAATAGGCCAGGCGCGGTGGCTCACACCACACTTTTGGAGGTCAAGGCGGGTGGATCACCTGAGGTCAGGAGTTCAAGACCAGCTTAGCCATGACCAAAGTGGCAAAACCCTGTCTCTACCAAAAATACAAAAACTTAGATGGGTCAAGGCGAGGCGCGGTGGCTCATGCCTGTAATCCCAGTACTTCGGAAGGCCAAGGCGGGTGGATCACTTGAGGTCAGGAGTTTGAGACCAGCCTGACCAACACGGTGAAACCCTGTCCCTATTAAAAATACAAAAATTAGCCAGGAGTGGTAGCACGTGCCTGTAGTCTCAGCTACTCTGGTGGCTGAGGCAGAAGAATCATTTGAATCCGGGAGGCGGAAGTTGCAGTGACCCGAGATTGTGCCACTGCACTCCAGCCTGGGCAACAGAGCAAGACTCTGTCACAAAAAAAAAAAAAAAAAAAAAAATTAGCCAGCATGGTGGCAGGTGCCTATAATCCCAGCTACTTGTGAGGCTGAGGCAGAAGAACTGCTTGAACCCAGAAGATGGAGGTTGCAGTGAGCAGAGATCACGCCATTGCACTCCAGCCTGGGTGGCAGAGCGAGACTCTGTCTCAAAAAATAAACAGGCCAGGTGCGATGGCTCACACCTGTAATCTCAGCACTTTGGAAGGCCAAGGCGGGCAGATCACCTGAGTTCGGGAGTTCAAGACCAGCCTGACCAACATGGAGAAACCCCATCTCTACTAAAAATACAAAATTAGCCAGGCATGGTGGAATATGCCTGTAATCCCAGCTACTCCAGAGGCTGAGGCAGGAGAATCGCTTGAACCTGGGAGGCAGAGGTTGTGGTGACCTGAGATCGCATCGTTTGCACTCCAGTCTGGGCAACAAGAGTGAAACACCGGCTCAAAAATAAATAAAAAATAATAATAATAAATAAAATAAAATAAAATAAAATAGATATGGCCCTTAGAGTAGTCAATCTCCAAAGATGGCTCCAAAGAAATATCCTCTTGGTATTCTCACCCTCGTGTGGTCCCCTCCCACACTGAATCTAGACTGCTCTATCACTAGCTTTAATCAAGAGAATACAGCAAGCTGTGGCAATTCTGGGCCTACCGTTTTAAGAGAACTGACAGGCTTCCGTTTCCTTCCTTTTAGAACTGTCACTTTTGGAAACCTTAAGCTGCTATGTAGGAAGTCTGCTATCCCTGTCATCTATATAGCAAGAAATATAAAAAAAAAATTAAAATTAAAAAAAAGAAAAAAAGAAGCCTGGCTACTCTCAAGAGGCCATGTGTAGAGAAGAGCCCCTGAGTCTACATGACAAGGGAGAGAGACCCAGTTTATTCTAACTGGGCCTCCAGATGACTCTAGAGAAAACCCAAGGAAGATCAGCAGAAGAACTTTCCAACTGAGCCCAGTCTACACCCCACCAAAAAGAAAAAAAAAAAAAAAAAAACATGAAAAATAACTGAATCGGTTTTAAGTCACTAAGTTTTGGAGTACGGTTTGTTATACACCAATATGTGAACAAAATAGTTCCTTATCTTTGTAAAACTTTCAAGCTAGGCACAACAGCAACATTAGAACTAAGTCCATGAGGTTAGTTTACAGCCAAAATCACATCTCTCCTTGAAGGAAACTTGGCTACCAAAAACAAAAAAGCCATTTGAAAACAGGTCGTAATAAAGCAAGTGTAAACTTGCTCACTGTTTGTAAAGCATAAGGCCCCTGTTTAGTCAGAAGAGTCAATGTTCATTTAGAAAGACTTGCGCTCACTCCTATCTCAAGGCTCTCCATCTTTCTGAAACACATTTCTGCCCTGGGTGGCTCCCTTTCAATGTAGAAAATGGTCCTAGAATTTGAGAAATTAAGGCTATTTGTGCTACCTCCCTTATCAAAGAAGTAGGAGGCCAGGAGCAGTTGCTCACTCCTATAATCCCCGCACTTTGGGAAGTCAAGACGGGAGGATCACTGGAAGCCAGGAGTTCGAGACCAGCCTAGGCAACACAGCGAGACCCCATCTCTACTAAAAATACAAAAATTAGCCAGGCGTGGTGGCATGCACCTGTAATCCCAACTACTTGGGAAGCTGAAGCAGGAGAATTGCTTGAACCCAGGAGGTGGAGGTTACAGTGAGCCGAGATCATGCCACTGTACTCCAGCCTAGGTGACAGAGTGAGACTGTCTCAAAAAAAAAAAAAAAAAAAAAAAGGCAACCTATGGAATGGGAGAAAATATTTGCTAACCATATATCAGATAAATGTTTAATGTCCATAATATATGGGGAACTCCTACAACTCAATAACCAAAAAACCCTACAAATAACCATACTAAACAATGGGCCAAAGACTTGCATGCACATTTGTCTAATAATGATATACAAATGGTCAACAAGCATATAAGAAGATGCTGAACATGACTAATCATTAGGGAAATGCAAAGCAAAACCACAATTATTTATCGCCTCACACCTGTTAGGATGACCACTATAAAAAGAAAAAAAAACCCAGGAAATAACAAGTGCTGACAAGGATATGAAGTTGGAACCCTCATGCACTGTTGGTAGGATTGTAAAATGGTTCAGCTGCTATGGAAAACAGTATGGAGGTTCCTCAAACAATTAAAAATAGAACTACCATATGTCCAGCAATTCCACTTCTGGTTATGTATCTAAAAGAACTGAAAACAGGATTTTGAAGAGATATTTGCACACCCATGTTCCTTGCAGCATTTTTCAAAATAGCCAAAATGTGGAAGCAGCCTAAATGTCCATCAGTAGATGAATGGATAAAGAAAATGTGGTATATACATAGAATGGAATATTATTTAGCCTTTGAAAAGAAGGAAATTATTATACATACATACAACTTTTTCTTTTATTTATTCATTTATTTTTTTATTTTTTTTGGAGATGGAGTGTCGCTTTGTCGCCCAGGTTGGAGTGCAGTGGCACAATCTCGGCTCGCTGCAACCTCCACCTCCAGGTTCAAGCGATTCTCCTGCCTCAGCCTCTTGAGTAGCTGGGATTACAGGTGCCCACCACCGCACTCAGCTAAGTTTTGTATTTTTAGTACAAATGGAGTTTCACCATGTTGGCCAGGCTGGTCTCGAACACCTGACCTCAAGTGATCTGCCTGCCTTGGACTCCCAAAGTGCTGGGATTACAGGCGTGAGCCACCGCGCCCAGCCACTGTGACATATTAATAGATGATCCTTAAGGACATTATGCTAAGTGAAATAACCCAACCACAAAAAGACAAATACTGCAAGATTCCATTAATAAGAGGTATCTAAAGTGATCAAACTCACAGAAACAGAAAGTAGAGTGGTGGCTGCCAGGGGCTTGTGGGAGGGTGAAAAGGAGTCATTCAAAGGATACAGAGTTTCAGTCACGCAAGATGAAGAGGTTCCAGAGATCTATTGAACAATAATGTGTACTGTACACTTTTAAAATTATTAAGAGGATAAATCTATGTTATGTTTTCTATCACAGACACATGTACACGAAGATAAAAAGGGTTACATGTGCCAACAGAACAAAGAAAAGATAAACACCACCTTGCTGAGGTGAAATGACCCAAGGGGGCAGCAAGGAGACAAAGGCAGTAGAAGCTGGGCTACCTCTGTGTAAGGGAGGAAAAAAGCAGAAGAGGCAAAAAGATTCACACGTACCCTCTGATGCAACAAAGGAAAAGGGCACAATGTTAACAAGCTGCAATTCTCTTTCTATGACAAGGCCATACTTTCAGCCTCTGATTCCTTTATTATTACAATTTTCTATTCCTGCTTTAACTTGATTTTAATTTCCTGGCAAGTGACATCCAAGTCATGCAACCTTTTCATTGGAACCCACCACTCTGTCCAAGGTGCTCTGCAAAAGGTGCAGGCATTCTTCTCCAAGATTTTATATAGTCCGTTTACGTAGTCCAAAAGAAGGTTGCTCTCATACTGCATAATCCGGCGTAATGGAGATCTGCTCACTAAAGTGAGCCTCATCCAGCAAATAAGCTTGGAACCTCCATTTTCCCCCTTTGGAAACAGAGGAGGAGTTTGTTAATTGTTGCTATTTAAAAATCAGGCAGCTTCTCAGGTGAGGGGGCTGTCAGCATGTCAGCCTACAGCAAGCAGGGGGAGCCCCTGTGAGTGAATTAGGCAGGATGGGTGGGGTGGTGGAGTGGGTACTGCAATGACCAGTGACTCCCCCTGGTGGAGCCAAGTGGTAGGGCACTTAGGAAATATTTACCCACACCTAACCATCAACACTTTTTGCTTGAGCTAATGCAATGGCCAAGTACACAAAATTGGATTTAAGTAGGAAACATGACATCAGCCTAGCATAGACTAAGGCATCAAGAAAGTCCATGCCTTGACGAAAGGGGCTGCTGTTCTACTCAATTCCTGCTGACTGTTATGTGGGAATGTGAGCCTGTTTTTTCAACAGAATCCAGATACCTGAATTGATATGGAAAAAAAAAATCCAAATTTTTAGAAACACTGTGAGGCAAACGAACATACTTGAGGACTATTTTGCAACATCTGGGTTAATGTAACAACAGGCCCACCCATGAAAGCAAAATTTGCTCACACAAACATGTTGTCAGGAATGCTTCCAAGAAAGAGCAGAAATAAGATGTACTGAATCCTGCGACCACCCCCCAACCACTCAATAAATGTGTAAGAAATCCAGGAGGAGAGGATGCTACCTGCACAGTTCTAATGGGCTGGGACCAATTACAATAAGCAAAATATGTTATGCAAACAGAACCCCCTACACCTGGTGTTATTGTCTTGGAAAAACCTCCAAAGCACCCTTTAGAGCACTACTCTGAATAGATACAGTAGAGAAGGGGATCTGAAGGGGGAAGAACGAGTACGCGGGAAATTGCTCCCAACGTATTTGCAGCACATATACAGACTTCACTGTAGTCCCCAAGTGCTCCAACATCCTGAGCTGACAGAAGCGATTACATCTTTTCATGTTTCAGGATGTGTACAAAGCACACAGCACGCTCTACACCATTCAGCCCCAGAGAGAGGAATGATGAGGGATAATTTAGATCAGCCTAGCAGGTGCTAGCATGACCTGCAATGGAGGAAGGGCTGCCTGCCAAGCATACTGCCTGGAGGATCTGGAGGCTCATGCCCTCCCAACCAGGGCAAGCCTCCTCATTTGCATGCAATTCCCAAGAAAGAAAGTGAGGCTGGAGAACCTTGCTTCAGGCCAAATAGCACAAGAAACAAATTCTGTATGCATTTATGCCCGCTCTTAACCATCAAAGAATCCCACAAGAGCCAATACTTAGAGCATCTAGTCCAAAGTAGAGAGAGAGCAAGTGCAGGAGTCCCCTAACAATCTCTTTGGGGCCCTTATTGTCATAATGCCTTCTATTACTATAGCACCTGACTCTTCCAAATCACATTCCTATAAAGCAGGAGTTGGCAAACTATAACCTGTGGGCCAAAACCAGCTATGAATGGTTTTCATATTTTTAAATGATTGAAAAACATCAAAAGCATTTTTATGACTCGTGAAAATTATATGAAAATCAAATTTGTCTCCATAGTTTTATTGGAACACAGCCACACTCTCATTCATTGATTCATTCATTTATTTGAGACGGATTCTCGCTCTGTAGCCCAGGCTGGAGTGCAGTGGCATGATTTCAGCTCACTGCAACCTCCACCTCCCAGATTCAAGGAACTCTCCTACCTCAGCCTCCCAAGTAGTTGGGAAAACAGGTGCCTGCCACCATGCCGGCTAATTTTTGTATTTTTAGTGGAGATGTGGTTTTGCCATGTTGGCCAGGCTGGTCTCCGACTCCTGACCTCAAGTGATCCACCTGCTTCGGCCTCCCAAAGTGCTGGGATTACAGGCATGAGCCACCGCACCAGGCCCACACTCACTCATTTAGATATTGTCTGTGATTGCTTTCATACTACAACAGCAAAGTTGAGTAATTGCAACAGAGACTGTACAGCCTCCAAATCCTAAAATAATTTACTATCTTGACCTTTACAAAAAGCCTGCCAATGCCCGATATACAGGGTAGGGCAGGGAACACACACAGAATTCAGAGGCTCAAACAGAGTGACCTTCTTGGGCAGGTGAGCAGCAAAGGTAAGAAAGATTAACAGAATGAGGCTGGGTGCGGTGGCTCACGCCTGTAATCCCAGCACTTTGGGAGGCCAAGGTGGGTGGATAATCTGAGGTCAGGAGTTCAAGACCAGCCCAGCCAATATGGCAAAACCCTGTCTCTACTAAAAATACAAAAATTAGCCGGGCTTGGTGGTGGGTGCCTGTAATCCCAGCTACTTGGGAGGCTGAAGCAGGAGAATCACTTGAATTCGGAAGTTGGAGGATGGAGTGAGCAGAGATCTGCCACTGCACTCCAGCCTGGGTGACAGAGCAAGACTCCATCTCAAAAAAAAAAAAAAACAAAAAGATTAACAGAATGATATCCCTCCTTCACTCTATCCTCATTCCCATACTGCCAAAGAGAAAATGGGTTGCCTAACCACCCCCAATGACAAATACATTCGATATCTAAATGTTACTGCCAGCTGGGAGCGGTGGCTCACGCCTGTAATCCCAATACTTTGGGAGGCCAAGGGCAGCAGATCACTTGAGGTTAGGAGTTCGAGACCAGCCTGGCCAACATGGTGAAACCCTGTCTCTACTGAAAATACAAAAAATTAGCCGGGCATGGTGGTGGGCGCCTGTAATCCCAGCTACTCAGGAGGCTGAGGCAGAAGAATCACTTGAACCTGGGAGGCGGAGGTTGCAGTGAGCTGAGATTGGGCCACTGCACTCTAGCCCGGGTGACAGAGCAAGACTATGTCTCAAAAATAAATTAATTAATTAATTAATATAAAATTACTGTCTTATGAAAAGGCAAGAGATGCCTGGATTTTTCCAATCACTTAGTAAGGCACAGAAGACTAAGTGGATGAAGGCCAGTATGTATGTGATTGTCAGAGATAGAACAGGGCTATGTTTTTCTCATACAAGGGTGTCAGAGAACAAATTTACACTAACACCTCAAGGTGGCAATTATTAGAATAAAACAAAAGTTTTTCTCAAAAACTTGAGGAGGAAGCTCCTGAAAACCCATAGTAGGAGAATTTACTACTGATAAGCTTAAGAGCTTATGGGGGAAGAAAGGCTGAAGAGTTCTTTTGAGACGTTGTTTCCCTCTTTTGCCCAGGCTGGAGTGCAGTGGTGTGATCTTGGCTCACTGCAACCTCTGCCTTCCGGCTTCAAGCGATTCTCCTGCCTCAGCCTCCCGAATAGCTGGGACTACAGGTGCCCACCACCATGCCCAGCTAATTTTTGTATTTTTAGTAGAGATGGGGTTTCACCATGTTGGCCAGGCTGGTCTCAAACTCCTGACCTCGTGATCCGCCCACCTCGGCCTCCCAAAGCACTGGGATTACAGGCGTGCGCTGGGATTACAGTGCTCGGCCTTAAGAGTTCTAATCTATGAAATCTATGAAATAAAGTTCAGTTAAATAAAACAGGAAATAAGAAACACTTTATATATCTTACATTAGTAATAATGAATAGTATACAATTAATTTTCATTTACCACTAACAACTCTCATACTCTTGGGCACTAGCAATTCCACTTCTAGAACTTCATCTTCTGAAAACACTTAAGTACACAAAGATCCTGCAACACTGTGAAAAAGAAAACAAAACATGGCCAACATGGTGAGACCCCGTCTCTACTAAAAATACAAAAATTAGCCAGGCGTGGTGGCGCACACTTGTAATCCCAGCTACTCAGGAGGCCGAGGCACGAGAATCACTTGAGCCCGAGAGGTGGAGGATACAGTGAGCCAAGACTGCACCACTGCACTCCAGCCTGGGCTACAAAGCGAGACTCTGTCTCAAAAGAAAAAAAAAAAGGAAAAGAATTAAAATAAATGGAAAAATGTGTTTTGATTAGCATAGAAAAAATCCTGGAGTTAACACATGCACAAATTGTTAATAGCAGATCTCTGAGCAGTGGCTTTAAGAGGATATTCACTTTCTACAGTCGTACATTTCTGTAATGTTTGATTTTTTACAAATGAATTGGCAATAGTTTTGTAAGCAGCAAAAAACAGGCATTTCATTTCCATTTATGATCTCTTGTTTACTATAAATTTTTCAAGCTCTCCCTTCCTCACAGTTCAATAACACGCCTTCTTGTTTGGAGGTTGGGGAAGAGTGGAGGGGCTTTGTTGCAGGTAATATGCCTGCTGAGACAATTGATTCATTCATTTGTTCACCCGTTCATCAGCTCTTCACCCAAACATTTAGGGCCTCTCTTATTCTGACAGAATCAGTCACTCCTCCTTTTTGGTTTTCAACACAGTCTCAAGACACAAATCAATCTAAAAGTGTGCAGAGTTGGCCTAGCTTTAATTTACGCTACTTAGCTCCTAGGTCTATTCTCAACCAGCAGCCACAGTTATCTTTTTAAAATATAAGATCATGCTACTCCACTTCTGATGGCTTCCCAAGTCACTCAAAGGAAGAGGCAAAAATCTCTTAAATGGCTTAGAAGACCCTGCATAATCTCATCCTTGTCACCTCTCCAACTTCATCTTCTATCACTCCATCCCTTGCTGTGCTCCAGCTGCACTGGCTGACGGTGCCAAGCATCTCAGAGATTTTGCATTCGCCCTTTCCTCTGTCTAAAATGTCCTTCCCCTAGTGTCGACGGGGTTTGTTTTCGCATTTCTTTAAGGTCTCCTCTGCTCCAGTGTAACCTTATCAAACTTCTTTTGATGATCCTATTTCAAATTGCAGCATCCCCTACATTTTTTATACATTTCTCTTTTTTGCCATAGAACTTGTCACTGTCTGGCATACTAGATATCTTATTTTTTTATTGTCTTTCTCCCATTAGAATGAGAGAATTATTGCTGGCATTTAAACAGCACCTGGTGCCAGCTGGGTGCGGTGGCTCAGGCCTATAATCCCAGCACTTTGGGAGGCCGAGGCGAGCGGAGCACCAGAGGTCAGGACTTCAAGACCAGTCAGGCCAACATGGTGAAACCCCATCTTTACTAAAAATACAGAAAAGTTAGCCAGGCATGGTGGCAGGAACCTGTAATCCCAGCTACTTGAGAGGCTGAGGCAAAAGAATCACTTGAACCCGGGAGGCGGAGGTTGCAGTGAGCCCAGATCGCACCACTGCACTCCAGCCTGGGCAAGAAGAGCGAAACTCCATCTCAAAATAAAATAAAATAAATGGCACCTGGAATGCAGGTGTTTGGTAAATATCTGTTAATGGAATGAGTGAATGGATGGATGCATGGATCAATCACAGTTTACAAGCCCAACTCTCAGCATTATTAGGAAGAACCAAACCCATCCAGGGAGCAGCCCTTGTGCATACTCCTCAGTTCCCTCTTCCTTTTTCTGAGAGACAGGGTCTCCATTCTGTTGCCCAGGCTGCAGTGCAGAGGTGCCATCATGGCTCACTGCAGCCTCAACCTTCTGAGCTCAGGCGATCCTCCCACCTCAGCCCCACAAGTAGCTGGGACTACAGACACATGCCACGATGCCCAGCTAATTTTTGAGCTTTTTGTAGAGATAGGGTTTCACCAGGGTGCCCAGGCTGGTCTCAAACTCCTGAGCTCAAACCATCTGCCCAACTTGGCTTCTCAAAGTGCTGGGATTACAGGCATGAGCCACCACGCCCAGCCTTCAGTACCCTATTCTAAAGCCTGAGTTTACCTTCCCCAGCTTCCCTTCCCTTCCATCTCTTAAACTAAGTTTGTTAATTCCACCACAGGCTTTGTCTCCTTTTTATTTCCCAATACTTGGTCCTCTCTCTTCCTAGAAAGAACACGTCATAATTTGCCTGTATCACAAATGAAATTCTCACGGTTGAGGATTCTTTCCTATTTGTCCTTAAATGCCGAACTTCTAACTAAGAAGAACTCAGAAGTTAGAAAGCGTTTATTGTATAGTATCTTGAATACCAAAGACAACAATTCCACCAGTTTTTTCAGGGGGAACTATTCACACCCCGCATAATTAGAGGTAAAGCAAAACTTTCTGCTAACTAACATAAGGATTCTGACCTCCACAAGAAAAAAAGGACCTACAAGTTTCTCAAAACTTAACAAGGTTCACTCTCATGATGCTCAGACTCCAAAACAAAAGATGAGAGCAAACATTTTCTCAAACCCTAAAAATCCTACTTCTAAGCAAATTTAATGAATGCTTTCCACAGAAACTTAAAGAAAAAGCATCAGTGGGAAAGAACCTTCGCATTTAAATTGGATTATCCACATGTAATTTTTGAACTAAATCAAGACCAAGTATACTTCATAGAGATTGCAGAAGAATCTTTAAGGAGAAAAAAAATACCAACAGCACTGACTGGCAGAGATAATAATATTACTGAGGTGCCAAGCCAAAGACCTAATAATATTAGAGATGCCAAGCCAAAGACCAACAAAATGGTCTCAAGAGCAAGCTGTATTCAATAGGAATGGGGTACCAAAAAGATAAAAAAAGAGAAGGCTGCATATGATGCCAGTGCTCTCAAAGAAAGCGCAGGCCCTGAGTCATCAGTGTAAAGCCAATATGAAGGACACATATTGGCCAGGTGCAACAGACTTATTACAGGCTTCAGGACAACCCATTCACAAGTTAGGAACATAGCACACAGTGAAACATCAGAGGTCACCACAGCTCAAGTTATGGAAGGTGTGACTTCCTTGTACAACTCTAAGTAATACCGTTTCATTTATTTAACAAGTGATTATTGAGCCAATGACTCTCTGTGAGACCAAATGATGTGATATAGTAATAGGTTTTTTTATCTTTTTTACTAAAAAGGCCAAACAGGACTTATATTGCATACGACATCATAAGGAATAGAATTTCAATTCTACTTATTCAATTCAACTAACATTTACTGAGCATCTACTGTGTGGCCAGGTAGTATTCTAGGTAGACAAGGGATATATACAGACATGATCACTGCCTTCAGGGAGCTCACTGACAGAAAGGTAAACAGATAATTTTCTGTCATGGGTGCAATATCACAAAGAAGTATGTAGTACACATGCAACAAAGAAAAGGAAGTGATTACTTGGGACGGTCAGGGAAGGTTTCCCAAGGGACACGGTGACAGCTGTGCTGGGTTTTGAATAATAAATTGTGTATATTTCCCATCCAAAGAAACTGGGAGAGATTAGATATCGAAACTCTTTAGACTCAGCTAGATCAATGGCACAGAAAAACTACTAAATTTGGACCCCTTTCTATAGTAGTCAGGCTAAGAAGACTGCTAGTTTCCTCATTTTTAGGTTGCCGGCCCCCTTTTGTGGACCTACAATCAGCCCCGTAGATACACCCATTTATTTTCCTCCATCAATGTTTGGGCCGAGGCCTCCCTGGAGAATCCCCAGGTGATTGGAGCTGAGGGATCAAATAAGTGTGGTGGCCCACAAAGCCTCAAAGGGCTTCAGACTGTTCTAAGCTCCAAAGCAATTCCCCTATAAAAGTCTAAGAAACTTAGCAATCCTAACCTTGATGGCCACATTTCACACTAAGGCCGTCAATGTACTTCCCCAGTCTTCATCTATCATGAGAGAAAAAGACCTAAATTCTCAGAAGACGCTCAGTCTTACTAAATACTCCAGACCCAAACCTTTCTTAACTACCTGGAGACAGAATACAGAAACAATTAGTGCTTCTAGGAGGAGATTGAGACCAATTTTTATCTCTCTCAGTTGCTGGAATTTTAATAGTGAACATCCCTAACAGGGATCACTTTATTAGGACTAATCAGTGTAGTTCTATGGGCAAATAACTAAAACAGCATTTCTCCTAGAAGCATTGTGTTAGTTACCATTCTACCCAAAAATAATAATTACAAATTATCTAACAGACCTCCAATTTCTTAGAATAAGAGTTGACTGAAGAGTCCCCTCAGGCAATAACCTACATGAGCAACAGAGGTTTTGACGAAGAAAACTGTTGTTTGAAGGCACTGATTTCAAATGAAATGGAGGAAAGGGTGCCCTCTTCAGGGCCCAGGAGTTCGAACTCAACTTTTGCTTACCAACGCCTCTTTAAGAAATCATTTACTCTCTCTGTTTTCTCATCAGAGAGAGACTAGACTATAAAAGTTCTAGGCTCCCTCCAGTTTTAACTTGCCATTGAAACCATTTTCTTTTTCCTAATACCAGCCTTTAAAGGCCAAGGGCACCCTACCGCAAGGAGCCACAATACCCTGATCTTCTGCTGAATCCTGCACTCCCACAGAGAAATTGTTTCTTTGAAGTGAAGCAAAGGCCCACCACTCAAGTTGCAATGTAGCGTCAGACTATTATAAAAATACAGCTTGCCCTCCACTGCCCACAGGCAAAAGGAGACAAACCGTGTACTGGTTATTACCACTTGGCAGCACACAGCTACACTGAAATACACACTGTATGTTTATTAATACTCTCACTATTTGCAAACACTATTAAATATCCCAGCAGCACCAAGGATCCAGACATCTCTCCTTAGCCTATCTTCTACTACAACGCCAATGAACAAAACTTTCTCCTTTCAAGTACAATCACCTTGTGTGAACTCCACTCACTCAGGAACAACAGTCATCTACAAAAACAGGCTTTGTTAAAAGAACCAACCTCGTACACAAACAGCAGGGACACCTTTTCTTCCCAGTCATCCTAACCTAGCAGCAGCAGCCCAACAGTGACACCTGCTGGAGAACTAGAAGCAAGGGTTGGCTCATCACCTAGAGACTTTCAGCCCCTTTAGAAGGCAGAGGAAGAGGCAGACCAGCACCTGTTTGTCTTAGTGATTTACATCAGAATGCAGCCATTCAAATGGTGGTCCTTCTTTAATGTGTACGCACTTAGAATATTTTACAACATAATTCATTTTTGAGACAGCTGTCAGCCCTTATGGTATACGACATCCTAGCTCATTTAAGTGATTCCATACCAATAATGTAACTACTGTATTAATATACTATCTTACAATGAGAACCCTGAGTTATTTGTATATTTTAAAAGAAAACGAGCAAAAATATAAAATTGTTTACAGTGAGATGGCCAGGGACTTCATTTTTATAATACACATTTTTAAATGGTTGAACTTTAAACCACAATGCATATATTTTTTGGCACCAGAAAAGAAAAAAATACTTAAACAAAAAATTATGGTACATCCTTAATAGTTTCTGGGGTTTTTTTTAGATGGAGTCTTGCTCTGTCGCCCAGGCTTGAGTGCAGTGGCGCGATCTCGGCTCACTGCAACCTCTGCCTCCCCGGGTCCAAGTGATTCTCCTGCCTCAGCCTCCATGTAGCTAGGACTACAGGCATGCACCACCATGCCTGGCTAATTTTTTTTGTATTTTTAATAGAGACACGGTTTTACCATGTTAGCCAGGCTGGTCTTGAACTCCTGACCTCAGGCAATCTGCCTGCTTCGGCCTCTCAAAGTGCTGGGATTACAGGTGTGAGCCACTGCACCTGCCCAGTAGTTTCTGGGTTTTAAATAACCTACTTTATTAAGTGATTAATAATATTTTAGATGTATAATATCATAGCCATTAGTCACGTGATTATTTAAATTAATTAAAAATTTAAAGATTACATTTATTTTCTCAGATCACAGTAGCAGCATTTCAAATGCTCAATAGCCACGTGTGGCCAGTGGCTACCATCTTACATAGCACAGATAAAGAACATTTCCATCAGTGTAAGAAGTTTTATTGGACAGCATTGCTCTAGAAAATCTAGTGTTTACAGACAAAATTATCTGATATCTAGGTGCGGGGAGCAGATGGAATATAGATTAAGGAAAGCTAGCCAAACATTGATAATCTTTGAAGTCAGGTTATAGGTGTATGGAAGCTCAGTTATACTTTTCTCTTCGTTTTTATATATGTTTGAAGATTTCCATAATAAAATATTAAAAGAAAAAAAGTGGTTCACTTAAAAATGAAGTTATCGGCCAGGCGCAGTGGCTCACACCTGGCTGAATCCCAGCACTTTGGGAGGCCAAGGTGGGCGGATCACCTGAGGTCGGGGGTTTGAGACCAGCCTGATCAACATGGAGAAAACCCGTCTCTACTAAAAATACAAAATTAGCTAGGCGTGGTGGTGCATGCCTGTAATACCAGCTACCCGGGAGGCTGAGGTAGGAGAATCACTTGAACCCAGGAGACGGAGGTTGTGGTGAGCCGAGATCACACTATTGCGCTCTAGCCTGGGCAACAAGAGCGAAACTCCATCTCGAAAAAATAAAAATAAGTTATATTAAGGAAAATGCCATGAAGGGCAGCTTGCACAAATCTTTAGTCATGAAGACCAGAGTTCAAATTCTCACTCAGAGACCTATTATATGATCTTTAACAAGAAACTGACTTCCCTGAGCCTCACTTTCCTCAACTATAAAACGGAAAATTGAATACCTGACTTGCATAGAGTTGCTGTTGAAGGCAGAAGGAATTATTTCAAAGCGAGAACACAATACCTAACACATAGTAGGCCCTCAGTAACTGGTATCTCTTTTTTTCTTTTTTTCTTAAGATGGAGTCTTGCTCCATCACCCAGGCTGGAGTGCAGTGGCGTGATCTTAGCTCACCGCAACCTCCGTCTCCTGGGTTCAAGCGATTCTCCTGCCTCAGCTTCCCAAGTAGATGGGACTACAGGCCTGCGCCACCAAGCCCGGTTAATTTTTGTATTTTTAGTAGAGACAGGGTTTTACCATGTTGGCCAGGCTGGTCTCGAACTCCTGACCTTAAATGGTCTGCCCGACTCAGCCTCCCAAAGTTCTTGGATGACAGGCGTGAGCCACCGTACCCGGCAGTAACTGGTCTCTCTAATTATCATCAAACAATAGAGTTTATTTAAACCACTCAGGTATTTCTCAGAATAGCATATGAAGAGGTACTACTAAAGCAGAATGGACAAAAGCTAACCAGAGCACACTGGTATTACGGAAACAGCAACTGCTTGGTTTCTTAGAGCAGTAACTGAAGACAGTCCTTTTACAAAGATCTTTAATAAACTTTTGAAGTGCCTACTACATGTCATGCCCTGTGTTGACTGCCTTCTCACCTCTCTTGGCAAAGAGGAAGAACAGAGGCTCAGGCTCCTAATGAAGACCAGTATGCAAGGCACGATATTCCAAAACCAGGAATTGAGGAGCTGTTAATCCAGAACTGGTTTCAAGCATATGGGCAGAGTTAGCAACCTCTCTATTTTGTCCATCTTTCACATCCAGTCAAGTCTCCCTCCGTTTCCCACCCCAAGCCCTTAGTAACTGCCTAAGAACCTACACGTACCATACCCTTTCCTCCCTTAGCATGTGCTGTTTCCCTAAAATAAAAAGGTCTTTCTCTCTCCAAATCCTACCCATCTTTCAAGACTTGATTTTGCAAAGCCTTCTTGGATGATACTTCCCTCTCTCTGAGACTACATCCAATCTCAGTACCATATAATGAAGCATTTGCTCATCTATACTTTTGAAAAATTTCGTTGTCTTGCCTCCACAATAACACTGTAGACTCAGGTGGGTAAAGACCATGTATTATACTTCTTTTGTATTTCCCACAGTGCCTAGCACAGTGCTAGAAAATTTGTAACCATTCAACTAATACTTATTGACTGAGTGACTGTCTAAAGCATCCTCCCAAAATAACAAGTACATTATGTGCATAATTCATATTCCCACCCTTGTTAGAAGCTTATGTCAGAGAAATTTCAGTTGCTTCAACAGAGGATGTAATGCAGCGCAATATGCTGTTTGGATCCAACAGGCATATTCTTGGAGTTGGTGATTATGCTAGCTTTGACCTTTACAAAATTACAGAAAGAAGTCCCTAATAAATCAAGATAGATGCGCACATAGCCATACATGGAACATATGGTGGGCGATCAACTACACCTACTCTGTTTCTCCCATGAAAGAGTTGGCTAGGATGCCAATCTGAGTATGGAGAGTCCTTCCTTCCATGAATTATTCTTCTTCTCCACCCCAAGGTGAATGTCCACCTGGAAGGTCCATTCAGAGAATCTCAACTGAGCAACTAATAGGCTGTCCAAAAACAAGTATCTCTGAAAAAATAGGAATTTTTCTTGACATACATATATATATATATATATTTTTTTTTTTTTTCCTTTTCCCTTTGTCAAACTGCAGTGTCCCAAAAGATAAGGATTAGGAAGTGAACTCAGTTGTCCAAAGCAACACAATCAGCGAAGAGCCAATATACTAATCTGTACCATGCAGGGTTCTCTTTTACTTATTCCTAGGCACTCCGGGACTACTACAATAAGTAGTCCTGCACATACAATGTCTCAACAAGGTCAAAAAGCAGGCAGAGAAAGTCAATGGTTCCATCTCCTCATGCCTCTCTAACCTAATCTACACTCTCCTCTCAAGGCTAAAGCCAGAACCTTGAGCTTAGCCAGAAATAGAGCTAGCACAGCCAACTGACTCATACTGCTAGGCCCTATCCTATCTCTGCCACCAGAGCAAGATTTTCCAAGAAAATGCAATGGCGAGATCAGAAGCAGATGCGTGGGTCCCAGACACTCCAGATACAGCCACAACATCTATAGGACTGAAGGAAATGATACAAGGAGAAAAGCAAGGGATGCAGAAGACAGAAAAGCAACTGCTTACCTCCTGAGTGAATCCTCCTCAGAGCTTTCCTCAGGCATATCCTGATGTAAGGCCTCCTGTGACACAGTTCCAGATCTGCTGGACTGGGTGTAAATTCTTTCCCAGTGGCCTGTCTCCTGGTTAAAGGCCACCCCCACAGTCCTCTCCTCCTGCGGACTAGCAGAGCTGCTCAACTCCAGCCTGCTGGAGCTGGGCGTTTGGCCCTCAGTCCGCTCGAGAGGTGGCAACTGGCTGCCATTTGATGGCACACTCTCAAAGGAGCTGGGGACCTGCCAGGAGGAGCTAGCCTCGCCAGAGGAGTAGTTAGGTGTGGTTCTTTCCCAGCGCAGGGTATCGTTGTTGAAGGTCAGGAGATTGTGGCAAGCACGACAGCGATTCAGGTGGCCACGGGACAGGTTGGAGTTGTTCTCACTGCTGTGTGGGGTGGGCTGGTGGGAAGGGCCTGGCCTCTCAGATTCAATGTTATTGTTGAGCATTTCCTGGGCCTGTTGGGTCTGGGGAGCTTCCCCACTCAGGCTCTGATCCAACTCCTGAAGCCGGTCATACTCCAGAAAGAAGCGTCTCAGGTCACACTGAAGCTCATGGCGAATGCTGCCTGAGTTGTTTTGGCTGGAGCCATTCCCTCCATCTGACTCAGTTGCCAACCCTGATGCTGGAAAACCCCTCCCTTCTGTGGCTGAAGTGTACACAGATGCCTGTGAGCCACCTTCCTGCTGTCTCAGCACAGACAGCAAACTCACCGAAGAGGCACTGGTCCTGGGCGGGGGCATGGATTCCGCCTCAGAGCGGGAGTTCAGACTGAGTACTGTCCGGGTCCACTCAGATCCTGTCAACCCAGGAGCTATTTCTCGGTGATACCTAGAAGGGTGGCTAGACAGAGGCCCTCCCAAAGAGCGGCGGGTAGGACCCAGACTGAGGTTGCGGAGTGTGTTGCCGGCAGTGCTGCTCTGGACTGTACTGAAGGCAGACGGCCGGTTCAGGAGGCCCTGGTCCTGCTGCGTTGACGAGGCCTGCTCCGGGGGATGGAAGGGCTCGGTCTGTACAAAAGAAAAGGAAGGGGTAGTAGCTCTGGCAGAAGCAGGGGGGACACTGTCCTGGTGTGGCAAGAGGGAAGGAACTCGCGTGCCAGAGCAGCGGCTGCAAAGGCACAGGATCCCAAGGTGCTGGCAGCACTCGGCTGTGGGGTAACTGACCCGCTGTCGGAGCCTGATGTAAGCGGAAGTCCTGGGGCGCTCCGTGGAGGGCTGAGGGGGAGGCGGTGGGGGTGAGGGGGTAGCAGAATCTTGCACTGTGCTTTGCTCTCCCACCTGGATGCCAGAAGAGCGGGAGGACAGCATGTGCAGGAAATTGTGGAGGAGAGGCGTCCGGCGAACTGGCTGTGATTGCAGGAGGGCACGCTGACGGTAGTGAGATAATTCTGTTCCATCTATGGGGATCTCTGGTTCGTCATCACCCTGCAACGTGGACCAGCATGGGGCGGGGGTAGAGCAAGGCAGTTAGCTAGAACCTCCAAGTAAATCAAGAAAAACTAACCACTGACAATCATCCAAGGAAAACAATGTTCATAGGTAGGAAACAACTCTCTACCCCTGAAGCACTGACAACTGGCCTCAGATTCAGAATAATCACATGGTATTAAATTTTCCACCCCCAATTAGCAGCATATCTGAATGAGTGCAGCTGACAAACCAATTGTCTTACAAAAGACATCTCCTCATGACATGGAAGCAGTGAGGGGAAGCAAAACGTCAACCAGCCAGAGGCACGTGAGTGACAAGCTATCCAACACTGTCTAGTGATCATAAGGGTTACTTCTAATGAGGCGATCACTGGAGGGTTTCAGAATCGACTCTCCTGTCAAGATTGTGGCTATAACCCTGAATATACAGTCTGAAGCTAGCTTTAAATCTTGACTGGAAAGAAAGACTTGGGTATTGAGAATTAAAATCCAATATAATCAGAATTGGAATACTAGTTAAGAAAAGAACTCACAGTTTAGCTGGAATTGGAACTGCTGGACTAACTTACCTGTTGATTAGAGGGATTAACAATTGCTGTGAGTAAGTAGTGTCCAAGTGGATCAAATCTCACCAGACTAAAATCACAGAAGAAAGAGACAAAGACACGCATAGAGAGATTATGTTAACTGAGAAGAGGAAACTTGTGTTCGAATTTATAGCAATCATTACTGATAACTGGTATCACTCAGGTATCCACTTCATTCAAGACTTTCAAAGAGACTAAAATAGTAACACTCAATACTTCTTGCCAGAGTAAAGGAATATGTATCACAAAAATAACGATTTCACATGAAAAACACCTAGAGTTTCCATCCCAGGAAACAGCTACGTTAAGCACACCTTTGCTCAAATACAAGAGTTCATCCTAACCGTAAAGCATAAAATGCTCTCATACTCTGCCACAGAATCAGTTCTTCCTTCATATGGCAGCTACACCGGCAAGAAGCATGAATCTTGGTGGCAACGAACAGTCCCAGCATTAAGTGACATAGCTGAAACCAGAAAATTGGCCTGTATTCGACTGCAAATCCAAGAGGACCAAAGAAACACAATGCATCAACTTTAATACAGGCAATATGTTTTGATCTTGAGGACTAAATAAATGTCAATTACGTGCTTACATCTCCATTTTCCAGTTTGATAAACACAGACAACCCACCGAGGTATCTAAAATACCACCCAAACTTCTTTCAGGTTTTCCCAAAGAAGGACTATCCAAAACAGTTAGCTTTGAAACTAAAAGAGAGTCTAATGACCCTGGTCTCCAAAGACCAGAAGATGAGGCCAATAAGGGAAAGCTGAAATGAACAAAATAAATGTCTCCCAGCTGATTAGTCAGCTGCTTAGAAAGCAGGAGGCGGCGAAGTGCAGTGGCTCATACCTATAATCCCAATACTTTGGGAGGCCAAAGCAGGAGGATCACTGAAGGCCAGGAGTTGGAGACTAGCCTTGGTAACACAGTTTGACCCTGCCACCCCACCCCCCCCCCAATCTCTACGAAAAAATTTAAAAATTAACTGAGAGAGGCTGCATACACCTGTAGTCCCAGATACTCATAAGACTGAGGTGGGAGGATTGCTTGGGCCCATGAGGTCAAGGCTGCAGTAACTTGGGCCCATGAGGTCATGACTGCACAACTGTACTCCAGCCTGGGTAACAGAGCAAGACCCTGTCTCCTAAAAAAAAAAAGAGGGGGGGGTGGTGGGCATGGTGGCTCATGCCTGTAATCACAGCACTTTGGGAGGCTGAGGTGGGCGGATCACTTGAGGCCAGGAGTTCAAGACCATCCTGGACAACATGGTGAAACCTTGTCTCTATTAAAAATACAAAAAAATGAGCTGGGCATGGTGGTGGGTGCCTGCAATCCCAGCTACTCTGGAGGCTGAGGCACGAGAATCGCTTGAACCTAGGAGGCAGAGGTCGCAATGAGACAAGATAGAGCCACTGCATTCCACCCTGGGTGACAGAGTGACACCCTGTCAAAAAAAAAAATAGGAGGAGCTGTGAGGATGACAACTTGCCCTGAGCAGGGATAACAACCTGACTTCCAAGGTGACAGCCAGTAGAATGTTCTCTATCACGTCAGTCCTGTGCCAGACAATGCAGATAAGGCAGCGCACTCACCGGACCCGTTCCATCTCACTAGCTGTCTTCACCACAGCAAAGGGTTCCCGTCGACTCCAGTCCCAGAAGTGGATCTCATTGGCAGTGGCAATCAGCAGGAGCTGAGCCGTAGGGTGGAAAGCCAGGGAGGCAATGGCATTGTTGCTATCTGTGAACCAGCTTTCACTGCCACCCTGTGAACGAACCAATTCCAGATATTCTCAGGTTACAAGCTACCAGCACACTGGGAAGTCAATTTCAAGAAAGGTCCATTTAAGGTAAAATGACTATGTCTAGGGACTACTTTAAATACATCCTCTGCAAAAAGATGTAGAAGATCAGTGATCTGGCAGTGCCACTAATTTATCAGATAAATACTATATAATCAGTTCAGTTCTTCAAATTAGTCACAATCTACAAGCAATAAGCATATATACACAGCTCTTTTTTTTTTTTTTTTTTCTTTTTTTTGACAGGGGGTTTCATTCTGTCACCCAGGCTGGAGTGCAGTGGCACAATCTCAGCACACTGCAACCTCTACTTCCTAGGCTCAAGCAATCCTCACATCTCAGCCTCCCAAGTAGCTGGGACCACAGGTGCATGGTACCATGCTCAGCTAATTTTGTATAATTTTGTGTATAATATTTTTGGTATAATATCCTGCTCAGGCTGGTCTCGAACTCCTGAACTCAAGCAATCCTCCTGTCTTGGCCTCCTGAAGTGCTAGGATTACAGGCGTGAGCCACCGCGCCCAGCCCACGGTTCCATGCAAAGCCTGAGAAAAACTCAAGCTCAGTGCACAACATGGTGCAAGACAACCCGCTAGCCAGTTACTAGGACAAAGAGGATCTTGCTTTGATGATCATGATCGGAGTACAGGAAAATCTTTGCCCTAAGACAACAGAAATCCATCCTGAACATATCTTAGAGCCTCCTGTACTATGTCACAATGGGCCGAAGGAAGCAAAAGTAGATGTTCATCTTAGCAAGAATGGAAGACAATCTCAGGGCATGCTTAAGCTATTGCAAAAAAAAAAAAGGAATGGAAGACAGGGAATTAGACTTCCTATGAATTAAGTGGGCAATGTCTACCACAATATATTCAGATGTAGTCCTAAGAATCTGGCTAGGCTCTTCCAGAATTAAAAACCCAATGGTAAACAAGTCTCTGCATTTAGAATACCAAAAGAAGCCGGGCATGGTGGCTCACGCCTGTAATCCCAGCACTTTGGGAGGCCGAGGCAGGCAGACCACTTGACGTCAGGAGTTCAAGATCAGCCTGGCCAACATAGTGAAACCCCGTCTCTACTAAAAACACAAAAATGAGCCAGGCATGATGGCACGTGCCTGTAATCCCAGCTACTTGGGAGGCTGAGGCAGAAGTATCACTTGAACCTGGGAGGCGGAGGTTGCAGTGAGCCGAGATCACGCCACTGGGCAACAGAGCGAGACTCCGTCTCAAAAAAAAAAAGTTAGAACACCAAAAGAAAAGGGTATCTTAAGGAAATACTCACGTGTAAATCCCAAATCCTAACCTCCCCATCTAGGCAGCCAGAAGCAATAAGGCCTGAGATGGTGGGATGAAAAGTGACACACCATGGAGTACGGCGGTGTCCAATCAGGGAATGAACACACTTGCCAGTTTTCACCTCCGTAATATAGATATTATGATTCACATGGGTGGAGGCTAAGAGAGTCCTAGAAAATCAAAGAGTAGAACTGAATTCAGAAGCATGTGGAAGGGTAACCAATCTTATCAGCTTTGGACAACACAGAATATTGATGCTACCCGCCGATCCCAACGTGAAAAAAACTAAGCTTTGTACGTTAGGCAGTATATCTACAAACGGAAATATTCTGATCTTTAAAAGTTTTTGGCTTGTCCACACTGTCCCCAAATGACACACGCCACATTCGGAAAATATTTTTTCCCACTGGAAAAACCATCATACCACTGGTGAGCTGTAACACACAGGCAAATGATTGTTATTGAGAAACTTTCCAAGTTTTGATCCTCTCAGTTTCCTTTGCTTGTTCTCATGATTTTTCAGGTTAGCACTGCTCATCTACTTTCTTTCCCTTTCTGACACGTGGCCAAAGCACTGTTCATACAATACTTCAGAGAGCCTTTAGGGACTGGCTTGGAAGATCAAGCCAGGCCAAATATACAGAAAGCACTGTTATCACAAATCTTAAGTTATAGATAAATACTAAGTACCTGTCTGGGCTGAAGGCCAATAAGAAGGTAGAGCGTGGACTATCCGGCAGTTCTACTCTCTGGGAGACCAAAAAAAAAAAAAAAAAAAAAGTTAAAATACATGATTTGTAGACCATGGTTCACCGTATCTCAAAAGCACATTAACCATTCTAGATTAGTATTCACAGTGTAGGCTTAAAAACTGGAGACAATGATCAAGCCACAAATTGAGAGAGATAAACCTAAATTACCTTCAGGAAAACTGTCTAGCTCTAAAGGAAAAAGATATTTCTAGCACATTAATTCTTTCAAATTTACAAACAAGTCCCTAAGTCAGATATGTCAACTCTCCCACACAAGATAAATATATCCCAGCTCTCTGCTGTTAACCCATTCTAAGGTCTTATTCTACCATCACCAGCACAAATCCTATGTGAAATATAGCCATTTTCCTTACCTTGCCCTCCCATTTCATCCACCGTGTTTTATCTTCTACCAGCTCCTGCAGAAGCCGCTGAGCCCCCATGGCCCGAGCACCCCGTTCTCGCCCCCAGAGTATCCGGACAGCATTCTTTTCTGGGACAACCTTCATGGCGCTCAGTAGCCACTGTCACACCAGGCCCAGGAAATGAAGGAGCAAGTAACAGCTCCAACACACTGAAGCAGCTAAAATGAGGCCATACAGGTCCTTGTAAGTTGTCCTCATGGAAATCTAAGGAACAAAGAATAATGTCAAAGAACGACTATTCTGCAACGAGAAGCTTCCAACTGCAAATACAATTCTAGCTCAAAAGGGAAATTATACTTTTCCTATTTAATGGCACTTTCTCAGAAAAGACCCTTCTCCCAGAATTTTTCTTCCAAAAACATTTCATACTCTCATATTCTCCATAGCTCAACCTTGTAGCTAAAGAAAGGATCAGGCCAAGCACAGTGGCTCACGCCTGTAATCCCCGAACTTTGGGAAGCCAAGGAGGTTGGATTGCTTGAGGTCAGGAGTTTGAGACAGCCTGGCCAACATGGTGAAACCCCGTCTCTACTAAAATACAAAAATTAGCTGGGTGTGGTGGCAGGCACCTGTAATCCCAGCTACTCATCAGACTGAGGCAGGAGAATTGCTTGAACCCAGGAGGCAGAGGTTGCAGAGAGCTGAGATAGTGCCATTGCACTCCAGTGCCTGGGCGACGGAGCAAGACTCCATTTCAAAAAAAAATATATTATTTGGGAGTACCTTTCTCACTCATTTTCTCTTCTCCACTAAAGATCCAGGGTAGAGGACAGAGAAGGAAAGGGAAGGAAAAAAAAAAAAATCAGGCTCCTTTTCTCATCTACCACAAGACTTACAAGGAGAAAACTTCATCATAAACTAAAATTCTACTAAAATGGCAACTAGCAGCACAATACACACAAGTGTAATGGTTAAAGAACAAACTGTGGTCTATACAATGGACTATGTAGCCTGATAAAATGGTATTTCAAAAGAATATCTACATATATACAATGTTATCCATTGTGGCATTGTTTCTTTAGCTCCACTATGAATGTTTTAAAAAATATAGGAAAGTTGAAAGAATGGTACAATAAACATACACTATTCTCCACCTAGACTCAAGAACTGTTAATATTTTGCCAAATTTGCCTCATCTATCTCCATGGATAGAGATATGGCTACATTGAGGTTTTTTTTTTTTTTTTTTGGTATAATTTTGGAATTATTTCAGTAGGTATCAAGACACTTTAACCTCGCATATTTAATTCATTATGCACCTCCTAGGAAGAAGGACGTTCTGCCTCATAACCACAATAACATTGCTATACCAATTATCATCTAATACTTCAATTATCATTCGAATTTTCCCCATTGTCCAAAAAATTTCATTTATGGTTGACTTAAAAAAAATCCAGAATCTAATCAAAACTCAAGCGACGACTTTGGATGTTTGTCTCTTTAGTCTCCTTTATCCTAGAATGGCCTCCATGTTTTGTTTTGTTTATGTCTTATTTGTGACACTAGCTTTTCTTTCTTTTTTGGGGGGGTGGGGGACAGAGTCTCACTCTGTGGCCCAAGTTGGAGTGCAACAGCACAATCTCGGCTCACTGCAACCTCTGCCTCCTGGGTTCATGCAATTCTCCTGCCTCAGCCTCCCAAGTAGCTGGGATTACAGGCACCTGCCACCACGCCCAGCTAATTTTTGTATTTTTAGTAAAGACCAGGTTTTGCCATGTTGGCCAGGCCGGTCTTGAACTCCTGACCTCAGGTGATCCACCCGCCTCAGCCTCCCAAAGTGCTGGGATTACGGGTGTGAGCTACTGCACCCAGCCGACACTAGCTTTTATAAAAGATCAGGAGAGTTGACTTGTTAGAATGCCTTACATCCTAGACTCAACTGATTGTTTCCTCATAGTAGCATTTAGCTTGCCTCTCTATACGTTTATTTCTTGTAAACAGTAGGTTAGGTCTAAAATCTTCATTAGTTTCAATGTTTTTGGTAACAGTGCATCACAGTTGATGTGCCTATATACCTCAAGGTGGAGTACATCAGGTGGCACATATCTTCAGACTGTACCATCATTAGTGATCATTTGTTGAAAGACGATTACTTGGTTGAGGTTGTTAACAGCCAGACCTCTCTTTATAAAGGAATATCTCCCCCTTTACAATTAGCAATCTGTGGCAATTATTTGGCATCATGTAAATATCCTATTCCTTCTCAACTTTGTACTTAATGGGTTAGCATTCATTGATGATTCTCTCTTGTGCTTTTTTAATGGGGGGAGATGCTAAAAATATTGATTTTCTAATTCTATCATTATTTCTACATGTATTAGCTGGCTTTCTTGTACAAATAATAAATTTCCCTTAAAAATTGCTGCAGCGTAGTTACTACTTCTGTCTTGTTGCTTACAATAGCAAAAACTGAGGATAACCAAGTGTCCATCTAAAGGGTACTGGATGACTAATCTATGGCAAGGAAGATTCTCTGGCTACTGATAAGAATAGATGTCCAGGCCAAGGCGTGGTGGCTCACGCCTGTAATTCCAGCACTTTGGGAGGCTGAGACGGGCGGATTGCGAGGTCAGGAGATCAAGACCATCCTGGCTAACACAGTGAAACCCCATCTCTACTAAAAATACAAAAAAAAAAAAAAAAAAAAAAAAATAGCCGGACGTGGTGGCGGGACACTGTAGCCCCAGCTACTCGGTAGGCTGAGGCAGGAGAATGGCACGAACCCAGGAGGCAGAGCTTGCAGTGAGCCGAGATCGCGCCACTGCACTCCAGCCTGGGAGACGGAGCGAGACTCCGCCTCAAAAAAAAAAAAGAATAGATGTCCAAAATATATTGTCGAGAGAGAAAAAAAGCAAGGTACAAAACAATATATCAAGTAAAGCTACCTTTGAATAAGAAGAAAAACTAATGGTAACGCACTGGAGACTGGAGGGACTAGATAAATGGAAACAAAAATGGATGCAATACCTGTCAGTGTTTTTGAAATGGAATTTTAGTTAGTTTGTGGGGTTTTTTTAATTTTTATTTTTTAAAGAAACAGGGTATCACGCTATCACCTAGGCTGGAGTGCGATGGTGCAATCACGGCTCACTGCAGCCTCAAAGTGCTGTGCTCAAGCAATCCTCCTGCCTCAGCCTCCAGAGTAGCTAACTTTTAAAATTATTTTAAAGATGGGGTCTCGCTATGTTGCCCAGGCTGGTGCAAACCACTGCACTAGGTGCTGAAATTTTAGTTTTTGAAAAAGGTAAATCTGTTATCTTTATCAAAAATTTTGTTTAAAATATTAAACGACGCCAGGCGTGATGGCTCATGCCTGTAATCCCAGAACTTTGGGAGGCTGAGGTGGGCGGATCACCTGAGGTCAGGAGTTCAAGACCAACCTGGCCAACATGGCAAAACCTACTCTACTAAAAATACAAAATTTACTCAACTAAAAAGACAAAAACTAGGCCGAGTGCAGCGGCTCATGCCTGTAATCTCAACACTTTGGGAGGCCAAGGCAGGCAGATCACCTAAGGTCAGGAGTTCGAGACCAGCCTGGTCAACATGGTGAAACCTCATCTCTACTAAAAATACAAAAATTACCCAGGACTGGTGGCAGGCACTAGTAATCCCAGCTACTTGGGAGGCTGAGGCTGGAGAATCGCTTGAACCCGGGAGGCGGAGGGTGCAGTAAGCTGAGATCGCACCACTGCACTCCGGCCTGGGTGACAGAGTAAAACTCCATCTCCAAAAAAAAAATTAACCAATTAATTAATCAAAAAAATAAATTAAATTAAATATTAAATGAGGCCAGGCACAGCGGCTCACGCCTATAATCCCAGCACTTTGGGAGGCTGAGGCAGGCAGATCACTTGAGGTCAGGAGTTCGGTATCAGCCTGGCCAACATGGCGAAACCCCATCTCTACTGCAAATACAAAAATTAGTCAGGCGTGGTGATGCACACCTGCAATCCCAGCTACTTGGGAGGCTGAGGCACGAGAACTGCTTCAACCCAGGAGGCTGAGGTTGTAGTGAGCCAAGATGGCACCACTGCACTCCAGCCTGAGTGATGGAGTGAGACTCCATCTCAAAAAAAGAAAAAAAATGGCCAGGCACGGTGGCTCACACCTATACTCCCAGCACTTTGGGAGGCTGAGGTGGGTGGATAACAAGTTCAAGAGATTGAGACCATCCTGGCCAACATGGTGAAACCCCGTCTCTACTAAAAATACAAAAGTTAGCTAGGCATGATGGTAAGTGCCTGTAACCCCAGCTACTCAGGGGGCTGAGGCAGGAGAATCGCTTGAACCCGGGAGGCAGAAGTTGCAGTGAGCTGGACCTCTGTGGAGTGCATTGCACTCCAGCCTGGGCAACAGAGCAAGACTCTGTCTCAAAAATAAATAAATAATTAATTAAATTATGCAATAAGTACATGTTAAGTGAAAAAAGAACACAAAATTCTATATGCAGTATAATCCCAACTTTGTTTAAAAAATATTTGGAGAAAAAGGATACAAAAGAAATACAATAAATACTAACCATGGTTGTCTTTCAGTAGTGGCATTATTGGTGATTTAATAATTTTAATAGGCAAGTTTCTATTTTTTTTTCACTTTTTAATTTTAAAAATTATTATTACCAGAAGCCCAAACCTCACCACTCACTTTTTTTTTTTTTTTTTTTTTGAGACAGAGTCTCGCTCCGTCGCCCAGGCTGGAGTGCAGTGGCGCGATCTCGGCTCACTGCAACCTCTGCCTCCTGGGTTCAGGTAATTCTCCTGTCTCAGCCTCCCGAGTAGCTGGGACTACATGTGCCTGCCACCATGCCTGGCTAATTTTTGTATTTTTAGTAGAGATAGGGATTCACCATGTTGGTCAGGCTGGTCTCGAACTCCTGACCTCAGGTGATCCACCCGCCTCAGCCTCCCAAAGTGCTGGGATTACAGGCGTGAGCCACCATGCCCAGCCACCATTCCCTTTTTTAAAAAGTAATAACTATTTATTGTAAAAAGCCAAACAATAATCGGCTCTTTACATTTCACAAAAGGCTGCAATCTAAAGAGTACACAGCCAGATGTATACAAATACAGACAGAAAAAAAACATTAACAGCCTGTGTTGAAGGAGTTCTCTCACTGGAATACTAAGATGTAAAAATCAGAAAGATTTCACAGCAAGAAAACACCAAATTTGGCCAGGTGCGGTGGCTCACACCTGTAATCCCACCACTTTGGGAGGCCAAGGCGGGCAGATCACAAGGTCAGGAGTTCGAGACCAGCCTGGCCAACATAG
Source organism: Pongo pygmaeus (assembly GCF_028885625.2). Lineage (NCBI taxonomy): Eukaryota > Metazoa > Chordata > Mammalia > Primates > Hominidae > Pongo > Pongo pygmaeus. Next base: position 20,648,415 of record NC_072382.2, on the reverse strand, counting down.
TGAAACCCTGTCTCTACTAAAAATACAAAAATTAGCCAGGCATGGTAGCTCGCGCTGGTAGTCTCAGCTACTCGGGAGGCTAAGTTGGGAGAATCGCTTGGACCTGGAAGGTGGAGCTTGCAGTGAGCTGAGACCGTGCCATTGTACTTCAGCCTGGGTGACACAGTGAGACTCCATCTCAAAAAAAACACAAAAACAAAAACAAAAAAACTCACCAAGTTCCTAGTCCTACACAGCACAGAGTTACCTAAGGAGTGACAAAGAAACAAATTCTAGCCTGTATCCTCATGATACAGCTCTCATCACTTATTAATGCATAAATATGTACTGAAAATATCAACATTTTCAGGCCAATTCATTTCCAGGCCAATTCATTTCAGACTATTCATTTCCTGAATAGGCTAAGGATGAACTAACTGGAAGGAAATCATCTCCTTAGTAACCCTGACAACTCATAGATTAGGATCAGAAGTCTAGACCTGAACCCAGGGTTGCCCTTCGGTCAAACTGCCACATAAGTGATTAATTACTAACCAGGAAAGTGCCAAAAATACAGTTCCTATTAGTTTACCTTAACCCTCTACTGCAATTCTTTTACCCAATATAAAAAAGTTCAGAAGAAACATCTTGAGAGTCCTTTGTCTTAACAGTGCAATATAAAAGCACTTTCAAAGAAATACATTTAAACCATTTATAATCTTACAAGGTGTGGTGGAAACAGCAGCAGTCCAATTCCTAAAAATAAAAAATTAAAAAAACCGACCTTCTGACCTCCTGTTACTCAAGAGGAACAATAAAATACAGGTCACAAGTACTGTATGACTCAGAAAACTGTGATGCAACCTCAGATTCCTACAGGATTCAGAAAGGGGAAAGAGTAGCTACAAATATCAATACCAAGAAAAAAATCTAAGGATCAGGATTACCAAACAACATTTCTATCAATTTCCAGGGACCTAAACACACTAACAGCTCAAACAAGAGAAAGCTTTACTGATGGGAAGAAGTCAGAGGGAGTAAAACAATTACACAATCTCTCTTTCGTCTGAAGAAAAATATTTGCTGTTGCTTTAAAAGGATAAGGGACTTCTCTCCTGATATGCTCTTACCAGCCACCTGAGAAGAGATTTTACTGTGTTCCCTGTAAAGAACAAAGGGAGCTAAGTCAAACTGAAGTCACATAGGGCTGCTGATGAGGAGGAAGTGCCAGTCAATTGTGTTTTTCATTCCTCTTTTAAAAAGGAAGAAGAAACAAGTTTCCCAATCTGTCCCTTAAAGTAAAGCAGACTGAAACAAAGGTTACCAAGAACAGTCTTTGTGATACCGTCACACAGTCCCCAAAATCAATTCTCAATCACCAAAAGCTTATCCAAGTAGAAGCAAAAGACATGGCTAGGATATGTACATAAGACAAATGCCCGTCAGGCATGGTGGGAGGCCAAGGTGGGAAGGTTGCTTGAGTCCATGAGGTCAAGACTACAGTGAGTCATGATTGCACAGCTGCACTCTTCAGCCCAGGTAATAGAGTGAGACCCTGTCTAAAAAAAAAAAAAGAAAAAAAAAGGAAAAGAAAAATGCCAAGATTCCATCCCATTTCCACATACACATACTCCCACTCCCAATAACATGACTGATTACTCTCCAAAGGTGAGAAGGCAACCACCTTTCCAGATTTTCTCTATTTAATTCTAAGAGACAATTATATTTAACAACTACTCATAAAAACCATCTAGAGAGTATGCCACAACCCAGTGGGAATTAAAAGTTAGATTTAGAGGTTCCTTGTGCAATTTGATTATCTTATGCCAGCAATTTTACTCCACCTTCTAGCTATACGACTTTGGGGATACTTAACCGCTTTGAGGCTTCGTTTCCTCCTTTGTAAAACCGGATCACAATGTCTGCTTCATAGGGTTGTTATGAGACTCCAAATAAGAAAAGAGCTGTGGAAATATGAATCTTGTTTCTGTTGTTTTTATTACTATTGAATCCTCTCTGAGGTTCACTATGGTTTCCCTCACCAAACAATAGGGCCAACTGAAATCCCAAAGACACCACAATTCCCAAGAGTAGCAGATTTCTAAGAATTATATCAAAGGCTGTTACCAGAAAACAAAGTAAAAAGTGCTCAGGGAGAAAATAAAGTATGTTTATGTGGCAAAAATAATTCATTGTGATTTGGGCTCCCTCTACATGGGTAAAGTGAATTAAAAACCAGAACCAACAATTTAGAGTTGTATCCAAAACTTGACTAATAATTCATACCCCAAATCTTCCCCTTCCTATTGCATTTAGGAGTGTGATTCAGAAAACTATAGACCTGCAAGAAGCTGTTAAAATGGAGTCCAATCTCCTCATTTATTTGAGTAACTACATCTCTCTTCCACTTCGCTATGCCCATGTGGGCAAAGTCTAAGAGTCAAACCAACCATGTAATACTGACATATATTCCATAACTTGATTTAACCCAAGGATATAATTATTTTTTTAAAAAATCCTTTAAATACTAATTCTAAGACCACTTGCATAAGTAAAAGTTCACCCAAATGGAAAATTAACTACAAAATTTCAGGCTTTTAATTAGAAGCCTAAAGCTGCCCCAGTACTCTCTGGAAACTCCATATGGATGGAAATACACAGGGTTTTCTACGACTGGCAGCTTTGTTTTTATTAATAGGACTTTCCTATGGCCATTTCAGGATACTTCAAGTAACATCATGTAGAACCAAAGTTCAAACTGTAAGCACCACAAGCCGGCACCCACACCTGACTCCATACAGCTCTTGTGTGACTCTTACACTAGACTGAATTTACAGGGGTACAGAAATGTGGGGAAAAGCATCATAAATTTAGAACAGTAAACAACACATTCCAAAGGCAAACACACCTAGAAGCAGAAAAACTCCAACTATTCCCTGAATTGTGTATCTCTTGTGTGCAAAGGATATCCAAGGATATGGCAGAGTGCTAACTGGTTAACTCTAGATGGAGAAGTCATGAGTGATGTTTATTTTATTGTTACTATCCATAACATCCAAATTAGAGACAGTATGTATAGTCATATATATGGGCCCTGCAGTCAGAATGGTTGATTGAATTCCAGCTCCATCCTTTTCTTGGTATATGATGGTATCTTGATTTCTAGGAATAGTTACTTAATCTGACTGTACCTCAGTTTCCTCATCCATAAAATGTGACTATTGACAGTATGTATATCACAGGGCTACCACAAGGATCAAAATATTTACCATATGAAGAATGCTTATAGTAGAATAATAGCTTCATTCTGTAATGAAGAATTAGTATGAAAATAGTAATAAGGGCTGGGTGCGGTGGCTCATGCCTGTAATCCCAGCACCTTGGGAGGCTGAGGCGGGTGGATCACCTGAGGTCAGGAGTTCAAGACCAGCCTGACCAACATGGAGAAACCCCATCTCTACTAAAAATACAAAATTAGCCGGGCATGGTGGTGCATGCCTGTAATCCCAGCTACTTGGGAGGCTGAGGCAGGAGAATCGCTTGAACCCGGGAGGCAGAAGTTGTGGTGAGCAGAGATCGTGCCATTGTACTCCAGCCTGGGCAACAAGAGCGAAACTCCATCTCAAAAAAAAAAAAAAAAAAAAAAAATTAGCCGGGCATGGTGACATGTGCCTGTAGTCCCAGCTACTCAGGAGGCTGAGGCAGGAGAATCACTTAAACCTGGGACACAGAAGTTGCAGTGAGCCGAGATCACGCCACTGCACTCCAGCCTGGGGACAGAGTGAGACTCCATCTCAAAAAAAAAAGAAAGAAAGAAAGAAAGAAAATGGTAATAAGAACACACAATATTTAATTTCTAAAAATAAAAAGTTTAGGCCACAAAGCCCTGTAAACAGTCAGACAAATTAAATTTAAAACAAATTCTTCTAGGCAAAATGAGACCATCCACTGTAGAGGTCTGCAAACCATTTCATATAAAAGATCTTACCACTGTCACCTTTTTAAAAACAAAAAATAAAACCAGCCAGGCACAGTGGCTCACACCTGTAATCCCTGCCCTGGGAGGTTGAGGTGGGAGGATTGTTTGAGTCCAGGAATTCAAGATCAGCCTGGTCAACATAGTGAGACCCCCGTCTCTACAAAAATTGTTTAAAATTAGCTGGGCATGGTGGCATGGGCCTGTGGTTCCAGCTACTCGGAAGGCTGAGGTGGGAGGATAGCCTGAGCCCAGGAGGTCGAGGCTGCAGTGAGCCATGATCATGCCACCACACTCCAGCCTGGGTGACAGAGCAAGGTCCTGACTCAAAAAACAAACAAACATAGCCCGGCATGGTGATGCATGCCTGTACTCCCAGCTACTGGAGAGGCTGAGGCAAGAGAATCACTTGAACCCAGGAGGTGGGGGTTGCAGTGAGCCCAGCTTGTGCCACTGCGCTCCAGCCTGGGCGACTGAGCAAGACTCAGAGAGGGCCTGCATGATAAGATACCATGTGGAGAGAGAGAAGCCACGTGGAAGACTATCAAGATACCAAGCAAATGAGTGAAACCTTCTTAGACCTTCTAACCTAGCCCAACCAGACAAACAAAGCACAACTATGTTACACAGGGGAGAAGGACCATCCAGACAAGTCCTGCCCAAATTCCTAACCCAAGTAATTATGAGACAAAATAAATCTTTATTGTTTTAAGCCACCAATTTTGTGGTGGTTTTTGTACATCAATAGATAACTAAAACACTACTAACCTAATATTGCCGGGCGCGGTTGCTTACACCTGTAATTCCAGCACTTTGGGAGGCCGAAGCAGGCAGATCACGAGGTCAGGAGTGCGAGACCAGCCTGACCAAAACAGTGAAACCCCATCTCTACTAAAAATACAAAAATTAGCTGGGCATGGTGGCACATGCCTGTAATCTCAGCTACTCAGGAGGCTGAGGTAGGAGAATCGCTCGAACCCGGGAGGTGGAGGTTGCAATGAGCTGAGATCCCGCCACTGCAATCCAGCCTGGGCGACACAGCCAGACTCCCTCTCAAAAAAAAAAACTACCTACCTAATATCTACTAATATCTAACTGACAAATATCAAGAATTTTCTACAGAAAACCCACTATCTGCTCAATACTCTAACAAGAAGTTTTTCTGAAAATATGGAAATTAATAAATTTAGGTAACCAAAGATATCTCAAAATAAATTTATCACACTGGTAATCCTTTCTTAGGAGTCGCTCTTCCTCACTAGATTATAAACTCTGTGAGGGCAAAAAACATGTCTGTCATAGTCCCAGTACCTAGCACAATGTCTAGCGTAGAAGAGCATGAATATGTGTATTTACTTATATTCAGAGTTGTGAAAAGATCCCAGATGAACCCAAAACTATCATAAACAGCAACATCTAGAGTTTTAAAAAGTGTGGTGGTTATGAGTTCAAGGTCATAAATTCAATTTCTACAAGTCAAATACCTTAAAAAGAAAAACCTAGGCCAGGTGCAGTGGCTCACTCCTGTAATCCAGCACTTTGGGAGGCCGAGGCGGGTGGATCACCTGAGGTCAGGAGTTCGAGACCAGCCCGTCTCTACCAAAAATGCAAAAATTAGACAGGCATGGTGGCACGCCCCTGTAATCCCAGCTACTCGGGAGACTGAGGTGGGAGAATTGCTTGAACTCGGGAGGCAGAGGTTGCAGTGAGCCGAGATCATGCCACTGTACTCCAGCCTGGATGACAGAGTGAGACCCTGTCTCAAAAAAAAAAAAAAAAGAAAGAAAAGAAAAGTAAAGACAAGGCTTTGCACCATTACCAACCTAATTTCAGCCAGTCATTTCATTATGCACATGTCATTGATCACGAGAGGGCCAGGCAACAGAGTAAGCAAAGGACTAATCCATCACTACCTCAACTCTAAGTAGGGAAGAAGAAAGAAAAATAACCCTCAAAAATG